>NC_137948.1:29103470-32033470 GCF_963969265.1 Rhamphochromis sp. 'chilingali'
CTCAAGAATAAAATGACTTCACTGTATGCTATCTCTTCCAGTCGCTCCATTACCTGATAGAGATCTAACTGTAAAGAATATGCCTTAAACAGTTCATCTTCAAGTTCGTTCCAAAGCTGAGCAAGCACATCAGTCACTTGAATTTCTTCTCAGGTCTCTCTGTTCATCCCTCATGCATCAATATGCCATTTCATCTCACTTAACTTGTCAGGATTTTAATAACTTTATCTTTTAAGCAATATTAATCTTATTTCCCCAAATCCCATTTTGATGAACAGGCAGTGTAAGAATCCCTGAATATAGTAATGGATCAGATGCTTGTCACTTTGGTAAAAAAAGTCACAAGTAAAATACATAATAAATAAACCTGATTCCAATAAAGACTTATTTATTTGATTTATTTTACAGATACACTTAAAGAAAGTTACCATGTAATGTAGGAGCAGAGTAAAATGCTTTCCCACCAAGTTCAGTCATTATACTGTATGTTAAAAAAAGAGAGAGAGTGTGATTTCAGAGAGTTTGGACTTTTTTTATGTGTATTTAAAACAAATTATTAGTGATTACCCTGCTGAAGAAAGCAGATATATGGCTGTTGATAAAATTATTTGACACTATATTTGTGACAGTGGATTTAATATAAGGGCACCGGTGCTATAATTGCAGGGACCGATCATACAATCTGCATAGCTGTTAAAACAAACATACAAACAACAACAAAATCATGAAGAAAGTTCTGTGATTAGACACTCAAACATCCTTCCTTCTGTTTCCTTCCTTTTATCTACCTGCAAGACCTCTGATTATGAAGATTGTCACTTACTGCTATAGCAGCTTTAAGATGTTAAACGTGTTAAAGACTCTTCTTTTAATCATCACAGTAACTGTTTTAAGCCATTTTAAATCACTACTTTATTTATCTAAGGCACAGGCGTCGAACTCCAGGCGTTGAGGGCCGGTGTCCTACAGGTTTTAGATGTGTCCTTGATCCAACACAGCTGATTTAAATGGCTAAATGACCTCCTCAATATGTCTTGAAGTTCTCCAGAAACCTGGTAATGAACTAATCATTTGATTCAGTTGTGATGACCCAGGATGAGATCTAACTCCTGCAGGACATCTGCCCTCGAGGCCTGGAGTTCGAGA
This sequence comes from Rhamphochromis sp. 'chilingali', assembly GCF_963969265.1. Taxonomy (NCBI): domain Eukaryota; kingdom Metazoa; phylum Chordata; class Actinopteri; order Cichliformes; family Cichlidae; genus Rhamphochromis; species Rhamphochromis sp. 'chilingali'. The sequence continues at coordinate 29,104,617 of NC_137948.1, forward strand.
TCCCTGATCTAGGGAATATTGTAAAATGACATATTTAAATGGGAATCAGTATACAGTGATCTTAAGAAGTAATTGTCATTTCTCACATGAATATCTCAAAATATCTGTTTGGACTGAGCCGTCTTCCGCCACCACATTTATAACACCTTATAATAGTGAGTCACACAAAAGCAGCATGTTTATTTGGCAGTGACATGAATTTACTATTCTCCCGCACTGCACATTGCTAGTATGCGATGTAGTGTGCCAAGGGTAACATATGGGGTTAATGAACTGTGTTGTACAGGACATATGTCTACTTCCTGGTAGAGAAAAGATCTTCCTTTTTGCAGTTGGCTATGTCTACAACAATACCCCGCTGTTAACGGTGACACTCTCAAGGTCATTGTGCTTTCATTCGTGCCTCTTTCCCTTTGTGAAAATGTGATGGTGATTAGTACTGTACTGTTTTTTAGCCTTTAGTGGCCTTCAGGACAAAAACAGTTCCCTTGTTTTCCCTTGGTAGCCACATGAGTTCAATACACAGCAACATAAGAAAACACAAATACAAGCAAGCTATGAAAACTACTTCAGCAATTTCAAGAAAATTAATTCTGCATCATGACAACACACAAACACTGAACTAGTAAATGCTGCTTTTCATTCTCTTTATTTATTATTATTATTATTATTATTATTATTATTATTATTATTATTATTATTATTATATTGTTCTTGGTATGAATCATGCACTTTATATAAATATGAATGATATCTTTCCCTCTCTCCTGTGAACTCTGCATCAGATTGCAAGATGACTTCACCGGCTAAAGGCTAGCGATGCTCATATCAGGGATATTCTGACATTCATTTTGTTAAGCTTTCATAACATCAGTCTTTTATGTATACAATGATTAAAACATTCTTATAGAATAATTCAGATTGTGGAATTTTTTTTCCTCAGGTGGAGTTACAGAGGTCACTTACATGTGGAGCAAAGAACTTCAGAGCCTCGCTTGTTAAATGTTATACTAATGCAATTCAGCGATTGCCTGGAGACACCATGGACCTAAGCTCAACTTTTCAAAGCATAGGAGTAGGTTAGTATGCGGTCCACTTTTGTGCAAATACTTTCAGGGTGGTTCAGGGCTTTAAATGTGATAATCTGTATTGCTAAATTGTCTGTGACTCTCCTTAAGGTTTTTCCTCTGTGATATATCTGTATTCATATAATCTAATGCTTATGGCTTTCTCCATATTTAACATTTATGTTTCTATAAAGTGAACAAGTACACTTTCTAAATAGAAGATGTACCAGTAGAGGTCCAGTGGCTTTCATGCATGCTTGCATGTGATAGTGTGAGACACAGAGCAAATTAACCTGATTTTATAGCTTACTATTTCGCCCTGGGGTGAGCTAATTAATGCTTGAGATTGCACTTTAATTGTGCAGTGGGGGTAAAAATACTTGGGATGACCGTAAAAACAAGATAAGTGTACAATAATAGGATGCTTGCTAATAATGCATGCTCATTATTCTCCAAGATAACTGTTCCCCTATTTTTGGGAACGTGTCAGCAATTCCACCTAACTGCTGATTAAGTTATTATGGGAGACGGTACAATCAGAGGTGTAGGCTTTTCCAGAATTATTCTGATTTTGACATGTGTAGATGTTTTTGTGCTGAGAGGAGATGTCCTACAGAAACCTGTCAATGAGTGTCTGCAGGAAGACAAAACTGAGTATGCTTATATAATGTAACGTAAAGATTTTAAATTATCTTCATCTTCAATTATTTCTCCTAATGCAGGTGTACATAAAATCTTGCTCGTTTAACACTTAAAGCTTTCAGTGACAGAGATATCATCTGTCTTTCTTTTGCCCTTTGTGTTTAGTTGTTGTTCAAAATCATAATTATTGTTATGGTCTGCAGGAGCTGCATGTGCACTGTGAAGTTTTTAGTGTACAAGAAAAACACAGAACTAGTTATAAAAACACTGGTCTGCTATGGTGCGACTCTTCGCATACATGCACTGCTTACTTTATTAGGTACAACTGTTAACTGCTTATTAATGCACATATTTTTTCAGCTAATCACATTTCAGTAACTCAGTGCATTTAGGTGTGTATAAATAGTCAAGGCCACCTGCTAAAGTTCAAACTGAACTTGAATGCTGGTCTGAGTCGTTCAGAAGCTCCTGATCTACTGGTGTTTTTCCACACAACTAGGATTTACAAAGAATGGTCCAAAAAAGAGAAGAGTGAGCAGACTGCTTCAAGCAGTCAGGAAGACAATGCTTACTCCAATAACCAAGTTATGCAGAAGAGAATCTCTGAATGAACAACACGACAATCATTGAAGCAGATGGGTTACAGCAGCAGAAGACCACAGTGGGTGTCACTCCTGTCAGCTAAGAAGAGTTAACTGAGGCTACACTCCATGTGGGTTAACCATAATTGGACAATGGAAGTCTTATGTTGCCTAGTCAGATGAGGCTTGGTTTCTGCTGCAGCATTTGGTTGGTAGGGTCAGAATTGGTGTAAGTTTGCTGGAGGTGGTGTTCTTGGCGCACTTCAGGCCACTTGGTACCAATTGAGCATTGTTTAAATGTCACAGCTTACTTGAGTATTGTTGCTAACCATGCCCGTCCCATTATTACCACAATGTACCCATCTTTTGAAGGCTGCTTTGAGTAGGAAGCTGTGTAACAAAGCTTAGACCAGGCCCTTGAGGCCTGGAGTTGGACATCCCTGGGTTAAACCATCTAAAACTGGTTTCTTCATAATGACAACTGGCCCACTCTTCTTTGCAGAATTGTTTAAAATCATTGTTACGTCCACCGTCCACCCCCCACCCCCCCATGGTGGTGGCAACGCTAGGTTGATTAACAAAATCAAGCAGGTCAAAACTCATCTTCAGCCGCAACCATGAAACATAGTCACCCTAAAATTACGACACACTTTCATTAATTTAGGTTGTCCACAACATAAAATGATCCCGGACGAGCCCCCACTTGTGTTACGTCCCCCCCACCATGGTGGTGGCAAAGGCAGGAAGGAGACAGCAACACCGGACAACCACAATCAATGAAGGAGGAGGACAACAGGACAGTTAAGAATCAGGCAGGATTTATTGGAATCTATAAGAAAAAAGGTGGGGGAGGAGGACTGGGCGGTTGAGCCAAATCAAAGAAAGTAATAAAACAAAAAGAGGTCGAGAGCTCCCAGGGCCTAACTAAAAGAAAAATGCAAAACAAAAGGCCTACCTAGCTGCTCGACAAAAGGTCAGTGAAAACATACAAAAGTGGCATCAACCGCATAACCTAGTGTGTCTAACAGTTTAAAACCTGCAACCAGTGTATAGGGTACCCCAGCTTACCTGCCCAGCCTCCCACCACACATAATACAAAGAAGCCTGTTCACAAATGTTTGTCATAGCAGAAGCCAGTAGCCCCCAGCTGGCCAGGAAGCTGCTCATTTGTAGTGATCCTTGGAGTGTGATTGGCCAACTGTGCCCAGACCAGCCAATAGACACATGCCAATCAACGATGAACTGGCCAATAGGTGGAGGCTTGACACCTGTTAGATAAAAAGAACACAAAAGCAAAGCCACATCTCTTGGCACGTAACATCATCCACTTTGGAGGGTTATTCAAGCATGATGTGATCCCAAACCATCTCAATTGGATTTAAGTCCAGATGTTGACCACTCCAGAACAATTTATTTTGAGCCATTTTGAGCCTGTGTGTGTTCTGGAATATTGTCAAGCTCCATAACCCAAGTGCTCTTGAACTTCAGGGTATGAGCTGGTGGCTGAACATGAAGCAGCAAAGCAGCCCCAGACCACAACACTACCACATTCATGTTTGTTGGTATGATAATGTTTTTATGACATGCTGTGTTAGTTTTATGCAGATGTAGCAGGACTCAACGTTTCCAAAATGTTCAGCTTTTGTCTCATTAGCAGATTTTTGTCACCCCCAAAAAGTGTTGGAGGTCATCAATTTGTTTTTTGGCAAATGCGACAGAAACCTTTGTGTTTTTGGTCAGCAGTGAGCTTTAAAGCCCATTTAAGTGTATTATGTAATGGTTTTTTTTTATTTCAGTTAATACAGAAAACCTTTAATCATTTCATCCTTTTCCCCCACTGAGCAGTTACTCATTCCCTACAATGACATCGTCTGTGGTGAAAATAACAATTTTACAGTTTAGAGTACAATTTTAACCATATATGTTTCATTTGTCTTACAAACTGAGATATTTAGAATTGAGCTATTTGTATATATATTAGACCTATTTGTTACATATTGTAACTTTGTAATATATTATGTATTATTTAATTTAGTTTGGTCAGTAACTGTTCTTACTGTCTTGGAGCAACTGTAACCACATAATTTCCTCGGGAATTATTTAACTATTCTGAGAATTTAATCTCACAGAACAATTTTTAGTTTTTTTTATTTTTATTCAACACTGCAGTAAGCAGTAAGACCCTCTCTTCTGCCATAAAGCTTTAAGTCACTTTTGCACAAATTTACTAGCAGTACACTTTGATGTCTATTATCACATTGATACCAGATTATTCTCATAAAGAAATAGTACAGAGATGCAAATCAAATACTTAACACACACATGCAAACAGAATAATCATAACTAGTCTAGTCTTGTTTTGCATGTCCCCATTTACCTTTACTATTCAGATAGGTGAACATTGAGCATCTGCACTGTTAACAAAGAGCTAGATTCTCCATCAGGCCTTAATAAGGCCTTAAAAGAAACAGAAAAAGCAGAAAGCAAGTCATTAGGGTCTTCCAGGAGCTCCACTTTTCCATGTCCAAACGAGCAAGACCTCACCATATAAAGTGGTTATCCTATATTGTTTACATAATAGTATTTTCCATCTCCATCTTTGAGGATGGAGGCAGCTCTCCTCTGGACTCTGCAATGGTAGATGCTCTGCAGAGAGGGCAGCGGAGTTCTGATGATCTTCTCCATGGTTGTTATCACTCTCTGCAGGCGTTTGTGGTCCATAGCAGTAGTGCTGCCGTACCATGCAGTGATGCAGCTGGTCAGGGTGCTCTCCACAATGCAGCTGTAGAAGCTGCTGAGTATCTTGGCCGACATACCAAATTTCCTCAGCCTCCTCAGGAAATACAGCCGCTGCTGAGCCTTCTTGACCAGCTGTGTGGTGTTCACTATCCAGGTGAGGTCCTCAGAGATGTAGACGCCCAGGTACCTAAAGCTGCTCACCCTCTCCACTTCAAGGCCCCGGATAGACAGCGGTGGGTGAGGCCTCCTCTTCTTCCTTGTGTCCACTATCATCTCCTTCATCTTGTCAGTGTTGCGGGTGAGGTTGCTGTCCTCACACCATGACACCAGACCAGCCACCTCTCTCCTATAAGCTGCTTCGTCCCCTCCAGTGATGTGACCGATCACTGTAGTGTCGTCCACAAACTTCAAAATGATGTTGTCTATATTGGAGGCGACACAATCGTGGGTGTACAGGGTGTAGAGGGTATGGGGCTGGGACTGAGTCATGAGTCATGTAGAGTCATGTAGAACATGAGCATAACATCAAGTGAACACTTCACCTGGTGCAATGCTCCTGCCCTGGAGTCTGACCTGGGGTGGACGCCTGGTGGCTAGGCCTTTGCCCATGGGACCATGCTCCTCCTGGGTCCTGGGTTAGGTGCATTGTGTGTCTGGCAGCAGCACCCTGGCAGGCTGATCCCTGGCTACCAAGGCTAGCGATGGGGACATAGAACATCACCTGGGTGGGTAAGGAGCTCAAGTTAGTGTGTGAGGTTGAAAGGCACTGGTTAGATAAAGTTCACCTCCATGCAAGCTGGGAATGCCTAGCAGAGGACCCGGTCCACGAGAACTTCAACTCTTGGGGAGACTGGAGACACTAAGGCTACGTTCACACTGCAGGTGTTAATGCTCAATTCCGATTTTTTGATCAAATCTGATTTTTTTGTCTGGTTGTTCACACTACAAATAAAATGTGACAGCAAAAGCGCTCTAGTGTGAACCACTCACAGCCCTCAAAGCAGCCCGCGTGCGCGAAAGACGTTGTCACACACAATGCGCTCTGTTTAGACCTAGACCAAACAACATTGTTTAACTGATGGCCCTTAATATAAAGACTTGTTTCAGACTTTACGTTTCCTAAATTTGCTTTAAGTTGTAAAGTTATTTTGTTATTTACATGTGGCCTAATAATTATCCTTATTGCTGTTTTAGAGAGGAGCGGTGCTTCAAAGAATAGTTGCAGATTTCTGTCAGACCTGCAGATTATAAAGTACAAATAAAATGTTCACGTGTCTCCAATGTTGTCTTCCCAACAGTTTCACTAACATCTACACTGGATGGCCAGGAAGAGTTCACGATGTCTTCTCTGGCACGTCTCCAGCGCTGATATTTGGCGTCTGTCTTGTGCAGTGTTGGGTAAGTTACTTTAAATTAGTAACTTAGTTACATTCTTCTATCAAAAGTAACTCAGTTACTTCAAGTTACTCGTTACTTTCAAAGTAACTAGTTACTAGGGAAAGTAACTTTGGTTTTACTCAGAATTCTCTTGTTAATGTGTTGCTTCCGTAACTGGATACCCAGCAAGATTACCAGTCTTCTAGCTTGCTTACTTGCCACAAGTGCACTGTGCCACCTATCAATAGAAAGGAAAAAATAATGTGCATATTTCCACGAGAGAAATCCCACGCCTGATTCTATCCTAGCCATTCTATCCTCGCTTTTTACATCCAACACAAAAACTGCAGTCGTGGTGCTTTCGATTGTACTCAGAACTCAGAAATTCTGCCTTCCGAATAGGAAGATGTAGGTAACACCAGACTGCAGATGAGCTGCATACAGGGCTGGACTGGGACAAAAAATCGGACCGGGCATTTTGACTGACCGGCCCACCATTATAGGAACAATCATAAAGCCTTTGAATGAAAACAAACGCTGTTGTGACAGTGATGTACACTGTTTTGATGGTACATTGTATTGTATTGTATTGTATTGTATCTTTATTTGTTTCAGACATATAAAACAAAAAAACAATATATACACACTACATATATTTTCATTTACAGATACGAATATATATGTAGATATACACACACACACGTATGTGTTCAGATAAACAAAAAAAATATATAATGAAATAAAACAAAATCGTCTGACATAATGTAACAATGTTTGGTCTGAAAAGGAGTAGGAAGAAGTATGAACATACTTATTAATTCCTACCCCTGCTCAACATCTTATTGATCCCACATAATTCACCTAATTCCCATCATCACATACTCCACACAATACACGAGGAGAACCTATATAAACATGGCTACCGTGATTGATATAATTTGGATATAATTTGATATTTTTATACATACAATGGGTGATCATCTTTATCGGTATCATATTCTTCCAAAATCAGTTTTCGAAGTATTTTCATGAACTTACTAATTCCTGAGCATTGCTGTAGATCTATAGTAAAACTATTCCACAGTTTTACCCCATAAATAGTGACACAAAAGGTTTTAACCTTTGACCGTGCTTTAAGAATCCTTAGATTCAATTTCCCCCTCAATTCATAGTCTCCTTCTCTGTCATAGAACATCCTCTGTATATTTCCTGGTAACATATTGTATCTGGCCTTGTACATAATTTTTGCAGTTTTATATTTTATAAGATCCATAAACTTCAGTATTTTTAATTTCAAAAACATGATGTTAGTATGGTCTCTAAATCCTGCTTTATTAATCATCCTGATTGCTTTTTTTTTAATTTTACATATTGGTTGAAGTGCAGTTTTATATGTGTTTCCCCAAATTTCCACACAGTATTCCAAATATGGCAATATAAGTGAACAATAAAGTACCCGGAGTGATTTGGAAGGCAAAAAATATTTAACTTTACTCAGTACGGAGATGCTTCTTGACAGTTTGGCTTGTATATGCTTTATGTGAGGTTTCCAGCAGATTTTGTTATCTATTATCACACCCAGAAATTTTGTATCCGAAACTTGCTCTATTTCAACATTGTTTACTAATAATTTTGCTCCTGCATCTTTTTTACAATTTCCGAATAACATAAATGTATTTTTTTCTAAATTTAATGATAACTTATTTCTATCAAACCATGTTTTCAGTTTAATCATTTCTTGTGTGACAATTTCCAAAAGCTGCTGTAAATTCTCTCCAGCACAAAAAATATTTGTATCATCTGCAAATAGAATAAACTGTAGTATATCTGATGTTCTACATATATCATTGATATAGAGGATAAACAGCTTTGGTCCCAATACTGACCCCTGCGGAACTCCACAAACAATGTCCATACACTCTGATTGATATTCCCCAATTTTCACAAATTGCTGCCTGTCTCTCAAATAACTCTTTACCCATTCTAACACCACTCCTCTAATGCCGTAGTACTCCAGTTTATCAAGTAATATGTCATGATTAATTGTGTCAAAAGCTTTTTTTAGGTCAATGAATACACTAACTATACATTGTCTTTTATCTATATTGTTGGTGATATTTTCGATCAGTTCCATTAATGCCAATGATGTTGATCTATTTGATCTGAAACCATACTGACTATCCATTATTATTTTGTGTTTATCTATAAATTTGTCAAGTCTATTACTAAAGACTTTTTCCAGTATTTTTGAAAATTGAGAAAGTAGAGAGACAGGCCTATAATTTGTGAATTGGTGTCTGTCACCATTTTTAAACAGTGGTGTTACTTTAGCTGTTTTCATTTGTTTTGGGAATGTACCAGTTTGTAAGGACAAATTGCAAATGTGTGTTAAGGGTTTGGAAATGCCCTCTATCACTCTCTTAACGATTTCCATATCAATGTCGTCAGAGTCTGTAGAGTTTTTTGTTTGTGATTTCCCAACAATATCAATGATTTCCATTTCTTCCACCACCGTTAAGAACATTGAATGAGGATTGCGGTCAATGAGTCTAGTTTCTTTCTCTACAGAATCTGTTATATCAGGAATTGTTTCAGCCAAGTCTGGCCCAACACTTACAAAGAATTTATTGAACTCATTTACCACATCTCTCATATTAGTAATATTTCTATCATTATTTGCGAAATACGAAGGATAGTCTGCCTGCCCCGAGCCCTTTTTGATGATGGTATTTAATGTTTTCCAGATCCCTTTAATATTATTTTTATTCATAATCAGTAATTTTTCATAGTATTCCTTTTTACATGACCTTAAAATACTCGTTAATTTATTTTTATATTTCTTGTATTTATTTTCAGCTTCTGTACTTCTGTTCATTATAAATTCTCTGTATAAGGTATTTTTCTTCTTACATGCATTTTGCAATCCTTTTGTAATCCATGGGCACGCTGCATATTTTTGTTTTTTACTATATTTCTTTACTGGGCAATGACTATTATATAACAGTTTAAATTTTCCTAAAAAAATCTCATAAGCTTTATCAATATTTTTTTCCTTATACAGCATCTCCCATTCTTGCTTGAGTAAATCACTTTTGAATGCGTTTATTGACTCTTCTGTTCTCACTCGTTTGTATTTTATTGTGTTTTCCTGTTTAACCTTCCTGTAATTGCTGTTATACACTATAAAAACAGGTAGATGATCACTGATGTCATTAATTAGGAGACCACTTATGGTTCTATTTTCTATTTCATTAGTAAATATATTGTCTATTAGGGTTGCCGACTGTGCTGTAATCCTGCTGGGTTTAGTGATCACTGGAAAAAGTCCCAAGCTATACATTGTATTAATAAATTCCTCTGTCGTTCTCTGCTTGTTTGGATTTAGTAGATCTATGTTAAAATCCCCACAAATGAACATGACTTTTTGATTTGTCCTAATGAATGTTTTATCTACCCACTCCTTAAAAATTTCAATATTAGAACCTGGTGTTCTATATATACAGCTTACAATGACATTTTTCTCTTTTCCCATACTAATTTCTATTGTTACACACTCTAATATATTATCCACCACCATCGACATTTTTCCCACCATACTGTATTTTAAATTTTTATCCACAAACAAGGCCACACCACCGCCATTCTTATTCTTTCTATTTGTAAGATTTAATTCATATCCATCTATTACAAAGTCCTCTCCTTTCTCTTTATTAATCCATGTTTCAGATACTGCAATCACACTGAATGGATGTGTAAATTTGCTTAAATATTCCCTTATTTTGTGAAAATTTGCATATAAACTTCTACTATTAAAGTGGATTATAGATATTTTGCCGTCGACCTTGACAGTTTTGTTGAATTGTTCTTCAGTATGATAGTAGCAGGTATTTTTGATGTTAAAAAAGTTCAGTTCTGGATCAATGTCCTGCTCTGTGAAGTGTGTTTTGTATTCCGTGTTTACTGGTGAATTTATCTCCTGATTAGCAATCCTCTGTGGTAGCAATGTATAATTCCCAGATAATGAATTAATTGATTGTTTCATCCTTGAATACGTTACGCTTTAGCTTCCGTTGTTGTCTTCTATTACCTGCTTTGATGACTGTGGATTGTTTGTCCAGCTCCTTGCCTTTGTAGTCATGTGACCTGTTAATATTTTTCCAGATCCTGGATGCATTTGATGACCAGCACCTTGGCTTCCTCCGGTGTACCGTTGAGCTTTATAAATATTTTACAGTTTGCAGTCCAGGTGTTCTGAATTTTACCCAGTTTCTTTAGGTATCGTGCTTTCTTCGCTATGTCAGCATTGGATTTGGTTAGATGGTCATTCATGTAGACGTTCGATCCTTTTAGTTTCCTCCCCTGCTTCAGCAGTGCATTCTTGTGTTTCCTGTTTACAAATCTTATGATGATAGCTGGTTTATCACTAGCATTTCTCCTGGGCAAGGGGTGGCATGCCTCCATGTTATTACAGTCCAAGTCGATCCCTTTCGACTGCAAGAAACCAGCTACTTGTTGCTCCGCAGAGCTCCCATCCAGATCTCCTTGCTCCTCTTTACTGCCAGCAGTCACAGCCCGAGCATATGACCGGGGTTTTATGTACAGCCCTGTGATGATCACGTCGTTCATTCTGGTATATTGCTCCAGGTCCGCGACCCTGCTCTCCAGATAGACGATCCGTTTCTCCTTCTCTATATGAATATATAGATATTTTAAATGAGAATAAGAAAGAAAAGTATTTCTACTTTCTTGGTCAGATAACATGACCAAGAAAGTAGACTTTGTGCACTATTATAAATCCTCAAGCGATAATCCCCCCTTGGACTGTCTTGGTGCAAAACCAAGACATAAATCATGTCTCCTGGAAGGGGGAAGACGTATCACAGGCAGGGCACAGCGAGCTGAAATCTCTGAAACCGACTGGCCTTCACTTCCTACGAGACAGAGAAGCTCTTCTACCCCTGTATACGAGAGGAAACAGGACTGGACAACCATGAATAGGAAGGTTAACAACAAACCTTCAAAACAACTGAATGTGAAACTGCACAACAGATTTGCTCCACTATCAAAGGACCCTGGATATTGGACAATCATCCATCAAAAGTAGCGAAGTAAGGTCCGAAAATCTTTTGAAAAGTAAAAGGCCACAGGGAAAGCTCAAGGCTAGGCCTGAAACTCTGATTGTGGGTAACTCTGCCGTAAAGGATGTACAAAGGATGTGCGGTAAGAACACTAAAGTCCTCTGCTTTCCTAACGATATGGTCAACAACCTGAAGGAGAGAATTCTTCAAATTGCAGATGAATATCCAACTGTGACAAACATTGTTCTGCATACAGGGTCAAACGATGTGTCCAAACAACAGTCAGAGGTTCTGAAACGGGACTTTACTGGATTATTAAATACTGTAAACTCTCTGAATGCAGCTGTATTCGTCAGTGGACCTGTACCGCTGGTCAGAGGAGGAGACGAGAGATTCAGCAGGTTGTTTACACTGAATAAATGGCTTATATCAGCATGTGCTGACCACTCAGTGCATTTTATCAACAACTTTAATATTTTTTGGGAACGCAGGCATCTGTTTAAAGAAAATGGATTTAATTTTAACAAGTCAGGGGTGAAACTGTTCACCTCCAACTTGTTTTATTCCATACGTCATCCATCTGTCCTTGGTGCCAAGGCTGAGATAAACGAGGAGTTATCTCATAAAGAGGAACAAACAGTACTCCAAGAACAGACAAAGCCCAGCAGAAACCTTGAGGAGGAGCTCCATTTGCCCCCACCCGGGAAGAGCCTCAGAAAGGAGAGACATCTGAGGCAAGAAGAAGGGTCCCTATTTGCCTCCAACTCTCTCAACAACACCAACGACCAGGACCAGGGACCACGATCTTCCCCAGTCCCCCAAACCCCACACCCCTGTCAGGCCTGTCTGACTTTTTCGTACTGGGTACTAGCTAGCATGACGGAGTTTCTATACAGCTGGGTGGGTGCTATGATGTTGAACTTTATTTTGTTCATAAGGTTAGTTAGTAGAGTTGCCAAAAAAAACAGAATCGTCTCGTATTCAGAGAAAATATTAAGCGTTTCGTATTGAGGTGAAAAGGAACACAGTTTGTCCCGGACTTCAGCTACAGTGAAAAAGACACAAAGCTGGATTTATTCTATCTTTGCTGCACAGCTGCCTCTTCTTCTTTCATTCTCTCCCCCTCTCTCTCCTGATTCTACTTCAATCATGAAACTGATCAATGATCAGCTGATCGGCTTTTCTCTCTTGTTTGTTTATCACCCACTTTGCGCCAGAAAGAGGAAACCAGCGGATGTCACGTTAAACAACAGCAGCACGTTTAACCCTTTAAAGCCGGTCGGAGCGGACACGCTTCATTTTGCGTAACTATTTTTAAATCCTGGTAGCAATGCAACCACGTAAGCTAGCGCAATAATTTTTTTGGCATATGAAACCGGATGAGTTGTACTTACATCTTATGCCATCAGCTTGTCCTAGGTCACAGTTTCCTTCCACATATAGCTTTGCAAAAATTGCATAAAAAGCACTTGCAGCAACAAAAACATAATATTCCAGAAAAACGCTTTGCCAATCCGATCAGCTGTTTGTAACACTTCCTACGTCCATCAGCGTGAACTGTCGCATGTCCGCCATGACCTGCCGGAAACCGGAAGTGACGTCATTTTGCGCAAATGTAGTTTTTTTTACCATTGGGGCCTTATCGGCCTATACTTGTGTTTTTAAAAGTTATGTTTGACTTTATGACTTTCTGTGTCGTTTCTGGGATGCTTAGGACTCATATTGCACTGCTGGAAATAGTTTATTTTGATGCATATGCTGTTATTTTGCAAATTTCCATTATAATATTTATTTTAGTTTTTCCTGCAATATAGGAAAATTGGTGTATTTCAAAAATAAAACTATGAAGACACTTAAAATAAATTTCCTGTGATGGGAAACTAGTTTGTGCAACTTTTTTGTATTTACAGTTTTGAGGGATAAGCCTCTTAAATTTCTCTAACTAGAAATATATGTTAAAAAAACAAAAACAATTTTCAATTTTTTTGTAGTTTATTGCACTTTTTTGCAATTTATGTAATTACTATGCACTTAATGCAGACATATTATTAAAGTTTGGGCTATAATGGTTGTATTGATGTATAGCAACTTGAAATGCTCCCAAAAATGGCTCCACAGCATGTAAAAATATAATATAAGCTCTGGCAGACTTGGTTCTATGGTAGGTCTTAAAGGGTTAACCTTGATCAGCTGTTCGTAAGGCAAGGCAAGGCAAGTTTATTTGTATAGCACAATTCAACAACAAGGTGATTCAAAGTGCTTTACAGAGACATTAGAAACAAAAAAAAATAAAAAGTATGATTTAAAATTGATTAAAACAAGCAAACAAACAAACTAACTAATTAACAAACAAACAAAACAGTATATAAAATCAAAACAGATAAAATCAGAACAGTAGATAAAATCAGTAGTTAAAATGTTAGTTTTGAAATTTAAGCTTAAAAGTGTGGATTTTGGTGCTTTATTCAAATGCAGCTGAGAACAGGTGAGTCTTCAACCTGGATTTAAATGAACTGAGTGTTTCAGCTGATCTGAGGCTTTCTGGGAGTTTGTTCCAGATATAAGGAGCATAAAAGCTGAATGCAGCTTCTCAGTGTCTGGTTCTGACTCTGGGAACTCATAAAAGACCGGATCCAGATGACCTGAGGGATCTGGAAGGTTCATACTGGGTCAGGAGGTCACTGATGTATTTTGGTCCTAAACCATTCAGAGCTTTATAGACCAGTATCAACTTTAAAGTCTATCCTCTGACGGACAGGCAGCCAGTGTAAAGACCCCAGAGCTGGACTGATGTGGTCCACTTTTTTGGTCTTAGTGAGGACTCGAGCAGCAGAGTTCTGAATGAGCTGTAGTTGTCTGACTGATTTTTTAGGTAGACCTGTAAAGATGCTGTTACAGTAATCAAGCCTACTAAAGATGAATTCATGGACTAGTTTTTCCAGGTCCTGTTGAGACATCAGATCTTTTATTCTTGATATATTCTTGAGGTGATAGTAAGCTGATTTTGTTATTGTCTTAACGTGTTTTTCTAAGTTTAGGTCTGCATCCATCACTACACCCAAATTTCTCGCCTGGTTTGTGGTTTTTAGGTGTATAGATTGAAGTTCTCTGGTGACCTGTAATCGTTTTTCTTTGGCGCCAAAGACTATTACCTCAGTTTTGTTTTTGTTTAGCTGGAGAAAATTGTGGCACAACCAGTCATTAATTTGCATTTACAAAGAGCCTGTACAGGGCCTCGGTCTCCTGGTGACATTGTGATATATATTTGTGTGTCATCTGCATAGCTGTGGTAGTTTATTTTGTTGTTCTTTATAATCTGTGCCAGTGGGAGCATGTAAATGTTAAACAGAGGGGGTCCCAAGATGGAACCTTGGGGAACTCCACATGTGATACTTGTCTGCTCAGATGTGAAGTTACCTATTGATACAAAGTATTTCCTGTTTTCTAAGTATGTTTTGAACCAGTTTAGTACAGTTCCTGAAAGACCTGCCCAGTTCTCCAGTCGTTTGAGTAATATGTTGTGGTCAACTGTATCAAATGCTGCACTGAGATCCAGTAAAACTAAGACTGACATTTTTCCACTGTCTGTGTTCAGACATATGTCATTGAACACTTTGGTCAGAGCGGTTTCAGTGCTGTGGTTCTGTCTAAAACCTGACTGGAAGGCATCATAGTAGTTATTCTGTTTTAAGAAGTAATTGAGCTGTTGAGAAACTGCTTTTTCAATGATCTTACTTAAAAATGGGAGATTTGAGATCGGCCTGTAGTTGTTCATTTGTGTCTTGTCAAGATTGTCCTTTTTCAGTATAGGTTTTATTACAGCAGTTTTTCGTGGTTCCGGAAACTCACCTGATATTAAAGAAAAGTTGACGATCTGTAACAGGTCTGACTCTAAAGTCTTTGAGACCTTTTTGAAAAAACTTTTTGGCAGGACATCTAAACAGCAAGAGGAGGAGTTCAGTTGACCTAAGATGTCCTCCAGGTCTTTGCTGTTAATAGGGTCAAACTGTTTCATGGTGTTTAAACAGTTTTTCAGTGGACACAGTACATAGTCTGGATCTGCTGTTGATGTACCAATTGCTTGTCTAATCTTTTGGATTTTTTCTGTGAAGAATTTGGCAAAGTCATTGCAGGCCATGGTTGAATGAAGTTCAGCTGCCACTGACACAGGAGGGTTTGTTAGCCTGTCAACTGTAGAAAATAAGACCCGAGCATTACGACTGTTTTTAGTGATGATGTCAGAGAAGTAGGACCTTCTTTTTCTCCATCTGCGCTCAGCTTTCCTACACTCTCTTTTTTCATTTTTCACTAGTGTGGAGTTTCTCCATGGAGACTTTTTCCTTCCAGAGATAACTTTCACCTTAATGGGAGCAATTGTAGCCATTACATTTAACATTTTTGCATTGAAGCTATTGACGAGCTCATTGACTGAACCTCTGGACAGGTCAGGTGTTAATGGGAAGACCTGGTTAAAGATCTCACTACTGTCTTCAGTTATACACCGTTTTGTGATCACTGCTGTTGATATATTTGTGTGGGCTGAGATTTTACTTTCAAAGAAAACACAGTAATGATCAGACAGGCCCACATCAGACACAGTAATGTTTGAAATGCTCAGGCCCTTGGAGATCAGTAGGTCAAGAGTGTGTCCTCTATTATGTGTGGCCTCTGTTACATGCTGAGTCAGCCCAAAGTTGCCCACAGTGTTACTCAGGTCTTTAGTCCCTTTGTCCTGAGGGTTGTCCACATGAATGTTAAAATCCCCAACAATAATTACACAGTCGAAATCAACACAGATCACAGACAGCAGTTCATTGAGGTTATTAAAAAGTCTGTGCAGTATTTGGGAGGCCTGTAAACATTAAGAAACACAACTTTGGATGGGGCCTTCAGCTGTAAAGCCTAGGGCTGCTCGATTATGGCAAAAATGATAATCACGATTATTTTCACTGAAATTGAGATCACGATTATTTGACGATATTTATTTCATCTGCCAGAGCTTATATTATTTTTTTACATGCTGTAGTGCCATTTGTGGGAGCATTTCAAGTTGCTATACATCAATACAACTGTTATAGCCCATATTTTAAAAATGTGTATGCATTAAGTCCATAGTAACTACATTAATTGCAAAAAAGTGCAATAAACTACAAAAAATTGAAAATCGTTTTTGTTTTTACATATATTTCTACTTGGAGAAATTTAAGAGGTTTATCCCTCAAAACTTTAAATACAAAAAAGTTGCAAGAAATAGTTTACAACAACAGGAAATTTATTTTGAGTGTCTTCATAGTTTTATTTTTGGAGATACAGCAATTTCTATATACTGCAGGAAAAACAAAAAAACTATCCTATGATGCAAATTTGCAAAGAATGTGCATGTGCATCAAAATAAACTATTTCCAGCAGTGCAATTCGAGTTCTAAGGCCTACAAGTAAAAAACTAGATTTTCCGCAAAAATGACGTCACTTGCGATAGTTCACGTTGACGTCTTTTTCAATGTGGGAAGTGTTAAGAACAGCTGATCGGATCGGCAAAGCGTGTTTCTGGAATATTATGTTTTTGTTCCTGCAAGCGCTTTTTATGCAATTTTTGCAAAGCTATATGTGGAAGGAAACCGTGACCGAGGACAAGCTGATGGCATAAGATGTAAGTACAACTCCTCTGGTTTCATATGGAAAAAAATTTATTGTGCTAGCTTAGCGTTCAGGTTCTACAGGGATTTAAAAATAGTTACACAAAACGAGCATGCTGCTCTGACCGGCTTTAAAGGTTTAACAATAACAATGTATTGAATAATGACTTTAAAAAATTATATAAAATAGTGTGCAAATACTGATAACAGTGCAAATGTTTGCAATATAAGAAATAAATGAAAAATGTGAACTTTGCAGTGTTGCTCTGTGGTGCAGCTACGACACCATAGCAAAGTTTACACACTGTGTCTACTTGATCCACGTCTGACTCCGCGAAGCCATAATGTTTCCACACCACTTAAGTTTTTTTTTTTTTTTTACCTCTCTTTTCAACCAACGGCAGTCCACTCCTCTCCAAATAACTTCTGCTTAGCTTTCCGAGCTTCCCTCGGGTCCTCTTAATTGTTGTGACGCGTGTTCGAAATGCAGAGCAGTGCGCTTGATTTGCCACATGGAGCAGCGCGAAAGTAAAGCATGAGGGAGGGGCTAATAATCGGCTCAGTCATTTTTAATGATCGTTGAAAGCCCAGATCGTAATCGTGATTAAAATTCGATTAATTGAGCAGCCCTAGTAAAGCCACATATTCAAAAGACTGAAAACTTCCAGGAGATAGCTGCTTACATTGAAATGATTCATTAAATAAGACAGCAACCCCCCCTCCTCTCCTGCTCACCCTGGCCTCACTGATAAAACTGTAGTTAGGAGGGGTCGTCTCGATGAGAACAGCTCCACTGTTACTTTGGTCCAACCAAGTTTCAGTTAAAAACATAAAATCAAGGCTGTGTTCAGTGATTAAATCATTAATTAAAAATGTTTTCCCAGCTAAAGATCTAACGTTTAATAAAGCCAACTTAAGTGTTTTAGAGGCATTACTTGTCCCCTCATGTTTGGGAGCAGTCTGTGACACACAAGGTATGTTTACTATATTTAAAGATCTTTTAGAGTGCAGCAGCCCAGACCGTCCACACATCAGACTGCGGGGACAGAGCATGAAGGTGGTAAGGAGGAACTAAGGGGGCGAGGCTGGACAATGTGACTTCGATTGCTCTGTTGAGGGTGGGGCTCGATAGCGAACCTTTGGCTGCTCTGGTGGGGGGTTTATGGGGGACAAAAAGGGATTGGGCGGGGGGATAGATCTGAGCCCAGCATTGACCCGCTCCATCATCTCCTCAGTGAATTTCAGGTGTGGGGAGGAGGGAGAAAGGTAGGGGGAGGAGGGTGATGGGGGTGATGGCCTGTCAGCACAACGAAAATAAACTACACCTAAACTTGATTTATATCTGACCCAGATAGACTGCAGGTCATAACTTCTTACCTGAAGTTCAGTTCACCTGACACTCGGACCAGCGTCATGGTGGTAACTAGAGCAGGGCGATATGGCCAAAAATATTTATCACGATATATATTTGAAAATGTGCGCTAACGATATACCTGACGATATAATTGATGCGAGACAAAATACAACTCCACAACATTACTAGCGCAAAAAGACAACCTTCCATTTATTTTCACTTAAACAAGAAGCTGGTTTTTATGTACATTAAAGCTTTATAAAAATTTAACAGTGCAAATGCAAATTCCTTGCTGAAAGTTTAACCAAAAGGCATTTTCAGTAGAAATGGGCTGACATATCCTGAGCATAACCATGTATAATATCTACTGAAGTTAAAAAGAGGTGCTTTGCAACATTAAACTGCAGTGTGCAGTACATATTTTTCGGACCATAAGGTGCACGGGATTATAAGGCACATTAAGCGAAACAAAGCAGTCAGATAAATCACACTTTATTAAACTGATTCTTCTTGCTTCCTCCACTTCTGTACCATTGATTCATTAATGTTGAATTCTCTGGCACCTGCTCTATTCCCATGTTGTTGCAGTATATTAATGACTAACCTTGTATTGTGGATGGATTATCTCAGTTGTTCTCCTGACTGAAGTTTGGTCCGTTTACAGCATCCTGCCATGCGATTGCATTTGTCTCTAACCATGAGGAACCTTCACGTTAACTTTTATAAGTGGAAAAAGTGTTAGTGTTCGTCCTCCAGCTTCACTGTTTATGTTATGCTAACATAGCTGTGTCGCTAGCGATCACGTAGCACATAATTATATACCAGCTAGCCCAACTTCAGTAACCCTACAAACGTCACTGCTGTTTATTTTCCTGTCTTCATTTATGTTGGAAGTGATAACAGAGCTGTACGTTTGATTTTTTTCAGAAATCTCTCAGTCAGAACATGCAATATCATGCTTAGGTAACTAGCGAAACTAGCGAGCTAACTTCCGCTAGCTTCCTGCTAACTCCGTTAAATGTAATACATTTTGTTTTCATGGATGCCTGTGTGGCAGGATGAATGTTATCCCTCGGTCCAACCCACTTTCAGCCTGGCCCATTAGGGGGCGCTGGTATAAATAGTGGCCATTTGAGTGTCTCTGGGTCGCTTGCCTGTGATCTCCTTTTTGGTCACCTGACTTCCTCTTGGTGTGGTAGAGATCATTTGCGGGTTACTCCTCTGAAGTCTCCATCGCGGCTGGTCGTAGCTATAGAAGCCTCCTCTGAGCTATTCTGCTTACGTTCTATGACACGGCTTACTTGGTACGTAATCAACTTTTGTTACGCTCTCTGCCTTCTGTTGTTCTTTTATAGTAATTATTTATTATGTTTCGCAGGAAGTGTGGGCCTTAGTTTTGCGTCAAGCTACGTGAACTGAAGTGCTGCTGTTTTGCCTTGCTGTGCTTTTATCGTCTGTTCCCGTTGTGAGATTTCTTTCCCCGCTGCTGTCAGCTTTTACAGTGGACGTCGGCGTGGACAACGGCCATATGCATGCCGGTTATCGGAGTCAGCTGGCGTGCATATTGATTGACTGTTAACTTGTCGTCGTGTGACGGCAAGTTGGAGCAGTACGGCGATTCCGTTTGCTCCAGATTTTAGAGTTTTATCCAGATTGTATGTTGTTTTATTGCTTTTGATTTGTAGTTTGGATTTTTGTTACACCACTGGTGGGAGGCCCTTTTTCTAGCTGTAGATCACCAGTGTGGTCTTGCAGTTGGGTTATCCCCCGGTGCTACACATTAGTTTGTTGTAATATATTAAAATTTTCTTTGTTTCTTTTATTCAGATGCGGAGTGCCGACGTGGAGGAGACTAGGGTGCCTTGGTGGTGGGATCCCTTGAGTGTACACACCTGCCTTGTTTAGTTTATTAGTGTGAGTGTGTGTGATAGTGTGCTGCACTTGTGTTTTGGGTGTGTTTTCTTTCTTTAGTTTGTGTGTGGCATCCCTGCCCCTCCACTGGTAAGCCTCAGCTCTGAATACCTTTTTAAGCATATTTGTACTTGAATATTTATGATTGTGCTTTTATATGGTGTTTTAAATAATTATTAATAAATTGTGAATTTGTTGATCATTGAACCTCGTCTCTGGATTGAGTATAGCGAACCTAAGTGCCTTTCTGGTGATTTAGTGTTACTTTCAGTATTCTCTGGGTGAAATTCCCAGGGTGGCGTTGTCTTTTTAAAACTGCAAAGAGTATTTACTTTATATCCCATCCTCGTCTCGCCACACCTGGAAGTTAAACTTCATAGTTACACCTGGTAAAGCAGCAATGCTGATCGTTTTATTAAAGATGAAAGAATTTAGACAGTTTTTAACTCTCAGTGATGCTGCAGTGTTGTTTGACCTGAAGCTTACGGAGTTTAGGACCCAGATTACTCCCAGATTTAAGAGCATCTTAGTCCGACAAATACGACAATAACGACGGCCGCTTGCATGTTCTGCAAAAAAATGTGCTTTGTCATGTATCTGACAGACAAACACCAAACCAGTTCCACATCACTGAAGTTGCACCATTTTTACAAACCAATTCTGGTTTCACTCAACAATCGGCCATGTGCGTATGAAAACAAAGGCACTGCGCATGCGCGTTTTACTCATATTCTATCGCGATATTTCATTTTCCTATCGTTGCCTAACATTATACCGGTATTACCGTAAACGGTATAATATGGCCCAGCCTTAGTGGTAACCCCCGAACCATCTTGTGGACACCAGAGGTGAAAGGAGCCATCAGACTGAAGAAGGAGTCCTATAATGTTTGGTTAACCTGTGGGACTTTAAAGGCAGTCGATGGGTGCCAGCAGGCCAAGCGGAATGCATCTTGGTCAGTGGCTGAAGCAAAAGCCTCTCCCTTAGATAGGGTGAGGAGCTCGGCCATTCGGGAGGGGCTTAGAGTAAAGCCGCTACTCCTTCACATAGAAAGGAGTCAGTTGAGGTGGTTCAGGCATATGTCAAGGATGCCTCCTGGTTGAGGTGTTTCAGACATGTCCCACCAGGGAGGAGGCTGCTGCCCTCACAATCTGGCCTCGGATGAGGGGAAGAAAATAGATGGATCTGTACTTCTACTTAAGGTCTCTCCGAGTGATTTGGCTTTCTCCCACATCCAAAGACTTGCATCGGGTTAGGTTAATTATGTACGTCTACTTCAGAATTTATGAACTTTTGCTACCTGCATTTATAACTAATCATTAGTTAAGATCTTCCACTTGCTTCTTTCTACACAACGGTCTGCTGTTACCCCAGTCCAAATCTGTAAATGTGTCGTGCACTTTACATCACAAATGACATGAATAAATGTCACTGTGAACAGATGGGGACCCACACAGTGTTCAGTTTGTCTTTTTTATTTATGTTTGTGGGTTGGCACCGCCACGTTCTCCACATTTTTCAGCTGACTCCACAACACTTCTCTCCCATTCTGGTGTCACTAAAAGGGACGCAACTTAATTAGGGAGATAAGGAACAGCAGCCCCATCAGCCTCCCTGGCACTGCCCCTTGAGCCCGCTGCTCCACCCCTCCCCTGCAGCATACCCCAAAGACCACATCCCTGCCACCGTCTTATAATAACAAGGCAAGTTCTTCTCAGTTTCAACACTTCACATTTTTCTAGACACACTTGATACTGATTGGCCAGTCTGAATACTGGTAGTATGAGATGATACCTGGACAATACAGAGGTTGCACAGGTGATCCAACTCCTCCAGGCATAGCTGGACTGGCCATCGGGCATACCGGGCATTTGCCCGGTGGGCCGCTGGCGATTTTTTGTTTTTATGGGCCGATGGATTTTTTTTATTTTTATTTTTTTTTTAGGAAGGGTATCTATAATGAAAGGTGTTGGATTGGCCAATTGGTCATGATCGACTCTGGGCTGGACCAATTACAGCCGAGGAGGCCGGATGCACCCTCCCCCTTGTTTAGCAATCACGTGATTTTCGCGCATTGCATGCCGGGAACTAGTGGCAAAACAATCCAAGTACCGCATCAAATGCAAGCATTTGCAGCAACGCAAAACGTTCATTCTCCAGTTCCAACACCTTCTTGTTTTTTCTTTGCCGCACAAAAAAGGAATGTACAAAACAAAAGGAGAACAATGCCGGTCCGTACAAAGACAGACTCGACGAAAAGACAAAGAAAAGATACGAGGAAAAATCAAACGAGTGAAAGAGTCAGACCCTTACGAGCACACAGAGTGGACAAAAGACGTTAGCGTGCTGCCCAACTTTCACCACGCTCATATTTATAATTATACGGTTCTTGGAGTGAGTGCATACACTCATGAAGTTTAGTAACTTCAGGTCACTGCAACAAGCCCAGGTACAGTTTACCGACGGATGGGTACAGGACCTTGAAATGCACCGTGTAGAACGAAAGACCACGGTAAGAACAAAGGTAAGTTTACCAGTCTCACAAATCGTCTTCATGAATACACATTCGTTAACAGTTTATTAATATAACCTTTGAGCTCAACGGTAATTAATTAGTAGTGGAAATAATTTCTGGTAGCATTACAGAAATGTAGCAGTGACAATAATATTGTATGTTGTAATCGCACTGGACAATTAGTGATACAAAACAACTGTTTTATCCTGTGAATAAAAGTATATGTTTTTGTCAATGTACCATGGTAATAATAGAAGCGAAACGCAATATTGTGTCAGGACAGTTCACTATTTATGCACAATAAACAAAGGAGCATAGCGCGACAATTTCTGTTCAGCGCCAGACTTGCTTGTAACCTATATCACCAATTATGTTAAGAAAAATGACGTATTAACGACTACAAAACTCTGACCTTTGTGGGAATGCTTGGAGCAGACTAACATGTGAGCTGGAGTGTTCTGAGACGTTATATTTGGTATATCCAGACCATCCGTCGGCTCTTACTTCGGAAACATGGCTTAAAAAATTTCTCTTCAACGACGTAATCCGATAAAAAAAAAAAAAACGATCTCTTTACCCGTCGGCTTCCCGTGGCTGTCATGCGACCGGCTATTGCAGTTAATAATACAACAGCTTGTTGCCATTTTCTGTGTTTCTTTTTATCGCTGTGTAACCGAGTTCAATTGAAAGCCTGCGTGCACTAGTACCTATTGCCACAAGTTCCCAGAATCCTTTGCGGTTTTACCCCTGAATGACGTCACATTTTCAATCTTTATCCTGGTGGGCCGGTCTCTAGTCAAAATGCCCGGGCCGATTTTTTGTCCCAGTCCAGCCTTGACTCCAGGATGACACATCAATACACGTCATTGCCAGGTTTTGCAGTGTCTCCCACCATAGTCTTAAGAGCATGGAGGAGATTCCAGGAGACAGTTACTTCTGGAGAGTTGGACAGGTCCAGTTTGATTCCAGTTTGGGGCCTTTCTGCGTGGAGCTTACGTATTATTCCCATGTCTGTGTGGGTTCTCTCTAGGTCTCTCTAACTAATATGGCTTTCTCCCACATCCAAAGACTTGCATGGGGTTAGGTTAGTTATGTACTTCTACTTAAGTACAGAATGTACGAACTTTTGTCACCTCTGTTTGTAACCAATCATTAGTTAAGATCTTCCACTTGGTGCTTCTTTCTACACAACAGTCTGCTGTTACCCCAGTCCAAATCTGTAAATGTGTTGTGCGTGTTACATTACACAAACTAAATTAATAAATGTCATATAATAATAACAATGCCAGTTCTTGTCAGTTTCAACACTTCATATTCTTCTTGATACACTTGATACTCACTTCATAGTCCTTGTACTATTTCTAGTGCAACAGGATATAAGGGTTTAAGTAATATGAAAAATCTTTTATTTTATTTACACAATACCTGGTGTTCTTGAAATAGGGTTATATCCCAGAATCTCTCTGTAAGATAGAGATGGAAATTATTACTAAATCTAAGTCATGGAAAAACTGCAGAAAAAATAAATGAAGACCTAGAAAAGCAGTGGATATTGTCACATGAACGTGTAAGAGTAATCAAGTGGAAGTCCTTGTTTATTTACAAATGAAGTCAAGTGAGAGGGATCTTACAGTTTATTAAAAAAGGAAAGATCACCTCACATGAGAGATGAGGGCAGACTGATAAAAAGTGTGTGACTGTGCCTGTGTGCGTGCAGTTGGCTTGCTTGCTGCTTGGTTGGCATATTCTCAGTTGGATGAGAGGACATTTATGTGATGTCAGCACGCATTAACCTCGCTGAAAAT
The DNA here is from genome assembly GCF_963969265.1 of Rhamphochromis sp. 'chilingali'. Classification (NCBI taxonomy): domain Eukaryota; kingdom Metazoa; phylum Chordata; class Actinopteri; order Cichliformes; family Cichlidae; genus Rhamphochromis; species Rhamphochromis sp. 'chilingali'. The sequence goes on from NC_137948.1 coordinate 29,129,322, forward strand.
ACATCGGAAACAAACAGGGACACATGTGCCCAGATCCCACCAGCTCTAAGTAACAAGCCTCTGGAAGGAAAGGCTATGCTGGTCAACACAGAAGTAATCCAAAAATAGAAATAGAAAGATGAAAGTGGCTTCTTGGTTAAAGAGGAAACACAGGCTCTCTCTTGCATTGATAAATAAATGCAGTGAACTGAGGGACAAGGCTAATTGAAGGAATTGTTGTGCAAAAGCAATTAGCAACTATACATGCCAACTATACTAGATACAATGGCAAGTTACTTGGCCATTGGCTAAAATGAGAATTTGTTGGTTTCTAAGTACATAAATGATCAGTCATGTGTTAAACTAAGCATGCAACTCAAAGCAAAGAATGAAATACAGTATTAACAGCAACAGGTCTACTTGTTTACATTTATACATACATACTAAATCTGGATCCACCAAGATTAACTGGAAAATGTCCTTGGATAAGAAGAGGACAACTTACACTGCTCAAAAAAGCATAAAAACAAGTCACTTCTGGAATATTGATTTGGTCAGAGGTTTTTTTTTTAATCAGTTTCAGCTTTGGTGTTAATTAAATTAACAACAGGTGCACTAGAGGGGCAACAATGAGACAACACTCCAAACAGGAATGACTTTGCAGGTGGAGGACACTGACATTTTCCCCTCCCCGTATTTTCTGACTAGCTTTGCATTTAATTATGGCCAGTGGTAATACCGGTAGTATGAGATGATACCTGGACCCTACAGAGGCTGCACAGGTGATCCAGCTCCTCCAGGATGACACATCAAAACTATGCTGGCAGACACTGCAAACCTTCCAGCAATTACATGTATTAAGAGCGTGGAGGCGATTCCAGCAGACAGGCAGTTACTCCTGGAGAGTTGGATAGGGCTGTAGAACGTCACGGTTCTGGGTCGGTTCGACTCAGTATTTTGAGTTCTACTGTTTTGGTTATTTTTGAATGATTGTTGTGTTTTTCGGGTGCTATGATTATGATTATGATTATTATTATTATAATTTCATGTTTCTGTTTATTCGTGTTTCAGGATTTGTGCCTCATGTTTAGCATTGAGTTCCATGTGTTATATTCGGTCTGTCTCTCAGTGTCTAGTCTGCATCCTTGTGTAGTGATCTCTTGTTTCCTGTTTTATTGTGAAGGTCTGCGTCTCATGTGAGTGTATTCAGTTTTACCTCCGTTGTCTCGTCTCGTTAATGACTCCCAGCTGTGTCCCCCACCTGTGTGTAATCTCCCTGTGTTTCTCTGAGTGTATTTAAGTCGTGTCTTCTGTTGTTGTAGTCGCTGCTTCGTCTGGGTATCCATCGTATTTCATCCGTGTGTTCTTCCTGCTGTCCGTCATCACTTACCTCCGCCCATCCTTCTTCATGTTCGTGTCCTGGTTCGTGTTTTGTAGTTTAGTTGTTCCCAGTTCAGATAGTCTGCAGTCCAGTTTACCATTTTTCTATTTTGTACTTTACTTTCAATAAACCACCTTCACACCTTTACAAGTGCCTGCGTTTGGATCCTACTTCATTATCTCCACACGGCTCACTTCACTCGCTGTGACAGTAGAAGGTCCAGTTTGATTCCAGTTTGGGGCCTTTCTGTGTGGAGCTTGCATACAGGGAGTGCAGAATTATTAGGCAAGTTGTATTTTTGAGGAATAATGTTATTATTGAACAACAACCTTGTTCTCAATGAACCCAAAAAACTCATTAATATCAAAGCTGAATGTTTTTGGAAGTAGTTTTTAGTTTGTTTTTAGTTTTAGCTATTTTAGGGGGATATCTGTGTGTGCAGGTGACTATTACTGTGCATAATTATTAGGCAACTTAACAAAAAACAAATATATATACCCATTTCAATTATTTATTTTTACCAGTGACACCAATATAACATCTCCACATTCACAAATATACATTTCTGACATTCAAAAACAAAACAAAAACAAATCAGCGACCAATATAGCCACCTTTCTTTGCAAGGACACTCAAAAGCCTGCCATCCATGGATTCTGTCAGTGTTTTGATCTGTTCACCATCAACATTGCGTGCAGCAGCAACCACAGCCTCCCAGACACTGTTCAGAGAGGTGTACTGTTTTCCCTCCTTGTAAATCTCACATTTGATGATGGACCACAGGTTCTCAATGGGGTTCAGATCAGGTGAACAAGGAGGCCATGTCATTAGTTTTTCTTCTTTTATACCCTTTCTTGCCAGCCACGCTGTGGAGTACTTGGACGCGTGTGATGGAGCATTGTCCTGCATGAAAATCATGTTTTTCTTGAAGGATGCAGACTTCTTCCTGTACCACTGCTTGAAGAAGGTGTCTTCCAGAAACTGGCAGTAGGACTGGGAGTTGAGCTTGACTCCATCCTCAACCCGAAAAGGCCCCACAAGCTCATCTTTGATGATACCAACCCAAACCAGTACTCCACCTCCACCTTGCTGGCGTCTGAGTCGGACTGGAGCTCTCTGCCCTTTACCAATCCAGCCACGGGCCCATCCATCTGGCCCATCAAGACTCACTCTCATTTCATCCGTCCATAAAACCTTAGAAAAACCAGTCTTGAGATATTTCTTGGCCCAGTCTTGACGTTTCAGCTTGTGTTTCTTGTTCAGTGGTGGTCGTCTTTCAGCCTTTCTTACCTTGGCCATGTCTCTGAGTATTGCACACCTTGTGCTTTTGGGCACTCCAGTGATGTTGCAGCTCTGAAATATGGCCAAACTGGTGGCAAGTGGCATCTTGGCAGCTGCACGCTTGACTTTTCTCAGTTCATGGGCAGTTATTTTGCGCCTTGGTTTTTCCACACGCTTCTTGCGACCCTGTTGACTATTTTGAATGAAACGCTTGATTGTTCGATGATCACGCTTCAGAAGCTTTGCAATTTTGAGACTGCTGCATCCCTCTTCATGATATCTCACTATTTGACTTTTCTGAGCCTGTCAAGTCCTTCTTTTGACCCATTTTGCCAAAGGAAAGGAAGTTGCCTAATAATTATGCACACCTGATATAGGGTGTTGATGTCATTAGACCACACCCCTTCTCATTACAGAGATGCACATCACCTAATATGCTTAATTGGTAGTAGGCTTTCGAGCCTATAAAGCTTGGAGTAAGACAACATGCATGAAGAGGATGATGTGGACAAAGGTCTCCAGGTCTCCCACAGCCAAAGACTTGCATGGGGTAAGGTTAATTATGTACTTCCATTTAAGTACCAAAGAAAAGTCATTCAGCTTTACTTCCAGTGTTTAACAAAAGGATTGCATTATTTTTCATATATAAATTAAAGACATTCTCATACAACAAAGGCAAACTCACAGTACTATCACAGCTGCAATTAAAATGGCAAATGATATTACTGTTGCACTTGATAAGAAACAACACTGTGCATCCCTTTTTATTGATTTGTCAAAAGCATTTGACACTGTTGATCATTGTTTTTTAAAACTCCAGTCAGGACTCTGAGAGAGCAGTGGCATGGTTCTCAAATTACCTCAGTAATAGGTCTCAGTGCATTAAATCTGATCATCTATGTTCTGAATTTGCTACAGTGCACAACGGAGTGTCACAGGACTCTGTATTAGGTCCCCTTCTATTTATCATTTCCGTAAATGTGCCAGATGCAACCTTGCACTTCTATGCTGATGACACAGTTATTTACAGCTGTGGTTCAACTCTTGTCCAAGCCATCGACTTCTTGCAGAAAGCCTTTTTTTTTTTTTTTTTGCTGTCCAGCACTCATTACTTCAGCTTAAACTTGTCCTCAATGCAGACAAAACAAAGCTCATGTTGTTTTCTAAATCAAGAAAATGGGCCCAAACAATTCCATCAGTAACCACTCTTGAAGGTAATAAAATAGAGTTGATTCACACGTATAAATATATAAATTTTGACTGATGACTCACTCACCTTCAAACCACATGTAGAGAATCTTGTGAAAAATTTGAAGGTAAAACTGAGATTTTATTTTCAAAATAAGTTGTGTTTTTGTTTTAATACAAAGAAGCGGCTTGTTGCTGCAACATTTTTACCTGTGCTGGATTATGGAGATATTCTATACATGAATACTTTTGCTCAATGTCTTCAAATGGTTGATACTGTGCATCATGCTTCTCTGAGGTTCACAACAAACCGTAAATCTCAGACTCACCATAGTGACAACGCTACGCCACGCGACTCCTCCCCGGTCAAGAGGCGAAGGTGCCGCGCGTGTCCCAGGAGCAAAGACGTCAAGACCAAGATCCTGTGCCGCGAGTGCCGAGCGCACGTGTGTACAAACTGCGCCGTCACGTACTGTCCCAACTGCGCCGCTTCTTCTTCCCGCGCCGCCGCTCCCCGGACGCCACCGACGCCGTGATAACACAAGCGCCCCAACGGTGGTCCCCTAGCGACCCCCCCCACCCCACCCTATCATCATCATCATCATCATCATCATAACACAATATATGCCCCCGGGGGGGGGGGTCCTAGTGACCCCAAACCTATCATCATCATCATCATCATCATCATCATCATCACATATGCCCCGTGGGGGTCCTAGTGACCCCAAACCTATCATCATCATCATCATCATCATCATCATCATCACATATGCCCCGTGGGGGTCCTAGCGACCCCAAACCTATCATCATCATCATCATCATCACATATGCCCCGAGGGGGTCCTAGCGACCCCCACCCTAATCATCATAAAACACACATATCCCCCCCCCCCCCCAGGGGGGTTACCAAGACCCCCCCCCATCGCCACCATCATCATGATCATCATCATGATCATCATCATCACCACCATCATCATCAATACCATCCTAATAACAACACACACACACACACACACACACACTCATCATCATCATCATCATCAATACCATCCTAATAACAACACACACACACACACACACACACACCTCGGGGGGTCACCACGACCCACACCCCGAGAACAGGCGGGCGCACAAGGGTTAAGCCTCAGACCTTCCCGGCTGACGCTAGCAAATGCTAATGTTAGCTTCTGATTTGGCATGCTAAAGTAAAGACTTTTAGCTAGCTGACCAGCATAGATTATTTCGGTGGTTAACAGACTGTAGTGGTAATATTATTGAAAGTATAGTTTCACCTCAGCACATTGTTACGTCCCTCTGCAGCCCCTAATCTGCTCAGTGTGTTCAGCTGGTGCTAATTGGCCACACCTAGTCAGGTGTGGATAAAAGCATACCTGAAGCAAGCTTTCCGGGGAGCTCACTAGTCTTTGCCTTGGTGGCACCAGCAATTTTAGCCAACCTGATAGTCCATTTTAAGATAAACCTCTTTTCACCTACACTCTGGTATTCGTCTCCTTTTTTTATGTTGCGGCTTTTGAGCCGGGTCGTAACATAAGTGGGGGCTCATCCAGGAGCTTTGGACATTTTAGTGGAAACTGGATGTCAGTTTGTTTTGCTTTTAAGTGGGTGAGTGATGGTGGTCACTGTAATTGAGCAAACTCCCTTTTAGTAAGTGTGTTTCAGCTGGGTGGCTGTGCTGCCCTTCCATCGAAGCACTTGTTTGATGTTTTGCTTTTTTTTTTTTAGTTTATTGTGTTTGGTGGTTATCCTGGGTGGGGGTACGCTTCAGGGTTTGGTGAGAGACTGTACCCCGGTCTGCTGCCAATCCTTGAGTTTGCGTTTAAAGGTGCCTCGAGCCCGGTACACCACTGAAGACTAGACAGGTAAAGTTTTATTGTTTTTTAGCATTTTACAATTATGTCTGTTTTGTAGCACATAGAAATGTTTAGTTAATATTTACAGACAGACACATTTTCCCTGTAACTGTGTTTTTACTCCAACATTTGTTGAAAATGTAATTTATGAAATGCTGAGCAGCATTTCTAGTATGTGGAATATTTTTGTCACCCCACTGTGCTAATGTGATTAAATACTAATAATTATTACTAAACAAATTCAATAATAAATCAATAATAACTATTTGTTGATTGAACTATAATGTAAGCGCAGTGCTGGTGTGCAGGGGCTTTATATGCCTTGTGGGTAGGGTTGCCAACCGTCCCTTAAAATACGGAATCGTCCCGTATTTCGAAACAAAAGTACACGTCCCGTATTGAGCTAATAAGGGACGCACTTTGTCCCGTAATACAGTGAGAATCAAAAGTAGTCTATAAATGTTTATGGAATTAACACTTTGTTTGAAAACATAATTCCCAGCCCCTCTCCTGCTTTGTGACCAATGAGCTGACAGCACACTTATGACAATTCGAGTATGACAATTCAGATTACCGCTCATCTCATTGGTCGAGGAAAGGTTGCTTGCGGAGAAAATACCGGAAGACAACAGATGACCACAACAACAAGCATGGCCAACAGGGAAATAAACGCCGACACTGCGGTGCAAGTCTCGGATGACAGTACACCTAAAGCTGGGCAGACACTGTGCGATTTTTTTCAGTCACGTTATTCAGCTCCTGCTCAAACTGCACGATTGACTCGCAGGGGTTAGAAGTTCGTAGGTCACGATGTACTCTCACACTATACCGCCCGATGCTCTGATGCGACCTGAGTGCTCACACTGTGCCTCCATAAAATGAAGGTTATAACAGATAATCTGTCGCTTGCTCTCTCTGTCTTTCACTCACACAGACACACCACCACCATCAACTTTGCTAAATTGCTAATGAAAAACAATGATCAGGCAGCTGTGATTGAGCAGCAGTGTAAATCCAACTATTTTCACGGTTTTTGTGGTCGTGATAATTTTGTGATGCCACATCGAAAAGGCTCGGATGAACTTTCCAAAGTTCTACAAGTTGTGCCTCCATTGCTTGTGTCCAGATCACAGGCTGCACTGCCGTGCTGCTCCGTCTTTTTCACCGACGTTTACGTTTGTGCGTGAGCAGTGTGAGCGCCTGTGGTGACACCCTCACGAGCGATTGATGATCGGGAGCTGGTCGTGAGGTGTTAATCACTTCTCTTTACCCCACGTATACTACACGACGCACGATGAAGGCCAAAATCGGTCCGATCACTCAAAAATCGGCTCAAAATGGGCCAAAAATCGCACAGTGTAAGCCCAGCATTAGAGCAGCAATGTTTGTTCCCCTCAGAGAAAGGGAAGAATGGGAAAAGGAAAACACCTGGCTGGAAAACGTTAATATGGGCATGTGCAGTGAATATCAGCGCTATGTGGCCAGAAGTGTGATAATATAACTTATTTTGTGTAATAAATAACTGCAAGGATAGATGATTACAACAAATTGATGACTAATACGTAAAAGTAATACATAGATGAATAATGATGATGAGTTATGATGCGTAATCATGGGAACAAGCGGGTTTACAAACAGGAGCAGCTGATTAGAAAAGCTGAAATAATACCTCAACTGAAGCCAATTGTACTAAATGCACTAAATGTGCACTGTTACAAGAATATTTTTCTTTCTATTGTTTTCTATTATTTTAAGTTAAGCAGGACAGAGTTCTTTTAAAGAAAGATTTACTTATATTCTCAAAAGTTAAGCATGACAGGCTTCTGTTTAAGAAAGAGACCTGTTTTACTGTGTTAATGTTGTCATTTTGAGCTAAAAATAAATGGCTAAATGATCATTTGTTTCACATGTATTCATATCACAAAGAATAGAATATGCATCTACTTAAATCAACTTCAAGTCAAATGGTTAAAAAAATAATTTCACACACAAAAAAAGAGCTAGAAAATTCACCAAACTGGGAAGGGTGAAGACAACTGGGTAGCCCGGTCCTGGCCACGAGGTGTCCCTTATTTATTTTTCAGGGAGTTGGCAACCCTACTTGTGGGGGATGCTGACATATTATAAACTGTTGTGTCTATATCAAGCTTTTAGCCAAATATAAGCAGAGATATTTGTATTAGGGCTGGGCCATATTATACCGTTCACGGTAATACCGGTATAATGTTAGGAAACGATAGGAAAATGAAATATCGCGATAAAATATGAGTAAAACGCGCATGCGCCAGTGCCTTTGTTTTCATACGCACGTGGCCGATTGTTGAGTGAAACAGATGAACCAGAATTGGTTTGTAAAAATGGTGCAACTTCAGTGATGTGGAACTGGTTTGGTGTTTGTCTGTCAGATACACGACAAAGCACATTTTTTTGCAGTACATGCAAGCGGCCGTCGTTATTGTCGTATTTGTCGGACTAAGATGCTCTTAAATCTGGGAGTAATCTGGGTCCTAACCCTGGCCCCCTCTTCAGGTCAAACGAACACTGCAGCATCACTGAGAGTTAAAAACTGTCTAAATTCTTTCATCTTTAATAAAACGATCAGCATTGCTGCTTTACCAGGTGTAACTATGAAGTTTAACTTCCAGGCATCCATGAAAACAAAATGTATTACATTTAACGGAGTTAGAAGTTAGCAGGAAGCTAGCGGAAGTTAGCTCGCTAGTTTCGCTAGTTACCTAAGCATGATATAGCATGTTCTGACTGAGAGATTTCTGAAAAAAATCAAACGTACAGCTCTGCTATCACTTCCAACATAAATGAAGACAGGAAACTAAACAGCAGTGACGTTTGTAGGGTTACTGAAGTTGGGCTAGCTGGTATATAATGATGTGCTACGTGATCGCTAGCGACACAGCTATGTTAGCATAACATAAACAGTGAAGCTGGAGGACGAACACTAACACTTTTCCACTTATAAAAGTTAACGTTAAGGTAGGGCTGCTCAATTAATCGAATTTTAATCACGATTACGATCTGGGCTTTCAACGATCATTAAAAATGACTGAGCCGATTATTAGCCCCTCCCTAATTTATCCGCGACACCTTAAAGGCCGGTCCGTGAAAATATTGTCGGGCATAAACCGGTCCGTGGCGCAAAAAAGGTTGGAGACCGCTGATTAAGAGGACCCGAGGGAAGCTCGGAAAGCTAAGCAGAAGTTATTTGGAGAGTGACTGCTGTTGGTTGAAAAGAGAGTTTAAAAAAAAAAAAAATTCAGTGGTGTTGCACACTATTTTGTATTATTTTTTTAAAGTCATTGTTAACCCTTTAAAGCCGGTCAGAGCTGCATGCTTCGTTTTGCGTAACTATTGTTAAATCCCTGTAGAACCTGAACCGTGTAAGCTAGCGCAATAATTTGTTTTGCATATGAAACCGGAGGAGTTGTACTTACATCTGATGCCATCAGCTTGTCCTCGGTCACGGTTTCGTTCCACATATAGCTTTGCAAAAATTGCATAAAAAGCGCTTGCAGGAACAAAAACATAATATTCCAGAAACACGCTTTGCCGTTCCTATCAGCTGTTCGTAACACTTCCCACAGTGAAATGATGCACATGCTGTTTTCTTTGCAAATCTGCATCATAGGATTGTTTTTTGTTTTTCCTGCAGTATATAAAAATTGCTGTATCTCCAAAATAAAACTATGAAGACACTCAAAATAAATTTCCTGTTGTTGTAAACTATTTTTTGCAACTTTATTGTATTTAAAGTTTTGAGGGATAAGCCTCTTAAATTTCTCCAAGTAGAAATATATGTACCGTAATTGTCGGGCTATAAGCCGCTACTTTTTCCACAAGCTTTGAACCCTGCGGCTTTTAGTCAGGTGCGGCTTTTCTATGGATTGTCCCTGATTTTTGTCATATCGTAAGACGATTTGTTTTGTTTGTTCCGCTGTTGTACGGCACTACGTTGCCTGGCGGAAGGGCATGTGATCAGACACACAGTATCGGTGTTCAAGAGTGGTATGTTGGTCACATGTCCATCCGCCAGGCAACATAGTGCCGTACAAGTAGCACGAAAAACAAACTTCAAAGTAGCGCTACGCGTTCAGCGGGAGTCGTGGATGGTGTGCAGCAATAAACTTGCGAAAAGCAAGTTATGCTCAACTCCACCGGTGGAATCTGACAGCGTGGAAAAGTGTGAAAACATCCATCCATCCACCTGAGCCTAAAAGGTAGTCTGAATCTATTTTTCTGGTGTGCTGTAGGTTATTGTTATGTACTACATTTGTTACTCGTTTATGAAGCACAGCACATGTTTCGTACTTGTAATTACCGCTACTTGTACATATACCTAAAAAGTTGTGCAAATATGTACCCATAACTTATTTTTCAAAATATTAATAAAAGTGATGTGTCTCCAAACAGCCATCTCTTTCCTGACAATTTGCTTTGTGCATATTCTCTTACATATGATAAGTCAACATTGAAACACCTGCGGCTTTTAGTCAGGTGCGGCTAATGTATGTACAAAACAGGATTTTCCCCTGATTTTAGCTTGTGCGGCTAATATTCAGGTGCGCTTTGTAGTCCGGGAAATACGGTAAACAAAACAAAAGCGATTTTCAATTTTTTTTGTAGTTTATTGCACTTTTTTGCAATTTATGTAATTACTATGGACTTAATGCATACATATTATTAAAATATGGGCTATAACAGTTGTATTGATGTATAGCAACTTGAAATGCTCCCACAAATGGCACTACAGCATGTAAAAAAATAATGTAAGCTCTGGTGGACTTGGTTCTATAGTAGGTCTTAAAGGGTTAAATAAATATCGTCAAATAATCGTGATCTCAATTTCAGTGAAAATAATCGTGATTATCATTTTTGCCATAATCGAGCAGCCCTACGTTAAGGTTCCTGATAGTTAGAGACAAATGCAGTCGCATGGCAGGATGCTGTAAACGGACCAAACTTCAGTCAGGAGAACAACTGAGATAATCCATCTACAATACAAGGTTAGTCATTAATATACTGCAACAACATGGGAATAGAGCAGCTGCCAGAGAATTCAACATTAATGAATCAATGGTACAGAAGTGGAGGAAGCAAGAATGAGTTGAATAAAGTTTGATTTATCTGACTGCTTTGTTTCGCTTAATGTGCCTTATAATCCCGTGCACCTTATGGTCCGAAAAATCCGTACTGCACACTGCAGTTCAATGGTGCAAAGCACCTCTTTTTAACTTCAGTAGATATTATACATGGTTATGCTCAGGATATGTCAGCCCATTTCTACTGGAAATGCCTTTTGGTTAAACTTTCAGCAAGGAATTTGCATTTGCACTGTTACATTTTTATAAAGCTTTAATGTACATAAAAACCAGCTTCTTGTTTAAGTGAAAATAAATGGAAGGTTGTCTTTTTGCGCTAGTAATGTTGTGGAGTTGTATTTTGTCTCGCATCAATTATATCGTCAGTTATATCGTTATCGTAAATTTTCAAATGTATATCGTGATAAATATTTTTGGCCATATCGCCCTGCTCTAATTTGTATCTTTCTTAAAAATCCAGATCCTTACAGATTATTTGAGAAATGGATCAACAGCTATCACTACTTGAAGCACTCTAAGTCCTGCAGTGGAAAATACCCCTTATTTCACCTGTGATCACACAATTTGGTTTTCCAGTGCAGAGCAATGAAAGACTTCCCCAAGTGAAAAAAAAAGATGAAGATACAAGCTGGTGATGATCCAGAGCAGCTGGTCTCAGGAAATGAAGAAAAACCCTGACCACCTTCTCAACACAAACTGAGTTTAATGTTGTGGTTGATTTCGTTTTTCAAGGTATGTATGTTACTTTAATTATAAACTGCTTTTGTTGCAACAGAATGGTGTTATGTGTATGCAACTCTACGTGAATTATAATCCTTTGTAGGGCTGTGTGATATGACCAAAATCTCATATCCCAATATAAGACATTTCTCTCCTGATAACGATATATATCACAAAATAGTGCATTTTCTGTAAATTCTGTGATTCTCGGGCAACTCGACTTATGTGAAATGTTTTCAGTTGGGCGTCGTGTACCTGGAGTCGAGTGTTTTTACCGATGCATGAAACTATACATTTTTAGACACGAGTTTAAATGGCCACCATTTTCTTTCTGAGTATTTATTACACGCCGTGCTGCGAGGAAAAGCCTGTTCTAACGTTTGAGTCTAAGGATTATTTTGAGCACCTGACAGCTCTTTTTTGCTTTTCATTCGTAAATTCTCTTGAAACTCTTTCATGTGATTCTTGTGTAGGTGGTTAAAGAGGTTTGTCGTTTTTGATTGGTGGTGGGGACCAGTTTGTGGCATAATTTGCATAGTACAGTTTTCTGGGGCATGTCAGACTCTTCATAACCAAACCATGTCCATGCTACAGAGGTAGCCCCTTGTTTAACAATAAGGTCCTCGATTTGTTTTGACCGGTCCTTCTGTTTGGAGCTAGCTGGTTCTGCCTCATCCTTGCTGGCCATGCTGGTATTCTCTGAGAATAATGTATATCATTTCAGTTTATTTTGAAAAGTCTCAACAGACACTTGAGGTTTATGTGGAAAATAAACAAGCGGACGGCGGAGCCACACAATGGTTTTACTGTCATTGTTGTTAATGAAAGTACGCGTAAAAACAGTCACTTGTCCGTGTGGTTATTGTAAGTATAAGAGAAAGAGAGAACTTTAAGAAATAATATAGCCACTACAGTGACCATCAAAATCATGAAAAAAATATTGCCGTAAACAGTTTATTTTGTAACACCACAAAACAAACAATATTGTATAATATGAAACGATAGACATTTTTATATCGTCATCTGATATATATCGTCATATCGCACAGCTCTAATCCTTTTTTTGTTTATGTTGTTTGTTCTAGGTAAAAAAAATTATAAAAATACAAACTTTTTAAAAATGTCTTGTTGTTTCTCTTTTTTTCCTCAGAATAAATTGCGACTAGTCTCAATGGCTGAGATGGAGGAGCAACACAGCGACACGTTAACCCCGACTGCTGCAGTTCCTGTATGAACTGAGCAACTCTGAAAATCCAAGGAAAAGCTGAGTGTATTTTATTCAAAGCTCAGATGGACCTACTTCCGGGTCTAAAGTAGTCTGCGTTTAATATGGCTTTTGTGTTGTTAACATGTTTAATGTTATGTATTTTCTTCTATTTAATCTCAAAAAACTCCTAAAACAGTCAGTGATCACTGTTGACCTCCCTCGGCTTTTATTACCGCTAATCATTTATTTAAGCTCAGTTTTTAAAACCTTAGGATGTAACTACAGCCCAGCCCATGCAGCAGTATATGAATGACTAACCTCGTATTATGGATGGATTATCTCAGTTGTTCTCCTGGCTGAAGTTTGGTCCTTTTACAGCATCCTGCCATGCGATTACATTTGTTCCTGACCACCGAGAACACTCACGTTAACTTTTATCGAGTGGAAAAAAAGTTAGCTTGTTTATATTATGCTAACATAGCTGTGTCGCTAGCGGTCTTGTAGCGCATCATTATATACCAGCTAGCCAAACTTCAGTAACCCTACAAACGTCACTGCTGTTTAGTTTTCTGTCTTCATTTATGCTGGAAGTGATAAAACAGCTGTACGTTTTAATTTGTTTCCAAAACCCCGCAGTCAGGACATGCTATATGTATTTAGATAGAAGCTAGCGAGCTAACTTCCTGCTAACTTCTAACTCCGTTAAATGTCATAAATTCCGTTTTCATGGATGCCTGGATGTTAAACTCAATTGTTACACCTGGTAGAGCAGAACGCTGATCATTTTATTAAAGATGAAAGACTTTAGACAGTTTTTCAACTCTCAGTAATGCCATAGTGATCGTTTGATATATGGACCTGCAGCAGAGTTTAGGTCCAGACACGGCTAGTGACGTCAGACTGTATGACCGGATTGTCTTATTTGTTGTGATTTAGGGTCTGTGCGCACAAGCAGAGGTTTTTGTTTGTAACCGTAACCTTGTTTTCAGAGCCTTGTCTAACATTTAATGGTCATTGAAATATGTCAGACTTTTTCCTCTATTTAAACAGCTAAGAGCATTTGAACACCGTGGAGAAAAAGGTGTGCATTAAGGATTTTGAACTATGATGTTTAAGTGTTGTCACTGCTGAGGAGTCGTGGACACAGATCCTTATTCACTATGCTGCTGTTTACAGTTTAACTTTTCATCAGAACAAGCACTTCTAATTGTACTTTGCTCCTCACTGACAAAACAAGTCCAGTAAATACACTTTTATCTTTAAGTTTGGGACAGTAATCTGTCTTAATTTATTTTGTGTTTTAGTTATCATATGGGGAAAAGTCCTGTGGTTATCCATCCGTCCTGTTCGAATAAACCCAAAGTTCAGGAACATCTTCTTTAGATCTGTTCAGTTTTATTCACGTGGCACCACTTGAACAGTCAACAAATTTTGACTCAAGTATGTTATATTGTAAGGTAAAGAGCCCAAAGAGTTAATCTCAGACAAATGTTCACACAAATGTGAATTACAGTCACTTCATTAATGAAGTGAATGCAATTCAGTAATCAAAGGTGTTTGGCTATAACTGACTACATGTGTATACTGTATCATAAGTGGACAGACATGGATGTAAACCACACCTTAACCATTTGGCTGAGGCAAAACTACCACAAGGCAGTGATTCTAACTAAAAGGTACTCTGGATATTATTCAATGTGAACATATCGTTAAATATGACATTTTTTGTTTGTCAGGTGTCCTGTTTGAAGAAAACACTTGGTAGCCACTTGAATGAATGTAAATAAACACATTTACATGAGGGAAACCTGATTTCAAGGAAATAAAAATGCTCAAATTTGAAAAGCTTGTGAGTTATTTTGTTCATGTATCAGCTATTCAGTCATTTTATGACAAGATGGATGCTGTCGTTATATTTTAGTATAGTTTTAGAGTTGAGGAGAATAAAAGAATATTTAACATTAATTGTACCAATGTTATTGTGTACGAAGCACAAATTAATTTAAGTTTTAATTTATGAATTTTTGAGTACATGGTGTACTAGGTTGTAATTGCATAGAAATGTACGTTTAAGGATATAAATAACTATATTTAATGAGTTACAGTGAAAAGAAGTGCTTGGAAATAGTAATATAAACAGAAATTTCAATTTTTCTATTAACGGAAAATATCAGTTAATGATACAGAAAATATACTGTAAATCTACAGAATTTTCCGTTTTATCATTTACAGAAAAGTCCGTCAAACTTCCGTAAAAAAACAGAAAATGTATTGGCAGAAAATTACCAGGACATTTTCCGTTTTTCTGCGGAATATTTTTTTACAGTGTGGTTAAATAAAGGTTACATTTAAAAAAAAAATGTCTAGTGGCCAACCGTCTTTTAAAGTAACTCATGCGCAGTGAACCACTCCCTGTGTGGACACAGCAAAATCATTATTAAATATTAAATTCCTCTTCTCAATCAGTTTTTAAGTACATGCCTTGGAGCAAATGTGTTGGTTTGAATGTTACGTGTGCTTTTTCTCACATCAAGTAATCTACTAAACTTTACTCTTCTTTAATTGTTGCTGCCACATTCCAGAACTTTTTAGAACACCCTGGTTTGATTCTTTCTTCAAAGTGATTAAACTATCCACCTACTCTATCTCTCCTACTCATGCTCTAAAATCTTGAACCAAAGGCAGTAAGGGCCTCTCTGTCCCTCTGGGCTTTGTCAGCCAGCTCCTGGCTCCCACGTTACAGACAGTCCAGCATTTTCCTAGAACTGCCCCGTGGGCAGAGATGCTAATTTGAAGTGTTCCTGGATGAGACAGCTCTGCAAGAATATGAGCCGGAGTCCACAGAGAAGCACCTCCATGCTTTAAATGCTTTACTATCCCAAGCACAAGTGTGAGAGCTGATGTTAGATACTAAAAATACCCTTGTACCTACAAAAAGGTAGCTTTGTGGGTTGTGGCTCCCGAAAACAGCTTCCCAAGGAACTGGGTTGATACATTTTTAATTCCTATGTGTTCTATGATGAGAAAGCTGAATAAACAAGTTTGTATCTAACTGTCATGTAACAAACTGTTACTTGAGGAATTCACAGAAGACCTTTAAGTCTGTTGACAACATTCAGACGAATTTGGAGGTGAGCTAACTATATCTATATATCTATATATAATCTATTTTTATAGCATAAATAAATAGAACTGGAATTTGGTTTCTTGGGCTGAGCTTTTTAACCAGCTGCTTAAAGCCCATGTAACCGCATCAGTAATTTCCATCCACATTTGATCTTCATGTCATATGGAGTGCTGCATCGAGGCTTGGTGGAGTCATACCTTTACATTTGGGTCACACGTCACCGCTTGTATCTCCTTCTTCGTACTCTGGTTGTTCTTCACAGTGTATTTAACTAATTTGTTTTTTCCACCTTACTGGGAACAGTTTTCCTACATATTTTGCAAAGTGCTGTGCTATGTTGGAGGTTGATGAAGTAGCTCCTCATTGGAGGAGCCGACATGCCTTGTGGTTCTCTCAGACATGCCTGGATTTATTTCGTTTGTGCACTAGGGAATGTAAACACATGGTATTGTGTGTATATATACTTAAAAATTCTAAATATTTACAAAACTTCCTGTGGCTGGTCCGGGTATTACCGGGTATTTAGGATGTTTTCATATGTACACTGTTTAGTCTGTCTCGATATTTGGATTGTTAATTAACTTAAGTAACAATAAACAATGAAATAAACAAATATGTTTTAGATATTAACCCCTTGTTTTAAAAAGATGAGTTTTAACTGTTTTCAAACAGTCTTTAAACACATCTTATGAAGTGTCTCTCATAAATTTATGACCTTAGAATTTTAATATTAGAACAGTTTATCATTTTAAGTTGTGAGTTTCTTCTTCCAGGAGTTGAAGCTGTATGATGACGTGCCTATTTCAGGACGTCAGTTGGGCAGTTTGAACTGTTGTTGGCAGAGTTGAGACCACATCTGAGGACTCAGAGAAATCATTTCAGAGAGCCGATTGACCCAGAAAGGCGTCAAGCTGTGTCTCTGAGGTACCATTTCCATATCGTTGTATAATCAGTACTGGTGCACTAATGCAGAAAATATTTGCACAACATTTACGTATCCAGTTTGTAAAGGCAGAAAGAAAAAGATTAGTTGGTTGACCATTTGAAATCAGTTTTTGTCTTTAAATATCTTTGGTGCATCAAAACTGCGATAAAACATCAAGACAGAATCAGTCTGCTGTCAGTTTGCTATACGCTTGGTTCATTGGCAATAATTGCCACATGTTCACTACTCTGTCTGAGAATCATTTTATAGTCAGTCTGAGTCAGTCTACAATTATTTGGTGACCGGTTGTCTCCCACCGAGCAACCTGTGTAATCACTGTGTGATTGAATGGGCGACCAGTTGGTCAATGCAACTTCTTGCAGTTAGAAAAAAAATGCAATTGATGGGAAACCATCAATTTTTCCAAGTCACAAAGAGGTTTCCTCTATTGTACTCTTGTGACTGAGGCATAAGAGACAAAATAATACATTAAACAGCTTTACAAATATGTCCACAAAGAACAGTTTCATTCCATTTCTCATACGAAACTGATATAAAGGCACTGATTTTACAATTTATTTAGAAAAGCCCAACTTGACTTAATTACTTTAAACAGGTCAAGCTGCAATCTAAGCATAACCATTTTTTGTATAGGTAGCTATATTCAAGCAACTCTCTCTCCATCACAAATTGCATGTCTGTGCAACTGAAAATGTTCAGCTAAACGCTAATAACAGAAACACATACCTCTGTTCTCGAACATAAAAATACATTCCTAAAAGTCTAAAACTTAATTGTATTTTTCAACCAAACCAACAGAAACACAGAAAGTTGTAGTTTTATTAAAGGCGAATGGGTGGATTGCTTCTTGGCTGGTGCAGCAGCTTATCATAGTGTTATCTATACTGGTCTTCACAAGTCAACTAGCATAGTATCCTTGGAGAGTGAAGCTGACCAGCCATTAATGGACATGGTAAATGGACAGATATGAAAGTGGTATTGATTTTTCATGTAACTTCTAGCAGAAATGTGTAGCTGCATGAAACTGGGATACAGATACGTACAGATATGTCCTAGTGTGTTCTCCTGGTTACCAGCATTTCCTCTTAACATTGCTGAAGAGCACTGAAGTGTGCATGGACACCACTGTATTCATTACACTTTCTCTCCTATCTGGAAAAAATGCTGCACTTTAAACACAACAGGGAAAAACTGGACCCAACATTACTCATAGTAAAAGGGGATCAGGAAGTAGTAAGTGACATGTCAACAATAATATATATGAAGGGGTTGCATGTGTTTTAACAATTACATTATGTGCTGGAAAACAAGGCACACAACAGTAGATATGACACATTCTGTAACACATCAATGTAGTCACATCCTCAGGCTTTTTCCCCATGTGATGATTTGATGTAGTATGACTGGGAAATGATGTGAACATTCTATAGTAATACATCTTCCATGTACTGGTGGTGTTGTCCTCATTACTTCAGAGTACTCTACAGGGGATGGTGACGACAGTATGTGACTTCACTATTTTGTTGAATATTGAATTACTGCACATAGTGTCCCTCTAAGGAAAACACTTTTGACTAATAATAGAAAAGGGAATGAGATAATCCAGACTATCAATGAAGATAAATATCATTGCAGGAAAAAACAAGAAGCGTTGTGAGAGCACAAACCTCCACCAAGGAGGTGGCAAATAGTATTGCTTTTTGCAATTACTCATTCTGTCTAATTTGTTCTTTTTATACATACTGGAAATAAGGACACTAGCTTCTAATATTTGGCCTGTTGAAATCTAATTTATAGTATTGTTATTACTGGAAATAATTATTGTTATTTATACTATAATATTTTATTAATGTAGATCTACTGCATGTGCAGCATTCATTTCATTTTTTAGGAAAAACTGAAGTAATCAGTAATTAGTTACTGATTACTTTTTTCAAGTAACTTGACCAACACTGTTTGTCACACACACAATCATACACAGTACGACATGTAGTGAAATGCTTATTGCTGTGCAATGCCTGACCATTAAACTACAGTAAAGAAATTTACAAAATTTACAAATATTAAATTTTAAAAGTTTACAGTAACAACAAAAAAACAAAGGTCTAACAGTCCAGACAACCCCTGATTCAGGACTCGAACAGCCTGAGGGAAGAAGCTCCTCCTTATTCTCTCTGCTTTGGCCTTAAGGGAGGTGAGTTAGAAGAGCCCGTTGTTGGGATGGGAGAGGTCCATCATAATCTTTCTGGCTTTGGTCTTGCACCACTTCGTGTAGACAGCCAGCAGGTTAGGAAGTTCAGAGTGAATGATGCGTTCGGCCGAACATACCACTCTTTCAAGATCTCGTCTGTCCTGCTTGGTGCTATTCCCATACCAAGTGCAGATGTTTCCCATCAGGATGCTCTCGATGTTGCAGAGGTTTTTAAGAACCCTCAGCAGCAGGTGGAAGTGTCTTAGTCTTCTGAGGAAGAAGAGATGCTGATGGGCTTTCTTGACCAGGGTGTTGATGTGACATGACCATGACAGGTCCTGAGTGATGTGAACACCCAGGTACCGGAAGCTGTCCGTGCTCTCCACTCGGGTATCACTGATGATCAGAGGCTTGTAATTCCTTATCTTCTTTGTTGTGAAATCCACGATCAGCTCCCCAGTCTTGCTGACGTTTAGGAGGAGGTTGTTCTCCTGGCACCAGTTCTCCAGGTTTGAGGTGTAAGTATGAGGTGTAAGGTCGTAAGTATACAGTGAGTACAGCAGGGGACTTAAAACACAGCCCCGAGGCACTCCAGTGCTGAGTGAGATGGAGGAGGAGACATGTTTTCCCAACCCAATCACTGTGTTGAATGCTGAACTGTAGTCCCATAGAGCATACTAACATAATTCCCTCCTAGGAACTCGTCTGTGATGTGTGAAGCAGGTGTGATATGGCATCGTCTGTGGGAACAATTAGTCCGGGTACCCCATGCCAATATGGTCTAGTCTGAATATCTTTTGTTTTTTTAAATAACTACATAGCATTGGTATGACTTTGACCTTAAAGATCAATCTATTGATTAGAGGTCAAATGTGATGAGATATTTAAATCTTAATATGACACTTTCTATATGTTGACAATACACACCACACTAAGAATCATAGTTTCTAAGTTGTTCTTGACAATTTTCAACCAATAAATCATTAAGTTGACCTTGAAGACCTCGGTGGATGTAAGTCAAATTTTATTGGATTATTAATAATAAAATAATAAAAACCTTTTAAGCTGTCACTACAGACAGAATGACTCATACGCAAATACTACTGAAAAGATAATCTCCTTGGCAGGAATAAAAAATCCTGTAACTATGGTAATGTAATGTTTTCTGCAAGCAGCCTAAAACAGACTGTTTTAGTTCTTGCTCATTTCATTTACATGTTTTCTTGTGTTTCTTAGTGTTTTTTTTTTTGTTCTAATTGTTTTAAAGGTGAATTTAAATTGTCATAATTTACAACATGAAATAACTAAATTACACGTGTAGTCTATATATGTATATTTTTTTACAAATTAGGGTTTTTTGGGGGTTTTTTGCGCACCAAAATTTTGACTTGGTAATACCAATCAGTTTTTTTCACACCCGCACTGTTTATTCCAGAACACACACATGAATTTTATCTTTCCTTGTTTTTTGAATAACCTGGATAAATTCCACAATTTATTTTTATCAGATGTAGAAAAAATTATACAAACTGACACATGACACAACTGATATACCTTTAATTATAACTACATATTTCCTGTGGAATCAATAAAATTTTCTGATTCTGATAACATTGTTGACGTTACTATGTTTAAAAGAAAAACAAACAAAATAACAAAACGGGGAGCATTCTGGGGAAATACAGAGTTTCTCCAGTAAGAGATTTCTTTGTGAGAAAAACCCTGTTTCTGACCAAATACAAGTTCACCTCAGCGTAACATGAAGTTTCTGTTACATCCTAGCATGTTCAGAGTCTCAACAGTAAACAGTAAACTACTTCTGTGCCTGAACATTCACCGGCTTGCGGCTGTGTCGCATTTTTGCCCCACTAGAGCTGATCACACCCACTCAAGATAATGCTTGCAATGCCACACTGGAACATTTTAAAATGGTTCTTTTTGTTCATTTACGGCAAGAACCAAATTTGATTCCAGTTAAAGTCTAGATAATCAGCTGCTTATAATCACATTTTTGCATTTTGATTTAATGATTGCTTCTCAGAACATTGAATTGCTTTAAGTTAAATGTATCTTTCCCGAGAATTTTCCAAATAAACACTGACAGTTCTGCACTTCTTTTCATCATTTTTTTAAAGATTAGCACCCACGCTGGCAGTTGATAACAAAAAAGCAAATAAAGGTTGTGTAACTCTGCCCTATCTGTAAAAGCATAGCTCACTGTAGCTGTCAGCTGGACTTAACTGATATGGATCAAAGCCTTCAGCCTGAACATATAACTCATCAGGAACCTTAATGGTGGAAATTTTAGAAAAGCCAGAAGTTACTAGAACTGCTGGTCATCGGTCACACGGCTGTTCCTCGTGGATTCAGCAGGAGAACTTTGTAAGCAGAGCTTTACTGCTGCTTTGTTGCTGCTTTTAACTTGTAAGATTCAGTATCTCTATTATTAGCTTTATCTTCAGCTAGCAGAGCGATGAGACTACCATGCGCTGTCAGTTTTCAATTCCTCCACTAAGTTATCTGCTGCTCGATTCAAGGTCAGTTCATGCCGACTGTGTGGTATCTACTTTGTGTCTCAAAATCCCTTCTGAATGTGCTCGGCTTTGACGCCTTAGATGCATTTTACACTTTCTTCATACAGAACAGCAGAGGAAGCAGAATGCCGTGTGCACTCTTTACAGGTATATTTGGCACAGACAGAGTTGGGGTTTTTTTTAACTCTTGTAATCATTTGTTTGTAAGCTCTGCCAACTCAGCTCAGGGCAAGCTGTTGTCATAGCAACACCTGTCCCCTCAGATTATGGAGGCTGTCACTGGAGCCAATTCAGCAGAGGGGATTTTAACCGGGGTAACAGTTGCACCTACTTTACTGCAGATGTGGCATGGAAATTGACAAAGAAAATTTGCTGCAGACAGGTGGTCTTTGTGAAATACACATACGAAGTTGCAGCCAGATCTTTCAGCACCTACTCTGGCATATGCTGTCCAGGCTGTGAGGTCATGAGTGATGACCCTTGGTTTAATTATTGGCACCTACATAGATCATTAGAGGCATAGCGCATTGGGAAAAGGTAGACATCAGCATCCCCCCCCGAGACCCACACACAAAGCTCTGTAACACACAGATTTGCATAAAGAACATAATGTGTTGTTACTCTGCTGGGTAACTATGTAAACTCTGACATTTAAAGAACTTAAAACACTGAACTGTGAATGTTAGACCGCTTTAGCGACAGAGGTTGGCTCTTCTCTTGTATATTTAGGAGATCAAGTGATATTCTCTCAGTTTGGTCATGTGACTGCCTAAACAGGAGTTTCAACAACAAAACAAAGGTAAATTAGAAGGTACATATTTACTTAAAAAATGAGTAACTACTCACTGGGAATGTTAATTACTTCCCTTTTGTGTAATGATTACAGTAATAGGAACAGTATCCTCTATCATATCTGTTCTGGTTCCATTCACATGTCATTCAGTGAGGCATTGTTCGCATTAAACTGGATGAAGAACAACTAATTTGCTGCACGGGCACAGGGAGTGGATGAATTTCAAAACAATGCTTGTCACTCAATAAACAGTGGAGTCTGGAGTACTTAATCTCATGCATATTTATGAGGAGATATTAAAAACGTGCTCAATCATATTGGGTACACTGAGCCATGCGCTGCTGCTATTTTTAGACCCTCCTTCGACTGTTTCTGGCTCCGCACGTGAGGCTTTGGGAATGTCAACAAAAGGCTGCAGATAACAAGATGGAAAATGGGAAATGTCAGAGATGACAGAGCTGCTGTGAGTATCTGTGCACATTTTTTCTAAATATTGTCACCATGATTAGCGTCAGGCTTAGAGGTGAAACATTGGCCTTTTGCCTGTCAGGCAAAGGCATGCTTATTTAGGTTTAATGCTTCTTTTCACTCAGTGGGAAGATGTTTTGGGGGAATGCTGCTGTTATTTATAGTACAGTATAGTCACGTGTGGAATAAAGGAAGAGATAAAAGGAGAGAGACAGAAGCAGTGAGAAAGACAGAGTAAATGATTAAGAAAATAAGGATAAGAATTTAATTGTGGAGGAGTAGGACTCAGTTTCAACCCAGCCATGTTCTACTCCCTCCAGAGCCTTGTTATAAAAGATGACCTTCTTGAGATATGGAAAGGAAGTTTGCAAAAAAGATTACAAAGAAAAAATCTGCACCATGGTTGCTCAGTCATCGCTCACTTAGCAGAAATTTCACATTATTTTGGCACGCTGTGAGTCTCATGTGTCTCTCTCTTATAATGTCTCAGTAAAGACAAAGTTCAACCCTAGCTGTTTTTGCTAGGGTTAGTTTTTGTTTTTGTTGTTGCTTGTGTTTTGCTATGCACTAACTTTCCTGTCATTTCGTGTGCAGCCACTCCCACCTCTTCACTCGCCTCATTAGCTTCTTGGTGTACAGTATGTACCAGTGGAGCACAGTGTGTGTTCCTGGTAGTTTTCAGGTCTTGGATTGTGTCTGCTGGTTGTTTCATTTTCTTTAAAAAAAAAATCTCTTTCAAGCCTTTTATTGCATTGTTTGGTATTGCCCTCCCCCTGACACATTGTGAGGTTAAAGAACAACATAGATTTCTCCTAGCCAATCAGCAAAAATCAGGTTAGGGACAGGTATTGTGACATTGTTGCATCTAATCAGTCAGTAAATGTCTGGAGCATTTTCAAAATTCACTGTGTTTCCAGCATTCAGGGAATTGGGTTATTCACCCCTATCTACTCCCACGCTTGTGACCATCACAATTAACAGTGGTAAGTAAGTTGATGAATGTCATGCGTTATATAGTTCAGTTGTTATTCTAAATGTTCATATAGGCATCGTCAATGTTGGATTTCTATAAATTAGTGAAATTTGTGGCATAAAAATGGTGTAACCTTAGTCCCCTGTTGAGCTAAAACTAGAATACATGATGGTAAATCCATTTTTAGCCATGCATCAGATCCCTCTAGTGAACCATACTTGTGATATTTCTAAAAAATGCTCTATTATAAACATAGGTTAATTACATTAAGTGACATTGGATTTTGCCACATTTCCGTACATCCCTGTACAGTGATTCAGAGAGAAATGTAATCAATTTATAGACGTTTTAGGCTCTAAATATTGAAATATGTTGTTTTGGATGTTTTATGACCTGATAGCTTTATTTTTATGTTATGTCTTACTAGTGCTAAAATGAATTTAGTAATTCGATATTTGTTATTTATCTAGTTTTGACTGAATAAATTGTTGATGTTGATTTGCGACATAAAAAATAAATTATTAGAAAAAAAGTCACAAAAATGCTATATGTTCCATGTTACTTTACCCAGTAGAACATCAAATTGCATCAAACTATGTGCTTATCAGGGTAGTGACTATAAAGGTATAGCATGGTGGTGTAGTGCTTACATTCACAGCAAGAAGGTCCAGCTGGCTAGAGCCTTCCTCTGAGTTTGTTTTTTCTCCTTATGCTTCCGTGGTTCTCACTAGATCCAAAGACATGCATGAGAGAATTTAATTGGCAATTCTAAATTTGTTTTGAGTGTGAATGATTATTTGTCTTAACTCTACGAGAGACCAGTGACCTGTTCAGGGTGTACCATGCCCCCAGGATAGCCTCCAGCCCCCCTGACTCATCTGGATAAAAAAAACTGAGAAACTGAATGTATCCATCTTGAGTGACAGATAAGGAGGTAAGACATAATTAAAATATTATCATTGTCAGCATTGTTGTAAATACATGTTTCAGCCACTCTTTTCAGTAACTTGAAAGAGACTCAAAGTGCTTTTACTGTGATATGATCTTTTTCAAATAAGCGTTCAAGTTTTTAAGCCCTTAAGTGTTCAAGATATTATGAATTTCTTAAAAACATACAATGACTTGGACTCAAGGATAAAGTGATTGCAATCTGGTAATCAAAAGTCAGGATCCAGAGGACCTTATTGTGAACACTTTTTTGGCCATGACTTCAAATTTCTATCAGGGTAAATAAATAGCATTCCTAAAATTTCATATCTAAAAGAGCAAAATTCAACATGAAGAAAAATGGCAGCTTCGCTGATTGGTGGAGGCAGTAATTCCAGCGTATTTCATGTTTCACATGGCAGTGAAATTTAAAATAAATCAGTGGATAAATACATAAAAAGAATGCATTGTGATAGTTTAGGGACTTCTTTTTCGCTCAAACAGCTGATAATACACCCAAGTGTAAGCAGATCATTTGTGCTTTAAATGACACTGACAATGTACATTATTTTCCTATAAGATAAGGAGTGAAATGTCTTTTGGCCATTTTTCGTCTTCTAGTCAGACTGCTCTGATATGATATGATGTGATGTGATGTGAAATGAAATCAAATTGACTGAGCGGTGATGTCATGATTAGTGTGTGTAAATCAGCTTGACCTGTCAATCATCGTGCCATCGCAGCACCCATCAATACCCCGGAGAAATGAAAGCCAAGGGCACAGTGATAAGACTGACAGGGGATAAAAACAGGAGGATGTGTTGGGGTGGTGGTGGCCTATAGTTGGGGGATGGTGTGGGTGAATAGAGAATATGAATTCATATATAAATAAAGCTACTTCTGAATCTATGTAATGTATGTAATATGAAACTGGCTTTCCATTTTATAATTTTGCACTTACTAAGACTGCGGAAACATAATAGTATCCCTGGAATGACAAGTGAGCTTTGCTTAGATTGCTTTGATTTTGATGGCATCGACATGTCTCAAAATAGCTGGGACAGGTCCGTGTTTACCACTGTTCATCTCTTCTTCATTTAAAAACATTCTCTAAATATCTGGGAGCAGTTCTTGGAGATTTGGGAAGGAATATTGTCCCATTCTTGTCCAATATAGCATTTTAGCTGCTCAACAGTCCTGGGTCATCTTTGTTGTATGACGTTTACCATTGTCTTGATGACATATGAAAGCATTTCCCTGAAAAAGAAATGATCTGAATGGGAGCATATGTTGCTCTAAAACCTGTGCATACCTTTCAGTGTTGATAGTTAGTGATGTGCGGATCGATCCTGAAATATCGATTCCTCCGATACCAATCATTTATGTTCTAGAATCGATTCTCACATTAAAATATCGATATTTTAGTAATTTAGAGTAAATTTGTAGTTTATCATTAACAGGAACACAGTGGAAAGAAACTATAACATTCGGATTGTCTACATTCAAAGGAACTACTTCCTCTTCCGCCTTTCATAGTCATGTGCGAAATACGGCTGTATAAATGTCTCGCAGCCCCTTGGCGTGCGCACTCACAACAATGGCTGAGCGTAATTGAAGTCATGTGCGGACGTATTTTACCTCCACACACAGCTGAGACGTGGTTTGCAATACATGTGGCAAAAAAAGTGCTCCTAGAGTGAGGTGTTGTGGCCATACTAGGGAGACATTCAAAAGGGCGTTTGGGGGGGGAAAATACATTTTACAGGGTTTATTTATCGGATAAAATACGTTAAATGTCACCGTTATTATTGGCCGGCCCGGAAACAGCAGGGGTGTCCAAATTCAGAGGCTGCTTCCACCTGAGGACCCGGCCTTCGCGGTCTAAAGAAAGCCGGGTAGTACGTCACGAGCTCCCTCGGTGGAGTGAAACTGCTGTCTGCTCCTTGCTCTCTAAAATATAACCGGGCACTGACGTAAACTCTCGACCGTCTCACACTTCTGTTTAACCATTTTCTGTTTGACGTTTATTCAGCTGTGTGAAAACCCCGGAGGAACCCTTCCGAAGGATTAATAAAGTCAAATTTAATTTAATCAAATCTAATAACTTTAATCTCAGCCAAACCGATTTACTCACGAACAAATAAAACACTGAAAAAGCCAAACAATAACATTTTTAAGTTATCAAAGTGACTTATATATCATGTTTAACCCGAGTAGCGAAAGACCGGGGGGGTTTGAAGACGATGTGTCGGTCGGCTCAGATATTTGAAGTTTACACAGCTACATTCTCACCTGAAAATATGTTAAAAGTTTTTTTGCGACCCAAAAAGAGAAATAAGAGCAATATTAAAACTAAGTTGCTGCTGCCATTGTTGGAAACTGGAATTGGCTGGGCCACGCTATGAATTCTGCAATATGATTTTTCAATTTTGTTGTCTTAGAAAATCGGGCGAAATTCGGGAGAATGGTGGCTCCGGGAGATTTTCGGGAGGGCACTGAAATTCGGTATTCTCTCGGAAAAATCGGGAGGGTTGGCATGTATGGTTGTGGCAACATCACTAACCTTGTCAAACACCTCAGAGTAAATTATATCACAGAATATGACGAGCGTATGTTGAGGTGAACTGAAGAGGAGGAGAGAGACAGGTGCTGCTAGGGCGAGACAGACGTCTCTCACGGAGTCCTTTAGTGCTGCAGGCAGGCAAGCTGTTCAAATAGCACAACTTCATTTTTTTTATTTCTATATGATGAACCCTGCATTATTAAGTGATAAGAACAAATAATCTGTTGTCCTGGAATCATTATGATGCTATAATTTGAGATACAATAAATAAAATAAGTTTTTGTACAAAGTATCGGTATCGGATCAGTATCGCCGATACCACCCTGAATATTACTTGGTATCGGATCGGAAAGAAAATCAGTGGTATCGCACATCACTATTGATAGTGCCTTCCCAGATGGGCAAGTGAATTCCAGGCACTAATTCACCCCCATACCATCAGAAATTTAAGCTTTTGAAATGAGTGCTGATAACAAGCCAGTTGGTCTTCTCTTCTCTTCATCCCGATGTGGTGTCTGATTTCCAAAAGGAATTTCAACTTTCAATTTTCAATACATCTTATCACAGAAAAGTTTTCCCTATAAGATGACGGCCTTTTTGGATCGCGTTCACATGTGGCTGCTTCTTCTTTGCACAACAAAGCTTTAACTTGTCACGGTTGATAGCAGGGACTCAAGCGCAGAGCAGGTTGACATTTCCAAACACAGTTTATTTACAACATCAGTGCAGAATATATACAGTGAGGGGGGAAATCCAGGGTTCCAAAGGTCCAAGGGGAAGCTCTCTCACACTCGTTCTCATCTCCACGTCCAAACTCACACACGTTCACGGAGCAGGAAGGTCACAGGTCCGGGGAGGAAAACTATCATACAGGAGAGGGAAATTACTCACAAGTCACAAAATACTTAAGCACAGATTCACGGGAGCTGAGAGAATCACTAACGTGTCTCGCACAATCATCCAGCGATGAGATGATCTGCGTCTCGGCCTTAAGTAGTGGACAGGTAATGACAACTGATCGCGAACAGGTGTGTTGGCAAAATGTGGGAGCCTGCAGTGAGCTCTGCCCAGGCAGAGCGATAAAGGAGAGAGAGAGAGAACACAAAACACATGTAGCCTTGCGGGGCTGGCTGGGTAGACACGGGGACCATGACGGTACCCCTCAAAAGGAACCTCCCGGCGACCCACCAGGTTTACCTGGATGCCTGCGATGGAAGTCCCGAAGCATATCCTTATCCAGGATAGCCGCCTGAGGCACCAAGGGGCGTTCCTCTAGCCCGTAGCCCTCCCAATCCACCAGGTATTGAAAACCCCTACCCCGGTGTTGGAAGTCCATGATGCGGGTGATGTTGCAAACCATGCGCATGTTGCGTGGCAGTTTGAGAAGGACGGACACAGGATTGACAATGGCGTTTATGGGAAAAAGACCAATAAACTGGGGTGACGGTTTTTTGGATTTGGTCCGTAATGGCATAAAACGAGTAGACAGCCATACCTGTTGTCCAATGGTGTACTCTGGGTCTGATGACGGTCAGCGAGAGCCTTGTTTCGTTCTGCTGTGCAGAGTAGAGCAGCCGGAATCGCACGGCAGGCACGGCGGCACCTACGGTGGTGAGCCTACACAGAGGGGACGGTGTGCTTACCTTCGCCAGCAGCAAAGGTGGTTGGTAACCCAGGGACACTTCAAAAGGAGACTTGCCCATGGCAATAGAGGTGTGGCTGTTGTGTGCGTATTCAATCCACGGAAGCTGTTCACTCCAGGTCGATTGATTATGTGAGGTGACGCAGCGGAGGGCAACTTCAAGCTCCTGATTTGCCTGCTCTGATTGTCCGTTACTCTGCAGGTGGAATCCAGAAGAAAGACTGACCTTGGCCCCCAGCGTGGAACAGAATTCCCTCTATACTCGGGATGTAAACTGCGGCCCTCTGTCCGAGACGACGTCCTCGGGGATCCCGTGGAGCCTGAACACATGGGAGGTGAGGAGCCGAGCCGTCTTCAGGGTAGTGGGGAGCTTCGGGAGGGCGACACAGTGTGCAGTCTTGGAGAAACGATCGACAATGGTAAGTATAGTGTTGCGCACATCGAACAGGCTGATACATACTCTCTGGCATCCTTAGCCATAGTGGGCCACCAAAAGTAACGTCAGAGGAAGGATATGGTGCGGAGGGTCCCTGGATGGCATGAAAAATGGGCGGTGTGAGCTCACTGGATAACTTGAGGGCGGATGGCCGAAGGAACAAAGGCTACGTTCACACTGCAGGTCTTAATGCTCAATTCCGATTTTTTGATCAAATACGATTTTTTTGTCTGCTTGTTCACACTACAAATAAAATGCGACAGCAAACGCGCTCTAGTGTGAACACTCAAAGCGGCCCGCATGCGCAAAAGAAGACTTCACACACAACGCGCTCTGTTTCGACCCAGAGCAAACAGTATTGTTTGATAGATGGCCCTTAATATAAAGAGTTCGGACTTTACATTTCCCAATTTTTGCTTTAAGTTATTTTGTTATTTACATAATAATGTAAATTATTACATTTATGTAACAATGTAAATTATTACGCCCACCTGGCTTGCCGGGAATTGAGATGTCTGGCCGAACGGAGGTACTCCAAGTTTTTGTGATCCGTCCATACGATGAACGGCTGCGCTGTTATTTACATAATAATGTAAATAACCTAATAATGATCCTTATTGCTGTTTTAGAGAGGAGCAGTGCTTCAAAGGATAGCTGCAGATTTCTGTCAGAATCTGCAGATTATACAGTACAAATAAAATGTTCACGTTTCTCCAACATTGTCTTCCCAACAGTTTCACTGATATCTACACGGGATGGCCAGAGAAGCATTCGCGATGTCTTCTCTGGCGCTTCTCTGGCGCTGATAATTGGCGTCTGTCTTGTGTCAGTGACGTAAAAGACGGATTTAATGCGACCTGACCGTTCAAACAGCAGTCGCTTTCTAAAACATCGGATATGTATCGGATTCAGTACCACATACGAAAGTGACCCAGATCGGATTTGAAAATATCGGATTTGTGCCGTTCACACTGTCACACCATGATCGGATATGGGTCGCATAGGGTCAAAAAAATCGGATTTGATGCGCTTTCGCCTGCAGTGTGAACGTAGCCAAAGAGGCGGCCGGGCGGACCGGTCCCTGGATCCGGTTCGGTTTCTTGCGCCTCCTGGATGAGTGACTCGATCTCCCACGAAACAGCTCCAATCACACAGGTGGCTGGGAGAACAGGTCCGGGGTCCGATTCCTCCCCAGACAGACAGAGAACTGCCGGGACAGGGCATCTGGCTTCACGTTTCATGATCCCAGCCTGTAGGTAATGGTAAAGTCAAAGCGAGTAAAGAACAGCGCCCACCTGGCTTGCCGGGAATTGAGATGTCTGGCCGAACGGAGGTACTCCAAGTTTTTGTGATCCGTCCATACGATGAACGGCTGCGCCGCTCCCTTCAACCAATGTCTCCACTCCTCAAGGGCAAGCTTAATGGCCAGGAGCTCCCGGTCTCCGATGTCGTAGTTACAGTCCGCGGGAGAGAGACGGCGAGAATAGAAGGCGTATGGGTGAAGCTTACCATCCTCCTCTTGGGTTAGGACCAGTACGATGCATCCACCTCCACCACGAACTGCTGTGTGAGGTCCGGTTGCCGGAGAATGGGTGCAGTGGTGAATCTCTCTTTGAGCAGGGTGAAGGCTTGCTGAGCAGTGGAATCCCACTGAAAAGGAACTTTTGGAGAGGTGAGTTTAGAGAGAGGAAGAGCGATTCTGCTGAAGTCACGAATGAATTGTCTGTAGAAATTTGCGAATCCCATAAAGCGTTGCAGTTGCCAGCGATTAGGAGGTGTGGGCCACTCCACCACTGCTCGCACATTCTCCGGGTTAGTCCTTAAGTTCCCCGTCTTGATGACATAGCCCAGAAACGTGGAACTCGCACTTCTCCCCCTTCACAAAGAGCCAGTTTTCCAAGAGGCATTGCAGGACCTGCCTCACGTGAACTTGGAGCTCTGCGAGTGTCTTAGAAAAGATCAGAATGTCATCCAAGTACACAAAAACACAGCGGTTGACAAAATCACGAAGCACATCATTAACCATGGCTTGAAACACAGCAGGAGCATTGGTCAGACCAAAGGGCATCACGAGATATTCAAAATGGCCTAAGGGTGTATTGAAAGCCGTCTTCCACTCATCCTCTCTGATGCGCACCAGATGGCAGGCGTTGCGCAAGTCTAGTTTGGTAAAGACAGTCATGCCCTGAAGTAGCTCAAAAGCAGAGGAAAGCAACGGCAAAACATATTTGTTCTTCACAGTGATCTGGTTAAGGCCCCGATAATCAACCTACTCAGTTGCAAAATGTTCTTCCAGCTTTTTCTTTTTAGTACCAGTAATTTTTTCACCCTTTTGTTACTCTCTCCTAACTTTTTTAGGTGTGTTGAGCTAAAATTATTCATGAAATACTGGAATGCCTCAGTTTAACCTCCTAAGACCCGAACTCTTCCACGGCATGCATTTTTAATTTCTCTTTGAAATTTGGGCATATTGGGGGACGATGAATGTAAAAACAAAGAATTACCAGATTTTTTTTTTTACCTTATTTTTGTTTTTAAGAAAAATAAGAGCCACATATGAGGATATTCGTTTAAACTTTTGATAAAACAGTAGCAGTATAATGTCCTCGTAAGTGGATATCAGGCCCTTGTAGAGCAAAATTGAGTATTTTGGTCTAAATAACCCAAAATGTGATGTCCACATATGTGGACGCCAGGTTCTAGGAGGTTAAACATGGGATATATTTTATATGTGCTACTGTGGATAAGAGATTTGCAATTCATTGCATTCTGTATAAATTTAACAGAATGTTACAAAAACAGCCAAGAAATCTGTTTGTGGTAAAGGCAAGGGGAAAAACTACTGTATTGTGATTGCAGTTTTTGAATCTTTGGGGCTTTTCTTTGCTGTCAGTCACAGTGGGGTTTAGCTCCTAATCTGATCCCAAAAAAAGAACCTTAAATCCACTAATTTTTATTCCCCTGCTCATCACTAATGTAGGCCACTAAGGACAGACACACATAGTGCTGGCACAAATCTTGCACCGATTACAGATGTCTACTAAAGCTTATTCATCAGCTGGAAACACAACGTTTCTGTCAATGGGTAATTTGAAGGGCAATAAAACAAAGGATCTGCATTTTTTTCCACTCATTTCCAGAGTATCTGTTCTTGCCCTGAGTGCCCGCACATCTCTGGCTCCATGCCATTACCTACATGGGCGGCCACAGCGGGAGACAAAGACCTAACTCAGCATGAGGCACAACTTGTGGACGCAAGGTGACACACGCATCAATTGGGATGACACTGCAGTTGCAACTGGGAAAGCATTATGAATAATGCTATGCAAAAGAACAGCCATTTCCATTTGGTAATATGTGCATACTGCATACTGCAAATGTCTCTACTGTTTCCTTATGCTTAATATATTACCATAGATCATAATAAATATCTTGAGTGATCTTGAGTGATAAAGTCCTTATTGATTAGTAATTTAAAAAATTGTTGGCACATTGATCATTTGCATGCATTAATGCAAATTGACTAATCATCTGCTTTTTTCAATGATGATCCAACACAAAGATCATGTTGGAATTAACATTGTTAGAGACAATGATATGATCAAAGAAGAACAAGCCTTACTGTAGATGGCCATCTAACTAGAATAGTATGAGTCTGATAAAGTAATAGTCTTGAAAAATGGTTGACCACAGCCAGCTGTTACAGTAAGTTACTGTATAGCAGGGTAGAAGGGAGAAATCTCTTAAAAATAAATCACGCAATATTTTCTGTTATGTTTCAGACTACTTGATTTTCTTTGCAGACAGGCTGTGATCAGCTCTCTCGTACTCCTATTGGTTCTGAGATTGTTTCCTGCGCTTTTTGGATTTAGCCAATTACAGTTAAGTCCATAAATATTTGGACAAAGACAACTTTTTTCTAATGTTGGTTCTGAACATTATAACAATGAATTTTAAATTAACAAATCAGATGCAGTTAACGTGCAGACTTTCAGGTTTAATTCAGTGGATTGAACAAAAAGACTGCATAAAAACAAAAGTAAAGGAACTAAAGTAATTTTTTCCACACAGTTCCTTCATTTCAGGGACTTAAAGGTAATTGGACAAATGAAATAAATAAAAATAAAATGTTCATTTTTAATACTTGGTTGAAAACACTTTGCTGGCAATGACAGCCTAAAGTCTTGAACTCATGGACATCCTGTTATTTAATGCTCTGCCAGGCCTTTACTGCAGCGGCCTTCAGTTGCTGTTTGTTTGGGGGCCTTTCTGTCTGAAGTTTAGTTTTCAACAAGTGAAATGCTCAGCTGGGTTAAGATCAGGTGACTGACTTGGTCAATCAACAATATTCCACTTTTTTGCTTAAATAAACTTCTGGGTTGCTTTGGCTGTATGTTTTGGGTCACTGTTCATCTGTATTATGAAACGCCACCCAATTTGACTGCATTTAGCTGGATTTCAGCAGACAGTGTGTCTCTGAACACCTCAGAATTCCTGTGTTACCATCATTAAACACTAGTGTCCCAGTGCCACTGGCAGCCATGCACGCCCAAGCCATCACGCTGCCACTGCCATGTTTTAGAGATAATGCTGTATGCTTTGGATCATGAGTTGTTCCACACCTTCTCCATACTTTATTCTTGCCATCATTCTTGTAGTGGTTGATCTTGGTTTCATCTGTCCATCTGTGTGTCAAGGTGAACAAGCAGACTCAAGCACAGGACTCTGAAAAAGTTTTGATTCAAGAGAGTTTATTTAAAGAGGTAACAGGTGATATATACAATAGTGTGGGGAAATAGAGCTCCGGGGAATCCAGGGGAAAGTGACCACGTACACACTCCTCTTCTCACTTGCCAGTCACTAACTTGTCCTCGCTCCCACTCCACATTACCGTCCGCTCATGACGAAGTCCAGGGAAACATGGAAGGGCCCAGGAAGGTCTGTACACAGGGAGATAACACAGGTTAGAGATCCACAGAACACGACAAAGGAAAGCACGATAAACTTGAAAGAGTCGGGGCTGCTCTCACTGAAATAGCACAACCATCCAGCGATGACTGCGGTGAATCCTCTGTATTTACCTTCATGCAGTCTTCTCTTTATGTAGACTTAGATATCAACACAGCTGCCTCCTGGAGAGTGTTGTTTACTTGGTTGGCTGTTGTGAAGGGCTTTCTCTTCATCATGGAAATGATTCTGTGATTATCCACTGTGGATATCCAGGTATTTTTGCCATGCTGAGTTCACAAGCTCTTTCTTTGTTTCTCAGGATGTGCTAAAGTGTAGATTCTGTCACTCCTAATATTGTAGCAATTCTTTTTTTTTTCTGTTTTCACAGCTTAAGGATGGCTTGTTTCACCTGTAGCTCCTTTGACCTCATGTTGTCTGTTCCCAGCAAAATTCCAAATGCAAGCACTACACCTCAAATCAACTCCAGATCTTTTATTTGTTTAATTGATACCGACATAACGAAGGAATTGGCCACACCTGCCCATGAAATAGCCTTTAAGGCAGTTGTCCAATTACTTTCTGTCCCTTTACAAAGTGGGTGGCACATGTCAAGGAGCTGAAACTCCTAAACCCTTCAAGGGCCAATTTGAACATGGATACCCTCAAATGAAAGCTGAGTGTCTACACATTATGCTCATGCATATGCAAATTAAATAACTGGAATAATTTTCAGTTAACAGGTAAAAAACAAAACTTGCGTTAGTGTCCAAATATATATGACCATAACTGTACATTCTACAATGTATTCTACATTGTATTCGCAGATGTTGCATAAGTCATTATAGCTGCTATCCAGCCCCTAGCCAGATGCCAACACCTTATAAAGGTGAAATTTGGCATGCATTAGTGAAGAAACATCACCAGCTAAAATTTAAATAAATGACTTTTTCTAGAAGCAAGTCATCTTACTCAGTGGCCATATTAAAAAGCATCTGAGCTCTTACATGTGCAATCATTTTGAAGCATTACCTTAATTAACTTTAATTTCATTGGTTGATGAGACATAAAACTGCATGTATAAAATATCCAATAAAATCTGATTTAAAAAAATCACATAAATAAAGTCAGTCTGCCTGCTTCCAGTCCACTATATTGCCTAAAGCATTCACTCAATCATCCAAATCATCAACTTCAGGTGTTCCTATCACTTCCATAGCCAAAGGTGTATGAAATGAAGCAGTCTGCTTTGTGAAAGAATGGGTCACTCTCAGGAGCTCAGTGAATTCCAGCATGGTACCATGATAGGATGCCGCCTGTACAGCAAGTCCAGGCGTGAAATGTCCTCGCTACTAAATATTCTACAGTCAGTGAGTTGCTATGATCCCCAATCACTTTCACTTTGTTATAATACCACTAAGTGGTAGGCCACATAAATCAGATGCTGTGGTGTAAAGCACACCGTCACTGGACTCTAGAGCAACGGAGACAATGTGAGGGATGTCTATTTTCTCATTTACATCTTTCTCTTTGTCTGAGAGTAAAATTATCACATATTAACATTTTCTTCTTCCCTGGGACAGCCACTGGACCTTTAGTAGCTGACAGATTGTGATCCAGAATGCACAGAAACAGTTTGTCATATTTGTTGAAATGTTTGAAAAGAAAAAGTTACTCTGGCTTGCATCACTTGTTTAGCACTAGCTAGATGCTTAAGTGAAGTGAACACTTCAGCTTTATTGATATTTCAACTATGAATGCGTGACAGGGATGAGACTGAAAAAAGGATGAGGTGACTTAATGGTTTCCATGGCATTAGCTGAAAGCACCACCAGACTCAACAATAAACTGGCTTGACATTATTTTGTATTAACCTGCTCATTGCATTTCATAACTCCTTAACTGAAAGGGCCAGACAGCTGTTCATTCGAGCTTCCATGAATAATTATTGGGCAAAGTTCATGTGACATCACATGAAAAATATGAATAGCCTTTAATATGTGTGACTAAAATATGAATAACAACTGCACATGCAAAAACATTGTCATTCATGTATATCAGCTAATTTTCGTCTTACTGTCATTTATATGTCAGTGGATTATAATTACTCTTAATAGACGAGTGTTCGCATCTATATGAGGATGCATTTTTAGCTTCAGGAGTTCCATAGAAAAATCTGTCTGCTGAGATGGAAAAAAAGCAGAGAAATTTCCAACTAAAGAAACAATAGTGTCTGAAGAAGCATGAAAATGCATATTTTTCCAAAGTGTTTCCTTGAGAATATAAGCTACTTTCATTTGCTCCCTAATTCAAAAGGGGTCACCGTAGTGGATCGCACCAAATGGTTTGTTTGGCAGATTTTTTTATGCCAGATTTTCCAGATTCAAACCCAGGTGTAATGACCAAAAGATAAGACTTGGGTTAAAATAACCAAGGCAGTGAATGTTGTTTCCACTGAGACAGACTGTGCCTCAAGTTAAAAAAAAAAAAAAAAAAGTGCATAAACTGGACAAAGAGCGGCAATGCCTATGATCCATAAAATCTTCCAGACAGGGGCTATGCAAGTCATTTTATTTAATATTTTTATTATAAGGACAAGTGAGGTTTGTCTGAAGCGAATAAAATTCATTCATTAATGAGGTGTTTCGTTACAAGTATCCCATTTGTCACACACATTAAATGAATGTTGAGTCTTTCACACAGCAGACGTGTAAAAAATGTATGTGAGAATAAAATGCATCATTAGCACGATGATGCAGCTTCTGTGCTTCTTGCTAAGCTTTTAATATATTTAATGAATGATGCAGAATTGTGACAAAACTTACAGACTTTGCATTAAAAAATCACCAGTGTGAAAATTCCCATTCCTGCTTCAGTCACTGTGGAAGCCTGATCTGAAGGTTGATTGCTTCTCTTCGGATTGCTCTATACAAAATCATTTAGACTTTGATTTGCAGAGCTTACCCTTCTCCTGTAACTTCTCTCAGCTGCTCCCTTCTCCCTATCATTTCCCCACAAATACCACTGAATGTCTCTCAACAGTACATTCTCTGGGGCCATGTCAGTCTGAGAGAAAGAGAAGGGATCCTGACATTTTCTTTTATCCTCCTAAGACCCGAACTCTTTCATGGCATGTATTTTTAATTTCTCTTTGCTATTTGGGCTGATTGGGACCTGATGAATGTAAAAACAAAGCAGATTTTTTTTTACCTGATTCTTGTTTCTGAGAAAAATGAGATCCACAAATGAGGACATTTGCTTTAAATTTCGAAAGAATGGTGGCCGTATGTCCTCGTAAGTGGCCCTTGTACAGCAAGGCATAACCTTACGCCTAATATCGTGTTGGCATCCTTTTTGTTGCCAACACAGCCCTGACTTGTCGAGCCATAAACTCTACTAGACCCCTGAAGGTGCGCCTGGGTATCTCACACCAGGATGTTACAATAGCAACAGATCCTTTAAGTCCAGTAAGCTGGAGGTGGGGCATCCATAGATCTGACTCGTTTGTCCAGCATATGCTCACTGAACCATTTTTGTTTTCATTGCCAAAAGCATCACACTGCCTCCACTGGCTTGTCTTCTTTCCATAGTGCATCCTGGTGACCTGTGTTCCTCAGAAGAAGCCGGCCATCTGTGTGCTGTAAAAGAACATCAGACCAGGTCCCTGTCTTCCATCGCTGCATGATCCAGTTTTGATGCTCACTGTTTGTGCTTTGGCAGTGGACAGGGGTCCGCATGTGCACCTTGTCAGTCAGGGTCCAACACGGCAACAAAATGCAATGAAATGTGTGTTCTGACACCTTTCTATCAGAACCAGCATAACCCTTAACAACAATGTGATCACAGTAGCTCATCAGTTGTATCAGACCACAAAAGTTAGCCTTCACAGCCCATGTGCATTGCTATACATGTGCTTGTTTGCATGTGTGTGTGTGCATGCATGTGAGAAAGTGTGTTTTTCTTGTCTCCTTTCTTGACGTAATTCAAGTCATTACTTTTAGCTAGATGGCCAAAAGGTGTCATCACCCTTGAGTTAAACACCAAAAACCAGGTTCACTAAAAAGTTTAAAGTGACAGTTTTTTTGGTCTATTAGAGGACTTGGTGGATAGGTGTGCATGTTCTCTTCAGACCAGAGCTTCAGATACTGAACTGCTTGTCTTGTCTTTATTCCATTTGGGTCAGTGACAACGTTCTTTAGGGCAGTGATCCATGACTGATTTCCTTCTGGAAGAGCAGAGCGAGGAGGAAAAGAAGCACCGTTAACCACAGAACCTGAATATTGGCTAGAAGTAGTAGCCCTAGGAGGTTAGAGACTCTCGCCCA
Source organism: Rhamphochromis sp. 'chilingali' (assembly GCF_963969265.1). Classification (NCBI taxonomy): domain Eukaryota; kingdom Metazoa; phylum Chordata; class Actinopteri; order Cichliformes; family Cichlidae; genus Rhamphochromis; species Rhamphochromis sp. 'chilingali'. The sequence continues at coordinate 29,167,934 of NC_137948.1, forward strand.
TTGTTACACAGAGTGACAGAGTCTTTGTTGTGGGATGATAAATTAATAAATCAATAGACATGTAACAAGACAGCAGTTCATTCCATATGAGTAGCTGTTTCAGGAATGTAAACAAAAACGTAGGCATGATTCAGCTCCTTAAAAGTAAGAACAAACATGAAAACATACCTGATTTAATTTTGACGTCTTCTGCTTGAACACTTCTGCACTGCTTCTTGTGCTTCTTGCCATTTTAAATTGCTCCAGTACTTTCTTACAGAGAGCTTGTTGGGAGCCTAATCAATCTGACTATGATTACTGCCCAAAAAAAGTTTTATGTTTTTTTTAAAATACATAAAGGAAAAAGTTAGATAATCACCTGCTGATACATAACTGGCAAGCTTTAAAAGCCTGAGGATTGCTTAGTGGGGACTCCTGCAGAGCATACATCTGAATCTGTTAGTTAAACAAATAAATGGCTGCATGTATTCTAACACAGTTCACTCGTGGCCAATGTGAATCAGCTCAGCCAATATGAACAGATGCATTCTCTGCAGGAAAGCATTCAGATGTAAGAAGCACAGACAGCTGTCCAGGAGCGGGTACTGCTTCAAATGGCACATACACAGCAAAGCAAACAACGACAAGCCACCTGAGCACTGTGATCTCTCCGGCCTTAGACCATATTATACTTGATCAGCATGACCTGCATTTTGGCTTTGAGCAAGTTATGACGCTTTTGTGGGTTTCACACACCATGGGGCAGATGCAAGGACAAGAAAAATGTATTTCAGTATATATCTGCTCCAGGCCCAAGGACAGACTTTTCCTGTATGACTGAGGGGCTCACCTGAGGCGACTGTCACCAGGAGATGAAGAACTTGTATTGCTTTCAATGCTTTCTATGGTTACAAATTGCTCTGATGGTCATATACCAAATGGTGCTGGCTTTGAGGTCACTTCTATCTGAAAGAGGAGGGGCAGAACAATGGATCTCGATCTTCTTAAAGCATAAAAGGATGCAGAATGTGTCACTGGATGAGATGAGCTGGGGGTTAAAAATACCAATGTCAAGCTCAGCAGGCTTTTTTCTTTGAACAATCATTTGTCACTGAGCCTGAGATGTAATCTCCTTTGTCCTTAAGTTTCTGCGTGTTTTTCAGTCTGGCACAGTGTGAGTGTCATACTCTCACACCCCTGTAACCACACATCATCGTCTGTCTTTCTTAAGTATTTCTGCTGATTGTCTGCGGTGACCCACCATGGGATATCAAATATTTTGGAGAACTCATGAAGTGATTGGCGATATATATACCCTGCAGCATATCATTACAGAAGAGGCTCAAAGCGAATGTGCAAGTTTTGTGTTTTGCACTTCACTCGACATTTAGCTCAAAGTGTGTGTGATCCAAGCTGCACTGAATCACTGAATACAAAAGGGATGGATTCAGAGCTGGCGACTGCTGAAGTTCAAATGTTAAGACAAAGGAAGACGTGTAACCTAAAAGCCCAGATCAACTCGACACCTTCACACCTGTCAAAGAGCACAAGTGTGACACTTTAACAGGTACAGACACTTCATACTGAGCTTTCTTTACAAAAGTGCTCCTTGCAAAACAGCTCTTTACAGCAGGAGAGACATCCTGACAGACCGAGTGTGGTTCAGGGCCCTGACAGGAAAGCACAAACATCTCATGCTAACCCGTGCAGCAGTTTGGAGGACAAAGCACCTCTGTCAGCCTCACAGCAGATGTCTACATTAGGTTTCTGTGCTTGGCACAGCCAAAGGACAAACAATTACATTTGGGGTTGTTGGTTGGGATTGGGGAAAGGTAGACGTATGTATCTGCATGTTTTCCATGTGTTGTAAATGCATAAAAAACAAACATCCTCACATGTATGAATTCTATAGAGTCATTATCATTTGACATCATAATTATTCACCACATGTGTCCAGAGCCTGTGATTACTCTTGCAGAACACTAGTGCTAGTACTCCCAACGAGTAACATGCTAAACCACAGCATGGAGAATGAGATCCTGCAATAGACCTCAATTGCTAAAAACATGCATGTGTGCTTTTTAAAATATGTTATTGAATTATTCATAGTGCTATTTTTAAAAAGGATGCCAAACTTAAGTTGCTGTGTGCCCCTATGTTTAAAAAAAGTCTGTATCCAAAGTATATTTTATTCTTTTTCTCCATTCAGATACCGTGAGAATCTGCATGGAGAAAGAGAAGACAAGGAATCACATAAAGAATTCACAGCCCCGCTGGGTCTTGTATTTGATGACCCTTTGTCCTTTCTCATGTGCCAGAGGTGAAAAGACAAATAAATATGTAGGAAAGAGAGGAACATCTGCAGCCAGGCACATTTTCCCCAAATGTGTTTGTTTGCATAAGATTTTAACACTAATGTTAAGATTCTATTAGAGATACCATATGTAAGACAAAAAAATAAATAAAAGGGCAATATTATGCCAAAGCCTTTGGCACCTCAGTCATCTTAGGCATTACTTAGGAATATGTCCCTCGTGTGGTCTCCCATGTTCTCTTGATAGACAGCCCCAAGACATCACAGTGACAATCAGAAAGAAGACGAAGTGACAGGAACATTCACTTTGTGCAAGAATGAATACACTGTCTCTACATATCTGTCTGTTTCTTTCTTTACTTAAAACAAGCTCCTAAAACAATGACGGGAGCGTCATTTGAGTCAGGCAACGATCCACAGGCCAGAAAGAGACCACGTTTGCTTAGAGCAATGTCAAGATCACTAAAAGTAAGAACAAAAATTAACACTATATTTGTGGCTGCATGGACTGAATATGTCGGGGTTAATTAATTTGACAAAACAGAAAAGGTTTTTGTGAATGTTCTTGCTGTTGTGGACAAACAGGTAAGAATAAAGTGCTCTTGCACCATATGCCACCTCAGGTAAGGTGTAAGGTGGAGACAAAATAGTGCCCCAACGATGCCCCAGAGATGAAATGGTTCTTTTAAACATCCGATCACAAATATGCAAATGGGGCTTTTCAAAAATCAATTAATGCAGTTGAGAAGAATTGGTGTAAATAATTACATTTAAATGAGGGATGTAGCCCAATTAGATGGCCCCGTTTCAGAGCCCTGTTGCTGTGCATGCACGCTCACTGAAATGGGACAATTAAATGGAGGAGAGCCATCATTAGTGTCTCAACACTTTTAACTTGTTCGTTTTAAAACGCTGCGCTACACCCTGCTGAAAATACTGCATGGGTTAGTCCTTAATATATTCTCTGGCTTGTTTATTCCCTAACAACCTCTTAACCACAGGATTTAGCCACATGATATTTTCAGGGCTGGAAAAAAACATTGAGTTTGGTTAAAACAGCAAATCAAATTAATTTTACATCCAGTCCAACAGTCACAAACTAAAGCCACTATCTTGTTTTTTTGTTGTTGTAGTTTTGTTTTTCTTTCCCTGGAGCCACTTTTTTTCTCTCACTAACACTGAGCATCATCATAATGAGATGTATCACAGTTTCTAAAGTAGTAAATTTAACATACTATTTAACCATAATGATGTTTAGCTGATGACCACTATAGATGTAGGAGGTAACGGATTTTTGACCAGGGTCTGGTTCATCTTTGAAGCTGGATCACACACAGTACATTCACATGTATAACCCGTTTGTGCAAATCCATTGACTCTCCAGGCTATAATTATACATACAGTTTTTTCGGGCCCCACTGTAGAGCTTTGTTGAGCTTGGTGTTGTTTTCAACCTTGCCTAACCTCGAGCCTCTGTTTTTAAGGTGCTTCCCATTTTGCCTGTAAGTGAGCCTTGTCTAGAACTTCTCCAACTTCACCTTTCAGCCAGAAGTTCAGCTTTCTTGGCCTGCTACAACTCTCTCGTCAGTGAACCTGCTCTGCCAACCGCCTGCCAGTCTGCCTTTCACCTGCCACGTACTTTCCCGGATGAGCCACGCACCCCTGGGAAACTTCAGTGCAGCTCACCATCACTCGCTTCAAAGTGTAAACAAAGCTATTTCTGTTATCAGCTTTGGTCTGAGTACTGCCTTTTGTTTTGTTTTGTGTGGCATGTACATTTTATATGCATAAAATCTTGACACCTATAATGACTATTTTGGCTTGTTAGGCCCCTGTGGTTGTGTCTCAAACCCTCTGCAGTGTTAGATTTTGACTGCTTTGTGCACTTGTTCACGTGAATGCTTTTACTAAGTAAGACTGGTAAGACTGATTATGCTCTCTTTGCATTTAACCTCCTAGGACCTGGCATCTACATATGTGGACATCACATTTTGGGTTGTCTGGACCAAAATACTAAATTTTGCTCTACAAGGGCCTGATATCCACTTACTAGGACATTATACTACCACTGTTCTATCCAAATTTAAAACGAATGTCCTCATATGTGGATCTCATTTTTCTCAGAAACAAAAATAAGGTAAAAAAAAAATCTGGCAATTCTTTGTTTTTACATTCATCAGGTCCCAATCAGCCCGAATAACAAAGAAAAATTAAAAATGCATGCCATGAAAGAGTTTGGGTCTTAGGAGGTTAATACTGTGTCACATGTTTTTAAAGTTTTAGCAGTTGAGTTGTACATGAAGCTTAAGAACTTGATTTACTCACGTGCAGCACCGCTGGAACCTCTGTTCACACTGCATTAAAATCATACATATGAAAATGTATATTTCAAACTGAAATGTTTTATCTTTATGTAATTTTAAATGCTGCTTGCTTAATTTCTTTGCTGTTGTTAGAATTGTATTCAGCCCATTTAATCTTTGATTTATGCACTCATGTACACACCAATCACTGAATCTTTTTCTAAATTATTATTTTTACTGTCCTAAGTTTCAAGTTGTGGCAAATCTTCTACCCACCCAGTGGCATGGAGTTGTTTCCAGTAGTATCAATAATAACTAGGTGAAAATTTATACACAGGGTTAGGACAAGGACCTAAGTTTAGCTTTAATTAGTTGGTTGGTATCAGGTACGTAGCCAGCTGGCTACTAATGAATGCTATTCATGCAGATATAGAGCAGAGATACAATTATGTGGCATAAATGGCAAAACCCCACTTTTACAAAAGATGTCCAAAAGTCAAGGTTTAGCTTGAAAAAAAAAAACCCCTCAAAAACCTCTCAAAAAAACAAACAAACCCCCCCCCAAAAAAAACCCCCAAAAAACAAAATTACTTGGCTAATAATCTAAAGAGTCTGAAACAGTATCCAGTTAGCCAATGATAAAAGAAAGTAACACTGAATGAAGTAACATCATTTCCATGAAAAAAAAGTAGAATTAAGTATACACATGTTCAGTGTCATAATTATCATGGCAAACAGGCTACAGTCGTGCTGTTTTCTGTTTTTGTGGATAGTAGAAATTCATGGATTTGAGGTCAGAGCAACCAAACTGGGAGCCCTTGTAGATGATGCGCTCTGCCCCGCTGTCGCTCAGAGTTTTGAGAAAATATTTATTTCCCTTTTATTAATGAATGTTTTTACAGTGGTTTACAGGTATTCTCTGTTGTTCTGGAACATTTTTTTTGTTTTATTACACTTTTTAAGTTATCAGCTGATACATTTCTTAGAACAGCTCAAACATACAGAACAACCTAGGCAAACAAAATAAAAATAAAAAACAGGCAGGACCTTTACATTATTTGTCAAAAAAGATGTTTTACATAAAAAAATATAGTAATTTCCATCAAAATGACAAACTTCTTTGACACTGTACAAATCTGGACATGTCGCTGTTTAGATGTTTGACAGAATGACAGCAGTTTCTGAGATTTTGTTTCTAATCTTCTAATTTCCTGAAAATGTCTCATCTTTTAAGTGACCTAATTGCTTTTGCAGACAGTGAATGCTTCCACTATTAGTGTTGCTTGACTCCTGTTATGTATTGAAGAATATTTATCACAATCTGAAGATGCTGAATTGTTTACAACCAGTCATATCACTGACTTACACCTGTGTCCTTGGCAGATTTTGACAGTTATGTGGTTGTTTCTGCATGCAATCATCTACACAGCGAAATAATGAAAGGATCTTTCATGGTGTAAAACTATTTTTAGCTGATAGAAACATTAAATTGAACATTTGTTTAAATTATAGACAATGTTGCGTCATAGTTTACCTAAATGCACTAAAACAATTGTAATGCTAACAAAAATGAGGACTCCTCTTATGATAAATGCATCGCCTGCAGAATGAGAGAATGCGCCTGTGCTCCTCTTAGCTATCTCATCTTTTCATTATAAATAAAAAACCATTTAACAATAATCGTATCTGTACAAATGACCTCTCCGACCTCAAATGAGGTTTTAGGATGAAACTGATGACAGACAACAGCAGTGTACTGGGCTGGAAATGTTAACTGAGTTTATATTTTTGATCAAAGGGAAAACAGAATCATGTATAAATTTTTATGATTGTTTTTATGATTTTACAGTGGAACAGTAAAGAAAAAACCTTCATTCAACGCATAAATTACATATTCCTGGGAGCGCTTAAGGTAATTATTATTGCATTTGCAAACCAAACTAGCTAGCTACTCTTCGCTAATGGCTCCTGGGCTCTAGACTCTCTTCTAAATAGAGTACAGTCCTATATATTAATAATAATAATGTGGTGACAATCAAAATGCCAAACGCATGGCTTCAAATGTTATTTGAAAAAGTCACATCTGTTCCTAAACAAGTGTAATTACAACTTAAAACTAATACTGAAAATCCTTGAATAAATCTTGAATATTCAGTTTCCATTCTTTGAACTAATTGCCGCATATAAACACATTCATGTTTAAAATAAAGTACATTTAATACAGGGTATATCATTAAATAAAGACTCACTGAATGTGGTTTTAAACAATCAACAGACAATGTTGGAATATTAGTTACCTTATAACAACACCCAATGCTGTGTTTTCTTATAGCTATACACATAAGCTGTATAACTATGAGTCTATATATAATCCAAATAAAAAATTATATACGCACACTAAAGCCCAAATGATGTGTTTTTGTTGCCAAAAACACCAACCCTTGTTTCACTTTTATTTAAACTTAAATACGAGTAAAAATACCTTCTTCGCCAGGCTCGAGTCAAAGGAGGGTGATAGACAGATACAGCCCTGACAGGTTTACAAAATGTTGCTTCACACATTCAGAAAGAGAATTTGTAACTAGTAAACACAACCCAAATATATTAAATGTTTTATTTTAAGTTGAAACTCTTCTGCAGTGCTATGCATTGATATTTGTATAATCCCTGCAGTCACTGCAGAGACTGCATAACAAATAGATGCACTGTCTTTCACGACACACATGTATTTACAGGAAGACCGGTTCTTAGCTACTAAAGGGCAGGCTCTAAGCCGTTAATCACTGTAGTGAACGAGTCAATCAAGCCAGCATCGTCCTACCAGACAGTGAAAATTGATGCATCTGGCATGCTGTAAACCAGGCTAGACAGACATGCATACACCTCTGAACCATTTCAGATAGAACAGGCTTGGGGCAAGCCCAGGGAGGAACAGCAGACCAGCAGAGAACAACAGATCCATCTTCTTCGTCTAGAGAAAGGTAGTGGATGCAGGGACAGCGAAAGGTGGGGATGCAGTGACATTACACAACCCAATTCACAACATCAAATCCCTCAGAGATAAAACCACACTAAAGGGCAGGTCACAGATCAGGACATTTTGACTGGCCGACTCATTTTGCCCACACAGTGGAGATCACAGGTGTACTGCAGCAGGCAAATAACATTCACACAAACTTTCTTTTAAAGACAATTTCTTTAAAGAAAAAAAAGTGTAGTAAAGTGACGATTATGTTCAACAAAATAATAAATATTAAAAGAAAAGTTATGCATGTGTTGCAGCTTTAAGGCAGGGATGACTCCGGGAGTTACTTTCTCACTGCATATGCTTTATTTCACAATCAGATCGATAACAAAAACATACAGCAGTTCCTCTCCAACTCCTAGCCCTTTGCTGCGGTGGAAAAAGAATGACTCCAATCCCCTTCAAGGAACATACGTACAAAAGAGTTTTCCTGACACACCAATGGGGCGTTCAATGCCATCTTGTAAATATGAGTACTCTGGCAGAATAACAGTTCAAATGAAAAATACACCAGAACAAACAAGCAAACAAAAAAGAAGTGTGGGGTACCTTTGAACCAATGAACAAAGTATAACAATTTATACTTTTTAACATAACCCGGCCCCGTCAATATGTGTATCTCTCACACATGGCCTTCGAAAAGCACTTTAGAAGCAATTCATTCATGTTCTCATTCACATGTTGCCATAGCAGGCACGCTCATGCATCCGTGCAATGTTCACATTCATTGATAATGGGCGCTCACGTCCACGGGCACACTGTCAACGAGGAGATGATTGCTTCTGTTCCACATTAGGCAGCGCAGTCGGAGTTGGAATTGTGTGTCTGACGCTCAGTCTGCCCTAGGCATACATCACATGCAATCTCCATGTGAACATTTATTCCTCCGTGCTCATGTTTTTTGTATAACAATCTCACTTCACTGCAGCATGCACATGAACAAATGTGTAAACGCAAGCAGGCGCTTCTGTGAGTTGTTAATGTGAAAACAATAACGGAGCACAATGCACCCTGTCGGAAGAATAGTCACTGGTACATTTGTACTTCATCTCTGCATGATGCCATTATGTATGTACATATGTCCACTGGTGAAATTTCTATTTCCATGTAAGCAATGGTGACACTTCACAGACTCACCAGCCTGCAAGTAAAATCACGTTTTTGGTACCAATAGTCACATTTCAATATATTAGCATTTTTTAATTACAATCTTAACACTTTTATCTGAGAAATCTTGTCGGTGTAAATATGTCAAATGCAGTTTTAACAAACTCTTCTCCAAACTCCTCCTCTTCAGCTTCTTCAAATTTATAGCCATGAAGAAAAACCACAAAAGTAAGTCATTTCAGCTGGGATCTGCATGATTGGTAGCTAGATCGTCTGCTCCATCAGAAAATTTTCCATCATCAATACATTACATCAAAAAAGAAACAAAAGTATTAGGCCACACCTTTATCTGTGAATTCAGGTGTTTTCAGTCCCATCACTGCAGGTATATGAAGTCATCACCCAGCCATGCAGTCTGCATTTTCAAACATCCGTGTCTTCCAAAAACCTCACAAAATTTTAGTGTGGTGCTGTAAAATGTCACCTCGTGAAATTTCTTCCCTCCTTGATATTCCAGGACCAACTGTAAGTGGTATTATTGCAAAGTGAAAGCATTTCAGGAGCCACGGCAACTCAAAGCAGTAGACCACTTAAAGAGGTGCGTAGTGTCTCCAACACTCTGCTGACTCAAAACCTCCTCTGGCATTAAGATCAACAACAACTGCGCACCATACGGTGATGAGATCTTTGGACTAAAAATGGGTTTTATATATAGTAACTTAAAATATATATAGTAATTATATATAAAGGAATGCATTGCAGCGTTACACATGATTTGATCCTTGGAGCTTACTGTATCATTTTACACTGTTTGGTACTATCTTCTACATTGATCTGAAGCTATGTTTTATTTCTTCATGATTCAGTTAAGTGTTTCATTGCATTACATTTTCTTACAAAATTAAAGGGGATTTTATTTCTTTCGACTTTGTTCCCCAACTTTGCCAAATAATGTTTGCTACAGAAAATGTATCTAACTGAATCTAATCTCAAAGAATGAGGAGATTTAGAAAGTGCATGCCGTATGTCCTTGTAGACAGGATTGTAGAAGGAAATATGAATATCACTTCAACTAGCTCACACAACAAACAACGCCTGTCCTCCTCTGGCATGGCATTAAACAAATGGTAATGTTCCTGAACGTACCGTAACTGTGCACATAGAAAACTGAGCGCTTCTTTAAATGTCATGTGCTCTTCAAGATGGGATATTTATGCTAATCAGTGTAGGACATCACAGCTAAACTAAAGTCAGACATGACTGATCTTCTCCATAGTAGGTTTAGTAGAAAATGTTCAATTATCTGATCATCAGCTTAAACACGTAAACTAGAATCTTGTACTTGATGACTTAAATCATCATCAAATTGTTAACAGAAGACACAAAACACCTTCATGCTTCACATCATACTGTTCGGGACACCGTCCTCTTTATTTATTACCCAGAACAGGTAACAGGTACCCGATAAAGAGATTTAACGGCATAATACAACTTCCAGTACATCTATCAACACCTGAATTTACCAGTCTATAAAGCAGAAGTTTCCCAAAAGTGAACTCAAATGTCTTCTTTATATGAGAAGCAAATGTAGGCCTGCCTACCTATATTTCTCACATATAATGGAGTATATACCTGCTCTAGCTTTTCTAAATCCATCTTGCCCATCCCTGAGCAGGTCTGTCGTCTTACAGTTATGAACACAGCCAAGAAGACTGATGCTAATTAAACAAAAGCACACATTTTGTGCGTGTGCATCTCTCTCTCCAGGCCCCAGAATGTTGCTGCATAAATAAGAGAGACTGATTAGCAGATATACACCAGCTGTGCCAATCACCTTCACCTGGCAGTGCTCCCTGAACCACTCGACCCCATCTCTCCTCCTGCAGCTGAGCTAAACCACAGCTTAATGCCACACATTTCTTTAACACTTAGGAATATGTTTAAAAACAGCCCCTCACTGTAATTTTAGGTATTCATTGTACCAATCTTTAACTTGCTTGCATCTACTTTGGCTATAGTATTTTACTCCTAGTTCAGTTTTACTTACACACCGACACACTCTATTTGTTTACACTGCATAAAATGATGTGTAAGACACGGCAGTCTAAACCTATACCTATACAAAAGCAATACAAAATCATGGTGGTGGCTCAGTTTTTACCTGTTAGCTTACCACGGTAACCTATGGTGAACACATGACGTGGTCTGGACCAGCTTATGTTCAGAGTTTTGATTTAAAGTCATCTGAAAGCTCCAAGCTTTAACAGATTATTTTTGTTACAGTGTTCTTTAAGTGCAATATATATTCTGCTGATGCAAAGTGATTTATATATGCAACTTGTAGAGCTGAATAAGGTCCAGTTAATAAAGTTACAGCAGCACAAACTGTTTGTTACATGCTTCTAAATGTATTCAGATTTCGATGGTAATGCAGAAAATGTCTAATTTTAATATGTTTGGTCTCAGTCTACTCTGAAGTCATTCAAACATTTATTTTTTTTTGGCTATGGACCACAGGCAGAGCCATGCACACCTTTAACCTTTAATGCTTACGTTTAGAGTTTCAGACCTCTAAATGTGTGGCTGAAATAAACAGCAGAACTAAGAGTGCACTGAGGAGTAATATTGATAGTTTAGTATATTTAGTCATCTGCTTTCAGGTTTGTGATGATAAAATCACAAAACTAACAGCTGTCTTATTTTATTTTCAGAACCAGTGATTCAGTTCAATTCAATTCAATTTTATTTATATAGCGCCAAATCACAACAACAGTCGCCTCAAGGCGCTTTATATTGTACAGTAGATCGTACAATAATAGATACAGAGAAAACCCAACAATCATATGACCCCCTATGAGCAAGCACTTTGGCGACAGTGGGAAGGAAAAACTCCCTTTTAACAGGAAGAAACCTCCGGCAGAACCAGGCTCAGGGAGGGGCGGGGCCATCTGCTACGACCGGTTGGGGTGAGAGATAAAAAACAGGACAAAGACATGCTGTGGAAGAGAGACAGAGGTTAATAACAGATATGATTCAATGCAGAGAGGTCTATTAATACATAGTGAGTGAGAAAGGTGACTGGAAAGGAAAAACTCAATGCATCATGGGAATCCCCTGGCAGCCTACGTCTATTGCAGCATAACTAAGGGAGGATTCGGGGTCACCTGGTCCAGCCCTAACTATATGCTTTAGCAAAAAGGAAAGTTTTAAGCCTAATCTTAAAAGTAGAGATAGTGTCTGTCTCCCGAATCCAAACTGGAAGCTGGTTCCACAGAAGAGGAGCCTGAAAACTGAAGGCTCTCCCTCCCATTCTACTTTTAAATACTCTAGGAACAACAAGTAGGCCTGCAGAGCGAGAGCGAAGTGCTCTAATAGGGTGATATGGTACTACAAGGTCATTGAGATAAGATGGGGCCTGATTATTTAAGACCTTGTATGTGAGGAGCAGGATTTTGAATTCAATTCTAGATTTAACAGGAAGCCAATGAAAGGAAGCCAAAACAGGAGAAATATGCTCTCTCTTTCTAGTCCCTGTCAGGACTCTTGCTGCAGCATTTTGGATTAGCTGAAGGCTTTTCAGTGAGTTTTTTGGACATCCTGATAATAATGAATTACAGTAGTCCAGCCTGGAAGTAATAAATGCATGAACTAGTTTTTCAGCGTCACTCTGAGACAGGATATTTCTAACTTTAGAGATGTTGGGCAAATGGAAAAAAGCAGTCTTACTTATTTGTTTAATATGTGCATTGAAGGACATGTCCTGGTCAAAAATGACTCCAAGGTTCCTCACAGCGTTACTGGAGGCCAAGGTAATGCCATCCAGAGTAAGAATCTGGTTAGATACCATATTTCTAAGATTTTCAGGGCCGAGTACAATAACCTCAGTTTTATCTGAATTAAGAAGCAGAAAGTTAGCGGCCATCCAGGTCTTTATGTCTTTAAGACATTCCTGCAGTCTAACTAATTGGTGTGTGTTATCTGGCTTCATGGACAGATAGAGCTGGGTGTCATCTGCATAGCAGTGAAAATGTATGCTATGTCTTCTAATGATGCTGCCTAAGGGAAGCATGTATAATGTAAACAGAATTGGTCCTAGCACTGAACCCTGTGGAACTCCATAATTAACCTCAGTGTGTGAAGAGGACTCTCCATTTACATGCACAAATTGGAGTCTATTAGATAGATATGATACAAACCACTGCAGCGCAGTACCTGTAATACCTACAGCATGTTCTAATCGCTCTAATAGGATATTATGGTCGACAGTATCGAATGCTGCACTAAGGTCTAGCAGGACAAGCACAGAGATGAGTCCACTGTCCGAGGCCATAAGAAGATCATTTGTAACCTTCACTAAAGCTGTTTCTGTGCTGTGATGAGCTCTGAAACCTGACTGAAACTCTTCAAATAAACCATTCCCCTGCAGATGATCTGTTAGCTGTTTGACAACTACTCTTTCAAGGATTTTTGATATGAAAGGAAGGTTGGAGATTGGCCTATAATTAGCTAAGACTGCTGGGTCTAGAGATGGCTTTTTGAGTAAAGGTTTAACTACAGCTAGCTTGAAGGCCTGTGGTACATAGCCGATCATTAGAGATAGGTTGATCATATTTAAGATCAAAGAATTAATTAATGGCAGGACTTCTTTGAGCAGTTTTGTAGAAATGGGGTCTAAAAGACACGTTGATGGTTTGGAGGAAGTAATTATTGAAGTTAACTCAGAAAGATCAATTGGAGAAAAAGAGTCTAACTTAACATCAATGGTACTAAGAGTAGCTGTAGATAATATTACATCTGTGGGAGTAACACATTATAAACCTTCTCACAGCTCTTCAACAAAAATAAATAAGATGGTCTCCATAAAAATAATAATATATGCCATGTTTGTACAAGCATGTTTTAAGATGGTACATTTTATTGTTATGTCCTCTGTTGCAGTTATGAGACTGAATCAGTCATCAGCAAGTGCCACAAAAATACATGTGTTTACTCGTAAGAAATAAAGCGATGTAGTGCCCATAATTAGATGATATAAAAAAAAAAAAGGCAATATCATTAAACTACAGAGACTTGATATGACAACTTTGAACCCTCTGAACTTAAAGTTCTTTTTTCCCCCGGTAACAAATATTTTGCTATCTCTTAACACGCATTTGCTGTAGCATTGCCTTACCATGGAGTGTTAAGTATCTACCTTTCAGTAATGACTTTAAGTTTATCTGTGGCATATCCCCTGCAGACACATACACTTCCACGGGTTGTATCGAAACATACAGATCATCTACACAGCTGTTACAGCTGGAAGACTTGTGAACTACTGATTTCCTTTCCGATCTGATACCAAGTAATATTCAGGGTGGTATCGACGATACTGATCCGATACCGATACTTTGTACTAAAACTTATTTTATTTATTGTATCTCAAATTATAGCATCATAACGATTACAGGACATCAGAGTACTTGTTTCCAACAATGACGGCAGCTGCTTAGTTTCAATATTACTCTTATTTCTCTTTCTGGGTCGCAAAAAAACTTTTAACATATTTTCAGGTGAGAATGTAGCCGTGTAAACTTCAAATATCTGAGCCCATCGACACATTGTTTTCAAACCCCGCAGTCTTTCGCTACTCGCTAACATGATATATAAGTCACTTTGATAACTTAAAAATGTTATTGTTTGGCTTTTTCAGTGTTTTATTTGTTGGTGAGTAAATCAGTTTGGCTGAGATTAAAGTTATTAGATTAGATTAAATGAAATTTAACTTTATTAATCCCTCAGGAGGGTTCCTCGGGGTTTTCACACAGCTGAATAAACTTCAAACTGATTAAACAGAAGTGTGAGACGGTGGAGAGTTTGCGCCAGCGCCCGGTTATATTTTAGATAGCAAGGAGCAGACGGCAGTTTCACTCCACCGAGGGAGCTCATGACGTACTACCCGGCTTTCTTTAGACCGCGAAGGCCGGGTCCTCAGGTGGAAGCAGCCTCTGAATTTGGACACCCCCGCTGTTTCCGGACATTTAACGTATTTTATCCGATAAATAAACACTGTAAAATGTATTTATCCCCCCCCCCCAACAGCCTTTTTGAATGTCTCCCTAGTGTGGCCACAACACCTCACCTTTTTTCCACATGCATCGCAAACCACGTCTCTGTTTTTGTGGAGGTAAAATAGGTTCGCACATGACTCCAATTACGCTCAGTCATTGTTGTGAGTGTGCACGCCAAGGGCCTGCGAGACAGACAGCCTATTTCTCAAATGACTGTGAAAGGTGGAAGAGGAAGTAGTTCCTTTGAATGTAGACAATCCGAATGTTATAGTTTCTTTCCACTGTGTTTCTATTAATGATAAACTACAAATTTACCCTAAATTACTAAAATATCGATATTTTAATGTGAGAATCGATTCTAGAACATAAATGATTGGTATCGGAGGAATCGATATTTCAGGATCGATCCGCACATCACTATTGTGAACTAGTTGATGCAGTACAAACAAAGTACACAGTATTTGTAGATGCCCTTACCATGAAATCATGAGTAAGACTCATATTGTTCTATCACCTAAAAAAAAAAACTAAAAGAAACAACTGTTAGCATAAACACTTTCCATGTAGAGAACTATAGTGCTTTTATCTTTGACTGTTTCTTTGTCTGGCATATGATACAGTCCAGACGACCTTTGGTAGGGGCTGCTTTTTCCTAGTAGGCATAGGGAACTTATGTGTTTGGACACATTGTTTCTTGTTTTACTGTATTTTTGGTGTATTAGAGTGGTGAAAGCATTGTGCTTGGGAACACTGGCTGGGTGAGTTGCCATTATGCTGGTTGGTTAATTGAGTGACTGAGTTCAACTTTATTAAGAAGAATGTAAAGGAAAGCACAACTTTGAACAATAATAATAATAATAATAATGATAATAATAATAATAATAAGAAGAAGAAGACCCCTTTATAAAGTTAAACATTAGAAAGCTCATTTCCCACTTATCTACTCTAAAAAAGTTCCACTGCATCTAAAGGTGACACACAGGTAGAGGTCAATTAACTTGATAGCAGAATTCAAAGTACGGTTTTTATGTGTCTGGCCAGTAAAACTATATGGCTCTACTTCACAGTCATCTTACTGCCAAGAATTTTTTTTTGTCACTGATTTAACAGGGACGTAATCTCAGACATCACTATTCTCTACCAAGAGTGTCCCATCACACAAATTTAAAGGAAGTCAGTAGCACCTGAAATGTATTTGTTAATTCTAATGTCATCCTCCACCTCTCCACCACATTTCTGGAAATTCTGTCAGGCAGTATTTTACTTTGTCCTCCTGACAGATGGTAGAAAAAAGTGGTCATTTAGATGTTTTGGGGCAATGTCTCCAGAGGAACAATGTCAAAACATGCTTATTAAACTCAAGGTCTCTGATGCTTTCAGAATAATGTAGATGTTGAGAAAGAGGCCTTGGATTAACTCAACACCTCTGTACTTCAAAGACAATGATCACGTGGCTCTATTTGTCATTTTTGCCCTCCTTGCTAAATACACACGATCATAAAGAGAAAGAATATCTTTGCACAGGCTCTGTTAAGCAGGACTGGAAACTGCTGACCCTGCTTGAGAATCTATTTAAGCCATGCGACAGTCCTTTTAGGAACTCCTGAATGTCACCACTGTTCTCTGAGGAGAAAGCACAGTTTAA
This sequence comes from Rhamphochromis sp. 'chilingali', assembly GCF_963969265.1. Lineage (NCBI taxonomy): Eukaryota > Metazoa > Chordata > Actinopteri > Cichliformes > Cichlidae > Rhamphochromis > Rhamphochromis sp. 'chilingali'. The sequence goes on from NC_137948.1 coordinate 29,184,357, forward strand.
AGCCTTAGGGGAAAGCTTCATCTATATCCTTTCCCCTTTCGGGTCTCTGAGATACTTAAGCTTCTCAGCAGCACGGCACAAGGGATGAAGTTTGACCTGAAATACTAAAAGTGCTGAACATTGTGGGGCTGTCTTGGATGAAACACATCTTCAATGTTGCATAGAGGTCAAGAACAGTGTGAGCAGAATAGCAGACTGGACGGATGGTTTTCATCTTTAAAAGGAAGATCAGAGGGCATGCTCCAATTATCCAAGTGTCACACTGCTCATCCGCCCTGGAAAAGCTTATGTGATCATTCTCTGCTGGAAAACAGTGGACAACCCTCCATGCAACCCGAGTATCTTAGGGTATTGTTCACGAGTGATCATAAATCACTCATGAACAACAGGATTAGTGGATCCTGTTGTTGGTGCAGCATCAACAGTAATGTCAGATGCTTAAGACTAAAGACACTTAAGGTGGTTTTTAATAAGGTAAAGACCCTAGAATAATACAAAGACAAACTCAACAATCACACGACCCCTTATGAGCAAGTGCTCTGGCAACAGTGGGAAGGAAAAATTCCCTTTTAACAGGAAGAAGCGTCCAGCAGAACCAGGGACGTGCAGCCATCTGCTGCCACCAGTTGTGGATAAGCAGATGAAGACAGGACAAAGACATGCTGTCGAAGAGAGCCAGAGTTGAATAACCAATAATTAAATGGCGAGTGGTGTGTAAACACATAGTGAGTGAAAAAGGTCACTAAAGTCCACTGTCCACTGTCACATACAAGACCTTGTACGTGAGAGTAGAAGTTTGAAACATTAAATAATGGTAGGAGTTCTTTGAGCAGCCTTGTAGGAATGGGGTCCAGATGACATGCTAATGGTTTGGAGGAAGTAATTATTGAAGATATCTTTGAAAGATCAATTAGAGAGAAAGACTGAAGAAGTAAAATTATTAACAAGATAATTGACCTCTGTGGGAGTAGCATTCAGGTAGCTGCTTTGTACTTTATGTTGACACAGGGCATTGAAAAAGATAATAGTGGATGAATTATATTCTTAAACTTAGTTACAGCTCTTTCAGAAAGACATCTGCTGTGATGAAATCCGTTCCCCACTGCTGTGTAATCAATTATTGTAAATGTAAATGTTATTAGTAAATGATCAGACAAAAAGATCCTGGAAACACTGGTAAATGTTCAGTTTCTATGCCATAAGAACAAGCTCTAGAGTGTGATTAAAGTGGTGGGTGGGTTCTTTTACATTTTGGAAAAAGCCCGTTAAGAATAAAGGATTAAATGGTGCGGTGACGCTGTCATTTTTTAGCATCTACATGGATGTTAAAATCCCCCACAATAAGGATTTTATCTGAGCTCAGCGCTAAATCCGATAAAAAGTCTGAGAAACCAGACAGGAACTCTGTGTAGGGCTCAGCTAGACGATAGATATCAAGAAATAAAACAGATTTTTGAGTTTTCCAGCTAGGGTGGACAAATCTAAGCACCAGGCTTGCAAATGGATTAGAACTCTGTCGAGGTCTTTGGCTGAGATCAAAGAATAGGTTAAATAGTGTGCAACTGTCTCAAAACACCCCTCATTTCTTTATAATCGGATAGTGATTTATTGAAACATGTGCAAACATAGCAGGGATACAGTATAAGGCAAAAAACTGTACAATTTTAAAAGCAAACTCCAGAAGTTCAATATGTTTTACTAGTAATAAAAATGTTTTTCACTAAAAATACATGATAATCCTTATAGAAAACATAAATATAACATTTTAGATGGCAACATGAAATGATGTGATTAAAAGTGCTAGCTGTCAAAGTAAGTACAACATATCCATCATTAATAAAACAAACTAGACTTGCTCTGTGTGGAACTGACTTTATGCATCCATTCTCAGTTACCTTGGAGCTGGTTCCCCAAAAAAACTTGTAAAGACAAGTGAGCTCAGTGGAAAGGTCAACAATTATTTGTTTGCACAGTGAAGGTCACTCTATTAGTTAGATCAACAAACTCCCGTCCTCCACAGTTAGGACATATTGAACAGAAGGCACACAGACAGACCCATAAAGATCAGCAACAGATTGGACTGCATAATTGTGAGCTAAATCAAGAATAACAGGTGAGAAATGAAACCAAACACTGCTTCAGAGATTAGTGAGAATTACCAGATCCATCTCTGTTCGCAGACTTTACAAAACACAAAGAAATCGGAAGAATGACAGTCATACACCAGGGACCACTTGGGAAATAAGACAAGATTAAAACAGCTGAAGTGCAGCACTTAAGAAACTCTAGGAAACTGCTGCTTTCTTGGTCACCTATCTGTGGAAAAAGAATTAGCTTAACCGACTAGTCTAAAACTAAGAGACACTCAGCTATTAAGTTACATTTGAGAGCTATTTAATGGAAAATGTCAAAAACCTTTAAACCGTTTATCACATTCACGAATTATGCCACTTAACTGTGCCACACCTTTCATCTTACATTATCAACATTACACGTTATACTCCAGACAGACAACGAAGAAGAAACATGCAAAATAAACCGATGTTAAATATGATATGAAATCTACTACATAATATCTTTGTCAATTACTAAAATATGACCAGTTGGCATCCATAAAACGAACAAATTGCAACTGAAAAGTGTGACGCATTGTTCCGTGCATTATCAAAGCTTGTGTCCGCCAACGCATGCCAACAGTGTTAACAAAAAGATGAGACCTAGATTACAGTTTTTCTCGATTGCTTAAACACTATAACCAGGCTTTTAAACTAAAATTTCAAAACCGTAACGCTATTTTTCAAAAAGCTCACCCATTTCCCTGAACTATAAACACTATTCCCTGCTTTGACACATGAGTCAAATTTGGTGAACTGTTACTGCAAAACTCTACACACAAATCCCTACATTTTTCAGTGCTTACACCATGTAGTCATTTAGAAAGCACTAGCATTCAATAATGTTAACTTAAGTCAGCATAGCTTGAGCTCAATTAGCACACAATTAACCAGGTGGAAACACTAGGAGTCAAAATTTAGCACACACCAATCAGAACCTTCGAATGTGTGACAGTTACAGTAATGAGTGCTTCTATTTTTGTAGGACACAGAGACGACCACCTGGTGGAGGCAGGTTAAGGCTTTTGTCGGAGGGGCAAGAGAGGGAACTTGTAAACATGGTAATTGCAAATAATGTAATCCGCCTGCAAGAGATTCAAAGGAGAGTGATTGAGGATGATCATCTTTTTCGAGGCATAAATGCCATCAGCCTCTCCACAATTGACCGCATCCTCCGAAAGAATCAATTCCGGATGAAACAGGCATACCGAGTCCCTTTCGAACGAAACTCTGACAGAGTGAAAAACCAACGTGTGGAATATGTTCAGGTATGAGTTTGGATATTGTATAAAGTATTGTGTACCATCACAGCATGGCAGTTTATGCTGCCATTTCAGCACTCTTGAACTGTGGTTCAGGGTACCGATTGACTCTACTGTGTTATGTGTTTTGCAGAGAATCTTTGAGATTGAAGGACGGCCTGTTCCCCATGAAATAATCTTTGTGGATGAGGCAGGTTTTAACCTGACCAAAAGAAGGAAAAGGGGGAGGAACATAATTGGCCATCGGGCTATTGTAAATGTCCCTGGTCAGCGTGGGGGGAATGTCACTATGTGCACAGCCATCAGCCAACGAGGGGTACTCCACCGCCATGCCGTACTAGGACCCTATAACACTATGCTTCTCCTTGCTTTTCTTGATGGTTTAAGACAACATATGTTCCAGCTGGACTACAGGGAACCAGCACAGCCAGAGCAGCCTCACTACGTTGTTGTGTGGGATAACGTCAGCTTCCATCGCGCTGCTCTGGTTCGTGACTGGTTTACCAATAACCCAAGGTTTTCTAATATCTTTCTGCCTGCATACTCTCCCTTTCTAAACCCGATAGAGGAGTTATTTTCGGCATGGCGGTGGAAAGTGTATGACCGAGAACCTTATGTCCGTGTTCACCTCCTTCAGGCCATGGAAGAAGCCTGCCTAGACATATCAGTAGATGCATGCCAGGGGTGGATCAGGCATGCAAGAGGATTTTACCCCCGCTGCCTGGCTGGGGCCAATATAGCCTGTGATGTGGATGAGATTCTCTGGCCTGACCCAGACCAAAGACAAGATGCTGAGGTGGAATAATGTTTTTTGGTGTGTGTTGTACTGTATAGTACATGAATAAAAATGTGCCACTGTACATACATTGGTTGCGTCTTTTGTGTTTATCATGTGACAAGGGTTTTGAAGGGGAGAACCATAAGCAACCTAATTGTTTTGGAACTATTGTTTTGAATTAATTGTACCAGTGTGCAAAACTCTGTTGTAGTGTGTGTGTTTTTGAGGGCTTGTGTTTGATGTCTGAGGGCAAAGTTTGGTTTTTCAGCAGGAGTGAATAGTTTTGGGTGTAGAGCTTCATTTTGACCTGGAAATAGGATGTTTGGGAAATTGAGTGAGATGTTATGGATTTGTGTTTACTGTTGTGAGAATATGAGGCATAGTTTCAAGAAATGTGTTTTAGCAATCGAGAAAAACTGTAACAGAGTTATGGCGTTTTTCAACAAGCCATCTGGTGGCAGATGGCTGCTTAACATTTCAGAGAAAATAATTTACTGGCATCAGGCATCAATTAAAATTTTAACAATTCGATTAAATGACTAGTAAGTCTGATAATGACTAGTGACAAGAACATCGATTAGTTGGCTACACGACTAGTCGCTTAATCCCAAATATATACATATGTACATACCATCTGTACATACCATAGTATTTAACTTTTACTTTTCTCATTTATTTTTTATTTTTATTGTTTAAATAAAGGGATACAATTAAGTCTATGTGTATATCTAGTTATTAAAGATATATTTTTTAATTTACTTATTTATTCATTTTTAATTTACTGTAGTCATCATCTTTTGCGAAGCCACTGCATTGGATATAAAAATGCTTCCTTTATTTTAGCTTTATTTTAGTAGTGGAGAGATGTTCACTAATGTGTAGCATCCCTTGTCCCCTATACAAACTATTCTCTCACTTTCACTCCCTTCTCTGCACAGGTTTATGTGTTAGCCTGTTTGTCTCCTCGTGCATTTGACCTGAAAGCTGCTTCCCTTGCTGTCTATGTCCAATGAGAGCCAGTGAGGCATGTAAGGATGCGCTGTAAGCAAATTGCCTGCAAGCTGACTAGGAACGAAGGTATATGCCTGCAACCAATCTGCAAATGTTTACAGTTTTTTCTGAATGCTTAAACCCTAACTGTGATTCCTGTAGCACAATCTCTAAAACTATTCAGACTTATAGCAAAACCACTCACTGAGTTTGCAAAACTAAAAGCACAAAAACTGCTTTGCACTCAGTTTGCAATTTTGTAACACACACTTTGCAAAGCTGTAGGCACAATTCACTGCACAACACTCAATTACCAAATTTCCAACACACTCCTAGCAAAAGTATACACATGTATGGCTATCATTAACACTAATTTGCCAACTGTCTGGCACACTTTCACATGTGAAAACTTTTTTAGATAATTAGTTCACTTTGCAATCAGCCTAAGCACTATAATACAGGTAAGCTGTGTGTGCGGAGTACAATGGAGGGAGCAGAAAGAGTGAGAAGTAGAGGAGGCCGAGGAAGAGGACGTGGAGGTGAAGAAGTAGGACGAAGAGGACGACAAGGACAAGGAGGAGCAAGAGGAAGACGAGGAGGGGGGAGAGGAAGATGAGGAGGGGGGAGAGGAAGGGTAGGAAGAGTAAGAAATAGAATTGCTGATGACATCAGAGCTACAATAGTGGACCATGTAATCAACCGTGGAATGACCCTGAGGGTAGCTGGCCAACGGGTCCAGCCTAACTCGAGCCACTACACTGTAGCAAGTACCATAAGGACATCTTGAAATGAGAATCGGTTAGTACAGTCACTTCGCACAAAGATTTGTAGCACTGCCATATGCCAATGAGAAACACACCAATACCATTGATGTAAAAATACTGAAATTGTTACTTTACAGAATTGCTAGATGACCAGATGCTGGGGGCAGAGGAAGCATGTTCACTGCAGACCAAGTAACCCATATAGTCATTATGGCGATTGCAAATAATCCTATACTTGGAAATAAACACTTGTGTTTGTTTTGATGTGTTTGAATAAACACCAGTACTTGAAGTTTGGATCCCTCTATGCTTATGGATCTATGACAGAAGTATGAGCTCAAACTGACATAGCCTACCTTGTGCACAGAGAAAGCAAAAGCCAGATGTGTTTTGTATTCATACCATCAGTGTGCAGTTGGCGCATTGTGTGCTTAGTAGATGATGGCTTGTGTGTACTGTTTGATACGGAAACACTATTTTTACGAAGGTGTGAAGAGTTAATCTAGCTGTGTTTGCTTTTGCAAGAGAACTACAATGTTTTGATTATTGGGTGACAGGTTTTCTTATTTGTGTGAAGAGTTTTGCAAAATTAGCCAATAGTTACAAAAAATGTGCTTAAGCAATCAGAAAAAACTGTAATGAGACACAGCAGAGCTGATGGACTGGCCTAGTTGGTGAGTGAGAGTTCGAAGAGCGATTTAGAGAGGCTACCTTTCAGCTTTGACTACTGAGGCGGGAATAGTACTGTGAGCTGAGACGCATCACAGCCAAAGGAGTGAGTGGAGACAGTGAGTGATGGGGTGCTTGGGACTGCAGTAAGCATACTCTACCTTGCGCAAATGATTTATGGGAAAGATTTAACTTACTAGCTAACAGGGATTATGAACCAGCGTGTGAATGACCGTATCTAAACGTCTGTCTGAGCATTTTATTTGAATTGATTCTCACGAACTGTGTCCCATCACTTTTGATAGGTGTAACTGGCCTCTTTACAATAAATGCCACTTTTTTTTTTATTTGTTATCTGTTGTTAAGTGAGAAAAATTCTAATGTTTTTTGTGTATATCTTCACCTAATTCAATTGTCAGTTCATTTTTACCTTTCTTTGAGATTTAAATGTTACTAACCATCAAAACAAAGAGTGAGTGACACTTTTGAAAGTCAAAATTAAAAAGGAATATCAAGCGGATCTATCATGTGTTTATGGTTGGTGGTAGGGGCTTATATTACTTTTATTTCTTCCTTTGGATAATGATAATATGATATTTAAAATCTGTATCCTAACCAAGACATGCAGCAGTACAATCAGCTATAGCTGCATAGCACAAAGGCCCACACACAGCAAAGTAGACTAAAATGTGTATCGAAAGTGTGTAAAGTATTTCACAGAAGAATGAAATACAAACATTTTAAATTAATTATTAAAGATGTGCATTTGAAATAACAGAGGTCAGCATATGTGCAAGTCACTCCAGTTAGCCAACAGCTCAGGCCTCAGACTTCTTTATGCAGTAGTCACACTAGGAAACACCACAATTTCAGATTGCAACATGAACAAAATTACTGTGACTGTGCACAGATGATTCGGGATTGAATGGGATTAACCAGAGGTTGAGGGTGCTGCAAGCTCTACTTCTGGGTGACTAGTTGGTGACTGCAGCTACAACATGAAATCTTGTTTTTATTCTAGTGTGACTTACCCTTTAAACACTTTGTTTATGAGATTGTTTCTGGTATTGGATCTATATGATGTCAAAGAGGGTGGATATGCCTAATTTGGTCATTTAGCTCAGCAGCCTCTCTGACCTGCTATTCAATCCTTCTGTTTGTGAGGGGCAGCTAATAAGAAAAGCTGTCTTTCCAGGCAGAGGAGCTGAAAGGGCTTTTTTCAAACAGTGGATGAAATGAGGGACCTTGTTTAAGACAGACATGGATATTTTTGTGAATCATGCAAAGGTACTCCAGTAGAGACCAAGAATAAAAAATAGAGATGGAAATTGACATAATGGTTACACTCTAAAATTCCCTGTGAGTGCAGTATCATTCACCCTTAGGTTGCACATCTTCTACATCCGTCATGTAAATCTTATCTATCCAACTATCACATTTTTAACCCTCTCAGGCTCAAATTAAGTTTTTGTTGCTAATGCACAAAAGAATACCTGCAGTGGTACTGCTGAGTAAAAAAAACTGAGGTTGTTAGCTTTTAACTGTTGCAAATCTGCAACGCCTGCCTTGAGAGGGTTAAGACATTTTGATAAAGACATAAAGGGGAAAGAGCATATATGGTTAAATGTGCTATTTATAAATACACCACTTTGTCCTTTAGATAGCAAAGATCTGACCCACTTCTATTTATATGCACTCTATTTTTAGTCACAATGGTGCCACAGAGGCTGACAAAATGAAAAGCGCTGCACGTGACAGACTTAGCCTCTACAGCGCACTGCTTCCACTCCCTTGTATGCAATTTCCCTCTGTCATTCACCTCGTTCACCTCATTGAGAAGTTTATATGTTTTTTTCCTTCTCCCTCTCTTACATTATATCTGAATCCTTTTCATCTCCTCACTCTTCCTTTACCTGCCCGCTCATTCAGTCTCTTTGCTGTCTTGCGCGCACGCCCCTCCCCCTCCTTTCCATTCAGTCGTGAAACACTGACTACACAGTCACGTTTTGCTTCATACTCTCACAAACCCCTGAAGGCAAGCCATTTCAGGATATTTCACAGCAGAGTAGCACACCAACTCTGTCACTCTCATAGATGTGGGCACACGAGCCAGCGTGCAGACACACACAGGCACGCACCACACACACACACACCCACACATTTCTGAGCATGGACACACTTTCTTCTCCTTCTTCTTCTTTTTTTTTTTTGCTCTGCATGTGAATCCTAAAACCTGCCACAACTGATAGGGTTTTACCACACCATGATGTTTTGTCTGCCGTTTGCAAATAAGCCGAGCAGCAACAAAAGCAAGGATGGGATTTGCTGAAGGCAGAAACAGCACAATTCATATAGATTCATGAATGTATGAATGCAGCAGAGCTAAAAATAATACCAGGTTTATTTATTTATTTCCCCCTCGACCCCCCTTTAGCCTCCCTCCCCTCACTCAGAATCATTCAGCTCATGCTTCTGCTTTGCTCGGTGCTAAAAAAAGAGGTGTTTCCCGTGCATGTTCCAAAATTATTTCCATCAGTCTCCGAGCCTCCCTTCACCTCAGTCCTTGTCACATGCACGCTTTCCATTCTCTGGGATTCATCTGTCAGATGGATATGCGCACCCACATACACACACACAATCTTAATTTTGGTTATTCAGAAGGTAGTGTTAGTCATCCAGATACGTTTACACAATTATATGTAAGAGAATTTAATTCAATTTGCAATTAAAGGCAATTTGTGTTTCATGTCTGGAACAACCAACAAGTAATTCCCAAGTATCAGAATCAGATCAGATAAAAACTAATTTCTTATATGGTTATGATACAGATAAATAACAAATAAATAACACTGCAGTGTTCTGTTGTCATAGCGATGCACCAGCTGCACAGCAGTGAAACTAGTGATCATTAAAAACATTGATGAAAAAATCTGAATGTTAATCTGGGAGTGGGAAGAGGTGGGTAATGAAAGTCTTCATTGGCCAATAAACATCTCCTGGCAACCGGGAACAGATTTATGGTATAGCCATATACCGAAGAGCGCTATCGGTTCAGTTTGCAATCGTAGTCTGCAAAATTATCATCTAATTTACCAATGCAGGAATCATTACAGAGCCAGCTGCTGCAGCTGTGCTTGTACATATTGAAAGGTTTGACCATCTAATGCAAAAGGTTTTAATTGTCACACTGAAATGAAAAATGCATGTGAAGAGGTCAAAATGATCATCGCTGGTATTTCTCCTGTATTTCAAGCAGTTCAATTTCAGTATAAAGAGTTCACAAATTCATACTGTAGGACTTTCTCAGAACTGCCCTCATACCTGACTATCTCTATAGACAAGATATCCACTGAAGTAAGCATTGGTGTTTTAATACTATATGTGTGAAAGCTAAGGTGTCTAACTATAGAAGTGTGTGGGTGATAAGTGGCAACCACACATACAAATCAAATAACACAATGGAAAAACTGTCTGTTTAGAGCCTATGTTTAAAAGATCCTCAGAGTGTAAGAGGAGGCATGCGGGTGGGGTTTGTAAAGAGAAACTGCACAATGTCAGAAATGAAAGTAGTGCAATAGGTTGAATCCTAGGGAACCTAACTGTAGCTGTGCTCTTTTAAGTGCTGCAGAAAAGTATCATCATGGGAATAACAACTGATTCTTTGTTATAGGTCTTTAGATGAAAATATTTTAAGATGAATATCGTTTGAAAGGCAGAGTACTTGGTCGGCTGAGTGATTTATGTCATAACATTATGTAAAGCTTCTTTTATTTATTTAGACACTTTCTCACTAATTGATCTTTCTGACTTACTTCAATAATTACTTCCTCCAAACCATCAGCGTGTCATCTAGACCTCATTCCTACAAGGCTGCTCAAAGAAGTCCTATCATCAATTAATGTTTCGGACTCAAATATGGTCAACCTATTTCTCTTAATCGCCTATTTACCACAGGCCTTCAACCTGGCAGTAATTAAACCATTTTTTAAAAAAGCCATCACTTGACCCAGCTGTTCTTAAAAGAGTGGTTGTTAAACAGCTAACTGATCATCTGCAGAGAAATGGTGTATTTGAAGAGTTTCAGTCAGGTTTCAGAGCTCATCACAGAACGCAAACAGCTTTAGTGAAGGTTAGAAATGACCTTTTTCCTGACAGCAGACTTATCTCTGTGCTTGTCCTACAAGTTCAGTGTTTAATACTGTTGAGGATAATATTTAATTACATAGACTAGAGCATGCTACAGGTAAAAAGGCATTGTGCTGCAGTAGCTTGAATCATATCAAAAGGATGATATTGGAGTTCCACAGGGTTCTGTGCTAGGACCAATTCTGTTTACATTAAACATGCTTCTCCTGGGCAGCGTCATAAGAAGGCATACCATACATTTTTACTTATATTCAGATGATACCCAGCTTTATCTATCCATGAAGCCAGATAACACTCACCAAATTGTAACCCAGAGTAATTTCCTGCACTTATTTCCTGCCATTGAACGCATCACAAATGCATGACTCCAACCACATGACTTTGCTCAGCCAATCGGATGGCATGTAGGTCATAGTAAGCCTGTCCCGGCTTCCTCCCGTCAGATGCGTGGAGGCAAGCCAGGTGACAGAGCTGTTGCAGGTGTGTATTGGCAAACATTTGCTTTTCCCGTTTTAATGCATTTTTTTTTAACACCAACTAACTTATGCAACTTAGATGCTGATTACTGTGAGCCAGAGCCATAATGTTGTTGTGCACTGAACAGAACGGAATTGGTGAGTTTGAACTTTTAATTGACTGTTTGTATTGCTACCAGCTGACGCTAATCGGCTGCTGCCGGTCCAAACAATTTGATTTTGATTTGACTGATAGTTGTTGAATAACAAATGTTGTGGAGCTACATAGTATGTATGTATGTAGCAGTTGAAATGTTTTCAGTTAAATCCTTATTGGTTAGAAATATTATATTTAACCAATACATTGTTTGGTTATTTATTTATAAATTGTGTACACAGGAACAAGAATAACTTAATGTATTTAGCTTAACTGGCTGACATTTTTGTATTCTTGTGATTTCTTATTGGCCTTGTTTATTTAATGCAGGCCAGGTGAACCTTTTTGGGGTATGAAAAAGGATGGCGAGCCAATGAACGGCTAGGAGCAGGACACATTCTGCAATTGACGCTTCCACCGGTTGGGTAGGAAGCTATCAAAGACAACGCTCTGTCCCCATTTTCCAAATACACTGATTTCCGCAATCATACACACCATTCCCTTCATTTATGGACAATAGCGCTTGGACATCTCTCATGGACATTCAGATTAAACTCATGGACTTCAGTGTGGATCAGTGGATTTGATATTAACATGTGGTGTTTATGGGGGAACTGTTTTTTGAGAACCTGTGTTGCTTGGTATAAGCCAGACAAATCTGTTTAGTTGTCTTTGTGTACCCTCACTGGGTTTTTGATTAATTGGATAGCTGCAGCAGGAGTGATTATTTAAGTTTTTCTTTTCTTGTTATTCTTTTTTGGGGTTTGGTTAAATACATGGTACCTGCAAAACCATTTTTTTGTGTTGTGTATTTATTAATTACTGCCCATCAGCTCCAGCAGCGTCCCTAAATCTTCTGATTAATAATAACCATAAAATTACACTCAATCCCTAGCCTGTATTAATTCATTAGCGCTACATCAGTGTTACAAAATGGTTAAACTGCAGGAATGTCTTAAAGACATAAAAACCTGGATGACCTCTAGTTTCCCGCTTCTAAATTCAGATATTGTGGCCTCCAGTAACACTGTGGGAAATCTTGGAGTCGTTTTTAATCAAGATATGTCCTTCAATGCACATATTAAGCAAATATGTAGGACATCTGTGCGGTCAACAAAAGTTTCTGTCTGTCATGGTTCTGGATCTCAGTGTTTTGAGTTTGTTGTGGACTCGTGATACTTTCTGCTACATTTAAAAGATGACTTCAGACTTAGTTCTGTATAGTTTAGCTTTCTCTACTGCATCTGGGTTTATTATTAGTTCTGGCTTTTGTTATTCCTAGTCTCATCTGTGTCTTGCCACCTGTGTTTCCTTTGTAGTCTCCAGGTGTTTTGTTATTCGTTCTGAGTCCCCAGTCATGTACTGTGGTCTGTCTGTTTTCTCCCTTCAGGTTTGTATACTTCAGCAATAAAACTGAATTAAGTTCAAGTCTGTAGCCGGATTTCTGCACTTGGGTCCTCAATGTGCCTTCCACACAGTCAAACTCTGACACTCTCATCAAATCAAATATAAAATTTTAACATTCAACCCATTTTTTCCAGCACTGCAAATGCAAATGACCAATTCCTCAATTGCTGCGATTTTTGACCATTCAAGGGTGTGCTAAAAATAAAATTGCTGCTCCATGAAGTTTGATTATCTTGGGAGAAATACGTCATAACACTTAACACTACTAATGACAGAAATCCAAGTTTTGGGATTGGCAGGATAGAACACTATTGTTTTGGGCTCTATTTACTTACAGTCCAATGCCCCCATATTGAAAATGAATGCATTGAGGATGAGAATGCAAACAGTTGCCGTTGGTTGCATTGAGGAAATGCATCCTGCTCATCAGAGCCTGTTGTGGTGATGGTGTGTTTATAAAGTGTATATGTGACCAACCACACAATGTGTTTGGGAAAGATAATCCAAATTATAACTGCTGGCAAGTCTTCAGATTTACACAGATGCAGCGATCAGTAGATGGGATATGATTTGTGTGAAGGTGATAAACATTTATGAAATCAAGGGGGCAGTTATACAACAAGACAAGAACAAGAAGTCACACTTTAGATGTTTAGATAGATAAATAGCAACATGTTATCCAGTCTGGTGGTTTTGTCAATTGTTTATTGACAAAACCACATTAAGTAGCAACAGGGTCAATGTTTAAGGGTCAAAGATCAAAGATTCTCAAATCTTTTTCATTATTCCTCATTAGCTGACTTAACAGTGAGTAAACAAAGTACATAACACACTGCTTAAAAATGTGTAGTTGCACCACAGGATAAGACAAATATGTCAAAAACTGCACACCATACTTGCCAGAACATCAATTGCAATGAGAGTAGAATAGATCCAATTAATGTTGTAGTAGTCACTCCTGTAATAATTTTCAAGCAGTTTGGTTTCTCACAGACGTAAAAGAGGTCTTTAGGGAGAAAAAGAACGAAATACTTTATTTAATACTCTAATAACCCCGATGTTTGCATTCAAAACAGCTGAAAATGTTTGTACAAGAATAATTGTAGCAGTTGAGGTATTCAATTAGAGGTATTGAGAAGTTTTAGTTGGTTTAAGTTTCCCAAGGAAGTGAAATAAAATATAGAGTCGACTCCCGATATTCACAGGGTTTAGGGATCATAACTGGCTGTGATTTGCGAGCCCCTCTAAAAATGTTTTAACTGCCTATTGATATTTTGCCTGAGTTTAGATTAATATTAATATTTGAAAAGTAGTAAAGAATCTTTTAAGCATAGAAATGTATTTAGCCACAACAATAAAACGAAAACAATTAGTGAATATTTTACATGCTTTATCAAAAAAATCAGCAAATAGGCAAATTTTTGAGAATAATTTGAATAACAAATAGGTGAATCTGGGAATACTGAACCATGAGTAGGCGGGGGTCGACTGTATATCCTTGCTGACCCCCTTAAAGAATGTTTTTTAACCTTTTGGTAAAATTTAAATGTTGTCTATTTTTCCATTTCACAGGACAAGCACTGCTTGCCTTTCTTGCCCTGACAACGTGCCAAAGTGAAAAATCTCCTTCCTTGCATCTCCAATGCTGTTCTTACCCTTAAATTTTCGCTTATTGCCTATTTGCTAATTCCTCTGAAAGCAGGTTTGACTCTGGCTGAGTCCGGTCCATTTCAAGGACTTGTGTAAATCCTGTTATGAAAGATTTGATCTAAGCCTCTGATAAATCTCTGGTTTCTAGCATCCTAGATAAGAGTAGCAGGCTCAGCTTACTCTGAGATAAGTTACAATCTGTGTAGTGTTTGGATACAGAGACGGCATTAGCAAACAAGCACTCTGTAGTTAATCACTGTAACAGATACGTTTCCTCTTACTAACCGCCTGACCAACATGTGGTCTAAAGGAATTAGCATCAGAATCTGTTGGAAATCTGAATGATATGTAAAAGACCCAAATACAGACACACAGAGGCGGGGTGATGTGAACTGAAGGTGAGCTGTTTTATTGACTGATTTCAGAATCCCCCAAATGACCTTGGTACTGGGTCCGTCTTGTAGTGTGAAGAAACTTTTAAGTCATCTAGCATATTAGTAATAAATGCTTTGATGAATGTCATCTTCTGCTATGCTAAGCAGGTACAAATCCAACCAGCATATTTAGCGAAATTAGGTAGTTAGTTTAACTAGCTGTTTTACCAACACAACACCTAAATTGTTCTTTAATATTTTTAATTTTTCCCTGTACCCAGTGTGCCCAGTGTAAATTTGTCCGTACATTATATATTAGCATGTTAGCTAACCATGCCGTTAGCTAACATGTTTCTGTCTGTAACTGTTGCTGTCCACCACAGCTCTTTGCTATGTCATAGCAAAAAAAAACAAAAAAACAATAGTTTTGTTTACAACACTTTTTGCTTCTCCATAAATGAACCAAAACTACAGATATGATAGAAAGTTCTTCTCAGGAAAAAGGAGTAGGATAATTCTTGGTTGGTACTCTGGTAGGATCACTGTTAGCAAAAGAGAGATCAGAAAAACAAAGCAATTATTTTTAACACAGATTTATACAGTTTATATTTTCATTTCAATTCAGTATCACTAAGATGTCTGCCTAAACACTTTATGAAAAGAGAATTATATATACCATTCTTTCACAAACATTTAAAAACTGCATTGTGACATAACTTCATAAAACCGTCATTTACATTCATAATGTTAATAATATATATATATATATATATATATATATATATATATATATATATATGAGATCTAGACTTCATGTTTCAGCAGATAAAGCAAAAACTTCATTTCTGTGTAGAATTTACTGACTGACTGTTACTGACTGTTTTCAACGTCACTGAATCAGCGGAAATGTTGAAATTACCCATCATGCTAGAGTGAATAGAGTGAATGCACAGTGATGTGATTTTGCTTCTTAGAAACGATCCAAGAAGCACAATTACTATAATGTGCCAGCTTTGGAACAGTTACACATTTGATTTTATGATACTTCTGTATGGAGAAGAGAGAAAATGCATGTCACTGTCTTCCACTTTATAAGTCTGAGGCATGTTTAGTGCTAGTAGTAAAGTTGCAACACAGTAACCTGACAACAGTCTTTGCTGGGAGCTAATGGAAATTCTGTGTCATTGCTAAGTCGATACCCATGAGGAGATATTACATGCTGTGAATGATGGGAATGCACAAGCAGGAACCCTTGATGTGTTTCACATCGACATATATACTACCTTGTATATCTCTCTCACACACACACACACACACACACACGGTCACAGAGATAGCACAGGGCTATTTCACTGTAAGATGGCTGAACAAGTGACTTTTTTTTAGACTATTAATAGTAATAATGATGATTATTATTTTAGTAGTAGTAGCAGAAGTACTAGTAGCTGTTTTGTGATTTAACAAGAAAATGTCATTTACCAGGTAAAAATTAAATACCCCTGTATACGAGAGGAAACAGGACTGGACAACCATGAATAGGAAGGTTAACAACAAACCTCCAAAACAACTGAATGTGAAACTGCACAACAGATTTGCTCCACTATCAAAGGACCCTGGATCTATATCGGACAACCATCCATCTAAAAGCAGCGAAGTAAGGTCTGAAAATCTGTTGAAAAGTAAAAGACCACAGGGAAAGCTAAAGGCTAGGCCTGAAACTCTGATTGTGGGTGACTCTGCCGTAAAGGATGTACAAAGGATGTGCGGTAAGAACACTAAAGTCCTCTGCTTTCCTAAGGATATGGTCAACAACCTGAAGGAGAGAATTCTTCAAATTGCAGATGAATATCCAACTGTGACAAACATTGTTCTGCATACAGGGTCAAACGATGTGTCCAAACAACAGTCGGAGGTTCTGAAACGGGACTTAACTGGATTACTAAATACTGTAAACTCTCTGAATGCAGCTGTATTCATCAGTGGACCTGTACCGCCCGTCAGAGGAGGAGACGAGAGATTCAGCAGGTTGTTTACACTGAATAAATGGCTTATATCAGCATGTGCTGACCACTCAGTGCATTTTATCAACAACTTTAATATTTTTTGGGAACGCAGGCATCTGTTTAAAGCAAATGGATTTAATTTTAACAAGTCAAGGGTGAAACTGTTCACCTCCAACTTGTTTTATTCCACACGTCATCCATCTGTGCTTGGTGCCAAGGCTGAGATAAACGAGGAGTTATCTCATGAAGAGGAACAAACAGTACTCCAAGAACAGACAAAGCCCAGCAGAAACCTTGAGAAGGAGCTCCATTTGCCCCCACCCAGGAAGAGCCTCAGAAAGGAGAGACATCTGAGGCAAGAAGAGGGGTCCCTATTTGCCTCCAACTCTCTCAACAACACCAACGACCAGGACCAGGGACCACGATCTTCCCCAGTCCCCCAAACCCCTGACAGGCCATCACCCTCCTCCCCCTCCCTTTCTCCCTCCTCCCCACACCTGAAATTCACTGAGGAGATGATGGAGCGGGTCAATGCTGGGCTCAGATCTACCCCCCGGCCCAATCCCTTTTTGTCCCCCATAAACCCCCCACCAGAGCGGCCAAAGGTTCGCCATCGAGCCCCGCCCTCAACAGAGCAATCGAAGTCACATTGCCCAGCCTCGCCCCCCTTAGTTCCTCCTTACCACCTTCATGCCCTGTCTCCGCAGTCTGATGTGTGATGTGTGGAGGGTCCGGGCTGCGAGGATTATGGCAGTGGTGACTTTTCCCAGGAGAAGCTGGGACCCTGTTTACTAGAAGGTTTTAAAATCTCTGTACTTTTGGGTGACAGGAGACATGTGGCCTGGTCAAAACATAGAGAAATGCACTCTAAAAGATCTTTAAACATAGTAAACATACCTTGTGTGCCACAGACTGCTCCCAAACACGAGGGGACAAGTAATACCTCTAAAACACTTAAGTTGGCTTTATTAAACGTTAGATCTTTAGCTGGGAAAACATTTTTATTTAATGATTTAATCACTGAACACAGCCTTTATTTTATGTTTTTAACTGAAACTTGGTTGGACCAAAGTAACAGTGGAGCTGTTCTCATCGAGACGACCCCTCCTAACTACAGTTTTATCAGTGAGGCCAGGGTGAGCAGGAGAGGAGGGGGGGTTGCTGTCTTATTTAATGAATCATTTCAATGTAAGCAGCTATCTCCTGGAAGTTTTCAGTCTTTTGAATATGTGGCTTTACAGCTGAAGGCCCCATTCAAAGTTGTGTTTCTTAATGTTTACAGGCCTCCCAAATACTGCACAGACTTTTTTAATGACCTCAGTGAACTGCTGTCTGTGATCTGTGTTGATTTCGACTGTGTAATTATTGTTGGGGATTTTAACATCCATGTGGACAACCCTCAGGACAAAGGGACTAAAGACCTGAGTAACACTCTGGGCAACTTTGGGCTGACTCAGCATGTAACAGAGGCCACACATAATAGAGGACACACTCTTGACCTACTGATCTCCAAGAGCCTGAGCATTTCAAACATTACTGTGTCTGATGTGGGCCTGTCTGATCATTACTGTGTTTTCTTTGAAAGTAAAATCTCAGCCCACACAAATATATCAACAGCAGTGATCACAAAACGGTGTATAACTGAAGACAGTAGTGAGATCTTTAACCAGGTCTTCCCATTAACACCTGACCTGTCCAGAGGGTCAGTCAATGAGCTCGTCAATAGCTTCAATGCTAAAATGTTAAATGTAATGGACACTATTGCTCCCATTAAGGTGAAGGTTATCTCTGGAAGGAAAAAGTCTCCATGGAGAAACTCCACACTAGTGAAAAATGAAAAAAGAGAGTGTAGGAAAGCTGAGCGCAGATGGAGAAAAACAAACCTCCAGGTTCACTATGACATCTATGAAGAGAAACTTCACAATTATAATTTACAACTGAGGAGTGAAAGAAGGTCCTACTTCTCTGACATCATCACTAAAAACAGCCATAATGCTCGGGTCTTATTTTCTACAGTTGACAGGCTAACAGACCCTCCTGTGTCAGTGGCAGCTGAACTTCATTCGACCATGGCCTGCAATGACTTTGCCAAATTCTTCACAGAAAAAATCCAAAAAATTAGACAAGCAATTGGTACATCAACAGCAGATCCAGAATATGTACTGTGTCCACCGAAAAACTGTTTAAACACCATGAAACAGTTTGACCCTATTAACAGCAAAGACCTGGAGGACATCTTAGGTCAACTGAACTCCTCCTCTTGCTGTTTAGATGTCCTGTCAACAAGTTTTTTCAAAAAGGTCTCAAAGACTTTAGAGTCAGACCTGTTACAGATCGTCAACTTTTCTTTACTATCAGGTGTGTTTCCAGAATCACTAAAAACTGCTGTAATCAAACCTATACTGAAAAAGGACAATCTTGACAAGACACAAATGAACAACTACAGGCCGATCTCAAATCTCCCATTTTTAAGTAAGATCATTGAAAAAGCAGTTTCTCAACAGCTCAGTTACTTCTTAACACAGAAGTAATTGTAATGAAGTAATCATAACTGCTATGATGCCTTCCAGTCAGGTTTTAGACAGAACCACAGCACTGAAACCGCTCTGACCAAAGTGTTCAATGACATATGTCTGAATACAGACAGTGGAAAAATGTCAGTCCTAGTTTTACTGGATCTCAGTGCAGCATTTGATACAGTTGACCACAACATATTACTCAAACGACTGGAGAACTGGGCAGGTCTTTCAGGAACTGTACTAAACTGGTTCAAAACATACTTAGAAAACAGGAAATACTTTGTATCAATAGGTAACTTCACATCTGAGCAGACAAGTATCACATGTGGAGTTCCCCAAGGTTCCATCTTGGGACCCCTTCTGTTTAACATTTACATGCTCCCACTGGCACAGATTATAAAGAACAACAAAATAAACTACCACAGCTATGCAGACGACACACAAATATATATCACAATGTCACCAGGAGACCAAGGCCCTGTACAGGCTCTTGGTAAATGCATTGAGGAAATTAATGACTGGTTGTGCCACAATTTTCTCCAGCTAAACAAAAACAAAACTGAGGTAATAGTCTTTGGCGCCAAAGAAAAACGATTACAGGTCACCAGAGAACTTCAATCTATACACCTAAAAACCACAAACCAGGCGAGAAATTTGGGTGTAGTGATGGATGCAGACCTAAACTTAGAAAAACACATTAAGACAATAACAAAGTCAGCTTACTATCACCTCAAGAATATTTCAAGGATAAAAGATCTGATGTCTCAACAGGACCTGGAAAAACTAGTCCATGCATTCATCTTTAGTAGGCTTGATTACTGTAACAGCATCTTTACAGGTCTACCTAAAAAATCAGTCAGACAACTACAGCTCATTCAGAACTCTGCTGCTCGAGTCCTCACTAAGACCAAAAAAGTGGACCACATCAGTCCAGCTCTGAGGTCTTTACACTGGCTGCCTGTCCGTCAGAGGATAGACTTTAAAGTTCTGATGCTGGTCTATAAAGCTCTGAATGGTTTAGGACCAAAATACATCAGTGACCTCCTGACCCAGTATGAACCTTCCAGATCCCTCAGGTCATCTGGATCTGGTCTTTTATCAGTTCCCAGAGTCAGAACCAGACACGGAGAAGCTGCATTCAGCTTTTATGCTCCTTATATCTGGAACAAACTCCCAGAAAGCCTCAGATCAGCTGAAACACTCAGTTTGTTTAAATCCAGGTTGAAGACTCACCTGTTCTCAGCTGCATTTGAATAAAGCACCAAATCCACACTTTTAAGCTTAAATTTCAAAACTTACATTTAACTACTGATTTTATCTACTGTTCTGATTTTATCTGTTTTGATTTTATATACTGTTTTGTTTGTTTGTTAATTAGTTTGTTTGTTTGCTTGTTTTAATCAATTTTAAATCATGCTTTTTATTTGTTTTTGTTACTAATGTCTCTGTAAAGCACTTTGAATCACCTTGTTGTTGAATTGTGCTATACAAATAAACTTGCCTTGCCTATCTTTGTGGAAATAGTCACCAATTTATTAATAATATAGAATTGATTATATTATTATTCTTAAATGATAATAGTGACCAATATTCCTACCGGATAAAAGATAAAATGTTAACGCAGTAGCGGATAAAGCATCTAAATTTTATGTTTAAAAAAAAAAAAAAAAAACAGGTCAACGTCAATAAAACTTTTTGAATAAAAGTTGATTTGGTAACTCAGTTTGTATTTGAAAGGTTAGGAAAGCCTGTGTGGGATTACTCAGTTTTATGGTGGATTTAGTTTTAACTAGCTGTTGTCAATCACGGGATTGGACATTAATCATGGCTTATATTTGTTTTTCTTGTTTAATATTTTTTATTTAGAACTGAAGCCAAAAGACTTTGAAGCATTAACTGTACAAATGTTCTTTAGCTCTTTGAGCTGGGATGAATCTTCGGGATTATGGGAAAAGTGGTCTTGCAAGTGCACCACGTCCTTTACAAACACTTACTTGGCATGGAAAAACAAACAGCACTTTGTAAGTAAGAAGCTTAACTGGCAAAACTAACAAATAAATAAATCTGGCTCTCTTGTCTCATTGAATCACTGAGGGTGTTTTTATTGTGGGTCCCCTGTTTTTTTGTTTTTTGTTTTTTAACCTATACCGTAATTGTCGGGCTATAAGCCGCTACTTTTTGCACAAGCTTTGAACCCTGCGGCTTTTAGTCAGGTGCGGCTTTTCTATGGATTGTCCATGATTTTTGTCATATCGTAAGACGATTTGTTTTGTGTGTTCCGCTGTTGTACGGCACTACGTTGCCTGGCGGAAGGATCGGGGTTCAAGAGTGATATGTTAGTCACATGTCCGTCCGCCAGGCAACGTAGTGCCGTACGAAGTAGCGCGAAAAACAAACTTCAAAGTAGCGGTACGCGTTCAGCGGGAGGCGTGGATGATGAGCGGCGATAAACTTGCGAAAAGCAAGTTATGCTCAACTCCACCGGTGGATTCTGACAGCGTGGAAAAGTGTGAAAGCATCCACGATCACCAACGGATTTTGAAGGGCTGGACTGCTGCATGATGGAGAGGAGGACACCGCCACGGCCCTTCAGAGGGTGTTCGACTCTGACACTGACAACGAGGATTTCTTTGGTTTTGAAAGTGACAACGAAGGAGAGAAGCGGAGAGTGGATGACGAAGCGATCCTGAGCCTGTTTGTATCCGACACTGGAGGAGAGGACTTTGGTGGTTTTAGTGCGCAGGAAGAAGAGAAAGATGGTGAATGACTGACTTTTCTTCTTGTTAAAGCCGTGTCACTGCACCTGAGCCTAAAAGGTAGTCCGAATCTATTTTTCTGGTGTGCTGTAGGCTACTGTTATGTACTACATGTGCAAATATGTACCCATAACTTGTTTTTCAAAATATTAATAAAAGTGATGTCTCCAAACAGCCATCTCTTTCCTGACAATTCCCTTTGTGCATATTCTCTTACATATGATAAGTCAACATTGAAACACCTGCGGCTTTTAGTCAGGTGCGGCTAATGTATGTACAAAACAGGATTTTCCCCTGATTTTAGCTTGTGCGGCTAATATTTAGGTGCACTTTGTAGTCCGGGAAATACGGTAGTTTAATTTTTCTCCCAAATTTTCTGATGCCTTTTAACATCCCCTCTTTCTTATGGCCTCAGTCTTTAAATGAGCTCATTAGCTTTTAATTTAGTTAGGTCAATATAAGCAACAGGTTAATTGGCTCTTTATTATGAGCAACAATAACAACTTTAAGTGCTAACACTTTTCATCACTCTATACAATGTGTACTCCCCACCCCACGCCAAAGTCATTAGCGTCAAACAATTAGATGAAGTAGGGATATTGTGTAGAGAACACTTATGAGTCTATGACAGACTTGCTGACACCTTTATATTGCTTAACAAATTGGTTTTTGTATGTGTTGTGTTGTGTGCCCTAGTTGTTTGATGGTGCGTGTCTATTAAGCTCCTTGAAAAGTATTAGAAATGTGCTTGGATAAATAGTGATGACCCAGAAAAAAATGATAAGGATAAAAAAATTGATTTGAAGTACATAACCACTATGTTATCCATCCATCCATATTCCAACGTGGGCAATCCTGCAATCCTATCCCAGGGTGACAAACAGTTTGCATTCAGGGGCCCGTTCTTCGTACGTCGCTTACTACATCCAAGATCAAATGACACATCCAAGACCAAATCATCGCGCTAACCGTGAGCTCGCTAATCCGGTTCTCCGAACACACCTGCTGTTGACGATTAGTACACCTGGATGAAGTAATGTGAGATCACTGGGTGTCGTAAAAGGGGCTACGCATCGATAGTAGAAACATTGATCGGCAACCCTCTGATTGGTCGGCGAAAATGTCGAAGGAGCGCGCTCAGTATTTTTCGGCAGCAGAGCAAGAACTCTTGAGTGAGGGATTTCAGGAGTTTCAGAGTTTAATCAGAACGCAAGGGAACACTGCAAAGGCTGCAAAAGCAAGGAGAGAGGGCTGGCAGAAAGTTGCTGACAAATTAAACTCGTAAGTAATTTAATAATAACAATAATAATGGAGTGGATTGATATAGCGCTTTTCAAGGCACCCAAAGCGCTTTACAATGCCACTATTCATTCACTCTCACATTCACACACTGGTGGAGGCAGCTACAGTTGTAGCCACAGCTGCCCTGGGGCAGACTGACAGAAGCCAGGCTGCCATATCGTGCCATCGGCCCCTCTGGCCAACACCAGTAGGCGGTAGGGTAGATTTATTATATTACACTATATTATCCAATATTATATTATATTATATTATAATATGTTATATTATATCCCCTTTCACATTAGAGCCACAACAGGACCCACTAGAACATGGGAACAAGTAAAAGTGAAATATAAGAATATGCTACAGAATGGTAATATTTATCACTTATATTGCTTTTCGTCTCTTGGAAAGAGACCCTGGAATAATCTGTTTGTTTATAACAGCAACCAAGAAAAGGGCAGAGGAAAAAAAGACAGGTGGTGGTCCTGCACCCCCTCGTCAACAAGTTGGTTAAGTAAATAATACCCTCACGGGAAAATCGATATCTCTCTATGAGCACACTGTCGCGCTGAGCTAAAGGATCCTGTCTGTCCCGCAATATACGCTGAATTCTGAGGACTCTCCTTATCAATCTTGCACCTTCCGCAATGGGTGGCTCGCGTAAACAGACAGGACATGGCTGCGACAGACTTCCCAAATCTACCTTCGCTTTTATAGCCGTGGTCTCTCATCTTGATTACACGAAGTAATTTACAATTACTATGAAATATGAATTATATCTGTAATAATCACATACATGTAATAGAATGTTAATAGTATATTTCCCTTTTTTAGGAAATGACCTGTATGTATCTGTGTGACATCAATAAAAGGATCAAGTGCTGCATTATCTTTAGTTACATTGATGTTATTTGTTTATGGTGAAACAGTGGTGGAATATCGCTGTTGCTTTCGTATAAATGAAGCGGACATACCTGCGTGGCCGCGATCTAATCCTGTTTACATAAAGTAAGCCTGCTCCCGAGCAGGTTTACGCTTATGGCTCTGTTGCTATGACAGCAAGTCCCGGATGAGCTTCGGGGAACCGAACGATCCAAGATCACGCGAAATCGTCAACAATCTAATCCAGCTAACTTACTTGGCGAGGTACGAAGAACGGGCCCCTGCTGGAGGTTACTGGTCCATCACAAGACTAACACAGAAACAGACAACCAATCACACTCACATCCATACCTGCAGCTAATCAAAAATTAACAAATAACCTAACAAGCATGCCTTTGGATGAGGATGGAAACTATAGCATCTGGAGAAATCCCACACAAACACAGAGAGGCCTCAGGCAGGTTTAAGCTCAGAACCTCCTGACTTTTCAATTCAATTCAGTTTATTTTAATTTTATTCATACAGTGCCAAATTAAATTGTAAAGTAGAGCCTACAATAATACATGCAGAGAAAAAACCTATCAATCACATGATTGATGCAAGCACTTTGGCAACAGTGGGAATAAAAAACTACCTTTAACAGGAAGAAACCTCCAGCAGAACCAGGCTCATCTCATTTTGAGATGACAGTGCTAGTCATTGTGATTCCCTGCTGTTAATTATTTGGAGTTAACTTTAAATGCCAGAAACCATAATGCTTTCATCCTCACTATACGTATGATGTTTAATTTTGAGCAGACACAATGTTTTCAATTAAGGGATAATTGATCAACTGATCACAATAAGCTGCTGTAAGACGCTGAAACATGTAATATAAACGGGAACCGAGATCCTGTATTTGGACACATTTGGTTGGTGTCCAAATACTGAAATTTTTAATATTATCTTAGTAAAGGGAAATCTTCAAGACAAGGGAAATATCCTAATTATAGCAACAGTGTTTCACAGATAGTTAAGCAGGTAAAAACTATTAAAGTTAAGCCAGTGCACCATCACAATTAAATTAAAACAATCAATTCAAGATATAGAAACAAAATTAAATGGACCTGCTAAAGAGGAACCACCTTAATAAAGTTTAATTAAAATGTAAAAACCAGCAGTTCCTAATAAGTCATTGATCACCTTAATGAGGGTATTCTCAGCGCTGTGAATTGAGCTAGGATTAGATTGCATTTTTCTAAAAAATGATGAATAATTCATGATTAGTAACAAGAGAGAAACTATGAGGAAAGTTTTTGAGCAAAGAAATAAAACACATAGGGGTTGGTTTCTCGATAAATTGATTAATATTTACAGCTGGTATAAAAGAACAGCTAGTTTTAAAAAAGGTTATTTACAATGGTCATATTCAAGCAATCAATAAATAAATCACTGAGCAGACTAACTGCATGCCTGTAGTCGTGGGATAAGATGACTAGCTTAGTTAGGCTTAGTATAAAGTGTAAACATAAACTGAATAAGTTTGATAAAATTTTGAGCAATACTATAGGTCAAGGTCAAGGTCAAATTTATTTATATAGCACATTTCAAACAGCCGATGCTGCACAAAGTGCTTAACAATATAAAAATGGTATTAAAAAGCAACAATGTAATACAATAATAACAATAAAAAACAATAATAGGACAATAAAAGAATTAAAACAATAACTAAACTAATTCAAATAAGACCAAAATGCTTGGGTCATAGTGTGTTAAAAGCCAGGGCATAGAAATGTGTCTTTAGTAATGATTTAAATTGCTCAAGTGTTTGTGCAGATCTAATATTTAAGGGGAGACTATTCCACAGAGAAGAAGCCATAATCCTATAGGAGGATTACTGATTCTTGTCAACTGTGGATGAACAATCCACTCATGAGTGTCTCGCCATTTCATAAGCTCACTTGTTCTTCAGCCAGATGAGGTAAAGAAAACTTTTGGGTTTGTTACAGAAAACACTGGAACACTCGGTCTCTGTATGCCAACTTTCCCCCAATTCTGTTTGTGTATGGATCAGAAATACAGTAACTAGTTGTTATGTTTGTGTATGATTAAATTTCCAAAGGTGCAGACCGAGAATCATGCTGTGTGCAAAAAACAGCTAAATCAGATAATGTTCTCAAAATTGTCCAAGTAATATAGTTTATTTAAAAAACTTATGGGGCAAAAACTGCAAATTCAATATTTCCACCTGTGGATTTTGCACTTTTTTAAAATAACGTATAGGTCTAGAAACTGAGGAGACTGGTTTAAACATCTGGGAGAGGGATGTTGTCTCATTCTTATCTGATATAGGATTCTAGTTGATCGACCATCCTGGACACAGTGTACATTTTCTCTACATTCACATTTCAATTCATCTGACCACAAATCAGGTTTCCACGTTGCCTCAGTCCATTTTAATTGAGCTCTGGCTCCGAGCAGATGGTGGCATTTCTGGATTACGTTCACATATGGCTTCTTCTTTGTATGATAGAGCTTTAATCTCCATTTGTGGATGGCACGGTGAACTGTGCTCACAGATAATGATTTCTGGAGGTGTTCCTGCGCTCATCCAGGGATTTTCATGACAAAATACAAAGAGAGATACCCATCAGCCAGTAAATCAAAAATGATTTCAAAAAGAAATACCATGGTTACCAGGTTAATTAAAGCTTATCCAAATGCACTAAATGACAGGATACACGCCTCTCTGACAGCACAGACAATTTAGGCCATAATCATTTACAAGGAAGGTGATGTGATTTAAATAATTTAAAAAACTGAGTTCAGATATTGTAAAGAAAGCTAATTGATTTTTTTTTATTTCATAGAAACATGTTTCTAGTTATATTAAAAATACCATCTGTATGTTTTCACTAAACAGATGCCATGTTTGATCGGTTTTTACCTTTTAAACCTCTAATCAGACGTAGGGACAAACAAAACAAAAAACATATGGGCGCATCCTTTACTAATCCCAATTAATACCAGGCTGGTAGAGGCATTAATTTTCCAATTAAAAAATAATATTGTAAAAAAAAAATCCAATTAGACTGCATTAATTACTAAAGTTAAAAAATATATATTGAATTTATTGCTTTTTTGTTTCTCTAAGCCTTAATACCATTTTTGACAACAACCTGAATTTCAGTATATATACAGAGATACATTTATTGCACACTGTATCAGGCTGTTCCAGATAGTGTTTCGCACTGAGGGATAAGATAAAAAAAGCGGATTTACCACCAAGAGCAGTGGAAAGGGGAGATTGTTATGATTGTCACATACTTAAAGCAAGCTGACGATGACCGAATCCTCTTAAAGTGTATGCATTCTGACAGAATGAAAAAATCTTATCAAACTGGTTGCACTGAGCCTTTTCTCTCTCAAATTGAAAAAGTGGTAAAACATTTGCATATATACCCAGCAGAGAATTCTCTTCAGATGTGCAGCCACTGTACCGGCATTGTTTTCCAGATTAGATTTCTCTGCTCTTCGATCTTGGGAGAAATCCAACACTCATCTAGTCCATCCCCAATGAAATGCCTTTGAGAACTTCAATTGTGAGCAGCACAAGGTAGAAAAGAAGCTATTTTCTGTAACCGCATTGCGTAAACCCCTACTGGCCAAGCAGACTAGCCATCAGAAAGCATTGTATTATTTTGACTCGGTTAAAGAAAGGAACATAATTTAGAAATACATCAAATCTGAGATAATGGATACATTTAATTTAGTTTAACACAAACGTTGACCTACAAGGACGCTATAACTTCTAATGCTAACTTGTTGCATTTACTTAATTTGTACAGTTAGGTTTTAAAAAAGTCATGTTGCAGCCATTTAAGAAGTGTCTACATCAGCAACAGTTGGGCAAAAAGAACTACTGTGTGGTGCACTAAAGCTAGGAATAATTGTCATGACTGGCAGGCCGAGCCTTATATAAGACACAGCACGTTCTGCGCTGACCGCTAGCTAGAGTATAGGACCCAACATTTGTGTTTCGCAGGCCACTGCGCTCTGCTTCTATGTTTGTTTGGTCTTTTTTGCAGCTGCTCGACGTATACTAAATGCACCTGCTGCTTGTCACTTCAAAACATGTACCACTCTGACACTGTATCCTCTACGAGAGTTTGTGTTGTCCATCCATCCATCGTCTTCCACTTATCCTTGTCAGGGTCATGGGAGGGCTAAAGCCTATCCCATCTACTATAGGGTGAGAGGCAGGGTACACGCCAGTCTGCCACAGGGCTAACCCATTCACACCTATGGGCACTTCAGAATTACCAATTAATCTAACCCTACTAATTGCATGTCTTTGGACTGTGGGAGGAAGGTTGAGTACCCTGAGAGAACCCACGCAAACATGCAAACTCTACACAGAAAGCCTCCGGCGAGGTGGTGGACCTCCTTGCAGCAGGGCAACAGTGCTAATCGCCATGCCACCGTGCTGTTTGTGTTATGTTCATTCATTAAGAAGAAACCTTTGTAAAGCTTTGTAACTAAAAACAGCTAACTATAGAAAGCTTTCCTCGCGAGGTCCCCAGAGCCATTGAAAGGACCTCTGGAGGTCCCTATAAATGCACGTAAAGTTGTCAAAAAGTCCACAGAATTGGAATATGCACACAGTGTTTCCCTTGATCGTGTGGTTGAACTTTGCGCAGCTGTAGTCTTTGTTTCTTATGGTTGCACAAAGGTACATCACAGCAGCAGTTTCGGGAAACTGGCTGATTGGGACCCACACCCAGTTTCACACCTTGGCTCAGGTGATTAGAGGATCATCAGGGGGTCCTTTTGTCCCTCTGTGGGGGTTACTCCCACTAGGTTTATATCTGGGACTCTCCACCATTTGACCTTAGAACTGAAGAAGCTTCTCGGATGAGAGGTGAAACGTCTTCAAGTAACTTAAAGAAGTCCAGACGCTTTTCTTTGCAAGCTCCTTTGACAATGATGACCTGGATGACTGAGAACCTTCACAGATACATCACAGCATGAACCACCACTCAACCAGGAACTAAAAATAACAAACTCAGATGCACTAAGAAAACAAAAGTGAAGATAGACCATAATACACTCAAAAACTGGGTTGAGGGACCATGATGTGACAGTAGTTTTAAACGTCTGACACTGAAGAAAACATGCTATGTGTACACAGATTAAATGCACAAAATGAAGTGTAACTTGGTGAACTTTGAGGTAATGCTAATCATAATTTTAAACTTTTGAGCCAGCATGTTTATGTGTTTTCAATCATTATGCGAAGTTAAATTAAGCTATTGCCTTCTGACTCCAGCTACAAAGGTTAATGCTCAGACATAATTTTGGCATTAATCCCAACACATGGACAGATTTGACACTTTTACCTCCTCGCCCTGTGGTTCAGCCTCCCTGGGAGGGATAAAGACTCTAATCTGTTGTCCCATAAAGCACGGCAATGATGATGTTGATGTTGCATGCTCTGGTGAGACCCTTCAAGGGAAAACATTAAATCTTCTTAACGGTGCAATTTCCTTTTCACCATCAGCAATCACACCAAGACAGCTCTGTATTTAATTCACTTACAAAATGACAACACACTGGGCTATTGTCCTCAGATGAACATTTATCTGTTCTATCAAACGTTAGTTACAAAGTGCCACAATCTCATCAGTAATAATTAAATTATAATTTTCATCGGTTATAATTAAACCAATCACCAGCAATTTGCCGGCCATATCATTTATTATAAAGTGACATCCAAGATGGACATTGTCATGTTCAGATTAATTAAATTGCCATGCCACCTACGCCATGTGGGCAAAACTGGATGTACTGTAGGTATGCAATTTAATAAGTATGTTTTTACACCTGAAGTCTTTGAAGAGTAAGAACAACACAAAATAAAAGGAAAAATTGTGTGATGATTTCACAAACACGCAGCAGGTCTGTAACATAAATGGGATTTAAACAATCTCAGAGAGGCTTAGGATGTCATGGTCCTGGGCCGAGCGACCCAGTGTTTGAGTTTTATGCATCTTTTGTATTCATTTGTGCCCTAGTTTAGTTCATCTAGTTTATTTTGAGGTTGCTGTTTAGTCCTTTGTTTCTTAGTGTTTATGTCATCTCCCTGTACTCAGTCTCCCTGGTTCGTGCGTCTACCTGTCATGCGTCATATCTGTGTGGTTATGTTCAGTTCAGGTCACATCTAATCTCCATGTTTCCTGTTTTACTTTGGAAGTCTGTGTCTAATGTCAGTGTTTGTAGTTTCACTTTCCCTGTCCTGTCATTAGGTTCATGTGTATCAGCTGTTCCCCCCTCATGTGTTTCCACTTCCCTTGATCATCCCTCATGTGTATTTAGTCTCTGTGTTTCATTCAGTCTGTGTTGCGTCGTCTGTGTTCCCACCCTCCATGTCCTCACGGCCAGTCTTTACAGTCATCGTCATGGTTTTCTGAGTCTTCATAGCTTATCAGTATCTGCTTCCCAGTTTAGTCACGGTATCACGGTATTTCTGCTTTGTTTGAAACCTGTCATCAGCCATAATAAAGGCTCGCTTTCAGTTTAAGTTTACTCCGGTCTACTCTCTTGTGTTCGCACCTGGGTCCACCACACGCACCACCGCACGGTCTGTCTCCTCAGATCGTGACATAGGAAAGACTCCAGGACTCAAGTTGTTGTTGGTGAAAACATTCAGAAATCTGTCTCTGGGTCACAAACTCAAAAACCAGCATTTAATGACTGTTATCATGATGGCGTTGCACAGACATCATTAAAGCATACATAAAACATACATCATTCTGTACTGGAAGTCACTCATTGGGCTCTTTTACAGTTCAGCTTATTAAGTGAGAGTAATGCAAACTGACTTGCTGCTGGGAGTAACTGCCAGTTTTTGAGCTTCCAGTGTAGCCAAGATGTCTGGATCAAGACTGTTACTGTTTTATTAAACTGGCGTTTTACCAATACAGTGTCTTGGTTTTCTATGATGCTAAATCATAGACACAAAGCCTGCTCAGCTGTGACTGGTCACTAGACGACTGTCAAACCTCTTACAAGAATCTGAACTATTGCTTATCGGCAATAGAGTCAAACAAAAATTTGAGTATTTCAAAACAAATTGGCCTCCAAAAGAACCACAAAGTTATTAGAGTAAGGCCCTACAATCACTGGTAAGCAGAGCATTTTTTGGTGTGGTCACTGTTTTGTTTCAACCACACATATCAATATTAGAGGCAGATTGACAAATTACTGCACTGCATTCTGTTTATATTCAAATTTGACACGGTTTCCCAATTTGCGTGGAAATCTGGCTGTAAAACACTCATAGGCACTTCTACCATTTGCCAATTCTGCTTATTCAATTCAGGATTATGGGGGGCTGGAGCCTATCCCAGCTGTTATAGGGCAAGACGCAGGATACACCCAGGACACACTGCCAATTTGTCACAGGGCTAACGCAGAGAAACAGAATCATTTGCACTCAGATTTACATCTACGGCCAATTTAGAATCACCAATTAATGTAGCCCAATTAATTGCGTGTCTTTGGACTGTGGGAGGAAGCTCGAGGATCTGTAGAAAACCCACACAGACACGGGAAACACATGCAAACTCCACACAGAAAGGCTCGGTCGCATGGCAGAATCGAACCCAGGACCTTCTTCATGTAACATAACAGTGCTAACAACTGTGTTCCAGAGTTTGCCAATTTTAAACTAAATTTTCTCCCTACCAAAGAAAGAGCACACGCAGATAAACTGTAAATAAATGCAGTAAATACTAGAGATGGACCGATCCGATATTACGTATCGGTATCATCCGATACTGGCCTAAATTACTGGATCAGATATCAGAGAAAAATAAAAAATGTAATCAATCCATTCAATATCACAAAAGCACCTCACAAAACTTGCTACATAGCGTAACTCAGCTCATAACCTTAGCACATCAGAGGAGTATGGGTCTCGTGATAGAGCGGCTATGGCGTGCAAGACGTGTCCGCGGTCTGGTTGAGCATTTGGAGCCTCGCTAGGTGCTCCCAAACCAGCATTACAGGTATCCCAGAGAAGTAAAGCAAGTGTGTGAGTTCATCTCTGAATGTTTGTAAAGCATTTCCAGCGAATGCTGGGAGCGACTGCCTCTCATTCTCCCCCTCTTCTGCTGCTACTTCAATCATGAAACTGGTCGATGATCAGCTGATCGGCTTTTCTGTCGCGAGTCCGTCTCTCTTGTTTGTTTATCGCTCAATTTGCGCCAGGAAGAGGAAACCAGCGGATAAACAACAGCAGCACATTTAACCTTGATAAGCAACTGTTAGAACTTATTTAATATTACTGTCTACACCAGGATCCTTTTCCATGACGGCTGGTAACTGTGCAGGGGCGGGTCTAGCAAAGTTTTGCCAGGGGCCCAGGTAGGGCATTAACAGGGAAAAGGGGGGTACGGTACAAAGAAATACTTTTCTTTCTTATTCTCATTTAAAATGTCTCACTTTTAATAAATAATTATCTGAATCTTACAACCAAAGTTTTCATCTGATGTAAAATGTATAGAAATCCATTACTGTATATAGCAACTATTAAGTCTAATATATACCCTAGTAAGCTATAGTACTTTTTCCTTTGGGAAGATACCATGTGTGCAGTCTGCAATTCTGTTGAATAAAGATGTTGAATCTATTTAATTATTGTAGAAAAATTATTGATTTCTGCGCATTTTTTATTTATTTATTTTTACACTTGCATTAAATTAAAGTCGATTATGTCAATTAAGCATTATGGGGCAGAGGGTGGGGGGTGGTTCCCTTCTTTTTTCCTTTTTTGCTGGGAGTTGACAACCCTATTAGTTAGGTTGCTTAATATTTCCACCAAGTACTCTTTAAAATACCAGAATAGGGAGGATGGTGCAGGTTTAAGTTTACTAGATTGATCAGTATTGCTGAACTATGAAATATTTTGGGTGCAGTGTATTTTTGGCATACAGGTATAACAGAATAGCTTTAGTTTTGTTTTTTAAACTTGAGTATGAACTTATACAAAATGGAGCAAGATACTTTTAAGAAATATTTTGATAATAAAATACGCTATATCGGATTTATATCAGTATCGGCAGATATCCAAAATTATGATATCAGTATCGGTATCGGACATAAAAAAGTGGTATCGTGCCATCTCTAGTAAATACAATAACTTAAGTTGCATCCCTTAAAAATGTAATTTCCCACAAATGCTGCAGTAGCTGTAAAAAGTGGCATATAGACAGTCCAAAAACAATTTAAGGTCACAAGCTGAATTAACAAGTTACAGTTATCCACTCTATGTAGTTATGTCCTTTTATTACAGTGAAATAGAGAATTCAAAGATATATACAATAATTAAAGTAATTTCAGTAATGAGACAAATCAACGGGGCAAACTCAAATCAAAGTGCTTCAGTTCACGGCTCATATCTCAAAGGGGATTATAAGGTCCATTCTGAGAAAGACAATTTGTTGGCATAATAACAGTGATATTAATTAACTAAAAACATTTAAGTATATAAGCTCGACAGAACTTCCCACATCTCCAACTTTTTCATGTTGTCTTATTGACAACATTTACAACAGGGTATTATAGATGCATTTATACCAAATGGTACCAGTACATTCACAGGCTTCCCAGTATGCGCTGGGTTGTTTGAGAGCGATATTTCCCCTGAGATATGTTCGCTTTCAAAGCACGTTGTATGTCTCTGACATGTTTTAAATGAACGTGCACATCTTTCTTACATACTAATGAAAATAGTGTTAACCATGAAGAAGATATTTCTGAGTTCAATCCACCTTCACACACTTTAAAAATAACTATTCTCAAAGACAAAAGCCTCACAAGCTTCATGTGGATTAAAGGTAAATGGTCAATTTTAAACCAAGAAAATTAAAAATGAAAAGGATGTCTGGCTAAACAGTTGCTGATTCAACATCACGTTTTATAGTTGAAGTTTAATTTTATGTGCTAAACTTGGAAACAACAAGACATCCTCATATTTACTACACCCCAGTGTGTTCTACTTTAACATATGGCAAATGCAATGCTTTGACAGAGCTGAGTGGCCTCTAGTTTTGTCACGATTTGCAGGTTGTTGACGCAAACGCAAGACTCTGGGAAACAGTGTTAACTCAAAGAACAGGTGTATTGCTACTAACACAAAAACAGGAAACAGGAAAAGTAAATACAAGGAAACACGGAACGAAGATATATGGAGCAAAATGAGCGAACACGACAAAGGGCGAAGAGAGTGTCAAGTCAATAAATATACAAGGTAATGAGGCTAGGGGAAAACAGGTGGAAGATGCAGCAAGAAGAGATCAGGGATAACAAGACAGGAAGTAGCAAACAATGAACATCTAAGCTAAGCATGCTAAGCAAGGAACTAAAGGCACAGATAACAAAGACTAAAAACCACCAGAATGATACGATAAACAGAAACCATAAACAATATAGAGCTACAACATAATCCTTTCACAAAACCCAAAAGAAACCCATAAACCTACAAAACTCAAAACTATGGGACCATGGCACGTTAGTGAATACCTGATTGTTGAAGACTAATAATACCAAATTAGGTTGAAAGGCAAAAATAAAAGAGCAGATCAATGTCAGCTCATTATCCTGGGAAAATGTGCAAGAAATTGGGGATTGCATTTTACATTCATTGCATTTCTCTAGTCTGCGATCGCATTAGATGCATCCTTCAGATGAGAGGATTTATAGAATGGAAATTAGTCTCAGCTTCAAGCAGAGCTACCCAAGGATGCAGCGGGAGAGGTCATCTCGTGCAGCACGCTCACACACTCTCTCACACACACACGCACCAATTCCCTCAGCCTGGCTTAACTATTAAAGGGCGGTACCCATGAGGAGATTTGCTAGAGGTCAAAGATATCACTGGCTGTAATCTCGCAGCTCCGGAATGACAGGATTCCAGTTAACTGTCTCCGGACAATAATACTACTGCAACGACCTTACAATACTGACTTGTCTGTGGCCAGTTTTATCCCTTCAGCAATTCACTGTTGCCTGACACTGGTACTGCGAGGCCATGCGATTCACTCAATAGGGTGAGTTGGATATTGATGGAGGTCAGACTGCAAAGATGCTAAAGTGGTTTGGTACAGTCAGAGGTCATGGGAGAAAAGACACTAAAATGAAGTGAGACTGGTTAACCTGCTCAGTCCTTTGTAGGCGGAGCAAGTTCTAAGTAAGGCAGGTGGGTGTCCACACAGGACCAGTATAGATCGGGTAGGATAATGTCACTTAATTACAGGGTAAGTTATAGTTAAAGGCTAAAGGTCATTTGATTTGATCACAGGATATCTTTTAAGGCTGTGCACTTCACTCATTGGTAATAGGGTGTGTGTTTGAGACAACAGAAAGCAACTAAAACAGGATATTTTTTCCAACAATTTAACCTGTTTTATGAGTAACGTTTGGGTTTTTTGACTCTTTAATTAGACAAGACAGAAAGAAAGCAACACAATATATATTTAATTTAATGTTGTTTACATAAAGTTTTATTAAATACAATTAAATTCATTTTATATAGCAATGTAGCAACTGTAACAACAACAGTGGAGTCAAAGTGCTTTATATTGTAAATTAACGTGTTAATACAAAGTTCTGAGAACAGGTACATAAAACTCAGTTCGGGGCGAGCAGGCAACCCATATCTTGTTTTATTGCTGAGGCCTTTTTCCCTGCTTGTCTTCCTCCTGCTCTCTAATCTAGCTTCCTGTCAACTCTGACATGTCCTTTGATAATGTGGTGGCACAAATGAGGGATAAACAACGAAGGTGACTAAGGGATGTTGACTACACCACCTGGGGGGGGGGGGGGGGGGAGAAGAGGTACATCCCAGGAAAGATTTTTATAGCCAACGTAGACATTACACTAGCTAACAAAGCCCACAGGCTTGTTATTAACAGCAGAGGTGAGGCAGATCAGTTTTACAAATCAAAATTTATTAAGAAAAACTGCTAAAAGCATAGAACTGTAAAATCAGAAAAGTTCTTAAGGTAGCAGGGCTGCAAGATGCACTTTATTAACAAACAATGGTTAAAATGACCAGGCTCGCTGCCACGATGTTACCCTAGAACAATAACAGCTCAATAAAATAACTAAACAAATTAGTGGAGACCGGCCACTTGAGTGCCCAAGGGTGCCACCAATTAGTCACCCATGTAGTTCCACTGCAAACCTCACTGTCACTCACACTGAAATCTAAATGGTGCAATCTACCTGTGCCCGGTGTGTACACTCTCATGCATCGGGGAGGGGATTCCACCTCACATGCCTAGCCCTTCAACAAGCGGCCGCACCTCCACTAAAGCAACAAAACACAAGAAAAGAACAGCCCAAGACATTAAACAAATTAGTAAAAGAAATGCACCCCAAGTTACAGTTCTTTATAAAAGCAAGATTAAAATATATAAAACAATTCCGAGTAAAAGACCATAAAACCAGGAGTCAGTCAAGGCCAGTCCAAAAACGTTTGTAAAATGACAACAGGCCAAAACAAAACAGCACAAGACAGCAGCAGTATGGCACAATCCTGTAACAAAAGAGGGAAACAGCATCAAGGTCCACCCTACTACATGCCACATTAAGACAAACACAAGGGTCCCACTTACCACTATCTAAAGGGCAATACTAAAATGAGCAGCTTTCCTGAGGAGAGCTGCAGTGCTTATCTGCCTGACGCTCTCAGCCACCTTGGATGGGAAAAGACTGCCAAATGCCTCCATGTGGTAGTGAAGCGCAGCTGTTTCTTATAAGCCCGCTAATTATCAGCTGGGAAGGTGTGGATGTTAGTGCTGCATTCCTGGACATCGCGTAAAATCCTACCCCAAAACCTACTTCACTACAATCACAAAGCCTAAAAAGCCCAATAACTGAAAAAAGAACAATGCCTTAGCTGGTATTTTGGTTGATATCATGTTCAAACTTTACTACCTCATTGCACTTTGAATTCTCCTGCTTCAGCTACTTTCTCTCCCTTTTACCAAATAGATCAATTCAGAAACACACCAATGTAACTTCATCCCTTTGCAACGCTGCATCTGACTGAGCAGCAGTGTAAAACTCTGCATGTAGTCAGACAGTTAAATTACCCTAAAAAGCTGGAACCAGAGTGGACCCTGTGGCAGGTGCATCCTCTGCCTACTCAGCTGCTCTACTTGTGTTCAGATGATTAAGGTAGAAATTCAGATCGACAGAAAATGACCAAAAATGTTTTGCTGTACTTAGACTGTGTACGCATGTACGTCTGCAGCCCTTTAGTATCCTTTACGAATTTGTGCATCACATCTTACCTTTTCTTCCTGCAGTTACAGTTATAATCCTCCATTTTTCTTACAAATACTATATATGGTATATGGTATATGGTATAAATATACCACGACGTGGCGATGGGAGCACAGCTGTATCAATGGGTGTACCAAGGTTTCAAGGAAAAACAAAGAAAATGTCTTTCAGGGTCTAAATGAGCACACTGAACATTTCTGTGATTACTGTGATTAAAAAAGCAATTTGGTAAAGGTGTGTTATGTCCACTAGACGTTTAACACATTGTGTCAGTTTGCTGGCTTGTAGTGCTCCTCTGGCTTTATCTGACTGTGCGTTGCGCTCATTCTCATTCAAGCCAATTAATGATATACAACCAATTATAGGCAAACACAGATTTTCACACAAGATCCTGATTTTCTAGTGTCTCAGTCAAAGCTTGATCATAACTCTTGACAGATGCACTGTTAAGTGATTCATTGGCTGCACATACACACAGTACTATATTTAGGATAGATAGAGTCTATTCATTTTACCTCTTTTAGATACGTCTTAATGTCCATTAATACCAGCAAACTGTTTGATTTAATTAACATCATCCTTTATCAAAGAAACACACATCTATTCTAAGAAACACAATCGGACTTACTAAGATCAGCACAGACACTGATAGAATTTCTAAAGAAAACAAATCTCATAAAATATGCCACGTCCTGCGCCTCATCAACAGTTTTTCTTAACACAACAAATGCAGGAAGAGGATGAGGAAGAGGATACTGTGGTTCCATAAGCAGACAGTATGAGCTGACCACCAGCAGCTAGTTTAATTGGCACCAGTCACTGTGCACATCTGTCCAGCAGTCCCTTTACAACCTTACACTCCGTTAAGAACAGTGTTAAAGGTTAGCGAGCCAAGTGCAACGTATTAACAAGACAACGCTGGGAAAATGCTTCACCTTCATCCCCTCCAGCCAATGTTTTATGCCATATGTTCCTGGTAACCTATGTACCATGCAAAAGCTTACTGTAACAAAGAGAATAAAGCATCCACTAGTTTGTTCATATCTGTGCCTCACAAAAGGGTAATAGCAGTGCATGTAGTGCTTTGCACTGCCAAGAAAATACACCCCATAATCTCATTACAGGTGATGTAAAGCAGCAATGCATAACAAGTATGCATGCAACAGTTTTGTAAACACGTGTGAGTATATGTTAAGCCACGTAGACATAAGGGCACACACTCAGAATGAACCATGCCGTGGTTAGTTTGCTTTTGAGGATGACTAATGTCAACTAAGAATCATTTATCAACATTGAACAAACTCTGTTTGGCCATCGCTCTCTTGATTTAAGCTGTGATTTCCAAAAAATACTGAAAGCAGGATAATGAAAACAGGAATCCTATTAAAGTAAATTATAAAGCACTCAGAAGTAGTGACTGAAATATATGTGTTATTTTTCACATTCATTCTGTAATTATTATGTGCATTCTTTCAGATAGCTGTGAGGATATTCACTTTCACTGAGGAAATGAGCTTTTATCATACCAGGCACTTATGAGGTTTAGCTAGTGGAGCAGTTCTTCTTTCATCTGTCAGCAGCCAATAAGCACTACCAGCACACTGACTAGCTAAACAAGGTTGGCTCTCGTTACTCCCTCCTCGCTCTATGCAGATTAATCCCTTTGATGTGGAACCAGCAGCACAAAGAGGAACCGAGTGAGGAAGAGAAGACGCGAGAGGGAGGGAAAAATCAGCAACTGGTTTTAATGAGGACCTGTGTCAGCAAAACAACACGGCCACGCTGCAAACTGACCCAAGAAGACTTTCAAATATTATTCATAACCTGGGAATTGTACATAAATGGCTGCTAGACTTTGTTGTTGTTGTTATTCTTGGTATTATGTTGTTTAGGGTTTTGGATGAAAATCAGACAAGGGCCACAGTCCAGGGGGGATTTTTTAGAGGAAGAACAGGAAGCTTTTATTTGGCAAACTGTAGAATTCTTCCACAAGTTTCAAACCGTGTAATGAGCTCACTTGAAACTTTTGTTGGTGGTGTAACTAATCTGTTTTAGTCATGAGGAAGAAGTAAGAATTCCCATTGTTGAAGTTGGGTCTCTTTTGGTTGGTTTCGGGCTGTAAATTAAATTTGCAAAATGGGTTTTTCCGAGCTATCGTTCAATTTCAGAGGGTTATTCAGGCTATAAAAAGGCACTAAACTCAATCTTTAAGGTGACAAGTGTATATTATTAAATACTATTCCCCAGCAGCCATAATTGCAATGGCAAGGTGGCAAATGGATATCTACAGACGTAAGTACAAATACACAGTCACACAGCCTCATCTTACCTATCAGATGATAGTTTCTAGCAGCGCTTTTTAAATTAAAATTTAAAGCAGCTTGAATGAAAGATGCTACTGTGGATGCTACTGACAGATTGCTGGTTCATGCAATTTAATTAAAGTATTAATGAAAATCACCCCATTTTCTCTAAGCTGCAATATTACATAAAGTAGTGAAATTGGAAATATTGATGTCATGCAACCTGTCCCAATATTAAACATTATTGTTAGTGTAATATAGTAATCTCATTGTTATTATGAACTATGCAAAATGCAACATACCAAACAAACTGCATTAAATTACATGGATGCATCCTCTTAATAGAGTGCAATCTCATGCTAAGCTCAAAATCACATTTGTTTCGTTTAGAACTGTGACACAGTCGCGTGCAATGTATCTATTCTGTTGTCACTGCAGCATTCAGACAGTTACATTCCTTCATTTGTATCAAATTATCTTAAGCACTTCTAATGGAAATATCCAATTAGATTAATGGTTTGCAAAAATCATTAACTAAATGAGAAAATATATTTCAAAGTTCAGTTACGCAATGCTACGGTTTGCATGTCAACATCATAGGAGCGATATAAATACATTGTGATTCATTTAGCTGTCTTATTTATTTATCTTATTTATATGCAAACCACAGATTGAAGAACAGCAGATGAGAGTCCTTGGAGAAGATGCTATATTGTCTGTAATTAACATCAGGATAAAAAATAAGCAGAAAATGCTAATTACAATAATGCTACATTAACTTAACTTGCTAATTAAACACTCTGGCACTGAGCTGTCATTGCACATATTTCATAACAAACTTTGGTGTCAGCACTGTCATGGAGACAGAGCTGAAGTCTGGTAAAAAAAAAAAAAAAAGTTGGAGACAGGTGTTATATGCAAAATATTAAAACTTAAGGAAACACTCAACAATTGGGGTTAAGATTTTGCTAACTTATACTACACTGACTTTAGAAATTCAGTTTTATGGCAGCATAAATGCTAAACTGTGACACAATATCACATTTCATAGATATCATTTATAGGAGACTCTTGGGTTTCTTTTTTAAAGTGTGTTAACAGAAATTGAAATATTCAAGCTTTACAATAGATGAAGCCTGATTTTTATACCATGATTTCTGTGTTTATTCACCATTTAAAATATTATCTAATATTAGTTGTTAAAATATATTCTTCTTCAGGGCAAGCAAGGCAAGCACTTCTCCTTAAATTTCAAACATGTTGTTTCATAAAGCAAACAACGTTGAATCTTTGCATCCATCCAATTAATTACTCGTATCTTGTAGCTGTAGTTGACTCTGAGCCACTAGAATCAGTTTCTGTCAGTTTCCTTGGCATGGGCATGTCCATGTCCCCGGAATAAAGGCTGATGCTGGATGTTTGAATAAACCTCTGAAGACTGAGGGTGCTTTCATGCGCAGATATGTTTGGAAACTGTAGCAAGCAAATGAAAAAAATTACTGCGTGATTCATCATTTTAAAAGATACATTTTCTGTTACAAACCATCTTGGCTAGCACGTGCGACATAGATGAGTTAATGTGCACTGTGAGGAAACTTTTAAAAACTACTTCATCTAATTAGCAAAGATTGCTTTGATGATGGAGAGAGGAACTTTTACCATGTCCCATTTAATAAAACAGGCTAGTTAAACAGGTGCAGACTCCACCACCATTTTCAGATTAGCATCTGTAAGAAATCACTTGGTTCACTGACTCCACTAAATTTAACAGCTAACCACCGCCTTAATGTTTCATTAATATTTTATTTAACATTATCTTCACCTGTGCTTGCCTTTCTCTAAAAGTAACTGCTTGCTACTGCATAGAGACTAATGAGAAGCACAGTCCAAGATATTACTGAAAATTTTCCATTTATTTGACCTGTGTCTGCTATCAATTACTTGTTAATTTTACCATTCAAAAAACAAACAAACTACAGAACACTTTGTTAAATGAAGAAAATCAATTCACCAAGCTCCCCACAGTGTATAATGTTGTTTGTGTGGCAGTGATGGTTCTAGCTGTCCCAGGTTGCCTGTGTTCACACTGGCAGGTCATTCATTTGTGTGTTTTTGGCACACAAAGTCAACCCAAACCAGCTGCAGATTTTCTGTGGCACAATGCTGAGTATCAGCTAGCATCATCAAGGGTTCATTTGCAACTGCTGAAGGCTTTTTGCGCTGCAGTCAACTGGCTCAGTTAAAGGCATTATGTGAAACATCTGAGACAGGATAACACATTTTACATACTGAATGAGGCATCCCCAAAAGTCAAGGACAAATTAGCAGCTCAAGCACATACAAATACAAACATTGCTCAATTAATAACAAATAAATATTATCCAATGTGAAACTAGCAATAAATTAACCGAGGTCACATTTAGAAAAAAAAAAACTTTAGTATGAACTCAGGTTAAATAAAAGTGCTCACCATAAGGGAACCCTTTTCCAAACAGCTGAGGTGGTCTGATTAAGATGGCTCCTGGATGCCTTCAGTGTTTGGGTATTCCAAGCACATCAACTGAGAGGTTAGAGCCAGAACACATTGAAAGGATTATATATACCATCTGGCCTGGGAGCAACTTGGGTTCCCCCTCAGATGTCCCTTTTCTTACCTACTCCACTAACTTTCCTTAGCCAGGTGGCACCGTGACAAGTACCTGAAGAAGTGGCGAAACAACAGGGATGAGTTAATGTTCCTGCCTCTGGATACACACACGTGGATGGTGTTGGCTATCTGGACACCTTTGGGTTGAAATAATAGGAGAACTAGATTTAATGCTAAATATGGATGCATACATAAGGATAAACATTTATAATTGGAAACACCAGAGAGTCCATTAATGATCTTACAGAAGAGCAGTGGCCAGGCTTGACCCCTTGAATACAAACTCCTTAATTATAAGGAGGCACATTTTTTTCCAACACCTCCATTTATATGATA
Organism: Rhamphochromis sp. 'chilingali'; assembly: GCF_963969265.1. Classification (NCBI taxonomy): domain Eukaryota; kingdom Metazoa; phylum Chordata; class Actinopteri; order Cichliformes; family Cichlidae; genus Rhamphochromis; species Rhamphochromis sp. 'chilingali'. The sequence continues at coordinate 29,227,185 of NC_137948.1, forward strand.
GGATACATGTATATTTAGAAATTTACACTTTGGAAAGAAGCCAAAAGCTTTTTTTAAATGTTTTATTTTAAATGTAGAAGTGCCACTTCTCAGATATGATCTGAGAGCAATGATCTTTGGCTGATAACCCCGATTCGTGAAAGACAGAAATAGTGAGTGTAAAATAATCCTACATAAAAGGAAAAAGCAATTCATAGTATCCAATTACAAGTAATCCCATACACAAATCTGATTCGCTCCTCACACGGGTTTCAGACAACAGCCTCAGGCTCACATCTGTGTTCATGTGCAAACAGAACTGAGGCCAAACACAAGCTATCAGCCATCAGCTTTCAGCCACTGAAAGGCTTCACTTACTGTGCAATGTTTGAACACAGAGCCCAGTGATGCGAGCTGCCAACGTTCAAACTCCACTGTGAATGAAATAATGGGGTATGGCGGTATCTTGGGGTTCTGCCCGTAATTCTGAGCCTCTGGGAGCCTCTGGTGCTGATTGCTCCTGCTAAATAATTACTCGCATCTATTGAAAAATGCATGCTAACAGCATTTAAAGCCAACTTTAGTGGGAGCTAAAAGCACACAATTTAATCATTAAACGATTGAGCACGAAAGGTTCCCATTACTTTGACACTTCCTGAGATGAAAATATTCATAACTTTAATGAGCACTCCCGGAAACCATGTGTACATGTTTTCATACACACTAAAGGAAAGCTCTTCCTCAGCTGTGAGGTGGATACAAAACGGGCTTTAAAGCTCAGAGCCGTCTGTTCACTGAAGATGCTTCACAGCTAGGGTTGCCAACCGTCCCTTAAAATACGGAATCGTCCCGTATTTCGAAACAAAAGTACACGTCCCGTATTGAGCTAATAAGGGACGCACTTTGTCCCGTAATACAGTGAGAATCAAAAGTAGTCTATAAATGTTTATGGAATTAACACTTTGTTTGAAAACATAATTCCCAGCCCCTCTCCTGCTTTGTGACCAATGAGCTGACAGCACACTTATGACAATTCGAGTATGACAATTCAGATTACCGCTCATCTCATTGGTCGAGGAAAGGTCGCTTACGGAGAAAATACCGGAAGACAACAGATGACCACAACAAGAAGCATGGCCAACAGGGGAACAAACGCCGACACTGCGGTGCAAGTCTCGGACGACAGTACACCTAAAGCTGGGCAAACACTGTGCGATTTTTTCAGTCACGTTATTCAGCTCCTGCTCAAACTGCACGATTGACTCGCAGGGGTTAGAAGTTGGTAGGTCACGATGCAGGTCTCACACTATACCGCCCGATGCTCTGATGCGACCTGAGTGCTCACACTGTGCCTCCATAACACGAAGGTTATAACAGAAAATCTGTCGCTCTCCCTCTCCGTCTTTCACTCACACAGACACACCACCATCAACTTTGCTAAATTGCTAATGAAAAACATGATCAGGCAGCTGTGATTGAGCAGCAGTGTAAATCCAACTGTTTTCACGGTTGTTGTGGTCGTGATAATTTTGTGATGCCACATCGAAAAGGCTCGGATGAGCTTTCCAAAGTTCTACAAGTTGTGCCTCCATCGCTTGTGTCCAGATCACACGCTGCACAGCCGTGCTGCTCCATCTTTTACACCAACGTTTACGTGTTTGCGCGCGAGCAGTGTGAGCGGCTGTGATGAGACCCTCACGAGCGATTGATGATCGGGAGCTGGTCGTGAGGTGTTAATCACTTCTCGTTACCCCACGTATACTACACGATGCACGATGAAGGCCAAAATCGGTCAAAAATCGGCTCAAAATGGGCCAAAAATCGCACAGTGTAAGCCCAGCATTAGAGCAGCAATGTTTGTTCCCCTCAGAGAAAGGGAAGAATGGGAAAAGGAAAACACCTGGCTGGAAAAAGTTAATATGGGCATGTGCAGTGAATATCAGCGCTATGTGGCCAGAAGTGTGATAATATAATTTATTTTGTGTAATAAACAACTGCAAGGATAGATGATTACAACAAATAGATGACTAATACATAAAAGTAATACATAGATGAATAATGATGATGAGTTATGATGCGTAATCATGGGAACAAGCGGGTTTACAAACAGGAGCAGCTGATTAGCATTATTATTATTTTTTTTTTTTATTTTTTTTTTTTTTAAGTACAATTTGTTTATTTCCTTCCAAACTGTGACCCCAAAATGCATGAATGTGATGCATGTGTGTAACAGAAGATACAATGAGCAGATAAATATAGAAAACTAAGCATTACATGTAGATCTGACACAAGTGCCACCAAACACTATAAGCCTGCCCATTTACCTACGACACAATAGTTGAGTGTGAATCATTTCACACTATGCACACTAGATTTGTTCAGCATTATTTTGAGGTCAAAGGTGAAAGCTGGGAGGTGTGAAAGTGTTTCCAAGTAGCTGAATCCATGCAGGACATCTGTAACTGGTTCCCATAGCAGCCCGGACATACAGCCCATGACTTTTCCATGACTAAGTCTGAGCACTTCCCAGTTCTTCCCTCCTGTGTGTTTTTTTCCAAATACCAAACAGAACAATGCTGCGGTTTCTATTTAGCTACATTTAAACCAACCATCTATTTCTATGTATGTATAAAAGCTTTAAATACATTCTGCAATAATAAGAGATGTAACGGTAAAATCCCAAGATTTTTACTGTAGTAATTGCACTGTGTGGGTCAGGACTGCAACATCACGCACTACTCTAAATTTCTTAGGTTTACAGGAATATATAAGCATAAATAAAAAGAACATGAGCAATAAAGAATAACAAAAAATATTAACTTAAACCTGGATATGGGTTTAGTGTTTTGTTCCATGTTGACGAATAAAACTGTTCATTTGATAAACTCGTGTCTAGGAGCTACGTGTGAAATCAACTGTGCATTCACAGCACACGTACGCAACAGAATCATCAGGTTACTGTATGCAGCAGGATTATGTGACCAGCGTGTACATCAGATCGATAAACTTATTGATTTCAATTTTTCTCTGAGTGGATTTCCAGCAGACTTCATATCAAGTGGTAAATGTGGAAGTGTTTGGCAATTCTATGGACTCGATCCTATTCTGAGAAAGGAGAGGGGGGAAAAATCCACCAGGAAAGGAGCAGTGAGATAATGTCTTAACTACCCACTGAAGACGATTACAAGAACATAATGTGGTTATTTTTAAAAAATGGTGTCTCCTAAATCTAGACGTGGATGTCTGTGGTCATGGTAGTGTGGTCCTTCTTTAAAGTTATGATGAGGATGACTCATTCAGAGCAGTGACTGGGTCCTGCTGTGGTTTACCAGTTGTCTAGGAAGTCGAATCCGGTTTTCAGGATGTTGCTGCTTGTATTAAACTGGGTAAAAGTGGGGCTGACGTCAATATTGGCTGAGCTCTCTTCCTCCTTCTCTTTCTCCTTCGAGACATTTGAAGGCTTGGACACCAGGTTGGAGGCGAACATTTCATCATTTCTAATGCAGCTGATTAGCATTAGAAAAGCTGAAATAATATTTCAACTGAAGCCAATTGTACTAAATGCACTAAATGTGCACTGTTACAAGAATGTTTTTCTTTCTATTGTTTTCTATTATTTTAAGTTAAGCAGGACAGAGTTCTTTTAAAGAAAGATTTACTTATATTCTCAAAAGTTAAGCATGACAGGCTTCTGTTTAAGAAGGAGACCTGTTTTATTGTGTTAATGTTGTCATTTTGAGCTAAAAATAAATGGCTAAATGATCATTTGTTTCACATGTGTTCATATCACAAAGAATACACATCTACTTAAATCAAATTCAAGTCAAAGGGTTAAAAAAATAATTTCACACACAAAAAAAGAGCTAGAAAATTCACCACACTGGGAAGGGTGAAGACAACTGGGTCGCCCGGCCCTGGCCACAAGGTGTCCCTTATTTATTTTTCAGGGAGTTGGCAACCCTATTCACAGCAAAAAACATTTACATCCTTAGTTTGTTCTTCGAATGGCAGATAAACTAGACACCACAGTGATGCAAAATGCTGCAGATATTAACACACACGCGCACAGACACACACAGACATTGTTTGACTTAAGATGGCATGGATGTTTACACCGACGATTGCCAATTATCCCACTGTGTGTTGACAGTGAAAAGCTAACACCTACACAACAAAGTCCACTGGCTGTGATATAAGCTGTTCAGTACATGCTGCAAAGAAAGGGATGTAGTGGGAAAATAACATAATGTGAACAGTGCAAAAATGCAAAATATAAGAGATGAGAAAGCTTATCCTGTGTGTGTGGGAGGAAATATAAAAGCCTACAAAAAGAGCTTTGTCATGATATACAGTTAACTTTCTCCGTCATCATCTGTCTCTGCATAATGCTTATCATCTGCAACTTGAGGGGCACATGCAAGTAAAAGATTATTTTCAACTTTCTTAAAAACCCCATGCATATCAGTCAGGAGAAAGTTTTGCCGGCATTCACAGTAACAGGAAGCCACTTGCATATCATTCGGGAGTGCTCTGAATCCAAAAAGAAACTGTGTGATGGGTGATTGACGTACCCAATAATTAGCTAGTTAGAAAAGCAACTTGCTGGCCTCTGTGCAGCGCTCTGCAGGAAATTGTACTGCTGAAGCGTGTCTGTTTAAATCCAGATTTCATGATAAACATTCCAAGCAAGCAGTGTGCACAGAGTTCATAATCTGCAAGGTCAGAAATTAAAGGGGCGCTGCTAGACTGCATGAAGAGGAACTGTTGTTCGCTCGTTTTACTCTGCAGTCACATTAGAGTGGCAAATGAATGACCAGATGGGCAGGTGGCATATCAGAGTGATACTTGACCTGTGACTTTGTAAATAATGTGATTGGTGTGGCAAACGTGACGTGACTGTAGACTTCTTTGCTGTTATAGTGTAGCTGTAGTGCAGTTACTGTCTCCTGAGGCTAAGACAGTCTTCCTGTTGTCTATCGAGACAACAGGAAGGCTGTGAACAGCCAGTATGTTTGGGGCATAGCTCATTAGTTAAAACAGGTCTTCCACTAATTGGTAGGTTTGTGGTTTGATCCCCTCCAGTCTCCACTCTGCATGCCTAAGTGTCCTTGGGCAAGAGATTGGATGCCATGTTAAATAGAAAGTCCTCGTGTGAAAGGGTGAATGGGTGAATGGGGCATGTTGTATAATGTGATCAAACAGAGTCGAAAATTGCTGCATAAGAACCAGGCGCTCAATTTATATTTGTGTTATGATTTGGAGATGGCACTGACAAAAAGACAGGTGGCAAGTCTTGGCAAGTTAAAGATTTTAAGATTTTCATTAGGAGTAACACTGAACAAAGGATGTTGAATATGGAGCTGTCAGGCAGGAGGAAAAGTAGAAGACCACACAGACAAGATTCATGGATGTAGTGCAGGAGGACATGTAGACGGTTGAAAGGAATGCTAGGGATACATTGAGAGGGCAACAGATGATAAGCAACCCCTACAAAGTGTGCCAAAGAAGAGTTTTTCCTCAGTATTTGTACTGTTTCCTGCCACTTTTTTATTTTAGGTGACTGTATTCATCCCTTTTTTTAGAGGTTAGTTTCTCATGTTCTTTGTTTCCCACCCTCATTACTGCCTTGATAGTGTTCACCTGTATTCTATTATTACCGCTCTCTCCATGGTATGTATTTCTTCTGTCTTCCCTCAGTCTGTGTTGTAACATCAAGTTTTTTGCTACCTGTTTACAATTAAAATCTTACTCTTCCTTGAATCACATCCTTGCTTTAAAATGTAAGACTTTTTAAAGTGCATAGTAAACTGAGTAGTTTTCAGAATTATGGTAAAGTTTCCAGTTATGGACTGATGCTGCTGGGAAGGTAATGTCACTCATGTTCACATTTAGGTTACATCAAGTGTAGTAATGAAACTCTTTAATCTCTACGAAATGTTCCATTTTAATACTATAACTAGGGGCTGTAGAGCAGCAGATGGACAGTGGTCCATCTAATACTTGTTTAAAAAGAGGATAATGCAGGTACTTAATCTGCAAATAGAAGAAAACCTCACAGGCACAGCTGCACAGGTGAGAACAGTGTTCCCTCGATGGATCGTAGCGCTCCCCCACGTGTGAAAATGGGATCATATAATATGAACACAGAGAGTGAGAATACCACTCAAATTCAAACAGAGGCTTTCCTGACATGTTAGTCATGAGATGCCGTAATGCACAGATGCATAATAAAACCCATTAAAAGCAAAGCTGTGGAGAAGTAATGTCCTATATTCTAACTATGTTTTAATAAGGCTCCAGTGTCCGTTTCAGTCCAAGCTCTTTCTGCTACCTGTGAAAGAGCTTGACCATTGTGGGTGTTTGGACTATCTACAGAAAAAGATATTTGTGCTTTTCAAAATTTAGCTCCAAATCAATTACATTTAAAAATGCAGTACTGTGTAAAAATTGTTGTGATCATTTACAGCAGTGGTCAGCAGAGATGGGCAGTAATGCGTTACTTGTAACACGTTACTGTAATCCGATTACTTTTTTGAGTAACGAGTAGAGTAAGGGATTACTATTGCAAAAACGGTAATTAGATTACCGTTACTTTCCTGTAAGCACGCTGCGTTACTGCATTACTAAAACCGTGATTTTTTTGCGAGAGTGTCTCATGACAGTGATGTAAGCCAGTGCGATGTTTGTGACAACAGCTGTGTGCAGATCAAAAATGGATAATGTATCGAGTGCGGGAGAGAGTATGAGCGTGCAGCGTTTAAAGCGTGGAAGTACTGACCTTACTTTGAGTTTGATTCCATAAAAAGTGACAAAAACATTAGCGTCCGTTGTGCGTGGGAAGAAAACTTATTTTTACAGCGAAAAAAACCCCTAAACTTCCAAGCAAGCACCGAGTGCACAACGACGTAATGGGAAATTCACAGAGAAACTCGCGGATTCTTCCACTGACCGCGGCACACCTGCACCAGGGTAAACCTCCGCCTACTCTACTCCTGCTTTACAGGTGAAAATAGAGCAACAGGACCGCTGGTCTTTGATTTTATTTATTTTCTACTGTGTTTTACTTGCATCTATTTGAAAGAGTGAGTGTAAACACAAAAAAAATTATTTTATTTTATGTGCTGGAATATGCAGAAAATAGGTTAATGTTAAACAAATTTCTTCCAGTCAAAGAATGTTGCATATAATTAAATTTTTGCTTGATGCATAAAGTTAAAAGATTAAAACTAATAAAACATGTTTTAAAAAGAGACTTTTCCATTTGATTACATTTTGTATGATGGATTATGTAGAAAAAGTAGAATTGGGCTGAAAGATCTATCGCTTTATCACCTATTCAGGTTTTTTAAAAGTAACTAAGTAATTAATTACTTTTGAAAATAAGTAATCAGTAAAGTAACGTGATTACTTTTTTGGGGAAGTAATCAGTAATTAGTTACTGATTACTTTTTTCAAGTAACTTGACCAACACTGGTGGTCAGTGTGGAGTATTGCAGCAGACAGGCTACACATCCCCAACCAAGTGACAACACTGAGGTCACTTTCTCCATGCCCTGCTCAAGTAGTGTGCAGCATTATATGTCCTCACAAAATGATGGGCCCATTACTGCCTAACATTGTGTGTGTGTGTGTTTGTGTGTTTGTGTGTGAGAGAGAGAGAGAGAGAGAGAGAGAGAGAGAGAGCTGCGATTTCTTTACATCTCTGAGATTTTCACTTTAAACTGTGCAAATTTGGTAATAACACAACAATAACAAAAAACCCCAGAAAAAGCCCTGTTTTATATCTTATGCTGTGTGGTCAACCATACAGTATCTGACAAGTCATACTCTCGTCAGTCAAGGACAACGGATGATCTTATTACAGGTGTTGCACTCATCTTTTCTGTCCCAGTCAGCAGTGTGTGAGGTTCATATACACTGTAGCTCTGGAATTCTTTCCTCATCCCTTCTGGTTCATGGTGCACTTTACGCTGTGACAGATGTAACGCGTACTTATCCTTCCCAAAGTCATGGACGTTATGAGTCAGCAAACCAATGTCAGTGAGGAGACACTGATTGCAAAGCGTGCTAGCTGTTTTTTAAAAGCATGACAGGTGAACCAAGGTCAAACAGCGGGAGGTAGAAAATGGTGAGGTACGTCAATATTTGTCACGTGTGCACGGCCACATTTGTTCACCCCGACAATCACTTTGGAATCCTTTGCATCCCAGAACGTGAAAGGACACCAGAGACAGTAAAATTCATAGATTTTAAAGGTTTTGATTGACGTGTTAAGACACATGTTGTACAGAATACCCGACTGGCCTATATGACACAGAATAATCTAAACACAATGCCCTGCAAAAGGACAGTGAGTTATGTTTCCGGTGTGCTTAACTACCTTATGATACAGCACCACAAATTACTGCGTGCATAATTGAGACTAATTTAAGACTTGTGCTTCACATTTACTTGAACCAAATAAACTGGTTAATGTATTCAAACAAATTCCAGGCACCATCTATCTCATGGCTTCAGGGCTCTGGCACAGGTCTTGGTGTGGATCTACTTCTGACAGGATGCCCTTGTGTTTGAATGGCTTTAAATGTGTGAGCGTGTTTGTGTTGTCATGCATATGTCTGTATATGTGTCTGTGTAGTTGGGCATGCATGTTGTTGAAATGGTCCAAAGTGAAACCCAGAGCAGATAGAACTTGGCTTCAGTTTTCTGCCCTGCTGCACTGGAATCAGAGCTCTTTGAATTTATAGGGTTTTTTTTTTCCATCCTCAGATGGGCATTTGTGAATACACAGGAAGGATTTTATGTGCTAATTAAGAGGCATTGTGCATATAAAGTATTTCGTGGAAACTCATTATTATTTATTTGACATAATAAATAAGAAATTATAATAAAGAACACCTTGAGCATAAACAGGTACTAATTCTCTTTATACAGCTTTGTGCAACAGAAGATATATATATATATATATATATATATATATATATATATATAACACCCAGCACGCCCCTGCGGGCGGTTTATCCTTCAAGCTCGGGTCCTCTACCAGAGGCCTGGGAGCTTGAGGGTCCTGCGCAGTTTCTTAGCTGTTCCCAGGACTGCGCTCTTCTGGACAGAGATCTCCGATGTTATTCCCGGGATCTGCTGGAGCCACTCGCCTAGCTTGGGAGTCACCGCACCTAGTGCTCCGATTACCACGGGGACCACCGTTACCTTCACCCTCCACATCCTCTCGAGCTCTTCTCTGAGCCCTTGGTATTTCTCCAGCTTCTCGTGCTCCTTCTTCCTGATATTGCTGTCATTCGGAACCGCTACATCGATCACTACGGCCGTCTTCTTCTGTTTGTCTACCACCACTATGTCCGGTTGGTTAGCCACCACCATTTTGTCCGTCTGTATCTGGAAGTCCCACAGGATCTTAGCTCGTTCATTCTCCACCACCCTTGGGGGCATCTCCCATTTTGACCTCGGGACTTCCAGGTTATACTCGGCACAGATGTTCCTGTACACTATGCCGGCCACTTGGTTATGGCGTTCCATGTATGCCTTGCCTGCTAGCATCTTGCACCCTGCTGTTATGTGCTGGATTGTCTCTGGGGCATCTTTACACAGCCTGCACCTGGGGTCTTGCCTGGTGTGATAGACCCCAGCCTCTATGGATCTTGTACTCAGAGCTTGTTCTTGTGCTGCCATGATTAGTGCCTCTGTGCTGTCTTTCAGTCCAGCTTTGTCCAGCCACTGGTAGGATTTCTGGATATCAGCCACCTCCTCTATCTGCCGGTGGTACATACCGTGCAGGGGCCTGTCCTTCCATGATGGTTCCTCATCTCCCTCCTCTTTCTTGGGTTTCTGCTGCCTGAGGTATTCACTGAGCACTCGGTCAGTTGGGGCCATCTTCCCAATGTATTCTTGGATGTTCGTTGTCTCATCCTGGACTGTGGTGCTGAGACTCACCAGTCCCCGGCCCCCTTCCTTCCGCTTAGCGTACAGCCTCAGGGTGCTGGACTTGGGGTGAAACCCTCCATGCATGGTAAGGAGCTTTCTTGTCTTTATGTCAGTGGCTTCTATCTCCTCCTTTGGCCAGCCTATTACCCCAGCAGGGTACCTGATCACGGGCAGGGCGTACGTGTTGATGGCCCGGATCTTGTTCTTACCATTCAGCTGACTCCTCAGGACTTGCCTGACCCTCTGCAGGTACTTGGTGGTTGCAGCCTTTCTAGCGGCCTCTTCATGGTTCCCATTTGCCTGCGGGATCCCCAGGTACTTGTAACTGTCCTCTATGTCTGCAATGTTGCCTTCTGGTAGTTCAATCCCCTCAGTTCTGACTACCTTCCCTCTCTTTGTTACCATCCGACTACACTTCTCCAGTCCGAACGACATTCCAATGTCATTGCTGTATAGCCTGGTAGTGTGGATCAGTGAATCGATGTCTCGTTCACTCTTGGCATACAGGCAGTGCACAGGTTGGTCAGTCTGGTCTTGCAGTCTCGGCTGACTGTTCTGTCTACCAGTAGCTGGTGTTTTGCGCCTCTGGTATTCTTGCCAATCCCTTTCTGTGCCCCACTCATGTATTGACCCATATACATACATACATACATATATATATATATATATATATATATATATATATATATATATATATATATATATACATAATTTATTAGGGGTGCAACGATACACAAAATTCATGGTTCGGTTTCGGTACTTTGGTGTCAGGGTTCGATATTTTTTCGATACAAAAAAAATGTTCATGCCTTTTTAATTTGTCATTTATTAAAATTATAAATATATATTTTAATTCAGAAGTACAGTTTTTAAATTTAATGTTGCTGAAACAACAAAATAAAAAAAATAAATCTGTCTGATCGAGAAATCACTCATTTTTGGAAAAGAGAGTTTATTACAGAGAAATGTCTCTTTCCTAAATAAAAGCTACACTATAGGCTTCTTCTGGGCTATATTCTCAGCAGCATATTAAACATATCAGGTCCCCATAAGGAGAATCATGTGCTAACAGCTGTCTAAATGACTCGGGTAAAGTTTGTAGCATGCGTGCTTGTTGTTTTTGTCTGCTTCCACTTGTCTTTGCACTAGGATGATGTCGGAGTAAATGTGCAGTCATATTCGTTGTGTTCCCACTAGTGCTGTCAGCGTTAATCTCGTTGAAATGATGTTAACGGCACAACACGGCAAATCTCCGTTAACGAGCTACCGCGGATCACCCCGTGCCTGGGGCTGGACGGCCAACACGTTAACGAGCTAACTGCGCTAAGGCAAGGCAAGGCAAGGCAAATTTATTTGTATAGCACAATTCAACAACAAGGTGATTCAAAGTGCTTTACAGAAACATTAGAAACAAAAACAAATAAAAAGCATGATTTAAAATTGATTAAAACAAGCAAACAAACAAACTAACTAAACACACACATTTCACACCTGTTCGCGCGATCTCAACCCTTATCGTAAGGGGAGCTACCAGTCCTTCTGTGGACGAGCTACTTTCTATTTTAAATTCCCTGAATTTAAAATACTCTCTAGACCCAGTCTAGACCCAGCTGGGGAGCTACCCAGAGCTCTAAACCCACTTAACAAACAAACAAACAAACAAACAAACAAACAAACAAACAAAACAGTATATAAAATCAAAACAGATAAAATCAGAACAGTAGATAAAATCAGTAGTTAATGTAAGTTAACACACTAGTTCCCACCCATGTAATTGAGCATTGCGTGGCACATCCAACATACTGTTTTACTTTAGTCCATGACGCGCTTACCTTCAGGGTCATACGTCACATGAAAACCAAAATAGTTCCAAACGCGTGTAGCTGGATATAAGAAATAAGTGCTTACAGTTTGAGTTTTGAGAACATGCGTAGCGCCATCTTCTGTTAGTTCATCACCGGGTTGGTTGGGTGGTTGCAGCTAATGGATGTTTAGCAAAATGCCAGGCAAAGACAAAACGGCTGAGAGTTTGGAGTTTTACGTTGCCTGGCTACAAGAAGAGCTGCTGCCTTTCAGAGGATGGAGAGGTCGGCGCTGGGTGCTGAAAGGGAGGAAATGCCACACTGCTCACAGTTACGCTGATGTAACCATAGGGTTGCTGGAGCACACTACCGTCTTTAAAGTTTTAGAGGAATCTTAAGGAAAGCTTACTGTCGCTCTCCATTAGTGAAGTTACAGTTTCCTCACTCCAGTGCCTGCAGTGTTCATCTTGGCAACACGAAGACCAGCAATATGAGCTCTGATTGTAAGTAATTAGATAAATTGACTAATAAACGGCACAGCTGAACGTTGCTCACTGCCTCATCCACTTCAGTAAAATGTTCACCTTTCACTCTTCATCAGCCTGTGCCATCTACCGCTGCGCCCCTGCATCTCAACATAGCAGTTTCTTCTTGCTAATGAGCTAACACTGCAGATTATGTATTCCAGCAAGATGTTACTCACTCGCATCCTGCACCTCTGTGTGCAGAAGGGATTACATATCAGTTCACAGGAGGGACAGAGTCAGATTTCCATCTCATCTTTGTGTATTTATCAGAGGTGGTGACATATTTTGTACAAATAAAATATAATTCAGCACATTTGGATGTTGTTTTAGAGTTTTTTGCAAAGTGTTTACTTTGCAGCTATACTGTGGTCTTTTGCAACATTTATCCTTAAAGAGCACATGAAACACTCACATATTAAGGCTAATTTACATGATTGAGCCCTGCTTGTAACACTGTATGTGTAGCTGGATATAAGAAATAAGTGCTTACAGTTTGAGTTTTGAGAACATGCGTAGCGCCATCTTCTGTTAGTTCATCACCGGGTTGGTTGGGTGGTTGCAGCTAATGGACTTACATTCGTTTATGTTAGCTAACTAGAGACAAAACCGATTACTCAGTGCATAATAAGGACATTAAAACAAAACATCAGTTTAAAGGCATCACATTTGTCCTGCAACAATATGTTTTATGGTAAGAAGTCAAGGATATACTGTCCACTTTCTCTGTCTGACTCTTTAGCAGTAATTGGCTGTTCAATGTTTGGCTAGCTCTAGCTGTTACCCATAATGTTGGAGTTTGCAAAGCACTGAGCCTGAGGAGAGTTACTGGTTCTGCCACTTATTAGTTAACATAAACTAGTGTGTGTCTATTAACCACAAGCAACCAACCACATGATGCAACATTAGATAGTGACAGAAGATATACATGCTATGCTATACATTTCTTGAAAACTTTAAGCACTTATTTCTAAAATCCAGCTTTAGCATTTAGACTTTTATTATTTTCATTGAATTATTCTCTTCTAACAACAAATTTAGCCAAACTTCTATCATGTTTCTTTAAGAAATAACAAGATTAGTATGCTAAAACCAAGAAGAAACAATAATGCAGTCAGTTTTCTTTTTAGTTTTTTGTTGTTGTAGAGGACTTCATTAAATATAAAAGGTCATAGCCATCTTTTTTTGGTGGGGTTTTGGGGAGAGGGGTTAAGTGAATTGAGCAATTATACAATTATATTTTGACTTTCAGTGATTGGAAGCAATAATTAATACCCCAATACTTGTAGAAAGCCAAAACGACTTTCTTTGTATCACTAACAAAGCTACAGGAAGCTGAAGCTGTTTCTTCACATCCACATGCCATATATCTCTTCCCTGTCAATTTTCTAAAAAAAAAAAGAAGATATTACTGTTTTGTCTTTTGGATTTGCATACTTTTGGGACTGTCTGTCTAGTCATTTTTGTTTTTAGACAGATATTTCTTATGGAGAATAAATGTCACTTTGATGACCGTAATCTAAGTCTAGTAGGATTCAAGCTGTTACTTGTCTCAAATGAAAAAAATAACTGCCTGAGCATGAATGGACCTCTGCTGATATCCGAGCGTACAAGCAGATAATGTGGTGGAACATCTGCTACACTTCCAGTGCTTGTGCTGCTCTATATAGCCTGCTGTTCATCACTTAATCACACACAGACACAGAATTCCAATTTTGACATGTTTTAGATTATAAGCATTGTCGAGCTCAAATATTTCTTCCTTAACGCATAATATCTGAAGTTCAACTCCTAGAAATGATACAGATCTGACTAATCTATAACAGTTGGAGCCACATACAGTGAGCTAAGCAGAGCAGCAGTATCTTTTTCTGTATGAAACAGGGCATTTAATAATTAAAGGTCATAATAAACAAAACAAGTTTAACTCCCATTTTGGTTCAAGTACATCAGTTATTCTTTCCTGAATCTACATGAACTATTTTAATCTTACTGTTTTGGAGCCTCAAACTTCAAATCCAGTGACTAACATCTAAAACCTTTAGCGTGTTTACCTAAATTCATACCTGCACTTGTGAAAATAAGCTCTCCATTGAAAAATGAAACTAACTGTGCAGACAGGTGATCATCGGTTAAAATTTTCTGTCTGTGTGCATACCACATTGTAGAGGTCACTGGATCAGTCGTTGCATTTGAGCTTAAGGGCCCAGCCTAATAATTCCAACAGTTGAATTCCACCTGTCTAAACATGATATCACGCGCCTCTGCTCTGATGCCGAGTCCACACGCAAGCACCCTTTTCCCTCATTCCTACACACCAAGGCCTCAGTATGAAGAGTTACCACGCAGGAAATCAGGCATGAGTTTCTCAAGGGTAATCTGTATTTGGCTTGGAGGGGTTCAGAGAAGACAAACTCTGAGAAACAATATGAACTAACACTCAAATCATTTAGGTTCAATTTGATTTATATAGTGCCAATTCACCACAATTTCCTCAGGGGACGGTGTAATGTGAGGTAAAGACCCTACAATATTAAAAAGAACCTCAACAATCACATAACCCCACTTTGAGCAAGCACTTGGTGATAGTGGCAAGACAAAACTCCCTTTGAACAGGAAGAAACCTCCAGCAGAACCACTGTCAGGGACGGGCAACTATCCGTCAGGGACGGACAACTATCCATCATGACCGACTGTGGTTGAGGAATTGAGAAAAGAGACTAGAGAGAAAACACATATAGTGAAAAGATATGAGTGAAAAAAAATGCTCGGTGCATCATTGGAAGCCCCGCCCCCCAGCAGCCCAACAGACTGCACCAAAACAAAGTAATGGTTCAGAGTCAGCTGATCCAGCCCTAAGCATTATCTTAAAAGCAGGGCGAATGTGTGGCTCCCAAATCCAAAGTGGGAGCTGGTTCAATGGTAGAGGATAGAGGGGCCTGAAAGCTGAAAGATGACATTCTACCTCTAGAAACTCCAGAAGTAGAATGGTTTAAGAGTACTTTGTTAGAAAAATAAGGTATCATGAGACATGATGGGGCATGATTATTTAAGATTTTATATGTGAGAAGAATTGTAAAGATACAGTAAGCAGATTTCTTAAAATATATAGTTTTTCGTGATTTTAGAATAACACTGGAGGTCAGTGACACTTGATAATCTTAAATGATCTCTACTGTGGCTCTCCAGACAGTGCTTAATAGAATGACGCCATTGCTATTTTTCTTTTTATGTGGGGTTTTATGACAAAAGGATATAAATTGAATATTAACAAGAGTCTGTTTTTGGCTTCTCCTCTTCACCGCATTACAAAATCATCTTTTTACTCTTCCTTTACTGGCTTGAGACAGATCTCAATTTAAGAAAAGTATTCAGTCATTTTTAAGTTGAAGTTTGAAGTTGGCAGCGACACATCTCAAAATGTTGAGACAACTAAATGGAAAGGAACATTTTGCAGGTAATTAGGTTAATTGGAAACAGGTCGGTAACGTAATTGGGTACAAAAAGATTATCGTGGAGTTTCTTTCAAGAATTAAAGACGGACAGAGGTTCACAATCAGCAAAGTAAAAGACTGCATCTACAAATTGTTGAATCATTTCAGAATATTGTTCCTCAACATAAAACTGTGAATTTGAATATCTCGTCATATATATTACAGAATACCACCAAAAGATGAAGAATATGAATCTTTGTGCACAAGAAACAAAGCAGAAAAATCATTACTGGATTACCTTTGAGCCCTGCATTAAAAACAGGCATCATGAAGATCCCTGCGTGGGCTCAGGAACACTTCCAGACATCACTGTCTGTGAGCACAGTTCACCATGCCATCCACAAATCCGTTGGGATTGATAACGCTCCGCAACACCAGGTTAAAGCTATATCATGCAAAAGATATATGCGAACATGATTCCTTTTTTTAAATTAAAAGGTCTGCGTGTCAATGTGCAGTCTTGGAGCAAATATTATAAGTGAGTTGCCCAGGGATACCTACAGGATCACTGGTGTCATTTCCTCCAACGAAACACTTGTTAGCAGCAGGGACGGCATGTGCAAAAGTCACATATTCATGTGTTCTGCGAGCTTCAAGGAACGTGACATATGCAGATGATATCATTTGTGTGGCAGAGACAAAGAGTGGAATTGCTAATACGCTCGTTAGAAAACTGGTGTCAAAAATCTCATTAGTTTTTACCATTTCATAATTAGGCAGGGGGTTTATTATTAATCAGACCATTAAGCATGGAAAGACTTAGTCTTGTCCTGTGCCCCCATTCCTACTTTTCGTCTCAATGCTCCCGTTCACATGCGTCTGATTGACATTGCCAGTGGTGTGACTGTATGAAAATGAGACCTCGACTGCTCGACCTTTGCATAAGTAGAATGCTAAAAGGGCACAATGCATGCATGGAAACCCAACTGTCTTTGCAATGACAGAAAGGATGTTCACTCACAAACACGGCGTCCTTTCAGTTACCTGCCTGTTTTAGAGTAAGGAAGCATATGTTGCATAATATTATAAACTAGTCCTTCTCGGTCGTCTGAGCCAGAATCTTCTCCCTGCTGTGTTAGTGTGCATGCTCCTTTTCCAGCTATCTGTTCCATCAGTGACTGCTGTTAGCCCAAACTGACCTTTCAAGTACAGGAAATCAGTGTCATTGTTAAACATCCATCGGCTGTACCTGACACGAAATGGTCAGGACCCTTAATTTACTCTCTACACATCAAAATCAATCCTTATTTTGTATCCTTCGGCTGTCGTTACTTTTTCTCTCAGCAAGTTAGTCGAGCATTTTTTGTTGCACTGCCCTTTAAACGCACAAATAATTTTCACACACACTTGTCCTTTCCGCTTCTTATGTCGGCACTGAAGGCAGCGCGCTTGGACTGCTCAATCGATAGTTAACTTCAAGGATCTACTGTCCTGTGGCCTCTCGCTGTAAAGTTTCTGCTGCTATGGTTACAGCTTGTCTCGGGCGAAATAAATAAATAAATCCTGTCAACTTGACTCCGTGGAGAGGAGCGCCGCTCTGCTCAGTACTTTTCTTTCTAGTCTACAAAGTCTACAACTCTTGCCGCCAGAATATGAAATGAAATGGTAATGTGGCGAGCAGGTGGCTAACATCCAGCAGTGCTTGACTTTGGGGAGCAACACAGTGATCAGTGTGCAAACTTCAGGTAATTATAAGAGCTTTTTTTGTTTGGCTGCTTTACATAAAACCTGTAAACATCTGGTAAAAATAAAAGCAAAAACAAAAAAGAGATGGTTTTGAAGTTGTGTTTGCCGCATAAAACACTATTTACTCTCTGAGGAGTAATCAGCATCAAATCTGTTATTTGTTATTTGTTTATTTTCCCTTTACGAACTCAGTTCAGAAGAAGATAAGTTCAGAAAGTTCAGAAACAAAATGGAAATACAAATAAAATAGAATCTTTGCAGATCTAAACTCAGCTCCATACTTTATTCACACAGAAAACATTTCTCTGTTTAAACATATGATTGAAGAAAAATGTACCATTATAAGAAAAATATATTATCTCCATTTAAAAATGACGGCAGCAACCTTTGTCAAACATGTTGGGATAGGGGGGGCAAAGATTGGAAAATTAAAAGGCACTGAGAAGAAACTGCTAATTTGGTTAAGTGGAAACAGGTCTTCAACATGACTGTTAAAAATAGAATATATTATAAGATTATATTATAAATAGATGTAAATAGATTATAAATAGATGATATGGAGAAATCTCGGTGTGCAAAGGACAATAAATAAATGTTGTCTGTCTTCAGGTGTTTAAATGACCTGGTACTCGGCATGTCTTCAAATTAGCTCGATACACTCTTGGACAATAAAACATGACATTTGCATTGGGTCGTTATTAATTTAACAATCCAAAATGTCGAATAAGTGTGTGAAAATACTAGGTAGATCTGCAGCAGTCAGGTGTTGCTCTCAAATGCATTTCTTGAATTGAAATCCGGGTCTGGAGTATTTAGATTTGTTTTAATACACATACGATGGAGGAACTACATCAGCAATGATCTGAGTGAACCAATTGCTATTGCCCACCAACCTGGGAAGACTTATGAGGCAACTTCCAAACAATCTGAAGTGAGAAAGTTTTCTTACATTCAAGATTGACGTCATTCTTCCCAGGAGTCGATATCCCAACATATTCATCCCAAGGTCGGACTGTGCAATGTTCAGAAACAAAGAAAAACACCCTCAGTTAGTATGTTAAATGTTAAAGTTCATGACAATGTATTTAGAAAAAGGATTTGTGTCTCCAGCTGGAATCAAGCCATCCCCCTTTTACTTGCTAAATGCATGTGTTAACTGCCAAACCATTAAGTCACCAATTTTTATAGCTCGTCAACATTTAAACTATAAGCATAACATCACAATCAACGTGCAATGTCCTGCTGAATTTTTGGAGGACTACACTCAAAGGTGTGTTTAGTCCAACACAGGCTGAGATGATGCAGCATCTATGCAGTCACAGGGCCACGCAAACAGATGCAGAAACATAACCTCAAATTCAGCTTAAGGAAGAAGGAAAAGAAATCGATACACTAAAGGCTTACTGAGTAAGATTTCTCCGCTACACTGTTCCTTTTTCTACTCTGCACAAAACATTCATTAATCCTGCCTCTTCACCATATTTCCACTTCACCAGACAGACCAAAGCCTAAAGCATGAAACAAGCAGAGGTGTCAGGATTGCGCATCGCCACAAAGTCTTTGGGTCGAGTGCCAAAGAGGGTCCTTGTTGTTCACCTATCGACCACAATTATAGATGGTGAAAATGGCACCACATGTTAGAGTACATGAACAGATAAATTCTTTCTAAAGTGTGAAAAAAACGTGGATTTCAGAAATCCGACACTCAGAAGTGTTGCGAGTTTTCTCATCTTAGCTTTATTTTCTTGACATGGATTCAAGTTTTATTCAGACTTTCTTTTTAAGTTTGGCAGGAATTTTTGTTGGGATATTTTCGATTTGAACGCACGGTGGAATTTGCATCTCTAAAAGATCTTTTCAGACAGAGCGTGTTTGATTTCCACTCTCAGCTCTCACAGCTCAGAGGAAGCCTGAAATAAAGTACACCTAAATGAGATGAGGAGCTGTCAGTGTTTAAGCCCCCTCATCACTTGATTGAGGAAACATAATCCGGGTTAGCATGTTGTTGACCATCCTCCTCCTACACGCGTGTACACGTGCACACACACCCATATGCACGCTCACACAATACTCCCACCATCTAGAGCTGTCTGATTAGGATTAGTGATTGAAAGGCCGAGGCGTGGGAACTACTTCCTCTCCCGGTGTTTTCATGCTGAAATCAGGTCTCCTGAGGGAAATGACAGTGCAGTCCAAAGAATGATTGCTTCTGAAACAAAGGCTGTGCAGCTCATGAATGTGCAGCAGGTTGTTCCCTGAGTTACCGCAGGCTGGAGGTGAACGCGTCTACATCTCGAAGAGTTTCAGACAGAAACCGTTTGTCTACACTAATCCTAATTATAGTCGTGCTACATCGGAGTGGGCTGTTGAGTGCAGTATAGGTAACCATTGTTCTTTTCTTTATTTTCATTTACAAAGCCATTTTCAAAAATGTTGAGTGCTGTGTAAAATCCAATCATTTGCAAATCCCAGAAACCTATATTTTACTCTCAATAGAACAGAAAACATAGTAAATGTTTTCTAAACATGGCCCTGAGCAACATATGTTAGGGTCATGTTTACTACAATCACGCTGTAGTAATAGATATAGCGTGGGCTTTAGCATCGCCTTACTTACTTACATCGTCTTGTCTGTATGGGTTTGCATGCTGCTCTGAAGCCCGTATATACCTTTCACCACTGATGCTGCCTTTCCAGATGTGTCAGCTGCCAATTACATAGGCACTAATCCACCTCCATACCATCAGAGATTGAACAGAGTGCAGAGAACAAGCTGGATGGTCTTTCCAGAGAACACGGCATCCGTGTTTCCTAAAAAGAATCTCAAATTCATCTGACCAGAGAACAGTTTTCCACTTTGCCTCAGTCCATTTGAAATGATTTCCACCACAGAATCATGACGTTTTTAAGATTAAGGGTATCCAATGATTATTTTCAGCCTTATCCTATGCACATTTCTTCAGAAACTCACAGTCTTTTGGTGACATTATGCACTGTGGATGATGAGATATTCATAGTTTTCCACTGAGGAACATTATTTCACCAGATCTAAAAACTGTTCCACAATTTCTATAGTTTATTTATTTTTGCAGACTGCTGAATCTCTGCCAAGACGGTCTTTTTGTATCCAGTTAAGTTATTAAACTGTTGCCATTTAAGCTAATTAGCTGCAAAATGTTCCTCCAGCTTCCAGCTGTTTCTTTTTAGTATCTCTTATATTTTTATACTTATAGATACTTTTGAAATGTGTTGAAACCACCAAATTCAAAACATAATATTTTTCATCAAAAACCTTTTCCTTTTCTATTGGAAATATGATTCGGGTTTATGAGATCTGCAAACCACTGCATGCTGTTTTTGTTGACATTTTACACAGCATCCCAACTTTATCAGAACTCAGTATGTAGAAATAGTCTACTGATATATCCAAAATTATTAAAGTTACATTACCATACAACATGAAGAACCTCCTATGAGATGCTGATTGCTGTGAGTGTTTTTAGCTCGTCACGTCCTCGAGTTATAACAAAGTGATATTGCTCTTTATTATCGAGGGAGTCCTCGAACTGTCTCACTGTCTTCTCTGAACCTTCTTTTCTCTTTCTCCTGATAATTTCCATAAGGTTTCATAACATTCTAGCCATTGCTCTGCCACCTCGTTTCAGCTGTAACCTATATACTATATATATGTGTCACTCTATAACAACATTAAACACCCTCTACAAATGTCCCCCAGCATGGTTTCTGTTTCTTCCCTCTGCAATCTCTGCTTCTAACATATGTTTCCTGTGATGCTCCCACTGTTCTTTGCTTGTTGCCATGTGTACCGGTCCAACATGGCAAGCGCAAGCTGCGTTACATCTTCCCACACAGTGTCAGTGAGTAAATGAAAAGAAAATTTTTACATACCTTTCTAGATGCATAGCATCTTGTTAATTTGACAGGTCTTTTCCCTTTTTATCTGACTGATTTGACTGTTTTGATCTAATTTCAGGTCACTTAGATTTTTTCTTTCTCTCTTTTTTTTCCTCTTCGGATGAAAAAGAATAGAAATGTGTTCTACTGCTGGCTTTGTTACCCAAAAGTCTTAATAAGAGCAATGGACTGTAGCTCTAGAATAAAGTAAATGTAAAGCTGAAATTCTTAAAAACTTCAAATAATATATATAAAACCAAAGCTACGACAATTGTGTGGTTTAGTTCCTTCTTTCTGTTGGCCTTGATATTGATTTTTGCAGAGATGTCTTTCAATTACCGACTCTTGTTTATCTTTGGAAAGTTTTTGTCACGGCGAGTGAGAAGAGCCGTGTGGAAAAGGTAAAGGAGGATCCAAACACAGGCAGTCATGAAGGCGTGAAGGTGATTTATTGAACACGAAATATAGATAGGCAAACGGCAAAACGGAGAACTAAACTATACTGGGACAACTAAACTACTGAGCATGAACAAGAACACGAACCTGGACATAAAGGAAGGAAGACGATGGTACATGATGATGACGGCAGGGAACACACGAATGAAACATGGTGGATACACAAACGGACCAGCCACTACAAACACAGAAGACACGACTTAAATACACTCAGAGAAACACAGGGAGATTACACACAGGTGGGGGATGCAGCTGGGAGTCATTAACGAGACAAGACAAGAGGTAAAACTGAACACACTCACATGAGACGCAGACCTTCACAATAAAACAGGAACAAGAAACCATCACACTAAGACGCAGACTCGACACTGAGAGACAGACAAAAAATGACACATAGAACTAGACCTATACTAACCAGACAAATCCGAAGAATAAATCCTAAACACAAATAAACAGAAACATGAAACTCTAATAATAAACATAACCATCATCATCATCATTAACACAACAAGAGAACAAGAAAACAATCCCTGATGCAAAATTAATCCAAAACATAATAAACTCAAAATACTGGGTAGAAACTGACCCAGAACCATGACAGGTTTTTTTTGTTTCTGAGTTTTTAAAAAAGCGAGAGAAAGCCCAAAGAGCAGCTTCAGTATAATGCTTGTAAGCGCCTTTCAGTCTTGGCTTGTCACTTAAAAACAAGCTGAGAAATGAAATGCAATAAAAACTGAGGAGGGGTTGGGGGATGGAAACTGGGACAGGGACACCGGAGAGAACACATCGAGACACATATGGCACTAGAAAGGAGAAAAAAACCTTCAGAACAAGGGTATTTGTCTGTTCTAAGTCAATCCGTATCAAGAAGATAGCAGAGAAACAGGGAAAGCCTCTCTCAAGTGTGACCTATTGATCACACCTCGCAGCGCATCTCCCGGTCGAGCTTAGATGACCAGTCGAGACAGCGCGAGAGGATAAGAGCTGGGACACATGGAGGATTTTCCTGTGGCAGGTAGCGTGAGTCACTGAGGAAAAAGTGACGGCAGCTATGACTTGTTTCTACGATGGTAACAAGTCACGAGACGCCAAAGGGCTGACGGGTGTTCAGAGGAGAAGAAGCAGTAAATAAATGAATCTGCTGGTGCTTGTGCAGGCAGACCAGCAGCAAACTGGCAAACTTTTAAAGGCAGTAACGGTGGACAGAAAGCTGAGGAAGAGAGATTTTCCCGTGTGGCACTGCACATCTGCTGTCAGCCTCATTACTGTTAATGACACGTATATATGCAGTAGTATCTGTGCAGCTATGTTTCACATATGTTCCAGGTTCACACGTTACCTTTCACTATATGACAGTTAAGGTTACAGAATTCCATCATAAGGCTGCTGAATATTAATTCTGTCTTTTACACTGTGCTCTATGTGCATACTGTACTGACCCTATAGCTTGTCTTTGGTTCATTAAACCAAGTTCTTACTGTTAGGCTCATTTACATCTCCAGAGTTGCACTATTCACTGCCTTCTTCCCTTCCATCGTCTGTGTGTGTGATTTGTAGATTACTTTAAAGCTCTTTATCTGTGGTCTGACTGTGTGCTAAATATTATAAAAGCAAGCCCCTAAATACTTGGACACAATTAAAGTCAAGCATCCAGAATTCTTGTACACATGGAAGCTAATTAGAGCCCCATGGCAGACCAGCAACCAGTTCAGGATGTACACTCCCTCTTCCCCTACGGCAGTGGTTCCCAAACTTTTGCTAGGGCCCCCTTTGTTTTACAAGAAAAATGTTCGCGCCCCACCACGACGTACAAACACGTCCTCCAACCACACACACCCATATCTTGTTTTCAAACTCCATTATTTCACACCTCAAACATTTAGTAAACAATTAAATAAATACAAGTAAACTGCAATAAATTACAGGTAGTAATAAAATACACTACTAACTCTGTCACGCTACGTGCACACCTACACGGGTATTTATGAAAACGCAGCTGTTTCTATGCGTTTGGGCCTTACCTCTGCACGTAAACGGCGTTTGTAATCACCGAAAACTGAGATTTTTTAAAACTCCTTTTTTACGTTTACGTGTGGGCGAGGAATACGGAGTTCATCACGCAACGTCAAAGGTATGTTCCTTTTTTCACGTCACGCTGTGCTCCACGTTATTGTTTACATGAGATGAATTGCAGAATGGCAGATAGTAAGATTAACAGTATTTTGTCTCTATCTTCAGGTTTTACACGCTTACATATATACATGCAGTTACTGTCTCTCCATTTAGAAAGGCAGAGGCGTGTAGTTGTTTTTTTCCTGTGTAATAATATTCAACATTGCTATCAATACATTTTTGCAAAAAAAATGCCTCTCTGTGCAAAATGGGTTTAAAAACATAAACAACTGTGGGATACTGTTTGTCCGTGATTTGAATAGGGGAACAAACCGTGGCAGGATCAGCCTGATATTATTTGTATCCCACTGTAACTTTACTTTATAAAGAGCTAACATCTCCAAAATGTCAGGAGTAGTTAGTCATTCCAAGAAGTGCTTGTGAACTAAAAATCAAGAATGTGGGATACTGTTTGTCCGTGATTTGAACAGCCCAGCACTGCTCCCGATGCAGGGAAAACCAATTCAGGCAGGGGAGACCTACCTCGGCACTTGTGCAGGTGAAGCCAAAGGGAAGATATGCTTCACCATATTTTATAGTCTTTGGTTTGGAAGGAAGTTGGTTTGGAAACATATTTGGCGATGCTTCATCTCCTGCTTTGCGTTTGTGTGGAAGGAAGCCCCGTCAAAAAAAAAAAAGTCCATTATGCTAGCAGTGTCCAAGTGTTCTTTCTTTCTTTTTTTTTCATACCCCCCCCCCCCCCCCCCCCCCTTGCAATGCCGCACACTTTGGGAACCTACAGCAACTGCAATATACTCCAGTCCTTCCTGCAACCCAGAAATGGATAAGAGAAGGGAGGGTGGATGGAAACGAGTTACAATATGATAATACCTAGCCTAGCTAAGAGAGTAAAGGCAGTGATCAAGCACACCAAACACCAAATATCAATGATTCATGTGACTCACGCTTAACTGCAATGTTATGCAGTTAAGTCCTATTAAATCATAGTCTTCTATGAGAAAACACTTAAAGACAACTGGCTTTTAAAAAGTGGGCGTGGATTTTATGATAAAATTATGTGAACTACAGACACAAGGGGAAAAAAAGTTAGTCATTCGAATTTTGAGCTCTCGTGAGGGAAAAGGACATCCCCAAGAAGTTGCAAAGATTCATCATTAATTGACCTCATATACGGTTTGCCATGTAAGTAGATGATTATTAGCCCTTCACCTAGGCCTCTCATTCTAACATTGCTCGTTGCACACATTCAGCATCATTGCTGCTTCTGCGGGGGTGGTTTACAGAGAGACTGCTTCACTTCAGTGCACGTTTGTACTAGAGGAATACTACCACAGCGCAGCACAGTGTTAACAATGTTATGTACAATATTCTGTGTCAGCCCTAGAACTCGTTCAGTTTTATATTATTTTCTGACGTTCCCAAGAATACATTATTAAGGAATAAATAAACTGCAACCACTAGATGAGTAAGAACATCATTAGTTAGTGGCAACGCTTGAAATAAATAATGTAAATAATTAATGCCAGTTCACATACCACCTACCTGTTAAGGCTGACCTCGTGTACTTAAATACAAGCACATTAGACTGTATGATGTGGTGATTCCTTTACAGGCTCACAGTCCTTTCCACCACACTCGCAAAAACATGCAATGCATACATCATTTGCAATCATTGCACCAAATTTGAGTTATTTTTCAGAAACCTTCCAAATGCATAGGCTGGCTTACATAACATCCCGTCAAAAACACAATACGAATACAATCTAAGTTCTCATTTAATTAATTTTATTTTTAGCAAAAGGAAATTCCCGACGCAGATAGCGCATGTACATTTCCTATATTGTTCCCAGTGCTTTGTTTAGTTTTGAAACCTGATCACCCCTACACTCGCAGCGCCTGCTTTTTATTGTGTGACTAAAACTCCTTTGAAACTGTGACAAACTGTGTTAACTCTGTGTCTTATCTTTCTGTCTGAAACTCTCCCCTTCTTCACTCCTCCAGCAGCTCTTTTGATAGCTCATCTGTCTGTCACACTGCTCATCTCATCTCCTCTCATCTCTTCGGCTGTTCTCTTCTCCTCTCTCCTGTCATGTTCACTCTATGATGGTTGGATCATAAACGCTTGTCTTTTTTTCTTTCTTTTTTTTACCCCAGTTCATTTTATAGACGAATCTGACGACAACTTTGTGTGTTCCCGCCATTGCTGTGCTGACAGGTTATGGTGCTGACAGTGTCTGCTGGTGCCAGCTGACAGCAACAGAAGCAAGTAAAGCTGGAGTGACAACATTAGGGAGAGACTGATAAAGGTACCAAACATGGAGCGTGGTGCATGCAGTTATTTTCCAACTTTGAATTTGCAACTAGGTTTTCTGGCAATAGACTGTATATAAAAGATGAACTTTAGATGAACTCAATGCTGTCACCGTTAAATCACACACGAATTTCTAGAATTGGTAAGTGAAAGCACTGAGATTCTCGATGCCACATCGCTCGTGTATTGAAGCCATCTGTGGCCATTTTTAGAGGATTAGGGTACAATTAATCACAATGAGATGTATTAATTGTTAGGCAGTTCTATTAAATCTGTTCCAATTTACACCAACACTACAAACACAGTTGCGTTAATCTATTCTATTCTATTCTATTTCATTTACACAGCGCCAAATTACAACAATCAGTCACCTCAAGGTGCTTCATAGTGTAAGGTAGACCCTACAATAATAAATACAGAGAGAAACCCCAAAATCATATGGCCGCCTATGAGAAAGCACTTTGGTGATTATGGGAAGGAAAAACTCCCTTTTAACAGGAAGAAAGCCCCTGGTTCACAAATTATCCCTACAACACCCTGCTTTATCCTCCTTGCTGACTCTAAATGGGAAAATAATTTACAAAAATTAATAGCATGCTGTATGTATGTATGTAGGGTGCTCTAAACATGACTAAAGTTGGCAATATTAGCATGAGAGCGAGAGAGGGATTCACTTATATAGTTTGCACTGTTTATTTGTCTGTTTAGTTGGAATAGTTGAGACCTGCACAGACTCTCTCTTATTTCCTGAATGCCACTTTCACAGCTTTACAAACAAAGTAAAGGTAAAAGTAGAAAAATGTACCCTTCTTAGAACTGCTTCCGTTAAAATGTTTATTTTATGTAAACACGGCCACACCTAATGGCAGTTGGTTAACTTTGGTATTTTCGCAGATTCCTGTAGATTAATTACACTAGTGTACAAAAAGTAGAGTTTTTCTTGCAACTGGTAACTTTTATCCCTGCATCTAGTGTTTTTATATGTTTTCCATTTAGGCTTGGGCGTCATGTTTTTGAGATACACATCACTGATGTTTTTGCACTTTTGAATGTCAATATGTAGTCGAGTGCTAAAAACCTTTACCTTAATAACGGAGTTTTCCATCTGGACTAAATAAGTTTTCTCTTGGGATGTTACAGTGCCACTGAACACGTTCTTTGCTGTTTTCTTTGGAATGTGACACGTTATTAATTTGTAGTTGGAAGGTACATTCACAAGATGTTACAAGCTTTCACCACAAGGTGGCAGCGTTGCAGAGAACAGTGGTAACCCCGTCCAAATTTTTCAAAGTTCATATACTGATGGTAGTGATCAGTATATGCCGCAGGTATTTTTTACGTTTGTTGTTGTTTTTGTTTGTTTTCCTTTTTGTTTTTTACTTTTTTTTAATCGTCTCTGTATGTAATTAAAGTACTGCAACACTCTCTGTTACTGTGTCCTGTGTGGCAACTAATTTCCCAGACTACAAATATATCAATAAAATACATATAATTTTAACTATTTCCCACCAAAATAAATTGTGTTTATCTCGAAAACAAACCAGAAGACGGTATCAGAGATGCATTAAAACATATTTCTGTCAGTTTAGCTCAAAATGAGGTTAGCTAGACAAAAACAGCTTTCAGATTTGGAGTCGGAAAATGAAATTGGTTCAAGTACAGGTGAAAGAATCCCAGTACCAAAAATGCATGTTGACCAGTGTTATTTCAGGACAACATGTTATCAGATTGCAGAGAACAATAATGCACTATTCCATCTGAAACGGACAAATATGTACCCTTGTAGTTGACCAATCTCTAAATTTTTGATAATTATTATTACATTAATTATTATAATTAGTATGAGCATTCCAGCTGGAAGGCCATCCACAGTCTTGAATGAAGCCTCGCCTTGAATTAAAGTGAAATAGGTACCGTGATGATGGTACTTGGTGCTCTCTCTCCCTATCTCTCTCTCCCTTTTTATTTTAATTAGATTTCATAGCACTGGAACAGATTTTAAGCCACCATTTCCATAATACTATAAAACTAAATCTAATTAGGAGTCACACCTTCTGCATTAACTGCCTTTTAACTGAAAAGGTGAGATGAGTGGGAAGCAGCTGATTCTGAGGGTCAATGTATTCCCATCTTAATAACCCGTGTCAAGCATCATATCAGACAGAGTAGCACGAGCTTATCCTCTTCACTTGGCTCGTGAAAAAGCTCAATGAATGTGCTCCTGCCAGTTCCACTCCGTTACACAGTTACCCTTGTTCAAGTGTGTGTATCATAAATCCCAGACGCGACTGTGACATTTATATAGTGACTGCAATTACCGACTCATTATACCACTGCTCCCCAGTGGTGGAAGAAACAATAGGATGACCTGGTCTCTGCTTCCCAGTAGCATCTTAAGCCTAAAATGATCTAAGACTATCAGCTCAGATCATCTCACATTTCAAATGTTTTGGGAAAGAGGGCCCTGACCGGCAAAGGGAGGGCATCTGAAAAACTTGAGGGGTTTGTGTGGTTCACTTTGGTACTTTTATAAAGTAGTCAAAGACTTTGTTGAACTGCAGATGTGTGGGATCAGGAAAACAGGACAAGTTTCACCTGACTTTGAAAAACTCAAAGTTTTTAACATTTGATTTATTGCCTGTAAAAACATGCTCAGGCTAAATAAGTAAGTGGAAACTTTAGGAATGACATTTCACTTTTTTAATGTGACTCTTTTAATTTTACCTTTTGAAATGAAAAAAAAAAGATGTTGAGTCAAACATTTTTTGACTGCCTTGTTTTCGGTTGCCTGTTGTATTTTTATAACCGTCTATGCAGTCCCTGCTGCACTGATGGAAATTTATGCAAACGCTTGGTGATTTTTACATGATGTGAGAAGTGCACTCATACCAATTTCCATACTGACTGCGGTTATATTTGTGGTATTCATTAGGTGGTGGACAATCTTATGTAGTTCTGATTTCTGCAAAATCACATTCCCAGAGGTGAAATTGAAGTCGCATCATAAATACGGATGCTGTGAAAAGCTATTTTGGCGATATGATGCACCCAGATCCACATCATTAATGTAGATCGAGCTCATCGTACTAGCATGTGTCTTTTCTAGGTTTTTCTTCTTTTTGTCTTTTTTGACCTGAAGACTTCCTGTATTTGATTCCTTTGCAGTGAAAAATGCAGACATATTTTAATCGATTGCAGTTGCATAGAAAACCTGTTTCTCTCTCATTGGGCCTGGGATTTAGATGTTGTACTCAGTAAGACTTGAAACTAGAACCTTAGGTTGAAAGTGTTTACTGTGGTCATAGATAGATAGAGGAGAATCAAAGACTTGGTTTCCTGCAGATTTTTAGATGACAGAATGTTCCTTCGCAATCAGAGGAGTCGCCCCCTGCTGGACATCAGAATGAATGGGCACTAAAGCATTGGTTTAATCCAGTGCTGTCAGCGTTAATCTCGTTAAAATGACATTAACACTATAAAAGCATTAATGTGGCAAATCTCCCTTAGCGAGTTAACGCGGATTGCCCCGTGCGTGGGCTGCACAGCGTTAATGTGTTAGCAGGGTTAGCTCGTTAACGCGTTAGCCCCTCGCACGGGCCAATCCACGTTAACTTGCTAACGGAAATTTGCTGCGTTAATGCGGTTATCAGAGTCACAGTCAGAGAGACTTTATTCATCCCCAAGGAGCAATTAAGATAGGTACGATGGCGTTAACGTCATTTTAACAAGATTAACATTTACAGCACTAGTTTAATCTTTATGAACAGGAAGCTAATTTAACCATTTTTTACATTTCGTAATGAGAATAAATTAGCCGGATGCTACCATTTGAAGAAATAGTCAAGGGGTTAGGGTTAGGTTATTCGAATCATAAACATCAACAATGACGTTAAAAATGTTGTTGCATTTACATTTAACAATACTTACGTTTCATGTCTTTAATTTGAATTGTTTAATTAGTATACACAGAAAAAAATTTGTTGTTGGATTTACTTAATTCAATGGTGGACATTTGTTGCACACAGATGTTTTGCTTTGGCAGCAACTTAAACAATTGAGTTAAATTAACACAATTTATTCATGTTCAATAAACCTGTGCAATTTGTGTTGATAAAATGTGACTTAAACATGTTTTGATGAAGTAATTTGAGCTCTTGAAATATTTTAATCCTTCACAATTTTCTCACTTTATCCCAACACCATTCAATAACTTTTACCCAATACTACTTGGTCACTTAAATGCTACATGTTATCTTCAAATTACATTTTGCTATTATATTCTAGTATCAAATACACAATTTTCAAATGGAGGCCTTATAACAGATTGTATTGTTCTCTTCCAAGATGGTTGCTGGCATCCACCAGTAACCTTTCAAAACAAAATGTCTAATTTCACTGCATTGACAGTAGGTAAAGAATTAAACTGACATTACTCCTCCACTGAATCTACATAAATCAACAGTTAAATAATGTCAGTTCTTCCGTGTTCTCTGGAATCAATCACAGCAAAGAAATTAGACTGTTTCTTTTGAAAAATGTTGGGAAAGAACAAATCAAAACATTCTATTTAAGGCCTCTGACGTCAAGATTCAGTTAAACAACAATTATAACTAAACAATTTGAGGTAATGTTAGTTTCCATTAACATTAAATTAGGTTACTGAATTGGCAAACACCTTCCTATTAACATTACCCATTTTACCCCAATAACTAAAGAAATTAGCACTTGCAGGTCAAACCCTTTATTCAAGAGACGCAAAAATAACATTGATACAGTGACTGTCAAAAATTACAGCACTGATCATACTGTGACATCTTGGTTCAAAACAGCACACTTAGAAATATTCAACGTTCTTTACTTCAGCTGAATGAAACTGAAAATACCATTTCACACGACCCATATGGGATATTTAGACTGCATAACTGTTCATGCTACATCTCTTCACTAGTAAAAGAAAGAAAAAATACAAAGAGAAATTTAAAAATGCTGCCAAAATGCTGTACAGAGCAAAAGGAAAAACAAACCACAACAACAAAAACGGCTCATCCTCATGGCAGTTGCAGAGTATATAAAAATGAACCCTGCGATCTGTTCCTGGAATTGAGCTTCAAAAATGCAGCAGAACAAGTGTGAGATTTAAATCTCCTCTCACCTAGAGCTGATCAGCTTGCATGCATAACAGTGAGCTTTCCTTGCAGGAGCAGTTTTGTCTTAGTTGTGAGCTTTTCTTGAGAGCTGAGTTGCATCCAACTCCATTACCACCCTTTGAATCACCTCAAAAGTGTAGCAGAGTTGTGATGGGTAACTCATATTGAAGGAATAAAAAAGGTCCAAACAGCATGGCTACTGCAAAGGTCACGTTATCCAGATCTTGAAGAACTACTATACCCTCGATGATGATGCCAACATCAGAAAAGTCATTGCCTGGTGCATCCTCTGGAGACAGATGTTCATTGTGGTTTTCTCAATCTGTGCAGTGGCCTCAGTCAAGTCCTGGTTAAACACAAAACATTTCTTTAAGATTCCTTTTTAAACTCATCTCTTTTGAATCTACCAGTTCTAATCATCAGAATCAGAATCAGAATCAGAATACTTTATTGATCCCTGGGGGAAATTATGTTAGAGTAATGTTAGAGTAATTTAAACCAATGCAAGCAACATAGTAAATAGCTATAGCCAAAGAGTTGCCTGCCATGCTGCCATTCATGGTCTAACAGAGTTTCTAAGACAGAGTGAAAAACATAACAATTTCAAATGCTTTACATTCGTTTTTGTTAGAAAGACACCGGCCCATCAGAAATCCAGGTTATGTCACTCAGAAGATGTTAGAATTTTGACTTTCAGCCCCACAATTTGGTTAGCTGTTGGTCTTTTTTTTTTCAAACAAAAGCTAATGTAAATATTGGTGGGATTTTCCTTTGTTCACTAGAATGACAAATGTAAAGTTTTTTCACACTGATGTGACCCCTAATATAGGGGGGTGGGGCCTCAAGGGGGGGCGGCCGAGTTCACTACCAGGCCTCATGTGAACTTCAAATTATTAAAGAGGACTACTGGCCCTAACCAGTCCAATGAGGATCAAGTGGATAACTAAATGCATTTTTAAATGTTGCAAAGCCACAATCTACTCATAAAACACTCACCATGAACTCCTGCACCAAGATGTTGCAATTGTCTTTCACACAGATGCGGAGCACTTTGATGAGGGACTCCCTTCGAGCATTAATGTCATCCTAAAGTATTATAACAAAGAAAACAGAGATTTGTGAACTTTTCAGTAGCACAGAAGAAAATGATCCCAGACAAAAACTTAAACCAGTCAACATGCAACACCAGCATCTACAAAGAAATATCAAAAGTTCCTGTTTGACATCAACTTTATGGATATATAGTTTCCAGAACATTTATTTTTTTAAAAAGATAAATTTTTCTCAGTGGGCCAGTAAATGCATAACGAAAATTATGGCATCCTTTCGGTGGAATCAGTACTCACGGGTAATAGTTGACTGTTTCAATGGATGCAGCATAAAAATCTTTTACTGACCTAATGCAATACATATACACTTTGTAGTTAAAGAATTTTAAAGTTCTTACTGTCATCATGGCAGCTACATCCTTTAGCTTTGTGCCCTGTTCCCCCGATCACTTTGCAAACACTTTCAGCAGACTGTCAGAGAGAAACTCAGCTCCGTCAGAAACCTTGACTGTAAAGGCATGGTTGGGATGCACTGGAATGCTGCATTTTATCTGAAATGACATAAAATTATTTTGAAATAACAGCAGGCACTGTGCTTGGTTAATCAGTAATGTTTTGTTGAATAAAAACTGTGTTTCCAGATCTTATGGGATTAAAAAAATCCAAAGATGTTTGTTTCTGATTTGCAACCCAAGAACCCACAAGTTACAACCTCATTTTAGTTCAAGTGTGCATTAATGTGGGTCCAGTAATCACCTTTCTGACAATACATACAGGTTAAACCTATGGCAGATTTTGGATTTCTCAGTTGTATTAATAGGGTGGTCTATTTGAGTATGCATGCACCTAATAATTATAAAAAACCTATTATAATTAAGTTACAGAAACCTTAAGCGAAAATAGAATATACTTTCTTACCATAACACCTTGAACCCACAATCCATCAGCTGACTTCTGGTGAAATGCAGAATAGAGGTCATCTCTCAATGTGCAGCAAAAAAAACAAAAACAAAAACAAAAGGACAGCAGGTGAGGGCAGGAGGGGTAGGGATGTAAGCTAGCATAATGCCACTGATGATATTAGCTAAAGCTGTTCAATGTCCAAAATCTCACTAACACCACGGTGCAGTAAATACACAATGTAACTGAAGAGTCAGTTGGCAAATCTATTCACACAGAAAACCAAATTATGTTGTGAGTGCCTCGTAATTAGGTTTAATGTGATATTACGGCTCTTGTGCCAAAGACAAATTCAAATGAAAAAGCGCCAATTCTTTGACAACAGATAAAACAGCAAATAAGCTAACGGCTCTTTTTTAGCATGTTACATGGCGGCACTCTAGATTTAACTACATTTGGCTGAAATATGGTAAACATTAATTCAAAAAATCAAGACATACCAAAAAACGTAGAGTTGGCTGCTCGACTTGACTGAGATGGATGCCTTTTTTTAAACCACGATCCAAAGCCCGCGAGATGAAATCACGCGTGGTTTCACGAGATTTAACGTTGCTATCTTATTGACTTACTTCACCTGAACATGATATGAACAATTTAATACACCCTTTCTGCATATCATGTAGTTTTTACACTATATAGTTACATTTATCTTTAAAACATGAGGCAATTGTGTTAAATACATGCAAGATGCTTACATAAATCCAAGAGATGGCCAGTCCCTTTTTTTCAGTGTATTTCATTACAAAACTATGTTGTTGATAAATGTGATCTAGCTGCAGTAAAAGGCTGGTAAATGAACCGTGAATGCCTTGCTTGTAATAGCGATTAACAGGGCATGGGTTTGAAAATGGAGCATGATGAAAAGGGCAAGAAAAAGGCTCACCAACTTGCCTCTACGCCTCGGGGGTTAAACTGGAGCAACACACCATGACTGAGAAAATGAAAATAAACTTTACACTACTATAGCGTTGTTGAAGCCCTTGATCATTGCACTCCTTTCTCTAAGGCCAGTAAATGTGTTTTGATTCAGTATGCAAATCAGTCCGTGCAAGTCTCCGACCAGGGTTGGTGCCTGCCATTTCCAATCCTATTCTTCCTGTCATGTTAAGTGCTCCTGCTTTGCTGGATATCTGTTACTTGTGATCATCAGGTTTTTGATCAGCCAAAAGTTTCTGAATGGAATGATTCCAATAATGGTGTAAGGGGAAAAAGGGTGAAGTAACCCTGTAAACTGGTCAACAGGGAAGAGGACCAGATTTATCTGAGCTGCTAAAGCCTTCGCTTCTTCAGCTTTATCTGCTATGACAATTTAAACACTGAAATGTCATTTTAAACATGATATTTAAAAAAAAAAAAAGCTCTAACAGAAGAGACAGGAACACCAGAGAGAACGGCTGCTTTATTGCCAACAATTTCATGGTATAAACCTGGGATCTGTGTGTAACAGCTGCCCAGTCAGATGTGTAGAGTAGAGCAGGGCATTTTTAGCCTGACATCCTATATTAATGAAGTGTCAGCCACTGTGTCACCTGCATAAACGCGCACATGCCTCTCAATTTCATGAAGCACTTGTCCTTTCTGCTGCAGGAAAACCTCACGCAGGCAGCTTTGCGCAACCAACACCGGAAGGTCTGCTTATGATTCTGCATATTCCTGAATTACATTTACTGACACCTGAAGATCATTACTGTGAGAGTTACACAGTAAAAACACATTCCTGAGATTTGCTTGAGAACAATTTAAAAGCTGTATTTTGAGAGAAATTTCAGTGAGTTGGGTCATTTAAAGGAGCGTTTTAAACAGCCAAAACACATCGAATCTGATTTGTGTTGTTGGAGGGTTGCATGTGTGCGTTTCTGCTGACAAAATGGAAGCTTTTGAACGCTTCTCAGTTTTCAATGTGTGTGCGAGAATGTGATGACAAGGCTGAAACAAAATGCTCTCCCCTTTCCACAGATGCTGTACACTCTCAGAAATAGGGGTGCCAAAGTGTACCAAAAAGGGTACAAATGCTTGTCGCTGGGGGTGTTCCTTTTTGAAGGACATTTCTGTACCCTTTAGGCTTGGTACATTTTTGTACCTTATGAAGTTGTACCATCTGAAGTACAATCATGTACTTTCCTAAGACATAAATGTACCTTCAAACTATAGTACAGAAATGTTCCCTTGAAAAGGGTACAATAGGGTACCTATGAGGGTACCCCCCCAGCGACAACCTATTTCGTACCTAAAGAGACAAAAATGTACCCCAATAGTCCAAAATATTTGGTTATTTAACCATTTATTTTCAATAATAGAATCACATCAAAGCATTTAAACAACCACAGGAATACATCCTTGATTACATTCGTATATTTCCATAGGACATGTCAAGAAAAATACATTCATTTAAAAAAAGTAAACAATCACATAAAGACATTAAACACCTGAACACAATGTTTTGACGGATCACACATGGCGTTGAAAAGAGTGATACTTGGAAAAAGCTGCCTGGCAGTCATTTATTCCACAAGTGATGCCGAAATGAGGCTCATGTGCGTGTACTAACCCAACATGTGTAATCATCTTCCTCAGAGTAAATGCCCTTTTTGAACATTTTGAACATTTGTGGAGTGGGGGCATATTTAATAGAGTTGGTTAAGTACCCTGGTGACACTTACTGGCAGGGGTTTGTCTCCCTGGTCTCCTATGTTGACAATGCAGTTCTGAAGAAAGACAAGTGTTTTCTTGAAGTATGCAGGGTAGGTCATGTTGAACACGAAGAAGGTGGAGAATGCTGAGATGTAGGCCTCATCCAGCGAGCAGCATGAGCAAACATCCACTCCTTCAACTGTGACAACACAGCGACACTGTCTTGAGAGGGCAGTTGTCCAACTCTTATCCTTCATTCGAATGGTTGGGTATGGACTCATGGGAGTATTCTGCAGAAGAGGAAGAAAAACATTAGTATACAGCATGTTTAAGCAATATGTGCCAAGTGGATTTTCAACAGATTCCTCAAATTACCTTCTTTTTTTTGCTGCAAAACAAAACTGTCTATTCTGATAACCTGTAAACATGGCCCCTACTCCAAACAAAAAGCTTCTTGACCAATGACTGTTGTGGTAGTGTTTGATAAGCTGCTAAAGTTTGACATAATATTCAAGGGCAAAAGCAATCACCCCTGACAGTGACAGTACCTGTGAAGAAGAATTTCCCTAAGGGGACAATAAAGGTCTATCTATCTATATAAACACCAGACAAAACCCAAGAGCACAGCAGCACTGTGGATTAACAGCAGTGTTTCCCCTACATTAGCTTAGCTGTGATGCTGAACCGCAGCTGAATTCAGCTCCATGCCAACAAAACACAGAAAATGAAACTTGTGGCCAAAGGCTATGCATTGCATCATGCATTTACCTCTCCAAGGATGATGAAATCTTCTATCTTCTCCTTGAAGATGGATGGCAAGAGGAGAAGTGCCCCCTTGAAGTCAATTCCTAGGTCATACAGATGCAAATACACTTCATTAGATTTTGATAGCATGCAAATTCCCATTAACATGCTCTTGACATGGCACTATGGTACATCAATTATCTTTGGAAGAGAGAGCAAATGAATTGTCACAAAATTTACTATTTGTATGAGGTCAAATTAGCACCTGTAATGTCTTCAGCCAGTGCATTCTCTCTTGCCTCCATGTAGACCTTCTTCAGTGGCAAATCCTTGGTCATTTGAAGAACATTTTGAAGAACAGCAGTGAAGTTTTCGCTAAAGCGGCAACAGATGTTGTCTTGGCAGGGATGCATTAAATCAACCTCATCACACAACTGGAAATGAAAAGAGCAGAATAGACAAAAGAATGACATTTTACATTGAGGATTTAAACTTTTGACATGTTTAAAGACACAGACTGGAGATAAATGTAAAGTGCTTTAACCCTTGAACAAAAATTCTAAAGATAATGAACAGATTGATTAATCAGTTAGTACAGAAAATAATAATCAGATTTAGAGACAAAAAAATCATTAGCTGTTTCCCCAATCATCTTAACAATTCTTACCCCTGCAGATGTCCCCAGGAATGGATATCTCTTTAATAGGTCCACAGTACACATTCCTTCAGCTACCTCTCGACGTCTCCATGCAAAGGTTTTTGTCATGCGGTCTTTCACCAGTGCTGTGTCAGGATGTAGCTTCTTGTGCTGATCATTTAGCACCTTGATATGAGCATCAACGGAGGCTGCATCTTCCCCCACAAAGCACGAATCCTTTGTCAAAGCAGATATCAGTATTATCATAAGTAAACTCTGATAAGTTAATGTTACTCGAAATGCGGTAATTTGTACACCAAATGCTTTGAAAAAAATGCAAAAATGTTGAATAGGAATTGCAAGTTGAGCTGACTTTTGTTAAATCAACTGTGAAGTTCCTTTTTCTATGTTAATGTTATCTGTTAACATGTTTCTTTCAATTAATGTTTACTTTTAGCTTTACAGTGAACATAATAAGACTACATATGTTACCTTAGCTCTTAGAGGCTGAGGGTGTGAGGACTTACGAGAGAGGGCTTCAGTCTCTTCAGACAGGAGCTGCTGGATTCCTCTGTGGTCCGATGTTTCTGCGTGCGTCCAAACTTTTCTTTAACCCGGTTCACTTCTTCGTTGCTGATTAGGGGAGCCCGTTCTGCTTTGAACTTTCTCTTGAGTTGGCTGTGCCAGGTGTCCTAGTTGTTTCAAATGTATATAAGTAGTTAATTATGGTTACTTTATATTAATATAATCTATAAAAGAAACAAAAAAGGAGAGGTACTCACATAACCATTTCCGTGTACATCTCTTAAGAAAGGATACTTCACAATCAGGGCTTTGATGACCTGGATGTAGTCTGAGTGGGTTGGGTACCTGTTTCAAACATAAGAAAAACAACCCACAGTACACTGATTACTCTTATCCTTTCCTGGGGGCTTTTCTGTTCTTCAATTCTTCTAATCATATTGTTATTACCGTAAATAGTATGTTGTAGACCAATGTCAAATCAATGTAGCTAAAGTTGATTTTAATTTCTTAAAAATGGGCGTGGACAAACAGCCACACCTCTCCCAAACTTCATTAATTAATTGACTGCAGTCCTGAATTATTAATTTACTCTTGAGCAAATTCGAAAATGAACACTTTGGATATCATAGTCCAGACAAGGTCTGGAGACACAGGATGTATGGTTTTACCACTATTGCCAGTTCATTGGAACCGTGTGTCACGCCAGACTCGAACGCTGGTCTCCAGATTGGGAGGCAGATGGGCTAAGCATTTGTTCTCTGCCTCTCTTACAACAGCAATATTAATATTAAGAAATTAATGTAATTATTCAGAAAGGAACCCTTACATTGTGTACTGTGACAGCATTTCATAAAGACTCCCAATTAGTTTGTTTCGGTACTTCTGTTCTTTCTGGACTGGTTCTTTGAGATCCAAGCGACTCTGGACATCTTGTGGGAATTTTGGAATGGAAATAACTGCAGGCAGTCTACGGCAAGAAGGTATAGAACTGCAATACAGTAGGAAAACAGCATTAACTAGCCATTTTGCAAGCACTTAAATGCATATGCAAATTTAGACATTTATCACAACCTACCTCTGGTTTGCTTGGGACACTGGACCTTCAACTGTACCTTCAAATGGGTCGACCGGTTGTAAAGTGATGATGACTTCCTTGTAGCGGTTTGTGAAGTCTCTGAACTTCAGCTGCTTTTTGAAAGACTTGTCAAAAAGATATGCAACCATGGTCTCCGTGAGTCCACAGTCTACCGTCTCTCCATCTACATCGTTATCTGAAATATAAAGTACAGTATGAAATAAAAATAAAACCATTTTCAAATTTAGTTTTAAAGTGACATTATGGTCAATACATAATAATAATAATAATAATAATAATAATAATAATAATAATAATAATAATGATAATAAGCTATCATTGTGAATCTGTCTATATTCCCCAAAAGGAAGTTACAATTAATTCTCTTGATTAATTGTTAATATAAATTAACTGGTAATATAAAAATGTAAGTAAGTGTCCCTGCGCAGAGCTTACAGCTCTCATATTCGAAAATCCGACTAAGTAGGTGGAATGGTACAAATGTGTACCTTCCATTGTTTAAAATCCCTTTGAGCGGGAAACAAGTTAGATGCGATAAATTTTGCTTAGAAAACGATTTTGTTAATAGCTATATTTACATACTAGCATGTTTTGAGAAATTATTGATTTTTTTTACATTGTTGTACACGGTTCGTCACTATTTATTGATAAAACACTCGAATACCGCAGGCAGACAGACATTGAACATTCCACCAACAGTCTAAATAGTCCACATTTGTACCTTTCTTTGTTTAAAACTTAGTTAACTGCTATCTTTCGCCCATGTTAAATCTAGCTCTTCGGACTTTTGCTAACTCTACTGTAAAATTACACGTTGTAATTTTTATAAAAACACAAAATCACACCCGACTTACCTCTAAATCTTTGCGCCTCGTCGTCTGACACATCAATGCCTTCTTCCATCAACCTTTTAAGGAGCTCCTCCGTGGATAACCCCCTGAGAGTCATTTTCTGCGTCAACGCTAGTCAGCGCGGAGGCGGAGCACTCATCGCTGCTGCCTTTTCGGCCTTTGGGATTAATGCGCGTTGCGAACTTGACACATGAAAATACAACATTGTGGTATTAATGCGCAGTTGTTTAGAAACCGTTATGCTGTCTTGGCGAACTATATTTGTAACTTACAAAATGTAGTCACCGTAACATAAAAATCTGCTTGACATTTTAACTTCCAAAGAACCTCGGTTTAACTTGATGTTGCAAATTCCATAAAAACATCACAATTAATGAACAATTCTAGGATGTAGTAAAAGCAAAAAAGTAAATGGCCAAACATAACAGTAAAATGATTTCACGTTTTTGAAAGATTTAAAACATTAAAAAATTATAACTGGAACTTAATAAAATGGAAATGGACCAGTTTTTTTAACATCATTTGGTTGTGCCTGCATGTCATTGTGTGTGTGTTTTTTAATATAATTTAACATAACTTACACAAAGGTAGGTTACAGATATTCTTTGCATCATAGGATAATTTACGTAGAGAGGAGAGGACCAACAGATTTGATTATAACATGTAGCTTTTATGAGCACACTCACATCTCATATGAATTTTACAATTAACCAGGCCCATCCAGATTTTCCCATGCTGACCCATTACCACGTTCTGCCACTGTCACTGCAGTACAGGTCAAAATGGTACAGATTTGTACTTTATTTCAAATTGTACCTTTAAAGGGGCGTTTCTGGACTTTTAAAGACCAGTATTGTACTTTTAAGGGAACATTTTAAAAAAATGTACCTATAGGTACAAAAATGTTCTTCTCCGTACCTCTATTTCTGAGAGTGTATCTTAAGATGAAAGCGTGGGGGCTTGCAAGCATCAATTACAAAACGGGATGGAAAAGAAGCAGCATTCAGACTGACAGGGATGTCAGTAAAAATGTACTGTTTGGCAATTCAAGAGAAACTTTGAGTATTAATTTGGCTCACCTGTAGAGTTCAGAAGAATATATAATAGAGTACTGTGCAAAAGTCTTGAGTCACCCCCCATTTCATTTTATTTTGCTTCCAAGGAGTCAGACTTTCTTGTCATTTTTAAAGCAGCCTTAAGCAACACTTCTCCAAACTTTCTGAAGGTCTCTAATTGGACATTTGTTGTGGCAGATCGCTGCCCCTCCCTGAGCATGCTCTGCATGAGGGTTCTTCCTGTTAAAAGGGAGTTTTTGCAGAGCCCGCGGGCACATCACTGCAACCCCCTCTGGCCTCTGCTCCGTGGCTGCTGGGTGACCTCTCGTTTGGGGCTCTCCTCAGCTCTTCCCAGGAGGGTGGCACGGTTGCCCCCCCTGGTGGTCCTCCTCGGGTCCTCGTATTCTGGGACCTCTGGATGTCTGGGGCCTGGATCTCCTCCATACCTGCTTCATGCCCTGGGGGACGGGGCTATGGCTCGCCACACTCCCTAGCAGATCGTTACATGGAGAAACCTTTTGAATACAAGCGTGCTGATCCACACAGGTGTACACACGGGTGTTCACAGACACAAACTACACCTTTCTTGGCTGCTACCTCAAAGCACATTGTGCGCTGTCGATCTTGCGTACTGCACAATAACATGTAATATTTAGTATCTACTGTTATCTACTGTTAGCTAGTTTATTGTGATGGTGCTGTATTTATTATGTTGCTCTTTTTTGTTTGTTTTCTCTTCTGTTTTTTCTTATCTCCATACAGGTGATCTAGGTGCTTTGTTTGTTTGTTTGTTTTTTTCTTCCCCCCTTTCTCACCATCTCTTCTCCCCTCTATTTTTCTTTCTCTCCCTCTCTTTCTTTCATTCTTTCTCCCTGTCCTATCCCCCAGTCATGTCTGTCCCGTCTGTAACAACCGAAAATAAAATAAAATAAATACATAATTATAATAAAGGTCAATCAAATGGACCAATATGGTAAGGCCATGATGATCCAATTGGTAAAGTAAATCCGCTTGGCATCTTTCTTGGCCTTCAGACAACAATTCTGAAGGCTAAAGATCCAAACGGGACACAAAAAAGAAAAAAAGAAAAGAAAAGGGGAGTTTTTCCTTCCAACTGTCGCCAAAGTGCTTGCTCATAGGGAAATGTCTGATGGGGTTTCTCTGTATTATCAGGTCTTTACCTTACAATATTAGGCAACTTAAGGCAACTGTTGTTCTGATTTGGTGCTATATAAATAAAACTGAATTGAATTGAATCAAAATGCTTTAATGTTTATGGTTGTCTGCACTTTGTTTAAAAGTTAAAAAAAAGAACACATTTTAAATTGTATTTTCAGGCACTTTGTGACTGGCAGCTTCTTGCAAAAACACTTGCTCCCGAAGCTTTAGCTGAATCTACCGAAAACACAACAAGGATTAAAAAACTCTCTACATCAAATAAACTGAGTGGATAAACAGTCTCAGTGGAAGTGTGGCTGCAGAGAAGCCATTCTTAAGGAAGACTGAAAATAATCACCAATAGATCTTATAATGAATCCATATTTGAAATTTTTCCTTTAAATTTCTGTTAGTATGGATGAAGGAAGTCAGGAGAAGGATTACCAGCACCAGAGATTTATAGCACCCGTTGGGGATCTGCCCTGAAATACCATCTGGAAAGGATCTAGTTGGCAGCAACTTCATCTTTTCCACAAAACAGTAATTTCAAATACACTGCCAATGCAGTGAAAGCATACCTGGATTAAAAAATACACACTAAAAGGAACAATATCAGTCATGGATTGGCCTCCCCAGTCTCCAACAATACAGAAGCAGTATGAGGTCATCTTGACTGAGAACCAGCCAACATCCGAAGAACAGCTTTGAATGTGCTTCAAGAAGCCTGGAGAAGTTTTCCTGAAGTTTTCTTAAAGAAATTAGAAGAAAGCTTGTCCAAGACAGTCCAGCGTGGGCTGAAGAATGAAGATGGTCATACCAAATATTGACTTTCAAGCATTTGTTTTGCCATATATTATACAGTATTTCAATAAATGCTTCCATAATCTCAGCACCTGAGCAGAATGTCAGTGCACTTTGTAACCTTCAACTTGTTTATTTGTTTAGTAGGTGCAGGAGAACTGGCAGGCCAAACAGTTGTGCTCCTAATTTTTTGGCACTCCAAAATCTCACTTCATCAAAGTACACAGATGATAGCAGCCAGCTGTCTTATTCGCCATTTGGAATAGGTTGCTTCTCAAGAACTCACTTCAGAGGTAAATAACAGTAGTTGAGGAGCTTCATAAATAGATTTTCTTACATTTTCACTCCCATTAAGATTGAGTGGGAACATCTGTGTCTGGCAGATGCTAGGTTTTAATTCTGTGTGTGAAACATAAATGTTGTGATGTGTTCTCAGTACGGGATGAGTGGTCGACCTTGAAGCACAAACACTCTGACTGACTGTCGAAATGCGTATCACGTGGATTTCCCTGCGGTCTCTATTGGAATGTGAGATCATGCTCAGTAGTGTCTGCTTCATCATAACTTCGGGCTTGACTTCTCATGCAATAAATCTGTGAATCATGCAGTGAACCCTGAAGTGATCAATGTAGGTCACATCAAGATGGTCAGTATCTTGTCCTGTCCATAAAACAGCACAGGATATAAAGTGCATATGAGCTGACCTAATTAAACAAGTTTTTTTGTTTTCCAGAAAAAATATACTTATTCAAGAACATTGTACATATTATGTATTTAAATGGTTCTAACCTGTTACTGTAATGCACATTAGTTGTTGTTTTTTTTTTTAATCTATCATTCCTTTTATGCCTAAATGGTATCAATATCAACAATGAAGGTAGCAAACATAGTTTTAATTAGCTCTTTATGGCATTATTATCAGATCAAGCTATTGACCTTGAAGGTAAAACCAAAGCTCAAATGTATCATGACATTTGACCTTTTTAATGTAGTACTTTCTACAAGTTGACAATAGACGAGGCTTTTTGTCAATTTTTGACCAATAAATCAGTAAATTGGAGACCTTGAAGACCGTGGTTAATGTAAGCCAAATTTTATGGATTGTTGGCATAACCCTAAACTACACCCCAATATAGTTTTATTTACATAGACTCCCTCAAGTCCACCATCAGGGCAGGGCCTTTCTCTGTGGAATTTGCATATTCTCCCCATTCTCTCCAGGTACTCCAGCTTCCTCCCAAGGTCCAAACATGTGCCCTTTAGGTTAATTTGTGATTCTAACTTGCCCATAGGTGTGAATGTGAGTGTGAATGGTTGTTTTTTTTCTCTGTGTTAGCCCTGCGTGAGACTGCTGACCTGTCCAGGATGTACCCCACCTTTCTCCCTGTGGTAGTTGCCATAGGCTCCAGCACCCCTGCAGCTCTGATAAGAATTACTGTATAAATACTACAGTTGCAGTTTATCACACCATCCAGCACTGGAACTGCTCCCTCTTTCTTATTCCATCATCCACACTGCTCCGTCTCAGTCTGCAGACCCTTACCTCCTCAGCTCTGCGCCTCAAGCATTCTGCTCTGAATTTCACTCTACTTTCTCAGATTAGTGCTCCTTTGGAACCAGCTCATCCCAGTTCTTCACTCATTCCTCATTCACCTCTATAACCCATCTGTGACCTGTTCACCCTGCAGTAATTACTCATCTTTTATCTGACTACAGTCTAGTCTAGCATATCTGACTAGC
Organism: Rhamphochromis sp. 'chilingali'; assembly: GCF_963969265.1. Taxonomy (NCBI): domain Eukaryota; kingdom Metazoa; phylum Chordata; class Actinopteri; order Cichliformes; family Cichlidae; genus Rhamphochromis; species Rhamphochromis sp. 'chilingali'. The sequence continues at coordinate 29,271,821 of NC_137948.1, forward strand.
TCTTGCTCACATTATAGCAGCCTTCACATGTATGAGTGTAAAGAAAATGTGTTGCTAGGGAACCATGCAATATGCATCATGGTTGGTTATATATTAATTCAGAATTTGGTTGGTTATGTTTTTCATTGTTGTTTAATGTCTAGCTTTTTTAGCATTTGAACCTTGAAATTAAAACTCCATGTCCCATATCCCTTGTCACAAGAGGATTTTCCTTTCCAGTGAGTTTGATTTTATCTCAGACAAGCCCCCAATTTATGTCCTATCCATTCATGTTACATGAAAAAGGCATCCACATTTGTTGTTTATGCCCAATTCTAAGCCTACTACCAGAATGTTTCAGTGGAACATCTGATCTACGGTCTTCAGACCACAGAACATTTTTCCAGTCATTTATTGTCAAGTTTTCATGAGCCCATGTGAATTTTACCAACTGTTTCTCGTTCTTGGTTGACAGGAGTTTCTTTCTTTTTCTTCCCCATTCTGATGCTTACTTTGAACTTCAGTATATTACCTAAAATCTGAGCTCCTGCCAAGTGATTAGATATTTCCATTATTGAGCAGTTGAACAGGTGTACCTAATGAAGTGGCTGATGACTGTATATGAGAAACTAACTACAATTTTCAGGAAGTAAGCATTAATTTTACAAGATACTCAATGTAATATTTAACAGAATTTATTCCACTGCTTTTTTTTACCATTTAAATCACTAAGATTAAGGTACCACAGCACAAACTTTTATTATATACAGGAGGTGTAAAGCATCCTGGGCTGTGCATTTTTACAATAGTGGAGGCTGAGAGTCAAAGCTATTTATCAGCAAGGCAAGATAATCTTAGTGTGCGTGCCTGTCTCCACTGATGGTTTGATTGGTGTCACATTGGATTGTGCAACTTCCTGAAAGGTTAGAAGTTGTGACGTCAAAGGAGTCAGCAGGATAATCTCAGTTATTATGTTTGAAAGCCCATTTTCACATAATCTTTTGTTCTGCACATATTTATAACTGGGAGACATCAGTCAGATCCATGTCCATGAGCTCATGCGATGTAGTCATTCAAAACTGCAAGGATCATAAAACTGAAAACCGTGTGGAGTCACCCATCACCACAAACAGATGTTTTTTTGCTTAAATGCCGCATGACTCCTGACTGCAGCTTCTAGCTATCAGTGTAAAGAGATTACAAATCACTATGAAAAATCTGATACAAATATGTTTCATATGGAAGGGTAAGCTGAAATTTGAAAATATACCCTCACCCAATATACCCTCTGCAGTGTGAGCTGTGCAAAGGAAGATAATAATAGCTATAGGGGGGGGGGAATCAAGACTGCAAAGCATTAATGGTGATGAATGAGACTAATTGTCAGGATGAGGTCGTGGACGAAAGAAGGAGGACCCAAACGCTGGACTCACAGGTAGGTGAAGATTGGTGTTTTATTGTCAACGGAGTGAACAAACAGAACAGAAGTAGGAAACGGCTGGCCGGCTGGACGACTGACTGAATGGATGAATGAAAGACTGACTGACAACTGACCGGCTGACCTGACGGAACTGAACAGAGGACAACCTAACAGCGGCGAGAACAACATCACAATAACATCAATGACACGACATTGGACTGGTTGAACTGAGGGACATAAATACACAGGCTGAGTGATGAGAGATTAGAACCTGGTGAGTACACAGCTGAACATAATGACCTAATGATAAACGGGAAGAGGACGGAACATAATGCACATGGACCAAGGCTAACACAATAAAACAGGAGGTGAAGCAGACAGAATATAAACAGTGAACATGAACTAAGAATACTGGGTCAAAGACCCAGAAACCCTGACACTAATATGGCTTCATATACATTCATCACTGTCCATGTAGTCAGAACTAAATTTGATTAATGTCAAAGATACCTCATAAGGTCCACACAATGATAATAACTTTTTGAAAACTTAAAATACTTCAAAGGAATAAAAGTGAACATTTTGCAACCAGTAAACACTCAAAAATCCCAAAGCAAAAACATATTAAACATTTTTATTACTTGAAATCTTTACAATAATCCTCCAGGCAGCAGGTACATCATGTACTTGCTTTTGTTTTTTTTAACCAAAACTCTTAAAGAAATTTTAGTGCATTTGCGCAGTACTGATATTTTCAGAAATAGTACCATCGCTTTCTGATGATGAGTTATTAGGCATAAAAAACTGAATAACATGTATATATAAAATATAATATATTCAGTAAAATGAGAGTCTTGATTCTCTATATATGACACAAGCAACAACTTTAGGCCTTGTGCAAGGCACTTTATACCCGGTCAGTGGCATCCTATACAGGACTGAGTTAATTCATCACTGTTATGTCTTTACAAATGGCCACATCAAAGTGAGGACAACTCCAGAACAAGGGAAAAGGTCATAGAGACAAAGCCTTGGCATCCTCCTCATTTAGGTTGCGGGCGTTCACTGGTGGCTACATTAAACACTGGCAGGTTTTTTTTTTCTTTAACTGTGGCGTCTTAAAAAGTCACACTGCAGCATTGTCAAATAACCAGTTAATTCAGCTTTTTTTTTAAAAACTATGTGAAAAAATTATTTGGACATGCCTTCCTTTAATTGTGACTTTATTAATATCTTGTGTGAGCCGTTATATCTGTGACAAGCTCCAACAAAAAAGTCCCATTTCTGATTAGATAACAGGGGTCTCTTTTTACCTAATTATATCTATTTTGTATAATAACCGCTGTAGCAGTTTTCTGCCAGGTGAATGCAATTATGTTCAGCTGAATCAAGGTAATGAATATTTTTTATTAGAGCCTTTATTTATTCAGAAAGGTGAACAATGAAAGCAATTTCTTTCTTTTTTTTCCTTTTCTTTTTTTAAGAGTGCTTTCTCCAGAGAGTCAATTCAGCCGTAATCTCCATTACGCAGTTATTTACCAAAGGACTAACAACTGACGGTTAGCAGAGATAAATGCTTGATAATCACACCATGACCTTGTCATTGTAGCTGTTAATGTGCAATAGAAGCGATTGCCTGACTGATTTGTGAAGCGCTGGAAAGTATCGCCTTTTATGGTTAGGTGGTTGGAGCAAGAGAACTAGGATGAGAAATCGAGATGGACACGAGGTAAAACGGCATATGTATTTATTTAGGTGGAATATTATTTCACCTGCAGATGAGGAGCCAGATACCTCTACTCATTATCATCTCAGGCCTATTCAACTGTAGTTAATGTAGGTAACTGAAATATGAGTACCCTTAAACTGTTTTGATTTAAAATATAGGATAAGCTGACGCATGATCTCATCTTCTATAAGCCAAGCAGATGGTCTGATTTAGTCCAGCAAATTAAGCATGAGTGACAATTATACACAAATCTGAATCAATCAAAATAAACAGAGCTCATCTGGCCGAATTTGACTCCCAGACTAAATATTTCTCTTCTGTCTTTTGTTGCTGCGTCACACGTCACTCACCAGCCTCTCCATGATGTGCTGTGAAGTTTTCCTTTCCAAACTGACAGTTCAAATAAATGCAAAAGTGAACGTAGATGAATTTATTAATATCAAATTATACTGGGGTAGTTTCTCAATGTTCAAATGGAGCCGAATATTTTTTTCCAATGTCCAGCACAGGCCACAAATAAGCAAGTTCAGCAGACAGTGAAGGAGCTGGAGGACAAGAAGTCAAGCGTGACAGCAGTTATTCTAATTCGAGCTTTAATGAAAGGAAAACAAATTGCTTAGCAAGGAAACAAAGCCACTGGTTAAAAAGGACCCTGAAGCAAAATTTTTAATTTCCATCTTTGGAGAATGTGTTTACATTTTGGACAAGAGTGTGTTGAAGAGAGGGGGGTAGTTGATAGTTGAATGGTCACTAAAAGTCTTCAGCATATATGGAGCTAAAGCCGATAAGGATTAAGTCCAGCTTTAACCTTTGTGGCGCTTTAGCCTCGGTCCTCTTGTGCATTTTAGGCTCTGCTAATAATTCTGCTGCTTTGCTTCTCTGCACACTCCTTCACTCCGAAAATGGTAATCGCACGCTGCTTTGGTGTGGAGCAATTTTAGAAGCCACGCCATCCATCTGCTTGCACTTCAAGCCATTCGTTCCTCTTTTTTGTGTGTGTGCGGAAAAACCTGAGGAGCTTGTGACGAAACCAGTCTTGGAGAACTTGATAAGGTGTAAAAAAACAACAACAACAAACAAAAAAAACCCCCACACTTTTCTTTTCCACTGGATTAGAGAGAACATGCAGAGAGGTCACTTATCAGTGTTTATCCTCTTCGGTGTTCAGCTTGAGCCAAATTGATGACTTGACTGATAATAGCACAACTGAGCTTTTGTTGTAACAATTTCAACACAACCGTGATCATCTTTTTATATATGAAAAACCAGCTTAGAACGTGTTTAACATTACGATGAATATGGAAAATACATGTTTTAATGATAATGAACATTTCTGAGATTCAGAGATGGCATGAAGCAAATCTCTGTATTTGTGTTCCAGCGCCTTAATAAAACAGAGTTTCAGTTGTGTGTGGGTCTATTTCTGTGTGTGTGTGTGTGTGTGTGTGTGTGTGTGTGTGTGTGTGTGTGTGTGTGTGTGTGTGTGTGTGTGTGTGTGTGTGTGTGTGACCTAACAAAACGTAAAGCGAACTAAGTTTATTTTAATAGCCAACAATTACACCTGCAGATAAACACAATAGCATTGTTTTACAAAGGGTCAAAAGTAGAGTTGGATCCCTTCTTGTATTAACTGAGCATCAGGATACTCACAAAGAATACACAAAGAATAATCTCAAGACAGTCTCTCAAATAACAAAGCAAAGGGCTTGACTATAAACAGAGCTACATGAGAAACAGTGCCTCACAAGCTGAGTAACTTCCCCTTTATTGTTAGAAGTAGAATAAATAGTATTAGTAGAATAAATGGTAGAATAAAGCAATTCTTGAACACAAACGTTCCTCTCCACCATAAGAGAAATAAGCAAGTACAGAATTTGCTGTATAATACATCAAGAATCCAGTCGTGGTCTCAGAGTGGAAGTAATGTCGCACTACTAGAAGGAAAACAAAGCCAAATGCTTACGTTGGGCTAAAGTTCAATTCATGCTTTCATATTTACATGTCTGCAAGGAACTGTAAGGGGTCATTTTGCTTTCTCTTTGAGTCCATGCACACGTCTCTGCATGCAGCCTGAAAATATTAAGCACATAGTGGGATTACACTCCAAGCAGGCCGACTGCACGGTCACCAAGAACACATAGATGATTGAGAAAATTTGGCCTTAATCCACATTTTTGTAATTCATTTGTTAAAGAGTTGTAATTAAAGTAGTTGCTGCCAAGCAAGTTTGACTTTTAAATATTAACCACTGTGCTTGAGATAGGGTGTCAACAAAATACAGTTGTGGGCTTTTTCTTAGCACCTGGCACACCTCTCTGCATCTGTGATGAGATGCTATAATTTCTTGGTCAGACTTCCAAAAGAGCATCCACAGGAGCCCCGTGGATGTTTTGTGTTTTTCCTTGTTAAATGAGAGGGGCAATGCAACAGATCTACTATAGCAGACCTGGAGCAAGGTTGTAAATGGAATCTACATTCAAAGTCACCTCACACGTCTGTGAAAACCATGAACTGACCTCCACAAATACATTTCACAGTGGATAGCCGGGGAAAAGGTCCCAGTCTAGTTATTGGGAAGGAATAAGGAATTCTGGCAGCAACAGAAGAAGAAGGGCCAATAAGAGGGGAAGAACATAACTAAGAATGATACCTCAGCGTATCAAAACTACAGTGAAACATGGCGGGGGGAATATTCAGGTCTGGGGGGTGTTTTACCTTCACTGGTGTTGGTTACCTTTACTGAATTAGCTCCACACTGGCCGTGGTGAAATAGCACTTCATTTTTCAGAGACATACTGCACTGTTGGTAGGGAAACCGACTCCAAACACACTTCAAAGCTTTGCATGAACTACTTGAAGGCCAAAGCGGTTATAGAATTTCCTCCACAGCCACCTGATCTCAACCCCACTCACTATTTGTCGGGAGATTTGAAGCCTGACAAAACCAAACATTCCTGGCATGAAGTTCTTTGGAGCGTTGTCAGATCATGTGAGAGAATATGTGCTGTGGGGGGGAAGCTGTGGAGTGCAAAAGGATTAATTCCTTGATGAATAATAAAAACTCAGCAAGCTTAAATGATAATAATAATAATGACCAAATACAGTTTTTAGAAAGTCGCTGCTTTCAAAAGCGCAGTCTAACACACGGATATGCAGAATTAGAAGAAGAAGAACAGGTAAAAGTCTAGATAGTTAACATTCAGTTGCTCAAACATCCATTTACGTCTAATCCTTCTTTGGACTTCTCATCAGCAGTTTCTGCAAATTGTTTTGACCCCAATCCAACACCTTTGTTTACCCTGAGCTTCCTATAATTGAAACTTAATCATGAGCATGTCCAGAAACTCTTGTGATTAATGAGAAATGAATATAGAGAGATTATTTTGGAGTCAAGGTACAAAAGGGACTGATATACTGAGCTGTGGATGGCTTTTAAGTCTTACCCCCACTGTAGTAAAATTGGAGCCATGACCCACATTTCAAACAATTTAGCAGCGAGATTAAGTACTGGTGTACTTCAAAGGAAGTGAAGAATGCGTGGCCGTGGTGCCTTGAGCATTGTGCACCGGTGCACCTCAAAGTTGGTGGCTACCTACCCCTCACATTTCTGCGCGAACAGTGAGTTAGCGGGCACTGGGGTTTATTTTAACATGGAAGAATGCCTTCTGTGTTGCGACACTGATATCCTTGGCTGATAGTTTTGGTATATTTTCTGAGCTGTCTGATTATTGCTTCTCACTGATCCCCATTTTCAGTTTGTCCTTCTTCTAGACAGCCAATCTGTTGCTTTTACTCAGTCTGATATCTTATTTGCTTTCCCATCAATCAGATTTCACTTGATTCCTTTTCAGCTTTTTCTCCCTTCACGTCCCCCTGCATCTTTCCTCGCTGGACAACACAATCCTTATTTATTGCTTATTATTACTTACTGTCTAATGCGGGCATTTGTTTGATGTGAAAATTGGCGGAATCAAGGATGATTGAGAAGAAAGTGCTGGTGTGGTGTATGTGTGCATTTGTGCAGGCATGTGTGTGTGTGGAAGAGTGACTGAAAGCAACCAATAGAAATTGCAGTGTGTCATGTTGTTCCAGAATGGCGCTCGGTCAGATCTAGGGATGCTGTCACATCCTGTCCTCATCATCACTGGTCAGACTTTGTGTGCCAGCGAGATCTGCAAGATATTGCAGATGTAAATACTTCACCATCCTAACTATAACTTTTTCTATTGTCCTGAGCAGAGTTAGGGATAAAAGCGAAGCAACTCAGTAGGTAGAATACTTTTTGCTTTTACTAGTGACATGAACCCTGAGTTTAATAACTCTGGACAACTACATGAAAGATGGAAATAACTTCAATCAGTTTGTTCCTGGTGATGTCGTGTCACATTTCTGTTTTGATTAGTGCTTTTTCTTAAAAAATAAAAATGTTGTAGGGTCTCAAAAGACCCCAGTCAAAACGATCCAATTCTTCCATTGCAGTTTTAAGAAATGCAATTATTTCATCAGTTAATATTTGCTATAGATCCTAAATTAAGTGGAGTTATCATCTGAATTTCAGGAGCAGGACCACTCCTCCTTCAGACTATAAATGCTCCCTTCTCCAATACCCGCTGTGCTCATTTCCATGCCCCACCCTTCCCCCCTTTTCTTTCCCTCTCTTCTCTCCTCCTCCCTTCTTTCATTCACCTCTCATTAGTACATGGGGTTCTGCCCAGCCCGTGAGCCGTTGCCACTCCCCTTCGAAGCCTTCTCCAAACCGCGGCACCAGGTCATACTCCCTCATCCCTCTCCGCTTATCATTCAGAGGATGTGGTCCCAGCTAGTGAAATTAAGTAATCATCATCATTATTATGATCTGGAAGGGGAACTCCCATGATTTAAAGTTATCAGAATGTTGGAGATGCACCAGATCTACCAAAGATGACTGACTCGTGCCCTGGACGTACCACACATGAAAAAACAGAGCTGGTGCTTCTGCACTGTAAAGCCCAGACTTCACTTCACCCCTACTAGGAGTGAAGTGCTGACGTGACTGTCCAACAGTCAGCTGGAAAATTGACTTGAAAAAGATGTTTTGCTCCCAAAAAACAGATAAAAAAGGTAGAAACTGTCTACTCCTCCATTTGATCAGTTAACGTTTGCTATAGATTCTTGATTAAAGTAAGTACTCATCATCATTGTCACATATTAGCATGCCCTGAACATAGCATGAGGCACGTGTTTGTACTGCTTGTGGTTTGTTTTTAGCTGTATTTCTTGGCACAATGGTGGATGCTGGTCTCCACCTGGGCTGTTCTTCATCAAAGATTTGATTCATAGATTTGCAGATGATGTGGCTCGGTGTGCTCATCTCTTCATCAAGAGATGAGCAGCTGAGTGTGAAGCAGTGGGAATGAGAATTAGCACCTCCAAGTCAGAGGCCATGGTTCTCAACTGGCAAATGTTTAAACTCCTCTACTCTGGCTAGTGACTGAAAGAACTGCATAAATTAGCTTCTCTGTCTCAGAGTAGAGCCACTACTCCCCACATCAAAACTGACTGTTTCTACATACGTTTGTGAAAGAATTATTTGCTCTCGGGAGCACTGGTACTGTGACAGGACACCTCCTGTGCAACAAATGCAAGTTGTGAAATTTTGTCGCTGCTAAATATTCCATAGTCAGCTGTTAGTGATTTTAAAACAAAGTGGAAGCAATTGGGATCGTCAGCGCCTTACCCATGAAGTGGTAGGCCACAAAGAATCGCAGAGCGGGGTCGCGGATGCTGAGGTGCATAGTGGGCAGATGCTGACAACTTTCTGCAGAGTCAAGAACAGTGCATAGAGAGCTTGATGGAATGACTGAGCATCCAAGCCACTGAGTGTGCAGATAGAAGAGCAAATACTTTTAGCAATGTAGTGCAAGCTAAATATGTTGGTTACCCCCAACCAGAGATGGGCAGTAATGCGTTACTTGTAACGCGTTACTGTAATCCGATTACTTTTTTCAAGTAACGAGTAAAGTAAGGGATTACTATTGCAAAAACGGTAATTAGATTACCGTTACTTTCCCTAAGCACGCTGCGTTACTGCGTTACTAAAACCGTGATTTTTTTTGCGAGAATGCCTCATGACAGTGACGTAAGCGAGTGCGACATTCGTGACAACAGCTGTGTGCAGATCAACAATGGATCATATATCGAGTGCGGGAGAGAGTATGAGCGTGCAGCGTTTAAAGCGTGGAAGTACTGACCTTACTTTGAGTTTGATTCCATAAAAAGTGACAAAAACATTAGCGTCCATCGTGCGTGGGAAGAAAACTTCCTTTTACAGCGAAAAACCCCCTAAACTTCCAAGCAAGCACCGAGTGCGCTACGAGGTAATGGGAAACTCACAGAGAAACTCGCGGATTCTTCCACTGACCGCGGCACACCTGCACCAGGGTAAACCTCCGCCTGCCCTACTCCTGCTTTACAGGTGAAAATAGAGCAACAGGGCCGCTGGTCTTTGATTTTATTTATTTTCTGCTGTGTTTTACTTGCATCTATTTGAAAGACTGAGTGTAAACACACACAAAAAAATATGTGCTGGAATATGCAGAAAATAGGTTTAAATATTAAACAAATTTCTTCCAGTCAGAATGTTGCATATAATTAAATTTTTGCTTGATGCATAAAGTCAAAAGATTAAAACTAATAAAACAAGTTTTAAAAAGAGACTTTTCCATTTGATTACATTTTGTATGATAGATTATGCAGAAAAAGTAGAATTGGGCTGAAAGATCTATCGCTTTATCACCTATTCAGGTTGTAAATCATGTTTTTAAAAAGTAACTAAGTAACTAAGTAATTAATTACTTTTGAAAATAAGAAATCAGTAAAGTAACGGGATTACTTTTTTGGAGAAGTAACCAGTAATTAGTTACTGATTACTTTTTTCAAGTAACTTGACCAACACTGCCCCCAACAGAGCCAAAATCGACAAGAAAAAAACATCATGTTTTAGCCAACCCACCTTTTGTCAGTCAGATTTTCCATTTACACCGTTAGTATAGTGAATATCTGCTAAATTTAAGATTAGATGCAAACAGCTTTATATCCCTACAACCTTGGAACCCAACACTGGTGCTGGAGTGAGTGAAGCTTCACTCAACAGTACTCCATTGTTTTTAATGGGTCCTTAAATTAGCATGAAATACTTGAAAGTTAAATTGGTAGTCTGTCGCTCATATGAATGATTTATTGGTAACATACAAGAAAGCACTTAAAATCATAATAATACAAGGATTCATTGTGTATAACCAGACGTCTGTGCTTCAGTAGATCAGGTGCATAACATCATCAGGAATTCAGATATTTAAATTTTATCTTTTATGCATTGCCAATGTCAGACTATGCACATTAACTGTGTTTCTGTTTTCCTTTCAACGTTCAATGATATGGCTTTTAATGCCCTTATTAGTGGTAACTGGTTAGTTCAGATTTTCTTTCAGACTACACCAGCATCATTCTAAGTTTTATCATGTTTCTGAAACTGCCCTTGTATTACTTTTTCATTTACAGTCCTTCTGTGGGACTCAGATCCAATCCAATTTCTTCCTGTGAGGTCAAGTTAGGTTTGTTGTAGAAAAGAATTAATGATTGTTTTAAAGGATGAGGAATTTTCCATCAAGAAATAAAATAACACAAGAGAGAAAAAATAAAATTAAACATGCCCATGTTGGAACTTTTTTCAGCTGCAGTTAATACGCCTTTGGTCTCTTGATGGAAGTATAATGCTGTAAGCTTGATCCTTTAAATCTCTATTTTACCTTTAAATTTCATGTTCTGGCTGTTTCTGTGCGAAACAATACCTTATAAGGATCACAGAACATGACAAAAAATAAGGGAGCTGGCACAAATGTAGCAGAAGCCTAACCAGCAATGCACCACCTGGCAAACATATGTGATCTAAGCCTGCTATAGTGCCCGTTTGTTCATGATATTACTGTGACTTCATATTGTGAGTCATAGGAAGTGGAAAAATGAAACCTTATTTGGACAGCAGGTCACTCTGTGTTGCTATACTCTAAACTTGAGAAAATCCCGAGGATTTTTAAGCAGGTCAGTTCAGGTCTGCCACATCAAGGAGACGAGAGACTGCTGAGAGATTACGATGCCTTGTGCCATTTGCAAACACGACAGCTATTTGGCAGCTTTGGGGGACGCTGCTCGTCTCACACTCAGATTGATCTTGTCATATGTAAATCAATGTCATTTGAGTTTTTAATTTAAATATGTTTCGGAATTTAGATTTTTTTTCCTTCATTGTCTTTCTGCATCTGGCTTTCACTGTTGGCTGTTGCTAAGATTGGACACATGGTGCTAATTAAGGATTGTTAAAGGAACATTGCATACATTTATAACGTGTCATTCAAATATAAAGATGCAGAGAATCTGAAACTCACAGGCTGCACACGTGCTGAAGACAGCTGTCAGTCACATCGACATGAAGCTGCTGGGCAGTGATACAGAAAAACATGTAGATACAGTCTGCTGTGTGTGTTGGTCTCTCTCTCCCTCTGTCTGACACACACACACACACACACACACACACACACACACACACACACACACACACACACACACACACACACACACACACACACACACACAGAACCAAGTCCTCCTTGTCTTTGTTTTGCACTCTAGAAAAACCATACACTACTGCCACTCCCTGGGCGTTAGTTTGAACTGCACTGTATTCGTCAGCAGTGTGGTCTCTCTGATCTCGGAGTATACAGTACAGATGTGTTTCTCTGTCAAGTAGCAGGATTTCATAACACGTTCAGCAAAACCTGAATTTTGAAGGAAAAGGGGAGGAAAAAAATCTGTCTTCACATTTCTCCTCTGGTTTCATTTCATTTCGTCAGAGAGCCCCATGAGGCGCACGCACATCTCGGATAAAGCTTGCTGACATTGAAATGTGATAGGAGTCTTTTATGTTGTTTTTATTGTTAGTTCACAGAGTTTTGCATTGCTCCTCAATCCATACTTCGCAGCTTTGTACTCCATCTCAGTGCCTGATCTAAATGCGAGCGACTGAGTACGCAGCATGTGTCGTACATGACTGTTGATCCAGGGCTTCTGGTTGGGGAACATTCTGACTTGTGTGGTGGGCACAATATTTTCAACACAGGTGCTGATGTACCCAGTCACATAGCAGTTCTTCATAGTGGCTGCAGTTTGAAACACACCCCAGTCTGTTTGGGCAAAGCAGTCCTGCAGGATGCTCTCAGACTCTGGGGTCCACAGTTTAACAGGTCTGATGGATTGTTTCACTTTCTGCCTGTAAAGTATTCAAAGTAACTGCAGTTTAACCAGCAATTTAAACTGAAACAATATTTAAAAGACTGACAAAAACTCAGAAAAAACCCTACAAATTAGCCATATTTTGTTTCTTTATGTCTTGCGAATCATCTCACAACCATTCAAATTCATCTTGCAACCCCATGCACGGCCCAGTTATGAACCTGTGCTATTTTGGCAACTGCACATGTACTTTGAACTGTCTGTTGTCCCTCTTCAGCAAACCTGCCTTTGCACTTTAGAAACATTTGAACTTTGGCGAACTCAGAGTTAGTATTACGTCTGCAGAGCAGGGGGAAAAAAAGTTGTTCACAGAGAAAAAACCACAAAGATTTTACAGCGAGAATCTAAAATATTGTTGAAATTATTACGTAACTGCAGTGTGCTGTAAAATAAAAGCAGCCAGGGTGTACATGATGAGGTTACTTCAGCAGATTAATGGGGTCAGTCTTCTTTCCAGGTCTTCTATCATACCAAACTTACTTTGTTTTATACAGAAATGCCCAATAAAGTGAACAGTTGCTCGAGGCTACTGTAAGATTAAATTGATCTTGACAGTCTTTACAGCCAATGTGGTTTCAAACTTCAACAACATCACACTGTATGATGATGTATCACATACTTTTCTACTTATAGTTTTATTACAGTGTTTTGATACTTTAATTTATTGCATATTATGAGCTCAGTTTGAGTAAATGTATGTGTTATTGTTATAAAGGTGTCCTGAAAAGTCATCTCTTATAATCCATCTATACTCGAGCCCCACATAAAGCTCCTCTATCTCAGCCATTTATTAGAGATCCTCAGATAAATGAACTCTTCCTGCTTCATTTAGAGCTCGGGCACCTCAGCTCTGCTCATTGATTAGAGATGTGCTCAATAATTCAAAAAATAGCATTGGGAAAGAAGATGCTATTCATCATCAGTCAAGTCATTTGGGTGTTAGGCAATGACCCTTGCAGGCGCACCTGCTAAATCATTCGATGACATAATGAATGGGGTCATTTGTAACTGTATCATGCTGTGATTACCTATTCTTACAAAGGAGCCTTTTTGACCTCAATTCTGATTTAGTGAGTTTTGGTCTTGATACTCGAGAGCCTGAAAGTACACCGAGGAGAGTTTTAGAAGTTTTAGGAAAAAGTTTTAAGGACAAGTTTTTAGACGTGTGCTCAGAGCTGGAATGACAGAACCAACAACGCTAAACAAAAGATGGATTTAGCCCAGAAGTACCTTAAACCTGACCAGTAACCAACAGGAGGGGGGGGAATCGCCTAGTTTTATAGCAGTCTATAAGAAAATGACCCAAGGCTAACTTTCTCTTTGACCACAGCAAACACTTTCCTGATTAGGTTTACGGACTCGTTATGAATTCACTATGATCTTCATTTTGTACATTTATGGTCACATCAGTGTCCACAAGAACAATACATAAAGGTATACTTTGGAGCAGGCCAGCCTTGTGATCGAGCAGAACTATGATCAAACAGAATATCTCAGTTCCACAGTCCACGCTTCCATGACGGTGGCTGTGTCGGCCGTTTCCATGAAGTCTACAGCCTCAGCTTGACTCGAGGCTACAGACTTGGCTGCACGAATGTGGCTTGTGAGCTGATGGATGATGTGGAAATTGACCGTTTCATATGTGCATCTCTCATATGTCCAAATGACTCTTTGAAATGATCCCAGAAAAACACAGTTTAAGCAACACTTTTTATTGGAGAAAGAATAGTAGGTTTTTGGTAAGTAAAGAAAATGAAAGCTACACATAAAGACAGCAACAATTTTTTTTAAAGGGGGGTCAATCCACAGAAAACACAATGGCTAAAGGTTAAAAATTACTATAGCACTTGAAACACTGCACAGTCAAAAGACAGATCTTGTTTGTACTGTAAGTGTAATTAATATCTTAAAGTGTGATTCAGGACTTCATTACAAGCTGATACCACAAAATATATATACATATATGTGTGTGCATGTACATAAGTTCCGTTTTTAATCCTCCATACTGTTTATCTACGTTACACAGCCACATACAAAATAACAGAAATGTGTCATACATGGGTATAAACTCTTGCAGAGTGCATAGTGGATGTGAATCATCCATCCGTCCATTCTCGTACACTTATCCAACTCAGGGTGCAGGGCGGCTGGAGCCTATCCCAGCTGGGAATCAAGATGAATGCTTTCATTTTTTTCGTAAAATGGGTGTAACCTAGAAAATAATTATCTGTGACTGACTCCAGTTAAGTAGCTGTTTATCTCATTTTCCACAATTAATCAGTCGCGTGTTTTGAAATCGTCGGTTCATTTTTATTAATGTAACTCACAATATGGTGTAAATCTATACTGTAAATCTTATAGTTTGGAAAACTCTTTCTTTATATTTTGCTTTCGAGGATTTTTTAAGCCTCTTCACACTGACCTGTGAATCATTCAGCTCAAAGATGGACCAGTGCTGTGTCTACACACAACACAGCAAACAGCATTTCAGGATTCCTTTGTCATCTGTATTTATGAATATTTATCATTATGAAAATAGGAATTTCCTAAAATTACTAAAATATTTTTTAAAAATGTCACATTGTTATGTGTCATTAGATAAAAACCATGCAGAGAAAATTCCCCAGGATGCTGCATCAGGTGTTAGTTTGATGACGTTTGAGGCGTCTTCTTTTCTAATTTGATCACGATGCCCTTCTCTGGTCGTAGGATGAGCTCTCCAACCGGGCGGAGGTCTTCGCGTTTCTGACAGGCTTCGACTGTGAAGTTCCGCAAAATAGCCGCCAGCACCACCTTTTCTTCCATGAGTGCGAAACGCTGGCCTAAAGAAAATGACAGTAAAACAAACGAAGACGTGACGCACCTATTTGGAAACCTCACACAGCGAAGCGCGTATGGAGACTATAAATTTAAAAGTCCTTACCTATACAGTTGCGGAGTCCAGCTGAGAAGGGGACGTATGCATAGGCAGGCCTTCCCACCGAATTCTCCGGCAGAAAACGCTCAGGCCTGAACTCTTCGGGCTCGGGGAAGTACCGTGGATCACGGTGAAGAGAGTAGGTGATTATGATCGCGTTTGCGCCTTTAGGAACCTTGAAACCGTCTAAAAGTACGAAGAAAGTATGACACCAAAAACAGGCAAAACCGATTACTCAGATGCATCTGTTACGTGGCCACGACAACAGAGGAAGACTGGCTTCCCTTTTTGTGAAGAGGTATCAGCACCGTCTTGTGTTTGGGGTCAATGAGCCATTTGTTTCAGGTGCCAACGATCTAATCTTTAACTCACTGATATAGCAGTCTTCACCGAGGCTACGAGCAAAGAAAGGCACAGAGGGAAACAGCCTCAGAGCCTCCTTGATCACACACTCCAGGTACTTGAGCTTCTTCAGGTCCTCAGTGCTGGTGGGCCGGGAAGATGTACCTTTGAACATTAAACAGCACCACAGCACAGATTAGACATACAGTGATACTTAACCTGCCTCAGTAGGTAAAAGTGCAACAGTACATCCTAAAATTCACCTGTAAATAGGACAGCACTCAAGATCTGTAACTCTCTATAGAGCAATAATTGTTATCAACCTTGTGACTGTAAATCAACAATCATTAACATAACAAATTAATTATATAACCAGGTGTGGTAAGGTAATCTAATAGCTCAGACACAACAGGATAAATTAGGATAGTAACCTCTTTGCAAATATGGTGAGGTTACAAGGATTTTGGTAACTTTTTGCACTTTTAACAACCAATTGCACGTACTTGCAGTGGCCAGCTATCTCAGAACAACCACTTTTGATTCCAAGTCATTGCACAGGTCACATGGTGGGAGTCGACCTGTCTCCAAATAACTGTGATCCGAATCAGCCCATATGGGCTGGTGAAGGTTTGCAGACATTTGTGGCCAAATTTATAAATGCAGACAGATCACGAGGACATTGCAATCAATCTGGATCAGTCAGTGCAACTCATCTGCGGTGCAACTCTTTGCAATCGGTGATTTCACTCAACTGGATACCAGTTGTTTGCGTTCTTGTTATAGTCCTATATAAAAAGCTGCATCTATGTCGGTAGTTAAATCGGAATTTTTAAATTCTTTTTTAGATCTATGCAGTTCTTTCTGTAATCTGAATATAAGTGGTTGATGTCAGTTTCTGTTTAATATTAATTTCTGTGTATGTACATTTGGGTGATTCACTGCAGTAAATTGCTGTACTATCATAAACACATTGAAAGTTATCGCTAACTTGCCCCCATTCAATCACAATCACAGTGATAGCAGACTGACTCCATGTTATTGCTGTTTTATCACCATCTTAATGCACCACAGTCAACCTGAAGACAGCAACTGACCCTGGTCCCCGTCTTCAAAGCAACCATTTCAAAGACAAAAAGGTTATAAGTTCACTGCACATGGCTACAAAAGTCATGCCACGGTCTCCAATCACTGCTTCCCCAGGTGTGGCTGTAGCATAGGGTTTACATTGGAAATATAAGTGATGACCATATGGCAAAATTATCCTTCTCTACTTGTGGACAAATTAGCCTGGTTGCCTATGGTTACAAGGCCATCGGTAAAGAAAGTTATTATGCTGCACTTTTTGTCTGTGTATTCTGGCGGGTATGTTCACAGCTCTTATCCCTGAAAAAGCTCCCCGTGCCTTACAAAGAACAAATGAGTTTGAACAAAGATGAGTCAAAAAGCCCTCAGGCAGGAACAAAACAACACCATTAAAGTGGTAGAGCCTGTTATTATTACCGAACACCTCCTGTAGCTCTTGTTGAACTTTCTTGTGCACCTCAGGGTGCGAGCCCAGCAGGTGGAGAGCCCAATTCATAGCGGCGGCTGTAGTATCATGGCCCTGCAAATAAAGAGAGTTAATTAGAGACTTTTTTAAAGACCCTTTATTGAAACAGGATATGTGGATTATTCTCCCATAAGAGGCTCACATCATTATCTCAGAAAGTAAATCCTTTATTGGCACAAAGTGCAGTTTTTTGGGTAATATAAATGTATTAATAAGAGCAGCCTTAAGTATTCCTTTTCATTGCTTAACCACCAACCCGAAACATAAAGGTGTCCACTTCCTCCTGGATGTCCTCATGGCTCATCTTGCTGCCGTCTTCATAGGTGGTGCTCAGGAGCATGTCCAGAAATGCCCGTCGTTTCCTCTTGCCTTGGTCGTTTTCGCTGTCTGACTCGTTGCAGGACATGTTCTCAGCTCTTTCATGGATCACCTGAAAATAAATGGGAAGAGAAGAAGAGATGCTTCTTCTGAACAATTTCATGATTTCTGCATGATCGCGCAACGTGGAAAAGCGACCCGCTCCGTTACTCACTTTGTAGGTAAAGGAGTGGAGGACCTTGAGTGTTTTGTCGTGGTCGCGGCCTTCACTAAAGTAAGTGTAAATGAAGTCAGGCCATAACCAAGGTGACCGCTGTCTGCGACTGACAATGTCGCTCATTCTGAGAATAAAGAGAAAGACAGCAGATTAGATCTTTTTCTTCTACTATAATTTGCATTAGAATGATAAAAGCAGTAACTCACCTGTACACGCTCCTAACATACTCCGAATCAGAGTTACTCTGTGCATAAATTTTCTTTCCCATTGCAGTTTCTGTCAAGAAATTAAGGGTATATAAATATAAAACACCCTTTTTCTAATTATTTATTTTGTATACCTGCATTTGTTAAGCACAAAAAGGGTCAAAGGTTTATCCAACTCAAAGGGTTGACAACTTAAAGGAAAAACCTTTACAGTTCAACCCCTACAGTAAAGGGATCTGGTGTCTCCGTTATGTCGTTGCAGATATTTCACTGGATTGGATTCGCCTTCCACCTTATAGAGAAAAATGAATCTAGAGTTGTTCTGGGAGATCACCGTCATCATTTGACGACTGGACTCGTCTCTTCCAGAATGACATAATGCATGAGGGCTCAAAAAATGCGACCGAGACCCACTCATCATTTCAACCCAATTAGACTGCATGAGTGGATGAATGGTCTCACTGCTAATCCCTACCATTACCAATTCTAATGAGAGAATATGTTTTGGAAGGAGAAACCATGCCATGCTGAATCTGCTCTGTTCTGGATGCGTATCACCTTAACGCAGGGTTTTCCTTTAAGTTGTCCCAGATTTGCACATTCTGCTTACCGCAGATAATGTCGAGAGCACAGAGGGTGATGAGACTGAAGCAGTTGAATGGACCCTTCCCTGCGTGGTTTTCCAACTTCTCCACCAGAATCTCAGCCTGCTCGTTCATCACTTCCAAGAAGTCCTCCAGGATGGAGAAGTGAAAGGTGGGCGTCAGCATCTTCCTCCGCTGACGCCACTTGGTCCCAGTGCTGATCAAAGATAAGAAGGCGTTATGCACTTTATATTATTTCATTTGCAATAATAATGCTGTAGATAGGAGCTTCTTTTTGTTTTGTGCATAGTCTTAGCTCAAGTTTTGATATATGAACGATCTAAATCTTTTGATCTTTCCTGATGGACAGATGGGATGTTTGCTATGCCACAGTTATACCTAGTAAGCAGACCAGTTCCCAGCCAAGGATGCAGAAACTTGTATGCAAAAGCTTTCTCCATGTGAATGCTGTTAGCCAGAACCGGCTTAAAGAAAAAGTAGACAGAAACATGTCATGAGTAATATTTGAGGCAAAAAGTTGTTTACTTAAAGAAATCTTCAGTGCACAATCGAGCATGCTATGTTCCAACAGTCCCTGTCGTCACAGGGGGAAAGAAATGATTCACTCAGACTGACCCTGCAAGCATCCACCTTAGTCCATTATCTTATCTAGATGTATGATGAAAACAAGTTACACATACAGTTTAGGTGGGACATATTGTAACTTCTTTAAGGAACATGAGGAATTTGTGCTAAGAGGAGTAACTGGCTTCAGCTTAATGTTTGAGTGGTGGGTGGCAGGAATTCTGTATCCTGCACTGTATAAAAGTGCAAAGACATCCTAAGATGTCATCACAGACTGCTTAGCTGATCTCAAAGACTTCAACGGGATCTCATCCAATCCATCTGTAACGACAGTGCAGCTTCCACTTCAGTGACATGTGTGGTTTGTTTACCTGCTTCGCTGAACGGGGATGGAAATTGTCCATAGGCTTACTCATCACAGGCATATTTACAGTATAAGACGTGCTGCATCCACTCTGTATTTTGGATAGGTGTCAGTCCGCTTACCTCAACCGTCTCAGCGTGATACAGAACCACAAAGGGGACCGGCCCGACCCAGAGTTTAAACAGCGGCTTATCTCGGAACTCCCAGGTAAAATCCTGAATTTGACGAAAGAAGTCTTAAAGAGAAAAATAAAGATGTTGGGTACAAAAATCACGAGAAACTCAATGTGCTTCATCACTTTGAGTACTTTAAATGAACACGTTGCTTGCTTGCTTACCGCCCGCATTGTTTTTGAACTGCAGAGCATTCCCAATGAAGGGGTAAGTGGTTCCCAGCTCAGGGATCGGCTTCATCTCAAACCATTTGTGCAGGTAATCGCTCAGCAGCTTGTAGGTTAAGTAGGTCAGAAAAGCAACAAAGATGCTAACTCCGAGTAAAGTTGTGCTGTAACTGCCAATTAAAACTGCCATTTTTCATGCCGTGTGTGTGCTCAGCCTGTGTGTGCTGAAATGTCGGTGCCAGGCTGTCCTTAAAAGCTCTGTGACATGTTTTTGCCCTGCCTTTTACTCCTCCTCTCCTCTACTGTCCTGTAGTGGGTAAAGGGGACCCCTGGTCTTACATTGCCATCTATTGCCCAGGAGGAGAGGAGGATGTGTGAGGGACTTCATTGAAAGTTTATTAAATTGACATTTATAGCATGAGATAACAGGTAAATGTACATTTTCAAATATGAAAAACGTGCTCTCTGCTGGCACGAATAACCCGTGTTAATTATTTACTGCGTGATCAAGAACTTTGTCCGATTTATTATCTCCGTGTATTTATCCACATTAACAGTTCGTGTCCTACCTGCCTGGTTAATAAGTGACAGTCTTATCTGTGATTGCCTTGTGTTTTTTTTTTCTTTTTATGTCATCATAGCTCTTCAGCTTTGCACGCTAATTACCTTTAGCAATGGAAGGAGTGAGCCTGTAATATCTCATTCCTGTTTGAGCCAGGATTTCTGCTGCCCAGGCCCCACAGCTACTGAAAGGACTTACACTCCTTTACTAGAGAGCCCTGCTTTAAAATATGTGGTCTGCCAGTCTCCTTAATGTTAATGCGTCCACATTAATAAGCATTGATATCTTCCCTGATGCTGGCTTTTGAACTGTGAGCTGATAACAAGGAAGGAAGGTCTCTGTTTTGACAAGGTGGTGCCCGAGGTTTCCAAAAAGGATTTGAAAATCACAGATTTTACGACAGGAGAGTTTTTAAGTTTTCCTCAGTCGATTAAAACTGGAGATTTTGCTAGTAGTGGCTTTGACTCGTGCAGAGAATTCTCTGAATCTTTTAATAATATCATGTGTCTAAGTGATGAATTCTTAGATAAACCCTCCCAAGAAAGCCTGAACCATTGTGGGAATGTGATTTGTTTTCAGTAATTTCCAGACATTGTAGTCTACAAAGACTGTAAAAATGTCACTTTTAGAAACGAACATCCTTAAGACAATTTGTTCAGCCTTAAGAATGTTTTGAAAAAGTATTTGTTGGAAAATAAGCATGCCATTTAAATATTGACTGATAATAAGGTAAAAATAATTTTGGTAGTTTTTACGGTAAAACATTTCCGCTGGTAAAAAAAACAAAAACCTAGGTAAAGACAGTGCACCTTAAAAACATTGCCTGAGTGGCTGGAAATATACTGCAAATTAGAACAACTTCGTAGCTTGCTTTTGACTCCTTAGTACAAAATGTAATACTGAGCTTTAGCCACTAGATGTTCGATGTCAACTTCTTTTTTGTTTGTTTTTTCCATATTACCCTCTGCATTGGCATACAATATAAAATAGGACTAGACTGGAAACAACAATAAAGGAGGATGTTACGAATGAGCAAGCAATAAATCTGTGAATTCCACGATTTTTATATTATTAATAAAACGTTTAATATTTTTATTTAAAATATTTATGCGGTTTTATTGCATTTATTATGCAAAAATACAACTCTTGCAGTCAGTCTCGTGCAATCAGTAGCGGTTTTTGATACGGTCGACATGGGCGGTTGCCCGGGGCGGCATCACGGGCATCGGCAAAAAAAAAAAAAAAAAAAAATTGCTCGTACTCATGCTGCCCCGACATCAGCCAGCGCACATTGGGAATGGCATAGGCACCGATCGGTTTTCTATGGCCCATTTGCTGGGAGTAAGGACGCCCTCCGTTTGCCAGGTGCGCCTGCTGCTTGCGGCACAGGGAGGAGAGGGCGGGGCGGCGACGGATTCACTGGTGGCTGGAGCGGCATCTAATAACCAACTCGCAAAATAAAAACAAACCAACAAACACGAAAACACCAGACATCATGATACAGAGTTATAATTTGCGCCGATGATTTTTCGAAATTCTATACGTGAAAAGTGAGCGCGAGAGCCCTCAGTGCGCCTGCTTGCTGCTGAAGTCAAAGTAAACTTTATTGTCATCTCCGCTACATACAGTCCAGTGTAGAGAGAGACGAGACGACGAGGCTCCAGTTACAGCAGTGCAAGTAAACAAACAATAAATATAAGAAGAGTAAGAAAATGAATATACACTTTAGGACAAGGGGTAAAGGGATCAATAACAATTTAAAATTTATAATTTACAGTTTGATGATTTAAAGTACACACAACCCTTCAAAGGGGGAGGGGGGGCGGCTGCTTCCAGATAGAGCACATTTCATTCATAATGATGTAAATCCAAGCCCATTATGTATTCATGATTTGAATCCTGGGTTGTGTGAAATCCCAGAAATAAACCTTAGACAAAGTGAATTTGTGAACTAAGGTGTAGGTCTATTAGGTTATGTTGTGACGATCCTGGAGTTGGGGGATTTGTGTTCATACTGGAGTGCAAAATCAAAACCAATGTAAGATGGGGCAAGGATACCTAGACCCCGGGGCTTAGAGTACGCTTGGGGAGTGTGATTGTGTGTACAGTGTCTCTTTATGTCTGTCTCCACGTTGGGTGAGTGTTGAGTAAGTGCATATGAGAGCATGAGGGTGGGAATGGATGTTTGTATCTGTGTGTGCCTGTTTGTCTGTGTCCATATGTCAGGTTGGGTATCAGACGCCACCTCTCTGGGGACATCTCAGGCCCTCCAAGGTCTGGAGGCCTATCTCCCCCCACAACTTCCCCTGCCAGTGACAGACGCCCTCAGACACCGGTGCGTTGGTGGGTCTTGGATGAGCATCCAGGTACACACCGGCTCACTCCTTGGTGGCTGCTTATCGGGGCCTGGAGCCTGGGGCTCGCTCGGGCCACTTCGGGGGTGGGGTGCCCTCGGCCTGGGGCTCGGTCACTCTGGCGCAGCTGGCTGCCGGTGGAGCTCCCGGGCACGTCACTGCAACCCCCCTGGCTTCTGCTCCGCGGCTGCTGAGTGACCCCCCATCTGGGACTTTCCTCAGCTCTTTCTGGGACAGTGGCGCGGCTGCCCCTCTGTTGGTCTTCCTTGGTCTCTTGTGTTCTGGGGGCCTCTGGATGTCTGGAGTTTTGATCTCCTCCATACCTGCTTCATGCCCTGGAGGACGGGGCTGTGGCCCCCCCACACCCTCTAGCAGATCATTACATGAAGGAACCTTTTAAAAACAAGTGTGTTCATGCTCACAGGTGTACACACGGGTGCTCACACACACAAACTACACCCTTTTTACCTTAAAGCACACTGTGCGCTGTCGATCTTACTTGCTGAACAATAATGTTTAATATTTAGTATTTACTGTTATATTCCCATAGATCATCATGATGTTGTTTATTCTATTGCTCTAGTCTTCTTCTGCTTGTTTGCTTTTTTTCTCAACAGGTGATCCAGGAAAAGAGAGGGAAAAAAAGGTGATGAAGCAAATTTTCATTGTCTTTTCTCTCTCTCTTTTCTCCCTTTTCTTTCCCTCTCCTTCCATTAACTTTCTTCTGAACTTTTCTTCTTGTCCAGTCTGGCCTGATTACAATAACTTAGAATAAAAATAACTAATAAAAGAAAAAAATGAAAAAGAAAAAAAAAACAATGTAAGATGGACAAGAAAAGTTCAAAGCCATCAGGTGCTCAGTTTAGAAAAAATGGAAAAGAAGAGGAGGAGAAACGAGCAAAAGATACAGGTAAGCAGATGTGTCATTGGCAGGTCATCCTGAAACAATCAGAATCAGAATACTTTATTAATCCCTAAGGAAATAATGTGGATTACAGTTGCTCCAAAAAGAAATGGTAAAAATAGTAACAGTAACAGACTAAACTCCAAACAATACATTATGTTACAGATTTTAATATTAATTAGTCATTGTCAATTGTTGATTTGTCCTGTTCTCATTGTATGACGAATTATGATGGCTGTTTGGTAGCCGTTTGCATACAATGCATACTTCCTCTCTCTTCATATGTGTGTGGGGCAGAGGGAGTGTTCGCCCGGGTGCCAAACAGGCTAGGACCGCCACTGAGTGCAATGTTTATACAAAAGGCAACACAATCAGAAATTGGAAGTAACATACAAACACTAGTTTATGTTAATTCTTTTACCCATTAACCCCTGAGGCTCTTTTCCAAACGGAATGATTTCTGTCATATTTTAAGCTACTTGTAGAATAAAATCACTGAGTGTACATTAAAATTAAGTGAATGCGGTCTCTCGCTGTATACATCATTACTGATATACACTGAGTTGTGAAACTCATCATTAAGAATAGACTTGAGGTCTTCAAATCCTGTCTTTATTGTGGAAAGAATCAAGAATGCAATCTGTCATGATTATCAAGGATAAACAAGTCAGTCCTTCAGCCGATTAGTCAAGCCGAGCGCAATGAGAAGCTTCTGGTGAAATGCTGGTATCCTTTCCTTATGGACAGGCCAGTCCAGAATGCAACGTGAACGTAACATTCCTCTGCGGAGGAAGAGTGAGTGAAACAACTTGTGATCGTGCACATCCTGAAGAAAGACCAGGATGACTGAGTCCCTGCTTTCTTCGATGACTTGTTGAAGTGCATGATAGACTTTAAATCTGGTGACAAGAAAGAGAAGACATTGTGCTATTAAACAATATTATCCGACTAAGATAATTTTGCAACTTTTGCAATAAATAAATGACTGTTTGATCTCAAAATTATAGAGTTAGTGTGTGAACATGTAAAAAACAAGCAATTCGGAGCGCTTAAATCTACAGGTGAATAGGGACAAGTTCTACATATTGCTTGAAATGAACTACTATTGCTTTAAAAACACTATATGAAAGGTGTAAGTGTACTGATTTTTAATCAAAGGAAGGAGAATTTGATAAAACTGCCTTGCACATCACCATTTTTTTTCTTGTACTTAGCTTTCACCTGATACATAAAGTCACAATAAAGCATAATCTAGTGTATGTTTTATTTACCGTCTACACCAGGGATCTTTGAGGAGACTTTCGGTGACGACAAACATGATTTTTCTGGACTTTTTCATATTTGTCACAATGGATTCCACCTGTGACATGCCAGCGACTGAATCTCGATCCTCTAAACAAAACTGGCACTTTTCATTCTCTAAAGGGACCAACCTCCTCTCCACCCAACTGGAGTCTTCCTCCGTACGTATGACATAAGCGTCGTACTCATATTCTCTGCCTTCGTCAACTTTGGCATCACTGAATCCTAATGTGCGATTGATCATTATGTTCCAGTAAAAGTGGATCCTCCAGTCATGAAACCGCACCGTGAGTGCGGTTACAATTAGCAAGATGACGGCTGTGCTGCTCACTATGTAAAGAGTCTGAAATGGGGTCATGTCTTTGCAAGAAAGGGGGTCGAAATCCATGATGGAGTGGTTAAAGTAAGCTCGTGGAGTGTTGCACACATACTCGTCCCTGACATTTGGCACACTCGTCGTATTTGTGGTATTCAACCACGTCACGAACCACAGGATGCTCTCGCATGTGCAGTCGAATGGATTTCTGCCCATGATAAGCTGGGTGAGGTTGCTCATGGGAGTACGAAACACTTCAGGTCTCACGCTTGTGATCAAGTTCTTCTCAAAACGTAATACCTGCAGCGACTTCAGGTCATCGAAAACAGAGTCCTTGAGATTATTTATGAGATTGTTGCTAAGGCTTAGCTCCTTGAGGTGAGTCAAACCTTTCAAAGCCTTCAGTGGGATCTCATCCAGTCCATTATAATCCATCTGTAAGGATTCCAACCTCTGCGCATCTTTGAGAAACAACACCGGCCCACCAAGGTTGGCACTCTTCCACAGTCGGGCCAAGTTGTTGTGCTGGAGTTTCAACACCTTTAGGTTTACAAGCCCCTCTAGCAGATTGTCTTTGATGTTAGCAACATTGTTGTTGCTGAGATCCAAGACAGAGAGGTTGGTCAGGGGTTTGAATGGAGAGTGATCTAGGTTTAGGGCTAAAGCTTTAAGACTTCTCCCCAAAGTCAGGACTCTAAGGTTGGGCACATTAATAAAGGAACTGGAGCTTAGGTCAATTGACTGGAAGTTATTGCTCATGTGAATTTCCTGAACCTGATCTAGGCCTTCGAATTCTCTGCCTGTCAAAGTTTGCTTGATATGGTTGTAATCTAGAAGAAGAACAGTGAGGTTTCGCAAAACAGAGAAGCTTCCGGGATTGATCTGCGCTATATTTGTATTTATAAGATTTAGCCATCTGACTGGTGAATCTGCAAGAGATGCTAAGGTCTTGTTGGTGATGTTTCGGAGTGACGGACAGCTAATCCAGCTTATGTCAAGTTTTTTAAGACTTTTTAAGCCTGCAAAGGTGTGCTCTCCGATTTCCCGGATTGCAGTCCTCTGTAACATCAAACTCTCTAGCATGCCTAATGGCTGGAAAGCAAAATCATCAATAACTGGGGCAGCGGTATGACCTTTCACCAGTGCTTCTGTAAGTGCCAGTTTTTTCAATCTATTGAGCCCCTGAAATGTCCCATTGGTTAGGTGCTTAATGTTATTGTGCGACAAATTTAGAGTTTGAAGTTTAGATAGCCACTGAAATGAGCCGTCTTCAATTTTACCCATGCCATTACTGGACAGATCCAAGAAGGTTAGATTTGTCTTCTGCAGTCCTGTAAAGACTTTGTTTGTGACCATGACTAGACTCATTTTCCGAAGAGAGAGAGCATCGATGGCTGTCCCAGACAACTCTGAGCACAGTTTGGAAACCATCAGAGTTCCCAAGTTAACCCCATCCATGATTAAAGTGCGCAGGCCTGAAATGTGCTGAAAGCAGCCGGGCTCCAACTGCAAACAAACAATCACAGAGATTTTTTTTAGTGAGACGGAAAAAGGAAACAAAACAGACAACCGAAAGGAATGTGCTACAGTAACTCTACTTTCTACTGCCAGTTCCGATTTTGATGGAATTTCATTTCCCATTTCTGGATTAAACAAGTTTCTTACTGTTTTTAAAAACACAGATGACAGGTTGAGGACTTGCAGAGAGGATGAATGGTCAAGAAATGAAAAGTCATCTTTCTTCAGAGTGGTGAAGTCATTGAATGCCAGGCTGAAGTTCACCAGGCTGGGCAGCTGAGGCTGGGAGCCGAGCTTGGGTGACTGCAGTTTGTTTTTAGAAACATCTAGAAAGGTTAGGTTCTGTGGATTATTAAAGAAGAGGGAGACAAGAAGAAGGGTTATTTAATGCTGTGCACAAGAGGCAAACAATTGATCCACAGCATATGTCAGACAAAATTTCATAAGCAGCACTTCTCTCAGGTCACAGGATAGTTTGCTCCATCTCTCTACAAAGACAGCTCACATATGCACCATCCATCCATTTCATATTAAAATTCCTCGGCTCTTTGTTTTTTTTTTATTATTGTTTTATTTTATTTTATTTTATTTTTGGTGGTAGGTGGAATTTACGTTACTCATGTGTATTACTTTTGCAGGACAGTCCATAGTTATTAGGTTTTAACTGTTCTTACTTGCCTTTATTTCCATTAAGTACAAATTAAAGAATGGCAGAGGAACTCCAAAGGGTCCCCCCCCCAACACCATCGTTCCAATCATAAAGAAAGCGTCCCACATTTTTCACTGGCTCTAGTTTTCCAAAGTTAACACTGCAGGGCGGATGCTTTTTTGGTCAAAATGTCTGGCTTTTTTATCTAGTGGCTGTGAAGAAACCAGGAAACATCAAGTGCAGGTTACAATGTCCGTGTCTTTTGTTGCAGATGCATGCAAAACTGAGAGAACTACACGTCACCACAAAGATATAAGTGGTGCAGATTTTGTAATTTAATGGAAACAACCATTAAAAAAAGGAAATACGGCTACAATGAAGACTGGCTGAAGCAAGCGGAAAAAGACTGTCAGACTTTGTTGGGGTGGGGTGAGTCACGCATATGAAATATGTGGCTTGGAAGAAATGCGCTGAGCAACAGATGCATCCCAGCTGAAAAGATGATTGGAAGGCAGAATCCGTGATGAAACAACAGCTAACAACTGCTGTAACAGTTAGTTTAGAAAAAGTTGATATGTGTATTTAATAAGACTGGAAAAAAAAACGCACTAACTTTCACTTCCTGCTAATCATAGGAAGTTCGGAAAATCGAACTGAAATTAATACACAAACCTCTTCCGTTTACATTTGTGGGACTTGATTTTTGAAGCTATATGTGGCAAAATTTCAATATCTCTCTCAGAGGAAGTAGGAAGCTCCACATTTCCTCACACACACACATACTCTTTACCCCAAATTTAATTTGTTTGGATACCAACACATCAGTAGATATCAAACAAATGGCAGCAAGCTTTGGGCAGCAGGCTGTATAACCTAAATCCATGACCTAACCTAACCTAAATCCCCAAAACACTGATCACTGATGATTTGTATGATAAAAAGAAAACTAACTGAAACAGAGCTGTCATATTAATAATGAGGAGCAAACGTACAGTTTTTGGCCTTGAAATATAATTGAGTCAAGCAATAATTAGTCATCTAAGTGATCCGACACATCAGTACCTGCAGTGACGAGAAGGGTTCTCCCTGCAGCTTTAGTCTATTACTAGCCAAGTTCAACGATGTCAGTCGGGTGCAGTGGCTCATATCTCCAGTCTTCAGCAAATGCACCTGATTGTGTTCCAGGTTCAACATCTGCAGCAGAGGCAGTGTTTGGCACAAACCCGCGTCCACCTTGGTGATGCTGTTGTAACCGGCGTCGAGGTGCAGGAGGCCCGGGTACAGGCTTAGTGACAGCGGGGTAATCCCTCTCAGTATGTTGTGGGACACATCCAGGCTGGTGATGTTCCTGGGAAGGTCTGAAGGGATCGCACTGAGGCGGAGGCGACTGCAGTCAGCTCGGCCGTCTTCCACATAGCAGGAGGTCTTCTTCTCAGAGGCATCGCAACGGTACGGTCCCGTCAAAACACAACACGTGACGAGGATCCATGACAGGAGACGGGAACAATGGGCGCACATCATTTCAAAGACCTTTAAAGAAGAGAGAAGGGTGGATTTGCATTCAAATTTGTTGCTGGGATGGTAAGACTAAAGAAAAGGCTGAGAAGCCCTCTGTGGAGCTGGGTGGAACTGAGACATGTTTTTCTTACTTTTTTTTTTTTTTTTTACTTTCCTCTATATTAATAACAATTATAACTCTACACAATTTGTTTATATAAAAATATAATATTTGGTATACTGGGAAAATTACAAAAACAATGTACCAACGATTTCAATTGTGACACTACACTGTAGAACTAGTAAACACTGTTGTGCAAAAGTCTTGGACCATCCCTCACTTCTTTATACAAGTAGTTTACTTCCAAGGAGCCAAACATTCTTGGGCAGTAGTTTACTAGACTTTGCCTGCAGTACAGGCTGGATAAACCTGAATGGAAAAATAAACAATAAAAGATCACGAGTCATGGATTGACCTCCACTGAGCCCAGACCTCAATATTACTGAAACAGGGTGGGATCATCTCGACAGAGAACAGAACAAAAGGCAGCCAACATTCAAAGAAGAGCTCTGAATGTCCTCCAAGAAGCCTGGAGAACTTTTCCTAAAGACTACCTAAAGATATTAGAAGAAAGCTGCCTAAGAGAGCTCGGGCTATGTTTAAAGCAACGATGATCATACCAAATATTCACTGTCGAGCTCGTTGTTTTTACCTTTTCATGTTTCAATAAGTCGCGGCAACCTTTTCGTATTTCCTATCAAAATATAAAGAGATGAGCGGTGGATCCAGCCCTTTGCGCAGTTCTGTAACTTTGAAAGCTTTCAAAAATATCCGCCCTCGTAATTACAGGGTGACTACAGCGCTCCCACGCTGACCTTACAAGCACACTAATATTTTGAATGCAGTCCATACAGATTTCTTACCAGATGTGAACATTGCACAATACCTTCGACAGTCAGAGTCCAGACAGAAGATTCCCCCTGCAGCTGCACGGCTTCTATCGCTGAACGCACACAGCCACAGCGGCGCTTATGAGGAAATGAAACTGTGGTTTCGTTTCTTCTTCGGTGGTGGGTAGCCACTGGAGAGCTAACCATTTCACGCAGGCGGATAGCCACAGATATTGAGATATTAAGTTTGCATAAAATTTATATGCATCATATCCTACACTCCAGAGACACGTCGGGTGATTTGACGTCTAGTTTCCGAACAAACTTTTTGGACTTGCGTGTAGACCGTAGACAGGATTCAGGAAGGCGTGGTGTAAACAGATTGAGTCAGCCGGTCGTCTATTATGTTCGTGCCTTCTGAAACATTTGTCGGTGGTTTCATATATTAAACCGGGAACCGTTTCTTTAAACATGTTTAACATCCGCGGTGAGTTAAACAGCGACTGAGATGCGCCTGAGCAAATACACTGCTGTGTAGGAAAAGTGTCGTAAATATGTGCAGGTAACAACAGACAGCTGTAGTTATTTCTCTTTTTCTTTTAGGCATCCTTTAAATTAATAATTAATTATATTTATTATGTTATAAGTTATTAAAACAAAAAAATTGTTACTTTATATTTATTTAGTTAGTTCGTTTTTTTTAGGATATGAAACTAGTCAGATGTCATTTAGGTAGCTCAAAGTTTATATGTGGTACTCTAAAACGCACACTTATTATAGTGACAGGACCAGAATAAATACGAGGTTTTCACTATCCAAAAAAACAACAACTGCTGCTTCTCTTTTAAGAGGAGTAGCATCTTACAGCTAAGCACTTGTTATAGCAAGTGAACCACACACCTGTGGGATATGGTTTCCCTTACCCTGATGAGGTTTCGATTTGGGGTCACAAACACAAGGCCTGGGTGCCAGAATAAGCTCTGCTAAGAGTCCAATCCAACCCACTGCATAACTTTGGAAAAACTTAATTTTGAACTTTCAACTGTGTTTTAAAGCTTTTCCTACATGGCTTTTCCCTCATGGTCATTCATACATGTAATATTCTTTATTTTGGTATCAGCCAGGCTCTGCTCTCTCATCTTCAGCTAGTTCAGAATGCAGCTGCCCGACCCTTGACAGGCACTCGTAAACATGAATATATCTGTCCAGTCTTGGCTCGTTTATACTGGCTTCCAGTACGTTGTAGAATCGATTTTAAGATTTTCTTTCTTGTTTTTAAGTCTCTAAATTAGCTGTGACGGGTTAGCTCCGTCAAACCTCTCAGACCTACTCTCAGGTCAGCTAATAAGTTGCTTGTAGTTGTCCCTAGAAACAAGCTAGGGCCTTTGCGATTGCTGTGCCCAAACTTTGGAACAGTCTGCCTCTTCATATTAGGATCTCTCCAACACTTGACATTTTTAAAAACCCATCATCACTTAATTGTGACTGGGCTTTTGTGTGATTCTTTGTGTGTGTTTGTTCTGCTTTTTACTTTTTTACTATGTACAGCACTTTGGTCAACCTTTGTTATTTAGAGGCATAAACACAGTCATTTAAGACTGTGTTTTTGTTAAGTTATATTTAAGAGTACACCCTAAACAAATGTACAGAAAGCACACTTTACAGTTTCTCTCTCTCTGCTTTAATTTTATTACATTTATTCACAGAGTATCAAGTTCTCCCTGATTGTTCCGAGGCCTGCAGGAACACTGCAGCGTACAAACTGACATCTCATTACATGACCTGATATGTCCTTATTCAGAACGACAGAGAAGTGAAATCTTGTTGTTGTAAATCTGAACTTGGTGTTAGTAACCACTGGAGGGCAGTAAAACGCTGCTATTAAACCATGAGCTTAAGTAATGCTGTGCTGTTTGTTGGTGGGCGCTATGAGTCCTCTTTCAGGGTACAGCACATATTTATAGTGACAGGTCTTTCAACAGAATGACACAACAAATGTCAATGAGCCCGTATTATACAGTTTGTATGCATCTTTGTGTTGGAGATTGCATTACACATACTGGATAATGTGCTAAAATCTATGGATTTGTTTCTGTTTTGCAGGGTGCTTTAATTGAATATATTATCTGACCCCACATAACTTTTCTTCTTATTATTCTATTAGAAAATAGAATAATAAGAAGTCCTTTTGGTAGGGACCCAGAACAACACAGTTCAGAACGCAATCATATCTACACTATGGACATAAATGAAGCATCAATGTTATTTCACTCCTGACTCTTGCAACCGATGACACTGATTATATTTATTTTAGTTCAAATTAATTATTTAATGCAGGGAGTCAAAGATGTATGACTTCCACCAGAGATGTACAGTGCAGGTAATTTCATTTTAAAGTATAAGTTACTATGATTGCAGCTGTAGGCTGCAGCTAAGTGCATTACATAGGCAGTCCAAATACCTATAAATCTGAAGGTAATCACCATGGCAGGCCTTTAAAAGGTCAGCAGTGATAGAAAATCAGAAATTACTTACAGCTGGTGTAAGTTACATAAAAAAAATTAAAAGCAATAATGTTAGACTGACAATTATTCTTTAAACTGAATTTCACTTGAGATAAAAACCTTTATTTTTTTTATGGAAGCATAAAGATACAAGTGCCAGTTGAGCCAAAGCATTTTCATTATCTTAACATCAATTATCATACTGCGGGGGTTGCATGTCCCATCTTTTGCCATACAACACTGCCGTAGTTCAAACCTGCAATGAAGTGCTACTGAAATAGTTTTCACTGAACTTTAAAAATATTTTTTCCTGTATTTTCAGCCATCATTTAGTTTTTTAACTGTGGTCTGAAAAAAAGAGGAAAAAAATGGACCAATCTTAAGAATTTTCACTGTGAGCGTGTTAACATTTAGCCTCAGAGAGCTGCAGCTGTGCACTTTCTGGATTTATAGTATCATAGAACTGCATACATAAGTACTATCTTTTAAATGTGGAGATAGCAACGTGCGATTAACATCTTAAATCTCTTAAACTCCACAGACCGTGTCAGCGTTTTTCCTGTCTTTTTCATTTTCCATCTCTCCTGCACACTGCTAATCGATTAATTATGCAGAGATGGATGAAGGAAGGTCACTGACCCTGCAGCAACATTTTAACACAGCATGTTTACTCTGTCTATTAACTGGATTAGTGCTATGGATGAGGACAGCTGTGTTGCATGAAAAGGAGGAAACATTACATTGCTTCAGTTTGGAAAAAGAAAAGCCTTCTTCTCTCTGTAGTCAGACCCGAAGATATGTAAACACACCATTCTCTCACCTCCCTTTTCTCCTTCATCCCCCCCTCAGATTATTGGGCTGCAGAGCAGGTACTTCCTGGAACAGACCTGAGGCCACTGATTGGTTTACCCCACCACTTAAGCTGAGGCAGCTTACAGGGCGTTGTGCCAACTCCTGGATTGCTGAAGACCTGCAAAAACTGAAGACAGCTGGCATGGTCAGCACTGTGGTGGTGCTGGTGGAGGTCAAGCTAGTAATGCAATAAATAAAAGCAGGAAGAATAGATTGAAAGGATTCAGCAGGGGGGGGGGGGGCAGGAATAGGGGCAATCAAATGAAGTGAGATCAAAGGCGCATGGAGTGGAAAGGGCTGTGATGAGAACAGGAGCCTCTGCCATAACACCAACTAACTCATGAGATGCACCTTGATCAGCTCGCGAAGAGAAGAAAAGTAACCATCAGGTAACCATCTGATTCTGACCAAGAGGAACAACTTGGCGCTGGAATAAGGGATTAAGAATAAGGAGAAGCACCCCTACTTACCTGTGGACAGTGACAGGCGTTACTGTACTTATTTCACTTACTGTTGCCAGATTGTGGCCGGTGCGTGTTGTGCGTACGCGTGTGATTGAATGCACTCATGCAAAAGGGATAATTGGTGGGAGGCAACAGCTCCATCAGTGGGAGTATGTGTG
The DNA here is from genome assembly GCF_963969265.1 of Rhamphochromis sp. 'chilingali'. Taxonomy (NCBI): domain Eukaryota; kingdom Metazoa; phylum Chordata; class Actinopteri; order Cichliformes; family Cichlidae; genus Rhamphochromis; species Rhamphochromis sp. 'chilingali'. Next base: position 29,305,669 of record NC_137948.1, read on the forward strand.
CGGCTTGGGTTAATCTCCTCTCCCTCATTTATAGATTGAGTCTCCGGAGTGTTGGAATGCCCTAACACAAAAGGTGAGTTTGCCCTCTTGGCTCTTCGCTGTAGCGGTTGTTAACCTGTGCTATGTAATTATGTCAACAGCTTTAACTCACAAATAAATCTTCATCATCAGCGTGTCCAAACCCTCACTACACACTGACTGAGTGACACCTGTGCTTTGGACATCCATTTATTTACTCCCAGAATATGATTGTGTGCGTAGTTATAGGGAGTTGCAGTCTTATAGCAGCATACTGCCATTGTTTGGTGGACATGTGTGGACTTAAAAAAGACAAGCAGTGTTACTTTAAGTCTTTGTTAGCCTGACATTTTTAGCAGCGATGGGATAAATTCTCACAATAGGTGAAGTGGAAAACTGGAATGAAGAGATTTTTTGCAGAGAAGAATGGGGAAGAAGGGAACGGCTAATGCACATACAAGGAGATGTGCAGGCGGTAGAAGCAATGTTGTAGCATGTTCCCTCTGCAGAAAAAAAAAGACACTGCAGCATATCTCCCCCTCCCCAATTTGCTGACCAATGATGTTTGGAGGTCAGACTCCCAGCTCTGCTGTCAGCCCCATGACATACAGCTTGTTCAGGAACACACCTTAAAGGAAGCGCGGGGGAGGGGGGGCAAATAATCACAAGCAAAATATATGCACATATTTATGCCATCTGCTGAGAAGCTAGTGAGCAAAAATGTGCAAATATATGCATTCAGCATACTGTTACCCAAAAAATAAAGCTGCTCAGCACGGATGACTGCATGATGTGTCACCCCGCACAGAAACGGCTGTTTTGTCTTCAGTGCAGGAAAACGAGCAGCCGATGTCAGACGACAGAGATGTGGCCAGATAATTTTTGCACGCACTTGGAAACTCAGATTTTTAACAGTTTTGTCCTTATTTTGACTAAAAAGAGTGCTGTTGAGGAATAAACAAAATAATTACTGCATGTGAGTGTTTCTCATCAGTGGCTAGTGCTCACTAAGTGCTTACTCGGGTCTGTTCTCACTAGAAGTAGTCCCCGGGGGTGACAGGACATCAATACTGAATTGGAATCAGCAGCATGGATCTACTACCATACTCTTAACTCTTTGCAGTGTGCAGTGCAGCTCAGTGATATTCAGTGTGTAAGAGGCACAGTTTGAATAAAATGCCAGACATATGCATGTATGGATTTGAAGGACCTGAAATCAGCTTCTTGTTTTTAGAAATCTTTTCCTTTTTCTAATTTTCTTTCTTTCACATTTGAATTAATCTCTATTGATTTTTGTTCTTATCCTCAGTTACAGTGTTAGAAAATGTTCTGTTATTTTATGCGTGGCCTAAAATTTGCAATACACCTTCCATCTGGCTCGTTTAAGGTGGAACTTCTGTATTAGTCAAAGTGAGTCATCTCTCTCAGTGGCCCATAGAAAACTGCAGATGTGGGCCACATTTAGACCAAACAGCAGTTACTGCTGTCTGGGCAGTGAGTCAGCATCAGAGGTTTGTTTGTCCACGTACTGAACACCTGTAGGTCGAAACAGTAGTTAAACATATTTTGAAGAACTTGTCTTAGGGCTGTAGTTGAGAAGGTAAACTGGCAGTCATGTGATAATTTCACATCTCTATCACTCTGTGTTACAATAAAATAAAAAATTAGAGCAGCTTTAAGGAATTAAAAATTGGCTGTGGCTTTCCTTTTAAGCAGACTTACTGATAGTGTGCAGCTTTTTCAGGCTGATCTGAGAAAGCATGTGACGCGATCTACAGCAAACATTTTTATTTTTGCCTACAGCACAAACAGTGCCCGAGCTGACCCACGACCCAAGTTTTCCAAGGTTGCGAGCCTTTCTGTGAAGAGCTGAGACCTGAGCTTTCTCTGTGTGATAAATGCTGTCGGACATGTGGCCTTTTCAAAGAGAGATTACACATTTCTAGCGCCAGCCTTAAAGTAAAGGAGGCAGCCACAGCTTTGTTCCAACACCTTAAGCTTTGGCAGTCTTAACAACCCAGCCTGCCTGTTATGTTTAGCAGATGGGACTAAATGCCTTGATTTAAAGAGCCAAGCAGACTGAGTGAGTGCTGAGAGTCAGTGGTTTGCTTTTATGTTAAAAATAGGGCATTATATTTAGAATACATTTTTTTTCAGTCTTGTTAATTCTAATGTAAGAGCACAGTAAAGTCCAGCCACCTGCAGATCCTCCTTTAGTATTTTTCATGTAATTAATGTGTAATTACAATATAACTAATGTCCAACAGGGAAGATTGTCCTAAAACAGAAAAACAACGGGAAAAAACAATTTAGGCTCAACGCAGTAATTACTACATGTCTTATTTTCAGCTGATAAATTAAATAAAATACTTTCATTCACTGCTGTGTGAAGTTCATCCCCTTTGGGCTAAACACACAAATATTTTTTCTGGGTCATGTGGTCAAAACTGATTTAGCGATTTAGGTCTCTTTTGATGTAGCAGAGCAGCAATGTTACCAAAGAAGGAAGAGGGAGTTTCAGGGGTCACATTCCTCACACCGGAAAAAAAAATGGACAGACTGCTTTACTCCTAATGCAACAGAACCAGAACGAAGGACACTGAAAATTGAGAGCAAAAGTATTTTGATGAACGAGATAGTCAATATTTGCTGACAATTCTGTCTGCAGTTCTCCCTTTTTAGGCAAACTAAAAGTAAGCACTGTTTTTTTATACACAAAACACTTTGCCCTTTTGCTACTGTTTGCATCCCCTTGTTGGTCTCTGAATGAACTTAGACATTTTGTTTGGTCGCCTAGTTTTCAAATCCCACTGCAAACCATCATGTGTTTGACCTGTATTAGTCTCCTCCTGTTGGCTTCTAATAAATATCCCTGCTCCCCCCCCCCCCCCCCCCCCCCCCCCGGTTTGATAGGATTAATCGAGCCATTACTTAATTACAGGCTTGAGAAGAAGCTGAAAATCTATGAGGAGGATTTACAGCTCTTCCCATAAATCAAGGACAGATTTTTTTCATAACTGCTTTCCACTAACAGGATCATTAGCAAGGAAATGAAGGAAAGAGCTGGTGTTGCTGCTGATTCTGCTATCCAGGTAGCATTTCCAATGCTGGTCAGGAGCATTACAGTAATTACTCACTGTTAGAATGTGAAAATGGTTTAATAAATTTATGATTAAAATGTTCAATCAGGATTAGTAGCTCTAAATTGCAAAAAAAAAAAAAGCAGTGCAATTGTTCCATCATACTGTAGGCTTAGACTGTAGACTTTTGGCATAATGGTTCACTGCTACACTCTCATTGCTTGCTGAATTTGTAAATAATTACCTTACATTGAACTCAGAGACCAAGGATGGGGTCTCATTACAAATGCAAAAAAGTTTTGAAAAGAAATATTCAGTATTTGCTAAGTTAACACAACATCTCTACTACTGACTATTGATGGTGTAAACACTGCTTTAGAGTTGAGATCATGTCTAAGTATTTCTATACTCTGTTAGCAACCTCTTTTATTTTACCATGTAGAATAGCAGAGAGTTTGGTCCATGTTGGCCCAATAGCATCATGCTATTGCCGCACATTTGTCTGCCACACATCCACGATTGTACTGAGATCTGGTGACTGTACATTTGAGTACAGCGAGCTCACTTGCATGATCAACAGTTGATGTTTTGAGATTATACTTCTACAGAATATTATACAACGCATTTTAAAGATAAATGATCCAGTTAGCAAGCTCCTCAGAGGTCAGAGGAGAGTGGCTTGAGTTTTTCAAGCTAATGAAGGCAACAGTAGCTTAAATAAACACAAGTTACAAACAAGGTATGCAGAAGAGCATCTACAGCAGCAGAAGACCACACAGGAAACCGAGGTCATAATTTACACAGGTTCATGAAAATTGAAAAATAGAATATGGGAAAAATGGTGCCTGGGCTGATGATGATCAATTTCTGCATACACAACATAAAGACACGGATCAATCCTGCCTTGTATCAACAATTCAGGCAACTAATTGTAGTGTAATGACGTAGGAGATATCTTCTTGGCACACTTTGGGCTCCAACTTGTTCATGAACACACCTTAAAGGAAGCAGAGGGGCGGGGGCCAAATAATCACAAGCATAATAAATGCGAGTTGTTTAAATCCCGCAGCCTACTTAAGTATTGTTGCTGACCATGTCTATCGCTTTTTGTGACCACAATGCACCCATTCCCTGCTGGCTGCATCGTCATGTCACTGTCATATCATCTCAAACTGGTTTGTTGATCATGCAAGTCACCAGATCTCAGTACAATTGTGGATGTGCGGCAGACAAATGTGCAGCGACAGCGTGATGCTATCGTGTCAATATGGACCAAACTCTGCTATTTTACATGGTAAAATAAAAGAGGTTGCTAAAAGAGTTTGCAAACACTTGAAATGTTTATGCCGTCAGTAGTTAGTAGTAGAGATGTTGTGTTAACTTATCAAATATTGAATATTGAATATTTCTTAAATTGAACTGTAATAAGACCCCACCCTTGGCCTTTTGATTACAATGTAAGCTAATCATTTACAAAATCAACCAAAGACTCTCCAAACACTCAGGCTCTGAGCTGAGAAGGGGTGTCTATCCTCACTAAACACTTAGATGTGCGAGGAATGGCTAACTATGAGCCAGCTGGCATCCCCACTTGCCTAGCACCTCTAACTATCAGTCACTTTTCATACTTTCTACTTCTCCATACTCTCTCAGTGCACTTGCTAATAGTCCATTATCTTCTTTTTTGTCAGGGTCCCCCACCCAGCTGCACATCTATCAAGTTTGCTTTTGTATTTGTTGGTTCTCATTTCTGCATCGGCTCTGCCAACTGGCATATACACAAAGCTTGCATCAGCAACCGGCCACATTTCGCAGCACCACTTATCAATCCACTCAGCAGTCACACAGGAGAGGCCTGGCTTACCCACAGTGAAGAGTAGAGAGGTGTATTAGAAATGTGTTCCAGAGAGTCTGTCAGCAATTACGCTTAGAAGACGCACGTGGGAAACATGAAGAGGTAGCTATGTTGCGTAAGGAGCACAAGATAGTCTGCCGTCCTTTCATGCCCTGATAAGGAAAAGGAGAGAGGTGGATGCGGTTCCAAAGGTTTCAAATGTAAGATTGTGTGTTTCAGTATCAGGGTTAGATCAGATTTAATGGTGTTGCAGTCTTCATAACACTGACAAGACAACAATTACACATGCATGTGATTACTAAGTATTAAGTGTGTGTATTAATCTGACACTGATGGAATGCCATTCATTTTTGCAGGCCTATCATAAATGAAGGCACTGAACAAAACACACATAATGATTCACTTTATTGCTACCCTTTCAGGAGTGTCACCAGTGTCATTTCAGTTCATCCTCTGGACACCATGGAAAGGTCTTCCAAACCTAATGGCTCATCTGTTCAATATTTAGTCAGATATTTCAGTCTGGACCACAGCAGACCTGCTAAATAACAGACTAACACTGATTCACTCAATAGAACTGTGCTAAAGAGCCTATTCATGTATTATCATGGCTAAAAAAAGAGATAGGCCTATTAGGACTTAATGATTTCCATAATGATGGGTTAAAGGGTGAGGATAATTTGGTTATTCAAATTGGGTGAAAGCTGAACTTTAATCTGCCTTAAACGTTTATTACAATATGAGAAACTTACCAGCATTCAGAGTGAAAGAGACATAAGATCTTTAATATCTTGATGACATTGCCTAACATGTCCAATATTTGGCTATTTCCTTCTAGAAAGCATGCTATTCCTCATTTTAAAAGGTTATCTCTGTATGTCAGCTGTAAGTTTGATCCCCCTATGTAGCATCACACAAATTAGAAGAGGGAATGATATAGACAGAAGTTAGTAGTTATCTTAAACGCATCCTTGTGCCCTGCTGCGGTAATTACAGTGTTAATTATATAGCTACACCCTCTGTTGGCCTCTGATTGCTCAATAGCTGCTAAATCATAGTTTAAGGAAACACAGCTAGTGCCTAACTTTGTCTCTGTGAATTGTAGTGCCGGGAAGGTAGCGTATCCAAAAAATGGCAAGCGAAAAAATAGTCCAGGATGTCAGGTGTTGTAGAGTTTGATGGCCATAATGAACGACTTCCTGTGGCATTCTGTTTTGCATTGTGGTGGAAGGAGTCTTTTCCTGCAAATGCTGCTGTGACTGTTCAACATGCCACGGAAAGGGTGTAAAGCATCCAAAACTGTGCTTAACTTGGACAGCATCCTCCTTTCTGACACTGACATCAGAGAGTCAAGCTCTACAGCCACGATCCTACTGGGCCAGCAGCAGTTTGTTGATGCCCCCTACCCTCAGTCTGCTGCCCGTGGACACCACAGACTCAAAGCATGCTGAGCATCATCCAACAAATATTAAAAGACCTCAGCTTCTTCAGAAATAGAGATTGCTTTGGCTTCTGTGTTTTAAGTTAAGTCCAGTATTGTTTTATTCTATTCATTTATTTGAATGAAAACAGTTCCCTGTAAGATGAGTTTATGAGAGTGGAACCTGGGGACAGTACCATCAAAACAATTAGTGAAATTAGCCTAAAAAGCTCAATAGTACTGCAGAGTCAGGTCTAACAATCTGTAGCTTTGGCAATTTACACAATACACATAGTCATTTTATCCGTTGTTGTTATAGGACATATTGATTAGTGGACTTTTTGAAGACTTCACAAGCACCGCAAGCAGACCAAAGACACTGCCGGGAGCATTTCCAAACAGCTACAGATAGATTATTGATTGATTGATTGATTGATTGGTAATTTATTTCAACATGTGAACAATATACAAGTACATTTAGAAAAGAAATGAGAGAAAAAAAATATACTATACAAATTACATACAAAAAAACATTCTGATTAATTTACATGTTGAAAGGGAGTGGGAAGAAGTATACACTTATTTAATCCCACCCCTGTCCCATAAATTATCAGTGAATATTTAGTCAGCTTCCTTACTGATATAATTTGTAATAAAAATAGTGAACAGATTTCTGATATACTATATACTATAATATCACATCATGAATTTTTTGTTTGTTTGTTTTTAAATAGAGACATTCACTTAATTTAAATATTTTCCTTTTCTTTATAGATCGAGAAGATCATATTTTTATAACTCTTTTTGAACAGTTTTATGTTTGGACATTGCTTTAATTCCATATTCAGTTTGTTCCATAGTTTCACTCCTTGAACAGAAACACAAAAACCTTTTCTTGTAGTACGTACCTTCATTGTTTTGAAGTTACAAAAACCCCTTAAATTATAACTTCCTTCTTTCAAAAAAAACATACTCTGAATATTACCTGGCAGTTCTTTATTTTTTGCTTTGAATAGAATTTGTGCTGTTTGGAATTTCACTATATCGTCAATTTTCAATATTTCAGACTGCAAAAATAGTGAGTTTGTATGTTCCCTATAACCTGCATTGTGGATGATTCGAATTGCTTTCTTTTGAAGAGTAAAAAGTGAATGTAATGTGGTTTTATAGTTATTGCCCCAGACCTCTGCACAATAGCTTAAGTATGGTGAAACCAGTGAACAGTAGAGAATATGAAGTGATGTTCTGTCGAATACCTGTTTTGCCTTGTTTAGTACTGCAATGCTTCGTGATACTTTGGAATGAATATATCTTACGTGAGCTCTCCAGTTAAGTTTTTCATCTATTATTACCCCCAGAAATTTATTTTCACTGACTCTTTCAATATCAACACCATTTATTTGAATCTTTGCATTTGTATTTAAACTACTATTTCCAAATAACATAAGTTTAGATTTATTCAAATTTAATAATAATTTGTTATTAAAGCCACTGAGTCAGCAAATTCATTTGGGAGATCTATTACAATACTGAAAACACGTGCATGGGAAATCTTGCAGAAAATTAATTTAGTCCTGCCTCTTTTCCCTCTGCCTCCAGTCTGACTGTGCCAAACATCTTCAGCACTATTGGATTACTGGTAATTGCAAAATATCAAAAACCGAGTCGGCAGCGGTTTTGTAGCAGTATGCTACAAAAAGTGAGCCATGATTGATTTTATCATCCAAATGGCAATAAGAGTCTGAGAATCTGCCTCCGAGTGAGCCTAGGTGAGAATTTATGGCCGAGGAAAAAGGCTGAAATGCGTAATCTGTTTAATTAATTCAAAATATAATAAACATGATAGTGTGCGTTGGTTATGCTCAACATTTCACATGTCTGCAAAATAATTTAATTCAATTACATTTCTGCATGCAGCAACATGCTATCAAGTATAATTTTGTTATTATGGCATCAACCTCTGGTTCCCCTCTCGTCCTCTGAGCTCTTCACAGTCCTTTATATTGCTATTATATTTCAATTCTCTGGTATTCCTGAACTTCTCTCATGCACCATTTTTTTTCTGCTGCATCAGCGTTTCCTTAACATCTGTCAAAGCACTGGAAGAGCAATACTTTATTCAAACTGAAGAGTCATGAGTGACACTGGCTTTCACACTGGGCAATGCTCACTCTTTCTGACTGATTACAGCACAGGAGCAGGGCAGAAGCCAAAGTGCTGGGTTCACGGTAAATTATACCATCCACTGGATGATTGATGGGAGGCGGAAAGATTTTTTTTCCCCTTTTTATTCTATCTGTGTAAGGTGGAAACTGACTCTTGACCAAGTAAAACACAGCTAAAACACAGCTAGCTTGATTAAGATAGTTATCTGACTAACTGCAGTCACGCTGGGTAAAATAAATAAGAGCAAATGGAAGTTAGGGGGTCAAAGATTTACTTTAATACTTGAGCTGTCTCTAATGACTCTGCTAAACAGAGAGAGGACGTAGACTTCAACATCATCGCCCTCTTACAGATCTGCTTTGGCATTTCACCTGCTCAGCTCTTAGACATCAAAGTAAGTCAGGAATAGAAGTGAAAGTAGCATGATGTCATTCCCAGACAATGTCCTCCTGTACTCATACGCCATGCACTCATTCTGTACCACTTCTTTAACACTGGCCAGACGAGTGGACCTCAGTATCAGCTGTTCCAAATGTGGATCTCTTTGGATAGCAATGACTGAAAGATGTGACAGAGTGCCACTGTTCAGATAAAAGAGTCATTTTCTCACAAGATCAGTGTGCCACCCTGCTGTCCTTTGTCCCGTGGGCTATTCTGAGAGAGACTGCGAGGGTGCTTTTAGTATACACTGTATGTTAGGGCTATATATTTATTTATATACATTTATTTATATAAAAACATCAGTAGATTATGAGGGTGTCTTGTGGGAACTTTTATGTATTTTATTTAGAATGAGTTCTACAGTATGATGTAGCTGTAATCATGAGAAAATGAAACAGTTGCAGTTGTTTAAAGGTTAGGTACAGGGATACTCTGTGTGACGTGCAGCGTGTTGTCTCCTGGCTGTGGCCAGCTTCAGTGTGTCTTGTATTTAATGTCAGTATTTGGAATGCATTTAAGACTTTACTAAATGAACGATGCACTATGAGAGCCACCCGCACTGAGGATGATTCTTGAACGTCAGTGGAGACTGGTAAGGATTCTTGCAATTATATTCATTGACCACTTTGTTTGAGTACATCTGTTCATCTCCAAATATCAAAAAAGCCAATCATATTGCAGTAATTCAGTCCATTTAAGCATGTCAACATGTTCTGTTGAAGCTCAAAGCTTTAAAGAAAGGTGATTTAAGTGACTTTAAATGTGGCGAGGTTGGTTAAGCTACTGGCTTACGTCGGAAACTGCTGATCTGCTGGGATTTTCTCACACAACCATCTCTATGGTTTATAGATAGTGGTCTGAGAAAGAGCAAAAAGAAATCCACCGAGCTGGAAAAAAAATGCTTTTGTTGATCCCAGAGGTTCAGATGAGAATGGCTACACTGTGTCAAAATAACAACTTGTTACTACCAAGGTATGCAGAACAGCATCTCAGGGCACACAGCCCATTGAACCTAAAAGCACCAACACATGTCAGCTAAGAACAGGAAACTGAGGCTACAATTTACACAGACTCGCTGAAACTCGCTGAAACCTACCACCAGGTGGGCATTCTAGCCTAGTTATTTCATTTCGATTACTTGAATCTTTAAAGTCCATAGCTTCTTCCCTCGGTATGTCTATACCTGTACCTCCTGTGGATCTCTGCATACCAGACACAATGTATCATCATCGTCTTCCCTGGCCCTGTAAGAATGCATGCCTGATAGTATGCCAGCGGATAACATATCACCTATAAAAAGGAACCCTCTTGACCACAGTAACAGACAGTAAGGGCTGCTTTTACAGCACATGAGTGCTGGTGATAAAAGACCGAGCAGATGCCTGCATACACGCGCGCTCACAGAAACACATATGCACACATACACACTAACAGATGTGGTCTTGCTGACACCTCACAAAGGTCAGCCATCAATAATGCTCTAAATTCGTACAGCTTTCAAGCTGACAGAAGAAAGGGCTCTTTATGGATGTGCTAACGGCAACATAACACCTCAGCTTTAACGCTGCTGATGAAATGCTGTTAATGTGATTGAAGTTATAAGATGACACAAATAATAATCACTCTTACTGAAGCATTAAACAGTGAAAATGTATCAGAAATGTGCAGTATAGTAAAGAAACTCACTTGAAAATCAAATTCAGACATAGTTTAAACATAAATTTGGCATCTAAAGATGAAAACCCTGCATATAATGTTTTCAATAATTTCCATATTACTAGAAAATTAGAACAACTCAAATTTTTGGCTTTGTGTGTGATTCTGTATCAACTCGCTAGACCATGTCTAATGGCCCTCAAAAGGTTTTTAAGAATTTATGAGCAAAAGCTGCTTACTTTCACTTTAGAGTTACAACACATCTGCAGTCTATGTCTCTGTTACACTGAGACCTAAATAGATAAATAGACCAGCCACAACAAAGAGGTATTAAATTAGATAGATAGATAGATAGATAGATAGATAGATAGATAGATAGATAGATAGATAGATAGATAGATAGATAGATAGATAGATAGATAGATAGATAGATAGATATTATTGGACACATTAAAGACAAATTATTAAATGTGCATAAAGAATATCTTCTGTTGGCTATAAAGGCCTATAGTAGATCAAGTTTATATATTATTTAATAGCTGGGTGTGTTCGGATGGGGCTGGGGGAAATGCACTTAGCTTCCAAAGTGAAGCCAATGCAGCAGTGCCCTAAATAGGCATTCTTTTCTAACAGCCACCAGGGGGTGACACCTGTAGTTGCATAAAAGGCTTCAGATCCTACAGAAATCTATGAGATAACAGCACTCTCCCTTTACCTCTGTAAAAACTGACTTGTGTTGCATGTTTTGGGGCATAATGAAAAAAACCTTAAGTCCGTTTTGTAAAGTCTGGTGTCAGAGAGGAGGATTATATTATGTGACTGACAAGTCATTAGCCAGTGAGCGTATAAAACAATTAAAACTGACCTGTTTTAATTGTTTTATGGCCTAAAGTCATGCATGAAGAGTGTAGCCACTTTGAGCATCTGTAGCTGCTGGCTTTCTGCTAGATCTCACCTTAGATAATTTATCTAAATTTCAAATGCAGGACCACACCTCGTACACTCCCCTTCTGCTTCTCTGTCTATATATCTATATATGACGCCCCTGCACTACAAGCTACGAGTTTGTTCTCATTTTTGTTCCTCACCCTCCCTCTCTTTTTCAATTTATTCACTTCTCACAAGTGCATGTGTATCTGCCCATCCCAAGAGCCGACGCCAGTCCCCTCCAAGGCCTTTTCCAAACCGCAAAACAGGTAGCTAGCATTAGCTGATGACACAGAGCTCAAAACTAATATCCAAATATGATCATCAAAAAACCTAGATGGTGCATGCCAAAATGTCAAACTTATGACCAGGTGATGTCATAGTGGACATGTGCATCTTTTATATACAGTTTATGGTCAGCACTCAAATAAACCCACACTATCACAGCAGAGTATTTCCTGATAATTAAAAGATTTCGCTGCCAAATAATAATAATAAAAAGTAGAAACAAATGTATCTAGAAGCAAATACCTACAGCTCACGGTAGGGACATGGTAGCTAAAAGAACTCATTTAAACCTACAAGCATGGTGATGGACAAAATGCTACCAGGACAGCATAGATATAAATCTTAACACAGCTTCAAAGTTATTCCTAGCAAACATCTATGAATCATTTCTTATTTAGGCTTCGAGCCTTAGCCTGTGTCATGGTCTAACCATTAAAACAAACCGTCAGCACCCCGCCTCATATCTGAGGTCAGTCTATTGTGTGTTTCTGCTGCAGATAGAAGGCAAAGTGACACTTTCCTGTTGGTGAGCCGTACACAGGCCTCCCGTGTGCTGTGTGTGTCCTCTGCAAACACTGATTGAACCGCGGGCGTTGCCATGGCTACACGCAGACCCAATGAGAAGCTCGCGGTAGACTGTTGCTGAATGAAAATAACAGAGGCCATTTTGCGAACGAAGCCAAGACATCATTCACTAATAACGAAAAACGGAAACGGAGGCAGAGCCGGTCCATTTCTGGACTGACGCCGCTTCTCTTCTCCAGAGTCGCTAGGGTCGGGACTGCGGCGCGGCTCGCGCATGTAGTCGAGAAAGAAAGGCAGGCGGTAACTTAATTGTGCCGCCTTCTCCTTGGAGTGTCTTAAGGAGAGGGGACAGGTTATTTTCACCGCATTGCTGTCCGAGGCCCAGTGACCCCCCGGGAGAGAGGGAGTAGCCTTCAGTCAAGGTTGGCACAACATCCATGCGCGTTGAAAACAGGTGTACGGTTTCATCACACAGTAGCTCCCGAAGCCGCCGTAGCTTCACGGTGTGTGTCACTTCTGCGCCTGTCCGAGGACTTCACTCGTTTTATATGGAAAAGACATGTTATTAGACATGTTTCGGGAATTTGTCCGGTGAGGTGGCAGCTGTGTTAAGGTAAGTACACACTACCAGTTTGTTGTTTAAAAAACACAGGGGGGCTATATATTTATCTCTCCCTCCGCGTCGCTTTTAGCAGCTGCACCAGCAGCAGCAGCACTAGATCTGACCCTCGGCTTAATTTCGTGGTGTTAGAGCTGGTAAACAAGGCTATTTGGGTTGTTTTAACTGCCTTACAAGCAGTTATGACCCTGCAGTTGTAATTGACGAAACTCGAGAAAATGAATTAGCTTATCCGGGATGCGGTCGGGTCGACTCGGTTTCCATTTAAAGTGCATTCCGGTGGACTGGTGTCTCCAGTGCATTAGAGGAAGATGCGGTTGGGACTGGGAGGATGATAAATGACGAAACCACAAGCTTTTAAGCTTTACAAAGAATATTTCTAAAACCGTAAGGACCGACATTATGAGAGCAGTGTGGGAAGAACATGCAGCCTCCTGATAGTTGTAAACATGAACTGAAATATCCACGTTTAACCTAGATCTTAAACGCTTAGGATAATCTCTATTGTTAGCTTGCACTTGTGCATTGGTCAATACAGTTTCCCGTATGTGTAAGAAAAAAGGATATAAGCGTATAGCAGATATTTATTTTCTAACTGGACGAAGAACATATAACTTATTGAGTTTGGTTTTATGATGATAATAGTAACACTGTTACCCTGCAATTCTTTCATTTCATCTTGTGTGTAATATGTAGAGCAATGCTTCTGCGCAGGGCCACCCTACAGTCATCACTGAGTTGCAGTTTTTCCTTATTCCTGCTTCCTGAGTTCACATTCATCTGCCATTAAAGCTTTATCAGTCAGTCTCTATGCAGATAGGAAAACTCATCTGCTGCCTTGCTGTCTGACTTCCTCAAAGCCATTGCTGTCCCAGTTCAAAACAAGCAAACAAAAATAAAACGGATAACACAGCTTTTTCTGTCCAGTCTTCTAACTTGGTTAAACGGATGATGTAATGAGGGGCAACGGATAGTATCCGTAAGATGCATATGAATGCTGGATGAGCAGGGAAAATGGGGATGTGTAACACTATCACTCCGGGAACCACATACCACTCCCAGTGAGGCCTACCTTTCTACCTGCCTTGTGAGTGTCTTTTGCTGTGTGTGTGTGTGTGTGTGTGTGTGTGTGTGTGTGTGTGTGTGTGTGTGTGTGTGTGTGTGTGTGTGTGTGTGTGTGCCTTAGGCCATACTGGCCGGTGTTTCTGATGTTGTCTTTCTTGTATTTCTGTGACTACACACTTCTGTCTCTGATGAGGAAGCAGCGGGCAGGATGCAGTGTGACGAGCAACAGTTGGCTACTGACTGTTTCGCAGAGGACCAATAACAGGGACTTAAATATACACTCATAATGAGCAATCATAGCATTTTTGATTTGATTAATGGCCAGAGAGCCCAAAACTAAGTGTCTCTGTTGCTAACTCAGTTGCACCTGCTAGTTTAGAGTTACTGGGAGAGAAGCTGTGTGGTGCATGTGTGTCCGAGAGGGAGAGAGAAAGAAAGAGGATCAAGGCAGGTTGTCAGGGAATAGGCGAATGTGATACATTTTCTTCTGAAAGTACAGAATGTAGCAGAGGGGGTTACTATCACAGTGGCCTTTATTTCACTCTATCATTCTCTCACACTCATTTTCCCATGTCTATTCTTTGTTTTGGTGCCCTCTCTTTTCTCATTGTATCCTCTGCTCTGCTTCCTCCTTTATCTCCCCCTCACTGTGCCCTTCTCCAGAGTCTGATGTCATGGCTCAAGTAGTGTTTGAGAAGTGGTGTGTGCCTGCTCCCAGAGCCCATTAACAATGTCCTGTAGCGTGCATCATAAAGTGTCATGCTGATGACTTTTTTTTTTTAAAATCTCATCTGCTGAGCCACTTTTATCTAAAGAAATCCTCTTTTTTGCACAGTAATCAGTAATTCTTTGTTACTGAACCAGAGATACTTTATTCTGACAAATAAGCAACACATTGTAGCACAAAAAAAGACTTGATACGGTCCTGCATTGGAATCATTTTTGCTTAGTTATCTGGCTGTGCAACAGAGACGGCCCCAAAAAGCTGCTGTCGAGGCCAAATGCTGATTGTGGTGTGCAATGTAGTTGAGTTACCACAAAGACAAAGAAAAGCAAAAAACAACAGAGATGAAAGAAGCATGGATAGGAAACACAAACAATGGCTGTGATGGACAGTTCTGATTCTTTATTA
Organism: Rhamphochromis sp. 'chilingali'; assembly: GCF_963969265.1. Taxonomy (NCBI): domain Eukaryota; kingdom Metazoa; phylum Chordata; class Actinopteri; order Cichliformes; family Cichlidae; genus Rhamphochromis; species Rhamphochromis sp. 'chilingali'. Next base: position 29,320,861 of record NC_137948.1, read on the forward strand.
GTCCTACTCCATTGTAGAGACGTTCTAGTAGATCATGACTTGACAGTGGCCAAACCAAAATGACTAACATGAGTGCAAACAAGAGCCCACATTACCGGTTGTTCCACATATTTTTTACACTGCCCCCTGGAGACAGTACACAGCGACAGCACACAGACGCAGGTCAGCCAGCCTCTGTTGCACCTGCGGATGACCATACAGGGACCTTAATCCCACCCAATATGGTTTGCTTAGTGGCAAACTTGTGCATATGTATGTGATGTGTAATAATCAAATGTGTAAAAATGGCAATATCTGATCTTATAAAATGGACTTGAACACATTTTTCTGGCTTTGTGAAAAACCTCTGCATCTATACACCGCTAGGGATGTTCAAATTATACTGTATCTGGAAAATTAAAAGTCTAAAAACTTACACTGCAAGTTGACAAGTATATCTTCACCTGTATTTCCAGCCAAGATCTTTCCCTAATTTAATCCTTGCACGTCAATCCTATTTCAGTCATGAGGCCTTTTAATCTATTTCAGTGGTTGTAAGAACAACCACAGGTTTCTAAATATAAAGGCTAAACACAGAAAGTAATACACAGCCAGCTTTGTTAAACAGCAGAAACACTAAGCCTCTGAGTACACTGAGTGGGCCTGCTATACCTCTGTTACACTTCATGTTATTCAAGTCCTGCCAGGTGCTTTCAAATTATGGTAAATCTAGAAAAGTGGACCAAAAGCCCGTGCAACACCACAGTTACTTGCTGTGGTCACATCCAGCTTGTCATACATCAGATTAAGCCCCGTGTATCCCTATATCATTAGGGGCTGAGGCCTAACCCCACTGACAAAGGGCAAAATGCAGGGCACACCCTCAGCAAGTCACTATACCGTCATAGACAGGGCTACCACATGAGGCAAACATGCACGCTCATACATATGACAATTTTAGAATTATCTACCAACCTAGTATTTGTGTCTTTGAATTGTGAGAGGAAGCTGGAGCAACCTGAACAAAACCCCAAACGGGGACAGGGAGAATGTGCAAACTCATCACGCAAATGCCCCCATCAGACCAGCTGGTTCAAATCTAGAATCGTCTTTGAGAGGGCCAACCAGTACAGTACTTGGCCACTCAAAAATGGCCAGATCTGAATGTATGAGTTATACTGAAGGAGTTCACAACACCAGTTATGTAATACATGTTAAAAAAAGTTTGTAGAAAAACAAATATTATTAAACTATTATATCTCTATTAAAGAGCACGCTGCTTTGTGAATATGCTTTTCCTTTTTTGATCTTCAGATTTAAGTGTTTTCCAGTAAGTGACACTTACTACATGCGCAGCTCTTCTGCTTTTTATATCCTACCACTTACTTAACTGGGAATGGCAGGGCCTTGGAGAAGCTGATAATGAATTAGGTGTTGAAACTGTACGGGTGAGAGCATGTCGACACGGCTACTGTAGTCCAGAGTGGCTCATAGGTCAAAGTGTCGGTGCGTTTGAGTGTGAGTTTGTGTCAGTCACTATAAAAATAGTTTGCTTTGGTACTTTAATGAGATCATTACTAAGCTGCTGCTCTGTCCGTTTACTTTAAATTGTCTTATAAATCATTCTTCCACATGCAGCACTAAGTAGGACACACCTAGAAGAGCCAAAATATGATCTCAAGTAAGGAATGTGGTCAAAAATCTGTTTGCTTTGATGTGTGATGCAGATCCTGCTGCTTGTGTTTGTCATGCCAGGTTACAAGATTAAGTCTATAGTTGATAGCACTTATGATAGAACTTTATTGGTCCCCTGGTACTGCCCTGATTTTGGCCTCAAGGTTGCATCATTAGCACCTGTCAGTTGTCAGCTTTTCACCATACCTCAGTGATCCTTCCCACATGATGAGATGTTTCTGGGGGGGCAACTGCTGTTTGATTATTGGGATGTGTTAAACAACTTAATTAAACAAGGATCTTCTGGAACATCATATCCTGAATATTTTACTGATGCAAATGGTGAAAATCACAACATGAGTAATATTGTCGATGGGTTCAATAAATTCTTCATAAATGTTGGCCCTGAACTAGCAGCGGACATCCCGTGTCATAAAAATGAAAATATCAGTAATATAAAATCAAATCCCTTTTCACTGTTCCTCTCAGCTACAAATGAGCAAGAAGTAATAAATATCACATTAAAATGTAAAAGTAAGTCTTCAATGGATTATCATGACATAAATATGTCTGTAGTTAAACAGGTTATTCTGAATATTGCTAGTCCCTTAACATATATCTGTAATTTATCATTTCAGTCCGGTTGTTTTCCAAAAAAAATGAAAATTGCGAAAGTAATACCACTATATAAAAGTAATGACAAACACAGTTTTACCAATTATAGGCCTATTTCTCTACTGCCTCAATTCTCAAAAATTCTAGAAAAACTTTTTAATTCAAGATTAGAAAAATTCCTTGAAAAACATCAAATAATAAATGTTGGTCAGTATGGTTTCAGAACGCAAAGAACCACTTCAATGGCGATAATTGAGGCAGTAGAAGAAATTACTGATACACTGGATAAAAATAAATATGCAGTTGGTATTTTTGTTGACCTCAAAAAGGCCTTCGACACAATCAATCACTCAATTTTACTGGATAAATTGGAAAGATATGGTATTCGAGGGAAAGCTGGTAACTGGTTAAAAAGTTACCTAACAGGTCGGGAACAATATGTTAGCATAGGGCATTACCATTCAGAGAAACTTGGTATTACATGTGGTGTTCCCCAAGGGTCAGTGTTGGGACCAAAACTTTTCAATGTATACATAAATGATATTTTTGATGTTTCTCAAGTACTTAAACTCATACTGTTCGCAGATGACACCAACATATTTTTCAGTAGCGATGATTATACTGATCTTGTAATGACTGTAAACAGGGAGCTAAAATTAATAAAAAAATGGATGGACATAAATAAATTATCATTAAATATAAATAAAACTAAAGCAATGTTTTTTGGTAATTTAAAATATAATATAGAATTACCAATTATCATTGAAGGTGTACCAATTGATAATGTGAGTGAAAACAAATTTTTGGGAGTTATAATTGATAACAAAATTTCATGGAAACCCCACGTCAGACACATAAAAACCAAAATTTCCAGAAGCCTCGCAGTTTTGAACAAAGTGAAACAATTCCTTGATAAAGATGCACTTCGTACTCTGTACTGTACCCTGGTTCTTCCATATCTTACATATTGTGTGGAAGTGTGGGGAAATACATATAAAAATACAACTAATCCATTAGTCACAGTACAGAAACGAGCACTGCGTATTATTCACAAGGCTGGTTATCTAGATCATACTCACAAATTCTTTCTTCAGGCAAAGTTACTTAAATTCCAGGATCTGGTTAATTACAATACATCCATAATTTTGTATAAAGCTTTTACTAAACTTTTACCGGCAAATTTACAAACTAGATTTGAAATTCGAGAAAAGGTTTATAATGTGAGAGGCTTTGGAGAATTCAAATTACCCAGAACTCGAACAACCCGTAAAGGCTTTTGTGTGTCTGTATGTGGTGTGAAAATCTGGAACAGTCTGAGTTTACAATTGAAACAATGCAAAAATATTCATAGATTTAAATTTCTCTACAAACAGTTGGTCTGGTCACAGTATACTCAATGATGGGTTTTAGTGTGCTCTGTAATGTCTGTCCTCTTACCATTGCTGGTATGGATTCCAAAATAAAAAAATAAAAAATAAAGTGTGCGTATGTATGTACATATATGTACTTGTGTGTGTAGATATATATGTATGTATATGTATGTGTGTCTGTTACTTGTAGTTATTACTGCCTGTTACCTGTGGTAATGCAATTTATAATTTATATATTCTGTATTCAGTTATGAAGGCTCTAATTGTTGGTTGCGAGCTGCCGCTTAGATGCTTGTATCTGCCCGGGGCTGTTGATGGGTCTGTATGCAATGATGGGCGTAGCTGCGGGAAGTTTATTGTTTTTTTTTGTTGATGAGTGAGTATAGGGGTGGGATTTAATAAGTTTTCTTCGTCCCACTCCTTTTTCAGGCAAGTTTTGTTTTTTGTTTTGTGTATTTTATGTTCAATATAGGTATTTGTTGTGCCTGAAAATGAATAAATAAATGAATGAATGAAATGAATGAATGAATTATGTTTGTTGACACACTGATCGCTGCTGTGGGGCTTTCAGGAACCCTAAAGTCTGAAGCCTAGGTGTTTGGGAGACATAGTTGGAGGAGCGCTACTCGTCACTGGATCCATTCGTGCCCATGTAGACAGGATTTTTACATTACCACTTCATCATCTGCATGATGACAGCAGGCACAGAGAGTGTTGATCAAGACTTAGCTGTGTCCATGTTTGATTTAAAAGTTGGCAACAGGTTTGGCAGAGCCTATGAAGCTTTTTTTTTTTTTTCTAATTTATGGCCTTATACTAAAATAGTTGCTGGTCAGCTACTGTAGAGTAAGATAAATACATTTAAAATGACAGCAAACTAAAGAGATCCGCCCACTGTTTGGTGGAAGGTTTGTAGTATGAATCTCATCTGTTTTTGTCATATCTCAGGATTTGGTTTATGGAAGCTAATTAATTTCTTTTGTAGTGGCACCTCGGCTCTGCCCGAGCCTTTACCGCACTTTAATTTGTAAGTTGCGGATTCTTGCGCCTCTTCTGTTTATTGTTAAAAACTTGTTTTAAGTGGATGCGTTGGATGTTGTCCAAATAGCATGTTACACAGTAGCTGCCTGGCTGGTTTTAGGTATCCAGGCTCTAAATATGACATGCTAATAGCAGTAGTTACATCATCATTCTAGGAATAGCAGGGAGTCTGGGGTCTAGAGGTGCTTCTGGCTGACCTCTCTCCTGTGTATATTCGGCGTCTGTGTGCATGTGTGTGGTCATTTTCCAAATATACAGTCCCATATGGATTACAGCGCGGGAAAGATTATTAATGGTACAGGTGAGTGGTCATATAATTTGTATATTTAGAGCCTGGTATGACGTTGACAGTACAAGATGTATTTACATGGATTTAAAAAGGGAAAAGAAAAAGTGCAATTGCATGTCATGTCTATGTGGCTGGATATTCACATCTCCGAGGGAGCATTCTTGACACAAAGTCAAGCTGACCACAACAAAAAAGGAAAGAAAGAAAATCTCATGTGAGAAGGATTTAAGACTCCTGTCAGTTTCTGTGTGGATGCTGCCACTTTACATAGCCACAAACTGACAACTCTGGCCACTGTGACATAAAACCTGTTAGGAGGAGATGAGTACATTGAGGTTCTCTTACACCCTTCTCACACCTCAGGCGAGCCTAACATCTGAAAGGTGTATCTACCCGATGTAGCATACAGTAGAATCACTCTGCGACTCCTTTGGAATGTATGAATTGTGTGAACGTGTGCTTAGAAGTAGTTTGTCTTCATGGGCATGCGTGCGCTTATACTGCGTGGCATGCATGCAAACATGTGTGTGGCAAAATAGAGATACTCAGGCCTGTCACTTATCCCCCACCCATCCACACCGGGGGGTTACTTTCCAGTCTCAAAGACAAGCATGCCAGAGTCTGAAAATAACCGTATCTGATCACTGCTTCACCCAAACAGGCAACTCTCTTTCCCTGTCACTCCCACTCTTCGACTCCGTCTCTTAACTTTCTCCTCGGTCTGTTGTCTCTATGCTTCCCAGGCATTGAACGGGGATCTTGGGACTAAAGCTTGAGCGGGAGGAGATACTTGTCCTGAGCAGAGGAGAGAAAGTGGAAGGCACAGGGGGACTTTAAGTCACAACGCCATACGTGACTCTTCTTAGCACTTCTCCAGTCTTTTGGGTTTATGACGGTAAGAGTTACATTTACTTTACTTGATGGACCATTGCACCTGCACTCTGTTGTCTGCAGTGGGGCAGGATTGCATTTCGTTGGCGTTCACAGGAAAACCATTTTTATTAAAACAAATTTAAATCCGAGTGTGGATATTTTGGATTTAACCTGTCCTAATATCTTATATTGCTTTCTTCAAAGACCCTCTTCAAGGCACGCAGATATTGCAGCGCTGTCTACTCGGTTGTCATGTGTCTATATTTACTTGTTATGAACACAGATGCTTTAAAAAGATTTAAATTAAAAGAGATCCGAATAGCTTTTACAGCCCAAACACCCAAAGGGAATAGTATTTATCTGTGCTGCCAAAACCAAAAATTATAGCCCAAGAGTAGAATTTTTGTCTTTTGTGACAGTGGACAGAGGAAATGGTGTCAAATAAAAACAGCGGTTTTGACCGCGGTCACCTAAGAAATAGGATCACAAAAAAAGCTTAGATTACAGTTGTGAGCGTTAACTTCCTGAGCATGACTTTATCAGATTTTTGTGTATTTGTTTGTTTGTAAATATATTTATAAGAACTCCGTAACCTCTTAACTTTTGCCCCAGAATCCTTTCCCTCTTCGGGCCCTTTTACATACTTCAGTCTCTTGTTACAGCCTTTTTTCATGGTTTCTTATTTCCTATTCAACAAAAGCCATGCACCAATTCCTCCATTAGGCCAATCTCAGAGGTGTTGTGGAATGTCACCTTGACCCCTTGGGTACACAGTAAGGGGTGGTTCCCAGCCTCGGTTTGTATCACGGGCGGCTGGATTTGTTTTCTTCCGGATCTCACATACACAGTCACTTTGTGCGTTCCCTGCAAACGTCACAGGGCAACCTCTTCTTTTTTTTTTTTTTTTTTTTTTTTCTTCATTCATATACGTCATTCCAGCCTCATTAAAACTGATTGCAGAGGTCAGCGATACTTTTGTAAAGGTTTTTTGGTTAGATAAATCTTTTTGTTGCTTTTATAAAGTCCACGCTTCATTGTAATGAATAGTTTTCTTCTTCAGCTGATGGCATTTGCTTGGTTAGATGTGTGTCATGTGGAGTGGCAGTTCTATGAAGCTGGTGTTATTAGAAAAATTAAATGAATCTGGCATGAAATCAGGGATTTTTTTTTCTGCAATGTCTGTGTTTAAAATTAAGGATAGAATATTTTGTGGTAGTTATGATTATGAGCTTACCCGGGCTGTTGTTTCAGCCCTTCTTTTCCGCATTCCTGATTACTGGTTGTTTGTTCTAAAGCTGAAAATTTTTTTATTTTACTGAATCAAAGCGAATGCAAGGCTCTTATTTGAGGCTCTCATGCAAATATCTAGAATCCTGGAAATAGGAAAAAGTTTTTTCTAATGTTCTTGACCAGCTTCGAGGTTAAAAGGTCACGGCTAATGGCATTAAATATAGCGCCTCCTCTAATCAAGTTCCTCTTGTCTTCATGCTCGACACTTAACACTGGTACCTGGGGAATCCAGACTATGCATGGGGAATTTAATCTTGGGCACAACAGATAGCCCTGCCGCTTCAGCGTACCTCCTGTCTCAAATCAAAAAATATATTTTTGAACTGTTTGTCTTAACAAAGTCTTAGACGTAAACACTTTGTTTTACATATTGTAATTTGGAATTTCTTTTTGTTGTCATCTCTCTGACGTGTTTGCATATTTTCAGGATACATTTCTTTACCTCGTCACACTTTGTCGCCCTCGAGATGGGCGTGTTTACTCGTAGCATGTGGAAAAACTAACTTCTGCATCCTCTGCAAGCACAAAGGAAAATATTGCTTTTATGAAGTCCACACCAAGTTGTAATGAATAGTTTTCATCGGCTGATGGTATTTGTAGTTCAAACATCATATTTTAAACTCAAAATGTTTCAGATTCCAAGCTGAACAACAGTTGTTCTTCCTTCACTCAGAAAGCTGGAGCTTGACTATTACATTACGTCAAAATGACAAGTCAGGAAACGCTCAAGCTTCATCTTTGAAATTGCTTTGACATTTAGCCTAATGTCACACTGTCCTCTCATTTGCTCACTCTATTATCTTCTCGTAGCTCTGCCTATATTAGCTTGTTGTGTGGGCTGCAGTCTGAATAATAGTTTTCAAGCTTTTGTTAGATATCTTTGTGTGTGTTGTGCTTATTCTTAAGGAGCCGGCATGAAACTGTGGCAGCTCTAAATGTATTGTTGAGCGGGGCTGCTCAGATGTGTCCTCGGGCAGCTTTTGGCACAGAGCTTACATAATGCAACTAATATAAATTTCCATTTTCAGTAGGATGCCAGTTATTTTGCACTTCCTTCACTAAACACAACACAATAGGAAGGTTTTCTCTTCATCTCTTGATTTTATTAGATTTCTATGCACTTTTTTATTTTTAATTTTTAAATTGCTCTCTCCTTACACACAGAGCACATCATAAATTCTGTATAGGAAGACTGAGATAACAAACCCACCAAGTGTCACATCCAATTCATTCTTTTTCTCCCATATCCCCGACTCAAAGTACCAGGGATTGTGTTACATAATTGCATTAGTGCTCTCGGGCCAATGGCTGTGCTCGTTAGCGTCGTTGTGATGCAATCTGGAGAACACACTCTCTGTTGTTTGCCGTATGGGCAGTGAGTGGGCACGCAGGGTCAGTGTGTTGACCTCCCCTGTCCATTCTTACAGCCAGAGGGGAGGGGGGTCCGCTAATGAGTGGCAAGGTTGAGCAAACAAGGCTGATAACAGAGACTTTGTTGCAAGTGGTTGTTGTTCAACTACTGGCAGTAATGTGCTGGTAGAACAGTAACATGGCACCGACAAAACATTCCTGCATCTAACAACAAATACTTTAGAGCTTTTGTGAGAGGCTTAAACTGTGTTCTGCTTGAGGATTGAAGCTGTTCGTTTTGTACTTTAGAAAGGTTTCGTTTTTTTAAAGGAATCATTAAAGACCATTTATTCAGATTTAGTGGTATGGACGGGTATTTAACATACTTCTAACAGGCTGGAGTGCGGGGCCTAAACTGTTTCATGGTTCGAGTAATCCGCTTTTCTAAAGTGAATTGCAGGTCAGAAGTTTCTTAAGGTATGTAGGAAAGGCAGCATGCTGAAACAATAGCACCTCAATCATATGAATGGGAAATGACCGGCATATTACCAGGAATCATTGTGATGTGGCCATTAAAGGATTTTTAACACCGCTGCTCAGCAGAGATTTTGACACATGCCTCTGTGTTAAAGTGCTTAAAATCACCGTGACATGGATTACTCATCGCTTTCTGAATGTAATATTTAAATCTGACTTTGTTGCCACCATTATGGGAGGTTATATTTTTCATTACTTTGTTAGGACATTTGTGTGGCTAAATGATGCCAAGATACTTGGAGTTTTAAATTAAGCATAGACAAAAACTTGTTTGTTTTTTTTATGTTCTTCATTATTTGAAAAAGGAAAAGGTTACAAGCTCTTAACGCTTCCTCTGCAGCTTTATTAAAAGGCTTATAAACTATTTCAATGTTTACTTTTATTAACATTTGTTGGGCTAACGTGGCTACAGTGTCCATTTAAAGCACAGTGGGCAATTCTTTTTACTGTTTTGATTCTTTCGTTTCTTTTACCACAATCCCACACTCCCCACATTTTTACCACAAAAATGCAACACTGAAGAAAAAAAAGCAAAAAATTTGGCTCAGTTTCAGTAATTAAGGAATGAAGCAATGCTAAATCCTGCCTTTTTTGGAGGGGTTGTTGTCCCCGTCGGTTTGGTTTCAGTCTGGTCATGTCTTGACTGAGATTTATGTTGAATCTCCCGGGACCTTCTGTTTCCCTGTTTAAAAAAGGAGTTTGTTTTCTCTGATTCCTCCTAGATAGGTTTTCCAGATTTCTCTGTTTGCTGTTGTTGTATCTGCGTAAAATGCACTGGCCTGGCTGTTACTGTGTAGCATCCCTACAGGTAATACGCAGAGCACACATTCCAACTCGTGTCCATTAATATTTCTGCTGCAGTATTTTTTGTTTTTTGCTTCTTCTTTTTCTCACTGAAGCTTGTAACAAGCATTTTGAACATTGATAAAGCTGTTTTAACATTTTGCAATATGCTGAGTATTGCAATAACATAAACTGTGATTCATCACCTTTTTTCAACTGCGAAGTATGTTCAGAAAGTTATACTTTGTCAGTATCTTATTGGATAAGAAAGATATTGACAAACTTGTCTCACATCTATTATTTTTTTGCATTAAAATCAGATCAGAGTGGTTGTGAGTGTACAACGCCCTCAAGTTCTGGGTAGTCACCACGGGTTATGTGGCAGAACGTGGGGAAAATTCAATACAATCACCAGGCTGCCTCTGACTTTTGGTGACGTACGGAGGCCGCTGTCATATTTTACTTGTGTGACTGCGCCGTTAACTTGTTCTAAATTAAAAGGGCAACTTTGTCAAGCTAAGTGTGTCCAGTGTTTGTTTTTGTTTTGTTTTGTTTTTTTCAGGTGAACTGATTTAATATAAGTTTGCTCATCTTGGGATGAGTTATCATTTATAGTTTTTGATATTTGGTGCCCCTGTATTGATACAATATTGCCATGCAAAATATTTCAATGCTCTGTTGTATCAAACATTTTCCCCACCCTTAGAGTGCAGTCGGGCACATCAGCTGGTCTCCCCAGAAAATAAAGAGTAACAATAAAATTGGTTTGTTTGATTTACGCAACTTATGTGCACAAATCTCAACTGTAAACAGACAAGAAGTCAAAGAAGACATTGCTGTGGTTATAGTTTGTCAAAACAGAGGCCCAAAATATCAAAGTCACTTTATATGGAGAGGCATGCCCAGCCTCACCTTCAAGTAAGCAGCAACAGCCAAACCAAGCTGGACATAAAGTTGATATATAGCTGTTCTGTTTTTCTGACATCATACGGATGATGAATCCGGGCAGCTCTGAGTCTGTTGTTCTCAGTTCTGTGTAAAATACAGAGATTTAATATACTGCAAATGCTACCTATTAAATGTATTGATTACTCATAGTCCAATAAAGCTATCATATACAGTGGTCTTATTGCATTGATTTACATATTTTCTTTCCTCAAGACCAATTGATCATTTAAAGAGTAGGTACAGTTTCAGTCAGCCAGAGTTTACATTGGTTTAACTTTGGCCTTTATGTTGATGTAAATGTAATTAAAGCTGCCATTGAAGCAGGCTGGCTTCGTGTTTTGCAGGACTGTGTGCACACAGAGTTGGTCTCAGATGTTCCTCCAGTGGGACATTCAGGGTCATATGCAACACTTTTAACAGATTTGCTACAAATTTTAATCTGTGAGTGCATCTTAGTGAGTGACCACTTCAGTACCAGAACCTTTGAGGCTGATGTCCCCTCATCACTAATGACCATTCACTCTCACCTGGTGATTTTCCCCCATACACACTCTTCTGCATAATCTTGAACAGCAAAGTATTGTTTTTATAATTATTTTTTTTCAATGCAGTTATAGCTTATAAGAAAACACCATCAGTTGTATAAGGTCCGTTTAGCAGGCACATGATATTGAAAAGTGCTTCTCTCAGCTCTTTAAGTACTCCCCCTAAAAGATGGTGGCATGTTTATTCTTAAGACTCTTGTTTTGTTTATGTCAAAGCAGTCAGTGACTAATGGTATCCTGTCGAACACTTTTTGAGGGCATATCTTTATTTTTCACAGCATCCTAGCTAAGTGACTGTTGTTGTTTTGTTTTTGTTAATACTGGCAAAGGCACTTGTTCCTTCCGGTCTTTGGTGGTCCAGCTTTGTTGTGCTGTCTCCGCTCGGATTTTATGAGATAATTAAAACAGCGCTCAGATTACACATGGAATTTCCCATACATGTACTCAAACTTATCAGTTGTTTTCAGAAGGACATTTGTGTCAACACGTGATTGATTAAGTCAACAATATTAAAAGTCTTCCTGTTTAAGCTTACCATGTGATGAAGGGAAGGAAAATTAAGAAAACGGCTCATGGTGAGAAACTCAGATTAGCAAAAATGTTTTTCTAGTACTGACACAAAACAACACAAACTTCCTCTTACAGTAACAGTCTCTTGTCTATAAATAAAGTTTATAAAGTTTAAGCCCTATTAGTCCAATAATGTAAACCAGGTAGGTCTCAGAGGGCCACATGGCAGACTAACGAGACTTGATGGCCCCGATACTGGACATCACAGCTTTCTGCAGCTTCTAGCTCTGAGTTGTATATTTGCTGTCCCACAGCTATTACACTCAGTAATTATATACACACTGGTCTCCAGAGTGGCCAACCGATGTCTAAATTACAGTCGGTGGAAAAACCACAGCAAAGTAAAAAAAAAACAAAAAATGTCTCGAAAGAAACTTGACATACCAACTTTAAAAAGTAGTACAAGAATCCAAAGCATCTTGCTGGAAAACAAAGTCCTCTTCTTTATTATTGAGTATTTATTTAAGGTTTTGAGAGCTGACAGAGTATCAGATGTTTGGTCTGTCTGCATTTATTTCCAGGCTTCCTTTTCAAGCAACACAGTAAGCATTTTAGGGGAGTATTTGCAGGATTATTTTGGAAACTTTCTTTCAAATAGAGTGAGGCACATGCTAAAGAGCTACTAATGGTCTATCCCAGGCTTTAGACGGGGTTGCTAGATTGTATTTAAAAGCTTTAAAAAGCTCTATATTGACAAGCAGGCAGAGTTGAACTGAGGTGTTGAGCCCGGAGTGTTTTACTTCCAGTGTGTAGCCTTAATATTACACCACGGCCACAGCTGCTGTGTCGCCGCTGATCTGTCCCCAAGAAACATGATGCTGTTTATAATCTGACCATCATTTGGACGCCGACAGCCTGCGACGCCAGACCCATGATTTACCCCTGGGTGCCTGCGCGCGTGTGCGTGTGTATGTGTGCGTGTTTGTTTCTGAGAGCAAGATTTATGAGGACACAGGGTATGAGGGTGAGGATTAGGTCTTGAGGGACAGAAAGTATCCCATGTTGTCTTCATGCACTCCCACAAATATTAGGATTTTATTTGCCAACCAAAATTAGCTGTGTTTGGAAGAATGAAGCAGTGAATATGGATAAACTAATCAAAGACATGGTGCTTGAAGGTTATGTCAAGAAGAATACAGATTAAAAAAGAATTTGTCAGTAAACGTTACTTCATGATAAAAACATGCTGATCCCATCTCTTATTGGGTGATAAGCAGGATACCTCTTGTAATTTAATTTATCTATTTAATGTACTCTTGTTTCGTTCCATCTCAGGGTGAGTTTGCTTATATAACTGCTTTACTGTGGGTCTACCCTGCTCTGAAGCAGATGGACACAGGGCTGAGCAGAGGAAAGTGTAGTAAAAATAATATTGTGTAACTGTAAGTGATAAAAGATTCAGCACTCAAAATCTCAAAGCCAGGGCAAAATATCTATAAGTTATGATAATAAAGATCTATGGCCAAAATAAAAACCCTTACCTGATTTATATTTGGCCCACCTCAACTTGTTACACACCTCTCGAGCATTTTGAGCTCACTGTGTACCTGCTACATTTTATCCTTTTGCACTTGTGCCTCTGCAGTGCATGCTGAATCTCCCCCATTGTCAAAGTGACTACCCTTCAGCTTGATTTTGAATTTTGGAAAGTGGTTGAAGTTGCAGGCAGCAAAGATTGGCACCTAGTCCAGGTGGTGAGTGAAGGTTGTGTTTGTGTGGCTAGAAAACACAGTTATAGTACAGCTGACGGTCTCAGCCTTGGGGTCGAGGATATGATGCAGCTGAAAACTGCTTCTGCATCGCTGTTCTCATCAATGATGATGCTCCTTACAGTCAAGTGAGGAGCATTATCAGGCCAAAAGGGTGATCTAAAAGGACAACCTTATTGGGTGACTGGCCAAATCAGGTAAGGCCTCAGTCACACTGGCTTGGGCCATTTGGCAACCCCCTGGCAACCTCTGGTTGCTGTAGTCTATTCCCCCAGTGTTGGCTGGAGGCATCTGGCTGATGCCTGATAAAAATCAGTTGAAAAGAGGTTGTTGCACAGATGCCCCTCATCTACAAACACTCGCCGTCTACTCTCCAAGCTGAGAAACTTTTCAAAGTCCAACACAATCTGGAAACAAAGAATGTTTGCCTTCATAGTAAAAGTTGTTCATAACTGCTGCAACCAACACGTTTCAAAACATTTACTATGAAGGAAAGTAGTCTCCATCCCCCGTTTGCATCACACTTCTTAGTTTTACTATTGCTTAGCAAGTAGTTTGTTACTATTTGTAGAAGATTCTGTGTCTTCAATTGGGAACCAAAGCAATCACAAGAAGGTTTGTCGTGCAGCACTGTATACCCCTGCAACCAAATCGACTGTCAACAGGCTCCCACGACACACTTTTCCCTAGTGACTAGTGGTTACCAGGGGTCTCCAGTCTCTACGCCTGCGTCAATTGATTTCACAGCAGATGCTAGCAACTGTCTGCTAACCGATCAGGGATTATAGATTTTTCCCTCATGGCGGGTAGTTTCCTGATGGTCTTTAGCCCCAAATGAGTTTAAGCTCTGTGTGACTGGGGCCCAAGACAGTTTCATCACACCTTGTGCATTTCTTAAAACCATTACAAGCAATCAAATAGAATCTGCTGACAGGAAAATAAAGTCCCTGTGATGGTAGATGTGTTTCACTATGTTTTGTATTACAAGTTAATGGTTGTAGCTGCATGTTTTTTGTCTTTTGTTTGTTATGTGTACATAAACTACTTAGTTGTAAATGAAATGGTTCTGAGAGGCTGGTGCTGTAGTTACTTGTATAGTTAGCAGCAATAAATGTTTCTTAGTTACTTCAAACTTAGTCTGTCATTAAAACTGTTTTGTATTTATCTCCTTGTTAAGACTGGAGTTGTGAGTATGGTCTAATACAGTATGTACTAAAATGCTGGGTCATCCATCTCGTGCCACTCATTACTGGGGACAACTGCTAAGGCAGTTTACACATTTATGTCAGAATACAATTGCATACCGTCCCCCAAATAAGCACCAGTAAATGACAGCTGTAATTATCAGGACCTCACATGCGTGCAAAGAGGCCCTAAGCTGTCACAGTGTTGAAAAAAATGTTTGGTGATACATGTGTTTTGTTGGTGAATATAATCTGTTTCATCCTTTTTAACAAACTGGCAACATACAGCTATGGGGCATATAGCCCAAACATCTGTGCATTTCTCTCCTCAGCTCTAAGAATAGAAAGATAAAAAAACAGAGTTAAACAGAATCAGGCAGTGTTAGCGATGTGAGTCTTGTTTCTTTGTAAAACAGGTGTGCTGTTTGCTTGTCAGTTGTAATGATTCTTTGCCTTTGATTTGTGTCCTTTTCCTGTCACTCGTATATCCAATAGTTTATATAGTTTATATAGTTTTTTAGAAATCATTTATTGCTGTTTCTCAGTGAAAAATGATCTATTCCATGTTTACAAAATACTATCATGCACCCAGCCTGCCATCATTTCTCAGAATGGAAAAAAAGCCAAATTAGTGAGCACACTAAAAACTAATCACAGTCATATGCTTGGTTGCAGTAAAGCAGGTACCTCGCTACAGTTTTGTGTTTTAACACCGGAATCTCCAAAATCTGCTTTTGAGGTTTTACCCTCAAGAAGATCTATTTGAGGTCTTGGATTTGAAACTCTATTCAAACAGTTTAAATCTCTTTCTAAAATACTTTGTATTTTGTTTTGTTTTTTAGGAAAGTGTGTGCCCCTGCTGCCGATCAGTAAGAAGTGCTCTTCAATATGAATACAGGTACAGTATATATCCAAAAACAAGTACAGAGTGCAGCGTTTACAGGATCGTTGGGAAGTCCCCCATCCACCTGTCCGATCCATGTCTTGCTTTTGTTTGGAAAAGTTAAAATAATTTTGTCATGTGGGTTTATCAGCCATGACGGTGATGAGCATACATGAAACTTTTACTACAAAACAGTGTCTTATATAAGACTTCAGGTTATAAGTGTAAAATGTATTCATCTATGAGAAAAATGGGAGAAATATAACAAGAAAGAGCATGTTTTACATTTCTGCCTGTCGTCATGTCATGATCATAAAATCATTAGTTTGGGATTTTTTTAAATTTATTTTTTGGTAATAACCCAGTTCAGAATCACGTTGATTTAAAAACAACTAATGTCTCACTTTATCTCTTGTAAATATTTAGGTTAGTGGAAGCTAATGCAGTAAATCATATTGACTTTGATTTGTTCACTTTTGCAGTTCTCGTGTTTGCACAGCTTTTTCCTAATTTTCTATTGAGTGTAGGGGCTGAACGATTATGGAAAATAATCTAATTGCGATTTTTTTGCCCCAATATTGCGATTGCGATGCGATATGCGATTATTTTTTAAGGTCTTTGTCTTCTGTATTATTAAACAAAGACAAGCAATACATCATATAGTATGGCCAATACTATATTACATTAATTTTAAACTGTTCTTTCCTGGAAGACAGACCTCTGTTATGATGACATGAGGTGATGCATGAATTGATGACTGACATTTTTATTTAACTTCTTCAATCACAACAGTATATTTGAACATACACAATAGTTTATTTTTAGCTTACAAACATCTGAGCATAAAGTGCTGACAAGGAACCCTGGTGTAAACATTAAAATGAAAGTCAGTACAATGTGCAGATTGCAGAAATATACATAAACAAAATCAGTGGCTTTACCACACTCATTTTTTCGACATCTGTGAACTACTAGACAGTCATTCAATTAAAAAATAATATTAAATAAATAAAACTAATAAATAAAAAATACACACATCTTACTGATCTCTGCAGTCAGTAACATTACACATAAAGTGCAAACATAATAGCAATTGTATAAACACACACACAAACACGCCTTTAAAGTTTAAAGGCGTGAAATTGGACGGTCTAGCCTTCTAATCAGAAGGCTAGTTCTGATTAGCGTCACCGCTGTCTCGGTGGAGTTTAATAAACTCGGCCGTCTGCTTCTTGCTATCTAAAATATAACCAGACACTGGTGTAAATTCTCGACTGTCTCATACTTCTGTTTAATAAGTTTTCTGTTTGACGTTTAGTCAGCTGTGTGAAAACCAAGGAGGAACCCACCCGGGGGATTAATAAAGTTTTATTTTATCTAATCTAATAACTTTAATCTCAGCCAAACCGATTTACTCACGAACAAACAAAACACTGAAAAAAGCCCAACAATAACATTTTTAGGTTGTCTAAGTGACTTATATATTACGTTTAACCCGAGCAGCGAAACTCCGCGGTGATCTGAAAATGATGTGCCGGGAGTTGTGCCGTTCTCGGCCGCATCAGTAATCCTCGAGCTCCCGGCTAGCTGTCGAGCTGGTGGGTAGCAGACGCCTCTGAAAACGTCGAAGCACTTTTGCAAATATGGGATATCTTGATAAACCGAGCAGATATTTGATGTTTACACAACTACTTTCTCGCCTGAAAATATGTTAAAAGTTTATTTTGTGACCCAGAAAGATTAGTATGAGTAATTTTAAAACTTAGTAGCGGCCGCCATTGCTGGAAACTGGAGTTTGGCTGGGCCGCGCTATGAATTCTGGGATATGGTAGTAATTTGGACAGCCTTATAATCGCAGTATAATCGCAGCCTTTGCGGTTAGAAAATTGCACTTGATCATGTCGCGATATTATCGCAAATGCGATATATCGTTCAGCCCTAATTGAGTGCCAGTAAAAATCAGCTACTTGAAATGCATGTGCTTTGCCTCCAAATCTGCCTTTGTTTGCAATATTGTTACTGTAATTATTATCTTTCCGGCTGAATGCATTTGTTTATGGCAGTATGCGCACAAGCATGTGCATGTATGCTTCAGCTTTTGCTTCTGTGATCATCTGCCTGGCTGTGATTTCTCAGATAGCGGAGGATATGCTCGCAAATGTGTGGCCTTGTCACTCATGCTCTCTCCCATGAAGAGGGTCCAGAGCTCACCAAATCTAGCCACAGGTACTAACACTCACAAACATACAAATGAACATAACTATTTCCCAAAATAACCCAAATAAAAGGTCGCTGCAAGTGTTGGCTGAGCCAAACTATCGGTCAAGGACATGAGGTACATCTAAGTGGCTTGTTGTTGTTGAAAATCCTGTTATGGCTTGAACACATTTGAAATACTTTGAAATAGGCTGTGGCTGCCTCGGTATGCTTAAGCAATGTTTGGATTGTGGGATGCTATTTTTTCCTAATCAGTTCATTGTGTAATTCTTTCATTTCCTTTTGTTCATTTCCTTCTTTTGCTTCCTTCACTCATTCGTCATATTTGTATCTATGTGCTGTTATTCTTTTGCTTCTTCTTTGTAGAAGTGATATTATGTTCTCACATCCCACAATGTCTTCTCCCTGTCTATGTGTATATTACCTTAATGTTTTTAAAGGGTTTTTTTAATATATGTTTCTTTTTTTGGTTAGGCATTACACTGTTTCCTTGACCTAAGCTAAATTATCCTCAGATACTCTGTGTACAGAAAATGGCATCGTTAATGAAATTACTGTTACACTAGATTCACCACAGAGTACTATTGTTTGTGAGTTCAGTGTTAAATTAGATTACAGTTATTTGATTGTATTTTTAGTCATAGGAAGCAAGTTCAGTCACTGAAGCAAATGCTGATATTTTTTTATGCCAGGAGTTTGAAATGCAGAAAAAAATCATTTTGGCATAGATTTTGATATTACAGTTTGATAACTGTCTCTATAGAGTCTCGATTTCTTTGATTTCCTTTTAGATAATTTCAAGTTCACTCAAAGACATTTTTAGGTTATCTCACATATTTTCCTAAAGCTCCAACTTGCCTTTCTTGAAGTGGCTCATAGTGGATTTTAACGTTTGCTTTAGATGATGCTCCTGTTACAGCGTGAAGCGTGAAAATTGCTTCAAGAATGAGTTTTCTGTCTCTATCCTTTAAGCTGACGGGAAAGCAACCTCAAGAGGAAACCCACAGACACGTTGTAGCATGCAGGGGGGAAAATCATTAGCTGTTAAAAATGCAGTAGAAGCAGTTCTTGGTAATTAGGTGTGAATTGTATCTTGATGTTTAAGAGCTTTTTAAAAATGTTTGCACAGTAGGTGTATATTGGAGTTTGTTGCAGAGATGAATGTAAGGAACACTCAGCCATGTTGCTTATTATTGCTGTGTCCTTTTTTCCCCAGGGAGTGATTCTCACTCATCGGACTTGGGTAAGTGCCTGATGCTTTTGGTGATTTCTGGTGGACAATCCTAACACTGCTGTAAAACATCCCACATGATCCCAGCAAACTTGGTCAGAAAACATTAGTAATGGTAAAATTACTAAATTTATCTTCAGATTCTTGGCGGTCACACAGCGCAACAGACGGCCTTAAAAACGGAGATGCTAGCAGCTCATCGCTTGCTGCCAAAGGCTTTCGCAGCGTCAGACCCAATCTGCAGGACAAAAAGTCCCCCTCACAGGTGAAACATCATTCACAGTACACTGACAGACACTCACGCATTTATTTCTGTTGTTGCTATTTAAAATTTAATTACAAGTGTAATTTCATGATGTGATGTGCTTCTGTTGGCTTTTGAGTGTCTGAGTGGGGAAAAAAGTTATTTTTAACGTCATTAGGAATTTGGATAATATACATATATTGTTGCTGTATTCTGAAACAAGTCTTTTAAACTTTCTGATCTCATGCTTTGTGCTGATGATTTTTTTTTTCTGTTTTGTTTTTCTTTTTTGCTGTTTGAACTTACATTGGTTGCCACTTTCTAATTGGCTAACAAGGATATCAGTCCATTGCCATTGCCACCCCCCAGAAAAGAGAGTTTTCACTTCTCGCCTGCAGGCACTAATCCTCAAAATTACAGTTCCCTTATTGGCCTGGCTAATGATTTGAGTCCTGGAATGCTAACAATCACTAAAAATGAGCAAGCAGTCTTGAAAGAGTCCTACACTGTAAGAAGCACATCATCCTACTCATACTCAGAAACCAGTGCAAACACAGTCCAGCAGCTGAATGAGTCCGTTGTCTCGAATGACACAAGCAATGCTAATACAAAAGAACGTAAGGTGTCTTCCCTTACACTAACTCCTGTCACCATCCCTGACCCTCCTGCACACCTCAATTCTTGTGTTGATCCCCAACATAAGACCCAAACCACAGGGTCCCCTCCACCCACTTCCTCACCTCCACAAAGAAGTCCCATCCTATCTCAACCCGTGACACAGACAGCTTCGATTTCTGTCCGCTTGGACAAAGAGAATAAAAAAAATCCTGCTTCATCTAAGACAAACTCCAAAGTGGAACTCGAGGTCTCAGATCAAATGGCAGCTCCAGCTCCATCCCAGGTGGAGATGACGAAGCCTCCTCCTGCAATTCCACCAAGGCCTTCTCCTGCAAAACTGTTGGTACATAACTGACTACAGACCGGTACAGCAGAGCAAAATACACAGTTGTGTTCATTTAAAGGTCACTTTAATCCAGACACTGGGTTTATGTCTTGGCGACATCAAGACTGATTAAAGGGTAACACACCAACTGCATCGTGTCACTTGGTTGCAGTAGGTCCCCAGAAATAACAGAAGTAGTCAAGCTACTATTACAGTGATGGCCCAAATTCTAAACTAGCTTCTTTTCTTATATGTTGAGTCTGACTGTGGCATTCTGTTAAAGCAGATATACCGTAGGGGTTTTAATGCATGTCTCCTACTTGTGTGTGTTGCCCTTTAGTTCATTCTTGTTCTTGATAATACCTTCCACTGAACCAAACAGTGATTCTACATTTGTGTGAACTTGTACTGCATTTTAACCAAGTGTATAATATGTTGTACACCACAGTTAATTACCATGTAATCTGGTGCTTTTTCTGTAAAGTGTGAATTAACAAAACATCTTCAGTTTCCAGCATTAATGCGTTCAGAAGAGGGTGCTGCAGCTTTATGACACAGTGTGGTTTCACAACAGTAATTCACCTGTTGTCACATGTTATTTTTACACATCCCTTTTGACGCCATGTCTAATAAATTATATCACTAAGCACTCTCCTCCTTTCCTCCTTTTCCAATGAATTACCTTTTATTCCAACCTCAGGGGCCTCCCTCGCCTGACCCCACAGCACGGCACTCCCCCTATCGCTACCACAGCTCAGAGTCACTTGACTACCTGTCAGGTCTAATGCCCAAGGCACTATCACCCACTCCGTATGTCCCAAGTGGAGCTGGTGGCACAGCTGGTGCGGCCAGCGGGCCAAGCCACGGCGCAGTCAGCAGTGTGAGCTGTGCCTCGCCCTCGGCTTCCCCCGTTACCGTGTCAGCTCTCAGCCACTACTCGACATCCACGGTCGGTCTGCTGGACGAGCTGCAGATCTGTAGCCTGGACTCGCCTGTCGCCTCACCCACGCCATCGCCCACTCTGAGCCATGTCTCTACCTACACGCCCACTGCTGGCCGTGATGATGTGCTAACAACCTCTGTGGCCTCCACTGCTGCAGCAGCCACTTTCACTAATGTAATTATCCAAGTCACATCTATAACATACATCATTACCAAGAACAGTTGGTTCCCACGCTCCCTCCACTCATTTTGATGGCTGAATCAGAACTCTACAAAGTGTGTGATCACTACCAATTTTTAACTTTCACTAACTGTTATCTACACCCTACCTGTCAGATACTGAAATTAAATCCAGCCCTCTTCGTTCCCTTATTATGTTACTGTCTGTACTCATTCAAACATGTCTATGCGTGTCTATATTTCTCCTTTTGTCGTTTTTGCCATCGTGTTTCTTAAGGCCAGTTCATATCAAACATTCATGATGCAATGGAGTGATTTTTTTCTAAGGTGAAGGTGCAGTACTCTGCTGGAAGCCATTAGCTATGGGTTATTAGCATCTAAAAAGACTGAACTCCTGCTGTTTTTCTTCTTTCTTTTTTTTTAGCACTGCAGCATGTGTTTGGACTGTAATTATGTGACCATTCAGCTCATTATATTACACTGCAAATAGACATATTCTACTTTATTGTTTCTCTATGTTATGCTAGGAGAACATACATGTGTATGCTGTGTTTGCAGTTATGCAAGTATGATATTGAAAGCAGTAGATTTCATTTTGGTAAACTTGTTTCTTAGTATTTTAATCTAATTTTTGCCTTTGGGGAGAGCATGCAGTGCTTTGTAAATGCATGTAACTACACTGCTAATCACTATGTGGATAACAAGTGTTTGCAAAAGTACTCTAAATACAGAATTCTTCAAACCTTTTTTTTCAATGAGATATACAATGTTACCATGAGAAGTTAATTAGTCATTTTTGTTGTTTCTTCCTGTTAAAAGGGAGTTTTTCCTTCCCACTGTTACGGTACAAAGTTTTTGGTCATAGGGGGGTTGTCTGATATTGGGGTTTTCTCTATTATTGTAGGGTCCCTACCTTACAGCATGAAACACATTGAGGCACATTGGCGCTTTATAAATAATACTTTATCTTTCTGCTATATGACCACTATGACTAAAATATCACATTGGCCTTTCTTTATTCAGTTTATTAAAAAATCATATTCTAATAAGTAGCTTTAATTAGTATTCTCTGTGTAAGTAGATTAGGGTACTACAGGCAGGCAATCTCACTTGAACCTATGTATAAAAATAATTGTGTGTGTGTGTGTGTGTGTGTGTGTGTGTGTGTGTGTGTGTGTGTGTGTGTGTGTGTGTTTTTTTTACATAATTTTATACTATTCATATGACAACATAATAGCATTATATGCCAAGCACACTTAAAAAAGCAATTCATTTTTTAGTCAGTCTTTCTTTGGGTTATCTGAGTCGAAGATGATGGTGCTCTGGCTCTGTAGTACCTCCCTCTTGCTTCACCATGAATCTTTGGTGTGAACAGGCAAACTTTAAAACTGAAATGCAGTGCTGTGAAAAAGTATTCGCCCTTCATGAGTTCATAGATCTTTGCTTAGTTCTCACACGTTTCAGAAAATATAACTATGCCACCCACAGCAGCAAGTATAACTGTCAATGATCTGTGTCAGATCGCTATGAAGGAATCTTGAAGAATTATTTCAGTTTAGCAGCTTTGCGGGGTTTCCAGCATGAACAACCCGTATAAGGTCATGCCAGAAAGTCTCAATGAGATTAAAGTCCAGACTTTACCTTTTGGTTTGGTTTGGTTTGGTTTGTTGGTTGTCTTTTGTATCCAAGTCTTGGGGATCATCAAGATGTTTTCTGGTAAATGTGAGACAGTCGCTCTGTTCTTTTCGGTCAGCAGTGGTTTGCTCGTTGGAACTCTCCCATGGATGCCATTTTTTTTTCTCTTAGTAAATTAAATCATCATTTAAAAACTGCATTGCTTTTACATGGGTTATCTTTTTCTAATGTCAAAATTTGTTTTATGATCTGAATCATTTAAGAGGGAGAAATTTGGGGAATAACAAAACTATGAAATCAGGAAGGGGGTAAATGGTTTTCACAGCACTGTACAGACTTTTTATTCTTTTTCAGTTAATGTAACTTCTTCCTGTGACATATTGAATGGGAAGAGCATCCCATTGTAAATATATCATGTCCACTATCTTGTTTATGTCAGATGTTTGTTAACTAAATAATGAGATGTGTGTGAATGTGAATGGGCTTACTGTCTCTGTTTTAGTCTTTTGTTTTTTTCTTTTTTCATGTATTTTATGTACACTGTGACGTGTTTCAGTGAGTGACCCTTCCCCCCACTAACTGTCTTTATGTTTTAGTCACTTCAGATTCACAACTTACTGTGAATCACGTTCACTGTATGTTCACATGTCCATCCACTCTTAATCAGAACTGGTTCTTTTACCCGCTCTGATTGGAACAATGTGATGACTAATGTTGGATGGTAAGACTTTGTAATAGCCATTGCTAATAAACCACAAATTGATTGTTAATTAATCTTTACTAAGCGGTTAATTTACTAGAAACAAACAATGATTTGTTTTAGTGTTAATGAAGTTATAACTTAGATTTAGTAGCTGTTACATTATGATGTCACCAACACAAGCAACATTTTATAAACTTCTGTTATGTGTTTATTGCAAAACTGCATTAGCATTTCGGTAATGATTAACCTGCCTGTTTTCACTCCCGGGGGATTAAATGCTGCTGTTTATTCAACTGTGCAGGTGTCTCACATGTATGCACAAGGTGTCCTTTAGCCTTGGTCTTATATTGGTTCCTTGAATATTTACCTAAAACACAATCTTTTCATAAACATATGCAGTATTTTGAGGGCCTGCACCAAACCAAACAACAAATGTAAACAGCAAGTGACAATAAAACTACACACCGACAGAGACGTCACTGTCCAGGTTGATTTTTAGTCCACTAGTATCCATCCTTAGCAATGGTTATCATGAAGTGTTATCTGGCGGCTAATCCTTTTGTTTCCACAATTTTTTAAAAATATATATATTATGTTAAGCCAATGTTATAGAGCTTTACAACTGTAAGTAGTGTAGGTTTTGTCTGCTGTTGGTGATTTTCTTACACTCCCTGTTTCTGGGTTTTGGGTCGCTCCTAGGGCCAGGTTCTTTCTCACGCAATGAATGGAAGTACTAGCCATCCACATAGGCCGCTGTCTCCCCCGTCATATCCTCCACCTCCTGTCTCACTCCACACGGGGCTTCAGAGACAGAGCAGGAGTTCAGGTGAGTCACTGATCTGTGGTGATATATGACATGCCTAAAAAGATTGAAAGACATTAGACTTAAGACTACACAAGCACATGCAGAAAATAGAACCTAAGTTCAGTCAGATAATTGAACTGAAACCTCTCACAGAGGAACAAACGTTACATCATTGCTTACATCATTGTAAATGTAAAAGGATCTTTACAGTGTAACTGTAAACGTTAAGATGCCAAGTAAGGTGTATGTATCTATGTCTCAGGATTCATATATAATCTATATCTGTAGCAGTCTATCCATTACAAACATTTAACTGGAGCTTGTGGAGGACCTGTATTACTAACACGTCTGTCTCCTCTTTCTCTGCTTCCTTCTTGGATCCAGAGGGCAGTGAAACAGTCACCAGAGAGTCTGTGATGTCAGGGCACACCAGCATCAGCAGCACTGTGCCCATTGCCCGTTTCTCAGAAGAAGAAAAGAAGGTGTCGGTCGTTAAAGCCCCCCACTACGAAGGCATCGGCCCAGTTGATGAGTCAGGCATTCCTATCGCCATCCGCACGGTGAGAGAACTCGTACAGTAGACCTGCTCTCGTAGATGCTGTAGTAAAGCAGAGGAGTTTCTTTGAAGCCATTTTCTCCTGCCTCCTTGTGTGAACAGGTTTTTTTAAGCAAGGAATTACTTGAAGCTGTCAGCAGCTTTTGACCCCATGTTCAAAGACTCTCTCCCGCTCTCACTATCTCAGTTTCGCTTCCTTCTGTGTGCTAGTCATGAAGATGAGCTCAAACAAGGTCTTTGCTTTGGTACTACAAGGTCCTTGCTGATTACTTGTCAAGGAGCGTGTCCCTGTGTGTTATCTCTGTTAAGGCTTTCCGTATATTAACACTTCACTCAGTTATTGGTTGGTTGAAGAGCAGCATTTAAAGGAATGCTCGCTGAGCTACAAAATGAGAGAAAGAGAAATGGGGAGAATAAGAGACGAGCAATAAACGAAAAGAGTTGAAAAGAGACGAAAGCAGGAGAGAAGAAAAACAGATGCTCCTTGTTTTAAGCGGGCAAACATTTTTGTGGCCACTCTGTTTGGTAACCGTGGAGAGTGAAGTGGTAATTGGCGCGTCTCTTGGCTGTGCCAGTGCTGCGTGCACAGTCACATGCTCTTTCTCTGTGGAGCCAAACTGCCTCCTCTCTGACCGGAATCCAGGCACATTGTTTAGTGCTACTGAATAAAGAGAGGATTAAGTCTCTCTGCCATTTGATGGGTCTTTTTTTAAGTGTCTGTTAGATCTATACTGTTTACACAAAGGCACACATACCAGGGTCTCTCCTTGATTCTCCAGCCACAGCAAGCAGAGCCCCCACTTTGTACCAACAAGGATTCGACACCTTTGTGGTTCAAAACTGAACCTGCTGAGGCAGCTTGACTCGAACATACGCACTGATAGTCATACCAAAACAAACTGACATAGTAGTCATTCAGGTAAGTGATAGTGTGTCATTTGTGGCTATTTAAACTATGCATTTAAATATTCTGACCTTACATAAACATCATGTTTTTTTAATTGCTCACTTTAAGATCTCAAAGTCATAGTTAGAAAGAAGGACCCCACAGCCCTACTAAGGGCTGCAGCAAGTGCCTGATTTTAGAATATTACAAAAGTAGTTGCCCATGCTACAGTATCGTTTGTCCTGTTCACACTTAATCACACTGAGAAAAGCATAAAAAAGGAGTGGTAAATACAGGCCATATGCTAATAACGGATCATTTTAGCCCATTGCTAAGTAATGATGTCATGTAATAATAATGTATCATGCATAATTTGAGTTTTGTGTATATCTGTTGAAGGTTATTCTCATGAAATTAAACCTATGAGATGATTTTATAAGGTGTTATAGGCACAAAATGCTAAAATTTAGTAATTTTAGCCATTTTGTTTGCTTGCAAAAATGACAATATAATAGTTGATATAACCAAAAAATGTCCTAAAGGTCTCTGAGGAATATGCAGACACAAACAGAGGTTCCACATATTATCCACATATTTAAACACTATCACTGCCAAATATTCTAAAAATCTGTTTTTTCACAGCTCTTGTGTTTCTTTTCATATGAATATTCAGTGTAAGTTCTTGGTGAGACTTGTATGGTTACTGAATATTATCAAAATTTCTGTCTAAAAGCTGTCTAAACAAAAGACTATCTTAACCTTTTAACAAATGTCAAGTGAAAAACAGTTATACAAGTTACAAACACACTATATGTGAAAAGCAGCCATACAGAGCAGGAGTTGTGTGAATAAAGCAACTTTAGCCAGTGGTCAGACACTAGCCTGATATTTGATGTAGGGATGCACCAACTAAACGTTGGCCCGGGTTTCATAATTAGTGCTTACTTAATTTAACGGGTTTGTTTGTTTAATCAACAGAAAACGACAACACACAAGTGGCCATGACAGAATAACCTTATTGGCAAATACAAATATTTCTCTCGGATAAGACGCAGTCTTGGTTTTATTCTTTATATTAGTTATAGTTATATTAGTATTAGTCTGTTTATATTAGTTAAATTATTTATATTAGTTATATTATCCCTGTGTGAAGTATAAATGCTTCAACAGGCTTACTGTGTTTTTTCAGCTCTAGAATGTCCAATAACATGTTGTGAGTCCGTTTATAGTTTCTAAATTCAGCCTTCACATTTGTGTTACATTTAACGGCACATAACTCTGGTTATTTCTTTGTCTGCAGACGGTGGATAGGCCCAAAGACTGGTACAAAACTATGTTCAAACAGATTCACAAAGTTCACAAAGCAGGTAAGGCCTCTGCTGTAGCGTGCTGAAATGATGTGCAACGACTAGATTATTAGACATTTCATGCAGAATTGGTCATGTATGCATGCTGTTTGTATGCGTGTGCATATTTTGTGTGTGTGTGTGTGTGTGTTTGCATGCCAGTTCTCATTAAACCAAAAGACCCAGATGATCCCAGAGCCAGAGCTCGTTAGATTGCGAGCAACAGCCTGGAGAGGAGGAGGAATGGAGAGAAACCTCTAATAGACACAGAGCCATCCTGGGAAATCTGCTCTAATTTTGTGGGCTTGACAGAATCACAGAATCAGTACAAGGCTTGTTTGTTCTAAACTGCTCAGCCTTCTGCTACAAGAGCACACACAAAAAACTCATGCACTCTCAGATACACAGACTATTTCACGGGTGTGTGCGCTGAGAACTCATCCAAAGGCTCATTATGGTCTTGATGCATTTTATTTTTTTGATTTTACTGGAAGCACAGGCAGTAGTATGCTTTCCCCATCCTGCAACCTTGATTCGTTTTAGTCAGAATTTCAGTCATCTTTCATCTTTAAAGTTCAGAAAGAGTTCTGGGAAAGTGGATCATGTTGCTTTGGTGCTTTTAATATACTTGTAGCTGAAAAGAAAATCACTTGTGTAACTGTTCATTTCCAGGCTGGTTAAAAGTGCTATCTTTGAGGACAAACTTGTACCCTGTGTACAACAAAGTGTGCTTACACGTGTTCCCAATCAACTGTTTTGTACATTTCCTCTACAGATGACGACTATTCCGACACATACAATGCTTCATATGCTCTCGTAAACAATGGTGAGACCTGCTCCTGTGTAACACAAGTTGTATTTCCTAAAAATCAATAACTTCTTCCCAACCTTCCTTTCTGGCTTACTGGCCTCATTGCTTCTGCCTCCACTCTCTCCTCCATCCTGTCCTTGCCAGATAACTACAGCCTGTCATCCAGCACCACCATGGCCCACCCTGCCCCTCGGACACATACGTACAGGCCTCTGTCCAAGAGCCCCTCGGATAACAATGAAGGGCATCTTGGACCTCGGGAGCTTTCACCATCCCCTGTACCCCCACCACCTCCACCCATGCCATCCCTTCTCCAACTGAGGGCGAGAGACAGTGATCGCGAGAGGGACTTGACAGACGCGTAAGTGCGAACTTTCTCAATATTAACTAATATTGATGATATATTGATATGCTGTAATATTTTTAATAATCTTTATTTTAATGTCAGTTATCTCAAGCGTTTTTTTCTGAAAAAGCATGTGTTTGTTTCTCTCACACCAGCAATGAATGGGGTCCTCCAGACCGAAAAGTGGACACGCGAAAGTACCGCGCAGAGCCCAAGAGTATTTTTGAGTACGAGCCTGGGAAGTCCTCTATCTTGGAGCATGAAAGACCAGTGAGTAATTATTATTATTTTTTTTTTTTAAATACTGAAATTCCCACCCCTCTTAAAATATGCAGAGAAATGCCTCCCTGTTTATCTTCACCCTGGCATCGTGTGAGAACATCAAGTGATTTCCTCACAGTGTTTCTTGGTATCGTTTGGTAGAAGATTAAATAATTCAGTCACTGCTCAGGCTGTTTTTAGAGTGAAAAAATAGTCACAAGCAAGAGCGCCTTTTTTTTTTTTTTTTTTTTTTTTTTTTTTTTGAAACTTGCTAGTCTGGTAGACAGACATTAGTATGTCATTATATTGTTGGCTTTCACATGGCTCTTCTTCTGTCAGAGACAATGTGGGCGTTAAAAGCTTCCAGTGCTTACATCCGCTAGCGACAGTACTCAGTGTTAATGTTTGTGTGGGGTGAAGGACAAAGCAGATAGCAGGAAAAAAATGCAAAAACTGACTGTGTTGACAGGCGGGACTGAAAAAAATAGTATTTGAGATTAGGACGGAATAATGAATAATGTGTTATAAATGAGTTGTGTTTGCAAAAAAAAAAAGGCTGTTTCGCAGATGTTTTATGTGATGACTGCTGAGAGTGCTTCCAGGGCAATAATGCATGAGTCACTTCCTGATAGACAGAGGTAATAAAGGAGAAAGCTGTAGAAGGACCCACGCTGTCTAATGTGCTGCTCGGTATAATTTTTTTTCTCCATTAACCAAAGTAAAAAAGTGTCACCCCTAAAACAACCTGTATGTTGATGACGCACTCGTTTGGGTAATTATGGCCTTTAAGAGGCAAAAAATGTTTTTCTGTTACTCTTGTTCTTTAGATGTGTGTGTGCAAGTGTCCCTAATGCATTTGTGTGATTGGCAGTCTCTGCTCCAGGCTTCTGTTTTGTTTTTTTTTCCAGGGTGACTCATCCATCTGAAAGCTGAATTTCCTTTTAAGCCAGAGATGTAGCACTACAACACCTACAAAACATCTCCTGGCAGTTTTTCATTTGGCATGAAAACTCAATTTTATGTGGGATTGGGGTTAGAAAGAGCAGACAGCGTGGTAAAACACACAATGCCATCTCTACAGTTCAAGTAACAGTAAATGGAAACAAATCAAACAAGCTGACCTTTTATTAAAATGTGTCTTAAAAGGCATCAAGACATACAAGAAAACTAAGGCAACTAAAACATTAATATGGACATCATTTTAAAACGTGAAAAACATCTAAATGTTGTCTTTTTTCATTCACAAACATTCACTTCTGAGTGGTTCATGGTGCTGTTTGTGTTTGATGTTTATAGACTGTATAAATGCATACAGCAGCACAAAAGCGTAGTCAGTTACAGTTATTATTTACATGTTTAGCCTGAGCCCTTTTTGGATTGTGGCAGTTTGTTGCTCTAGTCTAGACTGACTGACCACTGTACTGTAGGAGTGAAACTTGAGCTGTAAATGGGCTCTGCTGCAACACTTTTGTTTCCATGGGCAAGCCTTCATCCTGGTTCATCCTGTGCCCATCTCCCTTTGCCACCTGTGCCCATTCCTAACCACGAGGACCATGTCTCTCTTTGTGTGTGACTTCTTTCCACACTTCCTTTCTCCTGTCTTTCTTCTACTTCCTCTCTCTGTCACTGTCATGCTTTCCCAGACCTATGATGACATAGATTTAGAGAACGAGCCTTGGTATAAGTTCTTTTCCGAGCTGGAGTTTGGGCGGCCGGTAAGTCAGGGCCTAGCTACTCCTTTAAACACAACTCTGTCATAGGCATACACCCACTATCTCCACTCCACCCGGGACTTTTTTTTTATGTCTGTGCTATTAGACTGGGTGGGGCTAGTTGTTTGGGCATGTGATACTTGTTTGGTGCTTGTTTGGTGCCCCCTTCCTTACCCCCAAAACACCTTTGTGACAAACTGCGGTTTATCTCTCTGCTGCTGGGTTTTTGGTTCTTTGACTAGCAGGCACTAAAATGCTCACACGTGAACCTCGACACTTTTGTTTCAGTTGGTTCATTTCTGCATCTTGTTCAAAAATAAGCAGGAAATGGTTTAAAGGCAGTGGCCTCCAAACGTTTGAGATAACTTGAGGTCATGAACAGTCAAAACATTAATAAAAAAGATGCAGTAGCAGAGATTCGACTGATATTTACTTTTTGCTCTAAACTCTTTCTTAAATAATTTGTGTAATTTTGTTCAGTATCTATCATACAGTTCTTTGCGAAAGTCTTTAGCCACTTCTAAATTCTTCATATTTAGCATCTAAGAAGCCAGACTTTCTTGTAATTTCTTTAGTTCTCTGGGCTTTCTGAAGTTTTTCTTTGGACATTGGCTGCTTTTTCAATCTGCTTTTTCATTCCAGTCATTCTGCCTCACCATTTTCAGAAGAATGTGTTTTTGTTAGCTAAGCCTCACAACGCTGACCTATGAATCATTCAAGCATGAAACAGGCTCCTAAGTCAAGGAATGAATCAGTGTTGTCTCTACACATACAGTGGGGCAAAAAAGTATTTAGTCAGCCACCGATTGTGCAAGTTCCCCCACTTAAAATGATGACAGAGGTCAGTAATTTGCACCAGAGGTACACTTCAACTGTGAGAGACAGAATGTGAAAAAAAAATCCATGAATTCACATGGTAGGATTTGTAAAGAATTTATTCGTAAATCAGGGTGGAAAATAAGTATTTGGTCACCTCAAACAAAGAAAATCTCTGGCTCTCACAGACCTGTAACGTCTTCTGTAAGAAGCTTTTCTGTCCCCCACTCGTTACCTGTATGAATGGCACCTGTTTGAACTCATCATCTGTATAAAAGACACCTGTCCACAGCCTCAAACAGTCAGACTCCAAACTCCGCCATGGCCAAGACCAAAGAGATGATGAGATGAGATGAGATAGCCTTTATTTGTCAGTTGCAGGTCTTTTGCCCACAACCGAGATGACAGACCTTGCCGACCATACATACAATACAAACATCACATTGGGGAGACAGGTCAGGCCAGGTAGCGAGGAAAAAAAACATTGAAATGTACAACACAAAAGGATAATACAGGAATGCACAGGTATCAACTCACAATAACACAATAAACACAGACAAGCAACATGGGAAAGAGTTCCAGTGTGTACATCTGATCTGGGACCGCTACAATCTTTCGACTGCGCCTCCAGCTGACCCGATGTCCACATCATGGGGGAGGTAAGCGTTGGGGGTGGCGTTGGAGCCGGGGTAGGGAGGGTGTTGCGTCAGTGAGTGCTTATCAGTATCAGTATATGTATGTGTGTGCGTGTCCATAGTTCAGCTGAGACAGTGTCCTTCGCCCTGCCAGAGCTTTCGAAGGACACCAGGAAAAGTATTGTAGACCTGCACCAGACTGGGAAGAGTGAATCTACAATAGGCAAGCAGCTTGGTGTGAAAAAATCAACTGTGGGAGCAATCATCAGAAAATGGAAGACATACAAGACCACTGATAATCTCCCTCGATCTGGGGCTCCACGCAAGATCTCATCCCGTGGGGTCAAAATGATCATGAGAACGGTGAGCAAAGATCCCAGAACCACACGGGGGGACCTGGTGAATGACCTGCAGAGAGCTGGGACCAAAGTAACAAAGGTCACCATCAGTAACACACTACAACGGCAGGGAATCAAATCCCGCAGTGCCAGACGTGTTCCGCTGCTGAAGCCAGTGCATGTCCAGGCCCGTCTGAAGTTTGCCAGAGAGCACATGGATGATACAGCAGAGGATTGGGAGAATGTCATGTGGTCAGATGAAACCAAAGTAGAACTTTTTGGTATAAACTCAACTCGTCGTGTTTGGAGGAAGAAGAATACTGAGTTGCATCCCAAGAACACCATACCTACTGTGAAGCATGGGGGTGGAAACATCATGCTATGGAGCTGTTTTTCTGCCAAGGGGACAGGACGACTGATCCGTGTTAAGGACAGAATGAATGGGGCCATGTATCGTGAGATTTTGAGCCAACACCTCCTTCCATCAGTGAGAACTTTGAAGATGAAACGAGGCTGGGTCTTCCAACATGACAATGATCCAAAACACACCGCCCGGGCAACAAAGGAGTGGCTCCGTAAGAAGCATTTGAAAGTCCTGGAGTGGCCTAGCCAGTCTCCAGACCTCAACCCCATAGAAAATCTGTGGCGGGAGTTGAAAGTCCGTGTTGCTCGGCGACAGCCCCAAAACATCACTGCTCTCGAGAAGATCTGCATGGAGGAATGGGCCAAAATACCAGCTACTGTGTGTGCAAACCTGGTAAAGACCTATAGTAAACGTTTGCCCTCTGTTATTGCCAACAAAGGTTATGTTACAAAGTATTGAGTCGTATTTTTGTTATTGACCAAATACTTATTTTCCACCCTGATTTATGAATAAATTCTTTACAAATCCTACCATGTGGATTCATGGATTTTTTTTTTTTTCACATTCTGTCTCTCACAGTTGAAGTGTACCTCTGGTGCAAATTACTGACCTCTGTCATCATTTTAGGTGGGGGAACCTGCACAATCGGTGGCTGACTAAATACTTTTTTGCCCCACTGTATGACAACTTGTCAAAGAAGCAGTTTTAAATATTACCTTTAGGCACTTTGTTACTAGCAGCCTGTCACAAAAAACACATAATTTGTTCCCATTTCTTTAGCTAAATCCATGAAAATAGTTGACAGGCATAACATACTATTGTTGTAAAACTTGGTGTGCAGTGTGAGTTTTAAAAATTTCTAGGAAACTGGACAAGTTGGGGACAAAATAAGAAATGACCTAAGAAGGCATAAAAAAATGGTTACAGCTAAAAGTCATGTCCTCGAGAAGTAGGAAAAAATCAGTAAAGACCTGACAAGACCTGAGAGATGCAGCTAATCCTTCAGCTGATTGGCAGCAGGCTTTATAATCATGTATCTGAATTTGAAACTTTTTGTTCACAAATTGTAATCAGTATGTACAGAGGAGGTCTAGAGAGAGGTACAACAGTGTCTGCAGCCATCTATAAAACACAGTGGAGGCACTGTCATGGTTTGGGGCATTTCAGCCTGTGGTATTGGGAGAAAGCGTCTGGTGGCTTAATTTTTCAGCATGATAATGACCTCAAAAGCAATGCCAATGCTGTAAAGCATACCTAGGAAGTAAAACACTATCAGTTATGTATTGGCCTTCCCAGAGCCGGGACATTAATATTAATGAAGCCTTGTGGTATCATCTTGACAGAGAACAAAACAAAAGGCAGAAACACTGAAAAAAGAGCTGCAGCCTGGAGAACTATTGCTGAAGTCTACTTAAAGAAATGACAAGAAAGCTGCCTGAGAGAGTTCAGACTGTGGTGAAGAACATAAAGAATAAGAATGGCTCAAGACTTTTGCGTAGTACTGTACATGCCAGTATTTATTTGTCAATCTGCCTTTACATACCCTGTTTATTCATTTGATCCTTGCAGTACTATGAGGGAACTCTCTGCATACTTTGAAGCTAAATGCTTTAGTGCCCTCTGATGGATGTAAGTGGTAATAATGTCATAGTGACTTGAAACAGAGATCGCCTCCAGTCATAAATGTGGGATCAAATTACCCACAACCTGTCTGATTTACAAAGTGTCACATGGACATGCCTCTGTCCATGCCAGCGCATGACATCAGGTGTTGACTTGCTGGGCTTATTCGAAATGTTCAGGTGAAAATTTCACATTCAGATCTAGCATGACTTTCTGTCTTCTCACAGTCATGTTTAGCTGTTTTGTGAGATTTCTACCTGCAATGTTTTCACTGTTTCACATCATTCAATAAGCCCTTAGAGTGTAGACATTTTATCTGACTGATACGGCCACGGTCAGAACCACACACTGTGTTCAGTTTTCGATTGAGGCGATAAGTCACAGCATTTGATTGTGCAAGTCCTTGCACTCTCAAAGAAACACAATGTCGCAGCTTGTGCTTCACTTTGCTTTTTGCTTACAGCTTGTTCTTACACTCTGCATGTGTGTGTGGTAAATAGGCACAGTTGCGTGTGTTGGTGTGGTTTATAGACTGGTGTAGTAGGCCTGCGTTGTTTTAGCCTCGACAATCTGCAGTTTAAGGGAAAAAACTAATAAATAGAATACATTAGAAAGTGTATATCAAAGAACGTGTGTGATGAATAGATATATGTAGGTGTGTGTCAATGTGTTGGTGTAAGTGCACAAGTGTCTGATACAAGCAAATCACATGTGCTGTGGTTGTCTGTGGTTACTCAGATTCTCTAACAGGTGTCACTCTCTCCACATGTTTTTTTTTTTTTTTGTTTGTTTCCCCCCCATGATGTCACCACCGCTTCTCCTCCTTCACCTCCTCCATCTTCACCTTCTTATTCCTCCTCCTCTTCTCCTCCCCTTCCTGCTCACTGCTGCTGCTTGGGGCTCAAGCCTCCTAAAAAACGGCTGGATTATAATCCAGACATCTCCGCTCGCCAGCGCATTGAGGTAATCTCACATTCACAAGTGTTCCAGTAGTGTTAATTGTACCATTTCTAACCCGTTACAGCAATCAGGATCTCGATTGCTAAGACATATTTAAGATACGACTGCTAAAAATGAATGTACTGTGAGTTTAAATTAAAATGCTAGCCATTTACTAAAATTTGAGTGGGTTGTTTTGTGAAGGCTGTTGAACATTTGAAGCTTTGAAGTGCTGGTTCACGTCATTCTTTTTTATCAGCCTTTGGTAACATTACAGTATGAGCTCAAAACTTTAGAAAACCAATAGATGCTTCAGACATAAGTGTCCACCCATCATTTTTCTCAATCCAATTCAGTCTAGTTCATGATCATGGGGGTTGGGGACTTGCACCTACCCAAGTCATCATAGGGTAATCACACATTTATCCCAGTATAAATGTGATTGCAATCGATGCTGTTGATTTCCCTACTTTTGTCATCAGCGTTGAACACTCTATACCACTAAGACCCATTCCAGCTGATCCATGCCAGTTTTTGCAGGGTAACATTTGCCCCCCTGAGCTGAACCTCCATAACACCCTTCAGTGCATCACCTTTTCCATCATCCTTCAGAGCAGCACGACAGAGACCAGAAATTTGTCTTCGGTATGTGTGCACCAGCAGGGCCTTTTCTTGGTCAGGTGTGCCATGTGGAACCAGCATCCATTGCGCCTTACGCTGGGGGAGTGTTTTGAGTGTGGCACAGCAACAACCGCATGCAGGCTGTGTATTGTAAGCTGCTCTGCCTCAAGTCTTTGTTCCTGCGGGGCTCACTTTTCTCTTTTGTTGTCTGCCCTATTCCAGACATCCCTCCACATCACTCCTGCTGACAAGGCTCCAGAGAGACCTGCAAGGTAACTGCTGCTTCTTTTATTTTCCTCTGCATCACCCTCATCCCCTCTTCCCCCTCCCCCATCCTTTCACCAGCAGCTGTCCGTGTTGTGATTCAGCTCAGTAGAAAAACTAAGGTCTTTCTCATATTGTCGCTCGCACAAACATCTCGTGCGTGTGCA
Organism: Rhamphochromis sp. 'chilingali'; assembly: GCF_963969265.1. Classification (NCBI taxonomy): domain Eukaryota; kingdom Metazoa; phylum Chordata; class Actinopteri; order Cichliformes; family Cichlidae; genus Rhamphochromis; species Rhamphochromis sp. 'chilingali'. Next base: position 29,357,086 of record NC_137948.1, read on the forward strand.
GTAAATGATGACTTGTGAAGTCTTAATTTTGCTTTTGTCACTGATGGTAGGGCGCTTTGCCTCGTTTTTTTTTTTTTTTCATGAGCTGAGCCAGAATAAATGAACCCAGCAAACCTATTGATGCTGCTCTTCACCTCCTGTCCTTCCCTCAACCCCCATTCCTCCCCTCATCCCACTCCCTTTCATCAATGGCCTGCTTATTCAGATGCATTATACTCTGTGAAGAGAGAGGGCAGAGCGGGGATGTGATGAATAGGCCGGGTCATTTATTTAACTGTCCTGAACAGAAAGCCCCCTTGGATTTTTAACATTTAAAACTCAAGTTACTTTATTCCCTTTGTTTTGTTTTTGGATTTAAGTATAATCTGGTACTTTGTATGATGATCTTAGATATACTAGAAATGTATTCAAGGTTTTCATATTGATCATAGTGATTTTAACATTCTCTCAATATATAAAACCTATAAAGTATTCTATGTAAAGTCAAAGGAGCTTGCAAAGAAAAGCGTCTGGACTTCTTTAAGTTGCTTGAAGACGTTTCACTACTCATCCGAGAAGCTTCTTCAGTGGCCTTCTTCGGGCCTTCTTCTTCTTAAAGTCAGCAAAGAGGCACAGAAAAGAAGACCAGACACCAGCGAGGGAGGATAAGAAGGACAGACGCAACAACATTGTCATCCCCTATGTAGCCGGTGTATCAGAGAAACTCAGGAGAGTTTTCTCCAAGCATGACACCCCGGTGCATTTCAGACCCAGTAACACGCTCAGACAAAAACTGGTTCACCCGAAAGACAAAACGACAAAACACTGACTTAACAATGTGGTGTATGCTGTACAGTGCAGCGAGGAATGCTCAGACCTCTACATTGGAGAGACCAAACAGCCACTTCACAAGCGCATGGCACAACACAGAAGAGCCACCTCCACAGGACAAGACTCAGCAGTCCATCTGCATCTTAAGGATAAAGGACACTCTTTCGAGGATGCCAATGTTCACATTTTGGACAGAGAGGACAGATGGTTTGAAAGAGGAGTGAAAGAAGCCATCTATGTCCACTGTGAGCGACCATCTTTGAACAGAGGCGGGGGTTTACGACACCAACTCTCTGCCATCTATAATCCAGTTTTGAGATCCCTTCCCAGACGCCTTAACGCCCACTCACATCCTGGGCCATCTGACCTCAGGAATTCGCATGATAAGGTGGGGCCAGGTTTCACAATGAACACACCCGAAACTCTGGCTGATTGGGACCCACACCCAGTCTCACACCTTGGCTCAGGCGATTAGAGGATCATCAGGGGGTCCTTTTGTCCCTCTGTGGGGGGTTACTCCCACTAGTTTTATATCTGGGACTCTCCACCATTTGACCTTAGAACTGAAGAAGCTTCTCAGATGAGAGGTGAAACGTCTTCAAGCAACTTAAAGAAGTCCAGACACTTTTCTTTGCAAGCTCCTTTGACTACGATGACCTGGATGACTGAGAACCTTCACAGACATATTCTATGTAAATTTAACATCTCCTTTTGTCAGTAGCATCATTTCTTACAAAAGAGGTTATTTCTTAAAACTACTGGGTTACTTTTAATTAATTTTTTGCCTGTTGTCAATTCAACTACTCATGACTTTGGTAAATAAACAGTGCTCCCACAGGAGATTTATAGTGTCTGTATTCGCCTTCTGCAAACTGGATTCACTGACTGTTTGGCCCATTCTTTATTGTAGTGCTGCCAGTGACTACAGGAAGAGAAGGAAGTCTGAGCCGTCAAGCTCCCAAGTGAATGCTCCATCTCAGAGCCGAGCTGCAACTTCCCCTAAACCAGTGGATGCCTACAGACCCAGCAGCAGCCTAAAGAAACCCGTCATTCGTTCCTCACCATCCTCACCCTCCAGAGCCAAAGGTAGCCACGCTTTCACAGATGCAGCTTCTTTCACTTCTGGGTATTTCATGAAAAGAGATATTTTTTTGTATTTTGCTGTTTGGCAAATCCAGAAGAAAGTTACCATTACTGTTTAGCCACCAAAGGCTCACCCTAGGTCAGGTTGTGTTTGTTTTCCCTTCTTTTCCCAACACATGCATGTGAACTGTGCTTATATGATTTTGTTGGGTTTTTTGCAATATGATGCCTTTCTGGTATAAACCTTAAAGTTCACTGATTGGTGGAAGTCTGAAGGAAAAAAAAAAAAGAACATCAAGTCATCTGTTTTTTCCATCCATTCTTCTCTCCTGTTTATTCTCCCTCTCCCCAGCTCTTCTACTGTTTTGCTGGGTATTATTTCTTAACTTGCTTTCCTCCTTCTTCTCTCTCACCACGCTGCTCTCTATTGGACATCTAAAAGGTGGGGACGCATGCAGCATGTATTCAAACAGTTTGACCTCTCCAGGTCCTTATCAGCAGCCCTTTGTTCCCCCAGTCCCATCTGACCCTCTCAATTCAAATGAGGATGGCAGCCAAGATGGCAGCTCTTCCTCCAAACAGTCTGTCTGTTGTAAGAACAGCTGGCAGACAAAATGCCAGAATGCTGAGACGTGGAGCAGTGCAGAGGCTGCGCCAGCTTCTCCTGCCAAGCTAAAGTCACGCAGTTGTGATGACCTACTCAACGATGGGCGTTCTAGCTCGGGTGGACGAAATGCTACCCGCTCAGAGAGTGCTGGGTCACTGGTATGCGATGGAAATCTCTCCACAGTATCATCATCTACTCGTTCATTACCCCGTCTCCATCGACGACGAGCACACGACTCGCCGGGCTTTCTCCAGCTCTATCGAAAGATGCACCAGATCGACAGAGCTCAGCTAATTCCATCTGAAGTCATCCGGTCGGTCCGTGCGCGCATCCTGGATCTAGAGCGTCAGCCTCATCTGCTTCGGCATCGCCTCTCTCCTTGGACACCCTCCTGGGGTGTGGAAGTGCCACGTGATATGGTGCCAAACCGCATTTCTGAATATGAGCGTCTTATTCAGAAATCCAAATCCATGCCTAACTTGGGTGATGGCGAGGTGCCTTCAGGCACCACCACACCAGGTGGCTCATCATCTCGAGCTAGCAGTGGTGGTGGTGTCACACCCAGTTATCCAAAACGCCGTTTTTCAATAGAGTCTTTACTGGAAGAAGACAACAATGGAAACAGTGGAACAGTACCTCAAACCATGGATCACTTACACCGACCTCGTAGCCCCCCTGAGGGACAGCCTCGTGTTGGACCAGACCCCGGGCGTGGACGGTCCTTCCCCGCTCCTCCTGTTCTCCAAGGCCCCCAAGCCAACCCAGACTATTCTGACAGTGAACAAGACGCTGTTGCCTCTGACCTCAGTGACTTCATTCAGGTTGAAGGCTCGTCATTTTGCAGTGAGAGTGACTTTGACCATTGCTCACTAACCTCCTCTGAGAGCCTATACGGCTCTTCCACCCTCCACCACCATCACCACCACCTCCGTCACCACCACCACCATCACCACCATCATCCTGGTCACCAGAGTCTTGGCCAGAGCCAAGGCTACCAACACCGCCATCTCATCAGCACCTGCAAAGGCCGCTGCCCGGCTTCATATACCCGTTTCACAACCATGATACGTCATGAGCGGGAACGCGCGCGACAGGAGCACCAGAGACCTTCACAGCAGACCCGCAGCAGCCATTCCCAAAACCAGAGCTCACAATCCCAGCAATCGATGTCCAAGCTGGCCTTCCTGGTCAGTCCAGTGCCTTTCCGCAGGAAAAAGGGCTCACCACCTACCTCTAGAAGATGCAGTGGGGGCGGAGGTCGAGGTAGCAGACCCAAGTCTAAACAGGCAATTTACGAAGCGCTAGATGCAGCTTTGAGAGACATATATGAGCACATTCAAGCAGAGAGAGGCCACAGAAACCCTCGGGCACCTGATGATAGCATCCTGAGAAGAATCTTGGCAGAACTGCTGCCAAATGTGCCAGAACGCAGCTCCTCGTTGCGGGGAAGGAGGGGGTGTTGGCACGGCGGTCACTCCTCTGCATCGTTGTACCCAGACAGTAGCCCCACTGGGTATGCCTCATATAGAGGAGAGCCCTCAACACCACGGTTACAGTCACCACGGATACAGTCACCAATCAGTGCCTGTTATGGACGACAGTTGGAGACCTCAAACAACAATGATTATGGAGAGGAGCAGGGCAATGGAAATGGTCTCTGTTACTCAGGTGGAAATAACACACATGTAACACCTCAGATACACACTACACTTAGCAGTCACTTAACATGAGTGTGTTTCACAACAAATACATGCATGCATACAAGCATAAATACACGAAGGCACATATACATCCACTTACATTTATCTCAGTGTCTCTTTCAGTTTTGTCTGCACTCGTTGCCCAGTTCTCCTCATTGATCTGCCGACACTTCCATTACCATGCTTTTCTGTTTAATTGTATGGCATTGATTAAGACCCATTTACTGTAAATTCTCGAGACAAATCTGGCTATTTGTTTATTTTGTTAAGTTAATGTGAGTGAAGCTTCCTGCTATTTTTTTAGTAAAATAAGAGGACAGTGCTTCTGCTTTAATTTGAAACACTGCACAGAATGTGGAGTTTTATTGGCAGATCCTCAATGAACAGATGAAGAAAACAGTGGAGAAGCTGAACTATTACAGTGAAATAGTACAAAAGTACAGTGAGGGATACAAATAACATGGTCCAAGTATAATAAGTCTGTTTTAGCACTGATGAAAAGGGTTTGAAACAGGAGAGGGATTGTTTCAAATGCTGGCTTTGTTTTATGCAATTTTGGAAGACAGATATTTGAGAATTTACAGTATATTGCTCTGTAATCCTGTCTCAAAGATGTAATATTTCTTTACACCTTACTTTTAGGCTCCTAATGAACGAGTCATTAACTGGATTTTGGAGTTTGGCTATACAAAGAATTGAATTCTCTCACCAGAAGCCGAGGTTTACGTGTAGACTTGAATTTATAGTTGGGTTTAGGCAGTGTCTAAACCTCAAATCACAAAACAGAACAGGATGTGTAGTTACTTCAGGTGGATATTGATCAAACACTTTTGTTTTAAATGTGTTGTCAGTGAATGTGTTCAAAAAATCTACTTTCATGTTCAGAGTAAGAAATAATAATCTGGTTACAGTTTCCTTCAAACCGTATTTGTTATTTCAGTTTATTTGTAAAGAAATATAACTTCTAAGAGACAAGGTTGATGTTTGGGGTAAATTGTTGTGAATGTTCCTTTTTTTTTTTTTAATGCATTTTGTTTTTCTTGTATCATTTGTCTGTTTCAAACATTTATTTATAGTTATCGCATTATTACCAGGTCATTTTCTTTCCCGTAATCCTTTTGATCCTACGTTTTTGTTGTTTGCCATATTTTTTTGCTCTGTATTCCCCGTGTTTCATTTTGTTTTCCGGGTATTTTGTAGCATCGCATGTGTCTATTTGTGCTGTTGTCCAATCACCTTGTTTTCTCCAATGAAAAACAAATAAAACACACCTGTTTATGACCCAAGCTTCCATTCCCTCATTTACCTGTTTGAGTGGCATCATCACTGTTTCCCAGATCACACTTTGTATGGTAGGTGATGTGGCATGTTCGCTTAGTAACTCCTGTGAACCTTTTCATGTGTCTCTGCTAATCACAGACCAGGACATCTCCAGGAGTTCCACACTGGATGGACGCCACACACCCCAGAACAGAAGACCCACTCCTGACAGAGAGGTACAACATTGGAACTGGTGGTGCACTTAACACATTTATACACGGTGCATTTCTCTCAAATAACATGTAATCAATGTGCTCAAAAGGGTAACGTCTTTGTCTTTAATTTCCCAGTTCTGTAGCACATTGATATTTATATTTATTCTTAAAAATTCAAAATAATTATGTTACATACGTGTTTCATATACCTGGTAATGCTTGTGGGCTTTCTTTCTCTCACTCCACTCTTTTAGGTCTCCCATAAACAGATGACACAACTTATTCTGTTCTCTCTCCTCCATCAGAAACAACCTGCAAGAGCCATTTATGATTTTAAGGCACAAACGAGCAAGTGAGTACAACAAGCTTAGAGTGCACGTGTGAGAGAGCCGAGTCTAAGAACGCAGACATCTAACTGCACGTCAGCAAACTCAATGTCCTTTATTTACATTTTGTAGTTGTAATATTGCTTTCATGTATACCAGTATAACACCTTACCACCATAATCTGATGGGGGTTTTTTTTCTTTTAGATGTATGCATGAATAAAGCTGCTTTCTGCATTGCTGTCTCTTATTATTTTGCTCTTATTACTTATATTATTTTGCTTTCCTGGCTGACATTTTGTCACCGATGCTCGTGCTGCAGAAGTCACCGTGTCTTGTTCAGCTGCTATGTTATGTCCATGCAGTGGATGAAAGATGCATGCAGAGGCCCTTCACTCATAAAACTGTGTTACAGGGAGCTGACATTTAAAAAGGGTGATGCAGTGAACATCATCAGGCAGATAGATAACAACTGGTATGAAGGAGAACACCGTGGGCGAGTGGGAATATTCCCTATAGCATATGTAGAGGTAAGTCGGCTGCTGATTTCTGGTCTGAATATGGCTTGGTTGTATTTGAATATGCATCTCCTCCAACATGACACGCATACAGGTTTACACCATTTTTCACACATTTACAGAAGATGCCGTCTTCAGAGAAGCAGCAGCCAATCCGTCCTCCTCCTCCAGCACATGTCAGAGAGATTGGAGAGGCAGTGGCCCGCTACAACTTTAACGCTGATACTAACGTGGAGTTGTCACTGAGAAAGGTATTTCAACTTAAAGCATGTTTATAATGTTTTTGTCATTGATTTAAATATTTGAAGTGCTGGCTTTTGCAGTTATATCTAAAGGTAAAGATGTTACTAAATTGTAGTAAAAAAAAATGCAGTCCTCTGAAGAACTAAATTCCCGGTATTCTCTGTTCCATAGGAAGGAACTTCTAATCAAATGCAGTTTGATAAAGCAGACATATTGTATAAATTCCTCTATTCATATCAGATTTGAGGCCTAAAGCTAGGCCAAAACTGAGCCATGCAACAGGACAATGATCTCAAGCACAGCAGCAAATTTATAACATAAAGGCTGAAAAAGAAAAGAATCGATGTGTTACAATGATTGAGTCAAAAGCAAGAAAGTGCATAATGATATGCGCATAAATTGATGACAAAGAACTGAAGCAACGCCGTTAAGAAGAGTGGGACAAAATGATGTAAAATGACATGGGGAAAAAAGCCACATTGTGGTTTAAGTAAGTGTGAGAGGACCTGCTGTGGGGTCCTGTTCATTCCACCGTTCCTGATTTGCAGCTAAGTGCCTTGTTTGTGTGTTGTTGGTGTGTCTGATGTGTGCAGGGTGAGAGAGTGATTGTGATAAGGCAGGTGGATCAGAATTGGTATGAGGGGAAAATCCCAGACACAACCAAACAGGGGATCTTTCCTGTGTCCTACGTTGACCTTGTCAAGCGATCTCCATCCAAAAGCTCCGCCCATCACATAGATCCACATGGTTACCCCAGCAACAGGACACCAAGCTCCACACCCGTCAAGGTAAGAGAGTCTAGAGCCTGCTTACTCGTCAAGCCACAAAAAACAATAGAGCAACTTCAGATCAGATTTGTGCCTTGAAGATATTGATTAAGTTATACTTGAACTTGGCTTTTATTATTTATTTTATCAAAGTTATAAGTAATCAGAGCCTAATTATTGTTAAATTACATTGTTACTGTTTAAAATCACGTGTTTGTGTGATGGTCTCTTTATTTCCTGTTTTATGCAGTTTTCCTCACAGTTGTATGGGATGTATGTATAGTCAAAGTTTATTACAGAGGACACTGTTTATTTTCAAATGCGCTCTATAAATAAACTTTACTTGACTGTACGACAGTGCAATAATGTAAATAATGCATCTCTTTCAGGGGCTTCATAAATTCATTAAGATGTGATTTTGGGGGGTATTTCTTCATCTTAAAAAAAAGCTGTTGGTTATCAACTTGCACCCCAAATAAAAAGAAAATAAAGATCCAAAACTTCCCTCTGGTGTAACGGTAGTCTAGTAATTAGTGAATACTTTAACTATAGTAAGTCTTCTGTTCTACCTTGAAGAGTCAAAACGTACATAAAAACACACAGCACGTCTCTGTTCTAGTTTCATAAATCACCCACTGTTCCTTCTTTTTTTGCTTTATTTTCATGGAGCCTTTCTATCATCCACCTCCACCACCCACCACCCACAAACCCCCCTCCCCTCACCCCTCTTTGAGAAGCCTTGACCTGCAAGCCATCACCACCGAGTGGCTGTCCCTCACAGTGGAGCCGTCAGCATCCACTCAAGCTCGCTCCCTCACGAACACCCCTCTGCCGCCCACACCGCCTCCTCTCCCCTCTGACCTTGCATCTCTCCTAAAGGCTCAAGAGCCCAAAGCACTCTCATCTGCACAGCCACAAAAAAGTTTCACCTTGTCATCCCTAGCAACCACAGCCTGCAAAGAATTTTCCAGAACGCCCACTTTTAAAGACGCAAACCTCAGTTTAGGTCACACCACAGCTGTCTCACCCATCTCCCCCCCTACTCCTCCTCCTCCAGACCCCCATTTCTCATTAACCTCTCCACTGCCTGACTCTTCATTTCAATATAACTGTGGCAGAGGACTGCATATCACTGAGGAAGACTCAAACTTAGGAATTACTACGCCTGAGGTTTTATCAGAGCCGATAAAATCAGCCACACCTCCTGCACAAGAGCACAAATCCACAGTACGAGTAAACAAAAGCAGGGAAACCCCGGACACTAAACTGCAAGTCAAAGACCCTTATGATGAGCTGTTGTGCATGTTTTTGGATGGTTCCAGCAGCACAGATGATGGTGATGTTTTGAGATCATCTCCAGTAGATTCTTCAGCAGCTAAGCTGACCAAAACGTCCCAAAGCAGGCTCTTCCCATTAAAAGCGGAAGAATCCCATCAGTCGGACGTAAAGCCCCCAGCGGTCACTCCTGCAAGCAACTCAACAGGCAGCTTTCAGTTAGCAGTGCAGCTTCACAAGCCTGTAACAATGGAGCCCCTATGTGTTTCGTGGGGAGAGCAGTCAAAAAATGTGAATGGGCAACGTTTTGACTCACATAGACCACCGTCAGTACAAGCAAAGGAATACACTGAGTTGTTCATTGAAGAAGACGATGAAGCTAGAAGTGAGAAAGAGCAGGATGTTAGAGTTTTAAATCAGATGCACAGCCCACAGGTACAGCATGGTGTGCACTACATCTGTTGAGTTTGGAAATGCTATAGGGCCTTAGAAGGGACATTGAGGAATTAAGTTAATATACTGTATGATGTCATTCCCTGCCAAAATTAGCAAGTGTGTCCCATCGTCCTTTTTTTATGTTTTGTTTTGTTTTCTCCCATCTCCTGCTGCGCGACTGCAAAATGCTGAGGCGCATAGTGCGTATAAGTCGCTAGCACTATGCTGACTCATTAACTGCAGAGCTCCAAACCTCTTCTGGCATTAACATCAGCATAGAAACTGTTCACCAGGAGCTTCTTGGCATTGGTTTCCATGGCCGAGCAGCTCCTGTAGGTGCAGTACACCCAGGGTTGTTTTTTTTTTTGTTTGTTTGTTTGTTTGTTTTTTTTGGGGGGGTGGGGGGGGGTGTATTTAGTGTTCAAGAGGCACTTGAGTTCTCTTTCCAGTTTTTTTAAAAATTGTGTTATCTTTGGCATCTGATTTAAAAAATAATACATTATTTTTATTATTGTTATCTAGTCTAGTCTAGGGCGCATTATAGACTTGTGTTCTTATTTCCATTCAACACTGATCACAAGATTTTTTGGAAACATCTCATACTCAGTGGAAACTAGTGGATATATTTTTGTTAATTAGGATACTTATCACAAGATTGTTTTTTTTATATATATATATATATATTAATATTATACTTTCCTCCATGTCCCGTCTGGGGTTTAGTAAATCACAAACAGAGCAGCTCATCCCGTGATTACACTTGAGTATTCACATGTGTGTCTTTACCCCGTAGGCTGAAGTGTCTCCATCTACTCAGTTTCCCCACAATGGTCGCTCCTCCCCCTCCACACCACCCCCTGTGACCTCCCTGCTTTCCACTTCTTTTTCCTCTGCTTGCCCTTCATCCTCTTTCTCCCACACACAACAGCAGCACAATCGTAGTATCGTCCCTTCCTGTGACCATGCCTCCCCTCGTCCTCCGTCCCTTCCTCAGCTCACAACGTCACTGCTGCCTCCAATTTCTCCATCTGTCTCACCACCTCCCCTCCACTTCCCTCCAGACGATCCCTCTCAGCGGTCTGTCTCTCACCCCTCAAGCTCTCCTTTTCTTTCTAGTCCGGTCACGACATGTCCCATCTCAGAGCCAAATTTTCCCCTTCCTCCCGCTAACATTGCCCCTCCACCCTCCACTCAGCGCTGTCCCCCCACTGCCCCAACTGTACCACATCAAGGACGTAGGTCGCCTAAGGTGAAGGTAAAGCTGGCATGTAACGAGTATGCCGTTGATTTGTGGTGATGAGGATGATAAGAACTCTCATAATAGTGTATTTCTCTAACTACTAAGACGTGAACTGAATTGAGAAGTAACTGATTGGTTATATATATCAAAGATTAATTACAATTTATAATCAGATTTATAGATGCAATGCAAGCAGTACTGTTAGTTTCAGGCACTAATTCTCATTATATTAACATGTAAGTACCCAGCTGATGATTTTAGAGGCAGCAGAATACATGCTTGAATAACTGTTAATAGAGTTGTGAGCTGTAACTGTACTGTGTTGTGATTAGGAGGCTTTTTATTGGCATCAGCATGTTGATGATGTTTTACAGCATGTCTTTAGACTCTCTGTCTGTGTGCAGAGCTCAGAGTCGAGGTTGCTGTTGGTTACTGTTAAAGATTATAGGTGTGTTGCTTCTGGTCTTTCTGCCTGTTAAGCAGGATCCAATTGTTGGTGGTAAACCCCCTCGTAGCCCCATCTTGTCCCGGAGGTCCTATCTGTCACCCGTTAGAGGTCGAAGGGTAGGGGGGCATGTCTTCATTCAACCATGCTCATAGTGCACTCCTGTCTCTGTGCAGGAGGGAGATGTTGGGAATAACCATATCATTCATGACTGATAACGTGCTACAGTATGCTTTTTTTGGTTCATTTCTTTTTGTTCTTTTGTCATATGATGATTTATAATTTCACTTTGTGAGAAGATAAAAATCAAAAGTATCTTAGAGCAAAAAAACTTGCTAAAATCTTTTCTCCTCAAACACTAAACAAAAGCTCCACAAATGGCAAAACACAAATTTGTGTTAATCATTTGTGTTTCTCTCTTTGTCTCTAAAACTCAGCGGTCAGTACAAGATGCACTCCACGGTGGAGGAGACCCGTAAGTAGTATGATTTTAATTTTTTTTTGAATTGCTATTAACATCTTTCTCTGTGCTTTAAAAGGCGTGCGTGTGTGTGTGTGTGTGTGTGTGTGTGTGTGTGTGTGTGTGTGTGTGTGTGTGTGTGTGTGTGTGTGTGTGGGTGGCATTAACTGTAATCAAAACAACTGCACCCATCCAGTTTAAATTAGCTGTACTTAACTGCAGTGTTGGTCAAGTTACTTGAAAAAAGTAATCAGTAACTAATTACTGATTACTTCGACAAAAAAGTAATCCCGTTACTTTACTGATTACTTATTTTCAAAAGTAATTAATTACTTAGTTACTTAGTTACTTTTTAAAAACCCGATTTACAACCTGAATAGGTGATAAAGCGATAGATCTTTCAGCCCAATTCTACTTTTTCTACATAATCCATCATACAAAATGTAATCAAATGGAAAAGTCTCTTTTTTAAACTTGTTTTATCAGTTTTAATCTTTTAACTTTATGCATCAAGCAAAAATTTAATTATATGCAACATTCTCTGACTTGAATTAGTTTAACATTTAAACCTATTTTTGACACATTCCAGCACATAAAATAAAAAATAATTTGTGTTTACACTCACTCTTTCAAATAGATGCAAGTAAAACACAGCAGGAAATAAATAAAGTCAAAGACTCAGCGGTCCTGTTGCTCTATTTTCACCTGTAAAGCAGGAGTGGGTTAGGCAGAGGTTTACCCTGGTGCAGGTGTGCCGCGGTCAGTTGAAGAATCCGCGAGTTTCTCTGTGAGTTTCCCATTACGTCGTAGCTACTCGGTGCTTGCTTGGAAGTTTTGGGGTTTTTTTCGCTGTAAAAAGAATTTTTCTTCCCACGCACGATGGACGCTAATGTTTTTGTCACTTTTTATGGAATCAAACTCAAAGTAAGGTCAGTACTTCCACGCTTTAAACGCTGCACGCTCATACTCTCTCCCACAATCGATATACGATCCATTGTTGATCTGCACACAGCTGTTGTCACTAACGGCGCACTCGCGTCCGTCACTGTCGTGAGACAGTCTCGCAAAAAATCACGGTTTTAGTAACGCAGCGTTCCTACGGGAAAGTAACTGTAATCTAATTACCGTTTTTGCAATAGTAATCCCTTACTTTACTCGTTACTTGAAAAAAGTAATCAGATTACGCGTTACTGCCCATCTCTGCTTAATAGTGAAGAAATACTTGCCAAAGAATAAAAATCAAATCTTTTCCAACCCAGGTACCAGGCGCTGTACAACTACATGCCTCGCAATGAGGATGAGCTGGAGCTGCGGGAGGGAGACGTCGTTGATGTGATGGAGAAGTGCGATGATGGCTGGTTTGTTGGTAAGATGAACAGACATCAGCCAACAAAAGTAATAGAGATAGAAATACAAAATGCATTGAGCCAAACACATGATGAACTAAAAGTGAGTTTATCACTATATAAGTGTATAAAGTAGTAGAATTATATTGTTACACTTGCCTGCCTCTTCTATAAATGTATAAAATCCAATCATCCAGTCACATGGCAGCATCTCAATGAATTTAGGCATGTAGTAATGATCAGGAGGACCTGATGAAAATGTACAGGATTTTCCCAAATAACCATCTCTGCAGAACAGCCTGAAAAATAGAAAATGGCCAGACTGTTTCCAACTAATAGGAGGTCAGCAGTAACTAAAATAACCACTCATTATAATCAAGTTATGCAGAAGAGCATCTCTGAATACAAAGAGCAGCAGAAGACCATACAGGGACCCACTCCTGTGAACTAAAAACAGGAAACCGATGCTACCATTTACATGGGCTCAGAAAAATTGGACATCAGAAGATTGAAAAAATGATTTCTGCTGCAGCATGCAGGTTGTTGATGTCATTGTGCCAATGTGGATTGGAATCTCTGAGGAATGTTTCCACAGCACTTTGTTCAATCTGTGGCACAAAGAATTAAGGAAGTACCAGCAAGACGTCGATAATTGTCATAATAAATGAAGCAGAAATGAGCGCACTGACTGAATAAGCAGGAAGAATGCAGAAAATAAATACAGTCAATGTTTAACTTGATAATGACTCCAATAAAGTGCTGAACTACTTTCAGTTAAATTAGGAATTTGATAACTCTGTCCACCACTGTATATATCAAAAAAATCGATATAATTTTATAGATACTCACAAAAATCACAGAATTTACCTCAAGGAACTTTTACACTTTATACAGTGCATTTTGTGCTTTTGTTTGTTATTTTTTCCTGTTGTGTTTGTGCTGGTTTCTAGCTTTTTAACCATTACTAATGTATGAGTTAAAGGTTTAGTCAGTTACAATGGACCGAATGGACCATGAAATTAATGTGATTTGAGAACACCAACTTTGGACCCCCTCCTTAATTTAATGTCTAAAGTCAGGGTGTAAAGACAAACACGACCTAAAACCTTCTAAAAAATAGAGGAAAACTAAAGCATAAAAATGTAGAAAAACTAGACACACCACTAGATGTCAGTGTGGCTTCAGCACTGACTGTGGGAGAAGACAAAACAACCATATCCCTCACAGCTGAGCACAGATTAAGTGTCATTTCTTTGTTTTTCAAAAATGAAACTTGCTTAAATCTTGGTGTAGTTCCACAGTTGGCAGATTTCTAGACTACAGCTGACATTTGTGCCATAGTCGTGTTTCAGCCCTGACAGTTTCCTTTCATTGTTCTGTGTTTGTGAAGGGACCTCTCGAAGGAGCAAGTTGTTTGGAACCTTCCCAGGAAACTACGTGAAGCAGCTATAATGATTCCAAACTCCCGCTGACCCCGCCCCTTTCTATGACCCGTTCGTCGCCCTCCTCAGCACAGCACCCGCAGGACATCAACAAAGACCTGCAGCACACGTTTGTGTTTGCGTGTATGTGTGTGGCTTGTCAGCTTCACACAGACAAAATACTTAGCTCTAACTAGCCATCTTTAATGGAAGACTTCTATAAAGTAATAATGCATTTTTTAAACTTATCTTTTTACCCTTATTTTTCTATTATGGAGAACCGAAGATTTGTGCTGCACCCAGTGACCTTTGACTTTTGACAATAACGGAAGTATATCTGCAGTGATGCTTTCCTTTCTTTTTCAGTTGTTTAAGGACATTAAGATCACCAAGAATACCTTTTTTTTCTCCAGTAACTCAAAATTTAAATCACTTATAGTTAACTTCAGTGTTTATTTACAGATGTCTCCACAAAGATTTAGTGCAGAGAGTGTTAAAGGAAAGCAGTATTGTGTCAGAGGCCAGATGTGTTTTGGCAAATTAGGAGCCAACGTGTTGCATCATCATGCCAGGTAAAAGGATGGTTCAGCAAATGTTTTTTTGTTTTACTTTGGGGGATATTATTTAATAAAATGAACAATAAGTTTAAATACTGCAGACGTGAAGAAAAACACTATCACAGACTTAGCTCCAGATTAGTAAACACGTTGTTGCTGTTCAGTTATTTTCACGTTAGAATTGAAGCACTTTTACTGAACTTGATCACAAACAATCTCTTTGGTTTCTTTTTTTAACCTCACTTCAGATTTTACACAGCAGAGGTCATTTTGACTGCGCCTGGCTTCGGGGGAGAGGAGTGTGTTGAAAGTGTATGCAGAAAGGTTACTGACCTTTTTTAGGTATTATATTTATTAGAAGACGAAGGCTGGTCTCACTGTGTTATACGATGATTTTTAGAAAGAACGGAGCACCACATTGTTTTTTTTGGGATTTTTTTTAAGCATATTTTAACAGTACCTAACTTACATTTGAATGATTGTTATTTTATGGTCATCATTATTCAAAGTCCAGGTTCTGAGTGATTACAGAAAAACAAAAACACAATGGTTAATGGGCTAAAAAGAACTTACTGTTGTTTTATGATGAATTTATTTAAGTCAGATACAGGACGGGAATTTTGAAAACCTTTGGAAATCACAGAACTGCTGTTGGATCTTTTATAGCTGTTGTCAGAGTGAGTGGGTAGTGTGTCATTACTCATGTTTGTACTGTTGTGAAATGATTGGCAATTTCCATCTTAGCGTGTCGTTCTCAGTAACTGATCTCTGTTTTGTTTTCTTCACAAAGAATGGACACTGACAACAAAACGATGTAAAAGCACCTTAAAATATTTTATCATTCACTGTCCTTCACGTCACTCTCTGTCATTCACCATTTCAGCCGGCGTGAGTTCACTGTGTGCGAGTGTGAGCGTGTCGTGTTTTTGTAAGCCTTTTTTGTTTTTGTATGTGAGCTGTAAAATGGCCAACATCCACTTGCTTTATAAAGTCGGCTTTTTCTCATCCACCATCACGTTTGGTTTCCTCTTTCTTTCCATTTCGCATCATCAGTGGTGCTAACCCGCATTCTTCTGAGAACGTCTCGTGTAGCCGGGCTCGTAGGATTTTCTTTGCTCCAGTTCGTCGTTTTTACGTTGGTGGGGTATTTAAAGTGAATTTACTGTAGGTAGACCGAGTAGAGTTGGTGATCGCTGCCTTAAATCCAGCTCACTAATTTAATAGCCATGTATATGTAAACCTGTGATGCAAAAACAAAAAGAATAATTTATGCATATGTAGTTTAGAAAGTGTATGAAAGTGTGCAGAGAACATACAAAGTGTTCAGTGTTTAAACGTTAGGCCCTCTGCCTGCCTTTGATACGAGCGTAAGAACAAATTCGAAGCAAGGAGATGAATTTGATTGCTGATATGTTTATACGTGTATGAAGGTGTAAATCTTATGTTATTCATGTTATTATTGAACTCAATGCACACTCTTGGACCTGAGTATTTCTTGTAGGACTTGTTGGATGATTTTAAGGGGCTGTATTGCTAATAAAATCCAGCTGGTAGATCAAATATTCCAACAATTTTTTTTCTTTCAGCTCAACAGAAAAAGATTATGTCATCCACCTGAAATGAAAATCTCAGGTGCCATAGGCAGAAATCTAGAAATCCCTGGCATAAATCCTCTCCTACCAGAAGGTCACAGGACACACGCGTGAATTAATGTTCACTTTTGACGTCAAGCAGAATTTAAAAACTGCAAAGCGGTTTGCATCGGTATTGGACTGAACAGAGTGAAAAGTTCTGGGTATACAACCTACACAGATGTTCTTAGGTGCTCACATTAAGCATAGGTTGAAAGCTGATTGATAGAAATGTGGGCTGGAATACGAAAGCGAGTAACGTCAGAATTCAGCATGAAGGGTTTTTCCCCCTTCATTAAAACGTAAAACATCAAAAGAGCAGCACGAAAAGCAAAGGAAGCACCTGCAGAGAACAACCGTTTAAACCGTTTTTAACACTTGGTTTCACTTCACTACTAAGAAGGTCTTTGTCTATTATTACTTCAGCCCTATTCTCAGTAGACGCTAAGCTAAAGGACCAACAGACCGATTGTCATGGACACCGCCCCCTGGTGACAGTAAACTGCTACAACGTATACACGACTACTGGAAACTACCAATGTATAACCGGTGAAAAGCCCTGTGGTTGGAGAAATCTTGTGTCGGATGCTTTTTCTTTTGTTTTTTAAACCAGAAAACAGAGCCCAGAGTAGCTGGAGGCGGGTCGCTCCCTCTCAGACTTGAATTATTTTATTGTTGCCTGCCCTAGCTAAGGTAGGACATATAATTTAGATGGACACGAGTACCTACTAATTAGTGCTAGCTGACTAAAAACACAAATTTTGTAGACTGGAACTCAAAGCAGGGCACGTAATTCCATTCCCTGCAACCAGGCAAGTGTTTGTGGTGTCAGTGCCACAAAAAGAATTCAAACATCCATTTCAGTCCAGTTGACTTCAGGTCAGTGTTGGTCAAGTTACTTGAAAAAAGTAATCAGTAACTAATTACTTATTACTTCCTCAAAAAAGTAATCCCGTTACTTTACTGATTACTTATTTTCAAAAGTAATTAATTACTTAGTTACTTTTTAAAAACACGATTTACAACCTGAATAGGTGATAAAGCGATAGATCTTTCAGCCCAATTCTACTTTTTCTACATAATCCATCATACAAAATGTAATCAAATGGAAAAGTCTCTTTTTAAAACTTGTTTTATCAGTTTTAATCTTTTAACTTTATGCATCAAGCAAAAATTAAATTATATGCACCATTCTCTGACTTGAATAAATTAGTTTAACATTTAAACTAGTGATGGGACGTATCGAGGCTTCGGAGCGTGTGTCGAGTAATGGAGGGGGCGTTTCCGCGAAGCGCGTATCGAGGCTTGCTTCATTTATGGGAGGAGCTGAAAATGATGACGTCCGAAGCCTCGCTGCCCGGCTGTACCACGTGACTGGTTCATGAAGCGGTTCGAACTTTGCCGCAAATAATCATTTTCCATACTGCCAGCATAAATATACACAGTATACTGCCATCACTACAATATACATGTTTTACACACTCCTTTTGTTGTTGACATTTACAGGCTGTGTGCAAAATGCCACACTCTTCAAATTCATGCCAGCTATTATTTTTACGTCCAGTAGGTGTCCTGCTAGAGCAAATGAAGCTTCATGAAGCTTCGCGTTGGGGTGAACCAATTGGATGAAAAGCTCCAGTGCTTCATGGGGCTTCATCTGCCCATCACTAATTTAAACCTATTTTCTGCACATTCCAGCACATAAAATAAAATATTTTTTGTGTTTACACTCAGTCTTTCAAATAGATGCAAGTAAAACACAGCAGAAAATAAATAAAGTCAAAGACCAGCGGTCCTGTTGCTCTATTTTCACCTGTAAAGCAGGACTGCGGTAGGCGGAGGTTTACCCTGGTGCAGGTGTGCCGCGGTCAGTGGAAGAATCCGCGAGTTTCTCTGTGAGTTTCCCATTACGTCGTAGCTACTCGGTGCTTGCTTGGAAGTTTTGGGGTTTTTTCGCTGTAAAAAGAAGTTTTCTTCCCACGCACAACGGACGCTAATGTTTTTGTCACTTTTTATGGAATCAAACTCAAAGTAAGGTCAGTACTTCCACGCTTTAAACGCTACACGCTCATACTCTCTCCCACAATCGATATGTGATCCATTGTTGATCTGCACACAGCTGTTGTCACTAAAGGCGCACTCGCTTATGTCACTGTCATGAGACATTCTCGCAAAAAATCACTGTTTTAGTAACGCAGTAACGCAGCGTTCCTACGGGAAAGTAACGGTAATCTAATTACCGTTTTTGCAATAGTAATCCCTTAATTTACTCGTTTCTTGAAAAAAGTAATCGGATTACAGTAACGCGTTACTGCCCATCTCTGCTTCAGGTGACGTAAAATCACTGAACTGAATCCCCAACCCCAGAGGCAATCTTTTAATACAGGAGTTGACAGAGATTGACTCTCTTTTGGAGCCAGTAGAGGAAACCAATCTGCAGTAAAAGGCGGTCGTGTGCCAATAAGAAGGCAGCTGCATGTTCAAGTAAACCATCTCAGTATTTTGGCTCTCAGCTACAAGGACATTTCTTTCTTCTTACAAACAAAACTTTTGCAAAAGGTCACAAATTCTTTGCGAAGAAGCAAAGAAACAGCAGTTGGTGTCTGTGAGTGTGGAAGGTCCGCTTCAGTCCAAGCGATGTAAATTTCACCATCAGGAGGGGAACGTGTGCCCTGCAGTTTGTCACGACACTCTGGCTACAATCCACCATATGCACGGCTCCTCTAGGCAGACTTGAAAACAAGAATAAATAAAGGATAAATAAGGAGAGCTCTTTCAGTGGGTCTGCAAACAAGCAGAGTCCTGGTTTCAGTCACGTTCAACAGCGCTAGATTAGATTAGATTAGATAGAACTTTATTAATCCCTCAGTTGGGTTCCTCTGGGAAATTCGATTTCCAAAAAAGCACAGCACCGACAGAAGTTACAGAGTTACTGTGTTGCTATTGGTGGATTTTGAAGCTTCATCACACATTGAACCAGTAGAGCAGTCCTGATCTATGTTGCATTAAACTTGCATGACATATATAACTGTTCCATTCCTCAGGTAAAGCAAGGTAAACATAAAGTTCATATAATGCCTATATGCTTATGTACTTGAACGCTACACGTGTGCTAAATATGGTTTTGGTGTTACAGAGAATGGATGCCTAAATCTGTACTCTTACTGTTACGGCCTGTTAATTCTGTCCAGAGAGAAAGAAATGTGGAAACACAAGTGATTCCATGTCATGGCAACCACAGAAACAAACCATGAATCTGATCCACGCTGAAATACTGCAAGTGGGAAAGGGTTTTCAAGGCCGAAGGCGGAGTTTGTGGTGTGGATTCATAATGGCACATTTACATGATGAAGCCGCTCCCTGTTCAGGCTAAATGGCTATCACTGTTGACACAGATTAGTATGCCTTACTCACAGGCATGGACCATTTGATGTTTTTATTTATTTTTTATTTTAACTTATTAATAGTACTACACAGATATGAAAGGGGAGCAAAGAAAATTCTGTATTGGCTGAAAAATAAATTCCTGAGATCACAAAGAGCGAATTCAGATTTTGGCCTAGAAGAAGTCTTTAAAGACATGAAAAATGGCTCAGTTTAATAGAGTAGACAAAGCCCGGTTTCTGCTGTAAACACAATAAAAAAATAAAAAAAACTTCAAGTCAGAGCTGGATTGTTATCAAGCTCGGCTAGGAGTGAGAGTCCTGGGTCCCTTCCAAATCAATAGTGACTGGAATGTGCCTGTGAGACCTCCAAGGCCTCAGAGAGAAGCTTTGCCTTCAGACCAAATAAGGGCAGGAGCAGCAAGACCCATCAACCAGAGCAAGAGGAGGCCAGCCAGACCTCGAGCTGCCCAGGGATGAGAAGCATTAGTGGGGGCTGGCTTCTGACAGAAGCTGGTTTACATCTTCAGTCTGTGTGTGGACACGAGTTCATTTAGGTAAGCAGTGACTGAGCCAGAAGTGGTTATGAGTAAAACAAGCAATGCTTTGGTTTTACCTCATCATCATGACAAACACTGGCTTCTATTCGGAGAGGAGGAATAGTACTGTAAAAGAAGCAACGAGACACGCTCAAACAGAATTAGTACAGACTTGAGAGTCAGTTCCTAAAATCTGACCAATTACCTCACTCACGGGGCGGGAGCTGTCCATCCTCCTCCCCCTGACCCCCTCACTTGGTTCAAAATCTCCATCACTTTGATATTCCACTGCTCTTTAACTGTGATCCCCACAGTGTGCAGTTTACTGTCTGTGCTGCTGTCAAAACAGCAGGGAGACTTTAAAGGGTCATGCCACTTAACGTGGTGCTGGATGGGCCGGCCCCCTGGGGCTTTCGTCTGACAGGAGGAAAGGACTTCAACCAGCCCCTGACCATCTCCAGGGTGAGTGAGTGAGTGAGTGGCATAATGTCTGCATTATAAGAACAGAAGCAAAGTGATATCAGTTTGCCAGTTTTTTAAGTAGTTCTTTAAATCATTTTTTTCTTTTCCCAGTGCATTTTTCAAATAGCTTGAGGGTAAACATTGTGCTTCCAGACGATTCATTCTAGAAACATTCTGGTGTGGTATGAAGCTTGCACCTGTGCCGCAGTAAATGCAAGAGGCTTAGATACAAATAGCAGCTTGCATTGTTATCCAACATATGTGCACACACGCACACGAATACACACACAAACACGGATGTCTCATTGAGTAAATTTTGAAGCATGGAAAATATTTCCAAAATCATACTCTAATCCCGCTGCCTGTGTGAATAATCACCAACTTAAAGCCGATGATCTAAACAAATGTTTGGACAAACCTGTGTGAACCTCCTCACGTTACAGGACGAACAGACAGTGCCGACGCTGGAGTGATGAGCGCAGCATTATGAAATGTCTGTTAGAACAGTGCAGCTGTTGAGAAGAAAGTACACCAACTTTGGATCAGCTTACAGCATCAGGCAGCTCGTCATCCTCAACAGCACAGAGAGAGATAAAAGATGAGAGAAGAAACAAAAATAACTCGCAAATACAAAAAAAAAATTCCAACTAGATTAAGTCATTTGGACATGTGAATGACTGACTGTAGGTGGACTTGGAAGATAAGAAAATGGAGAAACTCTTATCTGTATGGGGTCATCGGTGATGAAAACGATAATTTCCTGGAAGAAATTAGGTATTTCCTGTTGACACGAAGTACTAACAAGGGAATCCTCACAGATACCAATAATGATGTTGTAAATTTAGCACAAATTAAATGGTACAGTTCACATTCTCTGTTTCTGAAAATATGTTAAATATGTTCATGTATTTTGTAGGCCAAAGCTGGATAAGAAGATAAATACTGTAGATAAGTGACTGGGTGTTGTTGTTAGTTTAGTACAAATATGATAACAGATAGTCTTTTATATCTCAAACCTCACTGACTCTTTATGTTGCTGTCCTTAAGTCACCAGGCTCTAGTCTAATTGTATAAATTTTATATTATTGTTTTTGTGGTTTGCGTGTGTGAGAGTGCAAATAGCATTCTAATAAGTAAGTTTTGGGAGTGCAGGTAAACTTAGAGAGTCCAACTATCTGTTTCGCTTCAGAACGCTAAGCTAGGCTATGCTAACCAGTGGCTCCTATTGTCTCATTTTTAAAGGAAAATTCAGGTAATTTTCAAACCTATTTATATCTTCTAATTTGGGGGACCTAAATGTTTTTTGACCTAAATAATTTTTGACCAAAATGTTTGTACTTTCTAAAATAGAGCAAGAAACCAACGACCGTCAAGCACGCTAATCCCACTTAGCAAAGATCTGTGTGAATGTAAAAGCTTGTTTTTGCCACCAGCAAACTTAGACTGTTATTCTGAAGCGCCAGTCAAAGCTATCATAAAATGTTTTTTCATTCATTTATGGAATCATATCTACAACTTCAGAAAAGTGGTGTAGCACCTAGCTTACTAATGCTTGGGCAGGAAACCTCGCTGCCACTCTTTCACACACTAGCAAAATTTTTAACAGTACCAAGTAGTTCAATAAACTTCAATAAAACCCTCCAACATCTAAAACAGAAGCCATTAGATGTAGATGGTAGAAATTGCTTTCCAGTATGTAATTTATATTTTAAAAAGGATTATATTAACTATTTTGTTTTTTTAGAGCTAGCTAACTTTTGCTGCCAAAATCTAACCTAATCATACCGTCAAAAGCAAAGTCTCAACAGATGTCCTAAACGGGATGTGAACTTATTCCTTATGGGTGAAAAATCTGTCATTTTTGTTGTAGTCTCTGTAAAATGGTGACTTCCTGTCAGCTTTTAGTGTAACTTCAGATGTTATAAAATAAAGTGTCCAGCCATGCTCAGCTCAATGAATTTGATCATAATACGGTGACTACTTTAAAGTCTTCAACTTTAAGCATTATTCCAAAGTGGAAGCATTTAGGAAACACAGCAATGCCAGCCACGTAAGTTGCTGAGCGGGGATGAACGTGGTGCTTAGGAGATGCTCTGCGAACTGCACAACTGCAGACGTTCATGGGGTGTAACATGTAGGTGATCCAATATTTTTTGAGCATAGCCTGTGAGTAAGAAAACCAGTCTCTGTTACTTTGATGAGGATTATTTCTAAATGAGATTACATCGTCCCTTGTAGTTGGAAGTTTTAGCGTTTTTGTTCCATATTGGTCAAAATCAAAACTTTTTTTTTTAGCTTTTTAATAATTCAGACTCCACAAACCTAATAAACACATAAGAATTTCAAAGGATGCACACAGTTAACAGACATTTATATTGGCTACTGCTCCAAATAACTGTTTTGATCACTGCAAAATACAAAAGTTAGGATTTTGACGATGAGCACTGCTTTCTCCATCTGTGTTACAACTTGCCTGTGGGCTGAATCCCCAGAGTCAGCCAGAGATGGAGATCAGTAATCCTGTTATGTATGATGGGGTTATGTGAATCTATATTTAGAGAGGGACCTCAGGAAATACTGACCAAAAGCAATTTTAGCTCACAAACCACCAGCTCTTTCCAGTAAACTCACACCTGTTGTGTTAGTGGACACTCAGAGGCCTGTATGAGCACAGTGATGAAAGAAGGCTGAGATTGAAGAGAGAGGGGAAGCGGAAACGAAATGAGATCAGTAATATGAGAAGCTGTATCCTCAAATGCATTTGTAACAGAGACAACTGTTAAAAAAACCAAACCCCAAAACAAACTATGATTAAAAAAAATGGCTACAGGGCAGATTAAAAAGCTGCTACTTCAGTGAACCCACAAGATTTATTTGAGAGCACAAGTGATTCGACTCGCTCCGTTCAATGCCATTTTTGGTTAGGAACATCCTCCCCTTCATGAGCCGTTGGTGTTCCCAGCTGGTGAAAGTAAACACAAGTGATAATCATCTTTTTCTTCAGCACACAGGGGCTGTAAAGTGGGCGCCGCTCTAGATTTACCCATGAAGATCTGCATCTCTGTGTGATGTCTCCATGAGGGGTGTAAAGCACATGGATTCAATTGCCTAACATGCATTACGTGTCTCTGCAGGATCTCTGTGAGAGAACTACTCCCATGATGTCATTACTTTGGCTTAATTTTTAAGACTACAACTGTATATGCTTATCAGAGTCCAGCGGTCCAAACAGGCAGAAAAAAAAAAAAGAAGATTGCAGCTGACAAGAAGGCTGAGGTACTCCTTCACAACGAGCTTCAACCTGTCACATTCCCAGTCTTGCTACTTGCATCCCCTATTTTATCCCGGACTCTTAAGAAAATAGTTTTAGAGCAAGCAAGGGAGGTAAAAAGAGAAGAGAGAGGCAGGACGGGAGAAAAGCAGAAAGAAAAGGCAGGCAGGTGGTTGTAATTTAAACAAAGACAAACGTTTGACATGACAGCTGAACTCCGAGGAAGCAAAAGAATGTAATTAAAGAAAAAAATAAAAGCATGGCTGTGTACCTACTCGATCCAGACATGAGAGCAGCGAGACAAAGTCTGACAGCGCTCTCAAACAAATGCTCCACTGTAAATTACCGCTCCCTCTTTTGGAAGCATGAGACATCCCCTCACCACTTTTATCCGCTGTTATTTATAGGCAGATGACCTAATTTAAGTTTCACCGTAACATCTCAGTGTAGCTCAGTCTGCAATGTCCAGTAATGCAATATGACTGAGCACAGGTCGTGCCCTGTGTGGCGCAAGTGGACATTTTGGGTACTGTTTGATGTTGCCTCGGGAGAGGTGAGCTGTGACCCTGGTGGCTTTCTGGCAGTTCTTGCTCTTTTTTCCAGTCACTTCCTGACCATCAGAATACATATTACCATCTGGACGCTGTCACTCGGTGTTTACTTTGGCTCCATGACAGGAGAGTTTACACACATGCATACCAACCAGAGCAACGTCTCTCTGTTAGCAGCTACTGTGGAGAGTGCACGAGCTGCTGAATTTATAGATTTAGCTCATCAATGGTCTGAATTGTGTTTTGAATTTGTGTGTGTGTGTGGGGGGGAGGTTATAAAGCTTTGATCCAAGCAGGGGAACAGAAACAAGGGGCCCAGCCCCTGAGTACTGTATTAAAAGATGACGTGCCAGTGATGGAGAACAGACTTTTCACAGCACTGCAACATCTGGACGTACTGGACTGTATAAAGGCAATGTACAGAGGGAATCCAAGTCAAGGGCAGAGTTTCTGTTTAATAAAGCTAAAGCTTCAATCCATGTAAGAATCTTGACCATAACGTAGAAATGAGATCACCGGAATATGTTGGGGTTTTGTTTTATTTTTTTACTCAAGTCTTTGTGTGTAAGCATGTATAAGTTTAAGCATATTATGTATTTGCTCGTTCGTGTAAGGTGTTGTTGAAAAGAACTGCATTTGGACTCTATTGAAGCTGGATTTAAATGCTCAAACATGCCAAGTTTTCTGTTTTTGAGAAAAGAACACTTTGTTATGATTGTTAGCAAACTATGATACAACAAACAGGAAATAGTTTTAATACAGACGTAAATATCGTGCTCATTTTCCACTCCCTCTATTGATAATGATACTAATTCAGGCTGCTTCAACCTTTTCCGCTGCATAACTTGGTCTTCTGGTCCCAAACTTTTCCCATGACCCCACCAGCTACAGCCGTACATCCCTGAATTCGTCGAGGGCATGTTTTTGTTTGTCACTGAAACTGAGAGGAATAAACTGATATGAAAATTTAGTTAAATCGTAGGACGAAAAGCAAATGAAGACAGCTGCTGCTGAAATTAAAAGTTGGACGTTGGACAGACTAATTAGGAATTAGCTAATGAATGGTGTGTCTTAGTAAAGTGTGTAACTCCCATAATTTTCAGAAATAGTTGCTTGGTGAAAAACTTGTTGTGTTTCTTAAAGATCCCCCATTCAGTGTTCCCAGGGAACACTGTCTAGGAACTGAAACAGGCCATAGAATATGCTTGTTAAAGTATCCTTTGTCCTACATGGAGCTGTTTGCATTATTACTGACCGCCACAGTAAAATGAAAGCACACCCAGTTTAAAATTTATCTGGACTTACAATTGGATAAATACACCCTCAGATGAACTGTGTCTGTGAAGTACACCTGTATTGCTTAAGAGGATAAGTAGCAGCCATGAGCTACTGATCAAATTCACCAGATTAACTGATCATCAGCAAATTTTGGGAGTTTGCTTGCCTGGAGCATTCAGGTGCCAATCAATCCGGAGAGGGTTATAAGGCAATTTCTAAAGTCCATCATTCTACAGGGAAACGTTATTTACAAGTCAAAAACATTTAAGGCAGCTGCTAATCCTCACAGGAGTAATCTTGCCCCAAGGTTGGGCCATGCATCTTCAGAGAAACACTAAAATTACCAACAACTACATCCTAGACTCTACAGGCCTTAGTTGGGACAGCAAATATTGAAGTTCATGGCAGTACGTATAGAAAAGTCCTGTATGGCTTATTTGGAAGAGTTACTAGGAGAAAGCCTCTTATCTCTACAAAGGCTAAGTGCTACTTTCAGTAAAAACCAAACACAGCATAGCAGCACAAACACTTTGTACCAACAGTCAAGCACGGTGGTGGAAGGGTGAGGATTTGGGCTAACCTTCAGTGAACTGAATGGGTTCTCTCCGTGTACTCTGACTTCTCGCCACAGTCCAGAGACATGCAGTCAGTGGGGTTAGGTTAATTGGTGATCTGTCACTGTGTGAACCCTGTGGCAAATTGCCGACCTGTCCATGGAGTACCCTGCCTCTCACCCTATGCCAGCTGGAATAGGCTACAGCAACCCCACGACCCTGATAAGGACAAGCTGAAGAGAATGGATGGATATTTGTTTTTCCTTTTTTTTTGTTATCCACTTGTCTATGATGCTCGCCTTGTTTGTTGACTCCCATCCAGATCACTCCTGGCAGTAAGGCATCTGCTGCCAACCTGTGCCCTGGTGATGTCATCCTGGCTATTGAGGGAGTCCCAGCAACAAACATGCTGCATTGTGAAGCTCAGAACAAGATAAAGGAATCCACTCATCAGCTCTGTCTCACCATTGAAAGGTTGCGGGAGTATACACATGCTCACAAACCTTTTTTTGGATCATTCAGCTTTTGATTCAAGTTAAATTTGAAGTTGGATTTTTTGGTGTTAGCTATTTCACAGGTGTTCGCTTTACTATAAAGGTATAAATCCATGACTAATGTATCCACATTCTGTAATACAGATTGTTACTGCAATTATTTTGTGTGTTGACCCCTTAATTTTAATAATAATATCCACTGCTACTACAAAAAAAGCTGTGGGAAAAAATGTGGAAGAAATATGTAGCCTGTGGTACTTAAGGAAAGACATAAATCTAAGGTCAGTTTAGATGTTTTATGTGCCAGGATTAGGCTCACATGTGCGCACAAGCTTCAAAAACAGGCATTTAACAGTCAGTTCATCGTGGTGAACTTCTGACCAGGATCTGCCTTTAAATTCCAGAAACGAATCAAGACTGTGGACTCCACGTGCCATGGAGGACGGGAGAGCTCACCCATTTAAAATAAACCTGGAAGCAGAGCAGCAGGTCTGTGAGACTGTATGTTTAGTAGCTATGATGCCTTAAATCTTTGTATCTTGTTACTGCTTCAGTAGTGTCCTTGCTTCCTTCTTCTCCTACCAGGAATATAAACCAATTGGCACAGCTCACAATAGAAGAGCTCAGCCATTTGTGGCAGCAGCGAACATTGATGACAAGCGCCAGGTAGTCAGCACATCCTACAACACGCCTATAGGCCTCTACTCCAGTGGCAACATCCAGGATGCTATGGAGGGCCAGATCCGAGGCTTGGTCCAGCACAAGCCTGAGAGGTGATCAGTGCAAATAATCATTAGTTTGTCTAAAAGCACCACATTACACAAACTAAGTGCTAAAAACCTGTTGCTTAGAAATACTTTTCCATCAGTCATTGTGTTGGTATGTTTAGAAATATAAAGGTGCGTAAGTGTAAAGCCTAATGGTTCACACACACAGAAAAATGTTAGCACGACAGCATGCCACACTGTGCCACCAACACATTACATCAACAGGAAACTTATGCAATGAAGCTCCCAGCGCACAGTTTCAGTGCTTGATGTTAATGTACAAGGAGATTTGGAGGTCTGCAGCTATTGAGTGAGCAGAGCATTGGTGACTTTTATGCACTACCTCAGCACTTGGCAACCCTGCTCTGTAACTTTGGGGTCTGCCACTTTGCAGTTAGGGTTACTAAATGCTCCCACTTTGCAATGATATCACTTACACTTAATTTTGGAAGAAATTCCATGTACTAAATTGTTGCAAGTGCATAGCTGGCATCTTATTACACTACTATGCTTGAATTCAGCGAGCTCTTTAGTACAACTGATTCTTTATTGGTGCTTTATTTTATACACCTGTGGTTGAAAGCACCTGAATCCAAAGCCCAACAGGTGCACAATACTTTCACAATACTTTTGTACACATTATATACTCCACTTAACCAACTAATGTAAAGCTGTTCTGCGTCACTTGCCCTGTGTGTCTACTTTGCCACAGCAAACATAAGTGGAAATTCTTACATGAGCTTAAATGAAATGAGTACACATACTGATTCTCTGGAGTAGTTTTTGCCTTGTGGCTTTTAGTCTCACTTTACAAAGGCCTTCTTCCTCTGCGAAGGACATCATTGCATCGTTGTAATTATACACAGCAAATAGCTGTTTACTCTTCTATTAAGTATGTGGGAAGCTTTTAAGATTGTGCGTGTGTGTGTTTATGGTTGAAAATAACTGAGCTGACCTAAGAATATTTAACCAAATAACTGATTAACTAATTACTTTCCTCTGGAGCCTCTCTTATGGCAACTCTCTTTATTTGAGTGATAAGGATCCAGCAATACAACAACAGGAATGAATAATAACCACTGTAGATCCTACAGAGCTACTATTGCACCAATTGTTTTTGCCCGTTTTACATAACTCCCCTCCAGAATCACCCGTCCAGTGAGTCACACAGATGTGCTACAGCATGTTAGCCTTCAGCCTTCCCATGCAGTCATATGGATTCCATTAGCTTGTTTGATGTACGGTGTCTTAGGGAATATAGGAAAGAATCTCTTTGTGGCTCAACCACAACTTCTGAATAGGTCACATCCGACCAAAGCCACTCACTCATGCATTACTTCTGCACTGATTTAGACGAGCACTGCAGCACATTATCAGTACACTGGAAGGGATCATTGTTTATTAAACCATAATTATGGTTAAATTACAGCTCAAATTGTACGTTAATCAAATCCGTGTGATTATTTTTGTCTCGCATCCATTTTCTCCTTGTAAGGCTGACCCATCATGCTGCGTGATCGTCACCTGGTTACGCACATTTGTTGCACACACTAGACACCAACTTTAAAGCGTGATGGGTGAAACTTTCATTGGGTTTTTTTTGTCAGAATTATAAGAAAACTCCTGTATTGCAGTTAGTAGAATTTGATGGGGTTTTTCTGTGTGTGTCTCGATGCACTGCTCAGTCCCAGAGCTCTAACCAGCATTGAGGATTCTGACGTTTACCGGATGTTACAGAAAGACCAGGAGGATCCCCAGGAGCCTCGGCAGTCTGGCTCCTTCAAAGCCCTCCAGGAATTTATTGACAGTGATGGTGAGCTCTCTCCTAAATTATGCATCTCTTCCTCAAAAAATCAATTCATAAATCATTCATAATTCTTCCCACTTTTTCAGTCTTCACCTGGTTGTAGTGACACTGACAGGCAGTAGTTTTGTCATCAAACACTTTTCAGTTCACGAGATGCTGTTTTTTCACATAAAGTTGCCGTTTTAAACCTTTTTTTTTCAGCTTTCCCCCTGTAAGAAAAATAAAGAACAAATTTGAAGGTTTCATATCTTTTTCAACCCTGGTTGGAAGAAGGGCTCAGGGATTGATCTAAAAACCCTTTGGCTTAAAGTCATAGCTGAAATTACATGTTGATGACTTACCTGTGGCATTAATACATTTTCAATAAATTACACTGTGATTTACTTGGACAAAAAGGACTGAAAGTAAGTAGATCATTTATGCAATACTGTGACAATGTCTCATATCACACCCTATTAAAGCTCCACAGTGTGTGTCATTCTCCTTATTTTTGGAGTATTATTAATACAAAAGCACTTTTCCACGAGTCTCGTGGTTTTTCTTTTCATGTGTGTGTTATGATCACGCAGGGTTTTTGTGTTGAGTGGTTTCTTTCTAATGTGATCAGGCACTCGCCCCATTGTGACCAGGACAGTAAAAGCGCCCACAACCAAACCAACTACGCCCACAGGAAACCTGCAGAAACTGCCTGTCTGTGACAAGTGTGGGAATGGGATTGTGTGAGTAAAAATAGAACGACTCATCTGCGATTTACATTAAGACCATCTATGCAGAAACAGCACAGTTCAGCGCAGTACACCCAGAGGCTCTAGCATAGTTTGAAGATCGCAGAAACTGCATAAATTATATGCGCTCACCTGCTACCTCATTAGGTACACCTGTTCACCTCATTGTTAATGCAAAAATCTAATCAGCCTAATAATGCACTGAGTGGCAGTAACACAGTGCTGAAGTGAAAACTGAGCATCAGAATGGGGACGAAAGGAAAGTTAAGTGACTCTGAATGAGGCATGGTTGTTGGTGCCAAACAGGCTGGTCTCAGTAGTTCAGAAACTGCTGACATACTGGGATTTTTCCCCTCACAACCACCTCTAGGGATTACGGAGAATGGTCTAAAAAAGAGAAAATATCGAGCGAGCGGCAGTTCTCTCTGTGAAAATTCCTCGTTGACGTCAAAGGTCAGAGAAGAACGGCCAGACTGCTTTAAGCTAATACGAAGGCAACAGTAACTCAGTGCAACCAAGTTATGCAGAATAGCATACGTGACCGTGCAACACGTCGAACCTTGAAGCAGATGGATTGGAGCAGCAGAGGACCACACCGGGTACCACTTCTATTAGCTAAGAACAGGAAACTAAAGCTGCAGTTTACATGGGCTCAGCAAAACTGGACCACAGGAGATTGGAGAAATGATGCCTGGCCCGAGTCTCAATTTCTGCTTCAACATTTGGATGGCAGGATCAGAATTTGTTATAAACATGCAATTAATGGATCCATCCTTCCTTGTACAAACAGTTCAGGCTCCTGGTATGGGGGATGTATTCTTGGCACACTTTCAGCCCACCAGTACTGGCTCAGCGTCATTTAAATCGCACAGCCAAACCATCAAAAACTGAATTCTTGAATGTGTCAGTAAGTTCACTGCACTCATATGGCCTCCACCATCATCAGAGATTGCTAATATAGATGTGCAGCACCTGTCTGATGGACCGAAACCTCTGAGAAATGCTTCCAAAACCTTGTTGAATCTGTACCAAAGAGAATTCAGACAGTTCTGAAGGAAAAAAGGGATCCAATTCTGTACGAGCAAGGTGTACCTAATAAAGTGGCCACTGAATGTCAGCTAGAAACACAAATGTCTTACATTTTGAAACTCAATACATTATCAAAAGCTTCTGGGACTGGGGGAAAGAGAAGTCTGTTAAACCTGTGTGTTTTTAGATGGGCAGCAGAGGGCGACTTTTCTGGTTGCAAAAACACAAGTCGCATTGAGGTTGCACTGCAGGAAAACAAGTGTTCCAGTTATTTGGGTTTGTGTCCATCTATTGTCTTTACACTTGGAGCCTGTTTAGAGTACATCTACCAGTGTTTCTAACCTATAAACAGTTAGCACAGCAGTAACTGGGTTCTATGCTTTATCGTGAAGCTGTACCACTTTTTAAGTGCCGTATATTCTGTGCTCCTGACATCAGTTTGTTTTTGATGCTTCAGTGGGACAGTGGTGAAAGCTCGGGACAAATATCGTCACCCTGGTTGCTTTGTGTGCTCTGACTGTGATGTCAACCTGAAACAGAAGGGCTATTTCTTTGTGGAGGGACAGCTGTACTGTGAGATCCACGCTCGTGCCAGAATGAGACCAGCGGAGGGACACGACCTCGTCACAACATTTCCCTCTGTATAGAACCCTGCCTCCCTTATATGAGCACAGACACATAAAATCTAGGAAGCCCTTCTATTCCTTACATATGTGTTCATGTGTTCGTCTGCACTTTGGTGCTGTGTGTAATAATATTTCAGTAAGAATACACTCTTCACTCTTACTGATATGATGTATTTTCTAGGCAATAATGTAAACACCTGGTTGCTTAGAGAGTCCAGCGAAACCACAATCTGTCTTTCCAATAAAGGCCTCTGCTCATAATGTTAAAGGTCTCTGTATGTGTAGCCTTAATAACAACAACAACATGGCTAAATTACGTCCTCAACATGTCTTGAAGTTCTCCAGAGGCCTGGTAATGAAATAAACATTTGATTCAGGTGTGTTGGCCCAGTGTGACATCTAAAACCTGCAGGACACCGGCCCTCGAGGCCTAGAGTTCCCCACCCCTGCTCTAACAGATCCAGCTCTGTTTATGCATAGTTTAAGCAAGAGGTGTCGGACTCCAGGCCTCGAGGTTTTAGATGTCACACTGGGTGAGCACACCTGAATCAAATGATTAGTTCATTACCAGGCCTCTGGAGAACTTCAAGACATGTTGAGGAGGTAATTTAGCCATTTGAATCAGCTGTGTTGGATCGAGGACATATCTAAAACCTGCAGGACATCAGCCCTCGAGGCCTGGAGTTCGACACCTGTGGTTTAAGCTAACAGATGTTAGCAAATTAAAACGATGAATGTATTTGTTAAAATTCAACATGTACAAACTCATTAAATCTCTGGCATGGTTGTATGCCCATCATTGGTGTGAAATATCCACCTGCTTCATATTTGAAAGGTGGATATTAAATGTTGGCCGTTTATAAGCTTTATGGCTATAAGCATTTGTTAGCCACGACAAAAAAAACCCCCACTCCACTGATGACTTGCTCTTAGCCAACACCCTTAACGACTTCTACTGCCGTTTTGACGAGCCATCAGGCAGCCTTCACACCTCCAACGGCCCCAACAATAGAGACACTTTGGACACTAATTCCCCCACCTCTCCCCCCTACATAGAGCCATCACCACCTTCAAACCGTTCACCTACAACACCCCCCTCCTCACCCCACACAAAAGAGGATTTCACACCACCTCCTCCCACCACAACTCTTCATATTCATGAAGCAGATGTGAGGAAGCAGTTTAAGAACCTGAATGCTCGGAAAGCTCCCGGCCCAGACGGTGTGTCTCCTGCCACCCTCAGACACTGTGCAAACGAGCTGGCCCCAGTGTTTTCTGGCATTTTCAACTCCTCACTGCAGGCATGTCATGTGCCTGCCTGCTTCAAGTCCTCCACCATAATCCCTGTCCCCAAGAAACCTAGGATCACTGGACTAAATGACTACAGACCTGTGGCTCTGACATCTGTGGTCATGAAGTCTTTTGAGCGCCTAGTTCTCTCCCATCTCAGGACCCTCACGGCCCCCCTCCTGGACCCCCTGCAGTTTGCATACAGAGCCAACAGGTCTGTAGATGACGCCATCAACATGGCCCTACACTTCATCCTGCAGCATCTGGACTCCCCAGGAACCTACGCCAGGATCCTGTTTGTGGACTTCAGCTCTGCCTTCAACACCATCCTTCCAGACCATCTCCGAGACAAGCTTTCCCAGATGAATGTGCCTGATCCCATCTGCCGGTGGATCACTGACTTCCTGACGGACAGGAAGCAGCATGTGAGGCTGGGAAAGAATGTCTCGGACTCCCGGACCATCAGCACCGGCTCCCCTCAGGGCTGTGTTCTTTCTCCTCTGCTCTTCTCCCTGTACACCAACTGCTGCACCTCCACCCACCAGTCTGTCAAGCTAATCAAGTTTGCAGATGACACCACCGTTATTGGACTCATCTCGGACGGGGACGAGTCTGCCTACAGGAGGGAGGTTGAACGTCTGGTGTCCTGGTGCAGCCACAACAACCTGGTGCTGAATGCCCAGAAGACAGTGGAGATTATTGTGGACTTCAGGAAGCACACAGCCCCACTCCCCCCCATCATCCTGACTGACACCCCCATCACCTCTGTGGACTCATTCCGCTTCCTGGGTACCACCATCACCCAGGACCTGAAGTGGGAGCCCACCATCACCTCCGTCATCAAGAAAGCCCAGCAGAGGATGTACTTCCTGAGGCAGCTGAAGAAATTCAACCTGCCAACACGGACGATGATGCAATTCTACACTGCAATCATCGAGTCCATCCTCACCTCCTTCATCACCGTGTGGTACGCTGGAGCCACTATCAGGGACAAACAGAGACTGCAGCGTGTTGTGCGCTCTGCTGAGAAGGTGATTGGCTGCAGACTCCCATCTTTGCAGGACCTGTACACCTCCAGGACACTGCGGCGTGCAGCTCGGATCTCAGCTGACCCTTCTCACCCTGGACACAGTCTGTTTGACCTGCTCCCCTCAGGCAGGAGGCTCCGGTCCATTCGCACCAGAACCTCTCGCCATAAGAACAGTTTCTTCCCCTCTGCTGTTGGACACATGAACAATAAACGTACGACTGTTCCCACCACTAACACCTGACCCTACGCTGTGTACACTGCATCATTCTATGTTTGGCACTGATCACCACCTGCACTCATGCACATATCTTTCCACGTAGCACTTTTAATTCTTATCCCTACTTTTATTTTTTTCCATGTCTATTTAAGTGCTATTTATGACAGCATGTTTGCACTGAAGCACCGCAGCAATTTCCTAATGTTGTAAACCTGCTCAACATTTGGCAATAAACCCCATTCTGATTCTGATTCTGATTCTGACAACATTAGCTGTTAGCAGTTCACATGCTAAGTCTGGAGTGTTTTGTAAAGCAGTGGATTGGCACGGATGCTACCACAAAAGGGGAATTCAGTGGCTCAGTCTATATGTGAGAAATTTCAAGATCCCTTTCAGACTAGCTAACAAATTTTTATGTTTGTCAAGGATGTATTTTGAAGTAAAAGCAAAGCTAAAATTAGGCAAGATGACCAAATCAAGTGGATCACCAAATACTATGTAGTATGTACCATGTATATAGCCACGAAGATTGTAAAGTCATCAAAGTGATTTCACTTACTGTGGTTCTTTTGGGAATGTGTGTGGCCTTGATTAAAAACAGCAGCCTCATCTCTCTAATCTACAATTTTTGAGGAAAACCTCATCAACACTGGCAGCAACCACCCTGTGAGATCACCTATATGCAATACGACAGCCACTCCTTAGTTCGTTGGCCTCTTTGTATTGTTTGTTGTGCACCATATCGCACAATTCCTCTTGAGTGAATGAGTAGCTAACCTTGTTATGCACCATTTCAAAGAACAATGGAGAGTTACACAACTGAGTCTGCAAAAGAGCAAAACAGGCAGATGAATCTGTCACTGCAGACGCACAAAACCGCATAACTTTATTTTTATCCTCAGTCAACATCCGATTCTAATTTCCAGGATGTCAGATTGAAACTGTGGTAGCACACAATTGGAGTCATAAAATAAAAATACAGCATGTGGTTAAGTGTTATAAAATCCTTGAAATTCTCCATGATCTCAACTATTGCAGTGCTGGATCTAGTCCAGTGTTAAATAAACAATAATACTCAATATTACCAATACTATGATTAACTGTCTTAAAATATTGGAGAGTAACTTTAGTTTATATGACATGAACCTGTTGAGACAGCAGGGGGAGCCATAGCATTATTGTTTGTTCTGTTATGACCATTCTACATGATGTTTCTGAAGTGTTTTGAGGTTAAATTAATTACCTAAGTAGCAATTGTGGTGAATTTTCTCTAGGTCCGAATTTAACATTTAAGATAATTGTGAATTATTAATCAAGAGATTGTACCTAAATTAATTTCTTTAATCTGCACTCATAAAACATCTTGATTAACGGCTGCTAGTCAAACCCTCCAGCACTTTCTAAGCTTTTTAACCTGTCAGTATATTTGACCTACATCTTAATCAGGTGCTGGAAATTAGCCAGAAGTTTCACACATTAACCCGAGCAGGAGGTTAAGTCAATTAAAACATAATTGCTATCAACAACACGTTACTAATCTACAAATCTAGCACGTTGAATATTCAGAAAACTCTTGCAGAAGCTGGACAAAATCACAGTCAAAAGCCATTTACTGTTTAGGTTTATACTCTTTCTCTGAGGAAAGAAAAACTTCTAAGGATACAAACAAACTGTGACACCTAGAGCTGAGCGATTCCAACGAGGAAATGCTCGGGAGGTTTTATAACATTTACTATTACAACATAATCAGTGACGCGCCTAGCTAACAAACCTAGCTTTATCCACTCCGAGGACCAAGTTTTAAAAAAATAAAATAAATAAGGGACCAAAATGCCAGACTTGGTATCTCACACACCAGTTGGAGATGTCACGGTAGGTATGAGCTACTTTTTATATGATATATGAATGGACATTTTCTGTTTCTGTAGCTGCTGCTAACATGTTGTTTGCTTATACAAAATAAATCTGATGTTGGTCACATTACTTAAAAGTTTATTGGAAAAGGTTTGCACACAAACTTTCACTTTAGATCAACACATTAACATACATTTTAGACTTCACCTGCACCACTTTACCATCTGATGCAAATTTCAGTCAACCAGATATAATTTATTTCAGTTGTGCAATTAACGTATAGTGGAAAGAAAATACTGCTTTTCCACTCATTTTCAGTCTAGTACTTGTACCTGATCGTTTTCAGATAAATGTTGTTGTTTGTTACAACACTTAACATTGACCTACGAATGATTCAAGCATAAAAAAACGACCAAAGGATGAAAAATTGTTGTTTCTACAAGTAACTGACAGCTTAAGAGAGAACCAAGATTTAAGTTTTACTATGACGCTGTTGCAGAAACACAACATTTGTTTCCATTTCCTTTGTTGAATACGTCAGAAATGTCAAAGATAATACAGTTTGACAGACATGAAATAACCATGTTGTACCAACACACTGATTCCCAAAGAACTATTAGCCAAAACCTTGGCATATCCCAACATGATGTGCAGTGTGTCCTTTGAGGAAACTGGACAAGTGTAAGACAAAAGAGTAAGTGGAAAGCTTAAAACTGATCTTTGGCAGATAACCAGTGTCTGAAAGTCATGTCCTTGAGAAATGGGGGGAACCATCCAGCAAAGACCAGACACTGGACCTAAAAGATACATCTGAAACTTTGATCCATCTACTCCTCACTGAAGCTTCATCAGAAACGCTTTCAGTGGAAGGGTGCATATCAAGAAGCAATTCTTCAGGAAAGGAAGTGAAGGGAAACGGCTGAGGTGTGCCAAATTACACAGGAACTGGACTGAAAATCAGTGGCCTTGTAGTAATTCATCTAAATTGAACATTTTAGCTCAATCTGTCGTCAGTATGTATGGAGGAGGTCAGCAGAAAGGTACAACAGTGAGTATCTACAGCCATTTGTAAAACATGGTGGAGGCTCTGTCATGGTTTGGGGCTGTGTTTCAGCCAGTAGTGTTGGACATCTTGTAAAAAAAAAATCAGATTTTGATTCACCATGCAGTATGACCTGGAAAGCATGACTTCATTTTTTCGCATGACAATTATCCCAAACACACTGCTAATGCAACAAAAGCGAAACACACTGTGGGACATGGGGAGTCATGGATTGGCTTCACCAGAGCCTGGACTCAGCAAGCAGTGTGGGGGGATCATTTTGACAGAGAGCAGAACAAAAGGCAGAAACATCCAAAGAAGAGCTTTGAATGTCCTTTAAGAAGCCTGGAGAACTGTTCCTGAAGACCACTTAAAGAAACAAGACAAGAAAGCTTCCAGGCTGTCTTGAAGAATAAAGGTGGTCATACCGAACATTTACTTTCAAGCTCATTAAAATTATAAACCTTGTTTTGGCCTTATATGCTGTATTTCCATGTGTGCACATTTCAGTAAATCACTGCACTTATTTCAAATTTTCCTGGGAAAACATGAAGAAATCAGGGAGGACTCAAGACTTTTACACTGTGTTGTATATATAATAACAGAAAGCCACTCAAGTGGCTGAAGAAACCCAGGGAATCACCAATAACCAATAAAATTTTCTTCTCTACATGTGAATCAACTGATTAGTATCCTGCCACACCATCTAATTATTTCACAATGGGAATACAATTAATTGGCAAAATCAATGCTCACGATATCTAACAAAATGTCATTAATTAAATATTAATACATGTTGACAGAAAGTCGTGAGATTGACATGGCAGATGACTTAAGTGCTTTCTTGTATGAAAGCCAAAGGACATGGCGATCAGCAAAAAATAATAAAATCGAATTTGTTTTCAAGCTATTGTTCAATTTATTTGATTAGTATGTACCCTCATCCTGGACAGATGCTTTGTGACAGCAGCACCTGCTCTGCCAAACAGCCAAAGAAACAATTATTGATTTAATGCTGAATACACCATGAATAGCTTACTAAAAATGGAGACCCACAGCCAATATCCCAGTCCCTTGGGTCCTCACGTACACGTAAAGTAAATCACTAAGGACGCGGTCAACAGGAAGAACACTTTAAAACCTGAGTGCCGAGATAATCAGTGTAAGAGTGAATAGTGGTGATTACAATGCTCACTGCAAACAAAGACAATTCGGGGAGGGGTGGGAACTATTTTACTTTCCTGTTGAACTCAGAATTAAATTAAAAAACAAAAACATGCAAACATCTGCAACTACAGCTAAGACACCACTGAATATCAAATGATTCTCAAATTTAAAGCAAGAACAGAATAATTAGTGGAATTTACTTCACATGCCATTTCTTAAATTTGTTACATTTACATGTCACGGATTAAAATGTATTTCATATTCATTATCTATCAATAAAATAAGTGTGTATGAAGGTTAATTCACACAGGAAGGCAATAACGTCATCATTGTACACAGTTTTATAACTGTGACCACAGATGATCACAGTCAAAATTTCAACGTATTCACGACTCCTGTACTTCAAACCATGCATTCAAATCATGACCATTAACAAGAGCATCAAAGAAATATTTAAAACCCAGTCAGATTAAGTGTTGTTTACGATGCAGATTAGTTAGAAAAGAGCCACTCTATGTCAGAAATAAAGTTTAGGAGTTTAGCATTAACCACACGTAAAAGTTTAAGGAAAAATTAAATAGATGCAAGGATTTAACGGTAATACGATAATTCGGGTAAAAAGCCTGTTCTTGGTTTCACTTGCTTGTCTCAGCTGGGCTCTTCTGCTGAATCGTCTCTAAACGTGTTGATGCTATGA
This sequence comes from Rhamphochromis sp. 'chilingali', assembly GCF_963969265.1. Taxonomy (NCBI): domain Eukaryota; kingdom Metazoa; phylum Chordata; class Actinopteri; order Cichliformes; family Cichlidae; genus Rhamphochromis; species Rhamphochromis sp. 'chilingali'. Next base: position 29,396,207 of record NC_137948.1, read on the forward strand.
GAAGCACAAGAAAGCACATGATCAACATAATGATAGTATATTTGAACCATCACTGCAAACACTGAGCTCATAATAGCACATTTTCATTTTGCCACAGTTTGTTAACCTTGTAAACCATTACAGCTTTGCTGCTTTCTTGCATGTTGAAAGTGAATGCTTAAACAGAAGCATGGATACGTTAACTTTTCCAACTATATCTTTACAACCCTGGAAGCCTGAGCTGAACTGGCAACTTAAACATTAAATTCACTGGATATTCAATTCTTTCAATTATATCATAATTTGTCTGTTATTTATTATTAAGTATTTATTCTTAATTGCCCAATCCAAGTCAAACACTTAGCAACAGCCAATTTAGTACAGCCTAGGTTCTATTTATTCTTCTTATTTTATTTATTCTACATGCTCCTGTGTAAAAGACTGCTGTCGAACAAAGATTCATGGAACAAAATGAGTATTAAAGAATATCTGCAAGAGCAGATATTCTTTAATACTTTGTAATCTGATGCAGTTGTGCAGAACACTGCTTGTTAAACACCACACGTGTTTCTTCCAACACGTTGGTGAAGAATGAAATCTCTTGCAATCATTGAGATAACACTTCTCTCCAGTCTTTGCCAAACATACCTGGAAACACCCACACATGCTTGAAATCAGTTATACAACAGGCAGTCTGAACCTTAGTAGCTCAACTCCCTTGTAAGAACTCTGCAAACTTTGAGATAAAGAGGGTGGGAGGAAGAGGAAGATAAGGGGAATAGGAGGGAGAAGATCAGAACCAAGAACATACCTTGGTCCGGTCCTCTTTTTCAAGCAATGAAAGGCATGCAAGTACATCAATGTGATTTCAGTCCACTCGACAGAAGAGCAGGGTGATATCTTCCCCGTTGCCAAGCCACGGATGGCACAGCTCGTGATGTGGACGATGTGACGTGTGGAGCATAACAAATGACAGGATCAAACAGTACATTTTTTCATTATTCCGTATTTATTTTGTTTCAGTGAGTTTCTATATAACCCTATAAGAACAACCAATACAGCTGTTAAACTTTTCTGTTTCTGTGTTCACAAATGTGAGCAGCAGATACAGTTATTGCCCCTCTAAAGGTTTAATTGTTTGAAAAGCAATTGCTAGGTTAGACTGCAAAGTTTCATTTTGACATAGAAGTTTGGTGTTTGTCTTCAAGTCTTGTGTCTTATCAGTGTGTGCATTTCTAACACAACAAGACAAATTCCTTAAAAAAGTGTGGCAGGGACCAAAAAAAAAAAAAAAGTAAAATAAAAATAAATTAATGATTACAAACATCAATTTTTTTTAATTGCTTATGATAAAAATGCTTACTGTTTTAATTATTTATTCATATTGTGAGAAAATAATCTAATTAGCTAATTAATTAATTAATTAAACATGTCAAGACTTTGCTACATTTCAGTAAAATGTGTCGATAAATACGCCATTAAAGTCTGTGCAGCCTGGCATCAGCGTGAGCAGGAAAATAAATGATTAGGGTGAACAATCAGAAAAACGTGAGATTATGAGAGGTTTTTGCTTTTCAGCTTTTTTGTCACAATAATATATTGTTGTTTCATTCTAGTGTCGATGAAGCTTATTCTGATGTTTGAGAAGATTTTGTGGCAACTTAAGGGTGGGAGCCGAACCAAGAATTTGAAGGAAAAAATCAGAAAAGCTTAAAATCAATTCATGTTATGCAGATATTGTAAGAGAGCTGTACTGGTGGCGTTGCTGAACAGAAATCAAAATTGAGAAGAAGTTCATTATTGCAGCGGGTATTTGTCAGTTATTTTTCTGACTGCAAAAATGTAGATAACACCAGTATATTGCGGATGGCAGATTGGATCCGCCGTATTTTAAATGATTAAGATTAAAGACGTATACATGTATGTTACGAAGCCGTGAGTACAGTTTCACAGGTGTGTTAATGATGCCCCCCTTTGTTGCTCTATTTGATGTTAGAAGTTAGCTATTTTAAAGTTTAAGCCCTTTAAAACATTTAAAAAGTCATTTTAATCATCCATTATTATGTGTGGTCAAAATGCCCAAAATAAACATAAAATACACACTTCACATTTGAACAACTAATTATCAGTCCATTCCCTTAAATTGTGCAACTTTAGACATTTGTTGATTTACAATCAGTACAAACCCCATCTTCGTCTTTCTGTGTCTCTCTGGCTTTGGAGCATCTTGCGGTCACGCTGGAAAGCGGGAAACACTTAAACACAGACATAAAAGCCATCCTGTAGTTGTTGTTCATCCAGCCGTACAGGATGGGGTTGACGAATGTTGAGCACATTGCTATGATATGGAACACAGTGAAAAGCAGCTTGAAGTCCTTCATGTACGGCACGCTGCTGTCGATGTCAACGGCCAACTGGAAGGCGTGGAAAGGCAACCAGCTGACGGCAAAGACCACCACCATGGTCAGGAGCATCTTGGTGGTCTTCTTCCTTCGCTGATTACGGTCATTTCGATCGTTTCGATGAGCCATGTGATTCTTCAGTTTATTCCAGATGCGAATGTAAGCGACAGAGTTGATTATTAAAGGCAAACAGTACTGAATCAGAAGCATCGATGTACTGTAGATGGCTCCATTCATGCTGCTTCCCGGCCACTTCTCCGCACACACGTGAAGAGTCTCGGCCGGCGACAGATCAAGCATCTCGTACTCCCTGAAAATGGCAAGGGGACTAGCCAACAGGGCACTGACGGCCCACGTGATGACGATAACAACAGCACACATGTCTTTGGACATCTTAGTCTCCATGTGGTAGACAATGTTCCTGTGGCGGTCCAGAGCAATGATATTCAGAGTGATGGTGGACACGTGCACAGCCATGCCTTGAGCACAGGGTAGCATGAAGCACAACACCTGACCAAACATCCATTTGCCATAGAGGGTGTTGACAAGGGTGGAAGGTAAGCACAGCGTGTTTACGAGCAAGTCAGCAACAGCCAAGTTTACGATAAAGAAATTGGTCACGGTCCGCAGATTTTTGAACTTGTAGACGACATATATCACTAAGGAGTTCCCAGTGACTCCAAACAGGATGATTGTGCTGTAAGCAAGGATGAGGATAACTTGAACTGCAACCAGCCTTGTGCTGTCATCCTCCATGAGAAAGTTCTCACCATACACTGTGTACGCGGTTGAGCAGCAGTTAGAAGGTTGAAGCTGATAATCTTCTACTTGAGTCATGTTTAATTGTTCTGCTGTGTTCATGACTAAAAGAACCAGAGTAAATCTGTGGAACAAAAAGTAGATATGGACATTAGTTGTGGCTCATGTAATAGTCTATTAACCATTAGCCAGTAGTTTATATTGCGTGCTCTATTAGTAGTATTAGTATTAAGTCTGCATTAGTCAAAATCACAAGTAAGCTCTGTAAAATGCAAATCTACACGTGAGAAGTCACTGAGGGACAGCCCTCATTTTAATTAATTCATACATTGAAAGTTTTTTTTTATGTGGTTTAACTTTGAAAAGTCCACCATTTATGTTAAATATCAGCCAGTTACCAAAAACCTCACAGTTACACTGGAGTTTTGACAGAACACTTGTTGGTGGCACATAGGTTTGCTTTGGGTGATTGCAGATATTGACTCCGAAGGCTTGGCTTCTATCCAAGAGCACAATGCGCTTCTGATGGGGTGGATTTCCTTTTAAGAGGTCTTGGAATACAATGAACGCAGGAACCAGAGCCACATACTGTAACGAGCAGTGCCGCAATTATCTTTCAGTGCGGCAAACACAAATCTGTCACTAGCTGAGAATACTAACCCCCTTCTCAGCTGCTGGGTTGTGAAAATCTTAAATTAACATTTACATGCCCTATAGGATGCACCGCGCTTTTGGGGGGGGGGCTTGTAAAAAATTGCAAATGCAACAGTTATTAAGTCATGTGGCAATTTGTGATGGCTATTTATCAAGAAAAAACACGTGACAGTTTGAGTATAAATGAGACAGCTACTCTGATCAAGATCCACTCACCTCAATCTGCAGAGTGAGATTGTTAGATTCCGCTCATCGTTTGTGCCGCTAGTAAAGTTTTGGTGCTTTTCTTCTCGTTCCTGTCATGTCCAGATGAGCAAACCCATTTAAACACCAGCGGGGGGGGGGGGGGGGGGGGGGAGAAAAAGTGTCCTTATTCTGAGAAACAGCAGCAGCAGCAAAGCGCGCAACAGTTTGCCAGTGCGCACTGCGGTCCGTTTGGCGTCGAGGGTTCATTAACTGCTCTGTGAGACTGAGCGATACAGAAAAACGAGGCGGGTTAAGTAACAGAGAAGAAACGAGAACGCGGTCTTTTGGGGATCTTCATCCTGTGAGAGTACAAAATGTAATAAATGTGCGCCAACAATAGGAAAACCTAAAAGTGCAGATGCGTAGCGTGCTTTATATGGAGCATTTGAGCAATAGCAAAGTGTAAAGACTGTGAGAAGATGAGACTATAAAGTCAATTATAAAAATGTTTTATGTAGAAAATAAAAAAAAATAAGCTTGGCGACAACGTGCTTGTAGCATCTGCGTATTACAGGGACTCCGCTGATGAAGTCTGGGTGTGCCTCCGCAGACTGTTACGCAGCACCGGTAGCAGCTTTTTCTTTTATCTTTTGGGGTTTTTCATAATTAGTATTTGCAGTTTAATAACTGCGCCTAGAACATAAACACTATTGTATGGTATTAAAAACTCTAAACAGATTCCTCCAAATGCGTCAAGGTGCAGCTAGGACGTGACTCCAACATGTCCTCGAAATGCTACTTGCAACAACAAAATTTACCGTGACTTAAAATCAAGTCACAAGCTAGAGCATATTTAGCATCTTCTCAACTTTGTAAGCAGTGAGTCAAATGTGACATAAATTTACCACCCACGCGTTAATTATCTCTGGACACTTAGGAGCTGAACAGTGGCGTGTCCAGCGGGGGCCTGGGGCACAGGCCACCCCCCCAACCAGACTGGCCACCCCAGGTGCCACTCCGAAGCTAAAACAATAAAATTTAATGAAATATCAAATGTACGATTATGGTTTCACAGTGAAGCTCAGATATCCGAGGGTAAGTGAATGGAGCACCGGCTTCTGCACTATGAGCATCATGTTAGCAAAGGTAGGAGAGCCAAGCACAAAAGACGGCACCGCAGAAAACATTTTTTCTGCGAAAGATTAACAAGTTAACATAGCTGGACTAGCCATCGGACATTTGCATGGTGGGCTGATGACTTGTTTTTTTTTGTAACGGCATGAACAATGAGAGGTGGTGGATTGGCCAGATGCTGGCCAATGTGTAAAAATAACTCAGTTGTTTGGTGGTGGCTATGGCGGAGCTTCCACAGAGGCAACAGGTGGATGAGGGAAGGTGAGGCAGGAGGAGAGACCCGAGGCGGCCGCCGGTCCAAGTGTCAGGTGAACTGAACTTCAGGTAAGAAGTTATGACCTGCAGTCTATCTGGGTCAGATATAAACCAAGTTTAGGTGCAGTTTATTTTTGTTAAGCTGACTTTTTACAGTCAGTTACAATACCTCGTACTGCGTGAGCTAGAATGACGAGTTTCTATACAGCTGTTCGGTTGCTATGATGTTACTGATAGTGAACTTTATTTTATTCATAAGGTTAGTTAGTAGAGTTGCCAACAGCTCCTTAAAAAATGGAATGGTCCCTCATTCAGAGAAAATATTACACGTTTCGTATTGAGCTGAGAAGAGACGCAGTTTGTCCCGAACTTCAGCTAGGATGGAAAAAGACACAAAGCTGGAGTTATTCTGTCTTTACAGCTGCCTCTTCTATTGCTACTTCAATCATGAAACTGATCAGCTGATCAGCTTTTCTCTCTTGTTTATTTATCGCCCACTTTGTGCCAGAAACAGGAAACCAGCGGATGTCACGCTAAACAACAGCAGCATGTTTAAGCTTGATCAGCTGTTGTTAGAATTTATTTAACATTAATTTCTAGTATCAGCTGATGTTTGCTGGAGCCACAGCTGTAAAGCTGCTGGTCATGATGTCGGTTTGGATATGTGGTGAGAGGGAAACATGAAGATGAAACCAGGAGATGTCCTTACTGGATCATCAGAGCTGTGATGGAGAAACAGGTTTACCTTTTAGGTCACATGAATGAGTTGAAGGGAAGTTATGAACTGTTTCTGAGAGACAAATAACACCAGGATCCTTTTTTACGTAGCTGACAGCTGGTAACTGTGCAGGGGCGGGTCTAGGAAAGTGTTGCCAGGGGGCCAGGTAGGGCATTAACAGGGAGAGGGGGGCACAAAGAAATACTTTTCTTTTTTTATTGTCAATTCAAATATCTAGCTTTTATTAAATAATTATCTGAATCTTGCGAACAAAGTTTTTATCTGACGTAAAATGTATAGAAATCATACATATACCAACAAGACTGTACATCACTGTCACAACAGCATTTGTTTTCATTCAAAGTCTTTATGGCTTTAATACCTGGTGGGCCGGTTTCTAGTCAAAATGCCCAATTTTTTGTCCCAGTCCAGCCCTGCAGGTTAATACTGGCAGTGTCACCATGCCAGCTGACTGTATTTCATTATCAGCCAATGCTGTTATTTATACATCAATATTACCAAAGTTTACCATAAGGCAGCATAGAAAGTATTTACTTGCTTTCAGGTTTTATTCAAATGTTAGTCTTTTCATTTGTTTCCCCACTTTTTTCCTGTTTCAAAATCAAACACCAGTTTGTGAGAAGATTATCTTCTTTTTTTTAACAGGCATTGGTTTTGCATTGGCATTGGCTAATTTGCCAATTGTATGTTAAAAATGTTCGTATTTTAATATTCAAAAATGTTTTTGCCCAAAACATATGTGCACTACATGTCAGTAAAAATACTATGCAAATATTGATGTCCTTGAATGCTGAGTAAACACTGACTGATTGTATCTCTTCTACTTTATCAACGCAGTATCTAAAAACTTTGCACCGTAGTGGTTAAAATCTCATTCTAATAAGAGTTAAAAGCGCATTCGGTTATTAGGTTTACAGGGTTATTGAATTATGGTTAATGGTTGGTAGAATTGTTTTTAACATTATCTGCCAATTACATCTGCCACCCTTCTCCAAATCTGTGCCCCTACCTGACCCCCCAACAAAAATTTTCTAGACACGCCACTGTATAGTGTATGTAATTAAAGTTGTATGTAATTGATGTTGTTTTCTTTTTGATTGTTTATTAGTATGTTTGCATTGTTAAATTACGTTGTTACATGAAACAATATCAGTTTCAGTTATATGAGCGTCCGTGAGTCTCTGCCGCTTTTTTTCACTGATGCCATCAATCAGCATCCTCTGAAACGTCTTTTTTCCCCACAAACTCATCATTAGAGACCTCACTTTTTATATTCTGGTGAATAACAGCGCAGGTTCCAGCTTAAGGTCTAGTTCAGTGAAGCAGGTCCATTTCAAATTGTTAAGCCTGCGGCTTATAATTGCAATCATTTGATTACCGCTGTTATAAACCAAGTCACCATGTGGCCATTAGGAACTGAGTTACTGTAGAACTGTCTCCTTGGCAAACGCCTACCAAACTTGCCCATAGAGCTACAACACAGATGGTGAAATAATGAGGAAAGAAAAACAGGAAACCTGGGCAAGGCTTTCAGGAAGATTGCAGCAGGCTGAGCAGAGTGTAAATGATCTTCTTTAATATGGTAGCAAGAAATGATTCTTCATTTGTCATTGCAGATGCCTCACACTGTGATTTAAGGCTTCAGCTCCTGGTCAAGGAAAAAAAGAACATTTTTGTATTAGTAAGAGGTCCACATAGATTATGTGTGTGTGTGTGTGTGTGTGTGTGTGTGTGTGTGTGTGTGTGTGTGTGTGTGTGTGTGTGTGTGTGTGTTATTACACGTTTCGTATTGAGCTGAGAAGAGACGCAGTTTGTCCCGTACTTCAGCTAGGATGGAAAAAGACACACAGCTGGAGTTATTCTGTCTTTACAGCTGCCTCTTCTATTGCTACTTCAATCATGAAACTGATCAGCTGATCAGCTTTTCTCTCTTGTTTATTTATCGCCCACTTTGTGCCAGAAACAGGAAACCAGCGGATGTCACGCTAAACAACAGCAGCACGTTTAAGCTTGATCAGCTGTTGTTAGAATTTATTTAACATTAATTTCTAGTATCAGCTGATGTTTGCTGGAGCCACAGCTGTAAAGCTGCTGGTCATGATGTCAGTTTGGATATGTGGTGAGAGGGAAACATGAAGATGAAACCAGGAGACGTCCTTACTGGATCATCAGAGCTGTGATGGAGAAACAGGTTTACCTTTTAGGTCACATGAATGAGTTGAAGGGAAGTTATGAACTGTTTCTGAGAGACAAATAACATCAGGATCCTTTTTTACGTAGCTGACAGCTGGTAACTGTGCAGGGGCGGGTCTAGGAAAGTGTTGCCAGGGGGCCAGGTAGGGCATTAACAGGGAGAGGGGGGCACAAAGAAATACTTTTCTTTTTTTATTGTCAATTCAAATATCTAGCTTTTATTAAATAATTATCTGAATCTTGCGAACAAAGTTTTTATCTGACGTAAAATGCATAGAAATCATACATATACCAACAAGACTGTACATCACTGTCACAACAGCATTTGTTTTCATTCAAAGTCTTTATGGCTTTAATACCTGGTGGGCCGGTTTCTAGTCAAAATGCCCAATTTTTTGTCCCAGTCCAGCCCTGCAGGTTAATACTGGCAGTGTCACCATGCCAGCTGACTGTATTTCATTATCAGCCAATGCTGTTATTTATACATCAATATTACCAAAGTTTACCATAAGGCAGCATAGAAAGTATTTACTTGCTTTCAGGTTTTATTCAAATGTTAGTCTTTTCATTTGTTTCCCCACTTTTTTCCTGTTTCAAAATCAAACACCAGTTTGTGAGAAGATTATCTTCTTTTTTTTAACAGGCATTGGTTTTGCATTGGCATTGGCTAATTTGCCAATTGTATGTTAAAAATGTTCGTATTTTAATATTCAAAAATGTTTTTGCCCAAAACATATGTGCACTATATGTCAGTAAAAATACTATGCAAATATTGATGTCCTTGAATACTGAGTAAACACTGACTGATTGTATCTCTTGTACTTTATCAACGCAGTATCTAAAAACTTTGCACCGTAGTGGTTAAAATCTCATTCTAATAAGAGTTAAAAGCGCATTCGGTTATTAGGTTTACAGGGTTATTGAATTATGGTTAATGGTTGGTAGAATTGTTTTTAACATTATCTGCCAATTACATCTGCCACCCTTCTCCAAATCTGTGCCCCTACCTGGCCCCCCCAACAAAAATTTTCTAGACACGCCACTGTATAGTGTATGTAATTAAAGTTGTATGTAATTGATGTTGTTTTCTTTTTGATTGTTTATTAGTATGTTTGCATTGTTAAATTACGTTGTTACATGAAACAATATCAGTTTCAGTTATATGAGCGTCCGTGAGTCTCTGCCGCTTTTTTTCACTGATGCCATCAATCAGCATCCTCTGAAACGTCTTTTTTCCCCACAAACTCATCATTAGAGACCTCACTTTTTATATTCTGGTGAATAACAGCGCAGGTTCCAGCTTAAGGTCTAGTTCAGTGAAGCAGGTCCATTTCAAATTGTTAAGCCTGCGGCTTATAATTGCAATCATTTGATTACCGCTGTTATAAACCAAGTCACCATGTGGCCATTAGGAACTGAGTTACTGTAGAACTGTCTCCTTGGCAAACGCCTACCAAACTTGCCCATAGAGCTACAACACAGATGGTGAAATAATGAGGAAAGAAAAACAGGAAACCTGGGCAAGGCTTTCAGGAAGATTGCAGCAGGCTGAGCAGAGTGTAAATGATCTTCTTTAATATGGTAGCAAGAAATGATTCTTCATTTGTCATTGCAGATGCCTCACACTGTGATTTAAGTCTTCAGCTCCTGGTCAAGGAAAAAAAGAACATTTCTGTATTAGTAAGAGGTCCACATAGATTATGTGTGTGTGTGTGTGTGTGTGTGTGTGTGTGTGTGTGTGTGTGTGTGTGTGTGTGTGTGTGTGTGTGTGTACTCTATGTCAGAATAAAATGTTTTTTTCTATTATACAATTCTTAAATTGTATCTGTTTCACTAAATAGCTAGTGCAGGGATAAATATGTAAATGAATCAGAATTTATTTGCCTCTTATTTCATGTTTTATTCATCCTATTTAGCCTCTTACCCTCACAGGCTGCAGCCTCCTGTGACCCTGACTTGGAGAAGCGATTAATAGAATGGATGCATGGGTGCATGGATAACCTTTTTCTTTTTTTTACAGTACAATTTTGTTATTCATTGTCTCAGCTCACATCTTAGAAATTAGACTTATTTGATGCACTCAACTGGCAGCGAGCAGGTAATTGAACATGACAGCATTTACATAGACATCATTGAATTGTGCACTGGAGACATCAAAAACAACTGAAGCAAACCTAAATACCTGCAGAATTTTGCTTGCTGTGTGTCTGTAGAGGATGACACGACATATATCATTCTGAACAACAAAGTGTTTGATATGATAAAATACACAGAGAAACGTCTCTGTTGCAAAGAAACCAAATGTTAACCAAATAAAGACAGTGGTCAGTGCTGCAGAACCTGATGCCATATTAAGATCCAAAGACCAGATGTCAGTTTGTACTTAAAGTGATTATGCAGGGGACTGTATGCCTTTTCCCCTGTGGAACATGGTCCTGCGCCCTGCTGGACCCTTCTGCCCCTCCTTGGGATGAGGTTGCTTGTTGGTTCTGGGGTACATGGCTGGATGTTCTGGTGTGGACTTTGGCCCGCTCCCTTGGAGGCTGGGCGTGGCTTAGACCTCCTCTTTGTCAGCAGGCTCTGGCAGGTGCGGGATAGTTCTAGGCTGCCTGGGACCCTCAACTCTTCTCTTCTCAGCTTGCACCAGGGTGGCCAGCCTCTGGCAGGGTTGACTCTGAGACTCTCACCCTTTGGTCGTGGGCATCCCATCTGAGGCCTCAATCCTTCTCCTGCTGGGATGGGTGTGCGGTTGTCACCGAGATGTGTGGCCACAGGTCTAAGGTACTCTTGGGGGCTGCAGATAGCGCGGTTGTCCATCTCTGGTTCCATCTCTGTCTGCTTCTGGCTCATGGGAGGCATTATTGTGGCTTCCCACCCTAATTAGCAATTACATTTGTGACAAAGACACAGGCATTGTAACACACTCTCTCTCTGACACACTCATTAACGCTACAAGAAAATTGTTGATTTATGTATCTGTGTATTTTTCATTTTTGTGTGTGCTGCATGTTTGTGTTTTTCTTAAAGGAGCAGCAGTTGGCGATACATTCTGCATTTCCATTCGTACTCTATTCTTTTATTATATTTGCCCAATATTTCCCCAGCCCCCGCTTCCTATGAGTGCTAGGCGCTCATACTGTACCACATATAATGTAATAACTGAAATACTCAGAAATAGAAATAAATAAATCAACAGATAAAAGATTCACATGAACAAGAGGAGCCTGTAGAGACTCTATGTAGCTGTTCTTGTAAAAGCAAACTGAGTTTAGCACCACAGTGCATTCAGATCACAATTCTGACTGTAAAAGCTGACAGCTAGAGCAACGTCTCTTTTTCAGTGGAAGCTGACGTTAACCGATTAAAGACAGTGATAAACCAAACGTTGCTTGGTCAGTGCTGCAGAACCTGATATCATATTAAGATCCAAAGACCAGATGTCAGTTTGTAGTTAAAGTGATTATGCAGGGGACATTTTGCTGTATGCTGTTAAACGTGTTACCTTCAGTCAGTACTAATGGAGTTAAAACTGAAACATGTAGACAAATCCACATCAGTTTTGTCTCACATGGTCAATTCTTTGTGGATGTCCAAATGAAATGTAAACCTCTGACATGATTATTATTTGTACTTTAAATATTATTTTTACTTTATTTTGAAGAGAGATGACACAAAAACAGGAAGAATGGCATGAAAAATGCTACACTAACGTTTGCAAGTGTTTTTGTTATCGGTGAAACTGAGTTCTTACTTAAAGCCAGCTTGCTTGGTGTGTTTACGTCACTGTATCTCAAAAGGTGATCATGAGTCTCTTCACTCATGGCTGCTGCACATTTTCATTGTGCACAGCAAGACACATGCAGGGCTTCCAGTGTAGTCAATTAAAATTAGCATTGCCACACTGCTCTCGCACAGCCAGGGCTAATAGCCGCGCTGCCTTCTGGTTGACTAATTTTCTGCCTCAGTATTTATCATAATTACTGCAGTTGCTGCTGTGTCATATTTACTCCTAGTAACTAATAAAGCTGTAATATGCAAGCAACAAAAATAAACAAATAAATAAATAAGGGAGAACAGGAACAGGAAGATATTGTGGCCAACAATAATAAATTCATAGAACTCAATCAAAAGATAGCATTTATGGACAGTGTGTTCAAAACACTTGTTTAACATGCAGAAAAATGAGCTAAAAAGCTCAGTAAAAGCGATGAAATGGATCTGAGGAACATGCTGTTCAGAGCAAATAACAGTGTTGTATACAGTGACACTATATATTTTCACATCATTGCAGGCTGATACAGTCGTTTTGGTAGTTTGGTTTACTTACAAAAGCTTCTAGATTTGACATCGGAGTAGTTCTTGGACTTTATTTGCATGTAAACGTGGGCGTCATTTGCATATGTGAGTACGCACTGATATCCCCATGCTCATGTTGTTGTTCCTATATCATCATAATAAAGTTGATCCAGGATCAGCATTGCAGCTGACCAATGACATGTCTGACCATTCAGTTACCATTACCAAAAATTTGGCTATTGTTATTAAAAACGAATCGCTAGAAAGATATAAATTTGGCTAACAGCAAACTTACCTTGATAATATGCTTATTATATTGTATAAATGAACTTTGAAAAACACTTGAAAGATGAGATTTTTATATAAACAGTTTTGGCTCATTTACAGTAGCTGCGTTTGGTCTGTTTAAATCTGTAAGAAAGAGAGTTTAGGTAAACTCACTCAAGCAGTTTGTGCAGCAAATATTTTATAGCCTCACACTGGTGGAGTCACGATGTGCGTCACTGTAATTTCAAGCACATCAGCGCATCAGGATGCACTGCTGTTCAATTCCGTCCTTCAGTGCACATCCACTCTCCAGAAGAGCATATTTCTTGCCATCTTCACCCCACTTATCACTTTATTGGCTACTGTATTTTGAAGCCTTTGAAGCCTTTTTCCAGTCTTATCAAACACCTGAAGCACTTTTGCACCGCAAACCACTTTTACCATTTCACGCACATTTGTATAGCGCTTTTATCCTACACATTTTTTATCCGTCCAAAAGCTAATTCCACACCACAATAATACACACAAGGCTTGAAAGAACTGCGGATCAAACCATAAACCCTCTGATAAGTAGTAGTAACTTCCTATACCACAATTACAAATCTCTGTCACAGAAATTATGTTCATAGATTAGTTATTTTCCAAATCATGTTCTGGTGGTACAGTCAGTGTCCTGAAGAGAACCACGTTAAACTTTGGTGGTATTACAAAAGGATTTTGATAGAGCAGAGGTCCCCAACCTTTTTTGCGCCACGGACCGGTTTGTGCCCGACAATATTTTCACGGACCGGCCTTTAAGGTGTCGCGGATAAATACAACAAAATAAAACTAGTACCGGTACCGAAAAAAAAACAAGATTTATTCATAACACACGTGAAAAGACCCAGGAAAACCGAGTTAACGAAAAAAACGATAACAAAATAACGATAAAAACCGATAAAAACCCTGAAAACCATACATTTCACACCCGAGTCTCACTCTTGCGGCCCGGTACCAAATGACTCACGGACCAGTCCGTGGCCCGGGGGTTTGGGGACCGCTGTGATAGAGTTTAAATACATTTATAAACACTGTTTGTAAAATTGCACCCATTCATCCTTTCTCTTCCGCTTATCCTTATCAGGTTTGCTGGAGTTATCATAGGTGAGAGGCAGGGTACACCCTGGACAGGTCACCAGTCTGATGCAGGACTAACACAGAGAGACAGACAACCAGCAACACTCACAACTCAGTTTAGACTCACCAATTAACACATCATTAACTGCATGTCTGTGGACTGTTGGAGGAAGCTGGAGTACCTGGAGAGAACCCATGCAAACTCCACACAGAAACAAGGTTGGAGTCAAACTCAGGACCTTCTTGCTGTGAGGGAACAGCACTGACCACAGCACCACCATGCATTTAATATCTTTAGATTTCTGATTTACATAATTTAAAATGTTCTTAAGAAGAAAGCGAAATTCACTTTTTACCCCTCAGTTGCAAAAGGCTGATGGGTTATTGTCATCACCCCACCAGGCAGGCAGGTGGACAGCATGGACACCCAAGATTGTGAATGAATAACTGGAGAAGGAGGTGATGCGGGGTTTTGAAATTGATGCCATATGTGCATCTACTGAAAACCTTGGACAAATTCAAATATCAGTGAACCTTGATCCCGAGGTCGAAGTCAAAGGTCACATTTTCTGAATATCTTGTGAATGCAATAACTGAACATGGAAGTCACCTATGATAAAAATTTATACCACGTGTGCATGCACTAAGACGCTGAGGCGTGGCACTGGCAGCTACCACTATTTTTATTTTTATTTATATAGCACCAGTTCACAACAACTGTTGCCTCGTGGCACTTTGTATTATAACGGATGTGAACAATCCCCAATCAGCAACATTTAGCCACAGTGGCAGCAATGAACTCCCCTTTAACAGGAAGAGACCTCCAGTGGAAGCAGACTCTGATTTTTATGGGAAAAAAGTTGTCCAGAGCATACATAAAAATACAAAATATATTTTGTGACAGAACTAGGAAATGTTTGAGTGCCCTGGAAATATTTTAAAAGGACAATTCCAGACATTTAGTTGAGTAACTATAGCCACTAATGTTAATGTTTGGACCACGTTTGACAGTTAGGGTAGGGAAAACTGGTGACAGCAATAATAAAGCTCAAGGCACCTACAGCTCAATGTCTCAACTGTAAAAAAGTCATTCAAATATTATCAGTTTGTGTGTATTATAAATATTAAAAAATGATTATAATGAAATATAAGAGTGTTTACGCACAGTGTACTCCTGCTTTAGCTTTTGGGCTCTTAAAATAGATTTAGCCCACTTTCTTCTCATAGACACAGACCTTTTTTTTCTTAAAGCTGCCATGTGAAATATGTCTCGAGGTATTTAATAGAAGCTGAATAAGGGAGACATCTGACACCGTGTGAGATTATAGAAATGAAAATTAGATTTCTCTTAGTGAATCCAACTTAGCCCTGGAAATCGTCAATTTTAGAGGCGACAAAACCCAGTTACACTTCCATCTCAGCAGGGTCTGTGCACCTGCACTCCTTTTATTAGAACCTGTGGGGTTCAGCCCATTACATCAACCTATCTTAAATCAATATGTAGTGCTTCTCTGCGGGATTAGTGCTTAAGTGTAATGGTAAGGCAATTATCCTTCTTTAACTCTGGTCTTGGTCTGCCTTTGATACTCAGACGAAAGACAGACATACACTTGCACCTATAGAATGACTCCTATAAACTCATTTAATGACTCGTTAAATGTTCACATTGTAGATGTCCAGATGGAAACATCAAGAGTTGGATCTTGGACTTAGTTTGACTTATGCAGAAGACGTTATATGTGGTTGTGCAGTTTTTTCATGCCCCACATACATTTTTATGTCATTTTAAGTGTTAGTGTGCTTGTATTGCTTTTCTCTGCTCCACTATTGTTGTTGAATGTGTTTGTATGTTAAAAAAAAATGAATAAAGTTCACTTGACTTCACATATCAGTGTTTTTATCATTTATTCTTATTTTTATCAATAAAAAAACAGTGACCACAATGAATTTTAATTTGATAAAGGCAGGAGAGACATACCCATTCATGCTCACATGTGTTGGTTCCTCACCCCACCAGTGGGGACTGCCCACGATCTTAATCTTAATTCATGATCTACTTAATCCGGTTGTTCAGTGATGACACGACGAATCCTACTTCCGGGCCTAAAGTAGTCTGCGTTTAATATGGCTTTTGTGTTGTTAACATGTTTAATGTTTTGTATTTTCTTCTATTTAAACAGTCTACTAAAACAGTCAGTGATCACTGTTGACCTCCCTCGGCTTTTATTACCGCTAATCATTTATTTAAGCTCAGTTTTTAAAACTTTAGGATGTAACTACAGCCCAGCCCATGCAGCAGTATATGAATGACTAACCTCGTATTGTGGATGGATTATCTCAGTTGTTCTCCTGGCTGAAGTTTGGTCCTTTTACAGCATCCTGCCATGCGATTACATTTGTTCCTGACCACCGAGAACACTCACGTTAACTTTTATCGAGCGGGAAAAAAAAGTTAGCTTGTTTATATTATGCTAACATAGCTGTGTCGCTAGCGGTCACGTAGCACATCATTATATACCAGCTAGCCCAACTTCAGTAACCCTACAAACGTCACTGCTGTTTAGTTTTCTGTCTTCATTTATGTTGGAAGTGATAACAAAGCTGCACGTTTTAATTTGTTTCCAAAACCCCGCAGTCAGGACATGCTATATTGTATTTAGATAGAAGCTAGCGAGCTAACTTCCTGCTAACTTCTAACTCCGTTAAATGTCATAAATTCCGTTTTCATGGATGCCTTGATGTTAAACTCAATTGTTACACCTGGTAGAGCAGAACACTGATCATTTTATTAAAGATGAAAGACTTTAGGGGGCGCTCGTGTGCAGCTATGGAGTAGACGTGTTTTCTGTGCTCTCCGTGCCTTCTCACTCATAAAGTTGCACTTTAAGTTTATTTCTAGCTGGGTAGTTTTAAAATCTGTTTCGTGGACTGTCGGAGCCGATCTTTTGTCATCATGCCGAAGAAAGATGAGAGCCAGAGGGATACGTCCAAGGCGAGTCAGTCGGCGGCAGGTAATGATGCCATATTAGCGGCTATCGCTAACCATGGAGCTGAGCTTTCCAAAATAACCTCGCTCGTGGACGGGTTGAAGAAGTCGGTTGAGGGCCGTCTCGATGCAATTGATGCAACGCTAACTTCTCTCCAGAAGAAATATCATGAGTCTGAGCGCCGGTTTGAAGACCTATGTCCGCTAACGATAGCCGATTAGCAGCGCTGGAAGCATCGTGCAAAGAGCTACAGGTGGTTAACACTCTCCTCAAAGCTAAAGTCAACGATCTGGAGGGGCGCTCTCGCCAACTCAACGTGAGGATTGCGGGAGTTAAGGAAGGGGATGAGAAAGGCAGCCCTACCGACTTCGTTGCTAACCTACTTCCAGAGCTTTTGGGTCGTGAGAACTTCAGCAGGCCGATAAAAATAGACCGAGCCCACCGTAGCCTGAGACCGAAGCCACAGCCCAATGAACGGCCACGTGTCATCATCGCTAAAGTCCACAACGACCGGGATGTGTTTGACATACTACGACTCAGCAGGCAAAGGTCTCCTTTGCTGTACCGCGGAGACAGAGTTTCCATTTTTCCTGATTACACTGCGGAGGTCTCGGCGCAGCGGCAGGCCTTTGGTGGTGTGAGGAAGCGGCTGATCGACGCCGGTGCTAAGTGCTCTCTTCGCTTTCCCGCAAAGCTCCATGTCGAATATAACAACACATCGAAGACTTTTATGTCGCCGGAGGAAGCTGCACGGTTTGCTGACTCCATTGGCTCTGCAAATGAATAATAATTCACAAGTGACTTACTAATTTCACGACATGTTTACATATTCGCGCATTTTCTGCAGTAATGTTCTCTACCCAGCTATGTTGAATGTTTTGATCCAACATCTTTGTCCTCAGCTGATCAATGCGCAATATAAAGGTTTTTTTGGTTTGTATACTGTGATTTACATACTGTAGAGTTCATCTCTTTCCCGCACTGAAACGGTGTACAGTGCCTATTTTGCCTATTGGGTTTTGCTTCTGCAGTATTTGTGTTACGTTGTGATATTGGGGATATGCACATGTTTCTGTATGCTCTGTCTCATTTCTGCATATTTGCAGTTTTGTTGCAACGGTTAAAGTTTTATATCCATCTAGATATTTGAGTTGGATCTTTCGTACTTGGTGCACAATTTTGTTTTTCATGTTTGTTAAATAGATTATATGTGGGGCGCACGGGGCTCCACGGTATTTTTTTTTTGAGTATTAGCGTTCAGTCAGGCTGGCCCTGGTTCCCGGCTGCCTCCCTGTTGGATATAGGGGGTGTTCCGCTATCTTTTTTTCTGCGGTTTGTGGGGTGGGTGGGGGTGGGAGGGGGGGGGGGGGGGGGTCTACTTGTTTCTAAATATGTATCGTTTTTGTTTTTTGATGTAAGTGCCAGCTCAAACCTCAAAGCCTTCATTTTGTCCTTCCACATCGTCGTACACCATCCACTCACTTAAGATGGGGATGAGCCACATCACTTTTACGACCTGGAATTGTCGGGGTATGGGCAAAGCTCTTAAACGTGGTAAAGTATTTTCGCATTTAAAATCTCTGTCTTCTGATATAATTTTTTTACAGGAGACCCATATCCAACCTTCAGAGCAGAGGCGATTAAGATCGGTATGGGTGTCACAGGTGTACCAGTCCGCCTTTTCTTCCAGGGCGAGAGGGGTTGCCATTCTTGTTCGCAGAACTATTCCTTTTATATTCAAAACTCAGATATGTGATCCAGGTGGGAGGTTCATACTTGTTACAGGTACAGTCAACTCCACCCCTGTAGTCCTCTTGAACATCTATGCCCCTAATTTTGACAACCCTGACTTCTTTAGTAAAATATTCAATCTTGTTTCACAATACAATGACCATAATATCATTATCGGTGGTGATTTTAATTGTTATTTCGATCCATTGTTGGATAGGTCTTCTGCGTCCCTGGCCCCAACCTTGAGAGCTGTTTCTGTACTCAATACTCTTACTAAATCTTTGGACTTGGTTGACATTTGGAGGCACCAGCATCCGTTAGAAAAGCAATACTCTTTCTTCTCCCCTGTCCATGGCAGCTTCAGTAGAATTGACTATTTTCTTATTGATTCCAGGCTTATTTCGAAGGTGGTTAGTTCCACTTATCACAGTATTTTAGTTTCGGACCACGCACCTCTCTCAACGGTAATTGACTTCAACCTATATACCGCCCAATACAATTGGAAATTTAACCCCTCTTTATATCTAAATGACTCTTTTACGGTTTACCTATCTACTAAAATCGCAGAATTTTTACAATTTAATGATAATGGTGTAGTTTCAGACTCTGTTTTGTGGGAGTCCTTTAAAGTCGTTATTAGAGGTCATATTATTGCTTATCAAGCTTCTCAGAAGAGGGACAAACTCAGGCTGCGTACTAATATTGAGGCAGAGCTGGCTGTGTTGGAGGAGAAGTATCGCGATACCGGGGCTGCTGACACACTTAATACCATTCTCAAATTGAAATATGACTACAACCACATGTTGGGGGAGCAGGTCATGAATTGTATTTGTCGATTAAAACAGAAGCATTTTGAGCTTGGTGAAAAGGCTGACAAGGTGCTTTCCAGACAGCTGAAGGGCATTCAAGCTGAAAGGGCGATACACAGAATTCTCTCTGCAACTGGCCAGTTGCTGTCTGATCACAAGCAGATAAATGACAGATTTCGCAGTTTTTATTGTCTGTTATACACATCTAGTACCATGGCCACAGTTGCTGAAATCACTAATTTTCTTAATGCTTTAGACATCCCGACTCTTCCTGAGGCTGCACGGGGCTTACTCGATGCAGACTTTACGCTGGAGGAAATTAGAAATGCAATCTGCTCCTTTCCTAATGGAAAAGCTTGTGGTCCGGACGGTTTCGGGATAGAGCTTTATAAGACACATATTGACGTTATCGCTCCCCTGCTACTTCGGATGGTAAATTGCGCAGTGTTAAACGGCTCATTCCCTCATTCTTTCTACGATGCCCATATATGTCTCCTCCTGAAAAAAGACAGAGACGAAACTAATGTTTCTTCCTATCGTCCCCTAAGTCTTCTCAACTCAGACCAAAAGATAATTGCTAAAGTCCTAACCAACCGGTTAAATAAGCATATAGGCTCTATAATTCATCCTGACCAATCGGGTTTATCCCCAATAGATTCTCTTTTTCTAATACTAGATGTCTCTTAAATGCGATGTACTCAACGACACTGCCCAATTCTGCGGTGATTTCACTCGATGCCCAGCAGGCTTTCGACCAGGTGGAATGGAGTTATTTGTTTGCTACTCTTGAAAAATTTGGTTTTGGGTCGAATTTTTTGAATATGATTAAGTTGCTTTACGCTTGCCCTCGTTCCTCGGTCCTTACCAACCATGAGAGGTCGCTCCCGTTCCTCTTACACCGTGGGACAAGGCAGGGTTGTTGCCTCTCTCCAATGCTTTTTGCTTTAGCTCTTGAGCCGTTGGCCATTGCCATCAGAGCCAATTCCCATATCTCTGGTATAAATTGTGGCACATCAGAGTACACCATCGGTCTGTATGCAGATGATATCATATTGGCTCTTTCAGATTTAAAGATCTCCCTTCCTCCACTTCTTAAGCTGATTGACAGCTTTGGCCGCCTATCAGGGTTCACCATAAATTGGAAGAAGTCTGTTCTTATGCCGCTGTCGTCTGGTCTGGGCCCTGATTTCCTGTCTAGTTTGCCCTTTAAGGTCTCCCAGGATTATTTTTCATACCTGGGTATTAACATCCCTAGGAACTCAAAACTCCTCTTCAGGCTTAATTATTCGGTTCTAACTGATGAGCTCAAGTGTATGATAGATAGGTGGAAACTTCTCCCACTTTCAATGATTGGCCGTATCAATATAATCAAAATGGTTGTGCTCCCTAAATTCATGTACCTATTCCAGAACGTTCCTATTTTTCTCAGGTCTTCCTTTTTCAAAGCGTTGGATGCCATTATCATGCCTTTTGTTTGGGCCTACAAGCCCCCCCGCATCTCGAAGTCTCACTTGCAAAAGCCCTCGGACGAGGGTGGTCTGGGCCTTCCAGTTTTCAGACATTATTACTGGGCCTGTAATGCCAGAGCCTGGGTCTTCTGGAATCTGCCTATAGTTGGTGATGCTGTGGGATGCAGGTCCAGCCCTAAATGGCTCGAATTGGAGCTTAGCACTGCTATCGAGCACACTGGAGCATCCTTGCCAGCTATCTTATTTTCAAAATCGGTTATTAAAAGTGCATGTGATGACTTTATTCTTTGCAACTCCATAAAAATATTGAATCAAATTAAGAGAATCTTGAACCTCCCGGTAGTGTCAACTTTTGCCCCGATCTGCCACAATCCTAGCTTTACGCCTAGTACAATGGATGCTGCTTTCAAACAATGGCCTGTCAAAGGGTTAATTGCTATAAAGGATCTTTATATTGACAATCATTTTGCCTCTTTTGCTCAGCTTCAGACAAAGTACAATCTCCCTACAAGTCATTTTTTTCGGTACTTACAAATTAGGAATTATGTCAAGCAAGCATTCTCAAATTTAGATACCATCCCCATACAGCATGTCTTTTACAATATGATGAACAAACCTCCCACCTCAAAACACTTAATTTCTCGGCTTGTCAACCTTTTTTCTTCGGCAGCCCCCTCTTGCCATATTAAAGAGGCTTGGACAAGGGACACTGGTTTGGTTATCTCTGACGATCTATGGGCTGAAGTGTTAAGTCGGATAAAACTATCCTCTGTTAACGCCCGGCTTCAGTTAATTCAATTTAAGGTTGTCCATAGACTGCACTATTCCAAAACCAAATTGAACAAGATTTTTCCTAACGTTTCCCCCAAATGTGATAAATGTAAACTTGTGGACGGTACTCTTGGCCATCTTTTTTGGTCCTGTTCTACGCTTACAGCCTTTTGGACTAGTATTTTTAGTTTCTATAGCACTGTTTATGATAGGCAACTGTATCCTGACTGTCTTATGGTGATCCTGGGCTGCTCCGGCGACTCCTTGGCACTTCCCTTTGCTGTTCAACAGGCCCTCATGTTTGGTATGGTGATTGCCAAACGTCTGATTCTGGGGGAGTGGAAATCTGCCTCCCCTCCCTGCTTCAAGAGGTGGCTCGAGGAGATGGTCTCCTGTCTATACCTGGAAGAAATTCGGTTCTCTACGTCTGATTCCATGGAGAAGTTCAGGAAGATATGGGGGCCCTTTATAGACCATATTAAGAAGGACAGTCCACGCCCTGGGTCCTGACCACATTGTTTTAACTGCTTTCATTCTGAGCTGTTGCCCATAACTGTTTTTGCATGATTGTTATCAGCTCCTCCTAGCGATCTTTGGATTTGATCTTGTGGATTGGACTCACTAGATTGTGAGTTGTTTGACATGTATACCAGTTGCTTTGTTTGCTTCTCTGCTGTTTTTAACAAGTGCTGGCCTTGTACCCTGTTGTGTGGTTTGTTGCTCTGTTTTTTTTGGGGGGGGGGTTTTGTTTTTTTGGTTGTTATTGTCTTTATTGTCTGTGTTCTTCTGTCCCGCTGTTTGTGAATGTGTAAAAAAAATTTGAAACTTGCATAAATAAATACATTAAAAAAAAAAAAAGATGAAAGACTTTAGACAGTTTTTCAACTCTCAGTAATGCCATAGTGATCGTTTGATATATGGACCTGCAGCAGAGTTTAGGCCCAGACACGGCTAGTGACATCAGACTTAACAACCGGATAGGTTGTCACAGAGGCGGGCTCAGTTATAGTTATTAGAGCGCTCTGGCCAGGCTGAACATTTAGAGTCTTTGCATCTGATGCTGTGAAATTCTGATAAGTGTCTCATCTTGTGTTTACATCATGACAAATATAAATTTATATTTTATATTTTTCCCCTCATAAGCTCTACATTACACATATATACCTGCTCAGTGTTTCACATTTCCTGTTGTTCTTTCTAGCATCTGTTTTCCTGGATTTGTTCTGACCGCTTGCCTGGCGTAAAGTCTGCTTTCATCTCACTAGTTCTATCTATAAATCCTGGAATTAAACGCCCTCTTCTCTGAGTCAATCAGATAATATTCTCCTCTTTAAAAAAGGATGTTTCTCTTTACTTTTTTTGCAAAACTTTTTTCTCAGTTTTGATACTTCTGCAAAGGAACCCCTGAATGTATTAGTCAGTTTAGGTCAGTTTGAAATCTGTTATTTCTGTTTCAAAGACCTGCACACATCTAAACGCTTTGCAGGCAAACACAGATGTGTCAAAAAAAATCACAATAAAGATTTGTGGGTACTGACGTTGTTTTTTTTTGTTTGTTTTTTTTATCATTGCTGTTGTTGTTGTTTTTATCATCACCTTTTATGGATAGGGGTGTCCTCCTTTAAGTTCCTCGGCACCCACATATCCGAGGACCTATGCTGGTCCACAAACTGTAACAGTTGTTATCGTAATGCAGTGTATCACCACATGGCGGCGCCTCCTGTCTCACGACTGGTGTCACCCCCTTTTTGTTCTTCTTCGCACTCCTCCTGTAATGGATGCTCCCGTGTGTACGCGGACTAGTGTGCTCTTCAGTAATGTGTGGTAGAGGTATATGGAACGCCAGGACTGCCATAATGAATTAATTAAATACACCATTAAATAATTAATTAAATGTGGCAATAATTAATTAAAATTGGAATTAATTAATTAAATAAATAGTTATGACACATGTAATTAATTAATTATTGACACATTTAATTAATTATTTATGTATTTCACATTTTAATTAATTATTGACACATGTAATTAATTAATTATTGACACATTTAATTATTTATGTATTTCACATTTTAATTAATTATTGACACATTTAATTAATTATTGACACATTTAATTAATTATTTAATGATATATTTATTTATTTCATTTTGGCAGTCCTGACGCCTGGCTCTCGTCATGAAATAATTTTATCTGTCAGCCTCACCCATCAAACTCAGGGGGCGGGGTTAACGCTGCCCATGCAGCTTCTCTAACATTTGATTGGTTGCCGTGCAAAGTAAGTCAAAACAGGTCGATCCTAGAAAATCGATTGCTTGTGTAGACTTGGGGCAGCCAGTTATCCCAGAATGCAGATCAAATCACAAGCAGCAATGGTGGTGGTGTAGTTTTAAAATACCCCGTTTTTCTGTCACCAGCTACACTTTTAACAGTGTTTTAGCCGCGAATGTCGCGACGTATGTCTGGTCAGGTTGTCAACATAGAACATGTTTGCAAAAGTGCTCAGATGTTTTCAGAGATTTCACTAGCTCTGCTAACAGTTAGCATGCAGAGTGCACCGAGGGGGTTACGTTAACCGGTTTGTTTACATATTCCACTCTCCGTGTTCCACATGTTGCATTCGCAGATTCTCATTTTCACCGAACGATCGTCTCTTTCCGCCTGGTCTTGTGTCTCTGTGCTTCTGTAACATAAAGAACGAGCTGACATTTTTCTCACGAAACCAGCGATCAGCTCAGCAGACCCTCAGTTTACCTGCATGCATCCTCCTCCTCATCTGTCAGCTGTTTAACACCTGCTGCTAATTCAAGAAACACGCCTAGTTACCTGGTGATAGTCACAGTTTAACTGGGCAGCCGGTGCTCGATATAACGCAATGTCAGCGCATTTTTCTGCACAAGATAAGTAAATATAGTGTTTTCCCCGAGCGCAGAGCTGCTGGAGCTCGTTTCCTTACAGAGCACTTTATAGGCGAACAGCTTTATCAGCGGCTGATGTCCAATCACCGGCACACAGCTTTCAAACCTCAGCTGAGTTTTAGCTCTCAGTGGTTAAACGCTGGACTTCATTCACTCAGGTTCTGTCTGTCGGGTCACGTTTACTTCGCTGTTTTATTTACAACTGAGCAAATCGGTTTGGCTGAGGTTAAAGTTACGTTTCATAACTGCATAGTTTCACAGACGTTTAATGGTTCACTGGCACATGTGTTAGACTGAACTATCATCTAAATATCATCTGTTTTTTAATAGTTATTCAACTGTATTCTAAGCACCAGCTGTCTGTTAGAATGTGATTTTTTTTCTCTCTCTGTTGGCAGAGGTATAAAAATGCGCAGGAAAATCTGACGTGCATGGCGAACTTCACCGACGATATTTAGGGAGGAATAAACACACATCAAACATAAATGAACCATTTGTCTGTCTCCATAATTGAGAGAATTTTCTCTTCTTATGTCAACACTCTCTCTCTTTTTTTTTCTTTTTTTTTGCTTTTTCGGTCATGTTATGTTTACCTGTCAAAGGCTTGTTACAAACTATGAAACACATTGTGCAGACTTCTGGATGTTAGAAGAAAACTAATACTGCTCATGAATGAGACTAAAGGCAGGAAGGTGTCCTTTAAAACTAAACATGTTAATAGGACCTCCCTGTTTATATCATAGTTTATGATATAGCACGTGTATTTCAGTAATAGCCTGCTGAGGCCACTATACGTGCTGGCCTCATATCAAATGTGAAGGCAGACTGAGTCTATGTTTGACGTTTTTTATATCTAATCTTCCTTTTCAAGCATTTAAACAGCAGCGAGTCTGCAGCTGAGGGAATACAAATTCAAATTGTCGGAACAGGTTTGCTCGTTTCTTGGATTCATTTGGTGATTTATTAAATGTATAACTGTTATTCTAATCTGCTGCTGAGTCTCTTACACTTTTCTTTATGCTGTATATTTTCACGTCTCTGGAATAGTTGGCAGTTAGATAGTCAGCTGGGAAACTTTGTGTTAACTCATGGAGCTGAGGATATCGTGGATATGCTGACCTCGCTGCGTGGTGTACAGAGCGAGGTCAGCATGATTAATATTCACAATAAAAATATTAGCCGAACATCATGAAGTCTGTATGTGTTTCATAGTGTCGAACAACCTTTGTACAGTTAAAGCCAGCAGTTACTACATGACGGAAACACCAACGTTATCTCTTTTATGTGTTTATACACAGGTCACGCTGATTACTGAACAAAAACCCAAAGATCAGATGTTAAACAGATTTATTTGCTCTCTCTCCTCCTTAAACATGTTTTTAATGTTAGTTATAATTCAGAATTGGCGACTGAAACACGTAGGACACATAAGAACATCAGGAAATAAAACATCGATAAATATAACCTCAGTAAAAGAAGTCAGCGGGGGTTACTACAGCTGTGTACCGGGGCCTGCGCTTTGTCGGTGGGATTGCTTGCGAGGCGAGCGGGTCTATCCCACGCTTTGCCGTGAGACTGGGCAGACATCTCCGAAATCATCGAAACACTTTTGCAAAGAGGCTGTATCTTGACAAACCGACCAGACACATGAAGATTAAACCACTACATTCTCGGCTAAAAAAATATTAAAACGGTATTTGGTAACACACAAACAGGGTTTTTCAAAGCTCAGTTCTGTTAGCTTCCACATGCCGGTTGTTGTGTGCTAGAAACAATGGCCACCAGGCCAAAGCAATGGTTTTGACTCGATCAGCGTTAACCCCGCCCCCTGAGTTTGATGGGTGAGGCTGACAGATAAAATTATTTCATGACGAGAGCCAGGCGTCAGGACTGCCAAAATGAAATAAATAAATATATCATTAAATAATTAATTAAATGTGTCAATAATTAATGAAATGTGTCAATAATTAATTAAAATGTGAAATACATAAATAATTAATTAAATGTGTCAATAATTAATGAAATGTGTCAATAATTAATTAAAATGTGAAATACATAAATAATTAATTAAATGTGTCAATAATTAATTAATTACATGTGTCATAACTATTTATTTAATTAATTAATTCCAATTTTAATTAATTATTGCCACATTTAATTAATTATTTAATGGTGTATTTAATTAATTCATTATGGCAGTCCTGGCGTTCCATAGAGGTAGCACTTATTTTTGATATTGTAAATAAATGAGTACTTTTTGGAAAGTCAGAAGCTGTTGCTCATTCGCTATCCACCTGCACACCTCCGCGGCTGGCTTCATCTCCACCGCACGTTACAACTGGCGCCCGAACTTTTTCCCCTTGGACTTCAGACGATTTTTGCATCCCGCCGAGGATTCTTCTCTTCTAGCACGTGAACTGTCTCGGAAATCCCCCAAGTTTTGCGGACGCTTGGACGTTTTCTCCAGCCATGGCCGCAGCCTCAGCTCAGGTGGGACCCGACTAATTTCTGGATACCGCGGTGTGCCGCTGCTCTGCTTGGGAGAAAGAAAAAGAGAGAAGCTGACTCCGCGACGCGAATGGACTCCGTGGATTTGTTATTTGGACGTGCTGTTGGTTTCGTCTTCTAAGGATTAATTCTTCTGTGGAGAGCCTGGACACGAACATTTCTGCTGGCTTTCCATTCCCCTTTCCCTCTGCTGAGACTGACTGTAGCACATGTAAGTGAGAACTTGGCCGACTACAACCGTTGGTGCTGGTCTTCGGCTCAGTATAACGAAACGATTTAAAATTAATCTTTGCATTTTTGTCTTTCTAGTCTGATCTGACTCTTTTACTACTATATCAATAACTACACTGTGCCCTGGAGCGGCTTAATTTTTTTGAAATCACAATGGCACACTGCCCAGACGACTCTGACTCAGACATGGAACTTACCTCGTTACCTATGTGCCAGATAGTTGAAAATGTGACTCCTAGCCTTAGCCAACAAGTGGTGGAGTTAAGAACTGAGGTGAATAAGCTTAGTGATTGTTTACGTGACTCACTGAACATACAGCAGAGTTTACTAAGGCAGTGGGACCAACTCACAATGGGGAGCTCCCCCCCTCCTGCAGTCCCACAGTCTCCTGTTTTCCCAATGGCCACATCGACACCTCATGTTCCCGCGAGAGACAAAACTGAACCCACCAACAGTACCAATCCGTTCCTGCCCAGCAACCCATTTCAACCTACAAATCCTTTTCTCCCATCTCACTCACTTGAGCTCAGCAGCACTTCCAGAGTGATTGCGGCAGCTTTACATCACGCAAAACTGGAGCCTCCTGTGTATGCTGGGGACGGCAAAGTGCAACCTGAGGACTGGTTAAATGCAGTTGGCACATACAAAGCCTCATTGAACCTAACCGATGGGCAATTGCTAAACGAACTGCCACACTTTCTTGCAAAAGAGCCCGGGAAATGGTTCAAGGCATTGAGCTCCCACATCACATCATGGGCTCAATTCTGTCAACTGTTTAAGACAGTTTTTCTGCCCTCCGACAACCAAGAACGCATCCTGAGAGGAATTTTGGATCGTGTTCAGGCTCAGGACGAACCACTCCCAACCTTTGTTGCCCACATGTTGAGTGAGTTTGACAAACTGAAGAGTCCTCCACCTGAAAAAGACAGAATCGACCTAATTAGTAAACATGCTCTTGAAAAATACAGAGTTGCCCTGTATGGCGCTAATGTCACTTCTGTAATGGACCTGCTGCTACGTGCTCATGAGCTTCACTCAGTGCTTGGACCACAAAGACCACAGCCTGCTTTATGTAGCAAAGACAACTATAAGCCTGAACCTTACTGCTTCAAATGCTCTCAGCCAGGGTTCACCACACGCACCTGCCCAAACTGTAACACCCAACCTCATTTGCCACAACGAGCCTCGAACACCGCTAGGCATGGCCCAGTCCAGCCATTGCCGGCACCTGGCCCCTCTGACCCTGGCCATGAAAAGGTGGAATTAAGCAGCACCACATCCCAGCCACAATACAGGCAGTCGGGAAACTACAGGGGGGGGAGGACATTTCACAGAGGCCAACCTTCCCCCAGTTACTAACGGAGCCTCACACGCCCGATTCACTACAGGGTGGACACAGTCTTGGACACTTGGAAGACAATTTTTCACAAGTCCACTGGAATACCCCACTAAGAACGAAAGTGAACTTCAATGCTTCATCTGTGGATGCTACCCTCGACACGGGTGCTTCCCTCTCGGCTGTACGAACAGATCTCATTCAAGTAAATGACTCTCACCCTAGAAACACAAGTGAGTGGAATGGTCCTGCAGTTAACCTCGCCAATAATGCTCCCTGTATCCCTGACGGTGTTATTTGGCTCAATATTGGATTCATGAACAAGAACTTTTACCAGCGTTTTGCAATAATACCAGATTTGTCCTCTCCTTTCATTCTGGGAATGGATTTTATGGCAAGAGCTTCTGTTTCTATTCACATTCCCACTAGAACCGTCTACATTGAGGACATCCCCTGCCCACTCGCAGACGATGAAGAGGACCTTCAAAATGATTACTCACATTCACCTGGAACACTGATGTCTTTGGACTTGGTTCGCTCAGACTTAACAGCCAAACTGTCTGAAGCAAGTCTCTCAGAGAACAACAAGGATGCTTTACTCAATCTGCTCAGCAAGTTTAGCTCCTTGTTTGATGGTCAACTTGGTCGAACGGCTCTCACTGAGCACGCCATAGAGACTGGCAATGCAACACCTGTCAATCTCCCACCCTATCGCACGTCACCTGCTAAGAAACGTGTGATTGAAGAACAAGTACAACAAATGTTGAAGGACAACATCATTGAACCTTCCACAAGCCCTTGGGCAGCTCCTGTAGTCATTGTAAATAGAGCGGCCACGGAACCAAGGTTTTGTGTGGACTTTCGAGGGCTCAACCAAGTTACCCGAAAAGACTCTTATCCCCTGCCTCGTGTAGATGAGTCTTTGGACTTTCTGGCAAGAGGAAAGTTTGTCTCGACATTGGACTTAGCGCGAGGCTATTGGCAGGTTGCTGTAGCAGAGGACTCGAAGCCTAAAACTGCCTTCATCTCTCACTGCGGTCTCTTCCAGTTTCGGGTGCTGCCCTTTGGGCTCTGCAACGCACCTGCAACTTTTCAGAGACTCATGAACTCTGTGCTTGCTGGCCTCATTTACAAAACGTGCGCAGTCTACCTGGATGACATTGTTATCGCCTCACCTACCTTTGAACAGCACTTAGTGGATCTTGAGGAGGTGCTGGGCAGACTCCAGGCTGCTGGCTTGTCATTGAAGCTCAAAAAGTGCCAATTCTGCCTCGATGAATTCACCTTTCTCGGGTACCGCATCACATCATCAGGTGTTAAGCCCGATCCAGACAAAGTAAAGGCGGTTAAGGAGTTTGATACCCCAACCTCAGTGAAACACGTCCGTCAGTTCCTTGGCTTGACTGGCTATTATCGACGCTTCATTCAGAATTATGCCCGCCATGCCGAACCTCTTCACGCCATCACCAGAAAGGACAATGCTTTCCACTGGGACGACAGCTGTCGAAGGGCCATGGACACTTTGAAGGATCATGTCACATCAGCCCCGATCCTGTCATTTCCAGACTTCAACCGTCCCTTTTCCATTCACGCCTATGCATGTGACATTGGTCTTGGGGCAGTGTTGATGCAAAAGGATGACAAGGGTCGTGAGTATGTTGTGGCTTTTGCTAGTCGCTCCCTTCACAAAGCTGAACTCCCCTACTGCACTTCAGAGAAGGAGTGCCTCGCTGTGATATGGGCTCTGGAACACTTCCGCCCGTATGTTGAAGGTGTTCATGTTACTATCTTCACTGACCACAACAGTCTCAGGTGGCTCATGACTCGTCAAAACCCAATGGGCCGACTCGCCCGCTGGTCACTTCGTTTGCAGGACTTTGATTTCACAATAGTGCACAAACCTGGTGCACAAAACAAAGTTCCCGACGCACTGTCACGCAACCCTTTGCCTCTGACCTGTGACAGGCCGACTGATCTTTTACCAGATCATGCTGTTATGGGCAGCCTGGACATTCGTACTCTGCCCCCCGTCATTCTGGCTGACCGTTCACAATTGAGACAGCTGCAGTTAGACGATCACGTCACAGGTCCACTCCTCAGAGACATTGAAGCAGACTCTCTGAACAGCTCGGACAATGCCACCTTGTTACAGTATGTTGTGTATGACTCTCTTTTGTATCACAGGGAACCCAAGTCCACATGTGCTTTGCACCCTTTGAAAGAGCTGAAACTGTTTGCCCCTACTTCCTTGAGAGGCACCTTGCTGGACTATTACCATGACCACCCCACAGCAGGTCACTTGGGTGTTTCTAAGACATTGGCTAGGCTGCGTTTTAGGTTTTTCTGGCCCAAAATGGCAGCTGATGTGAAACGCTATGTGATTTCATGCTCAGTGTGCCAACTCACCAAGCCAAGTCAGAAAAAAGCAGCCGGTCTTATGGTTCCCATTGTCCCCCAGAAACCCTGGGAGTATGTGGGTGTGGATTTTGTTGGGCCACTTCCCCGCACCCCCACTGGTAATGCTTATTTGATCGTGTTTGTTGACTATTTGACTAAATGGGTTGAAGCCAGTGCTGTCAAAGAAGCTACATCTCAGGTAGCAGCTGGTAAATTCGTCACTGACATTTTTGCTAGACATGGTACACCCACTTACCTGATTTCTGACAGAGGGTCTCCTTTTGTGAGTGAGCTTTTTGAACATGTTGTTTCTGCATTAGGCTCGGTGCACAGACTCACTACGGCATATCACCCTCAGACAAATGCTACTGAACGCGTCAACCGGACTCTGAAAACTGCAATCCGCGCTTATGTAGGTGATAAGCACACATCATGGGACAAGTTTCTCCCTCAGATTTGCTTTGCTCTGCGCACCGCCCCTCATGACAGTACAGGTTTGACTCCTGCCATGATGCTTTATGGTCGTGAGTTAGACACCCCGCTTGACCTTATCACTCAGCCTTCTACAGCAGGTGTTGATGAACCGGGTGTGCCTTACCCTGAGACTCTGAGAGCCTCCCTGCAGGAAGCTCACGACCACGCCAAAGCAGCTTTGGACTATAGCCATGACAGACAAAAACATTACTATGACTTGAGACATCGACATGCCTCGTTTCGTGTTGGTGACCTTGTGAGAGTTAAGACACACCCCAGGTCAGATGCTCAGTCTAACTTTACTGCTAAACTTGCACCACTGTTTCAGGGACCATTGTGTGTATCTCAGAGACTCAGTGATGTTAATTACAGGCTCACTTGGGTGGACTCCGGTGTGGATGCAGGTGTTTATCATGTTGTGAACATGCAACCGTTCCATACCTGGGACTCTCTCACTTCCGAAGAACATTCTGTTTCATTGCCTGCTGAGAGAGAGACCGCAGAGGGTCTGAACTCTGACTCTCAGGCCCACCCTGGCCCCCCTGCAGACACTGACATTGGCTCTGAGCCATTCCCCTTTGATTTACCGGACATTGACTCTTCTTCTGGTGTGGGCGCTGTTCCAGAGAGTGTTTCACCCAGATCTGTCCAGCACCCAGCTGCTGGTGGACATTACAATCTCAGGCCCAGACGTTGCCCCAGAGTTACGTCTGGCTGGAGCAACAAAAGATGGACTAATGATTTTCACACAACCAGGCTTGATCTGAAGTGAAATGTTCTGGTTAAACCTGTTTGATGCTGTCTTGTTGCATTGCTACTTTGAGTCATGATATGTAGATGTTTCTGTTTGCTCTACTTAATCCAGTTTTGTGGCTCTTTAGTGCGTTAAGGTTCATTCTTGGCATTTACTTTAAAAACAAAAAAAAGGAAAAAGTGAAAAAACTAAGAAGACTGATTTTCCACTGTACATATTCGTCTTATTTTCACCAATTTCATTTTTAAATGGTCTTTTGCCCTGTGTGTGTGCACCAATCTTAGCTGTAACCTCTATGTATAGGGTACTGTTAGGTGTGGTGTGTGTTTTTTCAGCTGTGTACGGCTGAGGACAGCCTTTTTCTCACCAGGGGGGACTATGTAACAGTTGCTATCGTAATGCAGTGTATCACCACATGGCGGCGCCTCCTGTCTCACGACTGGTGTCACCCCCTTTTTGTTCTTCTTCGCACTCCTCCTGTAATGGATGCTCCCGTGTGTACGCGGACTAGTGTGCTCTTCAGTAATGTGTGGTAGAGGTAGCACTTATTTTTGATATTGTAAATAAATGAGTACTTTTTGGAAAGTCAGAAGCTGTTGCTCATTCGCTATCCACCTGCACACCTCCGCGGCTGGCTTCATCTCCACCGCACGTTACAAAACACATCAGCCCTAGTAAAGAAAGCCCAGCAGCGCCTCCATTTCTTGAGGGTTCTGAGATGGAACAGGCTGCAGACTGAACTCCTAGTGTCCTTCTACCGTGCCACTATCGAGAGTGTGCTGGTGCACGCCATCCTGTGTGGTACGCTGGTTGCACAACAGCTGACAAGAAGAGACTACAGAGGGTCATCAGAACTGCAGAGAAGGTGATCGGCTGTCCACTCCCCTCCCTGAACTTAATTGCCAGCTCAAGATGTCTCTCCAGAGCCAGGGCAATTATAAAGGACCACCTCCATCCTAACCACCACCTCTTCAACATCCTGCCCTCTGGAAAAAGGCTCAGATCCATCAGGTGCAAAACCAACAGACTAAAGAACAGCTTCTTCCCGTGGGCTGTCAGAACTCTTAATGCAAACTAAGAGTGTGTAAAGACTTCCCCAACACATCCACCCTGACACTGCTGTTGATCATCTATGTGCAATATCTCAGTCTTTCCATGTTCTGTGCAATATTTTTGGCTCATGTGCAATTATTTTGGTCCACACCATGTATATAGTTCCACTCACATATGTATACATATACACTGTTTTTTATTTTATTCTATTTATTTAATTATTTATTTATTTTCCGCCTTTGTTGTATATTGGTTTCTCTTCTTCTTACTTTAGCACCTTTGTGGTTCAGCTACCCAATTTCGCTGTGCAAGAAACTGCACAATGACAATAAAAAGCTCTAAGTCTAAGTTGAACTGTGTGTTTGCATAGCCATATACTGAATATTTACAGAGAATTTATTAAGATGATTTCACAACATTGTACTGCATATATCACTTTCCTTGTTACTGTTGAAATGGGAGAAGATTAACAACAGTCTCTGCAGTAAGCAGCAAAAACATTTAATTCTGAGCATTGTTGTCTCCGCCTATTTTTCCCAGACAAGGCGTTGTCAAAAACGATTGAAATAGCAGCAGATAATAATGTAATGATATGACCTATGAGCCATAAAAGTAATGCAACATGAAGGGAAATTCAAATTGTTTAACAGAATAACAAAAACGAATTACAATAGAAGGAATTTATTGCGCTTTTGTCCACATGGTACAAACAGTAATTTATTCTACAACATACAAAAGTAACAAGTTGTGTCATTTCTGTGAGTCTTATCACAATACAATTTGCATACACCATCACACTGACATATATTGTATTCGTCTTCTTCTTCATCATCTTTCTCCCTTTAGGCGTCACCACAGTAGATCACCTGCCACCATCTCACCCGATCCTTAGCGGTCTTTTCTGTCACATCAACCCGCTGCGTGTCCTGCTTCAATACATGCACGAACCTCCTCTTTTTCCTTTCTCTTTTCCTGCTGCTTGGGGGGGGGGAATGTCCATCATAATCACATGTCCAAACCATCTCAACTTTTCCTCTCTCACTGTGAAACCTGAGCTGTCCCTCTGATATATAATCTTCATTCCCAATTAAAATCTTAACATCTTGAACTTTCATTCCTCTTCAGAGCACAACTCCATCCTTTCAGGTACTCCCTCACTGAAGATCACAATGTCATCTGAAGACATGCCTGACCTCATCTGCTAACCTGTCCATCACCACTGCAACCAAGAACGGGCTCAGAGCTGATCCCTGATGTAATTCCACCCCCACCTTGAACCCATCTATCACACTTACTGCACAGCTCATCCCTGTACTCTATCATATATCTCAGTCATTATTTTATTTAAATGTCTTTGAGCTTTATTCAAAGTCTTTAAAGTTTTGCACCTGAGTCATAATACATTTGTGCTAAATAAACCTGCTAAACTACAGTAATATCACAGCTTACTTAACAGTTCAGAAAACTACAAGAAAAAAGAAAGAAATTAAAACAGCCATATATAAGAAGTTGAAACAACAACCTAGAAACCTTGTTTCCAGTGTTTTCAGTAACACAGCAAAAACAGGGCCAGAGTCCTTTCTCTCAGGTCGGTCTCTCCAGGGGTCATTAGGCAGCCATCCAGATGGTGAATGAGACGAGCAGGATGAGTACAAACATCAGCGGCGTCACGCAGCCTACATACAGCGCAGTGCACACGCCACACAGTGCAGTCAAAAGGGCGCTCAGTCTGCTGAACACGATCTTCCGTATCGTAGTGCAGAACTGGGGGGAAAATGTCAACATTAGGCTGTGATAAATGACAAAGTGTGTGAGATAAATTTAGAAAAGTAGAAGATGTTTGTTCTGAAAAGGGAAAGTCTTAATGACAACAATGTGGACACAAAGTAACACTAGATGGAGCTGCTCGCCTCAGGAAATAGTTAAGTTCAAAATAACAAATGCAGGAAAACTTAACCCCCCCCCCCCCCCCCCCCCAAAATAAATAAATAAATAAATAAACATAACCTTTAAAAGGCAAGTCTTTGTTTCAATATAAATCCCTAAAAAGTACTAATAAACCATTTTTACACACTGTTTAGTGAGGTAATTATAAAAAGTCCACCCTATTTGAGGAAAAGTCTAAATTAATGTTTTTCCTTTCTAAAATAACACCTATGTAAAAAATTTATATATAAAATGTCTGGTACAATATATATGGTCCTGGCTGCTTTAATTATATTTCCCGTCTGCAATAGATACCAGTAGATTTCTTTCTAATATGGTTTTCAAAATAAAGTGAATAGCAAAATCTACTGTCTTCTATAGGTTTTTTATTAAAAAAAATACTTTGCAAAATTCAATCAAACAAATATTTTGTAGCAGTCTAACTTCCTTAAATGCATTTATTCTGTGTGTGGCAAGGTATTCAAAAATTATGTTTCTACAACAAGAATAGACACGAGGTTTAAACGCAGTGACAAACAACCTATTTAGTCTTGTTTGAAGTCAGACTTGGAAAAAAGTGAACTTCATCCTTTAGTCTTGCTGCTGGGAGGCCTTTCTGTGTGGAGTTTACCTGGTATGTCTGGTAGCTGATGGCCATTCCATATCTGCAGTACATGACGTAGTGTTCACAGTTGTACCACAGCAGGCTGTAGGTGACTGAGCCCAGGAGTTTCTCTGCCCTCCGAGCCACCTCGTCTCCATCTAAGGGAGGCTGTGCGCACACTTTATCCACGTGGTTGATCAGGATCTCGGAGCCATAAGCAAAATCTGCCACAGAGTCCACTCTGACGCTTGCTTCTTTGGTGATGGCCCCCAGGATAAGGCGGTTATTTGTTACCATCTTTGCAATCGCAGATTTGTTTTTGGTGATCGCAGGCAGGATGTCCGGAATGAGATGAGCCACACGATCGTCCCCCAGGTAAATCCCGAAATGTGTGAATAATGTCCTGGGTACCTCAAGCAAGTCGCCGCGCTTGTACAGAGATAAATCATATTTGGGCTTCTCTTCCTTTTTAGAAACTACAAAGAAAAAGCTGAGCAGTTGGTAGAGAAACATGATGGCAGTGTGCAGCACACAGGCTGACACCTGACCGTTTTATTTATAACAGAAATGGGAGGGCCGAGTCTGCCGAGGAGGATTAAATGTTGCTCAATGTTTTAGTGTGAATTTCACAGGAAAACAAAGGAGCTTTCTTTAATCCCTTTTCTGTGTGGTTGGATTTTGAAATTCAGGCCTATTTGTGGGGTATTAAGGTGAAGCGCCCCCATCAGGAAGGCTAATTGGGCAACAAGTTCAATTCCAATTTAAAGGTCACAGTTATTGAGCCATTACACCCAAAGAAGCACCTTTTGTTAGTTTCTTTGTTGCAGACTAGATCGGCCTCCAAGTGTTCAAACCAGTCTCATTATTATTCAGTGATTTGTTGAATATTGAGAGAAATATATTAGATAGATATCTGTGATCTGTATTTATCGTAGGTCTGGGTGTGAGTGGTTGCTGGTTGTCCAGCAGCAGATTGGCAGCCTGTGTAGGATGTACCCCGACTCTCAGCTGAGATAGGTTCTTATAATTTCATGTCAAATACCCTTAAAGCCAAATGTAGTCCTGTGATGGGTTTGACTCTTTCTTGATATAAAAGTATAAAGGTTTGCGATAATCCATCACTTGCTCTCTATCTGTTTGTCAACTATTGTTTTGGAGGCTTTCTCACGCAGCCTGTTCCACAGCTGACCCTATGACCAGTTATCTGCCATTAGCATGGGTGATGCAGGCCTCTTCTTCCACTGGCATTCATGTGGCGATGTAAGAAGAGTCAGATTCACACGAGGCAAACATGTAAAAATGCATTGTTTATTAAACAACTGTCATATTCATAACCTTTATTTACATACAACATTATTATTGATTTAGTCCAATGTTAGCAAAAATAACTCACTGTATTCTTCTAATAAAGAAATCAGTTTAGTCCCCACATTTTGAGAGTAAAATAAGAAACTAATGATGCAGTAACAACATAATACATCAAACACTGTTGGCCAGTGAAATCAGAGAACTGTGACAAAGCATGAAGCTGGAGTTCAGTGTTCAGGGAGGTTTTGCCAAGTAAAAGTTCATCTTCTTTATTGGCTTCTTGCCTTGAGCTCTTTTAACCAGCCATCCAGAGAGTGAAGGGAATCAGAATTGTGGGTAATGTAGTTAAAGGTGCCATACCAAAGTAAACAACAGAGATAATTCCAAGCAGCCCGGAAACGATAACAGTGCGCTGGTCCCTGATGATTGATTTTAGGACCTCACAGAACTGCGGAGGGAAGAAAACAGGAAAAAAAAGTTATTTATCATTGTAACATTTCTTAAAAGTCTCGGCATACTTTAGACATGGCCCCAGGCAATTCGGGATGTTTACCTGCTCTGTTTGCCGGCTCCTTGCTGCTCCGTACCTGCAGTACGTCACGAAGTGTTCACAGTTACTCCACAGTAAACTGTACGGAAAGGCTCCTATGAGCTTTTCAGCTCTCTTGGCGACGGTGTCGTCGGGCAGAGGTGGCGTCTTCATCATCTTATCAGCATGGTTCACGAGGATGCTGGCGCCATACGCGAAGTCCTCCAGAGTGTCTACGCGCACCGTGGCACACCTGTATATGCAGCCGAGGATGAGCCTCTCGTTTGTGATGACAGAGCTGATGAGCTTGTCGTTGCTCGTGAGCACGGGGAGGATGTCTGGAATCAGGTGGGCTACTTTGTTGTCGCCTAAATAGATGCCGAAGTGAGTGAAGAGGGATCTGGGAACCTCTAGCACGTCTCCCCTGCGAAGGGGTGGCGATGGAGTGCGTCGCTCAGCGCGCTCCCGCTGCCGGCTTTCTAACCAGCTGGACTCAAAGAGTTTGAACTTGAAAAGAAGGGAGACCTTCTCCACCAAGAATGTCAGCAGCTGCAGCATCGTGAACATATGCGGAGGAAGTACACCAGAGTGCGTGTGTGGAATGGCCTTTTTATCCTTCCTCGCACGAGGAGGAGAAAGACCGTCCAGAAAATCCCAAGGGCACGATTGGCCAGGAGTAACTTTGCGCACGTGCGCATTCTTCGTAGTTCGTCTCTTTAGCATCTTGCCTTTAGTTGTTTTCTGCGGTGCACACATGCGCAATTGTTTTCCGCTAAACCGCTTTAATCTGTCTCACTGAGCGCAAAACGAACTCGTGTGAAATATTAGTTCAACGAGGAACGGCAGAGTACGTCTGCGTTCAGACTGCAGATTTGAAATGTTAAACAAGATGAACTCATCATGATATGCATCAAAAGTTTTTGAATACACTGTAAGTTAAGGGAAGTCCTCTTTCACAGAGGCTGTATAAACTCTATAAACTCTATTCATAACAACTGTACTGCTCTGATAGCCACTTGTGCTCCAGCCTTTATTGTGTTTAAAAGTGTAGGAGACAAACAAAAGCAAAGTTATAACTACAAAGGAAAATCTCTTTTTAAGTTGTGTTTTTCTGTATTTTGCATCATGTCAGCAAAGCCTTTTTTATTTATTTACTTAGTAAATGACAGATTTCTGGATATTCAGTATCAATACGTTTTTAAAAGCACAAGCTTAAGAAAAAGAACATTTGCATGAACAAAATCATTCAGTCACATACATGTGGCCAATTTAAAATCAACAGTTAACCTAATATCCATGTATTTGAACTGTGGGAGGAAGCTGTGGAAAGAACCCATGCAGATGTGGGTTCAACCACATCTGCATGGGTTTCAAAGCCAGGGGTGTCTTGCTGTCAGGAGATGGTTCTAACCAGCTCACCACTTTGCTCCAACTGAGTTTGCTCCAACTGCTCCAACCGAGTTCGATGGTGTTAGATACCTGTACATAAAACAACTAGAATAATATAAAAGAGTATTTAAAAAAAATAAAGTTAAATGAAAACTTTGTTCTCATTGGAGCTTTTTTCTGTCAAGCTAATTATTGTCATGCAAACTGTTTTTTTATTTGTGTTTTCAAATTGGACAATTAAGCTGATTATCACCCAAACAGGCATTTCTGGGCCGTGGATTTTGTTGACTCACAATCCGTCCTTTTCCATCATCAATCCAGGATCAGTCTACCAAAATAAGTTGGATGGCCTACACTTTCCCAGAGGAACCATATGATGAGATTACCTTAATCCTTCAGGCTTCACTTACACGCTCATCTTTAACCCAGATACAAATACTTTGAGAAACACAACAGCTTGTTTCGTTTTGTGCTTGTCTTTGGATCATTTGTTGCACATTTGTCTGCTGACCTCGATTCTGCAAAATCCTTTCAGAAAAGGATAAATCGTTGCTGGTATTTGACTGTGTCTGTGAGAAAGCCGGTTTAATGAGGTGTGTGTTTGATTAATGACCATAAAAAGCAATAAGCTATACAGCTCACTATAAAACTTGAGTTACACTCATAAATTATAAGCAAAGATGAAAATCAAAGTCTCATATCAATATTTGTGCTGGAGGTGTCCTAATTTAAGCTATGATTATGATTAATTAAGATTAATCACTTTAATTTCAGCGTAAATTAGTATTAGTAAGAAATGTTTGTCTTTTATTATTAGTATTATTGGATAGATGAAGTCTAAAAATGCCAATATCTGCTTAAGGGAAAACCTACAATGTGTAGGTATTGCATCTAGACCTAAAGGTAAAGTGATTCTCTGATTTATAATTCAGTGTCTAAAACAATATTTACAATGAGAGTTCATTAAAAACTCTAATTGTGATGAATGAAGGACCCAAGTAAAAAGCAATGGGTTGCAATCAGTTGAAAAACTGATATCAGTCTCTCACGGCAGCAATGGTTGTTAGCAGTAGCAAACAACGAGATATTTGGCTCTTAGCTGGGGGTTATTTCTCTGTGTAGCTGACATCTAATGTCGAAAAAACATCAACGGGCAACAAGTAGCACGCACAGCTGTGAATTCACCTGTGGATGATAATGAAGAAGAAGCCACTTTCAGCTGCTCCCCACAGTGGGTGACTCCAAATTTTTGATTTTGTAGAGATTTGCACCAGAGGCTTTTTCTGACACAATCCCAAAAGGGATTTGTGTCTCCAGCTGGAACCAGCGACCTTTTGCTTGCCAAGTAAATGCTCTAGATGAAGTAATGTTTCATAAAAACTGCTTCGTGGTCCAGTTTTAAGGAAATCATGAGTAATGTTAGGCTATTCATGACTTTGTATCTGATGAGTGCGAGGGCCACAAACAGTGCACAGAACATTGTTATTGTTATGCATTCCACAAAGGTTCGATCTGATGTATTTCTTATTAACACATGAATGTGCATATACAGCAGACAAACACAGGTAGTTGCATTATTAACATAAAAAGTTTATTTCCACAAAAACACACCAGCAGAAACAAATAAAGTCTGTGTGACTTAAGCTGACTACAAATCTGTTACATTACATCCTGATATTAGAAGAATTACTGATGATGATAATGTACTTTTTACTCATTAGTTTGTGATATGTGGACAACAAAGTGTCAATGTCCCCGCATGTGTTACTGCAGATCACACCACCTTCAGCTGAGGCGACTTAACGTGACCGCAGGTTGAACCCGAATGTGGCCAAACCGCAAACCTTTGCCCTCCATCCTGGGGAGATTTACGCCACAGTCAAACAGCTCCAGAATTATAGTTGTGACCGCTGAAGCATCCAAACAAGGCTCTTTAAATTTAATTCCTGGTCAGATGACCTGTGAACTATGCTGACTTTGTTTTTCAGCTTTGGTGCTTAAGTTGATTACTGACATAAGGACGTATTTTCCTAAGATGTGGAATGTGGATGTTTTCATTTTAAAGAAAACTGCATTTATTCTGCATAATATTCTTGTGACCTATTTCCAGAGTATGCACAGTCTTTGTAAAGAAAACTAAAAACTTGCTTTTTTGGTTGCTTTGCATCCTGATAACGCGCGAACAGTGTAAGAATGTCAGTCGGGCATGAGCATGTGAACACATCGACAATGGCCCAAAACACATCTAAACATCCTGAACCCGGTGTTTAGAGAGCGTGCCTGTGTCTTCATGGCACTTAGAGAAAGAAAGAGGCACTTTCCATCTGGTGTCTCTAGAAAGTTCAGCAAAAGTTCAACACTGTTTAGGTTCATGGGCCTGGCAGTTCATTCTCAGGTCAGCGAGGCTTTATATCCATCCTGGGCTTGTTTTTTTTCCACATAATAAAACTTGGTCACACAAAGGTTTATCATTTAATGTCAACATGGGGCCCACAGATCAACCATTATTAAGCTATATTAAGTCACATGTATCTTTACTGTTTGTTCTGTTGTAATAACAAGAGGTGTGTTTGCTCACAGCACCTTGCAGAGATGGCCACAGAAAAAACTATTTTCAGCAGCTACACCTTTTTAAAACTACACAGCATCTTTGGAAGGATCTGTTTACTTAGTTGTGCCAGTTTATTTGATTTTTCCACCATACTGCAATATTATAGCAGTGAAGTCTGCAAACAATTTGCAGTAGAATTAAAAGTCAATTCTTTCATAAAAAGACAGCAGAGGTACTTTCAAACTCATCTGCCTCACGAGAGCATGTTTCCTGTAACTGTGACTCAAACAAGCAGAGCAGCATGAAACTGGAGCCTTGTGATGAGCTCAATTGGTGCTTTTACTGGGATACACACACAAAATTGCATTAGTGCCTGCATTTTTACCTGTAGTTTAGTTTAATGCTAACTGTATTGTCTCGCAGTATGTTGGTGGGGGTTAGCTTAACCCTCCACGGCATGATCCATCCAACTGATCCTTAAAATTTAATTTAAAAAAAAAAAGAATGGCAGAACACTATTCAGTAAAATGAGGCACAGAAGAGAGTTTGACCTTTGACCCGGGGATGAAGCAATCCTTCAAGGAGCCAAATCCGGATTGGACGTAATGTCAGCTGCTGTTAAGACTAGTGTCTCCTTTATCTCTTTAAATTGAAAAAAACATATTAAAAATATGCATGTACAGAAATTTTTTTTTTTTTAAATATTAAAGTATTTAAAGAAGTAAGACACACTTTAATTTAATTCATTTACCAAAACAGCATTGTTGTAGGTCATTTCCTACAACATTATGCAGTTGCATTACAATAATGTTTGGTTTCTAAACTCTGGTCCTTGAAACTGCTTGTTTTAGGTTTTTAGGTGCTTCTCTGCCCCCACAGCACTTGATGTAAGTGATTTAATACCCACCTGATCATTTGACGTATATGAGCAGGGATTACAGTCACGTTCCCAGAGCATTGTGTGATGGCATATATTAGCTGATTTGTTGACTGATTTGTCAACAGGGAACCCCAAGGGTGAAATTCATGTGATAGAGTAGTATAAAGGCTAGTATAAAATTCCTCATGATGTATGCATGTATCAGTATGTGTATTTTTATGTAGCAAGAAGGCTCAGGGCTCAAATGCACTGGGTTCATTAACTCAGTTAGCTGTTATTTCCCAACACCATAATAAAGGTCAAAAGCCATCTGGGTCTGCGGACACTGTGGAGTAAATCTGAATATGTGTTCATGTATTGTCTTATGGGTATTAAACAACTAAGTACTATTGGTAAATGCAATAAAAATGTAAATTCCCTCAGAAACACAGTATTGTCTAAAAAATGTAATCTGCTAACACTCACCCTGCATGCAGATTAAATGTGCATTGATGATGAGATTACTTCAGATGGCCTGAATGGGACTATATGTCCCTCTAAAATAAAGCAACTTTATAAAATGTTTTAAAATGGATTCATCCACAACAAAGCTGTTGTTAGTTACACTGATGTGTCCATGAAATTGGAATTAGCCACTGACAAAGAGTGCTGCAGTTACTCATTAATCATATCTGAGCTTTCTTTGACCACACGCCACAGTTTGGGGGTTTTCTTTGCTCTTTCACGTTGGTCTGTATTTGCTTCAGTTTGACTCCAGCTCAGACAACAGTAACGCAGCAGCACATGTGGTCCTTATAAATTAAGCCTGTAACTTAGCTGCTTTGTTTTCCTAGAAAAGTAGATTTTTCCTGCAGAATTAAGGAAGAGGATCGTTAGTGTTCCCCTGCATACATACAGACTGCAAAGTCCACAGGGATTATTCCACTATGATTATTTCCAACAGCATTTTGTTCACAGACACTTTGTAACAGAAACTTGTTTTCATGAAACTTCAGTAAGGCAAAGCTTACTTCGGTGCACTTCAGTGCTGCTTATGTAGCTTATTTTCAAAGATTTAGATAGTTCTGAAAATGGTGTTAGAGTTGTCTGTTCTCGCTCAACAACAACAAAAAATAACCATTTAAAAGTCAGTTCACTGCATCAGTTTGGTGGTGTGTTTGGTGTCCTGTGTATACAGTATGTGTCTTGTGGGGTCTATTGTGATTCCACAGCCACTAGTGGTTGGTTTTACATGCCCGTGCAGTCAACTTTCAAAATAAAAGTTTCAAAGTATCACAGCCTGCCCTGTTATTGTAAAACAGTTTATCTAGTAAACATATTTTAGCGACATTATAAGGCTTGGTGGATTCACTACAGAAAGGTTTTAAAGGCTTTACAAGTAGTCTGCCCGTTGTAGTTATGATGAAGGCCTTTCCTGATTTATACCATGACCATATCATCACATGTCAGAAACCACAGATAACTACTTTGCTAGGGTTGGGGGACCCTTGTTAGGATAGTAAAGAATAGTAATAATTTTAACCGGCTGATTGAGAATCAAAGTGATCATTAAATAAAATTACTGTTGTTGGGAGAAAAGTCTTATTCATGCAAGTGTAAATTAAGCAAGCCAGAATAATTTATTAATGTGTAATTTTGGTTATTGTCAGTATGGACACTTAACACTATCTTTTGTGTTGTTAATAATTGTCATTTTTAATCAGTCTAAAATATAAAATCCAGTTTTTGTTCACAGGAACATATTATGGCATTTTTACAAGGATTGCTTGTTGTTTGTTTTATCAAGCAAAGATTAAGAAAGGTAAATAAACTATGTTACAATCTGAACTCTTGGCTAGAACGAGCTCAATTACGCTGGTTTCCAAATTCAATAATACTGTCAGGTCTTAAAGTGCAAGATGAGTCACGATTTCTTCAAACTTGCTGACAGCCTTACCATCACCAGAGTTTACAAAGACGTACAGTACA
This sequence comes from Rhamphochromis sp. 'chilingali', assembly GCF_963969265.1. NCBI lineage: Eukaryota > Metazoa > Chordata > Actinopteri > Cichliformes > Cichlidae > Rhamphochromis > Rhamphochromis sp. 'chilingali'. Next base: position 29,440,780 of record NC_137948.1, read on the forward strand.
TGGCGATCTCATACAAGTGTCCTTTACCACAGCTATGAGTTTCAGACCGCGTCAGCTCCTGACAATGATGGCTGTTGGACATTTGAGTCACAGGATTTTCACAACAAAGTGAGTGGGATTGTTTACTTATGAACCCCTTATCAAAGTCTGGACTGAGGACCTTGTTCAGATAAATAACCAACAGAGTCGAGCTGCTCTTCATTCTCCAACGAGACGAAACCACAACTGGCAACCAAAGAAACATGGCTCCATCACTTCTTACAACAGCAGGGGGACTTTTATTACTTTTCTCTTTCTCGTCAGCAGTAAGTCACTGAGCACTGTTGCACTTTTGCTGATGTAGTTTTATTGAGCATAAAAATTGTATTGATTGTTCCTTTTTTGTGCAGCAAATCCGAGGAGACAACATACAAGAATGCAGGCTCAATGATGGCTTTGTAAGTGCGCAGCTTTAAGTCAAAGCTTTAAATGTTCTTTCGGGATGGATTATATTTCTATAAAAGCACACTATCGTAAAGAGTTTTGTTTGTTTTGTTGACATGCTCCATCTGTGTTTAGGGAAAATACTGTCCAACCACATGTGGAGTTGCTGATTACATGCAAACATATACAGAAACGGTGGACCGGGATTTGGACAGCTTGCTAAGGGAACTGGAAACAATTGCCAATTTGACTCGAGGGGCTGAAGAAACAATTACCTACATGAAAGATACAGCTGTGGCACATCAAAAGAGCTCTGACCCGGGTAACGCAGTTATTTTGTGACATCTAATCATCTTAACACTTACATTGATGCGATCAGGTTGAGCAGCATATTGATGCGAAATCGAGAATACGGTCAAACCAGCTCATTTTTTCCATTTCAGACGTGCATTTCAAAAAGTCAACAAGTATCCTGGATGATGTTGTTCGGTTTCAGAAGACCATAACTGCTCAAGAACGGCAAATATTGTAAGTTACCTTACCAAAAGTTCAATTTATACTCTTATAACAGTTAGTTACTCCACTGCATTTGGTTACAATGCTCATCTGTTGATTGATTTTTTTTAAATCAACAACATATAAATGATTCTTTTTGTTAATATAATGTGTTGTTGCTGAATAAACATGAACTTCTGTCACGTTCTCAATGTGCAAAACACAAAACTCTAAAGGAAGCTTGAAACTGAATCTCGATACATAGCAGCATCAGTGTCCACCTATTCCCACAGTTCAATGCACTCAGGAGACATTTGTTACCCACCCTATGTCCCTAAAAATCTTTGATCTTATACGTTATATTAGATCTTTGTATAAGTTTGGGTTCATACTCAGGATTCATCTCAGCTTTTTATCTATGTATAAAACCAAGGTACATGTCATAGACTGTAATCCTCCCTTCCAGTGAACTTCAGAACGTAATCTCCTCCAATGACAGAAGAATGGCAGACTTGAAACAGCTCTCGAATCAGCTGCAGCAGAAATGCAATGAGCCCTGCAGAGACACAGTTGAGATCCAACCCACCACAGGAACAGGTAAAAAAAAGAAGAAACAGACCTCTAGGTCCGTTTCACAACAAGTTTCTCAATCTTGTCTCATCCAAACAACATTTTGTTCTCTTTCAGCGTTTAGTCACAGGCTAAATCAATATGCTGCTTCAGAGCAGAGCAAACATTTATCCTAGATGTAATGTCCTGTGACCTTTTCTAGTGGATGTGATTACATAATTATTTACCCAACTTAGAAAATATTCAGGTTTTTGTGTTTCATAATAGGCTGCTCATTTTTTAAAATGCGTTTTTCTAATCAGACTGCCAGGACGTTGCAAACAAGGGCGCCACCACCAGCGGTCTTTACTATGTGAAGCCAATAAAATCAACGGAGCAGTTCCTGGTCTATTGTGAGATTGACAGCTTTGGACGTGGCTTCACAGTAATTCAAAGGGTACGTATCATCTGAGGCCACAAGTATCTTGATCTTACATTAAGTGATTCCTGTGTATTTATTTTGGGATGGAAATGAATAATAAGAGTCAGACAAAAGTCACGTACACGTGAAACCTAAGAGTAACCAAAAATCGAGGCTTTGGCTTTAAAAACAAGTCCTCTTCTGTGTCATTAGCATTTCTTTGGACCGTCCCTTTGACTTGAGAAATCACGACAGTGATTTAATAACAGAAATCATAAAATGAAACGTTTGTGATCTATTTTAATTAATCTCTAAATTTATGTAAAATTAAATATTCACTACAATTTTCATTAAGCCATGAAGGCATTAAATCATTAATGTTTTGTTAAGTAAGTGGAGAAACCACCCAATAAACTGATGAATCTGATCACGCCTTCCTGCCTACAGAGACGTGATGGCAGTCTGAACTTCCACAAGAACTGGGTCCAGTACAAGGAGGGCTTCGGTTATCTCTCACCAGATGACACCACAGAGTTCTGGTTAGGTAACGAGAAGATTCACGCGCTCACTACCAGCACCAATTTCCCCACTGTGCTCAGGATAGAGCTTGTCGACTGGGACGGCAACAAAAGGTACACACACACGATAACAGATTATGTAAGAAAGGGACTTGTGGACAAGGCAAACATGACCGCTCTAGTAGCGATGTTAGCTTAGAAGAAGAAAAGAGATGATTCAACAATTGTTACCAAAAACTAACTTTAGATCCACGATTCTCGGTGGCCGTATTTCTCCAGGTATGCCGACTATAACATGTTCAGAGTGGGACCAGAGATCGACATGTACCGGATGACCTACGGTTTCTACTTTGGTGGAGATGCAGGAGATGCATTTGATGGTTTTGACTTTGGAGAGGACCCCAGCGACAAGTTCTACACAGCACACAATGGCATGCAGTTCAGCACCTTTGACAAGGACAACGACAAGTACGACGGAAACTGTGCTCAGCAGGATGGCTCTGGCTGGTGGATGAACAGATGTCATGCTGCACATTTGAATGGAAAATACTACCAGGGTAAAACCCTCCTGGCTAAGAGCAGCCATAGTTAGCATAAACAGAGACAAATGCACTAATTAATGTGAGGTCTAAACTGTTTGCATTATCTTTATGCAGGTGGCAGGTACACTGAAAAGGATGCTGGTGAATATGGCTTCGACAATGGCATCATTTGGGTCACGTGGCACAACCGCTGGTACTCCCTGAAAGAGACCACCATGAAACTCATTCCCCTCAGCCGCATCACAACAGGAGGACAGCAGGCTGGAGTTAAACAGTTTGGTGGACTTGGAGATGGTTAAAAAAAGGGACCAGGTTTTTGTTATGCTCTCACTAACAGCCCTGAAAATTCCTTAGACTAAATAAAATGCCTCCATAGAAACTTACTGACTTTTTGTTTTTCTGTAATGTCTCCAGAATATCTGAGTTCCTTTTTCCTCTTCACTGTTTTTCACATCTTTAAATAAAGCTCTTTGCTTCTCTAGAAATGGGTGGTCAATATTTATATGGATCAAGTTGTTGTCAGCTCAGATATACATTAATGTAAAGTCAGTTTGGCTAGCTGCTGAATTATAAAACCAACAAAAAATATGTTTAAATGAAACAAAAATCTGTCTTAAGGTATAATGAACAGTCAGTTATATACACCTGTGTGTGAAGACATGCCCTGACATAAATGCCACCTTAAATACTTATGTTGTGTCCACTTTATTTGCTGTAATAAACCCCACAAACTGAATGCCACATCAAAGCCCTCTTACAGAACTTATTGCCAACTGAGTTTACTCTAAAAGCAACAAAACACGGAAACTAGGCCATGATTTTTTCTCTTTCATAAAATGAGCAGTTGTAAAATATCAGCATTGCCAGCGACCATCAAAGCACAACACCAAAAAGCTGGAAACACTTCAGTACGAGTACATAAAGGGTTCTTCAGAGAATATCTTCATTACAGTAATGAAACGTAAGGTAGGAGCTTAATAAGCATGCCCCTTATACCTTCAACCTTTTTATTATCGAAGAATTCATTCAATTTGCTGTCAGCGTTAATGTCGTTAGAATAACATTAACGCCATAACCGCATTAACACGTCAAATCTCCATATTTGCCCCCCGCCCCCCTCCAGATCTCCATCTCCATCTTTGCCCCCCTGGACACAATCAACGAGTTAACGCCATTTTAACGAGATTAACGCTGACAGCACGAATATATATATATATATATATATATATATATATACATATATATATATATATATATATATATATATATATATATATATATATATATATATATATGGATACAGTTTTTCACAGTTTTTCACAAATTAATTAGATCCCCACCCAATGCAAGGGAGGTTTATGCCATAGCTGTGTAAAAGCAAGTAAAAGTACTAAAAATACTGACTAGCAATTCTTTATTATTTTTTATGTGCAAGCTCTTTAAACATAATATTTTTAATGCCACAATATAGTTATTTTTGTTATTCATGAATTTTCACATTTACTGTTTTTCAAAAAGCAGAAAAAAATGCAGCTTTAAAAAAATAGTTATTCATTTACTTGAATAATAAATACATTTACTGAAAGAATTATTCCATTAATTTGTGAGAAGTTCAGTGTGCCAGATCAAATTTGTCTATTAGAAATTGAAATTTAAAAAATAGCAACATAATTTTTGTTGTCGTCATTAACGATATAATTTTGGTTTAAAACAATTTCTTGAGAGATTTACAAAGTATTTGTGTTTTCCTGTTTTTATGGCAGGTGGTCTAATGAATTAGTTACTGTGTGATCTCAGCATGTTGCTAACTGAACAAACCGTGTTGTGTGCTTGTCTGACCTAAAGCCATTTGTCGTATTGTTGCAGAGTTATTGGAAAATCACTGCCGTGTTTCTTTTGAACCACACCAACACCATTTATTTATTTTGTATTGTACTGGTTGTTCTTGTCCAGACGCATCATCAGACTCACATCAATATCTCATGGAGTTCAAATTCCACCAGATCCTTTGTACATAATTATGCCAAATGACACATGAACTGCTATGAACACTGACCAAAGACAGTCGGTGATATTTTTGTTCTGTTTTAGGGTTTTTTTTTTATTAGTTTTTTAAACTAATCTCACAATAATGTCAGTAAAATATTCATCTTAAAAAACTAGATTGTTTGAATTTGCCATCCCACGGCACAGGCATCGCCCACACACAGCTAGGTTAAAGTTTAGACTGGATAACCTTTGATAGATGTTCTCTTCTGGGCAAACATAGTCAGGTACAAGAGGAGGGATAACCAAACTATGGCCCGTGACACCCCCCCCCCCCCCCCCCACCCCAAATTAACAAATAACATTCTCATTTTATAAAAAAATTTTTTTTAAATTCTGACATTTCTGTGATGAATACTGTGTAAAAGTATAAATCATTCGGTGTTTTCTGCAGTAAGAGAGTCAGACTTATAATAATATGTATTGATATTTTGTATTTTACTCCTCGATTGAAATTATGTTCCCATGTAATGATTTTTTTGGTTATGTTTACATCGTAGTCGAATGCTGTAGTTTGTAGTCAACTTTTACTTTTGTTTGAGTTATTTCGAACAATTATCGAGGTAAATAAAGTATGTTACAAAAGAGACTCGGTTTGAGTTGCAAATCCAAATCTAACAATTTCATCATCTCCTCAATGCAAAAAATGAGTAATTGTTATTGGGAACTTGCTTTGTTGTCATTAAGTGTTAGGGGCTGGGTCTGTGACCCAGCGTTTTGAGTTTATTTTGTATTTTTGTCTTTCTTCTGTTAAATTGCATCAATGTTGAGTTCTCATGTTATTTGGTTCAGGGTTCATTTGTGAGTTTCTTGCCCTCTTAATGGGGTTGGGACCATCAGTTGTGTTGTGCAGAAGTCATGTTGGTACACAGCTGACAGCCCTATATGACAACTGTTAGACTTCATATTATGAACTGAACTGAAGGTCAGTCAGTCCAGAAACTTGCTAAAACTTTAAATGTGTCCTCAAGTGAAGTTGCAAAAACCATCAAGAACTACGACGAAACTGGCTCACATGAGGACCTCTCCACGAAAGGAAGACCAAGAGTCCCCTCTACCGCTGAAGATAACAGCACCTCAGATTAGAGCCCAGATAAATGCCACAGTTTATTTTAGTTCCAGTAGCAGACACATCTCTACATCAACTGTTCAGAGGACACTATGCGAATCAGGTCTTTATGGTCAAATAGCTGCTAAGAAACAACGACTAAGGAAAAGCAACAAACACAAGAGATTCGTTTGGGCCAAGAAACACAAGGACATTAGATGAGTGGAGATCTGCGCTTTGGTCTGATGAGTCCAAATCTGAGATCTTTGGTTCCACACGCTGTGTCTTTCCACGACGCAGAAAATGTGAACAGATGGTCTCTACATGCATGGTTCCCACTGTGAAGCATGGAGGAGGAGGTGTGATGGTGTGGGGGTGCTTTGCCGGTGACACTGTTGGGGATTTATTCAAAATTGAAGGCACACTGAACCAGCATGACTACCACAGCATCCTGCAGCAACATGCCACCCGTTTTATGTTTAGTTGGACGTCCAGGCGGTGTAAGAGCTGTTTGACCAAGAAGGGGAACAATGTCCTGGCCTCCACAATCACCTGACCTAAATCCCATTGAGATGGTTTGGGATGAGATGGAGGTGACGACCTCATGAAGCTCATCGAGAGAACACCAAGAGTGTGCAAAGCAGTAATCAAAGCAAAGGTTGTCTATGTTGAAGAATCTAAAACATAAAACATGTTTTACAACATACTTTTAGAATATTTCTGCTTATCTGAAAGTCTTTACACGGTTTACTCTTGTAGGATCTATTTCTCTTCTTACATCTTACATTTCCCTCTCCTGAATTTTTTCCTTCTTTTTGGCTATTATAAAAAAAATTCTGCCCTCCTTGTAAGTGTCCCAGGAACCACATGCCCGTCCATGTAAAGTTTATTTTCTTCCCACATCTTTGCAGATTTGAAAGTTAGCTGTAGCACTATAAACTAAAATCTTTCTTGTCTGCCTGATATGTGTCAACCAGCAGGGGGCGGACGTGAGTAAATGTTAGGAAGCACTAAAGTCTAGGGTTAAAGTGTGCCATTCCACTACCTTCAATTATGCAAAATCATGCAAAATACCACACATTGCTGTCAGAATCAAAACTAAACAAAAACCACATGAAAAGTGGTTGAAGTTATATCCTGATGATTTTAATGGATCTGCCTCTAAAAATATGCACTTGGAGAGTAATTTACCCATATTGTAATAATACAACACCACTGTTTCTCTACAGAAAAGGGAAGCTAATTGTCCCCCTGAGTTGCAGTAGCATAGGTCAATTGATCATAATGAACCTACTGGAGCACACAAGGCAAATTATTACGTGACTTACATCTAATGCCTTAATTTCTGCATGGTTTTTACTTGATTTTTTTTATTTTGGTTTTCCTTACACTGCCAAGACAGAGCAAATAAGAGAGCCACCAAAAGTGGTCTTTACTATGTAAAACCATTAAAAGAAACAGAGCAATTCCTGACCTATTGTGAGACTGGAGCCTGTCCCAGGTGTAAAAACATTTGTTTTCTGATCTTCGATAATAATTTTTCATAAATTCCCTCTGTCGTCAGTTTTTGATGAAAAATCTATCAGAATTTAACAAATGGTTCTTGTCTCTGCTCATTTCTTAATGCCTGACGTGATGGCAGTCTGTACTTCCACAAGAACTGGGCCCAGTACAAGGAGGGCTTCGGTTATCTCTCACCACAGAGTTCTGGTTAAGCAATGAGAGGGTTTACCTGCTCACTACTAGCTCTAACTTCCAAGTTGTGCTCAGGATACAGCTTGTTGACTGAGAGGGCAACAAAAGGCACACACACACGATAACAGATTATGTAAGACAGGAATTGTGGACAAGACAAACACGACTGCTCTAGTAGCGAGGTTAACTTATAAGAAGAAGAAAAATGACTCAACAGTTGTCACCAAAAACTAACTTTAGATCCACAATTCTGTGACAGAGACAAAAGTACTAATTAATGTGAGGTCTAAACTGTTTGCATTATCTTTATGCAGGTGGCAGGTACACTGAAAAGGATGCTGGTGAATATGGCTTCAACAACAGCATCCTTTGGGTCACGTGGCACAACCGCTGGTACTCCCTGAAAGAGACCACCATGAAGCTCATTCCCCTCAGCCGCATCACAGCAGGAGGACAGCAGGCTGGAGTTAAACAGTTTGGTGGACTTGAGATGCTTAAAAGAGAGACATTTTTAATGCTCTCACTAACAGCTCTGAAAACTCCTTAGATAGGACTCGTGAAGCCAAGTTTCAACAGAAAACCACAGTTTTATTGCTGGCAATGAACAGAACAATGAACCAGAACCGGGAACACACAGGTAGACTCTGAAGGTACGACACGACACTGAGCAAGGGCAAACACTGGGCTAATATACACAAGGAAGTAATCAGGGAATGGAAAACAGACGGGAGACACAGCTGGGAGACATTGGGGCTAACGAGACAGGAGGAGCAAAGCTGGACACACTGACATAAGACACAATCCTTCAAAATAAAACAGGAAACAATACACACTAACCTAAGACACGGACTGGATAGAGAGAGATAGACTAGACACTGAACTAAACCTGCAATAAACATGAGAACACAAAACCTAAGAACTAATCCCTAAACAAGAATAACTGAAACATAGATTAATAATAATCATCATCATCATCACCAACACAAGCACTACAAGAGAATAAGAAAATAACCCATAATGCAAAAACACACCAAAACACAACAACTCAAAATACTGGGTCAAACTGACCCAGAACCGTGACAGGGGCTATGTTATTGGTGGGCTTTTGTCCCCTGCTATGGTCTCCCATGTCAAAGCTGTCCTGGGTGAAGGACCTGACAAAGAGCTGTTCAAAAACCCTTATGAAAAGATGATCCAGGGAGCAGTTCACCCTGCCTGATATAGAGTTACTTGGGCCCTGCCCTAAAGTCAGGCCCAGGGAGGGTGACCGAGGGCAAACACCTGGTGGCCGGGCTTTAGTGCATGGGGCCTGGCCGAGCACAGCCCATATAAGGGACGTGGGCCCACCCTCCTGTAGGCCCACCACCCTCAGGATTTGCCGTTGGGGGTCAGGTGCAATGTGTGCTGGCTGCGCTCAGGGGCAGAGACCCTGGCAGACCGATCCCCGACAACCAAGACTAGCAACTGGAACATGGAACATGACCTCTCTGGTGGGGAAGTAGCCTGAGCTAGTGCATAAGGTCGAGAGGTACTGGCTAGATATAATTGGGCTCACCTCAATGCACATCTTGGGCTCTAGAACTAGTTTCCTGGAGAGGGGGTGGAGTTTTCCAACATAGATGGCAGGATTCGGGTCAGGAAACAGGTCCTTACTGTCATTTGCATCTTTGCGCCGAACAACAGTTCAGAGTACCAGGTTTCTTTGATTCCCTGGGTGGGGTGCTTGAGGGTGCTCCACCTAGGGACTCTGTCATCTTACTGGGAAACTGTAACGCTCATGTGGGCATTAACAGTGAGCCCTGGAGGGGTTTGATTGGGCCAGATCTGAATCTAAGTGGTGTTTTGTTACTGGACTTGTTACTGAAGCAAACCACAGTTTGTCCATAACAAGCACCTGCGGGTGTCCATAACTGCATGTGGCAACAGGAGACCCTAGGCCTCAGGTCGATGATCAATTTTGTAATTGTATAATTAGATCTGTGGCCATATGTTCTGGGCACTCGGAGGTGCTGAGCTGTCAACTGATGGAACTGGAACCGATGGAGAATCTGAATGGAGGCGCCCAGAGCTCCAAACAGAAAGGAGAATCTGACCGTTAGTTGAACCTCTGATACAGATGGAACAATGTGGTTTTCATTTCAGTCATGCAACACTGGACCAGACCTTTTTCCTCTCAATGATCAATCTCACTGTTCACAATGAAGCAGTTCGCAGTCATGTGTGAAGTGGCGGGAATAAGAATCAGAACCTCCAAATCAGAGGCCATGATCCTTGACCGGAAAAGGATGGAGAGCTCACTACTGGTCCGGGACAAGTTTAAGTGGAGTAGTTTAAGTATCTTGGGGTCTTGTTTGCAAGTGAGGAGAAAGTGGAGTGGGAGATCAACAGATGGATTTGTGCTGCAGCGATGCGGACACTGTACCAATCCATCATGGTGAAGAGAGAGCTGAGTGTAAAAGCGAAGCTCTTGATTTACCGGTTGATCTACATCCCCACCCTCAGCTATGGTCACAAGCTTTGGGTAGAGACCGAAAGAATGAGATCTCGGATACAAGCGGCTGAAATGAGCTCCGAAGGGTAGTTGGCCCCTCCCTCTGTTCGTAAGGGACAAGGCAGTGTAAGGAGTTCGGCCATCCGGAAGTGGCTCACAGTAAAGCCACAACTCCTCCATATCTATAGGATCCAGTTGAGCTGGTTCGGGCATCTGACAAGGCTACCTGCTGATGCCTCCTCGGTGAGGTGTTTCAGGCACTTACCACTGAGAGGAGGCTCCAGCTCCAGGACAGAACCAGGATACGCTGGAGGGATTATATCTTTCGGCTGGCCTGGGATTACCTTTGTGTTTCCCTGGACAAGCTGGAGGAGGTGGCCACGGACATGGAGCTCTGGGCGCCTCTGCTTAAGCTGCTGCCCTTGCAACCCGGCTCCTCTTGAAAGATGTTAACTCTGTATGAATTTGAATTTAAACACTGGGACCAGGATAACAAAAGGTTGAACATAAGTGGTGCTGGTACTGAAGTAAGTGGTACTGACAAGTAAACTGACAAGAAAATGCAACCGAAGGAGCATTTTCAACTAATTAGGTTAGCTGACAGCAGGTCAGTATAAAAAATCAGCATCTCAGAGAGGCAGAGTTATCAGAAGTAAAGATGGGCAGCGGTTCATCAATCTGCAAAAAACTGAGGCTACAAATTGTGGAACAATTTCAGAATAATGTTCCTCAGTGTAAAATATGGAAGACTTTTAATATTTCATCATCATCTGCAGTGCACAGGGAATCTAGAGAAATCTCTGTTTGTAAGAGACAAAGCCGAAAATCAGCGTTGTATGCTGGTGATCTTCAGGCCCTCGGGTAGCACTGCATTAAAAACAGGCATGATTCAGCCATGGAATCACTGCATGGGCTCAGGAACATTTCCAGAAATCATTAAAACACTCTCTTTAGAGAGAGCAGTTGTCAACTGTCATGCCAACGTTCAGCATGCCTTCCTTAGAAACATACTTCATCAATACTTTCTTTTTCATAAAATTAATTGTAATTAATTAGCATCGCCAGTGACCCTGAAAGCACTGTGATATAAATGACACACTAGAAACAGTCCTGTATGGATACAAGATATGTAACTAGATCACTCTCCAGTTACAGTAACTCAGCGTTGTTGTACCGGATTCTGGATGTAGCAGCTTAGTAAGGATATTCTTGATGCCATCCATGGCCCCTGACTTTGTTTTATTAAATGATTATAATAATTTGCTTTGGATAATCAGTCTTTTAATCATTTTATTACTTTTTACTTATATTACTTGTGACTTTTAGATTTTAGTTTGCAGAAATTTTGACTTTTAATAAATATTATCTTCTTTTCCTGTGGTCGCCCAGATAAACTATCTTTAAAAAAAATGCCTAACTGAACAAACTGTGAAATGAAATCTTTGAGGACAGAAAACCATTTTGTCACATTGTTGCAGAGCTTTCAGAGCATCTCAGTTGAATTGTTTATTTTGAGCCACAGTTTATTTACTTTGCATTGAACTTGTAGTACATGTCCCCGTGCATCACCGGACTCACATCGATAATCCAAATTCTGCCCAGCTATTGGCATGTGATTTTGCCGAACAATGCGCAGATTTCTAAAGCTTCTTAACAGGACAACATTATGTTAGTACAGCCAGTGACTCTTTCAAAAGCCAGTTTGTTTGTTTTTTTATTAAATTGGCCTCAGAAATTTTTGAAAAACACTGATATAAACATGACTGTTTAAATTTACTCTGCCACAATAACGCAACACACACACACTGCACCATTTAGGTTCAAATTCGAAATGGATAACCATTAATAGATGTACTCTGCTGGGCAAACATGATCTGGCACAGAAGGAAGCAAAACCAAATTTGGCCCTGTCCTCTCACCAAATCTCAAGCACACCAAATCAGGAAATCAAGAAAATGATGAAGAAAAGTGTCGTTGAAATATACATACAGCCCTGAACTCAGTAAGCTTTATGACTGTGTGGCATAGAAACAATCAATCAATCAAGGCTTTATTCGCCACGTGCAGGTTGCCCTGCAGTGAAATAGGACCCCCCCCCCACCCCACCCCCACCTTACAGACACAACACAGACATTACATGGGGATACAGGTCGGAGATCTGTAGCATTACAGAAAAAAAACCACTGAAATATACACTACAATGGAAAAGTACAAGAGGAAAAAAAGAGACCTCTACTCATGCTGGGCTCCTGGGAGGAAAGCATGAGAACAGGAAACAAAAAAACTCCTCTGCACAAAAAAGCAATAAAATTTCCACAGCACAACATTATGGAACACGTGACAAGCCACAGGGTCGGGTGGGGGGTGAGGAGTAATCCGAAGCAAACACAGCAGCCATCCTGCCCAGCGCTACCATACAGCATACAGCATACAGGGCCGGTGCCTTTAATACCATCCGGCCCTGTATGCTTCAAGAAAAACTGAACAGGATGGAGGTGGACCCCTGCCTGGTGGCTTGGATCTCCGACTACCTCACCGACAGACCACAGTACGTCAGGCTGAAGGACATCACGTCTGACACAGTGGTCAGCAGCACAGGAGCACCACAGGGAACTGTGCTGTCCCCTCTTCTCTTCACCCTGTACACCTCTGACTTCTGCTACAACTCTGAATTATGCCACATTCAGAAGTTTGCAGACGACACAGCCATCATGGGGTGTATCTGGGATGATCAGGAAGAGGAGTACAGAAGTCTGGTGAGGAACTTTGTCGCATGGAGTCACACAAACCACCTGCAACTCAACACCTCAAAGACTAAGGAACTGGTTGTGGACTTCGGGAGGTCTAGAGCAGGTCCACTGCCGGTTCAGATAGAGGGGGAGGAGGTGGAGGTGGTCAACAAGTACAAGTACCTCGGGCTGTGGGTGGACAATAAACTGGACTGGTCATGCAACACAGAGTACCTGTATAAAAAAGCCCAAAGCCGACTGTACTTCCTCAGGAGGCTGAGGTCTTTTAACATCTGCAGGAAGCTCCTGAGGATGTTTTACCAGTCGGTGGTTGCTGGAGTACTTTTCTATGCTGTGGTGTGCTGGGGGAGCAGCACAGCAAAGAAGGACTCATCCAGGCTGGAGAAACTGATCAGGAGGGCTAGCTCTGTGGTCGGCATGAAGCTGGACACTCTGGTGACAGTGGCAGAGAAAAGGACATTAAAGAAACTGATGGACATTATGGACAATGCCAGGCATCCTCTGCACACGGCCATTAACAACCAGAAGAGTCTGTTCAGTGACAGGTTGCTTCTCCCAAAGACAAGAACTAACAGACTTAAAAACTCCTTTGTCCCACACGCCATCAAACTGTTTAACTCCTCTCTGGAGGGGAGAGGGAGGGGAAACAGGAGGACAAAGGAGGGAACAACTAAGCTGTAGTGCCTCTTCACCTCACTGTGCAATACCTTTGTGCAATACTTTTGTAAATAGTCAACGGTGCAATAGACTCAATACTTGAAATGTGCAATTCACTTGTATTTTTATTTTTATTCCTATTTATTCTATTTATCCCCTTCGTATATTTTATTTATATTGTCTCTGTATTTATATATATGTGTGTGTGTATAACTCTGTAACTTCTGTCGGTGCTGTGCTTTTTTGGAAATCGAATTTCCCAGAGGAACCCACCCGAGGGATTAATAAAGTTCTATCTTATCTTATCTTACCATTCCAGTGCGGGCTCAGACCCGCTGTGTTCCCAGGAGGGAACAAGCATCGAAGGCGTTTGGAAAGGGAGGAGAGATGAGTGTGTGCATATCAGTGTATATGTATAAATGGTAAATGGCCTGTATTTATATAGCGCTTTACTAGTCCCTAAGGACCCCAAAGCGCTTTACATATCCAGTCATCCACCCATTCACACACACATTCACACACTGGTGATGGCAAGCTACATTGTAGCCACAGCCACCCTGGGGCGCACTGACAGAGTATGTGTGTGCGTGTCCAGAGTTCAGCTGAGACAGTGTCCTTCGCCCTGCTAGGCTAAGTAAACAGTCTTCCAGCCAACCCAATGTTGCCAATGTGGATTTGTTCAGGCTCTTATATTGAGGATTTCATTAGGGACAATGAAAACAGTTCCAGCTCACACATTCTGAGTGGAAGCTGAAGAAATGCCACTTTGACTCCATAAGAAACAGTTCACTGCTAACTAGGCGAGGACTAGAGCAAATGAAAGTTTGTGTAATATGGTTATGTCCCAACAGTTCTTTGTTCATCTACTGAACATTAAACATGACAATAATTTGACTGTCGCCATCCATTAAAATAGGACCCTCTGGGAATCACCAAGACCTTGTATATTATGAGCTACTATTCATCAGTTAGAGGTTAGTCAGTCCAGAAATAAGCAGTCAAGGTGATCAGAAGTAAACAGACAGAACCATTTATAATAATAATAATAATAATAATACATTTTATTTGAGGGCGCCTTTCAGAAACCCAAGGTCACCTTACAAAAAACACAATTAATAAAAGGAACAATAGTGATAAAATACATAAAATAAGTTAAAATTACAAAACAGAGCGTGACAACAGATAAAATCAGCATTAAAGCGAATAAGCCAGTTTAAACAGATGTGTTTTGAGCTGTGTCTTAAATACGGAGAGGGAGTCAATATTTCTTAGTGCAGGAGGAAGAGAGTTCCAGAGCTGAGGAGCAGAGCGACTGAAAGCTCTGTTCCCCATAGTGATAAGGTGTGAGGACGGAACAGTAAGATGAATAGCAGATGATGATCTGAGAGTGCGGGAAACAGTGGTGATATGGAGCAGGTCACACAAATATGAAGGAGCAGATTTATGGATACACTTGTATGCAAGAAGTAAGATTTTAAAATTTATCCTGGCTTCTATGGGCAACCAGTGAAGCTGCTGAAGAACTGGGGTAATATGAGCACTTAACGGAGTGCAAGTTATGACCCGAGCTGCAGAATTTTGAAGAAGTTGGAGTTTATGAAGGGACCTTTTAGGGAGACCAAATACGAGGGAATTACAGTCATCAATACGGGATGTAATAAGACTATGGACAAGGATGGCAGCAGCATGGGGAGTAAGGAAGGGACGGAGTCGGTGAATATTACGTAAATGGAAGTAAGCAGACCGAATGAAAGAGTATTATCAAGTATGACACCCAAACTCTTAACCTGAGGGGAGGGAAGGGTGGGAGAATTTTCAACGTTAATGGAAAAGCTGTGGGATTTGGTTAAGATAGATGGTGTACCAACAAGTAAAACTTCAGTTTTATTACTGTTAAGTTTGAGGAAATTGGAGGAGAACCAGGATCTAATCTCAATAAGACAGTCTGAGAGGGAGGTAGGTGGGAGGGATGAATTGGGTTTAGAAGAAAGGTAGAGCTGGGTGTCATCGGCATAACAGTGAAAATTTAGATTATATTTTCGGAATATATAACCAAGAGGAAGCATATAAATAATGAATAAAAGAGGCCCCAATACTGAACCCTGGGGCACACCAGCAGAAACAGGATAGAGAGCTGAAGAATGGGATTTAAGTTGGATAAACTGAGTGCGGTCTGAGAGATAGGAGGTAAACCAGGTAAGTGGGGTATGACTAATACCAATGGAAGCTAACTGTCCAGTTCAGAGTCACACAGGTAGCTGTAGCCTGTGCTGTGGGGCGAGAGGCAGTAGGCCTACACTGAACAGACAGACAATCATTCTCGCAATTTAGAAGCACTGATAAACCCATGCATTTTTTTTCTTTTGGACTATGTCAGGAAATGGCTGGACACCACTAGATTTGATCCCTGTGGATGTAAAGAAACAATGCTAATCCAGAACAAGCAGCTATTAATGATAAACCTTTTAAGTGCAAAAACAAAAAAATCGTGGCCACAGCAATGGAAATAGGGCATTATTTCTACAATTAGCAGGAGTGGTAAGAAAGAAAGGAGCAGTAGAGCGCAGACTGAACTGGTTAAAGCAACTTGGAGAGCACAAATTATTATTATTATTATTATTAGTGTCAAGAAAAGAAGGACATGCTGTGTTCTCGCTTCACGCAGGAAATATAACGAGATTCGGAAGAGTAGAGGTTAAAGATTTGGCTTTTTTCCATTTCAACTTACCTCCTGGCCTATAGGTGGCGCTAATAAGCTGCTAGCTGTCCTTTTACCTCTTTACTTCCGGGGTATTCGGTCGTTGGAGCGTCGCGGTAGTCATGTTTTTGCGTCCGTGATACTTTTCGGGGAGCGTGCTTTGTTTACTGAAAAAAGGGATATTTTCCGCTTCTTTATAATACTGCTTTATTTTTACCGCCACAATGACTGAGGTAAGAAGATATTTGAAGTCCGTTTTTTTTGTCTTTTTTGTGCTTCCGCCCGCCCGGCAGACACATAGCCACGCTCGGCTAATAACTGCAACCACACGCTTATGGTTTTGTTTGCATTACACATAGTAAAAAGTAATTACTCCCAAAGTTTGCCGTGGTTGCACTCGTTTAAAACCCACGTTTTACTATTTATTATCATCTACAGGATGTTCAGAAGCACTCAGTCCACACTCTGGTCTTCAGATCTCTTAAAAGGACTCATGATATGTTTGTGTCTGATCACGCCAAGTCCATCGCGCTGGATGATGAAAGGTAAACGTCACAGTGTTACCTTCTAATGATTTGAAGTTGTGTTTTGGGGTAAATTAAATTCACATAGCAAGCTCTAATGTCATGTGAAATTGTTGTAGAGGTTCGATTGAACAATTTTGTACTAGCGCTTTGTATTAATATTGCTCGCTAGTCCAGATAAATGAGGAGGGTTGCCTCAGGAAGGGCATCTCATGTAAATAAAAAAATCTTTGCCAGTAGTGAGACCTACTATCATTTATGGTTTGGAGAGATTGGCAATGACAAAAAACAGGAGCTGATGCTGGTGGTGGCAGAGCTGAAGAATCTTTTCATTGGGCGTGACTGGGGTGGATAAAAATGAGTATATTGCAGGGAGATCTCAGGTCGAGTACTTTGAAGACAGAGAGCTGGATGTAGAGAAACAAGGCGGAGATGTTTTGGACATGTGCAGAGGAGGGTTTGGACAAAGGGTGTTTAAGATTGACCTCCCAAGCAGGAGAGAAAGACAAAGGAGGACATGCAGAGTGTTTGACACAGGACGATGTTCAGGATAGGGTGAGAAGGAGACATATGTTCTGCTGTTGTTGGGGAACAGTCAAAAAAGAAGGATTTGTAGATGCAACACTAAAGAGCATCAATTTGTCAGGAGTTTATTTTCAGTTTACCAACAACTCTTTTTGTCTGTAAATTTATACTGACATTATGGTAATAAGTAGGAAGTTAAAGCGCTATCAATTTCCTGCTCCAAGAAACAGAAATCTCTGTGTGTTACTGTGTGTTGTTCATGTGTTTCAATATCATTATGCTAATTTAATCAAACATATTAGATGTTTTAAGGGGAAATGCATCATTATGTCATCTGCTTGCAGCCACAAGTTGAAGATGGGGGTTAAACTGAAAGCAGACTACGGTGCAGTGTTACACCTGCCCATCCTGAGGGAAGGGAAAGACAGAGCCTCACACCTTTCGGGCAGCATGGAAGGCCACCAGAACTACGCTCAGCCAGGTGAGGATGAAAGTGTCACTGCATGTCAGAGTCACTCTTAAGTGTGCCAACAATTTATTATTAACAAATATGTGGAAATGTAGATATTTTTTTTATTATGTTTTGCTGTCAAAAAGCTCCGTTTGTCTTTAAATTTAGCTTTTCTTTGTTATTCTGAAACCTTTTATTTCAAAACTACATGATTTAAAGACATTTTGGGAATATTATTTATGTTTTAGGTGAGGACCCAGAATACCTGATCACTGGGACACATGCCTACCCGTCTGGACCAGGTAAATACTCTCAATTTGTGACTTTTTAATTTAATTTCATCATCCAATTGGAGCGTTTATAACCAGTATTTTTTTATTCGCCAGGGGTGGCATTGACCACTGACACAAAGATGCACAGGAATCCCAGTGACACCGGAGTACACTCCATGGCGTTAGTTTTACCCCCATCGCAAGCTAGGTAAACTTTGGCCCTCACACACACAAACACAGTACAAAGGGAGTCAGTCACCAGTAGTAATTTAGCATAAAAGCACTAATAACAAAATGATGCTTACTCACACATAAACCATCATTTACTCTGTGGGTCATTTGTAGGCAGGACGCGAGTCGCACAGCAGCCAGTATTGCTGACATCCACCGGCATGCAGGAGGAGCAGAGCGATCTCACCCTCCGTCATCTGCAGTGGTAGGTCACAGTGTATTCCTACTTTTACTCAGCCTTATCGGTTTGAAAGAAAGAAGTGCAAAACTGATCATCCGTGTGTTTTCAGTCACTCCTGGAGGGAGGTGGGACCAGAAATTCTGCCCTCATGAGGAGAGCGCCCACAATGCCCAAACCTCAGTGGCATCCGCCATGGAAACTGTTTCGGGTAACTATAAATCATTTCAACTTTTCTAAGTTTAAGCTTTGCTCGACACGATACAGTGGGTAAGGTCTGGGTTCTGTGTTTTGCTTAACTGTAGTTTGTTTTGTCTGGTAGGTCATCAGCGGCCACCTTGGCTGGGTGAGGTCCATTGCTGTAGAGCCTGGGAATCAGTGGTTTGTCACAGGCTCTGCTGATAGGACTATAAAGGTGAGTCAAGCAGGAAATAACAGTAAGCGACAAACTAAAAATGGCTCATCTGACATGGACTGACTAAATTAGCTCTCCTCCGAGTCATCTCTCCTCGGGATCGTTACCTGTGTTTGTTTCATAGATTGTTTTCTGTAGGCTCCAACATGCCACAGTGCCTGCTTGCAACTTTAATACCCTGCTCTTCACAGATGATTAAGTTATACTAAAAGCCCAATTTTTACCTATTAAACTGACTATGTTTCTAAATTAATCTCAGATTATCTTAATTTGACTTGAAGGCTGCCTGTCTTGACAGATCTGGGACCTGGCCAGTGGAAAACTGAAACTCTCTCTGACTGGACACATCAGCACAGTGCGTGGGGTGGCGGTCAGCAGCCGCAGTCCTTACCTTTTCTCTTGCGGGGAGGACAAGCAGGTCAAATGTTGGGATCTGGAGTACAACAAGGTATACTTTCAAACAAGGGAGTTATTGGTTTGTGTCATTCAAAACAGTTTATTTAGCGGCTTTATGCTGTAATGATTTACACATTCACCTGTGAAGGTTCCTTTGGGAGGTGACACAAATGTTTTTTGGGGGCTGCATCTGGCATAAAAGCTTTTCCCAATAAAACAGGCACAGCCCTGGTGAATAAAGGTGCAACTGAAACTAGCTAACTTGCTTCTGTTGTGGCTCATTTTCTTCTTTTTCTCTCCTTGTAATGTTGTGGATGTTTCTTGACTATATTGGTTTATATTTTAGGTAATTAGGCACTATCACGGACACCTCAGCGCAGTGTATGATCTGGATCTGCATCCAACCATCGACGTGCTCGTGACGTGCAGCAGAGATGCCACAGCGAGGGTAAGCTCTTACTTTGTGTTGAATCAGCGAATGACATTGATGGAATGACCTAAATGGATCAGGTTTAAGCAGTACAGTGCAGAAAACTGTGTGACAAACAGCCACAGACTGAGCAGCAGGCATACCGTCATCTAAATGTTCTCCGTTGATGTTTCATCGTGGGACTTTCAACTGCGTTGGTATAACGACCCCTCACATATTGAGGTGGTTGTTAATCATAATGGAAAATGACCGAAACAGAGTAGAGTCAAGGCACATAGGTACTAGTGAAAAGAAACTTACCAGTCATGGATCGGC
Organism: Rhamphochromis sp. 'chilingali'; assembly: GCF_963969265.1. Lineage (NCBI taxonomy): Eukaryota > Metazoa > Chordata > Actinopteri > Cichliformes > Cichlidae > Rhamphochromis > Rhamphochromis sp. 'chilingali'. The sequence goes on from NC_137948.1 coordinate 29,460,850, forward strand.
CCCCTCCAGCGCTCAGACCTCAAAGTGTGGGATCATCTTCACAGAGGAGAGAACCAAAGACAGCCAACATCCAAAGAAGAGCTTTGTTTGTCCACCACAAAGCCCAGACTTAAAATTACAAGAAAGCTTGTCTCAAAGAGAGAAGAGAAAATACGAAGAAACGAGGGGTGGCTCAACCCTTTTGCACAGTACTATATTATAATAATAATGGATTGCATTTATATAGCGCTTTTCGAGACCCTCAAAGCTCTTTACAGTTCCACTATTCACTCTCACATTCACACACTGGTGGAGGCAAGCTACAGTTGTAGCCACAGCTGCCCTGGGGCAGACTCTTCCACTAAAGGGCTGTGTTCAGATGTGATGTGGGTTATGAGATGACACTAACTGCTTGTCCTCCCGGTCCATGCAGGTGTGGGACATCAGGACGAAGGCAAATGTGCACACACTGACCGGTCACACAAACACTGTGGCCACGGTGAGATGTCAAGCAGCAGAACCACAAATTATCACAGGTACAATTATGTTTTTTCAAATCGCTCACAACAGCAGTATAAACCCCTCAGTAAGACAGGTTTTAAAGTGGTTTCTCTTCACTCTTGCCCCTAATGTGTGCTTGGTTTGTGCAGGGAGCCACGATTCAACCATCAGGCTGTGGGATCTGATTGCTGGGAAAACCAGAGCAACTCTTACAAACCACAAGAAGTCTGTGCGAACTCTGGTCCTGCACCCCAGACAGTAAGTGGTGTTTTATATGGTGGCGTTGGTTGGAGTGGAGGAAACGCAGCATGCAGACTCCTCAAACAATGCATATTCAAAATTGGTTTGTTGTTATAAATATGTTTTTACAGAAGCTCCTTCGACATGAGGCAGGTAAATGCAGGTGTTACTAATCGCATCAGTTAGTTTTAAGCCTAATTAATGTGATTAGTAACACCTTTGTTTACCTGTTTGATGCCAAAGTGAATCCTGTAATTTAAAAGAAATAAAGTTTTGATTGATAATGAAGATAAATTAAAGCTTGAGTCATGATTTAGGATTACAGGAGCACATTTGTTCATAACTTTAATTGCAAGAACTCATTAAGAGTTGTTGTTCTTCAGATATCGATGTCATATTTGTTGTTTTGCAGATATACTTTTGCCTCTGGATCCGCCGATAACATCAAGCAGTGGATGTTCCCAGATGGAAACTTCATCCAGAACCTGTCGGGCCACAACGCCATCATCAACACTCTGGCTGTTAACTCTGATGGCGTGTTGGTGTCTGGAGGTAATAAAGAGCTGCGGTGCTGTCTTTAACTGTCTGCCTTTTTTGTTTGCTTGTTTTAAATCATTTTATTGAGGCTAATGTTGACCTCATTACACACAGCCGACAATGGAACTATCCACATGTGGGACTGGAGGACCGGATACAATTTCCAGCGTATCCACGCAGCCGTGCAGCCCGGATCTCTGGACAGCGAGTCGGGAATCTTCGCTTGCATGTTCGACCACTCTGAAAGCCGACTGATCACGGCAGAGGCTGACAAGACCATTAAAGTTTACAAGGAGGATGACACCGCTGTACGCTACACTGTTACACTCTACTTGTATTTCTGTGCCGATTCTTATGCAGCAGGAAATAAAATAAATAATAACCATGTTTTCTTTCCTGCAGACAGAAGAAAGCCACCCAGTCAACTGGAAACCAGAAATCCTCAAGAGAAAAAGATTCTAAAGATTTATTTGTTTTTCTTGCCACAGTAACAGCAGTGAATTATATTTCCACCAACTTTTGTTTGCTTGTGCTTTTTCTGTCAGGCAAACTCTCAGCTTTCTCAGAAGCATGCTCTTTATTCTAAAAACCATTTGCAGTCCTCATTGTATGATGTTAGTCCGATAAAGCAGCCGTTACGGACTGCCAGGAACCTCCCCGAGCGTTTGTTCTTGATGATAACGGCTCTCTGATAGCTCTGATCCGACTCGTCCACCAACAGAAGCCACTCTTCACCTTCAGAAGGACAGACTTCAGAGTGGACCTGCTCAAGTCAAACCCTTCAAAGGAAATGTGTTTGGAAGTTTTAGCCAGGAAAGAAAAAACTTGTATTGTTTCAGCAGAATTGGTGTTTGTACAGACATGGAAAGTTTATTATGCTCCATTTGAATAAAGACCACATTTTTCACATGCCTGCGTTTGTTCAGTTGAGGTGGGTTTTGTGTACTCACCGAGGTATCCGTGGGTGAAGGCGTTCCTGTAGTACTTACAGCCGTCACCCTTGATCTCCTCTCAGTAGCACTGATCTCCACAGGACTCGCTGAGCTCCACTGTGGTTCTGCTTTCAGCAGGTTTCTGCATTATCTGCTCACCTGTGAGGTCAAGTTGGAACAGCAGAAATGTTAGATGAATCTAAAGTGGCTGCCACTTTGTAATTAAGTGGTTGACTATCAGTAGACTTGGGAAATGAAAGGCCTAGTAATGCTTAATATGTATTCATGCTGTGTACAACGGGATTATTCTATGAATAATTTTCCATATTTTTCTCCCAGTTAACAGTAATTGAACTGCTTTCATTAAAGCGAGTTTTTACCAGACAACCTTTCTATTGAGGGGGATTTATTATTCCTGTTGTGTAACGATGTTCAACTAAGTTTTTTATGAAAATGTGGCTCAGCTACGAAACAGTCTGGCAAATTTCTGACCTCTGAAAATATCTTCACTTAGAGAACTGCTCATTGGTTATTTTCTCTTTTTGAGACATCCTTTGGCACATGGTGTTGTTTGTTAATGTTTCCATGGCTACCTAAGTCCTGCATGTAGAGCTTGGAGAGAGAACGACAGAAGGCTCAGCCAGGTTTCTTCTTCAGACGGGCTTTTCTTGGCTCTGGCTGCTCCTCCACCTCCTTCGGAGGTTCTTCAACCGTCAGTAGGTGGCCCGCATTATACATGATCTCCTCTTCTAGAGACCTGAGACACATGTCAAAGTGCTCTTCATCCTCCTCTGCATTTCTGGGAGACGACAGCATTGATGGTTGAGAGTTCAGATGTTACAGTTAGGTGCACTTGTGATCTCTAAAATATATTTTATTTAGCTAAGATATTTTTTTCCAAGACAACATGAAATGGTGACATTGTTCCAGGAAATTCAAGGACACGTGTGACTGAAGGACGACACTTTCTAACAAATGCAGTTTCCGTCCTGCTAAAATTTCAGGTTTTAAAACGTGTGCTCCTCACCTGAAGTCCACCCACAGCAGGCCTGCAGTGATCAGTCCCAGCCACTCACTGGCCTCCCAGTTGTTTGTCAACATCACCGGCATAATGATGACCTGCCGTTTTTCGGCATAGTTGAGTTCCTTCTTACAGCACTGTGATGCCTGGTAAGCCGGAGTCATAAACGGACAGATCACAGCAGCCTCTTCCACTCCTGCAGCCATGCTGAAAACGCACACAGATTTAATATGCACAACACAGTAGTGATGAAGCCCATCAGAGATTAGAACAGATGAAACCTGTTATCCACGTCACTTTGCACTCACGCGTCGTTGATGTTGCCCGTCACCCCTCCTTCGATGTCCCTGTGTCCATCCACACAGGGAGCCCCTCATCTTTCAGGTGATCGTATATCTTCTTGACAAGAGGCTGATCATCCCACTGGTAGGAGAGCAAAATGTGAGACGGCATTTTTTTGGTTTTTTTTAAATTTTACTTAGATTTATGAGAAAGAAAAAGTCCTGTGATGCTTTGGAGTGGGTGGTTTCTGAGTTGCTGAGCAAACTAACCCAGACAATGAGCCCCTTAGCTATGCTGCTTGTTTACTGTGGTCAGATTACACCTGTTGTGCGGTTGCAGCAGGCCATGATCGCAACTACAAGCTGCAGGACAAACGAGAGGTCAGCAATGACAGTAAACTGTAAGACCAGCATTTTCCAGCCATTCCTACCATTTATTATTTATACTGAGCACAGTTTAGACTTAAACAGACAGACTGAAGTCTGTTATGAAGAAATAAGAAACGCCCTATTTGTGTTTATGATACCATTTACTTTAGCTATGACGGATATTATTGTAATGTTTTTCTGGTTTAAATATAATTAGTTTAGGTTTTTATGCAACAGTGTTTTTAAAGAAGCACAAACTGCACAAACAAATTTACATTTATTCAGAAATCCTTGTACATTAGTATCAGCTGCTAACAAACTGCAATCATGTCGTTATTATCAGGGTGGTTTCTTTCATCTTGTGTTAGTTTTATGCTTCCGTTTCAAAGAGAAAATCATAAAAAAAAGTATCTTGTTTGTGAAGTTTTAAATATTTTATGCAGAAACATTGAAATATTCAGGAAAAATTAACTATCATCATTGTAAAACTGTAAAATTGTATATAAAATAGGTTTTTGGTTTTTTTTCCCCAGTGAAGGAAGCAAGCTCCCATGCAGTAATCATCTTTTATACATTTCAGAGCTCTTGCTTGCTTTATGCTCCTGAGAGCTGTGGCAAGAATCTTCCCATTGAACATGAGATATCAATGTAAAGCCCAGGATGTCCTCTATTTGGTACAGCAGGACTTATTGGGATAGCTAAAATAAGTCAAAAGATATAGACCAAGAATAAATGTCCATCACAGAGGACATAAATGAATAGGCTGGTTCTCAGCTATTCATGGACTTTGCAAATGCACAACCCCCACACAGCCACTAGGGGGACCCCAAGCTGCAAGCTCAGCCTCATATATTTGGGAAAATATTTAAATGACCTGTTTTCATTTGGAGCCAGCTGCTCTCTTCTGTGTGTTTACTGAAACACTTGTGTGGTTAAAACTGAAATGTGGGATATTGCCAAAGCTTGGCTGCAACGACAGGGAAGCTGTGGTGGATCATTTAAAAAAAAAAAAATCACCATTAGGATATCTTGTTGTGAATGAAGTCTGCATATGATGTATGACTGACAGCCTCACATCTTCACGAGGAGAATAAGGGTGGCCCAGGCTGCAGTGAAACCCGGATTGCATCAAAATGTGTTTATTTTTTAAGCATAAAATTAAGAAAAGAAGAAGAAATCTACAGAAATATGCCCATGATAAAGGAAATATTTGCTTCTGTGGAGGAGGAGCCAGAATTTGAATAAAAAAATAAAAACAAAAACAGAAAGCTGAAGTTGAAGAGGATGTATTACTCTTCTTATTGTTGTTGGGCTTTTCTTATTTGAACTTTAAAATAGATGCTATATTTTCTTTGTATTTTAATATGGTATTTCACTTTATTTTCACCTTATGGTGTAATTTTCACACCGGTGTGGATGCCAGTTAGGTTTTGATTTGAAATAGCGGTTTCATTAATTTTATGTTCACCTGGAAAATTTTGGAGGAAAACTGTGCGAAGAAGCTTCATTATTTACTTTTATGTAGATTTTAATTGCTTGCACCAATTTTTAGGTCTTTCATCTGAATTTGAGATACATAATTATCACCATGGATCATTGGATCAGCTTAAAGAATTTAACCTCTCCACCCCCACCCTCCCAGTTATCGTGTTATAAACAGCGATCCCCAAAGAGAATCTCAAAAAGCTAGAAACGGCCCTGATAAACTTCAGTATTTTGCTGAGAAGCTCGTGTGGATGTTACATTGAGAATCCTTAGACCTGAGGAGACATCGTCACCCCAACCCCCCTAGGACTAAGTGACCGGATAGCCTTGATTTTTCCTTTCTTTTCCTTTTAAAGAGTGGTACAGTTTCTGCTTTTTACCAGCAGAGTGAGCCACCCTAACACTTATATGTTCCTTTGCTTAGACGGGAGCACTTTATTAAATCACTTCAAGCTCATACTAACCACATTACCACAAAGGGGCCTTTTAGGACACCGTTTTGGCTCAACTGGTGTGATATCCGTATTTATTCCACTTTCCACCTGACTTCTTCCACAGGTCAGCTATACTAGGCCACGTGTCAGCAAGAGGCACTGAAGGTAATCTCTCAGCCTAATTAAATCTTAAGCAATCAGGGCCACAGATGGAGCCGACCAGCGTGGGACGCGCCGCCTGCCAGGAGGAGTGTTCACGGCGCACAGTTGGTGCCAGTCAGAGGTGTCGAGTTATGTGAAGGAGCCAAAGGGGGATTTGCACTGTGCCATGGCTGATTAGGCAACGGTTCACGCAACAAGCTACTGAAGTACGGTGAAGGAGAATGACCGCTCGCAGTCGCCCTGCGCGCAAAAACGCGTTCGTCCGTTTCGGTTCGGAAAAGTGCGCTCAAACGTGAGGACAAAACTGAGGACTTCGACTCGAGAATATGCTGGCGGGCATCGACCTCAACAAACCGAGAGCTCAAAGCCACGCGTAAAGGAGGAATGGGGTGCAAGGATGCCTCAGCTTCGCTCCTTCAGACGCTCGTCCTGTCCCTGCTGTGCGCACAGTCGCTGGGACAGGTCTTCAACCTCACGCTGTCTGTTAAAGAGGGTCTTCCGGCCAGAACTATCGTTGGAGATCTGGGAGCGGGACTAAGCAGGCCGAGCACTGGGTTTTTCATCTCAGAAAGCAGAGACTCGTATGTTTTCAGAGACTTGGAAATAGACGCGGACACGGGCATCATCTCCACAGCTGTAGTCCTGGACAGAGAGAGCAGGGATAAGTATGAATTTGTGGCAGCCACTCTCACAGGTGAGATGATAAAAGTGACAATAGAGGTGAAAGATGTGAACGACCATTCTCCCGTGTTCCCCTCCGAGCAGGTTGAGCTGGAAATATCAGAACTGAGCCCACCGGGGAGTCGGTTTCAGATTGAAGGTGCTAAAGACCAGGATGAGGGCGAGTTTGGTACTCAGGGATACAGGATCACAGAGAGTGAGATGAGTGACTTATTCCACCTGGATTATCGCAGTGGACCTGAGAACCACCTCAACCTGGATCTAGTTCTTAACAATAAGTTAGACAGAGAAGCGCAGGACTTGTACACGCTGACAATCGAGGCCTTTGATGGGGGGATCCCAGCCAGGACTGGGACTCTTCAGGTGAACATCCACGTCCTGGATGAGAATGACAACCCGCCTGTGTTCAACCAGACTGAATATCACACCTCAGTGCGTGAGGATGCTCCAGTCATGTCTGCTGTGTGTCAGGTGCAGGCCACTGACTATGACCTGGGTGACAATGGCAGACTCACATATGAGATCAACAGGAGGCAGAGCGACCCAAATGAGGTTTTCTCCATCAATGAAACCACCGGGGTGGTCTATCTCAACAAGCCGCTTGATTTTGAGACTCAGGCTTTTCATGAGTTGATCATCAGCGCGAGAGACAACGGGGTTCAGCCTGAGTACAGCAGCACTTTCGTGGGTGTCAGAGTGCTTAACATCAACGATAACAGCCCCACCATCAGTGTACTGTTTCTCAGTGACACAGGAGATGCTGTGGTGTCGGAATCAGCAGCAGTCGGGGACTACGTAGCCCGGATTTCAGTGTCGGACCCCGACCTCGAGGGGGAGAGAATCACTGTCACACTCGAGGGAGGTGATGGGAAGTTCACCCTGAAGCAGACAGATGACTTTCTGTATGCACTGTGTGTTAACTCTGAGCTGGACAGGGAGGAGAAGGATTTGTATGAGCTGAAGGTGCAGGCATCAGATTTTGGCAACCCTCCCCTGAGCAGTGAGACGGTTTTCCTCCTGAAGGTGTCGGACATGAATGACTGTTACCCAGTCTTTGAGAAGGATGCGTATCTCATAAGTATTTCTGAAGATGCTCCTCAGGGGAGTTCTCTCATCCAGTTTCAGGCTCGAGACGCAGATGAGGGTGCAAACTCAGAGGTCCGATACTCCATTCTGAAGTCCAACCAGGACAGCCTGATCGACATCGACCCGGAGTCAGGCCTGGTCGCCACAGCTGCAGCTCTGGACAGAGAGACGCAGATGGAGATATGGTTCCTGGTGGTGGCAGCGGATGGAGGAGAACCGGCTCTGTCATCCACAGCGACAGTCACGGTGCTCGTGGAAGACGTCAACGACAACGAGCCAGTGTTCGAGCAGCAGCTGTACAATGTGTCCATACTAGAGCAGAGCGATGTTGGAAGCTGCTTTTTACAAGTATGTTGGAGGATATTCAGCATCATTTTGGTGACTTATCTAAAAGAACAACACATTATTGTTTCTGAATGGTTCTAATTACATTTTCTGTCCAAGAAGGATCCACAAGATGATAATAATGATAATAATAATTGGCACTGAATCAGAAAAGCTTATTAACAAGGCAACAAATATATATATATTTTTACAATTTGGGGAGCTGACACTCATATGAAATCACATGCATATTTATTTATTTTTTTACAAGAACACATCCACACACAGACCAGGGGAGCGTTTCACTTGACTTGGCACTCATCTCAGTAAAATATCAGCTAACATGGATTCACAGAAACAAAAATAAAGATATCTTTGTAGGTTCTGAAAGATTCACAGTAAATATCCAGCATCTTGTGCTCTTTTGCTGTGTCTGTCTTATGTCTTATAAGACAAAAGTAGCCTTCAGTCTGTTTGCACAAAGCCGTCAGTGTTCCTCCTAAAGATGCTCAACATGCACCCTTTCCAGCTTAGCTCTGTGGCTTTAGTATGACAGATGTGCTGCCTGGTACCACACTCCAGCAGGCTGGCACAAAGTGCATCCCAACACAAAGGAACATTTGTTTAAGGGCACATTTTCTGCAAACAAGAGATTTGATGAATATATAAGGACTGAAAATTTCTAAACATCTGGCTGACTTTTAGTTGTTTAGTTCCCGATTCGAACTTTAGCTACGCCGCTTCAGAATACTGAAGATGTCATCCAAAATAAATGCGAGAACTAGCAGGAGCAGAGGTAACCAGAATATCTGGGAAGTCGTCTATAAGGAACCCCCCTCTGTCGCATGATTTTGCAAACGCAGCACATATGCTTTATTCTAAGAAGCAAGCTTCAAAAAACTGACTGGGTTTGCGTGACTGTCCAGACCTTGACCCGTGTCTTTAAACTTCCTTTGATCAGAGTTCACAAACTGGGAGGTGATATCATCTTTATGACTGTAAAATGAGCGCTCTATCTGTGAGACATGTCTGCAGTCACAGCCACAGGCAGACATGAAAGGAGCTGCACAGGATATAAGGCGCGCTTTTACTATAATCTTTATACTGCAGGGATGGTCCTCGCCCTTTGATTGTGGGGATTTTTTATGCTTTTATTATGTTGACTCTCACTGTCAAAGGAAGACGCGTATTATGATTCATAGTACAAAGCTTAATCTAAAAGCTGGCAGTTACTGTAGTATGGGAGTGCTGTTTTACAAGGAATATTTCTTCTAATATATAAACACTTAAACATACCAAAAACTGCTAATTTTTACATAAAGTATTTGAGTAGGAGCACTTCATAATTTACTATATATATATATATATATATATATATATATATATATATATATATATATATATATATATATATATATATTGCAGTTATGTGCACACAAGCTTCATAAGATGAGGGACATGAATTGAAACACAAAGCATGAATGAATTCATGTGAAACTGCATGAACCACAAAGACTGTCTAGTGTGTGCTTTGATTCAAGAACAATATATTCGTTAATGCAGTTATTGATTAATAATAATTAGTCAGTTATTAATCACGTCCATGTCATTTCATACTGAACTCTTTCGTTCTCAGATCACTTAAAAACTGGGCAGTGATGAACACAAATGTCGTAATCATTCAATCATCACTAATTAAGGGGCGATCGTGGCTCAAGCGTTGGGAGTTCGCCTTGTAATCGGAAGGTTGCCGGTTCGAGCCCCGGCTCGGACAGTCTCGGTCGTTGTGTCCTTGGGCAAGACACTTCACCCGTTGCCTACTGGTGGTGGTCAGAGGGCCCGGTGGCGCCAGTGTCCGGCAGCCTCGCCTCTGTCAGTGCGCCCCAGGGCGGCTGTGGCTACAATGTAGCTTGCCATCACGTGTGGGTGGATGACTGGATATGTAAAGCGCTTTGGGGTCCTTAGGGACTAGTAAAGCGCTATATAAATACAGGCCATTTACCATTTAAGGAGGTGTTCTTCCTCGCTTCATCATATAAGTTCAGTTATATTGTTGAGTTATTGATAAAGGCCTTGTTATTATTTTCATTTTCAACGAGCAGTATCAGGTACAAAATCTAAGCTCACCTAAACCAAATAATCTACTTGTGGACATTTTTCAAAAGTGTTTCTCTTAATTCTTTATATTTTTATTAAACATATTACATGTTTTACCTTTGTTTTATTTTTAGCATTACAGTGTAATTGTTTAGGGTTTCCCCTTTAAACATGTGCTTATTAAAATAAAGGATCAGGGCACCATTTTTACCAGAAAGGTAACAGTTACCTGTTAAAGTTGTGAAGAAAATCATCTTAGATGATCATAATTACACCATATGCAGCACATATAGCACATTATAGGCTGATGATAGGTTTTAAATTAATTATTTAATGTTTTTTTTTCCCACATATGACCTTAGATATGAATATATAAGTTTTACACTAAATTGTTCCCAGTTATTCTGCAGCACTGGTTTTAATTGAATTTGTCTTTTGTGTTAACGAAATGATTTAAGATGTTTTCATTTTTGCACCTCCTGTTTTCATGCCTGCATTTCTCTTCTCTTTAGGTCGTCGCTACAGATGCAGACAGCCCTGAGTTTGGGACGCTGCTCTACTCTCTGTCTGATGGCTTCGACAAACAGGCCACACATCCGCTCTTCCAAATAAACCCCCACACCGGAGAGCTGTGCGTCTCCCAGGATATTGATCGAGATACGGGACAGACAGTCCACGACATCCTGATCAAGGCTGAGGATCCAGTGAGTGACACGCAGATATATAACAGTGGATTTCATTTAAACAATTCGTCCCTAATTTCTGGGTCCTAATAAAATTCTCTCCCTCAGGGAGGCTTGAGTGCTCAAACCTATGTGCACATTGAGATCGAGGACTTGAACGACAACGCTCCAGTGTTCAGCCCTGAGGAGTACACCGTGAGCATCAGCAGCCACGCGCAGCCTGGCACAGAGATCGTCAGCGTTATTGCCACTGACAGAGATTCTGGCAGGTTTGGCCAGGTTACCTACGACCTCCTTCCTGGCGACATGTCCACTTTGTTTTCGCTGGATAAACAAACAGGTAGGGTCGTAAAGATGTGAGAACACTTTCTGTTGTAGTCTGAACATAAGTGTGTGGACACAATTTCCAGTGAACCAACTGTTGCTTTTCCAATACTGAAATAAATAAAGCTTTGTGTAGGTTTCAGTCTTGGTAAAGGATAGCATTTTGACTTCTTAAGCTTGATTTGTCACATTGATCCAATCAGTAGTCTTTAAGTAAACCGTGTGACTGGCAGGCTCCATTATTCAGGGATAAACGACTGCTTACTTTGTGTAAGTCCCCATGAAATGATTGTCAATGTCACAGCTCAGCAGGGGTGATGCAGAAAGCCCCAAAAGGCTTAGATCCCCAGGTGGCTAAGGGGTAAGATAAGATTCGTGCTCAGCCAAAATTTAACACCATGAAATGGATAAATTATAGGAAAAGAAAACTTTAATCTGACACTTTTCTGCCTGCATTTGTTTATATAGACATATATTGATTCTCTTGCACTTATAAGATGCATTTTGGTTACAAAAACAAGCCCTGTCCTTCCCATCTGTCAATATAATAAATGTGAAGTGTTGTGAATCTCATTTCACACATTTGAAAAGCAGAAAGGAACTGGGGAAAAATAAAAACATTTTAAATTAATTTCTTTATGTCGTATTTTTCTTCTGTAGGAATGCTTCTCCTGACCTCCACTCTGACCCACCTGGGCACAGCTAATGTAAAGCTCTTGATAACAGCACAGGACGGAGGAGGCTCGATCTCAGTCAGACCTGCAGAGGTCACGATCAATGTTTTACGCAGTGCTCAGGCTCCAGCTGTGTTCCAGAGGTCACGTTACGCTTTCACAGTGCCTGAGGACGCACCACCAGGGACACCTGTGGGGACGGTGCAGGCCATCAACCCAACAGGTTAGACGTGTATTATCTGCTCTTTATTATCCAAACTGATGTTAGAGCAGCTGGGAGAGAGTCATCACAAGGTCCCAGACTCTACCTCTGCTGAACATCACTACAGCAACGGGAGAAGTTTAACAACTAAGATTTTGTTGAGTTACTGTAGAGGACACAACATACACCATATGGGGGAAAAAAGCACTGGGGTCACCTGTAACTTCACCTGCTCTGCCACTTCTTGGCTGTAACCCCACTAATAGGTGATCAGGGAATCACTTGGAGGGACGAAATCCCACAAACTTACTTGTTGCATTGTTGAAGTAACATTCTCAAATTCATTGAGCCATTTTGGCACCATGATGCTAAAATTTTATACTCCAATGGGACTGAAGCAGCTGAGTTCAATAACAGAGAGGTGTGTCCCAATACTTTTGTTCATATAGTGTAATTTGTCAGTCCAATTATACTCTGAGAGCTTCAAACTCTCAGTAAAGGATCTGAATCAGTCCCTCAAAATAAAACATCAGTTTTAAAGCTGAAAAACATTTTGAACATTTTATAAGTTTCTCTCTTCTTTATGCTTTTGTCACGAGTGCAAACAAAAGGAACAAAGCGTAAAAGTGTTCTTGCATAATAAAGCTATAGTAAAAGCTTCAAGCTAGTCCTGCTCCAGCGTCCTGCTGTAATCATGTGCTGCTGAGAGTTACGTTTGTGTGAGCAGAACTCTGAAAATCACTGAGTTTGTTTTTGGCCTCCAGTTCAAAGAAATTCAGTTCGGATGGTTCGTAAACTTTATCAGCTTTATGGTAAGATAAGCTAAACAAGCAAAGCTAACATCTGTATCTTGAAATATATATTTTTTAAACCTATACAGCTGTTTAATATGAGGTGGATTAGTGTAGGTACTGACATTATCGTGCTTCATAGGTCTCTTGAAACATAATAACTGGATTTAGACACATTCAGAATAGGTGGCTGTTACACAAAGGCATTAATATCCCAACAGATGATTGCGACAGAAAAGTTGCTCAAATCTCCTTTCAGACATGAAGAAGCTAAAGTTTAATCTTTAATCCCTTTGAGTCTCACGAACACATGACAGATAATAAAGAGTAGCTGTGCAGTGTACTGCATCTACATCAGAAACAATCCTGTTACAGATCAACCTGCTCGTTTTCTTCCTTGTTGTTCTAAACTTATTTATTGGGCACTTTCTGTTAAATATAACAGCAGGTTGTGGTGGCAACAGTTTAAGTAATAGAAGAGTGGATATCATTTATAATTTTATTCTCAGTATCTTAAAAAAACCTCTGCGTAGATGGTTTTCAAAGAGTAAAGGGATTCATAATTATCTCCTCATAGTCTTGTTTTTCCACCGAATGCCTTCAACAGCTAAACGCCCCAACAGCACTAGACAGTCATTCAAGGCTGTCTAATCACCTAAGAGATTAACACTTCGACTTAAAGCAGAAACAGCAGAATTGGGGCTGTTTGACAGGAGTCAAGCACCATTAAGCTCTCTGCTTGTTTCAGGAGTTTTTAGTTTACAGTCGAAGCACAACAAACACTTGCAGGGGATTAATGGGATCTTCTGGCCTGTGCTTTAATTACTTAAAGTGTATTAGCGTGTGTGTATGCATTCAAAGTTACATCTGATTAAATCCCAAGACATCTAGAACAATGTCTTTAAATGTCTAATTTATGTAAGCCCTTTAAATTTTTATGACTATTTCAAAGGGAAGAAAGTGTTTTTTTGTTTTTTCTACAGACTCCATGGAATCTGTATCTTATCGAATCTCTTCTGGAGACCCTCAGAGTTTGTTCTCCGTTCATCCAAAGTTGGGTCTGATCACTAACCTCAAGCCCCTGGATCACGAGTCTCAGTCGTACGCTCTTCTGGTTCTTCAGTCCTACACCGACGCCTCTCCCGTTTACAGCACCACCCAAGTCAACATCACTGTAGCTGACGTTAATGACAACGCCCCCATTTTCCCCAAACATAGTGACACCATCACGGTGTCACAAAACACTCGACCGGGAACCGTGTTGTTCATCGCTCACGCGCATGACTATGACAGCGGTGCCAATGGTCGGGTGCAGTATTACCTGAAGAGCAGGGAAAATGGCGTGTTTGTTATTGATCACAATCTCGGGACGGTTACGCTAAATGAGAGTTTAGAGATGGATCATCAGCAGGGATACAAGCTGGAGATTGTGGCCAAAGATGAAGGAGAACCTTCCCTGAGCTCCACCCTGACCCTCTCAGTAAACGTAGACCAAACGACTGCCGAAGACAGCCTGGCATTTGAGACCTTGATCTATCACGTGGAGATTGGGGAGGGCTACAGGAAAGATGCTCGGGTCATCCAAGCGAGGGCTCACCGAACCCGTGGAGCCCACATTTCAAACTCCGGCATCATCTACTCTTTGGAAGGAGAACCTGGCTTCCCTCTGGTTCCGTTTCGGATTCACCCAAAGACGGGATGGTTGTATCTCTCAGCCAACCTGGACTATGAGACAGAGTCCAAGTATCATTTTCGAGTGTTGGCTACGGAGGCTTCACTGTCAAATACCACGGCTATGGCCACAGTGACGGTGCTGGTGCTGGATATCAATGACAACGCCCCGGTGTTCAGCAGGGACGTTTACTACTTCACTGTGTTGGAGGGGTCGTCGCCACAAGGTCTGGTGGGAACCGTCAAGGCCGTGGATAAGGATTCTGGGAAAAACAGCCAGTTGTCCTATCTCCTGCTCTCAGATGGGAAATTCTTCCGAATCAATGCTAAAACAGGTACAAACACATCAAGTAACACCACCTTAAAGTTACCTTGTGCTCCATGGTCACCTATGTGACATTAACCTTTCTCCATTTTCTGCCAGGTGAAATCATCAACTGGGTGGCACTGGACCGGGAACAGTACAGCCAGCACAGTCTGAAGGTGATGGTGACAGATCAGGGTCACCCTCGTCTCAATGCCACCGCCATCGTTCACATCCTGATCGCCGACATCAATGACAACGCACCGCAGTTCACTTACCTGCCAGCCAGTAAAGAGCTGAATGTGCTGGTAAGAACGATGCGTCTTCATCACAACGTGATGCAACTACTGATGCAATCAAAAGCAGTCTTGATAAATTACAGTTACATCTGCGCTCCAAACTGCACATGCTTCTCAATAACATTTAGCTGTTGTTGCCTTTTGATGCATCAGGAAATGCATTTGTCACTTTAGCGGTAAAACTCAGGAAGTTCACATCTAGGCAAAAAACAAATTGTTAGTCTGTAAAGGTACTTTAATGTTGTTTTGATTAATACCTAACCAAAATGACAAGCACAAGGGCAGGAAAAAGTCCTTTACACTAAGAAAAAACAGAAATAAGAAGAAGACACAGAAATAGTGAAGACAGACACAGAGCAGCTCATGAAGCAGGCAGTTAAAGACATGGAAAAGAAAAACTACGTGAAAACTAAGTACAGTTCGACGAGTTAATACAAAAAAACATGACAATATTCCCCATATACCAGCATTATTTAATATTAGAAATTATTACACCGTCACAACATCCCCCACATGTATCAATACATGCTAGACAAATTGATATATTATAGATTTTGGTGTCATCGTGTTGTCTCTCAAAGACCTAGTACCAGGCAAAAATGATCTAAGTGGGATAATTTATCTAAGTAATACTGTAGCATGTGTATATGCTAATAAGGACCATGTATGATCACTACACAACATATTATCAGCACACATTAAAAAGCAAGTTTAAGGAGAGCAAATATCAAAATATCATAAATTACTTCAAGCACTAATTTACTGTGAACATAAACGTATATATGTGCCATGAAAAAATGAACTCGAGATAAATATGACTTAGTGTCTAAGATTAGATACAGTTGTGCAAATTCTACACTATATCTTTAGTGTATGTGTTGTTATGTTGTCAGATGTAGTTATGCGCTCTACGTGTTCACTTCAGATATGGGCTGGTCTACAGTCAGGATCCTTGGTCACGAACATGTTTGCCAAAGACTTGGACGCAGGAGAGAATGGAACAGTTATTCATTCACTGGTCACAGGTGAGCTGTAAACGTGTGTCCTGACTGACTATACAGACTTGGTCTGAAAAAAAGTTTTTTTTTAGCTGCATGGGATGTTTTTGGTAAATTTTATGGTTTTTAGGGTGCTGAATCTAAAAATGATCTCCATTTCCCTCAATCACGTAATCACGTGAGTTCACATAAAAAACAGCGATGGAAAAAAATAAATATTATTATTACAATTAACTATGCATAGTGTTTCTGAGATTCCTTACCTTTCACTATGAACAAAATAAACCTGTTGGGACACGATCATCTGAGCTCCTCATGCCACCAAGCCCACCGCACCCCGACCCCCTGTCCTCAATTCCTCACATTTTCTATTTATATTTCTCTTGAGTTTCACTCTTAGAAATATTAAATTAATGTAAGAAATTATTATTGGATATGTTTTTTTGACTCAAGTATAGGATACCAGACTTCAGTTTAAAAAGGGGCATCGTACGCTTAATTAGACTAAAAACAAGAGTTGTGGAAGCAAACCTGACGAGGATGGAATTTAAAAGATATTTTTCATAGTTTCAGTGAGTAAAAATCTATAAGAAACAGTCAGAAAATCCCGTGCCGTTTTTTTGTTGCAGACCTGTGTTATTAACAGTTCGCTCTGTTCGCATCTCTTTTTGTCTGCTTTCGAAGATGATGATCTGGAGCACTTTGAGATTGACAGCGAAACTGGAGATATCACAACAACAGAGCTCTTCAACCAAGATGCAAAAGCGTACTACACTCTGAAAGTGACCGCCAGGGACAGCGGAGTCATCTCTCAGGAGGACACTGCAGTCATTCATGTACAGGTACGGGCTGTGCTCCAGTTAGGCCACACCTTTAAAAACAGTGACATATTATTTAATTGCAGTATGAACGATCAGCTTTAAGTCAAGAGATTTTACAAAAATACTGCATTAACTGTTTTGGAAGTTTACACTCATTTTTATACAGTACAGTATTTTATTGCTTTATTGTTTGTATCTTTTCATGCTAACTTTAAATTAATAACCGTAAAGAGTAAAGCTGGGTTTGGACAAGTGCTTTCCTCCCATAATCCAAACGGAGGGAAAAAAGGTAATTATAGCAAACTAAAACTTTGTCTTTTTTTTGTGCTTTTCAGATTCATGGATTAGAAGATCCGTACGGCCGCTCCGATCGCCAAATTGTGAGACGCATTTTGGTGCGGGAGGACACGGAGCCTGCGACTGTTATTGGCTCTGCACATGTTTCAGATAAAGGGAGATTTCACTATTCCATCACTGAGGGGGACGGGAGTGTTCACTTTGGGATCGACAGCTCCTTCGGTGACATATACATCAACCAGCCGCTGGATTACGAGGCTGCCATGCAGTACTTCCTCGTGGTTCGTGCTGAGGACGCCAGCCTCATTCCCATCGTGAATGTGTCTGTTCTGATTTGCGTGATAGTGGAGGATGTGAACGACCACACGCCCTGGTTCCCTGATAAACTGGTGATGTTTGGTCTGAGGGAGGACGCTGCAGTCGGATCGTTGGCGTACGCTTTTCATGCCAGAGACGCTGACGGGACCTTTCCAAACAGTGCCCTCCGCTATGAGCTCGCCTTTGACGCTGAAGTCAGCGGGTCATCATCACCCTTCCCCTTTCGGATCGACCCTTACACGGGGAGCCTGACTGTAGCAGCACCTTTAGATCGCGAGAGCACCCCCAGCTTCGCATTCACTGTAACAGCCACAGATCAGGCGAAGGAGAAGAATGAGCGTAAACAGGCTTCGGTGACGGCTCAGCTTTTCCTGCTGGACGTGAACGATAACCGGCCGGTGTTCATATCGGCAGACACAGCTCAGGTGATGGAGGACGCAGAGGTGGGGAGTCTGCTGCATCATTTTGTGGCCATAGATGGAGATCAAGGTGAAAATGGGATCGTTTCCTTCTCTATTATTTCTGGAAACAAGAAAGGCTTGTTCACACTGGAGGAGAAGACAGGTATTTGTGATTTTTGCACAGCGGAAAAAATTTATTCTAAATAAAATTTTACCTAAAAAAAAAACTCATCAGACTCACCACATGAATATCAGACATATGAACGTCTGCTGATTCACAGTGAATTCAAACATCAAACATTTCACTTTTAAATGTGAAAATTAATTCTTCTTTTATTTCCTTCCTTCTTTTTCAGGCCTCTTGCTTCTCACTGCCCCGTTGGATTATGAGACAGAACGTTTCCACCGTCTGACCGTCCGTGCGCTGGACCAAGGCCTGCCCTCACTCTCCTCCACCCAGACTCTGACAGTGGAGGTCGGGGATGTGAATGACCAGGCGCCTGTGTTTAGTCAAACCATTTACACCGCCACTGTGGCAGAGAACAGAGACCCTGGAGAACCAGTGATCAGGGTCTCTGCCACTGATGAGGATTCAGGTAATAATTCATTTGACTGGCGATACGTCAGAGGTAATACCAACAAATAATGGCTGAAATGGGACATTTATACTGAGGTAGTGTACATTTAATTTTGAGCTCCAACTATTTAAAAATTCCTAATTTTTGATTATATTTCACAGCATTTAAATTTAGTTTGAAATTGCCCTGATATTAAAGTGGAGACGGCAGTTTCCCTGTGAGCTACCTAGATGGCAGCACTAGCACATGTCCATGAAGCCTAAAACCATAAATCCGCTAACCATGAAAAGATGAAGGCATCAAAATAAAGTAGGAGCCAAATTGCAAAACTACAGCTTTTCCTGGCAAGACAAAGTACAACAGTCCATGTTTATTACTTTTTTCTCGTACCATGTGCCGTAATGCAGCTCAGCTTCCTTGTCGAACTTCAGCTCTGCTGTTTTTTCACTCCATTAACAGTTTAATTGAAACCACACCCTGCTGTTTTCCTCATATGCTTTTCGGTTTGTCTGCTCTGCTCATTGCACATCCCACCGAATCTCATTCACCCGACTCTTTAATCATATTCCCAAATCTACACATCGACACTGTTTATTTTAACACATCGCGCACGGGGCCTTCTACATCCCTTTTCGTCTCCTCATTGTTGACAGTAGGATTCTTTTTAAATACTGGAGATGGAGGGCGTGCGGCAGGGGGACCTGTACAGGAGGGGTTTCAATGTGAACTAACATTCTTGGGGGTGAGAATTGTCCAAGAACAGCAAGCAGACAGCTCCTCTGGGAAATCTGAAAGGTCCTCTCTCATCATGATTTCCATAATCCAAGCCATCTGTGCCAATAGGCGCTGTGTGTTCTCATCCATCTCCTCAAATCGCCTCGTCTGGCAGGCCGGCCTGCTCTCCCACCAGTCTTATTTGATTATCATTTGTGCTGCTTTTTTCCCTGCAAACTCTCACCAGAGATGACCATTGTTTTGTGTCTCTGATGATCTATGTATGTAAGTTTCCATGTGCTGGAGTCAATCACAGAAGAGCTGCAATGTGAATGAGTGTGACAGCTAAACTTCTGAGCCTTCTGGATTTCCCTTTGTTAAGCAAGAGTTGAGATTTTGGGAGGGATTTTTTTTTTTTAAAGAGTAACTGTGCTGTCTTTGTGTTCAAAAGAAGAGTTTGATTATTTACAAAGAGGTTTGATGGTAAGATTTGGTCATTGTGCCAGGGTTGCACTTTGGCTGAAACTTAAATGTTTTGATGGAACACTTTTGTTTGTTAGTACCCGGAGTGGGAATTGTTTATGGTTGTTTATGCACAAGAGACAAAAGTGACACGGTTTACACCAAAAGAGTTATGAAGAAGACATTGACAGAGTTTTGTAGTTTTGACACCTACCAAGCAAACCAAGTTAACAGCAATGTAAATTAAATCAGTGAACCAAACAAAGCTAAGCAGAAGAAGTCTAGTAATCGAGTTATGCTCTTATAAAACATCATACAAGTGTGTGAATAGACCGTAATTTCAAAAACGTGCAAATGCCCCGTGATTCAAATGTTTTACTGCTATCAGCATAAAAGATATCTTAGTAATCATAGCCTTAAATGCTATACGCATTCCTCGCCTTGTTCTATCTTCTGAAACTAACGTGATGTGAAACGTGCATCATTGTGATGGTCATCAAGACCACAGCTTGCACGTAAAGTTGAAGTGAACTCTGCGTTTGCTTCGTATCACAAGAACCATAAAAGCTGCAAGCAGCAGGCTTTCGCTGAGGTTTTAACTGCCTTGTGAAGTTCAGTGGCCACATTGTTCTCTTTTCCTTGAGATAAGCGCTGCCTGAAACAGAAGCAGCAATAAACATGAATGGACTTGAACTAAAGTTGAATGTGTGAGGTAGATAACGATTCAACGACTAGAGGTATCGGTTTTTCTGGAGATCGTGAGCATAAAAATGCACTGTGTTGTTTTTGACATCCATAGTCTCATTAGAGAAGCCACATTTTTTGTCTCACCAGTGTTAAGGCCATTTATATCTACTTGAAACTGGAAATGTTTTTTTCAATAGAGAAACTAGCGTGTATCGTTTGTCGGGGAGCATATCTGTAATGTAAATCACTGGATTTCTGTAATTATGCAGCATCATCTGATATATGATCAAGTTGATTTTTTTTTTCTATTAACCTTGATTTTCCTTTTTTTTTTTTTTTGCTTGAGCATTTGTTTTGAGGTCTGTGACAGCATTTACATTCGCCTCCTGTGTTCATGTCCTCAGAGGAGAACGCTGTGGTGTGGTACAGTCTGCTGCCGGGTCCCGGCTATGAGCTCTTCAGCATCAACCCGTACACCGGCCTGATTACCACCACCTCCTACCTGGACAGAGAGCAGCAGCAGCATTTTACTCTCAGAGGTAGGACACATAAGCAAACATCTGTTAGTCCTGAGCAATAACATTTTAAATAACAGTTTTCAACAATAAAAGCCAGAAGTAAAGCACGTATCTATTAACAAAAATGAGAAAGTTTAATTATAAGTTCAGGGTTAACAAACTCAAGGGAAAATCGGCAGTTGTGCAAAACAATGCAGTAAAAGTCACATGTTTAATGACTTCCAGAATGATAACACTGAAGACATCAGAATTATGCTCAGAAACTAAGTAACTCATCACCAAAATGGATTTTTTTTCTGTAATAAATCAGAGCAATCTAATACAACAACAGTGGTAAAAGGAAATCTTGTGTTTGTCAAGTGTCGTGACAAACGCGCCAGTCAGTCGTACAGCATTGGGCAAAAGTCTTGGGAAATAGGTGGAGGAGTTTGTTGAAACGTGTAAAAAAGTTTTCTTCTAATGCTTTAAGTAGTCTTCAGGAATAATTCTCCAGGCTTGTTGAAGGACATCTAGAGCTCTTCCTTGGATGTTGGCTGCCTTTTTTTCGGTTCTCTGTCAAGATGATACCACACTGCTTCAGTAATGTTGAGGTCCGGGCTCTGGGGAGGCCAATCCAAGACTGATGGTGTTTAATGGTGTGTTTTTCTATGCAGGTATGCTTTGACTGCATTGGCAGTCTGTTTGGTATCATTGTCAATCAGATACTTTTCAGATAATATTGCATAGTTGAACAATACCTGACGGTACATTTCTACGTCCATAACTGGTTGGAATGCAGCCGCAGACCATGACTGAGGCTCCACCGTGTTTTACAGATGGCTGTAGACACTCACTGTTGGATCTCTGTTCTGACTTCTTCCCCACATATTAAGATGATTTGAGCCAAAGATTTCAAATTCATTTTCATATCACTCCATAAGACCTGATTTTCATTCTAGTTTTTCTGTAACTTCAACCTTTTCTCCTGTTTCTATTCTTTAAGAATAGCTTCTTGAAAGCCAATAAGACCATTTCTGATGAAGCTTTAGTGAACAGCAGATGGATCAACTGAAGGGACAGATACATCTCTCAGGTGCTTTGTCAGGTCTTTGCTGGATTGTTTTCCGATTTGTTAAGGACATGACTTTTAGATTCTGTTCATCTCCTGCAGATAGTTTCTTACTCTTGCCATTTCTTCTTTTTTCCTCCAGTTTCCTCAGATTTTATAAGAACGTGGTGCACACTAAGTTTTCAGCCAACAGGTCTTTAAGAATCATCTTGTTGGTGCAAAAATACATTACTATTCCTGTCAAATGTGTTATGTTTGGTATTTTTTGTGGATATAACCAACGATGAGATGTGTTTTTGTGGCAGGGCGCTAGAAACAAAGGGAAAATGAAACTGAGAATGAGTGAAAAAGCAGCCAATGTTTAGCAAAAAGACTTTGAAAAACCTCCAGAAAGACCTGGAGAACTATTGCTCAAGACACAAAATATAAAGAAATAAGGGGTGGCTCAAGGCTTTTGCACAGTACTTAAAGTCAGTGCAAATTTCTGTAATTGTTCAATTACAGCCTGTCAGGCAGAAGATACAATCTGCTGATGAGGCAGTCTGTATGGAGGTGATGTTTGTGTTGAGCTGCCCTGTTATTGCATCACTAATGGCTATGATCAAGATGTCCTGAGGAAAACTGGTTTCAAAGACATCCCAGCTAATGTGACAACAGCTGTGTAAACAGAGGAATTTGATTCCTTTCATATCACGACCTTGCTTGCTTAGCCACACACTCACAACGATAATTGGGTGAGAGCCTGCATCTGAAGGGTTATACAAATACTTTCATTCTGTACCTTCTCCTTTGTCACGCTTCACCGGCAAAGCCGTAAAGAATTTAAGGTCGACTTTCTCCGTTAAAGCAACGTTATTCAGCAGATTGATTTATGTTAAGGAAACAGAAGACTGTTAAAGGGCTGAGCTACAGTATAGCTAACCTCTTCTGACTGCACCGCTACACCCTTCTGTCTTTTCGAGAGTTTGCTTTCGCTCTCACATGGATGCGTGCAGTAATTACATTCAACAGATTCACCAGCGTTTGGTGAAATGTTTTCACATGTTTTACCATAATATTTGTACAGTTGCCAGTATAATTAAAAATAAAGTCCCAGTAATTAAATATAATAACAGGAAGGCCTGAATATTTAGAAGCCACGCCAAAATCTCACAGGGCTTATTGGGAAACACTGAAATGAATTGGAAAGAAATAAAAAAATTCTTGTCAGCATGTGTTAAAAGCTGTGTCTCATTATTTTCCGTTGACTGATTTTGGAGTTTTTACTGCTATTTTTTATTCATTTTCAGGCACAACAAATACCTATATTGAACATAAAATACACAAAACAAAAAACAAAACTTGCCTGAAAAAGACTATTAAACATCCAATCTGGCCACACAGTGTCCAGACACACAGCCAATAATTGCCTCATTGCTGTGTTGTAAGAAAGAATCTTGAGTAAAATTGTTACATATAATGTGTACAGCATGGCTTTTTAAAATTATACTCTAGTGTTGAATGAGTTATTAAAATAACAGTGTGTGACATATCTGAGACATTCAGACATTAAGACATCAGGTTTACAATAGCTACACTTTGCTTTTGGTGCTATTTGGATGCTATTTAAAACATGCCAAAGAAAAATAGAAAAAAGGGTCTAAAGAACATGCTAATAGTATTAGGCACTTGTTGTTTAAAACATCAGTACTTATTATAAAGCCTGTGGGTGTCAAGCATTTGAATATTTTAGTAAATAATTAAAAAAGAACTGGTGAGGAAGCCTCTGTGTCCTTCCTTTCTGTTCCTATCTCCAGTCCAGGCTCGTGACAGCAGCGCTCGGCCACTTTCGAGCACGACGACGGTGATGTGCTCTGTGCTGGATGACAACGACAACCCCCCAGAGTTCATGCAGTCATCCTTCCGCATCAGCATCCCGGAAAACCTTCCTCCTGGGGTCATCCACACCGCCCAGGCCTCTGACACAGATCATGGAGAAAATGGCACCATTCACTACTCCATAGTTGGTGAGAAGATCAGACCTTGTTTTGTATTTCAAGCAACTTGAAAGTTTTACCTGTACTTCATGCCGTCATTCAGTGAATTCAAGGCTACTACTGTAATGATGCCACCTTTGCAACAAGTCCATTATTGGCTCGCATAAAGTGGCAGCTCAGGCAAAGTTGCAGAGCAGGTTAGTTGAGTGCTGATGCAGTCTGAGCAGCTCTTGTAGGTGCGTAACTTGTGGGTAGTCCAGTATTTTAGAGCATATCATTTATTTAACAGTTAAAGACTTGCACAAACTGTCTGTAGTGAAGGGACAAGCACAGCTTATCTACTAACTTCTTGGTTCAATATTGAGCTGTGTGCATATAATGTTTCTGCTTGGAGAGACCATTAGCAGCATACATTTAGTCTGACCTTCAGATAAATGAAGCAAGCAAAATTCTAAATGGATGAATGTCTGACTGCTTGCTTTCAAGACATCAAAAGTGCATTGTTGAGTCGAGTGGCCAAAGTTAAAGTGGAATTATCCTTTATTTCCTTTCCACTGATGTCATCTCTGATTGTCTGCAGGTGAGGACTACAGAGGTCGGTTCACCATCAACAGTCACACCGGAGCCATTAGCACCACACAGGTCCTTGACCGGGAGGAAATGCAGAATTACACACTCACCATCCAGGCCCGTGACTATGGCCCCACCCCACTCAGCTCCTTCACCCAGCTCCATCTGGTGCTGCTGGACCAGAACGATAACATCCCTTCCTTTACCCGCAAGAACTATCATGCCTCTATCAGCGAGGGCCTCCCCGCAGGAGCTGAAGTCCTGCGTGTAAGTGCGTCGGATCCTGACGAAGGGTCTAACGGGGAAGTGACCTACTCCCTGACAGATGATAACAGCCAAGGGGCCTTTTTAATCGACGCCTTCACGGGAGCGATCCGCACCACCAGGTCTCTGGACCGAGAGAGCAGAGCTCAGTACAGCCTCAGAGCTGTCGCTACCGATGGATGCACTCAGGGACCGCTGAGCTCTTTGGCGTCGGTCACCATACAGGTGGAGGACGTGAACGACAACATGCCG
This sequence comes from Rhamphochromis sp. 'chilingali', assembly GCF_963969265.1. NCBI lineage: Eukaryota > Metazoa > Chordata > Actinopteri > Cichliformes > Cichlidae > Rhamphochromis > Rhamphochromis sp. 'chilingali'. Next base: position 29,485,831 of record NC_137948.1, read on the forward strand.
GTCTGTGAGCAGACTCCCTTCAACGCGTGGGTTTCCATGAGGACGCTGGCGAACCAGATAGTTACCACAGTGACAGCAGCAGATGGGGATCAGGGTGAGAATGGGACGATACATTATGCGTTATCAGACGAGGACAATCTGTTTGACATCAACACAGAGACTGGAGAGATTTCGCTGAGAAGACGAGTGAGAGCGGGTTTCTCTGGGAGGAAGCTGCAAGTTGTCGTTTCAGACAGAGGACATCCTGCTCTGACCTCTACCTGCCTGGTTTTTATCCATCTGAAGGGAGAACACGAAGGACTGCAGTTCACAAGCAAAGTCTACAACGCCAGTGTCAAGGAGAACAGCAGAGCTGGTACGTTGTATCTGTTTGTCTTGTTTTCACCGATACCACTGAACAGCTCAGTCATTGTTTTTGTCTTTTTCTTTCTAAAGGCACTTGGATTGCAAAGGTGGAGGCCAACGACCAAAGCAGCAGCAGACAAAGAATAACATACACCATATTTAGCGGCAACGAGAACCAGGTTTTCTCCATTAACCGTCACACTGGTAATTAAAATGTTAATTTCTAAATACAACTTTTTAACCAATAAAACCGTCTAATCCCGCAATTTAGGTTTTCTGTTAGTTTTTTGTATTATCCCTAAATTACCCCTTTTCAAAAAAAAAAAAAATCAGCTTTTCTGGTCCTTCTGCATTTTTTAATACATAAGTATTTCAAAACCATGTATGATTTTATCATATTTTCCCCCAAATTCCTTTTTTTGACTCACGTCTACATAAAGTAACCGTGCAGACACACCAAGTCAAATACACAATCTCATACTGATGTTGGACTGAACGTTCACCACAAAAACTTGAACCTAAAAGTACTTCTGTCGACGCCTTTGTTGTCAGATTGAAAGCTGTGTTTTTCTTTCCACTACTTTACCATGACTTTTCTATTATTTGGTGAAAAAAGGCCAAAGAGGAAAAGGCCCTGTTCACAGAAGGGCGTGAAGTAAGATGTCAATTAAGATTATGATTTCTATGATTTGTGTTTTTAAAAATAAACCTTATTGGCTTGATATTAACTGAGCTGTACTTCCTTTTGAGTGCAGCTTTTACCTTCATGTTACCGTCTTATGTAGGTGAAATCCGAGTGCAGAAGGATTACTCTCTGGACTTTGAGGTGAACCCCCACATCCAGCTGGTGGTGCTGGCTGACAGTGGGCTGCAGACAGCTCACTGCAGGGTCTCCATCACTCTGGTGGACATCAATGACAACGCACCACAGTTTGAACACAGCAGCTACAGGACAGCTGTCTGGGAGGGCCAAGTGCACAATACCTACATTATGCAGGTAAACTTTCGGTAATAACGCCCTCATTGATGTGAGATGCATGCAGTGATCCCTCTAATACTGACCGCTTCTCATATTTTGAACAGGTGTTTGCCTCCGATGCTGACAGCGGCATGAACGGCCAGATTGAATACTCCATTCTCTCTGGTAACCTTAATGGAGCTTTCATTTTGGACTCTGTACGAGGAATCCTTGCGACCAATGTTTTACTGGACCGCGAGATCACTCCATCATACAAGTATGCTCAAACTGCTCAATAAAAAATATTAAGTAAAACTTTATTGCACACATAAAATTGATTCTACTTCCAAAATGGAATCAGCTACAGTTGCATGTTTCTTCTACTTCACTTCTTCGTAAATGTTAAAGCATTTTAACTGGCGTAGTACAGCAATTATTTTGGTGGCATTTTACAATCTTCCTACAGTCCTGGTGAAAAGAAGATACACCTTCTTTCATTTCTAAGCTTTTACGTATCAGGATATAATAAAAATGATCTGGTTCTTAGCAGGTCTTAAGCTCGGATAAATACAATATCAGATAAATCACAAAACGGGGCATATTGCACCCACTCTGCCTCCTGAGCTGCAAAACTTCTGGAACAATGTCTGCTGGACAGATAAGATCAAATGTCTTGTTAGGTGAAAACCACACACAGCATATTAGCAATAGTCAAGTGTGTGGTGATTTGGGACCTGGGCACCTCGTATACCAAGTCATCTAGACTCAAATATGAGGCCATGTGCCTGACAGGTGAAGTCTGAAATTGGGTCATGTAACAGGAAATAGATCCCAAGCACAGCAGCAAATCTACAAAACAAAAGGGAAAAGAATGAAGGCGTTGCAGTGACTCAGTGAAAGTCCAGACCTCATACTGATAGAAATGCTGTGACAGGACCTTAAGAGAGCTGTGCACAAACAAAGTACCTCAAACCTCAATAAGCTGAAAAAACATTGCAGAATGAGCCAAATCTCCACTACCATGTGAGAGGCTGATAAAGTCATACAAAAACGATTAGTTCAGGTTGTTGCTGCCAAAGTTGGTGCTACAAGCTACTGAATGATGGAGTGTGCTGAGTTTTTTCACACACTGTTTGGCTTAGTTTTGATAAATAACTAATGATATGGTGTAATGTGTTGTTGCTCATCTGAGGTTGTATTTATCTGATCTTAAGACCTGCTAAGGACCAGATTATTTTTATTTTATTTTTATTTGTAAAATGTTAGAACTGAAAGAGGGCGTACTTTTTTCTACCATGACTACAGGTGAAGATTTTCAGGATTCAAGGTAGCAGCAGTTTGGTTTTTTTTTTGGTTTTTTTTTACAAAGTACTGATTTGTCTCTTTTACAAGAAGGGGCCAAGACAACGTAATAAATCTGAATTAAGCCACCCATGGAGCCTGTAGTTACAACTGACAGTAAGCCTAACCCTCTTCACTGCACTGGTCTTCCATTTCTTTGAAAGGCAGAAAGGAATAAGATAAGATAACCTTTATTAGTCCCACACGTGGGAAATTTGTTTTGTCACAGCAGGAAGTGGACAGTGCAAAAGTTATGAGGCAAAAATTAGAATACAATAAGAATAAATACAGTACACAACTGTACAGAATAGAATAAAATAAAATACTATATACAGTAGAATAAAATAAATATACAATAAGATAAAAATAGAATACAAATACAAATACTATATACAACTGAGTAAAAATACAACGATGACAGAAAGGATTATTGCACTTAGTATTATTGCATATGTATGGATGTGTGTGCTTGATCAGTTAAAGTCTTTATTATGGAGTCTGACAGCAGTGGGGAGGAAAGACCTGCGAAATCTCTCCGTCCCACACCGTGGGTGCCGCAGTCTCCCACTGAAGGAGCTGCTCAGTGCTGTCACAGTCTGCTGCATGGGGTGGGAGATGTTGTCCATCAGGGATGACAGCTTAGCCGCCGTTCTCCTGTCACTCACCACCTCCACTGGGTCCAGAGGGCATCCTAGAACAGAGCTGGCCCTTCGGATCACCCTGTTCAGTCTCTTCCTGTCCCCAGCAGAGATGCTGCCGCCCCAGCAGACCACGCCATAAAAGATAGCAGAAGCCACAACAGAGTCATAGAATTTCTTCAGGAGTGGGCCCTCCACTCCAAACGACCTGAGTCTCCGCAGCAGGTACAGCCTGCTCTGCCCTTTCCTGTAGAGGGCGTCTGAGTTATGAGTCCAGTCCAGTCTGTTGTTCAGATGAACACCAAGGTACCTGTAGCTGTCCACAGCCTCAATGTCCATACCTTGGATGGAATAAGACTTGACTAACTTTTCCTCCTCCACATTACAATAAAACAGGATTATATCTTTGTGATTGTGGGTGTAACCAAGAAACTCTGTTTTACTCTGAGTCAACAGGCCCGCTCAGCTGAAAAATGGATTTGAGAATTTGACTAAAGCTCAGTTGTATTATTTGCTAATTTCCTACCTTTCTATATTACAGGCTGGTTCTACAGGCAGCAGACAGGGGGAATCCTCCACTGAGCAGCACCGCCACCGTTAGGGTCCAAGTGGTAGATGTCAACGACAACAGCCCTGCCATTCCCCCCATGGATCCTGTACTTATAACTGAGAGTAAGCCTAACTCCTGTCAATGCACTGCTCTTCCATTTCTTTGAATGGCAGAATCTCTTCAGTACATCAATACTTACAGTTTTTGTAGGACAAGATTTAAATCCAAGTTCATTGTAGTTTAAACTACAATCTGCTATTCTCTGCCTAGATCTGCCAGCAGGATACATGGTGACCCAAGTGACTGCAAATGACGTTGACCTGAGCTCGACTATCACCTACAGCTTCTCAGACAACAGCAGCACCAATATTCCCTTTGCTATCGACCGGTATACTGGCGTCATTACCCTGACTCGAGCCCTGGACTATGAGGAGCAGACAGAGTACACTCTGACGGTCTGGGCATCTGACTCAATTCACCAGACCAATGGAGAGGTTAAAGTTCAAGTGCTCGATGTCAATGACAACGCTCCAGCGTTCACCCAGGACTCCTACCAGGTGCAGATACAAGATTTTTCAGTCAGATGGTTGAAAGCATTCATAATCTTAATTATGTGGTACTCAAAATATTCCCCCATATATATAGATATATAGATATAAAATAAATATTCCCCCCTCTAGCAGAGGCCTGCGCTCTTCTGGACAGCACCTTATATACCATATACCAGCACCACATATATAATAACTCATCAAAGTTTGGATTGGATCATTTTCCTAAAAGCCCGTGGCCTAATTGAATGAAAGTTAGAAAAGGAGGTGGAATATGTAAAGAGTAAAAACTTTCAGTAGATTCAGGAAACTTTCTGCAGATGTGATTTGCTCTTTGTTTTTCTCTTGGAGGTGGAGTTATCAGAGCTGGTCTCAGCAGACACGTTTGTCGTGTCCGTGTCAGCTACCGACAGAGATTCTGAACTCAATGGCAAGATCAACTACAGACTGCTTTCATCTCCCCTGCAAGGCTTTTACATCCAGCCAGAGGATGGTAAGGAACGGTGCAACTCATGAAAAGGGAAAGTGCTCCCATACATGATGTATGAACACTGACAGCAAACGATTACTCTATACTCTTTGCGCACATGTATATGGCACATGCAGTATCTAAGTATACCAGAGTTACTATACTCTATACTCATACTCTACTGATATCAAATGTTATGACTGTCTAGTGGTATGATTTCTATATTTAGGAGTTGCTCTCTACATTGAAGGTATCTTTACTTGCACAGTTAAAGTCATGCATGCCTTAACCAACGGCACACTGAAAACCTGACTGGGAGCAGCTCAGGATACAGCAGGAAATGATACTTGGACTTTTTCTTCTGCCAGTAGCATTTTAGCAATGTGGAAATATATTTTTGAAGTCTTGTGCTAGTGAGGTTCTTGGACAAGAGCGAAAAAAAGCCGATTAGAAGTCAGCAAGATAGAGTGCTTTGGATGAGCCGTGCCTGTGTTATTATCTCCCTTTTAAGAATCCCTAAACCCAAGAAAGAAGATAAATCCTACATAGCTGAAACCAAACCAGCTCCCCTCAGTTCTGGCCAGTTCTCTTTCACTTAAGAGTAATTTATGGGCTTTTACCAGGTTTGAACCCCAAATTTAATATCAGAGAAATGCATTTGCCCTGTTTTGTGGTGAGATGCACTAATGGAAATTTGCAGCAATGTTGCCGAGTATGGTGTTTTCTGTGGTACGGTGTGTCTCTGTTAGAGTAGAGCCTCAGAGTGAATGCAATTGTCCTGTAGAAAACCTTAAGTGGCACTGAAGTGGAATAATAAATTAGATGAACAGACACTTTGTTGCATTTCACCAAGAAAATTGCCCTTCCAGTCAGCACATGGAAATAATGTTGCAATGCTGTGTCTAATGACCACGGTAGTTTTGATTTAACCCCTAATAAATTGATAGATTGTTACAATACACTGATCTTAAGAGGAGCAAATCCTTCAACTGTATATTTCTTAAACTGAAGGCCAGGTCTTTGAATTCAGTGAAGAATATTTTGGTCTAAATGACCATATAACCATGTATTTATTTGCTTCCTGATATGAGCTTCTTTTCATATCAGGATTGTCCACCTTTCTTAGTCTCCGAGTGCTTCTTGAAATATCCAGTGTGCATTGGGATCATTATTCTGCTGCACTGAGTCTGTTAATCCATCTTCACAAAGAAAAATGAAGCATCTGGTGTTGTGCTGCTCCTCCTGGGTCAGATGAAGTCCATTCAGGGAAAGTGACCAACTCCAAAATAACCAAAAAAAACCCTTGAAAGTTCCCACCAGCATGTTGCACTGTGGATTTTTCTTCCATGGCAGAGTCATTATCTCTAGTCTTTGTTTTCTTGTATACACATTTCGGTTGCTACCATAAGCTGAGAGAAGAACAGTTTGTTTAGAAATCACTATGGGTGCTTTACAGATTACACTTGATTTAGTCATTTCTATATCTGTGATGAAGTTTTCTGTCCGTCGGGCTTGATGTAGTGATCTTCTGATTACTTTTCGTCTAACAAATCTTGCTTTACAAAAATATTCTATTGTTCTCCCTACCGAGAGGAGGAGGGGTAGATACCAAAAACAGCTCCAACTCATGGTCACACTAAAGTCAGTAAAACTTTATTTTACCCACATTTTTTTATAGATCGTCTTCAAATTCCACAACCTCATATTAGACCTCGGGTGGCATGACTGCCTTGGTTGGCTAAACATTTGACCTTTGTTGTTAGCGCCAAAGATCAAAGTTGACCTTGGAAAAATAATTTCAAGTAACCATTTTGAGTAATATATCGTATGAAAGGGCATGGAGGGAGCTGTACAACTTACTCTTTAGGTTTTCAATGTAACGCCTTATGATGTCACAAAGACACCGTAACAGGCTGATGTCGTCATATTGTAATGAAAGCAGGCTGACGTCAGCATGTTGTAATAAAAACATCTAAGTTTTAGTTTAGCCCCTGGCCTTCGGTGGAGTTGTGCTCTCAGTGTTCTTGTTTTACTATGTTCTGTTTTAAGGGTTGTCAAAATATCTGATTATTACCAGATTTGTTGGTCATGTTTTTACATGTGGTTTCAGACATTCGGATCCACAACATTTTGAATCATGTTACTGACTACCTGAAGTTTTATCTTTGTTCCCGTGCTTGCCAGTATATATATTAAAACTTATTATTAGATGCAGCAATGTATTTCTGTCATAGATGGTCATAGCTGGGAAGACTGCAGGCCAAACCAAAACCAAAGTACTAAACTATGGGCTAAACTTCCAAAGAGTTAAAGAGTTTTGCAATATTTGGCATGTATTGTAAAAAAAAAAGAAAAAAAATTATTTCCCCTTGTTGAAAAACAAAGATGTGAATAAAGCATTTATATTAATTTAGCCTTTATTTTAAGCCTATGATTATATGCTAATAGTCCTGTTTGTGACTGTTACTGCCTTTAGTAACAGTCATGAATGTTAGAACCATTATCAATACAGCAATATCAACTGGTCCTTTAAAGCAACTCATTAACTGATGGGAATATATTCTATTTTGCAGGGTCTATTTTTACTAACAAGCCCTTAAAGGCCATCACAAACAGCAACCTGATCCATCTTCTGGTTGAAGCAAGAGATGGAGGAGATCCTATGCACTCCACCGTTACCTCCATAGACGTGCTGATTTTGGACACCAACGACCACGAACCTTCGTTTTACCAGGACATATACACACTCACCGTCCCGGAGGACACGCCTATAGACACTACCCTGCTGACTCTTTCTGCAGAGGACCAAGACTGGAGCCCTGAAAATACCTATTTGGACTATACCATCACTGGAGGAAATGAGGAGAAAAGATTCTGTCTGGAAGTAAAAATGGTTCAGATTGAGAATCAGATTAAAAATGTTGGAAAGCTTGTTCTTTGCAACGCTTTAGACCGTGAAACTACTGAGAGCTATGCATTAACAGTGAGCGTTTCTGATCGAGGAATGCCTCCACTGAACAGCTCTACCGTCGTCATGGTGACTGTAACAGACTGCAATGACAATGTCCCTGTGTTTTCCAGCACAGAGTACCATGCACAAGTAAGTGAAAACAGCCAGTTAGGTACCAAACTGGTCCAGGTCAGTGCCCACGATCCCGACCTCGGAACCAATGGCCTGGTGCGGTATGATATAATTTCTGGGAACAGTAAAGGTCACCTTAAGCTTGATCCTCAGTCTGGCCTCTTAGTAGTCAACAACTCTCTCGACTATGAAAAAGACTCGAAATACATCCTCACCATCAGAGCATCGGATGGTGGCAAATCATCTGAAAACCATAAAGTGGCATTTACGATTGTCTTCATCGCGGTGTTGGATGAGAATGACAATACCCCATATTTCATGTTTCCTACAGTTAACTGTTCTGTGCTGGAGAACCTCCCTGCATTTACCCATGTATGTTCTGTTCACGCTGTTGACAATGACTTAGGCCCTTATGGGCAGCTCACCTACTCTGTTATGTCCTCCTGCTTCATGAACTATGGCAGCGGTAACCCAGAGAGGAAGGAGGCCTTTGCCATCGATCCCCTGACAGGCGACATTCACACCAGACAAACCTTTGACTACGAACGAGAAAGCGAGTACTGTTTTATAGTGGAAGCCAGAGATAAAGGTGACAAAGCTGCTACAGTGAGAGTCCAAGTAAATATCAAGGGAGTGGATGAATTTAGTCCGGTCTTTACCCAGAAGCAGTATCACTTTCTGTTGCCAGAAAACGTCAAGCCTGGTGATACGGTCGGTTACGTGATGGCAATGGACCATGATGGAGGTGTGGACGGGGTGGTGGAGTACTCACTTGTGAATTCATCACCTTTTTTCTCCATTAACAGAACAATTGGGGCTATCTTTGTTTCTGGTCCTGTGTATCATAGGGCAGGCAGCCAGGACATGGTAGAACTGGTTGTTTCTGCAGCTAGTCCTAGATTAGGCTCCAGGACTACAACCTGCCTGGTTTTTGTCAATATCTCTAGTTCAGCTGAAGCACTAACTGGAGTCCCCCTGGATACTCATATGCTCAGTTTGACTGTTTCATTAATCATGTTTCTCTTTCTGCTTATCCTTTTTGTGAGCTTGGTTCTCAGATGTAAGCTCAAAGATGCAGCCATCAGAAAGGCTGCTGCCATTGCTACGCACTTGAGCCATGGCACAAGCTCGCTCACGAGACATAATAACCAAACACAAAGTTCCATGTCTTTGCATGACATTACACGCCCAAGCATCATGGTGACTAAAATGGACATCTCAAACCCATATAATCCATCAGACTCGAGCGGGCGAGGTTCAGCGGAAGGCGAGACAGCCGAGGACCAGGAGATCAAGTGGATCAACGAATACCCCTGCCGTAAAAGAAACGAATCTGCCCAGAAGTCCACAGAGATCCCAGACTCTGCCTTACTAGGAGATAATATCTCTTGCAGTTCCATCGATGTAGGACCAGAGCACATCTTATCAGTCAATAAATGTTTAGTCTCAGGGATAGCCAGCACAGAAAGTCTCTACCACTTCAAAGAGGAAGGAGGCGGCGAGGGACTACTTCCTGGAATACTCAGGATGAGAGATTTAAAGGAGAACATGGGGATAAAAGGGTTCGCCCCCCTTTCTGAAGCCCAGGCTTCTGCAGATTCTCTCTCCTCACTGGTGTTTCTAGACGAGGAGTTGCAAGGTAGCTACTGCTGGGACTACCTTTTGGACTGGGAACCCCGTTTCCAGACTCTAGCCTCCGTATTTACTGATATTGGGATGCTCCCTGATGAGGAACTTGAAGGTGGCCGTGAGGACTTAGCAGCAGAATCGAGTTGTCTCATGTACCCACCACCTCTTATAACAGGGGTAGCACAGCAGGGCATAAGGACCGTTCCTCCACGAAAGCCAGGGCGTGTGCCAAGCATCGTCAGACGACCCTCTTACCGGAAATATGCTTATTCCCCCTTAGCCAGGAACACTGGACTTACCCCTTCAGCTATGACACCTAATTTCTCCCCATCACTGTCTTCGCTCACTATAAGGACCCCCAGTGCCTCACCAGTTGTCTCAGACACTGGAGTTGGGGGGATCAGACTTGAATCAGGACCCCTCACTGCTAGCCTTTTAGAGGCAGAAATACAGGTATAGCCAAAGATTTTAAGTGACATCACTTTCATTTACGATTCACCTTTTGAAGATTTTTTTGGGAGACACTGCACAGTTTGGTTGTGATTTTGCTGATATTCAGATATATTCCTGGTATCATTTCCATAATAGTCTCATTGTCCACTTGTAGGGTTTTAAGGGGTGATACAGTAATACAACACAATAATATCCTATTGAAGTTATTGTAGTGGTTTGCATTCCGGGCGAAATCGTAACTCACTTCAGTAAAAATACTAAATTAATATCTGGAAAACCCGGACTGAAACCTGTCTTGCATTATATCCTTGTTATGTACATGTCTGAAAAAGAGCAGATGTTCTAGTCAGCAATTAATTACCGAATGTTTTATTGTAAACATGTATATGAGCAGAAAATGAAACACTTTGTTATTGCAGTTGGTTGCAGCTTCTAAATGGAAACTTTTTCATGGTTGATTTAACTTTAATAACCAAAGAAAGGCAATATTTTTCTGCGGTTAGCTATGTTAGCTGCTTCCTGGAATAATAAAAAATGGTATTTTGAATCCAGGCCTTTTTGCCTCCCCTTTTCATATAATCTCTCAATAAATCCCAGTGAGAAACAGAATACATTTTATTCCTTCAATTTAATACTTTAATACTTTTGAAGCTAAAAGAAAGACTGGGTTAGTGCAGCTATCTCTCAAAACCAAAATGCAGTTCAGGAATTCCTCACTGGTACGAAGTTTATACAGATTGTACTGTTTCTGCTGTCTCTATTCCTGAACCAGCTCCAGATTTTTGTCATTTTCTCATGATATATATTCATGATTGTTTCTGTGTGCTGTCTGTAAACTTTGGCCACCCTGTTAATAAACAGAACTTTAGGTATAATTTTCAGAGAAATGTATAATCTAATCTAAAACATTTGTAAGTAAATAATTTGTAATAAAAAAGTTTCTCTTGGGCTTTTTTGTGCTACCGAGTTTCTTTAGGATAATTTGATTTGCATGTGTACGTATTTCCTCATTTCCAGTGATAAAAATGTTTTTTTGTCACTGTAACTGAGAATTAGTGACATGAACCAGTAATAAAGACAGGATTCTTGTGGTGGGGCAATAATAAAACAGCTCTTTAAAGGCATTTTTGCAACAAATACATTAAACTTTTATGATGTGTTTTCCCAGGATATTGCATTTTACGCTTCAGACGGTTTTCTTTTCATGAATCTGGTCTTTCACATGGTCAGCTTCAATATTTTGCATCTGAACAGCAACAAGAGGTTAAATTCTTTGATAATACTTTACATAAGAAAAATGGAATAAAGGTTTTCAAACTATGTGAACACTTGTGGTGGTGTGCAGCGCTATCACAGATTCTGTTCTTATTCTTCACTTTTAGGATCCTGATGTAAACATTTACATCCTGTGTAAATGCTTTTTATAGACCAACACTATAATATGTGTACACTCTCGAACCACTTTGTTAGGTACACCTGTTAAAGTGTTTTTTAATGCAAATATGTGTCTATCAGCCAATCAAAGGGCAGCAAATCAGTCCATTTAGGCACATAGACATGGTCAAGATGACCTGCTAAAGTTCAAACTGAGCATCAGAATGATGATTGAAGTTATTTTGCCAGTCCTTTAGTATTTCAATTGTCCACACAACCATTTCCAGGGTTTACAAATATACAGCAGCAGCAAATCTTTGCCTGGTAATTAAACATCAAAACATCAGAGTCTGGCTTTTCTAATGTGAACATTAATTCAGGTTATGAAACAAACTGATTAAAATAGAGGAAAGCCAATATCATCACTAGTATATTTCAACCTAGTACTTACTGATGGATTATAATCCTAATAATGAGTTATTGTTGTTATGTTTCCCCCTTTTATTTCAAGTTTTCGAGACCTCACATCTCTCCTGTCTTGTTTAAATGATCTGAAAGTGGTTCAACATGGCTCCACGTGGTCTGCTGTTAATCCAAGTGTGCTGCCTTTGGGCAACATATGAGCCGAGGAAGCAGAAGAGCTAAAGTCTTTATCAGATAGTTTCACAGAAGATAATAAACAGTCGAGCCTTGAACTATACTGGCCAAGTGTGCCCTGCATGTAGCCACTGAGAGATGTTTAAGTATTTATTGACTTAGCCAGCTTCTCTACTGCACATCGCAGGGCTTTGACAAGCTTTCCACTCTTCTGTATTTGTGATTTCAGTGGGTCTCTGGCCTCAGGACCACAGTGATGAAAGATATCTCTAACTATATCAGGTGATCTGGCAAAGCAAGCTTGTGTGTCTCAGCACATAGCTCAGCAGTCCCTGCACCAATGTTAAGAGTTATTCGGTGGATCTTTATAAAACGCTGCCCATCACTCAGGCAGTCAGGTATGAGTACGTTTACAAAGAAGGGTCAAGAAGTCTCAACCACACTAAAATGTTTCAGTACTTACACGAAAGAAAGAGAGGTTTGTGAATAATGTTGAACACATGCTTGAGAAATGTTAACGTCATATTAGGCTGGCTTAAATCATCAGCATGACCAGATTGTTCAGATTGTTTATCCACCGTGTGCTAAAATATTACATAAATGTTTATGTGGACACAGGGGGACCACATCCCAACAAAGTAAATGTGAGGCACATAGACTATGACTGTGTGCTACAATGCGGGGTGTCCTGCTGAAAAGGTGGTCTAAAAAATCAGAAATATCTCACAAACTGCAGGCTAGAAGTTTGGCGTCCAGCATGTGAAAGACAAATCTACTTGGTTTAACTCGCTCGCTAAAGCATTCCAATAAGCATACGCCAAAGTCTATTTTTATCATGTTATCTGCTATTATTGTTATCTAGCGTCTGTGCGGTCTGGTAACACTCTTTGAGTTTCAGCGGGCTTACGTCACTACGACTCTTTTTGAGCATCACATTTTTTGTGATACTTGGGTAAACTGGTCCTTATGCAGCACGTTTCTATTTTATCTGCGCATTTAAGGCACTTTACACAACTCGCCTCATTCACACATTCATACAAGCATTTTTTTTCTATGTAAGTGCTTTCTATCTAACGATGGATTTGTTAGGAGAGAGCAACTTGGGGTTAGTATCTTTCCCAAGGATTTTTGGCATGTCCCGCTCTATCCCCTGAGCTACAGCCACCCTGTGTCACTTCATGTCATATTTACCATAGTCATGGTAAGCAGCAAAAGACAGTGATAAATAGTGCTGCTATCTTCACAGCCATTAGTTATGACAGCGAGAATTTAGAAAGTATAGAAAACGGGACATCGTCTTACTGAACTGGAAGCCTGAAAGTCAGATTCTGACGCAATGATAGTCTCATTCTGTTTAACTTCAAAGGCCAGACTGACTCTGTGCAATAACCTATTGTTTTATGTTTGAGAGGAGACTTTGTTATACCATAACCCATAGAAGCTGTAGTAGCAGTTTGTCAGGCAAGTAAGTCAGCTTTTGACATGTTAATTGAAGACTTGCTATAGGCTGATTTAAGAGCCATATGTTTTACAACCATTAGATTCTTCTTGACTTCTTCCTGCTGTGCGTCATTAAGCGCAGTACTCGATCTATTTGAAAATTCCAAAGATTCGGCCATCGAGAGGTCTGGAAACGAAGGCAGTCTGTTTTAAACAAAGAAAAGCCACAGCTGCCTCTAAAACCTCCTCCTCTCTTCTACTCCACAACCACTTCAGACACTTCTCTTATGTACACATCTGAGCTCACTCCTTCGCAACAAACATTTAGCACATCTTGAAGCATAGTCACTGAGAGCAGCACTAAACAGTTTCGCCTTCAAAGAGCCGATCGTCACACCGTTTGACACGTTTTGAACGGTGGATGTTTGGGTCTTGGGATCCAGGAGCATTGCTCCCTGAACAAAGGTGGTAATTCTGCAAACTTTACCTTCTTACAAGTCAGACGTATGCATTCAGCTCAATGAGTGACTCTTTCATTTTTACTGTAACGTGCAGATGGTTGAAGTGTAAATTAAAAGCCTATCGCCTCATGTAAAAACAACATATATATATATTGCCAACAGCTACAGAAACAGACATGTTTCCTGGTGTGCACAAAGAGAAAAGTCTGTTTATTGTGTATTTTGGGTGAGACTGAAGGCAAAGCACAGTACATTTTATTGCTCATTACAAGATGATTTAAGGGTGGCATAAAATGTTCCTAATTCTGATGCGCTCCTCTGGATACGTGATTATGAGAAACTTGAGCTGTGTTTTGGGTAGGAAACTTTTTGTGCGGTTAATTTTATTTGAGCTCAGGACCTGAGACAAAGCTCTTTGTTTTTTATTATATAGAGGGTTTTTTTGTCGTTTATATATTTTGACAAATGCATCACCACAACTACCAACGCAAGGCAACTTATATAAGACTATGAGCTTATACTGGATCCTCTATTGTCGGATCAGGTCGAGCTAATACTATTCCTCCTGAACCAGGTTTTCCTACCAAAAAGGAAGAAAAGAAGAAAAACGCTCGTTCGGCCTGATCAACTGGAAGAAGAGGCACTGACAAATAAAACCCAGCTGTGTTCTCCTCCTGGATTGGATTTCATATTTATCTCTCTTTGCATTCTGTTGAGATATATGCTGGCCTCTAAACAAGTTTTGCATTGTGGTTTCTGGCTCATATCACAGGGGGCTTGAGGCCCTATGATGCACTGAAAGAATTTAGGTTACTTCAACTTGGCTGAGAAACTGTTTCACGTCGAGGAGCAATCAGGAATACAGCTGAGGTTATAATTAAACTGTTTACATACTCATCATTAAAGGTGTTGATGACTGTTAGGGGTTTTTTTTCTCCTTTTGGCAAAACAATCACGATTTAATGGACAAGTATATAGGACACTATACAGGATGCTGCGAGGCATATTTGTGTGTTTTACCTCACACATGTGTTTGTGTTTGTGTTTAGCTAATCAGGAAGTTTGAGCAAGGACCAGTTTAATGCAATCATAGGGTTCTGATACTTTATATTATTAGCCATACACATTGGATTTAAAGAAAAAAAAATACAAAGTTTGTAATGCTAGTTCACCTGCTGATACTAGTACATATTGTGAAACAGTAATTTTATAATACACAAATATAGACTATATCCATTACTTGCACTTGGCACAAATGATCCCTAATACATGTGTTTACTACTGAGAAGCATCTGTAACATCAATCTGAGAGCATTAGCTCAAAATCACAATAAAGAGAGTGTTCTCCATTAGCACAATACATGGCACGATGATACAGTTTATCTGAACAAGGTTTGTTGTCTATCAGTGTTTTTTCCAGCATTTGCGACAGTCCCGTCCAGTTTGTGCCTGTTTGCCACAGTCATATCATATGAAACGGAGATTTTGAATGAATAAATATTGTTGTTCTGGCTATCCCCAAATCTCTTAATTTCCTCCTAATTTAAAGCTACTAACAAAGTTATTCGAGTATTTTCACAGACTAATCCAAAAATTATCTACAATGCAGAAACATCAATCTTTATAAAAGTAAGTTCACTCGTGGTGAACAGTGTGGGGTGGCATGGAGACCATGTGTGGCCAGCTCATTGGGAACGGCTAAGATGTTCTTGATGCCCAGATTTCTTTGGTGGCAGCTTTAGCATGCAAAACTTATCTTCATCTGAAAGCTTTGGACCCGTGACCACTAGTCCACTTTTAACCAAGCTAGGATGCTCTTGCTGTTGGAGTGGCTTTGCTGTGCTATTTGTGATGTGACGGTGTTACCTCCGTTTTCTGAAACTGTCTTAATGCACTGCGTGTGAAGCTTGTTACTGTTCCTACCGACGAGTTGAGTTTATACCAAAAAGTTCTACTTTGGTTTCATCTGACCACATGACATTCTCCCAATCCTCTGCTGTATCATCCATGTGCTCTCTGGCAAACTTCAGACGGGCCTGGACATGCACTGGCTTCAGCAGCGGAACACGTCTGGCACTGCGGGATTTGATTCCCTGCCGTTGTAGTGTGTTACTGATGGTGACCTTTGTTACTTTGGTCCCAGCTCTCTGCAGGTCATTCACCAGGTCCCCCCGTGTGGTTCTGGGATCTTTGCTCACCGTTCTCATGATCATTTTGACCCCACGGGATGAGATCTTGCGTGGAGCCCCAGATCGAGGGAGATTATCAGTGGTCTTGTATGTCTTCCATTTTCTGATGATTGCTCCCACAGTTGATTTTTTCACACCAAGCTGCTTGCCTATTGTAGATTCACTCTTCCCAGTCTGGTGCAGGTCTACAATACTTTTCCTGGTGTCCTTCGAAAGCTCTTTGGTCTTGGCCATGGCGGAGTTTGGAGTCTGACTGTTTGAGGCTGTGGACAGGTGTCTTTTATACAGATGATGAGTTCAAACAGGTGCCATTCATACAGGTAACGAGTGGGGGACAGAAAAGCTTCGTACAGAAGACGTTACAGGTCTGTGAGAGCCAGAGATTTTCCTTGTTTGAGGTGACCAAATACTTATTTTCCACCCTGATTTACGAATAAATTCTTTACAAATCCTACCATGTGGATTCATGGATTTTTTTTTCACATTCTGTCTCTCACAGTTGAAGTGTACCTCTGGTGCAAATTACTGACCTCTGTCATCATTTTAGGTGGGGGAACTTGCACAATCGGTGGCTGACTAAATACTTTTTTGCCCCACTGTATATGTAAATGCTGTTAAAATGTTCTGTGTAGATTTCATGATGTAGATGACTGATTTATAATAAGTTACATAATTTCATGAATATATATAGTTTGTGTTGAAATGTCTTTATTTGAAATGTACATGTGTAAAGTGTAAGAGCTAGTGTCTCGTGAGAATACCCTTAACGAGAGTACACAAGACTTTTCATGGACTGCGAGTGAGCAGATGTCTCTCATGAAGCGATTTTAAGCTAAAAGTTTGCTAAAAGAAAAGGCAATACAAGGACTTAAGGACCTCTTTTCAGGACAAGCAGCCAACGAGGTATTTGTCATTTGAGAAATGTTTTTTTTATTTGTGTTTGGACTTAATATGTGTACTGTAAAGTTGCCAATTGGTTTGTACTGTTCGCTCGTGACCAGTTCTCACGGCGTAATGGCGTATCGGTGTACTGGTGATGGTGAAGCTGAGGAGAGAAGGCCCAAGTAATAAACGCCCGTTTCAAAGAACCGACCTGTGTCTGTGTTGTCGTGAAGAGAGCTACAATATATATTTCTCCACAAATCTATAAGCTCATCCATGCTGTGCTGCTGAAAGATTATATAAACATTGTCACACTGAGTGCACGTTCTGTGATTAATTTACAGGCTTCAACGCATTTGATAGGTGACAAAAGAAAAGTTAATCATCGTGATTAATTATTAATGAGGGCCGTTTAGTATTTATTTATAATACAGAGACTTTACCCACAGACATTTATAATCTTAACAAATGATAGCAATGCTATTTACCTACAGGATTAATCACAGAACAAGTAAGCTGCACTCTGTACCCATATTTACCTCAGTTTTTATCGGAAACATGTGGAACATCCTTTCGATGCTTTTCAGATGTTTGACAAGTGTGCGGGACGATATACACCAGAGTGCCTTGCTGTGCCTGCTCCTGATGAAAATTCATACAGACATGATGTGAGATAGCTGAGCAGAGCCAGGAACAAGAGGTTGAAAATGGGGTTCACGCTGCAGAACTGCAGAAACAGACTAGAACTGTTCTGCACATTCATGTTAAGAAGGGAGTTTCCACAGGATTGCATGGAGAACTGAGTAAACTTAATTTAGAGAAAACATCCATATCTCTTAAATATACGAAATGGTTCCTTACAAACAGCAGCACTATTCTCCATTCAAATATAAGTGATAGTTTTACTCTATGCTATTTAAGAGGAAAATGTTGCACTTTGCATTGATTGTTATGAGGACTCCAATCACCTTCTCTAGTACAGTCTGTTTCCAGTTACAGCCTAAAATAGTATATATAGAAATGTCCATAAGACATTTGGTAAAGAAATTTAGTTTACATTGATTCATAAAAGTCATAAAGGTTCGATCATCTTCAAAACTTCTTGAGCACCACAATGAAGCTGTGTCCCAATTAAGAGACTGCACGCTTGAAGTACGCATTTCAAGTGCGGTTACGTCACCGCCACACGACGACGGCTGTCCCAATGCGAAGTGTACTTCAAATGCATACTCCAAATGCGCCGTCGAGTTCCCCAAATATCAAGCGTGGTCCGGTGCACGCTTCGTGTCCCATATATCCCACAATTCATAGCGCGGCGGTGGGTGTGGATAATTTTGGGGGGGGATGTGACAGACTTCATAACAACTTTGTACTTGAAAGCTGTGACAGCTCATACCTTAAACATTTCTGAATGAACTTCAATCAATGATAAACCTTTTTTATTGGAAATTAATTTAAGAGAGTTTAAGTAATATTCAATTTCAATCAAAAACAAATTAAATGATGGGGTTGAGTTTTGAAATTTACATTTATATATATGGAATTTCCCTAATAAGATGGAGCGGCCGAAGAGTGAACTGTCAAAACTACTGAATATGACGTCACTTATTTATGTGCGAATGTTTAATAATTAAAGTCAGTCATATATCCACAAACACAACAAGCTGAAAGTTAGTGATATATGTATATGTGTGTGTGTGTGTGTATTTAAATATATATATATATATATATATATATATATATATATATATATATATATATATATATATATATATATATATATATATATATATATATATCATAATAATCTGACAATACTATAATATTGGCCATCTTATATGTACATTACCACAGTGAGATGACTTTAGTCTCATGAACAACATTAACTAATTGTTATTTACTAACTAATCTTAAATGACTGTTCAGCACAGAAATGAAGCCCAACAATCATGTTTTACAGTCCCGTGGTCTCAGCCTCAGATACTCAGCTAATCACAGTGATGTCATGACAAAAATGAATGACCAACAAAACATTTTTCTCCTTCATTTCTGTCAAACAATGCTGTATGTACCGTGTCTCGCGGTTAGTATCATGGTTGCTAGGCAACCTGAACAGCGCGACGAAGCGTATACCGTCCCATTTCACAAGCCTCTCACTTCCGCACTTCCCGTACTTACAGTACGCACCATCCGTAGTACGCGTAGTGTGCGTACTTCAAGCGTGCATACCCTGAATTGGGACACAGCCTGAGGCTGGTATTTTATAGCTTTGAGTAAAAGATATAGATGGATTGTTCTATGTTTTAAATTGATTTGTTTGGTTTTAGACTTACCCATAATCTTCAGTTATGCTTCTGTATTGGTTCACATATTTTTCAGTTCCATTATAAGGATTTTAGGCGGCTGAAGTTTTCGATTAGCTAAAACACTACACTATTGAGGTTTAGCAATCACGTGGCATTAACTTGCCTGTTGTTTTGGATGTGACAATGACTTTGACACTGTAGGAGCCAAGAAACCAGTTCATGCCCATCTTGCAACACCAGAAAAATGTGTATTTGCTGACCAGTTGACAAGTGGTTGATGACAGGCACTGGGAAAGTGATTGCTAAAGCCCCAGGCACAGTCCCCAGTCGGTGACTCTCTGGAAAGCAAAGGTTGCTAGGGGAAAATGTATATACCCTGATTGATCGGATGGAAAAAATCTCATGGAGCACACAGACTTGTTTCCCAGCACTCACTAAATACTGCCTGAACAAGATTAAAACTGTTAAAAAGTGATAACTAGAAACAGAGTCCATTTACCTTCAAAGTAAAAGCTGCGCCCTGGCAAACATGTTGGCTGTAGTACTGAGGCACAGCTTTTACTGTGAAAAATTTTCAACCTTTTATGACCTCTAGTAGTTAGCAAGTGTTTGCACAGAGTATCTTCCATGCAAACTAGAGGAAACTGCGACAATCTCCTAGCAACCAAAGCAACAATAAGGAGGGTTTTGGTGCAGCACTGATTTTGCAATCAACTTCGCAATATTTCGACACACAGCAAGTGCTTAGCTTATGAGATATGACAAATCCGACCGTTATTGCTCTGCTAGTTGTGATCATTTGCAGCTTTTTGAAAATATCCCCACACAATAATTCTGTTAACAGTGAAAACCGTTTCCTGCACGTAAACATCACTGCCTGAAAACAAAGGTTAGCTTGAAGCATATAGCTTCTTGTCAGTACAGATCAAAAAACTGTTTGGATTTCTGATTTTTGTCATTCTACTAACCACCTGTGTTTATTTCTCTTGTTTGTTGTAGCTTGATGAGTGTCTATAGAGTGTAAACATTAATGCACTCAACATAGAGAGTGTAAGTATGGAGTTTTGCTATTTGGCTCCACTGCTAGTTTTGTTCTTTCGGTGCAATGTGTATAAAATGTCTATATGTGAATCTACCTTAGACTAAGATTTTCAAAGCCAACTTTTCAGGAGTATTTGCAACTAGTACCAGAAGTTTTTGGATGACTTTAACATTGCACAGGCTGTCACTGCAGGAGTTGTGACAGAAGTTGTGTCACACACACACACACACACACACACACACACACACACACACACACACACACACACACACACACACACAGATTTAGGATTGGAGCCCCTTGAACAAGACCAGTGGGGAGAGGGAAAAGGAGCTTTGTTGGGAGGGTCAGACTTTGGATGTATGAAGGAGCCTCAAGCGTCACATTTGGGTCCAATCAAATCAGTGATGTTTTCTGGCTATGATATATAAAACAGATGGACAAAAAGTGGGAGTATGATTCTTTTGTTGCAAAAGCTGTTTGGAGTGAAAAAAAATAGCATTCTTTTTCTTTCTAAAGAAAAATGACCTGCACTTTTCAGCTTTCCTTTATATTTAATTAAATGTTATCTGCTTTTCCATGTTGTTTTTTTTATATTCATGTGTGTTTTTTGTCTCCTTGCATGCAGTCAGTTTGACTCCAGCAGTGATTATCTTTCAGGTTCTGTTTCTTCTGTAGCCTGTGTGGCCGTCTGTTAACATTAATAAAATCTCAGCTTCTAACGTGCCCATAATTGTGCCACAGACTTAAGTGTGAATGTCACATTAAAAGAGTGTCTCTGGACATGCGAAGTTGTCTCACACCCTCAAATGACCTCTAACCTCTCAGGAAAACAGTGGGGGAAGGGGGACGCCTGGGACCGTTGGGGGTGGTTTTAGCCACAAGGTGAAAACCTAAGGGCAGGTGCTCCCTGGTGCGCCCCTGTTCCCAGTATAAGAGTCTGGTTGTCCTGTGATGGATGGATCTATCTGAGATGCCAGGACCCTATGGAGCAGAGTCCACAGCAGGGGAGGCACCATCTGGGAAAAGAATGTCAAGGTTGGCCCGAGGGTGGAGATTTATGTCCCAGCCTCAGGTTCAAATGGCAGTGTCTGACGGTGTGTAGACGAGGCGGCAATGACAGCTTTCCTTCCTTCTTGTCCAAAAAGAGTCGGTCCATTTTTGTCTTTGCAGACATCAAGAGGATGAACGGGATCAAACAATGTTAAGGGTCAAGTTTTTTCCAACTGGGCCATATTCTTTTTTCACTGGGTGTCCTTCACCCAGTGACATGAAGATAAACTTAAAAATAATACAGGTAGCAAATGACACAGGCACAAACATCAATCTCTTGTGGTGCCAGTTTTGTTTTCTTATGTCAGTAGAGCTCAAAAAAGGATAGCCGATGTGAGGGATTTTTTGTCTATATCCTTCCTCCAGAGCGTTCATAAATTAAGGACAGGCCGACAGACTGGAACAAACACAGCCAAAGATTTTTTTCTTACCCTGTGGTGGGCATTACCCAAGTTGTTTTCTGGGTCACTTTACCATCCTCTATACACACTCACACGCACAATCCAGCCACAACAAACATGTGAAATAAACACAGGTGGTAAGTACCATGAGTTCATTCTCTGACTACAGAACTACTCATTGGTTAGCTCAGGATAACTGAATCAGAGACCCCGTCAGTTTTTGTTGTTGGGCTTATAAGTGTCTGTGCCGCATAGAGACGTTTGAATGGCAGAGGTATTAAATAATAAAACCCAAAGACACAGATATGTGAGACAGAGGAAATTAATCAGTACATGTGTGTGTGTGCGTGTGTAGTCCAGATAGGCCTTATTGTGGGGGACTGAATATGTTTACACAATCACATTATGGGAATCTATAATCCCTATGAGGACCAAACCATTTACATAAGGTAAAGATATGATTCGTGGTTAGTTTAGCTGAGCAATAAGAAGAAGTGGAGAAGTGGTCATTAAGGTTAGAGAGTGTGTGTGTGTGTGTGTGTTATGTTTGTGTGTTTGTGGGAGTTGGTGTGTGTGAGGACCAGTTTGAGGTTTACACCATCAAAGTGAGGACATTTTGGAAAATGACAAATTGTGGCTGGTCCTTACTTTTCCACACCACCTCAAAGGGGTGAGGGTTTAGTTTTAGGGTCAAAATTAGGTGTAGAAAATGTTAGGGTTAGACACTGTTTAGAGAAAGCCTCACAAATGTGTGTGTGTGTGTGTGTGTGTGTGTGTGTGTGTGTGTGTGTGTGTGTGTGTGTGTGTGTGTGTGTGTGTGTGTGTGTGTGGATGAGGTGGGGGAAGGGGTGGGAGTTTTGGGGTAGCCAGCGCTGTACAAGAGAAGGAACAATGTTCCATGTGGAGTTCATTTTATCCCTTTACTTTGCGGATAATACGGAGAGTGTAGAAGCATAATGCATCTGTGCAGTTAAACATGTTTAGTTGACTGGCATGTACAAGGAATGCGACTCTGTGTGTTTTTATTTTAGTATACAGCACACGAACAAAGACATACGTACTGTGTGTGTGCAGCCTTTACATAGAAGGAAGATGTAGTACAAAAGTGCAAGAATAGGAACCAAACAGGATTTATACATCTCCTCCATAACAGGTCGGCCACGCTCAAGGAAACTTTGTGCGCACATTGCCTCACATATATATATGTTTGTTTAAAAAGATTTTAAATTACAATTCTCTTGTTTTTAATGTATATTGGATTTGTTTCTTCATCACAGTGCGATGTTACATTCGCTGTTTGAGTCTGTCTCACACGCTATGTGCAAAGTAAATTGCCTCTATATAACTTAACGGTCGCCAAAATTTGTAACCACGATGGAATTTTGCTCAAGTCGCCTTTAAATAAAGAGCAAATAATTACAAATAAAAGTCTTAGATATCATAGACAATTAGCTTAAGGGCAGATAATTTAATGTAGTTAAGCTGAAGATATTTTTGATGAGCATTAGGACTGCGTAAAAACTCTATTTTTTATTTTGAGTGTTTGTGAGTGTTGTTAATTATTCCAGTAGCCGGTGTTCATTAACAGCCACATTTTTTCGTCTATCTGTATACAGTGAAATAACGAAGATATTATCTGTTATTCCACCGTTGCACTGTTTTAATGCAGGAGTGATGCAAAAAAGCAAAGCAGACCTGACAAAACACAGCCATAGAGTGAGGTTTTTGATAGTTAAATTGATAGTGGAAGGAATTATTTCAAGCCAAGGTTTAAAATCTCAGTAAAATGTGAATGTAGTTTCTCTTTGTTTCAAGCCATTATACTAGACTAATGCTGGCTGATAGATTCGACTGTGTGCAGTCCATAAAGATGGCGATTTCCTAAATGCTGAAAGACTTGAACTTGTATGCAATTGTGCATATTTGGAGAGCCTAAGCCGTTGGATATCTTGTTTTCTGATTCCTGGATGAAGCAACAGAAAATAACATTTATTTCCAGAAATGGGGCAATCAAAACACTACTATTATCTTGACGCTGAGCAAGTTTGTCACTTTTGGCTTGCAGTTTTAGCTGTAGACATTATGCATGGAATAGATTAGAATAAATGTTATTTTCAGTCTTGTATAGGCTGAATGTGTCATCTGATAGGGCATACGTAACTTCTGGCAGAATGAGGCAGAGCCAAGGAAATGTTTTGGCAGCAACGCTGGAAGCCATTGCCATAATTTAGCCAGGACTGTCAAGAAATTATGTGGAGAGCATTTAAGTATAAATCACAGTGAA
Source organism: Rhamphochromis sp. 'chilingali' (assembly GCF_963969265.1). Taxonomy (NCBI): domain Eukaryota; kingdom Metazoa; phylum Chordata; class Actinopteri; order Cichliformes; family Cichlidae; genus Rhamphochromis; species Rhamphochromis sp. 'chilingali'. The sequence goes on from NC_137948.1 coordinate 29,509,873, forward strand.
AAACAGGAATGACTATGGTTTCTCTCTGGTCACGTAGCATCTTTTGGTGCAGTGGTGATACTGCAGAAAACACAAAACAACCAGAATGTCGAACAATTGGAGCAGAACTTATGAGGAGGCTGTTTCACTGGATGTTTGAGGTTGGAAAAGCCCTCAGCCTTAAAGGGGTGCAATCATTTAGCAAATGTGAGGCCAGTCTTTAAATGTGTGCAGTGGTGTGTCTCCCCATTTTCGGCTAACTCTGGGTCTTTTCCTCTTCGTCTCAGCAGGGCTCTGCAGGTTTATTATGCACCGCCTCAGGCTTGTTCCATCTGCCTCCTTACACCATTAGTCTGAAACACACACACATACATGGACACAAGGTAGGGGTGCTACTCTAAGTCAGGGCTAACATGCTCTCTTCTGGGAGTGCACTGAGGAAAAATAAACAGCCTGGTGATTCTGTCTGGTGGGTCTGTTGGACTACTCAAGACTGGGACTTTTACAGATTACGTCCATATAGGAGAAAACGTCTACTTTTGGAAAGGGTCTCCAAAATAAACTTGCAGAACTGTAAAATAAGAGCACTAGACTTTATTTGATAGAAAACCTTTAACATGAGCTATTAAATTATTAAATGCATAATGAAGTTCATCCAGTCTTTCTCTGGCTATGTGTCCTAGTGCAGCGGTCCCCAACCTTTTTAGCGCCACGGACCAGTTTATGTCCAACAATATTTTCACGGACTAGCCTTTAAGGTGTCGCGGATAAATAGAACAAAATAAAACCAGTGGCGGTACCAAAACAAGAAGATTTACTCATAACACACAAGGAAAGACCCGGGGAAACAGAGTTAACGATAAAAACGATTTAAAAAAACAACGATAAAAAACCAAAAAAAACCCCAGAAAACCAAAAATTTTACATCCATCTACACTTTAATAATTGCTTAGACATGTTTGTAAATTAGAAGACGGCATTATATGGATGTGATCACAAGTTTCAGCTGTCGTAGCTTGGTTAGCAGCTGATATAGTAGTGTAGCTGCTGTGTTGTGACCTTGTGAGTATTCAGTGCACCTCCGTCAGACACATATGAGATATATTTAACTGTTTTATAAAGATATTCGATTTTCAAAAATAAACTATTTTTAGTAGATTATTGTTTTAATATTAAGATACGATCAAAACTCTACTGGAGTCATTTGGTATCCCAACCCGGTACCACGGCAAAACGTGTAATAGACCCCTGTCCACCATGTCCATTTCATGATTTGTCTCTCCAAAATGTGAAATGGACATGGTCACTTTGAGGCTATTAACCATGAACAATTACCAGGAGATGGAAATATAAAACAGCTGACCTCTGAGGATAGGCTAACATTTTCAGTTTTAAAAAAAAGCCATTCTACATCTAAATTTATCTGGCAGAATAAACGACCAAGGGTCAGACTCAAAATGCTAATGTGTGGAAAGGAAAAAGGGGGCCTCAAGTTGCCTAACTTCAGAATGTACTATTGGGCAGTTCAATTAAAATCAATGGCTGCCTGGATTATTCATGATTCAGAAATGCAGTATCTATGGAAGAGTATTCATTACCAGGTATCTCCCTTCGGAGTCTCCCATTTCTCAACCCACAATCACGGAAAAAGATTAAAATAACTAACCCATGGGTCACCGTAAAGATTTGGAACCAAGTGTTAAAAATGTTAAAAGGGAATTTGACGATGTCTCGAGCGGTTCCCATAAATGGAAGTGTTGAGTTCCTTCCATCGTTGTCAGATCGGAGTTTTGAGAGGTGGGCGGAGAAAGGATTGATTGCAGTCAATCAGCTGTTTGAAAAGAATACTCTTAAAAGTTTTGCCCAGCTAAGGGCTAAATATGCTTTATCCCCAGGGGACCATTATAGATACTTACAGTTAAGGGCATAAAGACTGGGACAATATTAGAAGAGAACCAATCGGGTTGGAAAACCATTTTATAAAACTGCTTGAAAAGTCAGGGACATTGAAAAACCAAGTGTCTTTGATCTGCCAGAAACTACTGATTGACATGTCTGATAATACCTATCATATAAAACAACAATGGGAAATGGAGCTCAATATAATGTTGGATGATGTCACACGGGAGAGTGTCTGTTGTGGCTGCCATAGAGGGGTGGGTAGTCAAATGTGGAAGGAATTTGACTACTAAATTAAGATTTTTTTGAACTCCACTGAAAACCTTTCTATCCAAAAGTAGTGTCAGTGATAAATGTTGGAGAGGGTGTGGGTTTGTGGGGGACCAGACGCATATGTGTGTGTTTACATACAAAAGTACTGGATGGATGGATGTCAAGAACATTATACAAAACATATTGTCAGTCAACCTCCCAAAGGATCCTCTGATCTTTTTGTTGGATATCTTTCCTGATGGTTTCTCCTATGAGCAGCACTTTCTCCTGCATCTCCTCCTCATGACTGCAAGAAAAATGATAACAATTCACTTGCTCAAACCAGAAACACCCATGGTTGCCCAGTGGCTTCTGAAAACTAGACATGTCTATACGATGGAACGGATAACAGCTCAACTACAACTAAAAGTGCCAACCTTTGAGAAAAAATGGAGACTAATTATAGAATATCTTGAAAGGACACTCAAGCCTTAACGTCTGTGCTTAGGTATTGGTATGTATGTATATGTATATGTGTATATATGTTTTTTCTTTTAAATTAAGTTTTTGAATAACCCTCACCATTATATGCTGCAGATTTGGTCTCAGGTCATGTTGTTGATGTGAATTGCCTTGTTATTTTTGGCAATAAAAGTAAAAATAAATAAATAAAAAAAAGCCATTCAATGTAATTATTAAACTACACGCAGACACATAATTATTGAGCAGTTGATCAGTATTTCACACACAGTACATGTGCGTCACACTAATAAGGTTAGTTAGCCTCTACTGGCCTTTTTATGTATATTAATTTTCTTTATTTTTTTTTATTTTAAGTGTATTTACTCTTACATTTTTCAGTTGCTTAACTCATTATTACTTTTTTTTTTTTAATTTGTCTACTATTGGTGGAATTGAGGAAAACATGGTTAAAATCGAAATGAATTGTTAACATAAGATATTTAGGTTGTTAAGTTCTGTTTGCATTCTTCATTCTCTATTTATGGTCTTTATGTTTACATTTTTTCTACCATCATTGAAACTGAGGGCTACAATGTATAATTTAAAAACCTGGATGCCAAAGGAGGGAAAAGCTCCTTATCTAAATCTTCATTTATTAAGAAAACAGACACAATGCATGACTGCTTCCCTGATGCTTGTGCCATAGCGTCACTGTTAAACCTGCCATTACTTTGTCACATTTTTCACTGATACTATTTTATGTGTTGTGTAAAATGTCTTGCGAACCATTTCCCATTTATACAGCACTTACATATTCATAGAATAAAAGCGTTACAGGTGTTACCTTTATTTTCCAACATACCTGAGTTACCGAGTCACTTTTCCATCACACTTCTAGTAACAGTTTGTTTGAATATTATGTCGATATTAAAACTAATTTAAAAAATCAACTAAACAAACCAATATCAGCCAAAGTGCTTCACGTGGTTTTGCTTTTAATTGTTATTCTACAGCACATTCGTATGTATATCATTTGTTTATACTCCCTGTAGTTTTTGGCAGGGAAAAAAAGTTGGGCGGATGTTGGCACAATGTATGTTTTTCTAACACATCTTTATAATTTAATGGTTTTGTCCCTGTATTCAAACTGCAAGAGCAAATAGCAAGTCCAATCCTGTTTCATGGTTTTGAGCCACTTTTAGGCATAGAGGATCGCTGATACATAAGCTTAAAAATAGACATATTTAACATATTTAATCTTTTATTTGTTTTAAAACTATTAAAATACAGTTACGTGAAAAAGAAAGTAAACCCTCTTTTTACTTGTAATGTTTTATGTATCAGGACAAAATAAAAAGGACATCTGGTCATTACCAAGTTTGAAAATTACTTAAATACTGAGATGAATAACAGCACATGTCATGTTCCACCGTATCACTATTCATTTAACAAAAATGAATCTAAAGTGTAGAAGCGGTGTGTACACAGAGTAGCTCAGTAGCTTGTAGAACTACCTTTAGATGTAAGAACTTAAAGTAATCAATTTATCAGTCTCTCACGTCATTGTGGAAGACTTTTGACCCACTCTTCTTTACAGCGTTGCTTCAGTTCATTGAGGTTTGCAGGCATTCATTAATGCACAGCTCTCTCGAGGTCCCACTACAGCATTTCAATCAGGTTGAGGTCTGGACTGGACCATTGCAAAAACCTTGATACTTTTTCAGCTATTCTGTTGTAGATTAGCTTTCAGACAAATGGCCGTACATTTGACTCCAGAATACTTTGGTATACAGAAAAGTTGATTCAGTGACTCACCTCTACCACTGTGCTTGACTCTGTGCTTGCTGCTATGCTGTATTTGTTGCATTATGGCCAAACATCTCCATTTTTTTTTATCTGTCTAAAAGACATTGTTCCAAAAGTCTTGTGGTTTGTTCAGATAAATCATTGCAAATTTAAGCTCTGCTGCCATGTTCTTTTTAAAGACAAGAGGCTTTCTCCTGGCAACCCTTCCAAACAAACCATACTTTTTTTTTTTCGTACTGTCATGAATTTTAATGTTTATCAAGTTTAACATGTTGACTGAAGTTCTCCTGGGAAGACCATGGCAGCTGTCTTGTATGTTGTTAACAGTCTTTTTCATTCTAGGAGGGTTTGAATACTCGCTGAATACTTTTATAAAGGTGTTCACAGTCACTGATGATCAGCTAATCAAGAGTGTTTCATTAGCAGCCTCTGCCTGCTTCTTACTTTCTCTAATCCTTAAGATCTAAGAAGGTGCTATTTTTAAGTCCTGCTGAGGCTCATTCTGGGTAAAATCTCATTTTTCTCAGCTATGAAATGTGTCCTTGTTGTGGTGTCACAACTGTGAATGAATGCCATACCTTTATTTACACTTGAGCCCATGTCTGGTATTCCGGAGGTCAGTGTGGGTCAGCTGCTAACCTACTGCCACCATCACTAAAATGTCTGTTTTCCGCCTCTCAAAGTCCTGTGATGAATGTATGTGAGGTTATATTTTACAACCCAAACTGTCAAATGGCAAATGATCAGTGACTTGTACCAGCATACTAATTAGTTTGTGTACTGGAGAACTGTAGGAAGCAACTTAACATCCTATAATTATGTAATTTTATCAAAATATTGAATTCAATTAAACATATATGCATTCGGAAACACTTTACATATTTAAAAAAGTGCTCACAATAAAAAGCTAAGGAACAAAAAAGTTCTTCATTGAGATGTTTTTATCAAGCAACAGGCGGCTACCTAGAGTCAGGTTGGGGCACAGTACTGAAGAGCGAGCTAAATGTGCTAAGATTTTTAAAAAGCACGGTCACGGGAAATTAAAATGAACTTTGTGAAGTGCAGAGAGAAAGTGCTGAAGATTTAAAACATCATTGCATAAAAGATGCTGAACAAAGAAGGCTATCACTCATTTCTGCAACACTATGCCCTGTGGTCACCACTTGTTTGGAGGCGATTTCTTTCTACAATAGCACAATGACAATTTAAAGGCCTCGATTTCAGAAAAAGCTGCAATACAGTATTATTCTTATGCAAGGTGCTTTAGGAAGCTAGACCCAAAAAAGTCAGCTGCTGATGTATTTCTTATTTGACTCAAACTGTGAAGGACAAAATAATAAGCATTATTATTTCCACTATTTAAAATTACCTCATTCCTTTCTTTTGTCGTTGTAACCGATTTGACAAGTAAATGGTGGCTTTTGATAAGATAAGATAAGAAAAAAATTATTTTGCACTCAAGTTTTGTGAGTAAAAAAGTGAAGTTTTGAGGGGGTTTAACTTTTGTGGAATGAGTGATTTGGAGAGTGGCAGGACTTTATGATGCTTTCCACCATATGGATGGAAATTCTGTACATGTAATTTAGAAAGCACTTTAGTGACTGCAGTTCTGTCACCGCAAAGTTGTAAATATTCCATCAGAGCCCTTCACGGTGTGAGTCTTCCAGTTTCAGTATGAGTCAGCGGTCAAAGAGATAGACCTGCTCTCCGTGCTGATCCAGAAATATATATTTTGTGTGCTTTTGGTTGTAAAAAATAAACATTTTGTTGTTATTACTGTTATTATTTCTTACCCAGCATGTGAGTAGTACTAATTACATGACTCTATACTAGTCCTCAGTAGAGCAGTAGTTAAACATTTTGACATTTCACTCATTTGTGAGGTTGCGTCAGGAAGGCCATACATCTGGCATAAGAATCTGACAAATATAGCATGTGTTGCTACCTGCTGTGGTTGATGCCTTATGAATAAAGAAACAGCTGAAAGCAACTTTTTTTAAATTTAGATTATTTAATCTGTAAAGGAATAACAACGACTATGGTAGTAATTCCTTTTTCTTTTTTTTTTTGCTATTTCAAGGTACTGCTCCTAATCAACAGCTTCAACCTCAAGCTTTTAGACTCTGAACCTTTGAACAGAGCTTATGGTTAGCTGAACTCAGCTAACACCTGTTGCTGGGTGATACTCTACAGACATAAGAGTAGGATACACATACACACTAATTTGACATTGTGATAAAAACAGATGTATTTCCATAAATGGTGGAGTTATTGCTGTCTTTAATCACCCTACAACGACTGGTCAAATCACACAAATACAAATGAATATTCTTACCCTCCACGTATTTGCCCATTTCTCTGTGCAATGCATGCATCTGTAATATGGATTTGGTTATGCCAAAGCCTGGTATTTGTGTCCCAGCTGCTGCACTGAAACCCCATACTGAGTCAATTAGACCTGTACAATAGGAACATCAATTACGCCAAGCAGGCACGATCTATATAACTCAAGGGGCTCTAACGAGATTAATTCCTCTTGGATGGGATGAATACCTTCCCAAATGTTTGTGTAGAAAAAGAGTGATTCAAGTTGACACGCTCATTAGTGCATTTCAAGACAATGTTCAGAGCCGTACAGTTGATTCTCAGTTTGGTGCCTCTGAATATAAGTAAAGGTTATCAGTCAAGGCTTTGTAGAGGACTAAGCATATTTTGTAGTTTCACAGTTAACACCAAGTAAAACCATCTCGGTAAAAATGAGTAAAGAATTTTGACTCCAGCTTGCAAAATTATTCATTATCATTATTATTAATAATAACTTTATTTGTATAGTACTTTTTAAATCCCGTGGTTACAAAGTGCATCACAAAAAAAAAAAAAAAAAAAAAAAAAAGCCACACATTAAATACAGACACATGCAGTCCAGCACAACTTACACACATTAGATACAGATTATGGTCAAAATTAACAGGAGAAAGATCAAAGAAACACTAAACTATAAAAATGAGTTTTCTGCAGTCATTAAATAAAAACATACAGATTGAGCTGATCTGATAGGCTGAGGAAGTTTGAAAGTTTAAGTGCTCCAACCTCAAAAGCGTTGTTGCCTTTGGTTTTAAAAAATGAGAGTGGAACAGTTAGGAGCCCCTAATCAGAAGATCAGATTGCTGTTATAAGGTCACAGTAGCTCTGCTATAAAGGCAGGAGCGTGTGTGTGTGTGTGTGTGTGTGTGCGTGCGTGCGTGCGTGCGTGCGTGCATGACATGGACTACTTTTTTCCTCAACTCAACACACAGTTGGTGTATCAGTGAGCATTGACTATAGCTGGATATGTGGGGGAGACTTACACCACGGAGCCACTGTTCATTATAATGAAAAACATGTCACCTGGTGCAGCGCTGTGCCTCATTCATGTGTTTCCTGTTTCAGACTGACAGTAATGGATGTCAGTGACACAGTGAAGGAAACTTGATTTGCCTTTGGCTGCAAATTTCATTCTTGGATCAATTTGTTTTTGTTTATGGCTTTTTAATGAGATTTGTTGACAATCAAAAATATATAAATGATTAGCAGACCTGTCCTTTCATTTACTGAAAGCTAATGTATGAAGCTGTATGAGCCTGTCTGCGTGGAAATGGTAAAACAAAACATACCAAATGAAAAACAGCAGGCCTGCGTTTGCATCATAGTTTGCTGATGCTCCTCACACTAAGACAAGTCTTATAAACAGTCAATAAATTGATGTCTCGAAACATTTGCCCCTAGGGTCCAACTTTGTTTTGAGCTTTGCCCCAGTCTGTGATCATATCTGTCAGTAGTTTGAGTCTTTATGAAAGAAAAAGAATGAAAGAAATGAGAGGAGCATTGTTAAGTAAAAACAGTCAAAGCATGGGGGCGAGGTTACTGAGCTAAAGATGGGATGACGAGCTGCTTCTCGATTTTACACAGAGTTGTAATGAGAACCTGCTGGGGTAACGCTCAGCTCACGTCTCCGCTGAGCCCCCAAACTTAAATGTCTGTGAAAGTGCATTTGTAATAGAGGCTTTGTGTTTGGAGAGATAAACCCTTAAACACTGTTAGACTTGATCCAGGCCATCCCCCACCCTTTGGATCTGGTTAATCTTTGATTTAAGACTTTGGTTCTTGTAATTTCCAAAGCTGAGATGAAGCCCTGACGATGCACTCCTCTGTCTGTTCGCCCACATATTTTACATATGCGATTCTGCAGCATATCTCCCATAACGGTTTGCATATGAGGCCTGCTTAAATCTGATCTTGTTTAGTGGCCCTGGGGGTAGATTTAGTAACGCGTTGCGCCATCGCAAACTGCACTTTGGTGAAAAAAAAGTACTGTCAATACTTACAAAGAGAGCGCAGTGACAAGAGTGTGTATAAGAGCTGGGAACTACAACTGACCCTGATGCATATGTGTTTCTGGGAGTTCCTTTCCCAAGGTGCAAAAAAAGGGAGGAGAAATTTTAAATCAAGTGCACAAACTGATTTACTAATGTCTGCAACTGAAATTTACTATCAGCACAGGGCAAACCCATACTTATCACACTTGGGCTTTAAGTTAATGTGTTTCCATAGGTCACTTCCTGTTAAAAGGGAGTTTTTCCTTCCCACTTTTGCAAAGTGCTTGCTGAAGGGGGTGTCTGTGCATGGCGGGGCTGTATTATTACTGCATTATTGTAGTCTTTACCTTACAATATAAAGCGCCTTGAGGTGACTCTTGTTGCGATTTGATATATACATAAACTGGAATTGAATTGAATTTGCTGGTGATAAGAGAAAATTAAAAATAGAAGAATCTGAAACAGGTTACGAAACAAGTCTCTGGAATTTATGCTAATAATCGTGTTCAATTTCAAAGTCAAAAGTCTCCCTGCTTTGTTAGTTCAACCAAATTACAAAAATGACATAGCATTTAGGTCACTTACTCTAAGTGGGATATTGTCTATGAAGAATAGGTGAATTGCATGAGAACAAACAGGCACTGGATGAATGTTAAATGTATCCATCATAGTGCTATTAAACTGGTGAAAGTGTAATCCTCAACCCCCACAGCACTGCGCAGCTGCAGCTGTCATTGGGCCACGGAGGCAATATGTAACATGTGCCACTGCAAAGGTTTTGTTTCATTGTTTTAAAAAAAGAGTGTTGAAATTGCAGAAATTGTTTGACTTACTTTTAATCAAAAGCATAAATCAAGATGTAAAAAAAGAAATTAACCAGCATAGTGAAACAGCTGTTTCCTAAGAAGCAAATGACATGATGCTGAAAATTCAAATGGATAATGAAAAGTTCATCACCCCAGAGGAACTATCATGCTGATGCTTCTCTCCACTTTTGAATGAATGCTTCAGTTATCTGCTGGACGCATCGCAAAGTTTTTTCTTAGTTCTGGACAACAGTGGACGTCTATGGCACTTTGTGACATAAGCTACTAAGCAACACTTACTAGTGGAGGAATTTCAGTGTGGCTTGGGAGGAGATTTATTCCAAATAAGAAAAACATAAATCCTTAGATTTCACCTTTAATTTTGAGGGCATGCAACATTGCAACCCTGTTCTATTTTTTTCTATAATTATTATAAAGAAAATTATTTTATTTCAAATACAGGAAATACACCATTGGGACATGAATTCGCTACCACTGCTGCTGTCCTCTAACGATTCTTGGAAATAACTGCAGCTGTATCTGCAGGAGGTAAACGGTTTAACACTTCATGTAAGTGTGCAAAACTGTTCTTAAGATACTCTTTAGATGTGCCAGGTTCACCAAATCATTTATATATTCTGTCTTGTTTTCTTATGGAAAGAAAAACAGCAAAGCGAGCCCTTTCAAAACTGGCACACGTGGACCCATAAACTTTAATGACATGTTTAATTCAGAGCAAATAAACTACAACTGTTTTCAGTTCAAATACCTTTTTGACTATTACTTAGAACAAGTGACTCATAACCTTTTGGAATGATCGAAGGAATATAAAGGAGCACTGACAACACAGGAATCAGTGTGTGGCACTTAATTAATGCTCCTCAGGTCTTCGCCACTGGAAACAAAAGCCACGTTGCTGCAGGGCTCTCAGGCAGCAGGCATCTCACAACAGATATCTGGATTTGGGTAAGTAAAAGCCAAAAGCATGTGCATATCTCCACGGGGGAGTAGCCTAAGGAGGAAAATATGTTTCTGTGATTTTGCTGAACTGATCCAAAGGCCAAAGTCCTAATTCATTTCAGCTCCATTCAAGTGAATGTGAAGAGGAAGTTCAAGCCTGAGAATAACCACGCTGCTCTCTGCAGACGTGACTGTAGCTCATGGGGGTCTGCGAGTGGACATGAGCCAGAGCTGCAGTGCCGGAGGAGGCAGATTTGGTTTCACCCCTGGGTGTGCTTTGTGCAGGTCTGCTTCTCACACCAGGGCAAACAATATTTCACCATGTGGTATGGAACCTGCAGACCTGCCCGGAGAATTTCACCACTCCTAATGATGGAAAATTAACGCTCCAGTGAACTGAGCTAAATGCCCCTACTGACATTTCTAAACTATTTGCAAAAAAAAGAAAAAGAAAAGAAAACGGGGGATCACTCAGGATGAATGTCTGTTGATTTGGGCGTAATGAGGGGAACCTGTCAGACGCATTTGTTTTAATTTCCACGGAGAGCCAGAGATTAACTCGGGGGAGGGAAGCTGTCAAGAAAGCGACTGGTGATAAAATACTACGAGCCATAATTAGAAATCAAAAATGCCTCTACGCCCCAAAGGAGTAAGAATTTCGCGGGGAGGGGGGGGGGATCTTTGACCGAGAAGACAAATTTGTCCACATGGTTCACCTGATAGGAGGAAAACCAAATGTGCTGAATGAAGAGGTCTTTGCGCATATTATACAGACTCCTCCCAGACATGCCGGGAAGAAAACCTCCTGTCACAGTAGAAGCCTGCCACTGACAGAAGCTCCGTCCAAAGCCTGAAACTTTCACATACACCAGACAGCATGAGAGCTTTGACTCCGACCGTGGCGGTGCTGTGGGTGATAACAATACCCTGCCTGCAAGCAATCCACGGACTGTATAACTTCGGCCAGCATGAACTATTCTACAAGAAGAACAACTGCAAGGCAATCCCTGCAAATCTCCTGCTTTGCCACGATATAGAGTACACGGAGATGCGCCTCCCGAACCTGCTCGGACACGAAACCATGAACGAAGTACTGCAGCAAGCGTCGTCTTGGATCCCGCTGGTCCAGAAACAGTGTCACCCGGACACGAGAAAGTTCCTCTGCTCTCTTTTCGCTCCGGTCTGTCTGGACGATTTGGACGAGCCCATACAGCCGTGCAGGTCTCTCTGTGAAAACGTCAAGCGCGGCTGCGCGCCCGTGATGTCCGCCTTTGGCTTTCCGTGGCCAAAGATGCTGGACTGCGAGCGCTTTCCACTCGACAATGACCTGTGCATACCGCCTGCAAGCATCGACAGCTTTGCGCCAGCCACCAAAGAGGGTAACCAGGCGCAAACATTCTGCATGAATCCCAAATTCACTTTGAGGCACACTGGCTCAAAATTCACACATATTTGCAGCTTCATAAAAAAAAAAAAAGTTAAACAAAAAAATTAAAATCGACGCATGTGTTCTAGTCATGTATATTTAGTAAATGCACAAATCATTTTTTAATATTTGCCTCATTTGATTCCCGTTTCAGCGCCCAGGGTGTGCGATGCTTGCAAGGAAACTGATGAAAATGACAACGAAATTGTTGAGAACCTCTGCAAAAATGACTTTGGTAAGTCTCCCCAACCCATGCATCAGAGCATTAGTACATCAAGGTCAGCATAGCTTAGGGGCCCCTGAGAGCTCGCCGAGTTGTCTCAGGGCAGCATGAAGAGGAGAATCAGTTAGGCCTCCACCCCTGCATGGATTTCCCACGTCTTTCATAAGTGAGCATTTCCTTCATCTCTCGCTCTCTTTCTTCGTTCTGCATGCACTAAAGCTCTGAAAATCAAAGTGAAGGAGATCGCCTACATCAACGGCGACACCAAAATAGTGCCGGACACGAAGAGCAAGGCAATCTACATGGTGAACGGCGTGACGGAGCGAGACCTCAGGAAGACGGCGCTGTGGCTGAAGGACGGGCTGCAGTGTATCTGCGAGGAGATGGACGACATCAACGCCGCATACCTCGTCATGGGCCAGAAGATGGATGGCCATCTGGTCATCACCTCTCTGAAGCGCTGGCAGAAGGGACAGCGCGAGTTTAAAAGGATTTCACGCAGCGTCCGCAAGTTACAGTGCTAGGGAAGAGGGGGGAGGAAGAGGTGGGGTGGGTACCTGCATGTTAAGGTTGAAGGTCAAGTTTTGTTGAAGGAGTCCTTCTTTTGTGGTCGCAGTTCTGGTTTTTCTGCTCTAGAGCGCAGCAAAGACGTTTGCCTGGCCCCAGAGGACGCACAGCTTACTGTTTCTCTCATTGGTTTATCATTGAATACAGATAATGTTTAAAAAGAAGAAGAAGAAGTTGAAATGGGGTATAAAGTATAGATAAACACGCTTGAATAAACCAAAAATCTTTTATTTGACTCTAAAACTATAACTGTGGTTTTTATTGTGAAAATCAGACTTCCAGACAGACTTCCATTCAGTTTGTACGCACCGGTAACATTGGTGCCCCCTAGCTGCCAATTTCAAACTGTGCGTCCCTCCCCAGCGAATGGTCTTTGCTGCGGCCCCATCAGTTACAGTTAATTGCACTCAGCTGCTGTCCAAGGTCCAGAGCAATCACAACTTACACGGAGAGAGTGAAAACTAGCAAAGCTTTGAGTCCAGGATTTGAAAATGACTGACTCTACTTATCACTGGCAGATGTGTCATCCTGGTAAAGCTCACAGAGTGAGCTCGTCAGACTTTTAGGGCGTTTTTCTCATCTTTTCCAGGAGGTCAAATCAGGTGTTAAATCTTTTAACATTATTGTTTTTTTTAGCCGTCATTTCTATAAAAGCCCCATTTAAAATCAACAACAACACGCAGACCTGGACAGCTTTGAGATCAGCAGCAACAGATCTGGTGATGTACTGCTTGGATTAAGTTAACAATGTATTCTCATCTTATAGAAAGTCACTTCTGCCTCAGATGCTAACGCGGATTCATTTTACACAGTGCCCAGCGATTAAAGCTGTGATCCAGGGGTGCCTAGCGCGAAGCATACAGCAAATATTTGTAGTTTTGTATTCCTACCATTTCCTCAAATGAGAGATAGCTGGCTATATTCTCTTCCCGTTCAGTATTTTAATAATTCTTGGTAAACGTTTTGTACTTGAGCAACTGCATAATTTTCTACCACCATATGATAAAAATATTTTTTTACTCCTAGACACTCATGTGTCATGTAAACATTCAACTTTGCATCTTCATTCTGAGTGACGCAAACTGCTTCTTGGTATTGATGATTGGACGGTTTTGATGAGCAGGTAGTTTGGTAAATGCAAGTAACTGTGTGTCTGTGTGTGTGTGCTTGAAACATAAGTCATTTTGGATGTATTACAGTGTAAATATCAAATACTGTCATTTATTCTTGTGTAAAGTTTGCAGCAATTAAAAGATACAAAGTTAATATTTGAAATGAGCCGGTCCATTGCTGTGCACAGGAGAGAGGTCGTTTTCCTACTTTAAAATAATCTTGATCCCACAGCTATAGGATAGAGAAACATACTGATTTAACACTGCCATCTAGCGGAATTCACTGTTAAAAATCTGATCATAGATCACTGGATATGCACTCACCGGCCACTTTGTTAGGTACACCTGTTCAGATTCTCCTCTATGCAAACATCTCATCAGCCAATCACGTGGCAGCACGTTAGTGTATTTAGGCACATAGGCATGGTCAAGATGACCTGGTGAAGTTCAAACCGAGCATCAGAATGAGGAAGAAAGGTGATTTAAGCGTGTTTGAACATGGCATTTGTGAATATTTCAGAAGCTGCTGATCTGCTGGGGTTTTCCAAAACAGCCATCACTGGGTTTTACAGAGAATGGTCCAAAAAAGAGAAAATATCCAGCAAAAATAATAGCAACTTGTTAGAACCAAAGTACACAGAAGAACATCTCTGAATGCACAACATATCAAATGTACACCTGTGGTGGGCTGCATCAGCAGAAGTGGGAACCACTTCTGTCAACTAAAAACAGGAAACTGAGACTACAATTTGACCAGGCTCACCAAAACTGGCAACAGAAGACTGGAAAAAGGTCGCCTGGTATGATGAGTTTTAATTTCCTTTGCAACATTCGGCTGATAGGATCCAGATTTAGCATAAACATAATGAAAGCATGAAAACAATGGTTGAGGCTGCTGCTTGTGTAGTGGTGGTGTGCATTTTCTTGGCACACTTTGGGCCACAGCCTACTTAAGTATCTTTTGATGGCTGCTCCCAGCAGAATAACTATGCCACATACCATGTCATGTTCTCACACTGTACACTGTACTCAAATGGTCTCCACGGTCACCGGATCATAGTCTCAGTGTGCAGCCGACAAATCTGCAGCAATGCTATCACGTCAATATGGGCTGATATCTCTAAGGAATGTTTCCAGCACCTTGTTGAATCCGCGTCATGAAGAATTAAAGCATTTCTGGGGGCAAAAAGGGGTCCAACCAGATACTAGCAAGCTGTACCTAATACAGTGACCAGCAAGTGTAACGATGCCAGTTTGTATTTTAACATTTAAATATTTAAAAAGTTAACAGTTATAAGATCCATAAAATTAATTGTCTTATTGTAAGATTTGCTTCTGAACACATTGAGGTTTATTCAACACCTTTAGTAATTTTTTTAAATCACTTGAAGCTCCAATCAATCGGTGTTTAAAAGGCAGATAAAGAACAACTGACACTAGTAAATGTTCATTATTTTTGATTTTCTCTTTCATCTTTGATCACTCAATCTAAAGGCTTCTTACATTCATGATGAAAAGATTAATATTTTCACTTGAGGAGCTATTTTCTCTTATGTCCCGGCTCATAAATTAAAGAAAGAGAAAGGACAAACACCCTCTAGATCAGGGGTGGGCAGTTCATCTAATATTGAGCAGAACTAAGTTCACCTTATCGTCCCCAGTTCTCACGTGGCCACTTGGGAAACCTAATTCCCCACTCCTGACCAGCAGTGTGGTCTAGCCCTTGATGTCAGAGATCTAAAAGAGAAAAAGGGAAGGGGAAACTGGAAAATAAGTGTTCTTTCCAAATTTTTCCAATCACCAAATGAAGCAACAGGTGACCTAACAAATTCCTGAGCCGACACAGGAAAAGCCCCAGCACATGATACCTTACCAAAGGTCTATACTGAACACAGAAAATAATAACCCAAGACCCATGAAAAGGTCGACATAAAAGCCACAAACCAAGTTACTACCACACATCAAACAAACATAGCAACATGTAACAGTAGGCAAAAGGAATCTGTTGCCACCACAACGCAAACTGTCACATAAAGCGTGGTCCTAAACCACAAAAGGGTTCTCAAAGTAAAGTAAACACACAAATGTCCAAGTACAAATGGAGACCCACACCCACACACATGATCACAAATAGCGTGGTCGATACCACAGAAAGTTATTTCATTCGCCTAGTGAGCAGCAGCCACAAGTGACCTACCAAAAGTGGGCTAACGCTAAAGGTCACAACAGAAAAAGACTCACTTCATCTTTAAATAGCAACCGATAAATGTTAAAGCACACTCTTGGAAGTTCATCGAATGCTGTAACAAAAATAAAATATACGGTACTATATAATTTTATTATGATGGTGGATTATGGTAGTCCACAGCAAATACACAGCTTTCCTGCACTGAGCAGAAGACCATCAGTGGCCATATAAGACCAACAAAACCTGAAGACCTCTGTTTTAGGTTATCAGGCAACAGCCAACCATCATATTCAATGACGAAAACCGACTTTTTAATGATTTCGTTGAACTTTTCTTTTTTCAAGATGGAAGGATTGTACAGCGTGCATCTTTAATGGACGCTGTACAATGGACGCTGGCTGTAGCTCAGGTGGCAGAGCAGGTCAGCCACTAATCAGAAGGTCGGTGGTTCGATCCCAGGCTGCCTCCTGGCTGCATGCCAAATATCCTTGGGCAAGATACTAACCCCGTGTTTGCCTACTGGTGGTGGTCAGAGGGCCCGGTGGCGCCTGTGTCTGGCAGCCTCGCCTCTGTCAGTGCGCCCCAGGGCAGCTGTGGCTACAAGGTAGCTTGCCATTACCTGTGTGTGTAAAGCGCTTTGGGGTCCTTAGGGACTAGTAAAGCGCTATACAAATGCAGGCCATTTACCATTTAAAGAACTGGGTGCACAAGTTTGAATTGATTTTGATTTTCTTTAATCAACAAAATAAACACAGGCAAAATATTATACATGGACTCACTTAAATCTTTTAATAACTGGTGCTGAAGATTCCACAGTGTTTTTACCTTGACTAGGCTCTTCTTGACTAGACTAACTTCTCATTAGTGATCATACATGATTAATAACCGCTGACAGTTTCTTTTTACCAGCATAGAGCATAGAAAGGATTTATTTGTTGGCACTAATTGGATTGACCAATACTCAGAAAAATGGGAAAGTCCAAGAAACTCAATGAAAATCTAAGAAGTGAGAATACAAGTTTGGAAGGTCTCTTGGGGCCATTTCTACCCAACTGCAAATTCCAAGAGCACCAGTTCAAACAGTTGTACACAAGTACAAATTATTTTTATGTGTCACCACTTTGCCAAGGTCTGGAAGAAGAGCATCACTCTTAGATGAAAGGAAATTGGTTGAGATATTCAAGAACGACCCAGGAACCACCAAGCCTGCCATGAACTGGAAACACTATTGGAATACCAGCATTTACAGAGTTTTACATCATCGTGGACTGAGAGGGTGCCAACCAAGGAAGAAGCCCCTGCTCCAAAATCAGAACCTTCAAGTTCGAGTGCAATTTGCAGCTGCCCACTTGGACGAGCCAAATACTTTGTGGAGAAAGGTTTTATGGCCAGATGAGACAAAGATTGAGCTATTTAGGCACACTGATAAGAGGAGGTTTGGAGGAGTAAAGGTGAGGCTTTCAAATCTAAGAATACTGTACCAACTGTCAAGTATGGTGGGGTAGCATCATGCTCTGTGGCTGTTTTGCTGCCAGTGGTACTGGTACATTGCACAAAGTGGATGGAATAATGAAAGAGGAGGACTATCTCCAAATCTACACCTTTCCCTCAAATCAAGAGCTAGATGGTTGAAACTTAGACAATTGGATCCAAGTTTGGGACTACGGTCCCAAACACACATCAAAAATGGATTTTGAATGGATAAAGCAGGATTCTGCCAAGAAGAGCAGTCAAATATCCAGCCAGAATTATGCCAGAAAGTTGTTGATGGCTGCCCAAAGCACCGAGGTGTAACTTACTAAGGGACATTTAAATTTGCGTATATGCATGTATTTGAGCCTATATGTCTAATTGTTAATCTGTGTGGATTACAGAAAAACCTAAATAAATTCAAACGTATACTTTCAATTTGTGTTTTTTGCGTCATTGAAATGTATGCTGTACAATCATTCCACCCTGGAAAAGAAAAGTTGAGAGAAATTGCCACAATATTCATGCCGACAATGAATCTTTGTCAGTGCTGCACCCGGCTTGAGGAAGCTTTAAGCACTAACCTTGGAAAGAGGCACCAGACCACAGATATATTTAACTACTGATCTTTAAAGTGTTATCGTGTAAGTGTTATGGGGGCATAACGCTTACATGATTATTATAACTGTTGGTGCTTCATTTTCCATGGACTTACTGTTTCGGCATTGCAACAAGTACTTAACAAAGCCTCTTTTCATAGCGGAAACTCTGAAGTTTATATATTTCCATTCTACAAGTTACTGTACTACTTAACATGAATGGTGTTTAAGGTGTTTTGCCACCTGTTCACAAGGTGTCAACCGATGACTCTTTCAGGAAGTCCCAGACATTTTACTGTCACATGAGTTCTGAGACTTGCCAATCACATGAATGAAGGTGTGAATCATCAATAAGAAGGGGTGGTGTTGCTAGGATGAGACTGTAAAAGAAGGCCATAGAGAACTGAAGTGATTCAGGTCAGCATTAGGTTTTTTTATAGACAGAATCTTTTGTGGAATCAGTTAGTTTCCACCCTGACACTTCTTCCCACCTTCCTACAATTTTTTACACACTTTACACCTCAATTCTTGCTGTTGTAACAAGCGTCACATGACTGCCATGTGACATTAAAAGACATTAAGCTTCACACCTCTCATGTCTCTTGGTGTGATTGACCCAGAAATACCTGGGACTCCCCACTGGCCAATACAACTGATGAACACTCTTGGTCTTTAACTCGGTACTCCTACTGTCTAGACAGTAGTTTCATTTTGACCCGATAATGCTTAGTACACTCTTCTTGTAGTCCAGCGATGAACCTAAATGGAGCACATGTAGTAAGTGTGACCTATATATGCTAGTTACTGTGCATTTTGTTTAAAGTGTCTGAGAAAAAGGTTACACACGTAAACTTGGAACCGTTTCAGCTAAACGATTACACACACTGTACTCTATTGGGTGTATTTATTTATTTATTACCTCCACATAAATATCTAGGTTCTTGGGACCCGTATTAAGACTATACATCCAAAGCAAAAATTCATTGCTAAAAGCACATCAGTCCATGATTCAACAGTATGTGTTACATCTGTATTTTATACAAAATTGCATAAAAATAAAGCCAGCTACAAACTGCAACAACAAGTATAATGAATTAATTTGGAATCAGTGGTGTTCTTTGTCATCCATGTGTAATTACGTTTTTGTAGTGAACCCTTTTTAGGTAGCACTTAAAAAAGAGAAAATGCATAAGAAAAGTAAAGATCACGATCCGTTTATTCATGAGTATTCCCAGTTTGCAGTACCAAGAGGTCACCATGAACTGGAGCTGCTTCCAGTACAGCTTGGGTAAATTCTTGATTTGCTACCGTAAGAGACATTGTGTCACTTCCCAAAATTTCAGAACAAAAACCAAACAAACACACACAAAAACGGGATGACAATGTTCAGTCATAGACCGCTGCATCCTAAAATCAGCCATTAATACGGCACCGGTGTGGTCCTTAATGCGTAATTCTTTGAATGACAATGCATTGCGGTGCATTTAAAGCTGTGGGAAAAATTAAAGCCTGACAAAAATGAGTGGCGCGCATGGGGAATTTGTTATGACACTACGAGTAAATGCCCTAATGTGACTTTTAGGGGACTGAATGTGTAAAAACCCGGTAAACTACCGCTGGGAAATTAGCGTTTTTCATTTAGTATAATCTGATATTCCTTTCAATATTATAGTTTATACTTTCTGTAGAAACCAACAGCAAGCAGCATTTGGGTTGTATAAAATAAAGTTGACTAAAGTGCAAGCCATTCCCTTTTCTCCCTTTTAAGCCAAAGCTATGCATCCTTATAATAATGGTGGCACTAATAAAACACCGGTAAACATTTTTTTTTTTTACATAACTTAATTTTTGTTCGCTCTAACTAGGAGTAGTAGATTTTCCGACGTAATTGAAAGCAGCAATCGTCTCTCTTTTTTTCAGCCTTTAAGAGACCTAGCTTAAACTTTTAGCTACATTTAAAATATATGTTTCTTTGTTTACCAAGTTGTGCCAAGACGCTATAAAATGTTTTTTTTTTCTACCTGTGGATATCTACAGTGAACCTTTTTGAACACAAGCATGGCTCCTTTTTGACGAAGCTCAAAAAACTCCGCGGGGAAGTTCCCTAGGAAATCCCCGGTTCGGGGGATATTATTCTCTGATGAGCCAAATTTGAGACAATTGACGACGTTGGTCTTTTTCTAAAGACACGGGGCTCGAGGCAGAGGCGTCAAATGCTGGATTTTTAAGAGACTGGTGCGTCTGTCAAAGTCTACAAAACCCGCAATGGATAACGTCAGTATAAACACCACGGATAACGACATGCTCAGAGACAAAATGCGGAGTTACAGCGTGCTTAATACTCTGTATCATGAGACGCGGCAGGAAATAGACCTTCTGAACAGACAGATCTCTGTAAAGGACGGTGTTATTGCAGATTTAAAAGCCAGGCTGGGGAGACACGAGAGGCTCTACATGACGGTGGGAGATAAGGAGTCTGTGCTCATCAGTCCGTCCAACTCTTTGGTGGAGAGTTTACTCAATGAAATATGCAAACTAAAACAGAAGAAGAACGAAGGGGACTTGAAGGCAGCCCGACAAGCTGAGGTAAAAACATGCTGAAGATTGTACACAGTCGATGTTTCTCCCTACAGCTCTAATCAGTGATTTATAACCATATATAGATTTTTTTTATATATCAGTTTGTTACCCTGAACTGTAAGCTGCTGTCTACTGTGACGCGTTCATTTTACAGTCTCTACTGCAGAAGTGTTCAGGGAACAAAACATAGAGCATATCTGACATATCAGTTGCAAGCTGTTGTTGCCACGCCATGAATCTGTCATCATTGTTCCTCAGGAGATCCAGAGGCTGAACACTCAGCTCAGGGAGAAAGAGCTGGAGCTGGAGACCATCAGATGTCAGCCGGACCACGAGAAGGACCGGGAGATCCAAAGGCTACGGGTAGCCTTGCAGGAGAGGGAGCAGGCTGAGGCCACCAGAAGTGTCCTCTGTACCTCCCTGGCCGAGGAGGCCGACCAGCTACGCAGGCAGCTCGGTGCAACTGTTAAGGTGTGCCAGGAGCTGATGGCGAGACTGGAGAAAGACAAAAGGGGAGGAGGAGAAGTGGAAGATGTGGCCCTTACGCAAAAGAATGCAGAGGTGTGTAAATGCTTTTAGAAGTCACCAGTTGCTTTTGTAATTTCTTTTTTAAATAGCTTTATAATACAGCTGTTTGTTTTCAACTTTTCAGGGTCCTGTTGTAACCTTTGTTTTATAATCTTTTACAGGTGCCAGAGTCCTCTGAGATGGGTAGTGTTAATGCCCAAATCCGTCAGCTTCAGGAGGAGAATCAACAGCTAAAGCAGCGTGTGGCATATGTGAGTCTCATTAGTGTTGTCTGAAATCAGTCAGGAAAAAAAAATAGACATGTGATCTGATTATGTCCTTAAGGAAACACATTTCAATTACTTTTGCACACAATATTAACACTCCAGTGGTGGAATATAAAACATGGTGCATGATCGAAGGTGTGACGTTTTGTTTTTTTCAATTTCCTTTTAGGTACAAAGCCTGAATACTCAGTGGCAGAAGTATGACTCCAGCAGGGAGGACTATATAAGAGGTTTATGTCAGAGGCTGAAGGACGGCACCGGGCAGGGCTTGATGCCTGCGATGGGCTCCACCAACACTGGATTGCTTCATCAGGAGATTTCCAGGCTCAACGGCTTACTGGAGGAGAAAATGAGGGAGTGTGCACGGCTTGCTAGAGAAATGGATGACATCAGAAGACAAGACAAGGAGCAAATTCAGACACTTGAGCAACAGGTTGGTGCGATTTCATGCCTGGTGATTGGCTGAGTTCTGTTAAGCGTGGTTATAGTGTCAAATAACTAAATATGAAACTAAATGTGAAAGAGAATTTTTTTTTTTTTTACTTTTTTTTTGCTTCCTAAGGTTCTTATCTACACTGATGACTTTAAGTCAGAGCGTGCGGACAGGGAGCGAGCGCAGGGCCAGATTGATGCCCTGAAGGAGCAGGTTTCTCAGCTAAAACAGCAGCTGCACAAACAGGTGAGACAACAGCCCTGCACTTAGGTGCATGAGTGCCTCGACAGAAGCACGGACTTCCTTTTACTTGTTACCACCGTCCAGTACGTGTAGCTTGTGCTGACAGTGTACGTGCCTCCCTGTCTTCAGCAGGGAGCTAGCAGAGAGAGCAGAGACGTGGTTCCCTTGTGTCACGTGCACATAGGACACAGGATCTCCTCAAAGCGAAGTAAAGACACGTCAGAGCCTCTGTTGAGGACCACTGCTGAGAGGCGGCAGCAGCACCAGCAGCACCAGCAACCTGCAGCTGCGGCGGCAACCCCAAACTCTGCCTGGAATGAACACCCAGGCATGTCAGAGTTGCAGTGCCCGCAGTGCCTCGCCACGTTCAGTGACACAAAAGCTGCAGAGTACCTGAACCACTGCTTAGAGTGTGCCCGAGTGTAAATGGAAGAACACTGATTTGGAAATAACAGTCATTTCTTACTGACAGTAACTGAACACTGAAGACCAGCACTACACTGCAGAAAATACCCCGAGTGGAGATTCCAATTCTGAGAAGCTTGACTACAAATCAAACAACTGACTTACCTTTTTTCTTTTTTTTGTACATAAAGAAACAAATCTGTACAATTGGCGCATATATATATATATATATATATATATATATATATATATATATATATATATATATATATATATATATATATATATATATATATATATTCGTTTTTATCCGATGTCAGGTTCTAAGAGTACTCCTGTGGCATTGCGGGAGATTATTGTGGTGGGGAAGAGGATTACTGATGCAATATACATGGAATATAATATACCTCAGTGTCAAATTACAAACCTGTTGCACTTTTTTGACATTTAGTTTAAAACTTAATCGTGGAGTCGTACGATGAAAGAGAGTCACGATGCATAAGCTTCTTATTTTGCATCTAGATGAGAATGTGGTGCTATTGAACTTGACATGTTTCTATTTTGTAAAGTATATATTAATAACAGATTTACAACTATGTAACTATTCATATTTATTCTTATTGTTTAAATGGCAAATCATTTTATTGCAATATTTGGTTGCCTTCCCCCACCCCACCAAAGCCATTAAATATATATATTTTTGGTAAAAGTTTGGGATAAAAAAACAACAAAAAAAAAACGTGGTTGAACCAGAAACAGATGTTGGAGATCAAATTTTGATCAACTTGTGTAAAGATTGCATCTCAACTGGCAGTATGCTTATTTGTGGAGATGTTGTTTCTGTGGCGGCAGTACCTTATTTTTGTAATAAAAGACAGTTTACCCACACACGTTATCTTATGGTGATTTATAGATGGGGTGGTATTTTTAATTCTCGAGATAGACAGCACCCAAGATCCTAGCCGCTTAACCACGAAAATTCTGGCACTTCTTAATCTGTGTGCATGTCATTTTAGCATGTCACGTGTGTTTTTTATGTGTGTGTGCGTGTGTGTGTGCCTGGTGGAAAACCCCTTCCCAGTGTTGCCTGAATGGGCACGCTGTACTGTGACAGCCAGATTCCCAGCTGTTATGTAGCTGAAGCAAACACTACAGGGGTACTGAGAGCAGCGAGCAGATACAAGGGCTCAAGTTACATCCAAACCAAATGCCTGCATATCAGTCAGTGTCTGAAAGATCGTGCATTCAGTCACGGTGAAGTATCAGTTTGACACACACGCACCAACTGTGCTGTTTGGTGAATCACTTGTCATGGGTTTGGTGAAGTAAGTGCAGGAAGCTGGACATCCCCTGTTTTTAAAAAGGAAGTGAACAGACGCAGTCAAACAGCTGCGGTACTTTTGTGTGAGCGAAAACGTACCTACCTTTGCTGCAGTGTGTTTTTTTTTTTTTGTTTTTTTTTTCTTCGTTCAGGCCATGGGCACATTTTAGGACTGGATTAGAGCC
Source organism: Rhamphochromis sp. 'chilingali' (assembly GCF_963969265.1). Lineage (NCBI taxonomy): Eukaryota > Metazoa > Chordata > Actinopteri > Cichliformes > Cichlidae > Rhamphochromis > Rhamphochromis sp. 'chilingali'. Next base: position 29,533,938 of record NC_137948.1, read on the forward strand.
TTTGAAAGAAAACATGTTTTTCTAAGGTCTTTTAACGTAAACTTTCAACAACGAAGCAACTTCTTTCTCAATTCGGTACTCTCAGGCGGGGTTTGCCCTTTTTTTTAGCTTCTTTAGCAAGCTAGTTTTGTGCAACTTTCAACTACTGTTTCTCACTCGCAATAACTAGACATTTTTAAGATAGTAAAAGTCCCATAGTCTTACCTCAGACATTTGTCAGTGATTTTTCTAACACCATAACTTATTTACTCATTTATGTTGTGCTTTTCATCCACTGTTAACTGGTTTTATCTTTATTGCTTTTAAGGCCATTCTCCCTTTAAGCTAATCTCCTTCTAATTGGCTGTCCCTGACAAACGAAAAGGTCAACTAAATCTGTGTCCACTTGGGATGATCATATTAAGACATTAGGATGTCATATTGCCAGCCAAGAGTAGAAGAAACTGTAGCGAATTGAGTATTTAGAGCAGTCTAAAGCCTGAGCTTTAGCTCATTGGAATTACTTTGAAACTCTGGCCACATTTAACCCATTGGGGTGTACATCATTATTGGTCATAACCTTAATTCTCCCCTAACCTTCGATTCTCGAGGAGGCAAAAAAATGTCTGTCAGTTAGGATGATTATTTTCTCTGCTACACGATGGCCAAGGGTCTGGGAAACAGGTTAATAAAAGCAAAAAGTTGATATTTTAATTTCCTAATGCTAGAGTTGCCTCATCCATCGAGTGTTCAGTTGACAGAAGAGGAGGGTAAGGGTTAGAATCGGGGTCAGGGTTGGAGTAGTCATTGATCACTTGGACTTAAGAGGGTTAGTATGACCACTTGACCTTTCCTTGTCCACCACTGTAACAAAGACAGAGGAAAAGCACAATATTTCCTGTATACCAATAAAATTACAATCAATTCAGTTGAACTTTTTTTTATGTCAATACATTTTTGCTTCTGTTTTTTGTTTTTTTTTTATTCTTGCATTTCAAGAGATATTGATATGGTCATATTCACTGTCAGTACAGTGAATATGACACAAACGTATGTATGACCTAATAATCCAAGACTTAATTTGTAGGGAGTTTATGGGTCATTTGTGATCATTAGACAGAACCAGGCTAGGCTTGGTTTCAGTCTTCGCATTGAAGTTTGTGGCAGACATTCTAGCAACAATAGAAATAAGGTTATTGTGGTTACGGAAAACGCTTTAAGTAAAAAGCAGTGAAACTGACTACTACTGTAAACAAATTAACGCTTCAAAGCGGGTACAGCACCCAAGTCCCCAAGGTTTTGAAAAGCTACCAGACAGCATCACATGTTTCCTTACTCATCAGCTAACTGGGGGAGATACTGGTGACTGTATCAGTTTCCAACACATTTACACACATTTTCATTTACATAACACACTATCTTGACTCCAGTTTAGAAGCCCACGGAATAACTGGTTCCAATTTTGGCTTTGAAGGGTAACTTTAGCATCTCGCCTATAAGGCAACCACAGGAAGACTGGTAGAAATACACACAGGACAAAAAAAGACCACGAGCTGCCATCTGGGGATTCTCCCCCGCCACCAAACACCTACACATTTTCAACAGGGTCTATAAGTGACTGAATTATCACACGCCGAGGCTCTACACACCAATCTGAGAGTGGAAAAAAATAAGTCACACGTCCCCACCTGAATGTCTGGGAACTTTTTCTAAGAAATAAAGAATAAAAAAGAAAGGTTACAGTGGTAGACCAGTTCCTGTTGGAAACAGGTTTCAAAGCATAAGGATGTAATGACTGACGTCGCTTTCACAGCTACTTGAACAGAGAGGGAGAACTTCACCCTGACTTCAGTCTGACACTTATCCAAGCAAATACAGAATAGATGTTTACAACCTTTAATCTTCTGTGTATCCTAAAAGAATGGGAATTTCCCGCCATCGCGAGGGAATTCCCGAAAAGCACATACGTTTAGTTGAAATGGAACACAGTAGACTTGGGAAAATCATTTTAATTTAACATTTATAGGCTTAGATCACTGGTATTAGCACCTACTTCTTCTTCTTTTTTAGGATCCCTGGTGAGGAAGTCCAAGGTTTCAGCCATCAAAAGCGACACTGTGGCAGACTGTGAAGGCAGTAAGGAAGAGGGGATTCCCTCCTTAGAAATGTATGTGATCCCAAAGTGCTCCAGGCACTTAACAATGAAAAGCCCAGCTTTCTGATTACAAGCTTTGAGGCGGATCTGATGCCTTTAATAAGCCACTGACGCTCACCCCTGTCATTGTCAGACTGATCTGCGTACACAGTTTTGTTTACCTTTATTCATCAAGTCAGCTTCAACAACAAAAGTCTATTTTTTTGTAAGAGACATCATAAAGCAAGTAAGTAATTTTTACCTGCATGTGGGATTTTTTTAAATTTTTCTATTAATTGCATAAACATGTTGACGAAAGCGGCCTTTATCTCTGCATTTATCAAAACACACACTGCACCATTTTCTCATAATATTTAGATCACGGCCTACATTTGCACCTCGTATTTTTCTAGGTGTTTTTGCCCTCTGTACATTTGCGTACTTTTGCACAGCATTTACATAATGTGGTAGATCCGATCTTACATCACCGGTGACTGAGAGCAAGGCCACGCTATAAACAGCCAGACAGTCATTCATAACTGAAATATTTTTGAGTCATATCTGCTGGTGCTCACTAACCAGTCTTTTTTGCTTATGTATGAAGTGCATCTACCCCGCTGCTCTCATTCACAACGGCTCGTACTGAAATTCCTTTGTTTTAAGAAGCAGTCGCTCATGGGAAAGTTGAGAGGAAGAAGTCATGGTGATGACCACAAATGCACCTCACTTCCTCTTCCACATTATCCATTTGGTCCTAAATATAACCTCTGAATGTACTGTACGACCAGCGTTTACCATCACTGCTTGAAAATCCATCCCAGTTTACTTTATGGGAATAAACAAATGTTACTGAAACTCATGGTCAGTTCCTGAAATCCACTGAGGCCATTTGAAAGAAGTAAAGGCTTAGTTACGGTTAATGTCCAAGTTGGTTCTTTTACAAAAATTTGTCTTTTTCATAAAAAAACCAAACAACCCAAATACATGTGCTTGTCCTGTCAGTCGTGTTCACTGAAAACTATGTATTAACTCATCTATTTCTAGAGAAGCCACAGCATGACCTCATTTCATGCTCCCTTCACCCGGAGGGAATGCACTTGATTTCGTAATTGCCTCAAATCAGCTCTACAATGAGCACATACGAAATTAAGTTACATGTAAATGTCCAAAGTAGCCCGGTGGCAGCTGTCTTTTTGTTTAATGTACCTCATAACTGAAACTAAACCTTGGGATCAACTTGACTCAGTTACAAAGCCCTGCTAGACTGACTATGACTGCAAGTTTGTGGATTTCCCAAAAGGAACTCATTTATGAGGGTGTGACTCACCCTGCAACTTTGAACATAGCCACAGACGGGCAGAAGGGCAACAACGGGTAAAATTCCTGGATTAGCAGAAGTACAACTGATTCGCAAATTCCGGATTTGGAAATGATCATCTTGAGATTTCTAATTTACATTAGCTGTAAGAAATTTTCAGAAATGTCCCTAATTGTTGAGTGTGCTTATTAGAAAAAAAGGAGTATCTGTTTTCATTGGTGTCAAATATAAAGCTACAGTTAGTCTTTTTTAAAACAAATTTAAATAACAGTAATAAATAATGGATTAATTTGTGGACTTTTCTTTCTAATGTCTAGTAAATTAAAGCCCTTCTCATAGCTGAAGGATAATTATAATGATAACTCATGCAGTTAGTATGGTAGCTAAATTGCTAATGCAACTCCACCTACCTGGTGACAAAAGTCCTCTTGTTAGCAAGCTGGTTTTCAAAGTTTGTGTGGCATGCCCCAACTTCAGAAGCCAAAAAAGGTCTGTGCCCACAGTTTTTATCTTTAATGTTTATTGTTAAATAAAAGTATAAGGGCCATGTGGAATTTTAGCTACCTAATGGTGTAGCATAGCCAAAGTCCTATTTATTCTTTCTCTCTCTCTCTATATATATATATGTATATATATACATATATACACACACACACACACATACATACATATATATATATATATACGTCACACAGATTTTGTGCTAGCACAAAATGAGCTTAGTAAAATAAATAAATAAAACCCGAGTTGAAAAATTAAGATAATCCAAAAAGTGCTAAAACCTATAGTTTCTCGAATGGCCATTTGAGGTTTGCTCCAATAAAAGAGTCGTTATGTAAAATCAGAAGCACAGCCTGGTACAAAAACTGTTTGGGGCTATTTTTTGGTGCTTGAAAAGAGTTAGACTTGAGGAAAAGATGCTTAAGACTACCTTGACTGAGATGACCGAGAAGCTACAGAGATTGTTTTGTGCTTCCGGGCTGATGTTTAGGCTGCTTAAATCATATTAAACAGAACTTCAAAGTTATAAGTCACTTAAGGATACAGGTGCTTTTAAGTAAAAGGTGTATCTTCTTGGTTTGCTTATTTGTAACAGTAGACATTATAAGGGGGTGGTTTGTGTAATGTTTTTGCTATCTGAGTTTGATTTTATGTCTGTCAGCCAAAATTTGCAGCCACGGTCCATTGTGTTTTCACCTTAAGCAGGGAAGCCCAAAATAGTGTTAACTGATTACCCGTATAGACCAAATGTGATCACAGTTGTGTTAAAGTTATTCTACAGATGTGTTTGAATATTTGTGAGAATGGTTAGAGTTACAGTCATGGTAGCAGTAAACCACGCTCTCTTTAAATTCTAATGTTTTATGTGTCAGGAAATAATCTAGTTCATAGCAGATAAATACAGCCTGAGATGAACACATATTACACTGTGCAAGCCAAAATGCAGAAGTAGCATGTAAAAACTAAGTACTGCTAACATAAGAATTAAGAGAATAAGTAGCAGCCAGGCATTGTTCATTAAATGCAATGATTAACTGAGCAAATGTGAGCACCTGTAGAAGGACAAGTTTTGACATTTTTGCTGATTTAAGACATTCAGGTCTGCGTGAACACAAGCAAATATCTTAAAGAAGCAGCTGTTGCTGCTTATTGATCTGGTGAGTCCAAGTCCATCATTCTAGAGTATAAGTATAAAATCATACAAGACAGTTTTGAGTATTCCCAGGAGTGGATAGTGAAACCAATTCACCCCAAGTTCAAAGAAACTGCAATAAATCCAGGAGCTACATCTCCTAACAGACCTCAGCTAACGTGCTAAGTGGTAATGTTCACGACAGCATAAAAATTAGAATAAAAAATGTGGCTTGGTCAAATGGAGGTGTTTGGCACGGTTGTAGAGGGATGGTGAGTCAGGCTCTAGGCATTGTAAGGATGAATGAACTGGAGTAACATTGTAAAGAAGAGAATGTCCAAAACTGTTCCACAATGAGTCTGTCGCGGTCCATACGACAAACTTGAACGAGAGACTGACAACATTCAGGCACCAGGATGGTTCCACATCTACTGAGACATGAGGTGTACTTAGGTTTTTCCACACACTGCTTCTGCATTTTAGCTCAAATATAGTTAAAACAGTGACGCTGTGTAACATGTTCATCGAAGATTGTATTTATGTAATTTTAAGATCCACTATGAATCTGTTTTATTTATTATTATTTTTAAACATAAAAGCTTAGAAGCGACAGGGTGTGCGTTCTCATTATACTATGACTCTATGTCCCGACCAAATGTGTACTCACCAGGCAGGTGCATTTTTATAACCGCTGGACCCAGCGAGGCAAAGCTGCCCCATTTCCTTGTTTACACTAAGCTAACTGGCTGCTAACAGTAGCTTCACATATCGTGAACTGCATCTGTAAATGTATGTACGTCTTTTGACATTTTGGTTTGGCTTTTTTACCGTATGTAGGAAATAAGATGTGACACAAGACACATAATCCTGCCATACTACTGTATTCCATCTTTCAAAAAAGAAAGACAAGATTTAATATTACTTAACAATATGTTAAAAGTAGCCAGTTTGGCTTTAGTGTTAATACAATATACACTCTATAACAGACTGATAGTGTGAGTATTGTTCTTTTTCAATTTCATTCTGAAAGTATTCTGATACAAGCTGGCTACAGGTCAAAATAAAGAAAACATAAACTGTAACTGGTACACGTTTACTCAACAGTTTGTTAAACAGAACTTAAAAACCAAAAAAAAAAAAAAGAACAATGTCAAGTATTACGCCTTCCTCCTTTCTGTGAAATCAGGTGGAAGTAGTTGGTGGGGTGGGGGGAGGGTTTGGGAGAGTGGAAACCAGCTAACCAAGCTCCCTTGTCAATCGTGTGATGAGAGGCCGTGCTAGGAACAGGAAACGATGGGATAGTAAGCCACAATATGTCAAATACAGCTTTTAATTCATTACATTTCTCGCTTTTTTTAAGTTTCCATTGTCTCTCTTTTTTCTTTTTCTTTTTTAAGGAAACCTTCCAGACATAATAAGCATCTTTTGACTACAGTTAAGCCAATATAAGAAAATAATTTCAGACCATGGCTTTTTTTTTTTTTCTTTTCTTTTTTTTCCTTTTCAGTCAAGAGAAATGCCCAACTCAGACTAGAAGCACACAAGCAGGCAGGAAAAATTAATCAGATGTAGAGTAGCATTTTGTGATTCTGTGTCATTTCATTTCTTTTTATTTCTGCAGGTGGATCAGTCCAGATGGGTCTGTGTTGGAACCACACAGTGACAAGAACAAAGCAAGGCAGCGTGGGTGTGATTTGGGCACAGCGGGAGAAGTTCCAGGAGGATAACAGTTGGGTGGAAGTAAAGGGATAAGTGGAGGGTCGGGGTTGGGTTTGTATAGCTGTTAAGGTACTGATTCTGTCCTGACAGTCACTCACTAAACACCCTCAATGTGCAGCAAACGTAGCTTTCTTCAAGCTAAAGTTTGACCAGTTGATGGATAGCCGTTGACGGGTCTGCCGGGCAGAGTCTAAGCAAAATCTGGAAAAGAGAGAAAAGAAGGAAGAAAGCTGACATTAGGCCTTTGAGGTAGGGAAGAACACATTTTAGTAGTGTTCCTCCAGAATTTGGTCAAACGCACCTTTTGAAGTACTCCACCTCCCTCTCCGTTTCATCCATTTCAGTGCTATCCAGGTCGATGTCTTTGGGCAGGAATACATCATCTAAAATAAAAATAAAACATTTTCATATATACATACACAGAAAAATTCATCTCTCATTGGTCTCATACACATTTTCCTGGTTCTAATCTGTCAGGATTACGTTTCCAAGGTGCTTTAACATTTCACAGCACGTCCGAGTTTGGGATCACAGCAAAGCTGGATTAAGAAATACTCCCTAGCACTTGCTCATGGTGATCAAACCTTGCTTATTACAGAACATCCAGGAGACAAAGGAAAACAATGCAGAACACTTTGTTGTTCCGACTTTAGCAGCAGGACAGGGTAGTCCGGACTTGTACACACAGAAGATTAAAACCAACCTATCGAGCTGTTCATCTTGTCCGCCTTCTTCTTCTTGCTCTTCTTGGTCTTGCCTTTGGGCTGTGGGGACTCTGCGGTCGGAGGTTTGCCGTTCTGCTGGGTCTGTTCGGACTGGGAGGTTGGAGGGGGAGACGGAGAGGGGTTTGACACAGGGGGGCTTATCCTGTCTTCCTTTGTTTGGGCTAGAGGTTGGTGTTGCTGCCTTTTACCGCTGGCACTTCTGTTATTGCTCCTTTCCTCCCTCTGGGGTTCACTGGTTGGGAGAGGAGCGAGGGCTTCAACGGGCCTAGTTCGCATTGCTTTGGTGTCTGTTGTAGTGGTAGCGCCATTAGCGAGCTTTACAGGCGCATCGGAGCTCTTGGGTAACTCTGGGGCTTTCTTTACAGCAGCCTCAGAGGTGGGCACTTTAGCGGACTGCTTACCCTTAGATTTACTGCTGACCTCGAGTAGAGAGGAGGTGCCGTTGAGGAGGTCAGGTGGAGAATTGGGGATGTTGGTCTCAGCGGTAAACCCCTTTTCAGCAGCGCAGTTTGGGCTGTGCTGTAAATGGGGCCGGGGTAGTGAGTCAAATCTGGGTTCCTTCTGGTCAGGGAGGCGGATGAGAGTTTGAAGCAGCTGTGACTTTCCATTCTGAAGATTATCTAAGACGTTCTGAGCTGTCTGTTTAAGGGGCTGTGGATTGTTGTGAGGGGGAGCGGTATTTTCCTTTGCTTTCTCTTTCTTTTTCTTTTTGGCAGCGCGATGTTGCTGCAGCTCCTGCAGTCGGAGCAGTTCTTTTTGAAGCGCTTCTTCCTCTTCCTGCCTCTGTCGCCGTTGCTGTTCCTCCAACAACTGCTGCTCCTCCCTTTCGCGGGCCTCCGCCTCCAGACGGGCCTTCTCTTCCATCTGAAGCACACAGACATTTACTATTAGTGTACTGACAACTCTGACTCATAAAATAATAATAATAATAAAGACCACTGAGTGCTATATTTCCAAGTATTCTAGGAAAGTGGTTCATTTCAAAAAGGCCTCTGGCCTGATCAGCAGGTAGTTACCTTCTTTTGTTTGTGCCTTGCTCGTTTTGCTGCCTTAGAACTGGAAGCGGGTTTACTATCAGCACTGTTGATAAACTGCAACAGGTCCTCCACCCGCCTGTGGTCCTCCACCCCTCCATCTCTTTCTATCACCGGCTGCTGTTCCTCGCGTTTCGGCTGTTCCTCTTTGCGTTTTGTCAGACGTAAGCGAAGCTTCTCCCTCATTTCTGCATAGTTTCGACTGGTAGGAGCAGCTGGGGGCTGTGAATAAAACAAAGGGTGTCGCAATCAATGAGGGTACGGAGGAGGAAAATAAAAATAAATGAATCATTTGGAAAAAACAACAACAACAACAAAAGCAAAAAAAAAAAAAAAAAAAAAAAAAAAAAAAAAAAACACCAACAAGATGTTAATCTGAGGTCAATGTGTTTGCATAAACATGCATGTCTTACCCCGCCATGTCCGAAGAATTCGCAGTAGCAGCAGTCACAGTACTTTCCTTCTTTCTGGTTGGTGGATGTGGAGGTGGAAGAGCTGTGCTCCGAGCAGCTGTCCTCGTCCTGACTCTCCTCTCCATCATATGGCGGATGCTCGTACCCCCCATTCCCTTCACAGCGATGGCCTTCACAGTCAGGATCACTGAAATAAATAATGTTTTCATGTTTCAGTACTTTAAATTCAGTTTGGATTGCTGCGACAAAAAAGAAATAAGATAAATAATCTTTCCTGTGAAATCAGACAGCAAACTTGCCTGCAGACGCTGGGTGGGGCACTGATGGGCCCATCCATTGAGGTGGCCAGAGGTTCTGTGGGTGGGAGGCAATGACCCTGGTGGGAGTCTGCAAAGTCTGGAGCTGGAGTGGCCATTTTTGGGAAGGGTTGTGATCCTATTATCGGAAGGTGCGCAGTGGGTGCTGGAGGGAGCGGGGGCCCCGAGAGAGGAGGGAGGGAGGTAAGTCCTGTGGAGCCATTTCTAGGGGTGGTTGGAGTGGGTTGCCTGTGGTCCTCTTTACCTAGATTGTGAAATACGTCATCTAGAAGGGAGGGAAAATGGCCAGAATTACAATATTTACATTAACAAAATACACAAAAGAAAAAATCCCCACATCATCAAAAACAACATGATCGTGTTCAGAGCTTCCAGACAGGAAAACAAACAAGCCAAGTGTTGCTGACGCATGCTTCGCACGTCAATACCACTTCTTCTAAACCAGCGCAACGCAGTTTCAGCTTGATGACCTTTTGAATATGAATTATAACGCTGATATTTATATTTGCTCATCTAAACTTAGATCGACCTCATATATATATCTCTATCTCAAGCCACATCATTCATTTCACCACAATACAACGACCAGACATTTCAGAATAAAACACAATTTACACTTTACTCCAGGTTATCTGAGTAATTGATGAATGTGTGGACATAAGATTTGAATTCACCATTCTGTCAATTCTTAACTGTGCATTCAAGCATAGACACAGTAGCAAACCTTGCATAGTAAAACATGCTTGCTACAGTTAACACTGAGAAAAATATAAAAGAATAGGCATCCTTCCCATGTGCTTTACTATTTGGAAAGGTCAAAGAGGTAATAAATACCATAAAAAAAACCCACTATAATAGAGAAAATGAATAATTATCCTGCTGAATAAAAGCTATCAGTGACAGCAAAATTTGTATGTGATCAAAACTGATGACACACCCAAATTTTCAAGGGGACTTATCAATTAGTTAAATATGTACTCTTACAATGAAGGATGCACAATACACACTGACAAGTTTCCCCGTGAGTCAAAAACTCTGGTTTCAGACCCCTAAACGCTCAGTTTCTTCCATTTCTGCCTCTGCATAATACCAAAGACATCCGACATGATACCTGTGAGCACAGCATCCACAGCCGTCAGATGGTTGTTTTGTTTGAGTAGGTCTAACCACCTTTTTTCAGCCAATTAAAAGAAAGGCAGTTTAAATAGAGGAAGCTAAAATGGTTTGTTTCAAACAATTGATGGACCGAGGGGCTGCACCCAAAAATATTTTGATGTATGAATAACACAGAGCTGGGGTACGAGAATAAAATACGGCGGTGGAGACGACCACAACGAGTCCCTTTTAACTGTAGGTGTTAAATTGTTTGAGTGTCCCATCATTTTAATAACAAAAAAGCCCCATCAGTACAAACCTAACCACTACTCCTACTTCCTATATTACCTAAAGAGTTGGGTCTTTTAGATGCTAGGTGGATGGGTGGGTTATTACTTGACTGGACAGTGGTAGCAGTGCAGGACACTGAGGACGTGGAGGCGGAGGTAGCCATCACCACTCGATTCGTCTCCATGAAGGCATCCTGGAAATTGTAGAGACACTTCTTCTTGCCGCCGGTCTTCTTCTGCTCTTTGGCTTCTGAAGAGGAGCATGAGGACGAGGAGGATGACGACAAAGATGATGACAAGGAAGAAGACGAGGAAGGGGGCAGAGGCGTGGGCAGTGAGGCATGTTCCCCTTGGGGGCAAATAGATGATGTTGGAGGGAGGGGGACATCAGCAAGTGGTGGTCCAAGCATATCACCTGTTGGGTTAGGACAAAACATAAGGGAAGACATTGTCTTAACGATTCTTTTTAAATGATTTCAATATGATTGGTGATTTGTGCCGTGCCAGGGCGGCTCACCTGGAAGCGATTCGGGCAACAGCACAGACGGATTCCAGCTCTTCATCACAGCAGCGTCCCATAAATTCTCAAACTTGAGCGAGAGGCACTGCAGAGAGCTGTTCCAGTCACCTGCACTGCCCGCACCGCCGAAGCAGTTCTGGTATACATGCTCTGGTAAAGACGCACTGAAGGCTGGCTGCTTGGCCGCCGAGTGGTTTGATATAGGGTTGGGGGGCAGAGGCTTAAGGTGGGAAAAAAATGTGATTAGTAAGGGAATAATGAGATGAACAGGTTTGAGTTTGGCACAAAGTTCAGGACTGCTCTGTTCTTTTTGCTTTTTCCCCCCTTCCCCTAGTTTAGGTTCAGTCTGTCCCCTTGTGGCAGAAAAAAGGAACTGCAGTGACACTAAATGAAACTAGCGTACAACTAATCTTAGGATTGTTCTTGGAACCTTAAAAAAAGAAAAATCCCCAGTGATAAGGAAATGAATCAATTTTCCCCTTAAAGACACTTTCAATGCTAGAATTCTACATACTGATCGGAAGAATACAACTTACGTCTACCTCTAAAAACTTGTTATCCTCACCTTGTTGTGTGTGAGAGGTGGGCTTGGTGGGTAGAGTGTGGGGTGCAGGAGGGGCCGGGAGAAGTTGTGTAGGGGCAAGTGGCCGTGGATGTGTGGGTACAAGTGGAGGGCGGGGTGTGCAGGGGGGGTCTTGCTGTCTGTGAAGAATTGGTGTCCAACAGCGGGGGGAGGAGGCGCAGCGTGGAGCCGACTAGGGGGCAAACACGTGGCGGGGCCCAGGGTGGAAGAGCTGGGGTCCTGGTTGCACACGTGGCACTCGCAGGCATGCTGGGCCTGCTCTGCCTGAGGGTGGGGGTAATATAGGTTTGAAACACGTTGATTTAAAAGAGTAATAACAGCTAAATCATGTATCAGAATGTAGTAGTGGAGTTCATTTTTCCAATTCAGCTCCATCGAGGATTTCATTATTATTATTATTTTAAATTAGTGTGACTACACTACCAAGTTTTTATCTCCGCTCTTACATCAGAATTAAACTGATGTGCTTTTTGTGTCACATGAACATTAGTAAAGTGGTTCAGGTCTCATCAGTGCCACTGCACGGATACACGGATACACGGATACCCTGCCCTGCAAATAAAGCACCTCGTTTCGTCAGTAACAGCTGTACCTGGAGGTGGCAAGGATCGTGGCCAGATAAGTGTGGCATTAGCTTTAGTTATAGACTTTAAAAGACAAACGAACAAATAAAATAAATAGCAAATGTCTTCTAGTCTTTAATCCACACAAAGAGTATAAGGGGACTTTCACTGATGCACAGATGACCACGTCTAGTGTTTGTATAGTAATACCACTCATATTATAATGGACTAGCAACTCAAATTAATACTGAAACTACTGGAACCACATTGAAACTGAAATGAGCAAACCCAGTCTAAGCTATAACAAAAAAAAGAAAAATTAAAACAAAATTTAAATTCATGTAAAAAAAAAAAAAAAAAAAAAAAAAAAAAAAAAAAAAAAACACGCTCCTGCGATAACCCCGGGACCCACAGCAACAAAGAACATTCTTGTTCTGTGATCAGTATTTTTAGATCTCTCGTCACACAATGAGTGCGTCTGAGCATATGGCCCTTAAAGGAAGACGAATGAAGGCTCATTGTATTTGTATAAATACCTGCTGGTGGTTGTAGGAGGGTGGAGGACTATTGGTCTTTCCTGAGGAAAGCTGTTCCTGCTGCCCTGGGGGCTCCCCACCACCCTCGCTATTAGCTTCCTCCTCGTCACCCTCCGATGAGCTGCTGCTGCTGGTAATGCGAGGAGACTGACACAGAGAGGTGCAGAACAAAGACTGAATTAGTATGTGAGGACAAAATATTTCCCAAATTACCCGTAACCCACTCATAATGAACTGCAGCTTCATCATCCAGAAACCCGGCAGGGAAATTCACAGCTAATCTTGGGCATTTTTTGGGGGCTGTAGAGGACTCACCCCTGTCTTTAGCGCCACGTTTTCACCTTCCCCGTTGATGTCGTTATGAAGACCGTTCACAGCAGCAGTCACCATACTGTTGTCCTCATAACCACTCATAGGGTACATGTCCCCAAACTTACTGGACAATGGAGGCACTTCGTCATCATCGCTAATGCTACAACAAGAGAGAAATGAGAAGTCAGGAAGAAGAAGAGACTATTTATCGAAATATCAGTTCCACTTTAATAGCACTTATTTTTATGTTAACGCTAAGATTGGGGAAAATACTAATAGATGACTTACAAAGTGTTGGTGTCTCCTTCAGGCAGAATGAGTCTCGGATGCTGCTGGATGGTGATGGGAGAACTGGAGTTGGAGCCGGATGCTGAACTGCCGGAAGAGAGGCTAGGAGGGTGCACCCCTGCCAAGAAGTCCCGGGGAGGATCCCCTTGCATGGGTAGTTTGATGTGGAGGTCTTCAGCGATAGGAGAGTCCATTATGCCACACGTTAGGATGTGAGAGAGGCTACAGTCGTCACATGTGCACCTGTTGAAAAAAGTTGAGACAAAATTTATATTGTGATACTGATTACAGGACTCTCTCAGTAAAGTTCTTACATGAAGTATTTTAAAAAGACAATTCCCATACAGTCAAATGAGTTAAGTGGCTTTTTTAATGGCGGAAAATGGTCTTCAATACATCACATGTTGACATCTCGCTCTCCCATCTTTAAATAGGTTCTATAGCAAAGTGACAAAAGTCTTGAGCCACACCAGTGACATGACCCTCACCTCATGTCACTGCTGATTTTCAGACCACCTCTTGTGTAATTTGGCATACCTCAGCCTTGGCTCCCCATTTCTCCCTTCCTTAAGAATGGCTTCTTGATAGCCACCCTTCCACCAACATCATTTCTAACCAGGCTACAGTAAACAATAAATGGTTACAGTGTCAGATCTTTGCTGGATTGGTTTCTACTCCGTAAGGACATGACTTTCAGACGCTTTTCATCTGCGTTTTTTTCCCTCTCAAAATTTCTCAGGACACCCTACACAGCATGTAGAGATGTGCCATGTTTTCAGCTAATAGCGCTTTGTTTTTGCAAAGACACCAGTTTAGACCTTCAAACTGTTATCTTATCATTTTTAATAGAAATCGCATTATGTGTAGACAACACTGTTTCATCCTTTGAGTTCTTATGCTGGAATGATTCATAGGTCAGTGTTAGGTGGCTAACAGAAAGAAAAGAAACCTCTGAAAATGGTCAGGTACAAGGACTGCACTGAAAAAGCCTGAAAAAGACTTAAACTATTGCACGAGCCCACAAAAAAAAAAGAAAATAAATTCTGGCTCCTTGGAAGCAAAATATAAAGAAATTGCTCAAGACTTTTGCACATAATAATAATAATAATAATAATAATAATAATAATAATAATAATAATACCAGCAAGTAGAGGGGGGTTCATTTAATTTCTTCACAACTAAACATAACCAGTCTGTTCACTTATTTTATACATGTTATCCTTTTTTTTTTCCCCCCTGTGAAGATAATTTGAATTATTTCTGAAATTCACTGGACTAAGAGTAACGTAATCCCAGGCCAGACAGGGACAAGCCACTGAATCCTGACAGCTCACCTTCTTCTGTAATTGCAGTTTGGACAGTCTGGAATACTCAGACGAGATGACAGCATTCTCATTGTGTCTGTGAAGTTGTTATCTCCGGTGGGGGATTTCTTACTGTTGGGTAACTACAAAAAAACAAAAACAGAAACCATTACAGCGCTTTGAAGGACACAACTGTAAAACTCCATTGTAAAATGACAGCGTCATAATCATGTGCCGTACCTGTTCTTCTATAAACCTTCTTTGCTTAAAGAATTCCCAGTCCTCTTTCAGCATTCCCTGCTTTGTCTTTAAAGTCTGGAAACAGGCAGATAGTAAGAATCAACAAAGACTTTAGAAGCTTCACAAATCAAAGACTGAAAAAAAATATCTAAACAGTCACAGAGTTTTCATTTCACTTACATTTTTGCTAATTAAAGACTTGTGTGGCTCTGTTCTTTGGTTGGTAATATTCTGACCCTCCACCTTAAAAAGCATCTACAAAAGAAACATGTTACACAATTTATTATTCTCTGTACTGAACATGAGCGTTACACAAGACATTCTTTTACTGCCCTGCGTACCTGTTCATCCACATAGTCATCAATCCTCTTCTCACAATCCTGCCACTGAGCGGCCACTGAAGCCATCTCCTGCTGCAGTTGCTGGTAGCTCTCTAATAACGTCCTGTACGTATCTTCACTGTATGAATCATGGGAAGCTGTGCCATGCCTGTGGAAAGAAAACAAAAGCAAAAAAAAACCAAATAGGGATTAGGGATAAGCCTGCTGGCTTATGGCTCAGTACTGTGGAAGCTTGTTCAAAGGCAGCATCTGAGAAGGTAATGTGCAATTTGGGTCTTTATTAGCAATCAAATCATCACGATGAGCGTCTAGTCATAGAGTCTTCCTTTAAATAGAAGTGACGTCTTACCTAAGCTGTGCAATGAGTGCCGGTAAACTGCTGTGTAAGATCGGTTCGGAGAAAACCAGATTCTCGAAAAGGTGTTTGTTGTGCAGCTCCCAGGTCACCTGAAATTTCTGGAGGTGCTCATTTTCCTGGGGAAGAGCAAAAAAAAAAGGAAATAAAATAAAAGTTAAGAATGCGATGAATATGTCAAACGTGTTATTGTATGTGGGGGAACAACACTCGGACGAACCAGGGTGAGCAGGAAGCTGCTGATGGTTCGTGCAGCTTGACAGAGGGCGTTGTATTCCTCCAGCAAAAGTGAGATGAACTGGTGGGCTTGAGGAGGACCTTGGGCTGCAGCTATGGTCCCAGGTGGTCCCGTGTTCTTGGAACCTGCAGAAAGGTGCTTCAATAGACGCACTTTCATTTCCAAGACGTATTCCCGAGCCTGCTGCTCCAACCGCTGGTAGAGCTGATAGGGATCCTTTTCACAGAGTCTGCGGGAGAAAAACAATGAACATAATGTGGGAAAAGAAAAAAAAATTCCCCATCTATTGATGCTACCAGCACGTAAAGCTCTTCTTTCTCTTGTAACACTGTCTGTACAGTTTAAAATCTCCCAATGTGAGTCACATAGTTTCCTCAATTACATCATATTAAGTAATCCAATAGGCTTTTTACGGGCCTGTGGACTTGTTCAAATACACTGGAAAAACAAACAAAAAAACCCAAAACAAAACAAGGCAGCAGTTTCAGTTTGTTGACATCAGCGCAAAGGCTCCCACGCCTCTGGTTGTTTT
Source organism: Rhamphochromis sp. 'chilingali' (assembly GCF_963969265.1). Classification (NCBI taxonomy): domain Eukaryota; kingdom Metazoa; phylum Chordata; class Actinopteri; order Cichliformes; family Cichlidae; genus Rhamphochromis; species Rhamphochromis sp. 'chilingali'. The sequence continues at coordinate 29,550,407 of NC_137948.1, forward strand.
CAGAGAAGCTCCCTGTTAACAGGGACCTCTAGTGGCCAAACACACCCCTGAAAGCCCCTGAAAGAAAGACCTGAGAAAGAGAGGCAGGATTTCTGGTCGTGGTCATACCTGTCCACCAGCTCCTTCATGCCCTCCTTGTCTCTCTCTAGAGGCTGGTCGTGGTCATCTGCAAGTGGCGTTCCCGTCTGTCTGTAGATGTAGCGCACCAGGTAGCGAAGCTCCGACCAGTGGTTCTGCAGCTGCTGCGACTCCCTCTCCGACTCGGCAGAGATCTCCCTGTAATTCCCACAAATTCATTAAGAATCAGTGAAAAAAACAAAACAAAAACAAAAACGCAAGGAATCAAAGAGTCAACCTGAACTGACCGCCTCTCGTTGCAAGCTTCGCAGCTGCACACTGTATCAGCAGGCATCGGCGTGGTGAGGTCCGGGGCAGGAAGCATGGGTAGAGTAGGCGCAGCAGTGGTCAGTCTGTCCCCTGTGGCTGCCTCCTGGCCCAAGTTTCCATTACCCACAGGCATGTGCAAAAGAAAGTCCTGACTCTGTAGGCATTATGAAGGAAAACAAAGACATCACAATAAGGCATTGAACAAATCCAGAAACATTTTTATTAGTTTACTGTGATGCTGATCATTTTTCAGGAGCCGATGGTGACACTGGGCATGTCGCACGGCTGTCCAGAAAGCTGAAAATAATGTGCTAACATATAATATGAATGTCAATCACTTCTCTGTATTTAAGAGCATTTTTAATCATTTCAGTTGATTCCTCTTCAGTCTCTTCAGCTGTGGCTTGTCATAAAATAATCTCTGATCATCTCATGGATCTGGCTCTGGACACTGTGACAGCTACAAGGCCCTGAAAATGACTGCTCTGATATGTCCAGCACCACATGACGCTCAGCCTATTTACGTTTATAACGTGTTGGACAGTAACTACAACTGGGATGAGCACACAGTGCAGTCTTTTTTTGTTTAGAGAAAAGTTACAGTTACAATTGACAAGCATCAGGGCCGAGATCAGCAAACCACTGTGAGAACTGACTTATAATGTCACACCATCATTCACTCATCACCAGAAAAAGCACAGCATGTGGCAGACTAGATAGAGAATATATGTGCAAATTTTCTTTTCTGCAGCTATTTCAAAATAAAAGCTCTCCAGTTGCTTGGGCCCCTTGACTACAGGACCATAATGCTGTGAGTCAGCAGAGCACGCCCCTGCAGTTAGGATGCATTTAACAATACATTTAAGAGGAAGCCAAACCCAAGACCACCATCCAAGGCTAACGCACCAACAACTAAGAAAACATAGGACTGAGCTCCAAAAAACAAACGTTTGGGAGTTTTCAAAAGCAACTCAGACTGAGACTTTGGATGAAGAACAAAAATGTAGGCGCAATCTTACCACCTGCCTACAAATAAAAAGCAAAATTTCTTTTAGAATTTGCAAGAACGGAAACAAAGTCGAGTCGCTGCCTTTGTAAATTTGTCTGTACAAAAGTGCTTTTATTAATTACAACTAATAATCACTCCTACACACATTCAACCAGGAAAATAAAAAGTCACTTTGTATTATAGGGGGAGAAAAAAAAACCCCCCACTGATTTCAAATCACAAGATTTTTCCACAGGCAGTCGGTCATAAAGAAGCTCTTTATATACAGAGTAACTGGAGCGCACACTCAAACACACGTCATCTTACAACACAGGCCTGAGAGGATATTTTCAGTCACACTTGGGTGTGCAGAGGAGAAAGAGAGAAAACTAATTAAGACGACAACAGCAACACTGCCACTTATTTTCTTAATTAATCATTAGGAGTATTAAATGTGACTACGTGTTAAAATAAAGACTTAAATCATTATGATTTTTATAATTAGTTCCTTCATTTTTAGATACAGATGCAGCTAATGCCATAATCACAACTACATTTTTATGTACCATTTATTATATATCAAAAGCATTTCATCCACTGAGATACTTTTTGTTTAATTAATGTACCTGAAAAATTGAAAAAGTGCACATTTCAAGCTGAAGCTTCTAGAAGTCGCTACCTCGTTGAATCAATTCAAGCTTGTGCAATCGTATTATTCTGCTTCCATCATTACGTTCTTACAGCAGCAGCTGCTGCTCACGGTGGCTGCATCTGTTTCAGCCGTTCTGGCACAGAACCAGCAGTGCCAGGTGAACGCAGGAGCTGCATCATCCACTGAAAGACCGCAGCTGTGCACGTTAAACTGCAGATATGTGGTATCCGTGTTGAGCCAGAAAACCGACTGAACGGCGGAATCGAGCAAAGGCTTGACACGCAGCACTCTCTCTCCATGCACAAACTCTTTATAACTTTAATTCTCTTCACACTCATGTGACTTACCCCTAAAGACTGCTCTAGAGTAGTATGTCGGTCCTCCTTCTCCACTGTGCGCCTGCAGTCAGAGCACACCCACAGAGGCAGCTGTAGAGCACTGGGAGTCTTGGCAGGCTGTGCCGTACCGTTCTGGCCTGAGATGCTTGCCTCTGAAGGCACGACAGTGTCTTTACGCTCACATCGACACAAGAGGCAGCGATCACCAGCAGTGTAGGGCGCTCGCTGGTTCAGGCCAAATGTGAATGGGGTCTGTGGTGGGAAAGAAAAATATATTAGTTTACATGAAGTCACTGTGTTTGATTAAAATCCCCTAGATAGAAATGCAGTGGCTGTTGTCATTTACTACTTAAGGGAATAAATAAAAGCAGGTTATTTTTTCTTCTAATAATAATAATAATAATACAGATGTTATTTTAGAGGAAAACTCAAGTTTGTGATCACTTGAACTGCTAACCAATCTAACATTCACAACCCAATGTACTCCAGGTACAACAGCTGTTTGAACAGGCCCGCTGTACTTCATTAAATCACAGGAACTTTAACACAGAGTCCTTTCAGTGCGTGAACCACAGAGGGGCACAAACACGTAATTAGAAGCTAGAGGCTTCAATTAATGATATACACACTGACTGCTTGTGACGGTGGGTGGGATGGCTATGGGATTTTAAGAAGAAGGTTGACTTCCATCTATTTCAGCTACATTTTAAACGTGTACTCCTGGAGACTGTGACTCAGTGAGTACTCTGGGTTAGAGCGGGGCAGCTTTACACTTAACGGAATATCAGCATCTATCCAAACATGATATGGCCTCCTAGTACAGCTATGGTATGAATTTCAGAATCCTATGTTTCCTCCTTCTTAAATTATCACATTCTCAAACTCAGGTGTCGATATTGTAAATTCTTTTTTTTTTTTTTTTAAATTAGTGTCAGAAAGTAGCTGAACATTGTGTGACACATGTTAGTTAATCATTTACTCATTTGCGTTGTATCCAACTGCTCCTAATCAGTGTGTAGTGTTTCACACAACAAACAGGAGAGTTGTAAAGTGCCCTCTGTTGGACAAACTATGCAACGCCAACTCTCATAACATAGTTGAAAGGCATTTCTCACCCTTCTTCCTTACCTTTTTAATTTCCATTTATATATTATTTATCCATGTATTATTATTATTATTATTATTATTATTATTATTATTATAAAAGATCAGCGAAAAAAGCAAATATTTGCAGACAATATCTGCTCACTGATCAATCAGTTGGGTTCTCTATGATAAACAGTACATTTCATACATATATTTCCTCGTTCCTTGTTCAAGTTCATGTTCGTGATGTGTGTTGTATGGATTTGAATTCTGAGGAATAACGTCATTAGTAATCAGGAAAAAAAAAAAAGGCAGTTATCAACACTTAAACCCTACTGTTAAAAAAATAAAAAATACAAATGCTGGAGCATCTGAATGTATGAATAACTGAGGCAAGTCCTACCGAATATGAATAAGTTCCATACTTAAAAATGACTGAATTAACAGAAACACTGAATGTTTAAATCTTGAGTGGGTTTCCACCATTTAGCATACACACAGTTCTATTGTCAAGGTGTGTATTATTCTGGTAAACTGGACATGTCTTTGAGCGACAAAGGTTCTGTATCATTGAGTGGATTCAGAAACCCTTGACTGTACTTTACCTGAAGGACTCCAGAGAAGTCAGCATTCACCGGTCCTTCTGTAAACTGTGGTGTAACGCCGCTGTTCACTTTGACCTGATGGACACAAAACAGCTCATAGTTTACAATGAACTCATCCCTTTCTATTTATGCAAGTGATCAATTACACTAAGTGATGACACAGTTTCTATATTACACCTCAAAGCTTCTAATGTTTTCTGTATTATTTTCTGGGTTTTATATTCGACTGCATATATATTTATACTGATAAACCTCTCATAGGTTCACACCAGTACACACTGCATACACAGAAAACCTATAAACAAAAGTGCCCAAAAATGATGTACGCACATTTAAGGAGTCAACTCAGAAAAATTATAGCAAAACATAATCTCTATCTAGCCATGCACAGACTGGCAGAAAAGGAGTCGTAACTGATCATTTAGACTAAAGGATTAAATTCAAGCAGTTTCATGTTATGTAAACTTAAACGACAAATTACTGTTGCTGCTGCAGGCTGACACAAACCACCATGGTAGTAATCGGTGCTATGAGAAAAACAAGCTGGCTATCTGTGCATGTACTGTTAAGCATTAGTAATAACTGACATTTAAAAATAAAAATGAATGCTGCAGTAAAACATGCACATAAACATATTGTAAATGACCTGAACAACTAGGAATCCAGTTTATATCAAGGCTCTCTTCTTTTTAGTAACTGCTATACTGTCACCTTGCACTATATAGTATATAAACACGTACTAGACAGTGTATGCTTACTTTATGGATGACTAAAGTAAGGTGTTTAGTGCTAACAGCATTGGTTTTTCTTTCTCTGTGTTTCTCTCACACACTGAGATAGAGCGAGGCTGAGTCACTGAGATAGGTGCAGATAGACTGGTATTACTTTGAGGAATTAATTTTTAATTTAATTACCGTTGTCTTGACAGTTTTTCAAGCTAACACTAGCTCCTGCACTATGACTCACAGGTGTTTCTCCTGTTTAGCATAGGCCTGACTGAATGACCGGTCTTTGTTTAAGCTTCATGATATTTTGTGTACAAAAAGAGTAGACAAAACAGCAGTGGCTCCAAGTAGTCACATTTGGTTTTCCATAATGGTTTAGCCAAGAAATTTCTTATATCATTTACCTTATTAGCGCAGCAGTGAATTAACAAAGTTAAAATGAATAAAGTTACGATGAAATAAATGAAGCTTGGTATGACTAGGGGTATTTTTCTTTATTTTCAGCGATATTGTTGTTACCATGAATTCTTCTGCCCACTTGTAGCGGAAAATCTGATACTGTAACATCACTAATCCCAAACAAACAACACACACACACACACACACACACACACACACACACACACACACACTTTCTACGTGAGAGACCAGAATAACTACAAAAGCACAATAAACGTACACAGAAGCACAGACAGGACATAGTTCCCTTCGATGCAGAATACAAAACACTCAAGTGTTATTTACGCGACCCATTAAGCTAACCAACATCTCCGATCTTGTAAATAAGCTTGCTAACCATCTTAAGATTTCACTGTTAAGTTTCACTATCGTGGTATTGAAGTATACGGGCTCATTAGGCTAACGTGGAGGAGGTAGTCGAGTACTTTAGCTGGTCCTCTGGAAAATATGACCAAGTTAAACTCAAACCTTTACAGACTAGAGAAATAGAGAGAGAGAGAAAAAACGACGGAAACTCGGAATTTAAAAACGCAAAAACAGTGATGAGATTGTTAGTGCTCTTGACTGTTAGCATAAGCTAGCATCAGTGTTTACCTAGGTGATAGCAGCTTTTGAGCCACCTACGTTAATCTTAATGTTATTCCCGAATAACTTTGATTCGAGCAGCCCAATCTATACCTGTGCTAGCCATACACAGAGAAGAATATTAGATCAACCAACTGCTTGATTGTGTCTAAATCGTTGTCGATACACCTACGACCTCTTAACTTAAGCTAACGATGGTAGTGTTAGGATTTCGCCAAGACTTTAGTAAGTTAGCCTGACGTTTAAGACAGTGTGTTATATTACACTGGGGACTGTTTAACTGCTGGCGATTATTTCACAAAGAATAAACAACTATTATTAGCTGTGATTAAGCCGGTTAACTACCAGCTACGTTGCACTTGTTAGTTAGCTAGCTAGCTAGCTGCCTTCCTCGCATCAGTCTCGGGCCCAAATCAGATGTGTCGTTGATAACGCTCCAAGCTGCTTGCCCCTGTTTTGACATCCAGTAGTGTGACACTCTTACCTCGTCGTTTATGCCCGTGATGGATCCTATATTCCCGCTGCCTGCACTGCCAGGTGTCAAAAAGCCGACGACAGAGGCAGGTGCTGCTGTTCCCTCACAGCCCAGGGCCGAAGCAACCCCGGCCTTGCCACCGCTGGTATTGCAGACAGCACTGCAGCTACTGCCACCGCCCCGCTTGTTCTTCCTGCGTTTAGCCCCCCGTTTAGCATCGGTTGGACTCATTTTTCCCAATAAAAGAAGCGAGACAACTTGCCGTCCAGACTTAGCAGAGTCTCAAGTGGAATGCCTGTTGCAATCACTCGCGTATAAATCCTGGATAGCAGTATAGAGACTCTCAAAACGGCAGACACTCAGTTCCATCAAAGTGCAAGCCGACTTCATATATTCCAATATGGCCTCTGACTGGACTGCCTCAACCAGGGCTCAGATCGCGTCGAAACGTAAATGTGCGTCCTCACCCAGGCGCTCATGGGAAATTGAGTTTGCCATGGGAAATCACTTTCTAAGCAGATAACAGGGAGAAAGTTGTAGTTAGCGGAGATAAACACTGACGTTGAATGCTTTACAAACATATCGGTCTTCTTCTTATCTTATCCTTTTGCCTTAGATTATATGTCTCTACTCGGATCTAAAATAGATAATAAACGTATTACAAGCACCCGACACAAACTGCAAACAACACATTTTAACAGCAGGGGGAGAGCGCATCCCGCAAATGGTGTAGTTTGCTTCAGCTGACAGCAGAGGCCCAGCAGAGTGGAACAGTCTTTCCGGGCAGTCAAACAGCGAGTCTGGCGTCTTTGCCGAGAGCGAAAGACAGCCGATGATAAACTGCTAGTACATCTATATGCACCGTCTGCGTTAACAGCCCTTTGCGCTAAAACATCCAGTGCGGCCCGGTGCTGAGGATTTCAATAAGCATCTACAACGGCTAACGGGGCACAGCTAAAACAGTTAGCCGCATCCGCACACAGGTAACGTGAACTAAAGTTTTCTTCTTCCCTGTTTAATTGTTGCACGGATGTGCACATCCAGCGAAGCTTGAAGACACTGTCAACTTTAAGTGCTTTCATTGGAAGTTTTTCCTTAGCTGCCTGTAGGCTTGTTAGCTACTTAACGCTAGCTAACTACACGTCAACAGCTGCGATAGATTCACGTTAAGTCAAATTAGTGGGCAGCTCAGAGCTAACCGACTAGCGGGTAAAGCTAGGGAACGGTTTGGTTGATGCATACTTATCACTTTTATTATGTTGCAATCTCAATAAATGAAATGAATTAGCTGCATTATATATTTGGTCTGGCAAGTTTGTTTTTTTTAATCACTTGTGAACAGCCTTGCAGCAAGTCACGTGACTGCACTTCAACAGGTAACCTTGATAAACTCGACTCTGTTCCGGGTAGTACTAGCAGCATCCACGTCGATTTCCACAATGTCATAAAGGCTATAAACCTGACGCGGTTAACATTATGTGAAAGGTGCACTTTGTTTCCGGCAGAGAGCTGAAAATCTGGAAATTATCCAACAGTTCTCTAATGTCGGAGGTAGTTGCTCCAGTATCACAGGTGACAGCTAACAGCCTGTAGACGTACCTGTAGTTTTACAGGTACGCTTTAAAATGCAAGGTAAAATTCAATCGAAATTTACCTTAGAATAAATAATAAATAGAACTGTAAAATCCTGTTGTGAGTTCTGGTTAGGGATTGGATTACACAGCTGCTCCTGAGTGTAGTTTAAAAATGGTGTCTATATGTGAGCCACTTCACTTTCCTGTTGTGCAAGTGCTTTCATCAATAACAGAACCCCAGTTTGTGCCTCTCACATGCATTCGACTCAAAGTTCAAACATGGCCATTCGATAGACACATTAATGTGCTGGAACTGTAGGACATACACCACAATTACAATTGGTCTTTACATGTGCCTGATAGGCAGACTATTCAGAGGTCTGGACTGGGGCAGATAAGGAAGTATAGTACATGGATGTGCTGTAGGCGTGGCCCAGAGTATGTATTGTGCAGCCTCAAATCCCACTACTCGTTTAAACAATGTGAATTTAAACGATTCTTACTTTGTACAAAAACATGACTTTGTATAAAGTTAGGAAACCGTTATTGTGATTCCCTGGTGTCGTATTTAATAAAAAGTAATCACTCAGTGAGATACAGATACACAAAGAAGACCATGAGAAGTCCTAAAATACCTTACAAGCAGCAGTTAACTAATTTCCCTTTGTTAGTAGGGGCACTATAAGCAGTCAGCCAGCTTCGTGGGACTTTTTCATACTTGCCTGTCTGTCTGTTTCCAGGTATGTCTGAAGTTAGTCTTGAGGCAGAGTCGGGGAAGACCTCATCCGAGGAGCCTCAGATGGATTGTGAGGAGGATGGCAAAGCAGAGGAGAGTTTGAGCAAGGAGTTAAAGCAGGAGAGCGTAGACAGCAGCAGTGTCAGGGAGGACGATGTGATGTACGACATTGACATTAACAGTGATGAAGAGAATGCAGAAAGCAGTAACAGGAAGGGACAGAAGCCGCATGATGAGGGCATTCAGAGCGAGACTTTGGCGTCTGGTCGTGTAGCCGATAGGGGACACGAGACGAAACGCAGCATTGAAACGGCTGAAACACCACAGGAAAGCGGAGATACTCACACTGAAACAAAGGTGACATTTACCTTCACTCTGAACAATCGACCTGTCCTGGCACTTCCTCTCTGCTCTCGCTCATGTTGCCATTTTGTCCTTGATTTGCTGTTGCGGTGGCGGTATTCTTCCTATATAATCAGGTTAAATATTGTTGCGGAGCTTTATTAGAAGTAATCCAAAACAAGAAACTGCGTTATTGTGTAGAGTGATTGTGTTTGTTTCCCTCTTTTTACGTTTGCTTTGTTTCATCTTCCACTTGCTTTGCAGGAGTTACAAATTAGCTGGTTTTCTCTCTGTTGGTGGTGCGCTTGGTTTTCTCACTAGTTACCAAGTGTTGCTTTGTAATGTGTTTGAGGATCATCAAAGCCTCGTGCACTCTGCTCTTTTGGCTTACAGCAAAGTGATTGCTAAGAAAAGAAATGAATTTCTGTTTATTACTTTGTATTATTGCAAATATACATGTGTTACAAAGTGCTGATTTGTCATGGTTATCCCCTGCTGGCTGGTAAGTATGAATCTATGCATATTTTGCCTTATTTAGATTAACTGTTAACTGAAGGTTAATGTGCGAATGACACAGTTTCCTCCACTTTTTTTGCTAAGTTGGGCATTCTTACATCTCTTGAGTTCTGCACATGCCGGTCACATGGTTGGCTAGAGAGATTTGGAGTCCTGACTGAACGTTCACAGGCAATCCCACATTTATTGTTTCTGGAATGTGACTCCTTAGGTTGTTGTTTTGTGTTCAGTTTCAGGCTCAGCGCCAGCATTGAATGTGGCATCCCAAGAATTTCATATCAGAAATTTTAATTGTTCTTCCCATTTTCCTTTAGTCACCCTGCATACTTTTGACGTAGACACATTTAAGGTTTTGCTTATTTATTTTTTTGGTGGTGGGGTGTTTTTGTTTGCAGTTTGAGCACAACATTGCGCAACGCTAATGTGTCACGTTCGTCTGTAGTTTGCAAGACGCCATTAGCTGACACAGCTAATTGGACAGTAAGCTTATTGTTATTATCCATCCCTCCCTCTTACATCATCTTGATCTGAATCCAGGTTACTGAACCGTAGGGAATGGCAACCTATGACATGCCATATCTTGTCCATTTGCACGCCTGACTCATTTGCAGCCAGTGGAATAACACTGTTAGCCAGTTTTTCTGCAGACTGTGGGTGTGATCATTTTTGCCTCAAGGCCCCTGATAATTTGTTGTTCTGTGAATCGTCTCTTTATGTTTTGTTTTGGGGGTTTTTGTTGGGATTTTTTGGATAAAAAGAGTCATTAATATGGATGCATGGACAGCTAGAATTTGCTGCTAAAAGCACCAATAACAGAACTAGTCAGCAAATTTATTTACACATGTTCTTGTTCTCTGTTTGTTATGGGAGATGTACCTTTTTCAGGCAAATGGTTTGAACCTGAGTGGAGCCAGTCTTACCTGCAGCTGGTAGTTGGATAAGCAGAGCAGTGCTTATCTGTGCTGCCTGCCTGCCTGCAGGTTTCCTATGGCCTTTAAGTATTAATGTGCCAATCACATGGTGCAGCCAGCAAAGCAGTGTCTTTATCGCCCATCCCATCCTGTTTTTAATGTGTTATACTGTGGATCAATAAGTGAAGCAGACGATTCTGTTTTTGATCAACTATTTTGATTTCCATTCACTCAAACACACTAAACTATTTTACATCAAGTGTTCCCCTTGAGACAAAATGTGATCAAAGCAAAATGCCAAATCTATGGCTTTGCAAAGTATTTGAAAATGGTATAAAGTGGTTTACACACCATAGCTGTTGTAAGTAAAAATGGCTCACTGCAGCTTCCAGTATATCTTATTTAGTTGCATTACAAGCTGCAGTCGAATTCACAAGTCCTAATTAGAGCTGGAAGTTCTCACAGGTGATGGTATATGTTAGAGTGAAACCTGAGCCATGAAGTTCAGACAGTTGGCACTAGTCCTTTGGTTATGATTGTGTCAAAGCACAGACCTGAGGGCAGAAGGTGTGCAGAGGATGTTGGGTTCTATCATTCTCAAACAGAAGAAGTTTGGAAACACCAAGAGTCTTTGTAAAAACGGGTCAAAAGAAGTAATTATAGACAGAGGGCCTCAGTCGAACAGGTATCCAAGAATCCAGTCTAGTCTGTTTTGGTCCATTGTGAACGACGTTCGAATAGAGGGGGGAAAATGGTGCAGCAGTCACCGATCGAGCCTGCTGGGAGACGCATACCGGTAAGCAGATCTTAACAAGGAGAAGCAAAATCCTCTGTCCTGAGGAACCAAAGAGGGAAATATCTACCCACAATTCCTAAAGACGTGTGTGGAGAAAAACCTGACACTGACCACCACCTCATTATTACGACCCCTATGCTGAAACGTGGTGGTGGTGGCGGCATCATGCTGTGGGAATACTTTGAAGCAACAGGCCCTTGCAGATGTATGCAGATAATGTAGTGCAAGCCTGGATTGAATTTATTTCTCAGGATCTCAGGCTGTGTTCAAAGTTTATATTTCATGAACACAATGCCCTGGTGAGAAAACACAGGAGTGGCTTTGGCTGTTGCGACCCAGCTAGAGTCCAGACCAGAATCTCTGAAGAGACCTGAAAATGGCTGTGTGTCCAAAAACACGTGCCAAGTTTGTAGGATGACTTTCAAATAGTGTTGAGGTAGAGCTGGGCGATAGAACGATAACGATATGTATCGCGATATAACTTTTACTCGATAGAGAAATTAAGCTATCGCGATAGACCTCGCCGCTCTTGTCCTCTTAAAAAAAAAAAAAAAAAAAGGTCAGCCAATCCAAATTAAGTAGCGCAGAGCCGAACCAATCACAGCCGCAGCGTCACGTCGCGTGACTTGTTACGTACCGCACAAGTGCCAAGCCGCACGTGTGTTTGTTTGGGAAGCAGCCAGCGCGTAATGGAGGAAATGAGTGTGCCGACTAGAAAAATCAACCGAGCGTGACCGAAGAGAAAACCGATGATGGTTCCAATGCCGGAGAGATTGTCGAACGGAAGAGCCATAGAAGTTCCGTAGTGTGAAGGTATTTCGGCTATTTCAAGTCTGACAAAAAACAGAGTAGCGTGCACTGTAAATTGTGCCGAAAGCAAGTCTGCAAATACAATAAACTGGTGCATGCGTCACACTGTGCGCCACGTTATTGTTTCGGTGAAATGAATTTCTACAATACTGTTACTGTTAATTCTACTCTCTGCAGTGTTTAAATGCTTACATATACACACAGTTACTGTCCCTCCACACATACGACTCGGTTCTGCTTCTATGCCCCAGCTTTGTTTACTTTTTCCCACCGAGGCTTCTAGACTTCTGATTGGCCAACATTTCTGCACGGTTAGGAATCTAGCGCCACCTGCTGCTTTGGCATGTTCATAGCAGCGTTTTCCTTCATTTCTGCCTTTATGTCTGGACGGGATTATTTTTTTAAAACGAAAACGGAAAATCTCCGTTTTCAAAAATACCCGTGTACGTGTGGACGTAGCCTCAGTCTCTGACTGGAAGCGCTAATTCGTCATTCGGCTTTTGTCAGACTAAAGTAACTGTTAAAACTGTTTGAAAAGCTCAGCTATACAACAAGGAGAGATTGAGAATTTCCTTTTAGTTCTCAGTTTATTTGATATTGACAAAAGTTAGTCAGTTTTGTCTGTTCTTCTGTAAAACAAACTAAGATTTATTTTTAGAATTAATATTTTGTTTCTAAGTGGAATTGACAATTTAGTCTGTTTCGTTTGTTCTATTTTGAAACTTAAACGCTTTAGCGGCTGCCTTTTGTGTAGTTTGCAATATTTGCCTTTATTTATCTGAAAAAGTCTCATGTTCCTTAAGTACATCTACCCTGTTGAACTTATTATGGGAAATAAATATTTAAATAAAAACAAGCTGCTGATTATTTCACATTTTACTTGTGAGCAACGGCACATTTAAATCTTAATATAGTTATTTGGCTTATATTGTGATAGATATCGTTATCGCCTGAAATGAAAAAAACATATCGTGATATGAAAAAATCTCATATCGCCCACCTCTATGTTGAGGCTATAGTGGCTCCCAGATACCCTGTCATGGGATATTTCAGTGTTATATTTTTTGATAAATGTACCAAACATTCCCTTTCTTATTGTGAAGTATTGTGTGTGTGGGTTGATGAGAGGGAAAATGCTGTAGGGGTCAATATAAACTTACCGTTGTGTTCTCACAGTGAAACCACTCAGCCTGTTAAGACAGGAACCGGCTCCTCTTACCAGCTGATCTGGATACTACTTGCATTATTTAGAAAGGGGTCAAGATTCATAAATAAAATATCTTGCTCAAAGATGCAAATTCCCCTGTACTGATTATAAAAACACCTCACTTTAAATGCTTTTTTCCCCCACACACTAACATTCACAGGCCTCATAAAAGCTTCCATACAGAATGTCATAGTGATTAGGTCAGTGTCCCAGTTTTCAGGTCCACAGTGATTAGGCCATAAAAAAGTACTAAAACTAGCACAGCTGTATCTTCATCCTCCAACTGCAGGCAGATTATTATAGCTTAAACCAAAGTGATGTGGCCATAAACTGTCTCCACCCTGCGGTTTGCTCCGAGGTTGAGCTAAACAAGCCAATGTGTCACTGCATCATGATTAAGGCTACGATTTCTATTTTTCATGGCGAATAAAATGAGGACTGCCACATGATTATTGTGAGAATTGAGTTTTGTTCGATGCTTATTCCAGCTGGATAGGGTGAGCTAATGCTCACGTGGACATAGCCACAAAATTTGGGTATTGTCTGTTTAAGGCATTGCAATGGCAGATATTAGGAGATGTGGAAGGCCACTGATGATGCATTCTATTCTGTGTAGCTTTAAGAAGTAATGCTGTGAAATAGGGGAGTGTGGAAAGCTGATGCCGGTTGTTGTTGCACAAAAACTTCATATCCTGATCGGTGCTGAAATCAATCAAAGCAACGATCTTAAATCTAATCGTAAATGAAATCTTTTCATCCTGTCTTGATAATCAGTGAAGAAAACTGTGAGAGGAGGATGGGTTGATCAGTGTCGTGGTGATGCAGCATGGTTTAGGTATGTTAATGTAGAATAGTCAAACTGACCATGTTAAGTATTTGTTGAGGTTAAATATTAAAAAAGCAGTTTAATAGTCAAATTGTTATTTATATGTCACTGAATGTGAACAAAAGTGCTTAAGTTACAGAAAAAACCCCACTAAACTTCACTTGAAACTCTTACAACTATATAACCTGCAACAACTGCTGTGTTCTTGGATCTTGGCTATGAGTACATACAATCACAAAATGAACATGCTGTTGGCCATTTAGACTATAACGCACTTGGAAGATGTTTACTTAAAATTATAAATCCAGTGAGAAATAGGGGGATTTTTTTTTTCTTCCTATTGACTTCTGTATATTAAACTTATTTTCAACCAGATGATGAGTCGCCCCCTGCTGCCCATTTGAAGGACGCAGCTCCTCAGCACTAGCTTAATTTTAAGCCCTCGACGATGCCTCTCTTATTTACAGTCTATGATATCCAGTCTCCTCTTTTTTTCCTTGAGAAATAACCTGCTTCATTTAACCATCCTTATTGCAGGAGAGCACAATGGCCGAGGAGTCCCACAGAAGCACAGCGGCGGAGATCCCCGTCACCAGCAATGGAGAACTAGAGCAGAGCCCCGAGTCTGTATTCAGCAGGGTAAGAGATGAGCTTAGTTTCATTAAACCTTAAAAACTGTGCAAATATCTATGAAGAGTATGTGTCACAAAACAAGGGAAACTTGTATAAAGGGATGTATTTGCTATTTTTAACAACTGATATTTAGTTTGCCACGATTTCTAAAAAAGAGCATCAACTGTACACTTTGGAGCAGCTCTAAGTGGCAGATGTTTGAGGGTAAATTAATTTAAGGCAGTCAAGCAGTGATGTAATGGTACAGTAAAGAAAAGCACTTTCCACCAATCACATACAGACCCCAGACACATTTCTTTCTCATCAGTCTGAGAGTTGGCAGTGGTTCCAGCTGATTGCTCCTTATAGCTCACAGTCACACTGCCAAGTCTGTTCAGCTCACAGACAGTATAAAACATGGACATAGCTACCGTCATGTCACCTGCGGTTCTCTGAAGTTCTGTTTTGAAACCTCAAACGAGTGTTTTCTCAGTTACCGTCTTGGTCGCGAGACATCAGATGTGACGAGATGGGGCGGGTCTGGCAGTGAAACCACTTCGTCATTGGCTAATAACTTATGATTGACAAGCCCATGAGCGAGCAGAAAATACCCCAGCTAATCTTCTTTTTCACATATAATATGACCAAGTTTAACAATTTTATTTTTTTTTTAGTCAGTGTGACACAAGAATGAGTGACTAACGAGTGAGTTCAGTAACAAAGTGTTTAGAGTTTGGGAAAGAGAGCCATTTTCCCATAGACTTCTATAGGACTGGAAGTCTTTTTGCAACCACAGCTATCGCCATCTGGTGGTCTTCAGATAGAGTGCAAGTTTTTAAGCACTTCAACGTTGGCCTTTTTCCAGTCAGACAGCTGTGTTCAGATTTTTTTTTTTTTTTTTTTTTTAACTGTCTATGGTGTAACCACAAGCATGTGTGGAACTTTAAAATGTTTAATCCTGATAAAATAACTTGCTGAGGCAGGAACTGATAAATTACCGGAAGGTTCTTACCTGGTTTCATCTGACTTGATTTAACTTGAATGTGAATGGAGGAATGAAATAAATATTCTTATATTACTTATTCGTAAAATGATAAAAACGTTTGATACATGTGTTCCATGCCACTTGAATCCTGCTGTGATAAATCAATGTAGAGCCTTCAGCGTCTACACAAGTGGCCAAGTCCTTTGTTAGTGTGTGACAAGTATTAAGCGGGATAGCCAGATATCTGGGGAGGTGCATGTCAGGTCGCACCATATGGCTTCATATACCTATAGTGTAGATCAGGGGTCTCCAGCTCCAGTCTTCGAGAGCTACTGTCCTTGACAGCTGAATCAAATGGTTGAATTACCTCTTCAGCATGCCATCAAGTTTGGCAAAGTCCTGGTAATGAGCCATTCACTTGATTCAGGTCTGCTGGAACAAGGATGCATCTAAAAGCTGCAGCACAGTAGCTCTTGAGGATTGGAGCTGGAGACTTGTGGTGTAGATGGTGATAGTCATGGAGGGAGTGGTCCTTTTGATTGGCTCTCGCTTTAGGAAGGCCTCAATATGTGTAATGGTGACAGGAAAACCATAACGCTCCATGTTTGTTTGTTTGTTTTTTATGGTCATGGTTGCTGGTGACCACATGGTCATAACTCTCCTGAACTTAAACACAACGATTCAGTGCTGAACGAGATGAATTGATCCTAGGCACGGCTGTTCGAGCTTTCTTGAGTGTGAGGTTAATTTGTTAGGAGTGGTGAATGTTTCACAAATTGTTGCGTGCCACCCTGTGTGTCTGCACTGTTAGTGGGCAAAAATATATTACATTAAAACTTTAGATGGTATAAAAGATTTAAACAGCTTGATAAACCACAGTGGAGGTTTTCTCTCTTCTCGACCATAGCTGTATTTCAAAAGTGACTCATAAATTTAGCTTCACTAAATCAGTTGTTAATGTGCGCACCCATAAGACCTTCTTCTGATTAAGCCTTTGGGGACACCCACCAATCATCTGTAGCTTCCACGCAAAGACTTCCTGTTCTGCTTGCTTGTCAGGAAGGCAACTAAAAGATGCTTAGAGAGAGCTAAACTGTTATCAGGGGATAACTGTAGGTTTCAGACTACAGAAGGAAGCTTCCAGTCCCTAAGAAATCAAGTCCAGATATGTTTTTATGTTTGTGTCTGTCAGGTCTACTTAAACTATTTTATCTTTGTTTTGTTTCCTCCCGTAGGACTCTTATCCCAGTGGCCCAGGGGCCATAAACCTTTCAGAGACTTGTGTCACATCAAGCAACTTTGCCTCAACCACGGAGGGCATCATTGAATCAGGACCATACAAAGGTGAGCCGTACTCTCCCCAGTTTTACGCCTGTTGCTTTGTGGACCGTTTCCTCACTATTCAGAGGTTTTATGAAGCAGCATCTCTGTCAGTGTGTTGTCAGGCTTTGTCAGCTTGTTACATTATTGGATTTTATTTGCAACATTCTGAGTTTACAAACCACCCATCTGTCCATGTTCCCACTGCCCCACTTTTGTTTTTGTTTTTTTTAAAATCTCTCTGAAATATAAAAGGTAGAAATTTGAATTTCTAAAGCTGGACATCTAATTGAATTTAATGAGTTTGCTGTGATCTTCACATCGTATCGCCCCGTCTGCGTTTTATCATCATGTCCTTGTTACAAATGCAAATAAAAATCTCCCCATAGTGCGTAGAGCTGCTAGAGCCCATTCACCGCCATGTTGCCATGGCTATTTTCCATGTTATTTACACTGGCTGAGGTAGGCTTTTGTTCACAAGCACGTGAGCTTGGGGGGGGGGGGGGGCACAGGAAATAAACACCAGTGGGAGGGGAGGGGGGGCACAGGAAATAAACACCAGTGAGAAAGTCCCCCTTATACTTGTGCTGGAAAAAAGGTAACGCACTAATGATAACTCTATCTCCCAGGGTCAGCAAGCCTGCCCGCATCTCCCGTGTCACCTGTAGCTCCCAGCTCGGCTGTTGCCAGCCGCCTGGCGCGCTCTTCCAGCGATAGTCAGGCTGAGAAAGGTACCTCGAAGCGATGGTGTATGAATCAGATGAAGCAACACCATTTTCTACGCAAAATTAACCACAATCTACTTTACCGCCTTTGGTTCTCACCAGGTCCTTACCTGCTCTTTATTCCTACAGGCTGTGCTTCGTTGCAAATCAAACCTTTCCTCTCCCTTCCTGTTTGTTGGCTCTTCAAACTTTGCCTTTGCATAAGACCGGGCTAACATAAGTAGTGTTATGCTTTGCACTGGCAATCGGTGAGCATTTAAATACCCTTTAGAGTCCTTTTACTGAGGTCTACATGTCAGAATGTCTAGATTTAACTTCTTGATACCTTTACATTTGCTTGGCTTGGAGAAAAAAACTGCCTGCAAATTTAATCTCAGTGGGTTTTCCTGCATGCAGCCTTTGTCCTCGCGTAATGTGGCACCCGGCATGTCTTTATGGAGCCTCAAAGCTGCCATCATGTTTTTGAAAGGCGGTCAGATGAGAGAAAATGGAATAAATCAAAACGTTCTTCACTGCTTTGACATTTGATTTTAAAACTATCACTTAAAGCTACTGTAGCTGACCTTTTTTTTTACCTTCAGATGATGACCACCTTCTACAGTTTCATCAGCTCTGGAGCTCCGTATCTTTCAGCATTTCTCTAGACCCAAAACAAAATGAAGCTCCTGTCATTTACAATATTTTAATGCTGTAGAGTTAATTTCAGCTGGGCTGTTCATAGATATCACTTTGCTAAGTGAATAACTTTCACTCTCCAGGCTCGATGACAGCACAGCCAAAGAGCGGAGCGGTGGTGCTTTCAGAAGACTTAAAGAATCCAGCGATGGAAAAACTGGACTTAGTGAGGAAGTGGAGCATCAACACATATAAAGTAAACCTCTCTTTAATTGATTTATTATTATGTCCTTTTTCTAACCTCCTGCTTCTTCTTCTTCCATTTGTAAACTGGGATGTTAGGAGAGTGATCGACATTCTGTCACTTTAGACGTTATTGTGACTCCACTCTTAAGTAGAAACTCCCAGCTGTCCCTGTTCTTATGTTTAAATTTCTGTTTCTCTATTATTTGCTTGTTTTGTTTCAACAATCCTCCTGTCCTCCACAGTGTACCCGGCAGATCCTGTCAGAAAAGCTGGGTCGCGGCTCGCGGACCGTGGACCTGGAGCTAGAGGCCCAAATCGAAGTCCTCCGTGACAACAAGAGAAAGTACCAGCATGTGATCAAGCTGGCTCAGATGCTGGCCAGTCAGCTCTCCCAGATCATGCAGACACAGAGGCAGCTGGGAGATGCCTTCGCCGACCTCAGCCTCAAGACACCGGAACTCCACGTGAGTCCCCATAAAATCTGAAAACCGCCAGACTGGATTTAATACAGTTTAAAAAAAAAAAAAAAAATCCTACAGAAGCTATTGGCTTGTGATCCGTCTGAGGGCTCTGAGCTTTCTTTGGGTTTTTGAGGTATGTCAAACATGAAGCCAAAATTTTCAGTGTCGTGAAGGTGGTTCTGCTTCAGAGTGTCTAGATCACCATAGCAGCTCATGCTCAACATATAACCTTGTCCAGAGGTTATGAGTTTAATTTTAAAGATGCTTTCAGTACACAAGCAGATTGGTTTTGCGTGTGTGATTTTAATTAATTTGTTTTTTTTTTAAATGAATATCTGCTATGAGTGAGATATAGATCATCTAGAGCCATATTTTACTGACATCACAATAAGTCCTTCTGTGACGTTACAGCAGCACAACCTGTCTATGTTGCATTGGCGCTGTAATTTGCATGTCTTCAGTGAGGCAGGAAAGCCATTAATATGTTTTTCTGCTTGCTCCTCCTATCCTGCTGCGTCTGTTTTGTATTGTTGAATCTGCAGCTTATAAAACACTGATCAGAAAACTTGATCGGCAAGATTGGATCCCATTTCACTTTGATCTGGTCTCTTTCAGAACGCTATGGGACAGCGTCAGACCTGATATGAACTGAGTAGCCTTTAATTTTCATGCCATTTTTTTGTATGAAGTTTGAAGCTCTGATGATTAGAGATCCAGTTAGAAGTAAACAGTAGCAGTGGGCAGTAAAGGTTTTCTGCAGCAGTACTGTTGATTTCTTGAAATATTTATTTATTCATTCATTCATTCATTTATTTATTTTCTATAGACCTTGATCAGCCATTATCCTCTTATGTCCTTTTGTGCAGAAGTACAAAAACACATCAAATGTCCGCTGCATAAGTTAACAAAGAGAGGTTTTATTCTTTTAGGTCATATTTGTTGTTTTACTTTCTAGTATTTAGAGGAATCTTATGTGACAGCATGCACACATTAGTTAACCTCCTAAGACCCAAACTCTTCCACGGCATGCATTTTTAGTTTCTCTTCGATATTTGGGCATATTGGGACCAGATGAAAGTAAAAACAAAGAATTACCAGGTTTTTTTTTTTTTTGGTTTTTTTTTTAAACCTATATTTTTGTTTCTAAGAAAAATGAGAGCCACATGTGAGGATATTTGTTTAAAATTTCGATAGAACAGTAGCAGTATAATGTCCTCATAAGTGGATATCAGGTGCTTGTAGAGCAAAATTGAGTATTTTGGTCTAAATAACCCAAAATGTGATGTCCAAATATGTGGATGCCAGGTCCTAGGACATAGGTGTCAAACTCTGGCCCGCGGGCCAAATTTGGGCAGCCTAATTACATTTGGCCCGCGAAGCCATACCAAATTACTATTAGAGCTGGCCTACTGGTATTATACAGCTAATATATATATTGTTTAGTATTAAGCTTTGCTTGTTCCATATTCAGGTTTTCAGCAAAACGTGTTTGAGTCCATAAGAAAAGATTCATTCTTATATCTGGAGGAATAAATATATTTCAATAAATATTAACATTATCCCGCGACTTTGTTCCAGTTTTGAATTTTGGCCCACTGTGTATTTGAGTTTGACACCCCTGTCCTGGGAGGTTAAGAGTTGTCCACCATTATTAGATGTGATACACTGGTTGCTAGGGAACAATGTGTATTCCCTCGACTGAAACCAGTGCTTCTTTTTTCAGGTTGCTTTCAGTCACTGGTTGAAATCGGTAGCAAAGAAGTTGGTTGTTTGCCAGCAGTTTGCCACAGCTGAATTTAGCTTTTACCCCTCAGCCCTAAAAGGCTGAGGGTTATTGCCGCACCGCCGCGTGGGCGGCGTGGAAACCTAAGTTGGTGAATGCGTGAAGCTTGTTGTATTTAGTTATGGTGGTGATAATTCATCTTTAGAGGCTGCAGTTTGGGGTCATTTGAAAAAAGTGAAATCAGAGCTCTTTATTGCATTGTGTAATGCTGAACTTTAAGTTAATTGAACTTTCACGATGCCTTGAGTCTGCATTTTTCAAAATAAGTTTGTGTGTTAGTCAATTAAATTTGTGGAAGGTCACAGCTTAAACCCGTGTGTTTAAATTTTAATTTGGTGCAATAAACACAAATAATTGTGCCTGTTCTTTTCAGGAGGAGTTTGGATACAACGCTGAAACCCAAAAGCTGTTGTCCAAAAACGGAGAGACGCTGCTGGCTGCCATCAACTTCTTCATCTCCAGTGTGAACACGCTCGTGGACAAAACAATCGAAGACACCATGATCAATATCAAACAGTATGAAGCTGCAAGGTAATGTGCACACAGGCTTAGTTCTACTTCTGCACCAAACAGACTTTTATTTAATTGTGAGACACAAGGCTTTGGCTGGATGCCCACGGAAACGTCTTTCTCTAAAGTTCAGACATATAAGTTGTTGTGTTTAATTTGATGAATTACCATTTTAATTAAATTGGACAGTTTTAATTGTGGACAAATTGAGTTGTGTTTAAGCTGCTGCCGGAGATTCAGGTTGTTGAGGTTGCGGAAAAACAGACTCAAGGACAGCTTTTACATCAGGGCAATATTTAATAATAAATTTACGATGCACTAATGTAAAACTTTTTTTTTTTTTTTTTTGTACAAAAATTATTGTTGATTCAGTTGACGCAGTTTGCGTTTTTCTGATGTGGTTTATATATTTAAACACTCCTAGGGTTGAGTATGATGCATACCGTACAGATCTGGAGGAGCTGAATCTGGGGCCGCGTGACGCCAACACCGTGCCGAAGATCGAGGTGTCTCAGCAGCAGTTCCAGACCTACCGCGAGAAATACGAGAGGATGCGAAACGACGTCTCCGTTAAGCTGAAGTTCCTGGAGGAGAACAAGGTTGGTTAGGTGCTAGCTCGCTCTACATATCACTGCCCACGTGTTAACTTTCAGCTAATTGTGTCGCTTTTTTGCTCCTGTTGTCTCAGGTGAAAGTTCTGCATAATCAGCTCATCCTGTTCCACAATGCCATCGCTGCATACTATGCTGGAAATCAACAGCAGCTGGAACAGACACTCAAGCAGTTCCACATCAAGTTGAAAATGCCAGGCGAGGACAGTCCATCTTGGCTGGAAGAGCACTAATCATTCCTTTTCGGCTCCATTTGACAGGACATGTCAAATTTACAGAGAAACTACAGGAGCTTTCTTCCCTCTTTAATGCTATTCTCGCTGCTTTTCGAACTTTGAGAACTGTAAATGAAAATAATGCAAAAACGAAAAAAAAAAAACCTCCCACATTCCATTTGTCTTTGTTAAATCGTTTTCCTTCTTCTTGGTTATTTCACATCATTGAAACACGCACTTTTGCACTGTTTGACAGATGTGTCAAACAGATGTTGCTGCAGTAAACGCGTTTGGAAACTCTACATGGCCTTTTGTATTCCAGCGTATGATTGTTGTATCCCAGCACAGTGGACATGTTGGCTTTGTAAAGTGGGGCAGCTATGGGATCAAAACAACTGCCGTTTTACTCACATTCTTTATACTGCTCTTATCAGCCGATGAATGCTTTGCAAAAGATAAGCAGGAAGCTTTTTTTTTTTTTTTTTTAAATGCAAATCCTTTAATGAATTGATCAATTTTACTCACAAACTCTGATTAAAGTGGTAGTTTGATATTTTGGGAATTTGCTTTCTTGCCGAGGCTCATGTAAGATCTGCTCTGTCCTCTCAGTTTAAAGCCAGCAGCCGGTTAGCTTGGGATAAAAACTAGACACGAGGGTAGCTTTACTCTTTCCACCGGTTAGAAAGGAACCTGCCTCCTAATACCTCTAAAGTTCATGAATACAGAAAGCCAAAGTGTATGAAATCAAGGTGTGCTTGTGCAGAGGTAAAACCAGGCAGCCATGTTTCTAATTGTGAATTTTATGCTAAGCTACTGTAACTGACTTCTTCCTCTGGATGAGCTAGATGGCTGTCCATCCCCACATTTGTGCAAAAACCAAAGTTTTCCCAAATGTTTGAAACACTCCGTGCAAAGAGATGGCAGTTCAGATGACCTTTACACAATCCCTCTGTTTTTAGGACTTCTGGGGGTTTTATTGTTGTTGTTTTGTCTACATTTAGGGCTCGCGGTTGAATGGGTAAAAGTGTTGATAAAATGAAGGATCAGCCTTATGTGAATAGATGTGCCTTGATTTCTTGAATTGGTTCTCCTCAAATCCATGCTGTCTGGTCTTCTTGTTAAAAGCAGGTGCGCTCGCTACCAGTGTTCAGAGAATGGAGCAAACGAGCACCTTCCACCCTCTGAGATGGATCCTGTACAATTTTACACGTTTAAACGCAGCACAAATAAAAGGAAAACTCCAGTACCTTAGTGAAGACGTGCTGTTCTCAAACATACTTATCCATATTGCACACGTGCACATTTCTGAAATTGAGATCAAAAACTTGTTAGAAGTGTGTGACATGTACGTTTTAAACCAAAATGCAATTAACTTGAGAGATATTGTCTTTTGTAAATTTAAACACCAGCATTTTTTTGCATAGGCTGCGTACGGTTTCCTTCGATGGGCTGTGCGAAAGTATGATTATTCCAAAGGGGACGTTCTGTCTGCTAGTGTGGTCCTCACTTTGTGGATTTGTACTTCTCCTGTGGCTCGCTATAGCAGTGTGAGAGCGTGAATCTTGTACAACAATCTGTTCCTTAAAATAGATGGCTATATATTTTTAATCTCTATTTGATTTTTAGTATGACAAAAATGCTGCCCTTTGGCGTTGTTTTCCTAAAGACCTGCATAATGGTGTGCTACTGTGGTAGCACCGTGTCACAGTGGGCATCTACCTTTGTAATAATGAAACATTAACAAATGTTGAGTTAAAAGGATTCTGAATGTTGTGTAACCTTTTTTGGGGGGGGGGGGGAAATAAAACATTTTTAAAAAAAGTGTCTCCAGAGTTCAGTGTTGGTGCTGTAATTGGGGGTAATGGTAGTAGCTTGTATAGAAAGTCACCACCAGGGGCCAACAAAGAAAAGCAGGCTACTTTTGACCTGCCGGTGAAAATATATCCTTACGGGTTATTTATGCTTTTCTTTTTCTTTTTTTCTTCAGTGTCCCATGCCAACAAATGAAGTCTTGGAAATGTTTTCCATTGCTGGGGGGGGGGGGGAGGAATCTCATTCACGTTTTTGACTTTCACAAAGTAGGAACTAATTAATCATTTTAAAATGCATTTTACATAAAAAAAATTTTTTAGCTAAACAAAATCTTGGTATTTTGAGAGCATTTGAAATGTGAAACTTAAAATAATTGGGAAATTCCTTTAGATTGAATTAAATGGAATAGTGCAGAAGATTCTGGGTTTCAGCTGAGGCCTGACTGTGTGAAGTTTGCACATTCTCCTGGAGTCTGTGTGAGCTCCCGCAGTCTAAACACGCATGTCACATCCACCATAGGGGTGGCTATGACATGCACATCTTACCTATGACTACTGGGACAGGGTCGGGTTGGATGGAAGTTAAATAATGTTGTAATTGTTTGATATCAGATTTATCAAAATATCACCCCCCCCCCCCCCCACCCCACCCCCCCAAAAAAGAATCTAAATTCAATAACTTATAACAAATTTACAAATTTTAATGTGCCTGCCTCTTTCCACAAATACATAGTCCCATACTAATGAAGTATCTACATTAAAGCGCAGGACCTATCGGTGACGTAACGAAGCTAGTAAAATGTTGTGTGGTTCCAACGGTAGCTACGTTTAATTTTACTGAGCGTTATAATAACAGCGTGTCACACAACCTTTGTTTACAGTTTGCAAACTTAAGGAGTTAGGGAATGGCAGGCAGTGGATCAAACCACTGTGAGGTACATATGGGGGAGTCCGCCTTTAAAGAAACTTACACCCCCACCACCACTTCTGAAATACCTGAAATGGGAACCGCTTGTTTAGTAGCTGAAATAACAAATAATTAATGAAGCAAAAAAAACAAAAAACAAATTGATTGAAATTGAAATGATTAGCTTATTTCTGAAAAGTTTAAGTTAGGTTTCTCAAAATTTCGACTTGCTAAAATAACGCCGATTTTTTTTTTAGGGTAAACTAGCAACATGTTAATTTTTCAAGTTTTTCTTTAGAGAAGATGTGTTGTGTGAAGTGTCTAAAGCAGGGGTCGGCAACCCGAGGCACACGTGCCACAGTTGACACCCGAAGGGTGGACTGGCCATCGGGCATACCGGGCATTTGGTCTGTGGCCTGATGATTTTTATTTATTTATTTTTTGTAACCGTATAAACAATGAAAGTGGTGGATTGGCCAGATGCTGGTCGGTGTGTAAAAAACTAACTCAGTTGTTTGGTGGTGGCTATGGCGGAGCTTCCACAGATTCAGTAACATTAATAAGTGGTGGAGGCCAGCAGGTGGATGAGAGAAAGGGGAGGCAAGAGGAGAGACCCGAGGCGGCCCCGGTCCGAGTGTCAGGTGAACTGAACTTCAGGTAAGAAGTTATGACCTGCAGTCTATCTGGGTCAGATATAAACCAAGTTTAGGTGGAGTTTATTTTCGTTATGCTGACTTTTTACAGTCAGTTACAATAACTCGTACTGCCTGAGCTAGCATGACAGAGTTTCTATACAGCTGGGTTTGTGCTTTGATGTTACTGATAGTGAACTTTATTTTATTCATAAGGTTAGTAGAGTTGCCAACCGTCAGTAAATTACGTGTTTGGTGTTGAGCTGAGAAGGGACACAGTTTGTCCCGTACTTCAGCTAGAATGGAAAAAGACACAAAGCTGGATTTATTCTGTTACTCCGCACAGCTGCCTCTTCTTCTCTCATTCTCTCCCCTCTCTCTGCTGTTGCTACTTCAATCATGAAACTGATCAATGATCAGCTGATCGGCTTTTCTCTCTTGTTTGTTTATCGCCTACTTTGCGCCAAAAAGAGGAAACCGCCGGATGTCGCGCTAAACAACAGCAGCACGTTTAAGTTTGATCAGGTGTTGTTAGAATTTAGCTGATGTTTGCTGGAGCCACAGCTGTAAAACCTGCTGGTCATGATGTCGGTTTGGTTATCTGGTGAGAGGGAAACATGAAGATGAAACCAGGAGATGTCCTTACTGGATCATCAGAGCTGAACAGGTGATGGAGAAACAGGTTTACCTTTTAGGTGACATGAATGAGTTGAAGGGTTGGGTTGAATATTAACAAACATGCCATATTGGCCCAGTTTATTTCTCTTATCATTGTTGTGAGGAGACCATAAATAGCATTTGTATTTTCTGTTGTACAGTTCATTTGCTGTCATGGAGTTCTTGTTATGGATAAAAAGTGTATTTTTTTGTTTCAAAACAGCTGATAACTATTCGCTGATAGCTGCCAACATCTGCAAACAAATATAATTCTATAAAGTGGTTCTATATATTGCGTAACTGTTCATATAGAGCGTTATTAAATTTATTGCTAAAGCAATCATATGGCACACTGACTTCTGAGGAAATTTTAAATGGCACTCGTCATCAGAAAGGTTGCCTACCCCTGGTTTAAAGTATTCATAGTGTAAATACAAAAAACAAAAACAAATAAATCATAGGCAGCTAAATAACAAAAGGTTTGAATTAAAGATAGTGTTACAGGTGTGCAGATTGATCCAAATGTTGACAGTATCGATACCAACTTTGGTTTTAAACATGAACTATGAAAAATGTCTTTACCGTTTTTTGTTGACTGTCATGTCTATTTTATTTAAATAACACGCTAAAAACAGAAGCTGAGCCAGAGTTTAGAGACAGGCACTTTTACACTCCAGGTCTCCCCCCGAAAAAAGAAGAAAAAAACACGTTTCAAAATACACCAAAAACTGAAACGTGGTTTTTTTGTGTTAACTAATTATTTTTATAGGTATATATCACCACTGGTGATTTTGTGGTCATTAAAACGTGTTCAGGGTTTACAAATTAATGATGAATCATGACACACAGATCTCCCCTACATAAGCTGCCTTTATAGGTTAAAAGTATCAGCAACACTGATCCTGGCTTTACTTACACGTAAATAAGAATAACACAGCGCCAAACGCGGGGAGGTTTAATGTTGCATAAATACATGTTACGCTCCACCTGTGCTCACGCCTAATTAAACATACCCACTTATACCCAGCTCCTCACCTAGCCCACCTTCAGCGCTGTTTTCCGCCTTGTGATTGCACCAGTGCTCACACGCTAGCGCGCGCGATGAGGGTGAGCGGCACGTGCATGCGCCCGTTCCACCTGGCCCAATCACGTACGAGGAAGCTGAGAGCAGCGCTACAGTCTGCCGCCGCTGCCGTGGAGCCTCGCATTGACCCGCAGCTCGGCCAGCAGCTCACCTGACAGGGCTGACAGCCCGAGAAGACCACGCAAGATTTTCTCCTCTGAAAAGTATCTTTCGCTAACACCAACGGCGTCGGAGCCCTGTCGTCCGTCCGGTGAGTCAAGCGGGACGGTAACCGCCGCATCATCACGCTCTGTGTGTGTATATGTTATGTGTTTGTGAATGTGCGGTGTGTAACTCAGGTGTGGAGAGTCGTTGCACCGTGAGGAAGCATTTTAGTGAGGCGATGAGCGTTTAACCTTCCTGCTCCTTTGTGGGGGTTTTCTCTGAGGTGACAGTCGAGGTGTTCTGCAATGCAGTCCACGTCCAAAATTACATCATTTTGGTGATTTGGTGTAGTTCAAGCCCTGAATCTGTTGCTTTGCTGTGCATAAACGTCATGACTGTGTATCTCATTATTTCTCTGTAGGACTTGACAGCATCAGTTTAAAATAAATAAATAAATAAAAAATACTTAGAAATGCTTGCTACATTACATTTCATTTTTCCTCCTTAAAGAAAAGTAGTTAAAGTTCTCCATTTAAACTATTTGAAAAGTTTCTTTATACAAGAGTGTAAAATACTCATGATTTTTAATTAAAATCAGGAAGTAACCTATCACAAAATTAAAATGTAAACAAATATGATTAGTGTGTAGTGCTCCTTTGGGGCTTTTGCATTTCCTGAAACTTTGTGCCAAAGTACAAATATATTGATTATAGCTTATATGCATATAGAATGTGTTACTACTGGAGTAAAAACAAGTGTTTCACCAGCACAAGCTAATCCAACATGTAAGTCAGTGCTGGTTTTGTTTCAGCCCCTGCTTTCCTTGGCTTTTGTACACTGCTATCCATGCCCAGATGAGTTAGTGGAGTCCATTCAAGTGCTGGGAACAATACCCTTCAGAGGGGGGAGGGGGGGGGGGTGTCTCCTTGGGTCAGGTCAAGGGGGGGGTGGGTCGCCCCCCGGGTTGCTGTGGAGGCAGAGAGTAACATGGAAAACTCAATGCTCTGACGTCAGCCCGAGGAGGAAGATATTTAAGGGGGTTTGATTTATTTGTGTGGGAGCAGGAGAGGGGGCTGAATAGTTGGTGGCAACTCGGGTCCCAAACATGCCCAAATCTGTCAGCTGTGAGCTGTCTAATACAGGAAAAGAGCTCAAAATGAAATTAAAGGCAAGGAAGAGTGCCACGCCTTTCACAGTGCGCCTCTAAGTGTTCAGAGTGGGTAATGTCAGCCGTATGCATGTGTACCTGTGGGTAGTCTTTCCCAGGTATTAAAATGTATCCTAATGAAGCCAGCTCAAGTGTCTTGGTGCCCCTGGGTAAACACTTTCCTCACTGCCGTGTAAACATGTTTGCATTCCCTTCATGTTAAAACCTACTGTTGTCTCTATGGTGACCTGAACACCTGCTTTATTCTCACTCAGGATGTGTTGGTTAAGGCCTAGTTTCCTCCAAAATCATACACAAAATAATGTGATTAATGCTTAAGCTTCTGTGGCAGTCAGTGAAGCCAAGCGGTGCAGCGAGATTTGCTTAAAGCCGATCTTGGCACAAGCCTCATATTGCTGAAGCAACAACTGGAGCCCAGAGCCAGAGAAGATAGACAGGCGGTTGCCTGCTGCAGGCCAGACACTGAACACCTGTTAACAAAAGAACAAACGCGAGATGAATAAAGCTCTTCTCGCTTTTTTTTTTTTTTTTTTTTTTTTTTTTTTTTTTTATAAATCTGCAGCCTCACAGACGGTGTATCCCGTGCCATCTCATCCCTCCATTAGTGTCACTATCCCGCCTGAGTAGGTTTTGGTTTCACCTGGGTTTCTCTTCCCTCTGTATTTTTTATTAGGTTAGATTCGGGGCTTGTTTTGTGATAGGATGTGTATTGTTGTTCTGGAAAATTCCCTCTGAAGAAGCTTTGGCCATGCTTTGTCATCATTAAGGCTTTATTTTCTAGTAAAAATACAAATCCTACAAAGTACTACAGAACTAAAATACTGTGGTGTACATGGTGTTTTCTGAGCCTTCAGGGATGACATAAGCACGATCAGCATGATACAGTAAAGGCAGTGAGTTTGTGTTATATTTAACAAAACAACACCCATTTTTCTGTTAGCTCTGACCAGCTGACAAACTGTCTGTTCTGTTTGTAAAGAAATCATTGCATCTACATTGCCATTTATTGCAAAACTAACAGAAAAACAGAAATTAAATACTTGCATGCAGACTGCAGCCAGAACCTCACAGATTTGAAGCAGAAATTCCTTCATAAATACTGACGTGGTTGCTGCAGGGCTGGGGTTTAACTGCAAGATGACTTTGGAGCTTGGTTTTATATTGGAATAAAAGCAGAATACAACCAACAACTAAGTTCCCTGATGCAAAGAGACATGTTGCAGGCAAGTTGCCCTCATTAGCAACTTGTCTGCATTTATAAATTAGACTGCACTTATTTGCAAATCTTCACCTATCTGTTTAAGAGTGACTGCAACTGTTTGGAGACGGGTTGCCTCGCACTTGACGACCTGTGCAATCGCCCTGTGATCGGAAGGGATTGCACAAGGAGGCTGCTGTCCTTTTTTTTACTATAGTGAGTCAATGTGGAGAAAGGCTCGGGTATAGTGAAATATCTCAGTGGTGTCATGCCAGTCCTATTAATTATAACCAGAGATATTGTAAAGCAATGACATGAAAGTCATATTGAAATACAAAGTAGACTTTTGTAATGCCAAAGTTGCTCCCTCAGACCCAATCATCAACTTATAACTGGTGAACAAGGACTCGCATCATCCAAGCCAACATGGCAGCTGAAGTTCATGACAGTTTCAGTTATTGTAGCAAAGATCTTTTTCTCGGGTATCACTGTCCATCGTGTGAATGAGCACAGCATTTGTTCAGTGCCCTGGTGCGATGGGGACAGATGCTGATTTTGTGTGTAACATTAATGAATCTGTAATCGTATAGAATAAATATAAAATTGAGAGAACAGCTTTTTTGAGCCTCGTTTTTAAATCAGATTTGGCTTGTGAGTCAATATGTGCTGTTTTACAGATTGTTTTACAGTAGTCACCAAGACTTTTAGTCATTCATATAGATGATGGTATGGTGTAAGTTGCACAAATTAACCGTGGAGATGGCTGCTTTTTTTTTTTTTTTTTTAGTTTAACTTTTTGTCCACTCACTAAATTGCCTGAAGATGAAATTTAGCTCAAGAAAACATCTATTACCCAAGTAGATCTTTTTAAAAAGCCTTTGTACAAATAGCACAAATACTTAATCCAAAATATCAACAGTGCTGCAAATTAATCACTGAGTCCATTATTAATTTCAGCAGTAGTAGAAATGGTGCTAAGTTTGAGTCTGATGTGTCGAACGCTCTGGTACACATACTAAATGAGGTGTTGGTCCAAACATGTTCTGCTTGGCTGGTTATTAAGAGGATTGGCACAGATTTTTGTTTGTTTGTTTGAGATTTAGCACTGGTATTACTGCTGGTTATATGATTAAATGAATTCCCTCCGGAGTTGCAGGTTAGCTGACAGGTGTGGTACCACCAGTTCCACAGCCAGGATACTCATTCATATTGGTCTTAACTGAAGCCTGCTTAAACAGTAATTGACAGAGGCACCTCGCGTGCTCTGCAACTGGCAGCTTTAATCTTTAAAATCTGAAAACCTCGTTTCAGTGGCAGGCTGCTATTAGCAGATTTGTGCTAAGCTAGGGGGATATGTTGTGTTTTGGGCTGCTGTAGGTGTTTGGTACACAGTGAAGGGAAGACAGTTACAAGGTTAATTTGAGGTTTGGCATCCAAAGTTAAGATATATTTATACTAGGCTGTTGTCTTCAGCCACGAAGTGATTTGGAGTTGATGTAAGCTGTAATATAATTCGTGACGCTGTTGGCAATCCTTGTGTTTCACCCATTTACAGCTTTAAAGTGCAAAATCATTTCTCCTAGCTGTCACCAGGCTAGCGCTGTTTCTCAGTGCAGCAGAGACAATGAAAACAAAGGCTTTAAACATGCAGGGAGGCTTTTCTATTGTTGTCCATGACTGATCTGTTTGAGATAGATTTGTCAATAATTACAAAGAAGATTATTTTGGCTGCTGGCAAAGGAAATGAAGCCGGATTGAAAAACACATTCACTGACTAAGTAGTTTTTAGAAGACAAAAATAAAACAGAGTCCCTCTTACAAATCAAACATTTCATTCATGATTCCTAAAAAACAAATGGTCAGTACACTTCTTTTCCTCAGTGCCAGGCTCAAACTATTTCACCACCATGATTTAATAATGTGTCTTAACTTTAATATTACATTTGCCTGTTTTTGGTCAACTCACTGTTACTGTTATTTGATAGATTAAACAGGCAGCTGCTTTATTATAAGTCGGATAGCCAGTGTTGAAGTACAAAAGTCTTGAAGACCCGTGTTTCTGTCAGTTTTGCTTTCAAGGAGTCAGACTTCCTTTTAATTTCTTTTATAGAAAGGTCTTTAGCAACAGCTCTCCACGCTTTGTGAAGTTTTCCTTTGGACATTGACAGCTTTTTCACCAATTTTCAGTCCAGTCCTTAAATGTGACATTTTCATAGGAATGTTTTTTTGTGGCTATTAAGCCACTTAACACTGACCTATGAATCATTCAAGCATGAAAAAGGCTCCAAACCGAAGGGATTGACAAGTGTTGTGTTTACACATAGTAGACAAAGAATAGTTTAGGCACTTTGTTTCTAGCAGCCTTTCACAAAAACACAAAAATGTATCATCAGATTTAGATCCACCATGTAATACTGTGTGAGAAGCATCAACTTTTTCAGCTTTCAGCATGACAATGGTAAATGGACTGATTATTATTTAGCAGAGTACTCGAAGCCCTCTATACAACATGCCACATTCACCCATTCACACAAGCACTTTCTTCTAAGCTTTTAGTGCTTCCTAGCTAACATTCATACACAGTCATACTCCGATGGATGTATCGGAGAGCAATTTGGGGTTAGTATCTTGCCCAAGGAAACTTGACATGCAGACTGGAAGAGCCAGGTATTGAACCACTAACCTTCCGATAAGTAGATAACCTGCTCCACCTCCTGAGCTACAGCTCATCCCAAATACACTGCCAACACAGTAAACACATACCTGGATATAAAACACACACAGTGGAACGCCATCAGTCATGGGTTGGCTTCCTCACAATTACTGAAGCAGTGAACATATTGACAGAGAACAGAACAAAAGGCAGGCAACATCCAACTAAGAGCTTCAGAAGTCTTTCAAGAAGCCTGGAGAACTTTTCCTGAAAACTACTTAAAGAAATCTTTTGTTTATTTTCTGGATGTAGCATTTGTGTAAAAGTCTGTGTTGCTTTTCAAACCATTTGTTTGTTGTGATCACCATTTGATGCTCACTTTTGTTCCTGGGAGAAGAGAGGCACTGAAGGTTTGTTTGTTTTAAGGTTAGGTTCTGACATTTGTCATAAAAACATGTACAACATGAAAAAAAAGTTGTGTGGAGTGAGTTTGGTATTTCAGTTGTCACCATGTCACAGGTAGTATTTGGACCACAGGCCTTATAAAAGATGGACAAAGCTACTGAGATGTCACCTTTTGGTTTCTGAAATCCTGTTTTGAGCGTTTTCACCATCACTGCCTTGGTTTCAGAAGAACAGATGTGATGAGGAGGGGTGTGTCTGACTGCGTAACTGCATGCTCATTGATACCTTGGATAGTCTGTTTTTTGGAAACCTAGTATGACAGAGATTTGTAAAATAATTCTTAACATTTTATTCAGTATTGAGCCCATAAGCTCACACACTTGGCCAAGAAAGAACACCACTTTTGTCATAATTTGTTTTTTTTAGTTATATAAAATTTAACCTAAATGTTTAAAACTAATAAAATCTTCAAGTTTAGTGCCTGTTTTATCTTTAACTCTTATGATTAAAACAAAAATATGAAAATTGATTATTTAACGTCTTCAAGAAACAACTTCTTTGCATTGCTGCTGTTGTAGGATAGCGGCTGTAGTGCTAAGGAATTGCAACTTATTGGCACATTGTCTTAGTTTTCTTTAAAGCTAGAAGTAACTTTTGTGTGTTAGACCTCTGCAGTGTGCTTATGTGAAAAAAATTACATTTCACTATATTTAGTATCAATTTTTCATTTGACACAGATTGTCAAATGTTTAAAAACACTGGTAAAAAAAAACTGCTTTCAAGTGCATTTCCCCCATCTTTAACATACAGCGTATTAGTGAAAAGCTCTGTGAAATTACAAGAGCCATTTTTCCTAGAAAAAGGAGCTCATTCATTGATGTGAGCTTGCAGCTTCTTTATATGACTCATTAAACTTAACTGTGTAGCAGCAAAGCACAATGTCATAACTCTTGAAGTGATCATTAATCAGAACTTTATGTGCTACAAATAGCTCACTAAGTGTTTTGTGCTTTCCTGACTGTATTTAATAACTCAGAAACCCACAAAGCTGTTGTTTCAGGTTCATTCACACTGATAGCACTTGCTAACTACAACCAATTCATTGTCCCTGTAGGTGTGCCCTTTGTAAGAATGAGCTGTTGCTGGTTTTGGAACGGTTACAGAAAGACAGAAGATGAACATTACAATGACCTGTAACCAACAGCTTTTCTTGGTGCTCAAATGTGAGTAGAGACAGGATGGAAAAAAAAAGGATGTTTACTAGTGGCGATATTGCATCAATACAATGACTTTAAATATGAATATTTTATAAAATTAAATATATATTTATCTGAGAATACTATGAATAAGAGGGCTCACCTCAGCTAATAGCAGGCAACCTTTCTGCAAACAGCTGTCTTGCTGTATTATCAGAAACAGATTCAATGTAATTGCCAACTTGACTCCATTCAATTGCAAGCTGATATCAGACTTACTGTCTTACTGCAACATTTATGGCAGGTTTTAGTGAAATCGTTGATGCGCTTGACAATTTCATTTTGCAGCAAAAAATATCTGACTGAGATAATTTTATGTTATTAGATAAAATACATATTGAAATTTTTAACTTTAATGTGACAAATCGTAATTTGCATTCCTGCAATACACAGCATATTGCAGAATGTTAAAAATTGCAGTGATATTACACCATGAGTCAATTGTATGCCAGCTTTGTGTCACGTTTATGGGAGCATCCAGGGCGTTTCCTTTAAGGATTAAACCAACACTGAGGATTGAGCAGGTGTTTTTCATCGGTTTAGAAGACTGAGGTTCACTGTGGGCTTAAGAAACATTCTCCCCATTCCCTGCTTCTTCACGTCAGTAAAGTTGCATATCTAGAGATAAAATGGCAACATAAGCTTACTGGTGAACAGCAGTAGGTTAATATTCTGACCTGAAGCAGATTCACTTGCACTGGTACAAGTTCAGCAGTGTTGTGGGTTTAGCCTCACATGGCATGAGGTGCCACGCGGTACCTTGGCCTAACTACTCTCTAGACAAATTGAACTGTGAAATAATCTCCTCCAAACCGCTTGTTTCAGATTTGAGAGGAAAGTGCTGTGTTCTGTTTGAGCTATGTTAATCCACTGTACAGACTCTGTAACACGTTGTTGTTTGTTTCAGGCACCAATACATCACCCAACTTATTCACATCAGTTTTGGGGTGATTATTTCTTTTAACTGATTTAATAATGGTTGATTAATAAGACTAAATGCTTGTAAATGAATTAAATAGCATTTCAGTTCTGTACATGTTGCTTCTTTTGTTATTAATATGTCACTAAAGCATTAGTTTACCCAGGTGAGCTGACTCTGGGTCAGCATCTTTGAGATGCTCAGGACAGCAGCAGCTAGACTGGAAGAGAACTTACTTTATTCATGGTGGTATAAATAATTCACTCAGTCAGATTCTGAGGCTTACTTAGAAAATGTAGACGTTGAGGTACAAGCAGGCAATCTGTGAAAATATTTGATAAATCCAGGATTTCCTGAATAATAGGTTCCTTGTTCAGTGTATGCCAGTTAGTTTATTCTGGTGACATGGGAGGTGGTTCATTTGTGTGTTATGCAACCAGGCACGAGGTCACAAAGGTCTGGCTATTCATCCGATATTTCATATTTTATCTTTACAACAAACTTCAAGAAGAGCAATTAATATAAAGACAAGACACACTGCACAGTTTATTTGATATGCCACCCTTTTGTTTGAGGATGAGACCGGTGGCTTCATGTGATTTATGAGACGGAGCAGGTTTTTTTATTTTTTTTATTGCTTGACTACATCACTGATGCTGCTGCAGTCAGTCACCTTCAAAATCCAGAGCTGCGGTCGCTTGGCTGTTTCTGTTCTAAACGGTGTCTTTTCATATTGTCTGTGTGTGAAACGAGAAGTTTTGACAGCTCTTTTGTGCTTGGTATCCGAGCAATAGTTGCCTCGTCACTGTGTGTTTGTGCAAGCTATGTTCCTGTGTGCTGTTGCTACAGCATGCTTAACTCCCACTCTGGTCTGTGTCCTCCTTATTGCAAGCGACGCATGGAAATGAGAGCGATAAGCCAGCATCGTGAGTTTCAAAATAAACACAATGTCCTTTTCAGCTACAAGATAAAAACAGATGCTTGCTATAGAAGCACGCAGAACAAGCACTGAATTCAATGTGTGTATATTTGTTTATATTAATTGCTGTTTTGCTATTGAAAATTAATTAATAATTTACCTCCAGGGACCAAAAAGAGGCTGAGACGTTGTAGAGCAAAGAAGTGTGGCAGAGACAACTACGAAGCTTCAAGCTAGCATTATCATAGCTTTGCCCAGTTTGATGGCAAGAGAAGGGTCATGTTTAGGGTTTTTTTTATGCAATTTGTTTCTCACCAGAGGAAAGAAAGGATTACTTTTTACATGAGACTGGAGTTAACATGCAGTGCAGTTTCCTGTGCCTGAAAAGAGGCCAGACTGCTCACGGAGGTAGAAAGCACTCGGAGAGATCAGTAAACATTAAGATAAAGTAAAGCTGCTATTTTTGTTTTATTCAAATTCAGTGTCTTTTGATCTTGGCCTGTTGATTAAAGTATGCACATTCTGTACCTTTTATTTTGTCATTTTATAGACTGGACAGAATAATGATAGTAATTGCTACTGAAATCCCATCACTGGCAGCCCATCACCACTGCTGTTTGGTGAAGTTAGGATCCAGATAGTCGGAAACAAAGAGGTCCGACGGCATCGCCCTACTGCGCTCTGCATAAGCCAGCTTCTGCTAACGAGCGTTCCCATGGAAATGATGACGAAGCAGAATTGACCAAATCCCATGTGAATGCGCCTCTGTGCCCCTACGGTGTGAGTAAAAGACTTGCGCTCTGCAGGGCCGCGCTCACCCTCAGGAAATTGAACTTGAAGCTAGCAACAGGGGATCATTATAGCATGCGGTGGCTCCTTGACCTTCACTGTCACTCATTTGAGAGTTTGAGTGGATTGTGTTTGTTTTGTACTTGGTGGCACCCTGGAAACTTGGTGACAGTTACCTCCAATTAGAATCCTTACAGGATAAAAGGGAGAAAAAATGCTTTGCATGGAGTTATGTAAGGCTGAAACACACAAATGGCAAATGCACAACAGACAAAAGAGCCCATTACTGCATGAATTTATGCAGTAATGGGCTTTCAGCTGAAACAGCTTAAAGAAGCTGCACAGCATGGTGTAGCTAATTATCATTAGATGTAATTCATTCTTCAGCACATGTCAAAGATGGGAGGCACCTCAAATTTAAATTAATTTCTGTCAGTTTTTTGGTTTGGATAAAGAGGTTGCCTGTCCTGTGCACGCATCCTTAAGTCTCCATTAGCTGCCAAGCACAAAGGCTTAGAGACCAGTTAGTGACAACTTGCTGTAGTGAAACTGAAGAGTTTGACATGAACAGGAAACAAAGAATATTCGCCTTCAAAGTAAAAGTTTTGCCTTTTTTGAAATCTGTTGATTGCAGTAGTATGACCTGACTTTTATTTTGGAGGATGGTGTACCATCCTCAAAAGCATCCATTCGCCAGCCCCTGACTGGTTGGTGAATGGATGTTGGCTGTCCCAAAGGGACAATACACATTTTCCTCTAATGACCAGAGGTTGCCAGGGAGATCACCAACTCGTCTCTATACCTGTGTGACTGAAGGCTTACTGGTCTACTCCACAGTTTGTTGTTGGAGGAACAGAGGGAGTGAGGAGTAGCTTTTAAAGATGATATATAAATGCATTTCACACTTGACTTATGCTTCACTCTTTTGGTAAACTTTAGGGAGAGAACTGTATAACTTCATGATATCATCTGGTGTTTTGTTGTTTGTGAGCTCAGTCTTTGGGTCAAGCCTAGTTAAGTTTCTGTGTTTCTTTATTCCCTGATTTTTGCTTTCACCTCTCACTGAGTGTCCCCAAAGGCATAAAAGACACAACTTGTTTTTCTGTTCAACTCTCTTCTCAGTGTAAAAGTTTAGTAAGTCTAGAGGGGATTTTTTTTTCTCCTGAGTTCTCTTATCTCACGTTAAAGTTTGTTTTTGGTTTTTTTGTGTCTTCAGTTCATAAACTTGTTATCTGTTATTTCACCTCATAGAAGAAAACACAAGAAAATTCCAATTTGGAGAGTTTTTGCTCAAAAGATATGCAGACTAGTCAGGTTCGGACAACCGGTAGAGTTGGTACAGATGCTTCTGTGGTTCTCATTGGATCAGTAGCAGTGATATATTTTGGGAGGCGAAGGATCTACAGCCTTCTGCTGTAGAAGACAGGCGAACTGCTCATAACAACGTGACTGTTGTCAGCTTGGTTTGTGTTAGAGGTGGATGGTCAGTTAGTCATAGAGGGTGTGGTGTTTGCTGTCACCAATGAAGAGTGATTGGAGCGAGATTGCCCCCGGGTCGACAGCAGGTGGATGTTTTAGATGAAGCTCGTGGCAGCAGGTGGATGTGTTGAGCCTGGCAACCGCCCGTCTGATTTCATTCCCTCAGGCCTTCCCAGTGTCGTGTTACTGACTGATGTTTTTCCTCCTCTGTGAATCACGTTAGACAGATGACATTGGTTACTGCCCTATTGTTGGTGGTTTTTCCTCATGCAGTGTGAAATTTAATTAAATGAATGTGAAATGCCACAAACCAGTCACTGACACTGGGTCATTCGCTTTAGAGACACAGAACTAATGTACATTAAACCTGAAACAAAGCTGACAGGAACGTTTGGACTCAGTTTTAGAGGAATGGTTTGGCGCATGGAGTTATCACACACATGACTGGAACCAATGAAAAACTGCTAGTTTGGCTTTTAGGTGAAAAAAGTCCACCTTTATTAAAACTTTTTAAACTTTAATTCATTTAAATAATTAAGCACAAAAAGCCCGTCCATATAGAAGGCTCATCATCTCTGGCTTTATATTTTATATATTTAGAATCTATTAGACACACGGTTAGTGCCAGCAGAAGATTCATCTTTTTTAATAACTTAGACTTTTTTTTATGTGAAAAGCATCTCCCGAGCTTCTTTGTCAGCATCACTTTATGTCTCATTTGTCTAGTCCATAAAGACACCATAATGTGATACAGTGGTGTTGCAGGGATTAAGTAAACAATCTGTAAAGTGTCAGTTGTGAAATAACAGATGTTTGTTGTCTTTATGGTGTTTTCAAGTTTTTATAGCTTACAGTTTATAGCTTGAGTAAACGGTTTCCTAGCTACACTGCTGCCAGGTGTATAGTAATACTCATAAGTGTCTTATAGCTTTAGTCAGAGCTCACTGTTAACCTGTGAACCTGAGCTCTGATCTTTAAATTTGTTGTGA
The DNA here is from genome assembly GCF_963969265.1 of Rhamphochromis sp. 'chilingali'. Lineage (NCBI taxonomy): Eukaryota > Metazoa > Chordata > Actinopteri > Cichliformes > Cichlidae > Rhamphochromis > Rhamphochromis sp. 'chilingali'. The sequence goes on from NC_137948.1 coordinate 29,589,518, forward strand.
CTGACCTACACTCACAAATCACTTTGCTACGTACACCTAGCAAGTATCAGGTTGGATCTCTTTATGCTTTTAGAAGTTGAATCATGGCATAGATTTAACAAGTTGCTGCAAACATTCCACAGAGATTTTGGTTGACATGATAGCATCACGCAGTTGTTGCAGATTTCCACCACATCCCTAAGGTGCTCTGATCAAGATGTGGTGATTATAGAGGCCGTTTGAGTACAGTGAACTCGTTTTCATGTTCAAGAATCAGTTTGAGTTAAACTGAGCTTTGTGATATGGTTTATTATTCAGCTGGAAGCAGCCATTAGAAGAAGGGTACGCTGTGGTCATAAAGAGATGAACATGATGAGCAACAAGACTCAGGTAGGCTGTGGTGTTTTAAATGATGACCAGTTGGTATTTATGAGCCCAAGGTGGGCCAAAAAATATCCCCCATCACCTTCAGCCTGAACTGTTCATACAGTGTAGGTTGGATCAATGTTTTCATGTGTTTATGACCTTGGCATGAATGTTGGAGCAGAAATAAAGACTCTTCAAACCAGACCATTATGTGTAAATCCATGGTTTAAACTCCAGCAGGTTGTCTTGACACTGGCTGAGTGATGAGCGTGTATTAAAGAAGGTTTTGGTGTTCCACGGTCTGGATTTTGAACACGTGATGGTTTACAATGAATCTTGATCATTCTGCAGTCCCGTTTCTAGCATCAAGCTAATGATGCCTAGCTGGAGCCCTGTTATTAACAGACATGCAAGCTATTGATCTTCTCATCTAATGTTTCACAAGAAAGAAATCAAGTGCTTCTTTAAAGCTGATATGACAGCGAACACTGTAAACAGATCCTAAAGCAGCACATGTTAGCAGTAGCCATTTCTCCTCACCGCAGACTGTGGGGAGTTGGTGTGAGGTCAGATGTTCTCACCATCTGATGAATTAAAGATGACTGATGGTGTGGTCCAGTTCTGAGGACAGGGCACCTGAACGTGCAAGCCAATGTTGGCAACATGAAGCTATTAGTGACGCAGGCTTTATTAATTAGTTATAACCTCATCAGTATCATGTTGACAAGGCTGCGAACCAATGGCAGACTACCATTTAAGATGTTACGATTGTGTAAGAGGCAAAGCGTTAATTCTAGAAACCAGCAGAAGGAGACCACATGGACCGTTATCGATACCAGAAATTTGTTATCACAGCAGTTCATTTTCTCTGAAACCACATTATTTTCTTCAAAGTGCTGGAAACAATGTACCCTCCCCCTCATGGCCACCATACATCTTGTTCATCTGCTGTTTTCTGTCAGATCCTCTGTTCAACTACCCTTTTATAAAGAGGAGTATCAGATCACTGTAGCCACGTCAGCTCCAGCACTGAGTGATGTGTTCTCCTGAAACTTAACACAGTTTCCCTCCAACTGAGAGCTGCAGTGAGCGCTGCCATTCAGTTAATAAAAGCAAGAGGAGGAAACTCAAGCACTTCCCTTCCTTCTGGCCTAAGTAGTGGTTCTTAGTGTCCACAAATTATCATTTGATCACTCATTTCAGAGAGTGTTCAATGAGGATGATTTTCTAAAGTGTTCATGAGCGAGACGTATAAAGAATTTAATGTTTCACAAATATCTGTGCTATATTCAAAAGCACAGCTTGTGTGTGTGTGTGGTGGTAAGCAGTTGTGTTTTTAATAATTCATTTATTAATAAATAAATGTATAATGTATAACCGTTACAGCTCGAAAGGCTGCAAGGCAAGGAGGAACACAACACCAGTTTACTTTTAAATGAACATCATTTATTAACAAAATGGTGCAGCCAGTAAGAAGTCCAGTGTGAGGGAGCTGAGCCCATATACCTCACAGGAGTCTCTCACAGACATTGGCTGTGATGGTGACATTAACTCTGTAAAACAATGTAAATTCTAAAACTTCATAGGAGATGACTAATACTCTACTTCCAGAGATGCAGCGTCAACAAACTTAAAATGTCCTTACTGCTGTGCACCAGCCAGTGCAGAATGTCCTACAGAAATTTAAGGTGAGATAAAGAAATATTGCATCCTCTCATTTAACATTATCAATCCACTGTCGCCATACAGCGAGGCTTTTATTAAACACAGGCTCTCCTGCAAATGTGACAGATTGTCATTTTAATGATGACAAAGTCTAATTTGTCTTTAAGACAAAGAAACTGGCAGAAAATGTAGGACTGATGGAAGGTTTACAAGCCAAGGTTTTTTTCTAAAAAAAATACTTAATGTGAAAACTGTTTTCCGAGATTAGCTTGCAGAGTTGTCTGACAAAATCCACTTTTAACCATTTGTTTCTCAGACTTAGACGAACTCTTACTGGATTTTTAAAATGAACTGTATTTTCATGTTGAATAAAATGAAACACAAATAACTATTTAAATACATGTTCAGGTGTGACTTCAACCGTCACTTTTGGGATACAGTGCATATCGGTATTGTCTTGGTGGCTGCATAGATGAGGGCTGTTTTAAAAAAAAAAAAAAAAAGAAATTGTGTAACAGAACCTAAGGGGTGTGTGTCATGTCTGTAGTCATTATACACCCCACAGCTTGACTTCAAAGCCCTTCAAAAATGGAAAAGAACAGGATTTGCAGTTTCCTTCACTGGGTCCCCCTCGTCTTTGTTCTGTCGTGCCCTTGTTTAATTTCCTCAAATTCCAGATAGTCGATGACGATGATATGCATGGGTACCGCTGTATAATCCTGTCCTGTGTCATTTGTGTTGCTCTTGTAGCTCCATGGCCATCATTTCCCCCTGCCCACTACCTCTGGGAGGTGTCTTTCAAAGGCCCCACTTAGGGCGATGGATGACCAGCTGAGTGACGGTGATGAATCAATGGATGCAGCCTGTTCATAGTGACTAGATTAGGAGACACCAACCAGCGCTGCAGCGAGCTGATGTTCTCTGGAAATTCAGGAGATACAGATCACATATTTGTTTAGTTTGTGTCAGCACAGAGACTGTATGCTGACTGCTCAACCTTGCGATGCTTGTTATGAGTTGTACATCCACAACAAATGAGCCAGAGAGCTGTAGCAGCGAGGGGAGCAGCTGCACCACTTCCTCCATCACTACCTCAGACCCTTCTTCTATGTCTGGGCACGGTCAACCCACCTTGCTTTCTGACACCACCCAGAATGAAGTGCCGCCCCCTCCTCCCCTCCCGCCCCCACCTCCTGGGGCACCGCCGCCCCCTCCGCCCCTGGCAAACACATCATCCAACCACAATGGGAGGAAAAAGCGCCGGGTCCGCAGCTTCTACTGGAAGCCTATCCCAGAGGAGAAGGTGCGCGGGAAGCCGAACATCTGGACGCTGGCGGTGCGGCAGCAGCAGTACCAGATCGATGTTCGCTCGGTGGAGGAGCTGTTTGGGCAGCAGGAGGATGCGGGGACGGGCCTCCGTGGGTCAGCAGCATCAACTGCAACATCAACTCGCGTATCCCGATCACGCTCCTTTAAGGAGACCAAGAAAGACGAGGTGAGTGACTGTCATGAAGGTTTAAGACGGGCGCTTAAAATACTGAACTTCTGACAATTAATGGTGAGTTTAGACTGCAGACATTAAGGTGGTGATTAAGGTTCAGGCATGAATTAACTAGATTTGATTTTTCTATTGAATGAGTTGTTAAATTATTGCAAGTATGAACTCCATCCACTCCCAGTGTCTCCAACCATGTCCAATACTGGTTAACTTAACATAGACAGTTGCAGCATGCTTTAAACACCATCTTTAGTTCAAACCACAAAAGTGCCCAGTTGCTATTTAAAAGTAGTAATTGGGCCTCAGGGTCATTTTTTAAAAATGTATGTGCTGCACAGTCACGTGTTTTCTGTGCGAGTCGTACAAGCTTCTGAAGGAGGTTTGAACCTCACGTAGAGACAACCAACAACACCCAGGAGTGGGTGTGTTTGTTTGGCTGTATTTTAACTAGAGCTTCAACAGAGTTTTATCGTAGTGTCTTGTGTTTTTTTTCTTTCCTCAGGTCAACATCCTTGACTCAAAGAGGGGGATGAACGTGGGCATTTTCCTCAAGCAGTTTAAGAAGTAAGTTTCCCAACTGTTACCATTGATTATATTGACGTATATTGATTTGAAATCTGTGTTTTTGTAAGTTCACCAAAAGGCTTCAGTTAAGAATGAGGAAAAAAGATTTGTGCTCACTTTTTCAGTTTTGTCTTATTTTACAATATTGTATTATTCAGTAAAAAAAAAAAAAAAAGAAGCAAACGCTAGATTTTTGGAAATATTTATGGGTGTTTTCTTGTTTGTTTGTTTTTGTGCCTCTTGAACACTAAAGAGACCCTACAATGACAATGGCCAGCAGTGGCCCCCAGATCATTTAAGTTTGAGACCCCTGAGCCACAGAATAAACCAGTGTATGAATGCAAAGTTAAAATCTGACTTTTAATCTGAAGTGCTTTGAATGGTCAGTAAGACATGAAAAGTACAAACCCATTTCTGAAATTTGTTGGGAAGTTATGTAAATAAGTGTAAAAACAAAACAAACCATTGCAATGACTGAACATGCAACATTTTAAGACATATCGTGCTTCCATTTGCTCACACACACACACACTGAAACTTTGAGCATCACTTTAGTGGCAGTGGTGACGTAGTTTTCGTAAAACCTTTCTTGCTCTGTGTTACAGCCAGTGTTTAATTTTGTCAAGTACAGAGCTACTTAAGTTAGAGGATTAAATGACCATCATTAGAAGAGCAGTGAGGTTTACCATAACCAAAGAGTTTACTGTGACCAACCAACAAAAAATCCCACGAACGGTTGTTTGACTTTAACTAAATTAGAGATTGTTTTTTATTTTCCCTCGTGGCTTTTCCAAGCACGCCTCTCATCAGCTCTTCATGCTGTTGCTAAGGACAGTTCAGATCAGATGCTATCATTATCATGGACACGTTCTCATTTTCAATCAATCAGTTTAACTTTCATAACTAAGGAAAGGGTCCAAATCTGTGCCAGGTAGTCTAATAAGCCTTCTTAGGCATCCATTGTTCTAAATTATTTGGTTCGGGAAGTTTCAAAGTGAGTTTGACCAGACTCAGGATTGAGTTGCATAACTTGTCTAGAATAGAGAGCAAAAAGTGTGTTAGGTATCTGTTTGCCTGAAGGTCTATTTGCATGGCTCTCCACAGGATTTTAATGACATTTGACTGCGAGCCATTGCACTGAGTCAAGACAGAGTAGGAGCAGTGACCTCATTACAGTCAGCGTTTACTTTTGTTTTTGTTGCTTTTTATTTTAAGGAGTATGCATTAATCTTCTGCTGCAATGCATTTGAGCCAATTATGTCATAAGCTGCACTTTACGCAGCACTTTACTATAAAACGTAATAAAGTATTCTGACTGTGATTGATTAGAAATTGTCTTTTTGTTGAAAATACCACCAAGTGGTTCCCCCCTTGTTTAAAAAAAATAAAGGGGGGGGGGGGTGTTCCAACTTCAGTATATTCGCACTCAGTCATCAGCCTACCTGCACAGGTCTACACCACAGAACTGGAAATGAAATTCCCATCGTTGATCGGGAGGGAAAATGTGTACCCTTCCTGGTGTTGGAACAATGAACCAGCTGTTTTTCCTCTCATGGCTATTAAAGGGTTTGTGGGAATTTCCACAAACAGTCTAATATTATCTTTGTGAAAAACAAATAGATAAATAAATGTCTCATTTTTTTTATATTGCACTGAAAAGTTCTTTATAGGCTTCAACGAGGCTTTGAACTTTTGCCGGGTTCGTTACTTAAAAAAAAAAAAAATCCTATCTTTGTCTCCCCGCCTGATTCGGGGTCTCCACAGCATCTCACCCCACCCCTAACATCCTCCCCTATCACACCAGCATCCATCAGTCTCCTCTGTGTTCTTCGTCTGTTCCTCCTACCTGGCAGCTCCATCTTCAACACCCTTTGTCCAGTATATCCCCTTTCCATCGTCTGCACATGTCCAAACCATGTCGGCCTCGTCGCTCAAACTTGTCGTCAAACCGCTCAACCTGAATAATCACGTGGAGCAAATAATTCCTTTTTCCGCGTTCTCATCCTAACATTGCAAGAAATTCAGAAAATAAAACCTGGTAATTTAACCTAATAAAATAAATTACCATATCACGAGTTAAATAAACATGTATTGCATACCTTTTGAAGGCTGGCGTTTGTTAAAGTGTTTGAATCACATCTAAGTGTCAGCTTACCTAATATTGTCTTTTTAGTCATTTTAAAGCCTCAAACATGAAAGTAGACCAGTTGTGCCCTAAAGGGTTTGTGAAAACAGATTTCTCTTTTATTTATATTGCTAATAAGAAAGCCAGGCAGAGACGCCTAATGCTCTCTGCAAAAGCTGTGTTTTGTGCCTTTGTAAACAGAGGAGGGCAGGCATTAAAGGAAGCACCTGTGCAATTTATCTCTGAACTTTACAGAAACAAACTGTCTTTCAGGTCCAACCGCTCCATTGTCGAAGACATACGAAAAGGAGAAGGAAAGATTTATGGAGCGGAGCTGCTCAAAGACCTGCTGAAGCTCCTGCCCGACGCAGAGGAGGTCCGTGTTTGTGTACTTGCCTGTGATTTTTAGCCAAGCATGAATAGCATTAAGCTTTTGAATCACAGAGCACAGCTAATGATAAAAGGCAGTTTACGTGGATTGAAAGCGCCCTGCTGAGCTTCCTGTTCCTCTTTATTTTCTCTGCAGATTAAGAAGCTGCAGGCATTCAAAGGAGATCCAGACAAGCTGACACTGGTCGATTCCTTTATGTACCTCTTGATCCAGGTGCCACGGTGAGTTGGTTTCAGTGGGCATGTATATAATCCAGTTTCCATTAAAAAGGAATGTCAAGTCAGCAGTTTGACAGTCAGTGGAAGATAAAGACTCAAAACTGAGTGCAGAGTTTCATGATTTTGTGCCGACTCTCCAAAGAGTTTACGGCTGCTCTCTGACTTGTATTTAATCTATCAAGTGTTCATTTTCAATAATATTAATACGACTGGGGAATGTGCACATTTGTCAGCTTTGTAAAAAAGGATATAATGCTTGATTTCATTTTATCTCCTTCCTTTGGATGATAAAACAGCCCATCCACACGTATAAAGGGTCTTATTACATAATATTTTCAGTTCATTCAACTGAAAGCATGTTTCCATCTTTTCTGAACGGGGACTGAGTAACTTCCTTTGAATTTCCTTTTTGTCCAGCAGCACTGTGTGATAGCGCATTAAAATGGTATTAGTGTCATTCAGAGGATGCAGTCCCTGCAGGGATTATTATGGAGAACTAATGCAGACTGATTGGGCTGAAATGGAGCATTTGTCCAGTGAAATTAGTCAGAAGTCGTTTTTGGTTCGTGCTATAATTGAAATGATGATTAGAAAATATTATGAGGATGTTAAGGTGCTAAAAGTCGTCAAGTTTTACTGCCACTCAGCAGCAAGATGGAGTGTTAAGGTACTCTCCAGGGGGAAGCAGGAGGCATTTCTCTCAGCCTGCTGCATTATAATAACAATTTGTCTTTTCTTAAGGATCTCAGTGTTGAGCAAGAGAGTCGAATCTTTTCTCAGATTTAAACTCTGAACTCCGTCTCTGACAGGTTCGAGGTTCGGATTGAGGCCATGGTCCTCCAGGAAGAGTTCCTCCCTTGTTGTGCTGCGATGGGCCATGAGATTGATGTCGTCCGTGTTGTGACTAAACGTAATAATAACACACTTGCTCTAACACATTTGCACACACACAGAAAGCAGGACGATCTCATTTTGACGTGAGGACACTCATGACCAAAAAAAAAGCAGTTTCATTGAAATGTAACTTAAGAGTCGAGCAGCTCTATACATATTAGTTACTCACAGTGTTGGATTATTATAAAAAATGAATAAATAAAAAATAACTTTATATAGTCACCACAGTGTGACCTGTTAGGCCATGGACTACCATTTGAAAAACCTGAGTTTGGCTAGTTTGGTCATTTCGCTTGTTTTTTATTTATTTTTGTAAGCCAGCTGTACTCTGTTAAATGTATTGCTAGCTTGGGTAGCATCGTGCTATAATCTATCATTTACTGTAATGTTAAAAGGCATGCTAACCTTCACTAGCAGCATCCTTCCATACAGTTAGAGGTGAGTTCCAACCTCACATGTGAACACGATGAAGAAATGCCGCTGTGCTTTCTCAGACCTTTCAGTCAAAGTTAAACAAGCTGTGGCTGCGTTTATACACGCAATGTTTTATTGTGAATAACATATGAGGTTTTTTGTAATTTGCAATTCATCAGTGTCCCAACTTTTCTGGAGGAATTTTGTTCATGTTTAAAAAAACAAAAAAAACACCCTCTCTACAGATGTCATAAAGAGGGAGAAGTTCTTGTACCATGAACATGTTTATTTCAGCTTTGAACGTGGATATTTTAACATACCGTAGGACTCTTTGGGGATGTTTCCAGCCTCAAGTGGCCACTTGAGGAACTGCAGTTTTGACACTTAAAATTTCAGTGGTGGAGGTTGCTGCAAGTCTCGCACTGACCACATTATGTAGTATTTATCATGTTTTTTTTACTTATTATCACTGAGACAAAGCTCAGCTGATGGAAACAGTATTTGTTTTGTATGGGTTATATAACAACGTGCTGGATCTTGTGACCTGATGGTAGCACTTAATAGGAGATCACTGTGATCCAAACGGTTATTACAGTTTATCTCATGAATGTGCACACTAATATTATATCTTTTCTTTTTTTTCTTCTGGAGCTAAAGCTGACATGTACTGTTGAATTTGTGATTTACTGTAAAATCACCATATTGATAAACTGATCTGGAAACCTTTTTAATTATATTTTCAGCCATTGGTTGAACCAGGTTGCCATTTTAGCTGAGTCACACTGTCTTGCGTCTTTGTGCTGTATTGGATTTTTTCTTAAGACCCTCCTCTACAGTACTGTGACCTTTTCACTGCATTGCAGGGCAATCACTTAAACACTGTGTGGAATAATTACCTGGAACTTTTATGACAAAATTTAATTAAAACTTTTCAATGTGCTAACATTTACCCTTTTACTTTAAAGTGGTAATTTTAGGTTTATGACTGAATCACACAAGGACACATTACTGCTGATAGATTTCCTGTATGGTAGTGATAAATGAAAACGAGATGGTTTGTCATACATCTTCTCTGGAGTCTCTAATTGAGTTTATATTGATATCTCCTTAAAGAGCTGATGAGCTGTGAGGAGCTTCATGCTATCCTGCATCTGGTGCTGCAGGCAGGAAACATTATGAACGCGGTAAGAGCTTCTCAGGTTACGTTCGCATACGCGAACACATCTCTGCTGCCTCTGAACACGCAAGATGTTTCGATTCAGTCCTGATTTATTTTTTATTTTTTGTATTTTTCCAGATAAATAAATAATAAAACCTTTTGTCAGTATTTGTTGGAAACCAAAACAAAATCACTGCTCAGAGAAGAAAGCTGTACTGTGGTCTCTCGCTATAACGCGGTTCACCTTTCGCAGTCTCGCTGTTTCGCAGAATTTTTTTGGTGCAATTTTGCATGCTTTTTTTTTTTTTTCTCACAGCGCATTGTGTTCTGCATCCTGATTGGCTGTAGACCATTGTCAGGCAATCTCGTGCCATGCCTCCTGTACAGTACAGAATGCGTTCAGCTTGTCAAATTTACATAAATCTTCGATCACTAGCAGTGTGACTCTGAAGTGCTGCACTGTATGTTTGTACGTTTTCTCCCCAACAAACAATTCATTCTATACTGGACCTGTTTTTCTACGAAGGTTTGAACTTGTTTAAACAAGAGAGAAAAGTGTTAATGTTCATGTTTGTCTGAGAAAAGTGTCTAAAGTGTGTAGTGAGGGGTTTTACAGCCTTAAAATATCTATAATAATTAAAAAAAAATAAAGTTGGCTACTTCGCAGATTTTACCTATCGCGGGTTATTTTTGGAACGTCACACCTGCGTTAAACGAGGGACCACTGTATCACTCGGGCAGAGTCTTATTGTTTCACATTATTTCCAGCTGTGATTCTATGATATTGTTCATTTCTCTGTGTAAAATATCCTTCTGTTCTCAGGGTGGCTATGCAGGGAACGCTGTGGGATTCAAGCTGTCATCCCTCCTTTCACTGGCTGACACCAAAGCCAACAAGCCGGGGATGAACCTGCTGCATTTTGTGGCCATGGTCAGTGACGCTGTAGTAGAGTACACACAAAACACCTGTAGACACTGCAGATGTTTGTAATGTGGATTCAGTCCTGGTTTCAGAACCACTTGAGCATGGAATTACATTACCGCTTACACTCACTGGCCACTTTAGTAGGTACAGCTGTTCGACCGTTCGCACAGGTCAGCAAATGACGTGGCAGCAATTCATTGCATTTAGGCATATAGACACGGTCACGTGTTGAGTGCGGGTTCACAGAGAAGGGTGTGCAAAAAGAGGAGATGACCAGCAGCAGGGTGAAAATGCCTTGTGGATGCTAGAGGCCAGAGAAGAACGGCCAGACTGCTTTAAGATGATAGAAAGGCAGATAACCAAGATGTGCAGGAGAGCATCTCTGAACACACAGCACATTGAACATTGGAGCTGATGGGCTACACCAGCAGAAGAGCATCACTGGGCACCACTCCTGTCAGCTAAAACGACATGAAGGCATGTATCTGTCCTGTGCTTCTGGCTGTTGGTGTAATGCTGTGAGGGATATTTTCCTGGCACACTTCGGGCTCCATAATGCTAACTGAGCAACAGTTAAACACCACAGCTTACCTGAGTATTGATGCTGACCTTATCCTACTTTTATGAGCACAGTGTACCATCTTCTGCTTCCGGCATGTCACAAAGCTCAAATCATCTCCAACTGGTGGCCAATTACCAGGTTTCAGGTGTTGAATTAATTGTTTGTTTGCACTGAGGCACTGAGGCTGAGATAAACGAGGAGTTATCTCATAAAGAGGAACAAACAGTACTCCAAGAACAGACAAAGCCCAGCAGAAACCTTGAGGAGGAGCTCCATTTGCCCCCACCCGGGAAGAGCCTCAGAAAGGAGAGACATCTAAGGCAAGAAGAGGGGTCCCTATTTGCCTCCAACTCTCTCAACAACACCAACGACCAGGACAAGGGACCTCGACCTTCCCCAGTCCCCCAAACCCCTGACAGGCCATCACCCTCCTCCCCCTCCCTTTCTCCCTCCTCCCCACACCTGAAATTCACTGAGGAGATGATGGAGCGGGTCAATGCTGGGCTCAGATCTACCCCCCGTCCCAATCCCTTTTTGTCCCCCATAAACCCCCCACCAGAGCGGCCAAAGGTTCGCCATCGAGCCCCACCCTCAACAGAGCAATCGAAGTCACATTGCCCAGCCTCGCCCCCCTTAGTTCCTCCTTACCACCTTCATGCTTTGTCTCCGCAGTCTGATGTGTGATGTGTGGAGGGTCCGGGCTGTGAGGATTATGGCAGTGGTGACTTTTCCCAGGAGAAGCTGGGACCCTGTTTACTAGAAGGTTTTAAAATTTCTGTACTTTTAGGTGACAGGAGACATGTGGCCTGGTCAAAACACAGAGAGCTGCACTCTAAAAGATCTTTAAACATAGTAAACATACCTTGTGTGCCACAGACTGCTCCCAAACACGAGGGGACAAGTAATACCTCTAAAACACTTAAGTTGGCTTTATTAAACGTTAGATCTTTAGCTGGGAAAACATTTTTAATTACTGATTTAATCACTGAGCACAGCCTTGATTTTATGTTTTTAACTGAAACTTGGTTGGACCAAAATAACAGTGGAGCTGTTCTCATCGAGACGACCCCTCCTAACTACAGTTTTATCAGTGAGGCCAGGGTGAGCAGGAGAGGAGGAGGGGTTGCTGTCTTATTTAATGAATCATTTCAATGTAAGCAGCTATCTCCTGGAAGTTTTCAGTCTTTTGAATATGTGGCTTTACAGCTGAAGGCCCCATCCAAAGTTGTGTTTCTTAATGTTTACAGGCCTCCCAAATACTGCACAGACTTTTTTAATGACCTCAGTGAACTGCTGTCTGTGATCTGTGTTGATTTTGACTGTGTAATTATTGTTGGGGATTTTAACATCCATGTGGACAACCCTCAGGACAAAGGGACTAAAGACCTGAGTAACACTCTGGGCAACTTTGGGCTGACTCAGCATGTAACAGAGGCCACACATAATAGAGGACACACTCTTGACCTACTGATCTCCAAGGGCCTGAGCATTTCAAACATTACTGTGTCTGATGTGGGCCTGTCTGATCATTACTGTGTTTTCTTTGAAAGTAAAATCTCAGCCCACACAAATATATCAACAACAGTGATCACAAAACGGTGTATAACTGAACACAGTAGTGCAATTTTTAACCAGGTCTTCCCATTAACACCTGACCTGTCCAGAGGTTCAGTCAATGAGCTCGTCAATAGCTTCAATGCTAAAATGTTAAATGTAATGGACACTATTGCTCCCATTAAGGTGAAGGTTATCTCTGGAAGGAAAAAGTCTCCATGGAGAAACTCCACACTGGTGAAAAATGAAAAAAGAGAGTGTAGGAAAGCTGAGCGCAGATGGAGAAAAACAAACCTCCAGGTTCATTGTGACATTTATAAAGAGAAACTTCACAATTATAATTTACAACTGAGGAATGCAAGGAGGTCCTACTTCTCTGACATCATCACTAAAAACAGCCATAATGCTCGGATCTTATTTTCTACAGTTGACAGGCTAACAAACCCCCCTGTGTCAGTGGCAGCTGAACTTCATTCGACCATGGCCTGCAATGACTTTGCCAAATTCTTCACTGAAAAAATCCAAAAAATTAGACAAGCAATTGGTACATCAACAGCAGATCCAGGATATGTACTGTGTCCACCAAAAAACTGTTTAAACACCATGAAACAGTTTCAACCTATTAACAGCAAAGACCTGGGGCCTGTTCTTCGTACGTCGCTTACTACATCCAAGATCAAATGACACATCCAAGACCAAACCATCGCGCTAACCGTGAGCTCGCTAATCCGGTTCCCCGAACACACCTGCTGTTGACGATTAGTACAGCTGGACGCAGTAATGTGACATCACTGGGTGTCGTAAAAGGGGCTACGCATCGATAGTAGAAACATTGATCGGCAACCCTTTGATTGGTCGGCGAAAATGTCGAAGGGGCGTGCTCGGTATTTTCCGGCAGCAGAGCAAGAACTCATGAGTGAGGGATTTCAGGAGTTTCAGAGTTTAATTAAAACGCAAGAGAAAACTGCAAAGGCTGCAGAAGCAAGGAGAGAGGGCTGGCAGAAAGTTGCTGACAAATCAAACTCGTAGGTAATTTAATAATAATACTAATAATAATGGATTGGGTTCATATAGCGCTTTCCAAGGCACCCAAAGCGCTTTACGATACCACTATTCATTCACTCCCACATTCACACACTGGTGGAGGCAGCTACGGTTGTAGCCAGGCTGCCATATCGCGCCATCGGCCCCTCTGGCCAACACCAGTAGGCGGTAGGGTAGATCTATCATATGACACTATATTGTCCAATATCATATGGCATTATATTATATTATAATATGTTATATTATATCCCCTTTCACATTAGAGCCACAACAGGACCCACAAGAACATGGGAACAAGTAGGTTTACGCTTACGGCTCTGTTGCTATGACAGCAAGTCCCGGATGAGCTTCGGGGAACCGAACGATCCAGGATCACGCAAAATCGTCAACAATCTAATCCAGCTAACTTACTTAGCGAGGTACGAAGAACAGGCCCCTGGAGGACATCTTAGGTAAACTGAACTCCTCCTCCTGCTGTTTAGATGTCCTGCCAACAAGTTTTTTCAAAAAGGTCTCAAAGACTTTAGAGTCAGACCTGTTACAGATCGTCAACTTTTCTTTATTATCAGGTATGTTTCCAGAATCACTAAAAACTGCTGTAATCAAACCTATACTGAAAAAGGACAATCTTGACAAGACACAAATGAACAACTACAGGCCGATCTCAAATCTCCCATTTTTAAGTAAGATCATTGAAAAAGCAGTTTCTCAACAGCTCAGTTACTTCTTAAAACAGAATAACTGCTATGATGCCTTCCAGTCAGGTTTTAGACAGAACCACAGCACTGAAACCGCTCTGACCAAAGTGTTTAATGACATATGTCTGAATACAGACAGTGGAAAAATGTCAGTCTTAGTTTTACTGGATCTCAGTGCAGCATTTGATACAGTTGACCACAACATATTACTCAAACGACTGGAGAACTGGGCAGGTCTTTCAGGAACTGTACTAAACTGGTTCAAAACATACATAGAAAACAGGAAATACTTTGTACCAATAGGTAACTTCACATCTGAGCAGACAAGTATCACATGTGGAGTTCCCCAAGGTTCCATCTTGGGACCCCCTCTGTTTAACATCTACATGCTCCCACTGGCACAGATTATAAAGAACAACAAAATAAACTATCACAGCTATGCAGATGACACACAAATATATATCACAATGTCACCAGGAGACCGAGGCCCTGTACAGGCTCTTGGTAAATGCATTGAGGAAATTAATGACTGGTTGTGCCACAATTTTCTCCAGCTAAACAAAAACAAAACTGAGGTAATAGTCTTTGGCGCCAAAGAAAAACGATTACAGGTCACCAGAGAACTTCAATCTATACATCTAAAAACCACAAACCAGGCGAGAAATTTGGGTGTAGTGATGGATGCAGACCTAAACTTAGAAAAACACATTAAGACAATAACAAAGTCAGCTTACTATCACCTCAAGAATATTTCAAGGATAAAAGATCTGATGTCTCAACAGGACCTGGAAAAACTAGTCCATGCATTCATCTTTAGTAGGCTTGATTACTGTAACAGCATCTTTACAGGTCTACCTAAAAAATCAGTCAGACAACTACAGCTCATTCAGAACTCTGCTGCTCGAGTCCTCACTAAGACCAAAAAAGTGGACCACATCAGTCCAGCTCTGAGGTCTTTACACTGGCTGCCTGTCCGTCAGAGGATAGACTTTAAAGTTGATACTGGTCTATAAAGCTCTGAATGGTTTAGGACCAAAATACATCAATGACCTCCTGACCCAGTATGAACCTTCCAGATCCCTCAGGTCATCTGGATCCGGTCTTTTATCAGTTCCCAGAGTCAGAACCAGACACGGAGAAGCTGCATTCAGCTTTTATGCTCCTTATATCTGGAACAAACTCCCAGAAAGCCTCAGATCAGCTGAAACACTCAGTTTATTTAAATCCAGGTTGAAGACGCACCTGTTCTCAGCTGCATTTGAATAAAGCACCAAATCCACACTTTTAAGCTTAAATTTCAAAACTTACATTTAACTACTGATTTTATCTGTTTTGATTTTATATACTGTTGTTTGTTTGTTTGTTTGTTAATTAGTTAGTTAGTTTATTTGCTTGTTTTAATCAATTTTAAATCATGCTTTTTATTTGTTCTTGTTTCTAATGTCTCTGTAAAGCACTTTGAATCACCTTGTTGTTGAATTGTGCTATACAAATAAACTTGCCTTGCCTGTGTCAAACCTCTACTCTGTGCATTTATCTTAAAAATGATGAATGGTTATATTAACAGGTTTATGGTTGTATTAACAAGACGATAGCAGAACTGAAAAAAGCTGGATTAACCTCACAATAAGCAAAGATGCATTTACTGTACAAACACTGTAGGAAAGTCTGTCATAAAGAAATTCAAATCAGTGTTTTACAGCAGTGATGAGAAAACTGTTTGACCACTGAAGCTGCAGGAGAGCAGGTGGACAGCAGATGGTGACAGGAAACAGCACAGAGCCAAGAACGGCTCGCCAAGCAGTTACATCACCATACAGATATTGGTCCTTCATCACAACAACTACGCCACTTTATCTTGTACAAAATCAGACATTTAGATGTTGACTGTGCGATGTCTCTCTCCATGCAGGAGGCGAAGAAAAAGGACGAGAAGTTGCTCAAGTTTCCTGAGAAGCTTCAAGATGTCCAGAGTGCAGCCAGGTAATCGAAGGGAATCAAATCCTTGCCAGTGAGAAATGTAGGAGTCCATTATCAGTTTTGCAGTCATGCAGAGGTGATAATGGACTCGTATAAAAGCTGTTTATTCTCCAAGTGCATGCAGTCTGAAGCAGGGTGAGTTAAGGACTGTGAGAGCATAAGTGTCAGTTTGTATCAGTCAGTTGCACAGCAGACATCAGTTTTCTGTAAAGCCTCTGTAAAATGAAATGATTTCCAAATTAACCACCATCACATTTATTAAACAGCCAAATTTTCTGATGGGAAACATAATGAGGCGCTGAAGACGACGATTGCCGTAGTATTTTATTGATACGGCCAAGCACAGCCTCATTAACCAGGCTGACATCTAATTTAGGTGTAGAACAGGAGTTATATTCACAGCACAGTCTCAGGCTCTGTCAGCTTCACAAGGTCATCTCTGTGTGCTGTCAGTGCAGATACTGCACCGCAGAGAATTACTCCTCCCTCCTGCCCTCAGGATAGAGACCCTGAAAGCATTTCTCCCTGCGGTCTACATTTTCAACAGTTTGGAAGTGCATTCATCAAATTAATGTCACATGTTTGTTTGTTTTTTTTAAGTAATATAAGGAAGACTGCTTACACTCCTGTCCGTCAGTTTTTATGTAATAACAAGTACAAGTGTGTTTTAAATATCTTTCTCCTGTGTTCATGTAGAATTTCAGTGGAAAACATTGAGGAGGAGTTTTCCTCCTTGTATGTCCGAATCAAATCCCTGGAAGAGAAAGTTCAAGGAGACCAGGAGCTGCTGCAGCAGCTGGAGCCCTTCCTGCAGGTGAAGCAGCAGCAGTTAGTTATGTAATACATTGTGTACACAGACACATGTACAGAAAGTTGGATCCAGCCCGCTCTACATTTGTGAAGCTGCTGACTTAAGTGCTATAGATAATGACTTGTGTAAAAGTGGATGATGCGTTATGAATAAAAAGTGTGCATGTGTGCTCGGTCTCTTGTCTTAGAGTGCAGCACTGACACTTCAGGACTTAAAGAGACGCAGGCTGGATCTGCGTAAAGAGGGAAGTACTCTCATCGATTTCTTTTGTGAAGACAAGGACACGTTCAAGCTGGACGAGGGCTTCCGGATCTTTCAGGACTTCTGCATCAAATTCAAGAAAGCTGTTAAGGTCTGCTTGAGTGAAGCAGTAATTCTGGGTTATTATAATCTCATATGATGTTGTCATTTCTTGCTTGTCTTCTATATGCGTGGTAATTGTTCATGGTGATCCACTGTTAAAAAAACTCAAAAATAAGTGAGTTGGATGTCACCATCATTCATGTTCCTGATTCTCAGAATTCTCCTTCCTTACATTTCTGTTTCCATCAGGACAACACGGACCGGGAGTTGAAGGAAGCAGCCAGACAGCGTCGTCTCAAAGAACTGGAGGAAAAGCGTTTTGCGTGGTCGAGCGGGGATCAGACCGGCGGATTTGGTCGTAGCAGCAGCGAGAACGACGTGGAAATGCTCACCAAGGAGGGCCTCCTGGAGTTTTTCCAGAGGTCTCAGAGTCCACACTGCCCGCTGGAACGTTCTGCCAGTGCACGCCGACACCGACACACCATGACCTCCATAGCAGATCGTGAACTCCAGGGATACTTGGAGCTGTTCGGAAGCACAGGGAACACCTCTGACTTTTCAAAATTTAACAGCCTACCTCGGTTAGGCCGTCCTATCCAGCGGAGGATGGCCCCCTGGATGTTAGGCCAGGACAATAACCGGGAACTGGGCCGTGAAAGAAAAGCAACGTCTCCGCATTCAGAAACTGAGCCGATCGTCTCACACGCCAAGTTTTCTTCCTCTGAGCTAAACGATAACGGGGACAACAACAACAACAACAATTACTCATCTGTGTCAGAGAGCAGCGCTCTGCCTCGGCCCTTTTGTGTCTTTCAGAAGCCTGCCCATATTCCCAACCCAGCAATTACTGGCCACATGAGTGTTAGTGTGGAGAAGCATACTTTAGTCCGAGGTCCTCAGGCTTTTGACCTAATCAGTCCAAACAATAACAGCAATCACATGCACTTTGTCAACCGGGGGGACGTTGTGGTGACGGATCTGGAAATAGGGAGACAGTCACCACCCAAGAATCTGGACAACCTTTCACATGATACATTTTTGGAAAGGGGGGGAAATCTAAAGGTAGTATGGGAAGATACAATAGTTCCTCCAACTCAGGCTGGGGTCTCTCCTCAGAGAGAGAAAGACGAAGAGGACTACAGCACAGTTTCATCCACAACCTGTGATACCCCTCTTCCACTAGATACCTCTGTATCCAACAAGAAGCCAATGTTTTATATAATGGACTGCACAGAAACGGACATCTCTGTCACCTTGGATTGCTCTGAGGTGGAATCCTCGTCTACAAAAGAAGGACTTCATTTCCAAACAGCTGACTGCATCAAAGATCAGGAGAGTCGGCAAGACCCGCAATCCACATCTCCCAACGACCAGTCTGCTTCAACTAATGAGCTCTCAGCCCCCAAATCTGTGGATGCAGCATCTATGGCTCCATCTACTACCACAGAAGAGTGGGACACGGAGAGCTGCGACACCGCTGAAGGAAAACAGACTGCGGGGAAAGATGCACAACGAAGCAGCCGAAAGCCAGCGCCTACAAAGAGCAAAGGCAGCAAAGCAACCAAAACCAGTGCAGGCCATGGTGTGCGAACGCTGGCCAACAACGATAACCAGGGTATGCGGAAAGTCATCCCTATTACCAAGCTGACCAGGACAGGTAGCAGCAGGCGAGCAGAGAAACCTGCAGTTCACGATAGCGGGGAGACACGGCGGCCTCCCCGTGACCAGAGCACTCCGGCAAGAGGAAGGAGCGAGAAGACAACGAGACCTCCTCGGCACTCCAGTTTGCCTCCTGATGAGTCAAAAGCCCAGAAGGGAGGTGCTCTCACGGGCAGCGTTTCTAGATGGGCACGTGATTCAATGCCTAGGAAAGCTTCAATCCACAAGCCAAGCGCCAAACCCGTGAGGAACATTCCCAAGCCGGCGCCTGAGGAGAAGATGTGCCGCTCTACTATGAGAGCCCTCGCTCAAGCTCAAGCTCAGGCTCAAGCTCAAGCTCAGACATCTCCTGAGAACAGCAGTTCACACACACACAGTGCAAAAAACACTTCTGGAGTCCCCAGCTTCGCCCGCAATACTGTGGCCTCGTCTTCCAGGACCAGGAAAGAGCTGGGCCCTCCGTCGGTCCCTTCCACCCCGTCTCGCAGCCCCTCCCTCCTGGAACGACAAAAGCCGACCCGGGCATCACACGCAGGTCACACCAGTGACGAGCGGCCACAGGCAACAAGCCTGCGGCGGGTGCAAAGCGTGAAGGCAACAAGCTGCAGCACCTACCGTAGCGAGACCCCGCCTCCCCCTGTAGCACGTGAGAACGTTCGTAAATCTAGCAGCTTCTCTGAAAAGTCTGTGCAGCCCAGAGACTTGATGACATCCAGCAGAAGCAGGAAGCCGAGCTGGAAGTAAAAAACAAAACAAAACAAAAAAAAACCTGACTGCAGGATAACAGGAAGCAGGAAGAGAGGACTTTTTTTTTTTTTTTTTTTTGCTTGTTTTTTGTTTTTTTTTTTACCTGCTTTGGCGTGAACTCACATTCGCTCTGCTCGTCTAGAGTTATCCATGCATATCAAACAAAAGCATGTTAAGCTTTCTCACTGTGTAAGAATCCCTCTGTAGCTGGCTCTGTATCAGGTTTACGAATCACAAAGAGCAAGATGCAATGAAGTGCACACGTTCCTCATTTCCTCTTCTTGTTTTTTGTTTTTGTTTCTAAGGGTCGGAAGAAATCTAAACTGACAAATGGCGAATTGGTGCTTTTACACTGCAGCCTCTTTGCCTGCTTAGCTGTCTGCGTTCAGTATGTTTTGGTGTCTGTGACGCTGTTGACGTCAGACACGACTACATAAAGCTGCTAATTAGCTCTGACAGATTTGAGACCGACTTTCAGCGTCTGTTTCATTCAGGGTTACGAGATTTGTTGTACCTCACCTCGCTGCTGTCACGGTGTCTTTTTCACTTTGCTGCTTCTTCGCGTAGACTAACAGCGCTCCGTTTGCTTTGTGATTCTTTTTGCTTGATACCTCAGAACGATCGCAGTGGCCTTGCACCAGCAGAAAAAGTAGACTTGTTCATTTGGTTCTGCATGATGATGACGATGTAGACAAAATCAGATCAGTTTTACAAAAAAATAACTGCAATGTCACTTTTTAAGAAATTCCTGGTATACTGTATTAATGTTACAACAATATATAAAAGTCACACATATTATGCCAGTGTGTATACCAACCGTGGTACTTCTCGTACTGTATCAGTAGTTTGTAAATGTGTTAGGACTCCTCCATAATATTTTGGAGTAGACATGCACGTGGGAAATGTTTCCTGTTTCAGCTAATACATGAAAAAAACGCTAACGCTGTGAAAGAAAACCACCGAGCGCAACAGAAACACAAAGACACTGATGCCATCATCAGTCATGTTTTTAGAGTCTGACCTAATTTTTCTACTGTGAACATTGTCGTCTCATATTTTCTCTAGGCTTGTTCAATTACAACAGTAAGCCCGTGGTTGTAATTCAGCCTGGATCTAGTTTGTTGCTGTCATGAGTATCATCACGACGCAGAAACAGGCTCATTTAAATTTATCCCCAGTGATAAATTTATTATTAAAAAAGAAAGATTCGCTGTACTGAAGGTTTTTCCTTAAATTCTTGGAAACAATTTCAAGCATTTAAAAACACTCAGAATAAGATGTTCAGAGAGTTTCTCAGGCTGCGACTGCATTTTCTCTTCGTTCAGTCAAAAATGACTCTAGGACAAAAGTATGGTTCACGAATGACAAACTCAAAAATAGATTAGATACTTTGTTGCACCAGTGTGAACAAAAACAGCTGGCAGAGGTTATACATTTTCTTCTACATCACACAAATTGAACATAAACATGCTAAGATGATATAATGTTATAGTATATGCATTATATGGACAAAACTACCAGCTACAGATTACACTGACAGGAGCTGCTTGGACATGGAAACACAAACTGAGATTTCTGAGGTGTGCGCTAATACTTTTGTTTATTTCTGTAGTGCAACCAAACCAAATGTTTCTCCAAATGAAGTATTAGCTGTTTGTAAATTCAGATGGTTTGATGAGCTTTTAAGGATTCAGTAAAAATCTTCAGTACAGCAGCAGGAGCTGACAAACGACGGTCTTTGCTTTTCAGATATTGGAAGTTCTTCATATTTCAGAAAATAAAAAGTAATGTAAACATCATGTAAGTGCAGCACCGCCGTCCACTTTGCACCACTTGCCTTTTAGAATACATTGTGCCATTGCCTTGATGGAAACAACACTCTCAACAGTGCATTGCCTTAAAGCTTAATGTAGCCAATCAATCACCAGTAGAAGCTCCTTGATTGTAAAAGGAGAGTAGAAACTTTACTGCCTTCCATCACATCAAAGTCAAACTCTGCTGGTCACTTTGTAAATAATGTAAAGATGTTTTCTGACCATTCATATGTTTATATTTCATAAAAACATAAAGAGTAAGAGAATAAATCATGTGTGCACGCACAGATGTTTAAAAAGCAAGGGTCGACCTGTAGGGTGTGGACACGCTGCGAGTGTCTTCCTGTTCCCTGTCATGCAAATGAAGCTGATGGACTGATGACACAATAGGCCCAGTGTGACAAACCACTGTGTGTGGCCTGACGCCACCTAAATATAGATCCTCCTGTTACAGTATCAGAGTTATTTAGGGCTGTGATAGTTGCTATTAACACATGTTTTCAGGAATTTTAAATCCCACCAGTAGCAAAAATCAGAAGTAATCTTCAAGCCCATCAAACCAAAGGAATCATTTGCGATGCTTGTTTTTGTCCAACCATCTGAACCAGCTGTTTGTTTTCTAAATAAATTAGAAATCTCACATTTTCAGCACTACAATAGTGACTTCTGAACTTAATGTCTGTCTGGAGCAGTTACATTAAAATGTATTTGATGTATGAAAAAACAAGTGGATGTGTTTGAACATTTTGGAAAACCCTTAACTGACACTTTTAGACTCCTTTGAGATCTTTGAAAGATTGCCCTCCTGTAAATGTAACCTTTTTCTGACTACACTGACAAAAAAAGAAAAGTGTCCACTTCATTTCTAACCAAAGCTGAGTCATGGAAATGTCCACTCTTTAAAAAAACAAACAAACTGAAAACTCCAACTGTTTGATGACCTCATGGAAAGATGATGCTTCCACAACCGCGGCATCATTTTAAGCTTTACAATGGGTGCCCTTTACATTACATGACAACAGCTTACAGCAGCAGAGCTGCTTGTGAGTTTGAATGCTTGTTCGCTCTCGTCACCACAGCTTCTGCATTTAAGGAATGGTTACCATAGTAACATTAGTTTCCATTATAAAGTGTCCTGTCAGCTCTGTACAGCAACACCTTCGTCACGTTACAAGTTTTGTAACGCTGCTTAAAAGTTACGTGACTTTATAAAGTTTGGAGTGAGTCATTTTTATCTGTTGTATTTCGTTACTGACACACGCCAACCCCACTGCAACAAGCCTGTCTTACTGTAGCATTCGTTGCCCAAGGATGTATTTGTACTCTGATGTGATTCTCTGAGAATAGGACTTGTCTTTTGTTTTCACAGCTGAGGCAAATAGGTGCTCTGCTGCTCTGCTCGGTCATCTCTAAATCTGAAGTTTCATGATGGAAAAAACAAAAAAAGCTCCAATACATAAAGAAAATGACCACCTCTGATCACTAGACCGCAGGGCTGCGAAATGTGTTATTACTGTTCCACTTTATATTTCTGATGCTGATATAAATAAATCACATTGCTGTGTAAACTGGAAACTTGCTCCTCCCATTTCTTTAACATTTTTTCTGCATGCACAGAAAAGCTCACGCCCCCACTGGAGGCACTTTTGAATTCATTACATAAATCCAAGTAGAACAACAAATGAAAGATCAGCACATGAGCGTCAGCAAACTCATGTTTGTTTAGTTTTCCTTTCAGAAGTCATTTTATTTTATAATGTTCCTCTTGTTCATCCAAGGCCCACTTACACTGTGTCCCACAGATGGGTCCCGCCCCACAGTTTGAGAATCAGTGATTTCTAATTGAACAGATGGATATCTGGTAATAATCATGAATGTTTGAAGAATCTGGTCTGCTGAGCAGGCTGAAGTTGTGCATATTTAATAGTCGGCATGATGATGTACGATGGTGAAATCAACAACTACACCTTCTACAGAGAAATACTGCTGAAAGTTTGCTAAACTAACTATTTCTGCTCCGTGGATTCACAATCTGAGCCCTGAATCTACTGTTGCTCATTAATATTACACTGCTGAGGGAGGCTGCTGCTATTGGGGAGTGCATTATCATAGACCTGTGCTTCTATCATATAACTGTGACAAACAAATGTGATCTCTGTGTTAAACAGAAAATTAGGCTTTAACAAGATCTAGTAATTTTAGTGACTCAGTGTATGGAAAAATACTTCCCCCTCTATGTTTACACCACTAGAGTGCAGCAGAGTATGTCTGAGCTCTTCTGTGACTCAAACACATGCTTGTCTCCACCTACCTTACCACATCATGCCTTCATAAACTGCACCCTCTGCTGTATTTTCCCAGTAATAATGATTTTTCTCAGAAACAAATATGCATAGTTTATTGCAGAATGTTAAAACAAATCCACAAAACTAATAATGCTGTATAAATTATATAATACTGTATGATCATTCAAAAGCTGGTCTGAGAATTGTCTCTCTTCCTGTAAAATTAAAGCCAGGATGTTAACACAGCAGGTCTAGAAGTGTATTCACTGTGTGGAAGAATCTTTTTTTGAGGTTTGTGTACATCACCTAAAAGAATCTTTGACAAATGCATGAATGATAATGATAAAACCATCAAGGACTCAGTTGTTTGACAGTACACTTATCTACTCTGTACATCCATAATGATTTTGATTTAAGCCCTTCTGTAGTGTCTCCTTAATATTCATACAGATGATGTTATAGATACTCAGGAAGACCTCAGAGGTGCCATGGTGATGCCACAGGGTTAACCTGAAAGGACAAGTTCAGCTTTCAGAATGTTTTCTGGCTTTTCAGTTCCTCTTCAGAGATTTTAGAGGGTTTGCTGTTACATACCCGTTGGTTTAATGCCAGGACTTTTTTGTTTTTGAATGATTGTACACAGCAACATAGTAAAAAAATCAATAATCATGTTTTTCTGATTCCAATTTCCTAAAAAAAAGATAGCTCAAGGTCGCGGTAAGGACACCAAACAAACCTGACTGTCACTTGGACACCCACAAGGTGGAATCTGCTCAGCCTCGTGATGACTTCAACAAACTTTTCAAGCTGACATTAATCATTTTTGGCGATTGTCTCCCAAGGGATTCCCGCTCTTCAGTTAGGTGCCCATCACCATGTCAGATGGATGGAATAAATGATTTACGCTGACCTGAAATGCGTCACACAATGTTGGAACACTGGAAAGCTGTCTGCACACTGACTGGTCGCTCTTCTTGTGCTACAGCTGACATTAAATGTAAGATCATTGCTCCATTCAAGAAGGAAAGCCTGGAAAACCCTCCTCTATCCCTGTTCTGCAGGCACATGTAGACCTCATAGCAAAGGAAGCGTGTCCCATCCCTCAAGTTTACCCAGTTTCACTCTGTAAAATGTAGACGTGTGTGTATATATATATGTATGTATATATTACCATTATTACCATAAAATGCAGCACACACAGGTCTACTGTAAATGAGTCATCCATCCTAACATGCAGACAGACAGCAGATAATAGAAGCATAATGCAGCATCATGAGGAGATAAAAAAACAACAGCACAGACAGCGTTCTGCATGTTTTTTTACAGAGAGGGGCTGTAAGCCTATCAGTATTCATAGAGATAAGCTATCTATCTGCCACGATCACAGAATACAGTCAGACTATTGTTTGCATACGATAAATGGCACATCATCATGTGACATATCTAAAAGATTACACGGAGACAGAGCAGGATAATGTGGAGTTTTTTATTCAGCGAGGTGAACTTGACAGTCTGAAAATTCTCCATTGCACATAGACATGAGTTCATTTTCTAAAATCACTGATCCTGTCTTCTGTTTTAGATACCATTTAACTGCTTAATGAAATCAACAAGGATTTGATACATTGATAGTGATTTTTCTACTCTTTGAGGATACAGTTACAGCTCAGACATGTTTCATCTCTTCAGGAGTCGTTGATATGGTCGCCCATCGATAGATAAATGGTAAGACTGGTCTCAGTCAAGCCCTGCAGCAGACTGGTGACTTGTACAGGGTTTACCCCGCCTCTCGCTCTGTGACAGCTGGGATAGACTGCATGAATGGGTGAATGTTGTCAGTCACGTAAACACTGGAAAACACATCACACGCCTACAACAGTCAAATAAAAAACCCACAAACATTAATGTGCAATGTTAGATTTGGTTAATAATAATACGACCTGTGACTAAGAGGGCGTTTGCCCTTGAACTGAATAGAATTTCAATGTGTTTTACTTGAACTGACTGGTAGTTTGATTAGAATAAGGGTGTGATAACTGAAGATTTTACAGGAAAGAAGACACAAATTATACTGTAAGTAATTTTACGTAGTGCACAAAAAAGCATTTCCTCATTTTACTGTATTTACTGTAAATATGCAATACTTTGAGGAGCAGGGGTATTATGAAGTGGCTTTTGTGTAGAAAATTTAAAAAGAAAGAAAAGAAATAACTAAACAGTAGTAAACTGCATTTTTATATGTAATACAGGAAGACAATTGAACTGTGAAATGTCTATGATGGAAGCAAATATAAAAGAAAATAAAATGTAAAAAGCCAAAGATTACTTACAGTAGATTTATTTGTTTTTCCTTGTAAAAAGTTGAATCGGTACTCCGTTATTCTAGTGTATCCACAAGGATTTGTAGATAAATTATAATTATGTGCTAATTTTTGATAAAATTGGTTGGAATTGCATAAATAATAAGGCAACTGTACCCTAAGTCACAGGCCATATTATAAAGCACTACTTAAATATATTGATATGATAGAAGTTTTACTGATTTTATTCTTTTAAACATGGGAATGAAGTTTCTGGCAGGAGGACAGAGGAAAGGAGGAGCCTCCAAGGTGAGTATGATGAGATTTTACATTGATGGTTTGAGACTGTACTTGTCTGAGTGTTAAACAGGTGCACGAGGGGAAGCTGGCAGGCAGACGGGATTCCAGGGAGATCCAGGGAAAAGGCTGGAAGTATCTTTTAAACTTAGTGTTATCACTTTAGAGAACAAACAAGAGAGCCAGGTTGATGACAACACCAACAATAACCTGATAGAGAGCAGCAGCCTGAGTTGGTCCTTAATAATGGATTGGATTTATATAGCGCTTTTCAAGGCACCCAAAGCGCTTTACAATGCCACTATTCATTCACTCTCACATTCACACACTGGTGGAGGCAAGCTACGGTTGTAGCCACAGCTGCCCTGGGGCAGACTGACAGAAGCGAGGCTGCCATGTCGCGCCATCGGCCCCTCTGGCCATCACCAGTAGGGTAAAGTGTCTTGCCCAAGGACACAACGACCAGGACAGAGAGCCCGGGGATCGACCCGGCGACCTTCCGATTATAGATACGCTTCCCAACCCCCTGAGCCACGGTCACCCAAATAGCATGAGTCAATGATCCAGTGCAGAATGGGTGTGGTGGAGAAAGCCTCAGAGAAAGAAACTCCACCTGCAGTCAGGCAAGCGAGAAAACGCCAGCCCGTTACTCCACCCAAGAGTGAGAGAGAGCTACAACAGACAGAAGAGAGACAACAGAGGGAGGAAAAAGGAGAAAACCTCAGATCTGCCAGGACCATAACAGAAACTATTATGTAAGGCTTTCTGTGGTCAACTGGTGCAGTGAGTGGTGCAGGTTCAACACTGGGCTGCATCTCTTCCAGAGGAAGCACTACAAAGCATGAGATGTCAAGCAGCTCGTGACTTGGCACGTTTATCTCCAGATCAAAGGCGCTTTAGCCATGTGCGAGGGATTATGCTCCTCTCAATCCCTCCTTATCCTACAGCTCAGGGCGACACCTGAAGAGCCAGCTCTTTACTCTCACTGCTGCAGGTAGTAAAAGTCTTCTCCCTGCTGAAGGTTAGCCTGGTTAGTCAGAGAAAGCTGTAATCATCCCTGGGTTTGGAAGGGTTGTTTGGTGGATAGAAGAACAGCAAATAAACAGTCTCCTTTATATTAACGTCATGAAGCAGACACCTGGGATCAGACACAACAGGCGTGGTCCCGTACAGGAGTGAGTCGCAACCTCTGTAACCTCTGCAATCTGAATATTTACTGCAGCAGCTGAGAAGTTAACATGAAGTCTTAATATTTGCATTTAGTTTTCTCTGATGTTAAGCATCAAAAGCCACAAATGAAGCTGTAAAATGAAAATCCCCTTTAGCTGCGACTCTTTTTGGAATTTGGGGCTGATGCAGGGTCATCTGTGGTTTGATAGTTTACTTTTTTAACGTCATGTGTTATTAGAGTCAGAGCTTTACTACGCTGCCCTGGTGATGACCTTACTCCGTATCACTTTAAAGGACATGCTGTCACTGCTTATTAGTCTCCCTCCATCACTGTGACCTTTAAACAAGCGTGTGCCTGTAAATGCTGTCTACAGCCCACAAACAACATGCTAGGAGTTTCATACTCACACACTCATACTTACTACAGCCTCAGGGATTACCTGTGATTACAGCACACAGATTAGCAGCCGGTTTGGATGCAACTGCTCAGATTTGTGAAAAAAAGAAGTGAAGCAATCAATGACCTTATAAATACAACCAGTGGGTTAAAAGTAAGTCGGTAACAGAGTGAGTGACAGTCAAGAGCTGATCTGAGTGGGGCTTTCTTCTGTCTTCAGATCTTCATTACATGAAGATGTGGTGAAAGTCAAGCCCCTGAACTGACCTCACAGCACAGAGAGGAAGTGCTCCGGAGAGAAGACCGGAACAGAAACATGAGGTGAGACTGTTTTTCATTCACTGATATAAAACAGTCTTGGCAGCCGGGGGTCAGTCCGCCAGGGCCTCCACTCCTGGCCGCCACCCGGCACACAATGCACCCGACCCCTATGGCGCCTCCTGCGGGTGGTGGGCCTGCGGGAGGATGGGCCCATGTCTCCTCTTCGGGCTGTGCCCGGCCGGGCCCCATGGACTAAGGCCCGGCCACCAGACGCTCGCCCTCGGGCACCCTCCCCGGGCCTGGCTCCAGGGCGGGGCCCCGGTAACCCTATCCCGGGCAGGGTAAACTGTTCCCTCGGTATCCTTTTCATAAGGGTCTTCTGAATCGCTCTTTGTCTGGTCCCTCACCCAGGGCAAATTTGCCATGGGAGACCCTACCAGGGGGCAAAAGCCCCCAGACAACATAGCCCCTGGGATCCCTGAGACACACAAACCCCTCCACCACGATAAGGTAGCGATTCAAGGAGGAGGATTTCTAGGCGCAGCCAAGTGGCGGAGGGCTTTCGCTTTGGTGGCCTCAGAATCTCATCTCTGATTTTTGCGGATGATGTGGTTCTGTTGGCTTCATCGGGTGAGGGCCTCCAGCTCGCACTGGAACGGTTCGCAGCCGAGTGTGAAGCAGCGGGAATGAGGATCAGCACCTCCAAATCTGAGGTCATGGTTCTCAGCCGGAAAAGGGTGGAGTGCCCACTCCGGGTCGGGGATGAGTTCCTGCCCCAAGTGGAGGAGTTCAAGTATCTCGGGGTCTTGTTCGCGAGTGATGGGAGAAGGGAGCCGGAGATCGACAGACGGATTGGGGCTGCAGCTGCAGTAATGCAGACGCTGCACCGGTCCGTCGTGGTGAAGAGGGAGCTGAGTGTAAAAGCGAAGCTCTCAATTTACCGGTCGATCTACGTCCCTAACCTCACCTATGGCCACGAGCTGTGGGTAGTGACCGAAAGAACGAGATCGCGGATACAAGCGGCAGAAATGAGCTTCCTCCGAAGGGTGGCTGGCCTCTCCCTTAGAGATAGGGTGAGAAGTTCGGCCATCCGGGAGGGGCTCAGAGTAGAGCAGCTGCTGCTCCACATCGAAAGGAGCCAGCTGAGGTGGTTCGGGCATCTGACAAGGATGCCCCCTGGGCGCCTCCTGGGTGAGGTGTTCCAGGCATGTCCCACCGGGAGGAGGCCCCGGGGCAGACCCAGGACACGCTGGAGAGATTATATCTCTCGGCTGGCCTGGGAACGCCTTGGTATTCCCCCGGATAAGCTGGAGGAGGTGGCTGGGGAGAGGGAGGTCTGGGCCTCTTTGCTTAGGCTGCTGCCCCCGCGACCCGGCCCCGGATAAAGCGGATGAAGATGGATGGATGGATGGATGGATGGATGGATGATATAAAACATCTCCCCCATGCTAGTTTACTCAGCGCTTTTCAAATGATGTGCTGCAATAAGACAAGACTATCTTTGTCTTTGTGTTTATGAACCAACGTGATATTCACACCATGTTACCTGAGTCACTCATTTTTTTAAATTCTCCTTTAGTCTCTAAATTGCAGACTTTTACACTCACCAGACACTTTTTTAGGTACAGCTCCATATTACTGGGTTCCCTTTTGTGGCATAAATTCAACAAGGTGCAAGATGTCTGCAGCATCACACAGCTGCTGCAGACGTGTTGGCTGGATCGTATGGACATGTTTAGCAACAATACTCAGGTGGGCTGTGGTGTTTAAATGATTAGCAGCTGGTAAAAAGCGCTTTTCTGGTGTGAATTGTAGCCTCAGTTTCCTGCTCCTAGCTGACAGGAGTGGCACTCGGTGTGGCCTTCTGCTGCTGTAGCTGTGCCTTCTTAGTCACTTGACACAGTCTGGCTATCCTTCTCTAAACTCTTACATCAACAAGGCATTTATGCCCAGAGAATGACGACTGAGTGGATATGCTTTGGAGATGACAGTTGGGAAAATCTCAGCAGACCAGCTCATCTGACGTGAACAACCGTGCCACATTCAAAGCAACTTAAATCACCTTTTTTGCCCCTTCTGCGGCTCGGTTTGAACCTCAGCAGGTTGTCTTTACCATGTCTAGGTGCTGCCCTGTGATTGTCTGATTAGATATTTGCGTAAACAAGCAGTTGAACAGGTACCTAACATAGGTGAGTGTATGTATTCTGTTTCAAGCTTTTGGTTTTACTACACCACAAACATTTTGCTGCTCTTTAGTCTTACTGTACGTTTTGTCAGTATCAGTAGATTGCCTGGTAACTGTGCAGTAACTTCAGTGTACATTTGCCTGCAATAACTTGCAATGATGGCCAAATTAAAGCCTCAGGCTGGACATTTGTAATGTCCCAATCATGTGTTCCAACAAACAGCATGAATGAGACAAAAGAAGTTGTTCAATTATTCAGCAGCCATTCACAGAGCCCTCTGCTAATCCGGCCATGCTCCACTGAGCTAATAACAGCAGCAGGTGCGGGCAGCTGGGACCGGTGTGATATGAAATTATGGTCAAATGGTAAAACTCCAGTCTGGCCTAAAACTAAAAAGCACTCTGCCAGAGCATGGCCACAGAAATTGGACTTTTTGTAAATATTTGATGTTCGTATGGCCGTCTCAGCGCCTTAATATTTACTTTAAAGATTAATATTAGACTTTTTCAGTCCAGTATGTGCATTTAACACCTTTATTTTACTTTTGTGTACTTTTTGTGTAGATTTAAGTAAATAAGAATTAATTTAAAAATAAATGCTGGTTACTGCTGATGCTTCTGAGCTTTTGCTCGCGTACTCTGAATGTGAAATTTTACATGCACTGGTGTGCTTTTGTGTTCTGGTTCCTCTTCAGCCTTTATTAAAACTCTTTTTAGGCTGTCACTGTACCGCTTTAGCTGTGAGGAAGCAGAGGTGGGATGCGGAGAAGAAACAGAAATCTTTGCACTGAGCCTGTGATTGTGCATCGCATGCTAAACAGCTGCCCTTTGACTGTGGCACACACACACACACACACACACACACACACACACACACACACACACACACACACTGCCTGAGTTTTCTAAAATAGTAGTGAGGCCTTCAGATGCGTCACCCTTCCCCCACCTCTGACGCACACCAGACAATAAACGTTACGCAGCCTGTTCCTGCATCAAACACAATCATTAATGGAGAAGGAATGCAAATAACTCGATTCTTTCTTTCTATTTCATCTGAAAAGAGTCTTTCATGGGCGGCTGCATAATGTAGAGTTGCCATGCAACAGCCTCCTGCATAAAAAAGGGAGGGGCTTGACAGGAAACCACAATTACAACTGGCTCTGGGACACCCATCAGTCCTACTAGAAGCTGGAATTGTACGACCAGCTTACATTCTTTTTAACTCAATTAAAAAAATTAATAAAAATCTTATCTATTGATTGATTGATTGGATTAAAAAAATACATCCAATATAAATCCATCCGTTAGATTTCTTAAATCCTTGTCCTGTTCATGGCTCAAGCCTATCCTTATTGTGTGAAGAGCTGGGAAAACTCTAGACAGTTAACCACAGTGTAGTTAAATATTAGCCCACAGACAGCTTAGTTTAAGCTATCTTAGCCTAATTTAAAACAAAATGACAGCTAACATGAACATATCTATTGTTATATCACCTGCTGGTTTTGGACTCTGCATTTCGAAACCTCAACAATGGCCCTTTGCCGAGAGCAGACGTGACAACATTTGAAGGAGAGCAGGAGCTCGCAAGCATAATTAGCAAGCTACATCCATGACCTGCAGAGGTGCCATGCACAGACACACATAGCTAGTTACTTATGGAGGGCCTAGTTGGCCGAAATGAATGAATTAAATAGAATTCAGTTTGGCACTCTAGGCCCTCAGTACCACGCTTAGAGTAGTCTAATACCAGAAGTTTACTCCTTAAACTTAATCACACTTTGCGGCCGGTCTGTAGCGCACACAAAGCCCTGACATGAGTCAGATAATTCTATAACAAATGCTTCAAATGGCTCCAGCAGCACAAACACTGTGAAGAAGTCCACTTACAGTTCTCCTCACATGGAAAACTATCCTACAGCTGTCTGTGTTTGCATACCCAGCTCCAAATCAAATCCAGTTAGTAAAAAATTCACTTCACTTCTCTGCAGACTTCTGAAGCTACCCACAGAGACCAAAATCACATTTTGTATCAGTGTAAACTTTTTTGTTTGTTTTTTATTTTGTAAAGTTTTAAAATAGGATTGACTCACTAATGGATTTAGCCTCAAGTGGCCGCTAGAGGAAATGCAGTTTATGACACTCCATATTTTAGCTCCAGTGCTTGTCACTTATTTATTATCTGGTGAATAAATAAATTAGGGTCACCTGTAAAGTTGAATGAATGAATAAATAAATAGATGGATCAATATTCAATTAAAAATTATCTATATAGTGCCAAATGACAACAGCTGACTCAAAGGCTTTATATTGTAAAGAGGCTAGAATAATAAATACAGGTGTTAGCTAGCAGTTGATGGACGGCTGACGACTTAAAGTTGGTTTGTTTGTTTAATTTTTCGGCTGACTGTCCTTTGTTTTACTCATTTCATTTATTTGGTAGTTACTTTAAATATTAAATTACTAAATGTGAGATTTTTGCCTCAGTAAGAGTGTAAGGAGGTTGTTGTTTTTGGCATACGACAAAACTACGTTAGCTTTTAGCTTACCCGTGCTTCTTAACGTTATACTAAACTATAACCACTGGTATTTCTTACAACCCTAAAACCCCAGTCAGTCAATGTCTTCATGCAACTTTTGGCACCGACAATAATGATTTTTTATTTGTGTGTGTGCGTGTGTGTGTGTTTAAATTATGTAGAAACAAATTAACAACATGCAGAAGCCTACTTTTCTTTTAAATGTATTGTGGTAGAAATATTAGGCCCGATTCCCAAGTGATAAAACAAGAAATACTACAAATAGTGATCCACAGAAGTACCAAACACTGAAGCAGAAATAGAAATAACTCTTTGACAATCGGTTATTTTTACACGTGAATGCAAAATTGATGAGTTCAGACTGCCTCCGGCTGCTGTTGCCCTTTATTGTCGGCGGATCCCTTTAATAAGTGAAGTGGAAGTGAGTTGAAGTGGCTCTCGGTTCAGCTGTAGAGTGAGCGCAGAGCAGCACACGGGACGGGACAGAGGGAGCTTAAACAGGACAATCCCAGCAGATGACGATAACTGCTTGAAACATCCTCAGTTTTCGCGGATAAGTCTGCCTTTAGGTAAGTGGTAAACATCAGCTGTGTGTGTGCTTTAGGATTTGGCTTAACGCAGTCAAAGCTTTAGAGGATTCACATCTCTGTGTTAAAATGAATCCAATCATATAAAGTGCAGATGTCCAGTTGCTGGTTTAGTAAGAGCGCAGGTCTGCAGCGGGACAACAGCGCGCCTACGTCCGCATCTTCAATCTGCGAAAACTTGAATGAACCACTGATGCGCTCGTGGTGAGCGCTGGGGAGGAAGGATCGCATGAGTTGCGAGGCACTGTGGGATTTTGTTTGGCGTTTTCAGCGCGTGTGTTGTCTGCACGTGTAGTTCTCTGTGAGTATTTTCAGTTTAAACTTCAGGCTTGATCTTAAAGTTGAGTTGTCACAGCGCAGAGTCTGGCGTGAGTCGCCGCACTGCACCTGATTCTCTGCTGCTTGTGACAAGCTGCTGTTATTTCTGCAGTGAAACGTGTCTGACCGTCGGATTCATTCAGAAGTCATCTGATTTTAGCAGGAGTCATTAAAAACACTGAGATGAGAGCATTTCTGCAGATTCGGTTGAGTTAGTGATTTATTTAAATAAAAACAGTAACAGTAATTTTTCAGGGAATAAATGAAATAATTAAATCTTGAATTGACATTTTGACACCATGTACACCTAGTTGAACAGTTTATACACTGTGTGTTGATTTTAGAAATTAAACATACTAATAAGTGACCCTTGGACTTGTGCTCTCCCTCTGCAGTCAGTTTACAGATACTTGAATTGAATACCAAATGAATCCTTTGATCAAATGTGACCAGAGAAGTCTGTTACATTGCTGGGGTTTTACATTCATTTTGGGAGTTTCTACGACATTGCCATCATTATTCACAGTGGATTGTCTCAATGGCTCATCAGCAAGCCACATTCATGTCATTGTCATGGATTAATGTGTGATTACATAAGCCTGTCCACTCCTCTCTCTTATCCTGGCTCTGTGCGAGAGAGTCTTTGATGTCCAAGCAGTAGTTTTCCTATGGCGGGCTGTTCTTTCTGTTGTGACATCAGAGATGCTTCAATGCAGTAAATGGTTGTGGGAACAAAAAGTAGAAAGTGGTGTGGTAAGGGCTGCACAGTTCTGCCACCGCTGCAGTGGAGCATCATCCTCGTGCTAATCGGGAAACGTGAGTGTTTTGGAAAGAAGGAATTCATCTTCAAGCTTCTTTTTCCCATCATGTGACTAAGTGGCACCGGACGCCACACGTGCCCATCCATCACATCCCACCTGATCGTGAGCTGTTCCGAGCCTACCTCATCGTTTTGATTGAAGCTGACATTAGTCTCATCTGTCCAGAAAAGGTAAACTGGGAAATGAATCGTGTCATCTGGGCTTTGTGTTCTTAAGTCTGATGAATAGTTTGTTGAAACCTCTGTGATTATTGTTGTGAATTCTTCTCTTTATGGGATTATTATGTGTCTAACCATATAGAGGTTTCTTCATTTTAATGGATGTGTGGTCATCCACCATTCTTGTCTTCCATAGATGTCCAGGAGTCTTTGTTTCCAAGCTCATCTCTGTCTATTTTTTCTTTTGTTGTTTTCCCCCCAAGATTTGATTTAAATGTTTTCACTGCTAGTGTTTCTGCTCTTAGCCTGATTGGTTTGTTATTTTGATTTTGATTTTTTACAGCCTAAACCAGGGTTGGGGGAACTCCAGGCCTCAAGGGCCAGTGTCCTGCAGGTTTTAGATGTGTACTTGATCCAACACAGTTGATTTATATGGGCAATTACATCCTCAACATGTCTCAATGTTCTCCAGAGGCCTGCTAATGAACTAATTGTTTGATTCAGATGTGTTGACCCATGGTGATATCTAAAACCTGCAGGACACTGGTCCTTGAGGCCTGGAGTTCTCCACCCCTGGCCTAGACCTTCTGACCACATGTTTCTGTTTTGCACCTTCAAAATGCAAAAGCCACCCTAGGAGTCTCACTACTTCTCAATTCCTCTTAATGACGAAGTAGTGATGAAGGAACCCACATATGTCCATGAAATAACTTTTGGGGGTAAAGGCAGCACGTCCAAGCAACAATCTTAAAAAGATAAAACAGGGAATAACACAAATCCGAAACACCTCTAACTCTGCATCGAGTTACCGTAATCCTCAAAAAATTCCCACTCTGTGCACAGAATCCTGACTCCGATCAGTGCAACACTTACTGTTTCTGTATGAAACGACAGTTTAAAATGTTGTTTTTGCTTTTATTGGATAGTGAAGTAAAGAGTGGAAAGGAAAGCAGAGAGTGCAGCAAAGGGCCGCAGGTCAGAGTCAAACCCTGGCCAACGTATCGCTCCCTGCTCACCCTGGGAGCTAAACTGGAGTCCTTAAAAGAAAGTCCTTCAGATTACATTTACATTGAATAGTTTGTCTACACAGTGAACAGTCTTTAGTGAAATGTAGAATGCATTTTGTCAATAAATGTGTTTAATCACTCGTGATACTTAAAGAATAGTTGAGGTACGTTGTCTTGATACGCAGTGTGTAGTGTCAGCAGTTGCAAAACACTTATTTTCCCTCAAATCCATCCCTCATTCTCATCCACGTCAAAGAAATTACTTACTGTTTTTAAATATACAAAGTTTGAATATGAGAATACATGTGAGAGAAAAAAACTATGAATAAGCAATAAAGTAGCACAAACCTAATAGCAAGTTACATAACAAAACATCTGTTTAGTAGGGGTGCAACGATACACAAAATTCACGGTTCGGTTCGATACTTTGGTGTCACGGTTCGATATTTTTTCGATACAAAAAAAATGTTCATGCCTTTTAATTTGTCATTTATTAAATTTTCACGGCACATTCACACCACATTTCTGTGCGTTCATCATTTGTTTGAAGCCAGCTCACCTCCTGCAACTACTTTTCCGAGAATACGCGCTTCTTTTGTGGTTCGGACTCCTGACATTTCTTTGGAGGTGGAGGAACATCACAGTAATTGCTTAAAGGAGCTTCTTCGACATCTTTAAGAGTTCTAAACAAATGTCTGTCCTCCTCCTGAAAATCTTATGTACGCAAACACGCGTTGCAACTTCTTATCTTGTGCGCGTTTTTTATTTTGACAGCGAATGCGCACCTGCGGACCACTTATGTGCAGCCCTGGTTATTTAGCTCGTCATATTGCAGCCACAGAAATTCTTTTGTCCATGAAACCATAAAGCTGCACTTTCTTTTTGCCTTATAGTCTGATTTGTCATAACTTCTCCGTTTTGTGGTAAGCTTTTCTTTGGCTGTCACTTCTTCACCCTGACCTGTCTTATTTGGCTCAGCAGAACTAAAATATATATCCTGCTGCTTTTACACACACACTCACATAACGCTCAGCGATTCTCTGCACGATCAACCTCTCACATGTTTAAGCTGCAGGAGATTTCACTTGTCATGTTTGCATAGTAAGCTAACAATTGATAAGACGATGTCAGAGGAATTGGTGCACAAATTATCATCAGTCACCAATCAGTGCTGTCGCTCTCTATACACAGTTCGCGCGATTGCAAAGTGAAAGCAAAAAACAAGCGCAACTTCAAACGCGATTTCAATATGTCACATATTGACAGTGGCTCACCGATGCCAATGACATAATTACCCAGCTACATTTCCGAAAGAATGCAAAAGCATTGACATATATTTTTCCTTCCTATGATAGGCCGACGGGCAGGGCAGAGATTTTGGTAGCCCAACTGGAAAAATCTCTAGCCCCGGGACGTCGGGCTAGCGATTTTGCGAGCCCTGTATCTGATTGAGGAATCACTCATCTTTGGAAAAGAGAGTTTATTACAGAGAAATGGATACTGCAGCATATTAAACATATCAGGTCCCCATAAGGAGAATCATGTGCTCACGGCTGTCTAAATGACTCGGGTAAAGTTTGTAGCATGCGTGCTTGTTGTTTTTGTCTGCTTCCACTTGTCTTTGCACTAGGATGATGTCGGAGTAAATGTGCAGTCATATTCGTTGTGTTCCCACTAGTGCTGTCAGCGTAAATCTCGTTGAAATGACGTTAACGCCACAACACGGCAAATCTCCATTAACGAGCTACCGCGGATCGCCCCGTGCCTGGGGCTGGATGGCCAACACGTTAACGAGCTAACTGCGCTAACACACTAGCTCCCACCCATGTAATTGAGCATTGCATGGCACATCCAACATACTGTTTTACTTTAGTCCATGACGCGCTTACCTTCAGGGTCATACGTCACATGAAAACCAAAATAGTTCCAAACGCTACATCTGAATGAGGTTCAATTTGCCTGTTGCAAGGAGAGCTTAACTTCTGTCTTGCTAGCTTGCCCTGCCCTCAGTGAATCTGCGTTCGACTACTCCGCCTAGGCTGCACTGTCGAGCGCAGATCCATTGAGCGCTCAACACAGACAGCATCGTCAGAAGGAAAGTTGATAAAATAAATTAAAAATTTTGTATTGTTCATACATATGCGTACCGAACCGAAAGCACTGTATCGAACGGTTCAATATCGATACGAGTATCGTTGCACCCCTACTGTTTAGCCATAAATATATAGAAAATTTTAAGATCATTTGCAACATAGACGCTCATTAAGGCAAATGTAGCTTTGTTACAGTATCAGTCCGCAAATAACCCCGATATCGACTGACATATTTTTCCATTACATGTCGGCTGGTGGTGTTAGTATTGATGTTTTTCTCGTACAGTGACTAAAACCCCGAAGGCTTGCTGTTCTGCACTGTTGCACTGTGACATTGTCACCCCTCAGGATCAATGGACCCAGCGCTTTGAGCTCTGCCAGAGCTCAGAGTCTGTGTGGTTAAAGCTAAGTGATTAAGCTAGAACAACAACCAGCTTAGTCACTCTTTACTCTGTAGTAGCTCTGAGTGCATCTGAATCATTTCTGTGACTGCAAATCAACAGGAGAACGAAGGACTTCTGAGTGACATCGTTTTTGAAAGAGCAAACAAACACATTGTAGATTATGTGCATGAAGTGTGTTGGTGAGCCTACTATTAGTGCTGATGTTGCATGGTGTGTCCACCAGGGGGAACTCTGCAATTTTCCGCGCACAACAACTAACAGCTAATCCGAGCAGATTCAAGCGGAGTGGGAATAAGTAAATAAATAATTACACGTACCAAATGATTGGAGAATCTGTTTATGTGTTATAAACAGGTTCTCCAGATTCCATACATATGGAATTTTTAAATCACCAAATATCGGTATCTGTATCAGTCATAAAACTCCTTCTGATCTATTTCTGATCTAGCATGCAAGAGGTGACATTATCTTTTGGTCATCTCCAAATAATGAGGAGCTCTGATGTAATGCTACAAGTTAAAGGCAACACACATTGTAGTTATATGTGCTGTGAAAACCTTTCACTTACTATCTTTGAACATATTTGCACAGAGAGCCATTTGTACTATTATGAGCATTAAGGCTGCAAACATATATATTTTTTGTGTCAAGGGTATTGTCAGTCACAATACAGGTTACAGTACAATAGTGATGACATCATACGTCTTTCTTATCAAGTAATGCAGTTTCCCACCCTGTCATGTGACCTATGGAGGTCACCTGATGCAAGATGTGAGTGGAGGTTGAAAGGAAGGGAGGAGACTGCAATGTAAGAGGAACCTGAACCAGCCTAATAACCAAAATAAACACGTGAGCTTAGAGATGGTCTGCTTAAACTAATTAGCAGTTTTACGGTTATTTACCTTTCTGGAGAGCAATGAAGACAAAACATTAATCAATCAAAATGGGTTATTCATAGCAAGTAATAATCATCTTAAATTGTTCTTTCACTTTTCTTTATTGTTCAGGTTGAGTAAACAGTATTTAGGAGAAAATACTGAAGCATGTCTCAAGGAACTCGTTTGTTAGATTTAGCATACAATGCAACGAGCCATTACAGATTAAAAGATCAGTAGTTACATCGCATTTCTTCTTCTTCTTTCACATATTCAGCTGGTGGTTTCCTGTTACTCTGTGTGACACAGTGAAATAAATCTGAAAGAGGATTGAATCACAGTGCTCCTGTTACTGTATAACGTCATTTTCTATGCTTAAGTAATCCGTAATCCATTTAAGTGGGAGTCGGGGGGAAGCAGATGCATTTGGATAATTACCACAAACATTTGTTTTTGCCTGCCAATAAGATTAAAGCTTTCAAGAAATAGGAACCACTCTGGGGGGAGCTACATGTCTGTGTTATGTGAGAGTGTCTTCCTGTCTGTAGGAAAGTGTGGGTGTGGGTGTATACAGCCCGATAACGCATCATGAGTGATTTTTTTGTTATGGTGGAACAGCTAATGTGTCTCTGCCAAGGTATAAACGTGAAAGATGTGCAAACAATAAGAGGAAGGCTGCCCTCTTGGCTGCAAGCGTCAGAACAGGATGCTCATTTTATTATCGTGTTTTTGGAAACGCGAAAGAAAAACAATCAGTAAGATCACATTAAAACACAGTTGAGCCGTTTATACTAAAAAATAAGCCTGCATATTAAGATTCATGGTGCTGAATGGAAAACTGAAAAGGAATTTTAGAGCCTCATATGTACAGCTGTGGTCGTAAGTTTACATCCGTGAGCATGAATTTCATGGTCATTTTGGAGGTTTTAGGTTCTTTTTCGCTGGAGGAATGACTGCACACATAACGTCTGCTTCATGTTGAACTTATCTTCCAACTTTGCCTCATCTGGAGGCAAACAGATACCAACGCACCGCTGATTAATAACTGCATTTCTGCTCTTTGAACCGTAGTGTTCAGCATATGATTGCACTGTGGTCATCACTTAGAGGACTGTTACAGTTATTATGGCTTTCTGGGACCATCTTGTTTCAATTACTATGACTTTGTTTGGCTGTTGCTCTTTAACGTTTGGATCAGTGAGTTTTGGATCTGCCTGCAGTTTGTTTTAACTCTTAGTTTATCTAGTTAAACTACTCTGTGCAGACATTTTTGCTTTGATAGTTTTTCTAGTGCAACTTGTAGCACCTTTACCTCAAATCAGGATGAAACTCCTCGTAAAAAGGTGGGAGTGGTGTCCTGTGCCTTCGCACTAACATCTTAATGTAAAAATTACTAGCTTTAATTACTTTTGTGTCATTTAGGGAGTTTTCTTATAATCATTTGCACCTGGGACAGCATTTGGACTCTGCAAATAATGAAATCCTTTGGCCACTGCTGGCACATTTGATTGTGTCTGTTTCTGTCAGCAGCCCCGTCCTCTGTCACTCCTTATCTGTCTCTGCTCCATGCTAGTTGAGCTTCTGCCCTCACTGGGGGTTAAAGAGCAGCACAGGCTTTAAGCCCAGCCTTCTTCAGCCTCCCTAGCTCCTGTGATTGGTCTGTTGTCTTCCTCTACACCACTGTACTGTCCTCCCCCTCCGTCTCCGCTCACCCGTTGGCCTCCTGTCAGTCTGTTTGGATTATTGTAGCAGCTCAGGCCTCTCACATGCCTTCTTGTCACTGCCTCCTGGACATAATACAGCATATCATACATGTGGAGAATTAGGTGACGAAGAGCAGCGTTTGTTTTCCGCCTCAGTGAAGAGAGAGAACAGAAGAGGAGAGCAGCCATGGAGTTGAAGTAAGTGGGATGTTCTGAATGTGGGTAGGAGGGCTGGAAAGAGCGGGTAACAAGAGGAAGGAAAGATTTATGATTAATTAAAGGCAGAAGCTATAACAGTGCTGTGTTCGAACAGTCCAGCGCACAGCACTGAAAAGTTGTTTGGCATCTGTAACAGGAAAGAGATGATTAAAAAGATGCTGCTGTAACTTCAGGCTGTCACACTGGAAATCTGCTGATACAAGAAATACAGGTTCCTGCTGCACGTCTTGTGGTCTCAGGTGTTCACGTGGAGAAATACCTGTTATTTACTTCGGGCAGACGTGCTGTAATGGCACATCTGTTCATTTCCTGCTGCTTCCTGTTTACAATGCTCACTGGCTGATGCTGATTTGACTTTAGAAGCTGCAGGTGCGACATGTTTACGTTGTACTCTGTGCCGAGGAGGAAGTTAAGGTTATTCATGAAACTCCAAGTTTTTCTCAGAGGTCTCAGATGTGTAACTAACAGCCAAGGAAACAAAGGACCTACCACATGTTTTTATACTTTACACAGTATCAGTGAATGTGAAAGATGTATTCTCACAAAAAAATCATATCTTGCAAATTTACAAACTCATTTTACTGAAAGTACAAAGTGTGATCAGTACAAACTCTGAGGATTAAAGATCAACCAAACCAAAAACCAGCTTTCTCTTTTGTCTTGTCACTCATTCACTGAGGGAGAGTGTTTTGTCTGCACATTGAGTCAAGCGTCACTGAGCTCTCCCTGACAGATGTGCACCATGGACAGTTTGTAGCGGCCATGCCCTTCCACATCTGTAAGCCTTATTTGAGGTCAGCCGTTAGCACGCACACTCTGACACACAGAGCATTGTCTTATCTCGTGCCCCCAGAGTGCGTGGTTGGCAGATATACAGCAGAGTGACGCAGTGACACGGAGTTTCCTTCTTTATTCAGAGCTCCGTTTTCTTAAAATAATCCAAGTTGGATCAGCCAAAAAACAAACTTAAACTTAATTCTCAAAAGAATTAATCCACAATTCTCCAAATGACACTTTGCCCACGCTGAAAAATGTCTTTAATCTGCCCAAACGGAAGGTTTAGAAACTTTAACCGTCTGTGTTTTCAAATTTGTGGTGGCGTTGGTGGATGTGGAACTGGATAAGAGGACATTCACCCTGAAGACGTGCGTTTGCCTCTGTAATCTCTCATCATCCTGCCCCCAGTGGATGCTTTGGATTATGGGTGAAAACATGAGAGAGTTTTCATAATTCGTGGTGGGGCTTATGCCACCCTTTTCAGCATTAAAAGCACGGAAAGCCCCAAATTCCTCTGAAACGGAGCAAACGGAGCCTCCGGGCTTTGCATGCAAACATGGCTTAAAATACAATAAGTGGAAGAGAGGGAACAAAGTTGAGCACATAAACAGTAAAGGTATAATAATCAAACGTGGAGTCCGTACTTTATAGGCAGCACAGTCAGCTTAGGCTTTGTCCATGTTGTCTGCTCCTGAACGTGATCATAGTGATTTCAGGCATAATGAAGACAGTTGCCAGGCAGCTAAGTGGGAGGCCATTTGTCACTTTACTATAAGTAGTCATTACGGTCATGCAGGCCATGATAAATGGGATGATGTCATTCTGCAGTCAGTCCAAACTGCCAGGTCTTTTTTTTTTTGTGCTTGTTCGACTTTAATGAGCCAGCATTTAAATGTCTCTTTGAAATTTAAAGTCATCCCACATGTCCCCAGAATGGATGGATGGCAGACAGACAAGCAAGGACAGCCTTTTCTGTACTTACACATCTCTGTCATGCTTGTGCAGTAAATGTGAAGCCTTAGCATGGTGCATTTTTGCTCATAAACTCAGTGTCTTTTGCATTAATGGCAAAATATCATCAGTGTACGTCAGAAAAAACAGAACATAAAATCACTTTATACTTGCTGGGAGGCAAGTAGCTTCGCTCATAAAAACATGAAGGCTTGAAGTGATGGGAAATGTTATTTTCTTATTTACCTCCACAACTCATTGAATCTGATGGTATTTTTTACATAAAGTATAGCTGTTGAGGTCACATCTGAGCCATCAGGGTCACCTGAGTTGACGAGTAACACCATTTCATATCTGTCTGGGAATCCCCACTGCTAACTGGATGTGAAGAAGCATCCTGGAGTCTCGACCGAGTAGATAAAAAAAGTACCTAGGACCGGATAATACCACTTAACGGAAAATTGTAAAAACTGCGTCGAGCGATCTGTAATGAAAAGGGCTATAGATCGTTTGCTTCAAATAACTCGAGCAAGACCAGTGACCTTTGCTTTGGTACTTTTCTATAATAGGGTCTGAATGGCTG
Source organism: Rhamphochromis sp. 'chilingali' (assembly GCF_963969265.1). Taxonomy (NCBI): domain Eukaryota; kingdom Metazoa; phylum Chordata; class Actinopteri; order Cichliformes; family Cichlidae; genus Rhamphochromis; species Rhamphochromis sp. 'chilingali'. Next base: position 29,632,819 of record NC_137948.1, read on the forward strand.
GAAGTCTTCACACACGTAAGCTGTTTTCACACATGAACTTCAGACAGAGTCAGGAGAATCATTGTCCAAAGAAACCTTTTCTCATATGCGGCACACAGCATGCTTCAGTGCTGTTTCAAATCACATCAACACAGAGACTTTGTACTAGTTAGTGTTGCTGGGTAATGACTAGAAAAGTTCACAGCTGCAGGACATGCGTGGAAAAAGTTACAGAAACATTCATGCTTTTCCACAAAATGAATCCTGATGACCTTTCAATTCAATTCACTTCGATTTAATTTACATTAAATCACAACAACATTCATCTCAAGCTGCTTTATACTGAAGGTAAAGATCCTGCAATAATACTGAGAAAACCCCAACAATTTGGCAACCCCCTGTGAGGTAAGCACATTAGGCAAGCACTTTGGTGACAGTGGGAAGGAAAAACTCCCTTTTAACAGGAAGAAACCTTCGGCAGAATCAGGCTCAGGGAGGCCATGTGCTTCAACCGGCTGAGGTGAGGACAGGAAGACGGGGCAAAGACATGCTGTGGAAGAGAGACAGAGATTAATAATAACTAATAATTAAATGTAGAAAACACACAGAGAGTGAAGAAGAAACACTCAGTGCAAATCACATTTAACATTTCCAGAATTCAGTGAAATCCCTGCACAACTCTATATATTACCATATAGCATAAAAGCTTGGAAAGCGATAGCAGGCCCACCTCTGAACCACATCAGACAGAGCTGGACTCGCTTCCTTTTTTTTTTCCTGACTTGTACGTAATGCAGAGAAATGTGCTTGATATGCTGACTGTGTCATGGCTTATCTTGCACCTAACATCACACTGAGTATTAACCAAGTTTGAATTCACACAACCTCTTTCAAAATGTGTCTTCTTTTTACGAGTGTTGAACTCCAAATTTACTTCAATTTACTGATCTTGGATAAAGGAGAAGTAAAGTAGCTCTGTGGACTCTTTTTTTTCCCCCCAGTCGATTTCATAACCAGCTGACACAACAGTGAACCCACCTGTGACCGGACTCTTGGACCTGACAAACTTTTCCATCATAAAAATGACATTAATAGTTCAGTAATGGGCAGGTGAAGTGCGTCAAACCAAAAACACTGTGGTCATACTTACTGAAAATCGAGAAACCATCTTTCTTGTCTTCACACTTGTTGTTTGCAATTTGAAAGCGATCAGTCAGCCTGTGCAGTGTCGTCACTGTGCAGCGTTTTGTGTGTTTAGAAACCGAGAGAAGCGGTGGAAACAGCTCGAGTCGGTGCTCTGGAAAGAACTGCGGGTTAGACGGCAGGGTAACACAGAAAGCAGCTTATAAAGTAAAATGCAGTAAACAGTGTGTGTTTCTACTTCGTCATGGTGAGTGAGTGGAAATGGTTGAAAACTACAACTTTATTTTCTCTATTAATCTCTCCTGTAGAAGTTTGAAATGTTTTTGAGTTTGAGTTGCTTTGCTGCTATTTGTTTGTGAGGGATAATGGTGTTGGCGTGAACGTTACAGCAGCTTAAACAGGTTATCTGACATATTTACTCCTGTGTGTTGGCTCCAAGTCGGGCCTGATGTAACCTGATGTTGCCTTCCTTAAATCTTAGCAATGTAATGCTGCAGTTTTTCAGTTTGCACAGTGTGTTTAAAGGCATCATTGCAGAGATTTACATGGATTATTAAAAATAGTAAACCATGTGACCTGTTAAACTGCATGTGTCTTAAAAGAGCATCAAAAATACATCATCAGTTTGAGCATTTAAGAGACAGGTTTGATTTCAGCCTGTGCCTTTAAGGAAGCAAAAGCAAACTATTTAAGGCATGTTCTCTGGCTGTGATTTGCATTATTCAAATTGAAGGCAGCCTCTATAACCACTCAGTGAATAGATTTTAAACACTACTAGGATCGTGGAGAACTCTTTTTATTATTATATGCCTGGATTTCTTTAAATGACATGTGTGGTAATATTGTAAAATTTTCTTTAATAGAAATTATGCCAAATTCAGCAAAAAAATTTGCCATATAACATACTGTCCATTCGGCCGAAGACTGATTTAGTAAATGTATCTTTGTAGCCAGTAGAAAATAAAGTGTTGAGATTAAAAATCTCCTTTACAACAGTGTCCTGGCCAAGAAGGGCAGCAAATCCATACAGCAGCTAAGTACAGTCAACGAGTAAAACACAGTCAACGAGTAAAACACTAAACACAGAAACAACCAAACTTTATAAACTTCAGTATCGATAAAGAATGAATACTAGTAATGAATCTAATGCCAGAAATAAAGGAACCGGTTTGGGTCCGAGTGCCACTGAGCTGCAAGTCAGAACAGAACATATAAGATCACACGGCCTTATCCTTCATAGTGCTGAATCTAAGATGAAGCTTTAGAGACTGATTGTTGTCACTGGTGTGCACCCACACAGCATTTCATTCTTTTTCCCGCATTATGTTTTCTTGTTCTGCGTCCTCTGACTGAGCTCACTGAGTTTGGCAGAGGCTGAGATGAGATCACTGGAACAGCTGTGGAGCTGCCAGGCATGCTTAACTCTGTGAAAAAACTCCATCGACACAACTGTGTTTGACGTGGAACTGAAATAAGAAAATTTAAGAACTGAAGGGGGGGTGCTGCAAGTATCATGTAACATCATACTTGCAGCCAGTTTTTTTTTCATGTGTATTCAACACAGTATCCCTCGGAATTGTTAGTGCCAAGGAAGCAAAATGACTGCTATCGGTCCAGGTACTCCAGCTTCCTCCCACAGTCTAGAGACAAGACTGATGGATGAATTAATTGGTGATTCTAAATGTGCTCTGTGTGTTGGACCTGTGATGGACTGGAGGTAGAGCAGGCCATCCACTAATTGGAAAGCTGGTGGTTTCTCTCTGTCTCACTCTCTAACCACTGAACAGTTTTCAGAGAGTACGATGACGGACCTGCTGGAGTCACCCACCATTAGGCCTTTAAATCTCTCCTCTTACTAACCAAATACTCAAATCGCCTCCGGTTTTCTTGGTGGAAAACCCCCCAGATGATGTCCACAGAGTGGTCGGTGTTTGAGGTTGTCTGAAGGTTAAAGCTTTGTGTCATTGTTTAAGTCATCCATTCTTGCGTATGCAGAAAGCAGTGACCAAAGAGCTGCGACAGAGCTGCAGTGCAGTGAGAAAAAACAGGCAGAAAATGCGTTTCACCTCAGCGTTTTATCACCTTTCTCTATTTCTGTCTCTTAAACTGGAGAGGCAGTGTGTCCTTTGTGTCCACATTTGAAGCACACGTCTCACCGTACTTCCTTTCTCTCTGCAATGTTTACTCTCTGTCATCTCTCCTCCCTCTCTTCATATACAGTGTGTGACTTTTCCTTGTGCTCATTTTCAGTCTCTGCATGTACAGTGAGTCAGCAGCCTGCACGCACGCACACTCGCACGCAGAAAGATCCCTGTGGCTTCATCTCTATTGGCTGTGACAGAGACCCTTAAGTGCTGTCCCTTTTTTCCCATTTGTTAGGTAACCAGGCGTCAGCCAGTGCTCGCTCACATGCTCCGGATGCTGCGCTTTCTTGCTCACCGCGCTGCAGTGAAGCAGCATTTACTTCAGACAGAGAGGAAGGAGGGAGATGAATGGATGAGACAGAGCGAGCAGGGAATGCAAGTGATGGGAGGAGAGAAAGTAACGCAGGGAGTGAGGGCGGGCGGGCGGGGGGACGTGATGTAGAAAATTGAAATACAATCCGGCTGAACTGCTCCTCCTTAACTTTGCTCACGTGTGTGCACGCCCATAAACACTGGCTGGTTCTCTCTCTCTCCCACACACACACACACACACACACACACACACACACACACACACACACACACACACACACACACTGGCGTCTCGTGTTTGGCTCTCTGTTGCAACCTGGAGGGAAGCATCATTTCCTGTCAGAGCCGGTATGAGTTGAAGGACGATTCAGAAGATGAAGGCTGTCTGTGTTTCATTCATTTGAAGTGCACTTGTGTGGATGACGCCTGTTGATCGTTCCGTGAATGCAGCACTGTAAGTTTTTAATAATCCTCTTATTATTATAGGAAATTCTTTGGAATAGCTGCTGTTGCCCTGGAATCACTTTTGTTGTGCATGAGTGTTTCTCACAGTCTTTCTATGACAGAAGATGCTTTGATTTGGTTTAAATTCCTTCTTTGACGCCCCCCTTTTTGTCATGTGCGCCCTCTTCTGTGCGTGGGATGACGGCTCAATCCAGCAGGAATTATTCCGCTTAGCTGGTGCGGATCTGATTATGTAAGAGTGAAGCGCTGTGGGACTGCTGCGACCTTGTGCACCGTCAGCGCAGCGCTGCTTCTGTTTTCCTGCTGTGGCTTTCTGCAGGATTTACATATTTTTTTATTTTTGTATAAGCAGTCCCATATTTGATGCTGTGAGCATCTGCTTAATCTGCTCCGTGGAGCTGGTGAGTCATTAAGAGAGATCTGAGCTCTTGTGTTCGTGCACGTCTGTGCTGGAATACTGCCAGATGCTTTTATTTTCTGTGTCTTTTCATTTATGTTCTAAACATATGTATTACTGTAGGTCATCCTCTTAGTGGTAGATTAGCTTGGTGATGAGTCTCAGTTGATAACTTGCTGCTTTTATATCAGTTGCAGTAACACTGAGCTTGCTTCCATTCACCTAGCATACTGAGAAGTTTGCCTGAGAGCTTCTTTAAAACATTACAGGCTCCCACGTCTGCTTCCAGAGAGGAATATGAGAGAAGATGTGTATCTAAAGGAGAGAGATTAAGTGGAAACGAGATGAGGAGAAAGAGCGTGCACTGTAGAAAGGAGTGCAGTCCCTCGGGGTTTCCTCCCAGCAGCAGAGGTGGCCTGTTTCTGTGGCCAACTTGAATGTGATGAGACAATAAAAGCACTGACACACTTTCCGTGTCTAAGTTAGCTGCCGGATAATGTAACAGGAATATCGCAGGGACGAAACGATGCCAGGAGAAGCTGTCTGGGATAAAGCAGAGGGCTGAGTTGGAAATAGTTTTGCTCGGCTGTCTTGGTAGTTTGACTAATGTGTGCTGAACGCAGAGTGCCTTGCTTTCACTTCACATCATCAAATATTTAGTGCTTAAAGTGCCTTTTCATGACAAACACATCTGCGGCTCAGGTGCTGCTCTGCTACTGCAGCGGTTACCAACATAAGGGTTGAGACCCACCACAGGGGTCACAGGATAAATATGTGTTATACTATAGAGAGCATTTATTTTCTTGACCGTGCACTGATTAGAGCTTGGATAACAAACTCATTTTATACTGTGGGCCACTTACTGCCCACATTAGTCTTGAGTGGGCCAGACCAGTGAAGCTCCCCTTTCTGTCAGTGTAAAGATGTTTAACTGAAATATCTTAGTATTACAAAAATGAAAGAAATCTTGTCTTCATGACTCTTTGGACTTAAAATGTAAGAAATAAATCTGTAAACTGTAAGATTTCTTGTAGCTCACTTCCCAGGCTGACCTGTAATTTTAAAAAGAGCAACTTTTTTCACAGAAAATGTTTTCTTTTTAAAGTACTATATAAAAAAAGATTAATATATTAAAACAACCCAGAAATTTCTATAGTAGTGAATAAAGTGGCAGGTTCTGTCACTGAATTGTTTCTTCTGTTACTGTGGTGTATTATGAATGGAAATGAGGGAAGACTTTATGAAAAGGAAAAGCTGTAAAACTCCCAAAATTACATTAAAAAGTCCAAAATCTATCCCTTCCTTCACATTTTCCAAAGCTGTCCAGTAGACCAGATTGGAAACTCTGCCGGGTTGTTTTTGGTTCCTGGGCCCTATGTTTGACACCCCTGAATCAGACTATTTTTAACAATATCAGCACTCCGGTAATCTTAAAAAAAAAAAAAAATATATATATATATATATATATATATATATATATATATATATATATATATATATATATATATATATATATATATAAACACCCAGCACGCCCCTGCGGGCGGTTTATCCTTCAAGCTCGGGTCCTCTACCAGAGGCCTGGGAGCTTGAGGGTCCTGCGCAGTATCTTAGCTGTTCCCAGGACTGCGCTCTTCTGGACAGAGATCTCCGATGTTGTTCCCGGGATCTGCTGGAGCCACTCGCCTAGCTTGGGAGTCACCGCACCTAGTGCTCCGATTACCACGGGGACCACCGTTACCTTCACCCTCCACATCCTCTCGAGCTCTTCTCTGAGCCCTTGGTATTTCTCCAGCTTCTCGTGTTCCTTCTTCCTGATATTGCTGTCATTCGGAACCGCTACATCGATCACTACGGCCGTCTTCTTCTGTTTGTCTACCACCACTATGTCCGGTTGGTTAGCCACCACCATTTTGTCCGTCTGTATCTGGAAGTCCCACAGGATCTTAGCTCGGTCATTCTCCACCACCCTTGGGGGCATCTCCCATTTTGACCTCGGGACTTCCAGGTTATACTCGGCACAGATGTTCCTGTACACTATGCCGGCCACTTGGTTATGGCGTTCCATGTATGCCTTGCCTGCTAGCATCTTGCACCCTGCTGTTATGTGCTGGATTGTCTCTGGGGCATCTTTACACAGCCTGCACCTGGGGTCTTGCCTGGTGTGATAGACCCCAGCCTCTATGGATCTTGTATTCAGAGCTTGTTCTTGTGCTGCCATGATTAGTGCCTCTGTGCTGTCTCTCAGTCCAGCTTTGTCCAGCCACTGGTAGGATTTCTGGATATCAGCCACCTCCTCTATCTGCCGGTGGTACATACCGTGCAGGGGCCTGTCCTTCCATGATGGTTCCTCGTCTCCCTCCTCTTTCTTGGGTTTCTGCTGCCTGAGGTATTCACTGAGCACTCGGTCAGTTGGGGCCAACCAGGGCACCCTGACGAAAAGTGGGCTACTGGAACAAGAAGGCATCGGTGGGCAAGAGACGAAAACAGGGCGTTGTTGGAATGCTACCATGCAAGTAACCCCGGCGGAAGGGGCTACATGAATAGGATGAGGGACCTATGGATATATATATATATATATATATATATATATATATATATATATATATATATATATATATATATATATATATATATATATATATATATATATATATATATATATATATATATATATATATGGAGAGAGAGAGAGAGAGAGAGAGAGAGAGAGAGAGTTTCATCTTCATGTCCTGTTTGAGTGGCTGTTTGCAGTTGCCTGGTCACAGGCGCTGATTGGTGTGTCTCTTTGTGTATTTTTGCATTTCCTCTGTGGAAGGAAGAAAGTACTTTGTCTTTGCCTTCGGCCTCAAACTCTGATCTCTGCAGCCCCACAGAGTCCCGCTCACCACCACAAGATCTTCATTGTGCGTTTGATCCTATGTGATGCCACTGTGTTTACGTCCTCACCGGTTTTGTTCTCCCTCCGTGTCGCTCCGCAGGGTGCAGGGTAAGAGGAAGAGGGACTTCTATGCCAGAGCTTTAGGATGGCCAGTGAAGGCTCCACTATCCCCAGTCCTGTCGTCCGCCAAATTGACAAGCAGTTCTTGATCTGCAGCATATGTCTGGACCGCTACGAGAACCCCAAAGTCCTGCCCTGCCTGCACACCTTCTGTGAGCGGTGAGTGGAGTTTCCAAAGTGCTGTAAGTGTTGTACTGTTTTATGATTTCAGACACATGATGCAGCCTATAACGGTGCAGTAATAAAAATAATAACAACAGATTTTTAAATGAATATCTCATTGCTTTAAACTTGTGCGTTATTTTAGGACACAGGTCTGCATCGCTGCTGTTGACTCTGGTGTGTTGGTGTCATCCTCGCTGTTAAGCAGCCTTTGTTTCTGTCACAAAAGACAAACTGTTCACGGTGTGCGCCTGCCTCTTTGCTCTGGTTGTTTCTGGAGCATCAGTGTGCAGCTGAACAATATACAGTCATTTCTAACTCTTTCTGTGGGGCATAACTACTGTGTTTCACACATAGACGCTGGGATGAACATTAAAATATTCAGCTCCACCATTTACCTTTGTTTGACTAGATTAAAGCTCATATGAGCTGTCATGTACTATATTTACATGTGATTTGATGATCATCTTTGGGTCACTGTTTATTACGTCCTCAGCAATCCGACAAAGAGTCTGTTGGAGGCTAGACAAGCTGTGACAAAACACTTATTTACCTCAAGCTTATTTATTTCATGTAAAAATAAGACTGCTGCACAATGGACAACATATATGTGTCATTGATGATATCAGTAAATGTAGTTCAATAAAGGAGAATTAAGATGAGCTGAATGAAAAGCACAGCAGCTACATGCATAAACAGTATAGTTTCACATATATGTTTTGTGTGCGTGGCAGGATTTTAAAGTATTCTCTGCCATGTTTGTTTTTCTTGTGCTTTATTTATTATTGTATTTTTAATATAACTTTGGATAAAGTTACATACTCATTGTGGTAAAAAAGCGGGCGTTTTTATGGTGGCAGGGCAGTGAGTAGCACTGTAGCCTCTCTGTGTAGTTTCTAGCTGTGCTTGTTTACTCGTGCAGGTGTTACTGCATTAAAAATATAAATATATATACTGACTTTAAATAATTTGAATAGTATAATATAAAACACTAAATTTAATGGAATCTCTGTATATACATTAAAAGCTTCACAATGACAGGATTTATGGCACGGTCATTGCATTTGAATACACTACATTGCACAGATGTCGTTGATAAGTGCTGCTGCAAATCGCTGTCAGAGTATAATCGTTCCAACCACTAGATGGTCTCAAAGACAGGATTTTGACCTGCTCTGTTCTTCTTTTACTTGAAGGACAAATAAGCTGTTAATGGACTGCTAGATGAAAACTTTAAGTCAGGCAATAAAGCACCACATCTTGAAACTACAACCTTTTTAATACACCTGTCGTCCTCCTGCAGGTGCCTGCAGAATTATATCCCGGCCCACAGCCTCACACTGTCGTGCCCCGTGTGCCGCCAGACCTCAATCCTGCCGGAGAAGGGTGTGGCGGCGTTGCAGAATAACTTCTTCATCACCAACCTGATGGACGTGCTGCAGCGGGCGCCGGGCAGCTGCAGCCAAGAGGCCGCCGCTCTCAACAACATCACCACTGTGGCTACAGGCCAGCTACTCTCCTGCCCAAACCATGGAGGCAGCGTAAGAGCTCCTCACACTGACACCTGACAGCAAAGTCAGCTTTAACATTTAGTTAGGGTTATAGATGTTCAGAGTGGAGCTGAGGGTGAAGTCAGGAGATCACCAAGTCATTATGTTTCATAATCTGAGCGTCTGTCATGCCTGTACACAATAATTTCATAGCAGTCTCATCCACATCTGTCTGGGTATTTCAGCGTGGAGCAGAATATCAAACCAGCTGACGGTGCCGTGATTCAAGAGGTCGAGATCATTTTAAAGCAAAGAACATTATTTATTGATGGGCAAGTTTGTGCAGTAGACTGATAAAGTGACACAGCAGAGCAGTGTCCCCAACAAAAGCAGGAAATAGGACAGGACTCCTGAGTCTGGAGATGCAGAGTTGGCACATGTGAGATGGAGTCATTAAAGGGGTGTGTAAGCATGCAGGATCAGGAAGATGGTTTATTTCCTCAGCATTAATGTGGATAAATGGGTCTATGACTCGAGCCTATTATAAATTCAGATCCCTGCTTTTTCCTGATTTGTAGGTGATGGAGTTTTACTGTCCTCCGTGTGAGACAGCCATGTGTCAGGAGTGCACGAGCGGCGAACACGGAGAGCACCCGACCGTGCCTCTTAAAGACGTAGTGGAACAGCACAAGGCCTCCTTGCACCACCAGCTAGATGCTGTTAAGAAGAGGTAGGCAGCAGCAATATTATTATGTAAATACTGTCATATTGCACTGCAGTGATGATTCTCCAGCTCTGTCACACGACCTTGACATTTTACTCGACTGCCTCCAGGTTACCAGAGATCGACTCAGCCCTGCAGACGCTGTCAGAGATTCTTCAGCAGCTGACCAATCAGAAGAGCGCCATCGAGGACGACATCCACGCGACCTTCGATGAGCTGCAGAAGACCCTCAATGTCCGCAAGAGCGTTCTACTCATGGAGCTGGAGGTCAACTATGGCCTCAAGCAAAAGGTGAGTGCAGAGTGAAGCACAGCTGGGACTTTGGCTAAAATGTAACAACCAAATAGGACAAATGTAAAGCACTTAAATGAGCCTGATCTGGAGATTTTGGAGCACAGACTAAAGTAATCTTTTCACCTGTCACGGGTCCTTCAACAGGTCAGGGCTATCCAAATAATATAGATAGTATCAATACCAACACTGGTATTCTTACTGGCCCAATACTGACACGAGAGGATTGATGCGTCTGTTTGTTTCTCTGCTGTAAGCTCTGTAGATTATTCTCGTCTATCAGGCAGCAGACATGTCGGCGCAAACACCGCTCCTCTCATGCAGGCACATTTTGCTTCACCGTGTTTGTTGTTGTCCTGTGGTCATGTGACTTAGTTGCCAAATAAAGGTAGACAGAGACAGAGCCCACTGTCACTGCCATTCAGTGAGCCAAAGAATAACCATGCAGATCATGTCATGGTGAAAGGAATGACTGATGCCACTCCAAAGTGTCCATCACAGTTGTTACTTCAGCAGTCTGATTACCTCCAGACTATATACAAACATTCAAAAATATATATTCAGCCCATATAATTGTGTTAATTATTAAAATAGATCATTCTGTTGGAAAGGGAAAAAAATATACCTTAAAGATGAATTGTATTTTTTAAAAAATGGCTGAATGTGATGAATGTAGAGTTTATTTAGTTTATGCAGCACATTTAAACAACAGAAGGTGACCCAAAGTGCTTTAGAGACCACAACAAGAATAATAATAATAAAAACTGTTTCAAAATATGAATGAAAAGCTAAAAGGTGTATTTGGTTGTGTTAAGGAATTATTGTACAAAGTAAAAATCATGTGATTTAGTGGTCATTAAAATTGTTCGGAATCGCAAATGTATGATGAGTCATGCTTCTCCGGCATAAACTGTCTAAATGAGTTAAAAGTATCGATATCAGTATTTGGTATCGATCGGATAGAAAGTAAAATAAATTTGCAGTATGGCACAGACTGCCTCTCCACAGGAAGGAGGTGCCGGAGCGGGGGCTTGTGCGCTGCATTGACCCATGAGCCAATCAGCCGGTTGGGTTAAAAGCCTGCTGACTCCCTCGGGGAGCTGCATCACATGGGCACAGCTAATGATTTACAACTGAGTGGCTGATGATCGGTCACAGCACTGCAGCCCACGGGGAAGCTGTGCTGCTGCTCCTGCTACATGAAGCCGGTGTCCAGCGTGCGCTCTTGATTTGGGCGTGCCGCGCGTGGGGAGGGAGTACAGTCCGGGCCGCAAACACTTTGTCACTTCACCGTGAATTTCTCGTCCTACAATGTTACAAAGAGTCTTAGTTTTACTGCGCGGATGAGCTGTGTGGGTGAAACACTGGACGCTATGGCGTCTCTGGGAGTAGAAGAGGAGTGTGATGACGGCCGGACGCCGGTGAGTTTGTCTCGGTGCTTTAACGTGTGCAGCCTGCGGTAATGTCGCACTTTTTTAGCGCCAGATTAATTTAACGTGTGAGCGCAATCCCCCACACAGCGCTCACAGGTGTGTTCGGTTTCACGGGGGGTTTACAGAAGTTGCGCTGCTTTCTAAACACATGCGCAGTCTGTTCGCTTCAGTATCAAGCGCAGAATATAAGATGCGCTGCTTTTTGTTTTTGTTTTCGTTTTGCGGCGTTAAACATCGGCGCAGGAAAGTGCGTGTCGGGCATGTTAGTAAATCACTTTTTGTTTTTCGCCTTGAGAACTCCAAGAACACATCAGCAGCAGGGTCAGCCGCAAAAACCCGAGTTCAGCTTGTCACGGCGCTCTTAGTAAACACCGACGGTAGCAACTAGTTAGTAAAGCTGGTTATTAGCGGTTAAATGTGGCTTAGGTTAGCGCGTTATTGCTCAGGAGGGTTCGTCTGTAAAATGAGACAATAGGATGACTTAAAGATTTGATTAATTCTGGATATTTGATCAGTTCCTCATCCTCAGTTACCAGGTAACCAGACCAGTTTAAACACCTGCATTTAGACACACTCACACTTTATCTGCAGTTCAGTTGCAGTGAAAAGGTCATTTCTGTATGAAGGTGTTTTATATCTGGTTATCAGATACCTACAGTTTTCTGCACGTTGCTTCTACCACCTGTACAAGCAAGCGGTGGTAAGCTTTTTGAGTCCCAAAAAGCTGAAGGAAACCAGCAAAGCTGTGGCAGCTTCCACATGGGAGGCGTATCTGAATATCCAGCATTACAATCAAAGCAGCCCTTATTTAATTATCAGAGTGCCTGAAAGAAGATTGCGATTAAAGAACAGCAGTGTGGTCGTAGTAAAGTGACTAATTTACAAATTAAAATTAGGTAATATAAGAAATCACATTTTTATTGCATTATATTCTGAGATTTACCAGCAGTTTAATAAACTAACATCCCTGTAATCCTTAATTAATACCATATATTTGCTCCCAAGCTGAGGATTGCCAAGTACCAATAACCTGATCTGATCTTAAAAGCGGACACAAAGGCAAAGCTAATGTTCTTTTTGTTAGTATAATGTAATCAACAGAATAACTGCAAGGAAAAATAATAATTTTGAAAGCTTCATAAAGTTTTATCTAAGCTCAGTGTTTCTCTGCTGCCCCCTGATGCATGCATGTGTAGGTGCTCCAAGCCCAGCTGGACACCCTGCTGCAGGGCCAAGAGGGCATCACCAGTAGCTGCAACTTCACGGAGCAGGCCTTGAGCCAGGGCACCGAGGCCGAGGTGCTGCTGGTGAAGAAGCAGATGGGCGAGCGTCTCGTCGAGCTGGCCAGCCAGGAGCTTCCGCTGCAGCCCGGAGAGAACAACCAGCTGGACTTCCTCGTAGAAACGGAAGGGCTAAAAAAGTCCATCCACAACCTGGGCACTATTGTGACCACCAACGCCGTTGCCTCCGAGACTGTGGCGACAGGCGAGGGGCTGCGGCATTGTGTGGTAGGCGTGCCCACCTCCATCACCATCACTACTAAGGACAAAGATGGAGAGCTATGCAAGATGGGCAACGCAATCATCACCGCTGAAATGTTTTCGCCTGACGGCAGCAAGTGTGACGGAGACGTGCTCGACAACAAGAACGGCACTTATGAGTACCTGTTCACAGCTCCTAAAGAGGGCACGTGTACTTTATCTCTGCGCTTATATGACCAACACATCAAAGGGAGCCCCTTTAAGATAAAGGCCACCAAATCCATTGACGTGTCACCGACTTCAGACGGCGTTAAGAAGAGGCTCAAGTCTCCGGGCAGCGGACACGTCAAGCAGAAGGCCATCAAGAGGCCGGCCAGTATGTACAGCACAGGGAGGAGGAAAGAGAATCCCATTGAGGACGACCTCATCTTCAGAATCGGTAAGACCGGCTCCCAGCCGGAGGGCTGAACATCAAACCTTAGCACTAACCGCAAAGGAGGATGTAAAGTGTAGTCTACACTGTATGGAGCCATCAGTGGGGAAAAAAGTTTATTCAAAATGCATAAACAACACAAGCTGGCTATAAATTGCTAATGCTACCCAGTCATGTTCAAAGTGTTAAGGCGAATGTGTGACTCCCTGCCACTGAGACACAAACTTCAATACAGGAGAGGTAAATTTAGGCCAGAGTAATGACCAATATCCCAAACTAAGCCCTCCCATTACCATTATCCTCTTTTATTATTGTGGCCCACCTCCAGTATCTTCACGGCCTGTCGGGGGCCATGACCCACAATTTGGGAATCCGTGCACTAGGGAAAATTCAGTTAAATAGCTGATTAACAAGTATTTACGAGCAATTTAAAAAGTGACAAAAGCTCAATAATAATATGATTAATTCAGCTTCTTGAACATGAGGATTTAGAGTCTTGTGTTCATATGATTTTAACCCTGACATGTCACATGCTTCAGTTTTTGTGACGTCTACATCATCAATGTGATAGTTTTTGTTGTTTTCCCCACAAAAACCCAGATGTAGCAAGAAATAATAACTAATACTTATATTAAATATTATTTTAATACAAAAAAATGGTAGAAGGTTCAATAAACAGCTGTCCTTTTGCAATTCTTACTTTTTCTACCCAAAAACAGACCAAAAAAAACAATGTAAGTAAGATAATACTAGTAAATATGGTTTGGAGACGTCTGTTTCACGGTTATGTGAAGTATAAATGTTTACACAACAGAGAGCTTATTACTGCTGGAGTGAAAATTGAGCATCAGGTTACCTTTACTATGTAACCAATAGACTTTACATGTAGAAAACGTACGTGTCGTCGTCATCATCATGGTGAACGTGGTCATGTTTCGTGTCTCACAGGCACAAAGGGAAGAAACAAAGGGGAGTTCACGAACCTGCAGGGAGTGGCTGCCTCCTCTCAGGGGAAGGTGCTGATAGCAGACAGCAACAACCAGTGTGTGCAGGTGAGAACGAATTCCCTGAAGCATCTGCGCCTGTTCTCTGAGATAATATATGAAAACTATCTAATATTTAACATAGTGTTTTATTTTATTTCATTTTATTTTTTAACCAAATCCAGATTTTCTCCAACGACGGCCAGTTCAGAAGTCGTTTCGGCATCCGGGGCAGGACTCCGGGTCAGCTGCAGCGGCCGACAGGTGTGGCCGTGCACCCCAACGGCGACATCATCATCGCAGACTATGACAACAAATGGGTCAGCATCTTTTCGAGCGAGGGCAAGTTTAAGGTGAGTTTTATTTATCTCTGGGACTGGGTCGTTCAGTAGATTTTTTTCCTCAGAACGGCAATAGTCGGCATGTTCCCGGGTGGGCTCCAGTGCCGCTGCAGCTGTGCAGAAGGTCACACTGATTTTTGTCCTCGAGTCAGATGGTTACACTTTCTCACACCTCATTTGCAAATTTCTCACGCGTTAAGAGACTCACTCATGCTGGTTTTGACTTCCCCTTTTCAGCCTTCTTATCTTCTGTTAAAAGAGTGCAGATTTTCGGGTTAAAACCACTGGTTTCCTGAGTGGGATCTCCCTAATAGGACTTAGGGTGTGCTCTCAGTCTACGTGCAAACACACAGAAGACAGCTTCGGGGTTTTATGTGTTAATGCAAACAGTAATACTGACCATTACTTGTATTTTTGTGATTGTAAGTACTCATTTCCTCACGCGTGGCTTCGTGAAATAAAATCTCTCCAGAACAAGATCGGCTCGGGGAAGCTGATGGGTCCTAAAGGCGTGTCGGTGGACAGAAACGGCCACATCATCGTGGTCGACAACAAGTCCTGCTGCGTCTTCATCTTCCAGGTCAACGGCAAGCTGGTCACCAAGTTTGGTAACCGTGGCAACGGTGACAGGCAGTTTGCAGGTACACTCAATGGTAATACAGTGCACTGCTCCAAGATAACACAATTCAGTCTTTCTCCAACCTGCATGCTGAATGAAGAGGAGCTGCACTGACCTCATGAGGGTCATTAATATGGAAAAAGCAACTTTAGTCCATCAGATTCGTCCATTATTATAAACAAAAGTGTCCCTAAAACAGCATGGTGTCTCATTAATCATGCTATGAGTTGGTTGTATGTTTGTTTTTTGTCATACATTTAATCTGAGCGACAGATGTAGGAGTTTTAAGACTGACACTGATACCGATATTTTGTCTAATATGTCGTCTGATAGCTTTTCTTTTCTGACACATGAAACATAAACAGATTTCCCTAACATGTATTACGTGTAGTTATTTGAGTTATTACTATGATTATATGGCAATTCAGTTTAAAATAATTTTGTTTTATTGTTTTAAAAAATGTTCACGCTCTGCCTGACTCTCCTCAAATCAGCTGGTTGCTTGTGGCTAACAGGGAAGTTGCAGAGTGCCCTCTGGTGGATAAACTATGCAACAGCAACACTCAAAGCATGATTAAAGGGTGCTTCGGTCTTCTTTACTTTTTAAAGTTGGATTTATGGCTATTATAAATGTTGATAGCAATATATCAGAAAATGGCCAATTACCTGACTGATATATCAATATTTTCCAATCCAACTTTATTGACCAATATTTTGGTCATGCTCTAACATTAAAGCATTAAAAATCAGTGTACTTTTATTTTTATTTATTTTTTTGTCTGTTGCTGAATTCGTTTTTGAAGCTGCATGTCCTCCACAAATATGTCCTTGTGACATGTGCAATGAAAATAAAGTTGAGTTCTATTCTATTCTACCTGTCATGTAGGAGTTTTCTGACTTTTTGTTTTGTCGCAGTCAAGCAAAACTGTACAAATGATATCTAAAATCTTCTTCATATTTCTAATCCAGGCCCTCACTTTGCTGCTGTCAACAACAACAACGAGATCATTGTGACAGATTTCCACAACCACTCAGTCAAGGCAAGTGAACTCCCAGAGCAGTCTGTGTGTTACAGGAATACAGATGTTAGCAGCTGCCACCAAAACGTGATTTACAACGAGTTTTCTACTCGTATCATTCACATTAAAAGGCTATTGTCACATTCATCAGTCGAAGGTGGGAAATTTGTCATGTGGACGAGGATTTTATGACATTCCAACAAGTTCGGAGTCCATTTATAGTCAGTGTAGTATTGACCAATCATGTCTGAGCAGACAGTCT
This sequence comes from Rhamphochromis sp. 'chilingali', assembly GCF_963969265.1. Classification (NCBI taxonomy): domain Eukaryota; kingdom Metazoa; phylum Chordata; class Actinopteri; order Cichliformes; family Cichlidae; genus Rhamphochromis; species Rhamphochromis sp. 'chilingali'. The sequence goes on from NC_137948.1 coordinate 29,649,498, forward strand.
GTGCAAAGAGGAAACCATCGGCTAAGAATACGGTCTCAAATCCATCAGCATCTGCTTCTTATTTATTTAAATGTATCTCACTGTAAACCAGGCCTGATGCACACAACAGTGAGTCCTGGTCTGGATATCAGTGTTCTGTTATGTGAATATGTGCTGGTTGCATTTTTTTTTTTTTTTTAAAGAAGTGTTCTCTCTCTGCTGTTGCTTCTCTGAAACCATACTGCAGGTGTTCAACACAGAAGGAGAATTCTTGCTGAAATTTGGCTCCAATGGTGAAGGCAATGGCCAGTTCAACGCCCCCACAGGAGTGGCGGTGGACGTCAATGGAAACATCATAGTAGCCGACTGGGGCAACAGCAGGATACAGGTACGCAGAATGAATAATTTCTACTCCTCGAAGAATCGGTTAATACAAACTTCTGTTTCTTTTTTTATTAAGTGGCATCCAACATTACAATCTTGCCTCATAATGGCTTATGAAATGTTACCAAAACACCATTAATAGTATATTTATACACTGATCAGGTATAACATTATGAGCACTGACGGGTGAAGTGAATAACGCTGATTATGTCTTCATCATGGCAACTGTTAGCGGGATATATTGTTAGCGGGAGGAAGTGTTCTGAAAGTTAATCTGTTAGAAGGAAAATGGGCTAGTGTAAGGATTTAAGTGAGTTTGATAAGGAGACAAATTTTGATGACTAGACGACTGGGTTTCCAAAACCGCAGCTCTTGTGGGGTGTTCCCCGTCTGCAGTGGCCGGTATCCTTTAAAAGTGGTCCAAGGAGGGAACAGTGGTGAACCAGCGACAGGCTCATAGGCGGCCAAGGCTCACTGATGCATGTGAGGAGCGAAGGCTGGCCTGTGAGGTCCGATCCAACAGACGAACTACTGAAGTTCTGAAAAAGTTCACCCTGGTTCTGACAGAAAGGTGTCAGAAAACACTGTGCATCAGTTTGTGTATGAGGCTGCATAACTGCAGATCAGTCAGGCTGCCCATGCTGACCCCCAACACCAACACTGGGCTGGACCCCAAAGCAATGATCTGGTCTGAATTGGGTTTTCTTTTACATCATATGGATGGCCGGTGTCCGTATCACTTACCTGAGGAACAACTGGCACCAGGATGCACTGTGGGAAGAATTCGAGCTGGCTGAGGCATTGTGATGCTCTGGACAATGTTCTGCCGGGAAACCTTGTGTCCTGACATCCATGTGGATGTTACTTTGACACGTACAACCTAACTAAGCATTGTTGCAGACCACGTAAACCTTTTCATGGAAACTGCATTCACAGACCGATGTGGTCTCTTTTAGCAAAGCAAAAATGGTTTAGGGAGGGTTTGAGGTGCACATCGAAGAGTTCAAAGGTGTTCACTTGACCTCCAAATTGCCCAGATCTCAATCGAGCATCTGCGGGATGTGCAAAGAAGTCCAATATATTGATGTCTCACCTCACGACTTACAGGATCTGTTGCTCATATCGTGGTGCCAGAATCTACAGCACACCTTCAGGGGTGTAATGGAGTCTATGGCTCGGCAGGTCAGACTTGTTTTGGCAGTATAAGGGGGACCGACACAATATTAGGCATAATGTTAGGCCTGATCACTGCACGCTGGTGTCTAAAATACATGTTTTTGAACCTCCTGAGACCCTGCGTCCTCAGATGGAGATCTTCCATTTAGCTTTTCTGCACCTTGTATTTCACAGACCTCTTGCATCACATCTATCCCATACAAAAGCTTGAGTCTCAGAAGGGTTAAAACAATAGAAGGCAACAATTGTTGCTTCCTAAAAACTATTTTGGTCACTACATCATCCATATTCATGAAATCATTATTTTTTTTCTTTCAACTTTATAACTAGGTGTGTTGTATTTTCCACAAAAAGAATGAACGAAACACTGATTTCCAGCGGTGATGATTTTGCTCTCTCTCTCTCTCAGGTGTTTGATGGCAGCGGTTCATTTCTCTCTTACATCAACACATCAGTGGACCCCCTCTACGGCCCGCAGGGACTGGCGCTCACTTCAGACGGACACGTCGTGGTCGCCGATTCTGGCAACCACTGCTTCAAAGTCTACCGCTACCTGCAGTAGCCACTCGACACAAAGCCTGTACAGTGTACATATGTACAAACACGCAGTAGTACGGAGCAACTGGAAGTTTTTTGCACTCCCCCCCCCCCCCCTCACCTGTTCACTCTTGAATCTTGCTGTCATTGTGCCATCTGTTTGACCTTTCTCCCTCCCCAAACTAACACGAGAGACTTTATTAGTGGTGCGAGGGAAGCGAGATGACCTCTGACCTACACGAATGGCTGCTGCTGATTAGTGCTCACTTGAGACCTCGTTCACCTTCCATCTTAATGTGGAGTATTTGAAAAGGCTTTAATGCGGTCCACATGGTAGAGCTTTGAACTGCCACATGGCAGAAACTGAAAATAAATACTTTTGCACTTGTTCCTCAAATCACTGGCTGTATTAAGTAAAGTCATAATTAAAGTAAAAGGTACCTTAGTCACCTGAGAAATAATGAAATTCCATCTATAGCAGCAGTGACTACAGCTTCCTGCTAAATGCTCTCAAGGGTTTTTACATTTTGCCTCTTCACTATAAAAGTGTTCCACCCTCTGTAGGTATAGCAGGGTATTTAAGAGCATGATTAAGATGTTTTTGTGCATGCGGTTTTTACTTAAACACCTTAAACTGTGCGTATGAAATAGTTTCCAGCTAAACACCTTCTAACAGAGAAGCTGTTTCACTTCTATTTGAATGTGAAAGCTCTTCAGTGAGCTGTGTCATCACTTTGAATTTAAAAAAAAAAAAAAACCCCCAGTATGCTGACAAGTGCGACTGTATGAATTAAGGGTACCAAACATAAGCCACCTGATATGCTTCTGCTGTGTATGATGCCTCTTAACATTTCTGCTGTGATCGTGTGCAGACCCCTCGAGTTGCAGAATTTGAATGAAAAGCTAAATACTTGGAATGAACTCGGCAGGATGCATCCTATTAAGTTTAGATTGAAAGGTTTCTTCATCACGCTGAAAGTAGAGGTGCAGAACTGCGATCACCGTCACTCCTCCATGTGCTCTCATAACTTCAGATAAATCTATAGAGTGATTAACAGATTGTGTTTTAGCAACACATAATTTGTCTACCTTCACAATCAGCAATAGAAAGTTTGGCAGTCGAGGTGTACGTTAAGTGATAATGCACTGTGTTCCTATTAGAAAGCCTTGTTTGTCTTCAAGCACACAACTGTCATTATTTGTTATCCAGAATCGGGTCATCGATTTTCTACACGATCTTGTAAATTGTTTGTTTTCCATTGTCCTGTTTATATTTGTAATGCCAAATGGAATTAAAGTGCCCATAGAAATGAATGATAGTGCTTTTGTGTGTAATACATGTGCTGCAATAAGCTGAATTTAGATAGATATGATAAATAAAGAATGACACTAATAATTTCAAAAATATTTGCACATCACTTTAATCTTATGGCCCCAAACAGGTTTTTAGTCTTTGGCTGCAGATAAAGCCTTTAAGTCTACTCAACAAACGCCCCTTTCAGAGGAACCGCCCAAGGAAAGCCAGGGTGTGGATATTTCTGACCATAGAAGGTTTTTGTTGCTCAGGGCTGTCTGCTTTGGCCTTTTATTTCATCAGACGACAGGGGGGCGCTATAAAGCCATAAGCGGAAGTCAAAAAACAGTGCTCCTCCCCAATGCTGCCTTCATAAGCATTCGTTATCCGGATACTGTTAGTTTTTTATTGGTAAAACAGAATTGAGAGAGTTAGGGGAGTGTAAAAGTAGTGCTTCAATTTAACAGTAAATATTTTGAATGCATTCAGAATTTTGGAATTATTTAATCTCTATCAAACAGACAGTAACTCTAAGCACACAAAAAACATCTGGTGACTTGGTGAGTTTTGAAGTTCCGTAAACGCAACATTGCTACGTCACAGCCTTCCGCGGGAAATTCGCTACTGCTGCGTCCCCGCTCTGCTTATACGTCGCCTAATCTTTCTTCTTTACATTAAAAAGTTTACAACAGCCCTGTGTTACCCTCAGGTGGCAAAACGTTAATCTCAGTGGTCGTTGTTGGTGAGCTCTACATCGAAAATGGTAAGCAGAAGCGCACCTTAACCTGCTATACCTCCTGTAAAGACCACCGGCGTTTACGTAGTTGTTTGCTAACATTTGTAAGCTAGCTTATAGCTTAGATAAATAGACAGTTACTTTATTGATCCCACAAGGGAAATGATTGTGCTACAGCAGCATGTTAAAGAGTAAAAGCTTATACCCTATCGCTAACGATACTTTCACAAAGCAGCATTTAGTATTTCACATCATACATTTGGTAAACGGCTACAAACTTTACATTACCTGTCATTGGACCAGTCATACCCCTGCTAGCTGTCTATTTCATTTAGTTACTTCACAGTGAACCACTGAATATATAAGCAACTTGTTTAGATGAAAGATTTCAAGAGGTCATTCTTCTAATCTCTATTACCTTTGGCTCCTTGTTACTCGTAAATAATAAGTGTTAGTAACTCAGTGCCTCAGATATAGATTAATAACATTAACCCCCTGTTACAGTCAAAGAAGAAAGGACTAAGTCTGGAGGAGAAGAGAACTCGCATGATGGAGATTTTCTTTGACTCTGTGAGTTTTACCATCGCAGGTGACCCAGCCTCCATATCCCCACTGCTCTGCCCTACTGTGTGTCCTATTATTCATACTGGTCATTGCTGTTATGTGATTATTTTCAACTATTATACATGCGTGATGTAATACATCCCTGACTAAACATACCCCCCACCCACAGGCAGCAGATGACGTGTTTGATTCAATGTTTAAATTCATGCACTGTAATATAGAGTTAGAAACTTGGATTTCAACATTTAAATCGGCAATGAAAAAGTGCAGAAAATAAGATACTTAAGCAGTCCTTAACATGGATAAACCACAAACTAAAATATCCAGAAAATCAATTTATTTTCTGTTTATGCAAATGTTATTTATGTTACCATCCAGAAGCAGTTCTTTGAGATGTAATAGTTTTTAAATAATTTCTTTCTCTGTGATATTATAGTTTTTATTTTGTTTGTTTGTTTTTTAAATCCTGGAACATGTTTTTGTGCTCTCTTCCCAGAAAGATGTGTTTCAGCTGAAAGACATTGAGAAGATTGCCCCAAAGTCAAAAGGCATAGGTGAGTAAAGAACAACAGTTCCAATCGGAAGGTCAGTGGTTCGATCCCTGACTCCACTAGTCTGGATGTCAAAGTGTTAGCTGATTGGAGTGTGAGTGAAAAATTTGAAGCTTCTGTGTGTCAATATTAGTCAAAGTGCTCAGGCTTAGAAAAAAAACTGTGTGTGTGACTGGGTGAAGTCCTCTGTTATAGTAGTTCATTCATTCATTCATTTATTTATTCATTTTCAGGCACAACAAATACCTATATTGAACATAAAATACACAAAACAAAAAACAAAAATTGCCTGAAAAAGGAGTGGGACGAAGAAAACTTATTAAATCCCACCCCTATACTCACTCATCAACAAAAAAAACAATAAACTTCCCGCAGCTACGCCCATCATTGCATACAGACCCATCAACAGCTCCGGGCACATACAAGCATCTAAGCGGCAGCTCGCAACCAACAATTAGAGCCTTCATAACTGAATACAGAATATATAAATTATAAATTGCATTACCACAGGTAACAGGTAGTAATAACTACAAGTAACAAACACACATACATATACATACATATATATCTACACACACAAGTACATATATGTACATACATACGCACACTTTATTTTTTATTTTTTATTTTGGAATCCATACCAGCAATGGTAAGAGGACAGACATTACAGAGCACACTAAAACCCATCATTGAATATACTGTGACCAGACCAACTGTTTGTAGAGAAATTTAAATCTATGAATATTTTTGCATTGTTTCAATTGTAAACTCAGACTGTTCCAGATTTTCACACCACATACAGACACGCAAAAGCCTTTACGGGTTGTTCGAGTTCTGGGTAATTTGAATTCTCCAAAGCCTCTCACATTATAAACCTTTTCTCGAATTTCAAATCTAGTTTGTAAATTTGCCGGTAAAAGTTTAGTAAAAGCTTTATACAAAATTATGGATGTATTGTAATTAACCAGATCCTGGAATTTAAGTAACTTTGCCTGAAGAAAGAATTTGTGAGTATGATCTAGATAACCAGCCTTGTGAATAATACGCAGTGCTCGTTTCTGTACTGTACTTTATAGTACAGATATATCTATATATATATATATATATATATATATATATATATATATATATATATATATATATATATATATCTGTACTTTATAGTATAGATAGATATCTAGATATCTATCTATCTATCTATCTGTACTTTATAGTATAGATAGATATCTAGATATCTATCTATCTATCTATCGAGAGATAGAGAGATAGTAGGGGTGCAACGATACACAAAATTCACGGTTCGGTTCGGTTCGATACTTTGGTGTCACGGTTCGATATTTTTTCGATACAAAAAAAATGTTCATGCCTTTTTAATTTGTCATTTATTAAAATTATAAATATATATTTTAACTCAAAAGTACAGTTTTTAAATTTAACCCTAACCCTTGTGCGTGTTTTTTACTTTGACAGCGAATGCGCACCTGCGGACCACTTATGTGCAGCCCTGGTTATTTAGCTCGTCATATTGCAGCCACAGAAATTCTTTTGTCCATGAAACCATAAAGCTGCACTTTCTTTTTGCCTTATAGTCTGATTTGTCATAACTTCTCCATTTCTTTGGCTGTCACTTCTTCACCCTGACCTGTCTTATTTGGCTCAGCAGAACTAAAATATATATCCTGCTGCTTTTACACACACACTCACATAAGCTCAGCGATTCTCTGCGCGATCAACCTCTCACATGTTTAAGCTGCGGGAGATTTCACTTGTCATGTTTGCATAGTAAGCTAACAATTAATAAGACGATGTCAGAGGAATTGGTGCGCAAATTATCATCACTCACAGATCAGTGCTGTCGCTCTCTATACACAGTTCGCGCGATTGCAAAGTGAAAGCAAAAAAACAAGCGCAAATTCAAACGCGATTTCAATATGTCACATATTGACAGTGGCTCACCGATGCCAATGACATAATTACCCAGCTACATTTCCGAAAGAATGCAAAAGCATTGACATATATTTTTCCTTCCTACAATAGCCCGACGGGCAGGGCAGAGATAGATTTTGGTAGCCCGACTGAAAAAATCGCTAGCCCCGGGACGTTGGGCTAGCAATATTGCGAGCCCTGTATCTGATTGAGGAATCACTCATCTTTGGAAAAGAGAGTTTATTACAGAGAAATGTCTCTTTCCAAAATAAAAGCTATACTATCCGCTTCTTCTGGGCTATATTCTCAGCAGCATAAGGAGAATCATGTGCTAACAGCTGTCTAAATGACTCGGCTAAAGTTAGTAGCATGCTTGTTGTTTTTGTCTTTGCACTAGGATGATGTCAGCGTAAATGTGCAGTCATATTCGTTGTGTTCCCACTAGTGCTTTCAGGTTAATCTCGTTGAAATGACCTTAACGCCACAACACGGCAAATCTCCGTTAACGAGCTACCGCCGATCGCCCCGTGCATGGGGCTAGACGGCCAACACGTTAACGAGCTAACTGCGCTAACACACTAGTTCCCACCCATGTAATTGAGCATTGCATGGCACATCCAACATACTGTTTTACTTTAGTCCATGACTCGCTTACCTTCAGGGTCATACGTCACATGAAAACCAAAATAATTCCAAACGCCAGATCTGAATGAGGGTGGGGGAGGTTCATGTTACAAGGAGAGCTTAACTTCTGTCTCGCTAGCTTGCCCTGCGCTCTTCCTTCTGACGATGCTGTCTGTGTTGAGCGCTCAGTGAATCTGCGTTCGACTACTCCGCCTAGGCTGCACTGTCGACCCTAGGCGGAGTAGTCGAACGCAGATTCACTGAGCGCTCAACACAGACAGCATCGTCAGAAGGAAAGTTGATAAAATAAATTACAAATTTTGTATTGTTCGATACATATGCGTACCGAACCGAAAGCACTGTATCGAACGGTTCAATATCGATACGAATATCGTTGCACCCCTAATATATAGATATAGATATATGTATATATGTATATGTATATATATGTATTAGGGCTGCCACGATTTGTCGACTAGTCACGATTACGTCGACTATCAAAATCGTCGACGACTGATTTAATAGTCGACGTGTCGTTTGAAGCTTTGTAAGATCGCAAAAGACACAGGAATAAGTAGCAGGATTTAAGAGTGTAATAACGGACTGAAACAGAAGATGGCAGCACTGCATGTACAAGGATGCCAGCTGCCGTTAAACCCCGAAGAAGAAGAAGAAGAAGCAGCTGTGTCCCAGAAATCATAGCGCGGCCCAGCTTAGTTTCCAACAATGGCGGCAGCTAGTTAGTTTTAATATTACTCTTATTATTCTTTCTGGGTCAGAAAATAAACGTTTAACGTATTTTCAGGCGAGAATGTAGCTGTGTAAACCTCAAATATCGGCTCAGTTTATCAGGACACCACATATTTTCAAAAGCGCTCCGACGTTTTCGGAGACGTCTGTTACCCACTAGCTCGATAGCTAGCCAGGGGCTAGGTCACTAGCGCGGTGAGAGCACCGGACTCCCGGCAAATTGTTTTCTAACCCACCGCCGTCTTTCGCTACTCAGGTTAAATATATATGAGTCACTTAGATAAATTAAAAATGTTGTTGTTTGGCTTTTTTTTTTTTTTTTGTATTTTATTTGTTCCTGAGTAAATCGGTTTGTCTGAGATTAAAGTTATAGTTTTTACACAGCTGAATAAACGTCAAGCAGACAGCTGATTATCAGAAGTGTGAGATGCTGGAGAATATACTCCGTTGTCCTGTTATATTTTAGATAGGAAGGAGTTCATTAAACTTCACCGAAACAATCTGCAAATTTCATTAAAATTGAATAAACTATCATCTTGTCTTTATTTTTAGTTAGCACCTTAAACACTTAAAGCTGTAAGCTAATGATAGTTATATAAGAGCAGATGCTGCTGGTGCAATAAGCTGTACGTTTTACGTCCAGTGGATGATGATCTGATTAGTCGACTAATCGCATAAATAATCGGTGACTAGTCGACTATCAAAATAATCGTTTGTGGCAGCCCTAATATGTCTGTCTGTCTGTCTGTCTCTCTCTCTCTCTCTCTCTCTCTCTCTCTCTCTCTCTCTCTCTCTCTCTCTCTCTCTCTCTGGATAGATATAGATAGATATATAGATATATGAACGATCTGTGTGCACCTTCTTCAACTAAAGCAGCACAGTCTGTGTGTTGAATGTAGACAAAGCCTGACTTTTGCCAATTTGTATCATATTTATTTCCCCATGAAGGTCTCACTTTGAGACTTCTTCTTAATGCGTGTGTGGTTAGTTTAGGCAGAGTGAGATGGGTCGAAAGCGGGTGTCTCACACCAAAGTGTTAGTTAGTGGGCTCTTCTTCTTCTTCTTCTTCATTGTCGTCGTCGTCTTCTTTTTTTTTTTTTTTTTTTTTTTTTTTTTAAAGTGAGCTGAGCAACTCACAATGATGCACAAGAGGCATGCACAAACAGATCTTGTGCCTGTCTCTGCATTAATGTTACTTCATAATCATTATGCTTAAAAATTTCCTTTTTAATAAAGTGTATAGATTGGGTTGGATCAGGTGACCCAGAATCCTCCCTTAGTTACGCTGCAGTAGGTTTAGGCTCTCCATGATGCAATTTGTGTTTCTTCTTCACTGATCTTTTTTTCCTTCATTGCGTTTACACACCACTCTGCATGTAGTCAGTAGTTATTATTATTATCTGTCTCTTTTCCACAGTGTGTCTTTTGTCCTGTTTCTTCCTGTCGAAAGGGAGTTTTTCCTTCCCACTGTCGCCAAATGCTTCCTCTTGTGTTTTCTCTGTATTATTGTAGAGTCTTTACCTTACCTTGAGGTGACCGTTGTTGTGATTTAGTGCTATATATATATAAAATTGAATTAAATTGAGTCTTGTAAGTGACCCGTAAATGTTATTAGTGCAAGACTGATATCTGAAATTATAGAAAACTGACCAGTGTGTTGGTCCAGGCATGATTAATGGAAAGGAGAATTAGAGTATGACAGAAAAATGACAAATAGATGGAGATAATTAAATACCATAAGGACAAACAGCATCAGCGTGCACTGCACATTTATGAATTCTTAAAAACATTGTGGTGACATGCTTACAGAATTGCCATGGCAACCAGGACGGGGCTATTGCCATCTTTAGTGTGTGTAAGCAGAACCAAACCTATCAGTAGCAGAAATCATTTAGTTCAGAGGCTTTTGGAAGCTTTTGGTTCTGCAGCCCGACTTTCTGATGGTTGAGGCAAAATTTCTAATAATACCAAATTAGATTTTTAGGTGCTAAATCGTCTTGAAGAATGAAATTCTTGAGCGTGTTTGACTGAACAAAGGAGAGATTCTGTTTTGAAATGGACACAACATTAATCTAAAGAAACTGGATCTCGTTGCCATGATTAAAAGCACATGTTTCTGACCCCTGTTATTGCGTGATGGGGGGAAGGGGCAATAAGAGATTTACATTGTGGGGGACGCTTTCCTGTAGAAGGGTTGGAAATGTGACAAAAGGGGCTAGTTGAATGGGGGGGGAAGAGCGGTAATAACATACATAGGAGTCAGAATAAGATGAAGCTGCTTGAATCTTATAGATGAAAAAAAGAGAAACGAGCACTTATGGACTTTGGTTAATTCATCCAGAGTGTTCCCTGTTTTCCATCCAATTCTTTCTGCTGCTGGGTCCACATCCTCTCAGCAGATAAGCTCTTTCAGTTAAACAGTGGAGCAAAGCGTGTAGGAGGAGCACATTTCACCGCTGACACTGTTCAAGATGTAGCTTGTGCTCTGTTACATCCTCTCATGCAGCGTTCACTCAGATCTGTATGAAACAGCCAGATAGGCTGCAGATGTGTGGGTTTGAGTTTTGTAATTTGAGCAGCATACATTTCCAGCAGTAAAAAGTGAGACCTTATGATGACTTGGCTTCTAAGTCCTCTGCAGAGTGCACTGTCAATCCCAGCATCAGATGCGTTTTATATTTACAGATATAAAGGCTACAGACTGCCTAGCTTGTACCGGCCATAACTCAGTTTTAAATCAGGAGAAAGCATCGTACCCAAATGGCATCAACTCCACGGGCGTGCAGTTGAGCGCTGGAGAAATAAACACCATGTTAATGTTTGTGCTCTGCTGATTTCAGCTCCCATGACTGTGAAGGACGTGCTGCAGAGCCTTGTCGATGATAACATGGTGGACTGTGAGAGAGTAGGTACATCCAACTATTACTGGGCCTTTCCCAGTAAAGCCTTACACGCTCGCAACCACAAACTGGAGGAGCTGCAAAAACAGGTGAGCTCAGTCCCTTCTAGTCTGATTTCCAATTAAAGGTCGCAGCAAGCATAAGCGCCACAGCAAAAAATGAGAAGGGGTGATTTTTGGTTTCACAGGATGATACTTGGGTACTTCTCCCTCGCAGTTTACAGTAATAAGGTCAACACGTGAGGTCCAACAGTGCCTGGAAGACACTTCTGCTAATAGAGGGTCAAAAAAGAAATGGGAAGAAAATGCAAATGAGCTGCTGATTAAACAGGAAGCTTGTCAGAGTTTGTTTTATATCTTAGTTGTAGGTCATTCCATCGCAAATCAGCTACGTTTTTAGAACTTTTTCTGCTCGACTGTCTCTGGCTTGAATACAAATCTTATGGTCCAAATATATTTGCACATATATAATGATTGTAGCTTTATGTCTTATACATTTCAAGATATAGGTGTCTTGTTTTTTTTTTTTTTTTTTTAATGGTCCATTGACCCACTTTCAGGCAATTTTCTTTGCACATTGAAATCTGAGGCAATTTGTGGACACGAATATCTCAAAACCAATTAAAGTCTGAAATTTTAACTCAGATATTTTTTGATGTACAGTGGGGCAAAAAAGTATTTAGTCAGCCACCGATTGTGCAGGTTCCCCCACCTAAAATGATGACAGAGGTCAGTAATTTGCACCAGAGGTACACTTCAACTGTGAGAGACAGAATGTGAAAAAAATAATCCATGAATCCACATGGTAGGATTTGTAAAGAATTTATTCGTAAATTAGGGTGGAAAATAAGTATTTGGTCAATAACAAAAATACGACTCAATACTTTGTAACATAACCTTTGTTGGCAATAACAGAGGTCAAACGTTTACTATAGGTCTTTACCAGGTTTGCACACACAGTAGCTGGTATTTTGGCCCATTCCTCCATGCAGATCTTCTCGAGAGCAGTGATGTTTTGGGGCTGTCGCCGAGCAACACGGACTTTCAACTCCCGCCACAGATTTTCTATGGGGTTGAGGTCTGGAGACTGGCTAGGCCACTCCAGGACTTTCAAATGCTTATTACGGAGCCATTCCTTTGTTGCCCAGGCGGTGTGTTTTGGATCATTGTCATGTTGGAAGACAAAATCTCACGATACATGGCCCCATTCATTCTGTCCTTAACACGGATCAGTCATCCTGTCCCCTTGGCAGAAAAACAGCCCCATAGCATGATGTTTCCACCCCCATGCTTCACAGTAGGTATGGTGTTCTTGGGACGCAACTCAGTATTCTTCTTCCTCCAAACACGACGAGCTGAGTTTATACCAAAAAGTTCTACTTTGGTTTCATCTGACCACATGACATTCTCCCAATCCTCTGCTGTATCATCCATGTGCTCTCTGGCAAACTTCAGACGGGCCTGGACATGCACTGGCTTCAGCAGCGGAACACGTCTGGCACTGCGGGATTTGATTCCCTGCCGTTGTAGTGTGTTACTGATGGTGACCTCTGTTACTTTGGTCCCAGCTCTCTGCAGGTCATTCACCAGGTCCCCCCGTGTGGTTCTGGGATCTTTGCTCACCGTTCTCATGATCATTTTGACCCCACGGGATGAGATCTTGCGTGGAGCCCCAGATTGAGGGAGATTATCAGTGGTCTTGTATGTCTTCCATTTTCTGATGATTGCTCCCACAGTTGATTTTTTCACACCAAGCTGCTTGCCTATTGTAGATTCACTCTTCCCAGTCTGGTGCAGGTCTACAATACTTTTCCTGGTGTCCTTCGAAAGCTCTTTGGTCTTGGCCATGGCGGAGTTTGGAGTCTGACTGTTTGAGGCTGTGGACAGGTGTCTTTTATACAGATGATGAGTTCAAACAGGTGCCATTCATACAGGTAACGAGTGGGGGACAGAAAAGCTTCTTACAGAAGACGTTACAGGTCTGTGAGAGCCAGAGATTTTCCTTGTTTGAGGTGACCGAATACTTATTTTCCACCCTAATTTACGAATAAATTCTTTACAAATCCTACCATGTGAATTCATGGATTTTTTTTTTCACATTCTGTCTCTCACAGTTGAAGTGTACCTCTGGTGCAAATTACTGACCTCTGTCATCATTTTAAGTGGGGCAACTTGCACAATCGGTGGCTGACTAAATACTTTTTTGCCCCACTGTATCTGTCCCATATCACCAATCCTGGTTCATTTAGATGGTAAGAAATAGCAATAAAAATGCCTTTTAATAGTTAGTATCACTATTATGTATGTTTTCTTTTGTCAGCTATGTCATTTAAAAAAAATCCACATTTAAAAATGATCCCCAGTTGTAGCTAATAATAAAAATCATGGTATTCATTTATGTGAGATTTGTGTTCACCACCGTGTCGTCCTCATTGATGACCCACTTCCCTCGACTGTTTCACGGCTGACAGATGGTGTGAGGGTGGCGGCTCCTCAGAGAACATTAGCCACCAGATTTCTGGGACAGATCTTAAGCAGCAAGCGCTCACTAAATAATGACGATGTTTGGTTGTACCGCATGTGGTGACAATATAGCGCTGTTTATGCGATATCACAGCATTTGGTCACTGAGATCATCAGACAGATTTTGCAGCAATGCTTGATGTTTTGAGTGGAAGGACGAGAGTAAAGTGTCCACTGTGTGGAAAAGGATGAGGTGCAATTAAAAGTTAGAATAAAAGCCAGCTCCCTTTTGCAGCCACATTAATTATATCATATGATTGAACTGTTAAGTTAACAGCACTGTAATTGGCTAAGAGTTTAGTACGGGTAAGCATTTGTGTACCATTAAGATTTTGTGATTGTATTTATTGTATTAATCACTTACAAGGGCTCCAGTGTTGAGTTGTTTCAGCATATTATTGGGCGGTCTCAGTAAATATTGCAGCACTTATCAGTAGAAACATCAATGTTGTTAACAGCAGAAGTGGCTTTACTGTTTATTTATATCACAATTCAGGAAAATCTCAGTTATCTGCTGATTAGTACTGTAAGAAAAGCTTTAACGTGATGCTGTTGTACTTTAAAGATTTCTGAAGCAAAGCAGCGGAAAGCATCCCTAGAGAAAGCGGTCGAAAAAGCGAAAGTGGGGCGCCAGGATACAGTAAGTATACAAAGGTCAAACTTAAACCAGTGAAATAAAATGAATATCATCCCTTTAATGCACTGAGCATGTGAAATCGCTGTTTGTCTTTGCAGAAGGAAAGAAGCTCTCTGCTGAAGGAGCTGCAGGCTCTGAGAGAGGAGCGCACACAGCTGCAGGCCGAGCTGGAGAAGTACAGAGAGTGTGACCCCGAGGTCGTCGAGGAGATGAGTGAGTACAGCTGCAGACCTACTGGTTTCTCAAAAAAGGTCACTTTTAAATTATTGCATCAATCGTATCACCTACAGTTACTCATGGGAGGCATGGAGCCCCGTGTGAAGCTTTAAATATCCAAAGTGAATCTGACCTATGCTGGCGAAGTCATATTTGATGTTAGTCATAATAGGCTGCTGCTGTACTTTGTTCTCTATTTGTCTTTAAATATTTTATCACAAGCTTTATAGCTGTTGGATTGTTTTACATCATAAAAGAAGTTGGATTTTTCTAATCTGTGGGATTACAAACTGTTACATCACTAGATGTTAAGTTAACACAGGAATATAAAGTGTAAAGCATGTTTCGACCAAGTCCAGCACATGTGTGGTTATTAAATTAATGTTTATTTAACAAGATTCAATCAGATGCTGCTTCCTAGCATCACAGGGCTTATGAATGCAGATGGCACTGTTTTGCATCCAGCGAGGATCTCTTATTAAAAGGAGTTGGGTATCATCCAAGACGCATATGCATCCGAGCAGCTTCTGTAGCGTTCAGCCTAATGTGGATAAATGGTTTCACACCAGATAATAAACTCAAAATTGTGCCGTAGGAGCCGTATTGTTTCAGCGAAGCCTCCCACGCGGTGTCAGGCATCGTGGAGATACAAAGAAGACTCCGGTGCAGTTGGCAGATATAAAAAATGTTCATCTGTTCAGCACAGAGACAGCTACATTAATGGAAACGGTGGCAGAAAGCACCTCTGGTCATCAGTGCTGCACTGCAGTTGGCATTTGTCAATAGCATCAAGTCAATGTTATAAGTGGGATTTCCCAGCCTTGAAATGTCCTCCTAACCCATCTACTGATAGCCCTAAATAAGGTGCATTCAAATGCATTTAACAGATGTTGGGAAAATTTCTAAGAAAAGATTAAATAGTGACCTGGGAAATGTGCCAATCAGCCATAACATTAAAACCTCCCAGGCGAAATGAGTGCAGTTGATCATCTCATTGCAGTGGAACTTTTGTAGGTGTGCTTGTGTACACTTGCAACAATTTAAAAAAAATAAAATATAAACAGTTGTACTCTCCATGTCTTTGTTGCCAACATTACTGTAGTTGCTGGCTCCATTTAGTTCTTTTAGTTTTTTATTTTGTTGGTCTCTGTAGACTAAAACTGGAAATACTTGCTGCTCCTCAGACTGGCAATTAGCTTAAATCTTTATTTCTGTGTTTCACTAACCTCACTGGTATCAGGTTTGTAGAGCTAAAGGGAAGTATTTCCTTTTGACAATGAAGACAGGTCAAAGCAGGTCCTTTGTGCTCGTCAGGTGGTGCTTAACTGCATTCATGATTAATGTAGAAGGAAAAACACCCGCATTATTACTAACCAACTTTCTATTGTTTGCAAAGGACGTTCTTCAGCAGCTACCACGGTTGGGTTCAGCTAATCTTACTGTGCCAAGTAGCTTAAACAAGGTTGTTGGGTGTGTACCTGCTGCGCGAGACACCAGTGAGTGTACTGCTGAGAGCAAACATGTCAAGCTGCAGGGTCAAACATTCTCACGGTTCAAATTAAGAGACTCAGGAAGTGAAAAATGGTCACAAGTGGCCACTCACCTTGCTTTCAGGATATACGTTCTTAGATATGAACCTCAGACTGGTTAAGTTGTTGCAGTTAGGTAAGTTTGAAAAGTGTAACTCTTCTTGCGGACGCAGAAGTCTGAAAGTTTTTATTGCAGCCAAATGAACCTTATTACCTCCGAGCTGTCAGCTCACAGGGCTGGTATTAAAAATCTTTTAAAATATGAAGGCCTTGGAGTCCTTTGCTGGCTGTTGCACACCCCTTACATAAGGGAACCACAAACAGACACAGCTATTGATAGTATTGCAAAAATCTGACAGTGCTTTGTTTTCATGCTACAGCTGACCTGCAATATGGGAGGTGTGTTCCTTTATCTGCTCATGTGACTGGTGGTGGTGTCAGACAAATATCTGGGCTGTTTACCTGCACCTCCCAGATTACCAGTTTTTTTTTTTTTTTTTTTTTTCCACTCCACTGTGACAACACTGTGGTGTACTGATGGCCACATGACCGTGCACATTACTTATGACCAGTCTACCTGAAATGAGATGGAGAGGCATCATTGCTGCCATTGCACGTAACCTAAAATGTCGAATTTGCAGCCGTTTTACAGTGGAGCCAAACTATGGTCAATGTTGAAGCAAAATTTGTGTGTTTGAAAAGTAACAATTCTTTGTTTTGCTTATAATTGAGAATTTTTATTGAGTTATTTTTAAAAACATCAAGACACGGCAGGTCAAAGGTGCTGATACAGACTGAGGTATATGAGGCAATTTGTACTTTATTATTGGGTAATATTCATTTGCCAGATGTCAGTACATGCTGTCCGCTTCATATCAAGCTATGTTTTCATTTTGTCTTTGGATATGAACTCACCATTACTGTCCCATTGCTCTATGATAATCTCAGTGTTATGGTTAAGCCTTCCCAACATATTCTGACAGGCAACAGTGTTGCATCATTTGTTCAGTCCACATTTTCAGTGTCTGAGTTTGAGGTGTTTTCCAAAACTTACAAATTGTTTTAAACTAGGCAGCTTTTAAAAATCTTGTCCTTGTTTTATTTAAAGGACAAAAACACCTCCTTGTTTGATTTTACTCAGATCAGCAGCACTGCAGTCGGTGCTTGAAAATGGTTGTACAGTACTTTCACATCTCAAAACCAGCAAAATTGAACTTCATGAGTTCTCGGACTCTCTTCAAAGCACAGGGAGTCTGGAGTTGTTTGTAAAGAGGCAACACAACCACGTTGTGGGTTTGCTCGCCTTCACATGCTGGTTTAGAAACCTTATTTTGGGTAGTGTATGAAATGGACCATGGTGTCACCCCTGGTATGTTGCGTTACAATGCCCAAATGATTTCAACTGAAGCTGAGTCAAATTTTCAAATCTGAGCAGAAAGACAAAGTTAATCAGGATAAAACAAGCAGTTTAAATGTTGCTGAGAAAGTCACTTTGTTCATAAATGACTAGGATTGTGTTTACAACACAGGTTTTAGCACATAGTTCCTCCTTAAATGATATTTTACCTGCTTCGGGAGCAATAAATATTATTTATATTTTAATATGTAAAACAAGAGTTATACCATCAGTGGTGCATTTGAAGGAGGATGGAGTAAGGCCAGTTATCTGAACTCTTTGTAGATGGATCATTATGAGTGCATCTCACACAGATCACAGTGATGTTGACACAAAACAGTTCAGCAGGCGGACTGAGAGCAAACTAGCTCGCCATTACAGTTAAATTATTTTTTTCTACTTTTACTGTTGCCACATGTCTACAGATCCTATTTTGTCTTTTACTGCCAGGTTTGCCACACAGAGAGCTTTGTTAACAGATAACCATCAGCAAAGCTCGAGAGCAGTATCCAGCTGTATGATATTATGTAATGTCTGCTGCTCAAGAGGTATCAGACTGAACTTGCAGAATGAGCTCAGACTTGTTCCTGCATGTGTGATAGCTATGCACATGTAGGCTCATTAGATGTCTTCAAGGGCGTTGCCCATGCTGTTATTGACAGGATTATTATTCACCTGTGAACCATTATTTGCCTTTTTTCTTTCTTTCTTTCTTTTTTTTGATTTGTAGTAAAGGAGTTGTAGGAATAAGGAAAATTAGTTGACTTGCAAAGTTAGAAATTATAAAGGAAGTCGGGCGATGTACAAGAATGCTGAAGTACCAGAAGTAAGTTTGCCCCATTAACTTCAGCACGACTTACCTAAACACAACATGCCTTTCCACATATTTACCAAGCTAGCAGCCAAGTGACAGAAACACTAACAAACACTAGGTACTAACAATAAATGCAACTTGGCTAAAAACAAAGCTTTCGTGCCTTCTTGTCTCTGCATGTTAAACAATGGTTGCCACACCCATAGATACCAATAAGTTTTGAATGAAACCATTAAATAGCCCAACAGAAACCATTCCAGTGTAATTGAGCCCAGACTGTATTTAAATAGGCCAATATTAATGATTAATGTCAGCCTAACAGATATTTAGGGTATCGGTGTGCTAGCAGCTCCAGCTCCATCGTTTATAATCTGCACCACATGCAGCAGAGGACGCACCACAGCTAACCAGACGTGGGGGTGGATTTAATCGGTGTGTTCATTTTGTTCAGTTTGCAAGTAACCTGCTTTGCAAACCACAAGACAGAGTAAAGGCAAAGAAATCAGCATTTTTATATATAACCACAGTAACAGGAAGTCAGACAAGTACAGATTTATTAGTGGGCTTATAGGTGATTAAAAATCAGATTTTTATTTCTTTTTAACAAAGAAGATTTTGGGGGATCATCTTTTCTGTTAAACATTTTATGTATTATTTGGCATTAGGGTCCCATCTTAATATCCAGACAAGGGTGATAAAAAATTCTATTACTTTACCTTGTTTATCTACAGTTAACTTTTTTCTGTTGATTAGTGAGCAGGGGTCCTGCCAGATAAAGAAAAATAAGTTAAGTATTTAAGAAAATAAAAAGTGGTGCGTCTGTGAACCATGTCAGTCGATGCGTGAAACGTTTCTACCTTGCACCCAGCAGCTGTGTTTCGTTTAGCTACACACTTTTAACCATAAAGTGAAATCAGGTTCTCCAACTTTGAGTCAGCGATTGTTGAATTAATTCACTTTCTTCTCAGATTTGTTTCTGGAGAAATTCAATTTTATTTTTACGCAATATCAGTTAAGTGTTGAAATGGTCCTCACGAGCAGTGTTTGTTCTGGTGATCCAAACAGATATTTTACTGGTACTGAACCTTTTCAAGCTTCCAGAAGGAAGAGAAACTCAGATCGGAGAGAAACTATCCAGAGCTGTTGGACTGAGATAATTTGTGCTGGATTCAAGCCTGTTGTAGAACAGTTCACACTCATACAGCAGCCAGATTAATGTCTGTGAAAAAGGTTATCATTATTTTTTGTACTACTTGAATATGCTGTGATTATTCCAGGGGAGTGGAAACTTGATGTCATCTGTGTTTTTATGCTTAATGTAAACTTCTCTCTGAGTGCTGTCCAGTGGGAACATATTGTTCAGCTCCGTTCTACTTTTTTACAGTATAAAGCGCTCTTTCAAGCGCCGCTGTAGCTGTAGGGGATGAGTAGGTTAGTGTCCACTTTAATTTAATAGGATACCGCCACTTAGTCATACAGCACAGCTGTGGCCACGCAACCATCACATCCCTGACCACCACTTCCTCCTCAGAGGGGATGGTTTGTTGCCAGCCTTCATTTGTGCTTGTGTTGCAACCTTTTTTCCTCTTCTTCTTTTTTTCTTTTTTTTTTTTCCAGCGTTTTTCCCAGTTTTATATAATCTACTAGACTTCCTCCGTGACGTTTTCACATTAAGCATTTTGTATTTGCAGTGTGTGAGCCTTGCTTGCAAACACCAAACGTCATGAGAAACAAATCATAGGAAATAGCATTCAAAACATGTTACAAAGGTTATTAAATGTACTGAGCGCAAACAACACACCTCAGCAGCAGCTGCAGCAACAGTGCAAACATGACACTTTTAATGACATGCTGAAGCAAAACTTGGAGTGATGTTATTGTAATGACTTCGTTGGGTGTTCAGTAGATGCCTTGAAAAAAACGTTTAAATGCTTTCCAGCTGCAAACCTGTGTGCTTTTGCACCGGGGCTCGCTTATCTTGTATCTCTATATAAGTGGTTACTGACTAGTTGGATGCACATACTAATCCAAAATTTTATTTTGCAGAAAAATCAAATGTTATAGCAAAAGAAGCTGTTTCCAGATGGACAGGTGAGTCTGCTAATTTCTTTTCTTTCTTCTTTTTAAATATATATAGACATGTAATGGTCTGGATTTAAGCTGCAGGAACATAAAATGCCCAATGTCTGGTTGTAGCGCTTTATAAAGTGAGAGTTGTTTTATTTTGTAGTCACTATTTGTGGATTTTGGACTACTGACTGTTGATTGACCTTGGTTTACTGTTTCCTGTTTGAAATTTCTGGTTAGTCCAAAAAAAAAAAAAGCAGCTGGATGACAGCAGTCGGACTTTATCTCTGATTGCTGTTTAATGCACGTGAAAGCGCATTAAAGTGAAATCTGTGAAGGCGCTCTCTAGTCCAGCTGTCACTCTAAGTAGTCCGCGCTTATGCTCTGTGTGTACGTTTGTTGACTTGAGTGGTAACCTTGGACACAGCTGACCTTTAGGGATCATGGTAGCCATCGATGCCTGTGGTCTTTTGACTCTTTAGATCAACATTGCCTGCTGCAGGTCAACAGAGTGGTGTTGTCAGTTTTGGTTGGAGAGCTTTTGCTTTGCTTTCATGGAAGGAAGCTCAGTTAAAAAAAAAAAGTGAGTCATTTCTGCCTCATTCACGATTAGTACTTCTCTTTTCTGAGCTGGACAGTATGAAACAAACATGCATAAGTGTTTCCTCGTAGCGCAGCTGTTGAATTTGCACAGTAACGTCTTTTACTACGAGCTATAAAGTTCTCATGTTATGCCGTTAGAGCGAATGTTACTATTTTACCAGGTCTGGTCAGGGTTTGTGGCTAAACACTCAAATCAACACAACAAAGCCAAATTTTGAAGGTTTCATGGAAAAAGCAGCTGCAACTTTGCGCACCTTGTTTGTTTTTAAAACACTGCTGCTGTATGTTGGCCTGCTCATGGATTGTCTGCGACTTCCCACACAAGCCTCGACACATTTAATCGCTTGTCATATCAAAACTGGAGAACAGTAAAAACTAATCCTCCAGAAGTGAAGTGAAAGGCATCGCTAAAAGTGCAAGCCAACGTTCATTGGCTTAAGCTCCTGATCAGTTGTTAGTCTGCAGGAAGTTGTTCTGCTTTTGAAACTGGAGACTTCAGAGCTTCAGCTGCTAAAAGGTTTTCCTGAAATAGACATTTTGTTTTTAGTCAAACTGTTATTTTTATTGCTATTATTTAAGAATAGGACGCAGGTATATATAAAATGTTTTCTTTTTTTAAACTATTTTCACATGAGGCTGTTAGGGTGAATTCACCACCATAAAACATCAAGATGTATTTAATTTGAGGTAGTTAAATGGATTATTATATATTATATTATATATGGATTACACACATACATCATTAAAGAATTTGAAATTGTTAATGCTGGATGTGAAATGTCAAATGACTGTTAATGGCAGTTTGTGTTTCCTAAATTTACATGATATTCACAAAACTGGGAAAACAGATAATCTAAATCTGACGCACTAACCAGTCATAGTAACCCGGCTTTCTCCTTGCTTCTGAATGAGCAGTCCAGATTCCTTTTGCTGTAAATGTACAGTATATATTTGTAAATTGAGATTTCATTTATATTTCATGTGTTTAATGTTTCTTTTTTACTCTTGTTCTCAGACAATGTTTTCGCCATAAAGTCGTGGACAAAGAAGAAGTTTGCCTTTGATAACAGCCGCATTGATAAAGCCTTTGGTATCCCGGAGGATTTCGACTACATGGACTGACTGCCAGCATGTCATGGACGCAGCGATGGAGTAATGTGTTTCGGCCTCTGACACCTACCTACCTGGTCTCTGCATTTCTAATTCCTGTGCTGTGGGTTTCAGTGAAAATAAAAGCACCAGACACTCTACTCGCGCCCTCGGGTGGATTTTGAATAAGGACAGATGTCAGTGACTTTGCGGTGGCAGATGGACTTCATCAGTGGATATGTTACTTTGGTGCAACCAGAGAAGAGTCTGAAACGCCATTAGTGGCTGTGAGGGCTGACAGGGTCCTGTGATGAGCACAAGCTAGCAGCCAAAGTTTTGGGACACCTGTTTGCATGAAAACCGAGAGCTCCAAGTAGATGATGGAAAGGAATCAACACTTACTGCATTTGTGTTGCCAGTGGTCGCGTTTGTATGGTTTAAACAGATGGTTTGGAATCAAATGCTTGTGCACTTTTTCTTAGATATGTTCCTTTTCTCTCTCCCTCCCTGGAGTATTACAGGGCATGCTTTCCTAGTTGTATTATAACTACAAAGGTCAGTGTCAAGTTATCTTTGATGTTTTTGTTTCTTTTATAATCGTCACTGGAATTTTAGGGTTTTTTTGTTTTGTTTTTTTGTTTTGTTTTTTCAGGACTCGCTTTCCGGATGATCAAAAAAGATCATTGCTGTCACAACATGTCTAGAATGACTATTGACCTTCTTTTTTTGCTCCTTTTTTCTGTCAAACCAGATGCAAAATAGGCAGTTGTGTATCTTGTTTACTCTGTGACCTAGTTGAGAAGGCCAATGTGTCTGGGTTCTTTGATTTAAATTTCAAATGAGCTCTGTGCTCATTTTGCTTTGCTCATCAGTTTCATTTTTATTCCAGTAAATGAATGACATGCAAATGTAATATCTGATCTTTCGCCTCTTCTAAGGTTTTTTTTTTCTGCATTAATCAATGTGAGACAGATGTTAGTTACTAATTTAAAGGACACTGTTTTACTACTGTAAGTTTAGTTGGTGGCATGATGAAGACTCATCTAATCCAGTCTCTGGATGTCCATGAACTGTTGACTACAGCAAGGCTGGAACAAAATAAATAGTCGAAATGCCTAGCAGCAGTTTGTTTGAGGGAGCTGACACACCCACACAAGAATAACCTGGATGTATTCATGTGTGTACCTGCCCAACCTGTACTGTGATTCACGGGCCTGTTGGCTGTCAAAACTCTGAGAACTCTGCGTACAATTTTTGGTAATCGCAGCTTGCAGTTTCTCTCATTAAAACATGCCTGGCCCTGAAAAGAGCCCAACAGAGCAGTACTGACACAAGGACTTAGCCCTCTCCCCATATGAGCATATGAAATCAGAGTGGTGTAACTGGAGTGTAAAGGACTTTTATTACATGCATTTGCCTACGTTTCTGCAAAGAAAGTTTAAAACCCAGCCAATTTCTATTTTATTACACATTTCCAAATGCTCCTCCGTACCTTCTTCAACTCTCGATTTACATGCTGACACTGCCAGTACAACAGTGAAAAATTCCTGCATTCAAATCTCACCTCAGTAAAAAGAATCGCACACAAATGAAGTGAAATATCCCCTGTGACTAAGCGATTATATTACGAATCAAAGTGTGGGTTGCTTTTTACTGCTGAAGAAGATCAAGGTGTGGGAAGTTACTGTTTGATATACAACTGCCTGCCAAGGCCACACAGGATTAATCTGGACAGGGGGCAAATATATTAGAAGACTATTTTTACACTGTAAAATCTTAATACTCAACTTGAAAGCTTATGCATTATTATATTATTACTAGCCTATTATTACTAAAGTGCTGTGTAAATATCTTGGCCTGAAATGAAACATTTATCTTAAAATTAAGTAGAGTTTAATGTATTTAGTCACTTCCCACTTGGAAATACTGTGCCACCAGCAGTTTTAGAAGTATTTACTTACTGACACTAAGTAAAAGTAGCAGGACTGGAGAATACATCTGTAGTAAAAATGTCATTAGCAGAATATGGATTAAAAGGAATCAGAGTGAAAGGCTCTCTATACCGGACACTAATATTTTTATTAGTTTAGTTGTATATGCTATAACATGAACCCGGACTCCATGTGTAAGTCAGACTTTTATGTTCTATCTGATAAAGCCCAAGCAGATCTCATTTACAGATAGTATTTCCAGAATCTCAATGTTTACACCTACTGTTAGTACATGTATATTAAATTGACAGATCACGGCTGATCTACAATAGCATTTAAATGCTTTATAAGCCACTCAGCTTGAGATCTCCTGGTGTATTGCCATTAATAGCAGTGCATTTTAAAATAATACTCAAGTTATTTTTTAATTGTAATTTTTGTGATTTTGTTTCTGTACAAAGCCATTCAGTGGGGAGGGGGAGCTGTACCTGTCTGGGGATGTGTTCTAGCAGGGTTGAAGTGCAGATAAGTTTAACTATGTTTTAATTTCTAATATCAAATAGCAGCTCTTAACTAAAGCTAGTCAGAAATATCAGCATTTGATTCAATACAGCGTTTGATCAGTTGTTTCACCTCGAGTATTCGGCTACTTTACAGTTTTATGTAGGGTTGCATAAAGACTTGTTATTATTTTTTAATGGTATTTGTTGGCTTTCTACCTCGTGCCTCGCTGCAGTGCCTGTAGCCTGCTTGAGCAGGCGGGGAGGGAGAGAGGGAGGGAACTGCTGCTGCTTCTGCTTGCTGAGAGAAAGAAAGACCAACGCAGCGAAACACAAGGCAGGCTGCTAGCAGAGCGGGCAGCATGGCGGGGCTACAAGACTTCCACCAAGGCAGCCACTGTCACAGGAAAACGTGGATCAATATACTACTAGGAATACTACAGTTACTTTTACCCTGCGTCCAGCACGGAGGTGCTCAGCTCCAAGGTTTGTTATTCTCGTCTTTATTTTCCGCTTTGGGGGGCTGGTACGTTCACGCGACCGTTGCAGAGAAAAAAAAAAGAGAAGAAATGTGCTTTAATTTTGCTAGGCTGTTATTGTGGAAGACGAGAAACGAGTTGAAATGTCCACAGCCAGTCTAAGTGTATGAAAAATAATGAAAATAAAAGTTAAAGTGGTGTTTTTATTTTTATTTTGTTTTTACTCGGGAGAGGTTTGTAGCTAGTGCTTTATCACCCCGCTAATGTGAGTTCTTGCTAGCTTCCAATTCCCCTCTGCTGTTTGATTTAACGAAACTGAGTTGCTCAGACATGGAAGTAGCGGGTTGTCGAGACTTTGAACGTCCACTTAGCGGCTGTTACTGTAATAAATCTACGCGGTGTTGTAAGCTGCCCTTTACATGACCATACAGTCGTGTTTGCTGCAGCAGCAGGGGAGATGTTTCC
Source organism: Rhamphochromis sp. 'chilingali' (assembly GCF_963969265.1). Lineage (NCBI taxonomy): Eukaryota > Metazoa > Chordata > Actinopteri > Cichliformes > Cichlidae > Rhamphochromis > Rhamphochromis sp. 'chilingali'. The sequence continues at coordinate 29,675,167 of NC_137948.1, forward strand.
CCAAGTTCGTTAGCCACCGAGCTAACCCCCAGCTAAACAAGCAGCTAGCAAACAGCCTTTGTGAGGCTTCATTTCCTCACTTGCCTGTCATTCTCGCCCACTCCGTTTCCCTTGATTCATTCGTAATAAGAGATGATGCTACTGTGGCTTGGCAGGTTTAATTACTTATGTTATAATTATTATCTTTTCGGGTGCTTTGGATGCATTTCCACCAGAGTGTGTTGTTTTCCATGTTGCCCAGTTTCTCAGGGCAGCACCTAACTGTTAATTTGATTTCTTGTTCCCTACAAAGCTCTGAGTCAGATATCACCCAGCGTGGTCGAGGTCTGGCAACCAGAGGATGCAGAGCCATTAGTCCCGCTTCAGGTAGGTGCCTTCTAATGGCTGTGTTTGTATTTGCCTCTTTATGTGCACACTTCCAAAAAAAAAAAAAGAATAAGAAGCTCATCAGACAGCATGAGTGAACACGTGTGGGTTAAAGCATCACCGATGTTTTTGGACTCAGTTTGCAGACTGATTTGGGTGTGTTTGAGAGGGAAAAACTCGTCAATACCCAGCCACGATTTTGTCAACACAGTTATCAAGAAAAGTTATCTTGCTAGTAGTCACAGTTCATTAAACAACTCCAAAGTGAAGGCAGAGCGGGAGGTCACCTGTCATGTGGCTCCTCCTTATTTTCTTTTGTACGTGCTATCCATTGTGGAGTTCAGTTAGTAACACACGCTGACAGCCTGAAGACTTCTTCGCAGTTGCTTCCGGCTTTGTGGTTCACACATTTTAGTCTAGGTTATGCAGTTCTTTTTTGTTGTTGTTGGGTTTTTTTTAAGTACTTCCAGTCATTTTCAATGAGGTGTTTGGGTGTTTGTGATTATTATGTAATTGTGAGGCAAGAGCAAGGGTAAACAGCACAAGTTCGGTGTTTACTGATAAACCTATCATGAAGTCACCAGCTGGCTTGTCAGGTTACCTGAAAGGGGTGTGTGGCATTTTTCCTGAAAAACTCTGCAAGGAGACAGTGTTGAGAGTTTGGCTGCTTTAGGTGAAAAACTAGATGCAAACTAAACTATTTGCATACCTTTTCTTTTTTTTAAAGAGTTCAATATTATTCTTTTGTGTTCAATTAAAAGATTAAAAGCCGGCCTCCTTTGCACAGAAACATTTGCAGAGAGTTTATTTTTGCCACTGTATAGTATACTTTTTACAAGCTTGCTTTGTGGTGTGCACCCTACGGTAATTGCCAAAGACCAGAGATAACACCGAAGCAGTTGATTCAGCATTGCAGATAGTTCTTAGTGTGAGTTGTATACGCTGATAAATAATTCATATGCCGAGGGGAGGAATTTGATGTTTCTTTTGTGTTTTGTTTTTCCACACTTACCTTGCAGATCAGTTAGCAGGTGACTGGCTTGTTGACATTGTTGAGTGTCATATGTAGTATTGGATGGAGCGATTGTCTCAGTTACATGAGCTATGTGAAACAGAGCATAACATGGATGTCTATCTTCTACCCCAGTGCTGTGGGCTCACTGAAGTAGTGATGCTGGAGATGCAGTGTCATATGTGCAGATATATCGTCAGAATCAAATCTGGGCTGTAAATACATTCCTGTAATACTTGCAGTAAATGCTGCATGTTTCCTTTGCTTGTGCTTTTTGTAACCATTAACATGCTTTATGGGTCAGGTCTAATGATATTGGTTGAAGTTCCCTGGTAATTTTAAATTGCAGTTTTATCTGCTTCATCTTCCTGTTTGGGTTTTGTCATTTCTGCACTCATCGTTTACAAACACTGCTGCTGTGCTTGTGAATATTCCTTTTCGTGCTTTATCAGCTCAGCTGCTGCAGTGAGCAGCATAAGCTTTTATTTTATTGTTGTGCACACTCTAGTGAAATTATTTTTGTTTCATTTAGTTGAACTATTAAAGGTGTTTGAGTTCTTGAAAGAAATTTACATCAGCTGGAGCTTTTCAGGCTGAGGCCTGTAGTTTCTGCTATGCTGGGGAAAGGTTTATGTGGTTAAATGGTCGGCTGTTATGAAGCGTTTTTACCCTTAGCAGTTCTACAAAGCAATTTACAGTGTTTCTTGTTCACCCACTCACACACACCCCAGGGCTTTTTGTGGCTTCACTGGTCCGTGTGCAGCGAAGGCAATATGTCTGCCTTACATCATTTAATGGAAATTTCTGCATTTTTCTCTTATAGCTGAATTTTATTTTATTTTATTTACACAAATTTATACTGTGCTTGAGCACTATGCATGAAACATCAATTGCTTTAAAAATTGCCTATTTGGAAGAACACCAGAAACTTGCACACTTGCACAATAATAGCTGTGGATCTAACTTCCATTGTGACTAATTTTAGCTTCAATGTCTTGCCCAGGGCTGTTTTTGCAATGGCAATATATTTATGTACATATCTGTCTTGAAAGAAGACTCATGCAGTTTCACAGTTATTAAATAATTCAGTATGTATGTTCAACTTCTGCAAATAGCAGAAGAGGGGGGGAAAATAGCTAAGAAATGAATCAGCTGTCGTTCGGTTAGCCTCTCATCCAGCACGTTAACTCCAATCCACTGTCTCAGACTGCAGCTGCTGAGAGTAGTCCTTGTTGTGCTTTGCGTCCTTGGTGAGCTCTACTTAGCAGCACATGAACCATTTCTCCATCTGCTGCAGGTTCTGGTTAGAGTGGCCCTCCAGCTTACTTTAGAATGTAAAGACAAGGACTCCCATCGCCACCTAAATTATTGAACCTGCCAGAAAAGAAGCCTAGCTACTGAGCCAGTAGGACAGTAAAATATGAGGTAGGAAGACCTAGGGCACTCCCTTATCAGCAAGTGAACTTTCAAAATAGGACCAAGGAAGTGTTGCACTTTGTTACCCTGAGCATGCAGAGCATATTACACACCTTTATTACAGAAATCGGGGTTAGATCTGTTACAGAAGTAACAGCTTTCAGTTAAATATTCCCATCACTACTGTTACCATAAAACAGTGCTTAGTACATGGGAAATGTTTTGGGTAACTAGATTCCTACTTCACACAAATGTAATACTGGAAGGAATGACTGGTAGCATGCTTTTTATTCTGCAGGAAACCTATGTGTACATCAGAAAAAGAAGAATTAAAGAGCATAGTTGTTTTTCATGGTGATTAATAGTGTTCTATATCCATTGCTTGTAAAGCATTTAAATTTCGCTTATGGGTTTTTGGTTGCCAATATGATACAAATAGGAACCAGTTTTTGTGCAGATAAGACATTTTTAAATCTGTTAAAGGATCCTTCAAAAATTTCTTTTAGAACGCCATTCAAGTTGTCCCATGTTATTTTACAATCAGCTGTAATGGTCAGGTCTTCTACAGTTCAATTCTAAATCTGCTAATGCATTTCCTACTTTTTAAAAAAAAGTGACGTTTTGTTAAATGCCACCAACTTACTTAGACCCTCCCGCACCGATCGGCGCATTGGGCGACAAGAGAGTGCCATTGAACTCGGTCCATCGCAGCAGTTTTTGCTTCATCCCATGACAGTTCGGCTGAGCGTAAATCTTCAAGGAAAGTCCTCCTCCATGTTATTTTGGGTCTTCCTTGCCGTCTCTTTCCATTCTTCGGGTTCCACAGAACCGCAACATGGGCAGGTCTCGGGTCCGGTAGCAGAAGGATGTGACCGGCAAATCTGAGCTGAACTCAGTTGTTCAGAGATATTCTTGCGTTTTTGTGTTGTCCACGTTTGGTTCCCGTTATTTGTGTGTGACATTTATTAGCTGCAAACAGGAATCATTTGAACTGATGTAGTCTGCGGTACTTTATTAATTTAACTGGGTGGGCATAGATGCGCCCTGACCCACTGGTGTCAAGACAACCATCTCACCCTCAACGTCGCAAAGACAAAGGAGTTGATAGTGGACTTCCGGAGGTGCAGAGAAGTACACACCCCCATCACCATCAACTGCGCTGCTGTGGAGAGAGTGAGCAGCTTCCGGTTCCTTGGTGTACATCTGGCTGAGGATCTTACGTGGTCAGTACACACAAACAAAACAGTGAAGAAGGAGCAACAGCGCCTCTTCTTTCTCAGGAGACTGAAAAGATTTGGCATGAGCCCCCGCATCCTCAGGACCTTCTATCACTGTGCCATTGAGAGCATCCTCACTGGATGCATCACCACCTGGTATGGCAACAGCACTGCCTACAACCGCAAAGCTCTCCAGAGAGTAGTGCGGTGCTCTGAACGGATAATTGGAGGTGAGCTTCCCTCCCTCCAAGACATCTACAGGAAGCGGTGCCTGAGGAAAGCGGGGAGGATCATCAAGGACTCCAGTCACCCCAGCCATAAACTGTTCAGACTACTTCCATCAGGAAGGAGGTTCTGCAGCATCGGTCCCGTACCAGCAGACTGAGAGACAGCTTCTTCCACCAGGCCATCAGACTGCTGAACACTTAATAGACACCTCACCTCCACTACTGGAACTTCAACATTATGCACTCCACACTGTACATTAATGCCACTTTTTTGCACATGTCTCAACTCTGTATATTTTTATATATTTTATTTATTGTTGACTCTATTTAATTTTAAAATATGTGTATACACACACACACACACACACACGTAGAAAAACATTTAGTATACACATCCAGAAAAATTTTTTTTTGCATATACTATTATATATTGTACATATATTTATTAGTTTCAGATTTAGCCATTCGTATATTTTGCCTGTTTATGTTATTGTATTTTGCACAACTCTGTTGCTTGTGAAGCTCGCACACAAGAATTTCACTCACATGTGCTCTACCAATGTACCTGCACATGTGATGTGACAATAAAAGTGATTTGAATTGATTTGATTTGATGATCCTGAAAATGTGTGCAGATTTTGAAAGTTATATAAACAGTCAGTGTTTTATCATGAACATGGATCAGTTTAAGTTAAAAAAAGAAAAAGAGAAAACCTTTAAAAGATTATTGTTAATGCTGACAGTATAAGTTCACAGAAATTGGAATACACCAAAATCATTTTTATGTGTATATTAGGGCTGCAACTAAAGATCAGTTTAGTCGTCGACTTATCTGCCAATTTTTCTTTGATTAGTCAAGGATTATCTCAGTAACTCTTATCTTCGCTTCCTGTGGGCAAACCTCTTCGAGGCTCCAGTACCTCACCTGCTCACGTCTGCCCACCTGTGAATATCACCCTGTTGACTAGCGATTTTGCGAGCCCTGCGGTAAACTGAACAAAACAGAATTAGAAAAGACTGTTACTTATGTTACTTATGTATAATCATACTTTCTCAGACGGTGTAGTGTTCAGTGCCAATTAAACAGTTCAATTGATGGTCAAACCCACAAATTAACTACCTAACATTAGGTGGAAAAGGTTTACTATTCAGACTATTTAGCCATGGCTACCTGAGGATTTTGCTTTTCATGATCTGATTTATTCAGGTGTCTTGAGACGAGCCCCCCTGTGGGTTGTTTTGTGACTTAGTTATGTATAGTTTCTTTTACCATCTGATTGGTGAGTGCTGCACCATTGTTTGTCTTTCTATAAGGTCCTCCCAGCATTACAAAGGAAGTCTAGATGATCTTCATTGTCAAACTGAAGTTCATCATTCTCAATTCCAATTAATCAGTTTGGTTGTGTGCTCAAGTCTATGAAGACTCTGCTTACAAATATCTTCCCTGTGAGAATGATGGAGGCTAACATGATCTGGAAACTTATAATGGTGCTGACATTGTATCATTCCTCAAATTAGTCTTTGGAAACAGTCCTGTTTCACAGGTCTGCGTAAATATTTCAAGGCTGGGTCATGGCTTAGTTTTCACTATGACTTACTTTATCAGCTTTGAGACCTTATAGGCAAACAGTGTCCTTCCCAGATTATTCAGTGAATTGAATTAGGGGCACATGAGGTCTTAACAAGTTGAAGCACATCTTCAGGGCGATCTTAGGATACACATAAGCTCAAGTGTGAATACCTACTTAAATGGGATATTTCTGTGCAAGGACATCATTTTTGCATTGTCACTGTGGATGAAGTATTGTGTGTAGATTGAGGGGGGTCCATTGTAAAGATGAGTTCAGACATAAAACGCCCTTTTTAGTAGAGAGAAGATGTAGTCATCCATAAAGCAGATTCTTATTGCCCTGTTCTAAGAACTGCATGACAGTCCACCAACACTGGCAGACATGAGGTTAGAGCCAGGATGCACAAGCTCTAATGCCATTTTAAGTTTCCACTGACTGTTCCAGGTTCACAGTAAAATCAAATTTGATGCAAATTGGTTCATGTTTTGTTTTTGTTTTTTTCCATCAAATTTCAGGTGGAGAAGGAGCGAAGAAAAGAGGGTCTTCCACTCGAGGGCAGGTAAGCTTATCAGCTAAAACTAAATACCTAGGTAGAGACTTGCCAACAAGACGCATGATGACCAACAAATAACAAACCTACATAGAGATCTTGTCATCTATATTTAAAGATGTTGCGTCAAGGGATTTGTGTAATATGCAGCGTTAAACTGTAGCTGCTGGGTGACGTGTTTTTTCTCTTCACACAGACAAATGATGCAGTGTGGTTTCAGTGTAACTAGCTTAAAGTCTTTGCCTGCATGCTGGCAAAGACTGTGTTGTTTATTTTGGTGAGTGAGGGGGTGTGATGGAGAGAGTTTGGGGGCGTGCGTTACAGAGGCACAGAACCAAATTCCTGCCTAATTTTAGAACTCCTTGAAAGAAAAAGGAGGGGAGCTCTGTCTTTCCCATCTGTTTCTGTTCCTGCTTAAAACTGGTTGGAAAAATAGACGTTTTCTTCAGAATCTCAACAGCTCATAGTGTTGCTCACTATCAGGCTAGTGGTGTTGATGGCTGCTCAGAAACGGAGCAATCTTGAGGCATGTTCAATTGCACTTGTAAATATTTTCTTGCCTTAGCCTTCTTGGTTATCTTTCCAAAAATAATTGTTGAGCAGAATAAATGTCAGTAAAATCTCTAGTGCCTATGCTGGTTCAATACAATCTCTGAGACTGTACTGATTATCTTTAAGGCAGTGTTTCCTGCCTTAAAAGATAAGATTTTTTTGATAACTGTTCCATTATTTGTTCTGCTTATCAGTGTGTTCCTAACCCAGTCTCATGATCCCTGATTTCTTGAATTATCTGCGTGTTTTGAAAAAGGCGTACATGTTTTCTCTGTCACGGTCTCTGAATGGGTTTTGTTTGCTGGGAGCAGACGGTCTAGTCAAACTCACTGTGGATGGTGAGCTCATTGTAGCAGTTTAGTTTGAATGAATCAAATGAGAAAGTACTTTCTGTTTTTCTCTCAAAAAAAAGAAACCTTCTAAGGCTGCTTTGTGGAGCTAATGCGTTTATGACAGCATATCTGGCCTCTGTCCTGCACATTCTTTGGTTTGCACTCATGCAAAGAGAGTCAGATACATGGCAGTCCAATGTTCCCAGAAAGGTGTTTTCTTCCTGTCTTTACTCAAAGTGATTATTTTACTGGCACAACTAGAAGCATTTTTCGTTTTCTTGGAACCTAAAGCAAGGTCCCTGATATGAGTTTGGGAGTAAGGAGGAAAAAATGGAGAGAAGGAAGGGTTTGCAAAGAAAGAAAAGATACATGCATGCTGCATATGATTGGATATCAATAGAACACAAATTTAAAAGATACTAGCGCTACTTTGGTCATATAAACATAGTCTTTCTGTTTCGGAATGACAGATTGCTTCTAAATGGGAATCATCATATTTATTTGAAAGATCCAAAAAGGAAAACCAGGAGAAATGTTTGTGGAATATGCAAGGTACTTGATCAAATCGTTTGTAATTGGTTGTCAGGTTGAAGAAATTCTCAATTCTTTGTACCATTTTAATATTGGGTTGATTTTGATGCTACCTTACCACAGAGACATTTCAGTGCACTCGTCAGCATCAGCATGCAGTAGTTTAGTAAATTCATTTAATATTTGCAATAGAAAGTGTCTGAATAGACCACATATGGAGTTTAGCAGGCAACTTAATTAATTTAGTAATATCAAAATAAATGTATTTTTATATCATGCAGTCAGTGTTGATTATTAAAAAACATTATCACTAAAACCTTTTGTTAAAATAAATAGCTTTTAGCCAATGCCAGCTTTCATAAACGTGAAAGACTAAATCTGTAGCTGTTTTAAATTGACAAGCATCTTGAGGTTAATGTGATTTGCATGTAGACAGCAGTTGGTGAACAGTGTGGGAATATGACTATTTTTAAATCTTGAGAGGTGAGAAGCAAAAGAGGCTTTGCAGTTCTGGTTGACCTCAAGACCTCCTGAGCCGTGAGGCCTCTCGTGCCTGGGTTATCAGGCACTTGCCAGGCCTGCCGTCACCCTCTCCCAGCCTAAAGAGCAAAGCAGGCAGCATATGCAGAGGTTAATGATATCTCTGTCTGTGCTCTTGTGCGTCAAAATATCTTAGTCCTACATCCTTCTCTTTTTAGGCCTTTTTACTTTATTCTCCACCAGGATCATTTATGATAATGCTTTATCGAGGTATACTGTTAATACTGTGGCATGTGGATTTAACGTCATTGTCAGTTCACACGTCTGTGAATAAAGTTGATCTAAACCCTTGTCTAGTCCTAACCCTTTCCCTGGAGCGTGGCTCAGGTCACTGCTAGCCTAACACTGACTTTATTTGAGTTATATCCAAGAGCTCAAATAGCACCAAACATAACTTGTTATTTTTGTACTGTGGCAGTGGACAGAACCCTGAGACTACAGCTCTGTGGTGTGCTTGTTAAGAGGCTGGGTTTTTCTTCATGGGCAGCTGCTTTTGAATTTACAGCAAATTCCAAGTTCCTAATGCACATGACAAGGTAAAAGCCCCCAGCTAACCTTTGAAGATCTGAACGAAGCCTGACACTACTCACCACTACAGAGAGAGGAGTGTGTTTCACTTTGCATTTTAACATTTGTTCAGAATTTTTGCAGAAGTTAACATTGTTCTGCAGGTGGTCTTTTATTCCGAGTCAGTAGAGAAGTGTGCTTTTAATTATATGAATGTGGTGAAACTGTTGAGCTTGAAACAACAATGCTAGCCATGGCACGGGACTCCTCTGTACAAGCACACAACCTCATTTCCCTTTCACATTTGACCCCTCATACAATCACCCACACACAGTTTTTCCACTCTAAGACTGAGATGATACTGTTTAACGGGCTAGAAATCAATAAACAATTAGAGCTATACTGAACGTGAGAGGGAAGCCCTTATTATGTAATGCAATAGGCACTGTTCCTCTGAACAAGCCACAGCCAGTTCATCTGTGTTTTTTTTTTTTATTATATTTGTGCCTTCATTCTTTCTTTAACTCAGTATTTACTTGACATCCATTTGCACGTGTTTCTCTTTGAAACGTTTTCAGAAGTGTCACTGTATTGCTACACCACCTTCAAGAGAAGGTGTAGCATCTGAATTCTGCAGTTATCACAATTACTGTGCTCTGCTGATATGTTGATAATCATAAAGAGCTAATTTTATGGGGTCTGAATGTGGTTTTTAAGAGGACTGGACCAGCAGAACCAATAATTTTATTTTCCCTCCCGTTTACTCGTTTAATACATTCATGCAGAACATTGCTGGTAATTATGAAATTGTATGTCCATCTATTTATTCACACTGGTTGATAGCTGTATCATTGCCGGTTTAGTCAAGTTGGGGGGAGCATTTTTTCACACTTGGGATGTTTTTGTATCTTCTGTTTTAACAAGTACAGCATCAGATTTCCTGATTTTCCATTTTACTGTCAAATGACTTGTATGATCACAACGTTTGTATCGGCCAATGAAAATGGTGTTCGACAGAGTTGGTGCCTTTTTATATTTATATTTGTGACCTTTTGCAAACTCCAACACCCGTTATGAATACTGGGCGTTGTTTAGTCTGAAATAAACTGTTGTTGTTTACATATCCTTCTCTTTGCACCTACTGATTGGCCAGAGGGTAGAGTAGACAAGATAAACAGTTCCTTAAGAGCAGATTTGTTATTTCACCTGTTTCTCTTCAGCTACCTGTGTATAAAAGTGTAGTGGACCTGAGTGTAAAATCAATCATGGCTTTTTTCAACAACATAGCATGTTAAGTTTGTAATTTTTCCACTCAGCAGTAAACACTGTTCACCAAACACCAAAACCAAAGGTACAGACCTTCCTGTAAACCGTGGCCATCTTCAGTGTGTGATCATTTTTGCACAGGGTCCTCTTGCTTTGACTGTGCGCCATTTGTTCTGAACTTTGCTTATATTAAAACGTATTCCCCAAGTCCAAAATTAGTAACCCCAAAATTAGTAACCCCTTTTAGTAACCCCCAAAATCCCAAATCCCATGATTTCCGGGAGAGAGAAATGCCTTGTGGATATCTTGGTGTCCCAGTAGACCTGTTACTTCATCATCATTTTTTTCTTTAAAAAAATAGCTTTAAGAGTTATTAATCTGTTCACCTTTAAAAAGAGCAGTCAAGGACAAACAAAAATTACGCTAACACTGAGTCAGATCTGTGAGAAGAGGCTTGACATCAGAAAAAGAGCAGATCCAGACTCAGTCAAAGTACTTGTTACTTTTAAAGAGAAAATAAACGCGTGCCTTAAAAATTCTTTGTTATCCTTGTGGTGTTTTTAGTGACGGCCCATTTTCTGACATCAGATACACAACACAGCTCTGCGCTGCTTACAAAGTGGTTTTCATTTGGTCTGTTGTGTATTAGCACATATGTTGCCCTTATATAGAAGTGAGCGTCTTCCACCTCTAGCTGTGTCGTGAGACTTAGAATGTGGCCACACCAGCAGCTCAGTCACTTCCTCTCCTGCACCCATGCTTTCGTGCTGTGATAGCAGACCCCATAATACTATAAGTAGTTGTGGTAGATGGCCATCGGTGACTGATATGAGGAACTGGTACTAACATAACTAGCAGTTTGTGAGATATTCTCTCTAGCTACAATGGCCAGCAGAAGATGCCACCCCTTTTGTGTATCTCTAACAAAATCTAGCTTGCCCAGTTGGTGTGTGTGCGTATAAGGAAGTATCGCTGAAGGACAGTAGTTGCTGTATGAATTGACCATTTTCAGTATTACTCTCCTGCATTGTTTACTGTACGTACACTTGGCAGCTCAGGATAGAGCTACAGAAGTATAGTAAACTGAGGTAAATTAAAGATGTATATGATCTGAACTATGCTGTTTTGTTTTTTCAGCATACAGCGGGATGTGCGATGTATCTTGTGGACATAAAATTCATTGCTCACGGGCACTGTTGCCATTATTTTGAGGGCGTTGGCTTTACTGATAAGATGGCTGTAAAATAGCAGTGTCACTCTCCCTTCCTTACTTTTTTGGTGTTTAACTTTGGTCCTTGTAGCAGAGCTTTAGAGTCGCGGTTTTTATGTGTATAAATACTTTGTTGTTCTGCTGTCAGGGATGAACTTTGTCTTCAGATATGATAACGTTCAGAGTTCAGCATGAGCCCAGGTTTTGGAAAAAACAGTTTGTGACCAAATGACAACAAAAAAAAATGCTTGTTTTCCAAAACTCAGATGTAATAATTTGGTGGTACTCAAGCTCCGTACTGTCAATAAGAAAATAGTCAAAGATATTTATATTATGGGGTATAAATAAAAATAAAATGAATAATGTCCATGAGGACGAGTGCAATAAATGTCTTTGTTTACAAAAAGTATATCTGTATTTGCACTTTACAGAAGCAACAATGACTTCTGCATCTGCAGACGTATTTTTAGAAGTATTGATTGCTTACTCATCATATCTTTCACTTGTCACTAAATCTGACAAACACTCACAGTTATTCATTTAAAATAGTCTTTTTTCTTTGATCTACAGTTTTTGAAGATCCTAAACAATTGTTTATGAGCTTTGCAACTTTTCTGTGTTCAGTCAAAATGCACAAATGGTAACAGTTTGTTTTTGCTTGTTTTTCTTTTGATCAACAGCTCCTCCCCGTATATGCAGGAGAATGGGAAGGCTTTGCATTTTCAGCCTCCAGTGTTAGAGTTTGGGACCCAGTAAGTGCTGCTCTCACTTTCTGCTTTAATATTTCTATCCAAGCATTGCTGTTGTTAATATTGTACTGAAGAGGATGACAGCTTTAACTATATAGTCAGCAGCATAAGACAAGGGGGAAAAATGTGATTTGATTTTGCCATCTCAAATGAATGATGTGGAAAACCCAACTGAGTTATTTTAATGTAGAGCTAAAGCAAGCCAGTGGTGTCATCTGTCACTGTGATGAATACTATAGAAGGGAGCATTTCATAAACTGAGGGCCCTTCATTGTTAGAATAGCCAAGTATAGCAGTCAGTTTGGTTTTCCAGCATCCAGACACACTGCAGAGGGTTGAAGAACTTGTTTGCCTTGATACTCCCAAAACACACGGTCTATTAGGCACAATACTGTGGTTGCACGGCAGTCCCCATTGCTTCTGCTTAAAGGTAAACAGTCACAAGCAGCTTTTATTAGTTCATATTTTATGTCATAGATTTGGAATGCAGAAGGCAAAAGATATCCCAGTATTAGATACATATTTGGACACTAGAATGAAATTGCTTCTGGGAGTTACAATTAATTTTAAAATAGTACTATAAGACTCCCCATCCACTCACCATTTTGTGGTTTCCTTTTTATACATGAGTTGTGGGATAACGTTGTGGTTCTAACAGTAACACCGACTCAAATCGGTTGATATATGTGGCCAAAGAGAACAAAAATGAACTTGTTCATAAGAACAACAAAGTACATTTGAGCAGGGGAACTGCAAGTGATGCAAACCGCACCAAGCACTGTGTTTTATCTTAAGCATGCTGGAGCGCCTAGTTTGGCATTCCAAACAATATTATTAGAGCATGGCATTTTGATGCGGTTAAGAAGATCATGTTTGCCAATATCAAGAGTATTTTTGTGCCTCTTGGTGAAAATTTGGCATTACATGTAATCCATACATGTTTGATCAGGCTGATTGTTGGAAGAAAAAGTAGAAACGATTGAATTTGACCACAGTCTCGCTTGATTTAAATTCTGCTGTACATGCAGTTCATTTGCCTAAAATGAAAGTAAAGTCGCTCTGACTGACAAACAGGAAGCAAAAGATGCTTCAGTTGAGGCTTGTCTCAAATGAAGAGTCTGGTAATATGAAGAGTTTCATGATTTTCTGCTGCAAAGTGTCTTTTTTTTTTTTCCCCCAGCCCGTTTTTAAAATTGTCTCAAATTATATACTGTAATGCCATATTGTGTAGTTCTTTATATAGATCTCTAAATGAAACCTTTTCATAATTGTTCAGAGCTGAGGTGCCTCTGTTTGTGTGCATTTCACTCAAGACAACTACAGGCGAGTAAAATAGCTTTTCTCTCTGCATTCATTTGTTGTGAGACAGGAGCATTCATACTCATGCATATACAGAAGAGAGCAGCAGACATGACGTGGATTATTTCAAACCCAGCATGGAAAGGAGGAGCTGGGTTGGAGGTGGAGTTCAAACGAGCTTGCAGAGGTGGCAGCAGCAGCTGTACAGAGGCTAAAGCGACTTAAATACCCCACTTATTCAATTTGCCATTCAGATGTGTAGACAAGTATGAGCTGAGTAACAGACTCATATCTTACTCTTTACTTTTACTCAATTTAAAATAAGTCTTGTGTAGTAATTCACTTTATGTCAGTGCATAACTTGCACTTCTAATTTTAAACCAGTAAAAATAAGACTCCTGTGTTCCTGAGCTTCCCCCGCAGAGAAGGAAGAAGTCGTTGTATACTTTGTTCTACCTGCGATGTTGAGCAGAAGAGACACACAAGATGAAACGAGTGGCAAAATGTCAGTAAATCCTACTACACTGAGACTGCACTTTGCAAACAGCTTTAAAGGGATGGGTTCAAATGCACTTACCCGCACATGCAGCTGGTCCGGCTACCAAACATTTAATAGAAAGGCTCAGATTACAGTTCACAAAACGGGAGCGTGACTTTGTTCTCTGCTGAGAATGACTGTACGTCACTATATGTTGTCAGTGCAAATGGGTTATATTACAAACTGTTTAAGCTGCTCTTAACTTGATCTGTACATGCACAGCTGCACTGCTCTGATCAAATGGAAAGACTGTGGAGGAAAAACAAAAACAGTAGTACTTGGAGCAGAGTGGGGTCAAGTGCTGTTTGCTCAATGATTTCTGCTACCACATATCAAAGAATAAAACCGCTGTCAAGTGAAGTTAATGAAGGAAAGAGATGCACTGTGAAACTTTTTGTCCTTATCATATTATCACATTGTAATGTGTGTTAAACAAATGCTTGCTGGCCCAACAGGCTGAACATTATGTGAAACATGTTCTCAAAAGCCCCACCCCCCTTTTTTCTTTTTTTAAATGAGAAAAAAAAAGTCATGTGAGTATTGATCTGCCTAGTATTGGGACCTAGCTCTCTTTACCTGTGAGACTGTCAGCTTTTAAGTTGTCCCACTTCAGTTATACACAGGTAAAATAACATTAACATCCTTCATGACAGAAGGTGTTATACAGATGTGTGTAACTCTGAAGGCCCCTAAAGTGCTTGTGCGAAGGGCAGGGTAGGAGGCATTCACCTAACACAAAACCCTAGGAAGCGTCATGTGACTGTAATAGATTAAAAGTGGCCAGACTGGGAGAGTTTGTTTGATATAACAGCCAGCTTTTCATAGCCTTCCTTATTTGCTTATTTGTGTATGTATGTGGTTTTAATTCTCACAGTGGCAGCTTGTTTGGATACAATAAAAGAGCTCATACATGTTACTCATCTTTTCCATGCAAATCGTTTGAGTTTCCTCTTACAGCTTCCCTGTATTGACAGAATGCAAAATGCTACTGATCTACTGCAGAGGATCAGAACTATGAGGCTTATCTAAATTATTATGGAAGAATTTGTAAACATAGACTTAACAGTGGACAAAGGATTAACTTTCATATAAGTGCAAAGGCTTGAGTGTGACCGTCTTTGCTCAGCTCCACTGGTCTTGCTCAGCTTCATATTATAGCTTTAAACCTGTTATTATTTGGGATAGAGAAATGTGGTTTACATAATTAAACAGCATGTAAAGAATCTCCCAGGGTACGCTTTCAAAACTATGCATTTTTAAATAAACGTTCGTGCACACCCCACTTTCTCAGGGAGCAGCAGGGGGATCTAAGGTATGCAGGCATGTGTGAATATTCTTATAGATGTGTATGTAGTGAACTATAATGATGTGTACCTCCATTTATTCAGCTAGCCATGGCACTCCTGTAACTCACTGGGGAATCCTAACGTTCTCATGTGTGTCTTTACAGGCCGCTGGGGCTGCCAAGAGCTGAAACCATATATATACACAACCCCAGTCAGGAAGTTCCTGTCACACTGCTGTCAATGTTTACATCCAGCAGGCATTTTTACATACCTTCCTTTCACAGAAGAGTAAGTCCATAGAAGATTCTTAACAACTAGTGATGCTTAGAAATAATTGCAATTGAAGTAAAATGTGTATCTTGTTCAAATAACTTATTGCTTTGTGTTTTCTCTGTACCCAGGTGATCCCTCCTAGGGGGAAGGCATCTTTTAAACTAATTTTCCTCCCGTCTGAGGAGGGCAATATAGAAAACACATTATTTATAAACACATCGGCCCATGGGCTGCTGTCATACCAGGTGAGTTGCAGACGTGTTTTTTTTACCCTCACTTCGTGTCTCCAGATAAGGGGATAAGCATTTGCTTACTGTTTGCATGCTATTGTTTTATCGCAGTATGTGTCCTTGTATGAGCTTACAAACAGTCTCGGTCATGTCAGCTTTTGTTATTCTCTAAGAAAGTGTTATCCAAAATAGAAGCTGACCAGACTGCTGGTTTCATGCTTGCTTCGTCCCACGTGCACACGCTCACACGCAAGTCAAAACGCTGATCTTTGTGCCATTAGAAAGTTGAGCATGCAAATTATGTTTAATTCAAAAATTGTTTGCAAAGCATGGCTGAGACTAAAGAAATAAAGAGAAATAATGCTGGTAGGAGAAAGCGTTTATTTATTCAGGGCTCCGCTGTTACCTCGAGGTAGAAAGCACGCGGTTTCATAAATTATTTTTTTTTGTGTGTATTTGAGGCTTTAATTATTTCACTGAAAATGTTTTTGCATTTTACTGCAGCTCTGCAAGCTCGAGTTAAAGTAGATTGCTACAGGGAGAAGAAAAATAAAGTCTGGTTGTGAGACCACTTTAGGGTTTATCTAACCTCAGCTTGCTTAAATACTGTAGCCTTTGGTTAGCTTTGTCAGAGATGTTTGCCTTTCAAGGCTCGGCTTAACTGAAAATTGTGTCACTTGCAATTGCTGTATTTGAAGCAGGATCAGTTAAGTTGTAAGTTGGATGTCAGACATAATTGGGCTCTACACTGAAACCAAAGCATGCAGAGACTGCCCACAGAAATCCAAAAGTCTTAAGTCTGTGTAATGACGGTTGTCATAGGCAAGTCTCGACACTCAACAGCCATCTTGGCAACTCCTCTGGCATTTATTTATTACCAACAAAACTCAGTTTCCTGGTTTGATTATTATTAAGGAGTGGCTTTGGGAGTAAGGGTGTTCACAGGCTGCTGTTATTATCACAGCAGCATTATAAGAGTTTGACTTTATTTCAGGATATAATCAGGATCAAGCCATCACACCTGTGATTTTAAAAAAGATACCATAGAAACTTCTATGTGAAATTAAAGTTTGCAATCGGTACAGTGCCACAACAACGAAGTAAACATGAGCCAATAACAGGCCACTGTCTTTAATACAGTAATGTTTGCACTTGATAGTTTTGCATAATTTTCTTCATAGTTTAAACATATAGTGGAGCTATATTCAACCAGTTTGCCTTTATTGTTTTTGAGTTCTTCCATGTGCATTCAGACTGGAATAAATCATCCCAAACACTCGTATGTGTTGATGACACTTGTTTGTGTACTTGCTGATGATGTTTCTTAGTATAAATGTTAACTGCTTGTTTTTCAGGTATTTGGTGTGGGAGAAGACCAGGGATCATTAAAATCTGTCCAAAGAAAGGATAGTGTGCTAATATTCCCTCACATCCAGAGCATTAAGCTGACCCAAACTCAGGTACTTTCTTGAATGTCTCTGTGTTTTTCTGTGGAGGACACACAGAGTATTGAATAAGAGCTCATCATTGGAAACAGCTGATTTTCCACTTTCCTGCCAACGCTGATAAACAAAATTGGCTGCAAAGATACAAACAGGAGCTTTGTTATGCACACTGGCATGAGCTAGGTCTTATTAAATTATGAATGTGTTTGGCGTCAGCACAGAACTTGATAGAAAAAAAAAAAAAGCTTCTTTTTTAACATTTTTAATTAAAAATGTTAATGTTTGCTTCCAATGTAACAGACACTTGCTTTCAAATCAAATTAGCCACACAGAAGCATTCATTCGTACACGCTTCACAGCGACGCAAAACCGAAAACCAATGAACAACTTCTGTATAGTTTTTGAAACAAGCTGAGGCAGTGAAAGTGTGTGTCTGTCTTTGTCTGTGTGTAAGAGGCATCTGAAAGGCGTGTCCGCCTCCACAACAGGAAGTGGGGTGGCAGTTGCAAAATGTCAGCTGAGCGAAGTGCAGAGACTTGTGTTCACTCAGTCACACAAACGGCTGCCAAAGCTGCATGCACGATTTTTTTCTTTCTATCTCTCCCCCACAGTGTTCATGTATATGTGTATTTCTTTTTCTTCTTATCGCACACAAATTGTAACATTTGCACCAACTTTACAATTTTTTTGCAATATTTTTTTTCTTTGTGGTGTTATGCTTCATGTTGTAGCCGATGTTTAAGTCTTTTTAGTGCCGTTTAGGTTCTTATTCCATGTTATGTGCATATGAGGTTGAAATAGTGTTTTTCACTCTGTCTTGCAACTTTGTAGTGACTTCCCCATCTGAGCTCATTCCCACTTTACACATAATTGCTTAAGCACTTCAGTGCCAGGACTTTCAGTTTTGTTCTGTTCTGTTGCTTGAAGTTCAGCTCAAATCTGTAATTAGGTACATGCATGTATGCTTACTTTTACTTGATGTTCTTTTGTCACACCTTTCCCAGATCAGCGGCTCTCAAATCAGTGTAAACAAAGTGGATTGGTCATTGTTTGTTTATTTACCTTGAAAAAGTGTGGTCTTTATACACCAAATTGTTGCACTCTGATATGTTAAAGTACAACTTCAAGAAAGCTGCTCTAAACTTTGTATCCTGTTGTGCACCTGTTGGGATTACAGTACTGCAATGCAAATGCTTTTACAGCAAGTAAAAGAAAAAGGCTGTTTAACCTGTGACCATTGCTGTTGCTCTTGCAGGAAGATGCCTCCAACATCACTATACTGGGTCTACTCCTGGAGTGCAGCTTACCGAAGAGTTGGAACAGTCCACAGGTAATTTGTCTCCATCTGTTTCAGTAGTTGTCGAGCCTTTTCAGCTGACACGCTGCTCTGGAGAATCATGTTTTACAAGTACAGGGATTCGCGTGCCTGGATTTTAGACCTCTGAATTTAGAGGTTCTGGGAAGATCTTGGCACATTACTCCAGCTCAGAATGGTTTTAAACACACCTGAAAATTCAGCAGCTTCTCTCAAGCACTGTTGTTGATTTTAAAATCCTAGATATTCTTGATTTGCAGTTACTGCAAGCATTTGAAAATATCAAAAGAAAAGCACGATGCTATGAGAAGAAGCTTAGGGCAAACTTTGTGGAAATAAGGAGACATAAATAGAAAGGCAGTTAGCCGCGTACTTGATTTTTTTACGATGTGTGATCTTGCACCATTTTTAGTTCACCCCTACTTAGCAAAATCGGAGCTGAGCTTCAGTCCTCTTGAGCAGAAGGCCTTCCAGTCTTAAACGTCCAACAGACAGCCGGGCTCGTCATCTGAGCGCCTTCTGTTTTCTACAGAAGCCCTGGGGAGAGGGAGATCTCTTGCCAGGCTTTTAATTGCTTTCTCAAGAGACCTTATAATCGAAGAAGTGCACATGAAGTGAGAGAAGACGGCTGCAGACACAGACAACTACGCTGTCATATTAATACAAACTGAAATCTTTCTCGTGTGCTGTGGCGTGAGTGCCCCGGCCGTAACTTTTGGCTCGTATCCAGGACCGACACCTGCTGCTCAGTTCTTTTTCAAGTCTACTTGAACAAAATGGGCTTTGGGTCGGAGTCGCGGCTGCGTACAGATCAAATGAGCCCAACAGAAGTTACCAGCAGTCTTGGTTTCTCGGGATTAGTTTTGCTTTTGCAGGTCTTGATCCCCCAGTGGCACCAAGCCATAGTATCTGTCTGCAGTTCGTCAAGTGGTGATTCACCCACTGAGACGATCCCTGGTTTGTAGTGAGATTTGCACTATCCCACTACTGATCTGTCAACTTTAAGAGGGTGTTAGTAACAGGGAGGGTGGTAGCAGTTAACAGACTGGCAAAAGTGGGCATCTAAGTCAGCGTATGTATTTAGTCTCTGTTCCCGCTTGTTGGATTTTGTTTTAAATTCTCAGATTACTCGTCATTGTTCATGTGCTCCTTATTTTGTCCTTGTGTTTGGTGCATGACTGTATGCTTTTCCTGTTCTGTCCCAGGGGTCCTGCCTCCAAAGCGAGGAGCGTCTCAGTCTGCAGATTAATCTGTCGGCGCGTGGTGACCAGCCTGCTGACCTGGACAAGCTCAAGCCCTATGTCATTGAGCACATTTTGGTCCTACTGGTGGCCCCTGCTGCTGAACAGGATGCATCCGGTGGGTGTCTGCGACCTTTCTGATTCATGCCCTGAAGGCAATTCACACCGCAAGCGTGCCACGCTGCACGACCTGACTCTGACTGTCGTTCATAAAACAGTATTTCAGTATGAAAAGAGAAACATGCACTGGTATTTTATTTATTTATTTATTTCAGCCTACACATGAATTACATCATTGAATGTTTGTGTGATGGAGCTCTATCAAAGCAAAATAATGTTTACTTTTTAACAGATTTAACCATAACAGAGCTTCTATGTTTCCTGTGGAGTCGCTTCCATTTTTTTAAACGTATTAGTTTAACTAGAGAAGGAATACAATTAAAAGACTTTGATTATTTTGCAGTTTTGAAAGAACTGTCTAATGAGAGGCATGGGAAATATGACAGCAGTCCTGATTTTGTTTTCTTTCTCTGGTTTTTGCACCAAATCAGGGGCGAAGGTTCAAATTATTTTGGCCACAGTTGTGTACACAGCATCAGTGTACAGTTCCCGTGATTAGTTTGAACCATTATTGTTTTTCAGAACTGCTTTCTGAAGTATTTTATTGTACTTACCTGTTTTCTGATGTCGCTTTGTTTGAGCTGTCATCCTCATTCTGTTGTATTACACATGAATCACATTTGTATACATTATTCTCATTCCTCTTTGCTTCTTCCAACAGGGGAATCAAAAATAAGAGTTTATATGTTAAATTCTGGAGGGAAGAAGCTCTATATAAAGGTGAGAGTTCTGCCTTGTTGTACAACAGTCAGCGAGTAGAATTATTGCAGCTCTAAAACGTTGTTTTATGTCTCCAGGACATGCAGGTGCTATCAAAAGTAGAGGCTAGCTTGGACTTTAATCAGGTTCTTTTGACACCAGAAGCAAAAAACTTCACTGAAGTGGCTACACTGGCCTGCAGAGGTGACTACTTATTTAAGTTGCAATAGTTTGCTCTAAGCCCGTACCGATTCTTCTGAGTGAAATTGTATTTGTATTTTCTATCAGGCTCATTGCCTGGCCTCGACCAGAAATGTATAAGTCATATCAGTTTGAAAATTATGGGAAACAGGACAGCCTACAGCTTCCCTGGACTACATGTTCCACACAGGTAACATGGAGGAATTTTGTAATCATCACAATAAACGTATATCTGATCTGAAACAACGTAGCCCCAGAAATAGTTCATTTAAGTGTTTTTAAGGTACTAATAAACACAGACAAGTATATCAATGTATATCATCTATATTTTCCTTCTGGGGTCATTTCTATACTAATGTTTTTATTTCTTTCTTCAGCTGGCCTGTTGGGGATTTGTTCAGCCTGTTCCAGATGAAACAAAGAGCTGCTAACCAGGTGGACTTGTGGCTCAGCAACCCCTTCCCTGTGCCTCTCATTGTGTTGAATGCAAGCCTCTCAGAGAAGCTGCAGGGGGTAATGAAGGTAGACATGCACTACTGCAACATGTGATGATAGGACAGCAGTTTTTATCACACGATGATCAAATTTGCGCCAGGTTTTGACCATAGATTTTGACCTGTAACAAGTTATTCATTCATCATATGGATTCTAAACAAAGTGGAAGATTTAACAGATTATCTCTGCTGCCCCCTGTCTGTCAGGTGATGCACTTCAACACTCCACTGACAGTTCCTCAGGGCTGCTGGCACGTCCTGTCCCTCCAGCTGCTCAGCAGGGCCCTGCCTGTTAACCAGGTCTCCACCCTGAGTCTGAATACCAGCCTGGGCACAGCACTGCAAGTTCCACTGTACTTCTATCCTAATCCTTCCAAGGTAAAATAGCAGTTTCAGTGGTGAGTAGGTAGTGTGTTTGGGTCGGGCATTTGTGTAGAAATTAAAAGTTGTATGTTTGCCATCAGGGAGAGGTGGTGTTTGAGGCGGAAAGAGAGTGTGGACGTCCTTGTCCTCTTAGACTATCTGAAACAGGTAAAACTTCTCTCTTTCTTTCTTTCTTCCTGTGATGGAAGATGTTATAATCCAAGTTATTTTCTGCTGTGTTTTATTAGGTCGCTCAGAGTGGCAACGCTCTCTTCTTCCAGATTTTTCCCACTCGTCTTGGGCTGTGGACAGCAAACTAGCAGCTGAACTCTGCTCTCGATGGCAGAGCCACAAAGACAAGCTGCCTTGCAGGTTATTCTTGAATTTAACGCACACACAGAAACACACACTCCTGCGCTGTGTGCTTTTATATTCCATCAGCGGTCAGCATTAGCATAATTATTCATGTAAATATGTTCGTCTTGTCAGGTGGCCGAGACTCCCAGTGGAGGCATCGTCTCTTCTGGACTTTGGTGCTACTCCTGTCAATGAGAGCAAGGTCGGTTATGTTTGTTTAATGAAAATACAGCATTTATTTTTTATTAGTTGTACATTTTAAGATTTTTTTTTTAAATTTAGGAAACATTTATTCTTAACAAGCATTTGTCTTATAAAGGAAAATTTTTTTTTTGTTCCAGGTTAAGACGTTCATGCTGAAGAACCCTTCGTCTTCAGTGGTTTCTGTAGAGATTCGGGCCCTCTCTCTGTACCCTGCTCCCCTGGAGGCTCTGGACCTTCTAACCAAATGGTACATTGTCAAGTTATTGTTGCAGTTTAGTACACGGCTGTTTGGAGTTTTGATGCCGCAGCACCTCCTTCTACTCCACTTCTGAAGGTGTTTTCTTTGTTTGGATTGGCAGGTTTAATATCAGCCCTCTCTCTGTTAACATCAGCACAACAGAGTTCTCTCTGTTGGCTTCTTCCTCCAAGGTAAGCCTCGGAAAAACTCCTCAAAATAAAGCTGTGCCACTGTCTCATGTTCCTTTCTTTGACTAATCCTTTCCGTTTCTTCCCTCCTGTGTGCATCTGTACAGGTGGGTAAGAATATGGAAGAAAAAACCGGAGTCTTACGTCTGCTGCTGCAGCCCTGGGAGTCCAGAGAGGTTGCTGTGGTTTTTACTCCCTCTGAACACAAACCCACCACCACCATTCTTATCATCAGGTATTCATTGATAATAGTGTTAATGGATTTGATTGTGTTTTCTGGGTGCATATGTGCTGAGTTTTTTGTGTTCCATAGACATTTCACAAATCCGTTTTCCGCCATTTTTGTGGTACCCGGTTTGGTACAAAAGTGTAGTGGAACGTGTTTTGTAGCCAGTTTTTAAAAAGTCGGTAAGTTGTTTGTTTATAACACTGAAGACTAAATGTGGCATGATTTAAGTGTCTCTTGATTTCCTATTTTAAGTTTCGACGTCTGAGTTTGTGTGTTTTTAATCTTTTTTTCTTTCTTTCTTTTTTTTTTCAGGAACAACCTGACGGTGTTTGACATGGTGATGGTGCAGGGCCACGGGGCTAAAGAGCTGCTAACAGTCGGGGGGAAACTGCCCGGTCCTGGGGCCTCTTTACGCTTTAATGTTCCTCAGTCAACGCTAATGGAGTGTCGTGATGGTGAGAGTGAAGTTTATCAGCTGTCATATTGATGTAAATTTTAAGCTAACGTACGATCAAAATCAGGCTAATGGGCATTATTTCTGACGCTTACAGGTCTGCGCAGCAATAAGCCCCTTTTTGCCATCAGAAAGAGCTTCAAGGTGGAGAATGCCGGCGAGCTTCCCCTGACGGTCATGTCAATGAATATAAATGGTTACAAGTGTCAGGGATTTGGCTTCGAGGTGCTGCAGTGTCATTCCTTCAGCCTCGATCACAACAGCTCCTCTGAGCTCACCATAGCGTAAGTGGAATTTCACACCCCTTTCCTTCATGACTTCCCCTCATTTAACTTTTTGGGTTTCATAATGTGGTTTACTTTGCTGGTTGCGCAATATATTAGTTGCCCAATATCCTACTTCTCTTGTTATGTATTTATTTTTTGCTATTTCTCTTCCTTTTTTATATTCTTGCACAATATGTCCTGAATATGTCTTCCTCTCCTTTTTTAAAAATCTCATCATTTTGGCTCTTTTTTTAATCATTTTGCCGTTTGTTTCTCTCTCTGCCTCTACCTGTCCGCGTCTTCAGGTTTACCCCAGACTTCACCTCATCCTGGGTCATTCGGGACCTCACCCTTGTGACATCACGTGGCACTTCTTTCCCTTTTACCCTCAACGTGACGCTTCCCCATCACATGTTGCCCCTCTGTGCCCAGGTGGTTCCTGGCCCCAGCTGGGAGGAAACTTTCTGGGTGGTCACCCTCATCTTCACATGGTCAGTAACAGTAATTTGTGAGGAGAAGCGGATGCATCGGGGAACATTTATTGATTGGGGTTTAGTTTTTGATTAACTTGTAAATTTTTTCGGATCTCTGTTTTTGTTGCAGTTTCTCCTTGTTTGGTGTGTGCCTGATGGCCTTTTATCAAGCACAGTTTATCCTGCATGAGTTCTCTGCACCGAGCAGCAGGAGCAACCACAACTCTGTCTTGTCCCGGGAAAATGGTTCAGTCAATAATATCACACCTAATGGAGTACAGTATGTAGATTTGTCTTCCTCATTTATTTATGTAGACCAATCGTAAACATAGCAGGAAAACGTTTTGGTGTTAAAACACTCTAAATAGTCAAATGTCTGTCTGTGCAGTAAAACAAAAGGCAGTTGTAAGACCTACGTGGACACCTGCCACACATCCGACAAAGGTAAAGGCCGCGGGTCTCCAGCCTTAGCCAACAGCCTCGCCCCTCGACCTCAGTCCTCAAAGAAGGGCTCCTCAACCACACCCTCCCAACAACAGAAGAAATGCAAGGTTTCACTCTATTACTCCAAATATAAACCCAGCTCATCCACAGCATCAGCTGGTGCTGTGACAGTGGACGAAGAGCTGGAAGACCTGAGACCAGACCCTCCCCTCACTCCCGACACCGACGTCTGCAACAACAACAACGAGCCAGCTTTCATCAATGAGATGGAGAAGATGACAGCCCCAGACTTTAAAGAAGTCGTAGAAGATACAATGCCAGCAGCGGTTATGTTTCCCATGGAAATACCTGCTGGTTTCCCAGATAATGTCACACTGGGTCCAGGACCCAGACCGGGCCTGTTAGTGTGCAGTCCCATAGAAAACACTGAGCACTATGCAGAGAAGATGGAGTCTGAGAAAAGGGACAGTTCTGAAGTCGAGGTAAAGGAGGAGTTTTTGTTAGACTGCTGCATTTCTGTTTAATTACAATAACAAATTCATTTCTCTTTTGACTTTTATCATCAAAGAGATTTCTATAGAAAAAAAAAAAAACCCAACTGTCATCCCTGTTTGTTTACCCCGTCTAGCTGAGAGACGACTGCAAAGGACAGAAAAAGAAAGCGCAGAGCACAGAGTCTGGCACTGCAGCAGGGAATAATAAGGGAAAGAGGAGCCGCAGGAAGACTGAAAATGTCTCCAGGTAATACACACGTACTTAACCAAAGCAACACTTAATGTTTTTAAAGCTCGTGATGAAAGATACCTTAAGACATATCTTTGACGTTTAATGTAAAAACAAGCAGACACTCAGTTAACCCAGTAATATAAATATATATAATGTGTTGTTTTGGGGGGGGTTTTGTTGTTGATTTGTCTCCCAATTACTGTTGTAGCGCTCCCGAGCACAACATGCAAGTAACACCAGAGAGGGAGAAGGAACCTGTTTGGAAAACTGCGGACTTTGTCAGTGGACCCCGCAGCAGGAACCGCTCCACCAACAGCTTCAAGACAGAAGCACTGAAGCCTGTGCAGACTGCTGAGAGCCCACTCAAACAGAACGGTGGGCACAAATAACTGACTCGGCCATTACCGAGCTTCCCTTAAATGAAGCTACTTTGGTGAGGAAAGTCGATTCTCATTTCGCTGGGCTTTGTTCCTGCCAGGTGTGTGTCCTGCTCGCACTCGGAAGAAGTGTACTCCAGAGTGGCGCGTGGGCAGCGTCTGCGAATCAGGCTCAGACTCAGGCAGCTCATCGGGCAGCGTGAGGGCCAGCAGAGGGAGCTGGGGCAGCTGTAGCAGCACCAGCAGCATGGAGGGAGACAAGGACGCCAGTGCCCGGACACACCGCTCCACTACCTCATCTAGAAAAAGTATGGGGCGCTTACCTTCTCTTGAAAAGAAACCCAACTCAAATTGTTTTGTTGCAGTGCTGCTTTTTTTTGGGTTTATAGCGGTGCTGTCTCTGCAGCCAGCCTCACACTTTCTCAGCTGTTGAGTGAATGCGTGTAATGTAGGAAACTAGTCAGTAAAAGTCTTCTTATAATAGATGAGAACTGTAGTTTGCCACTTTTTAACATTAGTCAGTTTGTTTGTTTTTCCAGGGGACTCCATGCAGTACAGTGTGTACCCAAAAGAGGTTGACAGCTACCAGCCCATTAATGCCAACTATAAGACTAAAAGGTACAACAAGAACTGGTTCTGATTAGTATCAATATAACATTTCTTTTTCTTTTTTTAATCTTTTTGTTTGCCAACTTAAACAAATACTAATTTATCAGTCTGTAATTTGTATTCCAGAGACTTTGTCAGAGGTGGTCATTCATGTGTTTTTTACTGTGCTTTCATAGGATTTGTACAGTTTGTAATGCCAAGAGCTGGATTTAGGTTATCTTGTGGTTTATTCAGACGCAGTGTAAGTCGTAACGTTTGCCTTTCCTCTGTTCAGCATGAACAGCCTGTACCATAAAGACCAATGCCAAAGCCAAGAGTCCACCAGGCCCAGCTTGACCTCAAGCTTTGCTGCTGCTGTTGCTGCAGGAATGGACCAGAACACGGGTAAAGGCTTAATCGTTTATAGCAAAAGCACACTTTTTGAAAAGACAAAATGTGCAGTAAACTCGTCTTCTACAACGGTTGTGCGTCTCGTCCGTTTTTGTAATCGTTATCGTGTCCTCTCCTCACAGATGTGACAGGTCAGTATCTGCCTGAAGATACGTGGTCAGCTCCACCCATCCCCCTCACCAGTGAGTTCAGATACAACACCACCGAAGCAATGCGCTACATACCACCAACCACCGCGTCATTCCGCGGGTGAGTATTTGAAGATGTTATGGAAACACTTGGTTAATGGTGCTTCACTCAGTTCCAGTAAATGAACTGTCTGCGTGGGTCTTTATGACGGCACCAAAGAGAGGGCTGGAGTTAGTGGAGTCTAAAACAAATCTAGTGTCCGTAACAGACTCTTGGATTCATAAAGTGATTAAAAACGATAATAGAAGATAGATAGATAGAAATGGAAATAACTTTACAAATGTGAGCATAAAGCGGCTTTTCACCTGTGGATAATCTGCATATTCATCTCAAAAGTTTGGTGTTACTCACCCTTTTCTGTAAACAGAATCCCTAACTGAGTAAGCACATGCTTGAATATCTTTCCTCTGCTGCTGCACTGCGTATTTGCTTTTCTGTAGATTAGTGTTTCAGCTTCTTTGACTCTGTTAAAAGTTTCCTCCTCTCCTGCAGGTTACGTTGGAATAGTGCCAGCAGCCACTGTAACAGTTCCTATAACTACTATCCGGAAAATGGCTACATAGGTACGAGCTCATGATAAGCACTTTGAACCGGTTACGGGTTCCCATTGCTTTGTAGAAGATCAGCTATATAATACTGTAACCAACAAATAATGCAAAGGCTAAACGTCCCTGCTGGTTCAAGTCTGAGTTGTTGTTTGTTATCACTTTGCAGGTAATGGAACTTTTACAAGTGGTTTTCACAGTCAGGAGGGCCAGAACATGCACAGCAATCAGACCATCTGGAGTGACGAGCAGCCTCAGGAATCGCCCTCAACCTGGGACACAGCAGCCTGTGTGGGCAGCAAGGTGACGCCTCATAATACTCGAGTCAGATGGTTAACGCGGGGGTTCTTAAAGTTTTCATGACTCGGTGCCAATTTAGGGAGAAAGCATCTGGCTGAGGGCGGCAAAGGAAAGATGCACCAATTACACCACAAAGTTTTGTTTTTAATTTAATAGCAGCACTGTAGGGCTTTTCTTTTCCATCATGCCTGTGGTAGGCTGAGAGGCAGTAATCAGTTCATTTGCAGATATTCTGTTTCAAAGTGCAAATGTTACTATGAATTCGTGGTTTTACATCTTTTGCTTCAAAGAACGGTGGTTTTTATCTGTAATTGTATTTTTGTACCACTTCCAGTGGCTGTTTCAATTACTCACACTAATTGTACTTGGAGATATTATTTTATGTCCATTATGTTATATATGACAGCAGTTTGTCTTAATGATTCCTTTTGTGATATATTTTCTATACACTGGGGAAAAAATTGTTTTTATAGCACACAGGTTCTCTAAATACATTTCTTTAGTTTCAATAACCAGAGTCAAAACACTACTTCATGATTCATCGTGGTGGTGCAAACAAATGACAGTAAAATTACCTGAAATCAATGACTTCAGCTGCAGTCAGTCGAGGGGAACAGATTGGAAGTTTTTTCTTAAAAAAAAAGAAAGAGAGTATTTATCATTTTTTCTGCACCATGTAAAGTTACTTTTTGTTTACTCACTATAATATTTTCATACTTACATTATTCTGATTACATGTTTATAAGGGGTGGGAGTGACTCGCAGTGTTATACTAACAGAACGCACAGCAAAGATGGTATGGCAGCTTCTGCAACCAGAGCAGCCACTGCAACTACAGCAGTAACTGAACTGCAGCAACTAAACCTGCCGTGAGGCCTATAAATAAACCATGTAAAGATGACACATGAGGGGTTTCAGTCCCCTAAAGCAAATACACAGTTGCACTTCTGTAAATTGGATACATAAAGCAACACAGAGAAGTTTTCTAGCACAACTGGGTGGTGTAGTTTGCCTTACAGTACTGCAGAGGCATCGTCGCACTGTAGGTATAAACAAACACACTGTTTTATCTCTGATAGGCTGGAGATGGTTAAGATGCTGATACATCTGTCAAGATTACTCTTTAAATAAATGTGTGATGGGTGATAAAACCCAGTTGCGGTTCCAGTTTAAACTTCGAACCTTAGATCAGTGGTGTCAAACATAAGCCGTAGGGATCAGAATCGACCCAGCAAAGACTTCAAGCCGGCCGACTGGACAGCTTTAGAAAAGTGCACAGATTTTGAGCTTTTAGCTGTATTTTCTGATGTTTTACAGCTTTTCCTATTGATAAAGATCCATCTTCCCCCATTGACATTCACACTACATGTGGCCTACAGTGTAAGACGAGTTCGATGTCCCTGTTCGAGATGTAAGCTGGATGTGTGTCGATTGGATCAGTGTAATTACACCTCTGACGTCTGTGTTCTGACTTCTGATCATTTTCAGAAAGTAATCAGCTCTGTGCAGAAATAAGGAAGCAGGGAATCTGGGTTAAAGAGTATGTTACTGTATTTAGGATAGAATCAGCTTCTCTTCTGTTTGTAGCCTCTGTTTCGTGTAGCTACACTAACACGGAGGGGGTGACGCTTTGATTTAATCCTGACATAAAAGAACACACAGTGACAGACGACAAATTTAGCTCCTTTCAAATTAAAACCCAGTTCACATCTTTCTTTTGGTTCTTGTTAAGTTTTAGTCATAGTTGTGATCTACAGAGGAACATACATGTTTCCCATAAACCAGTCTAAACAGACAGGCTCACATGCAAGCTAACAGGCTGGATAAGAGAAAGGGAAGTTCATCTTGAAGACAGAAGAGTACAGGAGACTGCGTCACGTACATCTTTACCGAGGGTAAAAATAGGGCGGGGGTATTGCTCTGTTATATAGATGTGTGGAGTCAAATACCCTGGATAGGACACCAGAGAGTTAAAAGAAGAAAAAGAGGCATGCTGCTACAGCAGCTGGTTTATTTCCACCAGTCCAGTCTGTGTGGCAGAAATGAGCAACACGATTAACACGGTCTTTTGGCCTTTTGTTGTTGTTTCTTTTAATCCAGCATCCTGCACAGCTATTTATTTGTCAGGCCCGGCCTGTGAAGCGGGTTGGGAAGAGTTGGCTACAAAAAGAAAAGGAAACATTAATTCTTTACCCCTTGAAAACCTATTAGAAGTAACCCTCAAAGCACTTTCCTGAACTGAGTGGTGACTCATATTTCAGGCTGCTTATAGATCGAAATAACTGGGTGGCCTCTGCCTATGCAGCTACCCTTGGAAAAATCCAGATACGATTCTAATGGTTGTTAAACCACATCTTTATTGATATATACTGAAGTGTCAGTGCGTAAACATCTGCTGCATCAATGACAAATGAGTTTATACAGATGTTAACAGTATTGTATACATCTGAGCATTTCTGTGACTCACTTTGGTTCAGTAACACTTCAGCTAGATCTGAGAAACTTACTCAAATTCTTTGAGGTATATTTGTAAGACTGTGTAGAAGAGAAGAGGATTATCACATAACTCATAAAGATGAGGGGAAGTGTTGCCGTCTTTGCTGAACTGGAAAGGTCATTTTGTTTTTGCTGAAAAGGAGAGACAAACAGCAGCCAGGTCGTCACTGTGGGGAACAGATGGTATCAGAGTGCAGTGAAAGGTGAGGTCAGAAACTGTCGACCCCTCCTGACAACGTTTTTCCTCTCTTCCGCCCCCACAGCCATACTTCTCGGGTACCCGCAGTCTCTCCCCCATGTCCAGCCTGTTTGGATCCATCTGGACACCCCAGATCGAGCCCTACCCGAGCCACTTCCAGCCCGAGCGATCGGCCCCGGTGTCCCCCATCACCCCGCCTCACTCCCCCTTTACTCGGGAGCCAGTGGGGGCCTGCGGACCGCTGCAGTACTCCAGCTTCAACCCTTTCGGCCCGCACATGAACTTGGACATATGGAACTCTTCATCCAACCGCAGCTCCAACTCGCAGCTCTCCAACGACTCCGGCTACTGTGGAGATGTTTAAAACAAGTAAATACAGCAGAGCTTAACTATAATTGGAAACTTATAAGTCAAGAAAAGGAAATAAAAAAAGAATGTTCTTTTATCATTGATGGGGAAAATGTGAATATTGTTTTTCTTTTATGTTCCCATTTTCAGATGTTATATGTTGTGAAAGGTTAAGCATTTGTTGTATATTTTTCTAGCTGTTTTGCAGTTTTGATCATAGAAAATTAAAAAAAAAAAGTTTTGTACTTTAACTTCATGCGTCTTGTTTTTTAATTGACTTGTTTACTTGATTTTCCTTATTTATTTATCTTTACTTTCCTGTGACTTTCAATTAAGGGTGGGTTTTGATGATCAATTTATCGATTAAAATTGATTCTAGCTTGGATAACGTGATATCGATTCATTAAAATCCCAAATTGATTTTTTTAATATTAATTTATTTTGCCCAAAACGCCAGAATCTCAGGTTAAACCTCACAAAATTTCAAGAACCACCAACCAGCTAAAACAGTAAATGAGAGCAGGAACACGGATTCTGCACAAAGACGTAAACACAAAGCGCGGACCCGCGGATCAGAATCAGTGAGATGTCGCCTTTCTCACCCGACAGCACGGACACAGTCGGGGCTGAAAGCCGACAGCTCGCTGATTCTGATGTTTCGGCGGGTCCGCGCTTTGTGTTTAGGCCCTTTTTGCGCTGATTCCAAAGCTGTTAGTTTTATCTCTCTCCAAACAATATTGACCGAACCAGCAGCAAAAGAAGATCCAAACTACGCTTCACATAAACATCGTCATGGACTCCCTCTGACTTTTGCTGTTTTGCTTCCACCACAATAAAAATCACACTTCATGCACAGCTCTCTCTCTCTTGCTCTCTCAGTGTACTTCAAGAACAGTTTCCTGTCTAAAAATCTGTTTTCTGCATTATTCGCTTGCTTGTTACGCACAAGTCTATCATTGTTTACAGCGCTGTCAGCCGTTGTTTTCTTTCCTTTTACTTACTTCCGAAAAGAAAGCCTAATTTCTGCTGTTCAATACTGAACAAATTTAAACTTAAAATTATGCAAAATTGCAAAACGCTTTGCCGTGTTTCTAATCAAACCTCTGTAACTTTGCTCTGCTTCACGTCAGCAGCATCAGATAATGTTCATATGTTGATTAATGACTTTATTTCGTTTTTGCTCTACTGCAGAATATTTTTATAAAATCCCAGGCCAGGAAAATCGCCTTCATGTTTTTCTGTGTTTTATCTTCAGCTACTTTGACACAAAGGCCTCTGCTGTGATGCTCACACCTTTGATAAAGTCTGGAAAGTGTCATCTTCCTTTTTACTCTCAATCATTTGAATCACTTTTCTGCCCCTGGCTACAAATAATGAGTTTTACTCAGCTGAGCCGTTTTGATTCTTAAACGCAGAAAATATTTTAACTAAAACCAACTTTTGGCTGCTTCCTTTTTTACAGCAAGTCACCATAGCAGGCAGCTCCACGTTAGCTTGGGCAGATTTGTGGGTGTGGGGTGGAATTGTCATCAACCCACCTGGCCAGTGGATGTTGGTGAGCACAGGCACCCAACTTTGCGAACTCAAATGAGGTGATGTAGGATTTTCAAACCTTACCACAGATTCTTCTACCAAATATCGAGGATGAGTTTGTGTATTGATGATTTTGATCCTCAAGGTCAAAGGTCAGGTTTTTGTGAAACTAAAAAGACCACATAAATCAAACACCCAGGAAAAATCAAATCAAAAATGTGTTTGACCCATTTTATGATTTATGATTCGACCTCGATATGATCCAACTGCTAGGTGTATGCAGACATCTGAGATCCCTCAGACTACATGGATATTAGGAGGATCTAAAGTCGTGTGCCTGTGTGTGCATATACCTTAAAATCTGAAAAAGTGCATTGTATTTCTAAATATATTTCTAAATATAATTTATACAGATGTTAGGGAGATGTTTAATCCACTATACTAGAAATATTAACAAAACTAAACAAAATAAACAATCTAACACCAAACATGGACATGCACAAACACGTAATACAGTTAGAGTAACCTCAGCGGGCCTGGAGAACGGCATCTTTGCTGCTGTAATCTTACTGAGCACAACAACTTTTTTGTGGAAGTCAACATATTAAAAAAAATAAATAAAAGGAACGTGACTTCCCGTTCTCTAACTCTCATAACTATTTTTAAAACTTCAGTAAGTCATTGCCAAATACACAAATATTGTATGTCCCCATTTATATTTGGTGACACTTAAATTACATTTTATTTAATTCTTTTATCATAGCCAGTATCACCTTTCGCCAAACAACAATGCTGTTTGTTAGTGTGATTATAAAATTCAGTTTCTTTATTTTATCACAGGAGGCCTGAAACCTGTCCGGCGTTGGTTAAAAGAAGGCGCTGACATAGATTTACCCCATTTCAGGTGGATTACCTGTGCTTTATTTAACTTTATCAGGTGTTTTTTATGAAAAACAGCCCAATCTTCCATTTAGACCTACGTGGAAATGTATGATACTATAAACTCAGCATTGTGGCACTGACCATCACACACATAAATTCATACGCTGGTTATAATGTGGCACGCACAAGCTGACAAAGGCAGCCTAAAGTATAATGAATATAACGTTTATATTATCACGGTAATGATACACATTCCTTTTCTGTTCACATACAGCTCAATGCAGCCAATCATATGGCAACAACTAAATGCATTTACACATACAGACATGGACAAGACTCAGGTTCACAGTGAGCATCAGACTGGAGGAAAAATCTCTAGGATTGACAGAGAATGGTCCGAAAAACAGAAACTACTCAGTCAGTTCAGTTCTCTGGATGAAAATGTCTTGACCCCTGATGCCAGGGGTTAGAGGCAGGGGTGTTATAAATAATCAAAACTTTAAAAAAAAACCACCAAAGAAAAATAGACTAGGTGAAAAACCTTTGTGAACTTGGAAAGCTTAGGCTACTTCGTTTGAAAACGCATCATTTTCTCTCCTTTTTGGCCTCCCGTCCACACTGAGACGGCGTTGTCCTCAAGGAAAAACGCAGCGTTTGAAACGCATGCATTTCAAAACGGAGCTGCCCCGTCGCAGTGTGGACACTCTAAAACGCAGACTTCCTAAAACGATGACGCATTTTAGTCATGTGACGCATGCGCAGGACTGGAACGTAGGTGCTTTGGGCCGTTTCAACGTGGACGCAGAACTCTGAAAACGACTGAAAACGCTAGTGTGGACGCGGAGCTAGTGTGGACGTAGCCTAACTCACCTGATGAGGCAGCGATGAAGGTGTTTATTGAGACTCCGAATCTCTAAGACTGTGAGTCATCAAATTTCGACAACTTTTGTGTTTCAACTGTAATGTCTGCACTGATTTCCTAAATCTTACCTCTCACATATACCCTCCAAACAAACTAACTACAAATAACATTAAAATTATTAAAAACGAAACATTTTCAAACAATAAAGACGAAGCTAAAACGACAAACCCCACTCTGGCAACTAAAGTTAAACTGAATTAAAAACAAAAAGTCTGAAATGAAATGTAAAAGAATTCTTGCCGCACTTTGGGCCCATTAGTACATCAAGCATCGTTAATCACAGCGTACCCATTTTCAATGGCTGCTTCCAGCAGGATAATGCAAAATGGCACAAAGCTCAAATCATCTGAACCTGGTTTCTTAAACATGGCAGTAAGTTCACTGTACTCAGATGTCTGTTGCTTTATTTCTGGATCTCCCCTTCTAATGTGACAGGATGAATGTATGAGATAAGGAAATAATCGAGCCACAAATAAGAGAAGTGGTGAAGGACACTTTCACATCAGTCAGTGTCCTGACTGTGCAGGAGGAGGACGTGACATTTCATCTGTGAGTAAGACAGCGAATTTTTACCGAAGTTTTTTTTTTTCTTCATTTTTTCTTCTGTGCAGGGCTAAAGCTGGTAAAACCTGTTTTTAGATCATTTATTTAACACATTTTAATGCTGTGGTGTGTGTGTGTGTGTGTGTGTGTGTGTGTGTGTGTGTGTGTGTGTTCTGTGCTTGTTTAGGATGTCTGCTAAAATTAGTCCACGCATTAGCATTAGAGTTTATTTGATGATCAGTCAAACAGTCAAACTGTAATTTCCCCACCACATTACTTTATGACATTAGCACGAAGCCTCCAGCTGTGCTCCAAAGCTGTTAGCATGGCTGTTTCATTATTACATTGTGTCACACCAGCACCTGAAAGAAAAGCTCTGAGTTTGATTTTGTGTTTGTGTTTTGCAGGCACTCAGGAGAAAAAGTCATGAAGTTTCTCGTGTTTGTCCTGTTAGTATCTCAGTGCTCGTCGCTCACCAGTCAACAGTGTCACCACTGTGAACAAACATCCTGCGACTGCTCGAGCCAAAACCTTCGAGAAGTCCCTGCAGCCGCTTCAAAACTCATCACTGAGCTCGATCTCTCTTTAAACGCACTGGAGACGATAACGAAAGATGACTTTCTTTCATATGCCGCTTTGAGGGCTTTGTTCGTGAATAACAACAGGATCAAAACCATCCATGAAGACGCATTTCACCCACTGACTCATTTGGAGAAACTGGACTTGTCCTCAAACCAGTTGGAGACTTTGTCTTCTGGTTGGTTTCAGAACCTGACTTCTCTCCACTACTTGAATCTTTTGGGAAACAAATATTCAACACTTGGTCAGGGAAACCTTTTCCTGCCACTGAGGAGCTTGAAGACCCTCCATTTTGGAGGACCTTTCCTTCAGTCTGTCAGTAAAAGGGATTTTTCTGGCCTTTTTGGTCTTGAGGAACTTGTTTTTGAAGGAAATCATCTGCAAGTGTTTAACAGAGGGAGTCTGAGACAAATTGGACCCATTAGCCATGTAACACTTAGACTCAGTGGAGTATTTCACAGAGATTTAGCAGTAGTACGAGCTATATTGTTAGACGTTGTTCATCCAAACACAACAGTGACATTCACTGACACACAGTTTAACAAAAGTTTGCAAATGTTCCCACTTCACGTGGCCATCGAGCGTGGTGCTACAGGTCTTAGTTTTAAAAATGTGAACATGTCTGTGTCAGCTTGTGTACAACTTGTGAATATTTTTTCAGGCTCTGATCTGACTTTTTTTGCCATTGAAGATTCTCACATCTTCAAAAATGAAGAGGAAGTCCGTCTGCATCACATAAACCTGACCAGCTTGGATGTCATCGTCTTCAAAAACATTGATATTAACGTGTTCTACCGTGTTCCTGAACTCCATTTCATGCAAAATATACTGACTGTAGTAAGAAGGGCATCTATGATAAACACTATGTTGTTTGTCATTCCCTGCCAATCCACTATTCATTTCTCAGATTTGGAGTTTTTGGACATCAGTGACAACATAATCGGAGATTTGACACTTATGGAAATGATGTGTTATGGCATTGGTGTCCTTCTAAATCTCCGCACACTCAACATCAGCAAAAATATTTTGTCTTCAATCAACAGCAAACTCTTCACTAGACTAGAAAAGCTGGAAAACCTCGACATGAGTAGAAACTCATTTGACAGCATGCCTTCGACTTGTTCCTGGCCAGCAAGTCTCAAGTTCTTAAACCTTTCGTCAACTTCTCTTCCTGAGGTGACATCCTGCCTACCACAGAGCCTACAGATCCTTGATTTATCCAGAAATAAACTGACTGTCTTTAACATTGAGTTGCCGCTTCTCAAAGAGCTGTACATCTCTGGCAACAAGCTTGGAAATCTCCCAGATGGGCATTTATATGTCAGCCTCGCAGTTCTCTCCATTCAAGACAACAACTTGGCCAAATTCAGCAGTAAAAACCTGCATGATTACCAGAGCCTGAGGGTCCTGGAAGCTGCTGGCAACCCTTACGTCTGTTCATGTGACTTTGTAGGTTTCGTGACAAATGACTTGATGAACCACAAAACTGTAGTTAGACATGACTTAAAGTCTTACATCTGTGACTCTCCCGATGCAGTGAGGGGGGAGAGAGTGTCAGACGTGAAGCTGTCAGTGTTTGAGTGCCACACAGCTTTAGCGATTTCTTTGCTCTGCTTAGGCATCCTGGTGCTGTGTGTGCTCATTGCAGGTCTGTGTTATAAGTTCAGCGTTGTGGGGTTAAACGAAGGTGATCTGGATGGAGGCAAATGTGATGCCAGCAGTCGAGCAGCCGGAACTGCCGTTCTGACAGAACTTTGTCAAAATCAGGTTGCGGAAAGCGATGAACTCCAGGACGTACCTGGAGTCGCCTCACGACGAAGATCACATTCCAGCGTTCTGGCAAAGTCTGAGAACAGCGATGAAAACATCTGAAACTGATAATAAAGACAATCTATAAAAGGGTTTATACTTACAATTTTGATTGTACAAACACATAATTTACATTTTCTAAGCGCTACAATGTCAGGGACTTTATGCTACAAATATATTTTAAGATTATTATATTGTAGTATGATATTTTAAGAGTATTATCAAAGACAGCATGGCGTATTTTGAATGTAATTTGGTCAATCTTTTTTAAAAACTCAATTTTCTCAAGAATTCCCTTCATTTGACAGTAAAAACAAAGTACAGAAGGGTGCATATGGATCATTTTAGAATCTTTTAAAACTTGCCCTTGTATTTCTGAAATCCTTTTAAAATCTTTCTCTTAACTTGTCATATAAATGTGCTAAAAAATGCTTAGCTCTTTGTACATAATTTGGGTTGGAGCTGCATATTACTCATATATCTTTCAGTATTGTGCTAATTTAGTTTGAATGTTTCAGGAATTGTTCTTTTCTTTCTTTTGAAGTTTTCTTTCCCTCCATGAATGCGTGTACTCTAGTGGAGGTTGACATAAAAACTAACGAGAGGTAAGTGAGTGGTCTATTACAGGTCATAATGGTTTTATATACAATAACGATTTAAAAAAGGCAAAATGATCTTTTTGTTTTTGTTCACTGGAATGTTTCAAAGTTATCATAAGTACCAAAACCTGTAACTGACACAATTTATGTATATGTGAAAAACTCAAAAGTGATTATATAATCAGTTGCACAAGATCTTTGGGCAATGACACATTTTGTGTTGTAATTTTGCCTCTGTGCACCACCGCAATGGATTTAAAATCAAATAAGGCAAGCGTAGAGTTTCCGCTTTAATTCAAGGCTTGAATAAAAGTATCACTTACAGTCATTTTTATCCAAATTGCCCATTTTCAAAAGAAATTGGAAAAAAATATAATTTTTGTTATAATAAAGATTGTTTTTAATACTTGTATGAAAGTTTTCAGTCAGTGATTGCTGGAAGGGTAGAACACGTTGACATCACCATTTGCTCTGCTTCGCCTTTGGTGCAAGCTACCGTCAGCTGCTTACTGGTTGTGAGTCTCTGCCTTCAGTTTGTCTCCAGTAGCTGAAAAGCATGTAAAATGTAAATATAAGCAGAATGCAGTGATCTGCAAATGCCACAAACCATTATTTTGTTTTTATTTTTAATTAATATGAACTGAGGCAAATTGGAAAACTGTTCTGACGTAAGACAAAACAACATTTGCAATTCTTTTTGAAAAACTTGGATCCTCTGCCCTCTCCACTGAAGATGAGAGACTATCCAGCTTCTTATTATTCCCAGTGCAAAACTCTGCATCTCTGACGCTATGTGGATGCATCAATGCATATGGAATTGACATCTTGCACATCTGGAAAGACGTACCACACCTAAAACATAGCAGCAGAGTTTAAGTGCAGTTCAGTCAAACCGTTATAAAGGTTAATAAGCAGTTTTT
Organism: Rhamphochromis sp. 'chilingali'; assembly: GCF_963969265.1. Lineage (NCBI taxonomy): Eukaryota > Metazoa > Chordata > Actinopteri > Cichliformes > Cichlidae > Rhamphochromis > Rhamphochromis sp. 'chilingali'. The sequence continues at coordinate 29,713,536 of NC_137948.1, forward strand.
GTGGATGAAGCTGTATTTCCCTAACAGCATCTTTCCGCAGCAGTGCTCTGCTTTTACTGACCACAACAAATTTTTGTGGAAGTCCACATTAAAACTTTCCCATCATGCAGAAAAAAAGTAGAACTTGAATTTCCCGTTGTCTAAATGCTGACACGTGTCAGATTCTTTGCTCTTAAAATGTTGCAATCTTGGTCAAAGTAAGCAACTTCCCAAGTCCATATTGATATTACTGTTACAGAACTATTTTTAAAGCTTCAGCAAGTGAACAAACACTAACAAACAACAATGAATGCTGATTGTTAGTGTGATTATAAAATTCATTTTCTTTATTTGATCACAGGAGGGCTGAGGTTGGCTGAAAGCTGGCGCTGACACAGATTAATTTTGGATTACTTGCGGTTTATTTAACTTTAGTCCCTCAATCTAACACAATGAACAAGTGCTACAGTCACACTCTTTCAGGCTCATTCTCACACAGGATGGAGTCAAGTCTTTATGACCTAAGCCTAACTGCACCTTTTGTCTTTTTCTTCCCTTTATGTTTTTTGAATATTTAACAATTGTCATTTTTCTTGTGCACTTGAACATAAACACATTTTATTCAAATGCTCGACAAAATATATGAAAGAAATGAGACACCAGAGAAACTAAGACCTAGCTTCTGTTCTTCTTATCTCTAATCCCTGCAGGGAAACTGTCACTCTATTTCTCTGTCTCTACTTCTGAATATGGACCAGTGTGAGGCATGAAGACATAATTTAGGCAAACAGAAGTAGTGGAGGGCCCTTACAAAGCAGTCAATATCCTGGCTGTGCAGAAGGAGGATGGGACATTTCACCTGTGAGGAACACAGCAAGATTTATTGAGTTATTTTTCTTCATTTCTCTTCTAAACCCGATTAAACCTGTTTTTAGATCAGTTAATTTAAGAGGTGGGAAGTAACGAAGTCAAAAAATAGCTAGCGAGGAAGAAAAAGGGGAACGAGGGTTTTTTTTAAGTGGCAGAAGTGCAACATTTCTATCAGTTCAACAAACATCAGCAAACACACAAACTGTCTGTGTTCAGTTTGTCTCACTGTGTGTTGCTAGCTAAAGGTCCAGCTGCTGTATTTTACAGGCAGAGAAAAGAAAAAGAGCAAACTTCACTCAGAGATGGAGAAAGATGTAAGAGGACAGGACAGGAGAGGTTAGGTTTAAAGGTAAGGACTCAGTGACGCTTGATAAACTGCAAATCTAGTGTCGCAGAGATCAATTTGCATTTAAGCTGATTATGCTTAGATACATTCATTGAATTCTGACTTTATATCAACCGTCTAGTATTAAAATAGGTATAAAGTGTATAGTGTCAGTGTAGGAAATGGAGCTAAGCAAAGACATCTGTGAAACATCTGTTGACATCTTGTTGAATTCACTTGTGTGACTCCACAAAGAGCAGAAGGGCTGCTGATCACAGCCTGTATATAAAGAAACTTCTCCGAAGCTCATATTAGAAATTATTGTGAGTTGTGATTCTTTTCCCTGTGCTGAGCAACTACACAGATCTTAGTGTTCCCCCATCTGCTGAATCCCACTGTAACCCTTGACTGTGCTCACTTTACTGTTTAGGTGTGGAAGCAAAGTCAGCCTCTACAATGTAGGGAACAGAAAATAGTTATTTTCACTGCGTCTGTCCTAGATAACAGATTCAAGCTGAGTACATCCACTACAATTACAATTTAGATTTGAATAACATTTGTATGCTCATGTATTCATATTATTTTTTAAATATATTAATATAGCAAAACAAAGAAAATGGCTCGTAGAATTGTCCTTAAAGGAGCTACTTTTTAGTTTTACTGTGCATTTTCACTTTTGAGTAAAAACGTTGCTTCAGTACTTTAACTTTTACTGGAGTATGTTTTAACACCTGTATCAGTACTTCTACTTAAGTAAAGAAAGTCTGTACTTTTGCCACCTCTAAATAAGTTTAAACGATGCAATGACAAACAAATAAAAATATCAAAAAAAACTTAAGATTAAATTCATTTTCAAGAATATTTACCAATTCCATTATTTTCTTTTCTTTTTTAAATGCACAGATTAAAGATTTTGTAGAGACTGTAAACATTCCTCAGAGATTTTGATATGACAGCATCACAGAGTGCTACAGATGTCAACAGAACACATGTATGATGTGAATCTCATATTCCACCACTTCTTAAAGTGTTGAAAACAAGCCTGATATGACATTAGCACCATTTCCCCACCACATTACTTTATGACATTAGCACGAAGCCTCCAGCTGTGCTCCAAAGCTGTTAGCATGGCTGTTTCATTATTACATTGTGTCACACCAGCACCTGAAAGAAAAGCTCTGAGTTTGATTTTGTGTTTGTGTTTTGCAGGCACTCAGGAGAAAAAGTCATGAAGTTTCTCGTGTTTGTCCTGTTAGTATCTCAGTGCTCGGCGCTCACCAGTCAACAGTGTCACCACTGTGAACAAACATCCTGCGACTGCTCGAGCCAAAACCTTCGAGAAGTCCCTGCAGCCGCTTCAAAACTCATCACTGAGCTCGATCTCTCTTTAAACGCACTGGAGACGATAACGAAAGATGACTTTCTTTCATATGCCGCTTTGAGGGCTTTGTTCGTGAATAACAACAGGATCAAAACCATCCATGAAGACGCATTTCACCCACTGACTCATTTGGAGAAACTGGACTTGTCCTCAAACCAGTTGGAGACTTTGTCTTCTGGTTGGTTTCAGAACCTGACTTCTCTCCACTACTTGAATCTTTTGGGAAACAAATATTCAACACTTGGTCAGGGAAACCTTTTCCTGCCACTGAGGAGCTTGAAGACCCTCCATTTTGGAGGACCTTTCCTTCAGTCTGTCAGTAAAAGGGATTTTTCTGGCCTTTTTGGTCTTGAGGAACTTGTTTTTGAAGGAAATCATCTGCAAGTGTTTAACAGAGGAAGTCTGAGACAAATTGGACCCATTAGCCATGTAACACTTAGTCTCAATGGAGTATTTCACAGAGATTTAGCAGTAGTACGAGCTATATTGTTAGACGTTGTTCATCCAAACACAACAGTGACATTCACTGACACACAGTTTGAAAATAGTTTGCAAATGTTCCCACTTCACGTGGCCATCGAGCGTGGTGCTACAGGTCTTAGTTTTAAAAATGTGAACATGTCTGTGTCAGCTTGTGTACAACTTGTGAATATTTTGTCGGGCTCTGATCTGACTTTTTTTGCCATTGAAGATTCTCAGTTCTTTGAAGATGAAGAGGAAGTCTTTCTTGTTGACATAAACCTGAAAGGCTTGGAGGTCATTTTTCTCAGAAACATTGATATTGTTTGGTTCTACCGTGTTCCTGAACTCAGTTTTATGCAAAATATGCTGACTGTAGTAAGAAGGGCATCTGTGATAAACTCCAAGGTGTTTGTCATTCCCTGCCAATCCACTATTCATTTCACAAACCTGGAGTTTTTGGACATCAGTGACAACACAGTCGCAGATCGTGCATTTATGGAAATGATGTGTTATGGAAAGGAGGATGTCCTTCTAAATCTCCACACACTCAACATCAGCAGAAATCGTTTGTTTTTAATCAACAGCAAACTCTTCACTAGACTAGAAAAGCTGGAAAACCTCGACATGAGTAGAAACTCATTTGACAGCATGCCTTCGACTTGTTCCTGGCCAGCAAGTCTCAAGTTCTTAAACCTTTCGTCAACTTCTCTTCCTGAGGTGACATCCTGCCTACCACAGAGCCTACAGATCCTTGATTTATCCAGAAATAAACTGACTGTCTTTAGCATTGAGTTGCCGCTTCTCAAAGAGCTGTACATCTCTGGCAACAAGCTTGGAAATCTCCCAGATGGGCATTTATATGTCAGCCTCGCAGTTCTCTCCATTCAAGACAACAACTTGGCCAAATTCAGCAGTAAAAACCTGCATGATTACCAGAGCCTGAGGGTCCTGGAAGCTGCTGGCAACCCTTACGTCTGTTCATGTGACTTTGTAGGTTTCGTGACAAATGACTTGATGAACCACAAAACTGTAGTTAGACATGACTTAAAGTCTTACATCTGTGACTCTCCCGATGCAGTGAGGGGGGAGAGAGTGTCAGACGTGAAGCTGTCAGTGTTTGAGTGCCACACAGCTTTAGCGATTTCTTTGCTCTGCTTAGGCATCCTGGTGCTGTGTGTGCTCATTGCAGGTCTGTGTTATAAGTTCAGCGTTGTGTGGTACATGAAGATGACCTGGGCATGGCTAAAAGCAAAGAGAAAGCCAAAGTTGAAGAAGGGAGTGCTCCAGTACGATGCCTTTGTGTCCTACAGTGAAATGGACTCCGGCTGGGTGGAGGCGCATCTGATCCCGGCCCTGGAGCAGTCGGAACCGCCCCTCCGACTCTGCCTCCACAAGAGAGACTTTGTTCCCGGAGGATGGATCGTAGACAACATCATGGACGCTATAGAGAAGAGTCACAGAACGCTCTTCGTCCTCTCCCAGAACTTTGTCAGAAGCGAGTGGTGCAAGTACGAGCTTGACTACACCCATTTTAGATTGTTTGATCAAAACGATGACGCAGTTGTGCTGATTCTACTGGAGCCCATTGACAAAAATAACATCCCCAAAAAGTTCATCAGGCTGCGGAAAGTGATGAACTCCAGGACGTACCTGGAGTGGCCTGATGATGAAGATCAGATCCCAGCGTTCTGGCAAAGTCTGAGAACAGCGATCGAAACACCTGAAATTGACGATACAAACAATCTATAAAAGCACTTATATTTCACATTTTGAATATACACTCACTTTTATATTGACATTTTCTAAAAGCTAAAATGTCCCCAACTTTACTCTGAAAGCAGGTATTATTATAAGCAAATATAATAAAATTTATATAATTTTTTTTTAATATTTACTTTCTTCAATTAATCCCTACAATTAACCATTAAAACAGTAATTTTGGAGATTTTGTTAATCTGAATTTGCAATTCTAAAAATATTTGAAAGTCCTCCTGTTTGACTCGCCATATAAATGTGCTAAAAAAGGAATTTGATGACTGAATAAAAAGTTTAGCTCTTTGTACACAATTTGGGTTGGTGCAATAAAGTACTCACTTATCCATCTGTATTAAATTTTGTTTAAAAGAAAATATAATCCTGTCTGGAATTGCTCAGTTTTTTCCTTTTTTTGTTTTCTACTCCTCTTTAATTTCCTAGAAGAGATGATGCACCAAAGCAACTTCCACCTCTTTGTTAGCATGCTCAGTCTGTCCATTAGTATATGCGAGTCTTGTGATTGGTCCAGACTATGAAACCTCCAAAGTTGTAGTTTCTCTCTGCAGGCGAGAGGTAATGAGGGGGAAAAAAACCACATGGACGAATATTTCCATGTCTTGTTGGGTGAGGACTGCTCCCACACCTGAATCTGAGGTGTCCTCTTCCACTAGGAACTGTTTACTTCAGTCAGGTTGAGTGAGAATGTGGATGTAGTGGAGAGCTGTCTGAATCTGTCTGCAGAGTTCCACTGAAAAGGGTGCTTGTGAGAGGTTAAACTGATTAGTAGCGACGCAACTCCATTGAAACCACGAATAAACCTCTAATAGAAGCTTGTAAAACCCAGAAACCTTTTCAGATGTCTCCTGTCTGAGGGTACGGGCCAGTCGACCACGGCCTTTACTTTTACAGGGTCTGCTTGCAGTTGCTCTCTTCCCACAATGAATCCCAAAAGAGACACAGAAACTAGTGCTGTCAGCATTAATCCCGTTAAAATGATGTTAATGCCATAACCGCTTTAACGCAGCAAATCTCCGTTAGCGAATTATCGCGGTTCTAACGCGTTGACGCCGCGCAGCCCCACGCACGGGGTGAATCTCCGTTAACTTGCTAACGGAGATTTACCGCATTAATGCGGTTATGGCATTAACATAATTTAAACAAGATTAACGCTGACAGCACTAACAGAAACACATTTTTCTCCTGTCATATAGGAACAGTTTTTCGAGAGGAGCTGGAGGACCAGACGCACATGTTTCTAGTGCTCCTGGAGAGACTTAGAGAAGATCAGGATATCATCTAGATACACAAACACAAAGTGATTATTGAAATCTCGTAGCACATCGTTGATCGGGGCCTGAAACACTGCAGGGGCATTGGTCAAACAAATTGGCATAACCAGATACTCAAAATGTCCAAAAGGGTGTTGAATGTTGTTCTCCATTCGTCTCCTACCTTAATTCTGACCAGGTGATGATAAGTGTTACAGACTTCCAGTTTAGTAAAGATAGTCTCACCTTGAAGCAGTTCAAAAGCAGTTGTGAGGAGAGGTAAAGCATACTTGGTCCCTGCGTACACTTTCACAGTCAAAACAAAAGTTAAGAACGAGTGTTTTGTCTTTTTTTTTCCATGAAGGAAAATCCAGCACCAAAGGGAGACAAAGATGGGTGGATTATGCCACCTGTGAGGGAATCTTAGCAGCCGAGGTAGAGCAGTCCTGGGGGCTGGCTGGGCATAGGTGGAGCAACCCTGCAGGCCAGCCAGGTGGCAGAATATATGTTCTCAATTTAGCTGATTTAGCTGAATCACAGAATTTAGCGATTCCAATTCCATTATTAACATCAATTATCGATTCAATTTCTTATCGATTCTCGTATGGACCTTCATCGCATTCTCATTGGCTCCACTTCAAGAGTGACCACCATCACTTTAACATGCTAAGCAGCGTATCACAGGCATTACAGTAATGCAAATGAATTGCATGCTGCATATATTTCCTCTTTTGTTGTGATCAATGTTGGGGTTGTTACTCAAAAAAGTAATTATTACATATATTATACACCAGACTTTTCTTAAAAAGTAACAATAGCCACCCCAGTCACTACCTAACACACTCAACATGTCACGGCATTTTCAGTTTCTTGTGTTTTGGTATTTTTCTGTATTATGATTTATGGTTTGATTCTTTAGCTGTGCTGTTTTGATTATTCTTCTAGGTTTAGTTCAGTGTCAAGTTTGCGTCTTTGTGATTTGTTTCTCGTTTCCTGTTTTATTTTGTTAGTCTCAGTCCTATGTCAGTGTATTCAGGTTTACTTCCCCCTGTCGCGTTAGCCCTAATTTCTCCCAGCTGTGTCTCCCTCCTGTTTCCTATTCCCTGATTACTCCACTGTGTATATAAGCCCTGTGTTTTCCTTTGTTCTCTGTTGCGTCGTTAATGTTTCCTACCCTCAGTAAGCTGTGTGTTTGTCTTTTACTCCTGTTTAGTTTCTCTGTTCAGAGCTTTGTGTTATTTTTGTGAGTTTTATTTATGAGGAGATTTTTCCAGCAGTAAAGCTGCATTTTGAGTTCCAGTCCCGTCTTTGAGAGTCCTGCATTTCAGGTCCTTTTTTCCTGCCTGCCACACAGCCTATCATGACACAGCATGCTCGTACAAAGCTTTTTATTATAATTAACAGAGTTGATATTTGGTTTCCCCTGCAGTGAAGCCATAGACCGCACCTCCGCCAGAGTAATAAAGTACATTGCTTAATAACTCCCAGGAGAAAGTAATTAGTTATTCTACTCATTACATTACTTTCATGTTACTCTGTAAAATAACCTCAACCACACTGTCTCATAATGAGCATTTAACATTATAAATCTCGAGGTTGCAGTCCTACACACCAACACAAATCCCTGCGCTAATGACGGCAAACATATGATCTTTCTCTCAGTATTTAGGTGTGAAAACAAAGCTCACAGCACAAAGAAAAGATGAAAACCAGCACAAAGACACTTTTGAGTGATTCTACTTTAGACACACAAACAGGCAGAAAAGGAGCCTGCAGTGTGACTGCTCATCCCTGCTTTTGCTACCTGTTGAAGTGCAAAGCTTGACTGCTAGGCTGGGGTCAGCATTCACTCAGCTAACGTCACAAACTGAAAGCAGCTAATTGCAGCACAAATGCGACCGTCAAATAACTGTAACCGTTCAACGGAGGGAGTTTCTTGTTTTGTTTTTTCCTCCAGTCAGACAAAACAAGTGCAGACAAGTACAGCCACACTCTTCAATAGCGTACACACCCATTCTCACACGGCATGGAATTAATCTTTTAGGATTTAAACTTAAATGCACCTTTTCTTTTTTTTTTGCTTTACTTTTTGAATATTTAACAAAAAACATTTTTGTTGGGCGTTTGAAGGCACATGTATTTTATTCAAATAACATATAGAGGAAGCTTTCTACAGACAACTGAACAGTAAAACCAGAGAAACCATTTATCCTATTCTTATCCCAAAGCCCTGCAGACAAACTGCCACTCTGTTTCTGTATCACCACTTCCTAATATGGCAGGATGTATGCCAGACATGGGGAAATAGTTAAGCCACAACCAATAGAAGTGGCACAGGACACTTCAGAAGTTGTTCTGAATGTTCAGAAGAAGTGTAAGACATTTCAACTGTGACCAAGACGGGACATTTATGAAGGTATTTTCTCATTATTTTGTTCTGTGCAGGCATAAAGCTGTTAAGCTTGTTTTTTTGACCAGAGAATTTATTATGTTTTAATGATATGTTGAAAAACTAAATATAACATCAGTAACATTAAATTTGAATGAATTTTCAAGAACATTTTCCAATTCCATTTTTAAATTCTTTGTTTATATGCAATTAAAGACACACATGATTTTCCTACTTCAGTGAAACATTCTGAACTCTATAACAATCAAGACAAATTCCACACTATGAAAAGCAAGTCAAGTGTCAACTATTAGACAATTATTTAAAGATTGTAGATTATATTGTGTACATTGTGTTATTGTGATGATTTACTGGCATACGCGTATATAATACTGTTCTTTTATTCCTCTGAAAAGTAAGAATTTGTGTTTGTGTGAATTTGGTTCAGACGTTTGTGGTCCCTGATGTCTTTTCTGCAGACGCGTCTTTCTTAATGATCACTCGACTGCTGCCAGTGGGTCAAACTGTAATTTCCCCACCTGAAAGAAAAGCTCTGAGTTTGATTTTGTGTTTGTGTTTTGCAGGCACTCAGGAGAAAAAGTCATGAAGTTTCTCGTGTTTGTCCTGTTAGTATCTCAGTGCTCGGCGCTCACCAGTCAACAGTGTCACCACTGTGAACAAACATCCTGCGACTGCTCGAGCCAAAACCTTCGAGAAGTCCCTGCAGCCGCTTCAAAACTCATCACTGAGCTCGATCTCTCTTTAAACGCACTGGAGACGATAATGAAAGATGACTTTCTTTCATATGCCGCTTTGAGGGCTTTGTTCGTGAATAACAACAGGATCAAAACCATCCATGAAGACGCATTTCACCCACTGACTCATTTGGAGAAACTGGACTTGTCCTCAAACCAGTTGGAGACTTTGTCTTCTGGTTGGTTTCAGAACCTGACTTCTCTCCACTACTTGAATCTTTTGGGAAACAAATATTCAACACTTGGTCAGGGAAACCTTTTCCTGCCACTGAGGAGCTTGAAGACCCTCCATTTTGGAGGACCTTTCCTTCAGTCTGTCAGTAAAAGGGATTTTTCTGGCCTTTTTGGTCTTGAGGAACTTGTTTTTGAAGGAAATCATCTGCAAGTGTTTAACAGAGGGAGTCTGAGACAAATTGGACCCATTAGCCATGTAACACTTAGTCTCAATGGAGTATTTCACAGAGATTTAGCAGTAGTACGAGCTATATTGTTAGACGTTGTTCATCCAAACACAACAGTGACATTCACTGACACACAGTTTAACAAAAGTTTGCAAATGTTCCCACTTCACGTGGCCATCGAGCGTGGTGCTACAGGTCTTAGTTTCAAAAATGTGAACATGTCTGTGTCAGCTTGTGTACAACTTGTGAATATTTTGTCGGGCTCTGATCTGACTTTTTTTGCCATTGAAGATTCTCACATCTTCAAAAATGAAGAGGAAGTCCGTCTGCATCACATAAGCCTAAACAGCTTGGATGTCATCGTCTTCAAAAACATTGATATTCATTCATTCTACAGATTTCCTGCCCTGAATTTCTTAAACAGTATGATGAAACCAGTAAGAAGGACATCTATGATAAACACTATGTTGTTTGCCATTCCTTGTCAATCCATTATTCATTTCACAAACCTGGAGGTTTTGGACATCAGTGACAACATAATCGGAGATTTGGCACATATGGAAATGATGTGTTATGGAAAGGAGGATGTCCTTCTAAATCTCCGCACACTCAACATCAGCAAAAATATTTTGTCTTCAATCAACAGCAAACTCTTCACTAGACTAGAAAAGCTGGAAAACCTCGACATGAGTAGAAACTCATTTGACAGCATGCCTTCGACTTGTTCCTGGCCAGCAAGTCTCAAGTTCTTAAACCTTTCGTCAACTTCTCTTCCTGAGGTGACATCCTGCCTACCACAGAGCCTACAGATCCTTGATTTATCCAGAAATAAACTGACTGTCTTTAACATTGAGTTGCCGCTTCTCAAAGAGCTGTACATCTCTGGCAACAAGCTTGGAAATCTCCCAGATGGGCATTTATATGTCAGCCTCGCAGTTCTCTCCATTCAAGACAACAACTTGGCCAAATTCAGCAGTAAAAACCTGCATGATTACCAGAGCCTGAGGGTCCTGGAAGCTGCTGGCAACCCTTACGTCTGTTCATGTGACTTTGTAGGTTTCGTGACAAATGACTTGATGAACCACAAAACTGTAGTTAGACATGACTTAAAGTCTTACATCTGTGACTCTCCCGATGCAGTGAGGGGGGAGAGAGTGTCAGACGTGAAGCTGTCAGTGTTTGAGTGCCACACAGCTTTAGCGATTTCTTTGCTCTGCTTAGGCATCCTGGTGCTGTGTGTGCTCATTGCAGGTCTGTGTTATAAGTTCAGCGTTGTGTGGTACATGAAGATGACCTGGGCATGGCTAAAAGCAAAGAGAAAGCCAAAGTTGAAGAAGGGAGTGCTCCAGTACGATGCCTTTGTGTCCTACAGTGAAATGGACTCCGGCTGGGTGGAGGCGCATCTGATCCCGGCCCTGGAGCAGTCGGAACCGCCCCTCCGACTCTGCCTCCACAAGAGAGACTTTGTTCCCGGAGGATGGATCGTAGACAACATCATGGATGCTATAGAGAAGAGTCACAGAACGCTCTTCGTCCTCTCCCAGAACTTTGTCAGAAGCGAGTGGTGCAAGTACGAGCTTGACTACACCCATTTTAGATTGTTTGATCAAAACGATGACGCAGTTGTGCTGATTCTACTGGAGCCCATTGACAAAAATAACATCCCCAAAAAGTTCATCAGGCTGCGGAAAGTGATGAACTCCAGGACGTACCTGGAGTGGCCTGATGATGAAGATCAGATCCCAGCGTTCTGGCAAAGTCTGAGAACAGCGATCGAAACACCTGAAATTGACGATACAAACAATCTATAAAAGCACTTATAGTTAGAAATATTAAAATGAATGTACATTCAAATTATGTTTTCTGAGTGCTACAATGTCAGTGATTTTATGCTATGAATACAGTGTAACATACTACTTTTATCTTTTAGTATCTTATTTTAACAAAATTAATATGAAAAGTTATGATCTAATTTTTTTTAAGTCGAATGTAATTTAGTAAATCTTTTTTAATAATTCCATTTTCTCAGCTGACTCACTTCAATTTAATTCCTTTTAATTTACAGGACAGGAGATTGTATACTTATAATGTTGCAGTTTAAAAAAATACCTGCATTTGCATTTCTGAAATCCTCTGATTTAATTTCATCCAGTTATTGTGCCAATTGTGTTTGAAATGAAATGTAAATTCTTCCTGCAAATATGCTTTTCTCTATATTTTATAACAGTAGATTTATTTTCTATATGAATGTATGCACACAAACCATGTACATACATGGATATACACATGTAGGTTTACATAATAAGTAAAGTGAGATAGTCAGTAGTCTTTTACTGGTCATAATTGTTTTATACAGGTCATTCCTACTATTCAGTTTGAAGGTAGTAAAGTTTTAAAAACAAAAAGAGGCAGATTTTCAATGATTTTTTGATTTTATCTGAAAGACGATTTATTAAACTGTTACAGAAACAAACTCACAAAGCCCACAACATTATTCTATAACAATTTTGCCCAAATTCTCCTCCCTGTTATAGGACAATCTCATCTCTGTGTCTAAGTGTTCAATGTACAGTCAGTCTTATATTTTTGTAAATATGAAAGGGAAAAATGTCCCTGACTTTGCTCAAATATAGTTTTCAGAGTGTGATAAACAAGTATTTTCAAAGAAAAAGATTTATTTTGATATTTGATGTAATTTTAATTCATGTCTTTGAGATTAAAAAGAACTTTTATTAAAATGTAATCACATTTTTTAAATTATTCCATTCTGTTAATTTTCTCCCTTCAATTAACAGCAAAGATATGTATAATATTTTTTTATTTTATTTAGTTAATTTTAAAATAACACAGGTAAAACGGGGTGCACAGAGGAGAAACAGTGGACAGGATATGACATCACGTCCCAGTCATTCTTAATTCACCGTTTTATCAAAGGTTTGCATGTTTCTAACATCTATTAATTAAAAATGGAAAAATAATAACTTTTTAAAAACATTACTACTGAACTTCTTTAAATTTCCTTTTTACATGAACACCTGTAGCTTTTGAGTTTGTTACCAAAGGCCATACGTATAAGCAAGTAAAGATTTTATGATGACTTCATTTTTATTTATCATAACTAAATATTAAAGAATGACAACTGACGATAATTGCCATTTATCTTGTACAAACATCTATTGTATGTATGTCATAGAAAGTGGTCTAAAATCTTTAGTTTGCATGTGTGCTTTTTATAATGAATATAACATGTTAGACAAATCACAAAGTTACTGTGTTTGTTTTGCGTGTCTATGTGCTTGTGTGCCTAAAAGCGTGTGTAATTCTTTGTCAGCCTCTTGAGAGCTGACATATTGCTGCTATTGATCTTTAGCCCTAAAATCAACACAGAAGCCTGGATACTGATGACAGGCAGACCAGGGGAGTCAGGGTGTCCTGATAACACACACACACACATTAAATAATGCTCTACATGCACATATAAACAGAAGCAAGACACGTATATACAATGTTACAGTGCAAACCAGGTCAAATTGGCCTTAATCTGTGAGACAACTGCAATTATTGTGCAGTTTTCTGTGAAGAGTGTATTTCCTTTTTGATTTCAAAAATTCAAGTTTCAGTTTAAACTTTATCTGTAAGTACCAACTTAGAGCATATTGCAAAACTTAATTTTTGTTGTCTTTGTTTTTCTCTTTGTGTTTTTAAAGGAGTCTTGTTCTGAAGCAGTACCAGCCTGGTTCATAGACACAGACTAAGCCTAAGTCAATAATCAGTAACAATCTCCACTGATTAAAGCTTTTAGTCCAAGACTAGCCTTAATCCATGTCTGGGGAACTAATGATGCATGAGTTAAGTTTTAAGTTAGAAAAGCACATGGGTTTATGTTGGTAGCTTTTTGGAAAAACAGCACTGAAAACAAACCTACTTTTGTCTTTGTGGCCATTATTTTAGGTCTATGTCAAACCGAGAGGCTGAACGGCATTTTATGGACTTCACAATTGGTGGTGCAGGTCTTTAAAACGTTACTTTAAAACTATGTGATATGACATCTGGTATCTGAATATCTATTTTAAAATCTTTTTGAATGAATAAGCTCAGGAGGCCAAATCCCGACACAAACCAGGGAAGTTGTAAATCATAGAAAGATGGTGCAACACCGTAGAGTTTGTAGTTTTTGTATATTGACAATAAATGATAAAGTATCTCCTCCCTGTCAGCTTTAATTGGTTGAGTGGTTTTATACCATGAGATGCTAACAGCTAACCTGCTTATCAGTTTATTCCTTGAGGGCACTCTGATTTTCTCTGTTTTACCCTCCAAGTCAACCAGCGGCCGATGGCGCGTTACTTGGGTGCTTTAAAGAATATTACACTGTGTCGTTCGTTAGGGAGAGTGTGTCTGGCCAGCCTGTGTGTTAGCCTGCTGTCGTAGGGGGCATGTGGTGGGCTGATGGGGGTTCAAAGTGTTCCCCTTTAAAAGTCAAAACAGCATGTGATTTGATTTCATGCTCTTTTATCCTTTAACTAGCCTGATAACAGGGACGGAAAAAGGCAATGATGTGTTTGTGTCCGCGTCTGGATAACAAATCTCCATCATCCCCTAGCAGAGGGTCCATTAGCTTCGGCCCCCCTCCCCGGTTGCCCAGTGATAAAGTAAACAATGTGTGTTTGACCAATCCCGCGCGCAAATATTTGTCCTGGAAGCTGCCTCATCCGACGCCAGTCACACACACGCCTACTGGCGTGTGCGGAGGTATATATACAGGGCCGGTCCTGGAGGGCACATCGAGCAAATCCATCAGTGACCCAGGCCAGACCTTTATTCTTGGACAGACACTAAACCTGGCAGCTAGGTAAGGTAAGGAAACTCAATATAAGCGTTTTATCCTTTTTTTGTTATTCCCAATCAAGTTCTTACTGTCCCTCTTTCTTCATTCATCTCACCAGGATTAGAAGCCGACATGGCTGCAGGTGTCATCAGGAACTTTCTCATCCAGGCTCCGACTCCGGCCTACTTCCCCATGATTTTTCAGCATTCTCCGTGTAAGGACGGTGCCTACGAGAAGACGCTGCCAGAGAAGCCAGAGGAGAGAGAAGACGAAGAAGAGAGACAGGCAGATGAAGACGAGGAGGACGAAGAATCTGAGGCTCAGGAGGAAGAGGAAGAAGGTTTGGAGGAGGTTTTCTTAAACCCCGCTCACCATGCTCTGGATGTGACCAAGCAGCTGCTGAGGTTCGCCGACGTCATCAGTCGCGATGTGCAGCGCTATTTCGGTCGCTGCTCCGGTGACCGAGAGGCGTGCGACATCTACAGCGACTCCATCTCCATCACCACCAGTGGGCGTCTGCGTTACTATGACGACCTGATGAGAATAGCGAGAGGAAGTCCTGAGATGCAGGAGAACAGCTTCAGGGCCTGTCCTGAAGAGCAGAGAGCCGCGGCTGCAAAAGGCAACAGCAGTGGGCTGGGGCCCCTGGCTGAACTGTTTGACCTCAGGGCCCCGAGCAAGGGCCGAGGCCAACCGATGATCAAACGGCACCTGCCTCTCAGTTTCTGGACCGAGCCGATCCACAGCTGCCCTCTGGTCACTCTGAGTAACACGCTTGACATCGCACACAGGACCGGCGCCTCGCCTTCGCAGGACCTCACACGCACGGACGAGAACGCGCACATGCACTATAACGTCCCAGCGCAGCACGACATGCACACCCTCGACAGCGCTCAGCCAGACTTCAGCGACCTGTTGGCAAACTGGGATCCAAACCCGGAGCTCACTCACACGCTGACGGAGAACACAAACATGCAGCACTGATCACGCCACCCTCAGCCTGGGACTGAAAAGACTCCACTTATGATCCTTTTACAAATAGTTTTCTGCAGTTTGAAAGGGTCGGGACAAAGAACCTGCCATCTGAGCAGAGTGAGATTTAGTTTAATAAAAAAATGTACCAGGACCCACTGTGTCCTCTACTACTGTAACATAATCGGATGTGAAACTGTTACGCTTTATTTCTGTTGCATAACATTTTGTAGAGCTGCTGTTGATATTTTATAAAATAGATTCATTAACATGAGTGTTGACTCTTTGTTGCTGTTATTTACTCCCTAATTCACAGTTTGGATTTTGTCAAATATGGCTGTGTTGGGTTGAAAAATTAAGTTTTTCTGAATAAATCCATCATCGTTTTGGTCATGCAGTCATGGAGCTGTTAAAAAAAGAAGTTTAACTTCTTGTTCTGCCACATGGTTGCACAGGTGCACTCCAGGATGCTGTAACATCCCTGCTGTGTGTGGCTACAGCATTGGGTTACAGGTGTAAAGAAAACACTACTCACCACACCCATCATTTATCTCACGGTATCTCTATTGTACATAGAAGCTGTCCAAGGTTAAACAGACGGGCAGCAACACAAACTTTTCTTTTGCAGCTGTTTCCTGGAGTGAAACCCTTCACATTAATGCGCAATTTACCTTTATCTGCGAATCGGTATTAGAGAGACGACAGGAAACTAAAAATGGAGACAGAGAGGATGCTGGAAGCAATGACCTGCTTCTTTGAATCTCAGAGCAACATTGAGAAACCTGGACGTAGTTCAATAAAGTTCCAAGATAGTCATTGAGTTTTAAAGTTATAAACAGAAACAGATGTGGCTTCCACAGCACGTCTTTTGTCCCGTCTCCCTCTCATCAACCCCAACCGGTCACGGCTCCCCGAGCCTGGTGCTGCCAGAGGTTTCTTCCTGTTAAAAGGGAGTTTTTCTTTCCCACTGTTGCCAAGTGCTTGCTCATAAAAACTTTACCTTACAATATAAACCTTGAGATGACTGTTGTTCTCATTTGGCACTATATAAAAAAAACTGAATTCAGCAAATAAATAAGACTTTTCAAAACATACGTTTTAGAGGAACACAAAGGTTAAAAGAAAAGAACCTCGCGGTTGTTTTAAGAGCTCAAACTTCAATCTCAACTTTTGAAGCAAGTTTTAAAATCCTGAAAACAGCTGGACAACCTCTGCCTGTGGAGAAAGACTCGGCGCTGTGAGCCGTGCGTATGTGAGTGTTACATGTACTGGTTTTAGATTAACTGAAGCGCACATCGACACGCACAGTAAAACGCAAAGCATCTGCATGACAAAGACAGCACTATGTTGACAGCACTCAGCTTCAGTGATATTTCACGTTGCTAGCTTGAAGAGAAAACAGAGAAACTTGCTATCTTTCTTGATTAATGGTGCTGTGGATTTAAATTTGAGGTCATGACAGGGGCAACTGTGGAAAGTGGTCTCTGTAGTTTGAGTAAACATAAAGGGTGTGATAAATGGTAAGAGTTGTTAATCCACTTGTTAGTATCACTGTGGGAGTTTTTAGGTAAATGAGGGTTTGATAAGGAGCAGAAAGAGGAGTTAAAGTTAAAAGCGTTTTAATGCTACCACGTGGTGTATGGGGAGGTCTATTTAAACGCTATAAACAAAAGAAACACAAACACAAACATACGAGTAGGTGTACGTGTGATCAAACACAGCAGTCGATCATCCAGTTTACCCAATTCTGAATCTACAAGGCATCGTTTGATTGGCCGAGACTGGAAAGTTTCCCCTACAGGCGTGACGCCTGATTGGATGACAGGGAAGGCCAGTAACATTCTGACACACACGCTTCATCTTAGATAAATAATCGTACAAAGAGTAAAAGACACATGCATTGACGGTCACCTACACCTAAGCACAGGTACCAGAGCAGCTCAGACAGAGACGCAGACATGAAGACTCACAAGCTTTTGTTCATAGCGCTGCTGGGCCTGCTGCTGTGGGCCTCCTGCACGCAGGCCGAGGACAGCACTGACAGCCAGACAGAGACGCAAGAGGAGACGTCTGAGGAGGCATCGGAGGAGACAACCGAGGAGGCGGAGGAGGAGGCAGAGGCACCAAAGAAAGAGAAAACAACTGAGATAGAGGAGGAGAATAACGTCATGATCCTTCACATCAACAACTTTGAAAGAGCCCTCAGCGAGAATCAGTATTTACTGGTTGAATTCTGTAAGTGGGATGTCTTATATCCTGGAACAAAATCCTGATTATTATGATAAATGAGCTCTTTCTCCTTCTTTAGATGCCAGTAATAACTTGTGATGAATTTTCCCTTATCGCTTTGTTCTGTCTTCAACACAATTGTTATTAAATTTGAGTTGCTTTTATGCACAAATAACATCAGTGACAGCGAAGGTTGGCATAAGGCGCCACATAAAGAAGAACTCATAGGTAAGTTGTGCAGATTTTATGTAATAACATGAAAACTAAAATGTAAAATAAGCATTAATGCTCCTTGTTCATCCTGGGAACATAATCTAATCTAAACTGATCAAAGAAGGTTAGAAAATATGGCAGGAAGTGAAAAGATTATCTCATTTTGCTGGCAAGGAATTTAAAATTTGATCAATTTACAAAAGAGAGAAAATCTTTCCTTTCCCAGCCTTTAACAGCGCCGAGGCATTATCGCACACGTGACACGTCCTGTCCAGGTGTTGTGCGGGTTCAACTCTCCCACAGATGAACTGAAGCGGAGAGGCCAGGACGAGGAAATGAGACATGGGGGAGAAAGACGGAGCCCAACTGCCACTTTTCTATCAGCTGCTCATTTCCATGAGTATCTGGACAGGAGCTGCTGATAGCAGCAGAGGCCTGCTGTGGACAAACCCCTGTAGTGTCTCCCTCTGTCTCTCACTCTCTCTGGAGTTCTCTGGAACTTTCATTGAACTGTGTGTGTTCATGTGTTTTATATGTACTGTAGATGCTCCTTGGTGCGGTCACTGTAAACAGCTGGAGCCAATTTACGCCGAGGCTGCCGAGAAGCTGAAGGAGGAGGAGCCGGAGCTGCGCTTGGCCAAAGTGGACGCCACGGAGGAGAAAGAGCTGGCCGAAGAGTTTGACGTCGGAAGCTTCCCCACTCTGAAACTCTTCATCAATGGAGACCGCAAAGAGCCTGTCGAATACACCGGTGAACACACACACTTATACACAAACACAAGCAGCTCTTTATGCATCATCAGTGAACATCATCACCTGATTGTGTATAGTTTGCATTTTTCCACCTCCCAGCACCTTCGAGGGTTATCATCTATTAGTTTGCACACTGAACCAAATGTGCGTGTTTAAACTACTGTGTAACCCAGTTGGTGTTAGATATTTTTTAATTATTATAATTTTTCTGAGTCTTTGTGTGTCAAAGCTGTGGTTCCCACAAAGGCCTGTGGGATGGGTACTGAGTAGAGCAGCTGACCCATATGCAATAAGGGTTGGAATCTGCCTAGAGGTCTTTACTGGTCTTTCGCTCAACTTTATTACAATAAGAATCTAATGTGACCAAAAATTTTATTTTTAAAAAGTAGCCCTTCATCAGCATCACTTCTCACATTAAAACATGTTGAATTGAACTCATGCTACACTTTTTAAAATTAAAATAATTACTGTAAATTCATTTTTCCAGCAAACAGTCCAATCCAGCCACTGGACAGGTTTGGAAATGTTTTTTAGATGACAATTTGGGGCTTTTAACTTTTTTTCTGCTAAAAACCTTCTCCAAGGCTATTTGCACTTCAAGTGTAATTAAGTGACAGATAAACAAACAAACAACAGTAACGTTCTTGTTTTTTCACTATTGACTGTAGAAATAAATGGGTCCAAAATTTTTAAAAAAAGGTATTTTTTGGGAATTAATGACACTTGTGTGCTTTATAATTACAGGACAGTCTGCACGATAAGCTACCACAACTTTTTCTGTACTTTTACACATTTATTTCTTACAATTTAAGACAGATTTGTTTCATTTACTACAGCAAACTTTCTATTCATATATGTGTTAGTCCGCATAGGGAAATAGTTCCTCTGCATTTAACCCATTCTACCCAGTGAAGCAGTGGGCAGTAGTGATGGGATTTCCGGCTCTTTTTAGAGAACCGGCTCTTTCGGTTCGGCTCACTAAAAAGAGCCGGCTCTCTCGGCTCCGAACCGGCTCTTCAGGTTGTTTTGTTGCTTTAATTAATTTATTATTAACAATAATATAAAATTATGCACAAAAGGAATTACTAACGTAAAAACAAGTGGTTTTATTTATATATGTTTATATATAAATATATGCGGTGGCCCCTAGAGACAAAACACGTACAAACTCCAAAACACATTTCTAGCATGAACTGAACTTCCAAAGCAGAGCTACTAGATCACTTAAATTACACAATTGAAAGCATGTGTGTATTGTTTGTGTATTTATACACAGGCACTCATATATATATTCAAATAATTTAAAAAAAAGTTCATTTACCTGTTATTACCACACACCAAATCCGGTCATTGGTACTTGCTGGCTTGTGTAGCCACAAGATAACAAAGGCTCAACACTGCGCCCAGCATCCTGGAGCACTTCTGTTGTTCTTTTGTACGTGTTTTGAGTTTTTATGTGCTTCTGAGTTTTTATATGCTTCTGAGTTTTTACGTGCTTCGGAGTTTGTACGTGTTTTTACGTGTTTTGGAGTTTTTACGTGTTTTGGAGTTTGTACGTGTTTTTACGTGTTTTGGAGTTTGTACATGCTTCAGAGTTCGTACGTGATTTGAAGTTTGTATGTGCTTTGTCTCTAGGGGCCACCGTAAATATACTTTTATTTATTCACTCCACATAAAATGTAATAAATAAATCATCTAATACAAAAATCAACTATTCACATTTCAAGTTTTAACTATTTACATTTTCAGCTTTTTCCTTTCACAAATTTAAAGTGAAAAGAACACAAAACACTGCAAACCACAACACAATTAAATATAAATTATAATATGAAAACTAAAAGAACATGCATATTCTCTGTCATATGGACCTGCATGAATAAACTTTCTCAATCCTTTATCATCTGCAACCGAAAATAGTTGTGGATGATTACTATACCTTTCTAATGTTGTTGTCCCTGCCTCTCTTTCTCTCTCTCTGGCTCTGTTCCTGTGCTACTGAGTGTAACTACCGCCCCTCCCCCCTCTGCCCAGCGTAAAGCACAAGGCTCGCGTGCAGAGTGAAGCGGAAAAAAAGTGCGAGAGAGAGGCTGAGAGAAAGAAAAAAAAAAAAAAAACCACGTGACGGCTCGCGATAAGGAGCCGGCTCGCGTCGTTCACGTCAAAGAGTCGGCTCTAAGAGCCATTTCGTTCGCGAACGACCCATCACTAGTGGGCAGCCACCAATGCAGCGCCCGGGGAGCAGTGTGTAGGGACGGCTCAGGGGTACCTCAGGGTAGCCGTTCAGTGGAGTTGAACCCCCGACCTTCCGATCATGGGGCCACCACTCTACCTACTGAGCTATCCCTGCCCCCTCATTTAACTACACATTTAGCAATATGCAGTTAAACCTCTATACTGACCGATTACTTAAGGTCAAAGCTGGGTTGGCGGTATGTACCCCTCGATATAAAATGACTTTGACTAGCTGTTTCAAATATTTACCCATAACCTTTTAGCTAGTACTAAAAATAAAAGCTAGCTAGCAATTCCAACATTTATTAATTAAGCCAGACTTTTAGCAGATATTACAAATACCCATTACTTTCTGACTGTTCCTTTGACTGCCTGTTTCTACTCTCTTGTTATCATTTCTGCTCAAAGCTGAGCTACAAGCTGATGTTGGGCACTCTTTGCTTCAAAGCACCTGAAACAGCCGCTTTATATCGACCTTTTCTCTGCAGGTAAGAGGACGACGACGGGGATAATCCAGTGGATGAAGCGTCGCACTGGCGCCGGTGCTGAAGCCCTGGAGTCTGCAGATTCTGCAGCTCAGTTCATAGACGCCCATAACATCACTGTAGTGGGATTCTTCGAGGTCTGTCCTTCTGTCGAGGCTAACATTAAATCATGCAATCATCTATGAGTGCTCGTAACTCCATGCTCTCGCCCTCTCCTGCAGAGTTTGGATAGTGAAGCTGCTCAGGTGTTTAAGGAAGTTGCTATGGACACGCCTGACACAGAGTTTGGAGTCACAGCCACTCCAGAGGTTTTCCAGAAGTATGAGGTGAAAGGCAGCTCCGTGGTGCTCTTCAAAAAGGTACAAATACTTTGCAGATACTTTGCTTTGCTGCCATCTAGTGTCCGGAGATGGTGACTGCGTGTTCCTGTAAATTATTTATCCTATTGACCATGAAGAGAAAAAACATCAGAAAAAGAGACTGTGACAGAATCAACTTCTTTGAGTCTATGAGTCATTTCTTTGAATAACTTCACTATAAAACAGATTTTGATGAATCAGTGAGAATATGACAAAATAGTTGTAATAATCTTTGTATTTATTTAAAAGGGAAAATGCAACCTGGTAGGTTGATATTATTTATAGATAATTAAGAAAAAACAAACATAGAAAACCATTTAAACATACTGTATGTGAAAGAAAAAACGTACACATGAGGTAACAAATCAAACATTAAAACCACTAAAACTGAATTAAAGACCAAAACACATTAATTACTATGACATTTATGGATTTGAGAGGGTAGATTATACAGCAACTACTGTGTTATAGATGTGGAGAAAGAACGCACAGAATTATGAACCTTAATCCTGCAGGTGTAATATTTCAAGTATGTAAAATGTAAATGTGTGTGTGTGTGTGTGTGTGTGTGTGTGTGTGTGTGTGTTTGCTAGTTTGATGATGGCAGAGCAGACTTTGTGTTGTCAGAAGAAGGGAAGTTGGACAAAAACAACATGACCACCTTCATCAAGCAAAACAGCCTGCAGCTGATCATCCGATTCAGCCAGGAGGTAACGCACACACCAGTGAGCAGACACGAAGAGAAAACTGCAATTAAATTTAAAAAATGATAGCATAATACTGTGTGTGTGTGTGTGTGTGTGTGTGTGTGTGTGTGTGTGTGTGTGTGTGTGTGTGTGTGTGTATTTTCAGGTAGCAGACAAAGTCTTCAACTCTGGCATCAACGTGCACTGCCTTCTGTTCATGAACTCCACAGCGGAGAGTCAGATGAGGCTCCTGGAAAAATTCAAGGCTGTTGCCAAGGAGTTCAAGGGAAAGGTAACTGTCCTGCTCTGTGTGTGTGTGTGTGTGTGTGTGTGTGTGTCATGTGGATCATTACAATGTAAGGTGAAGACTTTGTTTCATCAGTGCTTCGTCCTCTAAACTGTTGGAAATGTGTGTGTGTGTGTGTGTGTGTGTGTGTGTGTGTGTGTGTGTGTGTGATACAGCTGCTGTTCATTCTGATAGACGTGTCAGAGCCCCTGTCACACGTGCTGAGCTACTTTGCCGTGTCCAAGGACGACGCCCCCACGATGCGCATCATTAATATGGACACAGGAAAGAAGTACGCCAATGACTCAGAGGAACTGACCATAGACTCACTACGACAGCTGTGCCAAGAGGTTGTGGATGGTACTGCAAAGGTACTACAAATGCAGACAGTCCTCACCTTCTCAAGTCTGTATGTGACTGTGAATGTTAGGTTAAAAGCACTTGGAGTGAAGTAATGTAACTAGTAAAGTACTGTAGAAGTACGAGTTCTTCTAACTGGTCCTTTTTTCTTCTGCAGCCTTACTATCGGTCAGAGGATATCCCAGAGGACTGGGACAAAGGACCAGTTAAAATCCTGGTGGGAAAGAACTTTGACTCCGTCGCTCTGGACCCGACCAAAAATGTGTTTGTGGAGTTTTGTAAGTCAAATCCTGGACAGGGATCTTGTGAAATCAGAGCATTCATTTATTATTCAACTCAATCAAATTTGCAGTGAAGTTTGCCAACATCACTTTGATCATCACTTTTCTCTGACTTCAAATTCATTAGTCCTTGATTTAAGCTGCTTCGCTAAATGAGGCACCGGAGTTGCTCCGGTGTCTCATCTTACTTTAATGAGCCTACCTGTGAGCAGGATTTCCGACATCTCAATAACTTAAAAGCGAGTCCTGGTCTAATAGGAAATTTGGCAGCTGGAACCCTGCACAAACACCGAGGATAGACATTTCCAATGCAGTCTTTAAACCTTTGACAAGAAAAATATTTGCATATCCACCAACAGTGGATTCAAGGAGGGAAAACTCCTTGAATTTACTACTTCTGAACAAAACATCCTCTCAAGAGAGCATGGAGCAAAGGCTGTAGAGTCTATAGCATACCGAACGATTTTAATGTTACAGAAACTACAGAAGAGGACACAAAACAAGCACTAACAGAAGTAGATTAAGCTATTGAGTGAAGGAGGTACTGATATTAGATGCAGTATCTATATATGATGACATTATCATTCAAGTCTTGTGTTAAAGCTGGAGAGAACTCAAAGTGAAGCGACAGGAAGCAGAAGCATGGTCAAGCAATATTTATTTACAGTTTACCAAAGAACATCATGAAGTGTTTGAGACAGAGAAGCAGAATGAGCTGGTAAAAGGATTGGAGCTGGCAGCGTGCACACAGAGCGAAGGCTAATCCGAGCCAGTGAGAGCAGAGAGGGACACTCAGACACAAGTAATCTGTGCAAGCTGGAGACCAGAGGAGGTCCACTCCAGGAGTGGATCAGCAAGGAATTAGCAAGAGGTTTAGTGAGTGGCTCGAGGAACTGAACGGCTGATTATGTGATTGGGCAGCATGCTGGAGCTAAGGACCGGTATTTGAGGCAAAGATGATTGCAGATGATTGGCAGCTGGAAACTCAAGCCACCAAGCAACTGATTCCACTCCTGTAATCAAAGCAGGGCATGTGGAGAAAGATCCGGATTTGGGAAAAAGGCTTAGCCTGGAGAAAAAGTAGTATAAATTCACACCTGTTCTTTTTATATGTTCGAGGCATAATTATGCTGTGGCTGTCTTTTAATCTTTTAATCCTGCCAAAATTTGCTTAAACGTTGTCTTGCACACACTGAACAGCTGATTAGAATTTGCTGGCCAAACATCAATGCAACCAGTCAAGACTACAGCCACAAAATGTCTAATAAAATAGCATTTTAAAGCCA
The DNA here is from genome assembly GCF_963969265.1 of Rhamphochromis sp. 'chilingali'. Taxonomy (NCBI): domain Eukaryota; kingdom Metazoa; phylum Chordata; class Actinopteri; order Cichliformes; family Cichlidae; genus Rhamphochromis; species Rhamphochromis sp. 'chilingali'. The sequence continues at coordinate 29,738,091 of NC_137948.1, forward strand.
GAAGGTCGATGGTCACCTGTGCTTTGCCATAGTGTTGTTCTTCAAAAACACTTTTTTGGCCAATATTTGGCGCCATACGCACACAGAAGCAGAGGGTGAGACTGTGACGATATTTCACCTTCAGTCAGATGCTGATCTGGTGATGCTGACCTTTTGTATCCACCGATTAATAAATTTGTTCAGCGTCTGCACTGCATGTATCTTGAGTCTGGACACAATCAGAAGTACATTCCAACTTTAGTATATGGATGGAGTCACACAACTGCAAAAAGGTAATATTAGTTAGCAACAACCAATCCTAAAGTTCATGCCAGGCTTGCGGCAGTTTTTCAAATTCTTCATTCTGTATTTGGTGGTGAATAGATGAACAAAAGTAAGAAACGCAAACAGAGAAGATAACATCACATTTATAGAGGTATGATAAAATGAACATGATATCATGAAAATTAACAGAGCTGGGGTTTATAATGGATCTACAAAAAAACACCATCTAGATGTTAGTAATGCAAGTTTCATTCAGATTGGCCCACCCATTAAGGTGGAGAAAGGGCACATACTCTGTAAGAAGATTATTGTTCTCACTTAACACAAGTAATTGTTAACGTGGCCATGTCACTACTCTAAAGTCATATGGGGCAAGAGCAGTAAGACAGGCCAACAGCTCAGCTGGATTTCTAAAATAAAGAACATACACTATGTGGACAAAAGGATTAGGAAACGCCTTTTAATTCAGGTGCTTTCAGTTTCATTGCCACAGGTGTATAAAGTCAAGCACTTAGCCATGCAGTCTGCCTTTACAAACATTTATGAAAGAATCGGTTCTGTAACAGGATGCCATCATAGCAACAAGTCAGTTTGTAACATTTTCTGTGACATCTATAAATTCCACGATCAGCTGTAAGTGTTGGTAGACCACGTATAGTTCATAAAAGACGCCAACTCTCTGCTGACTCAGTAACTGCAGAGCTCCAAACCTCTGTCATTAACATCAGCACAGAAACTGTGCACCAGGAGCTTCATGGCATGAGTTTACATGTCGAGCAGCTCCTGTTGGTGGAACATCGTGTTGGCTAAGTTCTTTGGTCCATATAATGTGTGTAGATTACTATGCACCAAACAGGGAGTTGGCATTAAGGGAGTTAAAGTTTATTTAGCTGAACTTAAGGTAAGAACCTCCTATCCTTCCACATTTCCTTTAAGCAACGAAGCAGATCTCTAAAATGGTTATTCCTCTGTGTTTACTGTAACATACAGCTGAAATAATCCACCTTTCATTAATTCATCTTCACCAACATTAGAATGACGTTCCTTGTATGTGTATCTCTGTGTGTCTGAGTGTAGATGCTCCATGGTGTGGACACTGCAAGGAGTTGGCTCCCATCTGGGATCAGCTTGGTGAGAAATATGCCGACCATGATGACATCATCATAGCCAAAATAGACGCCACAGCCAATGAAGTGGAATCTCTTGACATTAAGAGTTTCCCAACACTCAAATACTTCCCAGCTGGTGACAAAGAGGTAAACACACACGCGCGCGCACACACACACGCACACGCGCGCACACACACACCTCTACACACTGCATTCTTTCCTTTTCTCTCAGGTGATCGAATACACTGGAGAAAGGGACCTGGAGACATTTTCTAAATTCCTGGATGGTGGAGGAGTTTTACCTAAAGAGGAAAAGGATGAGGATGACGACGACGATGATGATGATGATGATGAGGATGAGGTGGATGAGAAGAAGGAAGCCGACAAGGCTACTGGCGATAGCAAGGTTTGTGTTAACGCTGCAGATTTATGCTGTTTTTCTTTTAAAAATAATCCACAGTTCACACGTTTTCCTCTTTTTCAGGAGCCCAATGAGTCCGCAGAGGAAAAGACCAACAAAACATCCAAAGATGAGCTGTAATGTCACTTTTTGGCCAATCAGGATCAACCTAGCAACTTTGAATTTTCTTAATAAAAGTGATACAGGTTTAAAGTGTTGGCTTTGTTGTGAAAAAGCTTTAAACTTTTTGTCTTGATGCTTGCTTCTTTATATGTCTGTTGAGTGCTTCACACGGCTGAATTTGACACGTTCAACACAGACGGTAATATTTATAGAGACTCTCCAAATGTGTCATAAAATTGAGCTTCAGCAGGATTACGAGGACACGATGGACCAGGATCAAGGTTGGACGTAGCAGTGCAGTGAAAAGAATTTCTTAGAGATTTCTTGGAAACGAGTCACATAATGATTTGTTCTGTGAGTTTCTTTGTGTACAAACTGTGATCAGCTGACTTGTGCTGCTGCTCTGATATTCACTGCTCTTTATCTTGAATTCAACAAGACATAACTGTATGTGTTGTGAGCTATGTGGCTTATTTCTAACCCCCTTAATATGATAAATCTAGTGTAAAAAGTAGAAACCAGTCTAATCAGCATCACCTCAAATATAAATTAATGTCTGCTACCCTTTATCACTGTGTGAGAGGTATTTGTTATACAATATGGAGGACTCAGGCATAGAACTGAACTCAGTTATTGCTGAACTTACATGAGACTGAATAGAAAGACTAAGCAGACATGTGGGAATACAAGCTAGGAAACTACACAGGAACTCACAGGACACACAGCTTGAGGGAAAGACAAACAAGGGCTTAAACAGACACAGGAAGTAATGAGGGAGATGGAGTGCACCAGGGAGCACAGGTGAACTAAATCAGGCTAACAAGACAGAAGAAGCAAAAACACAATGCACACATAAGAGACGATCAAAATAAGACCAGAAATAAACAAACACAGAGACAGAGACCCGGACCCGAGACAAACTAGATGCAGGTAAAGACTAAATAAGCACAGAGACATGACTGACCTGAGACAACAGGGTGACCGACCATAGGGACAGGGCACAGTGAGACACAGAAGCATGACCAGGGCCATAGATGAAGATAACTAAATTTTACAGACTCAAAAGATCAAAATACAAACAGGTTACAGCAACGAGCTTGAATTTATTTATATAGTACATTTAAAACAACAACTGTTGAGCAAAGTGTTGTACATTTAAATAATCAAAAGAGATAAAAACATAGGAAGACATGACAAAATCTAAGAAGCATAAAGTGAGAAGATCTGAGTAAGAAATAAGACAAATAAAAGTAGTATGAACTTATTCTCATTTAAAAGCCAAGGAATAAAAGGTCCTGATGTGAAACAGCAGTTTGTTTCACAGTTTAGGAGCAGTCACGGCAAAGGCTCGATCTCCTCTGTGCTTTAATTTGGACTTTGGGACAGCTAGGAACATTTGATCTGCAGACCTCAGTGATCTTGCAGGAGTGTACCAGTTCAAAAGGTCAGAAAGGTATGAGGGTGATAACTTATGCAATGACTAGGACATGAAGAACTAGAGTGTAATCACATAATAACTCCAAGAATGAACCAAAAACCCACAAAACTGGGAGGAGCAAGAAAAACTCAAGAAACTAGGAGGTGTTAGGACCCAAAGATCCTAACACCCCTGATGTAACCTAGTAACAGTACTTCCATCCCAAATAGTGCATCATTGTAAATGTTATCACGATACAGCAAACTAACCGGTGTAGCTTGAACTAAACTGCCAGCTGTTTTCATGCAAGCTCTGAATAAGACAAAATTCGTATATTTAATTTGTTTTGGAAGACATTTTACAGACATAATTTGGCAATTTTGATCCAACATTTGGTTAAAAAACTCTAAAATGAATCAACATTAATTGCAGATCTAAATTTGATTTTCTAAAACTTCACTTGCTGAGCAGTCCTTACCTTTGCAAATAACCCCTCATCTTCTTCTCTTGCGTCACTTTAACACTGCAGCAGCTGTAGTATGGAATTGTTTTCGCTTACAATTTTTTTTTTTTCGGTTTCAATCCATTTTTCGGTTTCAATCCATTTTTCAGTTTCACTCTGCTGGCACTGTTTTGGCGTCCGGGGGCGCGCTGGGTTTCCGGCCCGCATGTATTTGCATATATTATAGAGGCCACTAGTGCTGACCAAGCTGCCATCTTTCTCTCTTCCCGTCTTTCAATGGCTGCTTCAATTTCAGCTCGAACCTCCAAACCGCAAGTAAGTAATCATTTTTTGTCATCTTTTCTTGCTGTCCCACTGGACTGGACATTAGTTTAGTTTTTTTAGCTACATCTGGTGAAGTTGTGGTAAAATGCTGGTATTAGCCTATTCGTCGTAGCAAGCTAGCCTGAAGCTAATATTTGCTAAATTTAGGGACACCCGTGTCTCTTCAGGAGTTGGAGGCCGGTGTTCTAGGAGCGGATCTCAGGATCTCAACAGGCAGTGTTGGGCAGTAACATAATACATGCACCGGCGTTACGTATTTAAAATACAAAATATGAGTAAATGTATCCGTTACAATTACTGTTCAATAGGTGATATTGAGAATACAGTTAGTTTGTTGAAATAAATGGATTACATGGCGGTATTTACCTGTTTCATATGTTAGGCTATGGTCTCTCTATTTTTTGGTAATTCCACGCCGGTGGAAACCCAAACAAAACACACAATAAGAGCCTCTAAAAATTATTATACAAAAATTATTTAATATGAAGGCAATAGCAGAGTGTTACAGGCATCGCCCTAAACAATGTAGCCTCATGGGCAGTGTAGTCCGTGCTGCAGGGAGAATGGACTGCCATACCCGTTATGTGTCTGTGAGCGAGGAGGGAGAAAAAGGAAAAGTACGAGCTGTTACGGAGCAGAAACAGGAGCTGGAAGCATGTAAATATAATAATAACCACTAAAGCCAAAAAGAGAGCCTGACGAGCCCAGCTGTAAGTAAGCTGTTAAGACTCGACTGTACACTGTGTTCGTGTTTTCCTCCGAAACAATAAGCAGCCTTTCAACGCCTCTCTCTGTCTCTCGCTAGCAAACTTGACCCAGACAACAAAGTAAAGCTAGTTTTCAGCTATGAGCCCGACACGAACCGGACGTATTAGCCAGAGGTCCCTTTACTACGGTTCGGAGCCGCTGACCTGTTTTATATACGTGCTGAATAGTTTTCTACACGAGATCGCTGCAGCCTTACCTAATGTCCACCCTACTGTTACTCATTTATATTAAGATTTTTAACATCTAGTTGGTGTTGGTATGGCGAGTAGCCTTCAGTAATAGTAATAAATCACACAGCAATAGCACATTCATGTAGTTGTAAAGTATTCAGAACACATTACTTCTATAATCTTTGGTGGAATACATTTTAAAATTAACCTTCCCAACACTGTCAACAGGTTAGCACCTCATACCACAGTGCATCAAAGCAGTCTCATGAGCGCTGGGAAGGAGGAGCCCAGAGCCCAAAACAGACAGTGCAGGAGATGACAAGGTTAGTAATTGTATGGTGAAAATTATACTTTGTTATTAGGGCTGGGCGATATGGCCTAAAATTCATATCGCGATATAATTTGAAGCATGTGCGGTAACGATATATATTGCGATATATTCTTTTCTTCTGTATAACGTATTTTCCACACTATAAGGCACACTTAAAATCCTTTAATTTTCTCAAAAATCGAGAGTGTGCCTTATGTATGAATTCTGGTTGTGCTTACTGACCTCGAACCGATTTTGGCGTGCAGAAATCTGTTAAAAAATGTTTTAGTACAACTTTGGTAAGCCGCACTGCTTGCTGGATTGTAAGAGCATTACGGCTGCCGTAGTGAGGAGCTTCGCGGAGTAATCTGGGTCCAAAACTCCGTCCGCTTCAGGTCCCAAAGTCAAACGAACACAGAATTAAAAACAGTCTAAATTCTTTCATCTTTAATTAAATCATCAGCGTTGCTGCTTTATCGGGTGTAACAATTAAGTTGTACATCCATGCATCCATGAAAACAGAATTTATTAAATTTAACGGAGTTAGAAGTTAACAGGAAGTTAGCTCGCTAGTTTACACCTAAACATTTCATACCATGTTCTGACTGAGAGACTTTTGAAACAGCTCTGCTACCAACATAAATGAAGACAGAAAACTAAACAGCAGTGGCGTTTGCAGGGTTACTGAAGTTGGACTACCTGGTATATAATGTTGTGCTACGTGAATGTGATTGCTAGCGACACAGCTAACTTTTTTTCCACTCAATAAAAGTTAACGTGAGGGATTCTGGTGGTCAGGGACAAATGCAATCACATAGCAGGATGCTATACATGGGCCAAACTTCAGTCAGGAGAACAACTGAGATTATTCATCCACAATACGAGGTTAGTTATTAATATACTGCAACAACATGGGAATAGAGCAGCTGCGAGAGAATTCAACATTAATGAATCAATGTTACGGAAGTGAAGGAACGGCAGTTTTTGGCTTTCCCCATATTTCAAAAGTGCTTCATCTCTTTGCTATGACTATCGCCCGCCATAATCTGCAGATGATAATGGTTGTAGCCGCTGCGATGCTTTCGACCAAAACAGGCGCAGCTTGATGACATCATCAACATGCACTATCGCGATAGAGATTTTGACTATATCGCTCTATCGTTAGCCAAATTTATATCGTTTCTATCATATATCGTTTATATCGCCCACCCCTATTTGTTATCTTGATTGGCAAAAGAAAAGTAAATACAAAATCTGCTTCTCACATATAGGGCATTTCCAAAACTTCAATTTCTTTCATTACAGCTGTCCTGTGCCAGAAGTTCTGTTGACCCACAGTGAGAGGCATCATTTCAGAAACACCAGGAAGACTGAAACTCATCGCCGGGATCAAGCAGGGCTCGTGATCTTCACCAGCAGCTCCCTCACAAGAAGGATAAACCTAGCATTTCATGAACACTGATGGAGACCTTTGTTTTGTGTAATGTTAGAAGTACTCAGATAATCCTCAGAGGGTCTGGACTTTTACATAATATAATAGAATAGAATTCAACTTTGTTGTCATTGCACAGGTACAGGGCAACAAAATGCAGTTTGCATCCATCCAGAAGTGCTTTAGTGATATAGATATATTACAATATATATTAGCAATAGTATAGATATGTAAGTATATTACAGAAATGGGTCTATTATGGTATGTTACAATGTACACGGTATGAAATATGTTGTGAATATTCTATAACTATAAGTATGTACAGGCTGTAGTGAGTACAAACTATGTACAGGATATAAATGAGAAACTACAGAAATCTGAGATATACAGTTATACAGAAATGTGAACTATGCAAATTATAAACAGTTGTAGGATTAAAAATCATCATATGTACAGAATGATTATTTACACAGAACTATACAGTAGTGCAGTTAAGTAATAGCTATAAGCTATAGTAATAGCTTTAAGTCCTGTAGAAAGTTAAATATATGTTGTGCTCACTGGTTACTCTGGTATGAATGACTCTGAATTACTTTATGATAAATAACACACTATTGTCAAAAAACAGTGAAAGAATTCCAGATCACAAGTTTTTAGTTCAAATACAAGTAACAACCTTTGACTTTTAATCAGGTTGTATTTAATTGTGTCAGAGAAAACATCACGTGCTCTTCATGTAGCTGAGTACATTCAGTGTTTAAAACAGAAGTTGTGCAGGTCTGAGATCAGCAGTTTTCTGAAACACCAAACTGAGGTACTGTTAATGCTGATGTATAGTGACACAGTTACAGGGGTGATTAATCCTTTTGACTTTTTGTCTTTAAATTTATCAATAAAACAGCTGCAGCTTTCACTGACAGCACATGTGGTACTTTAACCTTTGTACTGTTTTCTTCAGTTAATTTTGGAGTTACTACAAAGATTGAAGATATAGGATGATCTGTCTGCTGTCACTGGGTGGTGCTGAGGTCTGAATCTGAGGTCAGCTCCTGTAATCACAAACAGAACAGAATCATCACAAACTGAAATATAAAGTTTATCTCTCAAATCTGAAATACAGCTGATCCTTCTCTGGCCTCACACACTCGGGATCTGAAGTTGTTCAGTCCTACAGTTCTGCCGACAGCTGTTTATTTTTTTATTTGTTTTAAAGGCTTTACTAACACATTTTCTAATATCATGTTTACCTTTGAGTTGTTGATGCTTTATAAATGGACATCTGCAAAGATGAGATGATGGAGCAGGTTTCAGTCGAGGTTCAGTCTGCTGCTGCATCCTGGTCACAACATACAGAGGTGTTATCAGCTCAGTATTGAACAAGAAATATTAACGTTTCAAATTATTTGTCCTAAAGGATGCAAGCTGTACAGAGTACTGAACATGTGACTTTGTGAACATAATTCATTAAAAATAATTTGGACAGTTTTTTAACCTGAATATTTGTAACAAACTCAGTAAAAAAAAAAAAAAGCTAAAAAAAATAATCAGGGGAAAAATGTAACATTTTAACTTAAGCTGACAAGCGGAAGTAGTTGGTTTCAGTACATAAGTATCGGGCTTTGCTATTTAATCCGTAGCTATTGACTAATGAGGGGAATTTAAAAGTTGGCTTTAATGTCCTTCCACATGTGGAAAGCGACAGAAAACATGCTGCTGTTTGCACATATTTAATAATCAGCTCTGCACAGGAGCAGAAGCAGAGTCCAGCCCGTTGCTCTTACAGTATAATACTCATAATAAAAGTACAGTAACCGTGGTTAGTCACTGAGCAGCCCGGTGCGTTTCTCTTGATTTCTTTAGTCAGGGTAAATTAATTCACCTGCACGGGGTAGCTAAACGAACTTTACAAAACATGTTTCCCCGACAGCCGAGTGCTCATCTTAGCTAGCTAGGTCCTTAGGTAGCTAGCTAAGGACCTAAATTACGGATTAGCTTACAAACACATTTAACTTACCAAAAATAATGCGGTGGGGCCTCAGGTCCTCCTGTCCGGTAGTCCAATTTACTGAAGAACACCTCAGGCTGTCACTTTGAAATAGTCGGTAATGTAAACGCTGGACCTCTCGGCATCTGCCATTCCCGAACAGACACGTGCGAGTTTGTCCGTGACCGCAGCCGCGTCGTCAGTGTTTTCTCCAGTCATTGGTCAGCATTATAATATATGCAAATACATGCGGGTCGGAATCCCCGCCCCCCAGCGCGCCCCCGTACACCAAAACAGTGCCAGCAGAGTGAAACTGAAAAATGGTTTGAAACCGAAAAATGGATGGAAACCGAAAAATGGATGGAAACCGAAAACAAAAAAAAATTGTAAGCGAAAACAAAAAAATTACAGTTTCAATTAATTGTTTTTCACTATCAATTTTTTTTTCGGTTTCAATACAAGATTTTTCAGTATATTTATTTCAGTTACAATATTTTTTTTCGGTTTCAATCCATTTTTCGGTTTCGTTTCAAGGTGGCATCGTTCTGATTCCATACTGTAGCGCTCACAGACACAATTTGTGACAAACTGGAGAGAAAAAGTTTGTGTTTCCTGATATTTGTTGAGCTGATTGAGAAGTATTTGAAATGGCTCTAGGCTTAAAAAAGTTAATTCAATAATAATATGCTTTAATCTGCCTAATGATAATAATAATGCACATCCATTCACTGTTCACATGCATTTAGGTGTGCAGAGTATCCAGCTGAGGTTCAAAGTGACCATCAGAATGGGGACGAGAGGTGATTTAAGTTATTTGATGTGGCACTTATTGTCATAGTGCAAGACAGGGTGGTCTGGGAATTTCAGAAAATGGTCATCTACAGAGATTATTCACCACAACCATCTGTAGGGTTTGCAGAGAGTGGTCAGAAAAAGAGAGAATATCCAGTGAGCTGCAGCTCTCTGGGTGAAAATGCATGTTGATGTCAGAGGTCAGAGGAGAATGGCCAGACTCCTCTGAGATGAACAGAAGCAAAAGTAACTCAGATAACCACTACATACAACCAAGGTACGCAGAAGAGCATCTCTAAATGCAGCAGAAGACCGCATCACTTCTGTCTGCTAAGAACAGGAAACTGACGATACAGTCTTTAAAAGTGGACAATAAAAGATTAGAAAAAACATTTCCTGGTCTGATGGGTCTCAATTTCTGTTACAACTTTCAGACGATAGGATGAGAAAAATGGATCCATTCTGCCAAGTACCAACAGTTCAGGCTGCTGGTGGATGTGTAACTGCCAAATATGCTCGACTGCCTGGCTGAATGAGGCAGTTGTATAAAACTTTGAGTACTCCAGTGGAGTAGAAAAGCGCTTTATAAAAACCAGTCCAGTTACTATCTTTCCAAAGCTTTGGGGAAAAAAAGAAAAAAAAAAGAAAGAAGGAAAAGAAAACCAAAAAAGCACCGGTTGTCTTAGAGCATATATAAAAACTCCCTTTTAACAGGAAGAAACCTGCAGCAGAACCAGACTCAGGGAGGGGCAGCCGTCTGCTGCGAGCGAGGGAGTGAGGAGAGGAAGACAGGACAAAAGGCACACTGTGTAAGAGAGTTGGAGATTAATAATAGCTAATGACTAAATGCGGAGGTGTACGTAGAGAGAAGGAAAAAATAAGGTAAAAAAAGGAGAGGAGGAGTGGTGACATTTACAAAAAAAATGTGAAATATTAGAAATGATTGCCAATTATTAAAAAACTTTCCATAATTGCCTCATAAAGAATGATTAGTCTTTGTGCTGGGTATCTAACAATAAATCATACTATAAAAGTTTTTTTTATTGCTGTAGATCTTGTAAATATAGTGATTCCAGCTAGTAAGCAGGTATAGACTGATTTAAGTTGAACAATCTTTTCTTCCTGCAGGGAAAACCTCTGAATAGGCAGTGGTGACTAATAAGACAAACAGGTTGGTTTTCATGTGAGACGTAAAATGTTTCCAATTCCAGGGGAGAACAGGTTTAACAGGCTGTGATGTGATGACCATGATCAGCAATGGTACGTGTTTCCTCCTGCCAGTCGTTCTTCCTCATTTGCCCAAGGTAAGACCACTGCTCCGATATATCTCACATTACACTATTTAATTAGCGGGTAATGAGCTATAAGGTTGTTGGCAGGTGTTATTGGAAATGTCTATGTGGCAGGGGCAGGTCTGTGCCTGTCTGGATCAGGTATCGGGACTTGGATGTGTCTTGTTTACATAAGAGCGAAGTCTCATGTGAGCTCGAGTGACTTGACTGCATTCAGCGGGTGCATTTCATGGCTGATACACTCGGTTTTCTCTGATATAGGGGTAGAAAAATACATCTTTGCCAGTCAGAGTTGTGTTTACATGCTGTAATAATTCTGTGTCATCTTGATAAAAAGGTGGACGATGAGTAATACACGTTTAAAAGGGTGAATATTTCACACCAGTTTAAAAACAGTGCAACTATATAGACTAACAGTCTAGATTTGACATTTGTTTCTATTTTTATAATCCCTAAAAGGGATGAAGCTGCTGATATATATATATATGGCTTCTATAGTTACATTAAAACACAACTAAGATTAATGTGTGCGGCATTATTAAAAACACTAAAGTATGTGAAGTATGAGTAAAAGACTGATTTACGCCATCACATGTTACACTGTGTGTACTGTTCTGACGCTGTCACTTTAAACCAGCAGTGCTAAACAATGAAAGACTGGATATGTAGCGCCTTTCATTGTTTAGCAGTCAGGAGGAGAGATAATGCAAGTAGCTATTACGGCAGAATCAGAGCTTCAGACTTAAAAGCAGTAATATGAGACTCAGCATCACAGAGCCTGGCATACAAAGAGCTAAACCGCCACATAAAATACTTTACAATTGACTCTTTCCAGTGCGCCCACATTAACACCAGGATAAACTGAAAGAAGCTAGTGTACACACAGCACATTTCATTTGCAATGCAAGCTGGAAAAGCCCAGGGTATAAAATGTTATTTTTTCATTCTTAAAACCTTATATGTTGGTTTTTTTTATTCATTCCCATTTTTTCCCCAGTTTCTCTGATTCAGTCCTAAACAGAGTGATTACACGTGATTCAATGTCATTTTTTTAAACAATAGTCTTTCGTAACCATGTATTAATTAATTGGATTACTGGCACTTTTACTGAGACTGTATATAATACATGTTGTCTTGTCAATAAAAAAATGTCCTTTTTGTATATAATGTACTCTTTCACATGGTCTATTTTTCAGTTTTCTATATTTTGATACTGGAGAGAGAGACTAACAAAAATAAGTCTGACTCTGACTAGATAGCACAGTGATAATAGTGTGGAAATATGAGGGAAAGGAGTGGGCACCAGTATGTGTGAACTTCAGTTTTTGTTAGTGAGCTAAATGACAAGTAATCCAGCGAAAATTACTTGGAAATAAAGTAATTTTGCTTAATTCAATAGTGTTTTCACACACGTAATGTCCTTTGTATCCTTTATGACCAGGTAAACAACTTTAAGCTGGTCATCGCTTCCACTAATCCTAAAAAGTAAAATTATAAAGTGATGCATTGGATCATGTAAATACATTTTTAATGTAAGTACAACTTTTGATAAAAGTAACTTCCCCATAATCCAGTCCAACAAATTACCCCTAAAAGAAGAACAGCAAAAGAAAAAGGGCACGACTGACTCCACGAATACTTTTATCACAATTCTGATAAGAGTCTCACATGACTCGTGTCGCATGTTAAGAACCTAACATGTGACATTAGTCGTGTGTTAAGAATCGCTAATGTGGGTTCACCAAACGCAAGATCATTGTCAACTTTTTTCCCCACCAAATACTAGAAGATTGTGACGACTTGTGAATGAAGATCAAAAATAACCTGTTTTAAAGTGATGACAAATAAGAATATATTTAATTTGTCACTGAAGGAAAAGCACAGATGTTATCAACAGCAGGAGCTACGTGACTCGATAATTGTGAAGAAGAGTCTTACATTAATGCCCTTTTGGGGTTTTATCTGGAAAGCAAGACTGTACCAAATCAAAGATATCTGGGTATAGACTTACATCGTTTTTATGTAATTAACTATCTGTGATGAAAACACACATTTCAAACTTGCTCTTATCTACATTTCTGTTTTTATCTTCATGACAGAATCCTGTTTGATCTGTTTGGATGGACCCCCCTTCATATGAGGAGGCCAGTCGCCAACCTCCTGCTCTGCCCATTGCAGCTTTTAACGCCCCCCCACCTGCCTATGACGCCTCTCTCTCATCCCCACCGACACCTCCACCTGCCTACAGAGAAGCAGGTGAGATAAAAATCTTTCTGCTTCCTTTAACCCCATTTCTTGAGTCAGCTCGTGAGATATTGCTGACAGGATGTACACACTAACATGTGTCCTTTTCTATTTATTTTTTGGCATACTGTTTACATGACATACCAGTTTTACCAGGCTGATTTGTAGAAATGTCGTCATTAAGTGTATTCATGCTTTTACTCTGCCAGACAACCACTTCAGTGCACTCTGAAGTAAATTTAAAAAATATATATTTAAAGTAAAGTGTGGAAGGAAACCCTAGTGTGACTGCAAAATAACATGTAAACATTTCTTTTTCTTTTTTTAAATCACAGTTACAGTTCAGCCAGATCCTTTTCCTGTCCTGTCTGTGCCAACTGCCGTGTCCTCGCCTCCCCACCAAAGCACTGGAGTCATAGTCCATCCCATTACTCAAAGTATAAAGATTGCACTTTTAATATTGACTTTGTTATGTAGACCTGTTCAACTGCTCATTAACGGAAATATCAAATCAGCCAATCACATGGCAGCAAACCAAGGCGTTTAGGCATGTAGGCATGCTCAGCAAGTTCAGTTCAGTCTCTATGTGCTGCACGCTGGTTTCACAATGTAAGAGGCTCAGTCCATATGCTGTCTGTAGTCTACTCACCAAATGTTTGTATTTTAACCCCACAGTGCCTGTCGTATCATATTTAATTCATGAGTTTTTGTGAGTTTTTGAGACTTCTACATCATCACAGTGATCCCCGTGGAAAGCCTGTCTAAACAGCACTAGAGAGAGAGAAACAAATGTAACAAATATAATTTCAAAGTAAACTCATGCATGCAAATGAATATGTTTTTTCTCAGAAGGTTCACAATATTTTCAAAAATCTTGAACTTTCTGGCAATTATTTCATGGTTCAGACTTTAAAGGGTCAAAGTGTAAGTATTTAAAAAGCTACATTAGGTTAAATTTTGGTTTTTCTGTGTTACAGTTAATCCGCATGCTTCTCGTGCTCGCGCTGCAGCTTCTGCTCCAGCTGCTGCGTCCTCGCGTTCCCGACAAGGCAAGTATCAAGACTACATCTTTACTATAAGCATGATCTCTTTACTGCTATTTACACTTACTGGCCACTTTGTTAGGTACACCTTTTCATCTGACTGTCAATGCAAGTATCTCATCAGAAAATCACAGGGAGGTAACTAAATGCATTTAGGTATGCAGATATGGTCAAGATAACGTGCTGAAATTGAAAAGGAGCATCAGAATGGGGGAGGAAGGTGGCATTCGTGGCTTTGAATGTGACACGGTTGTTCTCGTCAGACAGGCTGGTCTGAGTATTTGAGAAAAAGCTGATCTCCTGGGATTTTTCCACACAACCATCTCTAGGGTTTACATAAAATGGGCCAAAAATATCCAGTGAACAGCAGTTCTCTGGATCAAAATACCTTGTTGATGCCAGAGGTCAGAGGAGAATAGCCAAACTGTTTCTAGCTCATAGAAAGGCATCAGGAAACAAGATATGCAGAAGAGCATTTCTGAACACACAACATGTCGATCCTCGAGGCAGAAGACCGCACTGAGTGTCTCTCCTGTCAGCTACGAACAGGAAACTGAGGCTACAGTTTAAACTGGCTCAACAAAATTGAACAAGAGAGTCAGTCATTTGGTCTAAGTAAGTAAATACATTTTATTTCTATAGGATATTTAAAACCAAAATGTGTTACACAAAATAAAACAGAATAAACAGGTTCCTATAAAAAAAAACAGCAGCTAACAGCAGCCAATCCTCCAATCACAGCTCAACAATTCAACTGTTTCACAAGTCTAACAGAAAAGGCAGCTCAGATTTAAAAACAGTCTTCACTGATGCTTGCACGAGGTCATCTGGGAGGTCATTTAAGAGTTTTGATGCAGCAACAGCAAGGACACAAGCTGCTTTTGAAATAAGCTTTGACTGCAGGGATTATCAGGAGTAACAGAGAAGCAGACCCTAACGATATGCACGCAGCATAAACACCACATATACAAAGCTCAAATCATCTCAGACGGGTTTTCCTGACCATATGGCCTCCATAGTCATCATATTTCAATTCAACATCTTCATGATGTGGTGGAACAGAAGATTTGCATCATGGATGTGCAACAGCTGTGTGATGTCATCATGTCAATATGGAGGAAAATCTCTGAGGAATGTTTCTGGCACCTTGTTGGAATCTTGCCATGAAGCTGTAAAGGCAGTTTTGAAAGGGAAGAGGACGTCCAACCTAGTACTAGCTAGGTGTACCTAACAAAGTGTCCAGTGGGTGTATAAGCCTCTGCCTTACTTGTTCTTCTCTCCTTCTAATAACTTCATCTGTCTCCTGAATGGCAGCTGGTGCCGCACCGCGTGTCAACAGCAGACAAACTCAGCCGATAGCAGTAGTGAGCCAGCCGCAGCCTGTTCCCATAGCGGTGGAATATCTGAGAGGCGCCCCTGGTTTGGTACGCTGCCCACACTGCAGTCATCTTGTAACCAGTAAAGTCACACATGTACCTGGGACAGCTGCTTGGTGCTGGTGTGTCATTCTTGCAATGGCGGGGTAAGAGCCCCAAACACTCACACAGGAGGAGTATTGCATGTGCACCGGCGCTAAACGAGCTTGAGCACAGCTTCATTGGTGTTTTCTGTGCTTGTGTTTCAGGCTCATCTGCGGTTTCTGTCTCATTCCATTAATGGTACGGGGAATGCAAGACACACATCACTCCTGCCCACAGTGTGGAAACCCTCTGCACGTGCACAAAAGATGACCCTGTGAGGATTAATTAACCTTACACATCGAAGTGTGGACAAATGAACTAATGAACTTGTGATGCTAGTGTGACATCTATGGCAAACGAATACTTTACACAGATGATGGCTGAGGAGAGGCCCGGAGTCATGTGGAGACTTTTGTACAAACTCTCCCAGACTGTTACAGAGGACCTCCAGGTCACCACACACACTACCACAGCTGGTAGCTGTACTGAGACATTTTTCCTTTTTTTCACACTTTAGGCTCACAAGCAGAAAAGCATTTCTAGGACGTAAATATGAAAAAGAAATTACACAAAAACACTTTTCGCACTTTCTAATTTTGTACAAATGTATTACAGTGTGATTTCATTATGATTAAATGACACACAGCAATAACACTTTACACTCCCCTAAAGACAGTGCAGGACAGTCCTTCTTCATTGCAGACAATGGGATGAGACAGTTTAATGCAGCCATGTTTAACCACATTTGTCCAAATTCTAACATGAAAAGAGTTTTACAGCTCTGCACTAAATTCTTTTATCATTTATAATTAAGCTTTCATTGCTTTTTAATCAAACTGACTGATTTCTATATCTGAAAACGAAAAAAAACAAAACTTTGATGTTTTTTAGCTTTACTGCAGGTACAACTGAAGTTTTTAAAGTACCTTTAACTGCCTAACTACACTATTTTACTCTTAGTGATAGTTAGAAAAAAGGTTATGTGGTTTAAATTATTATATTTATTACATCTGTTATTATTTCATGTGAGAATGGTGACCTAACTCTGCTGCACTGCTTTCTAAGCAGCTGTAATCAGTCAGTGGGACTGACTCATTCTGTCGTGTGGCCAAATGCCAGCCACTCCTGATTGAAACCTGTTCCTGAACTGATTTACAGGACTTCTATTTACTTAGCAACATATAAAAGGTTTGTTTACACCAGCAATGTTTACTCTCTGACAAGCAGACCTATAAATGTTTAGCTTTACAAATATGTTATGTGATCAAAAAAATTCATAAATAAATAGAAATCCTTAAAATACCTTAATGGTTGTGATGCGTTGGAAATCTATCACATAGAAATGGTCCAAAGAAAGTACACCCTCTTCAAATTCCAAGTATTTACATATCAGGAGATAATAAAAATTTTGAAAAAAGGTTGGTCTTTAGCAGGTCTTGAAGTTGAAGACTTGATAGATGATAAATCAATGAGATATTACCCTCTGTCATCATTTAATTAGCAAAAAATAAGCCAAAATGCAGAAGCAGTGTGTGAAAAACTAAGTACAACATTAGTGTTTCTATAGAAAGTTGGATTGCACTTGATTAACTGATGACCGCGGGTGAGCACCTCTATAAATGCAGAGGTTTTTGGTGTTTGCTACTCTGAAGCATTCAGGTGTGTGTTAGCACACAACAAAGATGACAGACAGTGATCTTAGAGAAATAGTTTTTATTTTCCATCAATCTGGAAAGGGTCGCAAGGTCATTTACCAACAATTTAAAGTCCTTCATTTTACAGTGAGGTAGAAAACATTCAAGACAGCTGCCAGTCATCCCAGGAATGAACATCCCAGCAAATTCACCCCAACATACAGAAGATCCAATAATCAGAGAAACTGCAAGAGCTGCATCTCATACTCTACAGGCCTTGGTTAAATGTTACACTCCATGGGAGTACAATTAGAAAAAGACTGATCAAGTATGACTTGTAAACCTTTAGAGTAGAGTGGAATAAAATTCCTCCACAATGGAGAGAGGGAAAGGGAAAGTGATACAGAAAGTGATTACTTTTAATACAGGGAGTGCAGAATTATTAGGCAAGTTGTATTTTTGAGGAATAATGTTATTATTGAACAACAACCTTGTTCTCAATGAACCCAAAAAACTCATTAATATCAAAGCTGAATGTTTTTGGAAGTCGTTTTTAGTTTGTTTTTAGTTTTAGCTATTTTAGGGGGATATCTGTGTGTGCAGGTGACTATTACTGTGCATAATTATTAGGCAACTTAACAAAAAACAAATATATACCCATTTCAATTATTTATTTTTACCAGTGAAACCAATATAACATCTCCACATTCACAAATATACATTTCTGACATTCAAAAACAAAACAAAAACAAATCAGCGACCAATATAGCCACCTTTCTTTGCAAGGACACTCGAAAGCCTGCCATCCATGGATTCTGTCAGTGTTTTGATCTGTTCACCATCAACATTGCGTGCAGCAGCAACCACAGCCTCCCAGACACTGTTCAGAGAGGTGTACTGTTTTCCCTCCTTGTAAATCTCACATTTGATGATGGACCACAGGTTCTCAATGGGGTTCAGATCAGGTGAACAAGGAGGCCATGTCATTAGTTTTTCTTCTTTTATACCCTTTCTTGCCAGCCACGCTGTGGAGTACTTGGACGCGTGTGATGGAGCATTGTCCTGCATGAAAATCATGTTTTTCTTGAAG
This sequence comes from Rhamphochromis sp. 'chilingali', assembly GCF_963969265.1. Taxonomy (NCBI): domain Eukaryota; kingdom Metazoa; phylum Chordata; class Actinopteri; order Cichliformes; family Cichlidae; genus Rhamphochromis; species Rhamphochromis sp. 'chilingali'. The sequence goes on from NC_137948.1 coordinate 29,756,410, forward strand.
GATGCAGACTTCTTCCTGTACCACTGCTTGAAGAAGGTGTCTTCCAGAAACTGGCAGTAGGACTGGGAGTTGAGCTTGACTCCATCCTCAACCCGAAAAGGCCCCACAAGCTCATCTTTGATGATACCAGCCCAAACCAGTACTCCACCTCCACCTTGCTGGCGTCTGAGTCGGACTGGAGCTCTCTGCCCTTTACCAATCCAGCCACGGGCCCATCCATCTGGCCCATCAAGACTCACTCTCATTTCATCAGTCCATAAAACCTTAGAAAAACCAGTCTTGAGATATTTCTTGGCCCAGTCTTGACGTTTCAGCTTGTGTGTCTTGTTCAGTGGTGGTCGTCTTTCAGCCTTTCTTACCTTGGCCATGTCTCTGAGTATTGCACACCTTGTGCTTTTGGGCACTCCAGTGATGTTGCAGCTCTGAAATATGGCCAAACTGGTGGCAAGTGGCATCTTGGCAGCTGCACGCTTGACTTTTCTCAGTTCATGGGCAGTTATTTTGTGCCTTGGTTTTTCCACGCACTTATTGCGACCCTGTTGACTATTTTGAATGAAACGCTTGATTGTTCGATGATCACGCTTCAGAAGCTTTGCAATTTTGAGACTGCTGCATCCCTCTGCAAGATATCTCACTATTTGTGACTTTTCTGAGCCTGTCAAGTCCTTCTTTTGACCCATTTTGCCAAAGGAAAGGAAGTTGCCTAATAATTATGCACACCTGATATAGGGTGTTGATGTCATTAGACCACACCCCTTCTCATTACAGAGATGCACATCACCTAATATGCTTAATTGGTAGTAGGCTTTCGAGCCTATACAGCTTGGAGTAAGACAACATGCATGAAGAGGATGATGTGGACAAAATACTCATTTGCCTAATAATTCTGCACTCCCTGTAATTTGCGGCTGCTAAAGGTGGTTCTACAAGCTACTGAATCATGGGATGTACTTGTTGTTGTTAAATCCTGATGTGCAAAACCTTCGAGCTGACAGAAGGTGTACTATTTGCTTCCTTATAGTAACTGTATGTGTAACTTCTGTCAGTGTAGTAGTTTGTTTGATTTCAGTAGTGATTTTATTTTTAATCCCATTACCTTTGACTCTGCACCAATGTTAGATTTTAAAATGAGGTCTATTAAAGAATAAAGGAAGTGTGTATTAGCAGTTACCCTTTTCAATTTTGATTCAGCACACTTGTAGGTATCTTACCTGGACTGTAAATGTGGAGTAGACAAACACAACTTGTATATCTTACCTGGCTTTGGCACGTTTGAAAAGATTTTGCAGCTAGACAGCTACCAGTCACTTCACTGGAGACCAGCAAGCCTGACCAAGAAACAATCGAGCACAGAGGGAGCTTTGATATGAATCTCTCAGAATATGAACAACAGGAAAACCTGTGTGGTACTTAACATTTACTAACCAGCCGAAATTAGCTACTCTTGCAGATGAAAACAATTTCAAACTTCAAGCTAGCTGCAGGTAATGAGGGTACTCATCTATTTTTAAGCAGTTTTCTGGTATTTTGCTGTTTATATCACCAGATAAAACGTTCTTACTTACCTCATTATGATTAAACAGTTTTTATAGAACATAATTTGCCAGCTTAAGTGATCCTGGTGCTGTTTCTATTCTTTAATGCTAAGCTAAGCTAACCATGCAATTGTTGTACGCAGAGGTGGGACCAAGTCATTGTTTTGCAAGTCTCAAGTAAGTCTCAAGTCTTTATCCTCAAGTCTCAAGTCAAGTCTCAAGTAATGTCAGGCAAGTCAGAGTCGAGTCTCAAGTCACTGGTGTAAAAGTCCGAGTCAAGTCACAAGTCTGAAACTTTGAATTTCAAGTCCTTTCGAGTCTTTAAAAAAGAAAAAAATAATGTTGCAGTTATGCTAAATGTAAATATTAGACCATGTAATTTTTAAATCTGTGTTTTTCTCAACACATGACAAAATAGTGAACTTAGAAAATATACACAAATTGTGAAATTGCACCTCTTTAAAATGCAGCTCAATTAAACCTAGCTCCAAGAATAATTTTCACCGACAGTTCTGAGATAAGCTGCATGTTATTCTTGGATGCGGTTGTAGGACCCGCTTTAAAATCGCATGACAAAAATATCATACATATTAAAAAAAACTGCATCACCAACGTAGCCTGGACAACATTTGCTAGTTAAATGAAGTCAGCTATCTCATCGTAGCATATTTATATGCATATTTATAATTATACGCTTCTTGGAGTGAGTGCATACACTCATGAAGTTTAGTAACTTCCGGTCACTGCAACAAGCCCAGGTACAGTTTACCGACGGATGGGTACAGGACCTTGAAATGCACCGTGTAGAAAGTAAAGACCATCGTACCTATCATAAGTTTACCAGTCTCACAAATCGTCGTCATAAATACACATTCGTTAACCGTTTATTAATAGGACCTTTGAGCTCAATGGTAATTAATTAGCAGTGGAAATAATTTCTGGTACCCATCACAGAAATGTAGCAGTGACAATAATACTGTATGCTGTAATCGTACTGGACAATTAGTGATACAAAACAACTGTTTTATCCTGTGAATAAAAGTATAAGTTTTTGTCAATGTACCATAATAACAGAAGCGAAACGCAGTATTGTGTCAGGACAATTCACTATTTATGCACAATAAACACAATAAATAAAGGAGCATAGCGCGACAATTTCCGTTCAGCGCCAGACTTGCTTGTAACCTATATCACCAATTATGTTATGAAAATGACGTATTAACTACAACAGCAGACTGACCTTTGTGTAAATGCTTGGAGCAGACTAACCTGTGAGCTGGAGGGTTCTGGGACGTTATATTTGATCTTTGAATGGCTGCAATCCAGGCCATCCGTCGCCTCTTTGTTACTTCGGAAACATGGCTCGAACAATTTCTCTTCAACGACGTAATCCGATAACAACCGATCTCTTTACCCGTCGGCTTCCCGTGGCTGTCATGCGACAACATTTTTGTGTTTCTTTTTATCGCTGTATAACTGATTTTAATTGAAAGCCTGCGTGCGCTAGTACCTCTTGCCACGAGTTCCCAGAATCCTTTGCGGTTCTACCCGTGAATGACGTCACATTTTCAATCTCTATATAATATGCATGTTAAATTTTATATTTGGGGTAAAATATCAAGTCTTTTCAAGTAAACCGGTTCAAGTCCAATTCAAGTCCCAAGTCATTGGTGTAAAAGTCCAAGTCAAGTCACAAGTCTTAGAACATTTTTTCAAGTCAAGTCTAAAGTCATAAAATTAATGACTCGAGTCCAAGTCATGTGACTCGAGTCCACACCTCTGGTTGTACGGACATTTTTCTTGTTATCTAACCCTCTGTTAAGTCCAGTATAAAAACAGTGTGATAAAATGATATGACAGTATGGGATCAAGAATGAAAAGGCTGTTAAATAAAGTGATAAATGGGCTTTCTTTCCCTGCCTTTAATGCTGTAGTGAATGTTTAGTATCTTTGCCAAGTTGAGGTCATGTTTCGTTGCGGACCAAAAACAAAACATGCATTTATGTATTTTCGAGGGCAAATGGGTGCACTTTGCATATGAACACAAACAACATATGTGTGAGTAACTTCCTCTTTTATGTCTGCTGTGTGACCTTGTACAGGCAACAAAGTTAGGGTTTAGCGTTTAGATACTAGAGCCTGATATGAACAGCAGCCAATAGCAGACATACAGCAGTGCTCAGATAGGAAAGTTAATCAGCTATAGGCTGCTGGGTCCAGGCGGCAGATAACGCAAGGATTCACAGTTATACCTCCTCGGCACTGATACACACATCAGACCTCCCTTTCACCACTCCCGCCAAGTTTGTCAGTGTGAGACTGAACCGCCATGAAGAGGCTTTTGCTGCTGTGCGTGACGGCCTTCTGTCTCGGCGTATGCGTCGCCGCCGACACGAAGGAAGACAAACAGTTCCCAGAGAAAGACGGAGTGTTACAGCTGAAGAAGGGGAATTTCAAAAGGGCGCTGAGAAAGCATGACCAACTCCTGGTGCACTTCTGTAAGTTAAACATCAAGCCTAGTACAGCATGACCTTTGACCTTCATACTTTCATATGGTAAGCGCACAAACAGGCGACTGCAAGGTGTGTAAGAAATTGTTGAATTCTCCCAATTCTTTGAATCTTTGGGCTGAAGGAAGGACAATACTCGGTGTATCAATGCTCAATCAACAATCATTTATTTCCATACAATTCAACAATAAGAGCATTACAACGTCCGGACGGGAGAGATGCTACCAGAGGGTCAGGCACATGTCTCAAAATGGTGACGGGTTGCTCAGCTTTTTATAGTCTCTAGTGGCCCCCAGCTAGTCGTAAAAGCCAAAACATCACATTTTTTCTCTGTTACAGCGCCTAAGTTATGACCTCGGCAGTTGTTTCTCTGCTTTCTGTAAGGTGGGGGTGTGGAATGTGGTCTATCTATCTCCCCTGTCTTTAGACACAGAGTCTCCTGCTTACAACCTTCTCTTCATGATTCAACACTTAAGCATGTCAAGAAAACAGTGTAACACATTCCCAGCAGATCAAGGATACAGAGTGATGCACATTTATCTAATGAACTAATATGTGAATATGTTCTGTTAACTCAAAAGTATAATGAGAACTAAACTACATACAGCTCACACACTCTATATTAAAGGGTATAATGTGATCTACAGCAGTATTCTAATTCAACTACTTTGATTACATATATAAGGTAACATATAATAACAGAATAATCTAATAAAATCAAATCCTCATTTCCTCTGCGTGTCTGTCAGTTGCACCTCTGTCGGGAGAAAGCCAGCGCGTGTCTACAGCTTTCCAAGGAGCTGCAGCAGAGCTCAAGGGGTCAAAGGTCAAGCTGGCAGTGGTTGATGTGTCAAAAGAGAAGGACCTGGCTAAAGAACTGAACGCAACGGGCCACCCAGTAATCAGACTGTACCTCTCCGGAGATAAACACAACCCAGTAGCCTGCCCTGGTAGGTGCAGAAGAGTTTCATTCATCTCATTTATTCTTTTAACAAGAACAATGTATATCATATGACATGACCCAGAGGAGTAGCTCCAGATATGGCATACTGCTGAAAAATAAATGATCCACACTTATTTTATCATGTGACAAAGCGAATGAAAAATCAGGGTTCTGATTATTAGGAAACAATAGAGAAACAAAGAGATGCTTTGGTTTGAATCTTCCTCTACCTCTGTTCGAGGGCTTTGTCCTCTAGTGCTCTGACTTCATTATGATGTTCGCTGGCACCACCGATGGCTAGATGCTGGGTAATAAAAACAGCAGTGAAAGCCCTGGCTGGAGTCATTATGTTTTCATATGAACCATATATCTCTAAAGTTATCCAGCACAAATTTTAATCACATTTTTTGTATGAAAGTTTGCTCTTATTCTGGAAACGTGAAAAGATCAGGATGAAAGAGGCACATGCTGCAGTTAAGTTGTTAAAGCTGACACCCTGTCATTAAATTTTGCCTTGAACTTTTCAGATATGTGTCTCTTTGAGTTAACTAGCCTGCCATTTGTTGTGAAACACCAGTGGTTAGAGTTTACTGGCTGTTGTTTCATATTTCCTGCAGAGCACCAGGAGTTATTAGGATCCCCTCAGCTGTTGAATCTTAATTGTTTTGGGTAAAATATTAACAGTAAAGTGATTTGTGATCTTGGATTGTCCTGAAGTTCCTCAGAGCTCGGCTTCCATCTTGACCTGGCTGAAACGGAGGGCAGGGTCAGCTGCTGACCTCGTCACTGATCTCAACCAATCAGAGGCCTCAGAAGAGGTGACAGTGGTTGGATTCTTTAAGGTAAAACAAAAGCCTCGCCTGAGTTCCCTTCTCTATTATGTTGTGCATCTACCGCACTCCGACAGTTTCTATGCGTTTGCGTGTGAGCAGGAGCTGAACCACGAGTACGTCCAGGTGTTCTACGCCACGGCGGTCGAGCTTCCTGACGTCAGGTTTGTGGTGACGCAGGACGATGACGTCATCGCCAAATACGGCCACACACATGATGTTGTTCTGATGCTCAAAAAGGTTCTTCACGCACAACACATACAAACACACCGGTTCACAAAAACAATACTAGTTGTGACATTGCTCTATGTGAAGAGAGGTTTTAGTTCTTTAGTTAGTTTTTAGTTCTGTTTAGTTAAGAGAAATTAGCTGAGGGTGAATGCCATAAAACATGAGTGAGATTTTAAACATAAACCTCACTGTGAGCCTTCAAAAAGACGGCATAACTGAAAGAAATCTTGATGTTGCATCCAGAGTTTTACAAAAGAAGCATAAATATATGAAGCAGACTTGTTGGTTATAGTCTTACCTGTGATACCATGTATGTTTGTGTGTCTGTGTGTGCCCACTGCAGTCTAAGCTCATCAAGGCTTACAAAATGACGCCCGAGACATCTAAAGGGGTCCTGATTGTCTTTATCACGATCTACCAGATGGACCCAGTCACTGAGTACACCGGGCAGGTACAGTGTTGTGTCCATGGTGTATTTTCACACATATACAACAGCTACGGTAGGAACGGTTTGGTCTGAATCCACTGGGATGGTGTTCAGGGAAAATCTCTGCTGACTGAAATCTAATTGCTGTTTTCATGTAGGCTACACCCACCGAGCACCTTGCACCTTTCAGTGTAATGCAGCTCTTCTGCCATAAACTTTTATAAGTCTATTGTTGACATTGCCCGAAAGGTGATTATTCTACTTTATCTTTATCACTGAGGTCGTAGTGGGTGGTGGTGGTGGTACTGGATCGCATTATGTTGAAAATCAATTTTAATATTTATCCACCTCTTTGGCATACATGACGCCATATTAAAAGGTGTTTTTAAACTCTGAATGAGTTTGCACAGCACTTTAACTGAAGTTTAAGTGCTTTTTATCACATGCGTTCACACTCTGATGGATGCACTGGAGCTTTGGCACACAGAGCTGGAGTTTGTTGTCCTCTTTATCCACCTTCACCTCCTGCCTTTGCAGTTAGCGGCTCAATTACAACTTAATATCCTCATTTGCACCTGTTATGATCATCTCAGTCAGTAGAGGGCTCTGTCCATTGAACTTAAAAATGTGCTGAATTGCCTTAACATTAGCGCCAGCTGAAATCCAGTTTCACTGCTTAAGTGTTTGAACCGCTTTGTCTCCTTTTGCAGACAGCCTCTCAGATCTTATCTTCGCCTGTGTTAAACCACGCTCTTCTCTTTGTCAACAAAAGTTCAGAAGACTTTGATGAGATTTTTTCTGCCTTCAGCACCGCTGCAGAGACATTCAGGATGAAGGTACCTAACATATGTCTGTGCTTTTGAGGTCAATAATAATGTATTTTCAGACTCTGACCTTGACTCGATCGCATAAATAACATTAATCCTCACCTTAAACCTACTTTTTACCCAAACCAGTTCTTTACTAAGGTCTTGTGAGCAGTTTGGCTGCAGAACAGCAAATCATAAACAAATGACCGTATCTGACCCTTACTCTAGTCCCAGAGTGAGATAAGAATGAATACAGCACATAGATTTAGTTTAATTTTTCCTTTGTTTTTGACCATACTGTTTAGGGCATTCTTACGGGGTGGCTGTAGCTCAGGTGGCAGAGCAGGTCAGCCACTAATCCGAAGGTCGGTGGTTTGATCCCAGGCTGCCTCCTGGCCCTGCCGCCTTGTTGTGATGTACAGGAGCGTCTGAGGGCTGTATATGTTTGTGTGTCAGATTTTGTTTGTGTTGGTGAACGTGGCTGAGCTTCGCAATGGCAGAATGATGGAGTACTTCCGGGTGCGGGACTTTGAGGCTCCCCTAATCCGACTGGTTAACCTGTCAAATCACGTGACCTACCATCTGCCCTCTGACGCCCTGAGCGTAGAGATCATAGAAAGGTTCTGCCAGGACTACCTCGAGGGCAAAGCCAAGGTAAGTCCCACTCACCTCTGCTGTGTGGCACAGAGACAGAACCCGGGAGGCAGCTCGTCTTTATGTGTTTAATGGACTTGTGTATCTCTAACAGCCTAAGATGCAGAGTGAGCCGATACCTGAAGGATGGGACCAAAAACCAGTGAAGGAGCTGGTGGGGATGAATCTGGAGAAAGTTGCCTTTAACCCAGACAAGACTGTTTTTGTCCTGTTTTGTATGTAAACACTGTTCATTTTAATATCATGCTTTAATTTGTTTTTCTTTTTAAAGAGGGCCCTAAGTTATACTGGGAGTCATTGGTGACTAAAATTGGCGACCACCCTCTGAATCCCATAAGCTAAACAGCACCTTCAAGCCTTTAGATTGAAAACGCACATGATTTGAGTTGTTGGGAGTGTATTTAAAGGGCCCTGAGAGTATAAGGAAAAAGATTCTCTAACATGATGTGTTAGGAGAACTCACACGGATGGATTTAGTGGCAGAAACACACGGGCACAAGATAGTAGTGATGCAGATTTATATACAATGATGGGGAAATATTTACAAGGGAAGGGGCTATATACAGTGACAGGTAAAAATGTGCAAGGAGAGCAGAGCTGAAGAGACGAGACGGAGCCGAGGTATGCGGGTGGGCAGATGACGCACCAGAGCTACCTGAAAACGAGGGACAAACAAAGTTTACCGAGTAACGTCGATAGCCGAGAGTTAAACTAAAGACGATGGGGAGAGTTGGAGAGCTTACTTGAAACACAGAACTACAGCTGTAGCGGTGGTCACAGACTGGTATGAAGTAACTCTCCGTCACGGATCCAAAGAAGCCAACACAAAGACAAATAGGCAGGCGAGCAGGCAGCGGGACAGGCTAGAACAAAGGAGAAGCAGGCAGGAGATGGATCCTCAAAACATGCAGCTCAATAGCGTGGAATCAACAGATTCAGCTTGCACCAACACGTTACCACTTATGACAGCGACAATACTCCGACACCAGACGTCCGTGACTCAGCTCCATAAAAGCGCTCACTGATGACGTTCCAGGTGTGCCGGAATGCCATCAAGCCCCGCCCCGCCTACCTATGCCAAAAAGGGAAACAAAACCCAAAAACAACAATACACCTACCCACCACCTCCTAACATGATGAGTCAAAAAAGTGTTTGAACAGATCTCCCAGGCAATACAAACACTTGAAGAAGTCCCCTTCAATGAAATGATCAGTTAACCTTTCAGAAAATGAGCAAACCAACACAAGCAACCAAGTCTGTGCCAATCCTTTATGTAGTTCAGCTAAAACCATCACTCAAATTCTATTTAAGATCCATAGACAGACTGCAGAGATACATCCCAAACAATGTGATGAAATTTGACAGATTAAAAAAAATGATGCCCTTATTTAGGGCATTTGATACAAGGAAAGTTCAAATTTATGTTGTGATTAAAAGTGAAAACATAGAGAGCTTCCTAAAGTAATCGTATGTGTTTGTATTGAAGATCTGCCCTACAGTAAAGAGTCCCGCGCTGTGTTTCCGCTGTGGGAGGAACTAGCTGAGGCCTTTGAGGAGCGCGAGGACGTGGTCATCACTCGTATCGATGCTTCAGCCAATGATATCAACTTATCAGTGCAGGGCACGTACCCATCACTCTGCTTGTTTCCTGCTCTGTATGCTGAAAGGGTACGAGGCAATTATGAGGCGATTAATCGTTTTTATTAAAGCCTATGATATCATCACGAAAAACAGATTTTAAAAAAGGAATTATTTGCTCTTTAGAGGAAACCAGGCTCATTACAGTGAGATCTCTGTGGTCTGTGTCGTAGGTGGTGGTTTACACTGGAAAAAAGAAGCTGAAACCCCTGATTAAGTTTGTAGAGAAGGAGATGGAGAAAGCCAAAAAATACAGAGCTAAGGTGAATGATCATCCTTACACTTGTGCCTTTGTGTGTTTTTATAGCTGTCTGTGTGTTTGAGAGCTGCCTTTTTCTTTCAGTTAAAAATATACTTTTCTCCTTTGTGTATCCAGGAGGATGAAGACAGGAGGAAGTACACCGAGGCCATGAAAGCTGAGGAGGCAAAAAAAGCCAACAACACCAAAGATGAGCTTTAAGACAACAACAAAGACATGAGTGTGTGTGTGTGTGTGTGTGTGTGTGTGTGTGTGTGTGTGTGTGTGTGTGTGTGTGTGTGTGTGTGTGTGTGTGTGTGTGTGTGTGTGTGTGTGTGTGTGTGTGTGTAAAATGATGCTCTTTAAATGTTTCTAAATAAAAAAAATACTTTTTCTTTTTTTGATTCTGCATTAAAGTCTCAAAACATCATTTTTGATATTTAATGAAACTTTAAATGGAAAAGGTTGAATACTGAAAGAAGACACAGTATGTGCATACAGCTAAAGAGTTTGACAAAATAACAGATCACCGTCCACAACTGACTATGGTTGCTGCTGTCTTCACGTGTCTCAGAACAGAATCACCAATTACCAGAGTTTGATCCCCGGCCGGTGTGTCGCTGAGTGGGGAAAACAGTTAGACACATGAACAGGTTTGTGGTGCGTCAGGGCTTTTTGCACAGTCTGAGGAACAAATTCTCCTTTTGTTGATGAAACACTAGGAAACACTGTGTGAGGAAACGTTTCACTGGTCAAAACTTCAGGTGTAGGAAGGGGCCTCTCCAGAGGTACAACCTCCCTGAGTTGTGCTGCTGACCATGTCCATCGTTTTATGACCACAGTATACTGCTCTTATAACAGATGTCAATCCAGCAGATTATCTTTGGCATGTGGTGGATCAGGAGATTTGCAACATGGATGCACAGCTGACAAATCTGAAGCAACTGTGTGACGCTATCATGTCAATATGAAACTAAATCTGTGAGGAATGTTTCCAGGTCTTTGTTGAATCAGTGCCACAAAGAATTAAGGCAGTTCTGAAGGTTAAATCTAATTTATGTTCATTAATGCCCCTCACACTGTAACTTAAAGTAATAAATTGGTTACTGATTAATTACAGAAGTACGTTTGTGAGCATAAAGATGTAAGCCTTGGACCATCGGGATAAAATGTGATTTGGAAACTTAACAAGCATTGATAAAGCTTCATCAGTAGCTCGAGCAAGACCTCATTGTTACAGTGCTAACAGAATCATACAGGTTTTTGACAGGGAGGTTAAACTCATGCAGATTACCTTCACCCAGGTTCATGAAAACACTGATAGCAGATCATTTGTGTCAGTGTGTCAGGATGGTTTATATTTGAGCTTCTTGTTCACACAGAACTATTTTTCTTCATTTTTTAACGATTACCAAAGTCTGTGAATCCCCAAATTGTTCAGCTGTTCTTTTTGCTCCCCCTGAGGTCACTTTCACCATGTGACAAAAACAACACCCCACTGTACACACTCGGGCCACCAGTAACTTTCTAAATCCTCAATAAAAAGCTGACAGGTTGCAATGATGTTCCAAATAACTTATTAACAAAAAACAACTAAATACACAGAAAATATTTTGAAAACTGGTTTATTTTATATCTCCTAGTTTGAAGTGAAGCAATAAAAACGTGTATAAAACATCACAAACTAATATTATACAAATGCTTACGTCCTGCTGATGCAATGGAGACATCTTCCAGTGACAGTCTTCATCCGTGTGTGTGTGAGGAGGCTCCTAAACCCACCGACACAGAAGTGCATGTTCACAACTCCCTCTGTGCAGGCGGGGTCAGGACCCTCCTCACCCTGGGTGAAGAGGGGTGGTGCTGTGGCCAGTCAGGTATGAAGTGCTGAGAGTGGATCTTTGGTCCTCTGTGCAGCTCTGTCCACTCTCAGCTGCCCTGCAAAGCAATAACACAAGAAAGACGTCATTTTAACACAAAACAGGATTTCCATTGTAGGCAGCTGCAGCATGTTGTTAAAATGCAATTTTAAACTCAACATATACACATAAACATAAATAAACTTACACCTACAGTACTGTAGGACGATGATTTATACCAGCTTTTGGAAGGATTTAGTCTTCAAAACAGTTTGTAGCCAATGTGAGGTGATAACTTACATAGCTGGAACACAGCACCACTCTCCAGTTTGTCATTTGGTCATCCATCCTTCTCATCGGGTTGGGGTAAGGCTGTCTTCTGGGTGGAGTATCTCTCTGTGTTAGCTCCGTCCTGGACGTTGAGTGTCTGAAGTGCTGAATGCTGGGAGAGGACGATTTTAAAGCACCTGAAGACAAAAAGACAAAGAGAAAAGCATGAATTCACAGATCACCGAGTTGTTCAATTTACTTTTCTTCTGTTATGTGTTTTTACTTCACCTCTGATCCCTGAGCCACAGGCTATACCTTATGTAAAAACAAGAGACTACAGTCAGTTCACTACATCATTTTTAAACCTTTTCTAATTATTCGTGTTGACATTAAGTACAGACTTACCTTTGTCCTGCATGGTGAGCTAGAGCTTGAGAAAAAATATGTAAGTCATTTAAATAGTTACCTGTGATATCAAAAGTACAGAAGTAACAATATCTAAAACACTACCTTACAGTCACACAGGCAAAGTCACATATTAAGAAAAAAACAATACATTTCACATGTGTTAGTTAATATTTTTTAAAAGTCAGATATTCTTAGTTAGCTGTCTTACAAACATCACAAGACACAAAGGCTTAACTTACATATTACAAAGTTAATTAAAAATTAAAAGATATTTACAAGTTTAAAAACAAGTTCTAACATAATCTAGTCAGAGTCGCTGTCATCAAGTGAAAGGTTAAAAGGCCTTTCCCAGAAGCGTCTGACACCAAAAGAACCCGATGATGTTGAAGGGCCATAGAACGTGTCATCACTTACCTTGCTTACCTTTGCACTTACCTCTTCAGTGCAGATGTCTTCTCTCCTTCTCTTTGCTGAGGAGGTAAGAGCTGAGGTTGAAGGAGAAGGAGAAGCTGTAGGATCAGCAGAGGAAGCAGCTGAGGGAAAAGATAAGAGAGCAGGTGAAGAAGAAGGAGCAGGTGAGGGCGGAGGTGACGGAGCAGGAGAGGAAGCAGCTGAGGGAGTAGATAAGAGAGCAGGTGAAGAAGGAGCAGCTGAAGGAGGAGCAGCTGACGGATCACCGACTGGGGCAACGACTCGAGGGAAGAGTGGGTCGTTGGCGTGGCCGAAAGGCGGCATGGCGAATGGGGCACCACCTGGAGAAATAGGACGTTGCCAATCGTGCCAAAACGGCTCTGGAGAAAGCTCCCGGATGAGAGGGGAATCATCTCTCTCATCCATGGTGTCATACCCCGAGTCATCGCTAAGCCAATCGCCCCACTCTTCTGAGTCGTTCCAGTCAGATGAATTGTCAGTGTCTTCACTCACCTCTTCAACGTCCTCAGGTACGTTGGGAGGGTACTCACCTTCCTCTTCACTGTCATCAGGATGCTGTGCTTCATGAGAAGAGGGGGAGGGTGAGAGAGGGAGATACTCACCATACTCACCTTCACTGACAGTGTCAGTGTCATCCAGGATCCTGATGACTTCAGGAAGGCCTTCTTCTGCAGGACGCTCAACCACGTAGTCAAGATGACCTGTGAGGAAACAAGTTTAAAATAACATTAGGAATGTAATAAACACCAAGTGCTAAAGCAACAGACCTACATCTGTTAGTTTGAGCAGATGATGAGAGAAAAGCATTTTAGGCTACATTTATGTCAGACTGAATGACACTTCTTAAGTCTGATTTCAGTTGTTTGCTGGAGGAGCAAAACAGTTGTTTGGTCTACAGGTTTTCAGAATGGAGATATTGACATTATTTGTATTTTTACTGTACAAAGAGGCAAGAGCATGATGGTGAAATAAAAACTGAGTCTGAGAAAGAAACAAATGGATTATACTGCTAACATCTGCACAGACAGCATGCTTACTCGGAGCTTGGCTAGTTTTGACGTCTATGAGGACCCAAACCCAGGAGCCAGACCTTCAACGGGTAACAAAAGCAGTGATGAGCATTCAGGCTTGCAGCATTGTCAACATTCCTACAATGGACTCTCTACAGTGGCCCCGAGGGGCCAAAAGGACCGCAATTTAAGAAAACGCCAACAAATATGATAGTAAGATTCTATCTAAAATTCTGGCTAATCGATGATTAAACCGGGTAATAACCTCTCTTGTACATGTAGATCAAGTTGGTGTCATAAGTTCACGCTCTTCAGCTGATAATATTAGGAGGTTAATTGACATTATGTGGGCGGTTCAGGACAGTCATTCTCCCATAGCTGCGATTTCATTGGATGCCGAAAAGGCATTCGACAGAGTTGAGTGGAGATATCTATTTGCCACTTTGGAGTGTTTCGGTTTTACTAAAAGCTCTATTAACTGGATTTGGCTTGTATATGTAGACGCCAAGGCATCAGTACTTACAAATGGAATAATAGGGCCTCCTTTTGAACTAGGTAGAGGAACTAGATCCCCTCCCCTCTCCCCACTCCTTTTTTGCTCTGGCCCTTTAGCCACTGGCAGTGGCTATTCGTAGGGAGCCCAATTATCCAGGTGTTAGTATAGGGAGAGACTGTCATAAACTGTTGTTGTACGCCGATGGCATTTTGCTTTTTATATCAGACCCAGAAAAGTCTTTTCAGTCCTTGCAGGTAATAATAAATACGTTCTCAGGTATTTCTGGTTACAAGGTGAATTGGACCAAGTCAGAGGCCCTTCCGCTAACTAGTTATTGCCCTAGGTCGCTTTTTCCAACCGGTATGTTTTCCTGGCCTCAGAAGGGCATTAAGTATTTAGGCATTACCTTCCCACCTCACCTGTCAGACGTGATAAAGATAAATTTTGAACCTCTACTTAGCGATATGAGAATTAATGTTGATCGCTGGTCTCAGATGTATCTTTCGATGTGGGGAAAGGTAAATGTAATAAAAAATGGTATGCACACCTAAGTTCAATTATTTGCTGCAGGCTCTACCAATCCATGTTCTTTTGAAATACATCAAACAATTTGACCAGATTTGCAAAGCATTTATATGGAGTATTAAAAAGCCTAGATTGAATTTGAGAAAACTGCAGAAACCAGTAGACAGAGGTGGGTTAGGGATGCCCGATCTACTTTTATATCATTATGCTTTTTCTCTTAGGCATTTGGCACATTGGTTTTTACCCCCTGAGAAAGCGCCTACTTGGTTCTCCATTGAAAGTACTGCATCGCCATTTACACCATTATATAGCTTATCAACTAATCTGTTCCCCCACATCCAATCACATCTGGTATTTTCTCATTTAAAAGAAGTATGGAAAAGAATGTCCAAATTATTCAAATTTGACCCACATCTCAACCAATCTGCTGGTATTTGGTATAATCCCAAACTTTCTATCACCAAGTTACCTTTCTTTTGGAAGCTCTGGTTTCAGAGAGGTATAACAGTGCTGGGGGATCTTTACGAAAACAGTACATTTAAATAATTTGAAAAACTTGCAGAAGAATTTGATTTACTTTGGCAGGAATTTTGGAAATACCTGCAACTAAGACATTTGATGGTTAATACATTTGGCTCATCCGCAAAGTTCCCTTTAAGCTGCGATATTCTGGAGGAAATCAAAAAATCTTTGGGTGTGGACAAGAGGCATCAGCTTATTACAAAATGCTTTTATTAGCTTCTGATCCTAACACACTGTCCCTCAAAAGAACGTGGGAAATGGCTTTAAATCTCAGCTTTACACTGAGGAATGGAATGGCATTCTTAGGAATCTGAAAAAAATGTCACGTGAACTGCGTTCAAGATTGGTTCAATTTAAGATTTTAAATAGAGTTTACTGGACACCCTCACGGTTGCACAGGGTGGGTCTAGCGACTGACGATGCATGCTGGAAGTGTCAGCAGGATAGTGGCACACTTTTACATTTGCTTTGGGGATGCTCCAAGGTCCAAGATTATTGGACTCATATTCACACTGTAGTAGAGAAGGTTGTAGGCCATTTATGAACAGTCTTTATGTACTAGGAGACCCTTCAGCTTTGGGTCACTTACCTACTCCTCTTGCTCATTGGGTACAAATGGCTATTACGCTGGGGAGGAAGCTGTTGGTGAAAGAGTCGGAGGCCTCATCGACTCCTGCCTTCTCTCAATGGTATATTTCTTCGGGACAAGTGGCAGCTTACGAAAGATTATCATATAGGCTGCTAAATAGACTGGACGACTATAATGACAAATGGGCCAAGTACCTTTCATATACAGGTCTCGGTAGTACACGTATCGAGCTAAAGTAGTTAAGGTCGGACTAATCACAATAGCTGTAATTGGGTTTATGGAAAATATTGGCATCATTGTGTATTTATGTTATTTTGGATTCTGTTTTTGATGAGAATATGTACTGATTCTCAATTTATTTTGCTATTGTAACTGTGTTAAGGAGTGGAATGTCCATTCTGTTATCTTGTAGGTTTTTGTTGTTTGTTTGTTTGTTTGTTTGTTTGTTTGTTTGTTTGTTTTTAATTATTAAAATCTAATAAAGTTCAAGTGGGAAAAAAAAGAAAGAAATCGTCAGCAAATAGAAAAACCCAGGAAAAGCAGACAAAACACAAGTGAAGTAGGAAAAATGAAAACAAATTAGAAAATAGAAAACAGAATTGTTTCTAGGGACACAATGCTCAACAGCTAATAGCAAGCATGTATTATATGAATCATTTTAAATTCACATTGCCTTGAATTTTTTTCTTCTTCTTCTCTTGAGCGCGTCTCAGCGCGGTCCTTTTTAGGTTTTGTGCCAGTGCAGGGGCTGTCGGACATTTGAAGACCGCGAACGTTTAAAAGTAATAAGCTTTTATATGTGTGGATCTAGAGCAAAGTGAGTGAAAGCGAGAGCTGTGTGTCAGTATCATTCATTCATCTCTCCTCACTATTTCCCCTGTTTAAGGACACAACAAGACTACATGCTTGTTTGGCCTGTGATTTTAGACAGTTGTTGGGCAGTTGCTAGGCAACGCGGTGACGTCGTGAGCACGCGAAATGAAAGTTTTGTGGAGGTGAATAGACGACGTTGTCCAGAAATGTCAGTGATAGGCTGCTGTGCTGAGGTTTTATCCATGTATAAATGCAACAAACTGCAATCTGTGAGCCAGGAGGAGCAAACAAAGGGCAGAGATTCCCTTTAACATGGGTTCAGTTCACTCTGTGATAATTCGTTATGCAGTTTTTTCAGATTTATTAATTATTTATTCAAAAATAAATCGCCTATTATTTGGTTTATTTATATATTTATATTTGACATGGGTTTATCGCTATTTTTTTAAAATAAGGTACACATGTTATCGATAATATTAACATATTTCTAGCAAGAAACAAATTACATAAGGATATTCAAGCTCGCGTTGATATTTTGGGTAAACAGGCGTGACACCCAGAAACCACGCAGCATATCGGTGTTAAGCTGAAGTCACGGTGAGTGTTATATTGCCGCAGCCTGTGCCGAGCTGCTGGCGGTGACGCGTTGTGACTTCACACGGAGGCTGGAGTAGGACGTCGCCGCTCCGCGCAGCTCACACCGACTCGTCTAGTTCTCTCGGCTGGAGTCAGGCATCAGAAAGCCGGAGGGATGCAGCCAGCGGGCGCGTACGGCGCCGGGAAGGCCGGGAGCGTCGCCTTCGATCCGGTCGCCTTCTTCACGCATCCCCGCACCGTCCTCAGACTGCTTTCGTGGGTAAGCCTCCCCTGCACTGTGTGGGTATCTTCATCAATGGATAGGCCTACCTGCAGCCCCCCTCTCTGCCTCGTTCCCACTTACATCTGTCTGGTGTTTCATCCACTCACGTCTGCATTTTACATCAGTGGGCTATTTTTGCAAAAGGCTGAGTGTCTGAATTTCAGCTTTTACAGCGCTCACATCATTTCAGCCTCTGGCACAGAGGCTACAGGGCTGCCTCTTTGTGTCTGGATGGAGCTAATGTGAACGCTCGGGGATAATAATGCCCCCCAACCGGAACGTAACACCTTTGTTTTCTCTGTGCTGTGCTGCTGTGAGTCACCATACAACATTTCAGGAGCACAGGAGGCAATGTGCTACAGATGAGCAAAAGCAGAGCTAGTTATAACAAAGCACACCAGCCCTCCTTTCCCGTGTGTGTCCTTCATAATTCAGCTCATCATATGTCAGCTAGTCACTGTTGCTTTTCTATTTCTATCCATCCATTTTTCTTTGACCTATCCAATTAGCACCCGCTGGATGAAAGAAGACATTAAGTTGAATGATTTCACCATTAGTCTCCAAACTATGATTTGAGCCTAGTCCTGAGAAGTATTAATGACATATGAGATCTCTGTGGACCAAATGAACAGTGTAAAGCTGAATTACAATCACACAATACAAAAGTGGTGTAGCTGAAACCTGTAAAGCTCATCCATGACACTTCTTTGTCTAACTGAAAAGGATTTTAGGGTAGCTCCTGATATTTGGCTACAGATTCATTAAACAAGGGTGCTTTAAAAACTAACAGTTTTATCTACCTCTGGCAAATGATTCAATTTGTGTTTTATAAATAAATAAAAGGAAAATTCTTAGTGCTTTGAGAAACCAGTTGTCTTTGAAAGAAATCCCATTCTTATTACTTGGTATTATCTTTACTCAGTTTCTGTTTCCTTTTATATCAGAGTTCATTTTCTGCACGGTGTGTCACATGATGACATTTAAGTAACTGGCACAAGTGTTTGTTTTTGTTGCAATTTGGGCGACATAACCCTTTTAAAGTATCATCTAATTGTGGAGAAGAAGGATATCCTTGGTCTTTGAGCTCTCAACCGCAGGAATGCATGGCACTGGCGCGCCGGTGTGAGTTAATTCTCTTCTGCGTGTCAGGTAATAAACCGGCCAACACGTCTCTCCCTGCAGGTTTTCTCCATCGTGGTGTTCAGCTGCATTGTGAATGAAGGCTACATCAACATCGGCAGCGAGCGTTTGCTCTGCATCTTCAACAACAACGCCGACGCCTGTAACTTCGGTGTCACCGTGGGCGTGGCCTGTTTCCTCGGCAGCATCTTTTTTCTCATCCTGGATGCTTACTTTCCCAGCATCAGCAGCGTCAGGGACAGAAAACGTGCGGTCCTGCTGGATCTCGTCTTTTCTGGTACACAGTTATCACAGGCCGAATATCGTAACACACAACGTAGAGCTAGGTCCAGGAGCATTTGAGGTACATGTGCTAGACATCATCTTTTGGATATTTACAAAGAAGAAAATCCTTATATTTAAAATTATCTTGGCTTGCCCAATTACTTTTTACACCCCTGAATCCTAAATACAACACTTTTGTTAAACCCCTTAAATTCAAGCGGCAAGTCGATCAGTTTCAAATAGGCAAAACAAAAGTATTAAAGCCAAATCTCAAACATTTTAACAACAACATTTAAATATCAGGCATATAACACTGTATTCTTTAATCTTCTGGGAACTGCACATCTTTACTTTCAGCCAGCACTTGGCTTAGCTTAGCAGAACACTGGCAGCTAGCCTGAGTCCTGCCCGAAGACAGTAAAAGAAGTGCAGTTTCAATAATACACATCAGTCTTTCAATGTAATTAAAAAAAACGCTTCTGTAGTAAATGAAAGAAATCTGTCAGCATGACTCTTTAGGCTTAAAATGCAAGAAATGAATGTGTAAAAATTACAGAAAAAGTTGTGGTAGCTCATTGAGTAAACTGTCCTGTGATTGTAAAATAGGTTTTTTTGTAATTGACAGAAAGTGTCGCTTTAATAGATGGTCAAGAAACATGAAGATTTCTGTCATTTAATGTCCATGGTGGAGGTCTGTGTCATTCATAAAAGCTATAAAACATCTGAAAATACAGTTCATATTTTCCAAAATTGTCCAGTGGGCTGGATTGGTGCTTTATTGTGGGGCCATTCATGGTCCCGGAGCCTTATGTTTGACACCCCTGTTTTAAAGGAAAGGATTTTTCTTTAACAGCAACATGAGCTTCACCTTTGTGGTGTTGAGTGAAACAGCGCATAATTTAGCACACATTCAGGTTGCTGTTGGGATAAATTGTAATAGCTGGTGATTCAGTCCGTGGTCATTAGTACACATTTTCAATCTATCCAATATGCCGGGTTATGAAAAACAAAGATTAATGATTGTCCTTCCTCAGCTAACAGTTTGTGTTTATATCTAATTAGGAAATGTTAGCACACTAATAACGCTCAGCTAAAACTATTGATCATATATCATGCTTACTGTGAGCACTGTGAGCAGTGCTGTACTAAACGTAGCCCACGACACCTGTTAATTCAGCGGCTGAAACTTGATTTTGTATGTTTAATAGTTATCTGAAGCCTTCAGTGCAGAGAAGCTGAGAACATCAAAGGAATAAAATATATTTTTAGAATGAAAAAAACATGAATAGAGTATAATCTTCTTTCTTTTTTGCCTTTTACAATTTGCTTCATAATCAAGTCAGAAAAACAACAGAGAGCAGAATCTCTCTTTAACATGAAAGGAGACAAAATTCATCTTTTCTGGTTCTCAAATAGACTGGAGACACTTTTTTCTGTAAAAAGTCGAACTGGGAAAAATGTGGTAATTATGAAGTGACCCTGCATCTAAAAGGCCTGTTTTCCTCTCCTCAAAGGTATTGCATGTTTCCTGTGGTTTGTCGGCTTCTGTTTTCTGGCCAATCAGTGGCAGGCGACCTCTCCGGAAGAGCTGCCGTTGGCGCAGGGCTCCGACGCAGCCAGAGCCACCATCGCGTTCTGCTTCTTTTCCATCCTCTCCTGGGTGTGTATGCTTACACCTGTCGATTCCCACTGCCCTCTTTGTCTTTTGCACGCCTGTGAGCATGTGGTTATCATCATCATCTGATATTTGATCACCTGCATGCTCGCGTGTGTGTTTTCAGGGTTATCAGTGTCTGCTGACCATGAACACATTTAAGAGCGTTTCCTTCACGGAGGTCGAGCAGCTGCTGCCCACGACCCCCCCGGCCCTCTCTCAAGTCTAACACTGCCGCACACACTTGGTTGACCTGGGCAGCTTCCAGGCGTCGGTGCTTGTTTGACCGTGTGTGTGTTTGTGTAGTTTTGCTGACAAAGCATCTCACTGCTGAGAACTGCATTGCAAGAATATATTTCAACTGAGACAGTTAGCTCATTTATTATCCCCTGGTGACTCAGTAGAGCCTGTTAAAACTAGCTTAACACCAACCTATAGCAGCCATTCATCTCACTGTCATCGGATAAGCTCTAATTGTGTCAAGGAAGTGGTTTCACTTTTTCAGTCATTTATTAACCATTAAGTTGAAAAGGACTCAATTGTTCCCCTGCAGAGGGTTAGTAGCAGGTGGCAAACAATCATATTAAAGGTTCGGTCGTCTTCAGGCTGTAGCTCCTCTCTGGAGGGCATTACTCATTAAACATGATTAGCGAGTGACACCTTGTAGTTGTTTGGGCTTCAAGGCTGTCATTTTTTTTGACAGGAAGCTTGTGTTTGAAAGCAGTTAAATCTGCATATAACCTTGTGTCGAACCAAAGAGGGTCTGTGTGAGATGATGATAAACAGCCTAGTGTCTCGCTTAAGTCACAGGTCCTTGAGTTTGAGGTTTTATCAGATGCACAGTAGTCTATAACAGTACAAAGAAGGATTTCAGTACTTTGAATTGTTCTTTTAGCAGCAGCTGGGATGGACTGCTCTCCCACTGTGACACTAAACTGGGGAAACTGGGATGAATTTTCCAGTTTGTTATCCCAGTGTAGAGCCAGTGTGGGTGTGAGAACTTGGCACCTGGTATTTCATCTGTCATTAAAATGAAACCTGAGGCATTTTGAGAAGGTTTCCAATTGTAGGCACAGTGTGAGTGACAGGGAGCCTAACACTGCTATAATTAAATGCATGTTTTATGCCCAGTTTCAGTGTGATAGGAGACACTCGGGTTTAATAAAAACAAATAAATATAATCTTACAATAATGATCGCAGCGCATTTATGTCTATGTGTCTGCATGTGCACTGTCACACATACACACAACGATTATTAACATTCATATGTTGTTCGATTTCCTGTATATTGGATTCATTTTATGAGTCGCCTGCAAATGCAATATCAGGTTCTCTGTTTGCATTCGTTTCAGTTTTCTTGTTGAACATATGTTGCCCATACTTAACGCTCACTGTTTCCTTGCATCTTCCAAATTTGTACCTACGACAGAATTTCTTCTGACTCACCACTAAATACACTAAGTAAATATAATTTAAAAAATAGCCCAGGCTTTAAGTAGTTAACATATTACTTATTTTCCTCTGTAAAACCATTAACGCAGCGGTCCCATTCTGTCAAATGAGCCTTATAGCGTCCATAACTCAATGAATAAGAGCAGCTTTTAGTTTAAAGAGTTTAGTTTAGCATTATATCTGTCATCATCTGGGTTTTGTGAGACTTCAGAATCAACCGTATTTTTATGAGAAGGTGGATTGCTGAGGTATCAGGTAATGTTAGCCAGCCTAGTCACAGATACTTGCTAAATGGTGTTAAATAACATGCAAATAAAATACCTGAATGTCACCACAGATGAGCACAGACTAAATATGGCCTGATTCACACATAATTTTAAGCCTTCATGCCTTCACTGTTATTGCGATGTTATTAAGGAGGTAAATTGGCTATGGAGACCAAAACATAGTATAGCAGGCTGTAAACATGTTTATTTCTGATGTAAAGTTGGGCATTTTAACATGAGTGTCTCACTCTGGGAGCGAGCTTCGAGTGGCCACTCGAGGAACTGCAGTTTGATTTTTCAGCTCTGCAGGTTTTTATATTGTTACATTGCGCTGTTGTTTCATTGAAGACTCTGAAACTGCGTAATGGAAAAGCACAACACTTAATCCCAAGTGGTGTAAACCTTCTTCTTCTTCACCTTCGTGCTTCTTCTGTCCATTTTTCGTCACTGCATCTTTAACCAACCCGTGCACATCTGCAGGCTTCTCTAAAAACAGAGTGTTACTCAGCGTGTGATTAACAGTGTTAATCGTTAACATGTGTGTGTCTGCGTGTGTGTTACTAACAGGCTGTGCTGACGCTGAGTGCGCTGAGACGCTTCTTAACCGGCAGTAACTCAAACTTATTCACCTGGCAACACCTGGATCCCATCCCTAGCAACACTCGAGCTACACCATACCCTATTGCCAATGGCGCTACCATAGTTACCACAAATCCCTATCAAGCTCCGCCCTTCACTGAAACCCTGGACCCCCAGAAGCTCACACAGCAGAGACCCTTGGCTCCTGCCTTCTAGAGACACACACTCAGGGAGAGAAGGACAAGATGTACACGACATGGACAACTTCCTGCCTCACTGTTGAGCGGTTTCTCCGTCCTCTCCTGGGATTGGCAGGATTTTGGGTCATGTGAAGCGTGATATGTTATCACCATGGCAACTGCTGGCTCAGCTTAGTTATTTGTAACTGTCTGTGTCAAGAATTCCGTCTTCTGCTCATGCACACACACAGATACCGGCGCACGCAAACACCGCTGTACTCCCTCACACCTGGAAACAGATGCGCACACACACACACACACACACACACACACACACACACCTGGAAACACATGTACATACACCTGGAAGAACACACGCTCACGCCTTGACTGCATGTTCATATGGTGAAGTGCAGATTAACATAGATGTAGATGCAGTGATGGTGCTCCATCTGCCTTATTAACAGATAACTTAGCGAAGGAAACATGGAGGACAGGGAAGCTGTGTAGCTATCTATTTCTGTTTGTCCTCAGTCAGCCTGGCCAATCACAAGCTGCCCTGCTGACACGTGAGCTCCCATTGGCTGAACATCAAACAGAAGGTCGGTTTGACCAATAGATTGTGAGCAAAAAGAGTGAGGCCAGGCAGACCTTGCAGAAAATGCTACATTTTCTTAGCAGGGGAATAAAGGCAGGACTGCTTAATGCATTTTGTATGCTATGGTGTTTTAGTGTGAAATATTCATGTGATTCAATATTTTATTGTGATATGCTGAAGTGGTATTTGAAAATAAAATCTATCTACTACCACCACCAGAGTCTGCCTTTGTTTCCATTATCTTTAAATAACTTCTTTGCTTCCTGCAACATGAGAACACATTTTTTTGAAAATAATCATGTGTTGCGACAAAGATCCGGGGACGTGTTAGCATACTAATCACCATTTGCTGGAAGAAGGCCATAGAGTGGTTAAATTCATTAGCGGCAGCAGGCAGCTGCTGTGTGTTATCATTATTTTTAGATTAGGAGGCACGTGTTGAAGACTGCGAATGTTTCCGCTTCTGTTTCTTTTTACCATCTTGACACACGAGGAAAGGACAGAATTAGAAGAAAGGTTATTGAGTCAGATAAAAGTCAGACAGGAAGTGGTTTTATTCCAGCACTGTCCAATCATCTCCTCTCTTTGTATCATTCCCCGCTTCCATTAATATGCAGGAACATTAAACGGCTTTATGAACATTTGCATCATCCACCATCATCATCAATCGTTACAACTGGCACCCCTCATCATCCATCCTCGTCATCACCAGCAGATACATTGACATTCAAAAGTGTAGAAATTCACCTTTGTAGTTCTCCTACCACCCACTGTGTTAATAAAATAGATTCTTGACCTTTTCTACAAAGTTTTACGCATTGTTATGTCACCTGAATAAGCCCTTCTTTTACATCTGCGTCTGTCTGAATCACCTCTTCAAATTTAAGGGGCCAGCAGAGGGCAATCTAACTCCGCAAAGCTCTGATCGCACCACACTCAGCTGTGTCTGAACTACCTCTACCCTGAGAATACTAAGACGGAGGGGGGGTTGTGAGAAAACGGAGCTGACTGAATGTTTTGAGTGGGTGGGATCGGGGGGAAAGCGAGGTAGAAACTACTAAGGCCTAGGTCACGCTACATGATTTTAACTTAAAGGTTCAAAGAGCGGATTGATTTTTCAGGCTGTCAGGGTCGGGTGCATACAGGCCAAAAATCAACAAGACATCAAGGTTTTCTCAGGCCATGAGCAATCAAGCGACACCCAGAAGTTTACTGTAGGCCGTGATGAATGAAGAAAAAAAACCCTCCAAAAACCAAAAAACTGAAGATGAATCATATTGAAAATCAAAAACTATCTTTAATATAAAATTTCCTATTATAATATATCCAACAAGCTGCTGTACAGGATTCATTATTACTGTTGTGGAGGTATAAGTCTCTTATAAAACGGCATTGTGCCTGCACCATTCACATACTGCAGGTGTTCAGTTACAAATTATTATTATTTTTTATTACGTTTTGTAATTCTACTGCTTAAAACCACATTTGTAAACATAAACTGTCATTTCTGCACCACAGAGAACAAAGTGGGGGAAAATTCTATTCAAGTACCGGTTTGCAAATTAGGAAAATCATCAGATCTTATTAACTGAATGAGAGCTGAAACAGCTTGTTGATCAAAGGGTTAGTCAAAAGAAAACAGTTGGCAACTCTTGATATTGATAACTGACGGATACATTTTCAAGCAGCAATGCTGCGAGGGGTTCTGCTAACTAATCAGATTTGTTAGTTTTACAGCTTTTTCTTACTTACTAAGACATTACTCCTAGCCTGCTGTACCACACCATGGTAAGGTGGTTAAGTCAAGGAGTTGGGGTGATACTAAGACTGAGACATATTGTTGAAATCACTTATTTTCTTTAGGATTATTCATCATCTGTCCTGTAAATAGATGGTTTCATACATGCGACTCTATTTAGAATGTATGTCTTTACACTGAAAAAAAGGGGAACATTTTGAGGTGTTTTTCTTTTATATTGTTCAATGATTTTACTATTTCATTAAGATCAAACTGGGTTGTGTGTAGCCTAAGAACTTAAATGACTTTGATCCTCTTGATCCAAAATCATAATAAACTGACAACCTGCTGTTTGGTCTTTTTTGTCGGGGTAAAGAAATCCCAGAACAGCCTACTCTGTTCACCTGGATGCTGCATTTTCAGTGGGAAAAACATTTAATCACTAATCCTACTGACAACTTCAGTCATTTGACATTCAAAAATGTGGAAATTCAACAGTCTTCAGTCACTTGGATGGCTGAAAAAGTCATTTATCCCATTAAAAAAAAAGCTGCAACCAGATGAACAGAATCGAGTGCCTTGGGTTTGGTATTTTCACAGAGGAAAAATATGTGATTAGACGTTACCGTGATCCGGTTATGTTGTGTGGACTAACAGGTAGTTGCAGCCCCAGCTGTGTGGTCTCTTTGTGTAAAACAGCAGACCAGTCACTAACTTAACCTGCAGTGCACCTTCAGAGTAGTTTTGTACTCTGACCTGGGCTTGAGGTGCGAGGAAAAGGATGAGCGAGTGGAGCAAGCAAGGGGGAGGGTTAGTGTTTGAGTAATATAGCTGCAAAGTGACTCTATGAGTGAACTAAAGCTAGAACTATGAGAGAAGAAAAGGAAACTTCTTCTTGTGTGCATCTCGTGTGCATACGGCACAAAAGGGGTCCAAGTCTTTGAACACATACACACTCAGTACACACACAGTCTGAGTCCTGCTCACACAACCTATGAAAACCTTGTGAGTGCAAGAGGCGAGGGGCGGGACAGGAGACGGGTATAATCCTGTTTCCGGCCGCGGCTCCCGTCCCTCTCGTGCACTAAAGCAGCACATTCGGCTCCTCCACTTCAAAGAATGACCAATCCCATCACAGGTTTGTTTAGTCTTCCACAGAACTTCCCTCCGGCAGATTAGGAGAGAGGCTTGTGGCGTCAAAAGACAAAGTCCGCCTCCTCAGCTCAGTGCTGCTGTCAGTTAGTTGGGTTGCGACTGGAACTGGCTCCTCCCTGGGCAGCGGGCTCATTCGCTGCTTCCTGTTCCTGCCTGAAACCGGGGACACCGAATGGCTGAGGCGGCTCCTGTGCTCCCCGGGACTCGGGGTGAGGTGTCTGCTTTTGTGCGGGGAGCTGGTAGGTTGCGTGTGAGAGTGAACAGAGCTGTTAATACAGCTGACCTCTGCGTCAGCGTCATCTGGCTGCGGGGCGGGGTCTGAGCCAGGAACGGGGCTGGCTGCTCTGGAGTCACAGAGTGGAACTGATACCTTCAAACTCTTCTCAAAATCTGCTTCTGGCTGAGAGCCACAGGCTGTCTGCTCAGATACGTGTTCTTGTGCAGCGGTATCGCTGTGGCTCCGGCTGTGGCTCCTGCAGGAGATGACCCTCTGCGAGTGCGCATATTTCACTGTGTGAACGCTGGACGACCGTTGCCGTGGCGGGGTGGAGGAGGCTGCGGGCACAGTGAGTCGGGGCTCCGCCAGATCGTCAGCTGAACTCTGATCCAGAGAGTCGAGGCGCACGGCCTCCTGCGGACACAGCACATTCACAAACACTATGAGATAGCCAATCGCAGACTGTTGTAAAGTGCGTGTAGGCTTGTGTGCTGCAGATCAACCTGGAGCAAAAGATGGAATACTAAAAAATACATTTAGATAATTTTTTGTTCCTTACAAACACAAAAAGGCCCCAAAATTGATTATAAGCAACTACCACCCACTTCAAACTTTGCAGACGTTGCGATTTTAAATTTTTTGGAGAGATGCCCTCTAACCTCTCAGCTTGATTCCGATTCATTCCCATAAAATTAAAAAGCACCATCTAAATCCTTCGAATCTCACCTGGCTTATTTAATTGATTCAAAGGGAAACTGTTAAACTTGTAGAACTAAACTAATATAACTGTCTTCCTCTCCTCACCCCCAGCAGATATGTTATTATAGGGTCTTTACCTTACAACATAAAGCAGCTTGAGGCGACTGTTGTTGTGATTTGATACTTTATCAATAAAACTGAACTAAACTGAGCTGAAAAAGGTTTGCAGTGTGTTTGTGTTCAGCTATCATCGTCATAAAAACACACCTGTCTCCTTAACTGTCTGCTTGCAGCGCGGAAGGATGCTGGTCTCCTCATGGCTGAACTGTCAGGGACGTAGGAGGGGCTCAACTTGTTTCTGTCTAAACTGTCTTCGGGACTGAGCCAGTAAGAAGGACGCCTGCCGCCGCTGTGCGTGGGGCTCAGTCTGAGCGACGGATGCCTGTCTATGCTGTGGCTGGACATGAGCTTTGGCCGCTCGGCGCTGGGATCCGGATTCACCCTGTATCCGTCCATACTGTGAGCAGAGCTGAGTCTGTGTCTGTTGATGCGATGCGCTGGGCTGAATCTATATCCGTCTATGCTGTGAGCCGAGTTCAGTCTGTGTCTCTTGGCTCTGTGAGTGGGGCTAAACCTGTATCCTTCTACGCTGTTGGCTGAGCCGAGTCTGTGTGAGGAGTGCCTGTCGATGCTGTGAGATGTGCTGAGGCAGATCATTGGCCTTGAGCTGCGTCCAGACCCCAGTGAAGCGTGACTGATGGCTGGCAGAGCTCCTGGAACCTGCAGCAGGGAGCCGCCTCCACTGGAGCCCAGAGATGACATGGAGCCTGCAGACAGTAACGTGGATTATGAAGATGACAGCTAGAACATAAAAAAGCAAGACTTTAACCGTTAGATGCATTTTTTTTTTAAAAGAGTTGTTTCACCTCACACACACACACACACACACACACACACACACACACACACACACACACACACACACACACACACACACCATCAGCTCCTATATTTCAGTACGTTTTCACAACTCAGGAGATGAAAAAACTGTTTTGAGACCAAGTCACGATTCAGTTTCACCTCATCTTTATCTCATTGGCAATTTTAGTTAACATGACTTTCAGTGGAGGACTCTATATTCAGCTCACTTGGTGCAATAAACTCCCACTGTTAAAAAAGACACTTTAACATGACAAGACTGAAAATAACTTCCAGGTAATGCTACAGGCACACTCCAAATCTAGAACTACTTGATTTCTAGTTTTAATCTATGATAAACCTTTTACTTACAGCATATTGTTAAACATCTGAGAGAGAACACTGAGTGGAAACAAAGAATTACGGTGTGTGCAATTGAGATGTGGTTGGTTTTATATTGGATGACCCAACATTTTCTGTTGTTTTTTATTTGTTCGTGGGATACCTGGCTGTTCCAGGATTTGTTACAATCCAAATATAAACTAAAGATGGGAAAGACGTGGCAGGCGTATAGTTCTATCAATTCCATTTAAATCCATAACAAATATCTCCTTCCTTAAGGCCTTTGATAACATTGCCTTACCTTGTGCAAACTTCACAGCTCTGCTGCCTTCTAAGCTATTTATGGAAGCAATAATCTTTACAGGAGTCATTTACTTGTTATAGGACAGTAAAAAACAGTTCCTTAATTCGATTGGCTATAAACAGCCAAATTACCTGAGAAGCTGTAGCCGGAGAATGCCTCGTGGCCAATGAGCGGATAAGGAGAGCATCTGAGCGGCTGAGGATAGCTGTCGCTGGGGAGGGAGAGCATGCGTCCCATGCTCAGTAGGTTGCCATGGGAACACCCTTCATCCTCAACTTGCACCTGGCACATGACATCACCAACACTGTTACTCTCACTGTCATCTCTACCCTGCTAGCTTACACGCATGCAGAAATACAAGCAGGCACCTGGGCAGGTGCGTCCAGCTCTAAGTCCCCGCCCACAGACGCGGTGCTGAGCCGTCGACTGGCCTCCTCCCGCTCTCTTCTCTCCTCCCTCTCCCTCCTCTCCTCCATCTCCTCCAGCTGTGCCTCCTTGTTGCTGTCCTCCAGGTGCTTCATCAGAACGGCCACGACCACGTTGACAAGCACAAACTGAGCCGTGAGGACGAAGGTGACGAAGTAAACGGGCGAGATCAAGGGCAGGTAGGTGAGGCAGTGGCGATCCTGCGGGCGACACTCGCGCAGTGTGTCCTGGATGATAAAGGAAGGGAAGAGGAGACAATAAAGGATCAAGAAGCAATAACCTGATGATAAATGAAGGGATTAGGGTGATATATTAATGCGCTCTGCTGTACTTCCTCTCATCTCCTACAGGGGGAGATGTTGATCTGAGCCCAAAAGGACCTTGAGCCTGTCACAGAAGAGTAATACACTCTCCTGACCCTCGAATGTCATCAGCTCTTAGTCTGTCATAAAAAAACAGTGATCTGCTCTCTGCTTAATGCAGAGGCTGTCTCATAACCTATGCATTGAGACACGCAGACACAAACATGCACTCAGTCGTCCATCCATCTTCTTAAAAAACCCCCTCAGAGTAGAGGAAAGGAAGAGTAACAACCTTCATGATCCCATTCCAGTTGTCCCCGGTGGACACCCTGAAGAGCGTGAGGAAAGCCATGCCAAAGTTGTCAAAGGTAGCGTGGCGACTGAGACCCTCGCACGGGTTCTCGTCTGAGCACTCTGAAAGAGGATGAAAGGAATATTAGATCCGGTAAGTGTGGGAGACGAAGGCAAGGGGGGAGAAGAAAGAGAACTGCGCGCAGATTAGATCACTGATTAGGTTGCTGATTCTAAATTGGCATTAATTAATGTATGTAACTCAGCAAAATTTATGCTTGTTTATGTAATCCACACATAAATCACCCGTCGGTCGCACCCGCTTGCACGCATGCACAGGCTCACATGCACACTCTTGCACATACATGCACGCACACACTAACCCAGTTTTCCAAAGAGCTCAACTCCCAGAGCTGCATAGATGAAGAACAGCAACATGAAGAGCAGACCCAGATTCCCCACCTAGACGGACACATTACACGCACAAACAGATATATAGAGTGTATGATACACCAAAAAATAGACATGTACAGTATACACTGAAAAAGAGAGAGAGGGAGACGCCAACAGATAGGATAGGCCCAAAGACAGAGACCGCTGAGCCTTACTGCACTGACGTTTACTACTCCTTAAAAACTAACGGGATCCATCATGGTACCTGGAGTGGAATAACACCTTACGTTTTAGGGCTTGAGAAACAAGTGAGTTTTTGGCGCCTGGACCCAACCCTGATGAGTCACAAACACGCTTGTCACCGAGTCCTGGCCTGCCTCTCGTCATGGTAGGAGGCACGGCGATGTCTAATTAGATAAAAGGTGCATCCACCGATGAAGCGAACTGGAAACAAGCGCATTGGACGGCGCTGCAAAGACGTGGGTTTGATCCCCTGCAGTGACGTGTCACTTCAAAGACACACAAATACTACACAAATGGGAAGTGGAGGATCGTGGGTATTTTCTTTATAGCTGAGATTTCCGCTGGTTTGTTTGAATATATGCAAAGATGAGCACGGTCGTTTAAAATGAACATGGTTAAGCTGCAGGTCAAAACCATCACCACACCTTATAAATGTGTACTTGTATACATGTTTCCGCTTGTTTGATGTGCACCACCGCCCCCTCCCTCACCCTTTCTCCCTTGTTTCTTGTGGGGTCCCCCGAGGAAGGTTGGTTGATCCTCCCCAAAGCCTTCCCACATTATATTCAAAGAAGGCACACGGGGAAGGCGGCAGCTCTGTGATGCTATACTTAGGCACAGGAGCGCTTTGACTTAATGGTAACACGCTCACAGATACAATGCTAATGTGCAGATCTCTAGTAGTGCGCACCATAATTATGATGTTATGCCCACGCTTGTTAGCGTGCTAATATTTGTTAATTAGAAGTTAACACACAAGTAGAGCTGAGGCTGATGGGGATGTTTCTGAGTCATTGCTCAGGTGAATGACTGGGTTTTAAACTAATTGCAGAATGTTGGCTGCTCCTTCCAAATGCTAAAATGTCCTTGGGTAAGAGAAGTTCACAGAGTCCCCAGTTGCACGAATTAATGACAGAGACATTGTTAAAGTGCTCTGAAGATCTGCTAAGGTTAAAAAGTGCTGTAAAAGTTCAGACCATATTCTACTAGTATATCAGGTAAAATCTGACACTCGCATGTTAACCATTAAAAGGTTAACATATGAGAGTGTTCAGCCACAGAGGAACATAAACAGTGATGCTAAACTTCACTACAATCCATCCACATCATGAAGAAATTTAAATGAAAGCTACAAACGTCAGCTGGAAAGCTAAATTCATTTGGCCTCATCGTGAATATTTGCTAAACATTTTATGATAATCCATTTAATAGTTGGAATTTAATCTGGACCAAAATGGTGAACTAGTGTTGCTGCTCCCACATCTAAGACACATTTTCTTTTCTTTTTACCTTTTTACTATAAATGGTAAATGGACTTGTTCTTATAAAGTCCTTTTCTACTCTATTGGAGCACTCAAAGCACTTCATACACCTTGCCTCAATCATGCAAGAAAATTTTCCCTTGCCTTTTCTACATACATGCTTTCTGTCTAACATTCACACACAGTCATACTGCGATGGATGCATCGTAGAGCAACTTGGAGTTAGTATCTTGCCCAAAGATCTTTGGTATGCAGACCGGAGCAGCCAGGGGTCAAACCACAAACCTTCCAATTAGTAGTTGACCCGATAACTTGATGTAGCAATTTAGTGATAGGCAGGTGCTTGATGTTGGATTTCAACCTTGTTTAGGCCTTTTTTTCCTTAGTAGACGCCTATTGTGGCTAACCCTTGTTTTTCTTTTCTGAACTGAGAGGTTTGTGTCATATTTCCGGCCTGTTTCCAGAACAAAATAGCTGGGTGTGTATTAGACATTATTGAGGGTTATCTCTGCCTATACAGGTTACTATGGCTACTCTAATGGTCATTTAACCCAGCGTTATTGATATATACTTGTCAAAACTCATTATTAAGGGCACAGAAGAGGTCTTCAATGTCTTTATGGGGGAAAAAGTTAATGCATTTATGTGGCAAAAAATATGACTAGCTTTGTGGCTAGGTCAAACTGGCTGAGAAGTCTTAGCTTAGCTGTTTTTTCTGTGCGTGATATTCTAATATTTTTAACTGTTTCCACTGTGTTAGCCAGTGTTTTAGACAGCCAAGGTATCAACAGCATATCTTAACTGGAAAAAGCTAGACAGGGTCATCTGTAGTTAGCACTAATTAGCAGGTATCTGTGACTGTGTTGCACCCATGGAGTCTTGCTAACCAAGCTAGCTGCTAACTTAGCACAGCAGCCTTTCATTTAAATTTCATAACTTTTGGCTTCAAAAGGAGAGTCTGCAGACCCCCGGTGGCGTCACAGTGACTACATCCATCTCCCTTCTATTATCCCCAACCAGCCGCCCCTTCCTGAGACGGGTTTTGCAGGAAATTCCTTCCTGTCAAAAGGGAGTTTTTCCCTCCCAGTGTCGCCAAGTGCTTGCTCATAGGGGGTTGTTTGA
Source organism: Rhamphochromis sp. 'chilingali' (assembly GCF_963969265.1). Classification (NCBI taxonomy): domain Eukaryota; kingdom Metazoa; phylum Chordata; class Actinopteri; order Cichliformes; family Cichlidae; genus Rhamphochromis; species Rhamphochromis sp. 'chilingali'. The sequence goes on from NC_137948.1 coordinate 29,789,554, forward strand.
TTGGGGTTTACCTTACAATATAAAGCACCTTGAGGTAGTGGTCCAGGCTGTCAGTGTTAGTAGAGGACATAAACACAGGCTTGGAAAAAAAAAATCACACAGGAAAGGAGCTCAGGAGGTAATCAGAAGGTTGGCGATGTGATTGGCGGTTGGTGGTGCAAATATGAATGGGTGTGTGAATGAAGCTTATAGTAAGAAAGTGGTTTGAGTGCTTAAATACAGTGGAAAAGTGTGATATATCTACCAGTGTATTTGCCTGGTAAAATCTGCCTGAATGCAGCTTTTGTCTGCAGAGCTTTTGTGCCTCAAAGAAAAGAAAGCTTTTCAGATTGGATCTTTGGATGTTCTGCTTTATTCGTCAGAAAGCAGCAAAACAATCATCCCAAAGCCAAACTGTTTCATAACATGCCAAAAAGTCAGGATTTAACTGATGAGTTTAAGGATCTGCAGGTACCTTTTAGCTAAATCTGAGTATGTCTTCTTCTTTGTTTAGTGATTATTAGGTGTCGCTGGTATAGCACTGCTTGGGAGGAATAAGTGATAAATCATGGAAGAGGCAGTCAGTGCCAGGCCTCGTAAATTGCTAAATAAAACAAGCCATCTGCTTTTCATCAGATCTGGACACCAGGCAGCCATTTAAAAAGACATGTTTAACTGTACAAGCACAATAGATGCTTCTTACCTGAGGCAGAGCCTGCATCACCGTGTCCAACAGAGCTCTCATCCCCGTCGCCATCTTTAACAGCTTCAGCACTGAAATATCGCAACATGTCAGCTCTTATCAGCCTCACCCCGTCGTGTTTTTTTTTTTTTCTGTGTTTGTCTCCCCGTGTGCTTACCTCGTGTTATCCTGAGGACCCTCATTATCCGTATAATTGTGGGGTTGATGGGCAGGGAAGCACTCAGGTCTATTTCCTCCAGTGTGATACCCATGATGGACAGCAACACAATGGCGAGGTCCAGCTGGTTCCATCTTGACACACACGGACAAAAACAATATTAGCTTCTGAAGGGATGCTTTTTGAGAGCCTCTGTCTCCATGCGCGACTGGGGATACCTCTCTTTGAAAAAGCGCCGAAGACCAAACGCGATGAGTTTCAGAATGGCCTCGATGACGAAAACCAGCGTGAAGACATAATTGCAGTACTTCAGTATCTCCTCGAGGTACTGCAGGACACACAGATACACACTTCTACAATACCACTGCATTGTGCTTCATTACTATGGTTTTAGGACAGGTGGAGGAAGGTGTTGCCATGGTTACCTGAGGTTGGTTGTAGTGCTCCATGCTCATGGTGAGGAGGTTTGTGAAGATGATGATGGTTATGAAGAGATCCAGGTAGTGGCTGGTGCACACGGTGTGGATGCTTCGACGTAACGGAGAGTAGTCGGCGTAATACGGCTTCTCAAGGGCCCCTACACACACACACACACACACACACACACACACACACACACACACACACACAGATACAAACACAGACACACACACACACACACACACACACACACACACACACAGATACAAACACAGACACACACACACACACACACACACACACACACACACACACAGATACAAACACAGACACACACACACACACACACACACACACACACACACACACACACACACACACACACACTGAGAGTCATTAAAATGCTTCTGAAAGAAAAATATGATATTGGCTATGAGGTCACTGGTGAAGCGTGTGCCAAGTGGCACTCTGGTGTGTGCGTGCATGTGTGTGCACAGACTAAAAGTGCCACCTCAGGAATTCAGTCCTATCCATCATGCACACACACTCTCCACGGCACCTCAAGGTGTCTTTGAGCAGAAACCCTCGCTGTCTGCTGCCAGACAGTTAACTGACTAAGAGGAGAGCACTACTAGAGATTACACTGCAGAGAGAGCGTACAGAGAGAGAGACAGAAATCTAGCAAGAGAAAGAAAATGTGTGTGTATGTAGGGGTGCTGACTATGCGTGTGTGCACACCTATGTGAAATGACCAGAACTATGTAGACACATTCCCTGACAAGGGAATATTTGATACAATTTTAAGACAATTTAATGCCTCAGGATAAAATTTTAGACAACAGCAGGCTCCAACTGATACACCTCTTTAACTGCTCGTTAACAAAACTATCCACTCAGCCAGTGACATCACAATAACTCAGGCAAGTCAGGTCAAGATAACCTGCTGAAGTTTGCTTGTTAGAACAAAGGAATGCAGAAGAGCATCTCTGAATGTGTTTGAAGCAGATGGTCTACAGGAGCAGAAGGCCTTCACAATCATCAGATCTCAGTCCAACAGAGCACCTTTGGGATGTGGTGGAACAAATATGGAGCTCTGTGTGATGCTTTCATGTGAATGTGGACCAAAATCTTGCTGCGCCTTGTTAAATCGGGCCCTAGCACACTGTACATAATAAACTGGCCAGTGAATGTATAATAGGTCCATGTACTAAGCTCCATAAAGAAATAGCTCCATTAGTTTGGTTGGAGCACTTTTGACTGGCTGACGCAGTGACGCTGGGTTTACTGCCAGCATCAGCGCCAGCATTTTCTTTCAGTTCTCCAGCAGGCATGTTTCCCTTGTTGTATAACCCTCCTGCCATCCTTTAAAAAACTCACACCCATCACCCTAGGGACCATTCTCAGCCACGCCATAAAAAGACCATATATCCATATTTTATTCCACTTTAAATTAGCCAACCTTGTAAAACTACTTCTCCCTGAAATATTCATGTAAAGTTTTAATTATATTTTCGTTGTTTTAACCCTTCAAATCCCAGTGTTATTACATGAGCGCCCTGTGTTATAAGCCCCAAAAACCAAAAAACGAAACTAAATATTTCCACAAAAAACCAGTTGAAGTAATATGTGATTGTCATTATAAGTAGGCCTTTAGATGGACCAAAGATTGGCACCAACATACATTTTGACCTGCCATTATTTTTTTTGCATTTTTTTTGCAATTTAAAAATTAAAACTTCAAGGCCCTGAGTCTTCATTGACATCCAAGAAAAGAAGAAAAAATAAAATCATATGATGATAATTTGGGGTTGAAAAATAGCGTTTATAATGGAAGTCAATGGGCAGAAAATGGTCCCCAGGGTGATGGGTGTGGGGATTTCTGCTGCTCAGCCATTTTAGGCTGATTTAAGGAATTCACACTGGAATATTAACATTGACAGGTAAAAACTATCCTGTGGCAAGTTTGGTTATATTCCACTGAACACAGTGGAAATGGCAGCCATTTAACACATAGCAGTGGCACAAAAAGGTCCCAAGAAGGCAGGAAGGTTAAAGCAGGATCATTTTTTTTTGTACCTTTTCCCTCTGCACCCGTTTCTTCTGCTTCAGACTCCAAAGGAGAAGTGACATAAACAAACTAAAACTAGATTTGCTTTGAAAAGTGAGGAAAAGAAAAGAATGCGGAAATCGCTACATAATAAGTCAAGGTTACTCGTCAACACATGCTGGCTTTTATGAAATTTAATGCTGAGAAATAAAATGCTCTAACACCGACAGACCTGATGAGATAGTAGAGCAGAGAAAAGAGACACTCATAAACCACAAATGACATGTCCTACTTTTAGCGCACTCTGACGCACCAGTTCGAATGGAAGCTGATCGTTCCGGACACTGGGAATAATGTGCTCGTGTACAGGCGTCGGCAGACCTGGGCCCAGAATGCTTTATGAATAGTTCCTCCAAAAGAAAACATAATCGTGCCTTAAAGCTGGAAAATAATGGATATTGCTCATCGAGCACATGAAAAATGTTCAACTCTTTTTGGGTTGTTCTCTGTTCTCTCTCTTTGTGTGTGTGTGTGTGTGTGTGTGTGTGTGTGTGTGTGTGTGTGTGTGTGTGTGTGTGTGTGTGTATGAGGACTTGTCTTTGTTGGCATCTGCTGGTCGCTAGGCTAGGGATGTATGAACATTTTTCAAAGGAAAAGGAGATGGAAGCTAACGGGCGCAGGCGAGGCCAGAGGAGATGCAGGAAGAGTTATCTCCCGTTGCTGTAGCAGCAGATGAGTCAGGACATGAGAAAGCCACTGCCTCATCTACGAGCTCGGAGGATGAAGGAGAGGACTGTTAAGCTAGAGCATTTCTTTCGCAAGGCACACTGTGTGAAAGCCTTACCTTACACCTCCATGTGTGATTAAAGCCGTGTTAACCGGAACTCACTGTGATCTTAGTGCGGAACATGGGCCGAGCGCAGAAAGGAAGCGGGATGACCTTACTTTTCCCTTTGTAGAAATCAACTGATACATCTTCCAGCCATAATCAGTTTCCCCTGAAGCGTATTTATGAATCATCTGCATTTGCATTTGCAGTCGATTTGGCCACTGAAACTGTTCCACAGTGAGAGGGAGTGAAAGAGAACTTAAAAGAGGAACAGCAGCATAGAGAGATGAGGTCACAAAGACAGATGCGATCAGATGGAGAGAGCCCAGGACCCAATGATTAACTGTAATAAATAGCAAAAGAACCCTGATTGATCTATATGTGCCGCTGAACATCGACTATCGACCTGCAGCTGACATCCTGTAGTGATCCTATGTTGTGTAATTATCAGCCCATATGGAATAATGAGTATCGATGATTATTTAGCCCCTATGGGAGGAAATAGTGCACTCATGTTCTGCTTCTGTTTTTTGGAAGAGAGGGAGCAGGATGGTTGCACAGTGATTAGCACTACTGCCTCACAGCAAGAAGGCCCTGAGTTCAGCTCCATCACCCGACCTTCCTGTGTGGAGTTGCATGCTCTCTCTGTGTCTGCGTGGGTTTTCTCCAGGTACTCCTCCCACAATTTGTGATTCTAAATTGCCCGCAAATGTGAATGCAAATGGTTGTCTGTCTCTCTGTGTTAGGCCTGCGATAGACCAAAAAAAGACATTTTACTAGATTTAGGATGGTATATGGTGATGGGATCATTTTCATGGCCAAGGGAGTAAAGAGCAGAGGAGGAGGCAACTCTAGCAGGCAGAATGGAAAATGGTGCAACTATCAGGGGAGACTCTAAAGACTTCTGGGTAGGGTGAAGCCACCAGTGGTTCAAGATCTTTACAATACCTCTTAAAGAAAGTGAAGTGAAAGCAACGTGTGTGTCCCCTTTCTTGAATCACGACTGCATGGTTTTTTTCAGGTGGTTTAGGAATCACATGTTAAGCAGTTACAGGTGTAACGTTTGGATGTCCACTTAAAGCACTGTGCAGATTTTGAGCCGGCCCTCCTGCTATTTTTTAAAGTGGTCCTGAGTAACAGTTCTCCCGGCTTTGTGAAGGTCTTTCAAAGTTTTTTCTTTGGACATTGGCTGCTTTTTCACCCATTTTCAGTCCAGTCCTTGTACCTGACCATTTTCATTTGTTAAGCCGCTGAACACTGACGTGTGAATCATTCAAGCATAAACGGACATCCAGCTCAAGGGATGAACCAATGTTGCGTCTACACATAGCAGACAACTTAGAGCCCATTTCAAATTGTATCTTTAAGGCCTTTACACACCGGACGTGTAAAATTTGTGCAAATATTTTGTGATTTAAAACTATTTTTCGGACTCACCTATTCTTAATAAAGCCATTCACATTGACCACAATAAATGCCAAGTCTGCCAGTAAAAGTTTCAACAGTCCCACTGACATCCTGAAATATGCACAGAAGCAGACGCGATAGAATTTCAACTCCTGGGTCAAAACATGAAATTCTTCCTCCTGCTGCCTTCTCGTGAGAGTTGCAGGAACCCAGAATCTCAGTTTTTTCCTTTTCTTGTTTGGAAACATCAGGACCAGCTGGTCATAGGTTGACATATTTTTCACAAAATCACAGTGATTTCAGTCTATATATATATGTTACGTGACAAGCTAGCGTCCAAAAAACTGAGAATTTCATGCAGAATTTCGTAAAGGCTTTTAGCAAAAACACAAAAAATTAGGTATTATTAAAAGGTTTGACAGCATAAAATAGTATTTTTGCACCAACAAGGTGATTCCCAAAGACCTATTAGCCTTAAATGTGGTTTATCTTGCCATGCTATGCAGTTTTCTCTGTAGTCCTCACAACATTTAAGGAAACAGAACAAGTGGAAGGCAAAGAAAGAACATTATCAGTCATGGATTGGCCTCAACATTACTGAAGCACTGTGGGATCATCCTGACAGAGAACAGAACAACAGGCAGAAACATCCAAAGAACAGCTTTGAAAGTCCTTCAAGAAGCCTGGAGAACTATTCCTGGAGACCACTTAAATAAATTACAATAACACTTGTCTATGAGAGCTCAGACAGTGTTGAAGAATAAAGTCAATACCAAATATTGGCATTCAGGGTTGTCAGAATTGTACAAATTCTGTTTTTGTCTTCTATACTGTATTTCCATTTATATCTCCACATTTCAATAAATGGCTGCACCCATTTCCCATTTTTCTAGCCAAATATGAAGCAATGAGAGGTGACTCAAGACTTTTGCACAGTACTTTACTCTGATGTCCCTCCACCCACTTTCCCGAAACACTTCCTCACTTCTCCTCCTCTTCTCCAGTCGCTTCTGTCGTTTCTCCTCCCTCAGCCGCGCCTCTTCCTCCTCCTGCTGCTGGCGACACTTGTGAAAGTTTTCCACCACCACGCCCACAAACATGTTGAGCACAAAGAAGCTGACAATGAGCAGGAATGAGATGAAAAACAGCAGCATCCAAGGATTGTGGTTTCTCACTGGCTGCAGAGAGAAACAGAGAGAAAAAAGCGAAGAAGAAAGGACAGGAGGTAGCACAGAGACACAAAAGGTAAAAAAAAAAAAAACAAGAACAGAAAGAGTGATGAAAGAAGGTGAGGAGGGGTGGAGAGGAAGAAAAGGAGAGAGCACAAACAAAAAGACAATGTAAGTACTGAGTCAGCACTAAAACTGCCAGCTCTGTCAGCTCACATCTATTCATCCATCTGCCTTTTTTTTCTTTTCTTTGCACAGCTACACCTCACTCCCGAGATATTTCCCCTTTCACACTCAAACAAACAAGATCAAGTGTTCCTAAGAACGACACAAAAAAGAAGGAAATCACAGGGAAATATTCACTCGCTGAATGAGTCGTTCATCTCCCTGATTTTCACTTTTTAATCCCTCACACACCCGCTCTCCCCCCCGCTGTGTGCGAGACTGCCTCTCCTCACCTGCTGGTCCACACCCATGGCATCCAGGCCGTCGTACATGATGCTGACCCAGCCGTCCTTACACGACAGCACAAAGAGCGACATCAGCGCCTGGCGGGATGATACGCACATAATTCAGCTTTGCTGCTACGATTACCAGCCTGTAAGAGCAGATGTCTGTCCAAGAGTGTGACAAACCTGTCCCAGATTGTCGAAGTTGTATTTCCGCCGCAGCCAGCGGTAACCAGCCTGCAGACACTCAGTTTTATTGGTGATGTTACTTACATTGATCCCGTCGCAGTAGAAGAATTTCCCTTTAAACAGCTGCGCAAGTGTGAGCACAGAGAAAAAAACATGAGAGAAGACTGTAACCTCAAGGCAGTGTAAACAAACCTTCACACAACAGAGCAGAGGCTGTTATATTGCTGTACAGTAAACAGTCTGCAAGAGCCTGCAGACCCCTGTGCAGAATCACTCCAGCATGGGTGTTCTCATTAGAAGATAACCCACTGATAGCGTGCTTTTCGTCAAATATAAGCCTACGTGTTAATTAGCTTCAGCGTTCATTAGGTATTATATCCTTGCAAGGATTAAATCTGAATATTTGTATTTGCAAAAAGAGAAACATAAGCCATGAAAATGAACTGACTGGCTTTGAGTGGAGTTTTTAAAAATGGTACTGTACATTCATTTCCTGACTTTGACATTTTAAAATGTGGTGAGAGCCTTTAAACCTTAAAGGAAGTTTCATTAATAGATTCTTTTGTTTTAAAGTATTTCTTCTGTTTTTTTTCTCCATACAGGTGATCCAGGTGTTTTGTTTGTTTTTTCTTTCTTCCCCCCCTTCTCACCATCTCTTCTCCCCTTTGGTTTTCTTTCTCTCCCTCTCTTTCTTTCATTCTTTCTCCCTGTCCTATCCCCCAGTCATGTCTGTCCCGTTTGTAGCACCTGAAAATAAAATAAATTCATAATTATAATAAAGGTCAATCAAATGGACCAATATGGCAAGGCCATGATGATCCACTTGGTAAAATAAATCCGCTTGGCATCTTTCTTGGCCTTAAGACAACAATTCTGATGGCTAAAGATCCAAACGGGACACAAAAAAAAATAAATAATAAAGTATTTCTGAAGGACTTCAACGCGTGAAGAAGTAAATGTGTCCGGAGACTATCCAGCCTGTTTTAAATGTGCACTTGAGCCTGACTCCTATTAGTGCAAAGATGTTTTACCTCACATTTAATCCCTGAGATATCGTTGCATAAGAAAAATAAGCTCAAAATAGGCAATTTCAACAGCACATCTCTAGTAGGCTCTAGTAAATGAAAGAAAATTTTGGGCTTAAAGTGTAAGAAATAAATGTGTAAAATTCATTACAAAGTTTTGGTAACTCTTAGACCAGACTGCCCTGACATTATAAAGCAGAAAGTTTATGTTAATGCCCTTTTTTTTTTTTTTACTGTGGACCCATTATAAGAAAAATAAAATTTGTATAGTACATAAAGAAAAAACAGGAACTTTTCTGCAATTTAATTGTTTATATATTACTTATTTACTTTGGTGTAGCATGAATGGCCATGGTGGAGGTCTACATCAGTAGCCAATGGTGTAAAACTAAAAAATACAGCTAAAAATTCAAAATTTATGACCTCCCTCACATTTTCCAAAGCCGTCCATTGGGGCCAGATTGGAGTCTTTGCTAGGCCAATTCTGGCCCACAGGCCTTATGTTTGACACCCCTTTACAGCAGAAGAAAAGTATATAATTACAATCTGGTACAAAAAGCAATTTTTGGCCTCTGTTTCTCTGATAGTTTCTCCCTTCATAACAACTCTAAGTTTATAAGTCAACCACCTGGATAATTGAGTTAAGGGCACGGCTACTTTGATTGACAGGTGTCCCAACACAGGCAGGCGTAGCCAATCATCGCTGCCAGGCCTCAGCGCCACTAATTGGAGTCACTGAACTGAACCTCTCCACTGTGTTTGCGGTGTTGGTGTCTCCTGGAGCATTTTAATGGAAATATCTGACAAATAAAATGTCTCCCTGTATAGCACACATTGTCCAAGAAGTTTGTGCTTCAGTTTTGGAAAGTGAACTTTGAGGGTTTTATTAGTCTGTTAGCTTAGCATTCATTAGCAGTTTGTATACGCAGCTTTGAACAAAGCTTGCTAGCACTAGTTGATACCTGGAGCCCCCCACACCTCATTATGATATGTTCAATTGTGAAACCAACCCCCCACCCCCCAAAAAAACATGGCAGCAGCCTGAATGCTAAATGCTAAAGTCCAAATACTTTAGCATTTAGCTTGACATCACAGTGGCTACGACCTAGCTTGCAGATAAAGGTGAAAATTAAGTGTTAATTCATGTTTCAGACTGTAAAAAAAGGTGAAATGCTGATCAGTAATTCTTTTGTGTCCAAACCTAAACAAACTGCAAGCAAAAAAAAAAAAACACCTCCCCTTTCAGACTTTCACTGTCCTTTACATTAGAAACACCAATATGTCACTTGAGGGACGCTGATCCAAGCTGGTTTTCTAAGGTAGGAGGAATCAAGCTACTATTTAAAAGTAGTAACAAATTAAACTTTATTTGCGCTTACATTTTTTTCTTTCTTATACTGTACCCTGTTATTTGGCTTCAGAGCTTATTAACAGTCCTAACCCTGAGGTCTGAAACCAAAGCAACGTGATATTATTTTTGATCCTTTATATCAAGCAAAGTGTGTTATTTATAGTTTATTAGCTCATTCTGAATATTAAGCTATTTTAATAAATAATAAGCTGTATTTATGAATTTGATTAGTAATATTAAAATCCAGGTGAAAATCCGATTTAAAAACCACATTCTCAGCACATTCCCCCTGTTGAACCATTGTTGTTGTTTTTTTAATTACTTCCAGGGACTGGTGCATAATCAGCAGCTCATTTGCATTTCCTCCCAATTTTTCTCTTCACTTTTTATTACCTGAAGCTTTCTCTGAGCTCATTTACTTTAAGCCACAGTGATCTGTGTCTTCTTGCAGCAGAAAACACAACGAGCTTTTAATGTTCGGTCATATCAAATCGAGTGAAAATGAGTTTGACGTGTTTTGTATTTTGCTGTCTCGGGGGAAAAATGATGGAGCTTATCTTTAACTGACAGAGGACGAACGGGGAACGGTCGGCATGAACATTTACCTGGACTCCCAGAATTCCAAACACGATGAAAAAAGCACAGCAGATCAAAACAATATTCCCAATTGGTCTGAGAGATGTGATCAGAGTTTCAACCACCAGTTTCAGACCTGGAGCACGACTTATCACCCTGCAGCAAGCACACACACAGGTTAGACAGTCCTTAATATAATATCAGCAGAGTAAACACAGATGATAATCTCCTTGATTTGTACCTGAGTGGTCGAAGTGTGCGGAGCAGGCGAAGGACCCGGAGGATGCCTAAGATCCGATTACCACCTGCTGAAGCGATGGACACCAGGATGTCCACAAGTGACACAAACACCAGGAGCCCATCCAAGACATTCCAGCTGCTCTGCAGGTACACGCCCTCTCCAAAGTACAGGCCCATAGCTACCACCTGCATGCAGACGCGCACAGATCCAACAAAATTACTGAAATAATTAAATAAGCTAAGGTGTAAAATGAGAATGAAAGCCATTCTGATCCCCACCAGCAACGAAAATTGCCTCTTTAGAATCAAGAAAATGACTTTGGAGTGGAGTGCTTATTCAGAAAATGTTCACTGTTATGGTTACCTTGATCATCATTTCGCCCACGAAGATCACAGTGAAGATGTAATTGGACACACTGAGAAACATCCGCTCCTGTTGCACACACACAGACACACACACACAGGCGTGAGAGCATGCACAGATTAACAGCAGGAAGCGCATTCGTCAATTTAAAGGCTTTGTAGCCTTAGCTTTGATTCTGGAGCACAAAGTGTTGCATAACGAGCTGAGAAAAAAAAATGCACAGCAATCGCTGTAGAAACATAATAAAAGCATACTGGGAACAACACGTGTTGTTATAGAGACTCTTACATCAGCTACAAGCACATGAGCTCTTGTAGTAAACAGCCCCTCTTTGTGTGCGTGGTCATGCAAAAGACGTATGCTGCTTCTGTATTTGTGAGCCGTGAGTCATGTCTTGAGCTGTTTAAGGTTTAGATTACAGTGCTGCGCGAAAGTCCTGATCTGCCACTTTTTCTAGGAAGCTGAGAAATAGAAGTGGCGATTTATTGAAACATGTGCAAACATAAATAGAAACGCAGTATATAAGTTGAAACAGAGTTTGGCTTCAGGAACAGTTCTCCAGGCTTCTTAAAGGACACTTAAAACTCTTCTTTGGATGTTTCTGCCTTTTGTTCCCTTTTCTGTCAAGATGATCCCGCACTGCTTGGATAATATCGAGGTCCGTGCTCTGGGGAGGCCAATTCGCTGTGCGTTTTTCTATCCAGGTATGCTTTTACTGCATTAGCAGTGTGTTTGGGGTCATTGTGATAATGGAAAATCCAACTACTGCCAATCAGATGCTTTCCAGATGGTATTGCATGGATCAAAATCTTATGGTGTTTCCACTTCTATTCTTTTAGCTCATAACTATTTGGGAATCTCCTTACTGGTGCACAAATAATATTTCGACAACTGCCAAATTGTGGTATCTTTAGCAGTTTTATAGGTTCAACTAAAGTAATGGAAGCAACAGGCTGTTAATGACAAAGTGCTTAAAGATAAAATTCAAAGTTGCTTCTTTGCTGTGTTGTCTGTTATCTCTAAACACAACACTGGTTCAGCCCTTGAGTTAGGTCAGTGGTTCAGTCATTGCTCAAGACTACTTTAAAAATGAAAGTCTGGATCATATGAAGCAAAATCTAAAGACTTTTGGGGTGGCTCAAGACTTTTGCACAGTATTGTAGCTGTTACGTTCAGACTTAATCTAAGCACTTAGACTAATGCATAATGAGTTCAAATCTGTCAAATCATCAAATAAAAAGCACAATGAAGATGGAAATTATATCAATAATATCCAGTTAAACCAACCAAGGAAGACAAGAAACAGAGTTTCAGTGTAAAATTACATCCATTAAGTCCGGGTTAAAGGTTAAAGGTCAGGGTCTGGAATGTCGTTATGATGGTGCTTATGTCAATACTTCTCCTTACAAGTGTAGTAACCGTGTGTGTGTGTGTGTGTGTGTGTATGAGGTACCATGCTGTGTGGCTGTATGTCAGGTCGCTCCAGGGCGATGGTGATGCAATTAAGGAAGATGAAAAGCAGGACGATGTGATCAAACATCTTGTGACCTATGACCCTCTGACACCACAACCTGAACCTGCAGAGAGACGGTGTGAGAAGAGAAAAGGATCGGCAACAACCCCAGTGTTTATTTTCTATTCAACACATCACCTGCATCACTTCCATTTCTGCCAGGTTTAATTGATAAAAGTACAAGTTGTACAACCAAGCTTTAGCTGTCACCTTCACACTTTAGCTGTGAATTTTTACACATGCGTGCAGTTAAGGCCACCTAGGCCACCCTGGAGAATATCAGGGGCTGTGCATAAACGTGTGTTTGTGTGTATCTTTACTGGTTGTGTGGAGCGAACAGATAGAGGGACCATTCTTCATGCTCCAGGCACCACTGAGGCTCATATGGCTCCAGTATCTTCTTCAGCCTCTTACATAAACTCTGGAATGAACACACAAACAGACGAATGACATCGCAGCGTACACTCGTTACGTTACAACAATCAGCATTGCTCCAAAAGTTGATTCTGTTCATCTGGACGTAGCGTTTTGTGGGAGAAAATCAGAAAATCAGTATTGCTCATCATCTTATACACCCATGATACCGCAGAATGAAGTCATTTTCATTTCTATCCAAGGTTTTTTCTTTCTTTCTTTTTTTTTTTTTTTTGCAGCGACCTCGTGTGCATGCACAAAAAATTCCAACACAGCTATTTTTTCAAACAATATTCCGAGTCATTCTTCCACCCGGATCTAATTTAAATTCAGCTAATTAAATTTTTCTAAGAAACAAAAGTGTCTTAAGGTCAGCCAGGTTGGAATTTATGCCTTTGCGGGATAATTAGCAGCAGCTTTTGAACTTCTGAACATGCCCAAAACAAGCTCTTTTATGAACTTGTTTTATCTAGGAATAACAGAAATGGGACGCCATCAAAATGCCTGCTCCCTCTGATTGGAACACACGCCAATTAAAACTGCCCGAGTCTACATTTACATATATATTATATGGTTTTCCATTTGCTGAGACAAATTCATGAAACAAATAGGCATTAACCTCTTCAATCTCCTCTTCCTCTTGATCGGTGTGGTTATGCGATGTCAGGGGAGCATCGTCGTAGCAGTGGTCTGGCAGGTGGAAGGTGGTGCCGTTACAGTCTGGGGAGAGGAGCATTGGCACCTGCAGGTACTCTGACTGGTCCAGAGACTGCTCCCTGCTGCTGGCTTTGGAGCTTGAGTATGTGTCGGACAGCAGGGACTCCATTTCTCCAGACTGGCTCTTCCTGTGGAGGCTGGGGGCTCGGCCGATGCTGATCCAGCTGGAGCGACGGCTCTCTGGCCCGCTGTCCCACAGGGACTGTGAAGACAACTTAGAACAAAACCAGTGCCTTGTTGGATTTCTGCCTTATCTTTCAAGTGCAAATAAGGATTTCATTCTTCACAGATTAAAGCTGCCCTGTAGAGTTTTTGGCCATTAGCAGTGCAGCGGGGTGATGTTTTCATGAGTGGGCTCCTATTTTGTTTGTATCTTGTGCTCCTTATCAACCTCTACATGGAAATGACCAGGATTTGCGCTAATGATAAGTCTGTTTGGCCCAGCACAGTTATTAAACTTACTGAGAAACAAGGTAAATCAACAGGATGATATCTGATAACATTTTAAGAGGTTTCAGTGCAGAAGCTAGCCACAGCGAGCAACCACCTGTAACCATTTGCCAGTGGAACATACAAGGACTTGAATAACCTAGCCTTATCTTATCTTAAAGACTTTATAGTACCATGTCACCCCAATAGAGTACTTCACTTTCAGACTGCTGGTTTACTTGTGGTTCCTAGGATATATACACGTAGAATGGGAGGCAGAGCCTTCAGCCTTCAGGCCCCTCTTCAATGGAACCAGCTCCCAGTTTAGATTCGGGAGAAGGACACCCCCTCTACTTTTAAGATTCAGCTTAAAACTTTGCTTTTTAATAAAGCATATAGTTAGGGTTGGATCAGCTAACCCTGAACAAACCCTCAGTTATGCTGCAGAATGCTGGGGGAGTTTTTCTTTGCGACTATTGCCATGTTCTTGCTAATAGTGGTTTTAAGGTTGTAAATAAAACTGAACTCAATTGAACTGAATTCGCTCAATGGTCCATCAATACACTTTTCTTTACAACCTGTCCTTTAGCCTGTCCACAGTTACTGCTGTATCTGCAAGCCACTTTGAAACCCGCCTCCAGACCAATTTGTCCTTTCCATCCGTGTCTCACATAACCATTGTCATATCTGTCACCACTGACGTTGCCTGCTTTGTTCTATTTCTGGTCATGCTGCTGCTCTCCTCCTGCATTTTTTAACTAAGGGTGTGTTCACCGTAGGCCATCTGTTCCCCAACACATCTGACCCCAAAGTCCAGCTCATTTCACTAGTGCGATTACTAGTGCGCGCCATTCGCAGTTAAGTGAACTGTGCCCTGTCTGGCTCGAATAGGTGGTCACAGCTGAGCTTCAGTTGAATTCAGTGATGGTACGCATGTAGTGTGATGACCATCCAAGCACAGAACTGCGCCACTTGCTCAATAGCAGCTGCCTCTGTCAAAATCCCTGCTTTAATAACAAATCTACAGGGCATAAGAACTGGCCCAGTTAAGCCACAAACTGCATAAAATCATGAACCCCTTGTGCTCTGCAAGAACGCTTTTTAAGAGTGCGTGTCTGAAAAACGGGAGAGAGCACGAGAAAGGAGTCGGGACAGACTGAAGTGGACCTGGCTCATTAAGGGCAGACCAGCTGGGGAGCGATCAAGCTCCGGCACAATGCAAGGCAACCGTGACCAGTCTGAATCCACCCTTGGAGGACATGTTTTAATCAAGATAGGCTAAAATTTTCAGCCACCTCACTTCAGTCTGAAACATCTTCTGAGTCGTTAGCATCAAATCTCCTAAAAGCAACGTGAAACGAACCTGACGTTGAGCTCAAGCATTAAGCTTAGCCGTGCATAGAAGGAGGGCTACATGACTCAACCCGTCAACAGTTGGTGATACTAAAGTGCCAGCAGAAGGCCTGCTAACAAAAAGACTGCCAGCCCAAACAATGCTGAAATATTTGGCTTTGTGAATGTTTTATGAGGATAGAAATGCACTCAAGTAATTTGTCGTGTCTTGAGAAGACACATAATGGGTTTGTTGGGAAACAAAGTAAACAAATGAACCTCTGCAAGGTAGCTTTAATGAAGCTCTGTGTTATCATTCTATGACTTCAACATTTAGAAATTGCTTCAGCTCAGCTTTGATTTATATCCTTTGCATAACAAACATCTTTTGATTAACTGTTTCTCTAACTCACATTTATAATAAATATTTAACGTGGTTTTATATAAATATATATATCTCCACATAAAAGCATGTGCCCAAGGCTCACCGGTGACCTTTGCTCAAGGCTGTTTTCCATGGATGCACCACTGGCCCGGCGTGACTGGTTGGAGTTTATGGTGGGCGTAGCTGCAGTGTGCGTGATGACTGGCAGCGGTGGAGGAGGAGGGGGAGGCATGGAGGCTTTTGGGTTCAGGAGACCATTGGGACTCAGCATCATGGCCTGAATCTTCAGCTCTGCACACACACACACACACACACACACACAGAATATTTGATGTCAAAGAATGATTCTCATTTATTATATTTTGGGATTTGCAATATTTTCATGGTTTCGTTTGGATCAGGGCTGCACTGACCATGGCTGTATCCGCTGCATATAGGCTGTATATGTCACGATCACTGGCTGGTAAAGCTCTGTGGATGTTCAGGTTTTTAAGGTGGATCTTATGCATGAGTTGTGGAGCTGACAAACTGACTGCACTAAAAGTTGTGCAACTGACTTCTGGATCACATGGTCTGGCAAAATCAGACCAACCTAAATTAAATCCTCCTTTTGTGTGTGTTTTACTTTGATTATGACAACAATTAGTGACTAAATAAGACTTTAGAAACTACTGAGTGGGCCCATAAACCCATGTGGAAAGTCTCAGCTGAGCAATACGGGCATTTTTTTAGATATCAGTAGATATCAGTGAAATTTGACTTCGCTGCTCCTGCTCGACATTAGAAAGAAGACGTTTAAGACTTCAGTCAGTAATTTTTCATCAGGGAATTTGATAATCCGCAACTTAAAGTTTATGATTTAGAGAATCAAGCTAAAAACGTTTAAAAATTGGGTACTAATATTGTTTATTACTCACTGTCAAAGAGGACAACGAGAAGAAAAACACATTCATAAATAAAACAGGTTATCAGTATTTGTCCCTGAGAGTAAAGAGTAAAGCAAGTTCAATATAAACGTTGACACACATAAATATTCTAAACGTGGAGTCTGTAATAATTGGATTAGCTGTAAAAATGTGCTGCATTATTTTAAAAAAATCTAGATAGTGCACATTTGTGTTACTAAATGTTCGCAATGTGTTTCGTGTCCATTTTTCACTCCCGTGTTGTTCTTGAGCAAATACAGATGAGCTGCCCTCAAGAAGCTCACAAATGCAATTTAAACAAAATTAGCCTCTACTTAAAAAGCCCAAACCTCCTTCAGATTCATCTTACGCCTAATTTGAGGTAATGTAGGTTGAATTTTTGAATTAATATTAAAAAAAAGACAGCATCAGAGTGAGTAAATAATGGCCTATGTGTAATGTCAGTGAGGTTTATGCGGTTTTGCCCTTTTAATGAGCCCTCAGAGTGAAAGTAAGAGTAATGTCTTGATGCCTGCTTCAATAATCCAGGTAAGGAAATCCCCAAAAGTTGATTCTGTTCATCTGGACTCAGTGTTCTCATTAAGGTGACATCATCTGCAGCTTTCCCACCATTATAAACCAACGGCCGGCTGACTGAACCAAATCAGACAAACTGAGCTTGTGGCTTTTTTGTTAGTCGGTGGCATGAGTTTCAGTCGTTACGCAGCTGTTTATAAGGTCGGGGAAACCTGCAGTCAGCCGAGACTGAAGACGTCAGTTGATCGAGAGATTAAACTTTTCTCCCACTGAAAACGCTGCATCCAGATAAAGATCTTTCAATCTTTCTGGGATTAAAAACAAGAGAATATTTTGCAGAATTATGGAAAGCCTTTAAAATGTTCACAGGATGAAAGAACCTCCAAGAATTCAGGTCAGAATACACCAAAAGGCTATTTTAAGGCGACTCCATGTGAACTTCCACTTCCATGCCCGGCTGATCTGCGAGTTTGTACCTGCAGCGTACAGCTCTCTGAGTTTCTCCTCGTCCTCGTAACACATCGAGTGTCTCTCATCATCGGCCTCAGATCTGTTAGCATCTCCCTGAAAACACAGACAGACGCAAATATACACCAGAGTCATCATAATCATCACCATCACCACCTTCCCTTCCTCAGTGTTGTAAAAGTGAAAAGCACATCTCGGTCGAGCGGGAAAGACTAAGAGGAAAACTAGGCAGATGGGCAGAGGGAATCTCCAGCGTTCTCTAGTTGAGTTATGTGGATGGCTTTGGCAGCGATCTCCTGTAGTCACGCCAATAAAGCTTTACTGAATTTAATTAAAATTCACGCCAGAAAGATGGAGGCAGGCGGCTTTGGCAAAGGGTATCTGTGTGTGTGTGTGTGTGTGTGTGTGTGTGTGTGTGTGTGTGTGTGTGTGCGCACGCAATAGTGAGAGAAAGAGCAAGCGCTCTCTGATGCCGGAGATAAAAGATGAAAACTAAACAACAAAAGCTCACCAGCTGTGAATGGCAGGCGATATCAAACACATCCCTACCCTGGAGAGTATTTTGTGTGTGTATGTGTGTGTGTTGCAGTGAGAGAGAAAGATGGAGGAAGAGAGAACGGAGGATAGGCAAAAAGCAACAGAGGAAAAGTGTGATGATAAAGAGACAGCGAGCGAGAGAGAGAGAAAGGAGAAACCACACAGGCAGGATGGAGGAGATTATTCTCTTGTAGGCAGCTTTGGTATCATCAACACAACAGAGCTCAATTAGTCTCATTCGCTCTGCCTCGTTGTCTAAGTAGCTCAAATGAAACGGCATCTTTGCCCTTACTTCAGCTTGAAAGCCCTCGACCAAAATGGCGACGAGCAAGTTGAAGAGGACGTAGTTGCCAAAGGTCATGAGGGCGACAAAATAGAGGGCAGCCAACGGCGTTGTGGAGGCCATCCCGTTATAGAGCACCGCGTTCCAGTCCTCCTGGGTGAGGATCTGCAGATTAGATAAGATGCGGAGAGACGTCAGGGGGTTAGAAAAACAGGCCGTCAAACACACAAGGAGCCAAAAGGCGACGCGCTACGTTGCTAGCAGGTGTTCCAAGAATAGATAATGTGAGTTTCTTCCTTTATTATCTTGTCGTCAGTTGAACAGTAATGACGCTCATCAGTGTTAAATGAACTCCCGCCGAGTGAGTGCTTCATTATTGCTCTTCCTCCTCTGCTCGTGAGGAACATCTTACCTGCCCACTGGGACAGTTTTTTTATACTTTTCTGAAAAACCGAGCGCGCGCGCTCCCAAATCGGAGCAAATGAAATCACGGGCGAGCGCTCGTGACTGCAGCAGCTGTTGTTTGAATCTCACTCCTAAAAGTGGCGCGTAATTGATGGGGAAATTCCTCCAAATCAAATACCGTCGGTGTCTTCGTGTGCTCTGCGCGTGTGTGTCCCTGAGCGAGGGTGCATGTGAGGATGTTTGTCTAACCTGAAAGACAGTGACAGTCGCCCAGAGCAGGGAGTCAAAGTTTTTTCTGTCTGGTAAAGTGTCTCCGCTGTCTTGTCGCAAACCAAATTTACAGCCGAACAGATGCATCCCCAAGATACTGCAATACACACACACACACACACACACACACACACACAACAGTAAGGTAATGTTTTTATCAAGCAGTAATTTAATATGTGCAACAACAAGATGCGGTAATACTGCCTGCGTGCACAGCTGTATCTACATGAAAGCCGATGACACATGTGGTGATCAGTTTATAACAGAGGAAGGAGAATCCCAGCAGTAGCCATTTGAAATGTAATAACAGTATAATTAAAGCAGAGAAAACGCTTAATCATCACTGTAACTCGTGAATATATACCTGAATATGAATATAAAAAGCATCAGCAGCATGCAAAATGTGGCCACGTTGTCCATGGTCTTCATCAGCACCACCAGCTGCCTCCTGAGTGCAGGAAGGAACCGGACCAGCTTCAAAACTCTCAGCAGGCGGAAGGTGCGCAGCACCGACAAGCCTCCCTCGGCCTCACCCACGATCTCCCACACGCTGAAACACACACACAGGTTAAAAGCACAGAGATGCATTTCCATTGAAGCGATTAAGGAATCAGCTGTTACCCTTTGTCAGCATTAGCGTCACCCAGGAAGACAAAAACAAAAAGAAAGAAAGAAAAACTTCCCGAATCTTTTCAGAAGGGAGAGAGCGCTCAAGTCTTTTTGATGTGACGTGTGGCAAACGAAAAAACGAAGTCGGGCCAGTGTTGTTTACAGTTCACCAGCCAATAAAGAAAGCCAGCGCAGCGTGAACTGGCACGGTAAACAAGCAAGGCCTTCAAACGTGGATACATAATTTAGCTTGTAGTACTACATAATGGAGTGAATACAGGCCCTCTGGACTATGAGTGCAACCGCTTGGCTCAGCTGCCAGCACCGGCATCGCTGGCAGTTCGGGAGATTTAGCTGCAGAGCCCGAGACGTGAGAACAGGAGGAATAACTAATGACAAGAATTCCCTTTTTGGGGTAAACACACAGACAGAGAGTTCCCCCCACCTGATGATGACAATGACGCTGTCAAAGCCGTTGTAAGGGTTCTTGATGTAGCCGAAGAGCCCGAGAGCCAGGAGCTTCAGCAGCATCTCGAGACTGAAGAGACTAGTGAACACCATGTTACTGATCTCCAAAATATCTGTCAGCTCCTGCGGCTGAAGAGGTGCAGTGTTTGTGGAGAGAAAACAGGGAGAGATTGATGTACAGAGATGGACGGGCACAGAGAAAAATGAACAAATAAACAGAGACAGACAGCGCGGAGCTCAGTGCACTCAACATGTTAGG
Source organism: Rhamphochromis sp. 'chilingali' (assembly GCF_963969265.1). Classification (NCBI taxonomy): domain Eukaryota; kingdom Metazoa; phylum Chordata; class Actinopteri; order Cichliformes; family Cichlidae; genus Rhamphochromis; species Rhamphochromis sp. 'chilingali'. The sequence goes on from NC_137948.1 coordinate 29,809,990, forward strand.
AATCTCCAAGATGTTGGTGAAGGCTTCAGTTTGGGTTTACATGGATTAAAGCTGGTCAGATTTTGTTGCTGTTCTTTTTTGCAGATATTTTTTTAGGTTTATGACAAAAAAAAAGCTTAAATTTGTATCCTCATTCCAAAAAATCCACAAAAAAAATGTTTCAGAGCCTGTTTTTAAGGACATAGCTGGTTACTTAGTTGTTTCAGGACATTTTTCTACTGATCAATTTGCCATAAAGGCCCACTGTTATGTAAAAACATGCATTTTTTTTGCACATTTGGACAATCAAACATTTGATCCTCTTTTAACAGAATTAAAAAGTTAACCCAATAAAGTCTAGTAACCTCTAAACTTGCTAGCTATGTGCCAGTCTATCAGTATCTGAATTTATAGTGAAGCGACAGGAGAAACACGCTTCAACCACGTGACAAACGTTAATATTTCATCGTTTATCTACCAGAGGGGAAATTCCCTGTTAGGCCTGTCCCTGTTTTCCACTTTTATCATAACAGTTGAGAGAGATGACATGAAAGCAGGGAGAGCAGAAGGAGGACGTGCAGGCTGCTGCGTTAGCGTCACACCAATACACACCAATTCATGTGTGAGCCAAACAGCACAACAAAACACGACTGTGCTTTAAACTGCTTTGTCATATTATCTAAGTAGGGACCCATAAATGATGATTACACGTAAAAATTGTTAGAGAAATCTGTTCATGGTTTGTGCGTCTGAAAAAAATAATACTGGCTGATATGTTGATTTTTTTTTATTTGAGTTCAGTTCAAATTTATTGTATTATTATAGCATCAGATCACAACAACAGCTGCCTCAAAGGATTTATATTGTAAGGTAAAGACTACAATTATACAGAGAAAACTAATATGAGCAAGCACTTGGCGACAGTGGTAAAGAAAAACTCCCTTTTAACAGGAAGAACCCTCTGCCAGAATTATCAGACTCTTAAATCAGCAAATATCGGTCTTAAAGATGCTCACTGGGTTCCAATATAATTATTTATTTTATAATGAAGAACTTCATAAAATTATCTGTAACCCTGTAATATCGTAATATGCAGCATTTGTTCTTCTGGGGGACAAAAACCCACATCATAAACAACAAAAGTACTTGGTCATCTACACATATCAGGGGTGAGCAGTTAATTTTTAGGCGCACTCAAACTCGATGAGCGCTTTAGAACGATCCATTCTTTCACAAATGTTTGTGCAGCGCAGCCACGTGTTTGATTTTATACACCTGTGTCAACTGACTAAGATTAAGTGATTAAGAGGTGTGGCCCAACACGTTTGTCCATTTAATGTACTAATTTCTGATGTTTTTAGGTTAGGCTATGTTAGGCGTTACCTTAGTGGTAGCTGTCATTAAGAAAAAGTTAAATAAAATAAGTAGAGTCCTACATTTGTCAACCCTTCAAAAGCATGACACTAAAATCTGTGTTGCCAATGATTAGGGAATCACAGATGGAGCCTGTCTCAACCTGTCTGTCTGATATCGAGGGTCTGCTGCTGTCTTTGCTATTAAAGTGCTGTCATCATGCCAAGATCGAGAAAGCTCCCCAAAGCCTTCAGAAAATCGTCCGGGTATCCAAGCGAGTCTGCAAGGAGTTTTATACAGAATACTATAAGGGCGTTTGTATTATCATAGCGTGAGATAATTCACTATCTGGTAAGTACATGATATAACAATATCTCTTGCATGCCTGGACACAAGAACAAAACATTAATTAGTGCAACTGAGGTATTTCAGCCATCATGATTCAGGAGTTATTAATCACGCTCGTGTCTTATACACAGTCAAGGATGTACTTCATGTGATGAGCTACAAGGCTGAGCTGTAATTACAATGAGCGTGTAATCTGTTAGTGTCCAAATGTTGCCATAGTAAACTAACCATAATTTCTTCATGACATCATCGCCAAATAAAGTGTAGTTGATATTTTACTATTAAATTAAGATTAAACCCAAAATGTGGAGATCACATTTCACAATAGCTGCCGAGGCTCTACAAAAGCCTCGTGCAGATGAGTCAGTGAAACAACTTAAACAGCTGTCTTGTCGTGTCTCGTGATACAACATCCTCTTTACTGCATGAGGTTGTAACTGTCGACAACCTTGCATCTGTCCACTGCCAGCTATTTCATCTGGTCAATATTGTGTGGGGTTTTTTTCCTTCTGGCCAGATACAGCTTCACATTCCTTATACGCATCACCTCACTGTGTTTATGTGATAAAACAGAAATCATTTCCTTGTAACTAAAACTGATTCTGCAGTACGATTTCACGTTCTCATGTACACAAAGCTTTATGCAGAGGGCTTTAATCTCCAAAATGATCAATAATATTTTTTCTCAATGTGTCCCTAACACTCCTTTGTAAAGAGCAGTCATTTGGCTGCAAAGAATTTGCAGGTAAGTTGGTATGAAAGTGCATGTTCTTAGGAGTGCAGTCGCCTAAATTTGAGCTGGTGAACATAAAGGCAAAACCCGCCCTTTTGGACTAAATGTGCTCCGGACAGACAAATACAGAGACGACTGGCTACAGTAACAGAAGAGACATTTGGTGCAGACCAAAGACATCTTTTCAGGAGAAGCGTAGCGGTGGAAATATTAGTGCTCGGGGTCACTTTGCTGCCTTTGCTGACTGGGCAGCCTGTAGTAATTAAATCAACGCCAAATTCTCTCCATCACATCAAAGAGTGCTTGAAGATAATGCGAGGCATCTGTCGGAAAACTGAAGGGGACCTTTTATGAGGATAATTGTCGTAAGAGATTTGAACCCCGTTAAAATGTTATGAAACAGGCAGAACGAGCAATAAGCCGTCAAACAGTTTGCTTGGAAGAGTGGTCAAAAAGTTCAACAAGACCATGACAAAAACTCGTCCACAACCATGCAAAATAATTTCAAAACAGTATTTTGAAAGCTTTTTGAAGGCATACTTATACCATGTGTGCTAATCGTTTTCACAGATAAATATCTGGTGGTAATTTGTTTGCATAAATGATTTCAAAAGTCCAAAATTTCCACTTCAAAAGCACTCTAATCATGTTCACCATCTTTAAAATGATGCCACGTAGGACTTCCTCACCTGCACACTCAACCAGGCCCCGCACACACTTGATGAGGCGTCTTTTCCAATATATCACACAGTACTGTGCAAAAGTCTTGGGCCCACCTTTGCGTCTTTATATTTTGCCAGAAAAATGGGAAACAGGTGCAGCAGTTTATTAAAATGTGTAAAATGGGCAAAAACAGAGTTTGTACAGTCATAGCAGTACAAACATAATCGTTCATGACCACCTTTATTCTTCACCACAGCCTGAACTCTCTGACAAGCTTTTGTCTAATTTCTTTAAGTTGTCTTCAGGAAAAGTTCTCGGGGGCTTCTTGAAGGACATTCAAAGCCCGTCTTTGGATGTTTCTCCTTTTTTTTCTGTTTTCTGTCAAGCTGATCCCACACCGTCTAACACCCTTTTATTGTGGTATAGCAATGCTAGTGGGATGTTGTCCTATTAGTGTAGAAGCTGGACAGTCTCCGTGAGTCCATGCTGCTCTCCGTGCATCTGTTCAGAAAGACCTTACCATTGTAACAGGCTGGCGCAGGCAATTAACTAACCCCAGCACATGTATGTAGGAACAGGGTAAAGCCATGGAGACTTGACTTGTATGGTCTTGTGCTGTTAACGCCAAATAAAGATCTGTTGTTCTGTCTAACCGACTGGCCGCCGAGTTGTCCAGTTAACCTCCCCACCACATGCCCGCTGGTCCTGCTATCAACTGAATGGATCAACTGAAGTTCCAGATGTAACTTTCAAGTCCTGTGTTGGGTTTTTGCTTGATTTTCATCTGTTTTAGGTTGCTATTTTTTCATTTGACTGTTACGTGTACACACACCACTGGTTTATCACTTCAGTTAGATGCCTTTTTGTATGCTTGAATGATTCAGAGGTCAGTGTGAAGTGGATCTTTGAAAGATTTTGACAGACCTTCAGAAAGCTTGAACAAGTGTTGCTCAAGACCTCTTTAAAACTTTCAATAAAGTCTTCCTCCTTGGAAGGAAAATATAAACAAATGATAGGTGGCTCAAGACTTTTACACAGTACGGTGCATACAGATAATCCTGTATTACATACTGTGTTAGATTAGACTAAACAGGATTATTGCTGGGTTTTAACAAGATCAGGAAAACATGCTAACAGCAAACGCTCTGGATTTGACATCTTATATTTTCTGCCCAGCAGCTGGGTTTGTGGGACCCAAACAAAGACGAAGTCAAGCCAACGTCAACAAAGCACAAGAGTTAATATTATTCACAAATCATAATAACAAGTAGTCTGCATAAAGTCTAACATAGTTTATACCTCTGAGCCACAGAGCTGCTGTCGTACAATAACTACGACAGTAAAAGTACATGAAAGAAATAAATCATTGAAGTTGGTGACATTTCTTGAAATTACAGAGAACATAGACCCCGTTTTTTTTTTCTTTTGCTCTGCTCCTTAAACCAACAAATGAGTGCACATGAGAAACTGCTTCTCTGAGCATGCTCAGCGCCATCTGCATGACACACAGCTGCTCTCAGAGGGTTTTTCAGAATAAACAGCACTGGTCATCCTGATTGAAATTAGGAAACACTGGCAAAAAGAAACTGTAAAGCTATTTGCGTATGTCACAGTTTTGGATGATAAAAGATGGATGCATTCACTTATTATATTCATTCGCATTGCTTCTTTGTTGATTTTGGGCCAAAAGGGATAAAATAGGTAAAATAGGGCAGCTCTCATCCTTAAATTTTAGCTATCGGAGAAGTTAAAGCCATCCAGATTTGTCATATTGTTCAGGAAATAGGCCAAACACAATCTCCCGCTGCCTTTCAGCCAATCACAATGTCAGATCTGTCCTCCCTCTCCACCTCACTCATCCACTCGCTTCTCCTCGCTCTGCCCCCGCCCCCCTCCCCGCCCCACCCCCGTCCTGTCCCAGGGTCACGCTTTAATTAACACTTCAGGTCTTATGAGTTTCTCCATCTCCTGATACATGCCTGCACACACCCACACACAGTCTCTCACACACACACATGCGCACACTCTCGCCGCGATCCCATATGCTCGCTGCTGTAAGTGTTGATTGGAGGGTAAGTTTATTGACTCCACCGCACACGGTGATTAGCGCATCAATTTTCAATCAAATTGTAGTCGCAGCCAATCTGCGAGAGGCGCGCACCCCACACACGTGCGCACACTTACCTGCTCGTGGTACTCTATGCCCATCGACAGAGTATTAATAAGGATGGCAATCATGATTCCTCTGCTGAAGTATCTGCTGCCAACAATAAGTTCCAGTTTAGTTCTGAGCCTCGCCCAGCCGCACTCCCACAGCCTCTTCTTTGGCTCAGACAGCTGCGCGTCACTGAGGCACGAGCTGCTACAGTGACACGGGCTGTTACTGTGACACGAGTGGCCGTGGCGCTGCTCTTCAGGCTGCTCGTTAACATTTTCGCCGTCACTAAGTTGGTTGTAGTAGATGCAGTACGGGCATACCGAGGACTCTCCGGGGACTTCGCCCGGCAACAGTAACGCCGGATGCCCAGCAGAGCCTCCTGCACAGACAGAGATCAGAGGAGAGGCCACATCAATCATGCATCCACGAGGGTAGAGTAAAACGTCGCTTCTGTATGCAGACACTCTGTCATTTAATATATTCTCGGCTCAGCAAAGGAGAGGGGTTTCTTTTCATTTCTGGGAAACAAAAATTCAATAACATGGAAACCACTGTGCTAGTGGGTGGGGGGCGGGGGGGTTGCTTTGTGCAGACGGAGAGCTCTGTTATTAGAACAAGGATGCTCAAGTGTGTGTGTATGCATGTGCGTTTTGTGAGGGTGGAGGAAGCTTGAGGGGGTAAGATTTCAGCAGAATTCATTAGTAAGGCACTCCGGAGGAATGCTCCAACGACATAACAACAAACACTAATCTAGCACGAGCAGTTCACTTGTCATCACAATTACAACAAATTCATGTTTCACTGGAGACTGATATAGTAAATCCAATCTGGTCGTTCTGCGGTGTGTGCGCGCGCGCGCGTATATAGATAAAACTGCCTTCAAGGCAGACTTGTTGAAAATGACTGACTTCACTACATACACAGGAAATACACTAATCAGGAGATGTGGGTGGCTTCCACGTAGCACCACGCTGAATGACTTCTGCTACAAAGTTCTCCAACTACAGTCGGAATTTATTGCATCACTGAAGTGTATTAAACGCTGATATGTGAAAACGGATGCTTAAAGTGCTGTGAAACACGCAGGGAGCCGTGGAAGGGGGGGACCCTGATGATGTCAGGATTACCCGGATTAATTCAGCTTGGACTTTGAGATAACAAAATTTTAATGAAAAGGCTGCGTTACCAACTGGGCTGTGGAGTCGCAATGTGTTTTTGGAACATGACTCATACTGGGAATTAAAAGACAGGATATCTTGGCCTCTGCTGCTTTGATGTTGACCATATATTTTTGTTTCTCCCAAGTGAATCTTCGAGTTTAGTGAGAGTACAGTTTTATGGAGTATGCTTTTAAATTAAGTTCTTGTCTTAGAAATTATATGTGTAATTCAACATTGTCTGGCAGAGTTTTTTTTTATGTGAAAAATCTCGAGCCACCTCTCATTTCTTTCTGTCGCCTCCTCTGATCCTGGCGATGATTTGAACCATATTTTTTACAGTCCAGTTCTTGTGTAATTTTCATACTTCAGTCTTGTCTCTCTCTTTCTCTTCCTTAAGTATGGCTTCTTGACAGCCATCTTTCCACTGAGACCATTTCGAGGGTTCAGTGAATAGTAAATGGATCAGCTGAAGGTCCAGATACATCTTGCAGGTCCTGTGTCTGGTCTTTGTTGGATTTTCTTCCCTCCCATTTCTTAAGGACAAAACTTTCAGACACTGTTTATCCGCTGTAGACAGGCCTGCCATTTCTTCTTTTGTCCTGCACTTGACCCGTTTCCAGACATTTTTAAAGGATACACTGCACACCATGCTGGGATATGCCAAGTTTTTGACTAATGGCTCTTGTTGGAGCACAAATATTATTTTATGACTGTCAAACTGTGTTATCTTTGGCATTTCTCATAGCTTTAACTAAAGTGCCTAAAGATATAGTTTTAAAATGGCTCATTGCTAAGTTGTCTGAAATGCACAGATCCAGCACTGGTCCATCTCTTGAGTTAGGTGTTTTCATCCCTGAATGATCAGGCTCTTAAAGAAAGAATTCCTGTAAAGACGGTCAGGTGCTAGGACTGATCTGAAATGAGGTTTGTTTTTTCTTTTTAGTCTGAATAAAAACTTTGAAAGATCTTCAGAGAGCCCAGAGAACCATTGTTCAAGACCACTTTAAAAAAAACGGACGGGTCAAGACTTTTGCACAGTTCTGCATTTTTATGCTGCTTTCAGCAATGCTCGATGTGTCGATGTGGGAAAATAAATATGCATAGTTTCAAAGGTTTTCAGGTTATCCCATATAAGGCAAAGAATCTTGTTAAAAGATCTTCAGTATTCTGCTACAAGTCATCTTCCTGAATATATTTGCATCCCATCTCTCCACAGAGATTTCAGGGAATCAAGCACGCAAGGCCCCACAAAGGAGAAGATGTAGATAAAAAGGTTAGACCGGTGAGAAATGTTTTGGATCAATTGTCTGGAGACACTTCAACCTTTAGGCTTGAATAGTACAACAGATCATCTGAATGATCTTCCAGTTTTTTCTCAAAGCTTTGCTGTTGTGAGGAATGACGGCACTTGCTTGATGTTTTTTAACAGCATGATTGTTCATGGCATTTTAAAACTGCTGTAAACATATGGTCCTCCTTTTGTCACATACATCATCTCATTACATGGATAATGCTCAGGCTACGGTAAACACAAGCTTATCTTTTAGCTCCTGCAGTGCTGTGTGAGGCAGAGGTGAAACCAGACGGGGAGTTTTGTTTCGGGATTGTGTCGTGTCTGCACAGCGCTCTGAAACTTCACATTTTTCACTAAGTTTGTGCGACATGGGTAAGACTACAGACTGCAGTGGATGACGTAAGGTATAAAGTTACTATGAAACTGCCAGCTGGTACTGGCAAAATAAAAAGCATTCATATATATGAACACTTTATGATCCAACACTCTGCAAAAGAACAAGGAAAAAAAAGAGGAGGCTGGTCTTTTTTCTGTTTGCAGAGTGGCTCTCCATAGCATTTACACATTTACGCAGCTGATTTGCCAGCCATATTGATTATAGTGGAAGCGTGTGGCTGCTGCATGAACTTGCATACGTTACATGTTCAGTGTAGCCACAAGAATTTGAATTATAATACCTCTGAGTGTCGTCTTGTATAAGGCACACACAGCGTTATTGAATTCTGCTCGCCTTTTCAGTGCATAAAAATGTGTTCAGACTGTAACAGACAGTGGCTCTGCTTCTTTTATCATACTGCTTTGAGCTCCGAAAAGAAAATTAAATGTGCCTGCGCAGTGTTAAAGGTGATGAATGTCGCACAGATATCAAAGTTTCGCTAAATAAATCTGAAGTGATCTGAATTTGAAATACAGCTGAGGGCAAGTGGGAAGATGTATTCTTGGTTAATTTGGGACTGCCAGAGATCATTTCTCAAATTAAACAAAAACAAAGATTATTCAAACGAACAACAGCAAAACAGGGGAGTAATCATAGACTGTATTAAAAGATGGACTTATTGTACTTTCCAGGTTTGAAAACTGAAGCCAATGTGGAGCTGTCTTAAACCTGCGTTATGGTTGCAAAAAGATGTACATGGCATAAGGAAATCTACTGGAAAACTGCCCTTGGCTTGTGATGATCCCTGTCCTGATTAGATTACAGGCTCAGTTGATAGTTTCAAGTCTTATTTAATAACTCATGATGACATTTTGTAAATTAAGGTCTTTCATTAGGGTTAAAAAATGGGATGAAGTAAGAAATGCTTCACCAAGACACAAGCCAATGATAATAAAGGTCTCAGAGCCACCCCACACTCGTCACGCCAGGTTTGAAAATACCAAGATGACAGTTGCTAGGGCCTCAGTCACACAGGCCTAGAGACCAGTCTGCAACCTCCTAGCAAGCTCCAGTCACTACGGAAAAATGTGTTTTCCCCAGCTGGATGGAAGTTGCTGTCTTCCTCCAGGTGAAATCGTGGTACTCCTCCCAAAACATCCATGCATTTACTTTGGTCGCTAACAGATTGCTTTGCTGGCCTGCAAACAGTTGCCACTTACTCTCTGAGTTGTAGTGGAAGTTGAAAAAGTGCAGCACAAACCGGAAATCGACAATGCTCACAGTCAAAGTAAAAGTGCTTCCTTACTGCTAATTTGTAAGCAATCAACACATTTCAATGTCCATTTCAAGAGTTGAAACTTTTGGTTCAAAGGAAAAGAGTTCCCGTTTCTGGTTTGCGTCACACTTTTCATGGAAAATGTTCATCATGTCCATCTTTTACATACAGTCTATGGGAATTTTAAAGCCTTTAATCCTGGACACTCACTGCTTCCACACATAGTCAGAGTGTGACACTGTGATTCACACACTTTCAAACATTCACACACATCCCTTCATCCTCACCGTGCTCCAGCACCAGCTGCGGCAGTCTGTTGCCGGTCTCCGTAGCAACCAGCCTCTTTTGGTCCTGGTCCTTTGCATCCCGGTGACTGAAGAGGGGCGCTATGAAGGGATAATTAAAGCCGTTGCCTCCATTACTGACGGCGGGGTCAGTCTGAGGCTGATGGTTTTGGTGATGATGATGATAAAGCTGATGAAGGTGTGACAAGTCATTAGGGGCGTGGCCTGAGTGCCGGTGGGCGAGACCGTTCATCTCCCCGGCCCCACCGCCCCTGGCAGATCCGCCACCTTGCTCTCTGTGGCACGCGCACGAGCAGCGAAAGCGCGCGCGCGTCTGAGCGTAGCAGCGGGAGAGCCGTCGCCAAGCCTTACGGCCCAGGTGCGCCAGGTAACGGATGATCTCCTCGTAGCAGCTCCCTGGTTGGCTATCGCTGGCCAGCGTGGAGGCCGACTGATGGAGCTGGCGGGCGCGCTGCTCTGACTTCATTAAGGCGTGTTCTCTCTGTTTCGTTTCAGAAAACTGCGTTGCTATTACGACCAGGCACAGGTTGATCATGAAGAAGGAGCCCACCTACAGAGGACGACACACGTCACATACAATAAGTATAATTTTTTATGTGTATATATATGGATGTGTGTGTGGCCATTTGTGCTATAAGCATGTACTCACTATAATGAGGAAAATGAAGTAGATGAAGTTGTAGAAAGAATGTGCGTCCATGACATAGTACATGATGTCTACCCAACCCTCAAGAGTAATTACCTGAATGAAAACATGCACACAGTCAACAACAGCAATATGTAGTGTGCACCTCATGGTAACCAATCAGATTCCTGCGATTAATCCTGGAGACATTTACCTGAAAAATGGCAATCCAGGCATATCCAATGTTATCAAAGTTAATAGCTCCTTTGTGTGGGTTCAATTCCCCAGCACGACACTCATTGTAATACTGATACCAGTTCACACAAGACCCGGGCTCATCTACTCTAAGGCCCATCTCTGGTAGGGCCTCCCCAGCATCCAGCAAGCAGGAAGTCCTGCCTACTCGGCGACGAGGCACATCAGAGCACCGGAGCATCCCGTTTTCTCTTTCCATGGAGCAGATGAAAGGGTGGTCGTCTGTGCCGTCGGGCCGATAGTAACCATTCAGGAAGGAAATGTTATATTTCCTAAAGAAGAAGAAGTTTCATGAGTGAACAGATGTTAGATTTCGCTTCGTGTAAGCATAACCGAATATAAGAGGACAACAAAAAATGTTGATTGTTTTCTTTACTGCCAACAAACAAATAACATACCATTTCTTTCAAAATCACCTTTTCAAAAATGATTAAACTGTTTTTGTCAAATGATACTTAAACTGAAGTAAACAGTGCATTTCTTGGTAACTACTTCAGCTGCAGAGTAATGAGTGTAATGTGAGAGTGGGTATTTATGACAACAAAACTGCGTGAAGAAAAATGTCTCCCATTATGGCTCATGGATGTGTGTGTACATGTGTGCGTGTTGTGTTTTTTAAATTGCATGAAGTTAATTCTGAACAATGGCAGAAAGGAAGTTGTATTTGGCCCCGGCTGCACAGATCTCACGAGTAAGCCAGCATCAAGCACGAGTAACACGGAGCGGACCTCAAACACAAACGCTGAGTTGCTGGGTTGGATTCGAATGGTTTTCAAAAAGATTAATCATTTTATTGACCTACTGTTTCCTTCAAAGGTCTGTTTTCTTGGGGAAAGAAATGAAAGACTGTGTGAAACACACAGAGGTGCTAAAGGAGGAAATGAGGAAACAGAGAGGGAAACACAGATGAAGGGAAAAAGCAAAAAAAAGCCAGGGAGGGTGCATTGGAGAGATAAGCAATCAATCATGTGTGGCGTAGAGGAGGGTCCCGGGGGAGCGCTGCTGCCTCACTTCTTATCAGGAAAGGTCATTTTGTTGTTTATGAAGCAGAAAAAATCAAAATCTTTACAGTGAACATGAAACTGGAGAAGGGTTCGTTTTGCTAAAATGGTACCGGATACTGTGCAGTGGGCTACTTGTGGGCTAAGCGAGAGTCGGTTAACAACTTCAACAACTACTGCAGACGGTAAGGAAAGGAGCTGTTCCTGCAGCAGAAAGCAATTCCAGCTGAACTGTGCGCATTATGTTGCAAATTAAGTGAAACAGCTGGAAATCATTTTGCAAATGTCATTTTGTAAAATCTTGTACAACAAACTATGATCCACTCACTCGACTCTATTGGTAAAAATTACAGTGTCAGAATTCAATCTTAACCATCTGAACGCCCAGATTCCTCCAGAGAGAAGCCAGAGCATTCAGACTCTTGGAGCTGCGTGCCTTCTTGAACTTATGATGTAAGCTTAAGATTGGATGATATAACATTTCAAAAAATGTAACGATTAAACAAAATCACCTCCAGGAAGCACTGATGACTCACAAAGAAAAATAAAACACCCCAGGTTTAGCCCCTTTACCCAAATACTTTCAGCTGAGGAGTTATTTCTTTCCATTTCTCATTATGATTATGCTGATAACTATTTGCAGATCTGGGAAATATTAATATTTGCACGAGCTCAGTTAAAGTTGTGATGAAATGTGTATTGTGTTTTCATAATGAGGCAGTGTTTTGCCTTGTTTATCATCTCTCCATGAGCGCCCAGATAAATTCCACTCTGGCAGTAATGTCCTTACATTAAGCAGCAAAACTCTCAGTAAAAAAAACAAAAAAAAAGTGATTCTGGGAGAAACCAGCTGAAATTAAAATGTATCCCTGACAGCTCTGAAGGTGCCAGATCCATCCTGAGCACGAACGCTTTGTTCCCAATCGTTTCACTGTGGAAGCTGCGAATCTGCGCAGCTGCTGAGCAGAAAACATTTAGGTTAATAAGGCGACGTAAGATCACAATGACACACCAGAAGATGCAAATAATTAATGAAGTTACGCTGCTGTGCCACCTGCGTAAATTGCTCGCAATTTGGAGGGCCTCTATCCCGCTGCTGGGTGATGCCACAGCTGTTTAATAAAGTCAAAGAGCAGCAGAGTTTCAACGTGTGTTTTTTCAGCATGACTCAGATTTTAGCTTCCAGGCAGATTCTATAAGAACTGATATGAAGGAGATGAAGCTGATAGCGGTCAGTAGCCTTCAGGAAGAAAAAAGTGGAAAGTGCTTTTAATTTGCATTTGTTCTAATGTCCAGTCCTCCATCAGATCTACCATAAAATGTTCAACTAGAAGCTTCAGAACCGGAGAACTCAAGCCAGTGGATCATGTCATGTTTTTTACATCCAGTGTGATGAATATGTTATATAATTGTAACTGAAGGAGAAAAATACCCCTAAAAAGCTCAAACAGGGGCTTGTTTGTTTCCTGCACTGTGGTTTTATTGTGTGTTATCATTGTTATTCAGTTTTAATAAGGTGTATATTTAACTCCCTCTGCTTTGCTGCCTTTTCTAAACTGTGAGTTCATATTTTTTCTTCAAGTTGATTCACTCGACCCACGACAAGTCACCAAGTATTGACCCTGGTAACTCAATCTGTTTCAGGTTCTCTGAACTTCAGCGTATGCATAATGAATTTAAAGAGGACGCACTAGGATATATTATCTTATAAACCTTACATCCCACCACCATAATTTAGAAACCAGGTGCTCAGACCCAGTGGGCTCCTGCTAAAGCTAACTCCTTCATATTGACTTTCCTCATACAGATGTTGTACATTAAGTGTGCAACTCTTAAGTAACTCTTCATTTAAAGATTTTTTGCTAGGAGAATAGGAAATATGAGCACTGGGGAGGCCAATCCATGACTGACGCTGTTTCATTATGTGTTTTTCTATCCAGATATGCTTTTATTAGCAGTGTGTTTGGGATCATTGTCATGCATGTAGACACTTACTGTTGCACCTTTATCTTGACCTTTTGCATACATATTGATGAAACCAAAAATTACCAAATACCTCTTTCTCCTGATCTGACATCCACCTTCTACCTGAGAACATTTCTTTAGTGAGCAGTAGATGGATCACCTGAAGGTCCAGATGCATTTCTTAGGTCCTGTGGACTTTGGATTTTTTTTACCATATCTTAAACACTGTCTGCTACAGGCAAGTCATTGTTTCTTTGGTCCTCCACTTGTGTGCAGTTTCCTCAATTTTTTAAGGTCCCACTGCACACCACGGCGAGATATGCTAAGTTTTCAGCTAACAGCTCTTTGGGATCTTGGTGGTTCAAAAATACTACTTCATGCATCACAAGCTGTGTTATCTTTGGCATTTTACATAGACTTTAGAAAAGAAATAGGAATAAATAATGTGTTTTTGTGACAGGCTGCTAGTAACAAAGTGTGTAAAGATACAATTTAGAATTGGGTCTTTGATAAGTTGTCTGCTGTTTGTACGCAAAACACTGATTCATCCCTTGAGTTCACTTGTATGATTCATGGACCACTTTTAAAAAATTACAAGAAATTCTGGCTCCTTGAAAGCAAATTATAAAGAAATAAGAGGTGGTTCAAGATTTCTGCACAATACTGTACAGACACTAAGATAAGGACACTGAGCACTTTTGGTCGAGGCTGCTGCTGCTAGAGATTAATTTCAGTCTTTGCTTCTCCAGCATCACCACAGATTCCTTTGTAAAGCTGCCGTATAAATAAAGTTAGTTATTGGAAAGAACCACAAATTCATTATCAAATGAGTGAATGTTTGGCACAACAACAATGCGTCACCACAGCACCATCACTGATTGTTGTCCAAGTTGCTATCTAAGAAGGCGAAACAGACGTTATCTGATGTTGTGTGATAATATGTGGTCATGTTTGTGAACATGTGAGCGGGAAGCGGGAGTGGGAGTGACGGTAACATCATCAGTTAGACTGTGATCGAGCGTGACATGAAGGATTGTGTGGGGGAGAACCGGAGTGACAGCAAACTCAGATGGTTTTACTGTGGAAACAGCCGCTCGGAGGCAGCCACTGAATAACAGCTCCCTAAATTTATTTAGCCTTCCAAATCCCTTGATTTGTGATCCCTGATGCTCAAAGTGTCCAACGGGAAGCATGTAGCACCTCCGTGACGGAGCTGATTAGAGAACAAACAAGATCAGCCCATCTGTGATATCGATCCCCGAGTAAGGAGAGAGAGAAGCTGATCAGTTGTGAACAAACTTTTGACAGGTTGGAGCAATAAAGCTGGCGCAACTCGTGCTGTGACATCGGCTGGTCACTATAGCAACTCACATCTTCACATCCTCTCCCATGAAACAGCGGTTCCTCAGTAGCCCCGCCCACAGCTGTACGCCAACGATGCCGAAGATGAAGAAGACAAAGAAGCAGAGCGCCAACACGTTTCCCAGCATAGGAAGTGTGTCCAGCAGGAGGGTCACAAGAATGCGCATACCTATCAGTGCACACACACACACACACACACACACACACACACACACACACACACACACACACACACACACACACACACACACACAGCATAAACACAGAAGGGTAGACAGTCAGACAAGCAAAGATCAGCAATAAGTCAATGCAAACTTTAGCAAAATGTCAGTCACAGTAAATGTTGGCCAGACAGGACTCTTTATGTATTCTGCACAAAACGCAGGCAGTGCAATTAGCTGAATGGCAACACTGATAATTGGCTCTTACTCCACTCTCCTAAAGAGAGCACATACAAAATCTTCCTCCTTCCTTCTTCTCTACTCGTTCCTACTTCAAAAACACTCTCCGATTTTACAAGAACTCAATGAGAGCCGCAGCAAGGTCACCAAGTGTAGTAAAAAGAAAAAAAAAGACAAAGTTGGCTGGCCAACTTGTGCGGTGAGCTATCAAGAACAACACAAGCATCACAATGATTCGCATGACTTTGTTTCACAATGTCCTGATTTATTTACACATGCATCCATCACGGGGCGAGCTGCAGCAGGTGCGTAACTCGGGAAGTTAAAGAAATGAAGTGGGATTTACAATCTAGTCAGAGCGTGCAAGGACGGTGACACGTTCTTCATCGTCCCGGCTGTGACTAACGATGTTGCTGACACTCAGCTAAGGTGTTTCCACATCGGATGAGCCGCGCAGGAATCACGGCCCTTTCTGCTCCAATTAAAGGGGAGCGGGAAGCTGATTGGACATGTTTTCGTAAACTACAAAATCATCAGATTTAACATTTCTTCCAACAGCCAGTGGCTTTCTGGAGTCTACACCCTGCACATATCGCCAAAAGCTTTCTGGTGATGCTCTCCCGGGCCTGCACAGCAGCCTTCTCTACTTCTTCTGTTTCGAGGCATCAATCAGCTGAATTGCACTCTCAGGAAAAAAGACTCCTAGTTGTTTCCCCTCTGGTCTCTTTGAGGATTTTTAACCTGCTGCACTGTCCTCTTGTCCCGACTGTTCTCCTGCACTGTTCACCCAGCTTGTATGCGGGCACACTTTCAAAGGTTGAGTCAGCACTTTAAATCAGCCTCACAGTTTCAGCCCATTGTGCGGACGTACAGTCAAAGCCATGAAAGACAATAAAGTAACCCAGTTTCTGTGTGAGCTGCATGCTGGAGGGGAGGGGGGTAAGACAAAAATAAATAAATAAATAAAAGGAGAAAGACTCACTGGGAACTCTGTTGATGGCTCGCAGTGGGCGGAGAACTCGAACAGTCCGGATAGCTGATAAGCTGACGTTGTGTCCGTCCAGCGAGTACTCCAGCATTCTGCGCAGAGGGAAAGCCACCGCTGTGTCACCGGCATCCTGATCAGCCTGACCTTGGCAGACCCTGAACGCCTACAGAGACTCTAGCAGAACTCCGGGATACAGAGCCTTTTAACTACCAATCACCGAGGTCTGTGTCTCTCATGACCGAATGATACGATTGTCATTCTGTGGAGCTATCACACACACACACACTTCCACTGATATGTCTAAGCACGCGCGCACACACGCTTGACATTTAACTGGCATTAAACAAGTGTCTAAGCTTTACACAAAACACACATACACACACACACATGCACACACACAGACACACACACTCTTGGCTCATATTTAATGTCAGGCGCGCCTGCGTGTGAGTGCGCGTCGGCTGCGTGCGCATCTGTCAAGCACTCACCCCACTATAACAATGAAGAAGTCCAATCTGTTCCATGTGTCGCCTAGGTAACCGCTCTGACCTATGACCCCGAGAGCCACCATCTTCACAACCATTTCTCCAGCAAAGAACACAAAGATGCCATCATCCAAAGCCTGCACACAAACACACACACGGAGACCCAGAGGATTAACTGATTAAGCGGGGGGGGGGGAAGAAAAATGTTATTGGAAAAACTTTTCAGACCTTTGATAATGAAGTGTGACAGTGGAATATAATTAGTCTGCAATTTCAGATTATGTGTGTGTGAGCGTGCTTTACCTGCAGAAAATAGGGGGTGTGGCCACAAGGCTGGAACATCCCTAGAGTCACGCAGTTGAGCAGGATGGCCAAAATGCTCACACGCTCGAACCACGTGAGGCACGGTTAAGGATCAACACATCGACAGAGAGTCTGAACACTGATTAAAGCAACAAAATGAACACGTTTAATGAAGCTGTGCTTGTAAACTTTAGGGCAGAGGTGTCAAACATAAGGTCCAAGGACCAGAACTGGCCTGGCGAAGACTCATTCTGGTCCACTAAAAGGCTTCATCATAGATGTTGAACTTTTCCTGTTGATAAAGACCTCTCTCATTGCCGTTCATACTACACCACAGTAAAGTAATAGACAATTAAATGATACTAAAGTTGCTGTTTTTCAACTTCTTTTGTCTATTTCCACATTTGTAATGTAGACAAACTGAGACGGACTGTTGAAATTTGCACTTCTCATAATAAGATTTCTCAGGGATTAAGTGTGCAGTTAAATGCCTCTACATTGATATAAAAGAGAATTTACTGGTCTGGTCCAAACGAGTTTGACATCCCTGCTTTAGGGTGACTGATGGCAGTCTCAGCCAATCACAGGAGCAGAGGAGATAAGTACACTACTGCCTGCTTGTCTCATTTAAAGCTGGCATTGGCAAAATGACAACAAAATCCACGATAACATTTCAGTTTATTATCATTCAAGCTGCGTAAGAGGGAACTACACTCCTGTGTCCTTTCTGGACTTTCAGTCCTAATCTTAGCTGTGGTGGAAGACTTTTGGCAATCATTTATGTCTTCAGTCCAATTTTGCTGAGTAGTAAAAAGAGTATAAAATAATATATTAGAAGTAAGGTGCATGTAGGAAGAACAAGAGTGTGCTAGGAGCCACCTGGAGCCAAAAGTCAGCCTTGACTTTGTTTAAGTACATTAGAAACATACGTTGGGTGGGAGGGGCTTGCCACAAAGAAGGAAGTGCTCAGACAGCTTTTTGGCGTTTCAGCCTTAATTGGATAGAGACAGTGTAGATAGACAGGAAAGCAGGGAGAGAGAGCGAGGGGAAGAAATGCAGCAAAGGGCCGCGGGTTGGACTCAGACCCGGGCCTACTGCTCTCTGGCATGTGGTCACCTGCTCACCCACTAAGTGTGAAACACCCATTTCAAATCGGAAGTTGGAATTTCTGAATTGCTGGTTGCAAATCTCAGCTCAAGTTCTTAAGTTGGACTTCCAACTTTAAAGGTTAGGGCAGCCACACTAACCCTGACTTCACAATCCAACACGGCAGCAGTGCGGTAGCAAAACTGTACAACTTCAACTGCGCAGCCATTGTTGTGTCCTTGTCACTCGCTACATTAACCGCACGCACGGTCGGGCTCTATCCGCGAATGCACTGCAGCGTCATGTACAAGAATCGAGCACTGACGCATGAATGGCTCCACCGTTCCAAAACTCAGAATAAATCCTGTTTTTTCTTTCTCCTCTGACTTCACAAGTATACTACGCTCAACAGTGACATCTGACTTACGAGGCAAATAAAACACAAAAATCGTAATTACAAAATAGACTTTAATTTAATATAAAAGGGGTTTTCGTATTGCTTCCCTGTTCCCCAAGCTGTCGCCACATGGCTCCACATGTTTGATTTAGCACAGGTTTTACACAGATGCCCTTCCCGACACAACCTTCCCATTTATCCGGGCCTGGAGCAGGCACCTGGAGCAGGCACCAGGAGCATGCACGCTTCTTACTCTTGGTGGCATAACTTGTGTCTCCTCTTGGAACCAAACCTAAATGGGACTTGTTTTTCAAGCTAGAATTGAACGTGCGCTCTTTGACCTGCTAACCAACATTATCTACTACTACACCACCAGAGGAACTGAAAGCTACGAAGACATGAAGACATCAATTAGACAGAAGACAGGTGATTTTTTGCAACCACAGGAGTCACTAGCCTACTGGCCATTAAAAAGACTACAGATTTTAGCACGTCCACTTAACTTCACTGTTCAAACTCAGAAGCTACATTTTTTTAGCATCTGTGGAAGTGCTGAAGAAGTGCAGCTACTTTCTAGATTTCTGCTCACTGCAGCTGTAACTGACTCCCATGTATCAAAAAAACATTTGTCACGATATTGGTGAGCAGTAAACATAAACCCAAGCTTTCAAACACCAAAGGAGGAGTTTCTGCTTCCCGAGTTTATGGAGTTGACCAAGTGTTGAAGTGTGATTGACAGAATTGCAGATGAGTGACAATATAAAGGAAAAGCAACATACGGTGTGCTTGTAAATTGCTGGAACATCACAAGCTCCCTGAAGAGCTTCAGTGCCACCAAACATCAAGCTAAATCCGAAACCTCAGAAACTCTCCCTGAGTGTCACGCAGCATTCCTCCAAACACATTAGCTCATTTGTTTTTTTGCATCTGACAGCCGAGAGGCAAAATCTCCCATGTCCACTTTTGCAAAACGACTTTGCCAAACGCTTACGAGGACACGTGGAATTCACCTCACCTGCATTAACCCCTGTGTGGCCCTTTAAAAAATGCACCCCTTCCGAGCCCTGGGGACCATAAATGGTCCCGCCCCAAAAGTGCAATAAAAAGATTATATATTCATATTTTTTTCCACTTTAAATTGGTCAGTCTTTTAAAACTACTTCTCCCTGAAATATTCATATAAAGTTTTAATTATATTTTCGTTGTTTTAACCCTTTAAATCCCAGTTTTATTACATGAGCGCCGTTTTTTAGCCCCAAAAAACAAAAAACTAAATATTTTCCAAAAAAAAACATTTGAAGTAATATTTCTTTGTTATTATAATTAGGCCTTTAGATGGACTAAAGATTGGCACCAACAGTCATTTCGATCGCCTTTTTTTTTTTTTTCAGGACCAGAAAATGGTCTCCAGGCGGCAAATGCTCCTCCTCTAGGCCGAAATAAGTGCATGTTGCCGGGGTAAGTCGCGACGATCACCGGGGCACGATCACCGGGGACTGCTTTTTCCAGCCCACACGTCCGATACCACGTGACAACAAATACGTCATTTCCTGTTGACTAAAAAAAAAAAAAAGCACCCTCTCATGGTCCTAGGGACCAAAAAATGGTCCCGCCCGATCAGCGGGCGAAGCCGCTGCTGCACGCCGGAAATGAGGCTTCATTTCCCGCAGGTCTGTTACGGCAGCCCGCTGTTTTCCAGCCCGGGGTCAAATGTGGAGCAAGGGCGCCACCCAGTGGACAAATAAAAAAATTACAACTCTAAGGTCTCTTCTGCAACACGGAAATGATACTTAAGCGATCGCCGAGATGCTTACGGTATAAATCCTGCAGTGAAAAATAGCGTTTATAATGGAAGTCAATGGGGACCAAAAATGGTCCCCAGGGCTCTAAGAGGATGTGTATTGTTAGCTTAGCCACTGAAGCTAATTTAAGGAAGTCAGACTTGAATTTTGAAATGAAATTATGCCAAACTTTTTTTTAGAGAATTTGGCTATATTCCATTCAACACAGTGCAAATGGCTTGTAACTGAAAACCTAAAGGGACCATTTATGGTCCCAGGGCCACTTAAACAATACTTTTCTTGTGATGTTTGCTTTGCCACACAGCACTCAGCACTAAGCTGAGTGTCACTGTCACATAATATGATAATTCACAACATTTTCATACTCATCAAACCATTCAGTGACCCCTCATGCCCTATATCCATTCCTCTGCATTCATTATCGTTCTGCACTCATTTATTCATGTTTTCCTTCCCCCTGTCTGTCACCCATGAATATCTGGCAATGGCAACGTCCATAGCAACAGCGAAGAAACTGTGACTCGTCAAAGTTAAAGGTCCAGCCACGTCTGTTTTGTAGCGCCCCGAACATTACCAGGCTGAACTTGCAAAATACCCGTCTGAGGCTAAGACGAGCATGAAATGTGTGCCTCGCAGCTTAAAATCACATTTACAAGCAGGGAACTGAACGTACCAACCTAAAAAACAACTTAGTGGAAACTTGCGATAATAAGCTTAAAGGCGTCAACCTTCATTTACGAGCAACAACTTCTGACGAGGCATTTTGACACGTTTAATATTCACAACTACAAGAGCCAGACAGCTACCACAACACAGCCAGTAAGACGTGTGGAGTCAGTTTAAGAGCAAACTTGCTTATGGCGTGTGTTTGAGCATCTGCGCTGCTTGCTAGCTGTCAAACTGCAAGAAGGAGCATGAATCAGACGTGGGGAGAGAAGAAATAACAGAGAAGGATTTCAAAGGGAGAATAGTCTGAAGTAGAAAGTTAAAAGAAAGACTGAATTTGAATTTGTACAAACACGGATGCACACACACTCTCGCTCTCTCACACACACACACTTGCACACACACTTTTGAGCACTAATGTGAAAACTGCTGAATGGATGACAGGACTGTATTCAAGAGCCAAGGACGCATACATAACAAAGCCTGGAGCATGCACATGGACCCGTACACACAGACACATGTGCGCGCGCACACAGAGTCCCCTCTTCCCGGACACTTTGCTCTCGAGAGGGCGGAAAAATTAATGAGAGTACAATCCTTTATCACCCTTGAGACAGAGAGAGAGAGAGGGAACGAGAGAAAGAGGGAGAGGGATGGAGAGAGAGAGAGAGAGAGAGAGAGAGAGGGTAATCCAGTGTCCTCCCTTTGCTGTGGTTGCCATGGGAACCCCCATCTCACCGTAGGAACTGACTTCTGAGTTTCACGATCCGCTTGCATCCTGTCTGGACTGGATCACAACACAATTAATACGCACACACAAACTCTCTCTTTCTCTCTCACACACACACACACACACACACACACACACACACACACACACACACACACACAACAGAAACCAAGGTCTTCCTGCTGAAGCTTCCTTCACTCCTTCAAAAGCTTAAGAGAGCCGTTTTAATGCTGTTTCATCTGTATAAGTTACAGCAGCTTAAATAATCCCCCTGTGTGTCTGTGAAACACACACACACAGACACACACACACACACACACCTTAGTTAAACTATAGGAACCCGGCAGGGTCAAAAGTGTGAGTGATGGATGAGCAGGGAGTATTTTCACAGTTGGCACATCGTTCAGTATCAGCGATGAAACACGGAGGGAACGTCCTTTCCCCTGTTTCGCTCTCCCTCCAATGCTTTTCCTTTATCTCCTCTCACACTCAACCTTTCCCTTTATCATCTCTCATTTTCCTCTACAACCTTTTTTTGTGCCTCCTCTCTTTGGCCCAATTATTTTTCTCTTTCGCTTTGCTCCTCCTGCTCTCTGTGTCTCCCTCGTCCTTTATATAGTGCAGCATAATTCCCCATCTTCATTTCCTATCACTTCTTGCATATCTTTTTTTGCCTCTCCCATCCACTCCTGTGCACACGCACTCCCCGCTCCGTGTGGAGCGCCTCTGCTCGGCGCCCTCCCCCGTCTGCTTCTACCATCTCCACATACGACTGCCCTTGGGTAGAGTTCTCGTCTCTGACAGAAGCCCGAGTCTCAGCCAACAGATAAACCGCAAGTAAAAAAAAGTAATAATTAACATTGTGAAAAAGCTGAGCAAAGGCACAAAGAGTAGGAAATATGTATAAAGTATATAAAGTAAGGGGTAAAAGGGGGCAAGAATGATGGATGATGAGGTGAGGAATATGCTTAGATCAGGTGAACAAAGGGAGGAGAGCAGCTAAGACCCTGACTGTTCAAGCTCTTAAGTAGTCCAAATGTGGCATGGCCCCTTCTATGTCTTCTCATCCTAATTGCCTCTTATCCTCTCATTTTCACACTCTTCTTCCCTCTTGTACAGTGGCAGAGTCAGACAAAGGTAAAGACCCCACAATAATACAGAGAAAGCACCAGCAATGAAACCACCCTCTTTGAGCAAGCACTTAGTGACTGTGGGAAGGAAAAACTCCTTTTTAACAGGAAGAAACCTCCAGAAAAACCAGGCTCAGGGAGGGACGGCCCTCTGCCATGAATGGTTGGGGTGATGGCAGGGAGACAGGACTGTCTCTCTCCCATGCTGTGGAAGAGAGCCAAAGATTAAAAGTGAGAAAAAGTGAGAGAGTAACTAAGGGAAGATTCAGGATCACCTGATCGAGCCATAAGTATAAACTTTATCACAAAAATAAGTTTTAAGCCTAATCTTTAAAGCAGAGCGGGTCTCTGTTCCCCAAATCCAAACTGGGAGCTGGTTCCAAAGGAGAGCGGTCTGAAATCAGAAAACCATCATGGCAATAATTTTCCTTTCTGTTGCAAATCGCCAACCGTAAAATAGTACAGCAGCATTTCAATAAGAAGAGATCATTAGATGGAATTGATTAACTGATATACAGAATTCAATTATACCATTTTGGCAATTAGACTGCGATAGATAAAGACAACAGAATGAAATGCCAGAGCAGGACCCCCGAGAGTCGAGAAGGTGGATGGAGTGACTCGCTTGAGGTGGAAAATGCTAGCGTTGAATGGACAATGAAAGATTAGCAGCACGATTTAAAGATAGCAGGGTGGAGGCTGATTGGTTTAAAGAAACAATGATGTCAGCATTGAGATTTGCAGCGTGGGAAAGTGGAAGTGATGTAATGAATAAGCTTAGCAGCCAAGCACACAGGAACGCAGACAAATGAGTGAATACAGATGTTCCTTATTGAACTCCTGCATAAGCTTCATTAGTATTTGCTCTGACAGACATGACTGCCATGGAGAATACACCATGGCTGCTCATGTGTGGGACAGTTTTTTATGAAGCTTTTCCTCTGAAAAGCTTCCTACTGTAGTGGTTTACACATGTACCTACCTGCCAAAGCAAACATGCAGAGCTGCCCGCTGTGGCAACCCCCCCGTGAAAAGCAGGCAGCCAAAAGTAGCTTCTACTTACGTAACCGTAAACTGATTGAATAAATCTGGGAAAGCTGCTCAAGTTGTTCTTTTAACTGTTGATAAAGCTCAGGAGATCGTTACTATAGCAAAGGTGTAGGAAAACCAGCTCCAGAGAAAAGTTACTGTAGAAAAACAGGAGCTACTGGATGTCACTCAGGATCTATGAGCATGTGTGTAGCCCCCTATTGGGCCTGAACATGGCCACCCGCAGATACCCCTTTGCTCCACCCGTTCTCCCGTCCTTCTTCCCCTCTCCCCCACTCAAACACCCTCTGCTCACAGGTAATAAAGGTCAGGCAGACATTATAAATCAAATCAGATCACATCACCATGATCTTTGTGGCATCATCCGCCACCCTTGGCTGAGATAAACATGCTAAGACCTTCATGTGGCAACATTTTCATGTGAAATGTTCATTAAGTTAAAAGCATCATCCACAGTTGGTCTTGGATTTACTACCCGAGTCTCACGAGCCATGAAGTGCAGGTTTGATTCCAGCAGAAAACAGTGCTGCCTGCCCATGCTCCCTTCTCTCCTGTCAGTATACTTTATTGTTGAATGTCGGCAAACGCACCCTTAAAGAGCATCTGTTTGAGCCGCCATAAAATCTGACAGACATTCATGTTACTTATAGGATGAATGGGTATCACTGCTGTGCTCTTATCAAGGACTTAAACTGGTTTAAGATCATCTATCAGAATAAATACACTGTACTCAGCACAGGTCCATACTGCTCCTGTCATGTATACCCCCGCGTGTAAAGTCTACATCTGGATGTAAAGTTACAATCAGCCACAGTAAGTATGTAATACCTCTGTGTGTTAACTTGCGATCCTGTTTACACAGCTGATTGATCTTGGCTTGACATGTTTCCTCACTAAAGTCTTCACCAGCTCTCACATCAGTTTGAAAGCTGCAGGAAATTACTATTTTGAAACACAGGTACAATTTTTGTCATTTTAGCCTTTTATGAAAATCCTCCATTTAGATTTAAATGATAAAAATGAGCTCCAAGTCTAAACTGACTTTTAGTTTGAAAGGCTGAAAAAGAAGCACTGCCCCCACTGTCAAAGAGTGACATATTTATACACAGGCCCCTGTTTTTAAGGACTAAAAATCAGGATAAAATTATCATTTTTAATGCTTAGTAAAGAAATATATCCAGCTAGTGACTTCTAGAGTCTAGAACCTATGAGCATCATTAAACAATGGGTTTACTCCTTTAGGATTTTTGGCTGAACCGTTACTGCAGCTTCAGCTTTGAACACAGTGTACACTGACCACTTTGTTGGGTACACTCTGGCAGTCTTTTGTCCCTTTAGTACCTACTGAGCATCATTAAACACCAAGATCCACATGAGTATTGTTGCTGACCGTGTCCACCACTTTATGACCACTGCAGCAACCGTGAGATACTTTCATGTCAATATAAACCAAAATGCCTGAGAAGTGTTTCCAACACCTTGTTGAATCTGTGCCATGAAGAGTTAAGGCAGTTTTGCAGGGAAAAGGGGGCCCAGACTGGTACTAGCTGGGTGTGTCTATTCCCAATGAGTGTCAATTTCTGGGGTAAAGCTTCAATCTTCATCTAGTGTTAAATGATTTATAATTTGCAAATTACTTAAAAAGGATGAATGAAACCAAAGGAAATGCACTGAATGGGACGACTGAAATATGAACTTCTGTGTTTGCATGAGCAACCTGCTCACTAGTTTTCTCATGCTCTTTGCTGCTTGGCCTCACACTGTCACTTTGGAATCCATACACACAGACTTGATTAAACATAACCTAGTTAAGCTCAGAGTCTGTCATGTGCAATGTGTGTGTGTGTGTGTGTGTGTGTGTGTGTGTGTGTGTGTGTGTGTGTGTGTGTGTGTGTGTGTGTGTGTGTGTGTGTGTGTGTGTGTATTCGAGCAACAGAGAGGGAGAGAGAGCCTGAAAGAAGGTGGGCCAAGTTAGTCAAGTTGTCAAGTCACTGGCTCCACCCCTTATTAGGATGACAGCTTGTAACCATGGAAACAGATGCTGGAATCATGTTAATTGGCTGAAATGATTCTGACAGTTCACCCTACTTTGAGTAGGTTCTCATGCTATCCATCGATGTCTAACTATCACCTCCTTACAGACGCATACACACACACACACTTCAACCCTATTAAGAAGCTGTTTAAGAAGAGGAAAACAGGGGGGATAAACAGGGAGCATGGGATCAATGCCAAGCAGAAAGGGATGAAAAGAGCACAATAAGAGAAAGGAAGATACTTGCACAGGAGTGATGGAATCAGCTTTTCTCCTCTTTAAACAAAAGGAAATGCTCTGAATGTTTCATACACTGCTGAATAAGTTATGTCATTTGTGTGTGTGTGTGTGTGTGTGTGTGTGCGTGCGTGCGTGTGTGCGTGCGTGCGTGCGTGCGTGCGTGCGTGCGTGCGTGCGTGCGTACCCCCATGCGTCCACATATGCTTGTTTCTGTCTGTGTCGCATGTTACACTGAAAGAGTGGGATAACTGCCACATGGAAAGCTCAGCACTTGACAAAGTAGGCACCTTGCTCCACACAGAAAATAACTCCCATCCCCTCCCATTGAAACAGGAATAAAATCCAATAGAATTCACTGGAGCTTGGAAAGGCTGCAAGATAATGTTATATAACGGGAAAAGCCAGTCTCCTTTTTGTTCCTAATAATTGGGGGAAGAGATGTACAGTATGTCGTAAACACGGTACAAAGGAGCATGCCTGCTTTCACAAAGAGGGAGGAAGTGGAAGGAAGGAGAAAGGAAATTAATTTGTAATATATAGTTACTGAGTGAAAAAAGAAGAAGAAGCCAGAGAGGAAGGAGGGGTCACTTCAGGAAAAATGGGACTTTAGGCTCTTGGGGACTGCTCCCCGCCACTCCCCCCTCCCAGTGCGCTCACATTAATGTCCCTGACGAACAACATCCACCCACATTACTTCTCCCGCAGATCATTCACAGTAACACACACACACACACACACACACACACACACACACACACACACACACACACACACACACACACACACACACTGTAAGTGAAATGCAATGAAATATGTGCGGCATAAAAACAAAGCGGGACATTTTCCAGCAGCTCGACGGACTCGCAGAAGGACAGAGAAGCAGACAGAAACGCAAACTCGTATGAAAACAAATACAGCAAGCGGAAGTAAAAAGGCCGTCAGGGCAGAGCTACGCTGTTACTAAGCAACCAGGTGATTCCTCTAAAGAGCCTCACCATGGGAGATTCCCTCGTTTGTGTGAGGGCATTTACACACTTGTGTGGGCGTGTGTGGGCGTGCATGCTGGAAAGCCTGTGTGTGTGTGCGATGATGATGAATGTGTGGTTTTTAAGCATGCCCAGTAAGTTAGTAACAGCCCAGCGGGTAACAGAGCTTCACTGCATTTGTAGTTTTTTCTTCTTCTTCTTTTCTTCTTGGTGTACATTTTATTTATTCAGCAATTATGTATTTATATTTTATGGAGTACACAGAGTGCTGACAGTGGCAAATACCCACAGACGTGTCCTGACAAGTGCATAACGACACACAAGCGCACAAAAAGTAGAACACACACTACACACACACACTCACATACACACAGACAGGCAAGCACACAAGGAGTCATAAGCTGTGGAAAATATTCAATTTGGAGAGCCTCAACAAATCCCTGAGGTGTTGCTGACGTTTATGCATGCTTCAGAGTATTCATAGCTGCTCACACACACTACAGCACTGATAACCACACACCTATTCACACTCACACCTTCACAGCAGAGCTGGGTAGAGGTTGAGGCTCAGAGTGAGAGACAGGGAGGGGAATGGGAGGTGAGACGATGAAGACAAAAACAGTGGAAGCTTTGGGAGGTGACGTGAGTCTTCACTATTTGTGACTCCTGCTGCTGTATAAATGGAGGCCAGTAACAATGCAACTGACAGGCGACTGTAACCCTGGAGATTCATTAGGGCTTGTCACTATGGAAACCTCAAATCAGGAAAAAATGTTGGCCATCTTTCCCTACAACTAATTTGTCCAAGGAAATATCTGGGTACACACACACACACACACACACACACACGCACAATACTGACCTTCTCCCCCTGTCCCCTGTGTTTAAACATAAAGTAAACATCTAGGAGCCTGTACAATGGCTCTGAGGAAGCACAGAGCTGAAACACAAACAGACAATCTTTGTCATATTATAAACGCAACCTGCTTGCACACAGGCGCGTGTGCTTCAGGTGCACCGGCTGCAGCGAAGGATATGGGTGGCAGACAGCTCGAAGGCACCAGGACCGCGGTGGGCTGGTTTGGGTCAAAGCCAAAAGAACCACTGGTGCTAGAGCGGGGTAGGGCAGCTCTTCCTTCTCCTTCTCTTCCTCGTCCTCCCCTCTCCGTTCCCTTTCATCTCCCTCAACTGACACGCGCACCTTCTCCCCCTCCTCCTCCTCGTCCTCCTCCTCCTGCGTCGGTCCTCTGTGCTGCTCACGCAGGTCTGGCTCCTGGATGCCCGTCATGGCCGTGCTGTGAACAGCCCGAACCTGAAAGAGGGCGCAGGGGCACGGGCAAACTGTTCAGGACCCGGGAACACAGCCTGCGACAAATTCCTGCAAAAATCCAGGAATCCTATACAGCAACGTAGGCACAGGCATGCTGGGATTTTTGCTTTAATGAGTGCAAACATTTCTCAGAATACAGACTATTAATATCAAAGCATTCACTTAACAGTGTGTTATTTTATTACAAAGCATTTTTGGGGAGGTTATTTTGTGTTGTGGATGTGTGATGCGGTTTGATTGTTTGTGTGGGGAAGAACAGAGTTACGGTTTGGTTAGCAATGGGCATGTTGACTGAATCTACTGTAGAGATTAATCACGTCCTCCCAGCCTACATCTGCTGGATAGCTGAGAAAATACTCGATATGCTCAATATAGCAGCATTCCTATGCAGTGAGGTACAAAAAGTAGCAAAAATACATTTAAGCTAATATCTTGTTGTTGTTGTTTGTTTGTTTTTAAAGAAGCTTAATTTAAGGTTCGTGGTTAAGGACATGCAGCAGATTTACTGTAAGGGCAAAAATACATTTAACAGTATTTTTCCGTAAAGCCTGTATTCCATACAGGAAAGTTTGTTTTACACAGAAATCTGTTCATTCATGCAGATTACAATAGCTGAGAAATAACAAGTTGATTCTGGCAAAATCTGGCACCATAAAATTACTTTAAATTGAAAGTGGAAAGAATTACAGTGTCGGGATGGATGTGTGTGTACAGCGTGTTTGTTTCTGCTGTTTTGCCTTGCAGCTCCCAAAACAAACTGAGATCGTGTGGACTGTCACGCCTGCCACTCTGTCCACGAGCTGAGCAAGAAAGCAGGGGAAAGAAATCTTTCTGTGTTTCTCTGTGAAACAACACACCTTCACCAGAAGAATCGCAGCCAGCAATCCTGTGCAGGAAACATAAATCTACACAAATCTAAACAGAGTGAACTAATAGACATGAGCAGAGGTGCAAACAGGGTCAGCGTCGACAACAGGAAGCACTTAGACCACTTCATAATAATCCTACAGCTGTACCATTCGGTGATGACAACAGGCCATTCCTACTGATGCTTTTAATCCAGACTGGCTTTAAACAATCTGGGCATGCCGAGATGAAGTAGCTTAGACGGCTATTTCTTATTGTCATAAAGTGTGGTGCAGAGTACTGAAGCTGTCGGTGCTTTCGTTTCTTTTTGTCATTTACAATACATTTTCAACTTATGATGATTACCGTTAATTAACTCCATGAGTTATATTTCCTTGAGCTATAATTTGGGATACAATCTGATGAAATGCAGGGACTTGGTCGAGCTACAGCCGCCTGCGTGCTGCCTTAAATTTGTCAGAGCACTGGAATATCATGTCAGAAATGCCAGACTGAATGATGATCTCAGTTTAAATACGATGGCAAGAGCCAGTTTGGTTGTTTTGGCTTGAAACATATGTATTTATTTTGTAAAATTTCATGATATTTTTCAGCTTTACCGGCCACCACACTGGGCAGCATTGGCAGGCAAAGATGGGAGCTGGAGCATGTGATACAGTACACATTGTCATGACTACACAGCAAACGCTGCCCACTGGTGCACAGCGAGCTCGTTCTATTGCTTATTGATCCCCAGAGATTCTGGCAAATCCATTTTAACAGTCCGTAAGTTGGGGCCGGAGCAGAGTTACTTGGACAGTGTGAAGAAGAATCAGAACAACAGAAGTCTGAGCCAACCGTGAGTCCGTGCAGGAATATATATTGTGCCTACAGTGTGGCAGACAACGGGAGAGCTGGCTTGCAAGTTCAAAGCTTGGAGAGCAGTGAGTCTGTGTGTGTGCTTCTGATGAAAATAATGAGATTCAATCTGCCACTGTCATTATTTCCTGTGTATTCATTATGGGCACATAGCCTAGACAGTTTAAGGAGTCCAGGCACTTTATGGCATTTTGTTGTGACTCACTAGCTGTTGGGCGGACATCAATTAACCTCTGAAAAAAAAAGAACGAAAGAAATAGAAAGCAATTCTCCTGCACAGTTGAAAACCTGCTGATTAGTGCTTTCAAAACATTTTAAAAACTCATTATGAGTCTCCCTCGCTGACAGCCAAAGCCATGTGTGAATCCTTGCGAATCTCAATCAGTGACTAGAACCAAATATATTCACAGCTCTTTAAGACCTCTGAAACCCATTAACTCGGTTTTATACACAGCCTTTACGGCGGACTCATTACGTCTGCGTAAATTGAAAAGAAAAAAAAAATCTTTACCAGGAGTGTGTATCGTGCTTGACGAGAACACGACAAACAACTGATGTCTGTACATCTCTAAATAGAACATTTCTTTTCATTCAATGCAGGAATTTAAATCCTCGTGAAGGCCACCACGACATTAACGGTGCCACAGCGTTTCCCAGCATTGCTGTGACAGCAAACAAGCAGCAGTCTAATTAATCCGATAATAAACTGCCGAATCTAATAAAAACAAATATTTCCGTTATAGAATGATGCAACAAATCACAAAGGCCTGAGCACGATAAGGTCACTAACTCGGTTTATAGAGCCACACACACTTTATGACTGCTCCTCACCACGTTATTCACATCATTTTATTCTTTACCTTTTTTTTCTTTGCAAAAGACAACCCGCCATTGACAAAGAGCGACAACACAATAACTGGACATTTTTCCTTTCTTTTGTGCCACGGGCTTTCGCCCAGCGCAGAGCCCGGGACAACACAGCGAAGGGGGGGAAAGTACATTATAGCAGCAAAAAGCGAAAAAAAACTTTGCCCGCTGTTCTTACCGGGGAGCAGCGTCCATCCACCAGCGTCACTCACTCCGGGTCCGCCGTGCGCCCGCAGCTCCAGGAGCCCCGTTGCTCCATCTGAGAGCAGCCCCGCTGGTCCTCTGCCTCCTCCCCCTGCCGATATCCAAACTAACTCAGTCCTCCAGTAGGGAGGATGGGGGGGGGGGGGGGAGGAAGGTGAGAAAACGGCGAAGGTGTGTGGCGCGCAAGTTTTAATAAATGGAGAAAGTAAAGTTAAAAAGGAACCAGCTGTCCCCCCTGTGCGCCTGCGTCCCCTCAGCCTGTGGACGCGCTGTGCGGTGTCAGGTACTGGAGTTGAGGCGCACCGGGGAGAGGGAGAGCTGCGTTAAGCCAGACGCAGAGAGCCAGCCCGGACGCGCACGGATTTTACCTTCAAAATAAGACGACCCGGTCCCGGAAGTTGTGCATCAAATCGTCTGAAAACTGACAAATGACGCGTAAAAAAGGCGAACTGCAAATTTTGATAGGAATCCGTGCTGGATACAGATCTCCATCGTTTAAGGTTAGCTCTTTCTCACAGTATAGTTTTCCATAAAGAAAAAGAAATGACAGAGTTGATAAATTACCAGTCATCCCAGTTAAACTTGCCTTTAATAAACCCATTAAAAGCACTTTGTTCACTTGACAAGCAGCTCTTCACTGCCACTCAGCTACACTTTCATTAAGGTCAACACAGATTGATAAACAGCGCTTACGATTTATAACAAACTATTTATTTTTTCATTTGATTTTTTTTATTTATTTTTATTTTTTATTGTAAACCTAAACCGTCTTTTACATTTATCCTCATTACGTGCCATGAAACCCACCACGATGAGCGCTTTAATGACGTGAGGCACAATTTTATTTTGAAAGTTTTGATTGGAGCGGCTCGTTCTTCATGTTGGAGAGCTTGATAGTGACAGAGCGAGTCATAGCATGTGACTTGTCCTCTCGATCTTCTCCGCCTGGCGGTACACAGTAGGTTTTTCCCAATACTCTTCCTCCTGCCTCTGCCTGGCGGCGACCCCGGACAGTGTGTGTGTGTTAGTGTGTGTGTGAGGGAGTGCGTGGGCGGGGTGTGCTGTCATGTATGAGATGATGCTCCACAGTCACACTCTGCAGGGGTGTCGACTCACTAAAACCAGAGAGTTCCGACACAATACCTTTAAATCAGCTTACAGGCGATGCTGTGTCAGGTTTCGGAGGACCACAGTTTACTAACCAACCACAGGCCGCTCCATGATATTTCCATGATGGTGGGCCATCATGAGCATTTACATTAAGAAAAATGCAGTTATGCCAGAATGTCATAATTCACCTGTTTAAGTCCCTCATTAACACCTAAAACACATCATTGAAGCCACGTGTTACACACAGTTATCAGTATTTGTATGTTGTAGATGGTGTTGGGGTAACCACTCTGACTATAAATGACTTAACTCTGGATGAAGGAGGAAGTAAAGCAAAGCCCCAGAAATATAGTTGCTGGCCAAGTTAATAGGTACATGTTAATATTGGCTTGTACCCTTTTTCCCTTCAGAAACAGCCTTACTTCTTTATGGTACAGATTCAGCACGGTGCTGGAAACGTTCCTCAAATGTTTTGGTTTATATTGACATGAAAGCATCACACAGTTCTTGTAGATTGTCGGCTGCACATCCATGATATGAATCTCTCATTTTACCACATGCCAAATGTGCTCTGAGATCTGGTGACTCTGGATTTAAGTCCAGTGAAATCATTGCCATGTTCAAGATGCGGGTTTGAGATGATCTGGGTTTTGTGACGTGTATCATCCATCTGGAGGAAACCATGAGAAGATGGGTACGCTATGGGGGTAAATGGCCAGCAACAACACTCAGGTAGGCTGTAATGTTTAAGCAATGTTCAGTTGGTACTAAGGGGCTCTAAGTGTGGCACGAAAGCAGCCTGATCCGTTGATATAAGATGGATCCATCATTTTAGGATGTTTATAGCAAATTCTGACCCTGATATCCAAATGTTGCAGCAGAAATATAGATTCATCAGACTAGATAATGTTTTTCCAGTCATCTATTGTCCAATTTTGGACTTGAAACTATTTATTGAGACCATAAACGCATCAGTAAAGTGTTTTCAGAAGTCATCAATAACCAGAGCTAAAGCCTTGTTTTGTCACTGACTTCTGTCAGACCTCTTTTTCTAACCATTTGGCCATTAGAAAAACAAGAGGGATAATAAAGGCAGTTGTGTTCTGGTGTCAGTTATCAGACCCAGAGGCTTGTTCGCAAGTGAAATACAAAGAAAAAACATGTTATGTAGCTCATCAGAGAGTGTCCAGACACAGTTGAGATACTCGATCTCAGAGCTGAATGTACTTGAACTACCTTACAACCTTAAAAGCAGCTGCTAACGACAGCTTTGAAAAAAGGCCAAAGCAATGAGTAACCTGTGAAATTCCTTATTTATATGTAATAAAATAAAGATATAAAGTGGCATGAAGTGGAGGCATCAAGTAGTGCTTTGTACTTTGCAGCAATACCTGTGAATCCAGTTTCCATAACTGAAATGAATTTTTTGCTTTAAAGCCAACTCGTTTGCAGTGTAGTCACACTACAGGAGGTAAAAACAAGTGATGTGACGCAGGCGGGGGAAAAGTAAACACCCCTAAATGTTATAAATAGCACTGAAACTGAACCAGGGCTAATTTTTTCTGGGGGTGCCCTGCAATTCCCCAAAGGCCCCCTGGCGGTCCCTGAATTACACTTTGGGAGTTTATATTGGACCTGAAGTAGGCTGTACAGTAGCAAACAGCTTCTAGGGAGCACTAGACTTAAATGCTCTCCTGCTAATATTTTAATATCTACATGCGGCCTCCAAATAATTTTTTTGGGGATGTTTTGTTTGATGTTTACACTTCATTAGACAGGAAACAAGAGTCCCTGGGTGGTGGCTGTGAGGGGCTACATGCTCATTAAATACTAAAAAAATACATTTGGATGGATTAAAAATAGACATTATGTTAATCTTAGGTCTTATTAGCAGCGGGGAGTTTTAACTGTGGCGTGCTGGTGGAAAACCCATGTTGCTGTTGCTTAAATGAGAAGGATTTAGGCTCTGTGTAGTAGTCATTCAGTGACATCTCAGCAGAAGAGTATTTGTAAGAATGTCCAGACTGAAAGCAAAGCAGATTTGAGTGGACTCATGAGAGCATGTGAACTCAGCTTGAGCGAGAAAAGCAAACTTCTCTCTGTGAATGAGCAGATATAAGATGTAAGAAAAGGGAGAGCGACTTGAAAAATCTGTCAACAGAAAGGAGGCACTCCAAATGCATGTGCAGTACAAACTGCAAGAAATATATACCAGCACTTAAACGTGTCCATAACCTGGGAGTTAAGAATCTGCATTTCTCAGTTTTTCTGTGTTTGTGCATTGTAACTGTTTGATCCAGAGAAAAAAGCTGCACTGTGAACAGTTTTTGGTGGACATCAACCACTGTCTCCGGGGATTTCTGCTTCAGCAGGAAATCTACACCGCAGCTACATTAAAATCCCAAACCACTCAGAAACCCTATGTTTTAACATACAGACCAACCCAACGTGCACCTCTGTAGAAATGTAACAACACGTGGTGTTGATGCAGCCCACAACTCGTGATTGGCTTGTTCAGTATCCAGCTACTTTTTTTGCCACAGCATTTGAATTCACCAGTGAGAGAAATATCACCGCCTCAATATTGTCATACTACACTGATCATACGGTTACATTGTAACCTTGGTTCTCTGAGAAAGAACAATAAATAATGTAGTATATGTTTGCTCCCAAACTCCTCTTAGCCTGAACTACCTGGGGTACCAAGACTTGTAAATTCTATATGATGATGGATTCAAATATTTACTTCAAATAAACAGAACCGTTTCTTTTTCTGCATATTAATATGTAGACACTGTATGTTTGAGGCCAGTTCATGAACATACCCAGTTTTTACATCAAACTTAATCTTTGTGCATAAAACACGTACCTTTTAATGGTCAATAGAAGGTTTAAGTTTTAATAATTTGCAAGTTTTGATTTCTTATCTAGCACATCATCATCATCACTATTCTACACCATTAACTGATGGTGAAAGATGGTTACAACAGAAAGTGGTGACTCTTTCTGGACATTTGCACCCTATGTCTAAAGAACTGTAATCGCCGTAAAAGGCTTTAAGCAGTTGCTGTGAATGAAGTATTTCCTTTTCCAGTCATTTCTGTCTTAATTTATGTATTTACATTTGAAAGCCATTATTACTGATGTAAGGATTATAGTGTCTGACCTGTCTAGGCCTTTCCTCTTTTAGTGACCATGTAAATGTGTAAATGTTAATTTGCACTGCTCAAAATTATATGTTATATTAACATAATCATAGCATCAGTGTAAGAACTAACAAATGTCAGCAATGGAGATGGCGGAAAATATCAGAATGGATGAAGAAGTGGAAAAACTCCAGGGACAGATTTGTAAAGACGGGGATCCAGGAGGAAAAAAAAAATCCTAATTAGTTCCTATTGGCTGGCACCACATATAAAACGCCGGAACATGGTAATTAACACATAATGCACCAGCACAAGCATAAATGTCGGCAATGACGTTACACGTTTACGTGGGGCGATCGTGGCTCAAGAGTTAGAAGTTCGCCTTGTAATCGGAAGGTTGCCGGTTCGAGCCCCGGCTTGGACAGTCTCGGTCGTTGTGTCCTTGGGCAAGACACTTCACCCGTTGCCTACTGGTGGTGGTCAGAGGGCCCGGTGGCGCCAGTGTCCGGCAGCCTCGCCTCTGTCAGTGCGCCCCAGGGTGGCTGTGGCTACAATGTAGCTGCCATCACCAGTGTGTGAATGTGTGTGTGAATGGGTGGATGACTGGATATGTAAAGCGCTTTGGGGTCCTTAGGGACTAGTAAAGCGCTATATAAATACAGGCCATTTACCATTTACGTAGGTTACACAGTAGGCTTTACTAAGATTCACCACAAAACTCTAAATCAGGCCTTAGACATCAGCCTCTGTTTTTAGTCATTTTCTTCTGGGCCTGTATTTACGCCTCAGCTGTACTTATGCTAAGGCTGATTGTAGATGTGATATATTATTTAACTCCTGAATGCATATCTGAGTGTGTCATCATCATCAGAGAACTGAAGTGACAGCATGTGCATAGAGCCAAAGTGACACACTAGATGTTTCCACTGAAGATGATCATGCCAAGTCCTTTAAGTCATCAGTATACTTGAGCTGGACCAACTAAATTAATTAATGATGATTCAACTTATTTACTGCAGATGAGCCCAAGTTAATTTAATTGAGCTGATCCAACTCATGCAAATTACGTTAATCTTGATGCTAATAGAAAGCCACTTATTAATGTGGAAATCCTTTCCATGATTATTTTAAGTTATTTTTTGGAGTGTTTAACAAAGTCTAGAGTCTGGTTAACATAAAACTTGTCATAGGCATATTTTATTCTTCCAGTTTAATGGATTTATAACAAAATTGTCATAGTTGTCCTCTTGACGCTTGTCCTTAGGGTCACGGATGTCTGGAGCCTATCCCGTCTGTCACAGGGCCAGAGGCAGGGTTCCCTGGACAGGTCAGCGGCCTATCACAGGGCCAACACAGAGAGACAGTCAAACATTTACAGTAATTTAGAATCAATGATTAATCTACTCACGCTAACTGCATGTCTTTGGAATGGACTCACGCAAATACAGGGAGAACATGCAAACTCTGAATGAGACTTGTAGCAGAGAGCACTTTGAGTGCTCAGTTTGAGTAGAATAGCACTATATAAGAACGACACTCATATTCAGACTTTAGGTCAGTGAAGGTGATGTAAAAGCAACATCCTTACAGAACTCTGAAGACTTCTCACTGATCAGGAGAAGAGATCGATACGTGATCGCACAATCCAGATTCAAATTCAGTTTTTCGAAGGCGTTGATTACTTCTGACAGCTGGAACAGAACATTTGAGGAGAATCCGCGAAGACGGTTTTCCACAGATGGAACTTCTCTGAGCTGATCACCTTTCTGCTTCCAAATAGGGAGAATGACTCCTTGTCACCAGTCGGCTGGTAACTTCTCTTAAACCCAGATGCTGTTGATTATTTTTTTCTATTTTCCTACTCTATTATTCAATTTTTTCTTGAAGAGCGCTCTGGTGTCAAGATGTCAGTTTTGATGACGACAGCTCTGTAAACGGAGGCGTGCCTGAAGCTAGCGATGAGCTGAACTTTTGATTTTCATTTTCATTTGCTTTAGAATTTTTTCATAAAGTGAATGAATGAGGAGAATCATAACAAATGCAGACGCTTTCACAGATTTCCATCAGAGTCATCCAGACACAAGTGGAGGAAATGTGTCGAAGGAGGGCTCATCGCACCAGTTCCTCCGTCTGAAAATCAAAGGTATCTAGTGGCTTCGTGTTTTCTCTTTAATTTGTAACCTGCTTCATGTCGTAAGTTGAAGTGAAAATCGTTATCTGTTGAGGGTGGGGGGTAGTGGGGGCACTTGACATGAAGTAACCGTATCAAATGATACATCATTCGGGGTTGCGCGGGTCTACACTGAAATGCTGAGATATTTTGCTCAGGACTTAACTACAGAAGCAGATGATTTACCTCTGGGACTACAAACTAAGATTAGGTTTTCACTCAGCGCAGGAAAACACTGTGCGGTACACAATCTTCACTCACAGCAGTCAGACTCTACAGAGCTATTGTAACTCTTAAACCTACATCATACATCAAAGATTTAGTGCATCTCAACAACACGGTTTAAGATATCTAGCACACGCACGTTGAACCGCGCAAACACTCACGCCGACCTCTGCAGCTAATATCCTACTCTCCCAGAGGAGCAGACTGATGAGCATTGTTTGAAGTCGCTGCGTGAGTGTTTGTGCGTGCGCGCGCTGGTTGTAATCCGCTGTTATTGGGTCTCCCTGGCTGTGCGTTCCCACTCCCACTCCCATTCGTTTTCCCGCTCCTGCAGCTCATCTCATCTCCCTCACACTTACTGTCTTGTGTAACTCATGCAAGACTTTCTGCTCCACGGAATCATTTCATGCATTTTTTACTCCAGCCTTGTCATCGTGGTGTGTTCAAATGCTGGTTTACATTAGTACGGAAATGCACACACACACACACACACACACACACACACACACAGAAATACATTCCCTCTGTTATCAGTTGAGGATGGGTATCTAGGCCAAACATTATTATCAGTGTGTGGTAGGCGCCCCTTGGGTGTGTTTCCATGGTGACCATCACATAACATTATATATAGGGACATGCTTTATTTCATGCCATTGTCACAGATACGCACACACACTCAAAAACACACACACACACACACACTGTGGGAATTCGATTACAGATCAATGATCCTGATCAATCGTTGAAATAGTCATGACAACCCCCCGAGGGAACATCCTCACACAAAGAACACACAGACACACACACTCACACACGTACTGTAAATGCACATTTGTGAACAGTGTGAGACTAAATGCTTCCACTCCTTTACCTGATCTGTGTATGAAGAGGGTAACACAGACACACACAGACACACACACACACACACAGCACGGTCAGCTGTCTCAGTGTCAGCTTGTTAAAGTTCAGGGCAGGAAGACAAAGGAAGCAACGGTAATTAACTGGTTTCTTTTCCTTCACGTCTGTTTAAACCATCTGAGGCAATTCTGACAGACAACACACTCGTCACAAAAACCAAGAGCTGTTTGTAAACTCATTAATTAATTAACGTCAACATGAAACAGGTAGAGAGCAAATTCGAATGTGATAAATATAAAGACTGCAGGAGGAATACAAGGTCGCACTGTGGGAAAAACTGAGTGACATCTTGAGGAAGTTATGAAATATTTCTCGCACGTTAAGTCTAAAAGGGTATAATAGAAAATTATAGTTCACTGTAAAAAGCTTTTTTTATTTGGTTATGATAAAATTACATAATAATACCAGAGGGGGGAAAAGCCTAGAAAGTGCATATTGAGTATATAGAGTGCTACAGCAGCTATATGCAGCACTCCCAGAAACAGGAGGAACATTTTTGATTTTAGATGTCATTATAAATCCAGCCCTCAGACGGCTGTTACATCATTTTGCATTGATGAATTACACAGTGATAAATCGAGCAGTACTTATAGAGCTTTTCTGGTCTAACTAAGACTTGAGCACGCTTCTTTAAAGCGACACACACATTAATGCTGCTCTTTATTTTATGCCTTAAAAACTTTCTAGATGTCGCACACGCTGATGCCTCAGGAGCGATAGCTTGCCCAAAGACACTGTGGCACATGACCGTTTTTTAACATGTGATTACACTGTAAAAAATATCAAGATCAGTTAAACTGTTCCAGCGGTTAAAAGAGCCATCATGAGCAATTTTTACTAAACAAAAACAAACAAAAAACTCTGTAAGGAAACAAAACACATTTTTAGTGAAGGTGACACAGCCTGCATAATATAAATAAGATACAAATAAGCATATTAATATTACTAAGAGGTAATTCTCATTTTTAACCAAGTACGGCCACTTTGCAGGAGGCTACTCATGATTGTTTGGTGTTGTAACTTTTCAAAACTTATTTTCCCATCCGGGGGGAGGTGGGGGGGGGGGGGGGGTGTTAACCCATGCATGTCTGTGGACAGTAGGAGGAAAGAGGCTCCACGCAGGCACAGACACATGCAGAAAAGCCCAACCCACCACACCGTCTGCATTTAAGATCTTATAAAACAATTCTAATACAATTTGTTTACTTTTTTTCCTGTTTTCAGCTACTAGTGGTAACTAGTTATTTTCAAATTTGGTATATAAGTTTAACATTTTTATAATTGGAGAACCAAAGTATCACTAACTCCACTGATAAATAAAAATTAAAGTATAAAAAACAATTATAAAAATGATGTTTATTTTATCTTCATGTATTTTGTGTTTGTTTGTTTGTTTTTGCCAAAGCCAAATTGGGGCAAGTGGACAAATGAGAAATATGTTTGATTTATAGGCACCTTCAAGCAATTAAATATCAAAATCACAGTATGGATAAAGTTCGGCTTTGAAGAAAGGGAGAGAATCGATGCTGTGAACGTAGTGAGCCGAGATGGTTAAAGTGAGCCTAAAGCCTGGACTTGAAGACCTACAAGCACTGCAGTAGTCTTGTTAAAGAGGCCTTCCAGTTCCTGCTTTATTAGGTGCATCTGTTGAAAACTAACGTGGCTCACCAAAGCAGTCACTGAATGCACTGACCTGATGTTGAAAATGCTCAACTGTTGCTTAAACCATCATGAAGAAGTGCTGATTAATGTTGCTCTGAAGGCTGAAAATTGCGCTTTTTGAATTGCACAACATTGCGTTTAAGTCTTTGTAATCTTTATTCAGCCCTC
Source organism: Rhamphochromis sp. 'chilingali' (assembly GCF_963969265.1). NCBI lineage: Eukaryota > Metazoa > Chordata > Actinopteri > Cichliformes > Cichlidae > Rhamphochromis > Rhamphochromis sp. 'chilingali'. Next base: position 29,850,667 of record NC_137948.1, read on the forward strand.
GCTGACATCATTCCTAATAATATATCTGTTTGTCTTCTTTCTCACATTCGTCCCCAACATACAGCACGTTTCAATTGCACTGCTGTAAACCATCACCTCGCACGAAAGCAGCTTAATGAAGGCGTTTTATTTGGAGTCACACATCAAAGTTTTGGTTGTCTGTGTCTCCATAATAACAACTTGAGCCCCGATGTTTTGCTGCGTTACAGCTGGATTTATCCCATCAGGCGGGAACATTACTGACTCATCCTTTTTATTAGTTCAGGGAAACATATCTATCAGAAAATACATTCCCCCTCCCTCTCTTTCTCTCCCTCTCTCTGTCTCTCTTGCCTTTTTTCCTGCGCTCTGTTGGTAAGCATAAATGCACACTCGTCCACACAAATGCACGGGCGATCATGCACACATAAGCAGCATCTTTCCCTTAGACGTTATATTTATGACAGGAGATAAGACGAGACTTAAGGCTGTAAGCCCGGCACTGGAGAAGCATCTTTTCCGACAATCAGCTGAAGTGAAGTTGCTTAGCAACCTTTGGCCTTGATGACAGGAAATGATGTCACGCTTACGAGACAAAACATAAGCAGACACACGCATACACACACACATGCAGAGGCAGATAACAGGTGCACACATGTGGAGTTACCCTGCAGTGATGGCAGAGGAGAGGAATAATGAGTTGTGATGATAATCTGGGCACAAGTTAAAACAATATATTAATCTTCTCTAATGCTCTCGCTGAGCTCTGAGTCCATTAAGGATGACCTTATATATACATTTATGCACGTACACACACATACACACACAGAGACACACAGATAATCCGCAGACTAACTGAGAACGTCCTTTTACGCGCTGCTGTTTAAGGGAAATACATCTGCTGCTCTCTTGTTTCTCTGTGTTCCTTCCACCTGTCTGTGAACCCATCTCCAGCCTCCAGCCTGTTCTCTGTGATCCTGCGGTCACGCCATCACTCAGCATGGGCGCACGCATCACAGCGAAACCTGCTGTGTGCCGTGTTCTCCTGGAGGGAGGGAAGGGTGGGAACATGCGGGGTTGTATTTTTTTGAACCTAAGGCAGCATGAGAGAAGGTTTTTCATTGTTAATTTGTTTCACTCCCAATTTTGTAAAAGTTACAGGACTTAGAGCACCACACAGTGTTCACTGCGTCTTACTGCAGCTTTCTTTCTGGGACGTTTCACTTTAATTATTCATGTTTGCGAAAAAAAAAAGAAAAGAAAAGGGATGAGCTGCCAAAGCCAAAGACTCACTGCTGAATCCAGAAGACTGCTTTCGAGGATACAAACCACCATCTAATATTCATTCAAATATACAGCAGTACTCCACAAAGTGTTTGTACTGTGCGTCCCATGCAAAACAAAAGCAAGGATAAAGTCCAGATTTAACTTTGGGATTTGGCTTGAATCTTAAACGTTAAAGTGGTCATGTGTGAGTGAATATACTTGTATAAGTTCAAAGTCACTTTTGAAGTTTCATCTTAATTGTTGGAAATATACAGTTTTTAAATGGTGCAGGTTCAATTCGTCATGCTCTGTTAACTGTTGGCATTGAAGAGAAACATAATTCATGCACACATTAAGGTAGTGCATGATCTGCATATAAATGTCAGTCCAAGAAATTCACTTTACACGAGGAATCCAAACATAAATGTTTTAAACAGTCCACACTTCATTAGGTACACCCATTTAATTGCTCAGCATTCAATACCATCGTTCCCTCGAAGCTGGACAGGAAACTGCAGGATCTAGGACTGAGCAGCTCCCTCTGCAGCTGGATCCTTAGCTTCCTGTCTGACAGACGCCAAGTGGTCAGACTGGGCAGCATCACCTCATCCCCCATCACATTGAACACTGGTGCTCCACAGGGGTGTGTACTGAGCCCTCTCCTGTACTCACTCTACACCTACGACTGCACGACCACTAACAACTCCAACATCATTGTAAAGTTTGCGGACGACACTACAGTGGTGGGTCTTATCACCAACAGTGATGAGACAGCTTACAGGGAGGAGGTCAGCGCCCTGACCCACCCTCAACGTCGCAAAGACAAAGGAGTTGATAGTGGACTTCCGGAGGTGCAGAGAAGTACACACCCCCATCACCATCAACGGCGCTGCTGTGGAGAGAGTGAGCAGCTTCCGGTTCCTTGGTGTACATCTGGCTGAGGATCTTACGTGGTCAGTACACACAAACAAAACAGTGAAGAAGGCGCAGCAGCGCCTCTTCTTTCTCAGGAGACTGAAAAGATTCGGCATGAGCCCCCGCATCCTCAGGACCTTCTATCACTGTGCCATTGAGAGCATCCTCACTGGATGCATCACCACCTGGTACGGCAACAGCACCGCTTACAACTGCAAAGCTCTCCAGAGAGTAGTGCGGTGCTCTGAACTGATAATTGGAGGTGAGCTTCCCTCCCTCCAAGACATCTACAGGAAGCGCTGCCTGAGGAAAGCGGGGAGGATCATCAAGGACTCCAGTCACCCCAGCCATAAACTGTTCAGACTACTTCCATCAGGAAGGAGGTTCTGCAGCATCCGGTCCCGTACCAGCAGACTGAGAGACAGCTTCTTCCACCAGGCCATCAGACTGCTGAACACGTCATAGACACCTCACCTCCACTACTGGAACTTCAACATTATGCACTCCACACTGTACATTAATGCCACTTGTTTTGCACAATATCCAACTACCAACCTCTGTATATTATATATTTATTTTATTTTTACTCTATTTAATTTGTAAAATATGTATACACACACACACACACACACACACACACACACATATATACACACACGTAGACATACATATTTAGTATACACATTCAGTAATATGCATACACTCATATTGTACATATATTTATTCATATAATTCTCAGATTTAGCCATTCTTGTTTGCTTGTTCTTATGTTATTGTACTTTGCACACTTCTGTTGCTTGTGAAGCTCGCACACAAGAATTTCACTCACATGTACTGTACCAGTGTACCTGCACATGTGATGTGACAATAAAAGTGATTTGTTTTAATTTACACAGCTAATCTTTTCTTGACATGTTTCCCCACTAAAGTCTTCACCAGCTCACACACCAGTTTAAAAGCTGCAGGAAATTACTATTTTGAAACACAGCTACAATTTTTGTCATTTTAGCTGTTTATGAAAATGCCCCGTTTACAAATAAATGATAAAAATGAGCTCCAAGTCTAAACTTACTTTTATTTTGAAAGACTGAAAGAGAAGCACTGCCCCCACTGTCAAAGAGTGACATTTTTATACATCGTCTCCCATTTTTTAGGACTCAGAAGTATTTCAACAAATTAATTTAATCAGGAATGAAATGATCATTTTTAATGCTTAGTGGAGAAACATTTGCAGGCAGTGACTAGTCTAGAACTCATGGACACCGTTAAACAATGGGTTTACTCCTTTACGATTTTTTGGCTGGGCCTTTACTGCAGCTTCACTTATGTACAGTGTACACTCGTTAGGTACACTCTGGCAGTCTTTGGTCCCTTCAGTACCAAAAAAAGTACCGTCATTTAAAAACCACCATCCACATGAGTATTGTTGGTGACCATGTTTATCCCTTTAAGACCACAGTGTACAGATGTTCTAATGGCTGCTTCCAGCAGGATAACACATCATGTCACACAAGCTCAGACCTTTTCAAAGAGGTAGCGCTCTGTAGGTAGAGTGTTCCCCCCATGTTGGAAGGTCGTGGATTCAAATTCACCAAACAACTACCCTGAGGTACCCTTGAGCAAAGTACCGTCTCTAAACACTGCTCCCTGGGCAGTGGATTGGTGCCCACTGCTTCACTGAGTGAATGGGTTAAATCAGGGGTGATTCTAGGATCAGAGCTTTGGGGGTGCTGAGCACCCAGAGAGCTGCCCATCCAGGCAAGGTAAACTTTACTCATCACGATGAGACGTCTTCCCCGTCTCTGTTAGTCCCTGCATCCCTAAATGCCTCCAGTTGTCCCGAGTTCCCTCTGACTGTCTAAATACTGAAACACTGATCCAACATTATCCTTTATTGATGGATCATTTGATCTTACACTTTTACCTGAATGTGGCTCCTTTTTTTGAAAAAACTTCCTCATATCCATTATGAACCTGGCTGTCTCTCTGTACACACACACACACACACACACATACACATACACATACACACACACACACACACACACACACACACACACACACACACACACACAACAGGAGTTATAAGGTTAATGGGCATCCAGTCAGTTAGCTAGTTAGTACCTTGGGTTCAATATCGGCACATGCACATATGACAATATAACCCGTTTCTCTCATTACATTTCAAACAGGACAGTGGTAACAACACCAGGCTACGGACAATGTTAAGTTTTAGATTTTAAATAGGCTGTATACATTTCAATGAGATCAACAGGACGGTCAAATGTTGCTGAATTTACTACAGAGCAAACATCCTCGGAAAACAAGTTTTCAACACTGCAGGTTACCTGGGTGTAATGTTTTTCAGCTAAAAAAGAAACATGGTGTGACTCCTACCTAACTATATAAAGAGTAACTGAAGGTTAAATGCAGCTAATATGTCCTGTTTTAAGCCAGGCACTTACACCTCCGCTCTGCTGCGTCTCAGCCACCATCGTTCTGGTAGCAAGAGCGCTAGAGCCAGAGCAGGGGAGAGCTGGAACAAACCATTTTGGGAGGGGGTTATCTATACTTTTGTTGTTAAAATGTTCCATCTCAATTAAGTACTGTATACTTTTTATATTTTTAGTAGTGTGTCACACAAACAGCAAATATTTTCAAAAGAAGTAAGAAATCTTTGGGGGTGCTTCAGCAAAGCACCCCCAAAAAAACAAGTTTATTCATATAATTCTTGTATAAAAAAACAAGTTCACTTGTTTAAGATAATAATAATAATAATAATAATAATAATAATAATAATAATAAACCAGATCTCCTGTTGCACCAGGGATCTGGTGCAACAGGAGATTTACATCATGGATATCCAGCTGAGAAATTTGCAGCATCTGATTGATGCTGTGCCATGAATAATTAAGGTAGCTGTGAAAGAAAAAGCAGAACCAACCCAACATTAATGGGGTGTGCCTAATCAAATGGCCTCTGTTTTTCTCCAGAACAGAAGGCTCAAATGCATAACCTTCTTCCTGTAAGCCAACAGTGCTAACCACTGCACCACCCTGCAGAAATCCTAGAAATTATCTCTATGGACTTTTAAACTAGTGCGTACTTTTAAAACTCAATGTTGCACTTAAAAGGTGTTTATAACCCTCATTTGTGAAGTTGTGTGTAGCGCAAGATGACTAAAAAAAAAGAGAGAGAGAGGTGGCGCATCATTGTTGAAAGCCCACTCACCACAACAAGGGTGGGTCATGGGGTGGGTATCTTGGCCCGTGAGTGGGAACGTGGGACAAGGCATACTTGGCAAACAAGACAAACTCAGACGGGACAAAGCACAGATAGAAACTAATGCTAACACAATATATCCATTGTTAATTTTTTTTTTTATTTTGTACTATTTTTAAGAATAGACAACAGCAACAAAACAAAAAGTACAACTTAAAATTCGATTACATGATTAACATTGTATATAAACACTGTTAATGTCTAATATTGAAATGAATCTCCAGTCATACAATTTATTAACTGTATAGACATAAGCCATGTTTTAATAGATTGTTTAGAAGCCTTCTAATTAAATCACTCAGTTTGCATTGTCAAAGAAAACATAAATCAAGATAATGAGATAGAAACTACATGAACTGATGTTGCTGGTAGTATGTGAATGCCAGAGCAGGGTATTCTTTAAAGATGCTAAGTAAACTAAGTTACTAAGTCGTTGGTGGGAAGAGTGCTGCAGCGCCACTTTAAAAAGAAACAAACAAAAAAACAGAAAATCCCACAATCTTAAACCTTTAGTCTAATCAAAATACCAGAGAAAGTGATATGATTTTATCGGAAAAACATAAACAACACAGGCTGTTGGATATAAAAAGCTAACGCAGCAAAGTGTGACCCTTGTGCCCTCTTGGGACACAAACTTCAATACAAAAGCAGTAAATTTAGTTCAGTGTAATGAGTAATATCAAAAACTAACCACCTAGTATCCATCCATCATCTTCTTCCACTAATCCGGGGACGGCTCCTAGGGACAGCAGCCTAAGCAGAGAAGTCCAGATCTCCCTCTCCCTAGCCAAGAGATATAATCTCTCTTGGGTCACCCCCGGCGGGACGTGCCCAGAACACCTAACCCAGGAGCCGCCCAAAGGCATCTTTATCAGATGTCCAAACCACCTGAAGTAGCTCCTTTCGATGTGGAGTAGCAGCAGCTCTACTCTGAGCCCCTGCCTAAGGGAGAGGCCAGCCACCCTTTGGACAAAGCTCATTTCTGCCACTTGTATCTGTGATCTGGTTCTTTTAGTCACTACCCAAAGCTCGTGACCATAGGTGAGGGTAGGGACGTAGAGCAACCCGGAAATCAAGAGCTTCACTTTTTCACTCAGCTTTCTCTTCACCATGATGGACTGGTACAGCATCCGCATCACTCAACCTGCAGCCTGCATTAGCTTAGGAAACAGTCTTAACTTAAACTGCAACTATCCATCAGAGCCCTGTTGATGGTCAGTACAGTTTACTGAACAAGTTTCAAACAATCACAATTTTGGAGTTGGCACCTTCTCCTCCTGCGAGTGGGCCTACTCAGCTGTCAATCATAACATTGCTACCCAATTAAAAACATGACTTTTTCAACCCAAATCAGCTATAAGAACTATGAATAACGACAGAAAGCATTCTTGGGAAAATTTAACTGAGGAGCACTGCCTTTATTTTGACTCTAGTCCCATCCACTAACATGGAGAGGGCAGTACTTATGAAACTATACTGCAGCCAGACAGCAGGTAGCCACAGAGACGCTTTGGCTTCATTTTTCTGGAGCTGTCAGGTCATCCATGTTTTCTACAGTCATTAGAAGCACATAAAGCAACTGAGATTTCAAACACCAAGAAACAAACAAAAAACACAACTTGGGGATTTTAATGAGGTCAAAACATTTTAATAAAAAAAAAAATCTTTTGTAAGAAGTCTTGTCCTCCAATTTGTTCAACTTCCATCACATTTCACTTTCGCAACAGCACACACACATTCGCTCACTGACAATGTGCTAGCTACTAAACCTTTGGAACAGAAACATGTTGACTGATCTGTCAGTATTATAAACATCTTATACAATCCAGTGTAACATGAACGCATAAAAGTCTGCTTCAACTTCAAGGACCACATTAGTAATTTCTCATTTTAGCCCATTAATCACAAATTTCCAGAGTTTCATAATTTACCAGGTAGCAATCAGATTTTATGTCACGTTCAATAAGACAAATCAACCAGCATAACATTAACCTTACTTGGTTTGCCTGTTCAGAAATTTTCCGTTGCCTTTCTTGGAAATTATTCATCACAAAAAAAAAAAAAAGAGAGAGAAAAAAAAAGAAGAAAAAATATACCGGCATGAACTGAACCAACAATTGCCAAAAAGGAAGAAAAAACAATGATAATAGCGTATACGATTTCATGGTTAATGAGCTAAAATGTGCTGGCAGCGTTCTCCAGAAAGACAGCCCTCAAAGGAGTGAAGAGTTTCACATTTAAGTCCTGAATAGCACACAGGGATGTGAGCAAAACAAACTGAGGAGAATTTATTACATAAAGCAAGAGTTAATCTATATTTACAAATGAATCAGAGGCAGATAATCTGCAGTTCCTCCTCTGCCAAAAAGAAATCACATCCCTGAGCACAGTTTGTGTTATTCATAGCATAGCAGTTCACGTCAGAGTCCTGCAGCTCTAGTTTGACCACAACAGCACAGCGTCGCTGCCCAGTTGTTCCCCGGCCCAGAGTCTGCAAAGACGTTCACATTGAATATTGAAGAGACCTCAGCTGCAGTCTTTCTGCATTACAGGAACAAGGGTACCGTGGAGAGCTGCAGAGACAGGAAGCATCAGAACAGCTGACATTTATCAGTTTCCTTGTAGCAGGATGCCAGCGTTAGCTGTTATCTTTACGTCCTAATCTCCTTGCAGCTTTGAGTTATGCCTCTGTTAATGCAGAGCCTTTCTCTCTGCCCTCTTCATCCTCCTCCCCATCTTTGTCTTTGTTCTTTTTGCGTTTCTTTTTCTTGTGCTTGTGCTTCTTGTGTTCTGCCTCTTTGTCCTGGCTGCTGCGTTTCTTGTGCTTTTTGTGCCTTTTAACTTTCTTGTGTTTCTTCTTCTTCTTGTCTGTCGTGGTGGTGGCTGAGCCGCTGTGGTTACTTGGGGTGGGGCTGTGGGAGCGCTGGCTGAGGGACAGACTGGCGCTGCCGCTTCGCCCTCTCTCAGGCTCAGAACCTTCGCCTTCGCTGTAGTCGGGCACGAAAGCTGCCTCGTCTGTCTCGCGGCCGAGGTCGGAGCACAAACGCTGTCTCCTGGGCTCGGGGGCCCGACTTTCCTCTCGCCCTCCTCCACCTCTGACTTCTGCTGCTCTCTCCTCCTTCCCTGGAGCTACTCGCCCTTCCTCTCTTCCTCCACCTCGCCGCTCCTCTTCTCTTGCAGAAGCTCTTCCTTCTTCTCTCACTCCTCTCCCCTCTTCCCTCACGATTTTAATTTTGGTTGATTTGTCCAAGTTTGTCTGGCCCGTCCTACCACCCTTACCCTCTTCCCTTGTGGCTCTTCCCTTCTTCTCCTCCTTCACTGCTCCTTTCCTCTCTTCTCTTGTAGCATCCCGGGTTTCAGTCCTAATAGGCTTAGGTGCTTCCTGCTGCAGCTCTCTACCTCGAGGCCTCTGCAGCACTGGGGAAGGCTCCTTGGTTACACTAAGCTCATTTTCCTGGCCTTCTTCGTCATCTTCCCTCTCCCACTTGGAGCGGGGAGGAGGCTGAATGAGCGGTTCCTCCCTGGCCGGGCTGAGCACCGGGCTCAAGCTCGGGCTGCGTGCACGGGTTTTTACGGGGCTCGGTGGAGGCTGTTCTGCAGGTTTCGAAGGCAAACTCTTCTGGTCTTTCTCCGAGTCCTGCTTTGTTTCATGAGACGACCTTTTGTAAGGAAAAACAAGTTTTTAGAAAAGCTTAAACATCTCAATACGAGCAGATACGACACCACAGTTTAGACAATAGTACAATTTTCTTTGGGAAACACTTTTCTATCAAACTTGAGCTGCAACAACAGTTTATACTTGCTTCACCTTAAATTTATTTTTATGTCCACAAAATTAAAAAAAAAAATTGAATAACTATCAATAATTAGACCCTAATCCTAAGATATTTTGTGTCTAATGTATTTTTACAAAGAACAAAAACAAAAATTACACAACTACACAAGTCATGTAATTCAATGTGAGTTTCACTGTGCCACTGAACTCATTACTTTGCTTTGGCAACACTAAAATAATGAGTTTTCCTAGCCCTCCCAAATAAACAGCTTTAGACTGATTACGTTTTTCAAACTCCTCTTCTGTTGCTAATGAACCGCTGACAGAAACAGATAGAAACAATTTAAATTCTCGTGCCATCCTAATGGAAACAACTTAAAGATGCAAATATCAGACGCATAAAATGAAGAGTGGAACAAAGTAAATAAACTACATAACATTTTGAAGTGAAAATTAAAGGCTGTATAAGGAGAAAAAAAAAAGAAAAGGCACTCACTTAGTGGAGCTTGTAATGTGGCCTGTCAGAGCCTTTCGGCTGATCCTGGGTTTGCTCTTTACAGCAGCCTCCTGAACGTCTTTGACCGCTTCCACGGAGGTGAGAGGAAAGAGGAAAGGTTCAATGAATGTGTAATTAGATAGCAAGACACAAAATCAAAGTTATCATTTCCTGCCATACACTCGACTCGTGCTTCAAATTACCTTCTCTGCGAGCAGCAGCTGGTTTCTCTCCAGAGGGAACGCTCCTCTCTGTTCTGTCCTTGGACGCACTCCTGGGTAATTAGAGAATATAATTACAACTATTAACAACTGTGTTTACAGACAGAACAAATGTATCATCGCGTCTTTCAGTCATGGATAAGGAGAAGCAGAAAAGCAAATGTAGTGACCTGTCAGGTTTAGCGGCTCTTTCTGAGCCCTCGCCCTTCTCCTTAGAAGATGCTCTTGGTTTCTCCTGATGGTCTGCCTGTCTCCTCGTGATGGCAGACTTCTCTCCGATCGTCATTTTATCCAGGCTGACAGATCTGCCTCCCCCGCTCGCGCCGCCTGAGTTTTTTCGTTCTGCCTTCGACGCCCTCTCACCCTCCGTGTCTCTCTCCGATGCAACCGCCACCTTTTGGGCGATTCTGTCCTTGTCTCGGTCTCTGTCAGACCCCTGACCTCTGTCTCTGTCTAAACCAGACCTCTCTCGCTCTCTGTCTGAACCAGACCTCTCTCGCTCTCTGTCTGAACCAGACCTCTCTCGCTCTCTGTCCGAACCAGACCTCTCTCGCTCTCTGTCCGAACCAGACCTCTCTCGCTCTCTGTCCACTCCAGAGCTTCTGTCCTGCTCTCTGTCTGAGATGTGCTGCCCCTCTCCGCCACTGCCAGGTCTCTCTCTGGAGACTCCCCTCTCCGCAGATGCAGAGCGCTCTTTTCTTCTAGCTACTTCTGCTGCACTACTGTGCCGGTCTGCTTCAGAAATGCTTGTGCCAGCTGATCGCTCTGAGATTGAGGCGTTCTTTTCGTGACCAGATGAAGTTTCATCCAAGGCCGCTGCCTCAGTGCTGCCTCTTCTCCCCATATCTCTGTTCAACTTGATTATTCTTACTGGCTTAACCTGCAGATGCAAAAACAAAATGTTCAAACGGAGTTAAATTAGGGGAAATCAGTAGGAAAAATACGTTTAACAAAAGTTTCTGAGGACCTACCTGAAGGTCCATTAGAGGTCTGATGGCTGCTCGATCCGTTTCACCCCGGCCAAGCTCGCGGCTCCCTGGATGCGGAAGGATACCAGGCCTGTCAGAGGAAGGTGGGAGTCTGTGGAGTGGGGGCTGATGAGGCAAATGCGAGTGGGACATGATATCCACTCCACCTCCTAGGCCATCTATTCTCCTCAGCTTTCCGGGAGGAGGTCCAAGTAAAGAGCGACCCTCCTCTCCCATCCTCCTCCGGTTGTCCACTGGGGATGAAGGTCGGGGGAGGAGTGGGAGACCGTGTTGATGGGGGTGAGGAAGGAGACCACCGCCCTGTGGAAGATTTTTTCTTCCCCGCATGTCATGGCTGGATCGGGGGCTGTCATGAAGCGGGGGATGAGGCAGAGGTTGGTTATGGGAGGACTGTGGAGGGGTCTTCACAAGTGAAGGCCTCACAACGGAGCTCTTACCCTTTTCTTTTTTAGAGGTAGTCGAGTTGTGGGTGTCTTCTGGTTTGGCTTTAACACTCTTTAAAGGTTTAACAGCTGAGGAGGAAGAGGAAGATGATGAGGGGTCTTTCTTTTTTGCCAAAACTCCTTCTCCGGTCTTTTTCTTCATTTTGTCCGGCTTTACCTTGACCGGCTCCGTCTTTGCTTTAGGCTTTACTTTCTGAACTTTGTCCTTCTTCGTTTTTTCAGATTGAGTTTTTGATGCAGACTTGGTTGAAGATTTAACAGATGAAGCAGTGCTCTTAGAGGGCGGGGCTTTAGATGACGCAGTGTTAACAGCAGGCCTTGAAGAGATGGGAGGTGTTTTTGTGTGTGACGGTACATCGTCCATGGGTTCGTCTCTGACCGGAGTGGCATCGCCTCTGTCCACCGGCTGTTGCGACGCCTCTGGTTCTTCTCCAGCTTTCTTCTTTTTTATCTTCTTTGTTTTCAGGACTTTAGTGCTGGACTTTGTCCCTGACGAGGAAGAGGACGGGGGATGGTGAGGTGGACCAGCTCTCTCCTCTCTCCCTCTTCTCCCTCTCCCCTGGGGTGAGTAATCTCTGGATAAAGGGGACAATCTGTCCCTCTCTCTGTCTCTGCTGCCATGACCTCTGTGATGCAGTGAAGGGTGTTGGCTATCGTATTCTTTGTAGTATTTGTTGTACCAGTCTACATACTCCTTTTCCCACTGGCGCCTTTCCCTTTCAAAGCGCTCGGGGCCTGCGGGACTCGGACCCTTCAGTTCATATGGTGGTAGCTCGCGTGGAGGTAGCTTTCGTCCGCCAGGGCTGCGGCTCCGGTATGCCCCAGGGGAGCGAGATCGTGACCTAGACCTGTAAGGCCCTTCTGGCCCCTCCCAGCCTCCTCCCCGGTAGGAGGGAGGAGATCGTGGTGAGCCAGAGCGACGGTACCCATAAGACCTCGAACGAGATCGGGACCTTGACCGTGAGCGTCCATAACTGCGTCCGTTACGTCTGGAATAAGGCGAGCGAGGATAGGACCTGCCATGGGATCGTGAACGAGAGCGGGATCGGCTCGGTGAATAAGAGTAAGACCTGGATCTGGATCTAGATCTTGATCTGGACCGAGAGCGCGAGTAAGGAGAGCGGCTAAATGGAGATCGACTGAATGACCTGGACCTGGAAGAAGAGAGTCGGGCAGGAAAAAGAAGGAATGAACAGAGTGAATGAAGGGTTGAAAGAAGGATTACGCAAAAATGCAACAAATGCCTTTAAAAGCTTTGTGCATAAACAAGTTTCGTTATGTAATAAATACCTGGAGTAAGATCGCTTTCTTCTCTTTGGTGCATTTCGGTATTTCATTAGCTCTTTGTGGAAGTCTTTAGTGAACTCATCCAGCTTGGAGGTAACCCTATGTAAACAAAATTAAACACTCAGAAACATTCCAGGTCGTCTCTTGTGGTGAAACTCCAAAATAAAATAACTGTTCACAATTGCAATCCTGAGTTATGTCTGGTGCTACATGGTTTTCACATGTGCCACCACAGTCTGTCGTTAGACCCCTAAAACAAAAAGAACCCACTCACTTGTCCTGTCTGTGATGCCTTGGCCTGTAGAAGTCTTCCTTACAGAGAGGTGGCTGTGGGAGGGTGGGTGGAAGAGGGACTAGAGGGGGCTGGGTACCAGGGGGAACCCAGGGGGGGTTGAGAACTGTTGGTCCAGGGGGATAAACAGGCTGGGGCTGGTAACTCATAGCAGGAGGAGGAATAAGGCCAGGACCAGCACTGTATGGAGGAGGGTAAGCCTGAGGTGGAGGTGGATACAGGGCTGGAGATGGGTACACCTGAGGACTAGGTACAGGAGGTGGAGCTGTGTGCAGGCGACTGGAGGGGTGCTCTCCTCTACTTCGGTACCTGTAAAGATGTACACAAAAGACTTTACAGAACTGATGTTACATCACAAACACTTCACAGTTCATAGTGCATAAGCAAGATTTACCAGTGTCTGCCACCTCCGCCTGCTGCTGCTGGTGCTGCTACTGCTCCTACTCTGTGAGAGTGATTTGTCCGTGAATGGTGACCTAAAAGAGCAGAGAGCAGGCAGGCTGTTAGTTGCCAAATGTCTTCCCTTTAAGCTCATCAGATCTGCTTAAATGAATAAATTGATCTTCTGACCTGACTGATGAGATGGTCTTGTAGGTGGCAGTTGGCCAATCACTGGTAAAGTGTAGCTCTGTGGGAGAAATTATGGGGTTTTTTTAAAAAGAGAGAGAGAAAGAGAAAAAAGGTTAACATGATGAAAAACCTATGTTTTGGTGCTCTAACTAACATAACCTCGCAAACAAGTCACTATTCAGGAAGGACCCACCTGTGAGCCACTTTCTGAGGGTCCTGATGAATCAGTTGTCCCTTTAGGTTCTGGACGCGTCTCCCTGAAACACAAATAGAGACAGTGTCTGGCAAGAAAGGCTTCTTTGAACTGAATTTTTCATGGAATATCTCAGTGTAAACTTACCCTGGTGGGGGTGGTTCACCCTGGTCGGTGGAGTTGGTCGAGTGCATAGGAGAACGGCGATCAACAGCCGGTGCAGGGACTGGCGAAGCTTCTTTTTCCTCGACAATAGAAGCAGCAGCAGGGGAAGGAGAAGCAGGCGGTGGAGTAGACGCAGCAGGTGGTGCAGGAGAAGGAATAGAAGGAGCAGGTGCAGTAGGTGGGGCCTGTGTTTGAGGGGCCGTGGTGGTTGGTACATTTGTAGGAGGTGGTTGAGTGACATTGGCCAGCAGCGGGTCCTGCTGTCTCGAGTGCAGAGGCCTGACCAGCTGTGGCCGCGGTGGAGGCGGAGCTGTGTGTTGGGCCTGCTTGCGCCCATGTTTGGTGTATCCTGTCTCATTCTTAAAGTTGTTTACAGCCTACATAAGAAGGCAAACACATAATCCAGCACTTACAAAAACAGTCAAATTAAACTAATACCACATCAGACTGCAAACGTTTGAAAGCACTACCTGTCGAAGAAACTTGTTGGCAATGAGATTATCAGGTGACACATCTGACTGTTTGCACGTGAAGCAGATGTGCTCCTCTGAGTCCAACAGGGCAGTCCTAATACCTGAAAACAGACGGATCTTATTTAGACAAAAGCTCACGCACACACACAAAAAAAAAAAAAATCACTTAAAATCTTTTTTTATCGTCTACATTTTGAGAACTCACAGTCATCGCAGTAGCTGTTTCCACAGCAAGGTATGACTACGGCATCTGTCATCAGGTCATTGCAGATCGGACACAGGAGCTCGTCAGGGATTGGATCGTTTTCATCCTCAGATGACGACTGTTCATGTGGAACAAATGGAGGGCGCTCCTTCTTTCCCTGTGCGTATGCTTCCCTGTTAACAAAACAAATGCACCAGCAATATGGATAATTACCAACTAAGACATAACTTAATGTGCTATAAAGTGTATATGAAACGTCATGTGTAGGCGTATGTCAGTGATTGGCACGTACGCATCTATAGCAGGTATGGCGTATTCTCCTGTGCTGGTTAACATGGCTCCCTTGGCACCTGGCTCTGCTTTCACCATGAAGCTCTGTGGTATCCCCTTACTAATTCGTACTGGCTTGGGACCCTCCACACTTTTATCCTGAACCTCAAAATGTAAAAAGGCAAAAAAAGAAAACCCAAAACAACAAAAATTAACATTAACCAAAACATGACGGTTACTTTTTTAGACGTTACACAACAATGTTGTAAAATATAGCAACACAGACAAAGATCAAACAATACTGTTAATTACCATTAGCATGGGGCACTGTCGAATGTAGTGACCGGCCTTTCCACAACGAAAGCAGGTGTAGTGAGCAGGTGGAGGTCCGACTGCCTTCTTGGAGTAACTGGAGGCACAAGTTACAGAGTTAAACACACGCCCAGCTAGACAATGAATTGAAATACACATTACATGCTTCATTTTGAATTTAATTAGATGCTCAAGTGTGGCGATTGTATACTAACTGTATTGGATCATATTCGTGATTCGACTGAGTCATCATGGCTTTAATCTTGTCCTCCTCGGATGCATTTGCGTCAACCAGGTTAGCAGTCTAAAACATTGATTTAGAAGAGATATAAGAATCAGAACAATGTCAACCCCTCAAGAAAAAACCAAAAAAAACAACCCATCTTTTTAGCTTTTCTGGCGTTACAGCAAGCATACACAGAAACAGTACCTTCGCAAGTTGGGCGAACGACAATGAAGGAGAAGAGTCCGTCTGCAGGAGAATCAGAGCACATATATTAAAAGGTATTAACATGATAGATTTTAGACACACTGGAAGACAAGAGCCCCGACAGTTCCCCACCACATCTGTGACCAATCCCTTAGAGCCTCCGTTTGTTTCTTCAAACAAAATTAGCACCTCTGTTTAGCCTCCAAAGTGCCTGACAAAGGTAATGCACGAGTAGCAATTAACAAAAGAAATAAAAAAAATCAACACGTGGATTACAAGTGGTGCGTGCCGTTTTAAGTCCAACTCCTCTAAATAGTCAGCAAATCTAGAAGGAAAAAAAACTAATACTCTGAAAGCCTCTAAGCTTGTGTCTTTTCAGAGATTTTTTACATGGATGAGATCTTTGGGGGGGAATAGAGTAAAATACAAATACCCAAAAAACACACAGCGATGTGATGCAAACTCCATACTGAATGTATTATCTACTGCCTTTGCAAAGCAACAAAAGTATTACAGCACCAAAAAAATTTAAATGAGATTGTGCGCTTTAGTCGCATGTTTAAGAACTCATGACGAGACAGAAAATTGTAAAAACATCTACTTTTGCTGTTCTTTAGCATATGCAAGTCTTCCGAGCCTTTAACTATGGTAATGTCCAAGAGCTTCTGCTTAAACACATCACGCCTCCTTAAGTATTTGGGGCTTATCAGCAAATACTACCAACACATCCCTCTAAATCCTATATCCAAAGCTTCTTCTGCAGTGGGTAGCAGAGGGCAATTTTCTCAAAGGAATACTTGACATTTAATTTAAGTATGCAGTTTCCCCTCACTAGGGCACAGTGATTTAAGCTTGTCAAACGAAGTTGTCACAAATATTCAAAACTCATCAAAAAGTTCAAGAATGCTTTCTGTAAACTAATGAGCTAGCAAGGAGCAGAGCCAACCTATTTAAAAAAAAAAAAAAATGCAGACACAGGAAGCTGTCAAGTATGTAGAGCTGATAAGGCACAAGTGTAGAGATCTTTCTGTTGAAGGGGTGGGTGAAATAAAAAAATGCCTGGTGGAAGGAAAATGAAGTAACCGCTGTTGTCACTTATTCTCTTAACCTGTTCCCTTTAACAGCCCTACAACACCACCAACGTCACGACAGAAAGCGGAGGAGGGATGGTTCTGTCAAGAGTGGACAAAGGGTCACATTTTACACCCACATAAAAAAATTTGATCTCTCTTCTTTTTTTAAGTAATAAAGGCTAAATGTTAGTAAACAAAAAAAGCCAGCAGGGTGGGATATCCATCATGATAAGCAGGCTCAGAGGAAACACTGGGTATTGCAGAAAGCTGTGGAGGGAACACACAGGGATCTGGTGCAAGCGGTTCTGACACTGAACCACTCAACAACTTTATTGACAGGGTCTGCAGCTTACAGCTTACAGGACACACTACACCAGCATACTTTGCACTGCAGCAACCATGGAAGGATATTTACTGATACTGTGTCTTAGCACAGTGTGGTCTAGCTTCGTAATGATCCCCCCCAAAAAACCACAGTTTTGTAAAAAACAAACAAAAAAAAACCAAACAAAAACACACTTTGAACTGGTTTCCTTGCACAAGAGGCACTGAGGAATCTGGCTAGATTCAGTGTATCTCAGCACAGCAATGTAAATGCGAGCCTTCAAAGTTTAAGGGTTATGTGCAGTCCATATTCAGTGCAGAACAGAACATCTTCATGATTAAATTGTACAGGACAAAATAAATGACAGAAGTTTTGACTTAACAAAATATCTGAGAATGTGTATGTTTAGCAGGTTAAGCTCATAAAATGAATAAGAGTCAGTGGCAAATCTATTCCACTCATTATGTAAGATAAGTTTATATAAATTAATCACACTTTCCTTCTTTGGGTTTATAAACCACAGAAAATATTTTCACAGAAAATAAATGACAATGTATTATGAATACAAAAATACCATACTTCCTTTTACAAACCCCTTCAAAACATTTGCCTGGCATAAATCAGGCTACATAACCATTTCATTATGAAATACAGTCATTAACAGTTTAAATTGCTTGCCATGTTAATTATCAACAGTTTCAGTTCAGAGCATTACAAAAACATGGTGGCTAGTCTGTTGTTTCTCTTAGCGGCCTCATCTCATTCACACAGTGTACTTTTAATTTGTTCATTTCAAAATAAAAAAAAAAGGCAGACAACCCGGGTTTTTAGAGAGAAACAACAAACTACTTTAACCTTAGTGACTCCAGGAAACCCTCAAAAAAAGACATCAAATAACACACAGAGGTCGAGAGCTCAACACAAATGTAGCCAACACACAGTGAACAGAAGATACAACTTTATCATTGTTGACAGGATGTTCTTGAGAAAGGTGACTAAAGCCAGAAAGAAGGGGGCGAGAGAGAGACAGAGGGGTGAGGAAGGAGAGTGTGTTGTTTTTGGGTTTTGTTTTACATACGGGTCTAGGAGGTCCCACCACAGCTGTGTCAGAACGATCTCTGCGGAAAACAGAAAAAAAGTAGTAAGCTACTGGCACAAAAGGAACAAACATAACCTAGAGATTTCTCTATCATTTAAAATCCACTGGTGACTACACTGTAATCATGACTCAGGCTGCAACGTTAGATTTTATGTATACATACACAATGAACGTCCTGCCAGCAGGTTTTACTCCACCAATCGGGGTGCGGCGGACGATCACAGACGAGTGTTTTGGGATGTGGGCTTCATCGTCTGTGTATTCTGTGAAACACCACACAGAACAGAAATCCAATGAGTTTACAAAATATTTATGAAATACAGAAAAATCCCAGTATTTACAGCTTATGCGATCCCAGGGCTTCAACTAAGGCTGAATAGCTGTGACAGTTAAAATAAGCACTAAATAATGACAAAGCCTTTATAAAAATAGACATTAAAAGCTCGTTCTCAAATATTAGATTGGAGGTTCAGTGTACATGAAACTGCTTGGGACAAATAAAGTAAATCCTAGAATGTCAAACTGTTTTAAAGAAATTATTAGAGGCATGTTGTAGATCCCAATGGATTTGTACATATTCTAGCCCTGTTTGTGTTTTCCCAGCAAAAGCCCTATACGTAGATATCATGCGCTGCCTCTTCCCTAAGTATCTGATTATGCTTCTCCCATAATGTAAAGAGTCAGCTCATGGCGTACCTTCTCGAGTCTGCGCATTGGTGATCTGCAGGTCGCAGTCTGTGGCCTTGAGCCGTTCCCGGGCCATAATCTGCCTTTTAAGCTCGCTGAGAGTGATATGCAGCCCATCGAAAGTGACTGTATTATAGTCCAGTTTGGAAGAAAACTTATAGTGAACACACGACATTTTGTTTTGTTTTGTTTGGATTTCTCTCTCTCTCTCTTTTTTTTTTTTTTTTTTTTTAAACAAGTCTAAGCACTTATCAAGTTAAGAACAAAGAAAAAAAAAACACAGGCCTGGTATAACAAAATGAAAGCGTCAACACTGAACACAGGAGGCTAAATCTGGTGACTTTAATGGGTAAACCCTCTGTATTATTCGCTGAAACACTGGACAAAGAAAGGACTAATATGGGGAAAAGGTTGAGCTCGCAGATGACGACACAGTCATTATTACTGGAAATGAAAAATAATCGAGCAGCGAGGCCAAAGCGCCATGGAGCGGCGCCGTGTGCCTCTTCAGTTCTTTAAAGTCCAAGAAAATACAACAAGGTGCCACCAAATCCAAAAGAGTCCATGCAGCACAGTGTGAATATGTTACATGGGTAAATGAGGTCAAGTCCGTCGTGAATTGTCCTTGCTGGAAAACCCGGTCCGCCGCACTGCAGCTAGCAGCGGGCCTGGGGCTTCCCCAGTCCTCGCGGTAGTGTTTTGCCTTTTCGGTACAGTTTGTAATTTATAGAAACAAAACACCACCGAGCTCCACAAAAAGTCCACAAAACTGCGTGAAATGCTCCACGGCCAGTCCACAGGAGTCACACTACTGTTTAGACCCCTCCGAAAAGGTTAATCTTAAATCGAAATGTTCCGTGTAAATGTTAAGCTAATGTCAAGGCTAACATGCGACACCTCGAGATTAGCTAACGCAACTCAACACAACATGAAAGCAGGCCTAACAAAAGCTAACGGCTAACGCTGCTATTGCTGACAATGGTGTCACGCTAAACTTTGGGGCAAAAATCCACCGTCTGCAGTCAGGACGAAAAGGTTCCTCTTCACTCCACGGTTATGTCCCACCACAGAAAATAAAGTTTTGAATCCGGATGATTCTTCAGTGTAAATCCATTAAATCCATGTCGCTGATCCCAGACGATCGTCTCCTCGCTGTTTCATCAAAATGGCGCTGGACGGAACCGGATGTCGCCAGTGTCTGCTTCTTCTTTGAGGCAATGAAAAGTGGCAGCTGCGGCGTTGCATTTTACTGCCACCCTCAGCTTTTATTGCTCAAAAAAGTTAACTGAGTGAAACCCCACAATATCTGTGCACTAATCATTTAATTTTCGTAATATTGCGCTATTTCACAAGAGCCTGTCGTCTCAAGACACTTTATATTTTAAGATAAAGAAAGACACCAAAAATAATATATAAAACCCCAAAACAACAACAATCACACTACCCCCTATGAACAAACACTTGGACAGTGGAAAGGAAAAAGTCAATTTAACAGGAAGAAATCTCTGGCCGAATCGGTCACCTGAGTTAGGAGTGAGGGGAGGAAGACGGGACAATAAAGATGGCTGGATGCTGGGCAACTGGTATTTGTAGATGGATGGATTTTGTGTTTTAAATTGTAACTTTAACTGATTGTTAGTTCATGGCAATTATACATTAGTGCACTAAAGTTTTATTGATAATTAATATACATTTTGGTTATATTACATGTATTTAAATTCATTTTAAACCAATGTCATTTAAAACAAAATAACCATTTCATATGTGTATGGAAACCTGTTTCAGTCACTAAAAAAAGTCACACCCTTACACTGTACAATTAATTTGTTAGAAATAATATTAAATAATGTAATATGAACTTGAAACTCTTTACCACTTTACCATCCATCCTCTCGAGAATCAGTTGTTTTTGTCTTTATTGTATAAAACTGTAAAGTATTGTTTTATACAATATATTCTATGCAGCAAGGAGATGTTTCAGAGATTTCTTTTAAAGTTTGTACCTCTAATTTTAAGATACCTTGCTTGACATTTTGCAAAAATAACCCTTTAATTTAGATTTACCTTTGCCTGGGAATTTTTTTTTTTAATTTATTCATTGTATTTGTTTTGTTTCTTCAGTGGTGGAAAAATATCAGATCCTGATGACTTTAAGCAGTACCTTTATTTTGCTGATTCATCCCATTTCCTGTAAAACACAGTAGAAATGTTTTTGTGCTTCAGGTCTTCATAAATAACCAATGATGTCCTGATACGAATGCTAGTGTTAAAGAGGAAAGGCCAGTGGTGACATTTTTGGGATGTTGTTGTAAAGTCTGAAGGAAACTGAAACATATTACACATACCTCACAGCAAGTTGTGATCTTAATATAGTAGTGACTGAAAGTTCCCATTTCAATGAGAGAAAAGCAATGGCTTCACAAAGCTTGCTGCTCTATTTATAACCCATTCTTTAATTAAGAGCCTCGAGTGCACCTCCTCAGAGAAAAGTAGTAGGAAAAAAAAAAGTTGGTTCGTCAGTTCTTTTGATATGCCAAACATTTTAGTGACTTTTAGCGCACTCCTTTGGTTTTACAGCTTGTGATCAAACTTGTTGTTTCGTTTAATTTAATCAGCAGACAAAACCAACCAATCCAGCTATAATATTAAGCCTACTCGGCTCTCACTTCAACAGTTATATATAAAAATTGGTCTGCTGAAATTTTCAATAGATTCTTGTCCATTCTTGACTCTTGACCTTTTTTACCATGATTTCTGTAGAGTATTGCCCAAGAAATGTAAATCTTGATGTTAGCTGGCCTGATGTTATCAGTCTCTTTGGCTTCACCATTCTCCTTTCAGACACTGCAGGCTGGTCTCTGCTGGTAATTTATTCATTAACTTAACTTTTGTTTGCTTAGTAACTAAATCATATTGAAGCTTTCTGATTAGAGGCTCCAGTCTGTTTGAGGCATTAGTTTGAATCCTTTGTTTGCACTTTTTTTTTTTTACTTTTAGTAAAAATATTTGAAATACTACTTAAATACTTCCATATGGATCCTTGGACAGTAGACTCTGTGCAGTGTAGTAGCGATAAATAGCTTGTGGAGCTGAAACAGTAGCCGAAGTAGTCAGTTGTGCTTTCAGGTAATTTCTTGTGTGAGCGTATTCATAACCTACCTTGAATTCTAGCCTGAATCCCGTTGCTGCCATGGTAACACCTGAGGTTTCTCAGACGTGTGTCTGTTTGTGCTGCCCTGCCATCAGATGTAACGGAGCTAATTCATGCATGTTCAGGCACAATAAGGCCCTGATATTACTCAGCACAGGAGAGGTCACCTTTTTTTGATAAACTGTTTTTGTTTATCAGTATTGTTCAAACCTTTGCTTCTGTGCTGGGTTGTGTTTGAATATTCTCTTAGTTTCTCTTGCAAATGCCAGATGCCAGAAACTGAGATGTCCTGTACAATTTTAAAAAAGCACCTTTTGTGATGTGAGTTTTGAAGCTTTCTTTAAGGCATATAGAAAGTGGCATAACCATGAGGGCAGACCCTTTCAGTGGGCTTATGCACGCTCACATGCTACAAAAACTCACTCAGCCACACAATTAGACACATGGAGAGACAGAGAGAGTTCGAATGCACTTAATGGGGTTTCGATCTTCTGCAATAGGTCCACAAAAAATGAGGCTACAGGAACAGGACATTCATTCATTCATTCTCAGTTGCTTTCATGCGTTTTGTATTTTCTGTAAATGTTTCTATTTCCTCACGGGCACCTCTCCCTTTCTGTCTCTCTCTCTGACTGACTATTACTACACACACACTCACAAAAACTGAGACAAATCTATTTTTTAAAAGTTCAGTTTTTGTTTGCTTTGATTTTTCCTCCGAGTGTCAAATATACAGATCAGCTGGTTGCTTGAACTGAAACGATAAGTGAATTAACTGCACAACATTCTGCAACTATTTAAAACATCGATGGACCATTTTTAAAATTGTTCCAGTAAAAAACGACAAGGTCTCTCTGATTTCAACATCTCAAACAGCTTTATTTTCTTGCTTTGTTTCATCAGGAGATGCAATCGTTAAGTTCTGCGGTGCCAGCTTGTGAACCATAACCTGATTTAAATGTGACACATCTTCCCCATTAGGGGATGTCTTTGGGCAGTGCTGCAAGCCTACAGCTCCTATTTTAAACCCTTCCCTGCACGCCCTGTTCTGACCACTTCAACTTTTCTTTCAACAGTGCATGTTGGATCTCCTCCACCATGTCAAAATGCTGACACCTTAGCTTATATATAATTATGTGAAAAATGAAAAAGTTGCAGCTAGTTGCAGATTGAAGACTGGAAGCAACCAGTTCAGGTTGATTCCACCAGATATACTCTATTGGACGCTTCAGGTTCTAGAGTAGAGCTTCGCACTGAAGTTCTCATCCCGGATTTCATTCTGAATTAGTGCAAGCCCCTGCAAATATCTTAAGAAATAACTATCATTCTAATCCGATGCACTGCCTTCATGTGGGGAACTTTCACTCCAAACTGTTCCTTGCACTGGTGGAGCCTATTCAGCTTGTCATGGGGCAAGAGTTTGAGGAGACCATGAACAGGTTGCTAATCTGCCACAGGGGGTAACACAGAGAGACTGACAAATCAGAATTTAACATGCACATCTTTGGACTGTTGGAGGAAACGTGAGCACTCAGAGTCACAGGGACAACATGCAAACTCCGCAGAGAAAGGCCCCAGCCAGTGGATTCAAACCCAGGACCTTTTTCTGTGCAAACCACTGAACCACATAATGCACCGCCCATTTAATTCCAGAGCTGCAGAAGGAGCAGACTTGAAGGGGAGATTGGCTAAATTTAAACCAGACATGGTTTCTGCTTTTAATGGTTGGAGTAACTGGACTTTCTGATTGCACCCCAAGTTATATCCTGGTGTTGGACTGTTGGACTGACTCTGGGAGATTGTAATGGCAGTTTTCCCACTATTTCTTGACTGAAGAGTTCATAAAAAAATATTTGGCAGGCTAAGCCCTGCACTTGTCTACAATGTCTCTCTTTTGCAAGCAAGAACATGAGAAAGCTTATTCTCCTCCGACTAACGTTCAGCCTTACAGGGACTCTCTTCTTAGACAGGTGTGGTCCTCCTGTTGGAAGCGCAGTTTCCAGGCAGCATCTCTGTGTTGTTGTGAGCAGCTGCAGCTGTTAAATGATCCACAGCCATGTCTATCTTACTGTTTTTGAGAGGCGAGGTTAAAGCGTAGAGCATGAACTCTGAGCCCACTGACACTGGTTTCGGCAAACCTGCCATGGTGGTGACTTTAGATTCAGCGGAGATGGACGGCTCCCGGTCACGGCTGAGTGATGCTCGGAAGGAGTGCGGGTCCCCTGCGCTGTGGTTGCTCCTGTAACTGTACCGGCGGCTGCGGTTCTGATAGTAACGGTTGCGGTAATACGATGAGCTTCGAGAGATGGGCGGCTTCATGAGCGAAGGCCGGCCCTTAGTGCGCAACTGTCTGTGTTTTTCTATGAACACATGCACTGCCAGGACGCCCACCATCTCAGCCAGCACAAAGGACAGAGCTCCGAAATAAAAGGACCAGCCGTAGGAGTAGCTCTTCTTGTTGTCGCTCTGGCTGGGGTCACCTGAGTTGGCTGATATGTACACAATGATGCCAATGATGTTACTGAGACCTGCAGTAGTGTTCATAGAGATGAAGAGGGTCAGTCAGATGTTTATTTGTAGAGGAATTTTTGCAGTTGACTGACACGCTACATGCTATGGAGGACTAAAAGTGCAAAAATGTAAATTTAATTAGTTAAATTAAAAAAAATTAAAGACACCAGTTAAATGCACCAGAAATAACAATAATGGTTAAAAAATGCTGAATAAATACAATAAGTAATTAAATATGATACCAATTCTTGTTTCTATTTGATTTTCTTATTTTTTTGTATTTTTGTTACCTTTAAATGAATTTCCATTTATTTCCATTATTTTTATTTTGTGTTTTTAAAAAAAAATATTTTTATTTCCTTTTGCTGTTAATATTACTTTTGATGAATTTAATGATAGAGAATTATTGAGTCGTTCAATCATTATTTATTTTTGGCCCTTTTGATCCTCCATACAACAAGAAAGTACAACCATTAAAACACCTGAAGAAAATACTTTTTTTTAAAAAAGAAAAAAAGATAAAATACCAGAAAGACTAACATAGAAAAACATAATTAATAACAGTAAAAAAAAAAAAGGGGGGGGGGTATACATAAAATCTAACATCACTGACAAAAAGCTTTTAATTCTGTGTTTCAGAATTAATAAGGGACTGAATGAAGAGCCACAATAATAATCATGCTGCTGAAACAACTCTGTGTGTCTGACCTGCAGAGACAAAGAGTATACCCGCAGTGAGAATGACATTATAGCGTGACTTGTAGAACTCGCTGGCAGCTACGCAGACACCCCCAAGAAATAATAACCCCACACTGAGGATGGGGAAGAGGCTGGAGGCTCGTACCGCTCCTGTGCAGAGGACAGGAGAACGAGGGTATTAAGACACCACGCAAATACCTCACACTGTCATCACAGCTGTTAAAAGTTCATGCAATTATTTGAGACCCACGCAGTAAGTATTCAGCAGCGTCCTGCTCGTAGTCTGCATCGTCAGGAAAGTGATCGATGTCCTTGCAAACACCCCGAAATGTCCCTGAAAACAGAAAATCAGACAATTACATCATTTTGTAACAAAAGTTGCTCAGCTTTGTCATTTCCCCCTGTCTCCCTCTTCTTCTGTACTTGATGCAAATGTAAAATATGCACAGGTATCTTCTCAGGTCGGTTTTTACTCAACCTGTCCACCTTCTAACCGTTTAACATGAATCAGTGCCCTCTTGTGGCCCTTTACTGTGTTTATATTGTGCTTGTGAGTTATGAGCATGCCCAAAGAGTCACTTTATGGCTTCACTTGTTCAGCCTATCAGATTTTAAACCTGGAGGACACAGTGTTGCAGTGGCTGTCCACACTCACTCATGTCATGTGATCACTTTTAGTTTTAGCTTGTCTCAAGTGAAAAGACAAATATTCCACTATCGCTCAACGCTACTGTATATGGCACAGACAGATAATAACCCTCGTAAGCCGTGAAGGCTCTGATGCATTATAATGATGCCTGGAAATACAAACATCAGCCTTTGTAACCTTTGGCCGCGAGATGCCTTTTAGTATTTGCGCACACAGGATCGTATTGACAAATGTGTCCCTGTGAGCCCGCCCTGATTGACCAGTATCGATGATGTGGCTCGGTCCCCATGGTTACCAAAACAAAACTCATTCATTAACAACAGATAAGCTGCGGCGAATAGGGCTGAGAGAAAAGATGTGAGGTGTAAAGTTATTCAAATTATTGTCACATTAGAAACAAGAGATCAGATCATCTGTCTCCATCTGGCTCAACAACAAATTTGTCTCTGAGCGCTTTTTTCGTGCATCACGATTATCTTCATCTATCTGCCTGTTTATGGCTTTTTTTTTGCAATGCAGGCAAACTGACCAACACGCAGTCACACCAGACTGTTAAAGCACTGATGACCTCTGCATGCTCTGTTTCCTCTCCATTAAACCTTTTTTAGGTTGGCTTGGTTTTACAGGCGGCAGGGGCAGCAGCAGAGGGAGGGGATGCAAGGGAAGTGGGAAGGAAATCGAAAAGCCAAGCATTTTCTCTTCATTCAGAAACTTAGCAAAGCAAAACAGAACCAAGGATATAGGGTGAGAGAAGTATTGGTAGTGCTATTAAAGAGAAATGAATAATTAAAAATGTCATTTCTATCCATCATATAGCCAGGACTAAACCTTCTCTATAGTCTTCTTTAAGATGTGTCCTCATGACACCAGCAAACAATCAAAATCATCTGCACAGTGCAAGTAAAAAATAGTTTTTACATATTAGTCACATATTTATAGTTACAATCACTATAACAGGGTATTTTTATGTCGGATTTCTACTTTTCGTGATACAGAATATAAATACTCCACTCAACTGTTGAGTGCAGAACATTTTCAGGTCTGTAATACTATTACTATGTTGTAATACTTTGTAATAGTATTACTATGTAGCTGCTGTTGTATGATTTATCGATGTAGCAATTATCACCCGATAGAGAAACATGATGCACAGCTTTGTTTATATATTCAGCCCGTTAGAGACCTGCTTGTAAGAACCGACAGTGTTATTGCTATTTAATATTGAGTTGCCCATTTATATCCTATTTAATTTATTAGATTAACAAGTCATAGTCACATAAACACACCATAGTGCATATTTACTATGTTTAGATTGACCATTTTTGTTGTGTTTCACTCTGGGCTGTTTTATAAGCTTCTAATGTGAAACCACATGCAGGTGTAGTGTGACTCCCACCCTCTGTGCAGCAGGTCCTCCACAGACCGGAGTGGGTCAGGACCTCTTCGTTCTTGCGGACCGTCTCGTTGTCGCTCAGGGTCTTAGAGCGGCACACCCCTCGGGAGTACAGCCAATAGTCCGTTCCCACGGCGATGGTCATGAGGCTGAAGGCACAGAAAGCCCCTGCTGTGGTCAGAAGCATCAGCACACCCCGGTTAAACACCCTCATGTCTCCTCCTCCCTCTGAGGACCGAGTCTGGCAGAGTTTAGAGGTTGTTCAAAACTTTCCCTCTGTGTCTGATCTTTGAGTTGATCCAGGAAGGAAACTCCGAGCACATCTTCTGCCGCCCCATTTTCCTCTAAACTATAAAACTTTGTTCACAAAGATGTTTCCATGTTAAAGGCACAGAAGCTTGATGTCATCTTGTTGGCTGTGCAGAACAAGTAAAGAAACGGCGCTGAAAGTTGGAGGAAATGATAGAGGAAAGTAGTCTGGAGAAAATGGCATCAGCGGCATGTTTCTCGACTCGTTCTAGTTTGTTGTAGCCCAACTCTGCACGGGCTCAGTCTGCAGAATGACCCCGCCTGTCTGATTGTATGTGTGTGTGCATTTGTCCGTGTGTGTGTGTGTCCCTGTCACTAAGAATAGCACAGGCCTCATGCAAACCAGTTCATAGTCCACCAGGTCAGCACCATGGAGAGCAGCAAGAGAGCAGAAAGTAGTGCGCATTATTTTCTGGCAAAGACACAATAAAACCTTTAACTCAGCCTAAAAACACTTCAATTTAGAACTGCAAAAAGGCAACTTTACATTTTAAATTCAGTCTTAAAGTGGAGATAAGTGCCCGTGAACACTACAGCAGAGCTTCTTTGGTCTCTCTCCTCTTTAGCCTGTAGGATGCAACATCCATGTTTTTGAAAAAATACAAAAATTAGCAAATTTTGATTAATCTGACCAGAGAACGGTTTTCCACTTTGCCTCAGTGCATTTTAAGTGAGTATCGGTTCAGAAAAGATGGAGACGTTTCTGGATCATGCTCACATGTGGCTTCTTCTTTGTATGATTGAGCTTTAAGCAGCATTACTGGATTATAAAATGAACTGTGTTCACAGATGTCGCTTTCAGGAAGTGTTCCTGAGCCCATGCAGTGATTTTAATGTCATTCCTGTTTTGATTTCAGTGCTGCTTGAGGGCTCAAAGATCACAGGCATCCAATATCGATTTTCTGCCTTGTCTCCTGCACACAGCAAGATTTCCTCCAGATTCTCGGACTCTTTTGATGATATTATGAAATATAGATGATGAAATAAGTCTAAGTCTTCACAACCGTTCACTGAGGAACGTTCTGAAACTCTTTGCAGATTGAACCTCTACCCATCTTTAGATCTGAGAAACTCTTCCTCTCTACCGTTTCCTTTTTATACCCAATAGTCTTACTGACCTGTTTCCAGTTAACCCAATTAACTGCAAAATATTTCCTTTTAGAACCACTTACTTTTCCTTCCCCAACTCCTCTGAGACATGTTGTTGCAATCAAAATTTTAACAGCAAATTTTCTCAATTCAAACATTTGATGTGTTTTCCATTTTATATTGTGACTAAAATATGAGATTTACGCAATGACAGGAGTCACCGCCTCCTTTCAAATTTAGGATCTAAATTCATCTCTTATATAAAGTCTTGGTCATTGTTACAGTCATGGTAAAAAGAAGAGCACAAACTGTCACTTTTTAGATTTTACATATGAGGATATGAGAAGGAAAATAATTTGAAAAATTTAAATACAACCTCAAACAAACAAGAACACATGACATATTACACTGTGTAGTTATTTAACAAAAATTAAGCCATAATTTTAGAAGCACTCTGTGGGAAGAAAACGTATCAGCGTAAGGAGCGGCCAGGTGCTGCTATTCAAATGCACTTGATTAAACGATCAGCAACAAGTGCGAACACTTCTACCAAAGCAGACGTTTGGCAGTCTGCTGCTCTGGAGCATCAGCAATGATGTTAGGGAAGCATCTGTGGCTGTCTATCAATCTGGGAAGGGTCATAAGGAAGAGGTCAGCAAAGAAAAAGTTGGATAATTAGGGAGATGAAGAAGGAGTTCTGGGAGGCTAGGTGTACAGCAAAGAGAGAGATGACAAAGGAAAAGGCTTGTAGTGAGTTGTGAGGCTGGACACTAAGAAAGGGAGAGGCAGAGGAAGGATGTGATAGAGATGGAAATGTACTAAGAAGTGAAGAGAGTGTGTTGAGAAGGTGGAAGGTGTGCGTTGAGGGTTTCATGAATAAAGTAAAAGAGGAGGATAAATGTAGGATAGCGAAAAGTGCAGACAGAATGGGGAGTGTCAGGGGTGTATCCTGACAGAAGGATAAAGAGTAAAAGGGAAGTTCAGGTTGAGCTGTTTGGAGACAAAGTTAAAGAGGGAAGTTTGGACCTGTGAAGAGGAGGGATGGTCGATGTTTAAGAATCAGAGGAGGGTCATGATGTAATGAAGGAGGACGGGCAGAGTATTGGTGTGACAGAGGACCCCTAAAGGGAACAACTGAAAGATGAAGCAGCCACATTTGGTGAAAACCAATCAGCACAAACATCTCATATCACCCGTCAAGCACGGTGGTGGAGGAGTGAGCATTTGGGCTTGTTTTGCAGCATCAGGACTCAGGCGCCTTTCTAGTTATTGAATCAACCATGAACTCCTCTGCGTACTAAAGTATTCTAGACTCAAATGCGAGGCCATCTCTCTGATAGCTAAAGCTCGACTGAAATCAAGATCTGCAACAGGACAATGATCCAATGAAAAGGAAAAAGTATACTTTCTCTGTGCCATGACTGTATGTATGCTGTATGTATAACCAATAATGCATAATCAGGTAGAAAAAAAAACATTTTGAAAACACTTTTAAATAGACAGACAGAACTCTCATGGGGCTTTTTCTTTGGCCAGGTTTACTCATTACATGTCCTTTAATATTAATATTGTCATCAGTATTCACTCCACAAGCATATCATACAAGTGACTAAAAGAATAAATGAGGATGTGACTATTTAAGGCTTTGCAAAGTGAGTGGCCATGTGTGTGAAGAAGCAAAAGCAATCAACCCCAACCAACGAGCTTCCTCGCTGTAAAATGTTTTGTTTTGATCAATCACCGTTTCAGCTTCTCGACTAAACCGCACATTATTATATATATGTCATTGGTGAACTTGCACAGCAGGCCTTTGAACACAGTGTTTCTGTTGAGAAGTTAAATGTGCACATTTAATAAGCGTTAATAATAGTTTCCAAGGAGCTGTAAGCAGAATCGGGCTGTAATCCTCTGCAGATTCATCCGTCCAAGCGACTTATTTCATGTTCTCACAGAGCCATTTGATACTTATTATCACTACATCTATAGAACTGCTCATTATAGCTGCTTTAATTTCAAGAATACAATACAGATTTAAAAATCTGTATCGCTTTCAAGAACAATCCCTCCTCTCCATCGCAGACATAATATACATCTCGGTAAGAAATGAAGCACGATCACAAGATTGTCTTTGATAAAAAGGAGAAAAACACAAGAGAGCCAGAGTTTCTGGAATGTTTTATGATAATTCATTTTAATGCATCTTTCTGCAGGTGTCTCTCACGCGCAGGTAAAGACAGCGCATGCAACACATGTACACTGTCCATTTACACAATCCCTTGGTTGCTTAATAAAAGTTGCCCACTTCCTCCTCCTCCTGCCTTTTTGCATAGTTAACACTTTACTCCCCCATCTTTTGCCCTCCCTCTGTCTTTCTCGTCTTATCACATTTCCTTAAAATGATATGAACGTTAACCAGGGGGGAGGGGGGGACGGAGATCAAAAGAAGATTTAAGGGAAGGAGGAGGAGGAGGGGGGGGGGGGGGGGGAGAGAACGGGGGGGGGGGGGGGGGGGGAATAGTAGAGAAGTGCACGATAACATGAAAAACACTTCTAGCTCTACATCCCATTCCTATTCACACATACACACAAACACAGGTCATACAGCACCGTTACATCGATACGCTCATTTACAGACAGCCAGACAGTCTTTGCTCCGTGCTTTGTAAAGCAAACTGTGTAGCCACGCATATTCAAAACACTATTAAGAGATACAGCATTCAGAGTGGGAACTAAAACTTTGATTTTGGATATTTCAGAACTGACTCTGGACACCTGACGAGGTCCCCCCTCGTTGTCCGAGAGGTTGAAAGCAAGTCTTTAAACTACTGGACCAACAAACATGGCATGCATAGAGGAGCGGCACCACAAAGACTGTATAGGCCTACAGCACTAACCCACCGCATACGTACACAGTGCCATAGAGAAAGAGATTAAGCTAGAGAAAGACGTCTTTAAATATCTCTGCCGAAACAGGCATTTGGGGTGGGGGGTCTTTTTTTTTTTCCCCCTTTTTTAATTTTTCTTTTTGCATCAATTTGGAAGACGAAACGTGCTTAAGACTAAGTTCAGGACTAACTTAGACATGAGGTTATAAATCAGAGCTTTTTGAATTCAAAACCAACCTTGCTCCAAACCGCAGCCTGCACAGACACACGTGTGTGTGAGTGAGCATGTACATATTGATCATTGCAGGCTCATGATGCAACTTCCACAGGCTGAAGAGAAGAAAATCAAGTAAACAGACACTCTTGTTGGTGATCAATAGAGCACATACACACTATTAGCACATTCACTGTGACTCTTGATCACCGCTCTTCGTACTGACCGGCTCACTGTGAGGTACTGGGAATGCTAACCACCTGGAGTTTTCTGGAAACTGGCAACCAGCGGGCTTTGTTTCACACTGCTGTCTGTGTGTTTGTGGAGCTAATGTGACGGTTTATGATTGCCCAGTTTAGATGCTGGTGTGGGTCGAGACTGAAGACGGCGCGGCTCTGAGTCCTGATCTGATGCTGGATGGGTCTTTAATGAAATGTGGCTGGGCTGTACAAGCTGGAGTAAAGTCCGGCCTCTAACCAGCCGGAAGTCATCAGACTTGTATGATGAATTCTGGGTTGGTGTAGGAGAAGCCTTGAAACTCGTTCTGGTCAAGGTTCATGATGAAGAGCTTGTCTGTTGGCGTCAGCTCCACCACCATCTTTGTAAACTCCTTGTCGAAGTTGCAGACGTCTCTGCGTGTTTTCTGACACACACACGCACAAAAAAATAAATAAATAAAAACAGAAAGAAGGAAGAAAGAGAATAAAGTTAGAGCGTATTTGTAAAAGAGGTTTTTTTTTTTTTTTTAAAAAGGCGGTTCAGACAGAGGGTTGACAACAAGGAATTAGAACATCTATGTTAGAAAAAGCACAAAGATGAAGCGTAGAGGAGGAGGCAAATACTTGTGACACAAGCAAAGACACAGTTTGATCATTGCCAGAGGTGGGACAAAGTCAGTGTCTAGTGCCTGAAGTCTAGAAAGTCAAATTCAACGTGCAAAATCATGTGATGAATTCAAAATCAGTCCATAAAAATACTAAAATATCCTGAAAACCTCCTTCAATGAGCTGCGGTCTGGTGTTTTTGGCTTAAAGTTTATAGGCCTCAGCTCCACTTGCTACTCTTTTTCTGCAGTGTAAATGACCAATGATGGACTGATTATACATGTCCACAGTCATGACACTTTAACTGATTGATGCTGAATCATCCAGGTAAGTAAATCCTAAAGATTGATTCTGGTCATCTGGATGAGGATGTACACTTCCTGGACAGGGAGGAACGCTGGTTTGAGTGCAGAGTCAAGAAAGC
This sequence comes from Rhamphochromis sp. 'chilingali', assembly GCF_963969265.1. Classification (NCBI taxonomy): domain Eukaryota; kingdom Metazoa; phylum Chordata; class Actinopteri; order Cichliformes; family Cichlidae; genus Rhamphochromis; species Rhamphochromis sp. 'chilingali'. The sequence goes on from NC_137948.1 coordinate 29,883,562, forward strand.
CATTTACATGGAAAGGGAAAGGGGGGGGGGCCTAAGGGTATATCTTTTGCCATCTTAAAATGCTGAGATTGCAGCCATTCCACTCGCCTCTGTCAATGGGCCCCAGGGTGGCTTGCCATCACCAGTGTGTGAATGGGTGGATGACTGAATGTGTAGAGCGCTTTGGGGTCCTTGGGGAATGGTAAATGGCCTGTATTTGTATAGCGCTTTACTAGTCCCTAACTCTCTGTAAATGGTACTCATGGACTTTGATCAATGGTCATGACAATTTGTGCATTAATGATCAAGGAACTGACCTCACAGCCCATTGTTCATTTATGGGCTGGTTTCAGTTATTGTGCAAATGTACTGTTTATAAGGTTGGGGAAACCTGCAGTCAGCTGAGACTGAAGAAGTCACCTGGATGAGTGACTCCTGCTGAAAACGCTGCGGTCAGGTGAACAGAATCAACCTTTTGGGATTTAACTGATTCAGTTTTTCATGCTTTCAAGTTTGATGTCAGCAGCTTGTAAGAGCAAAGCTTTTAAATCCAAACTGATGATCTGAAGTCTGCAAAAACGCTTCGTAGAGCTGAGGGCAAATGAAGACTCTTGACCCCTTGAGTTTGTCTTAATAGGGAAACTCTGTGAAATGGTCATAATGTGATTATATTGATCAGGTCAACTTTAGTCTTTGGGTTGAGGTGATATAAAGTCATTTCAGGTCAAAGGACTTAAAGTTACAACAATAATCTAACATTCATATGAACACTCAAACTGATTTGGTATCCTGATATCCTCACTTTTTCTTACTGGTCTTTTAAGGTTTCCTGTCATCATCTGTTTCAGTGTCCATATGAGCATCTGGCTATTTTTTTTATGAATCAGTCGTGTGGGCTGCGTGTGCGTTTTGATGTCAGAGTCCAGTGTAGTCCACACCTCTGATCACTAGTAAAAGGTGGCACCACCAAAACTGTTAGACTGAGCACAACAGATCAGATTCCAAATAGACTGAGAAAGCAAGTGGATAACAAACAAAACACACTCTGTGGACGAATCCAGAAACACAGTCAAAGAGACCACCCTGAACAACTTCAACAGCACAGATGCAGAAAGACCCAAGACAAACTTCCAGAGCCAGAGAGAGACAGAGGAAATGTTCCAGTACAGAGCAGACGAGGATCGATAAAAGAGACCTGCTGAGGACCAAACCACAACCGAAAGGATTTCACACAGGGAGGTGAAGCAGTGAGCCCAAGACACACGAGTCACACACACACACACACACACACACACACACACACACACACACACACACACACACACACACACACACACACACACACACACACACACACACACACACACAGTTTTAGTTTCCTACCTCCTCGTTTCATCACAGGGCTTCCAGCTGAAATGACTTTCCCCATCTCTACCAATGGTCCACGTGTTCACCATTAGTGCATGAAGCAAGTGTATGTTTGTGGCTTCAGAGTGTTTCATTGATTCATTGATTAAAACTTGGTGTATGGAGACTGAGTAACAATAATCACACAGTATATGTGGATTTATGTTTTTGATAACCCTAAGCTCTTCAAATTATAAATCGGACTGATGGTTTATGTGTCACAAGCTTTAAAGACGCTAATAAATCAGTTTAAACCTGTGACTGATTAAATTTTGTAGGTGCCACAGTTAAACCATTCAAGTTTTATACATTTTTATTAAACTTTTCATACGTCTACATGACACCATCAGAATTATTTTGGCCGTGCGGTGGGTTCAATCTTCAAAAAGCTGGTGCAGGTGTTTTCACAAAATAGTCGAGCATCCAGATGTAAGAAGACTCCATTCAAATACAGGAGTAGTAATTTCACTATTGACCAAGTATCACAGCAGAGCCATTTTAAATGATTTGATGCGTCAACAAATATAAAATGTGCAACTGCCCGGCAGTCCAACCTCAACTCAGACAACAGTAACAGCCATGTAACGCAAACGAAATCCAGATACAGAAATTTCCTACACTGACCTTTTAAAGGGCTCACTAGTGTCCTACTATGTCTCGACCACAGACAGCGTAAAACAAGGACGTAGCTTAAAACTGTGCTGTAACCTTGCGCTCTTTTTAACAGCCAGCAGGGGGCGATAGCTGGAATTGAAAAAAATGACTTCCGGTCCTCTATAAATTTAAAGGCAAAGCACCTGACTTTACCTCAGTAAACATTTTCCTGCTCCAGTTTATCTGCTCAGTCACTCCTTTCATGTCATACTGAATTAAAAAGATGATAATTTTTAAAAATCTTGGTAGCCTACACGGTTCATTGTGATTGATTAGTCGTTAGCCAATGAGCATGAGCATAGTCTTTTTATTACAAAAATGTAGTTTCAATCATTATTTAGGCATCCAAATTCTTTTAGTTTTTGTCGACTAAATAAAAGATTATCACAGACTAAACCCAAAGTTGATTCATTCAACTAAATTATAAAGTGTAAATGTGTTTTTACCGGTGAGAGATGCTCCACATGGTTTACAAAGCATCTTATTTCCCTTGACATCAACTGTGAAATGTTTCCATATGTTTGCTCTTTCCTTCATCTCAAGCATTAAAATCTTTTCACATTTTCATGAGAAACCAGAAGCATGGGAGATTACTTCTGATTGGATCACTTCCAAACTCATCCTGCCTTTCTACACAGCCCAATCAGTTTGGATCGGAACAGTTTCATCTCGTTTTTATTCACTAACAAAAGCGTCAAAGGGGCATTTTGATCATAGCTTTTATTTAGTTATCTCGTTTGTCAGAAAAAAAGGTGTTTTATTGTTGTTGGTGGCAGAAGCTTTAAACTGGGGGTTTCATTAACTAGTGCGTGTTATCACTGTAGCTACATCCATCCGTCTCTGGTCTTTGGGAAAGCTTTAAAAATTGTGCTAAACCTTTCATAACTATTGTGAATGAGGGCAGCCTAGCAGATATTAGCTGTTGCTATTCTGCACTGTATGTGTGTTAAATGACACTTTTCCCAAACCAAGTCTGAATTTATGTGATGAGTTAGGGGACTTTTCACAGACCACTGAGAATTTGTGGTCCCTCTGCTTGGATGGGGGTATCTGATGCACTGTGTTTGGGTGCAACAACATTAACAAAGCAGACACAGCAGAAGTAGTCTGGTAGGCATCAGTGAGTATATTATCAGTTTCCAGTCATACAGGACAATTACACAATCCACTGAAGCATCTCTCTCATCCAGAAACAATGTATCCAAATACAGTATCTCTCTGATATATAGAACTCATATATAGAACTCATATATATATATATATATATATATATATATATATATATATATATATATATATATATATATATATATATATATATATATATATATATATATATATATAATTTTCTCTGCACTCTCTTGTTATTTCAACATGTATTCCTCACCATTGCCATCATCACAATAAGCGCTTTTTCATCTGGAAGAATAGTTTTTCAAGAAGCATTTTTGTAAAACAAACCCTTTGATATCGCCTTCCTGTCTCTTTTTTTTTCTTTTCTTTTTGATACGAGCTCAAAGAACATCATTTGACACACTGTTACTACCCTGCATCGTTAAACAGTTACAAAAGTTTAATACAACTCAGACAGTTCATTTGATATATGAAAATTATGGGATATTGTATTACTTGTGAACAAAAAGTATAATGCATATCATAATTATACATGAACTGCAAAATGGCACAAAATGGCTGCCTTCATCACAGTTGTTGAGTTGTTTCACAGCCTTGTGAATTCTGGACTTTATTTTGGCACTTTTGGACATCCTGTTTCTGTAAGCTAACAGACTACCGACTTCACAAAACTCGAAACACCTTCATCATATGTGAAATTCTCCAAAGATGGTTGTGCACAAGCAAAGAGATATGATCTCTGTCATTAAAAACAGTGTAACTGTGGAGATTGTTTTCGGAAATTGATCATGAGAAGAGCTTTTAAAAAAAAGAAAGAAAACAAAAAAACCCCAACAAACAATGACATTTAAAAAAAAAAATCACTAAGTTGATGCAGATTTTAGACAAAAGTAAACATTCGGAAAAATGATTAGTAGTCAAACAATCATAGCAAAGCAATTGGTCAATTTTCACTTACACTGCATGAATTACCAACATGTGATCATAGTACACTCATCAATATAGGTTGTCATAGTCAATATGCAATTACATTGTTGTTTGTTTGTTTGTTAATTAGTTAGTTAGTTTATTTGCTTGTTTTATTCAATTTTAAATCATGCTTTTTATTTGTTCTTGTTTCTAATGTCTCTGTAAAGCACTTTGAATCACCTTATTGTTGAATTGTGCTATACAAATAAACTTGCCTTGCCTTGCCTTACAAAGGAGGGCAACATAGAGACGGAGCAGGCTAAAGTCGGCCCTGAGGTCTGACTCCGACATCAGCCTGCCAGTGTGAGCAGCCGTGTGGCATTTAGGAGCGAGCAACATGTCTGTACTAAAGATAAAAATACAGCCAGTAGAGCTGCTACAAGAGCAGCAGTGTAACGTGACGCGCTAAACTACAATAAACTCAGAACAGTGTCGCTGCTGCAAACAAGATTAGCCGCCTACTGGCACCTTGACACTTGATTATTTTAGTCGCATTTCAGTGGAGCACCTGTAAATAATGTTCATGTGTGAACATTATTTAGGAAATACAAGAAATACATCCGATTCAATTTTTTTTCTGAAAGTCAGATGAGATGATAAATATCACCCATGTTTATGCAGAGGTGTTAGCCTGGTTTAATGTGAAAAATGGAAGCTGGGGGGGCCAGCTAGCCTGGTTCTCCTCACTAATGTGGCAACAATAACTACCATTAACTACACAAAAATCTTTTATTTAATGTTTTAATCTTTGAAGCAAATGTAGCAACCTGCAAGGCAAAGGTTATTCAACTGAGAGGGTTAGCAGAGCTAGATTAATGAGCTAGTGGCTAACTGCTAACCAAGTCTTTAATTTTTTTTCTTTGCGCAATGTGTATAAAAAAAACAAACTGGCAGCTAGACTAATGTTTTACTGTTTGTAGCTAACAATCTTCAAAATATAAATTGTTACTCAATGTTTAGCACTGTTAACCGTTTGTGCTCGCTAGCAGTTTAACTGTGCAAATTCATGCTAATTTGCACAAAAAGTATGACAGACTGGAATGTTTATTTCTAATATTAACATATTAACTAAAAAGATACCACCCTGCTTTGTAATATTTAAAAGTTGGTAATCAAGTTGTTTAGGAGTTATACTTTTAATGTGTCGCTGTTTATGTGCTACCTATCAAACTTTACAGCAGTGCCAGAAGGTAAACCAACCAGGTTGCTCAAGGACAGCTAAATGCTACCTTTCAGTGTCATCATCTGTCATGTGGCTCTTTCCTTACAGGCCACTGATGTCCTTTAAGAATCTTAGGGAGGTTTTATATCATATAACACTATTTTACCAACCAGGATATCTGTGCTAGTGTGCTTGCTAGCTTCCCCATAAAGCGAGACAGTTGTACTGCTTTGTTTATGAGTTTAAGCCACAACTCGCAGCTTTGTTGTGTTGCATATCTGTAAAACCACAGAGACATGTTAATCTGCTTTACTTCTGGTTACCTTATTGTTGAGATTAGAAAGAGCCAGGCTAGCTATTTCTAGGTGCTTCCAAACTTAATGCTAACTGCTGGTCAGTAACCCCTGGTAACCACCTGATGCTAAGGAAAAGCATGTATTCTGTGACCAGATGGTAAGAAGTTGCTGGCTGTTGCTAGGTGAAATTGGTCACAAAGAGGGCTGTGGGCTGAAAACCTTCATGCAGTTAGCTTATATGGAACACGCAGATTTGTCTGAAAAGATTCACAGTACTTGCAAAATGCAAAAAGTTGTGTCTTACTGCTGCAACCAAAATATTTTAAAAAGCATGACTTTTCCTTTGAATGCAAACTGTCTTTTTTTAAGTTTCACTAAAATTTGGAGAGTAACTATAGAAAATATTTGGCATCTTCCACGTAGAAATAGCATGCAGGTTTTGGGTGCAGCAACCTCTGTGCAACACTTTTACCTAGCAACAGCCAGCAACCAGTCCAACCAGTCAGAGAACACACATTTCACGTTGCCAGGGGGTTGGGAAGTGTGTGACTGAGGCTTAATCCCTACCTAGCTACAACGCCACGTACATTAACACTAGAGTGATATTATTTGCTATCAAATTGTGATGAGTTAAAAGGAAAAGACACATTTTCCAAAATGTTGAGTGATTTCTTTCACCCTTCCAAATACAATATGAAATTGTGATTTATTAATTTTTTTGTACAGTATGTGTGGTGCAAGAGATACTAATGCAGACCAGTAATATGCGGCATGGTCAGTGATCTGTGTAGGAGTACTCAGGGTTAACAAATGAGAAGCCTTGGAATTCTTGCTGGTCCAGGTTGACTATAACGTCCTGATCTGGGGGGGTCAGCTCTGGGGGATGGCGTGTGAAAAAGCGGTCAAAGTTCTCCGCATCACGCCCACACTGCCATGGAGAGGAGAGGAGAGAGATGGGGGGGGGGGGGGGGGGGGGGATGCAGTGAGTTTGATGAAGGATGACAGGAAAAAAAGGACAACAAGCAACAAAGAGAAAAAAGAGAAATACAACTAAAATATGGCATCAACCAATAAAATCATTCACAGCCGAAACTGTGGATTTCCATTGGTCCATACGTGAGCCAGGTGACATCTGCCTTCATCATTGGTGACTACACTCACATAAATAAATAAATCAGCTCTGCATTGGTGAGTGCAGTGACCAACGGCAGGTGATGGTTGGGTTTGAAGGATGAACAAACTAATCCTGATAACTTACCTTAAAGGTTTGAGCAAACTGTGGCATTTTCTTAACTACTGTGCAAAGATTTCTAAGGCATTTAGTGAAGGCTGATAAAGTGAACAGCTGAAGTGAGTCAGCGTGTCATATACTCACAGCTTTCGGTTTGAAAGGCGGCTGGACTTCCTTATTCTCCAGTTTTTCCCAGTCTATGTAGCGGAAGAAGGCGTGCTCCTTGATGTCTCTCTCACCTTCTGGGCCGCAGCCCAGACGCTTAGCCGGGTGTTTGGTCATCAGCTAGAGATTACACAAAGACATACAATGCAAGATGAGTCGTATTCGTTTAGTCTTTTTAAAACGGACCCATAATCAATCTGTAGCATGTATGCATTACATAAAGGCAGCATTTTTAAATTAAAAACAGCAATGCAAAGTCATTATGTCATGCAAAATATTATTAATGAGATGAAAAACAGTGATCTTTATTAATGTGTACTGTAACTATTTAACGCATTAGTAAACAAATAAAAAGATATCACAGATGAGGAGGTGTGGAGGGCAAATAAACAAGTACAATCATCGTTTGCTGCCACGAGCTGTTAAGAGGCAGTTCAGCCTCACTGCTGGAGGGTGCGCACTAACACGCAGCAGCCTTTATAATATGACGAACCCTCCAGTGCTCAGAGTGAAAAACAAGCAGAGGTTTCAGGGGCCACATTAGGAGTTACCCTGCATGTATGCGCATACAAGCATGTTTTCTTACCCCCTTGCAGATAGCAACTGCTTCTTTGGACATGGATTTAGGGTATGAGACGTGATGCTCCATGATGGACTGGAAAAGCTCATCTTCATCTTCACCATCGAAAGGCGGCTAGAGAGGCACAAATGCAGACCCTTTTTTTAGTTGTTGTTTTGGTAAAATAATAACAATAATAATAATAATTTAAGAGGGTAAGCAGTAGATGAATACAAACCTGTCCAGCAAGCATTTCATAAAGCAGGACTCCAAAAGCCCACCAGTCCACAGACTTCCCATAAGGCTGATAGGCTATGATCTGCAAGAGAAAGAATAGGGTTGCAATCAATGTCTGAAAGATTAAAATAAACCCATCGACAACTAGACAGTGGCTAACCCGTAAAACACACCTCTGGAGCGATGTAGTCTGGAGTTCCACAAAAAGTCTTTGTGGTAATGCCATCAAGCATGTTTTCTTTACACATTCCAAAATCTGCAATCTTTATATGGCCCTCAGAGTCCAGCATCACATTGTCCAGCTTCAGATCCCTGCAAAAACATCCAAACGCACAGATGTTACTCACATCTGTAAACTAAAAGGGACCGGAAACTACACGCGAGTAGCCGAGCTGATTCAAAAACCATCTCACCGATACACAATGCCCTTGGAATGAAGGAAGAACAGGCCGATGGCAATCTCAGCAGCATAGAACCTAAAACAGAGGCAAACATCCGTCTTTAACTGAAAGGTGCGTTTGGTGATGCTCTGATATCTCCTATTGAAGCCCTTCAGAGAGGTTAAAGTGTGCCTCATGCATTTTCATTTTTTTAAGCACCACGAATGACAAAAACATCAACATTTGTAAGTATAACGCACAAAATGCATAAAAAGTTCATTTTATAACAGTTTTGGCTGCCACTTTAAGTAATGTATAACCTTTCTGAGCTGCAGAGCTTTTACTGCAAAGGAACTCGTCTCTCCTCATACACGGATCTGCGCAAGTGTTAAAACAGGAAGTACCTGTTAACCTGTCATCTGGTAAAGGTTTATCTTGACCTTTGTCTTCAACAAAGATGCCAGCATTATGTGAAGACCAGCTGCTGAGTGCATGAATGTAAATACAGACAGTTAAGGATTATGTGACAACAGTGGCAGAAAAAGGTAGGTGCTGCTTCATCCCTGTAGCTAACACCGGAGCTATGTTAGCAAAGCTTTGAGGTGGAATACACAGTTTAACTCGCCATCTGTTTAAACATTTCCTATTAAGGGCATGTTTTGATTGTGCTTGTGTAAACACCATGTGTGTAGATACAGGCTGAGAAATAGCTCTGTTAACTTGCATTATGTAATGTCATGCTAATTAGCCACGTGCACATATTGCTTACGTTAATGAGCCAAGTGGAGCGGCGGTAGTTAGTCCCTAAGATTCCCTGAGCTGTTATGTTTATTGGGCACATATTACACTTTTCATTTTTTTCCTCAATCATGCAGTACGGGAAATAAAATGAAACTACCATAAAAATAAAGACTGTTCATTTCTTTTATAAGTGAACAAGGGGGGTCGAATTTCTTTTTTCTCCAGCTATATATGAAGATAAAATGGCAATTTTTTATCTCACTCAATGTAAGTCAAAAGCTCTTCTTTCAGACTAAACACTGAGTCAATGAGAACAGATATGTTTAATGAGGTCATCACAGGAACACAGCTGTTCAAACATTCTGTTTGCAAGATGGAGCCAATCAAAGTGTGGCTGACTTAATGGAAGGAAGAGGGGAGCCAAGACTGCTCGTTTGAGACAGTGAATTAACTGACGAGCTGCACCAAGATCCAGTAATGTATAAAAAAGGATTATTTTGGAATTGTGAATATGCAAAGTTATCTTAGTCCTGAAGTGCGATTTGGAGATCTGGAGTATTGTTGCATCACTTATAAGCAGTGTTGGGACTAACGCGTTATTAAGTAACGCGTTACAGTAACTACGTTATTATTGTGGTAAGAGCACAGTAACTAGTTATTATGCCAAAACCGGGAACGCGTTACTCGTTACTGGGATTTAGATAGGCTCGTTATTCGTTACTTCCTGTGGTGGCTATCGCGGAGCTTCCACAGATTCAATAACATTAGCAAGTGGTGGAGGCCAGCAGGTGGATGAAGGAAAAGGGAGGCAAGAGGAGAGACCCGAAGTGGCCGCTGGTCTGTGAGTGTCAGTTGAACTGAACTTCAGGTAAGAAGTTATGACCTGCAGTCCATCTGGGTCAGATATGAACCAAGTTTAGGTGGAGTTTATTTTTGTTATGCTGAATTTTTCGTACTGCGTACTAGCTAGCATGACGGAGTTTCTATACAGCTGGGTGGGTGCTATGTTACTGATGTTGAACTTTATTTTGTTCATAAGGTTAATTATTAGAGTTGCCAACCGTCCTGTAAAAAACGGAATCGTCTGGTATTCAGAGAAAATATTACGCGTTTCTTATTGAGGTGAAAAGGAACAGTTTGTCCCGGACTTCAGCTACAATGAAAAAGACACAAAGCTGGAGTTATTCTGTGTTTACGCTGCACAGCTGCCTCTTCTTCTCTCATCCTCTCCCCCTCCCTCTCCTGTTTGTACTTCAATCATGAAAACTGATCAATGATCAGCTGATCGGCTTTCTTGTTTGTTTATCGCCCACTTTGCGCCAGAAAGAGGAAACCAGCGGATGTCGCGCTAAACAACAGCAGCACGTTTAAGCTTGATCAGCTGTTGTTAGAATTTATTTAATATTAATTTCTAGTATCAGCTGATGTTTGCTGGAGCCACAGCTGTAAAAGCTGCTGGTCATGATATGGTTTGGTTATCTGGTGAGAGGGAAACATGAAGATGAAACCAGGAGACGTCCTTACTGAATCATCAGAGCTGTGATGGAGAAACAGGTTTACCTTTTAGGTCACATGAGTGAGTTGAAGGGAAGTTATGAACTGTTTCTGAGAGACAAATAACACCAGGATCCTTTTCTAAGTAGCTGACAGCTGGTAACTGTGCAGGGGCGGATCTAGTAAAGTGTTGCCAGGGGTCCATGTAGGGCATTAAAAGGGAGAGGGGGGCACAAGGAAATACTTTCTTATTCTCATTTAAAATGTCTCACTTTTAAAAAAATAATTATCTGAGTCTTACAACAAACGATTGATAGATTGATACATATATACCATCAGAACAGTGTACATCACTGTCACAGCAGTGTTTGTTTTCATTCAAAGGTTTTATGATTTTTCCTATAATGGTGGGCCAGTCTCTAGTCAAAATGCCCAGGACGATTTTTTTGTCCCAGTCCAGCCCTGTATGCAGCTCATCTGCAGTCTGGTGTTACCTACATCTTCCTATTCAGAAGGCAGAATTTCCGAGTTCTGAGTACAATCGAAAGCACCACGACTGCAGTTTTTGTGTTGGATGTAAAAAGCGAGGATAGAATGGCTAGGATAGAATCAGGCGTGGGATTTCTCTCGTGGAAATGTGCACATTATTTTTTCCTTTCTATTGGTAGGTGGCACAGTGCACTTGTGGCAAGTAAGCAAGCTAGAAGACTGGCAATCTTGCTGGGTATCCAGTTACGGAAGCAACACATTAACAAGAGAATTCTGAGTTAAATCAAAGTTACTTTCCCTAGTAACTAGTTACTCTGAAAGTAACGAGTAACTTGAAGTAACTGAGTTACTTTTGATAGAAGAAACTAGTAATGTAACTAAGTTACTAATTTAAAGTAACTTACCCAACACTGCTTATAAGTAAGAAAGCAAGAACAGACGAGGAGAAGCAAAAAACAAGATAATAATGGTGGCACATCAACTTTGATGTGAAACTAAACTTATTAGTTAAGGAAAGTCTGGATGCCAAATTCTGTTTTGTTAATCACCATTGAGTTTCTTAAGTGGGGGATTGTTTAAGAGCATCGAAATGCTTGATTCTCTTCTAGATTTGATCAAACTCACTGTCTGTCTGTGTGTGTGTGTGTGTGTGTGTGTGTGTGTGTGTGCATGTGTGTGTGTGTGTGTGTGTGTGTGTGTGTGCATGCACTCACACAGCATGAGGCTCCTTAAACTTGCCGACCTGTTGGATATGGTACATAAGGTCTCCTCCATTAATATACTCCATGACAAAATACAATCGGTCCTAGGAGCAATAAAGAAGAAGCAGGAGACCAGAAGAGAGGAATAAATTATTCAGAATCACAGTTTACTGACAGGCTGATAATTACACAGTTCAAATTTACACAGTAAACAGACCAAAGCAAACAAGCCATGGAAAGCACTCTGATAACATTATAAAAGATAAGAAGCTGGTCGTGCTTCAAGCTGTCTCACCATGGTTTGGAAGCATGAGTGCAGCTGAGTGAGGAAAGGTGGTTTTCCTGACAGGGCGAGGACTCTCTTCTCCACCATGGTGCACTCCACGTCATCATCTTGGATCACCACGTCTTTTTTCAGGATTTTGATGGCGTACAACTCATCTGTGCCTTTCCTCTCAGCCAGCATCACCTTTGAGGGAGTCAACCAAAGGAAATCAGTGAGTTTTAAAGAGATTTCATTCATGCCATGTTTACATCAGAAACATCACATTTCTACTGACGCGTGCCCCACCTTGCCGAAGCTGCCCTTGCCCAGAACCATGATGAAGTTGAAATCTGAGAGCTTGACGCGGTCCTGATTGCCGTTGCTGTCGTACTTGCACACCGAGGAGGAAGAAGAGGAGTCAGTGGGCTTCCCTGGACCCACTCTCGCTCTCTAGAGAGAGAATTAAAATGGGGAAGGGGGAAGAAGTAGTTTATTAGAGAACAAGAAATAGGCAAGAGCACAAATTAAACCAGTCGTCATTCTCGTCGATTTCTGTGAGTCTTACCTCAAACTTTTGCCGTAGCTCCTCATTACCGTCCTCTCCATCTGGCTGGACAGGAACATTAAAGTATTCTCCTTCCTCCTGGGACAGCATCTTAAACCTAAACCCCAGAATGAAAGCAGAGCATTGCCAGACAAAATCCAGGATTATCACCAGACTATGACAACAAAGCCTCCTAAACATTCACACCCCTGCACGTCCTGCCTGTATCATTTCTAGTTACACCTGTGTAATTTTCTCACCATCCATCTATCCCTTGTTTCTGTAGCTCTGAGATCCCAAAGGACAGTGATCCCATGAAGTCATTCCTGCTGGTCAAATCCCAGTCCCAGACCTCTACTGACAGACGGCGGTCCTTGTCAGTTTCTTTGAGGTTGCTAAAAGGAAAAAAATGGAGGACAGTGAAACGGAAGATAAAGTGCGTTCCTAATATAGCTAAAAATGAAAACCTGAGATCACAGTCCTCTCATCTCTCTCTGTACAAACTTAAAAACAATGCAGCAAATCACAGTTTTTCATACCTTTCCTACCCGAGAATAGCTCGAAAAACAACGAGCACAAACAGGAGGAGGAGAGAGGACTGGGTCACTTGCACGAGCTCCAGTTAGGTTTGCGCATATGTGACTCAAAATGAGGCCAAGTGAGTAACTTTAATCAAAAGGCAAGTTATGTTCAACAAAAAGGTGTCTCACAAAGTGAAGGTCTCGTTCCACGTGGGGTTGAGGGAGCATTTGATGGTCTTTGTCTTCTGCTTGCTCTCACTCTTGGGATCGGGAATCAGCTTGAGCTTGACGTAGGGGTCTGACAGGCCGTTGGGATCCATAGGCACCAGGTTCTTAGCCTCTTTGACTGTGGGGGGGGTTGAGGACATAAATACAAATAAGTGCCAGAAGATCCCAGGATAAAACACACTTTTAGACTGTCCGCAATTTGTCCTTTCCCAAAGTGTTAGCGCAACCCATCCATGTCTAAAGCTTCAGCCTGCCCTAAATAACTCTGGCCACATTAGACAACACTTAACAACAGTTTAGTTTCTGTTCCATAATCAATCCACAGCTGTCTGAAAGGGAGCGCTGGCACGTGGGTGCATGTCCCAGTGGCAATGTGGGTCAATCGTTGGATCATTGATCAACTAATGGACTTTCCGGTTTTAGTCTTAGGCTGGCAGAGAGCTTTGAGATGCACTCAGTGCGCTCGTGTGTGTGGGAGCACTCACTGGTGACGGTGAGAGTGTCGTCAGTGATCTGCGCAGAGATGTGGATGCGTCCTCGCCTTTCCGTGTGATCCGTCCCGCACAGGCTCGGGACGTTGGCGACACATCGCTTGTGGATGTTCATCATACAGTCTGAACAGAGAGAGAGAGACAGGAAAATTGTGCAGGTTGGTTATGAATCACAATCATCACAGTCTGTCTAACATGTGACAGTCTGTGCCCTAAACCCCCCCAAAGTAATTACCGGAAGGCTTTCAGTGCCTTATTGCCAGATTAAAAGAGATTTAGGGCTGCACCCTAACAGACACAGGGGGCTTAAAAAATTAATCAAAAAAAACAAAGAGGTAAATTTGGAGACAGTTAGATAATAAGTAAAAACATGCTGGGTACTTAAAGTAATGAAAACTATTGAACTCTCAGATCCCGGACACCAGACCAAATATCACCCATACTCGTTAGGTCAGAGCAACCAGAGATGTGACCTCACCCAACCCCCAAAACCATCCTATAGTCCCTGACGTATGTAAATAAAACCAGATTCATCCATCAAATCCATAAATCCATACTTTATTCATAGTAGAACACAGAAAAACATCAAATGTACCATTTTAAGAAAAATATACTGGCTCATTATGAATTTGATAGGAGCAGCACTTCTCAATACAGGGGCATGTCTACCACTGTAGCAACAGCAAGTCTGCAAACATCTGAGATCAGAGGATTCTCCAAATCCTTTCAGTTGGTGAACTGGAGGGAGGCAAGTTTAGCACCTGGGCTCCTCTGCTATGGAGCTCTGTAATATGAGGTTTAGCATTGTCTTGGTGAAATATGCAGGGCCTCACCTGTAGAAGATGTCATCTGATGTTGCCTTTCTAGTTGTGCCAGCTGCCAAATTCCATAAACAGTAATGCACTCCAATACAATTAGAGATGCAGGCTTTTTGAACTGAGCACTGATGACAAGCCGGATGGTCTGCAGGATGTGGCGTCCACGTTTTCCAAAATAAATTTCAGACTTCGATTCGTCTGACCACAGAACAGTTTTCCACTTTCCTCAGTCCTTTTTAAATGAACCTTGGCCCAGAGAAAATGCCTGAGGGCCGAAGAGCACCAACACTAAAGCTATGTGTTGTATATACAGGTTGGTCAGAACAGTTTAAAAATTTGTCTTCGGTAATAAAAGGCACAGCTAAACATTAAATCTGGACAGTGAGAGTAGAACACAGTTTAAGCAAAACTCATTATTTTACAGACTAGTAAGTGGGAAACAATTTGATCAATGCAAGAACACAGACAAGTCTAATAACCCATGGTCATTTCTCAGTACGTCCACTAGATGGCAGACATTTCTGATGTACCACATTTTGCTCCACTCTGTTGAATCAGTGGGTGGTGTTGAGGTTCTGAAGGTGGAGAGTGAGAAGTTAATCTCTTGCTCTCTGTAGGTTTTCTTTTCCAGTAACAATAATGTTTCTGTGACCGTGGATTTCAATGTATTATCTCCAACAGGCACTAAACACACCCATGAGAACCATTAATCCATTAACGAGTGTAAACCTTGAAGACTACTTGCGCTTGTCTGCCAACACTTACAGAAATAAGTCTCATCTTCTGTATGATAATTATACATTTACAATTAATGAACAACTCGAGTGTTTCTATGGATTAATAAATAACCAAACCCGCTTGTAAATTATGTCAAATAAGGTACTCTAGTATTTTCATGATGCAAAGTCAAAGCACAATGAGGAAACATCTGCCCACTAAATAATGCTGGCCTGAGTATAGCATTGCAGAGAGGTAACCTACTTCCTCTCCGTGCCAACACAAACAGTTTGTGACACAACTAAAGAAATGGAGGGGGGAAAATATTATGAGCAGCTTGATTATTGTGAAGTATTCATGCAAACTGCAGTCAGTGTTCAGCAGTGGAAGCTTTAACTTTAGCTGTAGCAATATGTGTGTCATTAATGCTGTAAAGCATTAACGACAGAGTGAAGCTTCTGTAGTAGTAAAACTGATCAGGACAGGAAAAGAACTGATAAATCTGATATCAGATCAGATATAATCTAACGAACATCAGTTTCAGCATAAACTTTTATTGTCAAATGAAAAGCTTCTAGATGACAGAAATGTTGATCTTTGCCCGAGTATCCTGTGCTGCACTCTATGCTGCAACAGCATTAGTTTTTTCGCCCGTGCTCATCTACATTGTGAAAAACTGAACACACTGAATTTGCCTTTTTTTTTTTACCACAGAAGTGAAGAAATCTCAAAAACCTGAAACTTGTGGCCAATTCCTCAAGTCTTCCTCTTTCTTTCTTTTTTTTACACCATCTCGTAAATGTGAGAAACAACCAGATTTCATTTTCTAAACGTAGTCTACTTCCATACAAGTATCGAATCACCCAATCACATGGCAGCAAATCAGTGCTCTTAGGCATGCAGACATGGTCTACACGGTCTGCTTAAGTTCAAGCCAAAAATGAGGAAGAAACAAAATTTAAATGTTTCTCAATGAGGCAGGGTTGTTGGTGCAAAACTGACTGGTGTGAGTGTTTTAGAAACTGCTGATATGATGGGATTTTCCCACATAGTCAAAAAAATGAGAAAAAATATCCAGTAAGCGGAAGTTGTCTGGGTGAAAATGCCTTGTTGAGCTCTGAGAGAATGGCCAGACTGCTTTGAGCTGAGAGGAAGGCAACAGTTACTCAAATCCCCACTTGTTACATTCAAGGTATACAGAAGAGCATCTCTGCAGAAGAGCCTCACATTGAAGCAGATTGGCTGCAGCAGCAGAAGACCACACCAGAGGACATTTATGAGTTAAGTACAGAAAACCACGGCTATAGCTAACATGGGTTCACCAAAATAAGACAAGAGAAAATCAGAAAATAAATGTTGTCTGGTCGGATGAGCCCTGATTTCTGCTGCGTTATTCAGATGCTCGGTAGATGAGCATCAATACTCTCATGTCATTATTGACCAGTATCTCTGAGAAATGTTTCCAGCACCTGTGCCACAAAGAATTAAGGCACCTATAAAGGGAAATGGGGGTCCATCTCAGTACTAGCAAGGTTTAAAAAGAGCGTAAAATGCAAGCTTCTAAAGCACAAGGCTTCCTTTCTGAAACACAGGCAGATATTCGTGTACTTACGGTCACATTTCATTCCCTGGTGTATTAGCCCGTACAGGAGGGAGCCACAGTGGTCACAGAAGGTGGGGCTTGAGTAAGTGTGGACCCTAAACTTGTGTTTACTACGAGGATCCTGTAAAGAGGAGACAGAAGATGCTTGAGTACAATTATATTCAAATAACTCAGACTGTTTCGGGTTGTTAAAAGATTTAAAGCTGCAAGGTTAGGTGTTCTCAGTTGTCCTGTTAGTCGCCATTTAAAGCCTGGACTCAGCTAAATTACAAGAAAAGGGGTTCTCAATTTCCTCTAACAGGTTCTTAATCATAATGTGTTTAATTTGCAAACCCACATGGATGCAAAAATAAAGTATATGGACAGCAGAACATTTCAGTCAGTGACTGATGATGAATCATTTTAAACCATGCGATATATCACGGCGCAAAAAAATCATATGATCTCCACTCCCTATGGCAGGGATTAGCCATAAGTAGATGACTTACAGTACTGATTTTCTCCAGAGTAAAGCCTTTAAATGTTTAAATATTTTACGGGAAAACAAAAGAACTAATGTGAGCATGAGAGACCAAGAGATAGAGATGGAAAACTGAGTGAATTTGGAGGATGCACAAAAATAGGTAACAACAGCACTGGTGATATAACAAAAACAAAAAGAGCGGAGTTTGAGATTAATAAACATCAGTGACATGAATTTAAAATTAATTCAAACCCACAAATGGTGTGTGTGTGTGTGCGTGCGTGCGTGAGTGAAAGAGAGTGAGATATTGGGTCATTAACCTGATGCAGCCAGCCAGCACATTCTCCTATACTGACGTGTCTGAATGTGATTTGTGGCTGACATGTCAGCAGGAGTAAGGCTAGGAGGTTAGGGCTGTGTGTGTGTGTGTGTGTGTGTGTGTGTGTGTGTGTGTGTGTGTGTGTGTGTGTGTGTGTGTGTGTGTGTGTGTGTGTGTGTGTGTGTGTGTGTCTGTCTGTTCAGGTTAAATATTTTTTAATGCATGAAGCGGTTCTGCTGTTGAATAATGGTTATTAATAAAATGAGCATGGTCAGCACTGGGTTTTGTTTTGCTAATGTGCTGTTTATTGAACACAAACACACACACACACACACACACACACACACACACACACACACACACACACACACACACACACACACACACACACACACCTGTGCACGAACAGAGGTGTGTGTGTCTGACCTTTGCTTTCAGGTCTGACTAAAAATAAGGAGTAAAGGATCGAATAATCAAGCTGTGTAGATGTTTTATTCGTGCACAAGTGTGGGTGTTTACTTTCTTTATACTTACATCGGAGGCAGGTCCTTTGTCGGCCCCCGGACAGGAGAAGGTGACAAATTCATGACAGCGCTTATGGACCACAAAACAGCACACTGGGGAGAGGGAAAAAAGTGAAAATCAGCTCGGGCTTCTTTGCGGTGCCAAATAAGGCGACACAATAACAACACTGAGATAAATCAATATGTCAATTATGTGGCATTAATTCACTGCAAAAAAAGCTCCTCGTATTTCAGCAGTTCACATGCATTTCTTTCTTGCTTCCAACATCTATAGTTAGTCTTTGCTTCAGTTTAGATGATTTTAAATTTAACCACAGCATGGTGGGAAGTCTAATAATCACGCCCAGTAACATTAAAGCTGCCACAGGAAACTTCCCATGTTAGAAGCTTCAAATGGCAGCAGGCAGTATAGCTGGTGATTTGACTGCTTGTTCCTGCTTGCTGCTTGAAATTATTCAGTGTAGCGACTGAAATAAACAGTTCATACTTGCATCCTTATATAGCACATGGCAGCTAGTAGGAAATAAATCCTGTTAGAGGGAAACTAGAAAGACAAAAAGTGCTTAAGATCTTCTGATCTTCACTCATTGCCGGGTAACGCAATACAAGAATTTGTGTCTTATTTAAAGATAATCATAGAACAAAATGTGAATTTTTGTAACAAAGCTGGTTATTTTCTCAGTCATTAAAATATCAGAAAGTACCCATCACAAACTTATAGTCAAACAAACAGTCCAACCCGACGACGTTTAGTTCACCATCTGAATCTTGTTGGCGGGAAAAGCAGAAATACTTTGTTACTGTACAGCATGCTTATTTAAATGAACACCCCAACATTATACTATTTAAGACTGTGGCTCAGTTGAACACCCTATTAGTCTTATATAGACCAAAAAAAAGAGAGCTATCAATTAACATCCAGAAGCTGGTTGAGTTGGGAGCAAATGACGAGGAACACAGACAAAAATGTCATTTTAAACATCGGTTTACAAGAACAAATCTCTCCTTCAGTTTATGTTATAAAGTTATGGATAGGGATGTCACCAGAACTGGGACTGATGGTACCTTTAGATTTCAAAACACTGAAAGCATTTTAAAATTAAAGCTGGTATATGCACCGAGTAGGATTGTCCACAAAATCTGCACTAACTTATAATAGAAATTACCATCAGATTAAATATTCACTTGCAGCAGAACTGGTACCAACAGTACTGTCATCACCTCAGCCAGCTGACACACAAACGTCACACAGCCCCTCCCCTCACTAGCAGCTGAACTGCTGTTGAAGCATCTTCAGACATCCCGATCTGTGAGGTCAAGAAAGCTCAAGTATTAAACAGCTATTAATATTAACTGCTAGTATTAATAGCTGCATTAGCCGTCTGTTATCATTTTGTTACGGATAACACAATTATTTGTGTCCAAAGTGAGTTACATTTCTCTTAAAGTACCAGACTGAAGCAACAAAAAGTCTACCAGCAGCTAGACAGAAACGGTGGCAGCCTACCTTAATAAATCTATCTGATCAGCAACGAAATATGGGGTCAAGTTACCAGAAGCACAGGAAATAAACAGGGCTGAAAGTCAATACATTTAATCCAACCAATATTGTTTTATCTTTATTTATCCTTTGTCATTCTTTCCATGTGTTATTGTATCCGTAAAATGGTATTGAGTTTGAAATTCTAGCATTGTGACGACCTTCTTGCTCCTCTTGGGGGTTGGAGTGGGATGGGAATTTTTGTTGGGTAGATTTGGAAGTGGAAGTGAGCAATTTTGAGGTATCTGCAGTTTATCTGAATATTTACTTTTCTGACCGCTTTTGACTTTAACACAAACATCTCTGCTTTCTACTACTTGGATTTTCAAAATAAGATCCTTCATTTATAACGTGTTTGTGGGAAGTTGTTTCATGTCACTGCACATCTTCCCTAAAGCAGGCCAATTTCAACCTAAAGATAAGGAATAATAGCACAATGTGCTTATTGCTGATGTAAAAGAAGTCAAGTTGAGGAGGCAAAAAAAAAACAAAAACAACCCAGAGTAAAGAAGCTAAAGTTAAAGGACGAGCTAGAAAAAAATATCCCTGAAAGAGCTGCTTTTCATTTTTATACTTTAAGTTCGTTTCAGCACCTGTGCTTTTTCACTTTTATTCAGTTAAAGAAGTTCAGTCAGTACTTAAAACTCTATCAATATCTTTTAAAATAACTATTAGTGTATCTACTCGAGAGAAAAATGTCTGCCAATTTACCAACTCTGCAGCGCTGGGAATATCTACATTTGCTCTGGACCTAGCTGCTCAAATTTGTTTCGTTTTGTTTTTTCAGTTTGAATTTAGTTATTTGCTTATTAAAAAAACGATTCTCAAGTTAATTTTTGTGTTCTATATTTGGTATCCCTGTTGGTACAATATCGCCACAAATATGAGTGACAGCGAGTCAACACACGCTCATATCCATTCAGTTCAGTTCTATGTTGTTTCGTTGACTTCGTCATTTGCCAGCAGAAGCTAGCAGCAGTGCAAATGAAACAGAGGAGGCAGCAGAGGGAGGTATTGCATGTTGCCACATCAGTAGTTATTGTTAGTCTACTAGTGCTCAAAGTCATTCTTAAGATTTCTCTCTGTTTCTGACGCTCACTCTCAAAATTTTCAGGGAGAGAAACACTACTTTGGACGTTGGTTAGGTTAAACGCTTGCTGTTGGGAAGCTTTTATTATACTTATTTTAACATAACATGTCGTCCTCCGCTCGATTCAATTTCATTTTATACGTCAACTTTATATACACGACGTGTTTTAGGAGGAAAAAGGAGAAAGAAAAACTTCTGTATCTGTATTTGAACGCAGCTATGACTTGAATTAAGCTAGTCCAAATAAAATGAAGAGTAACACTAGAACGCTTCAATTGCATACTAATACCAACAACTGGGTGTTCATATTTATCCATTCATCTCTAACATTTTTTTTTCATTTACAAAGAAAAGTTGCTTACATAAATCCTGATGTTGCCTTATGTATAAAAGAAAGATTCCCAGTCTCAAATTCAAATCAAATTCAAATTCAAATTTTTATTTGTCACGTACACAGTCATACACAGTACGATATGTAGTGAAATGCTTGGACAACTGCTCGTGACCTAAAGAAAACAAAAAAGGAAAAGGCTATGAATAAGAAAGGAAATAAATATGAAAAATTAAAAAGGGTAAATTTAACTAGGAAGGAATAAAATATAAATTAAGGTTAAAAATGAAATAACTGTACAACACAAATTAGAATGAAGGGTAAATTTAACTGGGAAGAATAAGATAAAGATAAATATATAAATTAAAGTTGAAAATAAAATAACTGTACAACAAAATACACAATACACAATATAGAACTATATAAGAATGTATGAAGGAATCTAAATATAAATAAATATATACACAATAACAGCAGCTGTACAAGTATTAACCGGAAATGAAGAATATAGTGACCAGTGTTGTGCAAAAACAAAGTCCAGAAAGTCCAGTGTGTGTGTAAGAACCATATGTGTGGGTCAGTACTGTGTGGTGGTGTGATTGAGAGACCGTATCGCCTGCGGGAAGAAGCTCCTCCTCAGTCTCTCTGTGTTGGTCTTCAGGGAGCGGAATCGCTTTCCTGACCTCAGCAGAGAGAACAGTCTGTTGTTGGGATGGCTGAGGTCCTTCACGATCTTCCTGGCCTTGGTCCAGCACCGCCTGCTGTAGATTGAGTGCAGGTCAGGGAGCTCGGAGCGGATGGTGCGCTCAGCTGACCGCACAACCCTCTGTAGAGCTCGTCTGTCCTGCATGGTGCTGTTCCCGAACCAGGTTAAGATGTTTCCCGCCAGGATGCTCTCTATGGTGCACGAGTAAAAGTTCCTGAGCACCTTGGAGGGCAGTTGGAAGTCTCTCAAGCGTCTGAGGTGGTAGAGACGCTGTTGGGCCTTTTTCACCACGGTGTTGATGTGACAGGACCATGACAGGTCCTG
Source organism: Rhamphochromis sp. 'chilingali' (assembly GCF_963969265.1). Taxonomy (NCBI): domain Eukaryota; kingdom Metazoa; phylum Chordata; class Actinopteri; order Cichliformes; family Cichlidae; genus Rhamphochromis; species Rhamphochromis sp. 'chilingali'. Next base: position 29,905,644 of record NC_137948.1, read on the forward strand.
CGTGATGTGAACTCCGAGGTATTTGAAGCTGTCCACTCTCTCCACTGGGCACTCGTTGATGACGGGGGTCTGGTAGTTCCTCTCCTGCTTAGTGCTGAAGTCCACTATCAGCTCCTTTGTCTTACTGACGTTTAGAAGGAGGTTGTTCCTCTGGCACCAGTTCTCCAGATTCCTAATCTCCTTCAGGTAGGCCGTCTCGTTGTTATCAGAGATCAGGCCCACCACGACGGTGTCGTCAGCAAACTTGATGATGGTGGTGGAGCTGGTAGTGGCCACACAGTCATATGTGTACAAAGAGTACAGCAGGGGGCTCAGAACACACCCCTGGGGGGCTCCAGTGCTGAGAGTGGTGGAGGCTGAGACATGTCCGCCCATCCTTACTGCCTGTGGTCTGCCAGTTAGGAAGTTGGAGATCCACTGACACATAGATGAGCTGAGTCCCAGATGCTCCAGCTTGGTGGTGAGTGTGGAGGGAATTATGGTATTAAATGCAGAGCTGTAGTCTATGAAGAGCATTTTAACATAATTCCCCCTTCTAGTGTCCAAGTGAGTGAGTGATGTGTGGAGGAGATGAGAGATGGCATCGTCTGTGGAACGATTTGGACGGTAAGCGAACTGTAGTGGGTCCAGTGTGTCTGGTAGTGAAGAAATGATGAAGTCTCTGACCAGGCGTTCAAAGCACTTCATCACTACTGAGGTGAGGGCTACAGGGCGATAGTCATTGAGAGAAGCAGGGTGGGGTTTCTTCGGGACAGGAACAATGATGGACTCTTTGAAGCATGTGGGGATCACCGACTGAGATAAAGAGATGTTGAATATCTCAGTGAACACAGGAGCTAGCTGGTATGCGCAGTCTCTTAGGATACGACCTGGGATGCCGTCTGGTCCTGCTGCTTTCCTGGTGTTCACTCTCTTGAAGGCTCTCCTTACTTCATGCTCGGAGATGACGAGCACGTTTCCGGTGCTGGCAGTATCTTCCTGTCTGCAGCCGTTAGCGCTGCTAACACTAGCATTGTTGGAGACCTTAGCTGCAGCCTCGAAGCGAGCATAGAAAGTGTTCAGCTCGTCTGCCAGAGTCACGGCCGCGTTCGTCATACCGGTTGTTGGTGCTTTATAGTCCGTTATTGTCCTTAGTCCCCGCCACAGGCTCCTAGAGTCACTCTGTTGGAGTTGTGACTCTAGTTTCCTCCCGTAGCGCTGCTTCGCCTCTTTCACCGCCCTCCGCACGTTATATGACGCGGCTTTGTACGGGTCCATGTCCCCCGTCATGAGTCCCGTGTTGTAGGCAGCGGTGCGGGATCTCAGAGCGTCGCGGATGGTTTTATCCACCCACGGCTTCTGGTTGGGAAACGTTGTGATAGTCTTTGTCTCCACGGTATCATCCGCTAGTTTCCCGATGAATCCCACAACTGCTTCCGTAAACACGTTGACGTCATCGTCGGAGCTGTTTCTGAACATGCCCCAGTCTGCGTCATCGAGTGCGTCCTGTAACGCGGCCACCGATTGATCCATCCAGCGCGCGACCTTCCTCTGAACCGGAACTTCCTGTTTCAGCCTTTGTTTGTATTTTGGCATGAGGAAGATGGCGGCGTGATCAGATTTGCCAAACGGGGGGCGGGATTGTGCCTTGTAGCCGTCCTTGACCGTAGTGTAGCAGTGGTCCAGTGTCCTTTCACCCCTGGTGGGGCAGGTGATGTGTTGATAAAAGTTCGGCGCTGCGCGTTTGAGGTTGGCGCTATTAAAGTCCCCCGTCACAATAAGCGCAGCGTCCCGGTGTTGTGTCTGGTGCTGTGTGAGTGCCTCATGCAGCTCGCATAAGGCAGTGACCGTGTCCGCTTGTGGTGGAATATAAACGGCACTAACAATGACCGATGTAAATTCCCGAGGTAGATAAAAAGGACGACACATGATGGACAGTAGTTCCAGATTTGGTGTGCAGGAGCGTGTGAGAGGAACAACGTTCGCACTGTTGCACCAGTTGTTGTTCACCATTAAACACACGCCGCCTCCCCTTGACTTCCCCGAGTTCCGTGTCCTGTCCATGCGGTGAACCGAGAAGAACTCGGCCGGCTGGATGGCGTGGTCCGGCACCGCTGGGTTCAGCCATGTCTCGGTGAAGCAGAGGAGATTGCAGTCCCGAATGTCTCTCTGGAACTTTATCCTGGCCCTGAGGTCGTCAAGCTTGTTCTCCAGTGACTGGACGTTGGCGAGCAGGATGCTAGGCAGAGGTGTGCGGTGTGCACGAGCTCTCAGCCTGTTCCTGACGCCGGCTCGCTTCCCTCTAGGCCGCCGCCGCTTCCCTTTGTTCTCCCTCGAGATCTCACTCGGCCAGCTCAGATCCGGAGTTAAAAACTTCGAATTGTGAGTACATTGTATACCAATAGAAACAAGAGTGTCACTGTCATACCTAATGTACCCAATGGTGATGATTTTGCCGATTTAGAAACGCTGAAAACTAACTTAAAAAACAAAGACAAAGAAAAAGTGGTCGGAGCAGTCGTGACGGCAGCCGACCTCACCGGCGCCATCTTCCTCACAGTGGAGATTGCAGTTTGTTAATTATATATACTGTGGCAGATACCCACAGTTAAGGTATAGGTACTGGATTGCAACAGGGGGAAAAAACTATATTGGTGCATCCCTAACAGAAACCCGACACTGTAAGTCTCCCTGGGTCTCACAAATTTCCATCTCCATGAACCAACACTGGGTAAGCTAGCTGCATGTTGCCTCTTTTTCAACATTATGTGCAAATTTAGAACACAGTGTTTGTTTAAAAGCACAAAAAACAAACACAACAAACATGCTGATAATTTGACTAAAAAATAAATAAAAGCAGATTCTACATTGTTATTTATAGTAATGATGAACGCAAACCAATCGCCGTCAACCAAAACTGAGGAGCAAGGCTTGGGGAGCAGATCGCTAATTCAAGTCCACTTTGAAGCAAGAAAAAAAGAGAAGTCTTATCTTACATTTATCTAATTTACTTGATAGTTTCTGGGTTGTGCTAGGACAGAAATAGCAATCAACAGGTGTCAAGTGGCAAACCACACACACACACACACACACACACACACACACACACACACACACACACACACACACACACACACACACACACACACACACACACACACACACGTACTGGGTGTAGGCCTGTGTGGACCAGAAGGTTTTCAATCTGTTTTTGAATGCCAGCACAGATCTAATTAATCTCAGGTCAGTAGGTTTTTTAATCAACCACTGATTCAAAAAAGATTTAAGAAAAAAAACTAAAGCCAAACTAAAGCTCAGAAAAAGAAACATCCACGTTTTTGTCTCATTCTCAGACGCAAGTAAAGAGCAATCACTTTCCACGGATGAAGTAAACAACCGACAGAGAGAGTGGAACAGTTTAGTCTCATCATCAGCACGGTATTTTAAACAAAAACAAAAAATCTTGCACCACCCACTTCCACTTTGAAATGGCTCACAGTGTTATCTAAAAACTGAAATCTGGCATGACAATGGCTCTAACGATCATGAACATGAAAATATTACCTCACTGCAACAAGAGCCAGTTCCTAAAACAGACACACACACAGACACACAAATGCAGGGTGACATTACGCTGTGCTTTAATCTTAATTATTCACCTTCTCATTACATTTGAATGAGGCACAGCGGCAACTGGAGGCACTTTCCACGGGTTTCTAGCAGTTAAGCAACAGAGTGCTCAAGGCCGTGTGTCCGTGTGAGCGTTTCATTAGAGCAGGAGTGAGGCTGGGCCACATCAGTCCGATTTTAAATCAAACAGACACCACAGACACAACAGTAATAGGGATGGGATGAAGACGGCCCTTCTGTTGCCCTGCACAATGCAAATGAGACCACGAGAGGGGAAAAAATAGAAGGCGGCGAGACAGGATAGACAAAAAAAAAAAAAAAAAAGAAAAACGAGTGAAGAAGCGGAAGATGTGGGGTTGCACGTCTGTGTGGACCAATTTGAGTTTTAGATCTCTGGAGTGAGGACACTTTTTCGGAAACCTAGCCCGCTCTGATCGAACAGCTGTTTGACAGTTTAGAGGTCGTTTCAGGGTCCGCGTTAAAATTAGTTTTACCTCTGGGGTTTGATAGCCGGGGTTAGGCATTCGGCTGTGACAGTTGGGGTTAGAGTAAAGGGGTCGGGGAATGTGTTATGCCAACGAGGGTCCTCGCAACGATAGGAGCACAAATGTGTGCGTGTGGGCAGGAAGGGATGGGGGCACAGCTGGGTTTGAGGCAATGTGAGGGGGTGGAAATTCATTTGTGTGTTTGCAGCATGTCAGAAAGACAGAAACAGAGAACTGGAGCGGCAGAAAACAGCGAAGAATGCAGCTGCACTTTAGAGGCTTTTGTTCATAAATCTGCACTGTCACTCACACACATCTGTACGCACACACACAAAAAGGTACACACTACTGAAAGACAGGCTTAGTGACCTGGCGAAGGGGTCTTTGCTCTGTTGCTTAGCAACCAGGCTGAGCCCTAGAGTCGAGTCTACACACGCCGCCCAATTTTATCTGACTGACGGCATCGGCAGCAAACCAGAGTCGATCCAAAAAAGATTCCTGCGAAGGACTGCCAGTTTCTCATCAACAGGAGGAGCGCCGGGAAATTCCTCCATCTTGGATGATTACCAGTACACAAAGCACAGACGGGGACACTCATAATCATCCTTCAGGCCTTAACTTGCATGAATAAAATGAAGCATAAAGATAATGCTGTGCTCCTCGATGGCTCTCTAAAGACTCTGGCTGAAGCTGCGTCCAGAAATAAAGTTATGATCTCCTTAATTTGTGGTTGGGAGTTGGAAATATTTGGATTTTTTGTTTGTGTGTGGGGCCATGACTTAATACCATTTCACCTGTTCCACTAATATCCGTCTACACATACTTCATTGATTAGAGTAGGAAAAAATCATTCATCAGTGTATGTGAATGAGATTAACTGTGCTCCACCTGTTCCATTAGCACCACACAATTTTCATTATTGTGGGTTTAAGGCGCCAACTTTTATGGAGTTTAATCCATGTATGAGATTGATGACGCCGATGACCTGCCTAGGACTGGGCGATATGACCCAAAATTCATATCTCGATATTCTTTAGCTGGATGGCGATAAACGATCTATATCTCGATATTTTTTAAAGCCATAAAGTAAGAAGTTATTAACATACAGCGCAGATGTACAAGAAAAAATTACTCAGAAATAAATTATCAGCATTTATTAAATAATAATGCTCCCCAAGTAATATAAAACAATGTTGTTTTTGTGCATAATAAAAAGCTCACAATTGTGTAGTCAAAATGTAAACTAAAAGACGCTGAGCATAATAACAAAGACAGATTTCACAGCTGCTCTGTTCCCAAGTCCTACTGCCTGACTGACAGCCTGGAGTTTGAAATCTGCTTCGTAACAGGTGCCATTTATGGTCCTTATACACACACAGTACGGTAATATTACGTTGAAGCAGAGTACGTATCACTCCGCGAGGCTCCTCGGTAGCTGTAATGCTCCAACAATCCATCAAGCGGTGCGGCTCCGTAGCTTACCAAAGTCGTACCAAAACATTTTTTGAAAGTTTTCTGAGCGCTGTGTACCACATAAAATCGGTTCGCGGTCAGTAAGCACAACCAGAATTCATACATAAGGCTCACTGTCGATTTTTGGGAAAATGAAAGGATTTTAGGCGTCAGCGCGGTTAGCTCGTTAACGCATTGACGCCGTCCAGCCTCACGCACGGGGCGATCCGCGGTAACAGAGATTTGCCCCGTTAATGCAGCACTTAAATAGTAATCTCCAATTGTTTTCTTTTTACCGACCAGCTCCTCTCTGATAGCTGCCGTATCCATCTTGCCGTTGCATGCAGGTGAAGTGATTGGGGGGGGGGAGTTGTGTTCAGTGAAGGAGAGGCGAGGCAGAGTATCGCAGCGTAGAGACAAAAGTGGACGAAAGAGAGGCAAACTTGCGGCTCCACAAGTATAGTTATAACGTAACGTAGACTAGAGCAGGGCGATATGACAAAAAATATTTATCACAATATACATTTGAAAATTTGCAATAACGATATAACTGATGATATAATTGACACTAGACAAAATACTTTACAACTCCTCAACTTTATTAGTGCAAAAAAACAAAAAAAAAAAAACATCAATGTATTTTCACTTAAACAAGTGAACAACAACAAAAGGCATTTCCAGTGGAAATTGGCCGACATATCCTCAGCATAACCGTGTATAATATCCACAAAACTTAAAAAGAGGTTATACACACACAATACGGTAATATTATGTTGAAGCACAGTACGTATCACTCCGCGAGGCGCCTGCCTACGATAGCTGTAATGCTTCGACAATCCATCAAGCGGTGCGGGTTTGTAGCTTACGAAAGTCACACTAAAACATTTGACAGATTTTCGCCGTGTACGACATAAACTCGTTTCGAGGTCAGTAAACACAACCAGAATTCATACATAAGGCACACGGGATTATAAGGGGCACTGTCGATTTTCAGAAAAATCAAAGGATTGATTTTAAGTGTGCCGTATTTTCCAAACAACACGGTAATAACGACAGCCCACTAGCATGCTCCATCAAAAACAGTGTTTTGTTGTGTATCTGACAGACGAAAGCTAAACCAGTTCCACACCACTGAAGTTGCAGCATTTTTACAAACCAATTCAATTTACAAACCATAAATGTAAAAAAAAAAAGTACATGAATGTAAACATGCCAGATTATAGCCAAAGGCTAATTTCCATCTGTTGTCATTAAACATAAAAAAATATAGAAATAATAATTCATAAAAATTCATCATTCATTCATAATAAAAACTCCATCACCAAACTTACACATACACACCATTCTGTTCCCAAATAAAACATTAAAACTATACAACTTATACATGATCACACACTTGATTTGTCCATAACCAGTTTTTAACCTTTGCCTTAAACAAATTGAGTGTAGAGCATTCTCTAATGAGTTGAGGAAGACTGTTCCACAGATGGCCTCCCTTAACAGAGAGGACGTTCTGCCCAAATGCTGTCCGTCTGTGGGGTATAAACAAGTCTCCTCGGGTTGTAGCTTGAGTTGTCCTGTCTGAGCTTTCTTTATGCCTAATGAACTGCTTTAGTGGTGGTGGAGCAAGGGGGTGTAAGACTTTATATATTAAACACACTCTTTTAAGTTTCACTAAGTTATTGAAGTTCAGTAATTTATGTTTTTTTAACACATGACACAGTGGTGGTGGGAAGTGACTCTTATTTATGTGACTCTTGAAGGATAATGTTGGGTCTAGAATGACCCCAAGATATTTAAATTCTGGAGCTAATTCAAGCTCTGCTCCATCCAGGAATATGTTTGACTGCTTCAAGTTTAAGGGGCGTTTTGAAAAATACATACAGACAGTTTTTGAGGTGTTCAACATTAGGCATGAGTCCTCCAGCCAGCTATGCATTAATGCTAAAGCAGCTGTAAGATCTTTTGCCACCTGCTGGACACTATTTGCTTGCGTATATATAACTGCATCATCTGCATACATTTGAGCAAATATATTTGGACAGACTTCAGGTAAGTTATTGATAAAAAGAGAGAGAACAATAAGGGCCCAAGAACAGATCCTTGAGGAACCCCTGTATCACAGTCTAAATATGGAGATTTAACCCCATCCAACAACACACACTGTTTCCTGTGTGAGAGATATGAGGCAAACCACTGAAGAGCCCGACTGGAGATATTAAACTGAGTCAATCTGGACAACAATATCTGATGGTTTACAGAGTCGAAAGCCTTCTTCAGATCTAAAAATACAGCTCCAACACAGGGACTCTTGTCCAGCAAGCTCCTCAAGTTCTCCACTAGCATACACAGGGCAGTATCTGTGGAGTGATGTGCCCGAAAGCCAAACTGCAATGGATGTAATGAGGGTTGGGTGTTTTCTAGGTGAGCAGTGAGGAGTTTAACCACCCACTTCTCAGCTATTTTAGATACGACCGGGAGTATGCTTATGGGGCGATAATTAGCCATGTCAGTCTTCACACCTGCTTTGAAAATTGGTGTAACTGCAGCAAATTTTCCAATCTGTTGGAACAATGGAATGTTCGAATGACATATTCAAAACATGAGTTGTTGGACGTACAAGCAAATCCATATGTTCCTTTAGGAAATTTGTGTTAATACCATATACATCAAGTGCTTTTGATTGTTTTAAACCTGTAATTAGTTTAGCAACTTCAGTGTCTGAAATATGAGTGATGGTGAACAAATTTTGACAGCATCATTCACACTATCAGAGCATACGACTGAGTCAAAGCTCTGACTGATCTCCTTAACAGATGAAATAAAGAAAGGGTTTAAGTTACTAGCAATAGATAGAGGCTCTCTAACAATAGAGTTATTTACACAAAGATCAATTGTATTTTTACTTTTGTTTGAATGACGGCCTAGTAATTTATTTAAGTGTTGCCAGATAATTTTACCATTACCTTTGGCTCTTTCAATTATATTTATAAAAAATTTTGCTTTGGCCTGTCTCGAACTTCTTGTTACTTTGTTCCGCATTGAAGTAAACCTCTGTCTATCCAGAGTTAGACCTGTTTTCAGGAACTGCTTTAGTAATTGATCTCTTGTTTTCATTAAATTCTTGCACTCTTTGTTTAACCAGGGCAAATTAGATGTTGTCTTTATTTTTTGTCGACCTCTAATGGAGTATGTTGATATAACATCCTTAATGTCAGTGAAGTGACTGCTGCAGAATTGTGGATCATCACTACACAATAAAGGCTCCCAGTTAACTGATGCTAATGCTTCTGCTACATTTTGTCGCTGACTTCTTGGTATGAATTCATAAAAGGATCTCCTATTAGATGAACTTTGAAAGTCATTCTTAACCCGTTATTTTATAAATTTTCTAGAAAATAATATAAAATTGTGGTCTGAAATACCAGTGATAAAATTATAAGATTTAATAATTCGCTCGGGCTTATTACTGAAAACCAGATCTATTTTAGTTTTAGAGTGTCTTGTTATTCTTGTGGGTTGTTCAATGTGTTGAGTAAAGTTCAAAGTCTCAATTATGTCCTTGAGTGTTTTTCTGTCCTTTTCACAGTCCCAGTTGACATTAAAATCTCCCATTACAATTATTTCATTAGACTTATTATTTATAGCATGATATTTAAGTAATATCTGTAGTTGTTCATTAAAAATATTCTTTGCGGAAGGAGGGCGATATAAACAGATCAACGTAAATGACATTTCTGGGGAAAGAGTGATTTTAATAGAAATATGTTCTATTTCGACATCTATTGGTGAACTATGTAAAGAGCAATCCAGGTGTTTTTTTTACATACACAAGTATTCCTCCTCCTCTTGTTCCAATTCTATCCCTTCTGAATACTGTGTACTGTTTCGCCCTTCTCATTGCTTTTTCCGCTTTTTTCCAAAACAAAGGCACTGCACATGGGCGTTTTACCCATATTCTATCGCAATATTTCATTTTCTTATCGTTGCCCAACATTGGGCTCACGGTATGTTCACGGTACCGTATGGGCTATATCATACCGTTCACGGGATGATATAGCCCAGCCCTAACGTGGACTATATCGATATAAACGATATTGTCACATCTCATATCTCTTATAAAAATCTAGCGATATATTTAAAAACTCGATACATCGCCCAGTCCTAATCCAGCCTCTTGATCACCATCAGCTGGGATAGGCTACACTCCTCCCCATCGCCCTGAATTGGATAAGCAGCTAAGAGCATGGGAGGATGGATGATTACATCACATGCCATCTTTCTGTTTCAGTTCAGTGTTTTACATCACATTGGACCCCCGACTCTCGCCCCATCTGTCCTGTCTACATAGGTGACTTTGCAGTAAAGGTCAAAATGCCAGTATGATTTGCATGTGTTGTTCTTTTCTAGCAGATAGTAGCAGTCATCAAAGTCACAGGTCCACTGGGTCTAAGAAACTGAGAGCGACCCTGCACAGAGACACTCTGGTCCAAAAACTTCTTGGTTTAATCAGGTCGAGCAGTGTCTTGTTTTACAGCCGCAGCACTAAGGTCATCTCAGACATCGCAGGAACTGCAGGAGATAATGACGTATTTTGAGGTGAGAACGGAAAGGAAGAAAAAAAAATGAGGTGTTTCTTTTGTGGACAAGTTGAAGTAGTAAGAGGAAACTCAGTGCAAGCTGTTATGATACTCTCCGTTAGGCCCTGCTCAGGTCGGACATATTTTGCATGAGAGTAAATACTCTGGTTTATTTGGGTCATTACAGAGTCTGTTTGCATCACCTTGGGATCAGCACAGGACTGTTTGTTTTCACAGCCACAGTATCACTAATGCAGCTTTCAATCAGCGGCTTAAGACTAGCAGGGCTGTGTCGTTTGTCCACAATAATACCGGTATACATTTTCACATTATAAAAATAAATACATAAGCTGTCATCTTTATAGTTCAAGTGTCATTTAATATTATGATATCATTGCTATAGCAACATTTATATTGTGTACAACAACAAGACAAGCCACTTCTGACCGCCAGACCCGCACTCGCCTCCGATGATCACTTTCCAGTAAAAGTGGCAACGAGTAACTTGTTTCACTACTTAAAGCAGGAAACAAAAAAGCACAATGAAGTACAACCAGGATACAGTGGAGGAGACACTAGCAGCTGGAGACATGCAACCCAAAAGTAAACAAATGGTTCAAATGAACTCGTTAAGACAACGCATGACGGGAAGAGCAAACAGTGCATGGAAATTACGGACTGGTTGACTAAGGATATGATGCCAGTTTAGCGGATTTCTGTGGAAAAGGATCCCCTTAGGCAGCTCGTTAAAAAGCTCGACTCAATTTACAACTTCCCAGATAGGGAAAAATATTTTTCCCTTTTGTTTTCATTATGTGATTAATAAAAGTTTTCTCTTTTTTGAAATCAGAATCAGAATCAGAATACTTTATTGATCCCTGGGGGAAATTATTTTTTGTTACAGTGCTCCATTTTAAACCAACATTAAGACAAGACAGACAATACGCTAACTAAGAATAGTACAATATATACATATATATACATACATACATACATACATACATAAGTCACTTATAAATAAATAGTTGGAAAAGAAACATGTGTAGCTGTAGCAGCAAACAGTGTGTTAAGTGGATGCGTTGTAAATGGAACTGAAGGCAAAGGAAGGAGGGCGGGAAAAAGAAAAGGCTTCAGGAACAAGAGGGGAGGAGTGGGGGCAGAATGAGACAAATTAGTTAAGGAAACTATGGTGCAGCTACAGAAGACTTGCAAGGTTAAGTTGGCTTAGTTCTTGCCAAACTGCTTTTACCTGCTTTGCTTTCACTAGTTTTCCCTGATTATGTAACACTTTTACTTAGAATTTCCACTAACTGTGCTATCTTTGTGCTTTATGCTGTGTCACTGCTACTGCACTGTGCTGCTGCCGGCACTTTGTTTTAATAGATTTACACTCTGAATCAGGGAGTCTGTTATCAATTAATTAAATTAATTTGTAATTTTTTGTGAATAGAAGTCTTTCATTTTGAACCATTAAGACAATGGAGGATGTTGGTGAAGTTCAGAGGACCTCCTCACCTTCAACATTACTTTAGGCAGTTTAAAATAAATTTAAAACTGTTTAATAATTAGTAAAACAATTGTCTAGACTTAAATAAAACCCTTTACACTAAAATTTATTCCCAACTCAAATTTCAAAGGCAGAAAACATCACATATTCCTCATTAGTTTCTTTACATCCTAAACTCATCGCCTACCACTAAACACTGAACAATAATAATCTTCAAAGTGAAGTAAACTCTGTGAACTTTCCTTAGTCAAGCCATTTATAGAAATCAACTTCTCAATCAGTTTCAAAAGTTAACTGTGTTCCAGTCGCTGGCAGTGATTCAGCTACAGCCACGTACAGCAGCCCAAAACAAGGCGATGCCCATCAAACTCTGATAAGGAGACCAGTACCCGATATAATCTCCTTTTCAAAGTGCAGAGGTCAGCGGCATGTGAAGTGACCAGATCAGTGAAAATCTTAAATGTTTTGCTCCAGTTACTTTTTGGTGGAGCAAACATCACTAACGCTGCATCTGCACACGGACCATACAAACACCCCACACAGTGCAGTTCATGGTGTGCATGTTTGAACGTGAATTGGGATTTAAGAGGAATTAAGAGACGTATTTCCGTGTCAGCCACACCATCACTTACATGCAGATTTGTTTACCAAAGCTACAAACAAATCAGGCCCTCCCGGAGTCTAGGGGGAGGCGATAATCGTGCTGAAGATGTTTTTCACGAGGAAAATAACTGCTGCGCTTTCCTCTGTTTAGATATGCACACACAACAAGGTCTAATGTGTATGAGATGCATTTGTGCCAGCATACTGCAGCAGGGTTCAGCTCGAAACGGGTAACAGGGAGTAACCTGCAGCCTTCTGATGCACTGCATATAGTTTTTGTAAACGATGTACTGACCAAAAGCATTTGGAAATTGGACATACTGTAACATAAATACAGAATAAATATACATTTTTAAATTACAGAAATAAATATTCATAGAAAATAATAGCGCAGGATATGTGCAAATTTAAGGTGCAGCAGGAAAATGCAATAAAAAAAAAAAAAAAAAGAATATATCCAAAAGCCTTCTGCAGTTCTTCCCTGCCATCAGAGGAGAACAAGCATGTGTACGTGCTTCAAATGCCTAAAAATATCAGTGTCAGCGCTGACATGTGGCTTCAAATCCTGCTCTCCCAGGAGGAAGTCCTCCACTGAGCCCATTGCGCCACTGTGTCTTACTTCCTACATTGACTTTTTCACAGTATACTGTTCACTTCATCTGGCCTGAAGGAACCTGCGACAGCCGCCAATCACTGCCTAGATTCTCTTAAGCCTGAATATAGAGCCTGGAGGAAGTATGAAGGCTCGTCCTTTCACATCAGTTGTGTCACAATATGCTGAATGGATTACACTTGATATGATTTGTTTGTTTTATTTTCTTTTTTGGCAACAACCTATTAGTTCCTGGGACCGACGAGATACAAGAACCTACTGATGTTCATGTCATTATTATTTCACAGACAAGTTTGAATGTATTAAATCAGAGCAAGGACAGGCATCAACAACACTGCAGCCCTGTTGTCGGCACATACGTTACTGCATTCTTCAAAATCAGTCATGCAGACAAATACAAAAAACATGAAGGAAAAAAAATATCTGATTGAGGTAAGAAAACTTCTTTGTGTATTTACTGTGTGAGTACTTTAAAGTGTGATTACTATAGCATTAACTTTGGTAGGGTTTTCCGGACGAGACCTCAAGGCTAACTTCCACGACAAAAGGGCATCACTTTAATGGGGAAGCTACCAGGAGACCTCACAGCAGGCCTGCTTTCATTAAGAGTTCAGTCACACAGCACTAGACTGCCTCGTAACCACAGGTCGGTATTCTACTACTTCCTGTAAACATGTCTGCCATGAGATTAATCTGAAAGTGGACTAATGTCACTGTCTACAGAGGATAAAGTATTAAAAATATTAATTTAAAAAGTATAAGTGTATAATTGGTTATTTATGACAAATTTCAAATTCAGCAAGTTGTGTTTATTTGAATTGGGGACAATTTTCCTCTGCTACGTATACAGTTGTTAAGTGATGACATTTGAACCCTGCTTTCGGGTCTAAACTATTCTGTGTTTATTAAAGCCTTTGTGTTTTTAACATGTTTTAATGCTTTGCACCTTGTTCATTTTACTCTGAAAAAGCCCCTAAAGTCAGTGATAACTGTCAGCCTCTCTTGGTTGTTATTACCACTGTTAATTTTACAGCTAAATTTTAAAACCTTACATGTAACTACAGCCCAGCCCATGCAGCAGTATATTAATGACCAGTGTTGGTCAAGTTACTTGAAAAAAGTAATCAGTAACTAATTACTGATTACTTCCCCCCCAAAAAGTAATCCCGTTACTTAGTTACTTAGTTACTTTTTAAAAACACGATTTACAACCTGAAGAGGTGATAAAGCGATAGATCTTTCAGCCCAATTCTACTTTTTCTGCATAATCCATCATACAAAATGTAATCAAATGGAAAAGTCTCTTTTTAAAACTTGTTTTATCAGTTTTAATCTTTTAACTTTATGCATCAAGCAAAAATTTAATTATCTGCAACATTCTCTGACTTGAATAAATTAGTTTAACATTTAAACCTATTTTCTGCACATTCCAGCACATAAAATAAAATATTTTTTGTGTTTACACTCACTCTTTCAAATAGATGCAAGTAAAACACAGCAGAAAATAAATAAAGTCAAAGACTCAGCGGTCCTGTTGCTCTATTTTCACCTGTAAAGCAGGACTGCGGTAGGCGGAGGTTTACCCTGGTGCAGGTGTGCCGCGGTCAGTGGAAGAATCCGCGAGTTTCTCTGTGAATTTCCCATTACGTCGTTGTGCACTCGGTGCTTGCTTGGAAGTTTTGGGGGTTTTTTCGCTGTAAAAAGAAGTTTTCTTCCCACGCACGATGGACGCTAATGTTTTTGTCACTTTTTATGGAATCAAACTCAAAGTAAGGTCAGTACTTCCACGCTTTAAACGCTGCACGCTCATACTCTCTCCCACAATCGATATATGATCCATTGTTGATCTGCACACAGCTGTTGTCACTAACGGCGCACTCGCTTACGTCACTGTCGTGAGACATTCTCGCAAAGAATCACGGTTTTAGTAACGCAGTAACGCAGCGTTCCTACGGGAAAGTAACGGCAATCTAATTACCGTTTTTGCAATAGTAATCCCTTACTTTACTCGTTACTTGAAAAAAAGTAATCGCGTTACAAGTAACGCGTTACTGCCCATCTCTGTTAATGACTAACCTCGTATTGGGGATGGATCATCTCAGCTGTTCTCCTGACTGATGTTTCGTCCATTTACAGCATCCTGCAATATGACTGCATTTGTCCCTAACCATTGGGAACCCTCATGTTAACTTTTATCCAGTGGAAAAAAGTTAGCATTCATCCTCCAGCTTCACTGTGTTTATACTGTGCTAACCATATATTATGCTAGCTCTGTCGCTAGCCACCATGTAGCACATCATTATATACCAGCTAGGCCAACTTTAGTAACCCTACAAACGTCACTACTGTTTAGTTTTCTGCCTTCATGTTGGAAGTGATAGCAGAGCTGTACGTTTGAATTTTTCAGCAATCACTCAGTCAGAACATGTGATATCATCTGGATGTTAAACTTAATTGTTACACCTGTAGAGGAGTCACACTGATCATTTTATTAAAGATGAAAGAATTTAGACAGTTTTTAACTCTCAGTAATGCCGCAGTGTTTGTTTGACTTTGGGACCTGCAGCGGAGTTTGGATCCGGAAACGGCCAATGACGTATGACTTAAAGACCGGATACTGCATCTACATGAGGAGTGCAACATGGTAGCCAGACTTATTCATTGTTGTGATGAACAGCAACAGTTCAGCTAGCGTAAGTTAATGGCTATCCAAATGTACCGTAATTATGAACTGCTACTAGATTTTTAGATATTTTTTAGAATTAGTTTAAGTATTATACCCATTGTTTAAATATCAATAAAATGTCTATTTTTATGTTACTTCCATATATGCTCTTCTTTAAAAACACAGATCTGCTTTTACTTCTAAAGACATCTCTGCATTTGGAAAAAAAAAAAAAAAAAGGAAGCAACATGTAGCAATATAACCCTAACTGTATGGAAATGTTAGCCAACTGGAACCCTGCAAACACAAACACAGCGTGCAGTCTGGCGTAAAAAACAAACAAACAAAAATAAATAAATAAATAAATAAATAAATAAATAAATAGAGGAAGGTGGACGCCTTTCATGCTGTAAAACAAAATCTTTGTTTTCTTTGTTCACACATAGATACAGGAATTTTTTTGTAAATTTTCACCATGCAAGGGTGTTTTTAAGAGTCCTTTCCTCAATGGCCTAAAATGCTGTTTACATGTCAGCGATCCCAAAACAAATAGACAGGCCCTTACTGTAAAGCCAGTCTTAACTACAGTTTCAGAAATAGTCAGATTAAAGGAGACTTTCAATCAGAATGTCCCCAAGCTTAGGCGTCTTATATCAAGTCACTTAAACTAGAAGTTCAACGCAAATTGTTGTCAGGCATTCTTCTTATTTATTGATTTATTTACAAATCTCTCCACAAACTCTGAAATTATGTGGAATAACTCACAAGATTTTGGACCAATGACCTTTGGGTGTTATGCAGATGCTGTTTAAACAGAATTTGAATATTTTTTTCCCTGTTTATTCTACAAACTGTCAAAATACACTTTATTAAGTACACCTGTTCAACTGCTTATTAATGCCAACATCAGTTCCCAATCTTGTCAGAACAGGAAACTGAGGCTGCAACATGCCAAGACTCATTAAACTGTGTGATACATTGGAAAATAGCTGCCTGGTCTGATGAGGCTCAACTTTTGCTGCAACATTTAGATGGCAGGGTCAGAAGTCGGCATAAACATCACAAAGCAACAGATCCATGCTGCTCTGTAGCAACGGATAAGGCTGCTGAAGGAGGTGTAATTGTGGGGGGGTAGGTACTTTTTGGCACACTTTGCCACATCATTTAAAGTGCCACAGCCCACCCAAATATTGTTGCTGACCATGTCAATACCTTTATGAGCACAGTGTATCTTCTTATGGTTGCGTCAAGCAAGATAACATGTCATGTCACAAAGCTCTAATCATCTCAAATTGGTTTCTTGAACATGACAGTGAGCTCATGACGGCCTTCACAGTCAGCATGTAGTTGAATCAATAAGGTGAAGAATTAACACAGTTCTGAAGGAAAAAGCTGGGTCCAAGCTGGCACTCGGAAGGTTAGGGGTGCAACAATATTCGTATCGATATTGAACCGTTCAATACAGTGCTTTCGGTTCGGTACGCATATGTATCGAACAATACAAAATTTGTAATTTATTTTATCAACTTTCCTTCTGACGATGCTGTCTGTGTTGAGCGCTCAGTGAATCTGCGTTCGACTACTCCGCCTAGGCTTGACAGTGCAGCCTAGGCGGAGTAGTCGAACGCAGATTCACTGAGCGCTCAACACAGACAGCATCGTCAGAAGGAAGAGCGCAGGGCAAGCTAGCGAGACAGAAGTTAAGCTCTCCTTGCAACATGGACCTCCCCCACCCTCATTCAGATCTGGCGTTTGGAATTATTTTGGTTTTCATGTGACGTATGACCCTGAAGGTAAGCGAGTCATGGACTAAAGTAAAACAGTATGTTGGATGTGCCATGCAATGCTCAATTACATGGGTGGGAACTAGTGTGTTAGCGCAGTTAGCTCGTTAACTTGTTGGCCGTCCAGCCCCATGCACGGGGCGATCGGTAGCTCGTTAACGGAGATTTGCCGTGTTGTGGCGTTAACGTCATTTCAACGAGATTAACCTGAAAGCACTAGTGGGAACACAACGAATATGACTGCACATTTACGCCGACATCATCCTAGTGCAAAGACAAGTGGAAGCAGAAAAAAAACAAGCAAGCATGCTACTAACTTTAGCCGAGTCATTTAGACAGCCGTGAGCACATGATTCTCCTTATATATGTTTAATATGCTGCTGAGAATATAGCCCAGAAGAAGCAGATAGTATAGCTTTTATTTTGGAAAGAGACATTTCTCTGTAATAAACTCTCTTTTCCAAAGATGAGTGATTCTTCAATCAGATACAGGGCTTGCAATATCGCTAGCCCAACGTCCCGGGGCTAGCGATTTTTTCAGTCGGGCTACCAAAATCTATCTCTGCCCTGCCCGTCGGGCTATTGTAGGAAGGAAAAATATATGTCAATGCTTTTGCATTCTTTCGGAAATGTAGCTGGGTAATTATGTCATTGGCATCGGTGAGCCACTGTCAATATGTGACATATTGCAATCGCGTTTGAATTTGCGCTTGTTTTTTTGCTTTCACTTTGCAATCGCGCGAACTGTGTATAGAGAGCGACAGCACTGATCTGTGAGTGATGATAATTTGTGCACCAATTCCTCTGACATCGTCTTATTAATCGTTAGCTTACTATGCAAACATGACAAGTGAAATCTCCCGCAGCTTAAACATGTGAGAGGTTGATCGCGCAGAGAATCGCTGAGCTTATGTGAGTGCGTGTGTAAAAGCAGCAGGATATATATTTTAGTTCTGCTGAGCCAAATAAGACAGGTCAGGGTGAAGAAGTGACAGCCAAAGAAAAGCTTACCACAAAACGGAGAAGTTATGACAAATCAGACTATAAGGCAAAAAGAAAGTGCAGCTTTATGGTTTCATGGACAAAAGAATTTCTGTGGCTGCAATATGACGAGCTAAATAACCAGGGCTGCACATAAGTGGTCCGCAGGTACGCATTCGCTGTCAAAATAAAAAAACACGCACAAGGGTTAGGGTTAAATTTAAAAACTGTACTTTTGAGTTAAAATATATATTTATAATTTTAATAAATGACAAATTAAAAAGGCATGAACATTTTTTTTGTATCGAAAAAATATCGAACCGTGACACCAAAGTATCGAACCGAACCGAACCGTGAATTTTGTGTATCGTTGCACCCCTACGGAAGGTGTACGTAATGAGGTGGCCATTGAGTGCAAGCCTGATTGTTTCTGGTAATGATTCGATTATTGGCTTAGCACTCAAACATCAACATGCAGGAAGGAAAGTTGCAAGTCTAAATAAATACCTTCCATGGAAATTGCTTCAGGGCTGCATTTCAGAAGTAAAAACACTTAAAGGGAACCAGCCTGTCACTTGAGAAAATTTGACTTGTCACAGCAAGAGAGAATAGGTATAAATAATGACACGAGTAATCATGTCATAGATCGTACCACTATCTGGCCCACCATCTCCTGCCAGGGCTTGCTGGGAATGCTTCGACAGAGCTGCAATTTTGCACACCACTGCCTGTGCTTTAAATACTGGGAGCCATTAAAATTGCGATTTAAAAAAGAGGCCTTTTATCATTAAACCAACTACTTCTTCTCCCTTCCCATCTCAGCGACTCATAAATCCCAGCCATAATTTATAACCACTTTGCGGCATTTTAAATTTGTCTAATGTGGTTTTCACTTGTGAAACGTTCCCTCAAATCATGGTACGTTAGCTGAACTGAAAACTGTCCTTAACACAGCCAATCCAACCTCAGTTCAGACACCTGCATCTGACTGCAGCAGGAAACAACAACAGTAACTTCCTCTTTTTTTGCCCGCGGTGCACTCAGGTGTGCACACATATACAAACGAGGACCAGTAAAAGAAAAATGAAAAGCAGGGAAAAGAAAGAAAGAATAGAGATCTTTGAATACCTGCAGAACAGGAATCCAACACGCCCAAAACGGACATAAGATACCTATATCACATGTATGAAACATAGTGTCTCCTGCTGGACACCCCCCTCCGCCCACACTCACGTGCACATACAATCCACCCTGCACGTCAGAACAAGTCCTTACTACACGTATGAAATTCCTTCAAACCAAAACGACAACAGTGTTGTTGACTTGCTGTGTGTGTGTGTGTGTGTGTGTGTGTGTGTGTGTGTGTGTGTGTGTGTGTGTGTGTGTGCACCTCCCATTCGCAATAACCTAATCTACACCCTTCTTCTTTCTCTCTCAGGACTCTTAAAGCACCAGCGTTCACTCTTAACATCTAAACACTTTTCTCTCACCTCAGGTAAAATACAGCAGAGGAAAAAACCCCTTTCTTTTACGCAACTTATATGTAGATTATCTGACTTAATGCCATAACATTCAAATATGATTAAAATGGCTAGTTTTACTTTAAAGTGGGCCCCTTTTAAAGTTTCTTTATTCTCAACACTTTTATATATTTTAAGTTATTTAACCTATAAATTCAACACAGCTACTAAAGGACGTTACAGTGTAACCATTTTGTCAGTGGCTGTTTCCAAAGTCATGAATAAAAGTTCAGCCGATTATTTACAGAAGTTATAGGACCAATCCTCACAAAAAGCAGAAGCTTGTGGTGAGAAATCTTTACAAAAGTTTATTTAGAAATTTCACCACCAGCTCTCACATCTGGTTAAATTCACAGAAAAAACTTCTTTATGGAAGGAAATGATTTTAGCACCTTTAAATGTTTTCCCTTGCCCTCCATTCATTTTCTGAAGCCCCATTCACACATACCTTGACACCTGTGGATGATCCCACTTACCCACAAAAATCAAAGGTTGCTAGGGGAAAATGTGCATTCTGCAACGGGTTGGCAAGTGTTTCCCAGCAGCTGCTAAGTTTAACTGGCTGCAAAGAGGTCTACAGTACAGTGTACTTGCAATTACTTTGGTTGTTAGCAGGTTGCTATGGTTGCCTTCAGTTAGCGTGGATAAAAGCGGTTTGTCGGGAAACACTCGACAACCGCTTGCCCAGAGGCAGTGAAACTGTGAAAAGTGCAACGCAAACTACAAACAGATAGTCACCTTCAAAAGTAAAAGCTGCACCTTTTGAAATACACAGCTTTTACTTTGAAGGTGAATGGTCTCCAAACAACAAGAGGCCACGGCAATCTGCTGACGACCAAAGCAATCACAGGGAGGTTTTTAATGCAAATAATTTTATAGTCGGCCAGCAACTAGTCACCAACCAGTCGAGTAACACACATTTTCACCAGTGCCGGAGGTTCCTAAGAGATTTCCAGGCATGTTTAACTAAGCCCATAACAGCTTATCCAACTAAGAGTGGTGACAGTTTGCCAGTCTATCACAGGGCTAACACAGAGCAAAGGATAACCACACACTCTCACATCCACATCTACACGTATGAGTTACACCTCACAGCAGGTAGGTTCCTGGGTTCAAACCTTTGGGTCTGCT
Organism: Rhamphochromis sp. 'chilingali'; assembly: GCF_963969265.1. NCBI lineage: Eukaryota > Metazoa > Chordata > Actinopteri > Cichliformes > Cichlidae > Rhamphochromis > Rhamphochromis sp. 'chilingali'. Next base: position 29,926,574 of record NC_137948.1, read on the forward strand.
GTGATATTCTTAAAGTTTCCTTGTGCCTACAGGGGTTTCCTCCCACAGCCCAAAGACACGAACTTTAGATTGGGTTGTTCAGAAGCAGTTACTTAAATATGAAGAAGGGTTGCAACTGATTACTGTATCAGTTATTTTACCCATGAATCATTCAGTTGGAAAAGATGAATTTGTTCAGTGAAATATCAAAGCATGACTGAGTGACTGACTGAGGGACTGGTGCGTCACAAAAACCAAATCATCAAATCACAGCGTAAAAACTTAATCACAACATTATTAATGGATAAACAACAAAGTAGCATTTCAGTTTCTAACAAACTGTGCACTGAAAATCTGAAGGACGACTCTCTCTTTTTGTCTTTATATGTGAACTGCAAACAAAGCTTTAGCTGCTGAACTCTACATCTGATTAATATAAAAGCAATACAAAGCTGTAGTACTGCACGGTTTCCAACAACGAATCATCAACTGTGATTGCATCTGCACATCTTTCAGGCTATCGCATTAAAATCTAAACTTGTGCTCACTTCTCAAACTAATTTAGCAATGTTAAGATATCATTAACCAGTAAATAATCAACACAGCACTTCCTGAGAATTCAAGATAATCGTTTGCTTGTTTCTAAAGCTGTCGAACTCTAGAAAGCATCAGCAAAGTGTATATGTAGGCCTACACATCTGAAACAAGAACAGGATGCCAACTAGGCGTTCAGTGTTCACTGGATACTCGAGGTGAATATTTGTTTGATCCAAATTTAATTTACATACTCCATATTTATAGAAGTTTCAATGTGCGGTACAAGCACAGGTCAACTTTTGACCGTGCTTGTTCTTCTGCGTTGTAACTCATACCAACATTTCGATCTGTTCACGTGATCACTTTTACCAAGAACCACCCTGAACAGGAAGAACAGGGTCCCCAAAGACCACACGGCGGGGCTGAAGATGTGCTGTGCTGCTGCTCTGCATGGCAGCGGACTTTCTGAGCACGAGTAAAATTAAAGGTGGGAGGGGCTGATACACAAGCTGCTCTTCAGCCTTTTTGAATGGCAGCAGTTGATTTGGCTAGATAAGGATCACGTGATTTTGACAGGATGTGTTTTTTCTGTGGTGTTTGAGCTTACTTTAACCTTTTCTGTTACCTTTAAGATCACTGTCATATCACACGGGCTAATTCATTCAGAAGCACCGTCTCATACTGCTGTGCTCCTCAGACGCATGCAGCATTATTTTTATTAGATTACAGCTGATTATACGCTGCACAGACACATTTGTCATATTTGTGCACCGCAGGACACCTCAGGCATTTGAAAGCTGTCCTTCCTTCCCGTCATCTTTATCAAACAGCTCTTATGCTTGAGCCGAATTCCTGAGACTAACGGTGCTCTGACATGATGTTTTTTCATCTCATTTATGCAGTGGTTACATCAAATTTAAAATTACTTATAAGTTTTATAAATTAAGCTGGCTTCAACTCAAGCGCTTAAAACTACTCTGACCTGGATCAATGAGAACCTGCCAAGTCAAATTTATTAAATGACTTATTTTTCTTTCACTCATAAATAAAGACATCTCTGTATGTGTGTGTGTTAATGTGTCTGTTAGGGCTGGGCCATATCATACCGTTCACGGTAATACCGGTATAGAAAATGAAATATCGCGATAGAATATGGGTACGGAGCCTACGGAGCATTACAGCTACCGTAGGCAGGAGCCTCGCGGAGTAATACGTACGGTGCTTCAACATAATATTACCGTATTGCGTGTGTGTGTAACCTCTTTCTAAGTTTTGTGGATATTATACATGGTTATGCTGAGGATATGTCGGCCAATTTCCACTGGAAATGCCTTTTGGTTAAACTGTCAGCAAGGAATTTGCATTTGCACTGTTACATTTTTATATAACTTTAATGCAAAAAACAGCTGCTTGTTTAAGTGAAAATACATTGATGGGGTTTTTTTTGCACTAATAAAATTGAGGAGTTGTAAAGTATTTTGTCTAGTGTCAATTATATCGTCAGTTATATCGTTATCGCAAATTTTCAAATCTGTATCGTGATAAATATTTTTGGTCATATCGCCCTGCTCTTCACCTCCCTCTAGAAATGGACTGGCTTTTTAAACCATCATGCACACACTCACACTCCAATGGATGCATCAGATTAAACTTTGGGGGTTCAGTACCTTAAATAGCATCCACAGAACCACCGACCTTTTAATTAGTGGATGCTCTACCTTCTGAGGCACAGCTACATCCAAACTTACAACACCTAGTCCTGTCCAAATATCAACTGAGCTCAACCCCCACTTAGCTTCCAAGATCAGACAGGAACCATTTGGTACTCATTGGTTGCATTTCTGAGGTCAGCGCATTGTCAAATTTGAGCTCATCTCAGTGAGAACCCATCACGTTTTGGCTAAAATCTGATGAGCTGGGATGACCACATGAATGTTTACATTGTCATTTCTGTGAGTGGATTTACTGACATAATGCATTCCCATTACCGGCCTAAACCTTATTCTAACCTCACCGCTAAACCAATCCTCTGACGAGGAGGTGTAAACACACCTCTAAAACCTCCTCACTAGAGTAGTCTAAATTAAATTCAAACAAAATAGTAATGCAATACTTGGCTATGGTTTATGTTTATTGTGCTCTTTCAGTTTCTTGGAGGGCGTCAGGTTAAGCGACGACAAATTCAGTCACTCTCTTGTTGTGTGGCAACCCACAAATGACACGCTCAGCGAGCGCATTCTTACATCTGTCCTCGTTTCAAAGAGCATCACTCTGTGCACGTCTTCATGTGAGGACATCTGACAGCTGCAGTTAGAGAAATAACCCGGACCTCATTCTTTGTAACCCAGCGGGGGTTTTCTCATTTTATTTTTGAACACCAGTAAAAGCAGTTTGGTTTGACATTAGAGAAGCTGGACAGATGAACTGTGCTGATTTTTTGTTTACTTTTTTTAAGTGGTTTAAGTACATTTTATTTTACAGCCCAAGTAACAGCTGAGGAAAAAAGAAACACTTACTCGAGTTATTGCTAAATTTGGCATTAACTTACAGAGCACAGCTCTGGTCTGCATGCACACAAGTGCTGACTGGATAGTTTGTCTGACTGGTTAGCTACTTTTCATATCTTTGATGTTTACTTTCCTCTCAGTCAGAGGCATAAAAGGCTTTCTATATGATTAAGAGTGCTCTGTTTTCACTAAGCTGGTTGAAACTTGCAATAAAACCTTATCTGACAGCAGCTCTACCTGAGAAAGGCTGCAGACAGTCTGTGCTCTCCACATTTTGTGTGTCATCAACTCAGGCTAATTAACCGCACACCAGTCCGTAGTCCAGGCGCCCGTGTGCACTCACTCACCCACATAAAGCGTTAATTTTTTCTACCTCCGGTGCATTTCCTGTATCAGCAGCAGAGCAGTTGAGGAGGGGACTTCAACTTTTTCGCTATTACACAAGAGGCTAACGTGGAAACTCTGGCTGCCTCGTCCTGAGCCGCACATGGATGATCATGACCGAGGCTAAATGACTTGAGGTGGATGTCTGAGAAGGATGGTGAAGAAGAGGAAGTGATACAGAGCGACAACAATCGCCACAGCTGAGCAGCATGCATGTGATTTAGGGGTGTCACCGTGCTGCTGCAAGGACCTGTTTGTGAAACTGCTTTGTGCAGAGGTCCATGTCTAGACACCCACCAACCCACCCACCAGCACCTTGAGTAGCCACCCACCCGCAGCCACACATCACCATCCACCCCCACATGCACAGACACACGCCCACCACCATTTTACAGCTCCAATCAGATGTAAACTTCCTGGTCTGTCTCCCTGCCATCTCTCCTCGGTCAAAACCAGACATCTCAGCTTTCAGTGCTCCGCCGACTCTTCTACTCTTACATCTCACACTGTCTCCTCAGCTCGAGCCTCTTCGGGGAGCTTTCGCACTCTCATTTGTCACTGCTGGCAAGCACCTGCTTTGAGTTTGACACCTGCCTGCCAACACCAACCCGCCATCAACAAAAGAGTCAACAGGTCACCGTTAACAGTGTGCAGACCTGAGGCCCCCGAATATAAGAAACAAACACACACACAGCAACACTCCTTCAGACAGTGAACATCCGTCCACACACCCACAGCCATATGCAGCAGAGGGATTTGTGAATGAGCCGCTGCTCTTACCTTGGCACTGGAATCCCTGCTTCCCAAAGCCCCTGTGGACAGAAAGACAGGGCTGTGAGATTTGGGGAATTCACAAGATATGCATTGGCAGTGACGCGCACGCGCACACACACATATCCAATCACACATGATCTCGCGCGCGCGCGCACACACACACACACACACACATCAGCGGGGCCCTGTGTCTTCAGCAGCATTCCTCCAGTGTCAGAGATGGGTGTCCGGGACGATGCGGTAAAAACACCGAGCAGCAGCAACTGCTCTGCGGCTGCCGACACGCCATCTCTCCCCGACAGGCCCGCGGTGTTGTCGCATTGTGGAGGGGGGTGGGGGGTGTATGGCGCACCGCGTTGTTTTTCATGATAATGAAAGAAACACTGCGGTGTCAGTGTGGACGAAGGCCGATTGAGCCGCAGCAGCAAGTGAATCACCTGTGTCCTTTCCCCTCACACACACACACACACACGCCCGCGCGCACACTCACCAGATGAAGTCCGTGCAGTGGCTGCAGAAGGTTGGCTGCTTGAAGAAGCGCGCGATGAACTTGTGGTTCTTCACCTCGTGCACATTCTTCTGACGGAGGGCTCCCTGACGGGCAAAGCCGCGCGCGCTCTCCGGCACCTCTCCTTCGCTGTTGGGGTCAGCCATCTTAACGAGGAAGCGGCGGCGGTCCGAGAGGAGGAACGAGGGGTGAGGAGAGGGGAGAGAGAGACGCGACGGAGGCGGCGGGGGAGGACGAGTCGCGGTACAGGTGCCGCCTCCTTCTCCTCTTCGCCCCGCTGGCCGCCGCGGTGTCGCTCGTGCTGCCGGTGTTTTTGTCGGTCTGCGTCCAGCTCGCGCTCAAGCTGCTGCAGCTGCTTCTTCCGGCGGGTCCCCGTGCCGCGCGCCTGCTTCCCTCTTCTCACCGATGTGCCGCTGCTTACAACTCTCTCTCTCTCTCTCTCTCTCTCTTCCTCCCTCTCTGTATTTGTGCGTTGACGTGTTGTTTGTGTGGCACACCTCTGAAGCGATCTCTCTCCGTCTATGGCACAACGAGCCCTGCGTTCTTTCACTGTGATGTGACTTCTGGAGACACACGCATCCAAACCAGTCTGAGACGCCAGTTAACAGAAACCAGTGATTGCCCACGAACCCGTGAGTCAGAGGCCCCTGAAGCTCCGATTTCAGAGAGTCCGTCATTATTAGCCAACCTGGTGACCCCGTTTTCTAAAAAAAAAAAAAATCTACCTTTAGTCATAGACTCTTATTTCAAACATATAGAGAGCATTAGAATTTCAAGTTGAACTCGTGCCTCTGTGTCTGAATGAAAACTTACATTTTAAAATATTTTATTGATTATATACCTCTGACTTATTCTGTAAAGTGTAATTAGATGTGTCTGTTGTCATCAGTGTTTTCAGCATTATTAATGTACCTTTTCAGAGTCAGTGTGGACTTTGATAATCAGCACCTATTTGTCAATATATATGTAGACAGAGAGTATGGATTCTGGAAGTGAAAAATGTGCTGTTCCTCTAATCATGTAAAGACTCCTGCAGTGCAAAGTGGAAACCAGGCGGCGGTACAGTGCAGACAGGTAAGCCATACTGTTGTCTCTAGATTACAGACAGGCCCACAGTTTGCTTTCTTTTCCTTTTAGTCTTATCAGATACAGTAAAGCTACTACATAGTCAGAAGCATGAACATTACAAATTGAGTACACAGGACTTTGCGCATTTCTGTGGAGAAACTAAATCAGCAGCTTGTAGAACCATCCTTAGCCTTTACCGTGTTGGTTCAGATCACTGAGGATGTGCAGGAATTTGTTTATGCACAGCTCTATTTCAATCAGGTTGAGGTGTGGACTTTGACTGGACCGTTGCAACACCTTCATTCTTTTCTTTTTCAGCCATTCTGGCATAGATTTTGCTGTTCTGTTTTGGGTCATTGCCCTGTTCAGTAATCCAGTGTGGACCAAGCTTTAGCTGATAAACAGAGCTGTTGGTCTCACATTTGCCCCTAGAGGAGTTCAAGGCCACCTTAATGACTTCAAGCTGCCCAGGTCCTGTGATTGCAAAACAAACCCAAATCATCACCACTCCTCCACCGTGCTCGACAGTTGGTATGATATCCGCCTGTGCTGATATGCCGTGTTTTGCTTTTATCAAACATGGCTTCATGCATTATGGTCAACATCTCCACTTTAGTCTCATATGCTCGAAGGACATTGTTCCACAAGTGTTGTAGTTTGCTCAAGTACAAATTTCTAATCCTAAACCACGCTCCATGTTCTTTTTAGAGAGAAGAGGCTTTCTCCTGGCAACCCTTCCAAACAAGTCATACCTGTTTAGTGTAAATTTAAATGTGCTGTCATGAACTTCACCATTTAACACACTAACTGAGGCCTGAGTTTGAGATGTAGCTCTCTGTGCAACATTCAGTGAAACTGCAAAAAATCTGTGTGAACTCTGAGATTGTTGCTTCTTGATAACACACACCCAAATGCTCTGGACCAGCAAACTTCCCAAATGTGTGCCTGTAGAGATGCTCACACTTCCAAATCAGATTTTTTTTTCATAACTGTATTTTAGGTTATATGCAGTGTTGATCAAGTTACTTGAAAAAAGTCATCAGTAACTAATTACTGATTACTTCCCCAAAAAAGTAATCCTGTTACTTTACTGATTACTTATTTTCAAAAGTAATTAATTACTTAGTTACTTAGTTACTTTTTAAAAACACGATTTACAACCTGAAGAGGTGATAAAGCGATAGATCTTTCAGCCCAATTCTACTTTTTCTGCATAATCCATCATACAAAATGTAATCAAATGGAAAAGTCTCTTTTTAAAACTTGTTTTATCAGTTTTAATCTTTTAACTTTATGCATCAAGCAAACATTTAATTATATGCAACATTCTTTGACTGGAAGAAATTTGTTTAATATTTAAACCTATTTTCTGCATATTCCAGCACATAAGATAAAATATTTTTTGTGTTTACACTCAGTCTTTCAAATAGATGCAAGTAAAACACAGCAGAAAATAAATAAAGTCAAAGACTCGGCGGTCCTGTTGCTCTATTTTCACCTGTAAAGCAGGAGTAGAGTAGGCGGAGGTTTACCCTGGTGCAGGTGTGCCGCAGCGGTCAGTGGAAGAATCCGCGAGTTTCTCTGTGAGTTTCCCATTACGTCGTTGAGCACTCGGTGCTTGTTTAGGGGGTTTTTTCGCTGTAAAAAGTTTTCTTCCCACGCACAACGGACGCTAAAGTTTTTGTCACTTTTTATGGAATCAAACTTAAAGTAAGGTCAGTACTTCCACGCTTTAAACGCTGCACGCTCATACTCTCTCCTGCACTCGATATACGATCCATTGTTGATCTGCACACAGCTGTTGTCACTAACGTCGCACTCGCTTACGTCACTGTCATGAGACATTCTCGCAAAAAAATCACGGTTTTAGTAACGCAGTAACGCAGCGTGCTTACGGGATAGTAACAGTAATCTAATTACCGTTTTTGCGATAGTAATTCCTTACTTTACTCGTTAAAAGTAATCGGATTACAGTAACACATTACTGCCCATCTCTGGTTATATGTATCTGGCAATCTTCTTGTAGAGGAAGCCAGTCAAAATTTATTTTTCAGACATTTTTAGTTTGTGTTTGTTTATTAACAAAACTGCTTTTATTGTCAATTTACATTTTTTTATATGGCTCTACTAATAATAACAATAATAACGATGTTATTAGAATTGCTATTGTTGTTAATTATAATTATTATTAATTACAATTCTTTTGATTATCAGGGAGGAAACATTGCAAACCATCGCATTTGTAAAACTACCGTTGATTGTTTCAGTATTTTTACATTCAAAATAGCTTAAAAGAATTAATCACATATTAGTTTTCTGTCAAGTGACTCACTGATTAATCAAACAATCATTTCAGTGTTAGAGTGCTCATTGATTCCTCGAGAAATAAACACACTGGCAAGTACAAAGCAGGTCTGACGTTTCAGCAGGTTGAGCAGCCGAGGCAAACACAGCCTGTTGCTCCAGGCATCGTTTTTTAAAACTGACAGGCTGTGGTAAAGTCTTGCTTAAGCTTCCGGTGCAGGCTACTGATATGAGGTTGGGATCACGAAGGAAGATAAATGTATTAATACACCCAAATCTCACAAGACTGCCTTTTTTTTTCTGTCCCTGGGAGTTTGCAAGTCGGTTATTTTTGTTAGAGAATTGTAATTGCTTGAATTGAACATCAGTTAAGACACGTCAGCTTAGCTCTACAATAATGTTGTCCTGTTATATTTTTTAAATGGCAGTAGGGAGGCGAGGTTTTTTCAGTGTAAAACCAGGAGAATTCAGAGCTGTATCGGGAGGATTGACCAAAAATGTTTTGTTTTTCTCGTTGTCTTGTTAAACACTAATTAAACCTCTTCAAAGCTTTATTGGATCGGGCTTTCCGGTTATCTGACCAAATACAGAAGTGTCGCCTTCGTGTCCGAATGAGCACCTTAAACACTTTTACAGTAAAGCTACCACGGGTGGGGCCTTTGCAATATTTGAATATAACTTTCCACTTACAACAAGTCAGGATGCATTCCATCAGGTTAATAAAAACTAACACGTGAAATTACAGCATGCAGACCTGCCTCTCGTAAATCTTGAGTCTCTAAAAGACTGTTAGGGAGAACAGCCTCACTGGGGTTAGTCAAAAACTGACTGTTACACTGTGATCTCTGACACAGTTATATATGTTAAACAGGCTTTTTTCTGCACACACAACGACCTGAATATGACAAAACATCATAGGAATAGTTGGTTGCTGGAGGTGCACACAGCAGTCTCCACCATTCATATTTTCCTTATAATATAATATTAATAATAATAATAATAATTTTATCTATAGGCACCTTTCACCCACCTTACAATAACACAAGAACAATAGCAGCAATAAAATATAATAAACATGGCAAAATAAAATTTAGACATGAGGTAAAAAACCAAAAAAAAAACTTTGACTTCAAATTTTACTTCTATTCAAGACATGAAATGTTACTAGAATACAATGTTTTGTGTTGAAGACAGTTGAAGTTACAGCAGTGTTTACCTTTAACTGCATCGTACACAAAAGATCACGCTAACCACTGATAAACAGTGAATTTAACAAGAATATGCTTGTGTAATATTGGGAATATCTGGAAAAACAGGTAAACAGGTGTTGCTGGACCTTGTAGACACTCTGAGGCAAATTTCTGTGTAGTTTAGATACTGGTGTTTATAATGAGTGTTTATGGGATTAAGCTTTCCACCATTAGTCTGTGGTGCAAATGTTCAATAAATTGCTTGAAAAAAATCTAAGGGCTCATTTTTTCAATAACACAAGAACAATAGCAGCAATAGAATATAATAAACATGGCAAAATAAAATTTAGACATGAGGTAAAAAACCAAAAAAAAACCTTTGACTTCTAATTTTACTTCTATTCAAGACATGAAATGTTACTAGAATACAATGTTTTGTGTTGAAGACAGAGCCTTTAATAGATCAGATTAATAACGCTCATCAGTAATGCTCATAATATTAGTAGTGACAACTGCATGTCAAAATGACCCAAAGTTATTTAGTTGCTTCCAGCTGATCATAGAAGTCTTTCTTCTGGGATTATTACATATCTACAGCACCAGAATCCATACACTAACATTTCCAAAGATAGAGAGATGATCTTGCTTTAAATGTGGCTACTGCAACATAAACATTTAAAAATAACTAAAAAGAAACTAAGAAGAAACTGTCCTCAACACAAAAACAGGATCGATCAGACTCTAACAGCCAGATAATGTTCTATACTTCACTCTGTGCAGCTGTTAGAGTGACAAAGGTTATCTGATCGGTTGATTAAAATGTACTAAAATGTGTATGGGTATTCGTCTATATAACTACGAATGGCCACTTCATTAGGTACATCTGTTCATCTGCTCATTAACACAAATATCTAGTCAGCCAATCACGTGGTAGCAAATGTGCTTTTAAGTATGTATACAAAGCGAAGATGACCTGCTTGAAGTACAAACTGAGCATCTGATTGGGGGACAAAGGGGATTTAAGTGACTTTGAATGTGGCGTGGTTGTTGGTGCCAGACAGGCTGGTCTGAATATCTCAGAAAGTGCTGATCTACTGAGTTTTTCAGCCCATAACCATCTCTAGGATTTACAGATAATGGTCTGGAAAAGAGAAAATATCTTGTGAGCTGCAGCTCTCTGGGTGAAAATGCCTTGTGGCAGTCAGAGATTCCAGACTGCTGAAAGGTGAGAGGAAGGCAACAGTAACTCTACCACTGTTACAGCCAAGGTATGCAATAGAGCACCTCTGAATGCACAACATGCCCATCCCTGAAGCAGATGGGCTATAGCAGCAGAAGGCCACACTGGGTCCCACTTTGCCCTCATCAGTCTTGATTTCTGCTGCAACACTGAGATGACAACACGAAAGCATGGATGCATCCTGCCTTGCATCAGTGTTTCAGGTGGTGTGAGGGATACTTAATTGGTACACTCAGTACCAGCTGAGCATTATTTAACACCACAGCCCATCTGAGTGTTGTTACTGACCATGTTGATGCCTTGATCATAGCATACCCTTTTTATACACCATGTCACAAAACTCATATCATCTCAAGGGAATTCAAGGGAATCTTCTTGAACATGACAATGAGTTCATTGTACTCCAAAGTCAGCCAACTGAGCATCTGAGGAGTGTTTCCAGCAACCGCTGAGGTAGGGGGGCCAACCCAGTGCTAGCATGTGTACCCAATAAAGTGGTGAGTGAGTGTACATCTAAAAGACAGAAAGCTATTGCCGCAATGAGAAAATCAGCAATGTTGTATTGCTGAAAAGTGTTTTTATAGTGATTAAAGTAACACACTGAATTAATATTCTGTTATTTGCTACTCATTTGCACAATCCACATGTGATCCATAAAACAAGGTATACAAGTCTATTTAAAGTGTAGGCGGTGGGGTGTTTCCTTTGATTCCTGTTTATATTAAACGCTGTTCCTTCAGTCTCTCTGGAATGGCAGCGTTATGTGTAGGAGGTTATGTGTGAATGACGGAAACCTCTGCCTTTTCTGAATATTTGAACCTGTCATGTTACAGGTTTCATGTGAGAAAATGGGCTAAAAGGTGTCAGTCTGTCACCTTCCCACAACTCAGAGCAGCCATTCCAGCAATCAGTTTTAGCTGCACTGATGGCTTTAATGATTGAATGAAAACAAGAGTCTCAGTTGGCATGACTAAGATGATTGTGCAAAACATTTTTAGCACACTAAAAAAGATCAAAAGATCAGGTCACACTTATCAGTGGCAGATAACCTCACTGGTTGTTTTTCACCTATATTTTCCCCGTCTGCATGTGGTGCATCTCGCTGTTAAAGAAAACTGAAAAACAGTAAAATGCTTTTTATTTCCCATGCCTTTTTTTAAGGTCAATATAATCTAGAGATCTAATTTTAATTACATTTCACTTAAAAAAATGTTTTTAAAATGTTTGTGTATGGAAAATATGTGAGCGTTATGTTTCTAGAGAGAAGTCTGATGGGGAAAAAATCATAAAAGTAGGCAAGAACAAAGCTCGCTGGCAAGTTACAGCAGTGTTTACCTTTAACTGCATCGTACACAAAAGATCACGCTAACCACAGATAAACAGTGAATTTAACAAGAATATGCTTGTGTAATAGTGGGAATATCTGGAAAAACAGGTGTTGCTGGACCTTGTAGACACTGAGGCAAATTTCTGTGTAGTTTAGATACTGGTGTTTATAATGAGTGTTTATGGGATTAAGCTTTCCACCATTAGTCTGTGGTGCAAATGTTCAATAAATTGCTTGAAAAAAATCTAAGGGCTCATTTTTTCTAGGAAATACACAGGCAGTGTTGGAACTGCTGTCCTTTGCAAACTTGTTCAAGCTCTGAACTTGATCCAAATTTCACTCACACTCCCATTTTTCCTTTGAACACCACTTCTGCCAAAACAGAGGTAACAGAGCAGTCAGCAGTCCAGCACTGAACATGGTCGACGGTAGCAGAAGCACAAACAGAAACTGAGATGGCCCTGGCGCGTTGCCTGTTTTCATGCCCGTGCACAAATAATTGAACTCTTTGGAAAGTGGGTGTGAGAGTCTGGGAAACTCAGCCAGGTAGTAAAGTACTTTCACACCATTGTAAACTGAACAACTTGGCAGAAGTTCCACTGTTTTTAAATGATTTTTAGTTTAAAGAACTCCGTAGTGCTGTTTATCTTCGCTGATTTTGCTTTTGTGTTTGTTTTGATCATCCCTAAATCAATAAATTGTGTCAAATTAAAGCCTTGCTTTGTTTCAAAGGTTGATTCATTTTCTGCCAACTCTAGAAATGTTCCAGGACGTTTGTTCACTCTCTACGGAGTGCGAGGCAGATCTCACTGGACACTTTCACCATTTCCACCTGTTCAAGTGCCCATTAATACAAATATCTAATCAGTCAATCACATGGGAGCAACTCTGCATTTAGAGATGTAGAGATAGTCAAGACAAACTGAGTATCGAGGTATGCAAAAGAGCACGTCAATGCACTCACCAGTTGAACTCAACTGATTTGATGGGCTACAGCAGCAGAGGACATTACTGGATGCTACAGCTTTCAGCTAAGAGCAGGAAACTGAGATTAAAGCCAGCGTGAGGTCAGATTTAGGCATAAACAGCATGAAAGCAATTATCCATCTGGTCTTGTATCAACACTTCATCCTGCTGGTGTTGGTGTAAGGATGTTGGTACACTTTGGGCCTCTTACCACCAACTGAGCATCATTTCAGCACCGCAGCATTGCTGTTAACGATGTCCACACCATGACCACACTGCACCAATCAAAGTTTACAGTAAGATAATGCACCATGTAACAAGGTCCAGATCATCTTAATCTCGTTTCTTGAAAGTGACAATGAGTTCACTGTACTCAAATGAGCTCCAGAGTTTCTCAGTTCAACAGAGCCCCTTTGGGGTGTGATGGAACAGGAGATTCACATCATAAAAGTGTAGTTTGACGCTGTCGTGTCTGTATATACCAAAATAAGTAAAGCCCACTTGTTTTGCCTGATATTCTCTGTTTTTTATCAGAATACGATCATTTGATCTCGGGTAAACTGCAGATTATAGTGTGGTCTGTAACATATTAGTAAATGGAGAGATTTTACAGGAAAATAATAGGGTGGCATTCCCAGCATAAAGGTTCATTTAAAAATAACTTAAATAAATAAATAAAAATAATATTTTATAGCTTCATTGGCTGGGCATGTCTGCAGGACCACATAAATAGTTGGGTTGCGGTCACGTGGTTCTGATGACGTGCGGAGGCAGCGCGATTTTTGAGTGGAGGGCGGAAGTAAACATGGAGGACACTGTGGAGAGTCAGGAGAGCAGCTATTGTGCAACTTTAGACCCCGTTTCTCGGGAGAGATATAAACAGATAGTTAAAAAATATATCGGACGTGATCCGTATTCTTTGAAAATGTCCGAATACACCACAGAAGTAAAGGATTTGCCTACTATCGAGGCTGTGGATATCACCAACTACTTGGTCCTCCAGACTTCTTACTACACTAGGCAGCAAATGAAAGCTTTCAAGAGTCTGGAGGCGTACAATTTTTTTGTCAGCGGGTGGGTCCACAACCTTGGAACAAAACGTCTCCGTGATGGATACAGTTTGGTGTTTGCAAGGGTGAGTGTTTGTTCTTATATTGCTTTATCTTAAACACGCTAACAGTTAGCGGTAGCGGCTTTAACGTCAACAAACATGCCACATCCTTAGGACTTCGTTAGAGTGACAGTTGTTTGTTTCAAGGTAAACCATTCTCAGCGGTCTAACGAGACACCTCTGAAGACTTGGGTAATTGCAAAGGAGGATGGAGAAGTGATTGCAGCTCATTGCAATTGTATGGCAGGGTTAGTAGCCTGTTCTCCACTGTCACTAGGCTCAAATCCGGGCTCTCAGCCGTCTGTTGCATATCCAAAATCGCCTCTGCACATCGATGCTGTTCTGCCTTAAGCTTCATTCTTTTCTCTCGTTTGAGAACTGATTCCGATCTGGGTTTTCGTTCGTAGCCGAGATTGACCGTCGGAGCCCAGTCCTCCGACTCTTCGTCATCCAAAGCACTTGGGCAGCCTATAGTCCCAATCAAGTCAATATTAGACTACTAACTTAAAAGCACTAAGTAAACGAGAATTTAACGACAACCTAATGCTAATAAGTTCGTTTGCAAACATAACATTACCTCTGACGAAGTGGTCGCTGCAGACACGGGCATTGGCAGACTCTGCTCCTCCCGACTGTAAACGTAAATTTAAAATCCATTTTTTCCTACGTTTTTCGGTTAGAATTTTCCATTTTTCTCCTCTTCGTTGGGCTATTTTTGGTACCCTAAAATACCGTTTATCAGTTTCTCTGGTCGACCTACTGGAGCATCCGTAAACACAACAGGACATAGGCATTTTGCGTACTGTCTGTCTGTGATTTTGCGCTTATCTTTTTCACTTCCGACCGCCAGTCAAATTTCGCGCTTTACGTCGACGTCACGTCTACGTCAAATGAAACCTAGCTATTGTAGTCTCCCGCCTTCTAGTGGCTCAGTCAAAGAAAAGCAAATTCCACCGGTTTTTGTTTGCGTAACTGTGGGCGAGCTCCTCCCACCAGGCCACAGACTATTGGTTAATACTCTAAGCAAAACCACGTGGTTGGTCAGTGGGTGCTGTCCGTTAAACCTGTACGGAACAGTTTCCACACGCCCGATTGTTGTGTAAGCGTCTCTCCCACCCTTGAACCTGCGGTAAGTATCACCTAGACGAAGCTCAGGCTGTAGTGAATTTGTGAAAAGGGAAAATAACTTTGTGTTTTCCTCAGTCATGCCGACGTCACCTGTTAAAACGAGGATCCCCCTCACCAGCTTTGGACACTTGGTAACAGAGGTGAAGGTAGGAAGGGGGCTTGATCCGGGGATTTCCAGGTGAAATGAAACGGTGCATGCGGTGGAGGGGGATTTAGCTGTAACAGAATGGATATGAAGGGGTTTAAAAGACAAACGGGAGGGGGGGCGGGGGTCTATAATAAACATTAAGGGGGGTCTTAATGTTTAGGTTATCATTTATGTGTTATAGTGTCATCAGTAAGCAGCAACAGCAGTTACCTTTGTCCTGCTTTGTCTTCTTTGATGGATCTGCCCAGTGAATGAAGCACATTTCCACAAGCAGCACAACGTCTTTATTACCTTTGACTTTATTATGTAAGATTGTATTTGGCTGCTATTCTGTACAAGTGAAATTCAACTGAAAGAGGCAGGAAACAGACCAGCTATTAAAAGAATATACAGAGGGCAACAAAAAAGACGGATCCTTAAAACTTGGGCTAAAAACAGTCCATGGAAACTAAAATCATCCAAAAATCCCAGTAAGACTTACATCATACATGCCTGTAACTGTACTACAGACAGATTAAACCATGAATGGGGTTGTGGGGAATTTCCTTAAAGATCAGAATCTGCACCAGGAGGACCCGGGGCCCCACTGCACAAGTGTTAGGTCTGAAATTCGTGTCTGAGGATTTCATCCTGGAACCTAAAAGCAGTCAGGGCACCGCCGGCTAACACGTGGAGGTCTTCTCAGACGCACTGCTAAAAAACGGTCATGCAGGAAGATGTTGCATAATTCAGCTGCATCTGCAGGCTCTTTCACATCTGTCGTATGTGCTCAGTGAGTAAAGAGAATGCAGCACCAGAGGCGCACCTGCCAGCTGTGCTAGGTGAGCTGCACAGAGCAGGTCCCACCGAGTCACAATGGCTTTTGCTTCCTGACTGGACTGATCGATATGCCTGAAGTGTTACTGTGATGATGGATCAGACTAGAGAGTTTGGGGTTTTTTTTAGATTATAAAATAAAGACCTGTTTATTAGCCTCTTAAATGTCAATGTAAATTGTTTATTTATTTATTTGTTTGTTTGTTTGGTGGCATTTATAATTTCTTAGTACCTTCTAGATGCCAGCTCCTCTGATTAATATATTTTAAAAGACTTCTCCTTTAAGTAACAAGGTGCCATTTCCGGCATAGATGTTTATCTAAAAATAAAATATAAATAGACTAAAACATTTAAAATGGTTTCTTTATTTGGCTCAGCATGTATGCAAACATATTATTTAGATGCTAAAATGTTAACTATAAACTTATTTATTCCTTCATTCATTTAATCAATGTTTGCAATCCTTTTGTTTGACCACTTGGGGGCAGCAGTCAATTTTATCTGAACACTTGTGGATCTGCTTTTTAGTCCTACACATATGCATGAAGTACTCTTTGTTACAAGGGAGCAGCCACCCGTATATTTTCATTATATACATGAAGTACACAAGTAAGAATAATATATGCCTTTAACTGTTGGTTTGTGCTGGTGAAAAGTGTCAGTGAGCTTGGGTTAAGGCAGGGATGTCCAACTCCAGGCCTCAAGGGCCGGTGTCCTGCAGGTTTTAAATATCATCCTGGGCCAGCACACCTGAATCAAATGATTAGTTCATTACCAGGCCAATAGAGGACTTCAAGACATGTTGAGGAGGTAATTTAGCAATTTAAATAAGCTGTGTTGGATCAAGGACACATCTAAAACCTGCACGACACCGGCCCTTGAGGCTTGGAGTTGGACACCCCGGGGTTAGGGCTTGCTTCTGTACTGGAGCTGTAATGTGCTCAGTGCTGCCCCCTGTGCTGGCAGTGCAGAAGACACCACTGTGAGGTGGCCGGGCTACTTTTAAACTGTGTAAAAGGGAACCACAGATTCCCGTTGTCATATGATGCGTTATTATTAGTAGTAGTAAAACATAAAATGCTGACTGTAAGCAGTTTCAAAGTTACTAAGCGATTGATTCAAGAGAAAATAAACAGAAGACAGGATGTTTTTCATTTCAGTCTCAGTGATATTGTAGTTCATTCCTTAATGAAAGCTACAATTTAAAAACCATATAGACAAAGTGTTTGAGGTTTTTTTTTTAACTTGTTTGTATATAGATCTAGCTTTATATTCTTTCTTATTGTGTGCCATCTGTAATGTTTGACTCAAATACCCCACAGAACTGGACAGCATAGCGAGCTCCCATCCTCTGTCAAGCTGTCACCCTTAACCCACGAAGTTCAGGAACTGTGGGATATGATGTTTGTTTAATTGTCATGTAAATATTAGGCAAGACTGTTACATTTGGTATTTTTCATTAATAGTAGTACTATACTTGTACATATCAACAGGAGTTTGACTTCAGTTTTCATACACCGGCTCCTTCCAGCTGTAGAGCTGATGCTGGTTTCAGCTGTTGTTGTTTCAGGCTCCGTTTGTCTGTTTGAAGGGGAAGGTGGATATAAGACTACTGTTGTAACCACAAGAAGAAGAAAAACAAAACAAGCTCACTGCTGATTTTCAAAAATTATTTCAGTTGCACTTTTTCAACTTTTATTGACGTGGTTTCACGTATAAGGTTTCAGGAGGAACAAGAGTTTCCTCTCTGCTACGTTAATAATATGAACCATAGCGGCAGGACAAATCAGCAAGATGAAGAGGAGCATTGTGTCCCTCCTCGACCCTGGCTCACTTTATCTAATGTTCGTAATGGGAAACTATTTCCCTCTTCACAAGAATTCTTTCATTTCCTCGTAGTTTACTGTAAACCTGATGTTCTAGATGAATGGTTCCCTTCATGGAAATCAGTGCATGTGACAAACGCCTAATTGTTGTCCCAAGTCTGGGTAATCAGACAGACAACAATAACCGTCCTGACATTTATCAAGCACAGGATTAGTTTGGATGTAAACGACAATCACATAAAGCTCACGGGCTTAAAGTGCTAGTAAAGTATATCTATGTTTTTTGTTTTGTTTTTTTCCTCTCATGCTAGCTGAGTATGAAACACAAACCATGTGATAAAGTAAGCTTTGTTTAGCACAAAGTGCTGCCTGGCTGAAGTCCACTCACCACCGGCTGTAAAACCACAGCTTAGTCGGTTTCACACCTTGGTTTTTCGTATGCATGATGCAAATGAGATGTGGTATGGCAGTTTGCGAGTTTTACAAATGCGGGTTCTCACATTTGTTTGCTTTTTACAGAGCCAAGCTAGCAGTTTCCCTCTTTTTGTGCTAAGATAGCTAACAGTGGCCTGACTGTAGCGTAGCATTCGCTGTTTAGAGTTGTATATATGGATTCTAATTTATAGTTTTAGGAATAAAAGTGATCGATAAAATATGCTGCTTATATTCTGTCACTTTTTTGGAGTCTGTTGACTCCAAAGGTTTGATATTTAATAACTACTGCTTTTAATGTTTTTGCATTGAATTGGTGTAACGAAATAGAACTGTTCAGGCCCTACAGGTTTGGAAATGATGTTCAGGTTGGGCCAGTTTGACTGCAAAGTGAAAATAAGGCACTTTAGGATCATTTTGGTTTGACAACAGTGTAATAACTCACCCCAACAAACCATTCAAGTATGTGGGAGTTTCCATCCTCTCCTCTGCCTAACGATTGTAGTTTTTTGGCCCCTCTGTTGCAGACATCCTTTCTGTCTCCTCTCGATCCTCTCTATTCCTTTGTTTTCACACTCATCTTCTTCTTTCAGCTGCTCCCTTCAGGGTTTGCCATAGTGGATAATCTGCCTTCTGCTCTGTCTGTAGCATCGTCCTCTGTCACACCAAGCCTCTACAGGTCCTCCTTCACTACATCCACGAACCTCCTCTGTGGTCTTCATTTTTGCTTTCTGCCTGACAGCTTCATGTTCAGCATCCTTTGTATATATTTCCTTTTGTGTATGTATGTATGTGTGTATGTGTGTATGTGTGTACATACATGTACATGTACATACATGTACATATGTGATGTAGCATAACTTAAGCAGCAAGGAAGGTGATAAGTAAATAGCATTAGCAGACGATTGAAGTTCTTTTATTTTCCCTTTTACCATAAACAATCAATCAGGCATGCAAAAATCCCACTGGCTTTATACAAGACTTTGCCCATACCTGACCTCGTTAGTCCCTACCATTGAAACAAAATAGGTCAAACCAAATAATACAATTCTAAACAAAGAACAGGAATAAAGTCATGCATGAAACTGACAAACTCATTTACTCAACTAAATAGTTTGTAAAGTAAAACACTTCATACAATATAACTCAAAAGGCTACTTTAAAGAAAACAAACAATACTATACAAAATGAAAAACCCTCCATTTGGTTACACCCAGTGATGCAATCATTGACCTCATGACCCTATATAAACAGGAAGTAGTGGGCGGCCCTTCCCATACACCTGTCTCACATATAGGACCTGAATGCACAACATGGACACCATGGTAAGTATAACCAAACGTGTGTACGTGTGTACGTACATGTGTATGTACGTGTATGTACATACAGGGAGTGCAGAATTATTAGGCAAGTTGTATTTTTGAGGAACCATGTTCTCAATGAACCCAAAAAACTCATTAATATCAAAGCTGAATGTTTTTGGAAGTCGTTTTTAGTTTGTTTTTAGTTTTAGCTATTTTAGGGGGATATCTGTGTGTGCAGATGACTATTACTGTGCATAATTATTAGGCAACTTAACAAAAACAAATATATACCCATTTCAATTATTTATTTTTACCAGTGAAACCAATATAACATCTCCACATTCACAAATATACATTTCTGACATTCAAAAACAAAACAAAAACAAATCAGCGACCAATATAGCCACCTTTCTTTGCAAGGACACTCAAAAGCCTGCCATCCATGGATTCTGTCAGTGTTTTGATCTGTTCACCATCAACATTGCGTGCAGCAGCAACCACAGCCTCCCAGACACTGTTCAGAGAGGTGTACTGTTTTCCTTCCTTGTAAATCTCACATTTGATGATGGACCACAGGTTCTCAATGGGGTTCAGATCAGGTGAACAAGGAGGCCATGTCATTAGTTTTTCTTCTTTTATACCCTTTCTTGCCAGCCACGCTGTGGAGTACTTGGACGCGTGTGATGGAGCATTGTCCTGCATGAAAATCATGTTTTTCTTGAAGGATGCAGACTTCTTCCTGTACCACTGCTTGAAGAAGGTGTCTTCCAGAAACTGGCAGTAGGACTGGGAGTTGAGCTTGACTCCATCCTCAACCCGAAAAGGCCCCACAAGCTCATCTTTGATGATACCAGCCCAAACCAGTACTCCACCTCCATCTTGCTGGAGTCTGAGTCAGACTGGAGCTCTCTGCCCTTTACCAATCCAGCCACGGGCCCATCCATCTGGCCCATCAAGACTCACTCTCATTTCATCAGTCCATAAAACCTTAGAAAAACCAGTCTTGAGATATTTCTTGGCCCAGTCTTGACGTTTCAGCTTGTGTGTCTTGTTCAGTGGTGGTCGTCTTTCAGCCTTTCTTACCTTGGCCATGTCTCTGAGTATTGCACACCTTGTGCTTTTGGGCACTCCAGTGATGTTGCAGCTCTGAAATATGGCCAAACTGGTGGCAAGTGGCATCTTGGCAGCTGCACGCTTGACTTTTCTCAGCATTCAGAGAACTGGTCTCTGAATGCTATTGACACCCTTTTCTCAACGAGAAGTCTGGGCTCGGGAGAGCCTGAGTGCCCTGGAGGGACTTTCCCTGCCGGATACACGATGGACGGGTGGCAGAACTGGAGGGTCGTGTGCCTGGCGGGACTGTCGATCGAGGACGCTGAAGATATCTATCTATTCGGAACCGTGATAACAGGGTTCTTGCTGATCGGAGTTGGCTTAGCCCTGGTTTACCACAGAAATAAGAGAGCGGAACCAGCTGTTCAAACCCCCCCAAGGCTGCCCGCTGGAATCGACGCAACGGGACGAGGCGCGACCTCTCACAACGAACGTAATATGGTTAACACCTTGGAGACGCTTGCATCGGCTGTGAAGGCTCAAAGCAACAACATTGAGCGTATGGGGGGATACATCAGAGAGAGGCCTGCTCAAAATGGGACCCTTGAGCAACAGTTGGAAGACATCGCGGAACGGATCACTGCTGCTGTGAGGTCTCAGAATCAAAAGAACGACAACACCATGGAACAGAAGTTTGATACCATCATGGGGAGGCTCGCGGCTCTCCAACGGGAGATCGAGAGGCCAGTGTCGGAGTGTTAGGGCAGCCTGAAAATTCTCCTGGGCTGCTCGCATGGAAATTTACAAAATCAACATCGAGATTTGATGTGTATGTATGTGTATGTACATACATGTGTATGTACGTGTGTGTGTGTGTGTGTGTGTGTGTGTGTGTGTGTGTATTAGGGGTGCAACGATACACAAAATTCACGGTTCGATATTTTTTCGATACAAAAAAATGTTCATGCCTTTTTAATTTGTCATTTATTAAAATTATAAATATATATTTTAACTCAAAAGTACAGTTTTTAAATTGTATGTTGCTGAAACAAAAAAGTAATAAAAAAAATTAATATATCTCAGGGCTCGCAAAATTTCAAAATCCCTGGTAGCCCTTCGGGCAGGGACTCTTCAGTTTTTGGTAGCCCAAAATAAATTTAAGTAGCCCGAATAAAAAAAGAGAGCAATTTTTTTGATTGATGTTTTGTTTCCTTTACAATATTATACATTAAAGTATAATATTGTATAATTATATAATATTAACTTCTTATCTTGTGCCCGTTTTTTATTTTGACAGCGAATGCGCACCTGCGGACCACTTATGTGCAGCCCTGGTTATTTAGCTCGTCATATCGCAGCCACAGAAATTCTTTTGTCCATGAAACCATAAAGCTGCACTTTCTTTTTGCCTTATAGTCTGATTTTTCATAACTTTTCCGTTTTGTGGTAAGCTTTTCTTTGGCTGTCACTTCTTCACCCTGACCTGTCTTATTTGGCTCAGCAGAACTAAAATATATATCCTGCTGCTTTTACACACACACTCACATAACGCTCAGCGATTCTCTGCGCGATCAACCTCTCACATGTTTAAGCTGCGGGAGATTTCACTTGTCATGTTTGCATAGTAAGCTAACGATTGATAAGACGATGTCAGAGGAATTGGTGCACAAATTATCATCAGTCACCAATCAGTGCTGTCGCTCTCTATACACAGTTCGCGCGATTGCAAAGTGAAAGCAAAAAACAAGCGCAAATTCAAACGTGATTTCAATATGTCACATATTGACAGTGGCTCGCCGATGCCAATGACATAATTACCCAGCTACATTTCCGAAAGAATGCAAAAGCATTGACATATATATTTCCTTCCTACGACAGGCCGATGGGCAGGGCAGAGATAGATTTTGGTAGCCCAACTGGAAAAATCGCTAGCCCCGGGACGTCGGGCTAGCGATTTTTGCGAGCCCTGTATCTGATTGAGGAGTCACTCATCTTTGGAAAAGAGAGTTTATTACAGAGAAATGGCTCTTTCCAAAATAAAAGCTATACTATACGCTTCTTCTGGGCTATATTCTCAGCAGCATATTAAATATATCAGGTCCCCATAAGGAGAATCATGTGCTCACGGCTGTCTAAATGACTCGGGTAAAGTTTGTAGCATGCGTGCTTGTTGTTTTTGTCTGCTTCCACTTGTCTTTGCACTAGGATGATGTCGGTGTAAATGTGCAGTCATATTCGTTGTGTTCCCACTAGTGCTGTCAGCGTTAATCTCGTTGAAATGACGTTAACTCCACAACACTGCAAAACTCAGTTAACGAGCTACCGCGGATCGCCCCGTGCGTGGGGCTAGACTGCCAACACGTTAACGAGCTAACTGCGCTAACACACTAGTTCCCACCCATGTAATTGAGCATTGCGTGGCACATCCAACATACTGTTTTACTTTAGTCCATGACTCGCTTACCTTCAGGGTCATACGTCACATGAAAACCAAAATAATTCCAAACGCCAGATCTGAATGAGGGTGGGGGAGGTTCAATTTTCCATGTTGCAAGGAGAGCTTAACTTCTGTCTCGCTAGCTTGCCCTGCCCTCAGTGAATCTGCGTTCGACTACTCCGCCTAGGCTGCACTGTCGAGCGCAGATCCGCTGAGCGCTCAACACAGACAGCATCGTCAGAAGGAAAGTTGATAAAATAAATTAAAAATTTTGTATTGTTCATACATATGCGCACCGAACCGAAAGCACAGTACCGAACGGTTCAATTTCGATACGAGTATTGTTGCACCCCTAATATAAATAAATAAATATATATATATATATATATACACACACACACACACACACACACACACACACACACACACACACACACACACACACAAAACATATTAAGGATTGTACATTAACATAAAATTGTTATACACACACATATGAAGAGAGAGAGAGTATGCATTGTATGCAAACGGCTACCAAACAGCCATCATAATTCATCATACAATGAGAACAGGACAAATCAACAATTGACAATGACTAATTAATATTAAAATCTGTAACGTAATGTATTGTTTGGCGTTTAGTCTGTTACTGTTGCTATTTTTACCATTTCTTCTGTAACTCACATAATTTCCTTAGGGATTAATAAAGTATTCTGATTCTGCTTGTTTCAGGATGACCTGCCATTATCCAATGACACATCTGCTTACCTGCATCTTTTGCTCGTTTCTCCTCCTCTTCTTTTCTCTTTTTCTAAACTGATGACCTGATGGCTTTGAACTTTTCTTGTCCATCTTCCATTGGTTTTAATTTTGCACTCCAGTATGAACACCCACCTCAACCCAAGGATCACCACAACATCACAGATTCACTTTGTCTAGGGTGCATTTCTGATATTTCACACAAACCAGGATTCAAATCATGAATACATAATGGGCTTGGATTTACAACATTATAAATGAAATGTGCTCTATTTGGAAACAGCAAGCCCCCCCCCCCCCCCCCCCCCCTTTCAACGGCATGTGTGTGAGACTTTAAATCATCAAACTGTAAATTTTAAATTGTTATTGATCCCTTTACCCCTGGTCCTAAAGTGTATATTTATTTTCTTACTCTTCTTACATATATTTTTTGCTTGCTTGCACTGCTGTAACTGGAGCCTTGTCGTGTCTCGTCTCTCTATATCAGGGGTCCCCAATCCCAGTCCACGAGGGCCGGTGTCCCTGCAGGTTTCAGATCTCAACCTGGGTCAACACACCTGAATCACATGATTAGTTCATTACCAGACCTCTGGAGAACTGAAGACATGTTGAGAAGGTAATTTATCCATTTAAATCAGCTGTGATGGATCAAGGACACATCTAAAACCTGCAGGGACACCGGCCCTCGTGGACTGGGATTG
Organism: Rhamphochromis sp. 'chilingali'; assembly: GCF_963969265.1. Taxonomy (NCBI): domain Eukaryota; kingdom Metazoa; phylum Chordata; class Actinopteri; order Cichliformes; family Cichlidae; genus Rhamphochromis; species Rhamphochromis sp. 'chilingali'. The sequence goes on from NC_137948.1 coordinate 29,951,073, forward strand.
GGGACCCCTGCTCTATATACTGGACTGTATGTAGCGGAGATGACAAAGTTACTTTGACTTCAGCAGCAAGCAGGCGCACCGAGGGCTCTCGCGCTCACTTTTCGTGTATAGAATTTCGAAAAAACATTGGTGCAAATTATAAATCTGTATTATAATGTCTGGTGTTTTCTTGTTTGTTGGTTTATTTTTATTTTGTTTTACTTTGCGAGTTGGTTATTAGATGCTGCTCCAGCCGGTCAGAAAATCCCTCGCCGCCCCGCCCTCTCCTCACTGCGCCGCAAGCAGCAGGCGCACCTCGCAAACGAAGGGCGTCCTTACTCCCAGCAAATGGGTGATAGAAAACCGATCGGTGCCTATGCCATTCCCAATGTGCGCTGGTTGACGTCGGGGGAGCATGAGTACAAGCTTTTTTTTTTTTTTTTTTTTTTTTTTTTGTTTGGCCGATGCCGTGATGCCGCCCCCCACCACGATGCCGCCCCGGGCAACCGCCCGTGTCGCCCATATCTAAAACCGCTACTGTGTACTACTATGCTGCTTTCCTTTTTTTCTTTTTTGTCTCTATTCTGAATGTGATTGTTGCACTTTGTACCAAACTATTTTAAAGCTTTCTTTACTTAATATTTTTGCAGATTACTTAAATTACAATTGATCAAAGTACAATATTTAAGCAATTAAAGTCTTTGACGGCTTTAACAATAAAGAGATATACACATCAAAAAATCAATAATTATATTCCAGTAACATCATGTATATTACTCAAGTGTCATTACATATGTGAATGATTGTAACTTTTACTTAGGTAAAACGTCTAATTACTTTTTTACCCTCAAAAGTCAACAAGATTATGTTTAAATTGTTATTCAGGTCCGCTTTTCACATAATAACTCTGCATTAGGACTCAGGGCTGCATATGAGCTTGAACTTGCTCCCCTCCCCCATTTGCCACCCAATTTTTAAAAATCATTTAAACACCCCTGATATCCTCTTTGCTTCCTCTGCAAATGTCCAAACCATCTCAACCTTGCCTCTATAGTTATGTCTCCAAACGGCTCGACCTGAGCTGTCCCTCTAATATGCTCATTTATAAGGTCCAATGTCCATATAATGTCTATATAATGTTAATTCTTGTTGATCCCAGTGAAAATCTTATCTTTAGCTTGGCTTCCTGTTTTTTTGTGGGTGTTACCATCTCCAAACCATAGTTCACAGTTGATCTCACATCCCGTCTTGTAAACCTTCCTTTCCCTTTCTTGCTTTCCCTTTCACTCTTGCCATTGTTTTCAACCCCACTTCTGCATCTGTCTCGTCTTTATCAGCATGCCTCTTTCACCCTCTCCTTTTCATTTCTTATTTAGTGAACCTGAGCTCCTGTGTATTTGTGCCCACTAGCATACACCGACACGATTGGTAAAAAAAAAACTCAATAGGGGGAAAAAAAGGCATGTGACACATGCAGCAATCAAATATATTAACAATATAAATCATTTTAATAAAAGGAATCATCACAATACATTTCAAAGGGTGTCCCACTTTAACTGAAATGAATGACCCATTTTATCTAATACATTACGGTAAACTGGGCCAGGAGGTAAAGAGATTTCTCTTCATTTTACAAAATTTTATCTGAGAGAGATCCTCATAACAAGGGTTGTGAATTTAGAGATGTCTCTTTGCTTGTTATTGATTTATTAACCTTATTAACAAGTGAGATTTCATATGTTCGTTCGCTTGTCATCTGACAGTTTCAAAACGAGGTGTTCCCCTTAGGAACCTCAGACCAAATAAGATCAAATGCTAAATATCAGGTAGTGTTTTAGCACCAGTTTAAAATGTCTTGCAGTCAGTCACCAGCTGTTAACCTTTAAAGAGATGAGATGCTAAGATCCTAAAATAACCCACGTTACCTACAGGCCCAATTTTCACCCAGAGCAACCACCTTTTTTTTCCACTGCTCAACAGACAAAAAAGTAGCAGTTAAAAAAATGTAATAATTGAAATTTGTAGACTTGAGAAATGTTATTAGCTTGTTTATTAAGGGAAAACGCTTAGGATGTTGCTACAGAGTTTAATGCTAATGGATGTGGAAGCTGAGCTAGGGTCACATAGTACAGGTTCACGACCAAATCAGCTTCATCAAATTCAGACGGTATGCTGGGTGTGATCTCAATTACTAGTAACCAGTGTTGGCTAAGTTACTTTAAATTAGTAACTTAGTTACATTACTAGTTACTTCTATCAAAAGTAACTCAGTTACTTCAAGTTACTCGTTACTTTCAGAGTAACTAGTTACTAGGGAAAGTAACTTTGGTTTAACTCAGAATTCTCTTGTTAATGTGTTGCTTCCGTAACTGGATACCCAGCAAGATTGCCAGTCTTCTAGCTTGCTTACTTGCCACAAGTGCACTGTGCCACCTACCAATAGAAAGGAAAAAATAATGTGCACATTTCCACGAGAGAAATCCCACGCCTGATTTTATCCTAGCCTGCTTTTTACATCCAACACAAAAACTGCAGTCGTGGTGCTTTCGATTGTACTCAGAACTCGGAAATTCTGCCTTCTGAATAGGAAGATGTAGGTAACACCAGACTGCAGATGAGCTGCATACAGGGCTGGACTGGGACAAAAAAATCGTCCCGGGCATTTTGACTAGAGGCCGGCCCACCATTATAGGAAAAATCATAAAGCCTTTGAATGAAAACAAACACTGCTGTGACAGTGATGTACACTGTTCTGATGGTATATATGTATCAATCTATCAGTCGTTTGTTGTAAGACTCAGATAATTATTTTTTTAAAAGTGAGACATTTTAAATGAGAATAAGAAAGTATTTCCTTGTGCCCCCCTCTCCCTTTTAATGCCCTACATGGACCCCTGGCAACACTTTGCTAGACCCGCCCCTGCACAGTTACCAGCTGTCAGCTACTTAGAAAAGGATCCTGGTGTTATTTGTCTCTCAGAAACAGTTCATAACTTCCCTTCAACTCATTCATGTCACCTAAAAGGTAAACCTGTTTCTCCATCACCTGTTCAGCTCTGATGATTCAATAAGGACGTCTCCTGGTTTCATCTTCATGTTTCCCTCTCACCAGATAACCAAACCGATATCATGACCAGCAGGTTTTACAGCTGTGGCTCCAGCAAACATCAGCTGATACTAGAAATTAATATTAAATAAATTCTAACAACAGCTGATCAAGCTTAAACGTGCTGCTGTTGTTTAGCGCGACATCCGCTGGTTTCCTCTTTCTGGCGCAAAGTGGGCGATAAACAAACAAGAGAGAAAAGCCGATCAGCTGATCATTGATCAGTTTCATGATTGAAGTACAAACAGGAGAGGGAGGGGGAGAGGATGAGAGAAGAAGAGGCAGCTGTGCAGCGTAAACACAGAATAACTCCAGCTTTGTGCCTTTTTCATTGTAGCTGAAGTCCGGGACAAACTGTTCCTTTTCACCTCAGTAAGAAACGCGTAATATTTTCTCTGAATACGAGACGATTCCGTTTTTTACAGGACGGTTGGCAACTCTAATAATTAACCTTATGAACAAAATAAAGTTCAACATCAGTAACATAGCACCCACCCAGCTGTATAGAAACTCCGTCATGCTAGCTAGCACGCAGTACGAAAAATTCAGCATAACAAAAATAAACTCCACCTAAACTTGGTTCATATCTGACCCAGATGGACTGCAGGTCATAACTTCTTACCTGAAGTTCAGTTCAACTGACACTCACAGACCAGCGGCCACTTCGGGTCTCTCCTCTTGCCTCCCTTTTCCTTCATCCACCTGCTGGCCTCCACCACTTGCTAATGTTATTGAATCTGTGGAAGCTCCGCGATAGCCACCACAGGAAGTAACGAATAACGAGCCTATCTAAATCCCAGTAACGAGTAACGCGTTCCCGGTTTTGGCATAATAACTAGTTACTGTGCTCTTACCACAATAATAACGTAGTTACTGTAACGCGTTACTTAATAACGCGTTAGTCCCAACACTGCTAGTAACAAGTGTGCAATCCCACTGTTGCTTTATCACGCTACTCACAGAAAAACGTGCCTCTACATGCAAAGGTATGCACGTTCCACATCATCTATTTCTAAAATAAATTGCTTAATTTCTTCATAAAGTTTTCATATTGCAGCTTTTATTAGGTTACATGAAAAAACACAATAATAATTCCTTAATTAAAAAACGCAGAGTGCGCTTACTCAAGCTTTGTTATTGGGTTTTCCTTTTGTTTATTTTCCGTAAGTCTGTTCATCATTTAATCTGGTGCTTTCACATTCGTTCTGACTGGGTTTGCATAATTCTGAGGGCATTCATCATGTGCTTCTATTGTATGTGTTTGTTTGCTAGCTTTTATTTTCTGTTTTCTTCATCTTTCATTTTATATCTTTCAATGCACGTTTTTTTAAAAACGTCTTGGAAATGTGTCAAAAAATATCACAGATCTGATCTCAGCACTTCCTCTTACTGTTTCTGTGTTTTAGAGACAGCTGTTTGGCATTGAGGCCCCTTCTTCTGTGGAACTGACGGGTTGGAGGAAATACTTTAATAGCTACACTCTGCAGGGTCGCAGAAATGTACTTAACCAGCACACACTTTTATACACACGCACACATCTTTATAGAGATATTACACACAGGCGCGCCGACTCCTCACAATCCCAAATGTTTCCTTCTCTTCTCTGCAGTGTGTCTTGGCTACTTATGGGATCTTTGCAGTAACGGCAGCTGCCTACTTGGTGCTTAGACAGAAGAAAAAAGAAAACCAGACATCCACCTCCTCGGCCTGAGAGGCTAATGTCTTGCAGTCATGCCTTTTCTCTGTGATGCGAGCGGTACTGCACCTTCAAATGTGTCAGCTGCAAGTTACAGAGTGTTAATAAATACTTTGTCCGTGCTTGTCTGATCATTATTCATTGATATAATGAACAATCTGTCTGCTGCTGCAGAAACGGCAACAAAATCCGTAATTTTCTTATCCGTTTATTACCATTAAAGCAGCATGTTTTTCTCTATAAGAGATATAAAATAAGAAGAATGGCTGCACATTTTTCACAGTTTGATTCATGAATGCATTCACGTTCATGACTTTGCTTGTAATCCTTTTTGAATTCTTGGCTGCAGGTTGATTGACGAGGTAGTCGGTTAACCTGCAGTCTATTGACATGCTTGACATGACATGGAACTAATTGCAGCCCTTTGACTATGCACTTAAGCATAGTTAAGCATTGTTACGCAAAGCTGACAGAACAAAAAGGAAACAAGAGTCTTACCTGAGATCTTACACGCAGGCACCTGTGCTGCTTCTGCTGCTCCTGCTGCTGCATCACTGAGGTTTACACTTACTTTACACCACCGGGCTTTGTAAAGCATGATGTCCACAGGTATGTGTGAGCCTTTCTTTCATTTTGTTATAAATATAAACTAAACTTGTATATAAACTGAAATATATCCACAAAAATTTTTTTTTAAAGCAAACAGCGCTGTAGTAGTAAAACCATCAACCCATCCGTGATGCGGATGTTTGTTTTATAATCGGTATTGGTGTATTTTTCATGCAGCTGTAACATTTTTAAATAAATATAGTTATTTGCATTCAAACCAATCTCAAATTCAGTGTGCGTACTCGCTACGCACACACACACACACACACACACACACACACACAGGCTCTGCTGTGAGATCACATGATTTCAAGGAATCTGCGAGCTGAAGTGAAAGCGAAAGTGCGGTCGCGAACACCTGAATCAACGGTTTGAAGCGCGCATGCGCGTTTGAGCGAAAGAAGGAGCGCGTACGTTCTCTGAAAACGAAATCATCTTTTTTATCAAACGAGTTGCGACTTTCTGGGGGCGAGAAGCCGACTGTAGCTCACTGCTGAGACACGTAAGTAGGCTTAATTATTCCTTTAGCTCACATTGTCGCTGAAGCTTGAGGCGGACCGCTGTTGAAGGAATCCAAGAAAGCTGAAAAAGAAAAGTGTCATTTTCTCATTAAGTGTGGGAACTTGTGACAAGCTTTTCCAATTTCTTTAAAACACATCAGCGTGACGGAGGTAGCTGAACTCCACCTTCAAAAATCCCCCCACCTTAAGTAAATCTGTTGTATAGCACAGAATTTTGCAGCTGAATCTGTGGAGGATGTTTGGCCACATTTGAGCTTTTTCTAAACACTTTTGCAGCTCTTTGCAGTTTTAACTCGTCCTGCTGGTTTTACTGTTATTTCCGAGCTCCAGCACTCTGTGTGAAATGCCACCGTGTCTCTGATTTAAGGTGTGAGTCATAAATGCTCTCCTCTTGGGCTAAAGTAACGCCGTGTCATTGCCCTGCTCCACTGCTTAATATCTGGGCGTGTGAACCTATGAATTAAAACCTTAAAATCGTTGTCACTGGTTCTTTTAAATATATATAGATATATATAATATGTCTGTGTGTGTGTGTGTGTGTGTGTGTGTGTGTGTGTGTGTGTGTGTGTGTGTGAGAGAGAGAGATAATGATAGACTTTTACGTCATTGTGAGACAAAACTGTTATGTTAGCTGATAAAATGCAGCTGTAAGCTCATTGCAAACACTGACACTAGAAAAAATGAAGTTATTATAACTCAGTGTAATATTTATAAACATTGACAATAAAAAAGGGAAAATAAAATTAATTTGAACTGTTAAAATATATACATTCTCTACTCACTGCTTGGTACACACTGTACTCCTTAGAAAGTATTGATCAGCATCAAGTATTTGCATTTTATTCTTTATTGTAATGTAATTTTTTATTTGCTTATCTTAAATTTGAAACACAAAAATCTGTACAGGACGGTTAAAATGTTTTCATTGCTTTTGTTTTAAATGAAAAGCAGAAAATGTCACCACTAATCTGCTTACCTCACACTTCAGAGGAAATTAAGTCTTTTTATACACCTTTTTAGTCTCGCTTGATTGAGAAAGTGAAAGCGTTCTTCTGTCATCAGTTGTGTTGTAGCTGCCCTTACTGGTGGTTTGTAACACACAAACATGTGGTTTACTGTCAGCCGCACACCCTTTAAGTCTGGATTGGGCACCCATGCTGGGAGCGTGTGCCATGACAGTGTGCGTTACGCTATATAAAGCCAGGGCGTGTTTCAAACATCAGCTGTGCGCTCATCAGGAGGCATAAAACATGTACACCAGAAATGACAATGTGATTAATGCGATGTTAAGTGTTTGTGAAAAGCTGAGGATTAAAGTTACAATATAAACTCTCTGCAGCATGGCGTCTCAAAGTGCACTGAGCAACAGATGACCAGCCGGGAAGGAGTGAATGATGGAGGATCTGCCAGTGAAAAACGGAGTAACTGGTGCAACAGGTGGTCAAGAGGAGGATTGTTCTTTGTAGGATGGTCAGAGACAATTGCAATAAAGTGGTAGTACAAAGCCCAAAACAGAGCCACGCAGCCGAACCACAGAGCCCGAGTGAGCCCTCTGAAGAACACCGGGAACAGAGCCCAAACAGAGCGGAGTCGAGAGAGCTGGATTTACTGCACTGGGTCAAAAACAACTGTGAGGAAGACGCTGAGCTCTGGGTTAGTGTTCGCGATCACTCACTGCTGATTTTACTCATGTTGTTTTTGGTGATAGATTGTTTAAATATTAAAAGCACTCAGCAGGCAGAATACCACATTTTATGCCTTTATTGATTATTCGATCATTAACATGTGTGCACTAATGCATGGGCACAACTTTAATGTTGCAGCTTTTTAACTACTTTACACACTGCTGGGAACTGTCTTAAATGTCCATCACAGCTCATTTGTCAATTATACATTTGTATAGATCAAAACTAGTAGCTACTGTTATCAAACAGATACAGTGGAGGAAACAGCAGTTTCCCTCAAAGTGAGTAAAATTGAATGCATTTATAAAGATTTTCAGATGTACAGAACAAGTACTTGAGCGTGTACTTTTAGGCAATGTCGTGCAAAAGTATATTTTTAAATCCGTTTCTTTTTCATTTAAGTTAGGCTAAAAGCGAAACTAAATAATAATGCGATTGAAAAATTCAACGGTGTTTGTTTTACATTATTAACAGTATGATGGATACTAATATAATATGACAACATTTGTAAAAGTGAAACTACAAGTGACCCACAAACGTTTGTTTTTAAACTGCTATCAAAATAAAAGCTGATAAATTTATTAAGGAAAATAAACGATATGGCTGGAGCGTGGCGGTAATAAACTCGGTCACTCAGACCAGGTCGGTACAAAATGACACTCCCCGACAGGAAATCGTTGTTGTTACAAGGAAAGTGTTTGGAAGCCTGCCTGGCTTTATCATTGGACTTTGAACCTGAGCATGCCTCCCCCTCATGAGCCAAGGATTTACAGCACCATTATGGTGTTGGTAGTGGTCTTACAATGTTATCGCCCACAGAGCGCATCTTGTGTCAGAGCAAAACGTTACAAGTGGCGCTTATGGAAATTAACACGTGAAGTGAACTGATAAAGTTTCTAGTAAATGACCCAAGCATTGAGTTCACGCTGAGAAAGTGAAAGAACCCTTTGTGGTATGGCGGTTTCAGCTATTCGGAAAGTTTCCAGCAACATTCCTTGCTGTACATTTTTTGTTTATTACATAAGACGCCGAGTCACAAGTTCACGTGATGAGCAAGCTTAACAAAAAAGAAAAAAAGCACTCTAATTTAAAAAAAAAAGACATTTCAAAGATTTTAAAATTCTTTGAAATGGTTTTTTTCTCTCTAAGTGGCTGTATAGTTGCACCACAAACATTACAAATCAGATTTTTGTAAGTTTCAGTTTCTTTCTGATACCTCATTTGTGACCGATGTGCAATAATTTGTTCTAAAAATACTTGACAGGCGTCATTTAAGTTTCATTTAAAGTAAACTATTATGCTTATTTTAACTTTCAATGTTTTATTTTATTAATGGACCATAGTGTTTTTTGCTTTATTCACAGTTAAGCCTTTCAGTTCATCACTGATCTGAAACAAGCTGCTGTAGCTCCTCCCCCTTTAAGGCCACCCCCTCTTTAAGCCAGCTTTCTTCTAATTGGCTGCTCCTTTAAAACAAAAGAGCAGTGGGTGGGTGGGGCTTGATGTCATGCAAAAGCAAGACTCAAACAGACTGTGGGAGAGTATCTTCTGGCTGGCGGGGAGCGCTTGTGCACTGACCTCATCACTTAAAACTTTGCCTCACGTTTTTAAAGAAAAGCAACACAGGCAACATATATTTAGCCTTAGAGGCAAAGCCGAGGGCAAGAAAAAGCACAGCCTTCATTTTTGTTTAATCAGATTAGGAGCTGTTCGCTGTAGGCAGTGAAATCTCTGGTGTACCATCAGCAATAAAGACCCTGCAGCCACCAGAGAACACTTTGATTTATGTGCGTTTTTCATCATATTGACTGGACACGTCTGATCTTCTCCGCTGTAGGAAGTGACTGGAGCTGATTCCGATGGGTTGCCCACACACCTCCGTCCGTTCACCAGCGAAGCAGAGTATAAACTAGTAAAAAGTACTTACCAGCAGCTTCTGCAGAGTGATTACTACTGGGGATCCCTGACCATGGAAGAAGCCCACGGAAAACTCAAAAATGCTCCTGCTGGAACCTTCCTTATCAGGTAGTCAGCGCTGTTTTTCTTTATTTCTCTCTTTAACTGTTGTGTTTTTTTCCTGCTTTTTTCCCCCTTCATCCCATTAAAGCTAAACCAATGCAGTCCATCTCATTTGCCAAGCTCATGTGTAGTGACTGTACACCGCTGTGCTGTTGCAGGGACAGCGGGCAGCCGGATGTTTTCTTCACTCTGAGTTACCAAAGCGACGATGGCCCGACGAGTATTCGCATCCAGCTGAACAAGCTCCACTTCAATCTGTTTGGCAGCCAGAGGACTTTTCCTTCACTCTTTGCTCTGCTGACTTACTACACCAGCTCCTGCTGTAAACTGACGGTGCCCTTTCGTATTCACCGCCCAGAGGGTCTGAAACAGATGTGCAGGAGGGCGTTTGTAGGCATGTTTGGAGCAGATAGGATAAGCACATTACCTGGTCTCAACAAGCAAGTGAGAAGCTACCTTTGGGCATACCCTCACCCTATATAGACCCATGTGCTCCAAGTTTCTGTGTCAGGACGTTGTGCTATCACAAGGATAAAGAATTTTATTTCTTACTTTTTAAAGAAGTTATCCTTTGTACTATAAATGAGAGATAATAGAAGATCACTGCAGGTGACTGCTATGAATGATATTATTGGAGAGACAAGCGAGTAGAAGGCCGTAACCATCACAGGTAGAAATGGCTACATGAGGTAATTCAGGCAACCTGCGGCACAGATGGACAACCTGAAGGTTTCTGGTTGTTGAGAGGTTATTTGCACACCTTCTGAAAATGTATTGTTTTACAGATTTGACAAAGCACGTGTTAACGTTGTTTTGTTTTGGGGTTTGTTTTGGGGGGGGGGTTTATATGCACTGTCAGAAGTCAACAATGATTATTTATATAACTAAAGTTTCTAGCAATTTTCCCTGTAAAGGCTGCACCACTGCCTGTATGGTGACATTTCAGTTTGTCGTGCCTATGAAAATGTCATAACTGCTGCTGTTTAAAGCTGCACTAGCTGATATCTGAACTTATGAACGCATGAGCAAGCAGCCATGTCAACAGCTCATGAACGTGAGGGTAAATCAACTGTAAAAATCCACTTGGAGTGATGGTTTCTGGCTCGTTCCTTCTCTTTCTTTTTTTGCGTTGCTTGTTTGGTAACATTAGGTTAATTATCTCAATATCTTGGTACAAAGGTTCATTTGCTCTGGATGATGGGGGGAAACAGAGGAACGGATTCCAACCGCTAAATTGATGTTTATAATTCACAGAATTTGCAGTTAATACGATTCAGATATCGGTTAACTTCGCCGCGGTTCTTTATGAGGTTGCAGATGTAATCTTCCCATTACAGAAGGAATCCTCTTTTTCTGTTATCTCACAAAAAGAGGATTCCTCCAGCTGTAGCTGACCTTAGATTCTGTAGTTTTGCTCTCACCTGTATTTAAAAAAAGCATCGACTTTGTGTTTTTTGTCTTTCTGTTGGGGTTTTGTGTTGGCCTTCTCCTGCCTGGCTGTCAAGGGGGTCGGCTACAGCAGCTAAACTAAGCAGCAGAGTTGACTGAATGTTTGTTTTTGTCACTTTCGTCTGTGTAGATTCCACCATAATTCTTTTTTTATGTAAAAGTATTGATTAATGCAACTGATCAACACTTGAAATTATTCTAGTTACTGTCTTTGGTCTTCTGGTACAATATGCATGTAATATTGTCTTGTTCATATTGAATAAATAATTTTTTATACTAGATAAAATATATGTAAACCTAAGACTTGATTACTGCCCACTCAAAGACAGGAAGAGGAATACAAATCACTTCCTTTCTAGTAAGTATGTAAGCTTTGAAGGTAAACATGACAAAAACCTAGAGAATTTTTCAAAACAAGAGTAAACAAACACAAGTGTAAATATATTAGTTTTTAGCTGTTTTTTGGCTTTTATTTTGGGGGGGGGGTTAGCCATTGAAGGTTTTGGTCCTGTCAGTTCACCAACAGCTACAGTACACTGTGCAGAGCATTACGAGACAGTAGTGTAAAAAAATGACGCTTTGCTTGCTGTGCTCTGCTCAACTTTATGACAGTGGGACATGAGTCTATTTTTAGTAGTTGTTAGTAACAGGATACACATGTACTTCTCAAGATGCGATTGAGGTGCAGGTTTTAATCACTTTTCATGCATTTTCAGAGGCTCATTATTAATCGGGACAGCTGACCGACGAGCACTTTCTTTATTGCACATCAAACAGCTATGACCTTTAAAATATTTTAAAGTCAGGTGACTTTTGTCTTTTTATCTAAACAATAGATCAAAAAAACTTAATTGGCAAGTGAAAGCAAAACTTAAAAAAACAAGTAAAAGGAAAGCCTTACACGCCACTCTCCAGGCAAAAGTCTCGCCCCTACCTTACTTTATCTGTAAACTTGACCTTCTTTTTGCAGTTTTATTTATTTATTTTGCAGTTTTAAAGTGACACATATTTCAGAAACAATAGTTTCAGATTGTTAAAGGACCAATGCGATGGTTTCAGTGGAAGCCTTGTTTGCATTCCTTTTCTGAAGTGTTTAGTATGAATCAGTCACAAAGATCACCTCTGTGAGCATGACTAACTACATGTCTGTGTGATTTCATTTTAACCAGACTGACTCTGTGTGGGTGAATTAAGGCCCACGTCTTATTTGGGCTCTGTGCTGCATTTAGCGGTGTTACTCCGGCCTGGTATAAAGCTGACGCTCAGCTGAAAAGCTTTTTGATCATTCGTTCAGACAAGCGGTGTGCACACAATGCAGTGCAAAAGTGTGCACATACGCACATTATAGATTTTTTGTGGCTTTCCGTCATCTGTTCCACTTCCTGTCCTAAATCTGACTGGCAGTGTCCCCTTTAGTCTAAATTAGCCCTGCACCAGGGACACACACACACACACACACACACACACACACACACACACACACACACACACACACACACACACACACACACACACACACACACACACACACACACACACACACATATCCACACTTTCCTGATCCTCAAATTATCTTTGTCTCATTAACCTTAAACAGGCTGATGTGAAAAAAAACACCACTGCTGTGACACACATAAACGCGAGGAGAGCTTATTTGTTGAACCCCTTCCAACAACAATGCAAAGGTAAAGAGCTTTTTATAAAAGGCTTGTTAAGCATTAACAGCTCATATCAGTAGCATTAAAATGGACATGCTCAAAGGCCTGTATAGATTTTAAAAGTGCTGTGAGTTACACCAGTGAGAAAATAGCCCCATCTGTCTTTATTGCTTATATATAGATACCGTATTGGAAATATGCCCATGTCTGTGGGCAGGCACATCATCAGCCTGGGCTTTCACGGCTGGAGCCTCGGGATCTTATTAATGAATAATATTAATCAATAATATGGTAAATACATAATCATCACATCAAAAATTTGATGTTTGGATCATTGAATTGGCATGTGATGATTGCATTGCTTTTACAACCAGTACAGGAGAGGGAACAGGAGGAGTGGGCAGAGGAGATGAAGAGTGCAGCAGGTTGATGACACAGTAAAAGAGCAGGAAAGGTGATGAAGAGGTGAGCACAGAAAAGACCAGACAGAGGCAGCACAGTTTGGAAGGGCTCAATATGACACAACAGAAGCAGAAACAACGAGAAAAACTGAACTAACATTATCAATGTGTCAACATGCAGCCTTATACATGAGTGCTTTATCAGCATTGTGGTTTTACTACTGATGCTCAAAGTCAGCCTAAAGCAGGGATTACACTTTCTGCTAGGGGTTAGATGGCTAGCGCGGGGCTCCACATGGACGTCCACATGCCTTCCTGATTTACATCACAGTACAGCAGCTGTGAATCATAATGTGGTGTTCTTAAAGCAGATGTCAAAGAAGTATAGAGTCAATGAGTCCATGTCAATGTCCACAAAGGAGTATAATCTAGGCTTAGCACCCCTGACTTTAACCATTAGCTCTGATATTTGATAATAATTTTACTTTATAATCTAACTTCAAAAATGTGTTTCTGAGCGAAAATCCAAGAAGATTTCAGGGATGGGTCGAGGCACCACTGTTGTAAGGTCTTGGCAACGCTTCTGTTTGTGACCCATAAAGCTGGAAGAGACCACTTCTCTCTTCTTGGTGTCCTACTTCCCCTGTCCTCAGTATTGAGGGGTGGGCTCATGTTTGAGCAGGACCTTCAGTTTGATCCCAGCTGCACACCTGAAATCTCTGTATAAGGAAGACATTCTAAATATCTTAGTCATAGTTTCTGCTATTAGGTGTTTCCCAGGTCACATTTTACTGTGATCTCACACACACGCACACACGCACACACACTCCAGCACAGCTCGAGTGTGACTAGTTATTATTATTAAAAAACTGCTGGGTGTCCCGTGTGGTCGCGCGATCCCGGTCATAGCTATGAGCACGCCTCTTGCACGCGACTGCGTGTTTATATGACCTTTCTGACCGGTGACCCTCAGGAGGGGACCTTATCGCTCAGGGGTTACAACAACTGGAGTGGCACGCGTGCGTGTGTAGTACTTGTTTATGTAATGCCATATGTAATTGTGACCGCTCGCGTGTGCGTGCGCGCGCTGGATCTGGCGCGAGCTGGTCCAGCACCGCGGCGGCGACAGCGGTCGCACGTTAAACATCAGCCACCCATGCGTGTTATTCTGCGGACTGGGGACTCGTGAGATTTGAGCTGTGCGGGCTTGACCCGACAGATGGGAGGGCGCTCGAGCTCCACCGTTTTCACGCACGGCACGCACGTCGACCCGGTGAAATCGTCACGCTGATAGAATCTGTGGAATCTGTCGCGAGTGTTCCTGCGCGCGCGGTCGGAGAGCATCCCGACAGAGAGCGAGGTCCGGTCGGTCGGTCTGTAGTCGGTGTGGGTCCGCGGAAGGCTTTAGCGTGCAGGGGAGCTGCAGAGGGACTTGCGCTGGACTCCTTGGCCGAATCAGAGCATCCCATTCCCGGCAGCATCCATCCCTCCGCGCCTCAGCTCCAGCGGGAGGCCGGGAGCGGCGGCAGGATGTAGCAGCGGATTAACGGAGGAGAGAGGGGCGCTCAGAGGAAGAGAGCGGGACCGAGGCGGGACGGAGGGGACATGGGGAAGGACCAGGAGCTGCTCCAGGCCGTGAAGACCGAAGACCTGCTGACAGCTCAGCGGCTTCTACAGAGACCACGGCCAGGGAAAGCCAGTCAGTATCCATCCATCCATCCTCCTGTCTCTGTGTCACACACACACACACACACACACACACACACACACACACACACACACACACACACACACACACACACACACACACACACTGCCCGTCATTATCAGGTCAGGACAGTGCAGGCTAAATCTGATGTGATGCCATTTAGCCTAAATGGTGCACTGTGCGTGTTTGTGTGATGGCGTGCGTTTCTCCTGCACGCGTGTGTGTGTGTGTGTGTGTGCTATGACGTTGAGTTTGTGATAGTGATGACGTTGCACATGTGTGAGAACAGTCATCAGGATGTAATCTGAAATTAGGAGCGCTTGTCATCCCATTCCCCACAACTGATCTTTTCTGTGTGTGTGTGTGTGTGTGTGTGTGTGTGTGTGTGTGTGTGTGTGTGTGTGTACGTGCGTGCGCGTGTCAGACAGAAAGGTGGAAAGTGGGTACGCACATAGGCCGTGCACCGCTAGCGGGACAGGGGGATTATTGGTGTGTGAAGACGCCAGATGTTAGTGGTAATAATGTGACGATCGTACACGTGCAGACATTTGCGTGCGCGCGCACAAATGTGACGCTAAAGCATGCATGTGCGCGGGTGCCTAACATGGAGTCAGCTGGGACTTGAGGTGATAATTAGATTTCAATTACAGCGCTGAAACATCTCTCCTCCTCTGCAGTTTCACCATAAGACCCCTCTAAGCGCCTCTGCTTCTCTTCCTTCTCTCACCTCATTTCCTCTGCTCTGGCTTCTTCTCGCCTCTCCTCTCCCCGTGTTTCATCTTGTCTTCTCTCATATCATCTCTTGCCTTCTACTCCTGCGCTTTCCCTGTCTCTACCCTACCCCCCTTCTCATCTACCGTCCTGTGTCATTTTCTTCCTTCACTCATATCCTTTCACGTCCTGTCTCCTTCCTGCCTATTCACCTGTTTTCCCCTTTTTTCATTTCCTCCTTCCTCCCTCACTCGTACCTCCTTTCCACTACTTCTAACCGTGCCGCTCATGTTTCTGCCTCTGTCATCTCTCTCCCCCCCACCACACACACACACACACACACACACACACAAGCAGCCACACACAGCCGGTGTTTCCTCCATGTTCCTCTCCTGCCCCGTCCTTTTCCTCTCTTCTCGTGCGTTGTTTGTCTCTGAACATTCCAGCAGTGCTGTGGAAAAGAAGAAAAAACTGCTTCTCCTCAAATGCCAGAACAGATCAGGCCTGAGTGCTTAGTCCACTGCACACTGACAAAGAGAGAGAGGGTGGGGTGGGGTGGGGTGGGGTGGGGGGGGGGGGTGAGGGAAATGAGGGTGAGGAGGAGGGTTAGCATGTAAGCAAGTGAAATGTTCAGATATGTATGCAGAGAGGTCAAGAGACAGGACGTGTTGGAGGGAGGTTAAAGTGTGTGTGTGTGTGTGTGTGTGTGTGTGTGTGTGTGTGTGTGTGTGTGTGTGTGTGTGTGTGTGTGTGTGTGTGTGTGTGTTTCAAATCCAGGTTTATGTTTGAATAATTAAACAGGATGCCAGGTTTCTCTGCTGGAGAATTGTTGCTTTCTCAAACGCACACACTGACACACCCCAGACACACAGTTACAGGCAGGTACATACGCACACAAACACAAACACACACACAGGGACACACTTGACACATCGGGTGTTAGTCATGTGCCTGACTGTGTTTGTATTATTAATAGTATGCTAATGAGGTTCAGAGCAGCACTGTGGCGGGTTAAAGGGAGGTTTTGCTGTGTTGGTTATTTGCTGTGTTGAAATGTCACACATTGATGCTGTGGATGAAAGGAACAGAAGCTTTCCTGGCATGACCACCTTCAGAGGCCAGAAAACCACAAATTTCTATCAGTCGTTATCAGTAGCTGTTTACACGCATGCACCGCAGCCCTGAACTTTTCCAGACTTTACCCAACTGAGGTGGCAGTGAGAGCTCCTATCGCAGGATCAGCTAGATCGAACTTTACAGCAGTCGCTGACCTGGCATGTGAAGCCTCATTGTGCCAGGGCGAGCGCCGAACACACCATTTTCTGCTGTGTGATACATGTGAGAAACTCTGGAAAATACCCAGAGGTGATGTGAACAGGTAAAAAAGTGGTGTGACTAAAAAAAAAGCCTTCCTTGGTCACTGTGGTCACTGTCTAACTTTTAGATTTCCAGTCATTAGTCAACATTTTGGGAGTTATCCGCTCTTCCGTGATGCCCCTGGAGTGCGTGGAGACGCTTGTGTTTGCTCCTTCAGCCAGCAGCAGAACATTTGGTGTGCTTTGCTGAGACACTTCAGAGTTAGAGGTAACAGAAGCAGCTCTAGTGAGTAAATAGAAATGAGGGACTGCAAGGCAGCTGCTTATTCTCTATTTGAGGGCGTGCCAAACGAAAGGCTAGGCGAGCTCTGTGCCAGTGTGTTACATACAGTAGTGACATAGATAAGAAACGGGAGAAACAGCCGGACTGCTAACAAGTGTTTCTGTAGGAGACAGTAACTCCCACTGAAGAGGGCTTTGTTACTTTTTAAACCTTTTATTTTCACAAAAAGCTCCGTAACTAACGGAACGAAAGGACACCCCAAAAAAGAGCATATTACGAACTTTGACTGGAAGAAGACCCAGAAAAAAAGCACCACTGTAAACATAAATGATTTAAAGCGATGTAGCAGAGACCTACCACCCTGCTGGACATTGTGCATTAGTTTTGCAACAGAGGATGAGAGAACCGCGACACAAGGCCGTAGAGATTCCTTTCATAAATTTCGTTTCAGTGTCAGAGCTCAACTGGAAATCACTTTCGCCACCTTTGGGATGAATATTGGAAAATATTTTCACATAGAAGGGACACACAACGATAGACATGTAATCACTTGTACCAGTACACAATTCTCAATAACCAGTAGATAGCACTTGTGTACTTTATATAACATGCCTCATTCATCCATTCAGACTCAAATGGATGCATCAGAGAGCAACATGAGGTATCTTCCCTAAGAGACTGAAGGAGCCAGGGATCAAACCAACAACCTTCTGATTGATAGGTGACCTGCTCTGCCTCCTGAGCTACAGCTACCCCAATACAAGACCAACACATAGTGATGCAGTTAAAGTCAATTGGCATCACTGACATGCTGGTGACGGTCCATTTTTTTTACTTTGCTAATAGACTGTTAATAGGCTGCTAAGTAGCCTACAAACGTCACTACGAGGTATAAAGTAAGCTACGTTACTACATGGGTTTCATTCTCCCTGGCATTTATATAACGGTCTCAAACCCAAACACATTTTGGTGTATGGAAACGTAACCGCTACCTCAAAAGACAGATGTTCATTTCAAGATAAAAACGCAAGATTTCTTATCAGGTAGTCGGGGCGGAGCCTTCGTGGCAGCTGCGCTAGCCCACGTGTAGCTTCTGCTGTGCTTGTGGGCTACTTTCTGCTTCTGCAGCACATTAGGATAGATAGCACAGGAAGAGAGAACCACAACAGCAAACCATGGAGGTTCATATCGCAGTTCTGGTTTCAGTTCAGAGCTGTTAGACTGCTACCTGACACAGATACAGGACCCGTTAGACCTGCCAGTTTATTATTGGCTAATAAACCCATATTTAACCCATATTTAAGCTAAATGTGTGTCTGTATTGTAAAAAAAAATCAACTCGATCTTGCTGGGTTAAAGCTTTTTTTTTTCATATAGCGTGTACTGATGACTAAGATTACTGTATTAAATTGAATAAACGATAACGTTGGTGTGATTCTCATAAAAATTCTGTGAGGAAACCCAAAGTTTGTCTGCCCGTTTCTCCCCCTCTGAAGACACACATCTGTGAAAAACTGCTCATCAACTCGGACGAGAGGAAATGATGTATCTGTCGGTGAATATCCGCTGAGATTAATAAACATTTGGTCTCCCAGTCAGCATTTTCAGGAACAACAGAGATATATGTGGTGTCGACGCCAGTAAACTATAAGGTAAGATGTCATCTAATGGAGCGGTGTGCTGGGCTGATGGGTTTTCAATCATTCTGAGGCAAAGCTGGAGTTGTGTGGCACACAGGAATACCGAGCTGCAGCTGCACAGAGAATAGCAGACTCATTGTTGGTTGTTGTTGTAGCTGTAGATAATGAGAAAACTCGACAACACCACCTTGTCTTTTAAGCTTGTAGCCTTGCTGCAATCACGGCACTCTCGGTTTTCTTGTTACAGATCAATCAAAAGTTTGTTCTGAATCTTTCGAGTCTGAATGAATCACTTCAGATGAAAGAGACGTTCAGTCTCACTTTAAAGGAGACGACATTAAAACTACTGCCTGCTCACGCAAAGTGAGGCACAGTCCTAAACGATTTGGTAATGGTTTTATTATCTCTGGCTCAGCTGAAGTAAAGCTCTTTATCTTAGAGATATGAGAGCATTCTTATCATAACTGTATCTCTTTTATGTTGTAGCGATCCACTGAAATGGACTTTACTGATGATCAGGGAACGCTGACCCTTTTTTTCTCGTCTTTTTTGGCATAGCTTATAGCACTTTGTAAGCTCTGGCATTCCCAATTCATCAAGTGAACACCTGTAACAGATCTGCACTGAGAGCGCTTCTTTTTGTTAGCTTGTTGACTCGAGAATAACAGGTGTGATTACACACGAAACACCGTCTCCTCATCCTAGCTCTTAGCAAATGTGTGGACTGAAAAAAAAGTCAAATATTGTAATCTCTGTCAGGCTATGTTCTTGGTACTCAGATCAAGCAGCCTTAGTTTGGCAGACTCTGGGAACTGTGATTGTTCAGTATTATACCATCAACAGGATTAATCCATTAAGTAATTATACTATCAGCAGTGGAAATTATCAACAGTCACAGCACATGTTCAGAGTCCGAATCATCTTTATTCGGCCAAGTTTGTGCACACGCATAAGGAATTTGATTCCGGTGCTCTCTGCATACAGAAAACAAAATTTTTTTAATTGGCTATTAAATAGGTAATATATAATTAGATGTATATACACAAGGAGAACATTGGGATTGGGATCATTTTGCTGGGATGGTTTGGATCCCAGTTCATGGGATGGTCACCGCAAACCTTGAGTAGTCATGAGGGGGACCAGTAAATATGAAAATTGTGTGAACTATGTTGTATAGTGAAACTAGAAGCTGAATGCTTTCAGAATGATGGCATTTTTATTTTTTTTTAATTTTTTAAAATGAGTTTACAACACTACTATACATAATGTTCACCGTTATGTATAGTAGAACATTGTTCCAGAAGTCTTGTGGTTTGTTCAGATGCAACTTGGCAAACTTAAGCTGTGCAACCTTTCCAAAGAAGCCATACTTGTTCAGTCGTGAACTTTAACATTTAACACACTAACTGAGACCTGTAGAGTCTAAGCTACAGCTCTTATGTTTTTTACAGTTTCTCTGAGCATTGCAAGAATTTGCTGGGACGTCCAATCCTTGAAAGATTGTGGCATTGTGTTAACACACAACTCCAGACCAGCAAACCTCTGCTTTTATAGAGGTTCTCATACTTACTTTATGCATTTTATTAGCCGATACTGGCTGCTACTTACCCTCTTAATTCCAATGCAAAGGGAAAACTTATTAGAGGACTGCACAGAGTCTTTTTCGGATGACTGTATGTCATCCTAGGATGGGCTCGAGCCCTGTCCCATCCCTGAATTAGAAAGGTGGAAGAGAATCGATGGATGGATGTATATATGCTTGTTGAAGTGTTCACTATCTTCCATCAGTATATACTTTTTTTTGTTAGCTTATTTAATACATTTTATTTAATTAAAGCACTTGTGTAGACTTTTCACTGCCACTTACCATGGGCCAGTTTATGACAGCATGATGCGTCATGATCCTACAGCACTAGCATGCTTGTTGTCTGTGTCTGTCATTTAGATGTTTTGAGGATAATTTTATACATTTTGAGGCTGGTAGCATATTGTGACCCTGACTCGAGTCACTTTTAACATATGTGTGCAACTGTCTGAAATCTGTGCTGGCATTTGTTTTAGGCTACGTGTTACGCTGAAAGTCTAAATGCATGATGACAGGAAAGGTCGGAGGTGATGGAAACAGGACTTCAGAACATCTCTGATAATGAGAACCCCTGAGAAACCCCTCCGTTTCACCTCTCCTGAGGTTTGTGAGTCTGCTGTGTTACATTCAAGGTTGCTTTTCAGTCCTGCTTGGTTATTTTGGCTCTCAGTTAACAATAAAGACTTTCAAAGTGAAAATGAATGAGCCACAGTTACAATTTTCAGGGAGATGTTTCACAATAATATCATAGTCTTGTCATTGTAATCCCTCCCAGATGACTGACAGTCTCCGAGAATGGCACGTTGAGGAGTTACCATGGTAACCCAGCGCTCAGTTGCGATGTTATGACAAAATAAATGATCGGAAAAATATGAACCCTGGTCCAAGGACTGTATCAGAGAAAGATTATGGCAGCGCTCTCAAACAAGCAGTTCATGTGAGGGCAGGAAAAGCCTTTCGTTCAAAATTTAATTTAACAAATCAAGTCACTGATACAGTCAGGCAGCGGGTTAGCGCTGACATAAGTGAGTTTGAAGATGAAAGTCTGTTGTGAGAGCAGTTCTTAAAACAAAAGACAGGCTTTTATATGTGCAGAGTGATACTCTGTCTCTGTCAGCTGAATTAGATTAAATACAAATCCTGGTTCTGAGTTTGAGAGGGAAGCGCCTCATGTGGGTGTTTCTGTGTTGTGAGATTCTGGTCTGTATCGGGGTTCATGTGGCTTTGTGGTAGTCTGATGGTGACACAGTTATCTGCACTCATTGATTCATCAGCTGGGGGGAAGGGATGCTTCTTATTTTTAATCCAAGAGAGATATGGAGGAACCAGCACTTCCATAAATACACACATAAACACACACACACACACACACACACACACACACATATGCATGCAGGAAAATGATGTCAGCTGCACTGTAAACAGAAATAACAGAACTACCAATCAGCACGCGCTCTTTAGCAAATTACAGGGAAAATTAGAGTGTGAGAGCAGGATGAAGGGATGAAGTGCAGATAGAGCTGCAGAGCGAAGGGAGAGCTTTTCCCCAGATTACAGCACAGCTACAGATTATGGCCCGTGGATTATGAGGGTTTGACCAAACCAAAAAAAAAAAAAAAAGTGGAGGCAGAAAGACAAACAAGTTGTTTTTTCCTGTGTCCTTTCAGGCTGTTTGGTAGTGGGTTTGTGAACGGTTTCTTCCTGCTATCCGGTGCCTGCATCTCTCTAATGCTCACGTGTGTGTCACATTTACACAATGAAGCACGTGCTCTACACCCAAACATGCTATAAATATACGCAGACACACTCATGTATGTATGACAGCGATAGTGTCACTCTAAAGATGCAAAGACTGATCCATTAATTAGTAAGTCAGTGTAGAAAAAATGAATCAAGGTTCTTTTGGCGTTGTTTTTTTTCTAAGCACCTAATTTTATTTTATTTTTTTTGGGGGGGGGGGGGCTTTTAAACCATTGTTTAAAATGGAGGTCACCTTGTATTCTGATGAATTATGATGGGGTATTTGAAACTACTAGTGCAGAGACTACATCCCACGATACGATATTATCACAATACTTAACACACGATACGATATTATTGCAATTTTTTAAAATATTTTGCGATATTCAGATTCTGTACATAAAGGTAAACTTTATCAATATTCATTTTATCTAATAACAAAGTCTCACACTCAGTCTTTCTCTCATTTCAGTCAGTTTTATTGTTGACAAACTTGAACGGTTTGTATTACAGTCTAGTCCAACTTAACTGAATTCAACCATCTGGTACAATTATAGCTATTCTGAACTATGCAATTTATGAAAACTATGCAGCCCCTTCAGCAACTGAAGAATTTGAAAGTAAATTAAAACAAAATATAATTTTACATTAAATAAAAAAGTTTTAAACTTAATTAAAATAAAACATGTCTTAAATTAAAATAAGTAAACTGTCATGTTTATTGCTGCCAAAAAAAAAGTTAAACGCATTTGGACAGTGAAGGAATGTCAGGATTCTTGCTCAGAAAAAGGATCAACATGCTCTGAAGTCAGAGTACAAAAACCTTTTTTGTAACAAAATATCGATTTCTGCTGTCCCTGTATCGATACATTATTAGCAAACAAAATATCACGATACTACACAGTATCGATTTTTTCCCCCACCCCTAATATATATACATATATATATATATATATATATATGTATATATATATATATATATATATATATATATATATATATATATATATAAAAATATATATATATATATATATATATATATATATATATATATATATATATATATAAATATGTAGAAGTTATAAAATTTTGGGCCATTATTGCTTATGTTCAGACCACTTAATAATAAAAAATGACGCTTTAAAAAGAGTAAATGAACAAAAAATACTTCGTCTCAGGAAGGTTTTATAAGTTATGGCCACATTGAGGCCTTGCCCCGTTTTATTATTAGCCATAGCCGCTAGCTGCTACCGAAATGATAGCTTAACACAGCGGTCCCCAACCCCCGGGCCTCGGACTGGTACCGGTCCGTGAATCGTTTGGTACCGGGCCCTGAGAATTGAGGCTCAGGGGTGAAATGCATAGTTTTCAGTGTTTTTATCGGTTTTCAGCGTTATTTTGTTATCATTTTTATCGTTTACTCGGTTTTCCTTGGTCTTTTCACGTGTGTTATGAATAAATTTTCTTTTTTTCGGTACTAGTTTTATTTTGTTGTATTTATCCGCGACACCTTAAAGGCCGGTCCGTGAAAATATTGTGGGGCATAAACCGGTCCGTGGCGCAAAAAAGGTTGGGGACCGCTGGCTTAACAGACGGCTAGTGTGGCTATCAGCTAATTGCTAATAGTTAAACAGCTAACATTAACGTATGTGGGGCGTAATTTCCATGGGGGGTTAGGGGGGTTATGTTCAGCACAAAGTTACGCCGATGCTGCCAGGCTAACATTTATGATAACTGTTTATTATCAAAGTGCTGTTGAGATCTGCCGTGTGCCTATCTGGCTGCAGCGCTGCTGTGTGAAGTTGTGCGTCAACTGGAGCAGTCAAAGATGGCATCTATGGTATAGAAACTGTTAGATAGAGACAGACTATCTAATATGAGCTTAATTTTTAGTAGTGTTATTACTGTTTTAGTATTTGAGCATTTAATTTTTTGCAACCCTAGCAGGTTATGAGCTTTACTAGTTATCAGCTAGGCACTCGCTTATCTCCACTTTAGGTTCTTATGACAAACCATCATAAGGTCCTTTTGTTTTCACCTGCTCTCCTAAATATACTCATATATTTTTGCATATAGATCAAGTTTATGTGAGAGAACACATTAAAATCTGAGCTTTTGTTTTTTTTATGAGAGTCCTATAATTTCTTTACCTTCATTACATGGTCGATTCTCTTTAACACACTGAAGTTATACAGTAGGAGTATGTCTGGAAACACTCACAGATGTGAACATGTTGCTTCAACTTTACCGGCTCTCAATTAAATATTGAATGAACAGGACAGAAGAATATACTTGTCCCTAGATTAAAGTTTAAATTTGAACTTTTTTTGAAATGCTTTTCTTACTCTTTGTTACCCTTTCAGAGCTTCTCGGAGCAGCAAAGCGGGTGAACGTCAACATCCAGGATGCAGATGGGTGAGGGATCACAGATGTTTCACATCACCTCCTGTTCCAGCTGTTTACTCTATCATTACACCTCTTTCTTTATCACTCCATTTTCATTCCATCTTTTATAATAACCTATTTCTTTCTTCATGGCCCTGAAAACACTCACAACACTATCAACACAACTGAATCCTGAGATCTTTTCTTGTTTTCTCAGATTTTGAGGTAGTTGTTACTCAGCCATCGAGCCGCTCACTAAAATTCAAAGATCTAATACATCTTAATTTGCTCTTTAGTTGTATGAGCCTCACATGTAAAGATCCCGCATAATAACATGTAAAAAAAACACCTTCAGATTTTTCCCACTTGTTTTTACCATCCTGATTGTAGCATATGTGCCCCGTCTTCCTAACAGTTGGGCCAATCTGAAGGAAACTTAAAAAAAAAGACTTTTATTATAGATCCGCGTTTAGCAAAGACTGAAAATCTCCACAGGCTTGGCTGAAACTGAATTGAATGTGTACATGAACATTCATATACATAAAAAAATGAGGAAAACCCAGAGATGCTCATCTTTTCCACACTCAGTCATAAATTGAAGACTGCTCTGATTCATTCGGGCTCCTTCATAAACCCCCATTTTGTCCGTGCTTAAACACAAGGCTTCCTGGTGACAGTCCATGATTATTTCCTCCTTTTCTATTTTTATACCTTACAATAGCTTCCAGTGGGTCAGTCTGGATCATGTGGTGGGCGACCTCTGGCCAGGAGATCTGTGCTGTAATTGAAATAATCATATGAATTAAATGAAACTGAAAAGCACTTTCTGTTAACTGATTTTGACTCACATCCAAACTAATGCAGAACCTGTGAGCTGGGGTCACAAATAGATCATTTTAAGAGCTCTGTTATAAAATGTCTCATACCTCGCTGATATTAAACATGAGACAGTTATCATGAGAAAAATAAACACCAAAGCCCGATGCTTGTGGGCTGTAGCTGATCCATGTTGTGAATATCTAATTAACTGTGGCAAACAAATAGGAAGAAAAATCTTCAAATAATCAATAGGCTAGCAAGCCGTTATTACTGTTCAAATTATCTCCTGTTTAAATCTGTCTTTGGCTCATAGGAGTGTAGCCAGCTGAAGACCTCAGATCTGAAGACTGTAATTATCACCTTAAAGCAAAGCCAACATTTCCCAGCTCCTAATTTGCTCAGAAATATTCCCTTATCAGCTCTGAATGTTCAACTATGGATTTTGGCTATATTTAGCTTCATGATTGGTTAAGCTTTTTGTGTGCACATGCTTGGTTTACGGCTGTGTTCCGTTTGACTCCATCAGATAACAAAGATCTTTTTATGATGTTGATTGGATTCAGATAATTGGACTCAGCTTCTTGTGTAATCACTGATGAGTCGTTGATTTGACTCCAGGGCCCCGCTCTTATGTTCACCACAGATCCATTAGACCCACACACAGATGCCCTGCGCGTACGCTCGACTCCGGGGGAGAGAGATTGCTTATTAATGGAAGTAGGTCATTTCCACCCGCCCTCCCCGCACGCGCTCCCATCGTCACACAGAGCTGTGGGGCGGAGCAGCTGTACGCCGAAGATTACTTTAGCAAAGTTGTGCTCAGGTTTTACACTATGCATTTGAATGTGTGTATTTTTATACATAATCTGTGTCTGTGTGAAGGCTGTCGCCGCTGCATCATGCTGCTCTGAGTGGCAACAAGGAGATGATCTCTCTGCTGTTGGAGGCCCAGGCAGCAGTGGATATCAAAGACCATAAAGGTAAAAAAAAAATGCACACAGGCTTTCACAGTGTCACTGGGATACGCTGTGCTGCTACAAAATAAGGCACAAAACACACACACGAACACACACGGCTGTGCAGAAAAAGCCCAAAAACAAATACTTTCCGGCTTTCCCTGTGTGACAAATAATACCGGCTTATGTAATAAAAGGTGAGCTTCTTGGAAATCCAATTTATGTCTGTGGCGTGCATTTATGAGGAGCGACAGATTTGTTTGCACAGTCAACAATAGAAAACAGAAGAAGGAAAGCTCCATGGCTGCAGGAGTGAGAGCCAAGTGGGAAGCAGAGCAGAGAGTATCTCGATCCTACGTTGGCAGATTCAAGAAGAAGGAGGAGAAGAAGAAATCTCAGGGCAGATGGGAGTTATAATCCCTCCAGGATGTAGGCCTACTGTGTCTGCACTTTCAGTCATGCCCAGTGTGCCTCTAAATAGACTTACCAGGCCTCTTTTGGTGAACCTACTGCTTTAATGGGTGTGATTTTGCAGAGGCACCAGGAAACAGCACATCTTCACCTTCTACGAGTAGGTGTTTGACTGTGTGCTTTATTAACAGAACATAGGAGGTGATTGTAGTCAGGGTAGTGGCCCAAAAAATACTAATAATGTTTCTGAGATTTAAGATTTGTCCAACCAGATGGAACCAGCCAACTTTGTCTTAAAGAGAACTGTTTCCGGTGTTAGGAAAACATACTTCTGCAAGATGCCAGCTTAAGTTGCCTCAACATCCTGAGGGCCTTTGCTTTGGAGCTGTATATCCTCCAGACAAACATCACAAAAAGGAAATGTGGAAAGTGGCTATGTGTTCAGCCAGAATAATCACAGGAACAAGTGAAGGGTATTTCCAAAGACAGAAAGTTGGAACATGTCCATCCCTTCATGCATTCATCCCTTTTCTTAAGTGCTTATCCGATTCAGGGTCACAGAGTGCTGGAGCGTATAGCTATTGGGCAAGAGGTGAGGTAAACAGTCTATCTGATATCGTGTTGATGTTGTTCCTGGATCAACATAATAATGTTTGTCTGCGATCAACATTGCATTTGAATAATCACTTTAGGATATCATAGCTTTGTGGCTTGGAAGACCCCTTACCAATGTCTGCTCTAGAGATGGACCGATCCGATATTAAGTATCGGTATCGGTCCAATACTGACGTAAATTCCTGGATCTGATATCGGAGAGAAATAAAAAATGTAATCCGATCTATTAAATATCAAAAAAGCACCTCACAAAACTTGCGACATGGCGTAACTCAGCTCATAACCGTAGCATGTCGGAGCAGTGTGGTCACGTGATAGAGCGGCTGTGTGTATTTGTAGCCTCGCTACCAAACCGGCATTTCATCTCCGAGGAAGTGATCCCAGAGAGAAGTAAAGCAAGTGTGTAAGTTTATCTCTGAATGTTTGTGAAGCATTCCCGTGTTAAGCTTAACAACCGATATATGGAGCAACTGCCTCTTCTCTCTCTCTCCCTCTCCTGCTGCTGCTTCAATCATGAAACTGATTAATGATCAGCTGATCGGCTTTTATGTGCGAGTCTGTCTCTCTTCTTTGTTTATCGCCCACTTCGCGCCAGAAAGAGAAAACCAGCGGCTGAACAACAGCAGCACGTTTAAGCTTGATAATCTTTTGTTAGAATTTATTTAATATTACTTTCTACACCAGGATCCTTTTCTGTGTAGCTGACGGCTGGTAACTGTGCAGGGGCGGATCTAGCAAAGTTTAGCCAGGGGGGCCGATGGGGCATTAACAGGGAAAAGGGGGCACAAAGACATACTTTTCTTCTTATTCTCATTTAAAATGTCGAGCTTTTAATAAATAATTATCTGAATCTTACACCCAAAGTTTTAATCTTATGTAAAATGTATAGAAGTCCATTACTGTATATAGTAACTGTTAAGTCTAATATACCCTAGTAAGCTATAGTACTTCATCATCATGTGCAGTCTGCAATTCTGTTGAAGAAAGATGTTGAATCTATTTAATTATTCTTGAAAAATAATTGATTTCTGTGCAATTTTTTTCACACTGCATCAAATTAAAGTCGATTACGTCGATTAAGCATCATGAGGTGGAGGGGGGGGGGTGGTTCCCTTTTTTTTTTTTTTTTTTTTGCTGGGAGTTTTAGAGCCCTATTAGTTAGGTTGCTTACTCTTTAAAATACCAGAATAGGGAGGATGGAGTAGGTTTAAGTTTATTAGATTGATCAGTATTGCTGAACTATGAAATATTTTGGGTGCAGGGTAGTTTTTGCATACAGGTATAACAGAATAGCTTTAATGTTTTTTTTAACCCTATGAACTGATACAAAAAGCAGCAAGATATTAAAAAAACAGTTTTATTGATTAAAAAACACACTATATCGGATTCATATCGGTATTGGCAGATATCCAAATTTATGATATCGGTATCGGTATCGGACATAAAGAAGTGGTATCGTGCCATCTCTAGTCTGCTCAGGAAAAAATCCAAATCCAGAAGGGTTGGTGGGAGTTAGAGTTACACTTTGCTATGTGGTGTGATGGTTTATTCTGCAAAACTATGACATCACTGCAATATGATTGATCATTTCCAATGTTGAACCTGGACCAACATTAGTTTTGTTGGTCCATGAACAACACCTAACACAACAATATCAGATGGTGTGAAGTACAGATACCAGTCCTGTTGATGAATTAAGGACTTTCCAACTGTCCCGCTCTCCAAGAGTAACTGCCTCCCATGACACTGACACGGCAAACCTTCCGGCACAACTACTGATGTTGTTAATTTAATTAACACCAAAGCAGCTGAAACTGATTAGCAACCCCGTCTCTACTTAACTGACCACATCAATATACCAGATGCTTTATTGATGTGATGCTACAGTATACGCTGACTGAAATTATCTTAAACAGTGTGTTATGTTTTCAGTGGGTGACATGTCTGGACTGCAGACCAGCCAGCTAAGAACCCAGAATCTGTGACTTTGGAGGTGCTCTGTTCCTGAAATAAGCAAGGCGTTTCCTGAGTAGTTTCATACCTTTTCCAAAACGTGCATATATTGTTTAGCAGTGGTGGTTCTCTCAGAAATTAAGACTTTAAAGAACGTAACCAGTGCTGGCTTTTAAGTTGCATGCATGGTCGCTCTTCTGTTTAGTGCAGAGGACACAGCGTCCATGATTTACAAAAAAATGTAACCTTTGGATTTGTTGAAGACCACACAGCGACAGAAGCATTTAAGAATCGTTCATTTTTTTCCCTTGAATACTCAGATTTTACCTTAACCGTGTGTTTCTGAGCCCATGCAGTCACAATCAGAATCTGTTATTAATGCATTGCTGCATGAGGCCCAAAGATCACAGCCATTTAAGATTGGCTTTTCAACCTTACCCCCTGAGTAAAGACATTCTTTAATATCGTTTAATGGTATTGTGTGCTGTGACCGATTCACTTCTTTTTTGGTGCATGTAATTAACCTAAAAAATAAATAAATATGAGCCCCTACTTGATGTTTTTAGGTTAGTCTTATCAAAACATTATTAACGGTTAAAATGAGAAAACACTGCCGCCTTCCAAATACAGCGCTATTAATAAAATACGCCTGATGCTGCACGTCAGTTTCTCAACAAGACAGGATTATACTCATTTCTTTTAGGACTTTTGAAAAAATGGCCTCTGAACTGATTCGTGTACGTCGAGCATTTCCTCTGATTTCTCAGTGTTGCTCTTATTCCTGCGCAGTCCGCTCTTCTCGTGCCCAATCACACTTTCGAGAAGATCTTTGAGACCGTGTGATAGTAATTTGGCCTGAAATCTCTAAGCTTTAGATTCTGTAACTCCTGCAGCTGCTGTGCCTCTTTATCCTGCCAGCACCTATCCTCTGACTCAGGCGTCTCTCATGCCAGCTGAGGCTGGAGGGGCCTTTTTATTCAGCTCAATGGTGTGGCTCATCTCTAGTGTCAAGACTGGAGGTCTTGGTTTGCTGCCATGAGAAACACGCTCACTGCTTCTCGAAGCCACCGCTGCAAAGTGGTATTAGATGTCTTCTGGTTAAAGGCAAGGCAAGGCAAGGCAAGGCAAGGCAAGTTTATTTGTATAGCACAATTCAACAACAAGGTGATTCAAAGTGCTTTACAGAGACATTAGAAACAAGAACAAATAAAAAGCATGATTTAAAATTGAATAAAACAAGCAAACTAACTAACTAACTAATTAACAAACAAACAAACAAACAACAGTATATAAAATTAAAACAGATAAAATCAGAACAGTAGATAAAATCAGTAGTTAAATGTAAGTTTTGAAATTTAAGCTTAAAGTGTGGATTTGGTGCTTTATTCAAATGCAGCTGAGAACAGGTGAGTCTTCAACCTGGATTTAAATAAACTGAGTGTTTCAGCTGATCTGAGGCTTTCTGGGAGTTTGTTCCAGATATAAGGAGCATAAAAGCTGAATGCAGCTTCTCCGTGTCTGGTTCTGACTCTGGGAACTGATAAAAGACCGGATCCAGATGACCTGAGGGATCTGGATGGTTCATACTGGGTCAGGAGGTCATTGATGTATTTTGGTCCTAAACCATTCAGAGCTTTATAGGCCAGCATCAGAACTTTAAAGTCTATCCTCTGACGGACAGGCAGCCAGTGTAAAGACCTCAGAGCTGGACTGATGTGGTCCACTTTTTTGGTCTTAGTGAGGACTCGAGCAGCAGAGTTCTGAATGAGCTGTAGTTGTCTGACTGATTTTTTAGGTAGACCTGTAAAGATGCTGTTACAGTAATCAAGCCTACTAAAGATGAATGCATGGACTAGTTTTTCCAGGTCCTGTTGAGACATCAGATCTTTTATCCTTGAAATATTCTTGAGGTGATAGTAAGCTGACTTTGTTATTGTCTTAATGTGTTTTTCTAAGTTTAGGTCTGCATCCATCACTACACCCAAATTTCTCGCCTGGTTTGTGGTTTTTAGATGTATAGATTGAAGTTCTCTGGTGACCTGTAATCGTTTTTCTTTGGCGCCAAAGACTATTACCTCACTTTTGTTTTTGTTTAGCTGGAGAAAATTGTGGCACAACCAGTCATTGATTTCCTCAATGCATTTACCAAGAGCCTGCACAGGGCCTCGGTCTCCTGGTGACATTGTGATATATATTTGTGTGTCATCTGCATAGCTGTGATAGTTTATTTTGTTGTTCTTTATAATCTGTGCCAGTGGGAGCATGTAGATGTTAAACAGAAGGGGTCCCAAGATGGAACCTTGGGGAACTCCACATGTGATACTTGTCTGCTCAGATGTGAAGTTACCTATTGATACAAAGTATTTCCTGTTTTCTACGTATGTTTTGAACCAGTTTAGTACAGTTCCTGAAAGACCTGCCCAGTTCTCCAGTCGTTTGAGTAATATGTTGTGGTCAACTGTATCAAATGCTGCACTGAGATCCAGTAAAACTAGGACTGACATTTTTCCACTGTCTGTATTCAGACACATGTCATTAAACACTTTGGTCAGAGCGGTTTCAGTGCTGTGGTTCTGTCTA
Source organism: Rhamphochromis sp. 'chilingali' (assembly GCF_963969265.1). Taxonomy (NCBI): domain Eukaryota; kingdom Metazoa; phylum Chordata; class Actinopteri; order Cichliformes; family Cichlidae; genus Rhamphochromis; species Rhamphochromis sp. 'chilingali'. Next base: position 29,982,898 of record NC_137948.1, read on the forward strand.
AAACCTGACTGGAAGGCATCGTAGCAATTATTCTGTTTTAAGAAGTAACTGAGCTGTTGAGAAACTGCTTTTTCAATGATCTTACTTAAAAACGGGAGATTTGAGATCGGCCTGTAGTTGTTCATTTGTGTCTTGTCAAGATTGTCCTTTTTCAGTATAGGTTTGATTACAGCAGTTTTTAGTGATTCTGGAAACACACCTGATAATAAAGAAAAGTTGACGATCTGTAACAGGTCTGACTCTAAAGTCTTTGAGACCTTTTTGAAAAAACTTGTTAAAGGCAGCGATAAGGAGTCCGCACTGATGTTTTGCACAGCAAAACTTGGCATCACCTTGTATGCTGTGCATGGCTCTGGGAGTCGCTGTGCAGTTCCCTCCGAGGGTTTCTTGGGGCCATAGAAAGAAAGGGGTTGGACTTCTCTTGCCCTTTGTGTTCAAAGTGTTTGTCTCAAACATCCCATGATGCCCTATTTGGGCTGTTACCTTGTGACTTTGTCCACCAATAGTTTTTTCAATTGCTTTGCTGGTTGTTTAGTGAATACACTCTCTGTCGAGTCTCATAGCATGCAGGCCCAACACGTTTTGTTAAAGAGAAACTGGAACCAATGTATTTTCCTGTAAATATAACATTTGTTTTAATTAGCTTCAATTAATTACTGTTGTAGTACATCTGGTTAATTTTCTTTCAATGCAATAATTGTTTAAGCTCTCCTAATCTCTCAGACTAACAGGCCACACAGAGGGAATTAACCATGAGAACATTTGTTAACAAGTAAATTTAGTGATTTCTCTGTAAAATCAGCACCAGATAGATTTCTGTCTGCTTGGTATCTAATGCCAAACTAACCTAAACTAACAAAAAATTTGTATTTGCTTGCACTAATGTGTCTTTACATTCTCATTTTTTTGTACGTGCCTGTGTGCATGTGGTTGTGGGTTGTGTTGTGTGTCTGTTTTATTGTGCCGTCATGTTGGCTGTGTATGTTTGTGTCCTTGTTTGTGTGTGTTTTGTGTAGGAATGCGTCCCCTGCATTATGCTGCATGGCAGGGGAAGACTGAGCCTATGAAAATGCTGCTGAAGGCAGGCTCGTCAGTCAACGGACAGTCAGATGAAGGACAGATCCCGCTCCACCTGTCAGCTCAGCATGGACACTATGATGGGGTAACTGTTTGTGTGTGTGTGTGTGTGTGTGTGTGTGTGTGTGTGTGTGTGTGTGTGTGTGTGTGTGTGTGTGTGTGTGTGTGTGTGCACTGTAGGTGCTTTACTGTGCACAGAGCCAGTGTTTGTGTTATGTGAGATCTGTGTAGTTGTTATGTGGGCTTGATGCTGTGTGCCTGATACGTGGTTGTTGCAAGCTCAGCTTTAAATGTGTTGGTAACATTTGTTTGTTTGTGTGCGTCTGTGTGTTACAGTCGGAGATGTTGCTGCAGCACCAGTCCAACCCGTGCATCTCAGACACAGCTGGGAAAACTCCACTGGACCTCGCTTGCGAATTTGGACGTGTTGGAGTGAGTACAACAATAACTACAACTGGGTTCAAAACAGAAGATTTTTTTTTACCCTATCAACAATATGTTTTACCTAAAAATGATAAATGATGAAGATGGATGTAACATCACCATCACCCATTGGTTTTGGACTCCACATTTTAAAGCTTCACATTAAATTTTTGCTGCCACCATCTTGTTTTTTCTTTAAGCCAGAAGTTATCTTGGCCAATAACCAGGTGACGTTAACTTGCCTGTTATTTTGGATGTGTGAAACCAACTGAAAACCAGTGATTGTGAGGGAAGAATGAGTATTGCCCAACTGGGTTTGACTGGGTTCGAGGTTGATAGCAGCTGCTGGGAAAATGATTTCTAAAGCCGCAGTTACTCAGGCCTAAAGACAATTTAGTGAGCCCCAATAGCTACCTCCTATTGGTAGGAAAAAAGCATGTCTCCCCCAACTGGTGTACAAAAACCTATTTGTGATTGCTTTGGTTGCTAAAATGTTGTTGCGTTGGTAATTTGTGACGAATAAGTGACGAACTTGTCTATAAACACCAGCCAGCCGCTCTCCGAGCTGTAAAGAATCTGTGAAAATTGTCACACAGACCAAAAGCAGACACCCTTTAAAATGTTGGCTGTATTCCTCAGGCACAACTTTTACTGTTAAGGCAAGTCTTCCTCATTTACAGTTTGCGTTGCTTGTAGCTAGCAAGTATTTTCATACAAAAATGAAGAACTACAGGCAACTGTGGCAATCTGCTAGCAACCAAAGTAATCACAAAGAGGTATTTAGTTAATTCGCTATCAACCAGTGGATGTATCATGTCCAGTTTGGCGGACAATTCTTGAACAATGTCCTTTTGATGTCACATGAAAAACCAAAGTAAATTATTGCAACTGTTAGCATGCTAACATGCTAAACAGATCACATCAACTCACTTGCATGTTAAGATTTGCTTAGTAATAGACCCTGTGCACGAGAAAATGCTAACTTCCTGGTTTGAGACCGGATGTGGGGTTGTACATTTCCGGTAGCTTTATTAAAATCATGTCCAAAACTCGAAAACGGAAAGATCGCGTTAAGTTACAAAGAGGAGAAGGTGGGAACACTCGCCACTGTTGTGTCATAAAAAATCTAATGATCAATTTTGATGTTTAAAGAGTTTAGATCGATGAGTTGTTTACATCACTCAACACAAGCAGAGTGATGCAAGCAGGCAAATTCAGAAGCACATCTCTGTATAGTGACTGGTCTTATGATTTAAACAGGCAAATGTTCAGCATTCAAACTACAGGTGAAGAATAGTCAAACCAGATGTTTCCCCAGTTATGTCGATATCAGCTAGTCAAGTACACACCTACACAGCATGTTAACAAACCGTGAAAAAAGCCACAAAAAATGAATGATTGCTGGTAACGGTTTCTATACATTAGTATTTACGAAGGGTATGTTGTGACTTACCTTCAAAATTACAGTGGTCCCTCGCTAATAACGCGGTTCACCTTTCACCTCGCTGTTTCACAGATCTTTTTTAGTGCAAGTTTGCACGTTTTTTTACGTCACATTGTGTCCTGCGTCCTGATCACTGCAGACGATCTTCTCCGTGACGTCTCTCCTGTACAGTACAGAATCGCTGCATCGATTGCTAACAGTGTGACTCTGAAGTGCAGTGCTGTATGTCCACGATGTCCACCAAACATTTTGCACCGTCAAAAAATAAAATTGGCTACTTGATTTCACCTATCGCTGGTTATTTTTAGAACATAACACCCGCGATAAACGAGGGACAGCTGAGAAATATAACATTTGAATCCCTTTTCTCTTTTGCTCTGAGGCGCGGGGAAAAAATATCGACAAGTCGATGAACATCATTTACAGATATATTGGGTAAATGCCCAAGACATCTATAGAAATGTAAATCGCCGCTTGATTCATTCATTTGCTTAACTTGTTTTGGACCGTAAACAGGGCGTGAATAGGACACCAGAAACAAAGCTCCCCACAGGAGTTTCCGCACCGGAAGTAGCATATGCTAATGTGCACATAGTCAATATTAAATACTTAAGTACAGCTAAAGATAATGGGAATGCCATTAGCTTAGCTTTTAGCTTGTTAGCATTAGCATTAGTTTTTAGACATTAATCAAAGTATGAGACAAACTCAAATTTTGATCCAATGATGGGGTAAGAAGAAAAGTTAGATATTATCAAAAGTACCAAATTTGCCATGTTTTGACTGAGAGACTCTATACCTAAATGTTTATTTTAGAGTTTCCTGGTAAAGATAAGCAATGGTGACATCCATTTAATTTTAAAATTATAGGCAAAATGTTCACCTAAAAGGTTAATTATTCCAGAAACAGATTAATTATACAACAACACAGCCTAAAAATGTCTAAAATCCTTAAAATGAACAAGAACAATGGTCTTACTGAGACAGCCACATGTGGACACAGAGGTAATTCAAGACACTAGCAGCCAAAGTGTGCACCTGTGTTGCTGCTAGTCCACAGAGAAACCAGATTTTAGTTTTAAATTCACTTTTACACAGAAGGAATTATAGAGTTAATATAAATCATGAAATGGCTTTACAAGTTACACTGTGTGTCTTTGTGTTTAGGTGGTCCAGCTCCTGCTCAGCAGTAACATGTGTGCAGCCATGCTGGAACCAAAACCCTCCGACCCCAACGGAGTGTCACCTTTGCATCTGGCTGCCAAGAACGGACACATCGAAGTGATACGGTCCAAATAACTACTCCTTTCTGTCTGCTCTGTGTTTGTTATACCTCCTTCATTAGACACTTAGTCATTCTGTCTCTCCACCGACTGATCTAATTTAACGTTAAAGGATAATGCCAGTTCATTTCAACCTGGCATATTTCCCATTAACAAGGCTAACGTGTTTCTATGGGTCATGCAGGGTTTCCACTATCCACCTTGATTGTAGAGATTTGTAGAATTGAGGTGTGAACAACATACATTAGAGAAACTGGGCCAAGTCCTCTGAAGCATCCCAACAACAATGAATTATATTAAACAGTTCTTTCAAGTCTTTATTTCTATTCATTATTTTTTCTATTTATTATTTTTTTAACAGGCAAAAACATTACATGCATAGGCCCTGTTCACATCACATAAAACTATATATACAAGTGAAAGATTACAGATATACAGCAAAACACAAGTTTAAAAAAAGAAAATCAGAATCAGAATCAGAATACTTTATTGATCCCTGGGGGAAATTATTTTTTGTTACAGTGCTCCATTATAAACCAACATTAAGACAAGACAGACAATACACTAACTAAGAATAGTACAATATATACATATATATACATACATACATACATAAGTCACTCATAAATAAATAGTTGGAAAAGAAACATGTGTAGCTGTAGCAGCAAACAGTGTGTTAAGTGGATGCGTTGTACAGGGAGATGGCCACAGGCAGGAATGATTTCCTGTGTCGTTCAGTGGTGCTTTTCGGTAATCTCAGTCTCTCACTGAACGAGCTCCTGTGACTGACCAACATGTCATGGAGTGGGTGGGAGGTGTTATCCAACATTGTCTTTATCTTGGACAGCATCCGCCTCTCCGACACCACCTTGAGGGAGTCCAGCTCCATCCCCACAACATTGCTGGCCTTACGGATCAGTTTATTAAGTCTGTTGGCATCTGCGACCCTCAGCCTGCTCCCCCAGCATGCAACAGCATAGAGGATCGCACTGGCCACAACAGACTCATAGAAAATCCTCAGCATTTTCCGGCATATGTTGAAGGACCTCAGTCGCCTCAAAAAATAGAGACGACTCTGGCCCTTCCTGTAAAGTGCTGTGGTGTTTTTAGCCCAGTCCAGTTTATTGTCAATGTGTACTCCAAGGTATTTATAATCCTCCACAATGTCAACACTGACCCCCTGGATTGAAACTGGGGTCAAGTGTTTCCTGGTCTTCCTGAAGTCCACGATCAGTTCCTTGGTCTTTGCCACGTTGAGCTGCAGATGATTCTGCTCACACCACGTGACAAAGGAGTCGACCACAAAAGAAAAATATGGTGAATTCATGAGTTGGGGTCTTTACTATAAAGTCAATTAAACATACCCAGGTTTCTTCTTCTATGTGGCTTCACTTACCCATGTATTGGCAATCAGGCTAGGCTGTCACCAAAGATAATTTTCAACTCGATAATTAAACCCAGGATTTACAAATCTAGCACATTCACATAAAGGATACAGTTTAGGCAACATGACACATCACAAACTTCAGCATCTTTTAAAAATGAAGAAAAATTACAGTATTTGAAAAATAAAAAGTGGTTTTATATATACAGCACAGAGATAACAATGAGCCTTTACATGACACAAAAGCCTACCACTAAAGAATGGCCCACTTGAGCTTTCTTGCCAAAGTCCACTTCCTGTTTAACTTACATATATAGTCACATATTTTTCTATGCCTTAATAAATGACCAACTAGTCAAACAGTTACAGGAAAAAGTGATGCCTATGTCCAATAACCATGTAGTAGCAAAGGGTTGTACAAAAGGTGTGGCTGTTTTCCTACATGAGTGGATGCAGGCCTATGGTATGGAGGGTAGGGGTAAAAATGGGTCAGAATGTTTTTTTATGAGGTCAACAAGTACGAAGCTTAGGTGACGTGTATTAGGATCTTATAGTATCACTACATCAAGGCTTCTTTTGATGTAGATTCTGCCTGGAAGACGTGAACCTTCAAAACTGAAAACAAAAACAGGTTTAAACCTGAAGTTGCCTGGAAAAAAAGGCCCCAGTCTTCCTTTGTAGCACAGGCCACTGTAACAGCCATTTCTCAAACCGTAATCTTCTGGCATTTCCCCTGATCCTTATCTGGGGCAAATAGCCCTAGCTGGGTTTCGAAAGACATTATTGATCCTAGGTAAGAGAGTGTAAAGGTCTGATGCTATGTGGATTGGGCAGCAGTCTGGAACAGAGATCCGATCCAATTCCTGGTTGCTAAAACTGGTTCTTGGGTAATAGGACTACTGTCAGGCTCACCTACATGTATGACTCCGGTTCTGCAGCCAGTCTCCTGGGAAGGAGTTGGATGTTGTTCCCCTCTGGAGATGCTCTCAGTGAGAGACCCTGCATGTTTGGTGGATGACAGGATATCTGACTGTTGTGTGGACTTATACGTCAAATATTAGGCCCAGGTGCCTTTTAGTCTTTGAGTCTTCATTCTCTTACTGAGAAATTTTAACATTCACTGGGACATAAGTGGGCTTTGCACCAAAATACCCTAGCCCACATGTCAACGGCCAACGTGACTTGGACATCTGACAAAGTCCTAGTACACCCAGGAAAGGACTTTACCAAACACTAGAACTTGGTGAAGGATCGTCAAATCCTACCTATGGCAGAATTTGGACACCATTCAGAAGGAGGCAGAGGACACCGAGTCTGACTTAATCATGCTCTGCACCTACATGGAGCTACAGACGTAAGGTGGCTGCTGCCTGTCATTGGGGCCTTGCGGGAGATTTTCATTCAGACTCATGTCATCTGCAGTATTGGGGACACTGTAGCGCTCTGTTCTGATAAAGAGAGCTGGCTGGTTGGAGCGAGGTCTGGACATCTCTGTCTAGAATGCTGCTCCTGTGACCTGGACATATATAAACAGCAGAAAATAGACAGATGGATCAATAGATGGTTCTGGTGAACTGTGTTAGTGACAAGTTGCTGGCTGACCTAATTGTGAGCATTTTTGAACGTTTTCCTCCTCAATTGGCAGTATAGGACAGAACATGGCAACACCATCAGTTTCCTGAGCCCAACGCTATAGCAGGCCAGTGATTTTTTTCTCTCTATGCCTTTTCTTCAATCTTCAGTTTCTTGCCTTCACTACTACACAGTGAGCGTGTGTTTATGGCACAAAAGATTAACACAAATTAGCTTTCTTGCCAAAGTCCACTTCCTCTTTAACCCCCTATAAACAAATCTTTTCCTGCAATTTGTTGAATAACCAACCAAACAAACATTTACAGGGTAAAATTCAACTGCCTATGTTAGATAACCGCGCAAAGGGTTGGCCTGTGCAAAAGGTGCTTTCCTTTTACATTGTGGGTTTTAGTTACACTAGAAACATATTTTCTTTGTTTCCTTCTTCCTGTGGAAGCCTGGCAACAGCTGTCAGTCAAACACAGAGACCCCATTCACTCAAACTGGCAGCTCTTAACACAAACACTATGAAAAATACATCTGAGAAAAAGACTGAAAAACTGGTTAATCCAAATGTCATTTTGGGGAATTTATTTCCACTTTTATTGAGTTGCATGAATGTAGATGCTTTTCTTTCATTTCTTACTTTAGAGCAGTCATAAAAAGTTATCTTGAAATATTTATTATTTTTCGCTGCAGGTTGCTGATTCAGGCTGGAATAGATATCAACAGACAGTCCGAGTCTGGCACAGCACTACATCAGGCTGCCCTCTGTGGGAAGACGGAGGTAGTACGCCTGCTGCTGGATGTAAGTCTAACTATCCGTTTAATGTGTTTACATAAGAAGCTGTTGTTAATGCTGACCTCCCTCCTATGAGCTGTGCAAATTCACACCCCAGCAACTGTCATTCATCTGACTGTGAGGAAACTGTGGGATATGTTATATTGTTATTGTTTATTACATAAAGCAGTAGCAGGCTGACCAGCCTCCTGTCTGTCATCCAATATTCAAACCTGTTGTTCGGTTTTTAACCTTTTTTTTGACCTTCAGATGAACATGGATGTAAATGCCTAACCCTGCCTTTGTAAAGGGCCCACTTTAAGTGTCCCCTCTCGTCCTGCTGCGCTTCACTTTTGATGTTAATGCTGAGGCAGCGCACACAACAAACATCCCTACTGTGGAATGTTCTTTGTGACACACAATTTGATTTTGCAGCTTTAATCATTTTCCTCCTCCGCGTCACTCCAGAGCGGCATCAGTGCAGGAGTGAGAAACACTCTGAGTCAGACTGCCCTGGACATCGTTAACCAGTTCACTACCACGCAGGCCAGCCGGGAGATCAAACAGTTACTGAGAGGTGAGGCCGCGAGTGCACGAGCTCGCACACCAACTCACAAATCCTTGTGTGACACATTTTTTAAACCCTCCCAGCTGGTGGCAACACCAAAAATCTGCTTTTCAAGCCATGCCCACTTTGTGAGTGTTAAAACTATTAGGAACCTGGTTTTTGTTATAAATAACAACATACTGTAAAAAGACATTTTTAAAATGAATTTATTGCTATTGACATTTAAAACAATGGCATAATGTCCATTCTTATTTTGGGATTTTCTTGTATTGATTAGACTGGCGAAATTTATTATGCTAATGATACTACCCACCAATATCACCTTCTCCGTTCTCTTCTGTCTGCACTTTATACTCTTGTGTTGTAGATGCCTCAGCTGCAATGCAGGTGCGAGCACTAAAGGATTACTGCAACAACTATGACCTTACCAGCCTCAACATCAAAGCTGGCGACATCATCACGGTATAGCTTTATAATTAAGGTTCCGCAATAAAAATATGTTTCAGCCTTTGCTGCATGTTTGCCAGTCATAATAACCTGTGTCGGTAATATCAATCTGTCTACACAGTTTAATAGTTGGGTGTTACAGTGTAAGCATCACTGAGCTGAAAAGAGGTTTTGCCACACAAACTATTATTAAAAACAAATTATTATTTTTGCCAGAGCTATGGCGCTTCTTCGCTTCACTCATATAAGAAAACACAGACATCTATGTCAATTTATTATGTTATTTCTTTATTCTTCTATATTCATTGATCTTTTTTGCAAGCTACCTTGTATATATGAAAAAGTAATCACTTACAGGCGCTGTTAGCGAACACCTATTTACAGATGTGCATGAAAATACATAACGTAAAGCAGATGCAATGTTGGCTTTTGTTTTGAGGTCATCTACTATATATAATATCTATAATTTAAAAGGATTTGAATTTTATAAAAATAATTCACAAAAACTATATACATGTTAAGGCAGTTTATATAGTATGTTTTGTGTTTTTAACCAGTTTTGTAGCCAACTGGCTAAAAATGGCAACGCTAAAGCCAGCCTGCTAATGTAAAAACAGTTGTGTAATGTATTATGATTGAAGAATTCAGGGTTTAGTAAGGTGGACACTTATTCCACTTTATCAAGGTGGACACTTGATAAAACACAGTTTATCTATGATATACATGGAAAATTTTAAATTATATTTCGCAAAAATGCCTCAAACTACTAACTATGCTAATGCTAGCTAATGATAGCTAAATGACTAAATAGCATGGTGTGTTATTTCCCACTCATTTTTTTAACTACTGCCTTTTTTTAAATGGAAATTTAAACAGACATTTTCTGCTCATTTCAGCTGCTAAGTCTGAAAAAGTAAAAGCAAAACAATGGTAGAAGTATTTTTATAAAGAATTAACAGCTAAATTTGTTACACTGCCATCTGAGCAGTAGCCACTATTGCCATAGTTTGAAGTTAGCTGGTAGTGTGAGGTTCAGAGCTAAAGATTTAAACTTGATATAGGTATGGTTTTAGTTTGGCTTTGCAGTCTTTGTTATGGAAATGAAAAGTGGCTGTAATCTTTGTACGTGCACAGGTTTTAGAGCAGCACTCTGATGGCCGATGGAAAGGCTGTATTCATGACAACCGGACAGGAAATGACCGTGTGGGCTACTTCCCCTCCAACATGGTGGAAGTCATCAAGAGGGCAGGTGACCACCCGCATCACAGCTGTGTGTGTGCATGGGTGGGTGGGTGGATGTGCGTGTGAGCTTAGCAGCTGTTTCGCAGCTATAGCTGGTCATTAGTTGTAGCTAGCTGTGGCATCATCGGCCTGTTTGGGGCATACCATCTGTTTTCCCCACCCTGCCAGTCTCATTGATTGCATCAATCAAACATAGTCCTCTATCCGCAGTCGGCCCTGAATCACCCCTCTATATTTCTGCTCCTTCTGTCACCCTCCCTAATTAATAAACAAGTCCGACCCTGCTAGATTGTAATGTTTTTGTTCATATTGTTTGTTTGCCTTATTGCTGTAGTGATATTATATTTTGTTTTATAATGATATATTCCCTGTGGATATATGGATGTATTCTTTTCTCATGTTTTAAGTTTAATCAACTATTATTTTGTGCATTTTCTGATTTTTTCTGATTAGACTTTTGTTTTGTTTCAAGTTGACTGATCAGTTGTTGTTGTGTTGTTGTTGTTGTTGTTGTTTTGCCCCCCCCCCCCTCCTCCTGGATTGTTGCCAGGTCACTCCCCCTCCCAGCAGTGCCACACCCTCCTCCTCCGCAGGCCCAACCCTTGCCCCATTGCCTCGGTCAACGGAAACTCATACCCCCCCTCCAAAGTCCTTCCCCCGCATCTGCCTCCCCCTCCTCCCCTTAACCCCAACACACAGTCCCTTCCTCGGTTCTCCTCATTTGGGTACGTTCCTCTCCCTATCTCTCCTCCTTCTCTGTGTACTCCTCCTCTGTCCACTGCTCCTCCTCCTCCTCCTCTCTCCACTTCTCAGGAGCAGCAAAGTCAGACAGGTACATACTGTAGTGTCACTTTAAGTCACAGATAAGAATCCTTTCTCTGCTTTTTGTCAAGAACACATAAAAAGCCTGCTGTCTATCTGCTTGTGGCAACGCTTCATCAAAGAATCAGTTCAGCCAAATAAAAAAATACTCAAAAAGGCCTAAAAAAACTGAAGCAGTCCTGTGAAAAACTAAGTACACCTCATGACTCACTTGCGTGCAGAACCATGTTTAGCAGCGATAACTTTAATAATTGTTTTTTGTGTCACTCTAGCGGCCTACCATACCAACGGTACAGCACCATGTTTTTCTCCAAACATGGTGCTGTGCATTTTGACAAACATCTCCACCTTGATCTCGCCTTTTCAGAGGACATTTTTCCAGAAGTGTTCTGGTTTGTTCATATGAACCACACTGAAAATACTTAGCAATTTGTGCATTTATGACTGGCTGTAATACTGGTAGCTTAGCTGTAGCATTTGTAGCTGAGGGCTTCAGCTTCCCGGTAATAAGGAAATGACGTCATTTACGTAGATTACTGATTGGCAGCGCTAACTTGAAATTTCGAGTTACTTTTCTCAAAATTTTGAGTTAATAAGTCAAAATTTAGAGAAAGATAACTCGACATTTCAAGTTATAGATACTTTCTTTTTTTAGTATCAAAAACGGGCTTTCGGAGCTGTGCTCGCTTCAGAAAGTAGAGACAAGCTTTCCAAAGAAGCCTTGTTCAGACTTTGTTTAACTGTACTGTGATGAACTTTATATTTAACATGCTAACTGAGGCCTGTAGAGTCTGAGCTGTTGCATTGCACAGTCTGACCTTGGGATGAATTTGCTGGGCACACCCAAGTGCTCCAGACCAGCAAACTGCTCTTTTGTGTTTGTGTGTTATTGATTTCATGCGAATGGACTGATTCTATATAGCCCTTTCTATCTGCTGGAGTACTCAAAGCACTCTATACAACATGCCACATTCATTCTAAGCTTTTTAGTGCTTCCTAATGAACATTCATACTCCGACGGATGCATCAGAGAGCTACTTGGGGTTAGTATCTTGATTAGTACTTGGCATGCAAACTGGAGGAGCCAGGGATCGAATCACTAACATTCCCATCAGTAGGTGACCTGCTCTACCTCCTGAGCTACAATCACCTGTGGAAGCAGTAATGGTGTACTTAGTTTTAAACAAGACTGCATATTGTCCCTTGAAGACTTTCTTTTTTACATAGCCATATGTGCTTGAGGCAGTTCTTCATTAAAGGATCAGTTCAATCAAATAATTATTTACAAAAAAAGGCTAACAAAATTAGTAATTCGTCCACATATACATTTATCTAGCCTGTGTGGGTCCTAACTGACTCAAACCTTTGTTTTGTTTCTTTAAATGTGGGTTTTTATGACGACTAAGGCCATGAAAGTAATGCCTCCTTTGTACATTTCTTATAATTCCAGTGAAATGACCCTTTCATTTATCTTACTCGACATGCTGTGTTTGTTATAAATAACTTGAGAGGCCGTATTCGGCATTTTTAATCAGCATTACAGTGATTAAGTAGAATCACCACACGTCACTGGATGTGTCATTCACAACAGCTTCATGGTATTTTGACCAAAAGGGTCTGTGGGTTTCTACAAGCCTCAGGACTCCCACTAGTAGTAGCATGTTTATGCACGTGAGCTGAGTGAGTGTATCTCTGCGTGTGAGTCTGTGCCTTTTACAGTGTTTAATCACAAGCTCAACACATTTACTGTATGTAGGGAACAGCAGTACACATTATTATCGCTCAGATATTGTTTCTGTTTCTGCATTTTTGCTAATACAAAGTTTTAAATTTAAAATACTAAGACCAAAGGAGTAACAGATGTGGGGTTCTGTGTGTGTCTCTGTGTGTGTGAGACAGGTTCACGAGCTGCAGAGCTGAGTCCTCAGGGCTCTCCCACTTTGGGACAGCAGAGCAGCACCAGTGAGGACATCTGGGTGCTGCGCAAACCGCTGGCAGGTAAACTGAAAGCGTGCTTTTGTGGGGGAAAAAAGGAAATGATGTGTGTCAGACACGTTGTGTGTGTGTGTAATGCTGCGTTCTACAACGTGTGTTTATGTGTGGAGGTGGCGAGCGCAGCGGCAGCGTCGGCAGCCTCGGCAGTGTTCGGTCATCGAGCAGCTTGCAGGGCTCTGGAAACACGCATGTTTTGACCACTCCTGCACCCAGTCCCCACCCCGCACCCACGCCAGGGGTCAACACCCACGGCCTTAATGCTCCCGGCCTGCATGCACAAGCAGAAGGAGTCAAGGTAAAAGACTCCTTGCATTCAGTTGTGTTTGCACACATTTCATGACGTTGCTGCTGTTTCCTTACAAAACAACACACACACACCGTTTCTGGGAAACGGCAAAACATTTCTAGGAAACAAACACAACTGTAGTTCATGTGATAACCACAGTTCTGTTTCCTGCTCAGTTTATTCTTCCGTTGGTTGTTTTTTCCTAGCAGCACACAAGGTGCATTGTGTTTGTTTGGATACAGTGTAGCAGCTGAATTCAAGTTAAGCAACTCAACTTTGTCTTATTTATCGTGTTTTTGCACCTCACCTCCACAGTGAGCTGTTGTCATAGGTGTACCGCTGAAACACCTCCACAGTTTGTTTGTTTTCTGCAAGTGAGGAAGTAGAATATTTGTAGTTTGCATAATGTGATTCTATTAAATAGATCTTCTTAAGCATCCGAACATCCAGTCATCACTAATGCATATGGCATGTAGCCATAACAAATACAATTAACTGCTATATTTAAGGTCCGCTGACTGAGTCACAATACAAACTGAACTAATATTCAAGAAAATATTCCACCTTAAAAGGTGGCTGATAAGCGTGTTAAGATCAAAGGCGGCAAAAACTTCCTTTCATTTTGCTGATGAAACACCTGTGATGACCAAAACAATTGAAAACACAATTTTTGGTCTTTGTGAACCAGAGTTATTATAGTTTTGTGTTTTCAGTTAGTTTTTATTTCTATTTCATTATGACTTTTTGTTTTTTTATTCGATTTTAGTTTCAGTTATTTTCCAGAGTAGATTTTCTTCGACGTGGACACGGAGGTTTGTGAATGCGATAACTCGAGAACGAAGCAACGTAGGAGCTTCAAATTGATACCATAGGAGTATCTACTAAAAATCTTAGACATGTTTGATCTCAGTGACTTTGACCTCAAGTCAAGTTTTCCGAAAATCTTCTAAATGTGATAGCGTATAAGTACAGCAAGGACTTAACGAGTATGAATTGTTTGGACGGGGTTGCCTGTTCTCTCTAAGAAGAACATGGCAGCACAGGTTAGGATTGCAAAGTTCATCATCTGAACAAAGCACAAGACTTTTGGAACAATGCATTTTGGACAGATGAGACTAAAAGTGACCAAACACAGCAAATCAGCACAAACACCTCGTACCAACTGGCAGCACGGTGGTGGACAGGGAATGATTTGGGCTTCGCTTGCAGCCACAGGTTCTGGGAACCTAATAGCCACTAAGTAATCACGAACTCCTCTTTATACCAAAGTCTTCTAGAATCAAGACCATCTGTCTGACAGCTAATGCTGGGCTGATAGTGGGTCATTCAACGGGACAGTGATCCCAGGCACACAGGATACCTTAAAAAGAAAAAACACAAGGTGCAGTGGTCCAGTCAAAGTCTAGACTTCAGCCTCATTGAAATGCTGAGGTGGGACCTTAAGAGAGCTTTGCATAAATAAATGCTCACAAACCTCAAAGAAATGAAGCAACGCTATAAGAAGAGTGGGACATAATTCCTCCACAATGAAACGAGGGAGCGATAAAGTCCCACGGAAAGCGATTACTTCAAATTAATGCTGCTAAATGTGGTTGTGCAAGCCACTGAGTCATTGGGTGTTCTTGTTTTTCTACGGGACTGTATGACATTCACCCTTTGACAGCTCATTATTAATTCATGTGTTATTTTACCACACTGGAGAGTAAGTGAAGGGGAGAGAGAGAAAGGGACAAATCCAGGGAGCATGATGTGAGGGACAGGCAGATGGAGACGAAGCTGCAGGCACAGATGAACTATTAACATAGCGTCAGTCTAATATTTGATTGTAAATGCTAAATGCACTGGTTCTTGCCTCATTCACTCATTAGTACAAGATTTTTTTAAGAAAGTGCTTTCTATCTAACACCCACATTCATACTGATGAACACATCAGAGAACGTGACACCAACTACAGCTTATCAGGATGCTCAGTTATAGAGTGCTACTTGTGTGTCAGCCTGCCACTATAGTAGCAGCTTTAGCAAGCAGCACTGCACCACTATTTTTTAACTGCACAGTTAAAGGTAACCGGCCATGATTTTGAGTCTGATTTCAAGCTAGTTTCCCTTAAAGCTGCACTTAAATGTGTCGCCCACTGTATTAAATTACATCAACCGCATGTGGACAAGATCTAGGAAACTAATTCTTAGCATAAACATCTGTTGTGCTTTTCCTTTCTGTACATCCTGCTGTTCAGCACATACTAAATGATATTTTAACAGTTGGTATAAAATGTGTATTTCCTGTTTTTTTAGTGTCTTGCATTTAAGAAATGTCTTGCTGGTATTTCTGCTGTACCAGAAAATTGTAGGACATACAGGAGGCAGAGTGCTGAGTACTGAGCTGAGTCACCGACCACCTCTGGGATTTGAACGATTATGCTTGAGTAAATGTTTCTCAATGTGAGCGTGTGTGTGTACATATGAGCATATCTGTGTGTGTTTTTGTGTTTCAGCTCCTGGCCACTGTGCTGTCTCAGTCGGTAAAAGCCAAGGAGCATCTCTTGGAGCAGTCGCAGTCTGTGGAGCAGTCAGCAAGTAAGCACACACACTCATACAAACACAGCGTAGCGCGATATCGCCGTCTGTATTTGAAGTGTTCATTCGTGTCAGCTTTAATTTAAGTGTGCTGCTGCATTGATTTAAGCACAGATGACAAAGTTTGTCTCTGCCTGCTTGAAAGGAAACGCGTGCGATCAGTTAATTTGGAAAAAAAACCTGCTTTTGTCTGTAAGTGATGACAATTAAAAATGATCAAGGCAGTGTTCACAAGTACAACAAGCGCCTCGGAGCTTGTTTTGATTGCTTATGTGAATCACTTTTTATTCTTCAGCCTGGCCCTCTAAAGACCACATGTCTGTTCATATCAGACACAAGCAGCATTTCCAGTCTCGGTCCTTTTAGAAGAGTATTTCAAGTTATTCTTCATTTCTAAAAAGCTGCTGTAAGCAGCCGGGGACATGGCTTCTTGGGATGTCATGGATTCTTTCTTGTTCTCCTGAGTCAGAGCTCTAGCTGTAGCCGCAGAGGTTTGCTTGCAATAAGCAGAATAAAAAAACTGCTCAAAGAAATTCAACAGATTACGTTAAACTACCAGCTTAAAACTATTAATTTACATATCTAACGTTCCTGTGAGCGTGAAATACATTTATTTTGCAGAGGAAACACTTAGTTTGTCAGTTTTGATCGATTAGTATTGCAAGTGTGAAGCTAAAATGTTACGCTCTTTGTGTCTCATAGTTATTTTGCGATACCGACACCGATACTGATGCTGATATTTGGTGATTTAAAAATGAAATGTCTTCTTTTCTTTTAGACACACAATCACAAACAGACGTCCCTGACATTTGTTATGTTTATTTGTTTACACATTCTCGCTCCGCTTGGATCAGCTGCAGAGCGCCCTCTGGTGGACAAACTATACCTTTCGCTTATCGCTTCTTTTTTCATTTTAGTTTCTCAGCCGTGATTACTGCTGGTTAATGCCAGTAAATGGCCAGTATCGATCAATAATATTGATCTTGTGTTTGAGTAAGTAGTTTTGGCTACCCAGTGATCCCTGATATCATCTCTCTGATAAAAACTAGCTGCGATACAGCACTAAAAACTGAACCATAGACAGATGTTGATGTTGTCATGCAGATTAGAGATCTCATCAGACCATCTCTTACAAAGTGAGTAATACAGATTTTAAAGAAGGAATTAAATTCACTTGGCCTTGGGCGTTTTTTAATCAGAAACGTCTATCTTTTTATTGGAGCCTCATATTTTTACATAAAAGAATCAACATGAATAAAAAATTAGTTCTGCTAACTCCATGAAGCATGAAATAGTTGCCAGAAAGGTGAAATTTGGGGGATTTTTTGCACATATGAAATTCGATTGGTATGCTTTTCACTTCTGCTACATCAGTATTTTTGTGGACTTCATTCCTCACAGTAGCACTGCATGTGTCGGATTCAATGCATTCAAATAACACTGATGATGTAGCGGTCTTGTATGAAAGAAGATGGACTTACAGGCGTTACAGGGTTGATATATTTGGGAAGTTTAACTTCAGACGCGTTAATTTTACAGTCAAAACTTTAATGGTTGTTTTGGATTTGAACCAGCTTACAAACCTTATTTGTTACAAGCTGTTTGCAGGTCTGCATTACAGCAGGTGAGTGTTCACTTGGGGCTACAAAGACTAGCGTAGCATTGAAGCAAATGTTCTGTATTAATGTGCACGTACAGTTCATGGTGTAGACGCTTTCACAGTGTCTCAAGACTCCCACTTAAATTTGGGCACTTTGTAGCTGTAGCTGTTTTACTAATCTCACTTTAAAAGAAGCCCATAAATTAGCATGTTTAATCCGCTGTCATTCTACTGGTTTAAGTGTTATGTGGGAAGTGTAGTGCTAAAACAGCGCTGCCGAGCCAGCCAAGTATGAAAGTTGTTAAGAAGGGCTCCATAGGCAGTGGGAATCTGGCATGGTTTCCTTTCTCCTGCGCTTCTCCCACATAAGAATCCTTTAGATCACCACATAATATCATTTCTTGGCTTTGCAGCGTTTTGAAAAGCAAACAATTATGAGATAAGTTACTGTTTCTGATCTTTTTTCGGTTTCTTTGAAGTACAGTTAATTTCCTAGAACAGCTGTTTAGTGATGGTAGATTTCAAAGGACCACGATTTCACATGAAGCCGTTAATTTCTTAAACAACTCAATAGAAATAATAAATAGGCGGGTGTTTTGTAAACAGCTAGCTTTAAGGTGTAATTAACAGAGAAATGAAAATTGTTGAGAGTAATGTGATTTATTCTTTGTCCTTTCTCTTTGCCTTTCTTTATCACTTAAACCTTAAGGCTCTTCCAGCAGCACGGTTCACGAGCAGCGCTCGTTTGAACGGAAGGCCGAAGAGGATGATGGGAAAGTGAGTTGTATCTTCTTTTTTTTTTTCTTTTTTTTCCCGGTGGATTGATTCATTCTGGTGCTTCCATTTTTCCGTTTGCTTCTGGTTCTTCTCAAGTAGCAGAAAGAACGTCTGCAATGGTGGGGTTTCAGTGGGAAACACGGTGGTTGTGTTGCACCTGAAAAGATGGCACGCTGAGGCTGGGCATGCGAGTGTGTCACCATGGAGACAGGCAGAGTGACAGACACATCGAGGAGTCAGTTGCTGTCTTGCCTTCTGTCCCTCCCCCCTTTCCCTCTCCCTTTTCCCTCCCTCCCCTGCCCTCACACCGCACTGAGACACCCACATGCTGCTGGCAGTGCTGCGTGTTCTGTGGAGCTCAGGGCTGATCTGCGTGCTGCGTCCTAGCGTTTCCTCACTGACTGACCTCACGCAGCGCTCTATAACATGTACACCGCTGAAAATATAACACATATTTACCAGTGATTTAAAGAAGATTATTTTGTTAGACCCCTAAAGGTTTATTTAACCCCAAATCCCCTGGAAGGGTGTAGTGTCACAACATCAGGTGCTTAGAGTTTTGAGATCTCTAGCACGAAGACTTCCGTCATCGCTAAATACAAGGAAGGGGAATGAAGATATATTCATGTTGTGAACAGTTTGCCCAGCTCTAATTAACCAGCAGCAGAGCACGTAGTAATCCTTGTGGGGCTTTCTTTTTAGGGCCAGTCGATCTGTTTTGTTGTGTTTGTGAGTTTTTTTTAAATGCCCGAGGGCTAGAATCAGCAGGCAAAGACTCCAATCTGGCACACTGGAAAATGGAAATAGGTTATGAAAAGATTTATGTTATATAAACATATTTTTGCCTTGAAACCAGTAATGTTGTATATAGTTATTCTGAAACTGAGGGCCCATTATTATAACTGGCTCATTGGTCTAGGGGTATGATTCTCGCTTCGGGTGCGAGAGGTCCCGGGTTCAACTCCCGGATGAGCCCTCATTTAATCCACCCACAAACCAGGTACTGGTACCTAAGTCCAGATCAACAGGGAGGGCTATGTGAAATATTTGCAAGGTTAAACATTAAATTTTCATACTAGATGCAGGTCTGGTTTAACGATGGTCACTGAAGATGAAAAAAATGAAGGAAATCTCATAAAGATGCTTTTGGCAAAAGGCTAGAAGGGTGAGTAAAATTGAAGGCTTACAGGGAAGTAGTGAGACCCGCTGTGACGTATAATGTGGATAACAAAAAGACAGGTGCCAGACTTCAAGGTTTTTGACCAGAATGGAGGGGGCCAGCTCAGGTTGATCATCTCGGAGCCAAAGATAGAGAGACAAGGCTGAGATAGTGGCTATGTTGGACAAAGGATGTCGAAGATGGAGCTGCCAGGCAGGAGGAAAGGAGAAGGAACACAGAGTAAGTTCATGGATGAGGTGAAGAAGGACATGAGGAGGGTTAGGGTGACACAGAATGCTAAGGACAGGGTGAGATGATTCAGTGTGGCGACCCCTAAAGGGAACCACATATTTGTATGAGTATAATTTGCTTACTGAAGATATGCTTTTATGTATTTCTATTTGTTAATTGACCTGCCCGGGGACAGTGTTTTGCCCTGTAGTGCTCTGCAACAGTCATGTGACTGAAAAGTATGAATTGAGATGATGGTGGGATGTAGCTCAGTGGCAGAGATCTCAAAACGTAAGAGGCTAATTAACACTAGGAGCAAGCAGGCATCTTATATTTGCACTTACTTTGTAATCTGTTATCCAGAATGTGTCTTACTCTTTGTACAAACCCTAGAGGATAACCAAGAGCACTGTGTGGGAGTGAAACATTATTTGGAAAAACTATTATTATTATTATTATTCCTGACAGTCTTGAAGTCATTTCAGGCAGAGTTTGAATAATTGGAGGGATTATTCTTCTTGTGTTTTATTCCCTTTTTAGTTAGAAGGGCTCCCCTTCATGTGTTCCAGAGTAGGTTCAGTTTCCTTGCTGGCTAGGGCTCCGTTTGGGAATTTCCTTAGATGTTTCTGTGCTGTCTTCTAGAACAGTCCTCTCTCCTGTGTTGTAGAGCGGGCTCTAGAAGAGGCCTGTGGACTCTTCTAGAAGCAGGCAGTAGCGCTCTGTGTTCTCTGTTCTAGAAGCAGGCAGTAGTGGCGTGGCTGGGTGAGTTTCAGCTGCAGTTCTACACCACCCACTTCCTCACCGCGGGATATGATCTAGACACCATTAGCCGCATGACCCCTGAGGTAAGGTCATGACCCCTGACCCCCTCACGTCCCGCCCCTTGTCTGTCAAGGCTCCGCCCAGCACAGCTATCAAAAATCAGCTCCCCACTGACCTGGATGATGTCATCATGACCCTCCTGTCTCTGTCACCTGACCCCCCGGTGTGAGTCCTGAGCCTCAACCAGTCACTTCTCATGCTCCGTCTGCTTCATTTACATACCTGTGTTCACACATGGCCGCGTGTTCCAGTCTGTGCTGTAAACACTACTCGTTGTTTGTCCTTGAATGTGGTTTTTAATGTGATTGTGTGTGTGTATGTGTGCGCTGAAGCAAACACAGTGCTATGATGTAAACGTCCCCAAAGGACAGGCGACACTCATCAGAGATTATCCAAAGCCAAAATATTCCCGAAGGCATATCACGTGTGCAAATGTCCGAGTTGCCTGTAAAAACTGCTCACATTTGAATAGAAATGAAAATAAAAACACCTCCAGTAGAGGTGGTGAGTTCATGATGTGACTGAGTGTGCTTTGCGTTGAAGGATCTGACGGCAATTGGGGTCATGAAGCCCGGACATCGAAAGAAGTTAATATCAGAGATCAGCAAGCTGCCCTCCACAGACTGGCTGCCCGACCACAAGCCTGTAAGGATGTTAGCTGCTGCATACAATCTAGAATAAGGAGGTCGGACGAACACAAGAGCACAGACGCATCCAGCTCACGCAGCATCATAACTGTGCCTGTGTCTGTCTGTCTTTGTGTTTAATCAAGGCTAATCTGGCAGACTGGCTGTCTCACCTGGGCCTTAGTCAGTACTACCAGGTACTCGTGCAGAATGGTTATGAGAACATTGACTTTGTCTCGGACATCAGCCTTGAAGATCTGCGAGAGATTGGCATCACTAAGCTCGGTAAGATAAAACGTCATTATTAAGATTATAGGCAATATATTATAACACAAGTTCTATAGAAAAGTGCGACCCTTCATTAGGAAGCCGGGTTCCTGTTAGCCGCTCTTAGTGTCTTTGTTCTGTGTTTGTTGTTTAGAAATTGCGTAGATATGAACAGACAGATGGATCAATTGCTTTAAATTGGCTAAAATGTGTCGAAGCGCATTTCAAGCTGTTCTCTATAATCACGTGTAACCATTTGTGTGTGAGAGATACAAGAATTTAATGTGAACAAAGGTATAAACGCATCACAGAGGGAACGTTGAGATTCAAATGAACCAATAAAGCGATAACAGACGATTATGCGCCCCATCATCTTCAGCCTGTTAAGTGTCTGTTGTTTGCACCTGGTGAAGACGCTCTGTGTGACTCATTGTAACCAGCTGTCAAAACAAATGTAAAAATCGTCTCGGCACTGCTCTCGCTGCCAATCTGTAAATCGTATCTACCTCCTTTAAAAAATGTGACAGTCCCAAGAAGTAGCTCCACAAAATTTGTGTTTTTAGTGTGAAAAATGTGGTCAGTGAAGAAAGATAAAAACACAGGTTGCTTCTGCTTGTCTCCAAAAATCCTTTATCAAATTATAATGGAAGTCTATTGAACAGTTAAATGCCACTCCTCTCACTCGAATGCCTACAGATCAAAAAGTCTATATCTGCTTGCTTTCAGGAAGACACTGTTGGAAAGAAGATGGATTTTCCTGTTTGAGCGCGCAGGCAGGTTGAAGAGAAATCCTACCAGATAGAATTTTTGTGCATCTTCCACTCTGTCGGTTAATTAGTCCAGTCTAGTAGAGATTTTTGCCAGTTTTCTTGCTGTAATCTATAGCTTTCAGCATATACAAGCAAAAAAACCAACTTTTCTACAATGTAAAATATTATTTTAATAATAAAATAAATTATTAAACAAAAGTTTGAGGGGTGGCTCGAGACTTTTACATATGACAAAACAAGATAACAGGACTTCAACCTCTTCTCTGTAATTTGCCTCTTAACTGCAGTGATCCTTTGCTCATACCGAGGCTGCTGGCTTGTGGCTGGCTCTGAGCTCTGTGTGAGGTTGATTTAAATGTCTGAGCAAGTTGGATGTTACAAGTGTTTTTGTGGTTTAGTTTGTCAAAAACCGTGAAGAGCTTCCGCACTAACGCCATGTTTGCGTGTGGCTGCCAGCGTGCACATGAGCCAGTCATTTTAATGTTTAGACGTTTCAAACGGTGCAGGGCAAGATATGAACCAGAATTATGCTACTGGAAGAATTTGGACATAACATAGAGTGGGAGTGCTGCTTAGCAACGGTCCCACCAATAACACAATAACTTTTGCAAGCCAAGCGATTAATTCATTTATGAAATTCCAATGCTGCAAGGACAATATGTATAATGCTTACCATGTATTAAAGAACAGTATCCTGAAATGCAGCGAATTCAAATTGCTGGATTGGCGGACAGAGGCGGTTTCTTGCAAGTTAAGTAGATTTTTTTTAAGGCGCAAAAGTATGACATCACAACAATGTCATTGGTCACTTGCAATGTTGAACCTGGAACAACATTTAAGATAAGATAAGATAAGATAGAACTTTATTAATCCCTCGGGTGGGTTCCTCTGGGAAATTCGACTTCCAAAAAAAGCACAGCAACGACTGAAGTTACAGTTACAGAATTGTTATATATATATATATATATATACACACACACACACACACATATATAAATACAGCGACAAATATAAATAAAATATACAAAGGGGATAAATAGAATAAATAGGAATAAAAAATAAAAATACAAGTGAATTGCACATTTCAAGTATTGAGGTCTATTGCACTGTTGACTATTTACAAAAAGTATTGCACAAGGTATTGTACAGTGAGGTGAAGAGGCACTACAGCTTAGTTGTTCCCCCCTCCTTTGTCCTCCTGTTTCCCCTCCCTCTCCCCTCCAGAGAGGAGTTAAACAGTCTGATGGCGTGTGGGACAAAGGAGTTTTTAAGTCTGTTAGTTCTTGTCTTGGGGAGAAGCAACCTGTCACTGAACAGACTCTTCTGGTTGTTAATGGCCGTGTGCAGAGGATGCCCAGCATTGTTCATAATGTCCATGATGATGATGATGATGTGGGAACAACACGAGGATATCAGATCCTACTTGGATAATACTGTTAAAAAACAAAACAAACCAATACAGAGATGTAATTATTATTCAACTTTTTGGAATTGTTCCAAAACCTTTGGGTTAGTTTTAATCTGCATGACTAGCGCAGAATGAGGTTGCCATTAAAGATTTGCAGTTTTCAAGAAAATGTAAATTTGTATTTCATGGTGGCTTTTATGCAGAAATGCCACTCTCTCCTAGCTTTGCAGTGTAAATATAGCTTATTCTCTTCTCACAATCCTCTGTTTTGCCCCGCACTCCTGCCCCCCCTCAGGTCATCAGAAGAAGATAATGTTGGGAGTGAAGCGGCTGAAGGAGCTTCAGAGAGGAGAAAGTGGCTCCGAGCCTCCTCAGAGCCCCTCTACACCTCCATCCAGCCCAGGCGGCAGCACTACATCAGAGCTGCGGAAAGAGGCGAGGAAGCAGAGGGACGGGGTGCCCAGCCCTCGGGCCAAACCTCGCCCAGGTCTCGCACACACACAGACCCCTCCCCACACACCGACTCAAACCCCACCGCAAACGCCCCCGCACACTCGGACCCAGCAGGCTTCCCCCAGGGCTCGGCCGCGGCCATCCACCCAGCAGTCGACAGCAGACTCGGCAGTACCTCTGCTGAGGCTGCCCAACGTGGAGGAAGAGCGACGGAGAACTCACAGTCTAATTGGCTCGGAATCAGACTCTAGATATGCCACCGTGTGCCGCAGCAGCTCTTCACATACCGCTGCCGCTAATGATGTCACTGTTAACCGCAGCCAATCATCTGTTACCCTTCGCCCGCGTAGGAAAGGTCGGCCCCCAACACCTCCTAAACGGTCCTGTTCTTCCATTACCGGGGGTGACGGGGAGGGCGAGGGGCAGGTGGAGGGACTGCTCGGGCTGCCAACCTATCGAGAGCGGCGAGCTAGTGACTGCGGCAGCCTGGGAGCTGCTTTAAGGGCTCAGGAGTCAGCAGGCTTGGAGAGGTCAGACGGAGCTTCTGGGAGTGTTCGCAGCCTCGCGGCCATGCTGGAAACATCCATCGTGAGTGGAACCAAAACGCTGCCGAAGAATCTGGGAAGCAGCACGAACTACCTGCAGGTGGGTGACAGTGACTGTGAGAGTCAAATGTATGAGTTTTTTGGGCTACATGTCTAACAGTGATGTGATCTACAGGTGAGTCGCCAGGCAGGCGCAGGAGGTCTCGGATCTGAAGAAGATGATGTTTTAAATCGCCGCAGGACCATCAGTGGACCCGAAGGCCTCCCTGGAGATCAGTCTGACCAATTACCTCAGCAACCGGTCCCGCGACGCCCCGAGCCTCGGCCCCGCTCCACCGTGCTCACCTCAGCATCAGAGATCACAGACGGCACAGCGACGCTCCGGAGGAAGCCGCGTCCTGTGGCCGCGGACTCTGAAGCTCCTGCATCTGTGTCTACCACGGTTGTTACCACGACTACTGGCTCTGACACCATACGCAGGAGGCCACGCACGACTGAGCACACGGAGCATCTCATTCAAAGCAATAACCAATCAGATTCTCCTATCAGTCAAATAGATAGCTGCCGTAAAATTGAAAGCGAGCCGCAGCAGAACGGCGGCGTGATCCTGAGGCGGAGGCCGGTGTCTGAGATCTCCGAGAGGACGGAGACCAACAAGGAGAGCTGTGAGTGGATGGAAGCTAGGAAGTCTCTGAAGCCACCAGTTTCACCCAAACCATCCACTGTCACCCTGAAGAAGCCGCAAGCTGACCCCCCGACTCCGACTCGTAGGGTCCCCATACCCGGGCCTGACACTGCTGAGCTGGCCCAGAGCCCCGGTGAGACACACACACAACACATGGTCACTGAATTTAACTTCTGTGTCAGAAAATCAAAATCCTATACTTAGGGCGTTTAAATATTTATTAATTTCTGCCTTTATTTGGTGGAGAAAGTGGAAACAGAGACAGAAAAGAAGAACACGCAACTCCCCCCATAAAACCTTTGATGTTTTATGATGTTTTATTACAACATGCTGACATCAGCCTGTTATGGCGTCATCTTATGTTGATGACGTACGGTTTCGTATTGAACAAACAAAAAGTGCATTGTATCGCTCCCTCAATGGCCTTTCATATTATATAATACTGGATATGGTTTCGTGAAACCTTTTGACCTTGGGCACTAACAATGAAAGTCAAGGTCAAATCACAAAAACAGTCGCCTCAAGGAGCTTTGTATTATATGTTAAAGACTCTACAATCCAACAGAAAAATCCCAACAATCAGTCGACCCCCTATGAGCAAACATTTGGCGAGAGTAGGGAAGAAAAACTCCCATTTCACAGGAAGAACCAAAAAAACGGATGGGACCATTTTTCTTCTCTTCTAAACTCAGACACATACAGCTCACTACCCACATGTTTAATAAAATATAGTTAATATTAATTAACTTGGCTTATAACACACATTGCATAGTTGAGTACAGCAAATATAAAAGGTCCTATTATATTATTTTCCGTGTTACCTTAATTTAAATATCATTAACATCTGTTCATATTCATGACAAACATTGTTTTTAAATTAATGTCATTTAATCCAAAGACATCCTGCTTTATGTGTAGCCTTGTACTCTGCATGAAATCAGTGATTAGTAAAAGAGTTAGAATTCATCACATGCGGTGGCTCCATAAGCGTTTACAGTTGTTATCCCTCGCTGTGTTCAGAAGTGCTCTTTTACACTCCAGTGGTTATTTGAGTTACTGTTGACTTCCTGTCAACTCAGAGCACTCTGGCCATTCTCCTCCCACCTGTGACATCAACAAAGCTTTTTCACCTTGAGAACTGCAGCTGGCTAGATATTTTCCCTTAAACCATAGAGATGGTTGTGTGGGGAAAATCCCAGCAGCTTCTGAAGTCATCAGACCTGCCCGACAAGCACCAACAAACAAACATCCCACATCAAAAGCCACTTAAATCTTCTTTCTTTCTCTTTTCTGCTCAGTTTGAAGTTGAGCAGGTCGTGCTGAGCATTTCAGGACATGATTTGCTGCCACTCGATTAGCTGACGCTTTTTGGTCACACACGGGTCAAAACCTCATTAAGTCATTCAGTATTAAAAACTGAAATGTTTCTGTTGCTCTGTAAATTCAAAACCAGGCAAGTAAACTATGCCAGGAAACAAAGGTGCTCAAAGACTAAAACATTTTTAAAAAATCAATAATCGATAACAGCAGTCTCTTTGTTTTGATTCTTCAGAGAAATAGATATCATCTATGTGAGAAAAATGACGTCGTTCTTTGTGATTCTCTCTGAGCAGAGTCGAAGCGTGTCCCTCCCCCCGTGTCCCCGAAGCCGCGTGGGCCTCCGACAGCACCTAAACCTGGCAAAGCAATAGTAGCTTCAGCAACCATGAGCCCGAGCCCCGCCGCTACCAGCCCGGCTGCAGCCAGCCCCACCCCGGCCCCCAAACCCTCCTCTCCGCTCTCTGCCGCCCCTCTTCCAGCCCCCGACACCCCCTCCGCTCCCTGCCTCTCACCCGGGCTCCCTCTCACTTCCCCTTCTCCAGCCCAGAGTCCGTCCACTCCCTCACCGCACCCCGTCAAACCTCCACGCTCCTCGATCACCGGTCTCTCCATCGACCTGTTGGGCTTGCGGGAAGTGGAGGAGGAAGAGGATAGGAGGCGAGATGAAGAGGAAAGGAGGAGAGAGCGAGAGCACAGGAGGCACAAAGAGCAGGAAGAGGAGAGAAGCAGAGCCGAGGACGGGGCTTTGAAGGAGCTGGAGAGGAAGTCCTCAAAGAGCGACAGTGTGGAGAGTCGAGCAGGGGAAGGAGAGCAGGAGGGAGAGGTTCAGCATCGGCTGGAGGAGACCAGCGCCTCTTTGGCTGCAGCTCTGGAGGCTGTGGAGCATCAGATCAAAGAGGAGGACACACAAAATGAGTGAGTACTAGAAGCAAATCTCATTTTCCCACTGAAAGGAGATTTATATTCATCGGGACTGCATGTTGGCACCAAACCTAATGACAAAGGGATTAGATCATAAATAACTTGACGCGGTGTAGAGCTGCAAATTGAGACAGCTTATTACAGGCTTCAGTGTAATGGAAGTGCTAGTGCTGTACAGAAAGGACTCCCGAGGCTCGTGTTGACATCAAGCTCAAGATTGTGAGAAATATACACACACTCCTGGTTTGAGTATAGACAGTACAAAACATGGATGTAGCCATTGATCTTAAGTGGGCCCAACCAGTGAAACTCCCTTTTCTGCCAGGTTAAAGATATTTAATCCCTGACATATCTTGATACAGGAAAAAGAAGTGAAACTTCAGCAGCTTTTTGCATGATAAATGTGTAAAAAAACAGAAAATCTTCTGGTAAGATGCTCAGATTGTCAAACCTTACATTTGACAGCCCTGATCTATGGGTTTGAAGTTTTGTTTGATCTCCTGTGAAAACCAAAACAGGAAGGGGATATATGTTTTTCCCCATTAGCTATCAGCAGTTATTCCAGTGCAGCTGAAAGGGCAAAGAAGGAGAAGGATATAAAGCAGCACTTTTATTCTAATCCAATGAGTTGCTTTAAAACAGCGATCCAAATTTGTTTTTGTTTAATATCATCAACTCATTCCCCCTCAGTTGATCAACTCAGTGGAGTGGAGGAATTCAAAAATCTGGACCCAGCCAGGGTTTGCTTGTGCGTATGGGTATGTTTGTCGCGCACGGAAACGGACGATGAAATTGCATTTCCTGCGGCTGCTTCACAAACAAAGCCGTGCCGCGTTTTGATCGCAATGATTTAAATGCAAAGCAGCGGCCGTGGTAAACATTCCCTTTGTTTTAAAAACAGCTCTGTGATTCACTGTAAGGAAAGTGAACAGCAAAGCAGTGAGGCTGTCAGGAAGAAGACCAAAAACAGTGCAAGGGGATTACACGCTGCGAGTCCACTCGGGGAGGCGTCGTGAATCCAAGAATTGCCGACTGCACCACTATCAATAAAGACAGGACAACAAAGCTAGAAGGTTGCTGTTAGATATAACAGGGCATCGAATAGCTAAGTAGCCAAATGGGTTTTGGAATTCATGGAGACAAACAATTAGAAGGAAAACAAACTTGCTGGGTGGAAAAAAATCAAATATTACCAGCTGAAACTATCCAAATGACTCCTCTGGCATCTTTAGCTGCTTCAACTAGAGGTGGGCGTAGTAGTATCGATCCGACACTGGTATTGGTATTGGATCAATACTATCAGGGTAAGATACTTTGCTTCTATCCTCTAAGTTAAGTATGTAGCTCAGTGAACTGTGTTAAATAAATTATTTTGGGGGAAATGAAAAATATTCCTCAGACATGCACTTTGAAAAATGTCTCAACCTTTTTGTGTTGACTGTCAGGTCTGTTTTATTTATAGCCTATAGCTCATTTAAATCGTTAAATTAGTGATCAGCAAAGTGTGTTCAGAATTTGCAAACTGATGATGACTCACCTCATGAATCATGACACACTACTCTAAGTTAAAAGTATTATGTATAATTGAAAGCATTAGTGTTGATGCTGGTATCGGTAATACCGGCCCTGTATTCACAAGTGAATAAGCACAACACAGAACAAGCTTAAACACATGAACTTTGGACAGTTTTGGGAGAATTAGGTCAGGACTGTCTGACATGCAGCATGCAACAGGAAGTAATCTGCTTCACACACATTCACACCTCTGGATATATCTCCACGTGGTTTTATGTGAGGGTGCATGCAAGAAGCAGCACTGGTAAATGCTGCAGACAGTTTGCACAACCACTTAATCCAACATCGCACGGAATTTATACTCAGGAGCTGGAATGTTAGCTGGTCTAAGTCCTTATTGGTGGAAATAAGACCTTAACCCTGTATTTTGAAAGAAATGTGAAAAACTTTTGCTATGATCTATTTCTTTGTTCCCTGACTGCCAAAACTTTATCTTGAACTTAAAATTTGAACAAAAACAAACAAACAAAATATACATATTCTTATTGCCTGGGGTTAGAGGTCATCACCGGTGACAACTTAGGTCACAGAAGGTCATTCAAAGTAGCTAATGTGCGATCAGTGTTAGATATTTGCATCCTCTCAAATCCCTCCACTTTCCATCTCTGATTCTTTGCTGTATGCCTCAGCACTAACCGAACCCTTCTTTTATTCTCGCCCAACTTCCAGCTCTCTCTCCGGAAAAAAAGCAACAGTCTCCATCTTGGACGACATTGGCAGCATGTTTGACGACTTGGCAGACCAACTGGATGCGATGCTGGACTGATCTGCTGCACGCATCTCATTTTCCTACAAGCCCTTTCCCTCGCCTCCCCCCTCATCATGCGTAGGTGTAAGAAAACTCTCCCGAGGCTCAGTGCCGGCGCGGAGAGTGTGTGTTCGAGCGTGCGCCCCCTCGTGCGTGCGTGAGCGCTTTCTCATGTAGCCTTGTACAGTACTGACGAGGGGAGTGGGGGGGGGGGTCCTCTTTGTCTGGTGCAGTAGCTCTAGTACGCCTCCTGGTGCAAGGAGGCCGCTCCCACACAACCTCTGACCTCTGCAGCTCAGCATGTCACCGCTGCCGCCTCCGCTGCCACCCGGCCTCAGATGGCTGTGTGAACCATGAGAAGCACAATCATTTTCCTCATCCTTTGATCTCTACAGACTTGGACCGACATGCTGACTCAGTCAGACAGGGAGACAGCAGATAAGCATATTGCTTGCAAAATAAGCACACTATCCATCTGGCAGGGAGATAGCTAGATAGCTAGATACATAGATAGACAAGGTAGATACTGATGAGACGTCCAAGAAGATTTATAAAAGCACACGGGGAGAGAGGCGGGCCGCTTTCTGTGCCCGATTCGCTCCTGCAGCGTCAAAAGGATGCATTTTTCCAGTCAACTCGTAGCCTCTATTTCTCTTCTGTTCCAGTGGAGGATTATGGTTAGCCGGACTTCCTGACTCCCTGTGTGTCGTCTCTGTTCATGTTGTTGTTGTTGTTGCTGCCGTTGCCGTTGTCGTCGTCGTGTGTAGTCCCTGCTGATGCTCACGTCAGTGTCCTCCCTCTCGTACAGTAGTTGTTGTAATGATCAGAAAGATGATATAGATGTGTGTCCATGAGTTTTGAGACACTCGCACGCACACACACATGCACACACTTATTACATCTTGCTAGTCTTCAGCTTTGTTGGCGGTTAACTCCAGCTGCGGAGGTTTGCTTGAAAATTAATCTGCACACACACACACATACACACACACACCACACCCATGAACATATATTATATATATATATAAATATTTACAAGCACACTCATGCGGTATATCCCTTTGTCCTGCTGCAGTGAACAGTGTTTATAAAAGATAAACCTATATTTCAATGCTTTATATAGTACATCCAGTATACATACATAGAGTTTATAGTATACCTGGGTATTTGAGCTGTTATGGCTCCCTCTAGTGTTGGTTAGTGAAACTGCCTCTAATTGGCCCACCTTGAATCTCGTCTCCCCCACTTTTTGTTTTTTTACAATCTCCCTCTGTGTCTGGTTTGTTAACTCTACATCTCTCTGTGCCTTCGTAGTGTTCTTCATATATTCAGTTTTTTGGTTTGTTTGGTTTTTGTTCCATACTTTAACATATTTATTGGGGTTTTTTTGGGTTCCTTACAAGCCCTTTTGTGTCTGTGATGTCTGAATAGCTTCTATATACGACCTCTAAAATTAGTCAGCTTGTCTACCCCATTTAAAACCAGCCCATGTAAGTCCCCCCGTAAGCTGTAATAAGTTGGCTCCGCTCCTCCTTGAATCCCTGGTTTTTAGTGGCCCACTCAGAGCCCCCCCCCAGTGTTAGCCAGACAGTGGATCAACCACCAGTGTTCATCCCCCAATGAAGAGTCCACTTGTATTTTTATGCTCTTTGAAAACAAAGATGATATATTTGAGAGACAGATGGATCTATGTGAATACTATTAATAATAACAATAACGATAATGGCTGTAGGCATTGAGGTGAGCTTCTGGTCGAGTTCTGGATGTGTTGTGACGGCTGTTGTGCCATGTTGGTTGGGTTTAGGTTGTGTTTCTGCTGTGACGATGCATTCCTGTACAGCTGTGATGAGAATAAATGTAAAAAAAATAAATAAACCGGATGCTACTCTTTCGCAGTTGTTCTTTTGCATCTCGCCTTCTACAGCAGGCCTGATTACGCCCGAGTCACTTCACCCGCACACAATGGCAGAACATGTCAGTGGAAAATCCTCTGGTAATAATTTTGCTGCTTTTGGAATGCTCTCCAAAAGAATCAGAAACCTAAGTGAATCTATCTCCATTTTTAAGACCGAATGCATTGAATTTTCAGGCAAAATACTGTTATAAATTGCAGAACAAGATTTATTACCTACCCAAACCCGAGCGTACAGCGATAAAATATAACTGAACAGGTAATGTGTATTTTGGCTATTTCTACTCACTGACGTGTGACACAGAAATTTAAGCAATGTGGAAAAAAGAAAATGCCTTTGCCATATGTGGGGATTTCAGTGGGGACACAGGGGTTGATTACCCCCATTAGAAATGCTGGTGATTGTTTGCCAGCTAATATTAAGGAAATGTTGCCCTGGCCTTTGTTTTTCAATCAGACTCTATAACTTAAATGAGCTGTACAGTGCTTGAAATTACCGGAGATGTGTGTGACAGGTTTCGAATATGCAGAAACTGCAAAAAAAACAAAACAAAAAAAACCTACAACCTGCAGCAGAAGAAAACACCAGGATGAAGGAAATGAAGTGTCTAATGGAGGACTCATGGACCCATCCTGCATAATGTTCCTGACCAGTTTTGGTGAATCGCAGCCTCAGTTTTCTTTCCTTAGCTGATAGGAGTGACAACCGGTGAGGTCTTCTGCTGCTGCTGTCCATCTGCTTCCACGTTTGAGGTGTTGTGCATTCAGAGATGCTCTTCTGCATAGCATTCATTACACACTCTGACCTCTGACATCAAAAAGGTATTTTTACACAGAGATCTGCTGCTCACTGAATATTTTTTCTTTTTCAGAACATTTTCTGTAACCTCTAGAAATGGCTGTATGGGAAAATCCCAGTAGATGAGCAGTTACTGAAATATCTGCTGTCTGTCTGGCACCAACAGCCATGTCACTTTAATCAGCTTTTTTTCTCTGTTCCAATGCTCAGTTTGAACTTCAGCAGGTCATCTTAACCATGTCTAAATGCCTAATGCACTGAGTTGCTGCACTGTCATTGATTAGATATCAGCATTAATAAGCAGTTAAACAGGTGCACCTAACAAAGTGAGTCTGCAGTCAACATTATATTATATATCCAGTCTTATTACTACATTGTTTCTATATTCTGCAGATCTAGCTATGCCAGTTAACTACAATTACATATGGTATATTGCTGTTGACAGGTAAAACTACAAATAAGGTGACAGGCCAGTTTTTATAACCTTCAAATCGTGTAAAAACAAATTCCAGGCACATTCCTGTGCAGCACTGATTTTTCACTGCACCATAGGAGGAGCCACACCTTTTGTTCACCCAATGAAAAGTCCAGTACATGATTAATAGTATTATTCTCAGTGAGATTTTACACTTTCAGACAGGTGTTTGTTGTTAACATGGCTTTCTACATGTGATATGTGCACACAGGTACAGGGGCCCAACTGATTAAAGGATGCTGACATGCAGGCTGGGTTTATCTGTGGTTGCACTTTTTGAGTTTATCCACATTGTCCTGTTATGTCATCATGCCTGCTGGGAGTTAAAGGTCTATATATATATATATATAGAGAGAGAGAGAGAGAGAGAGATTTTTTTTTTTACAAACTATTAACTAGTGATACTTGAATTTTCTTAATTTCCTGCCTGAAATTCCTAATAAATTACCAAAAAAAGAAAAATGCCAGATGTAGCAAATGATTGTAAAAAGTCAGAAGTTTCAATAAACACTCAATTTAAAAAAAAAGAAAGAAAGTCAGAAAAGGATTTTATGGCAGTTATAATGGTTCAGGCTTGAAAGGGTTCATTGACCACGATGAACTACAAGTCCCATGATGCCTTGGACCTTGCGCATCTGAAATATGCCGACAGCGTTAACTTTGTTTCTAATTACAGTTTACAATAACTCGTTGTTCTCATGCCCGCATATCAATGAAGACCCAGTAAACAAAAACAGGGACAAAAAAAAGCGGCCCCCCCCCAGCAGAAACAATTAAGCTAGCTCTGCAGCTAACAGTTAGTCCGGAAATGATAGGACACGGGGGAGGGGCTTTAACCCTGAGAGGGTATGTGAGGGACTTCAGGCGGGCATGCAGGTCTTTTCCTTCTCAGCCCGAGCAGACGATGGACCTTTGAAGACTATATACTATAAACACACAACATGGAAGCAAAAAAGGCCGAAACGATCTGGTCTGCTTCGCTAAATACTTCAAAGGACGGCGGTTAAGAGTGAACGAGGTGAGTACTGGGTCTGCACGTGGAGGAAGTGTACAGCGACTTACATCGCAAGCACGTGCAACCATGTGGCGATAAAGTAGAACTTGTGCTCCGATTTTTAAAGTGCATTCACTGGATTAAGCAACACTTTAGTTAAATGACGGATCCATTTAGCTATTCTTCAAAATTACTTTAAGGGTCACGGTTTTCACGTCTTTGTGGAACCAGTTGTTGTTCAATTCTGCAACAAATATTTTAAGCAATTCTGCGCAAAGTAAAAGATTCCCTGATTCACTCATTACACATTTAATTAATGCATTCTTTCTGTGTATGAATGCTCAGCTGTGTGTTTAGCCTGATACATGTCATAGACTGTATATAAAAGATGGACATAACATTGGCGCCTGAACGTTATTAAATGCCTTAGAGCTGCACTTTTGCCTAATTGTCAGCAGGGGGTAAACAGCTTTCTAGACATCTATGCAAAAATGACATTACTGAGGTCAGAGGAAAGAAGCAAACATTTTCCTGAAGAATTTGTTTCATTGCTAATAAACCTGATGAAGCAGGATATGCTTTACAGTGGACCTGCTTGGGCCCCTTTATGCTTGCTGCATTGGTTATGTGGTGCTCAAATGGTGATGTCGCCACAGCTCTGTAGCATTTACACCAACACCAAGGGTATGAGTACACTGCAATGTTGCCACTGCTACATTGTGGGTGTAGACATCAACACTGGAAGCAGAGAAGGGTTTTATTTCATTATTAACAGTGACACGATCATACACTCAGATTTTCAACACAGTGGCGGTAGCTCTCATGTGAGGCTTAAAAAAAAATTGAGATGTGCCAACCAGCTGACACAATGCCAAAGTGTGGCATATGACGACACTTTAGCAAATGAGGGCGAGTATAATGGGCCTGTGAGTCTCACAGTCAGATGTGCTATTTACAAAGAATAAGAATAGAATAATCCTTTAATTGTCCCACAAGGGGAAATTTGGGAGTGTCTGGTTTAAAAATTTATTATTATTAATAATAATGGTAATGCCAGAAATCTTTTGCTTGAGGTGTCATAAAGTCAAAGTGTCACTGACTGTGTCCTTTTATATACAGTTTATGCTACATGTTGCAGACAGTGAGTACCCTCAAAGTCTGAGCAACACTGCTGGACAAACTCATGACGCAGTTTCTGAATTACTACACACATCGTCTCGGTTGTACACACTCGTAGCGGTTGGTTGAAGGGTTTTGGGGGGGGCGTTTGGATTTGTCTCTGTTAAAATAAAAAGCTCCTTCTGCCGTGCGACCTTTACAAATGTGCCTTTCAGCCTGTTTTACTACAACAAAGCAAGATTTGCAAGTCATTTGAGGCTCCAGTAATCAATTTCCAAAGCGCATGAAGTGCCTTCTGCTCATGATTAAGATCATTGTGTTTGTGTCTTGTTTTTCAGCCTTCACGGTGGGATTGGATGACAGTGCAGAGGCTGGAGAATGCACAGGGCTGTTTAGCAGACTGAAGGCTGGCTGAATGCAGTCGGAGAACAACGTGATCACCTGGAGATGAAAGCAGAGCAAGAAGAAAACAGCCGGTGAGCCTTTTTTCTTCTTTCTTCTTCTCTTAACAAACGAACCGGTTCCAGCCTGTGACGACAAACTAAATAAACTTTTCTGACACCTACTATGAGAGCTGAGCTTCAGCTCCTGATTCCAGCTTTTCTCTGAGGCTCAGTTATTTATGATAAATGTTTTTATGATGAATTGTCACGTTGCCTTCATCTTTAAAAACAACTACTGTGTTTTCCAGGTGAGAGGAAGGTGACTGGAAGTAGGCTGTATTTTGCCACATGGTCCTGAGAAATGGGCTTTCATGCTGGTCTGAGATCAGGTGAGTCTGTATAAGATGCTGGTACTCGAACATTTTCAGCCTGTGATGACAAACTAAACAATCTTTTCTGACACCTACTATGAGAGCTGAGCTTCAGCTCCTGATTCCAGCTTTTCTCTGAGGCTTCTGGAGTAATCCTGTAATACCATGTGATGCTACGAATGTCTTTATGTGAATAATAACTGAGCTGCTCCTCTTGTTTACAGCCCGACTCAGGATGGCAGATGGTGATCTAGTTTCTTTACGGTAAGTCTGTTTATATGCGATGCATGTGGGAGAGCCAGTGACGAGAAAAACTCAACACCTCGTGTATGTGAACTTCCAGCTCATGGCTTGTTTTGCTTTTCTCCTTCTGTCACTCACATGAATGTGTATTTGTGTCTTTCAGGTGTGGTATTCAGATGTCGTCACCAGATGGGGAAGCTGCTCACAGGACAAACCCAGCAAAGATGATTTTATGGGACAGGAGGATGTTGTTTTATGCAGTTATTTAAAAATACTTTTTCAAATTTGCCAAATAAAAGTTAAACTCTCGTTTTCTGAATGGTCTCTGTGGTGGTGTCATTCTATTGAAATTCTGATGCCTGATTAAAGCCAAAAATGAAGATTTAGGCCAAATTCATCCACCATGAGTTTGTGAATTCGAGAATGAGATAAGATGAAACTTTATTAGGTGGTGCAGGATTTAGAAACTGATACCACAGGTGCACCACCTTAAGAGTAAAGAACAAAGTGGGTACAGCTGCAGTCTAGTCATACTAACTAGACAGTCTTTGGATATTTAAAAGCACAGCTGTGCACTGGGAGGTACAGCAGGGTGACTAATTAAGAATCTGCTGTTCAATCCATGCAGATGTCAAAGTGTCCTGGGAAAAGATGAAGCACCCATCCGCATGATGAAGGTTAAAATAAGTTTAGTGGTCAAAACAATGGCAGCATTAGAGAGAAGGAAAACGTGTTTAGATTAGAGGTCAGGTGTTTTTGATGGTCTGTACCAGAGCTGAGTAAAGAAAAAAATCAAAGTACTGTTCTGGTACTTTCTGTGGGGGCCTCGGAGGAGAAACAGGCATAGCCTCCGGTCACATGAATAGAAAATGACCTCCCTGCGTGTTTTCCCTTCGGAGCGACTCATTTGCGTTTTCCCTGCCTGCGCTGAGGCTCATTGCGTGCTCGGATTTCCATACAGGTGCGTCTGCTCCGGCTCTCGTTTGACTGTCAAAGCAGGCGCTGGTGCTTTTTTTTTTTTTTTCTCTCTCCGCCCCCGCAAGCATCCAGCTTTACCGGGGAGGAGCGCAGAGGAGTGCCTTTACGCAGCGGAGAGCCGACACACACACACGCATATACTCACACAGCCTCCTCCCCCCACCGACTCCGTACTCATCTACCGGTGAAACGCCACCGACTCCCGGCCCTGAACGGTCCTCGCCGCCGCTGAAGCCCGGTCTGCACCCGGCAGCGCACACACTCGAACAGCGGTCCTCTCCCCGGTAGGCCTGACGGTAAGAGCGGCTTTGTCATTCACTCGCTGTCACCACACGTTCACGACGAGGTACATTTATGTCCTTCCTTTATGAGAGGGAGGACAGAAGCTGCTGTAAAATGGGAGGAAGACCGTGATGGGGCTGTAGCATTGCCTGTAATTAAATGATGAAGGCCTTTTCATGGACCGGTTGGCTGGTGGAGAAGCGCAGCAGGATGGATGCTGGTGGTGGAAACCGGCACCGGCAGCCGACCTACTTAGATCCATTAAAAAGATGAAGAGCAGGAGGAGGGAGACAGCTTCCAGTAGAGAGGGCTTAACCGATCCATGATTGAACTCTCTGGCTGTGTCTTGCTGCTGTAATGTGGCCTGGGGCAGGGTGGGGCAGGGCACAAGTAATACAAATAAGATAAGAACACGAGACCTGTTTTCTAACATTAAATATATTAAAATATCCTGAGGTGTCTTAAGAAAGAGACAAAACGCGTTTTACCCTGATTATTTACATTTAAATGGTGTAACTCGATCCTTTTTCTGGGAACAAGAGAGAGAAAAATGGAAAACAGTTCATGACCTGCTCTTCTTTTAAGAAATTCGCTCTGTGACTGTTTTTCTTTGTGCTTTCCGTCTCCACTAAACGAATCAGTTTATTCTTGCTCTAGTATAAACATTTTACATGTCAACAGGATTCAAATACAATGGATAAACCTAACAAAATGAGGAAAGCACAATTTTAATGTGGCGTCATATTTTCCCACTAGCGCTGTCCCATACTGCAAATTTTGGTACGATCCAATACCAAGTAAATACAGGGCCAGTATTGCCGATACCATTACCGATACTTTTAACCAATAAAGGCAGCTCGTGTAGGGCAGAGCAGTGTGGCATAATGTAAGAGTTGAATCAGATTTGCCAAATTCTCCACACGTTTTAATGATCACCAAATCACTGATTTTGAACTTTCCACAATAACGCGTTAACACAACAATAACACAACTTTAAGCTTTTTATGTATTTTGAAGACCTGGAATGTAAACGTGCTGAAATTTGCTCTAGGCTATAAATAAAATAGATGCGACAGTCAACACAAAGGTTGAGACATTTTTCATAGCGCATGTTTGAAGCATATATTTTCTTTTTTTTAAAAAGAGAGAATAGAAACAAAATATCAAATCCTGTTGCGGCAGTATCAATCTGATGCCAGTATCAGTGTTGGTATCGATACTATCAATATTTGGATCACTCCTCCCACCTCATTAATTAAGTCAAGCCCTTTTACTTATTTTACTTCTGATCATTTTACTGGCAGTCTCTCTGAAACCTGCTTCTCCAATATGTACATGGACACTGCTGTATGCCTAATCCCACACAAACCATCCTTCTGGAGTCAGAGGTCAACAGCCAGTAAAATCGTATTCATCCACAGCTGAAAATAGTCCACAACACGAGCGCAATTTACACCTGTTAGAGTAATGTTTGCAAAAAGTTGTGTTTATTAGTTTTTTTTTAAACGTGAGTTTTATTTTGAAAAATTAGAAAATAACACAACACTGGTTCTCTGTGCAGAGCTTATCCACGCAGTGAATTATGACTCAGAGCAGAAGCGACAACAAAAATACTCCCGCTTCAAAAAGGAGCTGGAGCAGGATCAGTCGGCTGCTTTTACTTCTTTTAGCACTCTAAAATTGGCGCAGTTGCAAAACAAAAACAAGCTTTAATCATCTGTGTAGTAGAGCTGTGCTCTTTCAGTCTCTGATCTGCGTGTGTGTGTTTGTGTGTATACACAACAGTAGCATCATGGAGGAGTGGGACATCCCACAGATGAAGCGCGAAGTGGAAAGCCTTCAGTATCAGCTGGCAATCAACAGAGAGAAATCTTCCATCACTGTCACTGAGTGAGTCCACCTGCTGCACACACACACACACTCGTTCCCTCTCTGTTCAGTACAGCGTGTGACCCGTTGCTGACCGTACGACTCTCTCTTTCTTTTATCTTTTTTTGTAGGCTGGTGAAATGGATCGAGGGATGTGTTTGTGAAGATCCATTTTTGAATCCGGAGCTCATGAGAGCCAATCCCTGGGTGGAGAAGGGCAAGTGTGTGATTCTCTAGCGGTCACACACACACACACACACACACACACACATACACACTCATATATATAAATATATACGCACGCACACACACACACACACACACACACAATCACGGATGCATACAAACTGAAGGATGACGCACTGCACTAACTCACATGCTCGCTCACACACACGATCAGTGCTATCACCGCTTTTCTCTGAATGCTTTCTGTGGAGACGAGTGTATGTGTGAGTGTGCAGCACCGAGTAGCTTTCTAGAGGTTTGTTTTGATGAACAGCACCTTTTTATTGGCTCTTTACACTGTCAATCCAAATAAAGACTGTTTTGAATTTAACACGCATTGATTAAGATTCTTTCATATGATACAACAACAAGTGCAGCTGAGAATGAGACAGTAGCGTGTGTGTGCGCGTGTGTGTGCGCGCTACAGCAGATCTCTGATGTAAACATTTCGTCTGACAGCGTTGGACATGCCCTCATTAAACCGGAACCACACGTCACTGTTGCCCACTGCTGTCCCCATAGATAGATCTGCTCTCTTCTCACCTGCGGAGACACAAACAGGCTTTGAGTGCACTCATTCGGGTCCAAGTATTTTCATATTTGATTAAGCTGGTGGCTTTTTTCACAATGAATTAAAAAGTTCATACTTCAATTAATATAAATTTTCCAGTCCAAGTTTCTTAAACCAAAGAGTTTTCTGTCATTTCAGCTCAAACCAATGACTTTTACATCAATAAATCCCACAACAGAGCCGATGCTGATCTGTGTAACTAGTTTAGCTCCAGTTTCACACTAAGGGTGAATTCTTTTTTTTTTTTCTTTTTTTTTTTGGATGGAGGACTTGAGGAGGTGGAAATAAGTTATGAACATCATCAGCCTTCAACTTCCAGTGGAAAATTTGCAGTTAGGCAGCAACACTGTTTATTTACAGTTTATTTTTAACTTGTTCTGTTAGCTCTACTTTTGGTCTCCTTCTCCTGAGGAGCTAAATGCTAACTACTTGCTAACAGTGGTGTCTTCCAGTGAAAACAGCCGCCTGCTGTAGTGTAAAAACGACACTATGAGAGCAGTGAGGCTGAAGCCGCAAGTACAATAAAAATCTGATCCATCGGCGTAAATATCTGTGTATCTGTGGCTCAACATAAAGCTCTGTAAAGACGATGAAAGCTGCAGACTGATAATCATTTAATCCATAGCATCCTTTCACTCTCACACTGTTGTCACATTATTGCATAATTCAACTATGCACCCATCTAAAGTACTGATGCATACCGTTGACGCCACCAGATCCAAATTAGTGCTTCTCAGTCCTCTCCACAAACCGATCCAATCAAAATAAAAGTCTGGGAAGCATTACAGAGGATGTGGAGCTGTGCCTGTTTTAGTAAATAAATCCTGCTTTGACCTACAAATGACCACAGGTCTGCGTTTCCACCCTGATTACACTGCTCATCAATGCCCCTGATGGTGTGGTTTCAGGAGGGTTAGTGCTTTTAATGGGACTTTTTGGTCATACGGTAAATAAGACATGCACAGAGACATGTTACGGGTCCTGAGCTAACGATGATGCACTTTTCCAGAACTGCAGGAGGGGTGGAGATTTAATGTATTCAAACAACAGTCACAGTTGCCTCCACTGACTCAAAAGCACCAGCAGGCTCAGAAATGACCTTGAAGAGTTTTATTAGCATCCAAGGGCTACAACTGCTACATCTCAGGAAAATGTAGTAAACTGATTTTGAGGAATGCTGGACACTATTATTAATGTACATTTTAGGAAATAAATATTAAGTATGTTTGTTCTATTGGCTGATGCATAAATATAAGGATCGCGCTGTGCAAAGTAGTTTGTTTGGCTAACAGAGATCTGATAATAAATGCAAGTGGTAACAGTGCTGGCAGTCCAGCAGCTCTGCCTGCAGACTGCAACAAAAACGCTTAATTACCAAAGTTACATAACACACATTAGTTGTTACCTCTGGTGCGTGTGGACCTGATGTGCTTCGAGGCATTAAGTATTAAAAAAAAAATCAGAGCAGCCTGTGTTTTCCACATTTGAGATAAATGAAGTCAGGTACCTGTGTCTGATGACGGCTGTGGTCTCTGGGGTTTAGGGGCAACAGCTCGACCAAAGAAATCCACCTCAGGCTGCAGGACGCAAACACAACAACAAAGTGATGAGAAGGATGAAGTTAAACAGGAAGTTTCAAACGCTTTGTCCTCAATAACGAGGTCAATATCAGTGAACAATCACACACACACTCTCTCTCTCATTAGCGTAATTTCCCAGTTGTCTCCATCGGGGACTGTGACCCAGTGGCTTCTTATTAGCCTCATTCCTGCCCTCTAGAGGGAACTATTATAACTCATCTAGGCTCAGTGCAGACAGGCTGCTCCACTCTGGCTCCACCAGCAGGCACCAACTAACACCCACATGTGTGAGGAGCACAGTGACCACACCCTGAACATACAGTAGAGTCTATAACAGTAAACATGTTACCGGCAGTGGAAACTTGAGCTCTGTGTTTTTTTTCTTTTGTGCAGTGCTGCGAAAAACTAAGCACACCTCATGACTCAGTAACTTTAGCAGCAATATTGAGGTTGAAGGCATTCAGAGGAGTTTGCATGACTCAGTGACTACAAGGTGACCATTTCCTGTGGTTGTAAAACCGCCTCAAACCATCACCCCTCCACCACCGTGCTTAACAGCTGGTGTGAGGTATTTGTGCCAATATATTGTGTTTGGTTTCAGCCAGAAATACGTTGTTCTTCCTAATAGACAACATTTCACCATGAAAGTGTGCCAAATGATAATCTTAAAGAATTAAAGAATAATCCCAGTGGATTATTTCAGATTTTTTTTTATGACAACATCACCAAAACAAAAGGCAAACATGTTGTGCAGCTAATGTGG
Organism: Rhamphochromis sp. 'chilingali'; assembly: GCF_963969265.1. Classification (NCBI taxonomy): domain Eukaryota; kingdom Metazoa; phylum Chordata; class Actinopteri; order Cichliformes; family Cichlidae; genus Rhamphochromis; species Rhamphochromis sp. 'chilingali'. Next base: position 30,025,269 of record NC_137948.1, read on the forward strand.
ACCAATCAGAAATTAGAGAAAATTTAAGATCAGTTTTGAACAAATAAACGAAGCCTGTATGTGGTTTATAAAGCTTTCTCCTACGGTAGTGCTTCTCCTCCTCCCCCCCCCCCCCCCCCCCCCCCGGTGTCAGCTGGTATACACTCCCACCCCCATGAACTGTATCAAAGGTTAAGAGGGGGCACTTTCAAGTTAAAAAAATAACAAATAAATTATTTAAATAAAAGAAAAAAATAAGTGTTTTTTCTGTGTTCAGGCCAAAAATAACAACTACAAATCAGACCATATTATCAGGCAGTGTTGGTCCAGAGCAGCAGTGATTTTCCAGCAGCTAACAGCGTGTCAAAGTGTTTGTGCGCCTCACCCTGCTCTCCACTGTGGTCTGCTTGACGATGTTCTCCAGCCTCTGCTGGTGGTTCCTGCTTGCTTTAGGACCGGCGCTCTTTTTGTCCTCCGCTTTCTACGTCACACAGACACGGCGCATTACAAACACGTCACGTTAATTAGCACGCGCGGGGCCAGGTGCTACGCGTGCCCGAGTCTCACCGGTGCTGGGTTTCGCAGCAGCATCAGTTGCTCGGCCCTCCTCATCTTCTCCTGCTCCATCTCTCTGCTGATGGTTTGTTTGGCCTGGTACGTCAGCTGGCGGCGCGGAGGCAGGCCTGGAAACCTCACCACCTCCTCGACGCGCCTGGAAACCCGCAGTAAACACAAACAAACGAGACGCTCGTTGTTTACACGCAGTAAACACAAATGCACTTGTGATGCAACTGACACTCGGCTGAACCCTGTTAGATGACGAACAATAACAAAGAGCTTCCACTTCTGGTGCCGTGGTTGTTGTTTTGGTTTCCCCCCCCAGAATAAAACCCAGAATCTCTCATTCTCTAAAACTTTAATCCTCTTACTGCTGATCTCCAACTCAATCCACACACACACACACACTCTCACTCACAGCCCTGTGGACCAATAAATACAATAAAAGCAGTCACACGGTTCAGTCGGCTATTTATTGTGGAATAGCGTTATGTCAACCGTGTTATCATTAGCATCTACATGTGCAGATATCATCTTTAACATCTGAATCCACACAATTCAACAGCAGTTCTGTAACAAACAATAAAAATGAACAACACTGGTTAAACTTCATATTACTAAAATCTAGCCGCAGGTTACTTTTAAATTCATTTTTAACCGTATTAGGACATATTAGGGATTTATAAGGACACACAGTCTTCTGCATGAAAGCAGACATCAGTTCTAGGGTTTATTTTAAATGACCTCTCCTCATCTTTCCCACTCTTCTTCCCTGCACATCTCCTCCTGCTCACAGCGTCCGACATGACCAATCACCAACTGCGGCCAAAAAGAGAGCAGTCCAATCAAATAATCTTGTCCTGCCTGAGCGCATCCGCTGTTTGTGATGTTAAATGTTTAGATCCACGGCTGCACTCTGTGCCTTTTATGCGTGAGATATCAGAGAGTGGAGTTGTGGTGCGCTTGAGAGGGCAGGTACAGAAAGGTGTAGATCAGCAGCAGCAGCAGCAGAGCCAGCACTAGAGGCAGGCCCCAGTCGTTGGTGACCAGCACTTCGTCACAGCGAGCCTGTAGAAAGGAGCCGTCCTGGGCGTCCCGCTGCTCCTCCACACGGGCCGGCATGGCTGAGGTAACAAGCTGGTTATCCCATTCTAACTGCAGCAGGCGCCGGCATCCTCAGAATCACAAAAATGAGGGTGAACATTAAGTAAAAGTCTCTCAAGTTAAAAATGCTCTTTTTCTTCTTTTATCCTTTCATTCCTCGACCTTTCAAAAGGCCACCTCGTCACTTACTGCCTACTAACCTATCTAACTTAAACCCGCCCCTCCTTCCATCCTCTCCTCCATTCACCTGCATCCAACGGTGAGGCTTTACTGCTTGCTACCCTGCTTCAACCACGACCATCACACACACACACACACGCCCACCAGGTGTTAAGGGGATTAATCTCTTAAGCCTCCATGCAGAGAACCACAGTGTGGACAAGAGCAGTGACCTTCAACACCCCTCAAACACACATCAGCTCTGCATGAGTCCAGTGTACAGTGGAGTCCAGCCAAGTGTGCGTACGTGTGCGTGTACTCACGGCTCCAGCACGTAGGTGTACTGTCCCTCTGGAGTGCGGTCCTGCCTGTAAGAGAGATTGTATGCCAGCATGGTGTCGATCAGCTCACGCATCTGCTCCTTCTCTCTGCTGCTGAACAGCTGTGGATTCACCTGAAAGAAGAATAAGAAACTTTGATATCATGACCCACCCACATCTATCTAAGCAGACACAGAGGCTAAAACCTGGCATTTCAGGTCCTACATTTACAATGCTTTTTGTCAAATTTAATGTTTGATGTGCAAAATTTAGGTTTATAAGATCTGCACCATAAAACCATAGATTTGTTTTAAAAAAAGGCATCATCATCATTGCATTCTGCACATTTTGCACAGTTTTGGAGTTTGGGCTGAACATACAGGCATGTACCAAGGTTACAATGTAAGCTTTTACATACGGGCCGTAGTTTGGGACAGATGATGTCGAGAAGCAAGGTGAGGATATCGAGGGTCAGGCTGAGCTGACTGATCCTCGCTCTGATGCTTGCTGGGGTGTCGGCCAACATGGTGGACAGAGCGTTCTTGCAGCTGAGGAGCCGGGAGGAGGCCTGGACGGGACACAATAGTGACTGATCAGCAATGATGCCTTAAAAAAACCCAAACAAAAACGTGTTCTTCTCCTTTTATCACTTTTCCTTCGCACTGCTGCACAGGTGTGTGTAGGAGAGTCGTACCTCGTGCTGGCTGTGGGGATAGCTGATGCGGGGCACGTTCGTGTGGGCAAACAGGAAGTGAAATGTGATGGAAAGGAAGGGCAGGTATTTCATCAGAGAGAAGTTCTGCCCGTGCAGAATCACGTGGCTCAGCTTGTCTGAGAAGGCCAGCCAATCCAGCGCCTCGCACGCGCTCTGGAGGTTTGGGTCCCTCACACGCATGGACAGATAATTATCATACAGACCCTGAGGAAAAGAGATGTAATGCAACATTACACAGTGAACCATGAACTACTTTATATTCTGGAAACTTCCACATGAGTCAGTGCTCCTCCTCAGCTTTTCTGTACTGCTCATATTAAGCACGGTTAAAGTTTCAAACATTGAGGTCAGCGTGAGTTAAGAAATCCCTGTGAGCCAAAAACTCAGAAGCCCCACCCACCTGCTTTTCAAACCTTCTGTTTATGACAAGCAACCAATCAGAAGAGAGTCGGTTTAAAGGTGCAAGAGCTAAAGAAGCTCGTTTCAGACAATCGATGAGCTGAGGAGCGGCGTGAGGGCCCGATATAAGATAACAAGCAATTTTAAATGAGCAGAGCAGGTCCCATAGAGTTTCCTGTATTACCTGAGAAACCTTTTCATATTCTCCACTAGACGAAGCCAGATGCAAGATGTGCTGGAACCTGTGAGCTCCACTTCCCGAACCCGGTCCGTCCTCAAACCCCTCACCGACACGTTTCCTGAAAATAATGAATATTTATCAGTAATTTGCAACATATGGTCCTCTACACACCTCAAACACCTGCTGTACCTTTTATTTGTGCCAAAGATTTAACATTATCTTATGACTGTTTACGATGGTCTGGCGGTCGTTTGTTTTTCAGGCAATTCAGTTTTATTTATATAACACCAGCCACCTCAAGGTGCTTTATATTGTAAGGTAGAGACCCTGCAATCACATGACCGCCTGTGAGTAAGCACTTGGCAAGAGTGGGAAGGAAAAACTCCCTTTTAGCAGGAAGAAACCTCTGGCAGAATCAGGCTCAGGGAGGGAAAAGAAAAGACACAGTGACTCGTTTCAAGGCTTCCTACGACTTTCACCTGCTTCAACTGAAGACTTTAAAAGACATTTTAATACTAAGCTCAGTTCATATGCGCTATGATTATCTTCAAGGTTTATCTATTTACTTAGTGATATTTGCATAATTTTCACACCCATAGGTGTGAATCGTCATCTCTCTCTCTGTGTTAGCCATGTGACAGACTGCTGGCCTGTCTCGGGGAACTCGCCGTACCGTTTTGTACGTGGTAACTGGAAGATTTCCTGCCATAGATGGAACAAGCCTTTGTTCTGGTCCTTCTGCCCCACAGAGATGCTCTGAATCGTCTTGCTGTCCAGCTGCTTGACGCCACGACTATGAAGGAACTGGACAGAAGCACAAACACATGTTTACACCGAATTCTTCACACTGGCTGTGCATCTGCCGGGCTTTCCTTCTCAGCCGCGGCACCCACCTGCAGCGTGTTGATGCAGGACCGGATGTCGTTGTCGGTCTTCTCGCACAGTGACATCAGGGTGCCCGTGTCTGCCTTCAGCCCCTGGCGGAGTGAGATCTGCAAACAGCGATTTCGTTTAAACAAGGATCAGCAGCGCGTGTCGAGATGTGTGCGTGCATCTGTGACTATGCTGACCTCTGCCAGTCTCTGTGCCAGGCGGGAAGGCTGAGTCTGTGGGAAAGCCAGGAGGAAAGCCTGCTGCCTGAGAGGCCGGAGAGCTGGGACATAACTTAAAAAGAAACAGATGACTTTAAAACGATAAAGAAGTAAAAATAAAGTAAAAACAAATAACAGGTATTCACAGTTCCCACTCTGCTGTTAATGCCACAGTTTCTCTTACAGGTCGTTACAGATGCAGATGATTGGTCGCAGTAAGATGGACTCCCTTTTCTTCTTCTTCTTCGCCGTCTCCGCGCCAGCCTCACCCCCGTGTCCGTCTTTCCTGTTCAGAACTGCCAGCAGTATGTTGATGGCGGCCTGCGGAGCACATCAAAGGGCAAGGCATTAAGAACGGCTGCGGTCAATTAGCTGCTCTTTACCAATTTAAAGCAGGAGTGTACCGCAGGTGCTCCGTCAATCTCATCGATAATGAGGCAGTTCGGCCTCTCATTGGCTCCCAAAACGGACTTCATCTGTGTCGCTGTGTCGATGCGTTTCTGGAACACCTCGGCGCTGCGATCGTCACTGCACAAACATCAACAACGCCAAGTGAGGCTGTGAAGGAGGAGGATGACAGTAAACCTGCCATCTCCATGACTTACTGCCACTATCTGCTCACTTATTATTGTTGTGACTAACCTGGCATTGATTTCAACCACGTTGTACCCAGCATGCTTTGCAATGACATGAGCCAGGGTGGTCTTCCCCAAACCTGGAGGACCGGATAGCAACGCCACCTGGAGAGAGGCCAAAATAAATCACACCGTGTGTAAAAGCCAGGTAATCAAATGCAAACAGATGTGACAGATGTGCAGCTTTTAGACCTTAAATTTGGGTCGTTTGTACTGGTCCAGTTCTGCCTCCAGCAGCTCCTCGGTCACCTCAATCTTGCTCTTGAAGCGATTTTGATTCTGATTTCCTTGATTGGGTTTAAATGCGTTCTGATTGGCAGCCTGTCTGTCGGATCGGGCAGGGCAGGACTTCCTCTCTCTTCCAAACACTACGGTGTCCCACAGCTTCAGCCACTTGAGCAGACAGCGGTTGGTGAACTGAACGACACAAGACGCGCCACATCAATAAGCCGCCTCCACAAAGACTTTAGAATAAGCTTTCCTCCTTAAAGTCACACAGAAACACTGCACATCACTTACATCGTCGCTGAGCAGCTCTGTGTAGTGACGCGGTGAAAATCTGTCCACCCACAGCCGAGATGCTCGGCCCTCTGTGTCCTCTGGATCCTCGTTTTCTTCATCTTCTGGGTTTTCAGACTCAACTAACGCGTCGTTTACACTGCTGGAATGTGACATAAACACAAAAACGCAGTTAAAACTCCTGCTCGTGTATGTAAACTCAGTCTTGATGTGTCTCAAACGAATGAGATTGTGGATACTAGAGGGAAATGAGCTTCTTCCAACAGGTGGCTTGATGCTCCCTTAGAGATGGGGTGAGGAGTTCAGTTGTACAGGTCAAAGCAGAGTGGTTACTCCTCCGCATCAAAAGGAGCCTGTTGATGTGGTTTGGGTATATCAGACTGAGGGAAGACCTCGGGCCAGAGCCAGGACAGGCTGGAGAAATGATGTCTCTTGGTTTCCCCCCAGGCGAGCTGGAAGAGGTGGCTGGGGAGAGGGAGGTCTAATTTTCCCCTCTGAGACTGATACTCCCGTGCCCCGGATAAGCGGCAGATAATGGATGGATGGATCACACAGCACTTATTCTGTGCACTTCAACCACTCCATCTACCCCATATCACACGACCCATATAGAATCACAAACTACATAACGTGCTTGTGTTTGGACTGTGGGAGAAAGGCTGAGGAAACCCACTCAGGGACATCAGGTGGGATGTAAACCAAGAACTTGCTGTGAGGCGACACCGCTAACCACTCCACCACTCACGCCATCTTATCAGTCTCAGCTGATGTTTTCTGTTTTTGTTATTTTACAACCAGCCCAGTCTGTGTCCTCTTTTGAGCCCCACATGAGTGTGTTGATGTCTGTGAGTGAAACAGGAAGTGAGTTACCTGGCTAACAGCTCTGTAAGACGCTGCGATTCCTCCACAACCTGTTGGTGGCGCTGCAAGATTTCAAAGGAACACGAGACATTGATGTGACTTTACAATAATTGTATGTTCTGCTATTAATGTAAGGGCTACAGCGCCTACATTATATCACACATTTTCAAATGAATTATATTTATAGGCTTTTGTCACACTGGAAATCTAAACGCTCTTATTCTTAGATCTTCCATAACGAGACGAGCAGATGAAAAGTCCCTCTACTACGTGCTGTAGCTATGAGAGCTGTACATGTAGAAAAACTGCTAAGTAAGCTACTCTTCTATATCTCCCAGTCCTTCAACTTAGCCCCTGTTGTGCAGAATTAAAAAGTTAACGATGACAAAGTGAAGCAGAGCGTTAAAAAGCATGAAAGCTGTCCACTGAAGCTGCGCTTTGTGTTCTTCATTCATGCTTCTTTGAGCTTTGAGGAAAGCTGATGCTGCGACAACTGAATATGTGAAGATTATTTCTTGGGTTTCTTCATCTTCTTATTAGCATTTAGCCATTAGATTAACACAGAACACTAGCCAATCAGAGTTAGGGTCGGGACTTCGTGGTCTCTGTAAGTAGCGTGATGATGAGATTTCTTAATTTGCTTTTAAGTTTATACTTTAAGCACATCTAAGGTCATCTTTGAGGTCAATATTAATTCTATTAATAGATTTCAATATAAATCCACTTTTTTTTTAAATGAACACAATTTTAGTGGATAAAAAATATTCTTGGTAGATGCATTTTTTAACACTGGGTGCAGGGAAGGTAATGAGTCACTCACCCTGTCTGCTTCTTGCTCTCTCAGCAGTCCTATCGGCACTGCCAGCAGCCCCAGTCCACCCTGGGAGTTTGGTACTATTCTGGAGTCTGCTGTCTGAAGAGACACATGGAAATGTAGAGAGAAATAGAAATATTAACCAAACTCTGGAAGCTGCAGCTGCTGCACATGCTGCCTGTGCGAAATTCAGCCTCACGGATAAATAACCGGGGGGCATTTAACCTTTGTCTCTGCGTTCTCTTTCTGTCGGAGGTAGACCCGATTCCCAGACGAGTCCGTCACACTGATGTAGTCTCCCTCTAAAGGAGGTCGCTTCAGCACACGCAGGGATGCCGGCGCCGCTGTGGGAGGTCGCTGTGGAGTCAGTGGAATCTCAGCAAAGCCGCTGATATCCAGCACAGCAGGGGTAGAGCTGGAACACAAAACATGTTCAGAAGTCTCAGATTTATATTAAAGGCTGAAATCACGCTTTTGTACAAGTATGATTTTAAAATAACAATTTTATCGTGCAGGTTATTGTTATGCCCATCTCCACGTACAACAATCCCATCAAGGACAAAAACAGAAACTGCTTAAATATGATGGAAAAAAGACGACTGCATTCAGCACCAGCTACATCTGCTCCTCAGGCACCTGTGCGCCGCTGTGCCCCCAGCAATACTCGCCACTTTGCTTCAAATGACTGTCATGTATTGTTTTTAAGTGCATCTTACTTGTGTGTGAGTTTCTGCATTAAAATGTATTTCCGCTAGAAATGTTTGGGATTTTTAGGAACATCTTTTTGCTCCGGTATCAATTGAAAGAGATGCAGATGAATGTTAATATAATACATGTCTATTATTGATCTCAATACAATAGTTCAATAAAATCGCCACAATATAACAAAGCAAATGAGCTCAATAAGTAAAAATCAAGGTAAAAATAAAACATAAATAAATAAAACACATTGAAGGTGTCTCTGAGTAAAACAGGTCAAATTCAATGATGCTAAACAAATCATTTAAAAAAAAAAACTACCTGATGGCGTGAGAGGGCTCATAGTGCTCTGGAGAGGATGGCGGTGTGATGTCATCACTCAGTGAAGGGACTTTGCTCTCTTGAACTTGTGCTGCGTTGAACAGTCGCTTGACCACACCAACGTCCTGCTTCTGTCGCTTTGCCTTTGGAGCTGGAAGAGGCAGGCTTAGATTAAAGCTGCAAATTAGACAGGTGTAAAAATACAGGTGCACCCCGAGGGTGAACTCACTGATGGGCTGATTGTCCAGCAGGTGCTCTATATCCGAGATGTCGTCTCCTGGACCCTGACTGTGGCGTTTCCCCGGCTTGCAAGTTTCGTCTACGATGTTAAAGCACACATAAAATCATACATTAATTACTTCCTGGAGACTTAACCCTAACTTTATCTATCTTAACTTTATCACCACCATCCTCCTGAGCCTGACCGATTTGCTATCAGACCAGTATGGCTGTTTGCTGATCAGCTGACAAATGAAGAGGATGAAGAAGTGGTAGAAACACCCTTCAACCATGTTATAGGTGCTGAAGTTGCAAAGTCTGTCCTCAGAGGGCGCTCTGCAACTTCCCTGTTCCCAGCATGTTTATATAGCCACAAACAGCCAGCTGAGCAGTCCGTCTTTATGGGGTCACGGGGGTTGGAGACAGAGAGCACTCACATGTACAATTTAAAATGAACCAAACTGCATGTCTTTGGACTTTGTCAACCAGTTCTCGTGTTATCGCATTTCAGAATTTATTTTATATTCTACTCTGGTTTATAAACGTAACAATACATACAAATAATACAGTTTGACAAAGGGTTAGGTATTGTATATAGCTATGAATAAGTATGAATTAATGATGTCAGAATCACGAACAACTGTACCACTGTGTGGTAAATGATTACTTTAAACTCTTCTCATTAATATGGGGAATTATTAGGGATAATAATGGAGCAGATTACATACATCTTCTGATGTGTGGAGCCTGTTTCATCAGAATAGACATAACTAAATTCTTTGTTTAGTCCTTTAAGTCTTATTCAAATACCACATAGTATGTATAATCATGGAGTTCACACACCCATTGAGGGAATAATAAACCAAACAGAGACAAAAGTCAGCATTTTCTTGGATGTATAGTCCTGAACAGAACAGCACCATCAGTGAGGTGTCAGAGGGGTCCGAATTAGTTTTGCTGGATGATGATAATGTTAACTTCACTTGATTTATCTGGTGTTGCTAGTCCGGTTTCCTCTGCAGTTATCTGCTGGTGTAGGAGCATCTGAAACTGTGACACCAAGAAACTGAATAGGCTGACTGGGAAGGCCAAGGCTGTGCTGGGGAGTCACTGGTCTGGCTGAAATGACCAAAATGCATAAGAAAAAGAGCATTCAGGCCCCTTTTTTCCTTCGTTTTTCATAGCATAGCTTCAACAAAGTGATGGAAACATTCCTTAGAGATTTTGGTCCATATTGACATGAAAGCATCGCAGTTGCTGCAGATTTGTCAGCTGTAGATCGATGATGAGAATCTTGTGTTCCACCACAAGCTAATGGATTGCAGAGAGGCCATTCGAATGCAGAGAACTCGCTGTCATGGTCAAGAAACCGGTTTGAGAGCATCTGTGCTTTTGTGGTAATTGTGTTATCTTGCCAGGAGCAGACATCAGATGATGCGCATACCATAGTCATAAAGGGATGGACATGGTCAGCAACAACACTCAGATTCTCTGTGGTGTTTAAATTATACTCAGAAGTATGCCAAGAAAATATATCACACTACATTTCACATTCACCAGCCTTAATCATGGATGGATCTATGTTTGTCTATGTTTATGAGTAAAGTCTGGCCCTATAATTTGAACACAGCAACTGAAGTCACAGCAGAGAACATTTTTCCAGTCTTCTACTCTCCAGTTATGATGAGCCCGTGTGAAGTGCAGCCTCATTTTCCCGTTATTAGTGCAAATTCAAATTTTTATTTGTCACGTACACAGTCATACACAGTACGATATGTAGTGAAATGCTTGGACAATTATTATTATTAGTTATTAGTTCACAGAAGTGAAGTCTGCAGTAGCACATCTGCATCGAGGTTTGATGCAGATCTGCAGAGATTCTCTTCTGCATACCTTGTTGTAATAACAATAATACAAATAACAACTTATCTCCCTATCAGCTCAGAGCAGTCGGCCCCTTCTCCTCTGACCTCTGGCATCAAAAAGGCACAGAGAAAACTGCCACTGGGTATTTTCTCTTTTTGGGCCATTCTCTGTAAACCCTGAATATGGCTGTGCAGGAAATCCCCAGTAGATCAGCAGTTTCTGGAATACATGACCGTGTTTACATGCCTAAATGCATTCAATTGATACGACGTGACTAGCTGGTTAGATATGTGTGTTCACATATCTACACATATACTGTATATTAATAACCTATTTTTTACTTTTATAAAGTCACAGCTACACATATCTAGATGTGTGCGTTCACATATCTACATATACGGGTGAGTGTATAATCACTGCCTCTAAGTCTTATTTGCAAACTCTACTTTTTATTGCACCTGTACAGATATCTCAAACTCTATTTTCATTATATTTATTATTTTTCTTTATCTTGTGCTATTATGTTGTAGCTTGAATGTATGCACTTCTATTTCTTTTTATTCTACCCGGAGTCTGTTTTTGTTGCGTTTTGCTCGATCCGAACTCACTGACACAGCTTTCCCAAAGATCCTGAAAGCCATTTAAACGCACCTCAAGAGCCGCACTGTTCAAAAGCAAAGCAGCCCTAAATTAAGTCTACTCCTAAACAAAAACTCCACTTTTCTACGACGGTTTCCGAGAAGTAGCTCGGCGATTTAACAGTTGAATCATAGGCTAGCTACCCTTTTGGTAACTTGAGTGTTTTGGACTCACCCTCCATCTCAGCCAGCACCTCCAGCTCGTCGGCAAACTGCTCCTCGAAGTCGTCGTGTACCTCGAACAGTTCATCGTATTCGTCCATTTTGCCTGGTCCGATAAAACCCGAGACACGGCGGCTAAATAATCAGGAAAAATATATTTCCCCCGATAGCTTCTTTCTCAGCTTCGACAGTAGCTTTGGCACAGTCGTGTTCCCGGCAAATTTTTTGTTATGAAGTATTACATCCGGGTAAGTCCGTTGCCCTCACTCCTGATTGGCTATCGCAGTTCTTTCCTATTTCCCGTCATACACTACTTAGCTAAATGATCTGAATATCTGAAAAAAAATGCCGACATTTCCCTGTAACAGTGCGACTAAATGTGTGCCAAGCTGTCTCCCTTAAAGCAGAATCGTTTCAATTTCAAATAGATAAACCTTGTTTCTGCTTGTTTGACCAGAGGGTGGCGCTGTCACTTCTCTTTAGTGACATAGCTCGGATGTGTTCATTTCCTGCCCGATTCAGATAATATTTTTTGCGCATATACCTTTGAAGTTGCTTCTTTGACATTTTAATTTGGATTAATTTGGAAGGTTTTCTCTTGAATTAACATCAACTAACTCTGCACATATTTAGTTAAAATGCAGTCAAACTTGCAAGTATTCCAATAAAATGCACTAGTGTTGACATCAAAGTCTATCTCCCAGCCCTAGAGAAGATTTTCTTTATTCATTACTATATTATTAATGGTAAATGGTAAATGGCCTGTATTTATATAGCGCTTTACTAGTCCCTAAGGACCCCAAAGCGCTTTACACAACCAGTCATCCACCCATTCACACATACAGACCTCTATGCACACCAGTTATTCTTATCGCTTTTACCAATACCACATACCTGTTGCTGTGTGTTTTGCGAGTGTGAGAGTGGGGTTTTGTGTGGCTCTGTGTGAGAGAAAGATTAATGATGATGGTGTGCGTGACGTCAGGCCGTCTCCATCATCGCCATCTGCTCCTTATAGCGGACAAACACCGGCCAGCGGCTTGTGTGTGACACTGAGTTAATTTCACATCAGGGAGCACAAAAGCAAGACCGATAAACTCTCCCTGACACCCACTCTTGGACTTCTCCATCCTTTCATGCTGTCACCGATGAAAAATGTACAGGTGTGCTCAGAGAAAAGGCTTTTTCACTGTGAGGCCAGCAAAAGCAAACATGTCAGAAAGCATAGCTACAAACAAGTGTGTGAAACAGTAAAGGTCAGAACTCTTCATACTTTATACGGATGAAATATCCAAACTGATGATGACTGATGAAAGAAAGGTAGAGAAAAATAAACACTAAAATTGAAAAATACATGTATTTGAGAAAAAATAGAGCTTTTAAAAACTGCAGTCAGGTCCGTATGATTTTTGAAAATTAAACATATTTTCTCTAAACCACCTCAGTAGAGTTTATGTAGTTAATCAAAGATGTACAGACTAACACAATTTGACTGATAATTTGATTGTTTTTCATTCTTGGATGAAGTCTCACCATAAACTGTTTCCTTCACTTATCATACCTCCAGATCTATTTTATTTCACACGCTCTTTGTCTTTCCACATCATTCATCATAATTTAGTTGTCTTCTGTGGTCTTTCGGGCGTTCTTGGTGCTGCAGAGCTGACCGCTGCATTCCTTCTTTTTGAAAATGAACCAGATAGTTGATTTGGTCACTTGTAAAGTTTTTGTCATCTCTTTTTCGTTTGGTTCATTTTGGATTTTAAACCTAACGATGGCCTGCTTCACTTGCATCAACATCTCTCTGGACCTCACATCAAGAATTCCAGTAAACAGCTACCAAATGCAAGTTCTGCTTTTTGTATCAACTCTTTCTATATACTTAATGTATCATGAATTAGCAAAAGAGCAGATTTCACCTGGCCATTAAGCTGTTTCTCAGTCAATTGTCCCATTAAGTTTCAACCTCTGAAAATGGGGACTGTGAATTAAAAACACCTGTAATTCCTAAACTTCAGGCACATCTCGATCGACTAATCTAAAATCCGCTGTGGTGGTGTACAGAGGCAAGATTATAAAATATGTGCTACTGTTCAGATATGAATGGCAAATGATTCTCATATAAATGGTAAATGGCCTGTATTTATATAGCGCTTTACTAGTCCCTAAGGACCCCAAAGCGCTTTACATATCCAGTCATCCACCCATTCACACACACATTCACACACTGGTGATGGTAAGCTACATTGTAGCCACAGCCACCCCATATAGTGCATTTATACTCTACCTGAAAAGTCTACCTGAGCAATCAAAGCACTTTATACAACTTTCCTGGTTCGTACTTTGTTGTCTACCTAAGGGTTTTCTCACACGTTCATATTCTCATGTGCGATGACCTATTTCAGCATCTTGCCCCCGGATATTTGGCGTGCAGACTCGACCTGCTCTACCTCCTGAGCTATAACCACCCGATGTCTGCATTTATGTACCCAGTATAAATAAATAAATGACAGCACAGTGGAGAGCATACAGGAAGAGACAGAATGGCGAGGACATACAGCAGAGGGCTGCAGGTCAAAGTCAAATCCGGGCCGCTGCATTCAGCCTTTAGTGACATATGGTTTCCTGCTCACACTGTTAGCTAAACTGGTGCCACTTAAAATTTAAGCCTAAATACATTTTTACAATCTCATGACCTGCACAATGAGGCAAATCCTTTTTTTTCTTCATTTTATCCATTTGTTAAGATCTCATACTCAAAATAATTTATGTAAAAAGGGAAATACAAATTTTACACACATTAAAAAAATGTTTGTGTGAATGAGTTTTTACAGACTGTAGCACAGGCAGATTTTACAGCAGCAAATTTGCCATGAAGTAACAGGTAAGCATTAATTAGGGGTCTGATATGAAAGCATCCAGGTGTGTGAACTATACTATAGACAGAATGAACTAAACTACTACTATTCATCAGAATAGCTGCTGTAAGAAGAATACACTATATTTATTATCCATTTGTGGCACTTTTCCAGCATTTCCAGCATCTTCTTTTGTAAAGAAAGGCCTCTATGGGGTCTTATTTACTGTATCACCTCCTGAAGATATCAGGATGAAACCATAAACAGCTCAGACACGTTCTCACACACTTCCACTGACCCTGCTTAGCACTTCCCAGAACAGATTTTTGTGTGTTTAGACGCTAATGATTATAAACTTGTCATCGGCAATGATTGACCATCTGTGTGTGTGTGTGTGTGTGTCACCGTGGACTCTGATTTACATCAGTACTTCCCTGCTCGCACACACTGTGCACTCCATTATCCCCTAGCAGAGTGTGTGTGTCAGCACTTCAGGTGCCACATTAAGGTGATGTGTTTAATCATCAGTTCAGCCACTGGTCTGCCCTCTTCACACTCAGATGTAACAGTGTGCCTCGAGATGTTTTGGTAGCAGACCAGTCAGCTCGCAGGCGAGGGCCAGGTGTGTGTGTTTGACAGCGTGAGTGCATTGGATGGGAAGTGAGCATTTAAAGGCAAGGATTTGCAGATTTTTAGGGTGTGTATCATCTTCTTCTCGAGTTTATGGTGTTTGCAAAGTTCCAGCGTCAGATGAGAATCTAATCGCAGAGGCGGACAGGTGTGTGTGGCCGCAGGGAACCTTTCGACAGTGCCGCGAACGCTCAGGATGTCTAACTCCACCATCAGCTTCTACGCCCTGTCGCAGTCTTTCAGCTTCTCAGACATCATTGTCATTGCGACCTACTTTCTTCTCAACCTCGCTGTTGGCATCTGGGTAAGAATCGAGAGGCGTGAATGAATTTGTGCCGTTCTACTAATTCAGCTCGTTTTGGATGTTTGTGCAAATCAGTTTGTGTGTCAGTCCTCATGCAGGGTGAGCAGAAACACACTGAGTGGATATTTCTTGGCTGGGAGGGACATGGCCTGGTGGCCGGTGAGTCCATCTGACATTAACTGTGGAAATAAAGCGTGACCTGCAATAAGTTGATTTTAGTTTTCACAGATGGTAAAAGTGATAGATGTAGGCTACACTGACTTTAGGAGATACACAACTTTCTGGGTAGATTTGTTCTGTGAATCAAGCATCAGTAAACAATTGTATGGTTCTTACAGGCACTTAAAAGGGTGGATTTTTTGTGTGTGGGGGTGGGGGGATAGAAAAATGTAGAAATCAATTCTCCTTGTTTTACTAAAATTCAGCCACCCCTTACAGCTAAAACTGTAAGGCCAAGCTGGGTTCTGAACTTAAGAGAGACTTGGTAGACTTATGCTTAACGGAAACTGTTTCTCATTAAGTAAATAACAATGTGATGATAAACACTGACGTTAATGAGGCTACATGAGAAATGAAAGAAGACAAATGCTACAGTTGCAGGTTTAAAAAAAGAAAAGTTTTGAACCCTCTGAGAAGATTTTCCATCATTTTGAGCACAAGCATCAAGTCCACAAACTCTGCATGTAGGTCAGGTGTTTGCAGCAGAGTATTTCTGCAGTAAAACCTCCAGACCTTTTCTTCTGTCTTGCACAGATTGGATCGTCTCTCTTTGCCAGTTCAGAGGGCTCGGGTCTGTTCATCGGTCTGGCGGGGACGGGAGCTGCCGGAGGCATCGCTGTCACCGGCTTTGAATGGAATGTGAGAAACACAAAACCGCAGTCAGAGAAACATGCGTGCTCATCAAAACAATACGAGATGCTGTTTTGTTGTATCTGTTAATGGTGATTAAATGCATTGTGGCATGGAATGAAGCAGAACAAGCCTGCTAATCCTTCAACAACTTCTCTCTTTTGTGGTGTGCTGACTAGACAAAAGGAGGGGGGGGGGGGGGGGGGGGGCATATGACATTTGCAGCTAAATAAAAATAACATCAGTTGCAATTACCTGCTTTACAACAGAAAGTTTACCTAATATGAACATGGCTGTCTAGACCACAAAAGTTTGTCATTTCAATGTCTTCCTCTCTTCAGCTGTAACAGGCAGCTTACAGCAGGGGGCAGCAGCAGCATAGCTGTCCTATGTGGACGCAGAGCATGCGTCTTAAATAAAGAGACCTGTGAGCTGACTCTGGCGGATTTCTCATTAAACCCCTCTGTTTTCTATCTGACCCCTTCTCCCCAGGCCACCTATGTGTTGCTGGCTCTAGCCTGGGTATTTGTGCCTGTCTACATCTCCTCAGGGGTTGGTCGGCACACACAAACACACACATGCACACACACTCACACAGGTACCCATCTGCTTGTTCAGGCTGGTTCTGCAGGTACATTTTGGTGCCAGGAGGCTTTTCCCCAACAAGGATTCCCCCGCCTTGTAAATTCCCCAGAAGGGTGTTACTGCACAGCACTCACACACACACACACACACATCTTAGTACTCATTTTATTGTTTGTTGGCACATATATTTAAAAAAATAAAGTCATAAATACAGTTGTGAACGTACTAAACTTCTTCATAGTCGGTATCTTGAATCCATCCAGAGTTTTCTTAAGGAAATAGGTCACTGGACATAACTCGCATTTTTTTCCTCCCCTTTGGGTTATTTATCCAGCCACATCAGGGGTGTCAAACATAAGGTACAGGGACCAGAACCGGTCGGGAAAGATGGCCCACTGGACAGCTTTGGAAAATGTTATGGCGTGCATAGATTTTGACCTGTGAGCTGTGTTCTCATAAGTTTTACAACTTTTCCTACTGATCCCACAACCTTCCACAGAAATGTCTGTTTCTGCAGTAGTTAAAAAAAGACAGTATATGCATTTTTATAATTACAGTCTGGCCAATGAACTACCAGCACCTTTTCTGTAATTTGCACATTTATCACAGTTTCACTGGTCAGACCCACTGCAGATCAAAGTGATCTGTGTGTGGTCAGTGGTATAAATAGACTTTGACCTTATTGATCTACCCGTCCTTTTTTTGTACAAGTCACTTAGGGTTTTTTCCCCCCCGCACATCTTGTGATGCAATTTCACAGAAAAGGGAAGCTCGCAGCTGAGAGCAAACATCAGTAGTGTTTACTTCCTGTCACATGCACAAATGTTTTCTCCCAGACAGCTCACACTTTCTTCTACAGACTGATATTGCATTATCACTGAAAAATAATCAAAATGGCAATATGAGACTATCAGGCCATGAAGAAAAATATATAGATTTTGTAGCTTTTGGGATAAATTGTCTCTTAAAGTATGCCTCCTCCGTGTAGCTGTGGCACGCTGAAGATGTTGAACTGTCTTGTGTCCAGATCGTGACCATGCCAGAGTATCTGGGACGTCGCTTTGGAGGAGAGAGGATCAGAACCTACCTGGCTGTCCTCTCGCTGATGTTGTCCATCTTCACAAAGATTTCAGTATGACTATGTGGCACAAACACACCTACATACAACCCCATCTGACTGTACAAGTGTCTCAGATGTGAGTTCATTTGTTTGCCAACATCGCTGACTGGCATGTTTCTCTCACCAGACTGACCTGTACTCTGGAGCCTTGTTTGTTCAGGTGTGTCTTGGGTGGAACCTGTACCTGTCTACCGTCCTCATGCTGGTGGTCACTGCGCTCTACACCATTGCAGGTAGATATGAAAGTGCATTACAATTCGCGTTTTTTTGCTCTTTTAAAGAATTTCAACAATTCTGATGAACGTTAATTCTAATATTTTATTATGCAAACAGAAATCCCAGAGACAAACATATTGCATATTTTGGAACGTAAGACTCGGCACTTGTTTGTTTCTTTGCGCAAATAAAATCTCTGTTTTTCAGGTGGTCTCGCTGCTGTCATTTACACAGACACCCTCCAGACGTTTATCATGCTCGTTGGTGCAATTATCCTAACAGTTACTGGTATGTGCTGTTTCATAAACACAAAGTATTGCAGGGCCAATTTGCAGAATCAATATCAATCAATAATTGTTCAACAGCAGCAATAAATGTGCATCCACAGCTTTCAATAAGATTGGTGGCTACAGCCAGCTGGCCGAGCGGTACAGCAGAGCGATACCAAGTAAAATTATTCCCAACAGTACCTGCCACCTGCCACGGCAGGACGCCATGCACCTGTTCAGAGACGCCGTCACTGGAGACCTTCCCTGGCCCGGGATGACTCTGGGGCTCACCATACTGGCCACATGGTACTGGTGTACCGACCAGGTAAGTCTGGAAGGACGAAATTCAAATACTCAAGGTGTGAGGATCGATCTATATACTGGTATTGGTATCAGATTGATACTTTATTTGTATCTTCTGAGTACAGAATTATTGCTTTTTTTAAGATTTTTTTTTTCACCTTTTTGTGTTGACTGACATTATTCAGGCAGGTGTTTTTGTTCCTCATAGATCCCTTGTGAGTTCCACAAAGAAGCATTTGTGAAATGCCATTGTCGTGTTTGCTGAGGAATTTTACATTCTTTTTGTTGTCTTTTTAGTCTTGGCGGGGCTGTCAAACACTTGTCATGAAGTCACTTCATGCTGTTTCCCAGTTGTGCTCAAAGATCTGCATTCTGAAGCACATTTCTTTTACAAACCTCAGTGTGTTTGGCTCTATTTATCCTTTCTAGCACGCTGACTAATCTCAAGATTGAGGCACTGAAAAGCACGTCTATACTAGGATGCTGCTGTCATGCTTCACTGTTCCCGCACTTCACCATAAGAAAAGCATTAGACAGGCGCTGAGCAGTGGAGACTGCAAGTTTTGTTTCAACGCACTGCCATGACCTCCACGTTTCTGCTGAATAACTAAATTATCAAGGTCTACACACATTGGAAAGGATGTTTCTGATGACAGTTTGGTCTGCCATAGCACAGGGTCTGAATACTTATAATACTAGTTTTTTAAAGAAATCTGAGAACGTGTTTATCTGCTTTAACTGTGGGTCATGGAGGACTTTGAAACTGGACTATGTTTGGAGAGCCACTCCAAGAAGCTGAATTCCATTCTGGTCAATATTAATTTGATCTCTTTATGAGCCACAACACTCCCAGTTTCTTATGCG
Source organism: Rhamphochromis sp. 'chilingali' (assembly GCF_963969265.1). NCBI lineage: Eukaryota > Metazoa > Chordata > Actinopteri > Cichliformes > Cichlidae > Rhamphochromis > Rhamphochromis sp. 'chilingali'. The sequence goes on from NC_137948.1 coordinate 30,044,507, forward strand.
GCACTTTGGAAACTAGACTTTGTTCCGCTAGTGTCACTGCATCCTCAAACCTCTGCAAAAAGAATAAAGGCTGGGCTCTGCCGTGTTGCCCAGATGCTGATTGCAAGCCAAACCTCAGCTCCAGGCTACAAAAATCCCTTCAGAAAGCAAGAAGCTACAATTATATTTTTCTGCAAACCAGGAAGCAAAAGCAAACATACCTAAAAATACCTCGGAGTGTTCATTCACAGTCATTTACCCTGGAATATTTCCTGATCAGCTGTCTGGGTTGTCAGGCGCTGTATGCTTGAGATAATATCTTTCATTTTTAGTAATGATATGCTTCCTTCAAATATTAAGATGTTTGTACAATACAGTGGCATTTTTAAATGAACTAATGCTTTATGTGAGCTAGTTGAAACAAAACAATGGGACAAATTTAACTGTCTTTTTATTTACAACATTACAACTTATGGTCCCATGTTTTTCACACATGTTCATACATCTGCAAAGGTAATCAGGGAAGTCTGCCAGTGATTTCAAAGCAACACCCTCTCACCATCAGCAACCAGTCCCCATGATATCAACACTAGAGCCTAGAGCCTGCATGTCACAGATACACTGCACGGTGCGTGACATGGGTTGGCTGAAGAGAATCACAGCTGACCAAACACAGTACCATATCTTAAAAAAAAAAACAGATCACTCATAAATCAGTTGCAAGAGTGCATGCTATCTTGTTTTGCATGTTGTAAACACAAACACCTGATATGTTATTATCAGAGTTTATTTCCGCACAAACACGTCAGCAAACTTTCTTTTTGGTCAGTCACTCATTTGAAACCACCCAGAGATATCAGAGTAAAGCAGATCTTGTAAGCTTTGCGTCGCAGTTTCCAAACAAAAAGAGGATTAAAAACAAAACAAAAAAACAACACATCCCACAATGAAGCATTAATGTCCTCACGTTCCCTGACCGGCCCACAGATCTACCTGACAGGCTTATTATTCTGAGGTGCTTTCTTCTGCGGTGCTCCTCCTCGTGCTCTTAAGTGTTTAAAAGTGTTAATTTTTGAGAAAGAAACTCCAAGTAATCCCGTCTGGTTGGCTGGTGGCTGTGGTGACGTGTGGGCTTCCTTCTTGTAGCCGGGACTGTGTCGTCTCGGTGACCGCCCGGAGCGGGTCTCTACGCGCAGCTGGGCCGAGTCAGGCTGGAGCATTTGGCCCTGCCAGTAGCGGTAACCTCCTATCACTGGGCCAGCTGCTCGGGTGGGCCGATGATAACTTCCTGGTTTGGCGATAACTACTGTTGGTCCTCTCGCTCTTGCATCACGACCCGGAGATCTAGAGGTCTGAAACAACTAAGCAGAAAGAGCACAGAGAGGGAATTAAAACTCTAAATCCTCCATTATTCTCTAAGGAGTACCTCAGGGGTCAATTCTGGAGCCACTGCTATTCATTATCCATGTTTTTCTCTACTGTTAACAGGAAATGTTACTATTTATTATATTCATTTATATCTTATTACACCATATGTTACCTGATTATGTCTTATGGAAATATTTTTAAGCACCTTTCTGTGTGTTTAGGTTATCGTACAAAGGTCCCTATCTGCTAAGAACATGAGTCATGTGAAAGGAGCCTCCATCTTTGCCGCCTATCTAAAGATGTTGCCCTTTATCTTCATCGTCCTCCCTGGCATGATCAGTCGAGCTCTCTACCCTGGTGAGTGTACACGAGCGTGGGTGCTCAGTCGCTCATGCGCACAGACACGCAAATACCTTTTAAATTGGAGGGGAAAAATATGTCATGTAAGCATGTACCGCAAGCAGGTAGGGACTTGCTTTTGGTACCACTGATGAGACACACCTATTTTGACGTGGGTTACATAAATGTGTGCTTTTCCAGTAAGTGCTGCATACTTTTGGACAGCAATCACAATTTCTGGGAATTTCAGCAGTGGTTTTGTCAGTGATTACTCATTACGCATTAAAAACGTTTAAAAGATTAAGCATTGTGTCATCTAGGGCAGAAACTTCCCTAATGGATTAAGCTGTTTTGTCTTTTCTTTTTCTTTTTTTAATTGAATGATTACGCGACTCATCAATATAGCCTGACACTGACATCTTTGTAAAAGAAGATATTCAATATAGATTATGCAGTAAAACAGTGTGTTCTTGTTTTTAAAAAGCTTAAAAATGTCACTTAAACTCTTGGCAACACTTTATAGAAACACAAATACATTTACTTACTGTTAAAAAATGAAAAGATAATAATTCATGTTTATTGTAAAGTGGTAAATTATGTTTATAAGGCTTCATTTTAAGTGGTAATAAATATTGAAAAGTGAAGCTATAAACATTATATGGATATCTGTCACAAAGCAGTTTGTATTGCTTGCTTTAAACCGTGCCTAAACAGGTGTGCGGGTTGGCAACAGAGTAAATCACAAGACCGGAGAGGAGAGAAGTGCACGTCCTGTTTCACTCACGGCTTAGTTTTGTTTTCATTGGCTGTTTGGTTTTCTTTTGGCACTAAGATCTACTTAAAAAATGAGATTCAAAAAAATAAAAGTTTGAGTCAAAATACACTCCTCTCTGAAAGACTACACCACAGGGTAACTGAGGTTTTAAACTGTGACTTCGAGAGGTTCTTCCTGAGCTTTCATATGTGACGAATGTGAAGTGAGTCCAGCAACAACACCTTGTGTGTACATCTGACAAAATGTGACTTGACACTATGAAAATGAGTAATGAACCTTCTATTACAAACTCACTAAAGCTTCATACTACTTGGTAATCATGAACAAATAGAACTTTTTTTTATATATACTGATGCATGGTTCGGGTGAAAGAGAGGGTCAGAAGGTCAGCGACTCGATCCCTGACTCCTCATGCTTGTATGCATTCTTGGGCAAGATAGTGAACCCCAAATGACCTCTAATGCATCCTTCTGTGTGTGTGTGTGTGTGTGTGTGTGTGTGTGTGTGTGTGTGTGTGTGTGTGTGTGTGTGTGTGTGCATGCATTGATAAAGTGCTGTATGGATGTGTGTGTGTGATTTCCCATTTTTTGATTATTTTAGCATCACTCGAGCAGTAATACCGAGTGCTCACCTGTCCTATGTGCCTGTGTGGGGAGAGGTGCTCCTGTCTGCGCAGCTGCTGTGATTGGCAGATGAGAGCAGCACTGTCCTCTGATTGGTTGGGCTCTCGCAAGTCCAGCATGCTCTGTGAGAAGCGGGCCATCATGTTGAAACCGTCTCCTTGGCGTCCTCGGCCGGACCCTGTTGTCACTCCATTGGTTAGCTGGTTATTGGGCTCTGGCTGCGCGCAATCGTAAAACTCCTCATCCGATGCTGTGGAGTTACTCGAGGGTTCGTCATTGACCGCTCGGTCACAGTTGACCTTGGTGCTGTCTTGGCTGTCATTATCGTTGCTCCCAGAGTCCTGGTCATTGTCCTTTGACGTTAAGCGGCCACGTATCAGGGTCAACTCTTTCTGGGGTCTCTTTTTCTTAAATGAGCCTTCTAGACTCTCCAGCTGGTCCATTTTTACCAGAGTGACCTGCGCTTCACCAGGTTTCTCTGAGGAGGCAGGTTCTATGAGCAGCTGCAGGGTGCGGCGTTTAGGAACAGGAGGTGCTACAGGTTGTGTCTGTGGAGGTTCTGCAGCATTTTCTGTTGGCTGTGAATCAGCAGTAACACTAGGTGGTGAAGTGGAAGTCTGTGCAGCTGGTGTGTGTGCATCCTGTGCTGGGGGTGTGTTGGGCTGTTTAGGGGAATCAGTTTGGTCTGTGTTGGGAGCTGCGGGGGATGGGAGCTGTTTGTTAGTTGGACTCACAGGAGTCGAAGGCTTCAGGCTTGTATTTGCAGAGGGGGTGTCAGCTGATCCTGCAGCTTTTGCAGGATGTGAAGCAGGCTGCTCAGTCTGTGCTGGCTGTGAAAATGGTGAGCTGAAGCGTATAGCCTGACTAACCTCAAACCTCTCCGACCTCTGCAAGTGAACCTGATTGGCCCGCTTATCATCCCTGATGTTGATAAAGCCAATCACGTCACTTGGTGGGTCTGGCTCAGGCCAGGTGGGCAGGTACGGAATCAGGTATGCTTTCTCCAGATTGGCTAATCCTGGATGTATGGGTGGCTCTTCAATAACGCCCTTCAGCCGTGCTTTCATCATCTTTAGCCCAGTGGGATTCTGGGAGTTTGAGTTCTTGTTGCTGGAGTTCTGGTCAGATGAAGTGGGACTTATGTGGGTCCCCGTGGTGACAAGAGCGTATTTGGGGTTGATGAGCTTCCTGGCAACAGAAGCCGGCACAGGTGCAGGAGCCGCCTGAGGGAGAGGGTCAGGTACCGGCTCGTCTGTCATAGGAACCTTGTTGAGTGACACGCCTCTGGACGTGAGGTAAAGCTCCCGAAACTGGAGGTCAAAGGTCTCCACTGCCTGTCCTGTGATCACAGTGATGAGGTTACGGTCCAAACGAGACGAGGACCAGGTAAAACTGGAAAAACACAGAAATGGAGAGAAGTCTCAGAAGGGACTTCAATGTTTTCTTTGCACATTTTTTTTCCTACCAGCTCTATTCCGGTCCTGTTTATCACATCTAAACTCCTTCTTCCAAGTCACAGCTCCCACTGAGAAAACAGAAATCTGAGATTATAATAGTTTAATCATTATAACACGCTTTTGTACTCTGATGTAATGCACCACATTTTGGTCTTTGATCACATTTGATCCTCAAATTCCTTCTAACAGATCCAGTCTCACATTACACCAACATTTCAGTAAAGAAGCAACTATAAATGACAGTAAACGGTAAGGATAACACACCTAATTTTCAAAATTTGCTTTGGCCGCTAACAAAACCGTATTGTGACTGTTATGACATGTAACTGCTGGCTCCAAAGCAAAACAAGCAGAGCAATGGACTTTAATATACTTCCCTTACACTCCGTCAACATCTTTAGCCTGACACTGAGTCTGCATTTACTCTGTAATTTCAGCTGGGGAGGGGAATCAATTTTCCCCAACAAATCAGTCTGAATCAAACTATTTTAAGCCAACACTGATCCGCTTGTTTCTCAAAACACAATTCACTAGCCATGCCTCACAATGCATAACAACAAGCTGACAGTAAAAAAAACCCCATTCGATTCATGTCACACTTCCGGAGGAATCAGGCACCTGGATCAAGTGGATTCAGAGGTCAGGACCCTGACAGGTGAGAAACCACGATAACCATCAATAATGAGAAAAGCTGGGGTACAGTGGCTTTAAGCAGTTGTCCACATTGATGCTACGCTTTTTGTGTTATCTTAGCAAACACAGAACAGCAATCACTCTCCGTGTAGCTCTGTTTAGCTCTTCACCACAAATGGTGGTCAAAGGCTCCAGCATGTTCACCAGTTAGTTACTAGCTCTGTGTGTCTTGTATGGAATGCATGTGTATGACTGATTTATTAAGGCCATTTCCTGCAAGCAGCTGCATGCTGCAGCAGGAAGGACTGGGTAAGACTAAACCAGACCAGTAAACCTGCAGGTCAGAAAACCAAAACAGCGAGCTGAAAGGCTCTAAAGCCCTCCACAGAGGTCATGGGAAATGCACGGATGCCTGTTTATTTTTGAGTGGAAAAGGTCATGCAATTAACGGCTAATTTAAAATATGTAATTGTGCAGATTTAGAGACACAAATGAACGCTGCTCACCTGTAGGAGCCAGAGATGGCTCTGTCTCCATCTACCAGAAGAAACTTCTGGCTCAGAGATCCACGCACCTTCTGTGCCGATCGCGTAAAGAACTCCACGCCTCCACAACAGCGTACGCGCAGGTTCTGCACATGCACACATACATAAAGGGTTAGTGCTTGGTAACCAAAGCCTCTAGAGGGTTTAGTGCTGATGGATGGAAAGGTTTCAGTGAACAAAGGGCAAAATAGAGGAAACAAGAGAATGGAGAGGCAGAAGAGAATGTGTTTCCTTGTTACTCAAGAGCCGGTGCTCAGCTTTAATACCTCCATAGTCTCCCACTGGGTGCCTCTACAGGTTAGAGCATAGACTTTCTATCTACGTACGTGCATGCCTGTTTGACACACCCTGTGGTGTTTGTGTTCGGCTCTGTGATAAGGGTGTGGTTGACAGGCTGAGCGTTACCTCGTAAGTAAACGCTGTGTGTGAAATCTCACAGGGGACATTAACAACGGGAGTGATGGCGCTCACAATAACGGAAGAGATGTCAGATAAAAAAGAGACTGGCAATGCGGTAAATGCCGTGAGGAAGGAATAAGGAGAAGCGAAAGGAAAACATGTTACAGAAAGTAAAAAGTCTGTGTGGTTTTATTGCCTGCAGCATAGACAGGAATTTAACTGCCGTCGTTCTGGCCTCCAGTCCAAAAAAAATCCCCCGTGAAACTCTTAAGTATTTTCTTTTACTGCCTAGACCAGTTCAACTCAACTTAAGAGAGCCAGAGAATAACAAAGAAAACCAAGCTATTGCAAACTAGCTGCAGCATGCACCTCACAAATACCCGCAGGCACAAACCTGGCAACCTACATCAATCATGGGCCGCCCAAAAATGTTCCTTTGTATAGTGACAATATAATTTCAAAAAGGTGTCTTTAATAACAGATGTTTTTTCCAATCCTCCCCCTCCCCATTACTGTATACTTATTGGGCGTACCCTTCTTTATAACTAGCCCAGCAAAACATCATCCATGCGTGCATGCATGTGACTGGCAATACAAACCTTTAGGTGTCCACGGTGCATATCAGCTCTGCCACACATGGAAAGAAAGCAGGGCACCGCAGCCATGTCGATGATTATGTACACAGGAATCTTGCGTTTGTAGGCCGCATCCATCAGGTCTCGAAAGATATCCACATCTGTAAACACATCCATCACCACAGCTATCACCTAAAAAAAACAAAAAAAAAAAACAGCACACATACACATAGAGGAAAACCACAAATGTTAGTTTTAGTGCTTCCTGGTCTCTGAGGGTGGGTTCTATTTCAGCTGCTTTTATCAGCGATATTCAATCCCCAAAGGAAGCTGGGAACACAAGAAATTTGAGCATAATATTCCTGTAGTTTAGAGCCTGTTAGGAACAGAGGCTGTTTTTTGGCAGAGAGGTGATAAAATGTGGGTGGACAGTATGTGCTGCGCAACGCTGCAACAGTAGAGACAGGCGGCTCTCTTTATGTGATCCAGCTTAAAGATTACGTTTAAAGCAGCAGCATTAGGTAGACTTTGGAAAATGATGATAAGTCTTGAAATTTTTCATGTTTTTTGTATTACGTTTATTGTGAAAATACATGTGCATTGAAAACCAGCCTTTCTCTTTGACACTAAGTCTGATTCATTTAAGCCTCAATGTTTCTTTTGTCGCTCAGGTGCAAAGCTGGACTACTGCATGAACATGTACCAGCATTTATGGATGTGACAGGAAGACTGCTGGCATGTGACAAATTCAGTGATGTCAGGGCATTTCCCCCCCCCCACTTTTTTCTGTTCTCGTGTCAAGACAGGACTTGTTTTATTTAAACTATAATGAAGGGAAGCGGGTTTCTGAGACGGGTCTGTGGCAAATTATGAAATGAAGACAGAAAGGTGAACTGAACTTGGAACATGTCCAAAAAAGTCAGGCTAACATAATGTGCTGTGCTCTGCATCATAGGTGGCAACAGACAAATATTAATAACAAGATAAAACGATCATGCAAACAGCAACAGCCAACAAATAAATAGATTGATAGAAGAGTTATTGTCATTAACAATTAATCTTAATTGCCAAAGTGTTTTTCAGATGAGGCACAACAGTAATTTCCTGTCAGACCACTAACTGATTACTCGCCTAATCATTTTAACGCCAAGCAAAATCATTTTTATTAAGTGCACAAAGTGATTTTTCTTCTTTGCTTTAATGTGATGGTGAAGCATTGTTTTGAAACTTGCGGGTTTGTGGCAGTGAACTTCTTTATACATTCACTGACTGGAGAAATATTGAAAACAATTATTCACTGTGGTGCATTCACTGACAGCACAGAAAATGCACTCCAGTTTTTGATGAGTTGTTAATGCGGTTTCCTGTTGCTGCGTTGACTCAGTGCTGTGGTGCGTTTCAGGTCTCTGTATTATGCTGCTCGCCATGAATTTGTACTCAGCTAAGATGTGTTTTGTCCCCCACATTTTGGCTACATGAATGGAGGAGTCAAATAAAAACACCTTGCGATAAAATCCAAGCATCAAATTGCGAATATTAACATAATTCAACATAAAGTGGTGAAAAGACAATAAGCTGGTTAATTCTCGTCACTGTGAAGCGTTTCTGTTTTGGTGGAGAACCTCTAAACTCCATCTTCTTCTCTGCCTACCTTCTGGGCTGACGCAATGCTCTTCCGCACCACTTCCTTGATGTGCGTGTGCCCCTCGGTTGGAGGCTGTGTGTGCACGGTCACGCGCGTGACCCCTCGGTATGAGATGGCCTCGGGCCAGCCTAGGTCCAGCTCTGCCACGGAGCCCTCAGACCGGTCCGGCCAGTACTCGAGAGACACCTCATCGTCTCCGGTCTCTTCCCAGGGCCCCGGAGTTGTGTTTCCTGGCCCTGGCGTCCCGGGTTTCTGGAGATGCTCGTAGCCGGGCCTGTATGCTTCCGCCGTGTGTACAATCCGCTCCAACTCCGGTTCCGAGAGGAACTCCCGGACGCCATGCTTGCTGATGTATTCCGTGAACGCGTCGCGGCCCTCAACGATGAGTGCCTCGAGGGCCAGCCGTTGGTCCTCGCTGTAGAAAAACTCCGGTTTGCTCTCGCTCACGCGCCAGTTGACGTGGTGATCGTCTAGACACTGGACCTGAGATAGCGCCATGACCCCCAGTAAACCCGCCGGTCAGTAAATAGTTAAACACTGAAACCACTCTGACCCACTTTCCACTCGTCCGTCCGGGGGTTCAAACATGGAAGAAGTGCGATCTGTCATTACGGTCCATTTCGGGTCCGCGTGACCGGGGACAAACCAGACCAGTGGCAGATATTTTCATCTGAGGCAAATAAACCGCTATCAGTTCCTCAACCCGGGCAGGCTCCAGCTCAGCCCTGCTCTCGGGTTACAGATATCTCTCTCTCTCAGGTGTGGTTGGAACAAAGCCCCCCTCCTCCACGCCCAGCGCCACGCCTTACACCTGACAGGAGCCGGAAAGCTGCGGAAAGCTGCGGCCCGGCTCGGCTGCTCCTCCAGCCTCGGGGCCCAGCAGACACGGAGAGAGACGAGCAGCTGTCTGGGTGGATGAGTGTGTGTCTGCCAGTGAGTCAGTCTAAAGCGGAACAGTCAGTCGACACAAAGAAAGAAGTCATTAGTCCTTCGGTAAAACTTTTAAACTGTGTGTGACTCAGTCTGACTGAGGCGCTGACGACTCACTTTTCCACTTTTTCTTTTTTTTTGTTGTGTCGGAGCGCGAGCCTGAAGCCAGAGGTGTACAGATGTTCAAAGAAAGGAAACTTCCCGGAAAGAACACAAAGCAGTCTTCGCTAACGTGGCGGTACCGAGCCTCTTTACTTTAAAGTGTCGCTGCAGTCACACGAAGTTCGTCCAGGTCCAGCAGACTGTGTGGCGGAGCCGCCGGCGAGTGTCTGACCCTGGAATCCGGCAACGGAAGCTCGGTGTCCGGGGGCAGAGAGGCGGAGTGTCCGGTAGTTGGTTAGGAAAGAGAGGCATTAGACTCCACCCTCCTGCCAGCACACAGGGGGAAATCTTGTTCTTCACCCCAAATTAGAACCCTTACGAAAGCCCGTGGAGCTAACCCAAGAGGCTATAACAAGTTATACAATATATATATATATATATATATATATATATATATATATATATATATATATATATATATATATATATATATATATATATATATATATATATATATATAAAACGTGACTACTCTGTTTAAGCTTATACTTTCACTATTCATTCATTTAAATGAACCTAAAAGTTAATAGTTATTCTACTGTTATATCAGTGCAGGCTTTTTCCCCGGTTTCCTGTGATTGCTGCTTATCCACGGGTCTCTGAAAGGTAACGCTGAAAAACAATAGCTTTATCAGGGTTAATATATAACATTAGCCAGATAAAGAATCAAATAGGTCACCCTTTTTGCGCTTTTTAACATGTAGCAGACTTGTGAAAATGAAATGTGTCTCAGGTCTCCTGGATGTTTCAGCTGAGCTGTGGGTGGTGATTTGGGAAAAATTATTGAGTAGCTTTGATGAAAGACTCCAGTCTTACTGGAGCCAATGAAGCTGGAGCGTGTGTAGCTATGTAGTGTGTGATTATGCATATACATGTTAAAGTTTGTGGCTTTAATATATTCCTTTCCTCATTCTCGTCTCACAAGGCTACACAACAAGTATCCAACATTTGGTCATGATGCCTCTGAGCCAACTCAGCTGTTTGTGCAAACACTTTTCCCACAGATAGTGTTTCCTAGTTCCTAGCTGCACAATGGATGGTAACTCGAAAAGGATTTTATTTTTTTTTTACTGAACAGGCAATACATTTGAACCCATCTAGCTCAGACTGACCCTTTGAAGTACCTGGAAAGAGTCATTCCAGGAAAACTCAATCAATGCCGTCCACCTGACCCAGAATCAGTTGTTTGTTAGATTTCTTTTAACAATAACAAATTGTCCATATTTAATAAAGCCATGCCAAGTGTAACCTTCTGTCTAACTTTATAAGTATAAATACAGGAGCTAGACACATGAAACTTTCACGGCTGAAAACTACGTTTAAATTCTGTTTTAAAAAATCGATTTTACATTGACCTCAAATGCCACAGTCTGAAACCATGATCTAATTTTTCTATAAACAGGTTTGAGCGTGAACATCATGGGATGCAGTTTTAATAGAGAAACTCCACCAGTTTAACATCAGTGACATAAGTTGACAGAAACCTTATTTGTGCATGGATGTTGTATCTTTTTTCTGATAGTTCACTGGAGAAAACTTTTAAAAAGTCCAAGGGTCATATCAACACATGGAACAAAGTATTGGTTTTATCTACAGTTTGACCCCAGCCACATCTTCTACTCATGATTTCTACTAAATAACTTTGTCATTTATTAAGTTAAATTGGTTTATGGCTATGAAATGAAGAAACAACATTCACATGCTCCATGTACAGGAGCTTGGACACATTACACTGATCAAACGGCTTTAGACCCAGATTTTGACAGTGCCCTGGATCACAGAGGGTCTCAGGATCAGTGCATGCTATGAGAATGAGACAGCTGGATGGGCAATGCATCAACCACAAGGGTCACAGCGATTAGATGTGTCCGCTCTAAACTTCGGTAAGGTGAGTAAAGGGACATGCCATCTTATGTCACAAAGAAATTTGTCATCAGCTAAACAGGTAACGAAGCAGCAAATTGCAAAGCAAACCAGTGGTGTTCAGGGTGGTTAAAGAGGTAGAGCAGTGGATACTAGCTGGCTACTCCAGTGTGACTGTGAATGAGGGTTGTAGGTAGTTGGAACAGACACATTTGAATGCTTTCACATGGAACAACCCTGAATCTGCCCTTTAGTACCTTTCGTGGGACTTAAAGGGAACAAACTTGAATTCTGGATGAGAGGAAAAGTCACCTTCACCTTCCACTCATGCACACAACTTTTGACTATGCCTCCATGTTTCAGACTCTGTAGGCTGTGTGGATCCAGAGGAGTGTGTGCGAGTGTGTGGAGCTGAGGTTGGATGCTCCAACATTGCTTTCCCCAAACTGGTCATTGAACTCATGCCAAGTGGTGAGAATGTGTTTTTTTTCCCAAGCAGCCACACAACACTTTTCAGGTGTTTTCACCTGCATCTGAGTGTCTGCGTATGCATTTTTGCAGGCCTGCGGGGACTTATGATAGCTGTGATGATGGCCGCTCTGATGTCTTCGCTGACGTCCATCTTCAACAGCAGCTCCACGCTCTTTACCATGGACATCTGGAAGAAGCACCGGCCACGAGCCTCTGAGAGAGAGCTGCTGCTGGTTGGCAGGTGTGGCACTCATGTGTGAATGAGCTGGAGGTTGATTCATAAAGAAAAGAGACGCGCTGACACAGTTTGCCTTTGCCCCAGGATTGTGACCGTGATTTTGGTGGTGGTGAGTGTGGTCTGGATCCCCATCCTCCAGTCAGCCAACAGCGGGCAGCTGTACGTTTACATCCAGTCGGTGACGAGCTACCTCGCTCCACCCGTCACTGCTGTTTTCACTCTGGCCATCTTCTGGAAGAGGACCAATGAGCAGGTAGCACACTGACAATCAATATAATAAAGTTACAGCTGCAACTCGAAATTACTATTTTGTCTTTCATTCATGATTTTTCTGTGACATGATGAAAATAGCAAAAATCACAGCGGTTCAATTACATCATGATGTAGTTAAAAAAAGCTATTTTATTCCAAACACACTTACAACACAGAAAGAAAAGACATCTGTAAGTTGTTGTTACACACTGAAGGAAGCTTAACCCTCCATCCCGGATACCTGCCCTCAGAACATTCTGGACTTTTGAGGTTTTCCCCTGTTTGCTCTGTTTGTCCTTTCACTTACACCGTAACGGCTGCATAGTTTTATTAGCCTCAAATGGGATCAAGCTGTGTGCAGCTCTCTCACACACACACACATGCCCACAGAGTGCTTGGTGTGGTGTCCCTTGTGTGTGAGCTCAAAGCTGTGTGTATCAGTAATTCACTTCATGAAGTGTATTGTTTATTGCTTCCTCTAGAGGAGCCGGAGTTCTCACTTTAAACAATAAAAGTCATTGGTGATCTTTGATAACAGACTGTGAGCGACAGAGGCCTGCTGTGACTGTCACAATTAAAACCTGCAGAATGAAGTGCAGAGGAGATGAGAAGGAAAGCCATACTGGGTTAAATCTGATATCACACGTGTTCAAGCGTCGATCGCCAGCAAGTAAAGACCAGTCCTCTGGATATTCACGATCCCTGTTTTAATAGAGCACGTCCTGGGTGTGTCTGCTCTCGCTGCTGGCACGTTGTCCACAGACTGAAAGAAAGAGCATTTTCTCAGGTTTTTCTAATGAACAGGATTTCCCTTCCCTCTTACTGTGAATACTACTTCCCCTCCAGCTCAGTTAAGCTGCACAGAATCTACTTTAGAGGATTTTTATTATTTTGTGTTTGCAGTGAAATCGCCTGGGGTTACAACATGAGCTGGCAATCACCAAGCAAACACACATTTGGTGATTTGCAGGTCAAAGGACATCTCTGTTACGTAAAAGAAAATCTTATCCACGTCGGCTCACTTCGTTGGCCAAGGCTCAAATATCTCAATAGCTTCTTTAAGTTTTCCTCTGGCATCATAATCAGGCAAAACATGGATTAGAAGAGCACTTTAGGTTAGTCGCCAGCATTGATTTAGGCTCTTCAGTTTTGTTTGCTACTAACATTACACTACAGTGATAATAAATACTGTTGGCCATCAGTGCTACCCCTCAAACTAATAGCAGGTGCGCCAATTTGAAAATCCTAGGTGAAAATCCTTCTTGAAATATCCCATACGTCACCTTGTTCTCAAGTTATTGCATACACGAACTTGTGTGTCCACACCACCCGCCTGCCCACCCAACACTCCCAGTAGGGTGATGACCATTCCAGATTGGCCTTTTTTTAGCCAAAGGGTAAAAATGTGGCAGAAAAAGTTTGTTAAATGACCTCAGTCTCTGAAACATTTAATCCCAAAAGTGAGCCTATTAATAAACTGTAGAGATAAAAGTACTTGGCCACCTGAAGGAGCTGCTCAGACATGGAAACCCATGCCATGAAGCATGAATCCTTAGACCAAACCAGTGTTTGTAAAGGCAGACTGCCTTTACAAACACTGTGGCAATGGGACTCAAAACACCTGAATTCAAGGATTAAGAGGCGTGTCCCAATACTTTTGTCCATATAGTGTCTCATATGGTGTCTCTGTTTCTTTTCTATGTTACCATTTCACTTTAGACCTATTAAAAGGTTGTTATAAAAGGTGAACTACATGGTTACACAAAAGCTGTGAGCTTTGTATGTTTGGATAAACACAATAAAAATATAAATGATATTGAATCACGGGGTCAAAGGACACACATTACAGCACGGGATGAGTCACACGCTGAGCAGAATGACACTGTAGATTGCAAACAATCGAAAGTGTTTGCACAGGAACACAATGTGTGTTGTGTTCAAAGCTGGGCAGTGAATTAAGCTCATAAAAATGTCAGCTAACCTTGTAATTACTAACACAATATCTGGATCCTAGTTAGTATCTGTGCATGTTACATTATAGGAACTGTACATGTGAGGTATGTCTAAAAAATAAGAACAGGTGGAATGAAAATAAAGGAAAAATAAGATCAGATATGTTCTCTGTGTGTGGCTACAAGGCAGTTATTTTCAAACTGCACAGATCACATTCTTCACTGAAGGCTGAAGGAGTCGGAGAGTGATCTGTGCCTCTCTGCGTGTTTGTGTGTATTAACAGTAAGTGAGAAGTGAGTGATGTGACGATGACAAATTATATCTCTGGGAAAGTGATGACATTAGCTGAACGCACCCATGTGTGGTTCACAGTTGCCTCGGGAATGAGACACATGCTTCCTGTCCAATTAAATTCAGCTACTCGGCTCAGAAAGGCATGTAATCCAATCTAGGTGTATTTGTGTGATTTTTAGGGCGCCTTCTGGGGTCTGATGGTGGGTTTGGTGGTCGGCGTGTGCAGGATGGTGCTGGAGTTTGCCTTCCCTCCTTCCAGATGTGGCGTTGAGGATTCGGCACCTGCGGTGCTACGTGGTGTCCACTACCTCCACTTCGCCATTCTGCTCTGTGGGCTCACGGCAATTGTGGTTGCCGTTGTATCGCTGCTTACACCACCGCCCACTCACGAACAGGTGTGCACAAATGGATACAATAGATAATACGACTATGAGGGAAGTAAGCTTAATCAAGTATGGTCTGTGTCTGGTGGGGAAAACACTCTGTCACTACAGAGAATTAAACAGACTTGCACTCATCTATAACATAGAGTCTGCACTGGGGTTGCTTTAGGAAGGGCGTCCGCTGTTATACTCAGCCAAAACAAACAGGCAGAGCATGCTGTGATGATCTCTCATAAAAAGGGGGCAATTGAAAGCAGCTTTTATCTCTAGCATCAGATAATCGTGCCTATCTGCATCGTCCCTTGTTTACAGCTTGTGATAGCACGTTATACGCACTATAAATGCACATGCAATAAAGATCTTATACATTTTTGCAAAAAATAGCAAGTGGGGGTAACTTTTGAAATGTTAAAGTCAGGGTGTTGTCAGGGTCACCTCATGTCAAAATGGCAGTAGAGTTTTACCTGGTTGATAGTGAATAAATGAAACTTTCTTGGTTTTGCTTCTTCGATTTTTCCCAGGTGTGTAACCTGACCTGGTGGACAATAACTGAAGAGCCAAAAAGAGACATTCCTCTGCAAAAAGTGTCCTCCATCAGCCACCGTAGCTCCCAGGGTAAGTTTGTCAGCAGTCACGGGGAATAACCAGCTATCATGTGAAAAACAAGTCATTCTCACACACACACACTGCTCCTGTTTTTGAGTAACTTACTGTGTCTGCTCTGTGTGTGTGTGTGTGTGTTGCAGACTCTGAACCAACACGGCGGGTGACGACATGTGGTCAGAGGGCAGGACTGTGTATCTCAGCAGTACGGAGATCAGAGGAGACTCCAGCTCCCAGAGTCCCCAGCATTCGAGAGAGCGTGTTGTGGTCGAGGTTCTGCTGTTTCAACGCTCTCCTGCTGGTCAGCATTAACATTTTTCTCTATGCATACTTTGCCTGAGGTGAGGTCAGATTTAACATCTGGCCTCAGCTGAACTGTAGTCCCTCCAACACGAGCTGGAAAGTGATCCCTCTAGATCCAAGAATGTGAAGAAACAAACAGGTTTTTGCTCAGATTTCACTCGAATCATTAAGACATCGACTGACAGTGTAAAGCCGGTAGATGCCGGTGGACAGCACAGCACACATATCTATTAAAACAGTTACATTTAGATAATAATGGAAATAAAATGTTGAAGTGTGTGGATTATAACAAACCAACAATAAATAAAAGGACATCAAATATCACCTTTAATTTAAAGCTTCACAATATGCAGTGAGAGCACATCAGTGTGGTTCAGGCTTTGCATGTGACATAATATTGTTGCCTAGAAACGACATGCTCAGTGTTGATTATTTAGTTATGTTTAGAGCTTTGTGTGAATGTTTGCACTAAATGTTCTTTTGATTTAAAATTTTATTTACATGATTTATGAATTTTAATCAGAACTTCTCACACATGACCTAAAGCTGTTATATTGAAGTCTTTACCAATGGAAGCAATGGAACAGTGAGTGTAGCTCCAAATGCATCCCAATGAGAAACAATGAGAAATTTCATGTTCATTTTATCAGTAGTAATATTTCTATGTGGTCCTGTAATCTTTTTTTCCAGGTGATATCAAAACTGAACTGAATGATGTGTGCATAAAAAGATAAAAAAACGGAAGTTTGTGTCCAGACTCTTTATTCGGCTTCTGTGTAGTTTATGTACAATAAGCACTGGTGTGGTGGGTGGTGGTGGTGGTGGTGGTGGGGGGTACAAGCAAAGATAAGATGGCTATACAAAGCAAACATGGAGTTAAATTTCACTTCATATTTTCAGTATAAGCCGTTCAGAATGACTCAGATTAAACGGCACAATTTGGCTTATGATGAAATTATCTGTAAGTTGTTATTAGTTTTACTGATAAGTCTGTAAAATTACCCCACAAATATGAAGCACAGCCAAGCTTTGCTATATAAATAACTTCCAGAGTTATTTAGGAAATAAGGATAATGGTGTCAGACACAGAAAGCGGCAAATCCTCAGATCTGTGAAGAGGGAACCAGAAGCATTGTTTGCTATTTGTCTTTATTACTTAAAATGGCATACATTATTTTTTTAAAAAAGCAACAAAAACCTGAAAAGTGCTACACTGATTTTGCACTGAAGTCCTCCAGCCTGCCTACAAAAGGCCGTTGGTTCATTTCTTTATAACTAAATAGACGTGAATCCACTTACACTCGCAGGTATTAGGTAGAGTTTAACAGTCAAAGGGTAATCCGGAGCGTAAGGGTGTGTTTTTGTTGTGATTTTGTGTAAGTGTGTGTGTGACATCTCTTCCTATCCAACTGTATTCAACCACAGACTGTATATAAAAGATTGAAACAGCCTTGGGGTGTGAAAAATGAAGCCGCCGGTGAGGTGAATTAAACCTGGATTCTTTCTAATGGTCAGCAGCATTGCCGGGCAGCAGGCCTGTATGAGAAAATGACTGCAGTGCTCATGGATGTATGACCTCAGGATCTGAACTGGTTCATGGTCTCAGTTGCCGTTTTCAGATCTTGCTGTCTACAGCGTGGTGTTCATTTGATAAATGATGGTCCCATTTGTAGTAAAATAGGCGATATGATTTAGGGCGGGCAAACCTTGAGATTGACAAGTCGCTATCGTAGAGACAGGACCTATCATTTAAAGGTCATAGTGAAAAGATGACAGGAAATAGGTCTTTAATCAGTAATGAAATCTGCTCAGTCAGTCTCATTTGACTAATCGTTTCAGCGATTGGTCACTGGATAAGAAAGGTGAGTCACTGCAGGCTGACCGATAAGTGTCAGCAACGCAGCCCCAGTCCTGATATGGCGTCAGTGGTACAGCGGCTGCACGTATTCCGGTGGAAAGACCCCCACCCGGCCTCGGCAGCGACCCCTCCAGCTCAAGGAGCTCGAGCAGTCCAGCAGGTCGATGATGTCACCGCGCAGGAAGTGGAGGTGGGCGGTGTGAGGGGGGGTGTAGTCGCAGAGGGCGTGAGCCAGCCGAGGCTTCTGCACAAAGACGGAGCCAAAACGGGGAAGTCAGACAGACAGGTGCGTGTTTAACAGAAGCACGAGTCGTTTATGAGAAACAGAGACGCGTCGAGGTGGTGTGTCATACCTCCACAACTGGTTTCAGCAGACGCGATGATGTATTTCCCTCCGGGTGAGAGGGGTTAGAGTAGAGACGGCCCGAGGGGATGGACTCCTGAGAGGTGCTTTTGTAAGGGTTAGGATAGGGGTTACGCGCCAAGTGCGACAACAGCTGAGGGGATGAGGGAGGATCTTTGAGGCAGACCACCTTCTCCACAGCAATGCTGTGAGTTCTGTAGAAATCCACCAACTGGTTGAGGGAACAGAACGACTCCTCCCAGATGCAGTACTGACCGCCGCCCTCCAGGACGCGGAAATGCTCCACCCTGTCGCCATAGCTGCAAGATAAGAGTGGTGAACATGGAAAACGAGAGAGCTGATGAGAAGGAAGACAAGCATGTGCGTCCTCATTCTTTGTTCGGGAACTCCCTCAGTCACACCACCAACTAAAATCACACTCCATCATTTTCAAATGTCTTTGTGTGAGCAGCCACATTAACCTGCACAGAGCAACCGTGAAAGGTGAGGCCATGAAATGACTAGGCAAGCTGTTATTAACACTATTTCACTATTTCATCAGGAAGATTCAAACATAGACCCCATAATTTAGTCAAAAACAATTATTTTTCAAATATTATTATTTGTATTTGTTTTATAACGTGTCCCATCACAGTCACTGGGGTACTTTTATCTCGACTTAAAAGACGCACAACACTCGGATCTATTGCCTGCTGACTGCCCAATAAGAGTTCTGATGGACGTCATGCACTGGGTTAAACTTCAACTGTGATTCAAACAGCACAGCAATGCAACCATGTAGAGCTGGGCGATAGAACGATAACGATATGTATCGCGATATAACTTTTACTCGATAGAGAAATTAAGCTATCGCGATAGACCTCGCCGCTCTTGTCCTCTTAAAAAAAAAAAAAAAAAAAAAGGTCAGCCAATCCAAATTAAGTAGCGCAGAGCCGAACCAATCACAGCCGCAGCGTCACGTCGCGTGACTTGATACGTACAGCACAAGTGCCAAGCCGCACGTGTGTTTGTTTGGGAAGCAGCCAGCGGGTAATAGTGATGGGATTTCCGGCTCTTTTTAGAGATCCGGCTCTTTCGGTTCGGCTCACTAAAAAGAGCCGGCTCTTTCGGCTCCGAACCGGCTCTTGAGGTTGTTTTGTTGCTTTAATTAATTTATTATTAACAATAATATAAAATTATGCACAAAAGGAATTACTAACATAAAAACAAGTGGTTTTATTTATATATGTTTATATATAAATATATGCGGTGGCCCCTAGAGACAAAACACGTACAAACTCCAAAACACATTTCTAGCATGAACTGAACTTCCAAAGCAGAGCTACTAGATCACTTAAATTACACAATTGAAAGCATGTGTGTATTGTTTGTGTATTTATACACAGGCACTCATATATATATTCAAATAATTTTAAAAAAAAGTTCATTTACCTGTTACTACGACACACCAAATCCGGTCGTTGGTACTTGCTGGCTTGTGTAGCCACAAGATAACAAAGGCTCAACACTGCGCCCAGCATCCTGGAGCACTTCTGTTGTTCTTTTGTACGTGTTTTGAGTTTTTATGTGCTTCTGAGTTTTTATATGCTTCTGAGTTTTTACGTGCTTCGGAGTTTGTACGTGTTTTTACGTGTTTTGGAGTTTGTACGTGTTTTTACGTGTTTTGGAGTTTGTACGTGTTTTTACGTGTTTTGGAGTTTGTACATGCTTCAGAGTTCGTACGTGATTTGAAGTTTGTATGTGCTTTGTCTCTAGGGGCCACCGTAAATATACTTTTATTTATTCACTCCACATAAAATGTAATAAATAAATCATATAATATAAAAATCAACTATTCACATTTCAAGTTTTAACTATTTAAATTTTCAGCTTTTTCCTTTCACAAATTTAAAGTGAAAAGAACACAAAACACTGCAAACCACAACACAATTAAATATAAATTATAATATGAAAACTAAAAGAACATGCACATTCTCTGTCATATGGACCTGCATGAATAAACTTTCTCAATCCTTTATCATCTGCAACCGAAAATAGTTGTGGATGATTACTATACCTTTCTAATGTTGTTGTCCCTGCCTCTCTTTCTCTCTCTCTGGCTCTGTTCCTGTGCTACTGAGTGTAACTACCGCCCCTCCCCCCTCTGCCCAGCGTAAAGCACAAGGCTCGCGTGCAGAGTGAAGCGGAAAAAAAGTGCGAGAGAGAGGCTGAGAGAAAAAAAAAAAAAAAAACAACCACGTGACGGCTCGCGATAAGGAGCCGGCTCGCGTCGTTCACGTCAAAGAGCCGGCTCTAAGAGCCATTTCGTTCGCGAACGACCCATCACTAGCGGGTAATGGAGCCAGCGGGTAATGGAGGAAATGAGTGTGCCGACTAGAAAAATCAACCGAGCGTGACCGAAGAGAAAACAGATGATGGTTCCAATGCCGGAGAGATTGTCGAACGGAAGAGCCATAGAAGTTCCGTAGTGTGAAGGTATTTCGGCTATTTCAAGTCTGACAAAAAACAGAGTAGCGTGCACTGTAAATGTGCCAAAAGCAAGTCTGGAAATACAATAAACTGGTGCATGCGTCACACTGTGCGCCACGTTATTGTTTCGGTGAAATGAATTTCTACAATACTGTTACTGTTAATTCTACTCTCTGCAGTGTTTAAATGCTTACATATACACACAGTTACTGTCCCTCCACACATACGACTCGGTTCTGCTTCTATGCCCCAGCTTTGTTTACTTTTTCCCACCGAGGCTTCTAGACTTCTGATTGGCCAACATTTCTGCATGGTTAGGAATCTAGCGCCACCTGCTGCTTTGGCATGTTCATAGCAGCGTTTTCCTTCATTTCTGCCTTTATGTGTGGACGGGATTATTTTTTAAAACGAAAACGGCAAATCTCCGTTTTCAAAAATACCCGTGTACGTGTGGACGTAGCCTCAGTCTCTGACTGGAAGCACTGATTCGTCATTCGGCTTTTGTCAGACTAAAGTAACTGTTAAAACTGTTTGAAAAGCTCAGCTATACAACAAGGAGAGATTGAGAATTTCCTTTTAGTTCTCAGTTTATTTGATATTGACAAAAGTTAGTCAGTTTTGTCTGTTCTTCTGTAAAACAAACTAAGATTTATTTTTAGAATTAATATTTTGTTTCTAAGTGGAATTGACAATTTAGTAGTCTGTTTCGTTTGTTCTGTTTTGAAACTTAAACGCTTTAGCGGCTGCCTTTTGTGTAGTTTGCAATATTTGCCTTTATTTATCTGAAAAAGTCTCATGTTCCTTAAGTACATCTACCCTGTTGAACTTATTATGGGAAATAAATATTTAAATAAAAACAAGCTGCTGATTATTTCACATTTTACTTGTGAGCAACGGCACATTTAAATCTTACAAATATAGTTATTTGGCTGATATCGTGATAGATATCGTTATCGCCTGAAATGAAAAAAACATATCGTGATATGAAAAAATCTCATATCGCCCAGCTCTACAACCATGGCAACTTTCAAACCCAGGAAACCCTCGATTAAAAACATGGCTCAGCATAATTCCTACCATATATAAACATATGACCTTTACACTTATAAATCTCCACATAAATGACAATAAAGATGATGATGAGTTTGTGTTGAAAGCGGTAGTGATGATGATCACGATGATGATGAACATGAGGAGAAAGATGATTAATATTCCTGATGCTTCTTATCATGACTGTTGCTCATTAACTTAAATTTCTTTCTTTCTTCCCGCTTTCTCTTTCTCTCGAACTCTGTTTAAGAAAACTGGCGTACACACATGCAGCACCTCTTGTCACACACTACACGTCATAGTCATTCACCTTTCCCAGTATCTACCTGTCCTGATATCTTAACCAACCTCTCCCTCTCTTTCTATTTTTCTTTGGTCTGTGCTGTTTGGCTGTTTTTTCCTAATATGTCCTGTTCTATTCTTAGTTTAGTATTAACAACAGAAATTGTTAAAGGAAAAGATGGATTAATCAAACAACAAAGACTTGTGTAAAATTATTTTTGCAGCTGAACATTAATATATAATGAAAAAAAATATAATACATATTTCAACCCTCCTTCTCTCTCTTGCTGGGAAACACACTGTGTTTTCTCAGGTCGACTTCACGGATTACAAAGAAGGGTAAGTACTTTATTTAGGGAACACATTTCCATCTCCACTATGAAACCTTATTACATTTGAACTGTAGCTTTGACCAACACACTCTCACTTCACATAATCTCTTTTGTTGTGTTATCTGTTTTGTGGGGAGTAACTGCCTTTGTGACGTTTTAGATGTGTAATCATTGACAGACTGAGATATCTTTTCAGTTTCAACCATGCACCTTATACTACATATACTACTGCATTTCTGTTGTGTGTAACTTAGATGTCAGAC
Source organism: Rhamphochromis sp. 'chilingali' (assembly GCF_963969265.1). Classification (NCBI taxonomy): domain Eukaryota; kingdom Metazoa; phylum Chordata; class Actinopteri; order Cichliformes; family Cichlidae; genus Rhamphochromis; species Rhamphochromis sp. 'chilingali'. The sequence goes on from NC_137948.1 coordinate 30,066,915, forward strand.
CCGCCCCCCGCCAACACACACACACACAATGCCGTTCAGCTATCTTAGTGAGGACCTTCATTGACATAATGCTTTCTCTGGCCCCTAACCCTAACCATTAAAAATGAATGCCTAACCCTTACCCTAAACCTAACCATAACCTAACTGTAACCCTGACACTAAAACCACATTTTGAGCCTCAAAAATGCCTTTAAATGTCTTCACATTTGTGAGGACCGGGTTGTGTGTCCTCACAAGTGACTGTTGGTTCTCACAAGTATAGTAGAATGCAGCTTTGGGTCCTCACAAAGATAGCTAGACAGGAACACACACAGACACACACACACATGCAGATAACTAAGTCTTAATTAGGCCGAGACTATGCAATGGAAACAATGGATTTACTGTTGTGATGATCTTACACAGGCATAACTGATAAATTTAGGGACCTTTCAGCAAAATGTTTTGCGAAATGAAAAAAAAGGTAATCTATTATTTTTAGTTTTATGAGATGTTCCTGGAACTGTTTAACCAACAACAACAAATAGTTTCAAAAGTTTTTGCTATGAGGAGTTTTTCACTGACAGGAGCAAGAGGCCCATTTTGACATGATGTTGCAGGATAGGCACAGGTGTGATTTATATAATATTGATTATGGCACTTTTGTACATGGATAGTACAGTACCAAGATCCTGGTACAAAACACGATGGGACCGTCCATTCTCTTCCACTTAGCCAATTCAGGGTCGCAGTCGTGGCTGGAGCCTATCCCAGCGTTCGTGGGGCGAGAGGAAGGGTACGGCCTGGACAGGTTGCTAACACATATTGAGACAGGCAACCATTCACACATACAGCTGATTTAGAATCACCGATTAACCCGACGACTGTGGGAGGAAGCCACACCTGCAGAGAACCCACTCAGACACTGAGCATGCAAAATCCACACAGAAGGCCTTGGACTAGAGTTAAACCCAGGATCTGCCTGCTGTGAGGAAATGGTGCTAACCACCACACCGCTGTCCCACTCCCAAATATTATTATCATATTTATGAATAGTGTTTATGAGAAACGCGCCCAAGCTGAAATGTTTTTAACATGTGTCTCAGCAGTGCAGATAACGGATTTCCCCGTTAACAGCTCCATCTGCTGGGAATCCGAACTCTCACTCAGCGCGTGTTACAGAATGATAACAAGCCTACAGACAGTTCTGTAAGGGTCAGAGGTCAGGGGTGTCAAACATGCGGCAAAAGTTTTGGAAAATGTGGACATTTCAAAGTTAATAAATTCTGAACGTTCAACTGTATTTTTTAGGGGTGCAACGATACACAAAATTCTCGGTTCGGTTCGATACTTTGGTGTCACGGTTCGATATTTTTTCGATACAAAAAAAATGTTCATGCATTTTTAATTTGTCATTTATTAAAATTATAAATATATATTTTAACTCAAAAGTACAGTTTTTAAATTTAACCCTAACCCTTGTGCGTGTTTTTTATTTTGACAGCGAATGCGCACCTGCGGACCACTTATGTGCAGCCCTGGTTATTTAGCTCGTCATATCGCAGCCACAGAAATTATTTTGTCCATGAAACCATAAAGCTGCACTTTCTTTTTGCCTTATAGTCTGATTTGTCATAACTTCTCCGTTTTGTGGTAAGCTTTTCTTTGGCTGTCACTTCTTCACCCTGACCTGTCTTGTTTGGCTCAGCAGAACTGAAATGCTTTTACACACTCACTCACATAAGCTCAGCGATTCTCTGCGCGATCAACCTCTCACATGTTTAAGCTGTGGGAGATTTCACTTGTCATGTTTGCATAGTAAGCTAACGATTAATAAGACGATGTCAGAGGAATTGGTGCACAAATTATCATCACTCACAGATCAGTGCTGTCGCTCTCTATACACAGTTCGCGCGATTGCAAAGTGAAAGCAAAAAACAAGCGCAAATTCAAACGCGATTGCAATATGTCACATATTGACAGTGGCTCACTGATGCCAATGACATAATTACCCAGCTACATTTCTGAAAGAATGCAAAAGCATTGACATATATTTTTCCTTCCTACAATAGCCCGACGGGCAGGGAAGAGATAGATTTTGGTAGCCCGACTGAAAAAATCGCTAGCCCCGGGACGTTGGGCTAGCGATATTGCAAGCCCTGTATCTGATTGAGGAATCACTCATCTTTGGAAAAGAGAGTTTATTACAGAGAAATGTCTCTTTCCAAAATAAAAGCTATACTATCCGCTTCTTCTGGGCTATATTCTCAGCAGCATAAGGAGAATCCTGTGCTAACAGCTGTCTAAATGACTCGGCTAAAGTTAGTAGCATGCTTGTTGTTTTTGTCTTTGCACTAGGATGATGTCGGCGTAAATGTGCAGTCATATTCGTTGTGTTCCCACTAGTGCTTTCAGGTTAATCTCGTTGAAATGACCTTAACACCACAACACGGCAAATCTCCGTTAACGAGCTACCGCCGATCGCCCCGTGCATGGGGCTAGACGGCTAACACGTTAACGAGCTAACTGCGCTAACACACTAGTTCCCACCCATGTAATTGAGCATTGCATGGCACATCCAACATACTGTTTTACTTTAGTCCATGACTCGCTTACCTTCAGGGTCATACGTCACATGAAAACCAAAATAATTCCAAACGCCAGATCTGAATGAGGGTGGGGGAGGTGCCCTGCGCTCTTCCTTCTGACTATGCTGTCTGTGTGGAGCACTCAGTGGATCTGCGCTCGACAGTGCAGCCTAGGCGGAGTAGTCGAACGCAGATTCACTGAGCGCTCAACACAGACAGCATCGTCAGAAGGAAAGTTGATAAAATAAATTACAAATGTTGTATTGTTCGATACATATGCGTACCGAACCGAAAGCACTGTATCGAACGGTTCAATATCGATACGAATATCGTTGCACCCCTAGTATTTTTGTTTGTTTTAGCTTCTTTACTGTCAAAGACACAACCAATGGGCTGTTATCCACCAGTAACAGATAAACCATTAACTGCAAGGAAATTTCCTTTTTTTATTGTTAATATTCAGTTTAAAAACAGGAAAAATCCCTTCATAATCCCTGTTTACAAAATAAGTTTCTTTTTACAAATGAATAATGCTACACTCAATTCACAGATGATTTCTGTCACAGCAAATAAACGAAGTCCTTCATTTCTTTATTTCCTTTACAGTCTGAGCCCAATGACCCTGCTGACAGTTTTTTTTTTAAATTTACTACAGCAGTATTTCTTTGTAATGATAAAAAGCAGACGTATTGTTTCTGAAGACATCTCTGGCAATCAAACTGTAGTTTACCTTCTTTACATTGAAAATCTTTTAAATGAGTTACTGTGCGTTAGCTTTACCGCTCCAACCCACTTAAGATGAAACTGAGCGTATGTGGCCCATGTTGTAAAACTCCTGGTTTGTCCTGGAATGTATTGTAATGTGTTTTCCATGATAATAAAAACAAGACTGGGCACAGACTACACAGCCATTCTTCGTGAATCTTTATCGCCCTCTCCTGATCGACTTTAGCATCACATTGTTTTGTTTCTGTACACCTCTCATCTCTCGTAAACCTCGCAGGTAGACAGATGTTACGCCTTAAAATGTTAACATGAGCACATTGTGTACGTGCCCGTCTGTGGCATGTGTCCATTACATAATGTACCTGTGTTTAATTAAAGACTGTCTGTTGTTACGCAATGGGCCGATTATTGAACACATTCAATTTACCCTTAGTGATTAAATGTGTCCCACGTCACTTTGGTGACCCAGATTGCACCGCCCCCTCCTCCTCCTCTCTGTGCTCTGTCTGTGCTGCTGTGATATTTTTAGTTCAACCGGTTCTCATAAAGCAATTTAAATAGTCTGGCTCTCCTATGTGCCGACCCTGACACACGCTCAGAGACACGTGGACGCTTTAATGTGCTCATTTAGTCAGTGGGATGGAAAACAAACATCCAACAGCACACTTAATACCGCAGGGACACGCTGCAAGGATGTGTGCGTGGGGGAGTGTGTGTGTTTCACGCAGCATGTGTGGTTTGAGTTCAGCCCCAGCTTTGAACAGTCGTTGATCATAAAGATGGAGTTTGATATAACCGGTGGATGAATGGGTTATTTAAGCAGGACAGCAGAGTGAGCCCATGAGAAATGAACATGGAAATGGACAGATTTAAGCACATGGACAGATTTAAGCACATTCTTTCATCCCGACTGAAGCTGACGTTCTTGTTTTTGTGTGTGTTTGTGGTGCATTCACTGACCTAACAGAGAGGGAAAACTCTCCCGGAGCTGATTCACTCTCCCTCACCAGGAACACTCCAGTGTCCTGCCAACGCAGACGCTGTTCAGCCTCAAGTCTTGACACCGGTCCTGCAAACCACCTACCAGAGCACACAACAGCACACACTTCTCACACACTTCTCTTGGCATTTAAAAGACAATTAAAGCAGTATTCAAATCAGTTATGTAAGGCAGTGTTTCCCCCATTAGCTCACAAAAGGAATAAAGCACAAATGATGACATCCTAAATTGTTGCTTTTTTATCTTTAGGCCTCTAAAACTCCTTAAAATGATACAATCCAATCACAAGAAAACAGTCTGACTACACACTGAAGCCTGATAAGAGTTACTCATGCAGCACAAGTGGACAAAATAGTTCTTTTTACGGGTGTGGAAGGAGGGAAATGTAGTTCCCGGGCACGTAGCCACGCTTCCCCTGGATCTCTGCTGTCACCCAGCAAGAATCCTCCTCCATTTCTGTCACCTATAACACACATGCACACGCACAATTACTCTGCGTCGACATACAAAACAAAACATTTCTCAACGCATTAAAAGACCTACTTACCTTGATGATATCACCTTTGTGAAAACTGATCTCGTCTGCTTCTGACGCTGCAAAAGAGAAAAGAGCCACAGCCTCCATCCCAGACAGAAAGAGTGCAGCGGAGGAGCCTCGGCAACAGTTTCACTTCATGAATGGAGAGATACTACAGCTGAGTAGAGGACAGCACGGGGTGATGACATAATCACTGTGTGTGTGTGTGTGTGTGTGTGCGTAGTGGCTGATATTCTGCTCTTAAGTTAATGAGCAGAGTTTTTCTGCGTCCCTTTCTGCATACATGTGACAGAGTTAGAGCGTGAACACGTGGAGATGGCGACCGCCTTTTTCCATTCCCAGCTTCTCTGCCTACACACTTTAAACTCTGGGGCTTTATTAAAGCATGTCCACCAGGGAAACCAGCGACAGTGGGAGGCTCACACTTTGAAGCAATGGAAAAGGACCTGAAGTAGACTGCAATGCTAAAAGATCAGGACAGGAGGTAACAAAGTGGCTCCAGCGGATTTGGTTACTCGCGCTTTTGACAGGGAAATGCGTGTTTTGAAACCTGAGCCTAAAGATTGCCTGTGTGCGTTTAAGCACAACAAAATAACATCTACGCAGTCAGAGGATGCAGCGGAGGACGCCTTCACAGATTCCCTTAGTGACTGATAAAAAAAAGCAATAAAATAACACGCTTTTTTTTTACAAAATTTGCATTTATTTAGAGGATTTTGATGTGAATAAACTTCAGTTGAGCTTTTAGATCCCACTTATGTGAGTGGCCACTGTGACATCATTCAGTGGCAGGTTGGACAATGCAAAGAAAGTGTTTGGCAACTCTTTTGCTTCACATCAACTCTGGGATTGTCTATATTTAGCTCATATTCTCATTTAAAATGGTGCACGAACAGCAAACAAATGCTGACAATTTACTGCGACACATTGCTATAGCTATATGTTTTAAATGTGGCTGGGGTCCTTATAGGATGTTGGGTCTTTTCTTTTAATTAATTACATGAAATATGATCAAAAGGTTTGTAAGTACAGGTGTAAAAATGCTGTCACTGTGCCTTTATGCTTCTCTCCTCCTGAGGGCTGGATCTCCTCCACTGCGAGCCTTCAACTTGAATTTTGTTGCGGAAGAGAGGACAAAGTCGCAGGGAGCCAAATCTGCTTTTTCATTGAGCTGTGTGTAATTTGGAGTGAACGTTCTCCCTTTGACGCTTCAGGGTGCTACGGGAGAACTTGGCACTGAGGGGGTGATCCCCCGGGACAAATTCAGAAGTAGGTCAGCTCAACAACCACTCTCCTGGTCTTACCCACAGCGCCACCTTTGGGGCTTTAGACTACACTGAGTCTGAGTCATAGCTGAGATCCAGGATTGATCCTGTACATTCAAGCTGGGAGCGATGCATAGCAGCGGCACTGTGAGTGGTGTAAAGGTGCAGGTGACAGTGGGCACATTTAAATCAGTGGAGTGGAGTCACAAAACTTTTTGATTACAACTCAACTGCTGCATTACAATTACCCAGGTGAAAGAAGTAAACAAGCAAACAAATAAAAAACTACAATTAGCGTGCTCCTCTTGGATTCAACGAATTTGAATATTGCAACAACATGAAGAGAAATGTAACTTGATTTATTCGTGTGTGCGTTAGTAGCAGTCCACTATGACCTCTTGCCCTGGTTGTGTGTTTGAATGAGTGTGAGAGGTGCTCGCAGTTAGTATGTCCTGCAGTAGTGAGAGGGGCGAGTTATGCACGTGGTCACTGCTTCTACTGAGGATCTCCAGCCTGTCGTCCAAACCCAGAGAGCCCAACGCTTCACACACGCTTACGCGCTCGCAATGACTCACAGCGCTCGCTCCTTCCTCGCTGTGGTCTTCAAAGCTGGTGGCATTGAGTGCATTTAAATCTCTCTCAGCATTAGCCTCAGTCCTTACACCCAGTATCTTTCTGATCTCTTGTGCCCAACCTGCTCTGGGCAGCTCACAGGACACTCTGGCAACTGTTGCCGTGGCATCAGATACATCTGGGTCCCCTTGCGATGCCGGACAAACTGTCACTCTGAGTGTTATCAGCAGTCTACAGGCCTTTAAAGCTACAGGCCTATCGCAGTCGACCAGACCGCTCAGCAATGCAGAGATGACTCCCTGCTCAACCAGACTCTTCAACACGTCGACTAAATCTGACTCCGCGTCCTGTGCGCGCGTGTCTCCGTGTGTGTGAAGTGTGTAGGCTCGGTCAGGCATCACAGCGTATGCGTGTGGTTGGGCCGGACGTGCGTCCGAGCCCTTCGTGTAACTCCCGTGCCCCAAAAAGGCTTTGTCCAGCAGCAACTCCGCCAGCTCCAGCGTGTGAACTTTGACCTCCCAGTCCAGATCGGCACAGCCTCGTGAGAGGACGGAGCGTACAGACTGCATGAGGAGAGAGCAGGAGGGGGAGGCAGGCGACGACGGGGGCGTGTGTGACGTATGTGAAGAGAACCAGGCGATGAAGAACTTTACAACAGCCCTCCTGGCAAACCCTTCTGTGTCCTGGGAGAGAATCTCAAGCAGCCGGGTCACAATTTCAGTCTGGAGATAGACGGGACATCGAGTTAGCAAAACCGGGCAAGTTCAAATCAAACTACAGATGAACTATTATCATTTAAATCTGATATCTGTTCTGAGCCCCACTATCTCTATCTTGAGTGTTGCTGTTATTCCACAGAACAAAACAAAAAGTGGAAAAATTCTTCCCTAATGCAATTGATGCTTTGAACAGAAGCTGGAGGCGTTTTCAGCTCAGGCTGTCTACTATTAGGAATGTCCACAGTTCGACGCCCAGCTCATCTAATGTCGCAGTGTCTTGAGGCACAACAATAAACGCCAAATCCTACTGCATCTCTGCTCTGTTGCCCTCTCAGAATAAGCCTTTTACTTCTACTAAACACAGCGTGTTATTGCCTTTGCTACAAAAATACCTCCTTCCAGCTGAACAGTTGACTCAAACAACGGCAGGTTCACACAGAGCACATGTGGCAGCTGTGAAAGAGTCTGGATAGACCACGGCAAAAATTATATAATTATTGCTGATGCAAGATCATCTGTGAAAACAACGGGGCACCACTGGTGAACCTGCCAGTTCAGGTGTTTTCTTACTAATGCCTGTGCCAATCTGTGACCACAGGCTCCACTGAAGGATGCTGGGTACTTGTGCCACCCTCATGGAGTCTTCTTCTGACAGCTTGGTGATAAAGCCTGCTGGAGGACACTGTGCTGGCCACACTGTGTGATCTTCTTGTTGCCTCTTCAGTGCACATGTTGTCACTTTTATTTGCACCAAAGCAGGTGAAATAAACCAGTTTGTTATAAAAATACATGCTACATATATAATATCGGTGTTAAGATTCTAATATTTACTGTTTTTGAGTATTCACATGTGTCTTTATCCTCCTGTCATGCATGCACGTTCATGTACACATTCCTCGGTCCTATTTCGACAGGTTTGCCTTTACTTCTTCTCACCTGCTCCTGTGTGGGTGCTGCCCCCTCCTGCCAGCTGTGCATCACTGTCTGTGCCAGTGCTTTGATCGCGCTGGCTCTCACATAACTCTCTGGATCCTGCAGAGCCTCCCTGAGGAGAGGAGTGGTACAGCAGCAGCCACCCAGCAGGGCCTCAGAGGCATCGCACGCCTGCTCAGCTGGCGCCCGGCAGACACGCATCGCTCCCAGGTGCCCTAGAAACTCCATCGTTGAGTCTCTTACCTCCCAGCGCATGTCACACGCACGCTTCTTCACCACCTGGACGAGATCTAACAGACACAAACAATGTGATTTGTTGTGCAGATCTATTGCACAGGCTTTATGAGCTACAGGGAAGATGCTAACGCTGTGATTTACCGTGTCTGAGCTGGTCTGTTATAAAGGAGACGTCTGTGCAAACACTCATCCACTTTACCAAGGCTTGGTAGGACTTATGTAGCACCTGAAAAACAAAGACGCATTCATCTTATCACGATGTTCAGTCCAAAAAACATTTTTGTTCCCCTCAACCTGCCTTTTAAAATCTTGAACCTTTCTCTATCTCATTAGTTCTTGTCCATTCAAAAATAAAAAGCAGAAACTTGTGCTTTTTACATGACTCTATGACAATTACAGAAAATTGTGTAAAGAAGATTTTTGATGCTTGAAAGTGAGCAAAAGAAATTTAACTTTGACCTGTGTAAAAACAGGTTGAGATACTCAGGTTACTGACGCCATCTGCTGGATGGTTTGGGACTCTTAGTTCCAAATAATGAAAGAAGTGACAGTCCTTCAACGTACAGTGATACTCTCAGACAACAGTGTGTTACGACCACAGTCTGGGGAGAGATATTCCTGGCTTTGTGCGCTATGGAAAAACTTGACTAACTCCAACTTTAACCACATCAATCACCTTTACAACGAACTAGAAATGAAACTCTAAGATAGATCTTCCACAGGTCAGGATATTGACCCAACCCAGTGTAATGGGATGAGAGCCAGGGTGCATCCATATTAGAGCAAACACAGTGAAACAGACTCACGTTTTAATTCACACCTACAGCCAGTTTAGGTGTGAATCAAAGCAGCTGTACAAATCTCTGATAGTTGTGATCATCTTGCATCTGTGAACAAAAACACGCACAAACTTACAGTGGGATCAGAATCAGGATCGTCCAGATACTGTATCAGAAGTGTGAGCACGTCAGTCAGCTTGCCATTTGCTCCTGAAACACAAACAGACACGTAAATTAACTCAGCGTGTTCCTTTAACATTTGTTTTTCCCACATATGCCATATACTACTTTTGTTTTGTAGAAGTATCTTACAGAATTTTTAAAAACTCATCACTTTACTTTTCTTACTTTTTTTCATTGATTGTACTCAATTGTATTTTTGTATTTCCTTCATATATCTGTACTTGAGCTGAGGTGATGCAAAAATTTCCCCGTTGTGGGATCAATAAAGTCTTATCTTATCTTATCTTAATATATGCACTAAAGGTCTTTATATCCTCCATAAAGAGAATGGTTGTTTTCAGTATTCCCTTTTAGTTCCATTCATGTAATATGGATTCTAACTCTAATGACAGCTTCACCTGGGCTGTTACTGACAGCTGTCAGAGCCTCTAGAGCACATTTCTGAACTTTCCCACTGCCAATGACATTCCTGAAAACTTCACTACAGCCAGCGGACGAGGAGGACGAGTCGCCGCTGCAGATCCTCAGTAGCGACAGAATTCCAGACACGATTAAATCCGGAGCGCAGGGGAGGCAGTCAGGATCCTGAGGGAGAGAGGCAGATTATAAGCCTTTCCATGCGTTAGAAACAAAGCTAACACCTTATAACATGGCCTGCGACTAAGGGTGTGTTACTTCTATCATTCAGATTGTATCAGAAATTACAATGTAATTATGTTTACATGCATCTACTTAAGTGTACAGTACAGGAAAGAATTATTATTATACCTGTTATCCCCTTATTCTAGTGTGCCTGCCTTTAATTGTGTGTATGTAAATATAATTACATTGTAATTACAAATAAATAACCTAAAAAGCCTGCTTTATTACAGAGGAATTAAAAATTATAGTGTTAACCGAAAAAGATCCAATATTTACTTCGCCACTCTCTCCTGTCCTTACACTCACCATGTGTGCAATCTGAGGTGTGTTTGTTAGACACACACTGATCATGGAGATGCAGGAGGTTTTGCTTTTCAGCTGCTCAGTCATGGCAAACCGATGCATGTCTCCTATAGGCCCAGACCTCATGTTACTCCATAACATAAATGCAAGATAACACAGATTTTTCTCAAGAGTGTACGTCTTTGTGGGTCACCTGCAGTGTTTGTGCCTAGTCGGTTCTGGCCAGATATGATGTCGAGGGGTAGCAGCAGTAATCTCACAGACTGAGCTGTGTGGACACGGTCACTGCACATAAAACCAGAAGAAGAAGAAGAAGAAAAGTTTGCAGACAAGAAACAGAAAACCCAACCTCTACAGACTTTTGTGTACAGAGTTTGTGTTGGCTGAACAAGCTGTGCTTACTGATGGCTGCCGCGGAGAAAAGCAGCTGCAGCATGGACGAGGTCAGCAGGTTTCCTGACGTTCAACATGAAAGTTAAAAGACGGGTGATGCGCTGGTCTGGGACGCGGCTGTAGGAGCAAGCACAGCAAGAGTCTATAAACTAAACCAGAAAGAGGCTGAACAGCAGCACAGTCACTAATGTATACTTAAAAACAACCACTAAGTAAATGCTGTGAATGATGGCTGACCATTACACTGTCCTGTTGTATTGCATAGATCAACAGAACAAAGCCATTGATGCTATATCTATTAGCAGATTTGCATATTCAGCCAGGAAGCTCCACTGTCCTCACCATCCTCTTAAAGTCACTACTTAAAATCTAAATAATCTCTAGTAGAGACAAAAAAGGACAGACAACTCTATAAAGCTACACTCTAGTGTGTTTTATGAGGGGTTTACCTGCATGCAGCTAGAATGACATCCATCAGAGGCAGTGTGAGTTCACTACAGTCTGCTGCCACCATTTCCTCCAGAGAAGCTGTGACTGTCTGCAGCAGCTTGTCATGCAGAGGAGGCTTGGTCTGGCCCAGGAGCAGAGCCAGCAATCGGAGGGTCTGCTGACACTGATGAAGCTGTGCGCTTCCCTTGGGAACCCCCAGCGCCCTCTTGAGGTACTCTGAGATTGCATCGACAACAGCGGTGCAATCTTGGTTTATTTCCATGGGCTCGGCTGGGTTTTCTACAGCTGCCTTGGACACGCTTGTGTTCTGCTCATCTTCCTTCTTATTGGTGCCATTACATCCTATAGATGAGACAGGCTGACAGAACAGCAGGACGTGGGCGAGCATTTGATTGGCAGCTGAGGCAACAAATAGGCTTGTGTCTGTCTGGAGTTGCAGAAGCGGCTCAATGAAATCTAAAAAAAACCAAACAAAGATAATACATATATATGAGGATGCGCAGTGGCGTGTCCAGCAGGGTCGCCTGGGGGGGCACAGGCCACCCCCCCCAACCAGACTGGCCACCCCAGGTGCCACCCCGAAGCTAAAACAATAAAATTTAATGAAATATCAAATGTACGATTATGGTTTCACAGTGAAGCTCAGATATCCGAGGGTAAGTGAATGCAGCACCGGCTTCTGCACTATGAGCATCATGTTAGCAAAGGTAGAAGAGCCAAGCACAAAAGACGGCACCGCAGAAAACAAAAAAAAAAATTTTCCGCGAAAGATTAACAAGTTAACATAGCCATCGGACATTTGCATGGTGGGCTGATGACTTGTTTTTTTTTGTAACGGCATGAACAATGAAAGTGGTGGATTGGCCAGATGCTGGCCGATGTGTAAAAATAACTCAGTTGTTTGGTGGTGGCTATGGCGGAGCTTCCACAGAGGCCAGCAGGTGGATGAGGGAAGGTGAGGCAGGAGGAGAGAGGAGGAGGTGGCCGCCGGTCCGAGTGTCAGGTGAACTGAACTTCAGGTAAGAAGTTATGACCTGCAGTCTATCTGGGTCAGATATAAACCAAGTTTAGGTGCAGTTTATTTTTGTTAAGCTGACTTTTTACAGTCAGTTACAATACCTCGTACTGCGTGAGCTAGAATGACGAGTTTCTATACAGCTGTTCGGTTGCTATGATGTTACTGATAGTGAACTTTATTTTATTCATAAGGTTAGTTAGTAGAGTTGCCAACAGCTCCTTAAAAAATGGAATGGTCCCTCATTCAGAGAAAATATTACACGTTTCGTATTGAGCTGAGAAGAGACGCAGTTTGTCCCGAACTTTAGCTATAATGGAAAAAAGACACACAGCTGGAGTTATTCTGTCTTTACAGCTGCCTCTTCTATTGCTACTTCAATCGTGAAACTGATCAATGATCAGCTGATCGGCTCTCTTGTTTGTTTATCGCCCACTTTGCGCCAGAAAGAGGAAACCAGCGGATGTCGCGCTAAACAACAGCAGCACGTTTAAGCTTGATCAGCTGTTGTTAGAATTTATTTAATATTAATTTTTAATATCAGCTGATGTTTGCTGGAGCCACAGCTGTAAAGCTGCTGGTCATGATGTCGGTTTGGATATGTGGTGAGAGGGAAACATGAAGATGAAACCAGGAGACGTCCTTACTGAATCATCAGAGCTGTGATGGAGAAACAGGTTTACCTTTTAGGTGACATGAGTGAGTTGAAGGGAAGTTATGAACTGTTTCTGAGAGACAAATAACACCAGGATCCTTTTTTACGTAGCTGACAGCTGGTAACTGTGCAGGGGCGGGTCTAGCAAAGTGTTGCCAGGGGGCCAGGTAGGGCATTAACAGGGAGAGGGGGGCACAAAGAAATACTTTTCTTTTTTATTCTCAATTCAAATATCTAGCTTTTATTAAATAATTATCTGAATCTTGCGAACAAAGTTTTTATCTGACGTAAAATGCATAGAAATCATACATATACCAAAAAGACTGTACATCACTGTCACAACAGCATTTGTTTTCATTCAAAGTCTTTATGGCTTTAATACCTGGTGGGCCGGTCTCTAGTCAAAATGCCCAATTTTTTGTCCCAGTCCAGCCCTGCAGGTTAATACTGGCAGTGTCACCATGCCAGCTGACTGTATTTTATCATCAACCAGTGTATATCTTTATTTTAAAGGGCGACCGTGGCTCAGGGGGTTGGGTAACGTATCTGTAACCGGAAGGTCGCCGGTTCGATCCCCGAGCTCTCTGTCCTGGTCGTTGTGTCCTTGGGCAAGACACTTTACCCTACTGGTGTTGGCCAGAGGGGCCGATGGCGCGACATGGCAGCCTCGCTTCTGTCAGTCTGTCCCAGGGCAGCTGTGGCTACAACCGTAGCTTACCTCCACCAGTGAGTGAATGAATAGTGGCATTGTAAAGCGCTTTGGGTGCCTTGAAAAGCGCTATATAAATCCAATCCATTATTATTATTTATACATCAATATTACCAAAGTTTACCATAAGGCAGCATAGAAAGTATTTACTTGCTTTCAGGTTTTATTCAAATGTTAGTCTTTTCATTTGTTTCCCCACTTTTTTCCTGTTTAAAATCAAACACCAGTTTGTGAGAAGATTATCTTCTTTTTTTTAACAGGCATTGGTTTTGCATTGGCATTGGCTAATTTGCCAATTGTATGTTAAAAATGTTCGTATTTTAATATTCAAAAATGTTTTTGCCCAAAACATATGTGCACTACATGTCAGTAAAAATACTATGCAAATATTGATGTCCTTGAATACTGAGTAAACACTGACTGATTGTATCTCTTCTACTTTATCAACGCAGTATCTAAAAACTTTGCACCGTAGTGGTTAAAATCTCATTCTAATAAGAGTTAAAAGCGCATTCGGTTATTAGGTTTACAGGGTTATTGAATTATGGTTAACGGTTGGTAGAATTGTTTTTAACAATATCTGCCAATTATATCTGCCACCCTTCTCCAAATCTGTGCCCCTACCTGGCCCCCCCAACAAAAATTTTCTAGACACGCCACTGAGGATGCGTCAGAATTACAACAATATAATACCTATAGCACAGTGCCTCTCGCCCTATGGCAGCTGGGAAAGATCCAGCCCCCAGTGACCCTGAATTTGATATGCAAGAGCAAACAAATGAAAGGATGAACAGAAATAGCATATTATCCTTAACACTAATGATCCCCCTCTCATGAATCGATGCACAAAACTCACCTGCTTGTCTAAAGAAGCTAAGACCATTTGGATGCTGCAGTGTGGTCCTTAAGCCCTGGATCCAGCCAATCCGTATGCAGGGATCCTCCCAGAGCCCTAACTCCTGCCAGTGCTGACAGCTAAAGACAAGATCCAGTACTAAGGACTCCTGCAAGAGAGAGAGGGAGGCACAATAATAGAGCAGATAAGTACTGGAATATTTTGTAACAGTTTACTAAATGCAACAGGCGTCAGAAGCTCTACCTTAAGAACTATGAAGTCATCCTCAGCAGCAGCCAATAAGCCGATGAGTCTGAGAGTGAAGGAGAGGACACCTGGGGCTGAAGCCGTGTCATGAATCACAGCAGATATGAACTCAAGCAGACACGGACAGGCCTCCAGCAGAGACTCCCCTTCAAAGAGTGAAAGAAAAGAAAAACAATGATACAGATTTACACAGGATCACTTTTTTATGTGCACCATAAAGAGAAATGATAAAGGTATAAAGATAAGATAAGATAAGATAACCTTTATTAGTCCCACACGTGGGAAAAAGACATGAAAAAGGAACATTTTAAATTTTAATTTATCTTTATTAATGCAATATAACATATATATATATATATATCATAAGTATCTTTGAGTTTTGGGATCTTTTACAAAGTGTAAATGTTATCTGCAAATATCGGTGATATAATCTGAGTAATAATCACCTACAAATACAGTGATTCGCTGCATGGTATTAAGTTTAGATCAGTTCTCTGGAAAATGAGGGCTCTTTAAAACACACCTTTCAGCTTTTCATGTATTTTGAAGCTGTTTTTTCGAAGAACTGGAATGTAAATGTGCTTGTCTCTGTCTCAGCTTGTGTCGTTTAAATATGCTATAAGCCATAAATGAAGCAGAAGTGACAGTCAACACAAAAAAGACAGTCATCGCATGTTTGTTTCATTTTCAAAATATCTGTTATTCAACCCAGGGTAGAGGGTTACATACTGAACTTAAAGAAAAGAAATAAAGTATCGATTAGATGGTATCGATACTTTTAATAATATAATTTTTGAATCGATCCTCCTATTAGAAAGATAGTGGGAGAGGAGGAAGAATGAAGACACTATCCTGTTAGGGTCAGTACTACTAACCAGCCTCGGTGAGCGCTGTGAACCAGTCCAGCAGTTTCTCCAGAATGGTGTCATCGGGCAGCGAGCTCCCTGAGGCCGCCAGCACCTCACAGACCCGGGGCAGCAGTGACACACACTCTCTGTCCATGGTGCTAAGGTGTGCGTGTTAATAACCGCAGTTGCTAGCTTAGGTCTTTACAACTAGGAGTTATATAACGTCTACACATTCTCTAACCACTCATGTCAATGTAAATGTGACCTCTAGCTAAATTGTGCAGTACAGACCAAACCGAAGCAGCTACTTTAAACACACAAAGTCGTTGGTTTTTGTACTTTACTAAACGAACGTCTCGCGGGAAACAGTTTCGGATCTACCGGTGTGTCGTTTCCTTTTCCGTGCTTCTGGGCGGGTCTCACGCCCCTGCGCTCTTCGCTGATCTCTAAACATCACTGTGGGGGGAAAATTACCACCAGTAGCTGTTGTACTTCCGGTCCCTATGCTTTACAGCTTTACTGCTTCTGCGCAGCCTTTCCACGCGCCTTTGAGGAGGTTCCGGTGTCGCGTTTCCGTCACGTCGTCCATTTTCACGGATCCGCACATGGTGCTACACCGGCTGAGAACCGCCAGCCTTTTCGTTTTCGGGATTTTTGCTCCGCTGTAGACAAAAGTCCGTGTCGTAGTTCTGTTAAATGAAAGAAACGGTGGATATGGTGGACGACCCCGAGTATGAAGAGGAGGAGCCTTCCTTCAGCGACCCGGAGGACTACGTGGACGATGTCGACGACGACGGTAAGCAGTCACAGAAAAAACGCCGGCTTTCCGGCCTGCTGTTAGCAGTTAGCTAAGAGCTCAATGGTGGGGATGTTTTAGATGCTACAAAGCTAGCTAGCTTGCCTCTCTGCTCACCGGCACGTAGTAATAGTGAATAGTTAACAATGAACATGAGCTGGATGCATAAGCGTAATTACCAGGAATACAACAGCGACACCACCCTTTTTCTCCAAAAAAAAACTCCAACATAACGTTATCACAGTGTACTTAACGCCCGTTACAGCCTCACCCAGACCCCACACTGGGGCCTGTGCGATGCGATCTGAAAAACCGAAACATGATTTTAGCTAGTAAAGCCGTTAAAGCGCATTATTTTCTCTGTGCTGTTTGCCTATATAAAGTAGTTTGAATGGGGCAGCTGGTTGTAGCTCAGTGGTAATCCTAACCCAGGTCTGAGGGGCGTTTGCTCAGTAGAGCTTTTCAATTGTGCAAGTTTTGCAGTTGTGGTAAAATGACTCATCAGATACACGTGTTTTGTCTGTAGTAGTCACAATATAATTATTTATGTATATAGAAACTTTGGGGGTAAATTTACAACAAAATTAGTACCATTTAATATTAATATGCAAGCTTAAGTTAAACAGAGACTCAAATGAAATAGCTTCTGTGAAGCTAAACACGCCAGCATAGCGGTTCTTTATCCTCATCAAAATGATGTATATTAAGCAGTGAGTGTAAAGGAGATGTACTATTGAATCAGCTTTATTATGATGTGATTATATGTTGTCTACTTATAAATCATGAAGCGTAAACCTACACATCTCTAATGGAAATTTAAACAAAAGAATTATGTCTTTTTCAACGATGCAGTCTTCCCTACCAGTAACTGAAGTGGTGGCTATAAAGTTTAGATTGGTTTTTGTATATGAAAAGAAGGTCGTCATTAAAATGAGATAAGAACCCCAACCCCACACAGTCCGATGAGCTTGTTCATCACCCCTGACCCTCCTCCTTCACTTTTCAGAGCTTCTTGATGACATCCTGAGGGAAAAACCCCAGGAGGCAGACGGCATAGACTCGGTGGTGGTGGTGGACAACGTCCCTCAGGTGGGCCCGGAGCGTTTGGAAAAGCTCAAGAACGTCATACACAAGATCTTCTCCAAGTTTGGCAAGATCACGACCGAGTTTTACCCAGATGCAGATGGCATGACCAAAGGGTAAGACCACAGATGTTTTCTTTTGTGCATCTGTTTTGATTCAAGGTGGATTTCTGGATTTGAAGCAGAGAGTTTATGTTTTATTTTTTAGTAATTGTTTTTTTCTCCTCGTTACAGTTACATCTTCCTGGAGTATGCTTCTCCTACTCAAGCCCTCGAAGCAGTCAAGAACGCAGATGGATACAAACTCGACAAGCAACACACGTTTAGGGTCAACCTCTTCACTGACTTTGACAAGTGAGTATGGAGTACCACCCAGTAAATGCATTGTCCAGGTATTGCTTGCCAGACTTGGAATACAAGTAAATAATCGCCCCTTTGTTTTTGTTTTGTTTTTTAGATACATGAACATCAGTGATGAATGGGAAGCTCCAGCAAAGCAGCCTTTCAAAGACTTTGTAAGTGTTACCTTAACTTTTCAGTCATAAGACTTAGAATTTGTTTGACAAAAATAGCTTCATGTCAGCACTTTCATTATTAAGTTGACCTTTATAAATCAACAGGACAGTCTCTATCCTGAAACCCTGCAAGCGACAATTACTTTGTCTGTGTTTTCAGGGGAATATGCGCCATTGGATCGAGGACCCAGATTGCCGTGACCAGTACAGTGTGATCTATGAAGCTGGAGAGAGGACTGCCATTTTCTCCAACGACGCTAAAGAGCCAATCACAGTTGAAGAGAGAGCAGTGAGTTTTTAATTACTCACACAGAGTTGGTGGGAAATGCAGGGCTTGTATCGAACATGATTGGTCAGTAGTCACTGGTTTGGAGAGTTCTGATGTTTTTCCTGCTTTGATGCAGCGCTGGACAGAGACGTACGTCCGATGGTCTCCTAAAGGTACCTACCTGGCTACGTTCCACCAGCGGGGAATCGCACTGTGGGGCGGCGAGAAGTTCAAACAGATTCAGAGGTTCAGTCATCAGGGTGTGTCCCTCATTGACTTCTCACCATGTGAAAGGTAATAAAAAGTCGATTTTTTTTTTTAAATCCAAAAAAGCACATTATAGTGCACAGAGTATCCCGTTCTAGTATTTATTTATTTCCTGTAAATAAGGCAATGTCACCTAAATCCTGTGGGTTGTTGCACCATGACCTGGGGACAGCAAAGGATGATTAATGTGCAGATAAAGCACTCTAAAGAGGTGCCGAGTTGGCCTGTGAGCCACTGTCTGATTTTAATGTGTGGTTGTGTTGGCTTCCAGGTATGTGGTGACCTTCAGTCCACTGATGGACACCAAGGAGGACCCACAGGCCATCATCATCTGGGACATTCTGACCGGACAGAAGAAGAGAGGCTTCCACTGCGAGAGTTCTGCACATTGGCCTATTTTTAAGTCAGTATTATGCTTTCTCTCTTTTAAATCTAATTTAAGTCAAATTTACAGAGTCCTTGCAGAGTTTGGATGCGTCTTCTAATTTTACATGTTTGTTGTCAGATGGAGTCATGATGGGAAGTTCTTTGCAAGGATGACACCAGACACACTGAGCATCTATGAAACTCCGGTAAGTAGGCCTGAAAACAGTCTAGATGTGTTTAAATGAAATGTGCAAATGATATTAAAGGTTTATGTTTTGTTTTCTTCTTGTAGTCTATGGGCTTACTGGACAAGAAGAGTCTCAAGATTACTGGGATAAAGTAAGAGTCCTTCATACTCTCATGCTTTAAAAAGCAACGGCATTTTGTATAGAGGTATTAATGTTTGTGCATCTTCAGGGACTTCTCGTGGTCTCCTGGTGACAACATCATAGCGTTCTGGGTACCCGAGGACAAAGACATTCCAGCCAGGGTGACTCTGATGCAGATGCCCTCCCGTCAGGAGATCCGCGTTCGCAATCTCTTCAATGTCGTCGACTGTAAACTGCACTGGCAGAGAAACGGGGATTATCTGTGTGTGAAAGTTGACAGGACTCCCAAAGGAACACAGGTACTCATAGAAAGAGGACAAACCGCTTATATGTCACAGATTTCTTTTAAAAAAAACAAGAAATAATAAGTTGACTTTTTTTGCCTTCTCAGGGTGTCGTTACCAACTTTGAAATCTTCCGCATGAGAGAGAAGCAGGTTCCTGTCGATGTGGTGGAGATGAAGGGTAAGACATGTATTTGTACAAACACAGAAATGAGCTGCAAGTAATTCTAATTTCCACAGAAAGGAAGTTAATCTGTTTCCCTTCGTGTTGTTTTCCTTATAGAAAGCATCATAGCGTTTGCATGGGAGCCCAATGGCAGTAAGTTTGCTGTCCTCCACGGCGAGTCGCCAAGAATCAACGCCTCCTTCTATCATGTCAAAAACAACGGCAAGATTGAGCTCATAAGTGAGTAGAAGGACAGGCATGCAATGTTATAGCAGAGCGTTGTTGCTTCTAATGTGTCCACTAAACTGAATGTGACACTTTTCCTTTCACAGAGATGTTTGACAAGCAGCAGGCCAACAGTATCTTCTGGAGCCCCCAGGGACAGTTTATGGTGCTGGCTGGGCTCAGGAGGTAGGTTTTATCGGAGTGTGTGTGTGTGTGTGTGTGAGATGAATATAAGAAGCCACTGATGACAAACTAAACATTTTTTCTGACACCTCGTATGAGAGCTAAGCTCCTGATTCTAACGCTAATCTGAGGCTTGTTTCATTGGTATCTGTAGAGATGAGTGTCTTTGTACATGGATGTAACCGCTTTGCCTCTCCTTTGCAGTATGAACGGAGCTCTCGCCTTTGTAGACACGTCAGACTGCACCATGATGAACATAGCAGAGCATTACATGGCCTCTGACGTGGAGTGGGATCCAACGGGTCGCTACGTCGTCACCTCCGTCTCGTGGTGGAGCCACAAGGTGCGTAGCACTCCACAGGCCTCGCCAGTCCTTTGCAGATGAGAGGAAATGCAGTCTGGTCTTTTTCTGTCATCCATTCACTTCGTTTTTCTCCACCTTTACGTGCGTGCTAGGTGGACAATGCGTACTGGCTGTGGACGTTCCAGGGCCGGCTCCTCCAGAAGAACAACAAGGATCGGTTCTGTCAGCTGCTCTGGAGACCAAGACCTCCAACCCTGCTCAGCACAGAACAGATAAAGGTACAGTTTCTTCTCTATACTGTGTGTGTGTGTTGTTGAGTGTGTGGAGCCAGTGATGACAAACATAATTTTTCTGACACCTCGTATGAGAGCTGCACCGTGGCTCCTGATTCTAGCTCTAATCTGAGGCTCCCAGCTACACCACATTATACATGTGTCCACCATGTACTGCGATGATGCGTTTGTGAAGCCATCTGTCACGTTAACATGCTGTCATATACACTCATCTGTTCTCTTGCAGATGATCAAAAAGGATCTGAAGAAATACTCAAAGATCTTTGAGCAGAAGGATCGTCTGAGCCAGTCCAAGGCTTCTAAGGTTTGACCTGTTTATATTTATATTTTAACTTATCTTTGGGAGAGTTTGTTGGAAATGCTTTTCCCAATTTTTCATGTGCTGTCCCCCACCTCTTCCATCAGCATTGGATAGGCCCCTTTTTATTGTCCTGTTAATTTGCAAGTTAATCATCTCCTGTATCTCTTTAAAGAAATTTAAAGCGTTTTGCTAACTTTTATATTGACTCTATAGTATAATTCACTGAGGCTGCTAACACTTTACATGCTTTCATGGTAATACAAGCTGTGTGTTCACACTGAAATGTAAGCTTTGTGGGTTATGATGCTGAACTCTGCTCTGTGTGAGTAGGATCTGGTGGACAAGCGGAGGGCAATGATGGAAGACTACCGACGGTACAGGGAGGAGGCGCTGAAGATTTATCAAGAACAGAAGAGCATTCGCCTCGAGCTCAGAGGAGGTGGGACCTCTCACTGTTATCTCACTCACTGTTAACTTGCCTTTGAGGCTTTTTCTTAAGAGTGCTGAAATTTTTGTGTCATGTAGGAGTGGGCACAGATGAGCTGGACAGCAATGTGGACGACTGGGAGGAAGAGACCATTGAGTTTTTTATCAACGAAGAAATCATTCCCATTGGAGATCTGTAGTCCCCTACGCAGGTAACACACTGCACAGGTTGTTGTGGAGTCTTGTCAGCTATTTGTCTTGCACCCTTTGATTTCACTGTGGAGATGTGTTCATATTTTAAACATCCGGCTATAAAACTTTACATTAGTCCACATAATGCGGCTGCATATAAATTAGGGGATGCATGTTGTCTTCAGTTTTAATCTGAAGTGGCGAACAGAAAAATTAATGCCATTCCCGCATGCTCATACAGTCAGCAGCATCTTCATCACCCCCCCTTTTGCTCACAGTCTCACTCTGCATTTCCGCTCTTGTCTTCCCCTTCAGTCCATCCGTTTTTGTGTGGAAGGAGGAGAGAGGAGCTACGTCATTGATTGGAGAAGGACGACGACCACGCTGTGAATCTTGGGGCTTCATCTCAGGCCGCAACGTTCAACTCATCATCAAAGTGCGCCTTACGGATCAGCAGCTTCATCGAGAGACAAAAGAGAATACTTTGTATTGCCTAATTTCTCTTTGTCTCTCAGCATCATCTTCCCCATTTTTTTTTTCCTCTGTGGACTTTGATATTCAGCAAAACTGCCTCCTACTCTGTTCATTAGTTGGAGTCTCAGTGTCTAATCTCAAACTCCATCCTGTTTTGGACCTTCCTCAACCCCCCCTGGGGATTTATTTTGAACTAGCCTCACCATGCTAGTCTGTTGTTACAGGGCAGCACAGAGTGCCATACCATTCAGGGGTGGAGGTGTTGTGAATAAACAAGTAGCCTTGTTAATAAATGTGCTGATGTGGCGCTATAGTGGCCTGTATCCTCCTCCTTTCAGACTAGGCTTTCACACAGGGAGGGGGCGCGCAGTGGGAAAACCTTTAAATAAACAAACAGAATACCACCTGACTCTGTCTCACGGTTTGGTTATTATTAGAGTGAGTCCATTCAAATATGGATTGGTCACATGATTGCATGTGATATCAGAAAATTAACCTGCATGAGTCTGGAGCAGTGTTTACACAGTAAATATGCTAAAACTGCTGCGGGCTTGATAAAATAATTCAAAGATGTACATGGCCGTTGTCGTTCACTGATGTCTAATAAAATATTACTGCGTACCCTGATCATACTAATTAGGGCATGTGGATTATTGATAATCTGGATTATTGGTAAAGATGCTAAGATTAAAATTGTAATTGTTTATTATATTTCTGTATCTGATTCTTTGCTGTTTCACCTTATAATTCCTGAGGGGAGGGGGCGGGGTATAGGCCAGCTTGTCATCAAATCACATCAGGATATAAAAGCTGTTCTTACTCACATGCAGCACCCTCCAGGAGACACATGTACAGCAGAAGTACTGTGGTTTAGATTGTGTTTCCTGAGTAATTAAGGCAGAACAGGGCATAATCGCCCACTAACTGTGAATATTCCACACAATTACACATGCTAATTTCACACCAGTGCAGGTTTTGTACTAGTGAGATGTCTAATTGACGTCCAAACCTGCTGCATTGGTCATTTAAACTGTTAATGCACCTCCACGGAGTCTTTTCTAAAATAAATGATGTTTGGGTGTGCATGTGAAATCCACTGCAAGGAAAACACCGATCCTGATCATGGACAGTGCTGGTTCTCAGCTGAAACAAGTTCCTTCAACTGGGCCAAATGTGACAGCTACAGATGTAGAAAAGTGTCAAGACAAAAGTACCAATCAGCATCAACAGGTTTGCTCACATCTCTTCAGTATTAACAGCATCACAGTCACATGTACCTTTTCTCCATTAGACATGAGTTTGTTTACATCCAATCAGGTGAGTGTTTACTGTGTTTTGTTTTGTTTTTAGCTCACTGCAGTTAAGAATATAAAACGACTGCAAATCTTTGTTGTTTGTAGGGGGAAAAAGATCCATCTCATAAACAGATGACTTCAGCCTCAAGCGTGGCAGCTAAATGCAGGGCTGTGTTTGAGCCTAAACTCAGACGTCATCTAGCTGCCACTGAATTTGCCTTTGAAAGCCATAAATTGCAGTGAAATTGTGCCCATTTCTGCTCAAATGATTTTAATATTCCCACATTTCGCTGTACTTAAAATATTTGTAAGCTAAGGTCACTTGCTCTTTTGTATCTGCTGTTTGAGTTTTGTGGCCTTGAAGTATTTGCATCAACCAAAATCATGGGTTTTCCTCTCTGTCTGTTCCTGTAGATACCTGGTCTGTCATTAAGGTGAAATTCTAGCCTTGGCTTTTTCCACAGATTTGAAAGTCATCCATACCTTCACCCCAAGGCCATATGATTTGCTTGCAAAAAATAAAACAAAGTGGGCCATAATTTCTACAATAAAACATTAAATAGTCTAAATGTGCTCGATAGGAAGGCCTTAAATACAGTAGTTTTGTTTTCTCATCAACACTTGCGTCATTGTTATTGTGAAAAACCCTTTCAGACCTCAACATACAGCTGACATCCTAGCACCATTTGGGTTCATTAGTCTTGCATGGCTAATTCCCAATGGGAGCGGGAGGCCACTGTTCAGCCACAATATAGACTCTATGCTGCACGGATCTCATTAACCTCCCAAATATCTGCGCATACTTTTAAACACTTTCACTGTGGTGCTTTTCACTGTGAAATACTCTTATTATCAAAGACGTTATCTACCAGTTCGCCATGTCACTAAATGTTCCACAAACCACCTGAAGAAATGTGGCTTAACCACAGTCATAAATCAGTTTTGTATCTGCAAATTAAACGCTTAAAGTGTGCATGTTTTAACTGGATAATTGTGGGTGAAATTTTGCACTCTTTCAAATAACTGAATAAAAAATACATGAATAAATAAAATTTGCAGACAATGTGCGCTTTATTATGAAGGAGGTCCTGTTTAAAGCCAAAAAAAAAAAGAGATAAATTTTACTGAGAAAAATCAAGTTTTTAAAAAAAAAATTGAAACTTTTTGACTGTACAGAAATTACCAGATTATAAAACAAGTTCAAATTCAGACTTACTGAGAAAAAAAAATCATAGTTTAACATATGAAAGTTGGTTTTTATTCAAACAACAAAGAAAGTATAAGCTACTGTGTCTTCAAATAGAAGTCAAATTTGATGACATACTGAATAAAAATTTTGATACTAAGTCCCAAATATGGTTTCCTGAAATTAAAAAATGTTAAATTATAAGATAGAATGTCGACTTCCTGTCTCATAGTTCTTCTTATTTTATGAATGGTTAAGACTGTGTTATATGACATTTCTGTCTCTCAGCAGCTGCTCATCTGATCCACTGCAGACTTGGGACCTTATTATCAGCAATGTCAAATCTGAGGTCCTTTCAATCAACGCTTGTTACATTTTAGCTCAAAGTTGTTCTCTGTTAACCAGATGACACTCACTGACTTTAATGTATTCCAAAACATCTCATTACTAATTTTAGTTTACACAACCAAGTGCCCAGTCTGAACCTTTAGCCTAGGCTTGTTTAAACTTTAATCCTAAAACCAAGTCTCCAAGAAGCAATTTCAGATTAATAAATACATTTTTATTTTAGGCAAATAAAAATGGAGTAAATACCAAATGCACTTTTTAAATCACAATTTTATAGAAAAAAGTCATACAAAGCTACCTGGCCCTGTGTGGAGAAGTAATTGCCATCTAAACCTAATTACTGGTTTTGCCATCTTTGGCAGCAAGAACTGCAATCAAGTGTTTGCAGTAGCTGACAATGAGTCTTTCACATCACCGTGGAGGAATTTAGGCCCACAGAACTGTTTTAATACAGCCACATAGGAGGGTTTTCCAGCATGAACGGCCTGCTAATGGTCATTCTAGAACACCAAAATTGGATTCGAGTACAGACTAGACCACTCCAAAACCTTCATTTTGTTTTTCTGAGCCATTCAGCGGGAGGCTTGATGTAGTGTGTTGGATCATTGTCCTCCTGTCTAACCCAAGGGTGCTTCCGCTTCAAAGCATGAGACATTCTTCTCCATGATTTTCTGGTAGAGAGCAGAATTCATGTTTCCGTCAATTACTTTTCCATGTCCTGAAGCAGCAATCCAGCCCCAGACCACCACCACCAACTTGTTTAACTGTTGCAATGATGTTCTTTTTATGAAAGGCTGTGTTAGTTTCAGTGTTTGTCTCGTCAGTCCACAGAATATTTTCCCAAAAGTCCCAAAAGCTTTTGTGCCCCCCCCCCCCCTTTTTTTTCCAGCAGTGGTTTTTACCTTAATCTCTCCCATTGTTGCCATTAACTTTTTTTCTCAGCTACGTCCTTAGATTGTGACATGAAGTGTTGCTTTTTGAGCTCTCTGAGCTCTACTTTACCTTGTCAGACAGGTTTTGTTTAAGTGGGATGTCTTGATTCAACATGCCTTGCAATTATCAGGCACGGGTGTGGCTAGTGGAACTGAAATTGGGGGTATGAGTTTGCTGAATGGCAATTACTTTTCACATACAGACCAGGCAGATTTATATAGGTTTATTTTTTCCCATAATAAAACTAGATAATGTATAAAATATAAATACTTAATTTAAAGCACTGTAGCGGAATAAAAAAAACACCAAATCTTTATGCTTTTGAAATGTAATTTTCGTTATATCTGTTCTCTTTTCAAAACACTGACTTTATTATTGTCTGCATGTGAAGCACTTAGAGGATAAGAGTACACTGTAGCTACAAAAAGATGGATTATGCTCTCCCCGGGCTCTGGACCAACAGAGATTTATAATTATTTTAGTTTTTCCCTGGAAGTCCCAAGACCAGTGTGGGAAAAGAAAAATGTGTGTGTTGGGGGGGCGGGTTGGAACACGTGGAATAGTGCGTGGCTGGATTCTGAAAACAAAAATCTATTTTCAAAATCTCGCGAGCCTTTCCTCATTATAGGGCTCATTCCGTCGTCGCTGCTGCTCTGTCTCGCCCTACCTCCCGCCCGCTTGGTCTCATCACCGGGGCAGCCGGACACAGCGAGAGAGACGGGGAGAGAGAGCGAGAGAAGCGGACTGACTATGGAGCTCCTCTGCAGGGTGATATGAAGGATTTAGGTCATGAGCCGTTTTTTTTTTTTTTTTTTTTCCTCACAGACAGATTAATGTTCAGACCGGCTTAAATTGCTGCCGTGATGCTCCCTGAGTGAGAGGCGTAAAAGAAACAAAAGGAGGCTTTCCTGCTCCTCAGAGCCTGGGTATGATGAGCGGAGTGTGAGCGGATGAAAGTGTGGAGAGAAAGAGGTGCAGTCCTTCTGTGGTTGGCTGCTGCAGGGAAGGAGAAGCTGGAAGAGTCCCGTTTGCGTGAGAGAGAAGGGACTGTCCGGTGCGGCCGCAGAAAGGGCGCATTGTAACCTCTGTAGGTTACTCTGTAAACTGAGATTGTTTCCGTCCGACGGCCGGGAGGAGGTCACGGTGAGTCTGCTGCTAAACGAGGAAAATATTAACAGAGATAATAAAGCCTAGTAAGCTGCTTTCAGTGAGAAATGGTTAAGATATTCTAAGGGAAGTAGGGCGAAGGGCCTGCAGCTTGTCACTGAACATTTGAAGTTTTGGATCTTTTCCGTTGATCTCTGTGCGTGCCTTTGCGCGCGCGTGCGCTTGTGTGTAGCGCGTGGCAAGACTGAAGAGACTGTGTGGATGTTTGATTTTCCAGACAGGCTCGTCTTGTCTTCGCGGAGTTTAAATTTAAACCAATGAGAGGAAAAACACCTTTCGCTGGAGGATGCTTCTTGCCCTGTCTGAATTTTTTCTTCTGGTTTTAAAAGGCACCATAATTTTTTTCCACTATAGCAGATGTTTTTTATGGGACAAACAATCAGGGATGTGAACCCTTAAGCAGCCCCTGGTTTGAAGCTGCTTCATCAGCATAACCATTTGTTCACATCTCCCTGTGACAGCTGGGTGCCCAGGGTGCAGCCTGAGGTTCTCACGGCCTCTGGTTGACATGACACAGGTCAGGAACACAGCCTGGCCTATCATAAAGCCCGGCATCAAGTTAGTAAGATACTCTGGCAGCTGTTCTCTTTAAAATGGAAACAAATGCCATAGAGTACTGTGCACCACTGTGCACATCCACCCAGCCATTTTCTTCCCTTATCCAGTTTAGTGTCATCGGGTGAAGGTCGAGCTTCATCTGTTCACCACCACAGTGAATTTTAAGTCAAACAATCAGATAAATACACAATACATGCTTTGCAAATCAGTCAAAATCGATATTTTTCTCAGGAAAACCACCACAGGGGCACGTTTAGCACTGTGCTGCTTCACATTCCTCTTTTTAACAGTGCTCTGTAAGCATTTGAGAGCTGAGGAGTACTTTTGAAACCACCCTAACGTGATTTCCAGCACGTCTCTCTGAAATCTGCGTTAGTGGGGTCTTCGCACACTCCACATCTGCTCTGTTATGACTGTTACTGTGCTTCTTTGCTACTAATGGTTTTACTTTTTGGTGTGTGTAAATGGGATGGAAGAGGTGTAAAATGATTTTAATGGATTTTAAAAAAAAAGTGTGGTATTTCAGTTTTTTAAATCTGGTGGTTTCATTGCTTCAGTTTTTTTTTATTTCTTACAAACTTGAACATTTTAACCACAGTCTAAATGTGCCTAGTAAGGCTATAAATGAGAAGCCGAGGTTTAGTAATGTTTCCTGTGTTTTTTTTTTCTTTCTTTCTTTTTTTTAAGTTGAATCTTTCAAACAGGAAGTCTGTCCTTCCGTAAGGCGGCCACAATGGAGCTGAGATAAACTCTTCCTCTTTTATTCACCAATTACGGCTCTTGCTGCACTATAAACATGGGAACGTGGCGTGGTCTCCGAGTGGCTTTCATCATGGGATCTTTGTTTATGATCCTGCTTATCATTGTCTACTGGGATGATGTTGGGGGCTTTAGTCTCTACCCGCTGAAGGACCCCAAACACGAGGTGCTTCAGTCCGGATGCTGTGCCCCGACGACTATGAGCCCGCCTCAGACTACGCCCACCAGCAGAGCCCACACGACTTCTTCCTCCATTGTTTCCACCACCGCTTCTAGTGCTTCATTTAGCCCAAAGGAAGCGGCTCAGGAACATACGGAGGAAGGGAAGGGGAAGCAAAATCATGCACAGAGGAAGGAGGAAACAAAGGAGGATGTAGAGATGGAGATCTCTGCTTATGATAGGGAACAGGAGGCGCGAAAGAAGAGGATTGACGACGTGTGTTCAGGGAAGGAAGACGTGGAAGTCCCCGAAAGGACTCGGCCTTTTTCACAGATCCCCAACAGGGAACTGGATCACCTGATAGTGGACGATACACACCAGATTATCTACTGCTACGTTCCCAAGGTACTGCTGCCTCAGTGAGTGATTATGTGTGGTGTGGGGTGTATATGGGTGGCGAGTCAGTTCACTGTGTGGGGAAAGTAACAAGAGGAGAAGCAGATGTTTAAATCACACTGCTTCATTATTGTTCTTCTCCTTTATGGTCCCCGTTGTCTTCTAAATGGTTTCCCTTTTCTTCCCTCTTCTCTGCCTTGCTGCTGATCTCTGTTTAGGTGGCGTGCACCAACTGGAAGCGAGTGATGGTGGTTCTGTCTCAGTCTCTGATCTCAAGCTCCTCAGGGAAACCCTACACTGACCCAGAGGCTGTACCTGCTGACCTTGTACACAACTCCACGTTGCATCTAACATTTGCCAAGTATGACACACAAATATTGAACCTATAACACGGACAAATATTAGATCAGTTTTGGTGATGTGTTTGCACCGTCATAATAACTCTTTACTTTTGTAAATATTTAATTTGGTGAAATGAAAACTGGTTTATCAGGTTTTTAATGATGAGTAAAATCTCACATCATGATTTCTGTATCTATTTTTTGTGCTCTGTGCCCTTTTTTACCATGCACGGCGAATATTGTGATTTCGGTCTATTCTAATCCAAACTATAAATTGGTTTATTGCTTTAGCTTCATCCTAGCTTGCCATTTATACCACCACCAGCTCATTTCTCTAAAAAATATTATACGTATCAGTTTCAGCTTTATAATAACTATCCAAGTACTGTTGATGTGATAAATGTTCATTTAGTAGTGATCGGACTTGTGAAAAAGAAAAAGAAAGTACTTCTTTCAAATCTAAGATTTTACTTATCAGGAGTCAGGACATAAAATATATCTAGTCACTATCAGGCTCTAAAATTAATTAAATTGGATCTGAGCTGAACAACAACAGACAACTTATAACCCAGTATCATTATTTATTTGCATGGGAAAACCTGGCCGCACACCGTGATTCAGTTGGGTGTAAAACCAGTTTCACTTGAATAACTTGAAGTAATTATTTTCTATTTGACTTTATCAGTCTCGAACATTGATATGGATGAGCTTTGGCTTCTTTACAGAGTTGCTAAAGTTCATTGAGGTACGCGGGAATTCATTTATGCACAGCCAGGGTACAAAAGCCGATGCTCTGGATTGTTTCCCCTCCCCCTTTCCAACAAGCCAAAAAGAGAGTGAAAACTACATTAACTAAATAAAAGAGAAATTAACTGGATTCACAGCGTTAGGAGACTCAAAACTGTCCTAGAAATACTTTCTGCCAGCCACTCGCCTGATCATCGACATCAGAATTTCTTCTTTCAAGTTGTGATGAAAAGTTACATGCAGAAGAAATCACACCCACAGTTTCCTGGCTTTGCAGTGATGGGCTGATAGAGAGGGGCGGACAACCACACATGGAAAACATTCAGTCCTAATCTGAGCATCATTCATTGTATCATTCACAAGTTAGAACCTGTGGGTTGTGATGCTGTAAAAGATGTTACAGAGCCAAGTCATTTATTTATCAATAGCATCTCAAAAGTATGCTGCAGATCGGAGTACACGCGCAGAGGTCCCCGTCCAGAGATAAGCAGACGCGAGTAAATGACGTGCTGAAGGAAAGCAGAAAGAGTTTGTCATCAAAGCAAACTGTTGTCTGTTTGAGATGAAGTGATCTACTGTATTAAAGCTGTAATTGTAAATTTGCCAGCATTTTGTGCTGCTGTAATTTGGGCTTATTTCTCATTAATGTTGAAGTTAAATGCCACAGCTAGCCAAGTTTAAGTCTTTTGACCGGATCACCTGTGTCTGAAGAGCGAAAAATCAGACTGTTAATCCTCATAGTGGTTCTCATTTAAAAATATCTTACAATATTATTGTAAAAGCTGTGGATATATGTTTAAGTTCTGAACTTTTCGTTGTTTAATTACACAATTCATGAATGAGAGCGGTAATAAATATCCTAACAGGTTTTAGAGGATCTGGGACTATTTAATTATTTTCTAGGTTCATCTTGGCTCAGCCCCCACTGTTGTTTTCACAAATCCCACTTTATGCACAGCTCTCTTAAAGTTCTGTCACAGCATTTCAGTCAGGTTGAAGTCTGGGCTTTGACTGAGCCTTTGCAATGCTTGGATTATTTTCTTTTTCAACTATTCTGTTATAGATTCACTGCGGCGCGTGGGATCATTGACCTGTCGCATGATCCGATTTCAGATCCAATGTCAGACAGCTGGCCTCGTATTTGACGCCATAATTCTTTGGTACACAGCGAGTTTCATATTCAGCCCAGTGACTGCAGAGTGTCCAGGTTGTGGTTTGTTCAGCTGCAAACCTAAACTGTGCTGCCAGGTTCCTTTTAGTGAGAAAACACTTTTCCTGGTTACCCTTCCAAACTTACAAGACATACTTGTTCAGTCTTTTGCTAATTGCGCTCTCATATTTACATATTTATACATTTAAAATTATATTTTCTTTCTAATTCTTGCTTCCTGAATTATATTTCAGAATCCACACTGCACAAACAAAGCTATTTCATTAGCATTCCTGAGCTGATCTGAGCCTGTTTCTTGTGATTTATTGCTATAATAGCAGAATGACCTTGGTGTCCTCAACAGTACCACTTTTTTCCTACTCTGAAATTAAGTTGCTCATTCTAATAATTTTTGCACTCTAATGGTCTCGGCCTTAATCCTACCTCCAGGGAAGAGTCAATGATTTGAGAATAATTGAGATATTGGCATTTACTTTTTAATTAGTGAGCACCAGAAAGAGGAACGGCAAATGCTAAACAGGTGATGCTTACTATAAATACATCACTGTAGCTCTTCAGAACACTCTGCCTGCTTAGTTTCTTGGGAAAAATGTCGATAAGTCATAAATAAAATTGTCTCCTTAAGCCACACAAGGAAATCAAGACCACCATAGTTTTAAATAACCAAGTCCTCATGCAAAATGTTCTGGAACAGGAAGGCTGCACAGCCAAGAAAAATATATACTCCAAGATGAATGTCTCCCAAACAACTTTCTGAAATGTGAACTGGACTGAATTGAAAGTATGTCAAGCATTAATAAAAAGGAAGATTCCCCAAAACCTGGAAGTAATTATATTCTCACTTTAAGTTATTTAAAAATGTGTTTCGCAAACAAAATGTGTGAGTTGACGCTTGGAAGGCCGAGCGGAAAGGACAGGCGGAGCTTGGTGCTGCAGCACAGGCAGACCGCTCTGTAGCCCATTGAAGTCGAACATGTGTTTTCCTGTCTGCGTCGTTACAGAAGACCTGACCCTTTCCCCTTTGGATGTGATCTGGCTTTGTTCTTCATTCATCTTGTGACTCAGCCACAAATTATCACAGAATTCAGACATGCAGAGTTTGTGTATCCAAGTCATATCTAACTATCACAACTTGAAAAGGAGGTAACCCCAGAACAAGATCTTTAACAGTGCTTTTTATGTGCATTTCTAGATTTTGGCGCCGTTATGGTTCCCTGTCCCGCCACTTGATGGCACTGAAGCTCCAGCATTACACCAAGTTTCTGTTTGTACGTGACCCTTTTGTGCGTCTTATCTCTGCCTTCAGGAACAAGTTTGGAAGGTGTGTGTTTGCTGTTCAAGGAAATGTGCTTCACTTTGCATTAAACAGTAGCCCATGTCATTGATGAATCACTGAAGTGTGCGTATTTGTGTGTGTTTTAAGGCCCAACCAGGACTTCTACAGGCAGTTTGGCTCAGTTATGCTGCGTCGTTATGGCAATGTGTCTGGGGATTTGCCAGAGACCGCGGCCGAGGCATTTAAGGCAGGAATCAAACCAACATTTCAGCAGTTTATCACATACTTGCTAGATCCAGAGACTGAGAAAGAGAGCATCTTCAACGAACACTGGCGGCAGGTGATTGCCTCACACAAACAGACGCATGCATTTTAACACGTGCAGGTTAAGGAAAGATCGTTCATTAAAATCATGGGGTGTATTTAACACATTTATTAGACCATCACCCACTGTAAGGCTTATTCCACAGCTTCCATAAATTAACAGTACTGGTAGTTACTTAAAAAACCTTCTTATAATAGGTAATCCACCCAATGATATTTTTAATACTAAAATATAATTATTGTGTCATCCAAAAAAAACAGAGGAGAAAAAACTGTAAAACACATGATTATTTTTTGATTAAGATGCCAAATCATTTATTTGAATTCCTGAACAGGAAAATCTGGTAGTGGTCGAATTTTATGCTTGATTACTTTCAGACTTCTTAGAGAAGTCCTGGTCGACAGTATAAAAATGAATTCAGCTTGTTATTTGACTACAAATAAAATAATTTCTTAGTTTTAAACTCGTTTTTGGCAGATTTCTAAAATATTTGTGTTTCTTTCTGCTGGCAGACAAATGGCAAATGATCTGACATATTGAGTATTGTTTCACTACCTGGTCATTAACAGGTGAATTAGCATAGCGTTATTCACATTTTATCAGTTTAACACTTTCAAGTTTCTGAGTTTTGATGATTTTAAACATTTCAAGTATGAATGTTTCATATTTAAGGGTTTACGTGGACTTGCTTCACATCCTTTGAATGAATTTAGTTGTCAAAAGATGGACCATACAGTTTGTACTAATGCAACGTGCATTAGTACAAACACAACGGTGCAATGTATTTGGACAAACTGTGCTGTCAGTAAAGGAAACTACACACTGGAACAGCATAACAATGGCAATAAAGCAGCACTTTCCCTATAATAGGTGATTTCTAGGCTTTTCCTTGAGTTTTTTAGCACAATACCTGCATCACAGTTATATCTCAGCCATATTAGATATTCAGAAAGAGAGATGAGATGAACCCAGGTGAGATATTCAGAATGAGGGGACAATAGCTAAAAAGAAAGGACAGTAGTTAGCTGGAGAGCTATGTTTTGAAATAGAGATCAAATAAAATATTACATAATTGGTATTATCAAAGCACCTCACAGTGAAGTGCTGCATGTCTGATGGAATACATAAATATAAAGTGAAGGAACATTGTGAAAACACATCAGATCTCAATGGGGAGAAATTCATGCTGGACATCTCTACTATTATGGACTACATAATATGTTAGGAACCAAAGGATGTCACATTGTTGATGGAAATGAAAATTCAGCAACTCATAATGTTGTTTGAGTTGTTGTTATTTAGCCCCCCATGTGCTTGTATATATGCCTGTCAAAGTTGGGGCATTCTCCTAATGAGATGATGTCCATGGACCAGGGCATTGCTGAGCTCCTGGACAGTCTGAGGTGCAACTGGCAGCACTGGGTGGAGTGAAACATAATGTCCCAGAGGTGTTGGACTTAGGTCAGGTGAGCGTGGGGGTCAGTCAATGGTATCAGTTCCTTAATCGTCCAGGAACTGCCAGCATACTCTTGTCATATGAGGCTGGGGATTATCGTGCACCAGGAGGACTCCAGGACCCACTGCACCAATGTAGGCTCTGACAGTCGGTCCAAGGATTTCATCCTGATACCTAATGACAGTCACCGTGCTGTTAGCCTAGCATACAGAAGTTTGTGCATCCCTCCAATGCTATGCCTCTCCAAACCATCACTGACCCACCATTTACCACAGGCATGCTGAACTATGTTACAGGCTGCATAACGTTCTCCACGACTTCCCCAGACTCTTTCACGTCTGTTACATGTGCTCAGGGTGAACCTGCTCTCATTTGTGAAAAGGGTAGGGTGCCAGTGGTGGACCTGACAATTCTGGTATTCTATGGCAAACGGCAGTCAGGCTCCACGGTGCCAGGTAGTGAGTACATTCACACCAGTGGCCTGGCTCTGGCAGTGCTCATCTTGTTCCTCCTTGCACAAAGCAGAAGATAACACTCCCACTTATGGGTTAAGGACCTTCTACGGCCCTGTCCAACTGTCAGAGAGTAACTCCAGAAGGCAGGCAATCTCCTCCATGACTTGATGCATGACTCTGATTAAATAGCGTTTCTTTATTTTTTTGTTTATTTTGGATGGATTAATGAGGAAGCCTGTGTATTCAAATCCATTTTAGTAATAAACACAAGAGTAGAGTTGTGTGTCTCCTTTTTTCTTGAATGCCAGTATATGTGCACAAACAGTCAATTATTAGAGGCAGATAGACAAAGTCACAAACACACACAAACTAATGCAGTTTTTAAATGATACTCCTGCTTTTGCTGTGTTTCAGGTCTACCGTCTGTGCCACCCCTGCCAGGTGAAGTATGACTTTATCGGAAAGCTAGAAACCCTGGAAACAGATGCAGAGCACCTGTTGAAGCTTCTGAAGGTGGATCATCTGATACGGTTCCCCTCAGGGGCTCAAAACAAAACTGCAGCCAGCTGGGAAAGAGACTGGTTTGCACAGATTCCCATTTCAACACAGAGACAGTTGTACAAGCTGTATGAGCTGGACTTTGAGCTGTTTGGATACCCCAAACCTGACAGCGTGCTTCACCAGTAGACCATACCAAGCCAAAGGCCCGGACGCTGCACTGTGTGTAGCGCCTTCACCTTCCCTGCCTGCGCACAACGAGCACATGCCTTTAAAAAACAGTCTGTGAAGCTGTGTGTTTAATTTGTTTTATGCATACCTCAAAAGACAAAAGTGCCTGTCTGCATTATTTTATTTTTGACATTATATCATATCCAAAGTGCACCAGCTTACAAGTTACTTTATCCCAGTCTGTGTTTCCTCATGCAATGGCACTTTAAAGAGTATTTTTTGAATGCGGTATTTTGGTAAGTCATGAGTGAAGGTCTTGGGCTGCATGTTAGCTCACATTTCTGAGGGGGAAGTATGCAGAAAAATAAAGAGTTTTTAAATTACTGTGTGATCCTCTGTAGGTAATTTGTGTTTAAACTTTCTCAATTCAAAATTTGATTTTAATCTCTAATTACTTATCACTGGAAGTGCTACGAAGCTTGAGAAAACATCTATAAATCCTCTGTCTGCTTTGGTTCTGGAGGCATTTTGTCAAGTCTTCAGATCTCAGGTTGAGGAATAAGTGTTTTGCAAATTAGGAGGAACTGTCACTCATTTTTAAAAGATCCATTAAAGCCATTTTTTTTTTATCTGTATGTGAGTGCTTCATGAAAGTGGAGTAATAAATCCCTGGTCTATTTACCTTTAAGTATACTATAGAGGCAGAAGTTTGAATAAAATAGAACACATTAGTCCATCCATACTGCACAGTCTCGACACAAGTCACTTCACACTGATCTGAATCATTTGAGCATAAAGAATTCAGCTAACTCAAACGATGAACCTGTCTTGTTTCTACACAAAATAGACAACTTTGCAAAGAATCAGTTTTAAATTGTAACTCTAGGCACGTTGTTACTCACAAAAACACATACAATGTGTAACAAAAATAATATTTTCCCCATTTTCTTAGTTGATTGTACAAAAGTTCCAAAGTTCTATTTTTGACAGGCATAAAATAGAACTTTTGTATCAACAAGGTGATACCATTTCCCCCCTTAAAGTTTGTGAAAGTTGAATTCAAAAGAAGAAAAACTATAAAGATCAGACAAACCATATCTGAAAGTCGTGTATGTAAGAAATAAAAAAACCAAAAACAGTAAAGTCCTGACACAGGACCTGAGAAATCCCTTCAGCTGATCTATCTACTGTTCAGTGAAGCCTCAACAGGGGTGACCGACAAGAAGCCATTCTTCATGAAATAGATAGGCTGAGATATGCTAAATTACACAAGAACTGGACTGAAAACACAGCACACAGAAAAGTACAGTCTGATTTTGCTCCACCATTTAACCCTTGTGTTGTCCTTGTGTTGTCATCAAGAGTATGGGAATCCTGAGGACATTACAAGGGTTAATTCCAACTGGAAAGGATCTGATCAGTGTGACAGTGATCACAAACACACCTGACACAGCAGTAAAGCATACCTGAATAAAAAAACACAGTGGAACACCATCAGTCATTGATTGACCTCCCTGGAGCCCGGACCACAACATTACTGAAGCAATGTGGGATCATCTTACCAGAGGACAGAAGGTAGCCAACACCCAAAGAAGAGTTTTGAATGTCCTTCAAGAAGCCCAGAGAACTATTCCCGAAGATCACTTAAAGAAATTAAAAGAAAGCTGCCTAAGAGAGTTCAGGCTGTTTTGAAGAATACCAAATATTGACCTACAGGCTACACAGAATTATAACAACTGCCTTATATACTGTATTTCCATCTATTTTTGGATGTTTAAAAAAACCCCCACTGCATCTCTTTCCCATTTTCCAGTAATGAGACTAAAGATGATTTAATGGTAATGTATGATTCAGAGCCAAACTGAAATTAGATACTTAAAAACAACAACAACAACAAAACAATGTCTTTTTATTAAGAGTTTTTCCTCTATACATATACACAAAAAGAGAGGAAAATGATTACAGATGATCAGCACATTCGGGGTAATTAGCCCATACACTTAAGGTTGTGAGATAAAAAAGAAAAAAGAAAAGAAAAAGAAAAAAGTGAAATAAAGAAAAAGAGAGAAATGTAAACATAAGTATAATATTTCCCCAGATAACATAATCCCTGCAAAATAATCCCATTCATTCCCACCGAGGTCAGATACCTTTTTTAAAACTAAAAAATAACACAGTATTTCCTTCCCTGTATTAAAGTGAAGTGCAAGTATAATTCGTTATATTACCTAACTAAACGGACTTTCCACCACTGATAGGTGTGTATAGGCTTTTTTGGGCGGGGTGCTGAGAGAGAACAAAAAACAATGCCTCCACTACTTTCGATTGCACAAAGACCCCCTCTTGTTGCGTTTACACCTGCCCTGTTGTCTTTTTCCACGTGTTCCAGCCATTTCCACAGTTCCTCCCCTTCTGCTCCAAATATCTCCTCTCATTGGTGTAGCTTCCTGTCACTCAGCTGGGGTAGGTCTTTGAAAAGGGCCCGCCCACCTGTCCGCTTGACAGTTCGTTACTGACGTCACCGAATCCGTCCCATCACGGAAATATGGAGTAGTGACAGGAGATGTTACGCTGCGTTTGTTATGGCTTTAAAGCGGCACTTCGAGCTTTGAATGTTCGTTTTTAGTGGCTGTCCGCATGGATTTAGCGATGTTAAACGCCCGAGGTTAACTTACGAACAGTGGCTGGCAGGCGCTGGAAATGGAAAGAGACTTCGACCTCTGTTTTTAGTTCAGTACCGTCAGTTGTTCGTTTATTAAAAGCCATGAAACAAAGTGTTTTAGGGGTCATGGGGGCTGTGGGGCGCCTGATCCTGTCTCTTCTCCTGCTGTCGTTGGAAGGCAAGCTGGTTCAGGTAAACTTTGAGTTGTGTGGCGCTTTCTGCTTCTCTTGTTGTGAACACTGTTTCTGTGTTTCTATTTATGCCTAACGGAACTCCCAAATGGCATGTGTGTCTATTTCAGGCTCTAGCAAAGTTGCGGTGATATGATGGGACTTTTAACGTCTTTAGCTAGCTAGCTAGCTAGCTAGCTAGCTCACTCGTCAGAAGAAAGTTAATTGTGTGTGTGTGTGTGTGTGTGTGTGGGGGGGGGTGGAAGAGAGAGAGAGTCAGCTTAGTTTGCCTGCTTCACTTGTACCTCTGCTTCAGGTTTACTCTCCTGCTAATGTATAAATATGGGAGAGGTGGACTCTCAGACACAGTCGAAGGAAACTTATCTCGACTTAAAGTGATTTAACTTTAATCTTAACATAAACTAAACTTAAAGGCAGTCAAGTCCCCACTTTGGTTAAACAACTGTATCTGCCCACAGCGTGAGTAATACAAATACACTTAGGTTAACACCCCTCGGCATATGGTGTCGAGTTTTGGAGGGCAGGGCAAATAAGGATATCCTGCTAAATCAGGAACACAGTGCACTTATTGAGTAGAAACTCACTGTAGGCCATTACAATCAACCCCCCACCCCCCAGTGGTGGACCTGACACACACACACACACACGCGCGCTATGCTGAAATCTTCGACACATGACACGACTGACCTCAATGTCAGACAGCTGTTCTAAAGTGTGTGTGTGTGTGTGTGTGTGTGTGTCTCTAATTTCTTCTGGCGACCCTTCAGGTTGGTGGGGTCAGATCAGTCACCCTTCCAGAGTCCCTCCTGTTTGTCTCCACTCTGGACGGTAGTCTGCATGCTGTCTCCAAACAGACAGGAGACATCAAATGGACTTTAAGAGAAGGTCTGTACACAAGGAGTCAGTACTGTTTACTCTGTTGTATTTAATTATTTTTTTTAAAAACATACATCATGAAGTTGCTCTTCTAATTCTTTCAGACCCCATTATTCAAGTTCCTGTCTACCTCACAGAGTAAGTAACATAGAGACACACAGACATGGGGCCCTGAGTACCACTACTCAGAATAATAGCTTAACTTTCCTTAAAGTGTCCGTTTTCCATTTTTGTGCTTTTAGACTTATCTCAGGAAGAGTGAGCCACAAGCCTTATCATCTAAATGCATAAACAGTTTACATAACTGTGGAAATTCTTCATCAAGTCTTGTGATTGCCTTTAAGCAAAGCATGGATCACACCAGAAAATCCTGTTTTAATAATAAACTCCAAACCTTAGTTTAAGACAAAGCTGATATAATTAAGTTTGAATCATATATTGATAGGGCAGCACGGTGGTGTGATGGTGCCCTTTCTGTGTGGAGTTTGCATGTTCTCCCCGTGTCTGTGGGGGTTGCTCCCACAGTCCCAAGACATGCAGTTAGGGGGGTTAGGTTAACTGGTGATTCCATATTGCCCATTTCTATAAGGAAGTTGTGTTATTGTTGTATAGATTGTATAGATGTTCTCTTTTTTTTTTGATAGTGATTCATTTCTAAATTTGTGCACATTTCATTTAGACCAGGTTTCCTCCCAGACCCCAATGATGGCAGTTTATATGTACTCGGTGGAAAGCACCAGGAAGGTTTGATGGTAAGGATGCTTGTTTGTGTTATATTTCTTATATTTAAAAAAAAAAAAAAATAGAACTTGTTTGATTTATTGTATTGATAAATCTGCAGAAACTGCCTTTTACCATCCCTGAGCTGGTACAGGCAGCTCCCTGCAGGAGCTCTGATGGGATACTCTATACAGGTCAGATTAGCACATTTTTGTTTTGTTTTTTTTTTTTTTACATTTTTTATCACCATGTGTGAAACAGACTGTCATAAAAGGAGACTCTGACCTACATCGCTGCTGTTCGTTAATAATCTTCGCAGGTAAAAAGCAGGATGTGTGGTTTGTGGTGGATCCTGAAACTGGTGAAAAGCAAACCAGTTTAACAACCTCCACCTCTGACTCCATCTGTCCCAACAGTCCCCTGCTCTACATTGGACGCACAGGTACGTCTGCACAGGTGGCTGCACCCGCTCGCGTGGCTGAGGGCTGAGGGTTGAAGGTTGATGGGCGTCACTGTTTGTTTTTCCCAGAATATGTTGTTACCATGTTTGATACAAAGACACAAGAGCTGCGATGGAACGCCACGTACAACGATTACTCTGCTCCACCTTACGACGAGAAGCAAGACTACAGTACGTCCCTGCACGCACAATCAGTTGCTGAGTGTGAATACAGTTGTTTTGCCAGGATTATTGTGACATTGCACAAATGTAACTCATGATTATCCATTATTGTGTATTTTGATACAGACTCTAGGTTATATTTTAAATGTAAACAGCTGGTTAAAATGATCCCAGACACTTCCAACACTAACCTGTTGCCTCTGGTTTCCTTATAGAAATGGCCCATCTTGTTTCCAGTGGTGATGGTCTTGTTGTGACAGTTGACAGAGAGTCAGGTAGGGGGAGGTGTGTGGTTTTATCCCTTTGTGAATATTTTAACATCTCATATGACTGATGTGTTCCTTAACAGTCATATTGAGGGTTTTAAGTCCCGTATTGTTGTTTTCCAGGTGATGTCCTTTGGAGTCAGAACTATGGGTCGCCAGTGATCGGCGTCTACCTGTACTCTGGAGACTCGCTGAGACACGCCCCCCACCTGTCCCTTGCAATGGAAACACTGCGTTTTCTCACATTCTCGTCTGCTGGCAACCAGGCAGATGCACACTCCACTTTGAAGTGGAGCTATCAGTTTGTGAAGGAGCAAGCCACTGCACAGACTCAACTTGTGTAAGAAGAATTGTGTTCACTGAAGAATAGAGGATTGTTTTGTTCAGTCTCTGAGTTCCTTATTGATTGTTATTCATGATGATCTAACGCAGGAAAGAGCGTATGATGTTTTAAATTGCTACACAGTCATGACTCTCATTTGATGCACAGTTAGGTTCATGAATATTTGGACAATGACTGAATTAAAATAACTCAGCTTTTATTTCCTTAAGGCCCACTCTCTATGTGGGAAAGCTGGACTCCCACCTCTATGCTTCGACTTCTCTTGTGCACCACGGAGTCTCATTAGTGGTGAGTTCAAATATATAATCAGTTTTAATATCCAAACATCAGCACCCACTTTCCTCTAATATCATCATCTGTAAACGCTAAACAGTGTATCCAGTCAGCTGATGATTGAGGTGATAATGGGGAAAGTCCACTCCTGACTCATCTGTGCTCTTTGTTGCCACGGCAGCCTCGGGGACTGACCCTGGCACGGATCGACGGTCCACTGACGGCTGAGGTGACGGTCAGAGAGAGGGGGGAGTGTGAGATCACACCATCCACCGATGTGCGCTATCCTCCGGGGAGCATAAACAGCCAGAAAAACCACTGGCTGCTTATAGGTAAACGTGTTCAAACACACAGACAGCTTTCTTTATTAAAAATAAATGAGTCCTTCAGACACTAATCAACAGAAATGACAACATTTGTATTAATGAAGTTATTGTC
This sequence comes from Rhamphochromis sp. 'chilingali', assembly GCF_963969265.1. Taxonomy (NCBI): domain Eukaryota; kingdom Metazoa; phylum Chordata; class Actinopteri; order Cichliformes; family Cichlidae; genus Rhamphochromis; species Rhamphochromis sp. 'chilingali'. The sequence goes on from NC_137948.1 coordinate 30,108,655, forward strand.
CAGAACTAGACAAATGGCTGCTGGTTTGTATTTCTGTGTATTTAAAAAAAAAAAAAAAAAAAAAAAAAAAAAAAGCTGACCTGAACATAACAATGACACCTCCTTGCAGAGAAAATTGCAGTGAAGAAAAACGAGTGAGCTGCAGGCTAACCTCACAGGCACAAACTCAGAAATAAGTGTTGACATAAATGACGTTTAAATCAATTAAAAATAATAATAAAATGAAGCATTTATCGATTCACAGAACGTAACATGAATTTGTGTGTTCATTTGCTTCTGTATTTATTTACCTTTCTGCTAATTCATCTATCCTTTACTCAAATAATTTGCATACTGCTTCAGTATGCAAATGAGTGGGCTGCTATCCAAAGAGTGCAATGGGGTCAGTCTTATGCATATTGTTTGGCTCACAAATGTAATGGCTGCCTCCACTTGTTAGATCGCTGTAGACCTAATTAATCTAGCCGAAAACAACACTGTTAGTAAGGAATGATTAATGAGGAAAATAACTAATTCAGTACAAATGTAAACAAATACACACCCATGTCAAAATGGAGATATTTATTTAGTGTATCATTTTCTAAGTTAGTGCATATATACTCTTGCTACATTAAATAATTATCTATTTAAGTATTTAAATATATTAAAAATGATATTCACATAAGCAGTGGAGCATTAAGATTAATATCCTTTTTCTTTATTTTTCATGGTAAGAGTTCTGGTGTAGGAGCAAAGTCTTTGATTTATGCATCAAACCCCCCCCCCCCCCCCCCCCCCCCCCAAACAAAACAAACAAGCAACAAAACGACAAAATCCCACAAAAAACTTGTGCAGATGTAAATGTATTTGATCTGTGTTTTGCTGCTTCAGGTCACCATGAGCTCCCCCCAGTAGCCCACACAACCATGTTGAGAGATTTTCCCACCACCCTGCAGCATTCTGGTGAGGCGGTCATCCCCCCTCGATCTTCTGCCTCCACTGCCTCCCCGTTGTCCCCTGCCTCCCACTACCATCAGCGCTATGTGAGTCACAACTTAAAATAAAATTAAAAAAAAAAAAAAAAAAGTATCCTCATCATCTAATTTTTTTTTTTTTTTTTTTTTTTTTTTTTTTTTTTTCTCTTTCTTGTGTATCTCAGTTTCAAACATTAGCTGGCAGACATAGTGACGCTAAGGCTAACCAAGGAGGGGCTGATGGGAAGACATCAGGACAGGATCAGAGGTCAGCCACCGTGCTGCCTCTCTATGTGACTCAGGACCGTCTGACTCTGGCTGTCGTGACTCTGCTGCTGGGAGGATGGCTCGCCTTCATGTTCACATATCCCATCGTGAGTTTTTGCTTCTTTTTTTTCTTTTTTTTTTTTTAAAGAATTAAATGAGGTGATCACTAACCCTCCTTTCTAATCAATAATATGCAGTATCACCCATATAAGCTTATGAGCATGCCTTAGTATGAACATGAGAAATGGGAGTAAACCGCTGCTCATTAATAAAGTCATTACATGTTTTAGAAAGAAAAGCAAACTACAAAGGTGAGAATTTATGGTTTTGTCTGGGTTTCTGACAAAGGTGCTCTGATTTAATGGTGGCAGGTGGGATGCCCCTGTAAGTGACCTGTGATTGTCATTAAATCCAAAACAGTGTGATGGAAAAATTCCTGCTGCTCCCAGTTTTCCTCCACCCACCTTGTTCCTCTACTTAAGTTAGAAAGCTGTGTTCCTATTCCAGCATGTCATTCATTAACCCTTAGAGAACAGAGATCATTGTTTCATCTTCAGCTGTTGTTTACTCATGCGGGCTTGGTAATGAATGGTGACAGTACAAGCGAGAGATGAAGAGCGTTTCCACTCTGTTTGAAAAACCGAGGGCTGTAATGCTTTTTAAAATGCAGCCTCTTTTGTGTCTGCGTCTCATTTTTTGGGCTGTTGAAGCTCCCCTCAGCAGCACTTGGAATAGAAACAAATATGCTTTCTGGACGGGTTTCAGCCAGATACAGTAACTAAGCCTCAGGCTGTTATCGTGTCACGCCACATATCATGAACAGGACATTCAGTTATTGCAGCAGGTTATTTGCTCAATGCCACTGCGTGATAGACAAATCATATTTACAGCAAAGCTTATCCTCACAGCTTCAGTAGCACCTTCCTGCATATATATGCATTTCCTAAGTATTGTTTTTGCAGAGTTTAATAGGCTACAGAGTGTATGTGATTAGCAAAGAAAAAAGTATATTCCCCACTTAATCTAATAAATCATAGTTTGAAACAGCGATTATGGAACAAACTGCAGATAAAGTGCACATTTATTTGTCTTGTTTTTGTTTTTAAGCTTCTTTTAATTGGCTTATGTGGAGTTTCCACACTACTGAGACTGAATCGCAGTTGCCATGTTTTTGAGTGTGTGTGGACAGTTTACTAATCTTATATTTTCAGTACTGACCTTTTGAACTCAACCTTCTTGTTTGATGTGTTGTATATCGATATGTGTCTCTCCAGCGTGCAGCTCAGCAGTTGAAAGCTCAAAGACAGCTGGAGGAAGCCTTTGAGTCTCGTCTCCAGCGCATGCAGACAAATACGCAGGCACAAACCTTGGTTTCTTCAGACCCACCTCCTTCTACTGATGCAAACATCTCAAGCGGTGTGTAACTTAAAAACCAAGTTCTCTATCGCTCTGTGCTTGTGAGTGCAGTGATGGTGATGAGAAATGAAGAATTAATAAAACCTGTCATTATTGAGGCCCAGATTAACCTGGGCTTAGTATAAGTTTTAATACCTGCAAGAGTGTTATTCAGACTGCATATCTACACCTAGACCCGTTGCCTGCATCTACAGAAGCTCCACCTAGTCCTCACAGTCGCAGCAGCAGCAACACATCGCATGGAGATAAAAATGGCAAGAATGGACACAAACCCACAGCAGGTGAAACGCAGCATATTTGGCAAATTTGCCTCAAGATGCTTTTGGGTATAAAAACTCAACAGAAAGCATTACTGGGGGGGAATCACTGTTGCTCCTTCACCTTAAAGATGAGCTACATTTAGTTTTCCTTTATTTTTTTTCTATTTCTCAGAAGAAAACAGTGAGGAGGTGCACGTGGGTAAAATCTGCTTCAGTCCCTCTGAGGTGCTTGGACACGGCTCTGCAGGAACATTTGTCTTCAGGTACGATATGTTTGTAAGCAGAAAACTGTATCAGTGGATTTTCATGATTTTAAGCAAAAGAGAAAACTTGTATCATATTTTTGTCAAGAATTCTTAAGCATCTAAAACGTAGCACGCTGTTTTCAGTGCCCATCACAAACAGCACTAATTCTCTGTATGTTTTCCTCATGATTACGATATTAATCATTATCCTTAATAAGGATGAGGACGACACCTCCTCTGCACCCAAAATGATGAGTTTTTACACTTCAGTGTATGTCAATAAAGACATGGTTTGATGACCATTAGGATAGTTTTCTTATTTTATTTTTCTGAGGGTAGCTGCTTAGGCAGAGACAATCCTCACTAACCTGCATGCATCAATACAGAAACGCTCCAATCAGGAAACAAAGGTTTCAAGGGTTACTCCTGGTAGGCTGTGAACGGGTAAAGAGTTAAAAACTAGAGAGGGAAGAAATGGATGTTTATCTGATTGTGTTTTTTGACTTTACTAAGGTCTATACTATAGCTAGTGGTGTGACTGGATGTGAATAGGAACTCATTCAAAGCTAAGGTGACCACAGGTTGAAAAACTTGACTCATGTCTTTGAAAATATTACAAGCACCAAAATATAGAGCACACAGATGTTAGTATTTCGTACTCCTACTCTCTATAACAGCAAAACATCGAAATCTTTTTGAACAACACACATGCACATAATCATGTTATGGGGATTTTAGGGGTAAATTTGACGACCGCCTCGTTGCCGTGAAGCGAATTCTGCCAGAGTGTTTCGAGGTGGCAGAGCGAGAGGTGCAGCTCCTGCGAGAGTCCGACACGCACCCCAACGTCATCCGATACTTCTGCACAGAGCGAGACCACCTCTTCACCTACATCGCCATCGAGTTGTGCACCGCAACTCTGCAACAGGTTGGCGCTACAGTGGACTGTCACTGAGATCTCCGCTTTGACTGTTAATTGAATTATCTCTAAGACATTTGTTTTGTCTGTATTCACTGCAGTATGTGGAAGATCCGTCCTCCTTTCCTGAGCTGAGTCCTATAACTCTGCTGGAACAGACCATGTGTGGCCTCTCACATCTCCACTCACTCAATATAGGTCTGAGACACACACACACACACACACACACACACACACACACACACACACACACGTATATTTACATACACTATTACTTACCTTTCCTCCATCCTTTATCCGTCTAGTCCATCGTGACCTGAAGCCTAGAAACATCCTGCTTTCTGGGCCGAGCGCACTGGGTCAGGTCCGAGCTCTCATCTCGGATTTTGGGCTCTGTAAGAAGATTCCCGACGGTCGGAGCAGCTTCTCTTTGCGTTCTGGAATACCAGGAACTGAAGGGTGGATAGCTCCTGAAGTGCTGCGAGACAACCCTGAAAATAAACCGGTAGGCTGCAAACATCTTTATAAAAACTGCTAAACTCTTCTCAATAATAAGCCAGGTTGGTCTTTAGAGTGAGAAGTACTTCATTGGCCTGTTGGTAAAGGTGTTTCTCGTCTCATCTTTCCAGACAGCAGCCGTGGACGTGTTTTCAGCAGGCTGTGTGTTTTACTACGTAATCAGCAGGGGGCAGCACCCCTTTGGCGATGCACTGAGAAGACAGGTCAACATCCTGTCAGGAGAGTATTCGCTCTCACACTTTATGGAGGATTTACATGGTGAGTGTCTTTCACTCGTGCCTCTCTCCTTAGTAGGTCCTATGATGTGAAAATGGAAAACTGTCCATGCTTTCATACGTGAGCACCGTTTAGCCACCAGACTTTGAACCGGTTCATCAGTTCAAAGATGCTTTTGGCTGCAGTTTTTCCAGTTACCTGCGTGAAATTGATGCTTTGATTGGCCTCTTTTGTAAACTGTGCTCAGATCACATCACATGTTACTAACTGGAAAACATTTATATTTGCTGGTCTTATTAGATGATGTCATCGCACAGGATCTGATAGAGCAGATGATCAGTGCTGAGGTGGAGTCACGCCCCTCCACCGCCTGCGTGCTCAAACATCCGTTCTTCTGGAGCCCCGAGAAGCAGCTGCTATTTTTCCAGGTGTGTTGCCTCGGTTGCTCTGTAGTCACTCGTTTATAGCTGCATGTAGACATTGAAATCTAATAATAAAATGATTACTTTTATTATTTCTACTTTAAACGTTCTACTTTATTGATATTGAGATTTAGAGATGGGCTATGAAAAGATGTTGTGGTGAATTTATTTTTGTTTGCTTTGTGTTTGCAGATTCTGTGAGCAGTGTTATTTATTTATTATTTTTATGTCTATGTTTGTTTAAAGGATGTGAGTGACCGCATAGAGAAGGAGCCTGCAGACAGTCCAATTGTAGTCAGATTAGAAACTGCAGGAAGATTAGTCGTCCGAACCAACTGGAGGATGCACATCTCCGTGCCTCTGCAGACAGGTTTGCACACACAGACACAACCTCGTAGCTCTACATGCATGCTTAACATCTGTGCAGGACAATAAACCTGTAATGTTTTGTTTTTGTTTTTTTTCTTTTTTCTCCCCCCTCCTCCTCCATGGGCGCCCCAGACTTGAGGCGGTTCAGGACCTATAAAGGAAACTCGGTGAGAGACCTGCTGAGAGCCATGAGGAATAAGGTCAGCCAGCATTACAATCATTAGATTCATGCAGAATTATCTTCAACTTTTTATGTTTTTGACTTTTTTTGTTTTGTTTTTTGCATTTACATTACAGAAGCATCACTACCACGAGCTCCCACCAGAGGTGCAGGAGACTCTTGGTGAGCTGCCCGAAGGCTTCGTCGGGTACTTCACATCACGGTTTCCACGGTTACTGATGCACACACACGCTGCGCTGCAAATCTGTGCCCATGAAAGACTGTTTCACCCTTACTACCTACCCCCCAATGCCAAATAGCTTTCACAAGGCTATGCACTCCACATTTCATGTGCAGGGCCAAGTAAAAGAAATCCCTGACTGTACCCTGTTATTGCTTTTGTAAAGCCTGTGCTGTTCTTCAGGGGAAGTTGCAGCTGCTCTGAAAATATTTTTATAGAACTTGGTTGTTTTATAGATTAATTTTATTGTATTTTTTATTTCTTCCCTACTTAAAGAATGTATATATTTGTATTAATAATAGGATATGTTTTTAAACTAGATCTCAGTCAAATTACTTTTTTTTTTTTTTTTTTTTTTTTTTTTTTTTTTTTTTTTTTTTTTAAAAAGAGAATTGACTGGTCATAAGGTGCTGTGTTTATTTGTGTAGAAAATAACCTGCCCTTGTGCTACACAATGTACTTGCTCAAGTTAAAATCAAAGGTGAAAACACAGTGATGGCCGCTTTTATTGAACTGAAACCAAATGAAGTAAAATTATGATAAGTTATATTAACTACTGAAAATAGCCTCTCTGACAGTGGGGATAGTTTTACAGGTTGACAGAATCATGTAGACTGATGCATAATAACTCTGACATGATTAAAGAGTGTGCTGAAGAACTGCAGCAGATCTTGTCTTCATGTTGTCAGCGTAGAGGATAATAACTGGGTGTGCAAACGTTGTTGAAGCTGTAGGTAAAGCACACACCGCAGATACTGAGGTACACAGTTACACAAGGCTACACACTAATGTTCGTGCTGTGCTTTCTTTAACTGTTCTGGAGACAGTGCCGTACCTGCATAAGTGAAGGTAGTTATACAGCTCCACCCAGGCATGTTGCCCACTAAAGAGAATACAGTGAATATCACAGTCAGACATCACTGACACACTTCATACGTGGGTAAAGCTGTGAAAACTTGGAAGTTTATTTCTGGTAGAAGACTTGAGGCCACACATCTCGCATGCCCATCCCAGCAGGAGAAGAGGGGAGGCCCCAGATTGGGTGCTCAAGGCCAAAGGGTGAGAGTCCCAGCAGACCCGAAGCAACGGGCAGTTGACCGTGGTAGAGGCTGGCTAGCCTGGTACGAGTCAAAAACTGGTGCCCAAGAACCACCCAGCAGCCTCCCGATAAGAGGGAGGTCCAAGCCGCCTCCAGGGCACGGGCCAACAACCACACCAGAACGCACGCGCGCGCGCGCACACACACACGCACATATGTGCACAAAACACTCCGACCATTCGCTCATTCACTCACACCCACCCACTAATGACACACAGAGAGACATAAAGACACTTGCACACACATTGACCCCTGGTTTTATGCCAGGTACACCCATTTTTGTCTTCACGTTGAAGAAAAATTAATTTGTTCAAATCTAAGTTATTAAATCCTAACAGGAGCACTTGCAGCATTAAACTGTATACAGCACAGAGTGAGACATGGTGGAAAGCAAGACTTAAAGATGAAGAAGGTAAAGATTTTTTTTTTTTTTACACTTTGTTGAATAAGCAAAGACTCATTTCAGACATTTCCTTTTCTGATGTCAATTGTTTATCCTGGTGAGAAAATGTCATTCCTGTGCAGATGAATGTGCCAGAGAGGTACTTACCATTTGAAAATGTCAGTGGGTATAAAAAAAAAAAAAAAAAGACAACGGCAAAAAAAAACTACTAAACTGACTTTGCTTCATTTTTATGTATTATTTTTTATTATTTATTCAGAGTTACACAGTAAAAACAGAATCATTGAATCACAGTAAAAATGCTGCATTGCCTATTTTACTCCAGCAGAGGGAGACATGTGCCAAGCCCAGCGCTGATCATGTAAATGACTTTTCTTGGTAAAGGCTAGAAGTAAAGAGGAAGTCGCAGGCTTCTAAATTGCTGTCATACATTAAACAGAATTGTGATTGTAGGGCGATCGTGGCTCAAGAGTTGGGTGTTCGTCTTGTAATCGGCCGGTTGCCGGTTCGAGCCCCGGCTCGGACAGTCTCGGTCGTTGTGTCCTTGGGCAAGACACTTCACCTACCCCCTACTGGTGATGGCCAGAGGGGCCGATGGCGCGATATGGCAGCCTCGCCTCTGTCGCTTGCCTTCACCAGTGGTATTGTAAAGCGCTTTGAGGGGTCCCGAAAAGCGCTATATAAATGCAATCCATTATTATTATTATTATTATTAAAGTTATTAAGTAACAGATTAAAGCTGTGTACTTGTGTATATGCGGTCACCGTCCAAACATGTAAAACTGTTCTCTTGCGTTCGCTTTGGCCTGATTAACAATCTGCCCTCAAAAACACATCCCGTAGAGCAGATAAGATGTCAGACATCAGTTAATTCCACTGTCAGTGTGAACTTAAACAGAAGTGGTTTAATGATCTGAAAGCCTGGGGTGCAGCTATCTGTCATGACCAAATCATCAGCTAATGAACCACTCGTTCATACTTTATGCTCGTTTATCTCTGATTCAGTCGTTTGGTGTGTGTGTGTGTGTGTGTGGGTGTGGAGAAAAACAGAGGGAGTACCCGGCTCATTATTAAATATCAGAGTTCAGCTGTAGGTCCAATCAAAACAGCCTTAGGGAAACATCAGCTTAACCAAAGTCATGAGACCGAATTCACTGCGCTGCACACATGCAGCTGTATACACACTCGAACCCACAGTCACACACACTCGCACACAGATAACAGATAAATGTGCGTGATGGCTCTCAGGCCTGTGGATATTCGGGTAGGCAACAATTACGTTATGTTACAGAAAATTGCTGTAACAACAAACAGAAGTCCTCTTTTGATTTCTGTGAGGTGGTTTGTGGCTAAAAATGGTGTTTCTACATTATTCTTTATTTACTTTGGTTGCTAGAGGCAAAATAATAAAAATGGCTACAATCACCTTTTATCCATTGCATTAAAAAGCTTTGCATTATTTCCTGCCATTTTGTGTTTATTTTGGTTTGTTTTTGGCAGAGAAGTGAGTCGTTATTAGCAAGCTGCACATAAAGACTGGATGGCTGCAGTGCACCCATATAAATACCCATCTTAATTAGTGCTAACTATCATATAGATAATATGCAAGTATATAGAATATTCACTGTCCAAAACTGAATTAGGCACCTTACTAATACCTCTCTAATGCTTAACAGTGTGACATTATTATAATGTGCTACCCCAATTTTATATTTTCACTTTGAAATAAACTCCTCCTTTGGTTGAATTGAATTCAACTATAAGAATATCCTGCACAGGCCTGCTGGTGTTGACTATGGTGTAGAATTTAGCATTGATACTCTCTCTCACACTCACACACACACAGGCTACACATCAGACACAAACGTTGAAATGCAGTGCGAGGACGAAATGTCCTGTGCCTCTCAGCTTCTATAAACGAATGCTTCCTTATGTTTCAGAGACCACTGGGACATATTTTTCTGCTCCCTGCTTTTTCCTCTCATCTCCTTTGTACGACACCGCAGGAGGCTGGTTGGGTTTTCTGTGATCTGTGTGTGTGTGTGTGAGTTTGTGTGAGTTTGTGCTGTGGGGTGAAGAGGGGCAGGCGATCGAAACAGCCTGAGCGATGTCGTTCTGAGTCTCTCCATTTTGGGATCAGGACAGGAAGTGGGCTCAACAGAGGAAACATGACCTCCTCCCGCTTCTCCTCTCTCCCTCCCTCTATCCTCTTACTTTTCCCTGTATTCCCTCTTCCTCCCTTTGTCCCCCCCCTCCCCCCTTAGTCTGCGCCTACCCATTCACAAGGTCACTCCAGTGTTCTTTTGGAGCCGGGAGCTCTCGTATGGCTGTCACATTCATTTCTGCGGCGTGCCTGAGCGGACCTTAAATTACACTCTGCTTACTTCCTGTGTAAATAAATCTATGTTAACCAGTGATTTCTAAAACAACACTAAAACTCTGGTCTAGTTGTTTCTGGGCTCCCTCCCTCTCTCCTGAGACTTGGAGTCTGTTATGCAGCAGAGCTCCTCTGATTAAAAGCCAAAGCAAAGGTCAGACTCTGCTGGGTAACAGAGATATTGCCCGACTTCAGCTTTACTCTCATGCCCAGTGGTCTGATAGCTCTGGCTGATGAGTTTCATGTTACATTATGTGGGATGAGGGCCTACGGTTAGCCTAGGTTGTAGATCAGTGTGACATTGCTTATCAGGAGCTTCAACTCTCTGGCTTCGCAAGAGAGCTTCTCGTGTTCATAAATACTGATTAAACGGCCCCAGGACATTAGAAAAACATATTTGAATTTATTTCCCCCCGCGTTTCTCCTTCGGAGCTCAAAAACATTTCTTAAAAATCCTCACATCTATCTGCCCCCCCACCCCTCCTCCCTCAACTCCTCTCCACTAATCTTTCTACCACTCTTCACTTTCCAGCTCAGAGGGTCTCGACCTCTTGCTTTACCGCATACACACTCAAGCACACAAAAGACGGCCACACTGAGAAAATAAAGAAACAGCGTGTCAGCAAACGGCAGTGTATTTCACCACAGAGCACAGAGCCAAGGCACTGGAAAACAAAAAAACAAAGGCAGAAGACCTCCCTCTTTTCATCCCCCCCCACCAACCCTCCCGACCTTCATCCTGTTCGCCTTTCAGCGTCTGCATCTGTTTGTTTGTTTCATTGCCTTTTTCTTCCCCAGGCGTTTTCCTTTCTGCTCATTTTCTCTCGGACACATCCAGTGCAATGACGACAATTACAAAATTAAACAAAACAACAACAAAAAAAAAAAGTTAAGCGTGAGAGGAAAACAAGGTAGGTTAGCTAACAACACCAACAGAGCAGTTATAGTTACAGTGATACCGTTAGACAGAGTGCCGCTTGTATTTTACGATGTGCACACAGTATCAGTCACATACTTACAGTAATTAATGTACAGGATTTATCCACACAAACACAGTTTTAATACAGTATCAGAACGAGGCGAGAGTGGGAACGTTCCCGGTTTGACTCCTTTGCCTTCGAGGCAATGCAGACTTATTACTCGGGGTGGGAAGAGCAGCCCGGCTGTGTCCGACTGCTGCATACCGAAATGCAAATCAGGGGTTTTCACTTAACCTCACTTGATTGGAGGGAAAAAAGTAGTTTTTAAAAATGTACAAAGTATGAGGGATGCTCCTGTGAGCAGTTAACCACCATCAGAAATCAGTGCATAACGTTTGTTAAAACTGCAGATAAGCTACGTAACAGGACAGATTGTGACTGGTTGCATTCATAGTTAACCTGCTGGTTACTTGACTTATAATTTCACCTTTATACCTACATTACATGTCTGACACTGGAAAAACTTGCACTGAACGAAATATTTCTGCAGTTATCAGATTAACCCAATGCAGAAAAAAAATCCAGTCATTACATTCAAATCAATCAAATCAAGACATCTTGATGGACTGGGTAATATAAACTCTCTTGTGGCTTTTTCGGTTTTCGCTGTGCACCTCCTGCTGAACAAATATCTGACATTTCAGCTGCTAAATAGTCCACTATGTTCACAGGCTGGCTGCTATTTTTGTCCGGCTGCAGTTTAGCGTTCGGAAAGAAGTGTAGTGTGGTTGGTTTTTAGGACTTTTTTGGGATGGAAACAAGGCCATGAGTGGTGAGAGTGAACCAAACAAGTAACGTTGGAGACTCTAAAACCAAAACAATGAGCTCAAGGACACTATGAAACTTCATATAAAGCTGGAGGGAACTTTAGAGGAGCACGGCGATACACATATTTGTATATATATGCATAGAAATTGTCTGAAGGTCAACAGGCACCAAAAATGCTCTGGTTTCCATTTGCAGTCAAGAACGTCTGACAGATGAACAAGAGGAACACATTTGACGATGTGCAATTTGGAAAAAAACATCTGCCATCACCTGATTTTTAAAAAACCCCCCAAAAAAACTGCATTCATAAACAATCGGCAATCAATGGAACAGGAAGTCTTAGATCAGACTTACGCTGGACACAGCCGAGGGTTTTCAGATGATGACCAATGATCTGTGAATTTGTTACCTTGAGCCGTTCTTTCCCTTTCATATACGCAGCATTGACCAAAGCTTTTTGAAAATATTGGAACATCTTTAGTGAAATTGTTTTGATTGCAAAATTTAAGTATGTTGTATTTTTAAAAATTAAAATCCGAGTTTTTTTTTTCTTGTTTTCAATGCAGCAGACATTTAAATAAATGATCTCTAGCCGTCGCTTATCACTGAACTTGTATTTCTGACAGTAATCAAATATTTGGATTTGAAGGCAGCACTTCTTTCTGGCAGCTTCCTGTTTTCCTTACACGGCCAACTATTTTGGTCAGGATACTTTCTAGGAACTCATTAGGAAATCACAGACTAGCCAGTCACCAGAACGTGTTTAAACTCGCTTCCCTGTGATGATTTTTTTAAAAAAAAGTCTGGCTTGTGTAAGTCACTTGTCATTGTCTCAGTGTTTTTGCTAGGAAGGCTTCCCACCCCGACTGCTACAAGTCCAAAATGGCTACAAGAAACACGGGGATAAGGTCATCTGCAGTTCAATCTCTTCATTTTCTGCTGTTCCCGGCACGTTTACAGGACAAAGGGAACAGGAACAAGCAGTGTAACCAGAAGCCAAAGCTTTTTTGTAGATTTTTTAAAATACTTTTTACTATATTTCTTTTTATACTGCCTCAGGTCAAGTCTAGGCTATTGTGGTGCATCTACTGGGATGCTATGGAAATCACAGAAGGGAGAGAAAAGCTCGGGAAAGGTGTATGGATTCATACGAAACCAGGAGCTGCGTGCACTTGTCAGAGCTTAGATGAGACTCTAATTTGACCGTCTACTTCTGAGGAGAAGAACAATGTGTCTATTGTGCCGAGAAGGAGTGGGATTAGAAGAATAAGACTTGTTATCTGCAGCTGTTGATCTCTCGAACAATGGCAGGAACAAGAGAATTAACACAAGACGAGGAAAGAAAAGACGGGGCAGGAGAGGACGAGCGGTGTAGCGCAGCTCAGTCTCACTCCTCTGCTGAAGTTCATTGACAGGAACACTTGTGCAACCTTTTCACATAACACAGCATATGACCAGTATGGACCCCAAACCCCCTTCCCTCTGTCAGGTGTACTATTTTTCAGCTCCAAACCTCATGTTTTTCCTCCTCGTTTTCTTTCTTTGCGCTTCTTTCCCCTCCCGCGGCGTCTTCACACAGCTCGAGCTACATTTCAACAGGCAGCAGTCTGACTGGGTTTAGTGACATGTTGTCATGAGTCTTATATACAGAAGAGAAAAACAACGTTCAGTGCTCATGTCATGTAGTTGGTGCTTTCCTCTACATTTTTTACACATCTTGGAACCTGTGCAAGGAGAAGCCCACTGTCTTTTTTCTTTTCTTTTTCTTTTTTTTTACAGCATTCACACATTTATACAGGTTAAACATAGAGATTCCACAGGGGCCAAAACGTCCAGAGTTGCTTCAGGGCTCCACAGGTTCAGAGGTCACTAAGATCCACTCTGCGTGGGTCAAGTGATGGTTCCACAGGTCAGTGTTGCTTCAGATCAAAGGAGACCTTCTCAGAAGTCCTCCAGGCCTGGATTCACGGCTGGTTTCACAGTTAACAGTCAGAGAGGCCATCGTCTATGACGTGAAGGTCACTGCAGCATTATATCTTTGAGGTTTTCCTGCAGGATGGTGTCCTTCACGGCGTGGAAGACAAAGCGGATGTTTTCTGTGTCTACTGCAGTGGTGAAGTGATGGAAAAGCGGTTTCCCTCGGTTTCTCCTCTTACGACTAAACAACTGCACCAGGAACGCCTGGAAGAAGCAGAGGAGGAAGAGTCTTTATGTGCGTGTGTTCACATGTACTATACTGACGTAAATACAAGATCAGACCGACTTTTATGACATAGCAGGAGGATTGGACTTTTTGGCGGTAAGATATTTTTGTTGTGGAACTATTGTCACATACGTAGTGTTAGAGGGATGGATGTTCATGTTACACATGGCCTAAGCTTCAGATAATGAGGTCAATGTACAGTGGAGAAAAAACACTATTTGATCCCCTGCTTAATTTATACATTTATTCACTTACAAAGATGTGAAGAGTCTCTAATTTTTATGGTAGTTTAATTTTAATAGAGAGATATTGCCCCAACAACAAAAAACACACACCCATTACATAAAAGTTATAAATTGATTTGCATGTCTCCCACAGATTGACTATGTTCCACTGTGGGACACAGATTACAATCAATAAATCAATCAGTCAGTTACAGATACTCCTGATATCAGCTTGTCCACTAGACACCGGTCCAGAGAATCAATTTCTCCCATTCCAACCTCTCCACCACCATGAGCCAACTGCTGAAGGACATCAGGGACAAAATTGCAGACATGCACAACTGTTGTAGTGATTGTAAAAGATCAGTCACCCTCGCGATCGGGAGCTCCATGCAAGATCTGGCCTCACAGGGTGAGGTTGAGCATGAGAAAGGTGGTGGATTGGGATAAATTGCTGTGGTCAAACTGAGCTCTTCGGCATCAACTTGACCCGCTGTGTTTGGAGGAGGAGAAATGTTGAGTATGACCCAAAGAACACCACCCTCACAGTCAAGCACGGAGGTGGAAACATTATGCTTTTGTTTTCTGGGGCCACGTACTGCAACAGCCGGAACACTGAAGATGAGTCACGGATGGGCCATCCAGCATGACAATACCCCAAAACATACTGCCAGTGCAACAAAGGAGTGGCTAAAGAAGAAGCACAATCAGATCACGAGTGGCCTCGCCAGCCTCCAGACGCCAAACAGACGAAAATCTGTGGCTGGAGCTAAAGCTTCGAGTTGCCAAGTGGCAGCCAAGAAACCTAATTTATAGACACTTCTGGGAGTTTCTGTAAAGTTGAGTGAGAATCCCTTCAAACCTGTTGACCAGCTACAAGAAACATCTTACCATCTTGCAAAAAAGGGTTTCTCCATCAAGTACTAAGTGATGTTTTGCTGGCAGCTCAAATGCTTATTCCACTCAATGACATGCAAATCAATTTCAAACTTTTATGTAATGTGTTTTTTTCTGGATTTCTGGTTGATGCACTGTCTCTGTCTATTAATATGAAACTTTCATAAAGACGAGACACTGTTCATTTCTCTGTGAGTGAGCAAACTTATAAATTCAGCAGAAGATCAAGTGATTATTTCTCCCACTGTATGTGCAAGCACTGCTCTAAACACTGTTTAAATATTTCTACTCTTGATGCTGTAACGACAGCAGATATCCTTAATATGGTCAACTAAGGCTCTGGCTGCAAGCACGGAAGCCCCACCCACCTGCCGTTTAAACCTTCTGTTTGCACAGGAGAACCAATCTGAAGAAAGGAGCTAAGAAAGCTTGCTTCAAACAGTGGATGAACTGAGGGGCCTGATCAGAACAGTGCAAGATAAATAAATCATGCAAAATTAATCCAGTAGAGTCCAAGAATAAAAATCTAGAGCTACAGGGAGCATAATAAGTCTTTTCCAGAAGGTTTCTCAGTAACCAGATAGCATGGAGGTGGAAGCCCTGAAAACAGCTCTCAGTGCTAAGCAAATGTGTTTCAGTGACTCCTTTTCATCCTTCATGAAAGGAAAGGAGCTAATGCTGCTGCTCAGTTTGAAGCGATGCTCTATCTGACGGTTAAAAACAAAACAGTGATCAACACGGCTTACAGGCTGTGAGAAAAATACTGGTGTATTTCCTCTTTTATAACTAGTTAAAATGCTCACATGTTTTAAACCCTTAAAAATATGCTGAAAACTACTAATCTTATGCTTCTGCGCTAAAATCTGCTCGTCACAAAGCCGGCGTCTACAGGAGAAAGGAGCGAGGAGAAAGAGCGAGTCAGCTAAAAATTGTAAAGGTCAGCGGTTCAATACCTGACTGCATTAATGTGCATTTTGAACCCCGAGTATGGATATTAGGTTTAAAGGCATACATGGGATGGATGAGATTTGTAGTAAGAAACCAGTACCAGTACTTAAAAACATTTAGAAAGCTGCACTGTAACACACAGGTTGCAGAGAAACCCAGGTAGTATTAGTAATGCGCTCGTTTTGAGTGTTGCTCTATAATCCAGCTTTTAGGATTATCATTAATTATCTTGACTTCAGTCACGGATGCTAAAAGCCTTATTAAAGAAGCAACCTGGATTATCTCTGCAGAAACGAGAGAAAATATGAGTTGGCAGAAAAACAAGCCTTTAATTAGCAGTATTAATGTTAACTGTATTTCTTTTTTAAAATAAAGCCTTGGTAATAAACTGATGTCTTTATAAATGCTCCTTTACATCTTTCATTGTTGCCCATAACAACCTACGTGTGTGATGACAGAAATTTCGGTCCTTATTAGCTTACATGGTAAACAGATAGAGCCTTTCTACTCTACTGAGCACTCAAAGCTCTTTATACAACTTGCCTCAGTTACCCATTCTCTCCCATTTATGCAAACCCTTCCTTATGTAAGTTCTTTTTATCTAACATTTACACAACTGGGATTACTATCTTGTCCGAGGATATTTGGCATGCAGACTTCCGATTAGCAGATGACCTGCTACAGCGACCCATGTATGGGCAGCTTCTTCTGGAATGCATGAAAGTTACCACTGTTGCAAAGCTGCGTTGAGAAAGATAATGGAGCACTTTAGGAAGACGCTCAAAATCTGCAACTGCATTCAGAGTTTTGTGAAACCTCGGGTTACCTGTACGTCCTCTAGCCTGCGAGGGTCTCCTCTGAACTCAGGAAAGTTCTTGCGAATGTCGGCCGTGCGAATCTTTTCCACCAGCAAGTCCGTCTTGTTGAGGAAGAGGATGATGGACACGTTCAGGAAGAGCTTGTTGTTGACGATGGTCTCGAA
Source organism: Rhamphochromis sp. 'chilingali' (assembly GCF_963969265.1). Taxonomy (NCBI): domain Eukaryota; kingdom Metazoa; phylum Chordata; class Actinopteri; order Cichliformes; family Cichlidae; genus Rhamphochromis; species Rhamphochromis sp. 'chilingali'. The sequence continues at coordinate 30,125,523 of NC_137948.1, forward strand.
GATGTTCATACTCTCGACCAGACGGTTTGTCCTGCGGTCCTCCATCAAGACCTGGAATCACATTGGCTCAACATTATTCTTTGTCTAGTTTTATTTTTTTCAGGTCTTATCTGCATGCCAATTAAGGGTTCAGTCGTCATCATATGACCGCTGACTTGAACTCGAGCCACGACTGTGGGAACAATGAAGTTTCCTCAGCGCACCACAAAGAGAGCTTTGTGTTTACCGCAAATGTTGTGTGTCTCTCTGATGTTTCTTGTGCATTTCGCAATCCCAATAGTCAAGAGACTCGTCTGCCAAACGCTCCGACTGCATCAGCATTTCATAATTAGGCTGATAACGTGTTTTTTTTTTTTGTGTGTGCACGTACCTGGTCGTACTCCGACGACGAGGCCATGAAGAGTATCGAGGTTATCCCGTCGAAGCACTGAAACCACTTCTGCCTCTGGGACCGCTGCCCTCCAACATCCACCATCTTAAAGGGAATCTTTTTGATGACAAAGTCGTGCTCGACAATCCCTTTAGTCGCCTTCCTTGCAAACAAAATGTCTTGCTTGCTGGGAATGTAGCTCTGAAAAAGGATATGAGAACATTGTCTTGCAAAGTAAAAAGTACAGAGTGTGCTTCAGATTAAACCAGTCACTATGACTCACCAGTTGTCCAATACGATCCAAGTTATCCAAGAAGTATTTGACCGACTCACTCTGCAGACGAGAAGGAAAGAATCCATTACAGCCGCGACACAGACCTGAGTCATCTTATACGCATTAAGCAAACTTAAAAGACTCAAAATAATCAAATTATGGCTCTTGATCACATTATCGGAACGATTTCATTTCTTGTATTTCTTCCTTCTTTAATTCTCATTTCCATGGAAGCTGTCGTATTGTGGTTATTAATTTAACAAGACATCAATCGTTGCAACAAAGGACAGAAACCATGTGAACGACCACAATCATATTAGTCCCATCACATCTGTGCAGCTCGCAGCTTGATCACATCTAGTTATCGTGTCACACAGAACCTGCCACGAGTCCACAGCTCTTCAAAGCTCAAGATGACATTCAAGCTGCACTGATCCACATTTTCCAATCAACAAAGGATCAAACAGTGACTTTTGATATGAAAAATCGCGGTTACAAACCCGCAGAGAATATAAACCCGAGGTGTGGCTCACCACAGGTTTTGGCTTCTTTCGGCTCATTGTGCTGGTGTGACAGCCCCGTGTTGTGATCTAAAGATCAGCCGTTAGAGAGAAAAACTGTTTTCTATAGAGGCCCACAATCACACCCCCACAGTTTTAACGCTGTTCTGACATCGCGTTTATCGAGTTTGTGGCAGAAACGACTCGGATTTGCCCTGATGATCATTTTAGAGTAAACATTAGCATGCCAGATACATTTAACTAGACATATGTGAACGTGGGAAACAATAAGGTTGTAGTTATATTCCCATCATGACTTATCTGTGCATGCTTCACATCGTGACCCCTATGCAAATATGCGTTTTAAATATCTCTTTGTTTTCGACTTCGTCTCTGTAAAGCACTCTGAACGACCTTGTTTCTGAACACAGCTGTTTGATTTGACTGCACCAATTTTCCAGCTGGAGCAGAGAGCTATTTTCACATTTAATAAACTTACAGTGAATAATCTGCCTTACGGCAAACAGCAGCCAGACAAAGTTAAACACAGAGATATTTCACTTTGCGTTTCAGGACACAATAAAAATAATCTGCTCCCTACCAGCTCTTAAAATTCAACAACATCCTGATAGATAGTTACACTTTGTTACTATATATTCATTAAAAAAGTGTGTGTGAAAAGCCAAGTACATCCTTACTCCTTATAATGGTAATTAGCAACCAGGTGCACTTGATTAACTGATCATCAGCAAGTGTAAACACAGCAATTAGGTGTTTGTTAGCACAACGCCAAGGAGGAAAGCCTTTACCGATGATCTTAAAGAAGTTAATTGTTTCAATGTGGGAAGGACTATAAAGCCATTCTAGAGTAACTTTAATCCCATCACTCTGCAGGGAGAAAGATTATTGACAAATGGAAAACAGTCAAGACAGATGCCAATCTTTGCAGGGGTGGAAGGTCCAAAAAACTGAAAAGCCACATCTCAGGCTCTGGAGGCCTCAGTTAGCATGTTAAATGTTAAATTTCATGACAGTACAATCAGAAAAACACTGAACAGGCATGGCTTGTTTGGAATGGCTGCAAGGAGAAAGACACTCTGAAAAGATCATGGCAGCGCAGCTTTGCAAAACTGCATCTGAAGAACTCAGAGATCTGGAACGCTGTTCTTTAGACAGATGACAACAAGGCAGATGATGTTTAGAAATAATGCACAATGCCACTAAAGACAGTATATCAACGCAAACGCCTCACGACAGCTGTCAGCACGGTGATGGAGGGGTGATGATTTGGGCTTGTTTTGCAGCCACATAACCTGGGCACTCACCTAGTCCCTGAGTGTATCATGACCTCCTCTGTGTACCAAAGTATTCTAGAGTCTAATGTGGGGCCATCTGTCTGACAAGATAAAGCTTTGTCTAAATTGGTTCATGCAATATGTCAATGAGCCCAAGCACAGCAGCAAATCAGAGGAGCTGGAAAAGAAAAGAATGAAGGTGCTGCAACGGACAAGTCAAAGTCCAGCCCTGTCTGAGGCTGTATTTACATCATTTTAAGACTTGTGCTGGCTATGGTACACAGATGGTGTCCTTTCTTTTTACCATGACTGTATACAGACCAGAAATACTCACACAAATGAGAGATTATAACAGACAACACACTGCACAAAAGGTAGGCTGTGGCGTCACAAGGCGACCCTGTGATGAATAAATCTGGTCGCACGTGGGCACGTATCAAAACACAACCCGACTTCCACACACAGCCGATTTACACGGAGAAGGGAAATGAAACCGAGGATAAGAAAATGTGATGAACGTGACTTAATTCACAGGAATAAGGAAACACAATAAGATGACTCATGCGTCACGCTGTACAGTTTCACCATGTTCCAGTCTATAGAAAGAACATGATTCGAATCATTTCATATCCTCTGCAAACATCCACCGAATCAGTCATCAGGGAAGTACCTAAAAATTACCACAGTGTCTGCGCTGAACACACAAAACTTAATTTGGTGGAATATCCCAGTGTGCTATCAACTCTTTCACTTTAGATCACACAAGATTATCCAAGATCTTCGCCGACTCTTTCTGAATGCATATAGCACAGCTGAAGTTTTTGGATGTAGCTTTCCTGATACTTCAGACAGCGGTTGGTTCCTTTCATGTTTGCTAGCTTCGAAACTCAATTAGACAACTGTTGAAACTTGAGATGTGTAGTCCATTACTATGAGCACCATGTGTGCTTTTTTGTCACTGCTCCACCATCCACTGTTGTATAGTAATGTGGTTTAAGCGCACACCGATCTTCACTGCAATGGATCGCACAGCTCACTCAGGTTTTAAGAGGCTGCTAATTGATTTTCATGCTGCTTGGAAATGAATGGAGACCAGCGGGTGCCTGCAGCAGAGGAAAAAGGTTTATTTGGTTTCTCTACAGCACGGGAGCTTGATCTTCAGAGTGTCGTGCTATTCTCATGTGCTGTAAATGGGCTGAAAGCAAGCAGGAATAATAGGTATATGCATTTCAAACTGGAATCAGGCTGATTCCCAACAAAAGTTTAAAAATGAACCTTTCTCTTCCTCCCTCAGGAAACAGCTGTGCGTGTGAAAACAGGAGAGGAGAGGGGGAGGGAGGGATTAGCGAGTCAGACAGAACTCAAAGTTTCAAAGTCAGTTTAGCACTTGCATCACACGCACACACTACAATATAACATTATTCCTCTGTAATGCCGTGCTGACAGCAGCTTTTTCCAGATGTTTCGGTTTCTTTCAAACTGATCAACGAGCAACAGTTACAAAAAAACTCCAAAAAACAACTCTTACTCTTCATGTTGGCCCTGACATGCCCCATAACAACCAGGAAACGTGACCTCTGAGTGGGTGAGATGTGAACCGGTGACCCCGCTGCTGACCTACGGTGTCATTGGCAATAGGAAACACAAAGCCGGGGGGCTCTGATTGGTTCAGCCGGACACGAACGGCAGGGGAGGCTGGTTGGAGGGAAAAGCAGGGAGAGGGGAATTCCCAGAGATGAAGGGATACGCAGACACACCAGACAGACACAGACACGCACGTGAGTGTGCGCCCGCAGACGCAATGACACGCACGCACGCACACGCGCTCAAGCACAGATCGTTTCCACGGGCGCTTCAACTGCCATCAGCACAAATGAAACAGTCCGATCATTCATGCGGTCGAAGCTTCAGACTGAATTTATTTTATTAGATCAAGGATGGATTTTAGTGCCTGGTAATGAATAAAATATAGCTCTGGGCGTGCATGTGGGCGTGAGCACGTATGTGTGCGAGCGTGCATGTATGTGAGCCCGTGTGTGAGTGTGCATTTGTGTGTGTGTTGAGTAAGGCAGGAGGAATGTCTCCATTCATGGTGTGAATGGGCAGATTAGAGGCTTTATTCCAGCAAAGACCTGAATAAGCTCCTGTTCTGTGTGTGTGTGTGTGTGTGTGTGTGTGTGTGTGTGTGTGTGTGTGTGTGTGTGTGTGTGGGCACAGGTATATGTGTCACTGAGTGTGGGACTAAGTGCAGTGCTACTGTGGGTCAGTCCTTTCAATTCAAATAATAATAAATACTATTTTTTATTAACTAATGAATAATTTTAAAATTTAAAATGTCCACTGACCTTTCCAGAGTGTCATTTTATGACACCACATAGATACATTTTTATTTATTTATTAACAAAGAATGAATCAACACTATTACACTTCATGCCCAAAAGCTTTGAATGACACACCATGAATCCAGTTCTTGAGGCAGGCAGACTGGCACAGTCATCGATGTGCTTGGTGAGTCAGGCGGAGAAGTTGTTGTGTGTCTCATGCAGCGATGATACGGGATTTTTAAGACCGATATTTAGTCCTGTAAAAATCAGATATCTTGATACGTTGGCCAATATTTTTTCCTTTTAGAGACACAAAACAAAAAGACATCGCCTTCATTTATATGTCCATTTGTTCACACTCTCCCGACTCTGCTTAGTCTCTATATTACTATTTTGTCTATTATTGCAGGGTCTTCACCGTACTTAAGGCGACTCGTGTTATGATTTGATGCTAAATAAACACAACTGAATTGAATAGATCAGCTGGTTGTTTGTTGCAAACTGCCCTCTAGTGGACAATCTATGCAACATCACCACTGGTATCACGATTGTAGGGTGTTTCTCCCCTGTCCTCGTTACTTTTTAATTGTCATTTTTCCAAAATTTAAATGTCAATACAGATTAATCAACAAGTAGCTAATACTGGCTAGTCGGGCTTTAATCTCCAGAGCGTTGAAACGAATCAATAAATTAATAAAACTGAGTGCCAAAAACTGCAGTTCCTTAAGTGGCCACTTGAGGCTGGCTCCAAAAATGAGCTGTTCCCCAGAGACCAACGACACATCTGAAACAAGCAATTTTACAGGGAAGAATTTTCATGTACGTGACCTGTTAAACTGAATTACACCTTAAAGTTTTGTTATCTGTGTTATGTATGCCTGCACAATCTGAGGATGTTTGCTGCTGTTAGCTAAAACTGTGCCTGCTGTCGACAGCAGCTTCAAAACTGGAGTTGACCATCTTTTCTTTTCAGTCTATGCTTATTTCAGACAAAGAACTGTTCACAAATTGTTATCTATTAAATTTACAGTATTGGACACAGCAAACTGCTACATTTAAAAAGTGTAAATTTTGCTTGTCAACCTGTGCATGATAAACACGCAGGCTGGGTGTGACAGAAGTCAAATGCAGCATCATCAGTTTTAAAAGGGCGAGAAGTAGGAATTCCTACTTTTCTAATACTGAGGGGGAAGCAGTTTCAGTTTGGATTTAAATTAAATCCAGAAAACTTTACAAAACCTCATCAATGTGGCAAATCAATGAATCTAAACCAAGTGTTTCAGCTGTAATGCTCAATGTGATCTATATTTCTGAGCTGAGTTCAAGAAATCTCTAGAAAAAAAAGCGTTATTTCAGTTCACTTTTCTCCAGATTTGTCTGGAATAGAAACTGTTGCCGATACTCTTCAACACAGCTGTGCTCAGCTTCAGCTCAGGTTTCCTGTTCAGGGAGGGATTATGTTTGAAATCTATCAGTGTAAAACATGCACTCACTAGCTGGTGCAGATCCACCACTATCTTATTTGCAATCCCTGCTCTGGGGATATTTTATGTTTCTTCCTATCAAGGCAGGGATATGCATTATAGATAAAATGGGGTACCACAAACACACTATACACAATGTTAAACCTCAGCAAGGCCCAAGTCATCGATGAAATGTGTGCGTGTGCAGCGTCGCACGCATTTGTGCGTTTATAGCCTCTTTACACCTTTGTGAGACTTCAAAGTCCTCTGAACGGTGCAAAGTCTAAACCTACGCTGACGACAGCAGCCACCACTTACTGTCACTCCTCGATCTACAGCCTTGTTTTCCTCGAGCAGGGGAGGTTCGATGTTTATGTCCTGTATCAAACTGCGTGTTATCTGGGTGTGGTGGGAAAACAGAAAAGCCTACAAGTAAACAAACTCCTTGCCTGTGCTTGCTTTGGGTTTGTTTTTCCCCTCACTATCTCCCCTTTTCCTTCGCTCCATTTTCACTGTGGGAGACTCCCCATCTCAACGCTCATCTCTTTCCACTCCCTTTCTCTCTTCCTCTCATCGGACTCTCCTCCCTCTCCCCCGTCTGCTCGCGGCCCAGCTCGGGCCCAGTTGTGCCTGGGAAAAGCTGATTGCGGTGTCCCCGGAAAACCTCTCCAAGAGCGGCAAGAAAGTGGAGGCGGAGAGTATCTAACTCAGCACATTTACTCCACAGCAGACATTTTGGTTTCTTGCTGTCGAGAATAAGGCTGCTGTTGCTCCATGTTTTGTCCGAAAAGTGAACAGAAAAAGAAAACCAGCACTTTTTTAGGTAGCGTTTAACTTCCTTTATCCTCGATTGGGCCCCAAGCACATGCACATAAATCATTTAAAAAAGAGATGACAAATATAAAGTTAAGTTTGACATCCCTGACTTAAACTATTTTACATCATGGGCCACTTTGATGTTAGGTTAGGGCCAGTGAAAATCCCCTTTCTTCCAGTGTCTAACCACACATTTAATCCCTGAGAAAACGTGTGCAGTTTGGCAGGTTTATTCAGGCCCCTGCGCCTTATATTTCACACTCTTGGTCTAAGTAATTTCAAAAACAACTGGGCACTGTAGTACACGTTAGATGTGTTGGGAACTTACTGCTTGAATTTGGTGCATTGGTAATAACTGCATGCAGCAGGACAGTGAATCAGGGATTGCCCAATATTAAATAGAAATACAGTGTTCATGGGCTCACTGGTTAAAATGTTTTAGCTCTACTAGCAGCATGGATGAGATCTGCAGTGTTGCTCAATTCCAATAGTCCAAACTAGATGATTTCAGACAGTGAATTGCTGGAGAGATGAAAGGAATCAAAAAATAGAGTTTAAGTTGTAGATCGGCACGGTAGCTCTGATATGCAGTTCATATTCATTCGTGCTTTAATACCAGTAGCAATTGACAGCAAATAGTGTCGTATTATGGGTCACTGCTGAATCATCCACTGACATTGAACATCTAGAAAGCCACAAATGCCTATTATTTTTATTTATTATTACTTTTTTTACCACAGCACTTCACTTTGCAAGGCTGGATGTACTTCATCACACCACACACGCCACAGACTGCCATGTATAATACATGTAATGCACGATTTTTACACTCCATTTATACTTTGCAGTAAGAAAATGCTGTGATTTTAGTCGCGAGTTTGCAGAAGCTTGTTATCAGAAGCGTCGGCTCTTTGAAGAAGCTCTGGAATGAGCTGACGGCTATTTTTGGTATCAGCTTGTAGCTCCTCACTAAACTCACAGCATTTCCTGTTTACCTGTGACCTCTGGAGTATGATGAGGGCCCTGTGAAGTGAAGCAATCTGATTTCATCAGGAAAGAAAAACACGTTTTTTTCCCCCCTTTAAATTTACAACTTTAACCCCTTAACGCCTCGAGTATCATATTTCATACATTCAGTTTTTGTGAATTTTTGACACTTCTGCATCATCAGTGTGATTTCTTTTCCACCCAAAAAACTAAATTAATGAATTTTTAAGTCATACATTGTAAAAAAAAAAAGCCAGATGTAGCAAATATGATACAAATCAAAACTCATATATGCAAATTAAAGGGTTTTTCACTACAAGCGTCGTTCACCCAGTCTCACACACATTCAGCCTCTGTTTCTATACCAAAACATTCACGCACACAGTCATCCTCCGATTGGGTGAAACTCTGGGTATTGAGCCACTAGACAACCCGCTGTACCTCCCGAGCCACAATAATGATGTCAGTGGGACAGAATTTAAACATGGAGGCTAAACTACTGTTTTACATCATAACCTACACAAGCGTTCCCTTTACACCTGCGGTACACATCTGCTAGAATTGCTTCAAACTCAGTCTGGACCCATGCAGAAGAAAAGGAGTGTTGTGCAGCGCGTTCACTACACAGCCAGCAGGTGTTTAATGCATTGCTGTTTTTGGTTTCTTTACGGAATTTGCTGACAATCAGAAAAACACTGACTTTCACCAGCTTTACTCCACTTTAAAGCAAATCAAGAGCTGAACCGAAGCACTCAGTCCACTTAGCCCACACAGACTGTACATCATTCACAACACTGGAACAGCAGCGATTTAAATAGCTGTCTTGAGGTGACGAGCAGATTGCGCGTGTTTCAGAGTCAGTGTAGATTGATACTTTTGAACAAGTCTGCTGATAGAGTGGCACCAGGCCACGAGCATCAAAAACGCCTCTAAATGCGAGTCCTATGCGTGCTGGCCTTTAGAGAGAACGATGCCTGCAGGCCTGTGTGCGGCTGTAACACACTAACTTTATCACGCAGCAACTCCAGATAAGACAAAGCGGTCTGACCCAGAGCTGTACATCTCAAGCACGCGCACACAGTTTGTTGAGTGTGAGACAGCGGAGACAGAGACGTAAGCACCTTCTATGTGACTCCAGCTTGTTTTGTCACCGATAAAAGCGTAACAAGGTTAAAGGTCGTCCTCACAGCCCCGAGCAGACAGTAAAGCTGCTGCGTCACTTTCAATAAAGTCCAAATAAAACTAGCTGTTACAGCCAATGCACGGAGCACAGACAGCGAGCCCAGCTGGTGATGCCGATGCCGTGAGACATTCCCTCTGTTGACAATGTGGTTAGCGATCATTCATGACATTCTGCTCAACCATTGAGTGTCATTGACAAGCTGTCCGGCCCTTCACAGCATATCTGTAGACGTTTATTGGACAAATGGTTTCTCTAGCCGGTCTGTTTCTCACAAAATGTTCTTTAAAATATAGCAAGTGGCTGTTGAAAGGAGTCTATTTGTTTTTGTTCCTGCGAGACGGGAGAATAAAAGATGAACTTGGGAAAAAAAGCAAAGGCTGCTCGGGCTAAAGACAGCAGAAAAAATATCTGCCAGACGTGACTCATCTTAGGAAGTTTCATATGAGTTTTGAGCGTTTCACTTATTTTTAAAAGCTTATCTGGTTCACTGTTTTGTAAAATGACATAACGAAATGTTATGATGCCTTCTGATGATGATTTTGTGGATGTAAAACCTTAGGAAGAGAGACAAAGATGATGATAAAAATGTCCTCCATCACTTTCACTGTAATAACTTGCATATCTTCTGTGCACTCGTGGTGAGTGGTCGTTGCCTATAAAGAAAACATTTCTTGTGCAACCCACTGGTGTTGATCTGTGTGTGTTTAATGTTCTGCACGTTGTTAAAAGGGAGAAGAACTGCTCTGCTGTCTGTGAGGAGTTTCACGTTTGTGTTTGCTGGATGTAATTCAGGAGAAGAGACTCCACAGAGTGCACTTCAGTGGCTCCATTTACAGTCAAGAGGAAAATAATTACATCTTTGCAACGTCTCCAAAACAAAAAAAAATGAAAGCGAGCGAGCGAGAGAGATAAGGAAGTTATGCGAAAAGACAATAAATACTTTGGCTTCACTCGGTGCAGTACTAAACAGTTAACTGCAGCTTCTTTTTCAGCTGGCAGGTATAAACATTTCTAATGTGATCCGGTTGCTCTCTCGGATGTTTTGAGCACATCAGCGACTATTAGATCAGAGAAAACAGGCTGAGGTAAATCAGTTACCATGCAAATATCTCCTGCTCTCCACATCAATATGACTACAGAAGTGGAATGCAAGGCTACAGTGCAAAGTTTTTTTCTTCTTCTTTGCAATATTACTCAGTCAGACCGCTAAGAGCAGAGGAAACGGAAACAGGACAAGAGCATGATTAGTAATGAGTAGCAGTTCTTTTGTGTTTGCTGTAAATGTTGTTTGCCATCATATTGAAACTTAAAAATGCAATTCTAAATTTAAATGCGGACACGCATGAAATCATCAGGTCAGCCAGTGACTATACCCAAATCAGAGAGTGAACTGAGAGGTGCTTTTTTTGCTGAATGGGAGATTTAACATTTAGTAAGGATTTTATTTAGAAATGTAGTTGTTTACGGATCCTGGGATTTGGTCAGGAAATCAAACACGAGGAGCTACCTGTGGTTGCAACCCCTCCCAAGAAGGGGCAGATATACCAGATATATCAGGCTAACTACTCAGTGCAGCAGAAAGGCTCAGGAATGCTTCAAAGAACATGAAAAAGAGCCCCGGGAGTTGACCTTGACAACCAGCTTGACAATTTCGGAGATTCGATTCAGTTCAATTCAATTTTATTTATATAGTGCGACATCACAACAGCAATCGCATCAAGGTGCTTCATATTGAAAGGTAAAGACAATCAAATGAGCCCGTGAGCAAGCACATGGCGACAGTGGGGAGAAAAAACTCTTTCTTAACAGGAAGAAACCACAAGAAGGACGAGGCGCAGGGAGGCGCGGCCATGTGCCACGAATGGTTGGGGGTGAGGGGGACAATGGAGAGCCAGAAATGAATAATAACTAATGGTTAAATGCAGAGTGCAGATAAAAAGGTGAGTGATAAAAACTATGTGTTTTCTCAGAAAGGAAAGTTTTAGGCCTGATCTTAGTAGTAGAGAGGCTGTCCAAACTGTGAGCTGGTGACAGCTGAAGGCTATGCCTCCCATTCTACTTTTAAATATCCACGAACTACAAATCACACATGAGACGATAATGATCCCCGTCCCAATTATCCCAATGCAAGTGAGCATCTACACAATGCAACAGGAAAAATGTGATCCAGGAAGGCCCCGGCAGCCAAAGGATCCACTGCTCACATCCCGCTGCTCAGGACCACAGAGGACGTGTCCAAGCTCCAGCAGGTCAGCTGCGTCAACAGTGTACGGAAATCAACACTATTAGACCCGTGGCTTTGCGGTGGCTGATCGCTGTTTATAGTTTATGGAAAAGTTAAAGCCTGTTAATTAAATGCATTCTCACCCAAGAGAGCTGAAGATGATGAACTGGGCTAAAAAGCAAAAAGGGAAACTAATATATCTGAGCTGGACAATGTACTGCATTATTACGGCTTTATCGTTTTTGTGTTTTATTGCATTGTTATGCAGTATATACACACACTACAAGTTTACAACAAGCTTTAGTAAAACAACAGCCCCTCTTTCTCTCTCGCGCTCTCTCTTAGCATCTCCCTTACTCTTACAAAATCATTATAAACAACGTGACAATTTCAGCCTCAGAAGCCAGCGGCACCTTCAAGAAGAAAGGCACACCATTACAACAACCTTTTAAACACGTCTCCCACCGATTCTGGGGGTTACCGCGGCTTTAACCCGAATAATCATCTTCCCGAGGTGTCTACCAGGAAATTCGTGCTCGAGTTTTGCAGTTAAAAGCAATGATTTGTTTTGCTCTCGATATAGCAAAATAACATGTACATCCTTCAGTTTGAGAACTGAGATCTGGACACAATGCATTCGAATGCCGTCTTGGACTCTGGAGGATTATTTAGAAGCCAAGTTATCATAATTTCATTGTTCAGCTCACCAACCCCTTTTTGTCACACCGCCAAGTACAATGCAAGAATAAACGTTCCCCGTATTGCGTTACATTTAAAACATGCGTCGGACACATTACTGTTACATTCTTCCAATATGAGAGCGGGTTACATCAGTTCACATACAACCAGTTACATCAAAGTAGCTCTTAAATTAGCGGTAGCTGTTTGTGTCAGAGCTGTTCCAGTTATTATTTTGAAATATCCTTTTCTTAATCTGACCCTCATGCATCAAGCTGCGATATTGAGGTTTCATGGAAGCCAGATGAAAGCCAAGAGAACACTAATGAAATCAAACCATTAGTGTTGCAATTCCTGGTAATATTTTGTTAAGCTCAGGAACTGAAGAGACCAAACTCCAGAGCTGTAGATATTCAAAGAAATGTTCACTTTGGATGTTAGATATCAAAGATACGTCCTCAAAAGTCATTTAAGCTGCTTCTTTAACAGAAAGGTCAGACGTTATTTTACTTGACATTTTCTTTGGCCAAAGCTTAAAGCCAGTTTATCTGGTTTAAACAACAAAAAACCCCAGACTACACTGTGTCAGAGATTTCAGTATATTCATATATTTCTTTACATAATACCACATAAATCATGTTAAGTATTATAAGGTGGGAAGTGTACAGAAGAAACTAGAAAATAACACTAATGAAGAACTGGACATTGTAGAGTGCCGTGGGAAAGTATCAGCCCACTTCCAGATTTCTTTTTTTTTTTCATATTAGTAACACTTCAATGTTTCAGATCATCAAACACATGTTCATTTTAGCCAAAGATAACCCGAGGAAATACAAAATGCTGTTTTTAAAACATGATTTCACTTACTAAGGGAAAAATCTATCCCAACCTATGTGAAAAAGTGATTGCCCCCTAAACTTAATAACTGGTTGCGCCACGCTTGGCAGCAAGAATTGCAAACAAGTGTTTATAATAACTGGAAATGACTTTCAAATCACTGTGGAGGAATTTTAATTTTGTTTGCATAATTGTTTCAATTCAGCAACATTCGAGGGTTTTCGAGCATGAACGGCCTGTTTAAGGTCACGCCTCAACATCTCAGTTTGATATAAATCCAGACTTTGACGAGGCCACTCCAAAACCATGTTGTTTTTTCTGAGCCATTCAGAGGTGGACTTGCTGGAGACGTTTTAGATCATTGTCCTGCTGCATAACCCAAGGTCTCTTGAACTGATGTTCGGATATTCTTCTTCGGGATTTTCTGGTAAAAAGCAGAATTCATGTTTCCATCACTTACAGCAAGTCGTCCTGAAGCAGCAAAGCAGCCCCAGACCGTCACACTACCACCACCATGTTTGACTGTAGCTATGATGATGTTTTTATGACCTGCTGTGTTAGTTTTACAGCACATGTAACAGGACACAAAAGGTTCAGCTTTTGTCTCGTCAGTCCACAGAGTGTTTTCCCAATGGAATCGTGAACTCTGACCTTAACTGACTCATATGAAGCACGCAGTTCTTTAGACATCGTTATTGGCTCTTGTGTGACCTGATGGATGAGTCATCTATGCACTCTCACTTCAGTAGGCTAGTGACTCCTGGGAAGGTTCACCACTGCTCCAAATTTTCTCGCTGTAGTCACTGGAGTCCCAAAGCCTCAGACTTTGTAACCCTTTGTGATGGACAGATGTCAGTGACTTTACTTCACTTTGTCCGGTAGATTCTATTTAAGTGATTTTTAAAAATTCAACGGGTCTGGCAGTTATCAGACCTGGATGTCAATAATGAAACTCAACTTTCAAAAACTGTTTTTCACACAGGGCCAAGTAGGTTTGGGTCGCTACTTTCCTTTCATAATATGAAATCATCATTTAAAAATCCTGCCAGTGCTACCTGTAACAGGGCAGCCCTTAGCGGCTGGAAACAGTGAGATGGACCAAGGCAAGTGTAGTGGAACAAAAAGTACTTATTTGCTATACAGCTCTCCTTACAACAATTCACTCGTCGAGCTTCTTCACAGCACAATCAACCCTCTAATGACAACCGGCAGCCTTAAATATGTTCAGCTGTCACAGACTAAACCATTCTTCCACTCTCAGGTAAATTCTTAAATCCCAACCTTCCACCACAGTATACAATATATCAATTAGAATAAATAAATACATATCACGTTTTCATATTAATAAATATTTCACACTTTAATTTTACACCAAACCCAATATTCTAAAAAAAAAACAAAAACCCAAGCACGAAAAGATTCACCACACTCGCTTTACCAATGGTCGTTCCCGGAAAGGTGGATAATCATATCTTACAGACACTTTTTTGCACCACTTTTATCCCTAGATTTCCCACACACACATTTGCATTAGTTTTCCTTACTGGTAAACCTTAATCTCAATCTCAATCACCATTCTTCTCTCCTGACAGACAACCACCACATTCCTTGATGAGGAGCAGCAGTGCTGGATCTGAAACAAGGCTACCAACTGATTTTAAAATTCCCAATAAATAGTCAATAAATAATTAAACTTATTGTGTGCAAATGTTTTACTGTGCAAATCCATGCTTAAAGTGCAATGCTAAAAAAAAGGGCTTGATAAGGTGATTTTAATAAAGTTGAAGGTGTGCTCTAAAGTGCTATACAGATAATATAATATAAATAAATGTAGTAAGGAGTCCTCTTCCTTATACTACCCCTTATCCAGTAGACACACCTATGGTATCAATTTCAAAATCCTACGTTGTCTTGTTTTCAAGCTATCAAGATTTTCAGAAAGCTTACTCTAACCTTGAGGTCAGAAGAAAAGATTTTTAGTAGATGCACCTATAACATCAATTTGAAGCTCCTACGTCGCCTTGTTGAAGAGTTATCGCTCCTAACTTAGGTGCCGACGCTGCCCGCCTGCATTTTGTATTTGCTCGGGTCATCTTTGTCTAATATTAAAATTTGCTTGATGATCTGAAACATATAAGTGTGACAACAATTAACGAATCTGGAAGGGGACAAATACTTTTTACAGCACTGTAACTATCACTGACAGAAACACGAGCATCTTCAGTGCACACTCATAGGCCTCTGATATGTGTAAAGGTTGGAAGCTTCTGCCTTAGACTGCTGAACGAGTAAAACATTTTGAACCTTTGCTCTTCTTTTTCTATTGACTGGGTTTACAAAAGACAACAAACACTTTTTGAGTGAAATGCCCTTTTAAACGGTTACAAAGAGTTTGCGTCTATATACATTGTTTTTCTTTAAGTCTACAAAATCCCAAAGAGGGGTATCTGCACCACACGGGAGATTTCTGCAGCAGCAAAAAGGATCAGGGAAATATTTTGCAATGGTTCAGCTAATCTAAAAAACATCCACATATGTGTGTAAAGCAGGGGAAAAGAGTACAAGTAGGATAACAGTTTGTTTCACTGGTGATTTGCTTTGGTTTAACTATAACAAACACAATAGCAGCTACATCGGTGCATGCCCTGGCATCATATGTTGCAACTGAAAGCACATGAAAAAGCACTCGAGCAGAAAAGTCATACTAAATTGCTCAGATGATAATAAAGCTGAATATTCGAAACAACGCTTTGATTTAAGTGCTCATTTTCTGCAGCACTGGCACACGAGCACCTTGCCCTCCCTTCTTGCTTTGCACCCTCTCACCACCTCAGAGTACTGCAGCTTGTTGCCATGAAAAGCACAGACTGACTTTACTGCATCTTGCAGAGTTTCTATAGCAATAATCACTTTCATATAATTACAAGGGTTAAACATCATCCAGTTAAAATTACCACTTTTGGATGTCTCAGGTGGTTAGTGATGAAAGTTCGTAGGGGCGTGGGAGGATATTAAAAGGACTGAGAATAATGTCTACTCACCAGCTGGAACTCGGAGCGTCTCGTGTAGGCCTCCTGTATGCCGGCGTCCGCCCAGAGCGCGCTCAGCGCCATTACGTACAGCTGGAACTCACTGGGCTCGACCCCCGAAGCGCCTACGCGGCCCTCCCACGACATCACCAGCATGCCCTGCTTCTCATTTTCACAGCTCTGCCAGCTGATACCCAGCTTGTCGCGGGCATCCACCAGCACACGCATGCCCTGCAGACACACACAAGAAGAGCAGCCGCCTGTCTTAATGTCGCAGATATTTTTCTTACCACACAGATGGGAGGAAAAAAATGAGTCTAGCATTCCTCGTAAACATGGAGTAACTTTAACTCTGAAACTCATGCATTTAAGTCACACTCTGAACGCATACACGTGTGGCTGCTGGTGGTTTTTTGAGGAGAACCATGTGGGATCTGTGTGGGAGGTCTCTTCCTGAGACTGAATGTTCCTCCTTCAGTTCTACTTTTTTCTATTTCCGCCATCTAGTCTCTTGAACAGCTACTCCAGATGTCAGATTGAGGTGGGCTGTAACTTTCTGGAAGTGATGATGCAGCATTTACGCCCGCTTCACACAGCAACTATAAATATATACTTCTTTTTTCTCTCTCTCTCTCTCTCCAGCCAATTCTTGTGAACAACTGCGAGCATCACCAAAAATGTAAGTTAGCTATAAAAACCTTTGATTTTTGAATCGGTGAGCTCGCGCCGATCCATTACACCCTCACCGGCTCTTACTAACTCACTGCAAATGTGAGGCGTATTTCACAGCATCTCCAAGTCCAGAGCGGCTGAATTATTAAAGAGTTGTTGCTCATCTGTTCTATGGATCGTTACAATGACTCTGCTGTGAATAATTTAAGAGTGTCTCAGGGGTCAAAGTACGTGTGCTCTGTGTGTGTCTGTCAATGACTCATGACCCATCTGAATCTTTTGCAATAGTCAAATTTATTTGTATTGCTTAATCTCACACTGAAGAGGCTTTTACACACCCACAACATCAACATCTCCTGACCCGGCTCAGCGTCGTCTTTACAAATAACATGTGAAAACCAGGAAGTCAAAGAGAGAGAGCCCCCACCACCCACGCTTTTGAACATGGCTATAACAAAAAAAAAGGCAAATGCAAAGAGTGAAAAGAAGGTTTGACTAATGTATCTACAATGTATGTCTATTTCATGTGCGCGTGTGTGTGCAGTCTGACTTGGCTGCCCTCTGTGACTCAGTGTTGTGGAGTGATTTCAAGTCTGAGCCTGTTCAGACTTTTTGTTCAGAAATGCTGTTTTTGTTTTTAGGAATGAGTGAGATGGATGTGAACCTAAACAAGTGAGGAAATCCCACAGTGGTGCTTAAAACAAAGACACACACAAACACACATGCTGCATTAATGTGACGAACATGCAGACCCACTACCAGCGTGGACGCAGCGAACTTCCCAAAGCAGAATGACCGTGTGAGCTTTGAGTGAGTCACATCGACTCATGACACGAGCCTTATCAATTTACTAATCTGCCTCATTTGTATCATAATCCTCCATATTCCTGTCTGCGTCTCTTCCTGAGTGCCCGCATGTTTACTCCACTGTCTGCTTCCATGCCGATCAGCCTGTCACTGTCTGCCCGTAGCAAGTCAGTTATGTGCGGCTCAGTTTCAAAGCCTCCGAAGAATTCAGATGACTGACGTTGCCTTTGCTTTGGCCGATCTAAGAGGTCAGTACCAGAGGACTGCACACATTCTCTAACGAGAACTAGCTTGTGCGTTATCCGGACGTTCAGATGACGTCAGCTTGTGTGCATTTCTGGTCTGCCGCTCATGGGTTACTGTGAATCTCAGCTAGAAAAAGGGGAACAAAGGTAGGGCTAAACACTGGAAGTCAGGTTTGCTTACTGTTATGAGTCTGAACATGTTGGTAATTACACAGAAATGACAGACAGATGGCTGGCACTGCTGCCTCACAGCGAGGAGGCCCCAGGTTCAAATCCACCAGCTGGGACCTCTGTGGAGTTATCTCCCTGTGCTTGTGTTGGTTCTCCCTGGGTTAGGTTAATTTGCAATTCTAAATTGGCCGTAGGTGTAATTACGAGTGTGAATGGTTCCAACCACTACCTTCCCCCCACTGACCAGAAACTGGATAAGTGGAAGGAAAGGTGGATGGATGGACAGGTGTTGCATGGATGTTGTAACTCTTGTTGTAAACTGATTCAGAGTAATTCTAGTTTATCACTGATTATCTGGTTATAAACATTTGAACATATGCATGCACAAAGGCCATAAACAACATTCGCTTTACTTCCCAGGAAGTGCAGGTTGCATACTTCCCACAACTATGACCCAGTTTTTGACTGGACAACTTCCTTATGTGACTGACATAGGATACTTCCACACATGCACTGGCACCCCTGAACTTTTCCAAGCTATACCTTAAAGAGGTGAAAATGTAAAATCCTCCCAGCTCGGCAGCACAAAGTCTGGGCGATCAAGTTAAATAATTCCCAGGTTAAATTTATGCAGGAAGCAGTCTAGCGAATTCACAGCGAAGGAGTGGTCGTACTTTGCTGCGGGCCCTGCACGCGCTGCTCAGGCAGCCTGAAGCAAACAGATAGTCAGACTGAATGTGAAGCAGACTCCGAGTGTACAATATCCTTACTTCATTCGCCTGACATCCACGTGTAAAAACAGCTACATAGAGTAGACGGAGGAAATATCAATAAGACAAGAAAAGGAAAAAAACAGCTCAGAAGATTTTTTTACATAGGATATATGGGGATTTAGTATTTGAATCTTCTGCTTCCTGTTAACTCCAACCAAACTTCACCTCCTCCCCAGCCGTAGAGGGCAACGCCACAGGACGCACAAATTTAAATGAGTAACAGACTTTGATTGAAAAGCTCATTTTATGTGTTACTGGCCCTCAGTATCTGACCACACGGGGCGAAAAAACATTAAAATCTGATGTCTGAGCTGATGGGCTTCTCACAGTCATGGCGTGGTCAGCAGCGTTAGTAGCAGTTGCCTCCGGCAGATGGCTGGAGCTGGCAGGGTTCAGTTTCATTTATAAATGTTGTATTGAAAAGCGGCTCTCTTTCCTGCGTTAATGCAGTCCACCCCGCGAACTGCACTGACCTCCTCCTCCTCTAAAGTGACGCCTGCCTTCTGAGCCCACGGAGCCCCAGTGAACGATGGGACTGCAAGTGACATCAACACCAGCCACAAAACACAACACATGAGCGGGCAGCCGGTGCCAAAATATCTGCTGTGAACCAAACGAGCCAAAAAAGAAGAAAAAAAGAGAGAGAGAAAAAGCAGGCGAATACTTCAAAGAAATTCAAGAAAGGCAATGAGAGATAAAAGCTACCAGAGATAAGAGAAGGGAGCAGCCATCACATGCTCAGTTTAGTTTAGCTCTTTTTTATTGCTGGTATTTATCTTCTATTGTGATAAAGAAATGCACCTCAAAAGTCCAAAATGACTCAGTGATCATTTACTTGCTAGTTAAGGCTAACTTAGATCAGAGGGGTTTTTTGTTTGTTTGGTTCACCTCTGACAATGGTTAAACCACAGATTTATCCACCGCTTGACAAGATAATCACTCAGACCGCATCTGAACTCCACCTCTCCGCTGTTTATTTCTGTAGGCCTAATTGTGCAGCACACCTGTGCATTCTCTTTCAGCTTTATCCGCCCTTCTTTCCTTCCTTTCCCACTTTGCTCTCTCACTCTTCATCAATAGGTTCCCATAAGACAGGGGGTTCCCCGCTACACCTGGTAGGTGACACTGATCTTCCACCAACAACCGCATCTAGCACACGATTGGCTGTTATTCCTTTGTGATGTGGGAAATCCAAACAGCGGCGTCCAAACTCAAAGAAGGCACATCATGTAGGATTAACTTTTTTTAAGTTCGGTTAAGCTGGGATTGCTTCAAAATGTCCTCGTTTTCCAACACCAAATTATCCAGATATGATTTTAACGCTCATTAATTCAACCACTGATGATAAATTCGTTATTATTGCTGTTGTATCATCTACATAGATGCTCAAAGGCCTTTTTCCAGCAGCCATCAGTCCTTCAGTGGCACATTGTGTCGCCCAGTGAACGTTTATCACGTTACAGGGCTGATTGATCATCGGGAAAACCGTTTTCCAATTATGTTAGCACAGCTTGTGCTGATTAAAGAAGCCATAAACGTCGAGTATGCGGAGCATCACCCAATTTGCCTGCATGAACCTCCAATAAACTCCAGATTTTACAACCACGTGTGCTACTCTCTTCAGCAAACAGCACTGAATCTGCAACTGAGCAAGAGTGCATCACTTCTCAACCAGAAGCTTTTTTTTTCTTGCAGTGGTGAGGTCACTCCAGGATCGTGGCCTTCTGTGCAGATTTGCAAAGAAAAAGCCGCATCCAAAAAGACGGGGAAAAGAGCAGACACTGAACAGAGGGATAAAACAGAAACGATTAATCATTAATGAAAATAACTTCCACTTACAACCCTAATACTAACATTCGCTCTTTATATACTTTACATGACGAATGACTGCAGCGCTGGTGAGGGAATTACAGATGTTTTAAGCGGGGTAATAGCTGGTAGTTTTGGCCTGGCCTATCAGCTCCTACACATCGCGCATTGTGTGTGTTTTCCGGAGTTTGGCTGCTGGTAAAGTATGTGGTGTGTGGGAAGATTGTGTTCTTGATCTGGCCCGAGACAGGACGGTCACTGTATACTTGTGTTTGGGGGAGGGTACTGAATACTGTCTTGTCTGTGCAGAAGTGCAGGCTCTTATCATCCTCGTCTGGGCTGTATGGCACTCAGGACGGATGTGCTCATCCCTCAGGAATAGTCTGGTATTGTTAGCTGGTGAAGGAGGCCCAGCCATGACAGCAAACAAAGGGACAGGACGCACACACACACATAGACTCACTTCAGGATAAAAATATGCACTATGTCAACAGACCTCTGTGTGTGTTTAAATAAGTGTGTGAACCTTAGTCGCTAATGGCCCAGGCCTGCAGATATAAATTGTTCCCATCATCTTGATTTTCCTCAGAAAATGTTTTGGCTGTCTTAAAAAAATAAAAATCAATCAGATTTATTATAAAAGCTAAGACATAAGCAACTCATTAAAAAAATCTGAATAGTTAGAGCCACAGTGACCTAAAGTGTCAATTACTTGTGAAAACTTTCAAAATGCCCCCTCACTGTTGTCCTTCTCAGATATAAAACACGATTTGGATGTTTAACAAACACGGCAAACATTAGATATGTGGAGGATGAAGGCCCCCTCGAGCCACGTCTTTACCTTCAGTATATTCTCATAGATTGTGTCCCGGAAATCCAGAAGTGCCTTCTGATCAAACTCCTGCCCGTTAATGATGCGCATCTGTTTGAGGAATGTGGACTTTCCGCTCTCCCCGGCCCCGAGCAGGAGGATCTTCACCAGCCGCCGAATGGCTCTCCTCTCCCGGGCGATCATCGCGTCTATCTCCCGACTCCTGCGCCTCGCCTCCCGCTCTTGCGCCGCGTCTCTCTCCCGGCTCCTCTCCTTGCTGCCGACAGGGTCCCGGCTGGCCTCGGCCGGGAGCAGACAGCGGCTCAGGGTGCGGACCACTCCCGACATGGCGAGTCGTGGGAAAAGTTTACCGAAACTCCAGTGGGAAAATGTTCATTATAGGATTTTGATCCCCCACCCCCGGGATGGAAATGGTGCGACTACAAATTTCACGGATAAACACGATAAACACGCGTAAAAAAATAAAGTCTACATTTAGTTTGAGAAGCCGTTATCTAGTCTTCAACCGGCAGACAGCCCGTGTCCATCTTGGTTAGACCTCGCCATCCACAGAAATCACTCTGGACACAGAAACAAAGCCAGAAAGCAACAAAAGAAAGTTTAAACGCTCAAATGTTAGAGGCCCGAAAACAAAAACAGAAAGTTGACCTGGAGTCCGTGTGTTCATCCAAAGCACAACAACTGTAACAACGCTGAGGCTGTGGTATCTGACTCCGTGGGACAGCTATCCAAACTATCCAAACACAGCCAGCGGTTTGTGAACTTGGAAGCTCCTGCGGGCGGCGCTGGGACGGCCAGACTGCTGAGAGTTACTGATAATTCCCGACAGGGGGCGCTAGCAGACGGAAGGAAATACATATAGAAGGAAAACAGAAACATTTAGCGCTGCTGGTGATGCTTTCTCCTGCTGTGTGTGTGTGTGTGTGCGTCATCACTGGGAAATGTGGTCCTGCTCGGTTTGAGCACTTTTACAGCTCTGTTTGTGGATGGTTTATTGTCAGCGTCACACAGACTTTACATGTGGTCACAAAGGTTTACAGGCCAAGGTCAAAGATACCTGTGGCCCATTAGCACTGAGTAAAGTGGGGCACCCAAGGGGCTATTGGCTCGGCACTTTATACCCCTGTTGCACACCCTGTTTAATTTTTAAGTGTGCATGAAGCAGGAGGTACAAAAGTCCAATTTACCTTTGTGGCATAGCTGATGATGTTTGTGAGCGTGGGTCTGCAGGCATTAGTTTAGCAAAAAATATGAGACAGAGGCAGTTTGAGTACTAGATCAGGGGTGTCAAACATAAGGCATGGGGGCCAGAATCAGCCCACCAAAGGCTCCAATCTGGCATGCTGGGGGACTGTGTTTTCATAAATTTTGCAGCTTTTCTCCTGAAGTCCTCAGCAGTGGAAATTCATACGACACTGAAGTAAATAAGTAACAGGTAAAGAGTTAAATGACAGAAAGTTAATGTTTTTTCACTGCCAGACAGTCTGGGCAATCGGATACCAGAACCCTCTCTGTCTTTTTACATGTTTGTTTTTCAGAATTTAAGCTGAAGAGTCGTGCTGACAGATGTCTTTCATTTACTGCTGAAGCATTTCTGTATCATGTAGAAAAACTGCACTTCTTTTTCTTTAATTAAATATAGGATTAAATGTGTAGTTAAATTTCTTTACGCTGACAAACAGGTGAGTTTCACTGGTCCAGCCCACTTAAGATCAAAGTGGGTTGTAAGTGGCTCACGATGTAAAATAACATTGCAACACTGCAAGCTACCTTCACAAAAAGGACACCGAATGCTGCACTAAGTATTGAGTACTCATGTTAACATGTAATGAGGTATTAATGATTACTGAATACTCTTGAGTTGGAGTGTTGCCAAGGAATACTGTGGCTTGTGTGATCGCACACACCAAGATGATCTGTAGTTTTATACAGCTACACATTTTCTCTTTTCAAATGTTCGCTCCCAAATCCTGAAAGAAAGTCACACTGGCTAATCAAAATGTTTAAAATGATTGAAAATAATTAAGTTTAGTGCATTAGTTTGAAGTAGTCTCATGATATTTCTGAGCTGATGCAGCTTAGATCCATCTTGAGATATTCAAACCATTTTCTTTAGTTGAATTAGTCCAATCAGATTTCCGATTCGTGGTCTGTAATTTGTCAGTTATAGCTCAGACCAGAAATCGGTCTTTACTGACACTGATTTTTATCCATATTGCTGCAGTGCATCATAAAGCTCATCCTTTTAGCTTTCCATTTCCAATAATTTATTTTATTTAACTTTCACGTCTTTATGAAGCTCGCAGTTTTTACAATTTTGATCTAAATATTTTCCCAAAAGCCTCAAAATCTGACCACGTGTTTAGTGATCAGTGGAATTTCAAACAAACACAGCAAGCAGACAAACTTGCATTTTTCTACACTGTGTGTAATTGAGTTGGACACATTCCAGGTGCTGGATATTACCAATTTAACTTCTTACTATATGTGTAAACCAGGCCATCCCTCTATTTTCTTTACTTCTTATTCTGTTTAGGGTTACAGGATGAGAGGTGTGTGGCATACCCCAGCTGTCATGGAGTGAGAGTGGGATACACCCAGGACAGGTTGCCAGTCCACCAAAGGACTCATTCATGCTCACATTTGCATGTACAGCTAATTGAGAATCACTAATTAACTTAACATGCATGACAAGGTGCTGGCCAGACAGTGGATTCAAACTCAAGACCTGCAGGACCAGACCCTGATGCCCCTAAACAGATTAACAGATTTTGCCTCATTTAAACACATTAAACCACAAGATTTGAGTAGCAGCCAAGAGTTAGGGTCCCCTATTCCCTTTTGCTCTCAGAGACATGGGGAGAACATGCAGACTGCACAGAACATCTCCTGTGGATTACCAGACTTTTATTTTGGTAGAAATCTGCAGTGTGGTGCAAAAAAGGTTCTGGGTTCAGATCCATACTGGGACTTTTCTGTGTGGACCTGTGTGGGTACTCTGGCTTCCTTCCATAGTGCAAAGAGTGCTTGTTAGACTTATTGGTGATTCTGCATTGGCCGAAGGTGTTAGTGTGAATGGTTATCTGCCTGCGACAGACTGACAAGCTCTCCAGGGTGTACCCACGACAGCTGGAATATGCGCCAGCCCACCATGACCCTGAATTGGATGAGTGGATGAAAATGGGTGGAAATTAAAATACATCTGCAAGCCTGACTACACTGGAAAACTGAAAAAAGAGGAGGTATGCAATTTGGACTGTGACACTGTGTTGTTATATAACAATTTAAATGGAAATATTGTTGTGATATGTCAAATCAGAGTTAAAGTACGGTACCATTATATGTTGAAAAATCAAACAAGACATGTAAATACAACACAAACTAGTTTAAATGTTAAACTAATTAGCCTACAGCTTAACCTGTGCAAACTGATGTAGTCCAAATCTGTGTCATTTACTGGGAGAGAATGAAGTAATGAAGAATGAAGTCGGCATGCAGAGAAGACTGGGGCTACAAAGTGTAGTTTAATAAAAGTAGTTACAGAGTAGTTACAAGACAGCCTGCCTTTGTCTTCAGCACACTTCCTCGGGCTGCATGCCTTCTCCTCATTCACTCTCTCCACTCTTTCACTTCTTCTCTGTTGAGCAAGCCAAAGCGTAGCATCCATGCCTGGACCAGCCAGGCCAAGCCTTTCACTCAGCCAAACCAACAGGAGACCCTCTGCTCCACAGTGTCCCTGCCAGCTTGTCTGAGTCTAATCATCCACGGGATCCAGGTTGTTTCAGGGCTAGTTTCCCTACAAGAATAATCTCTCTCACACACACGCCAGTTGGGTCTGCGGACCTCCAGCATCGTTGGAGACGTCTTTCTGCCCACCAACTGTCCGCCGTTACCAAGACGGTGATGCGAGTCAAAAGGAAGTGGACTCAGCCGAAACCAGCCAGCTGGACGAAGCAGCAAATGCGGAGGTGGGGGTGGACTGCGAGGAGGAGTGAGGTCCAACAGAGAGAGTCCATTTGGACGAGCTGATAGCGTTCGCAGCCACAGTTTAAATTTGATTTCATTTGTGTTGTTTTAATTTGGACTGGTATCTCCTCATCCAAATCTTACTGGGACACAGTATCATGGTTTTACAGCCCATAAAGCATCATACATTCTCTCCTATGAAACATTTTGCTTGGCTGACTTCAAAGCAAATCCATCTTTATTTATATAGTTTGTAAAGATTTAAGGAAATCCAAAAATGTGCTCAGTCTTTACTCATTTCAGATGCCTTCAAAGGACACGAATGCTGAAACTCAGTTAGATGTTGAAATAGACACAGACAGCTGTTTGCTGACATAACTGAGCAATTATTACAAATTGAATATTACACTTGAAATTGTAAAAATGTGATGAAATTGAGGTTGTGAAGCAGGCAAAAGCATTGTTAGTTCAACACACTGATATCAGTATAGAAGACATTGGTTCACATTGCAGTTTTGTCAAGTCAAGTCAAGTCAGTTTACCATATTTGCATGTAAAATTATATTACAGTTTATGAGGACATTGGAGGACAATACATTTTAACTTGCAGTTCCTCAAGTGGCCACTTGAAGCAGACTCTAAAAGGGAGTCAAGCCTCATTGACTCCTATGTTAAAATGTGCAGGTTTAAAGCACATTTAAAGCACATTTGTTCTCTATGGAAAGTTTATCCTCTCATCACAACAAATGACTTAATAACTCATCTACCTGGATGATTTAGTTAGGTCTGTGGCCATGTAATCAGATGGATGGAGCAAATCTGAGTCTGCTAAGCCTGTGCTGTGCGTGTGCAGTTGGAGCCTTTTGGAATTTCTTTTTAAATAAATTTCAAACAAGGAAAGATCTCCGGTTCAGTTTTGGGAGGAGAAATAAATCCCATTAGGGTTGCATCAGGACGGGTAGCCCGACTTCTAAATACAGTTCAAAACCAAAGGGTGATGACATCCATGTTCATGCTCTCTATATCTGTGACACACAAACCTCTGATTAAATGGGATTAATGGGATAGAAATCACATGATTTTTGGATTTTATAAAGGGAGATTTCTACATGCTAACCTAACTCAAGGGCATTCATATGATTCATACTTTCTGAAAGCATGAGCAGGAGAATTATCTGAAATATCTTGCCAGTGGATTTTTAGTTTTAAAAAAAGGAATAAAGAGAAACCAAGAATTTGCCAAATGATTAATGGCAGAAACAATTAGAATTTTCAAAGCCAGTGCACGAAAATTATTAAGCTGAAAGTGAATCTAATTTGCCCATCCATTATCCTGCTTTTAAGTGTGACCAAATGAGCCCATGTTGTAGTAACAGCCTCGCACAGAAAAGCAAAAGTGAAGCATAAAAAGGTTGTTTTTGAGTTTGCAAATAGAAAAGTTCTATTTACTTGACATCCTCTTTGATCCACTATGCAAACACATCTAGTGGTTTGTTGTTATGATCCATGCTTCTCTTTTACATGCTGCTTGGGCTTCATTACAGTGTCTAATGGTATTTCTTCTTTAGTCTTTTGGTCCATGAACCTGGAATCAAGGCTATCGTAATAACCCAAATCTATATCGTCTTACATTTTTATCTCCATATTTCCTCGTATCAAATGTCATAGGCTGTCTACTTATCTGCCTTTGTTGCAACTTCAAAAGAAGACAGCACTTAATACTGCACTGATTGCAATCTACTTTTGAGGGGATAAAAATGGGCTCTGTGCCTTTGATTTGAGATAGAAGCTGTTTGAAAATGTAAGGAACACTTTTTCACGTGGAAATGTCCTGTTGCAGTTCTAACTTCCTCTGGACAGAGGGCACTGTTAGATCAGATTTTAAAAACAATATTTTTTTTTTAAAAATCCAGTCATTCCTCACTTCAAAATCCCCCTTTTATCCCTCAATTTAAACAGTAGAGGAAGGAAGAGGGGCCAAATAAAATGCATGGTCAGCATACAAGGTATCAGAGGCTGTGTGGGTAACGTGTGGTCTTTATTCACTCAGCTGTTGGGTTTGGAGTTGTGGAAGACGTCACTGTGCACACATGGACACATGTTAATAGAAGTTATTCTATTAAAATGTCTCCCTAATTTAAAGCACATCTGCAGCAGAGTACTGACCTAGAGCTGTGTGTGTCTACATATTTTATTTGTGTGTATGAGAAAAAGAGCGAGAGAGAAAGATGTCAGCGCAAGATTAAAATTCATACAGATAGCAACACACATGTAATTAGCCTAAAAGCCTTTTCATCAGGTTTGGCACAACGCTCACTCTCTCACACACACACGCGCGCACACACCAACACATACTAATGGACACCAGAGTCTGCTCATACCCACTAATATTCCACATTCACCTCTTAACACCACCGCAAATGGCATGTGTGTGATGGCACCGCTGCCTTGTGTGTGTGTTTTGTGTTTTACGAGTTATTTATATGCTAATGAATCTGGAAGGGCACGTTGAGTGGTGTGTGTGTGTTTGGTGTGTGCGTGGAGGAGAAGAAGGAGGAGGAAGGAGTTGCTACAGCTGAAGAACAGGGGAGGTAGGAGGAGAGGTAGAGGAGAACCTTGAAGACGTATGTTGCTTTTTTGTTGTAAGACATAACAACACGACTGCAGCTCCATCCTGAACTATGTTTACTCCCCACATCCTGTTCCCTGTTATTCCCACTTTACGCTGATGAAATATTGTTATTCAGGTACACTGTCTGGATGCCTGTCTGACTTGAGGTAGTTTGGCACAAAACACACTTTTTGTACCTGACTGCAATGCCAAATGTAGCTGTAAGCAGTGATTGACGGGCCCACAGTGCAACAGGCTTCTCTTCTTCCCTCTCTAATGGCAAAGCTGTGCTCGCTCCTCGATGTCAGCGAGAGGAGGCACAGTGGGTTGAATGGCAGTGTACGGCATTTTGCAACTTCTAGGGCTGGTGCATTACACCCGCTTACACACCTAATTTTGCATACGTTTGACATTTTTGGTGTATTTTTTTCCACCGTATCATTCACAAAACCATGTTAGTATCTGAGATCTGGGATTAGAGTGACAACAGCGCAACAAGGTTCTGCTGGGCAGTAACACAAGCCGTCCAAAGACTTCACAGCCAGCAGTTTATCCACATGAATCTTTTAGTTGCCATGCTCCAAGTACTTCTAATTTATGACATTCTTCATGCAGCCACCAGATGTCCTCAGATTCCTCTGCTATTTTCAGTCATTCTGTTGTGAATTTGCTGCCCTGTTTGGGATCATTTTCCTGTTGCATGACCCAATTTTAGCCAAGCTTTAACTGTCAGACAGATGGCCTCACTTTTGACTCTTTGTATACAGTGTGTTCATGGTCCAGTCAACGACTGCAAGGTTTCCAGGTCCCGTGGCTGCAAAACAAGCTCATTTCCATCCATTCATCCATTTTCCTCAGCCACCTCCTTCAGGGAGTACACTGAGGTGTTCCCAAGCCATCTAAGCAACATCTTTGGTTGGACATGCCTTAAACACTTCACCTAGAAAGTGTGGGAAAGAATCACAGTCAGACATCCAACCCTCCTCAACTGGCTCCTTTTGAGATGGACCCTCTCCTGAATGACCGAGCTCCTCACCCTTTCTCTAAGAAAAAGCCTCGATACTCTTTGGATGAAGCTCATTTCTATTAGCAACTTTTGGTCATAGGTGAGACCACAGATTTACCAGAAAGTTAAGAGACTCACTTTCATACTCAGCTCTCCCTTTACCACATCAGACTTGCACACAATCAGCATTACAGCACACTCTGTACTCAATACACTCTCATATCATCTGTAAGCAAGACCCTGAAATACTTGGTCTCCTCCGTGGCCTCAAATTAAAATATGCTAATTCTCATCCCAGCTGCATCACTCTCAGCAGCAAATCCCCCCAATGCAAGTTGGAGACCATTGTTCAATGAAGCAAACAGAACCACATCACCTGCAAAAAAGCAAAGACAAGATCCTGGGATTGTCAAAGTACCACCCGCCACCACCCTTTGATTGCACATAAAAATTTATTCACAAATTTAATTTATGAATAAATATAACAAAACTTTATTATAAGAGCTCAAAACAACCCCCTGACATGGTATCATAACCATACAGAAAGCCACAGGAAACCCTGTGTATGCTGAGTTTTGACTCATTAAAATGCTATAATGGAGTACAATAATATGTACTTCAAAGTCAAATGACCTCTTTAGACAACAAACCCCTTTTGACATTTAAGTTACAAAAACATATTCAGCTTATAAAATAATCATTATTTACTTTAGAAAAAGTGTTTCTAGTAATACAAAGCTTTTTTTAGGCAGTTACTACAGAGTCTGACCCCTATATATATACTTGTTGCTAATAATTCAATCTTTTTCAAGCTGCCAGCAGGTGCGGCCCATTTATTGTTCACACAGGAGCCACGACTCTGGCTGACTCTTTGCATTAATACCAGGTATCTGAAAACTTCGACACCTGCCAGCTCTTCAATGTCTGCAAGCCAGAGTATTTCCATTTTCCACCCGAGGCATTAAGGCAGCGTGCCTTGATTGAATTGACAGACTGGAGTAAACTCAGTGGGACTAAAGCGCGACTTTGTGAAATCAACATCATGCTCCTTTTTGATGCCGCTTTATTGCCTTGTCTTCTGGGCAAGAGTGAGCGAGGCTGAGTAGAGTTAACACTTCCTAATTTTCTCCTTCAAAGAAGTGTGACAAGAGCCATCAAAGCCACGCATTCGCCATCATGTCTCTAGCTGAATTGGTGGACTTTCAGCTTCGAAAAACGAAAGATAAATTGTGTGAAAATGAATTCTGCAGTAATTCTCATGTCATTTAATTAGTAAATCTTCTGAATCACAATCTTTGAAGGATTCATATTTGATATATTTTGTACAAAGTGGAGTTTATTTCATCATCCACATAGCCGCTTTCATCCTGATCCATTCAGTGTGTCTGCGGAGCCTCCAATATTAAATTGGTTTATTAAGGGTCTCATACAAGCTGGTCTTTCAAGGAAAAGGTTGTACTTTAGGTAATTTTGCTCTTTTCTATTTTCTTCTTCAGACCGAGGCATTTTTCACTTTTCAAGTTATGTAGAAGGCTTTATTATGCACAAAGCAGATTGAAGATTTTCCTGAATGGTGAGCATCTCTGCAGCAGTCAGACTTAAATCACAAGCTTTTTTTAAATAAATCTTTTTTTTTAAAGTCTCTTCAGGATAGCACATGTGCAATGCTTGTTTGATATTTCCCTCACAGTCGTGTAGACTTTCTTGCATATGATAGAAATTGTTCCCTATAGTTTATCGAACCAAATAATGTGTTTCAGCATGAGTCTCTTCATGATTGATGACATAAAGTCACCGACTTCACACTCTTTACTGTACATGTGTTACTTTGAATTACAGGTGTTTTAAGCTACACTTCATTAAATCATTAAAACTTGGTCTTCGAAACAAGATAAAGAAAATAAACCTTCAGTGCTAACCTCCAGGCCTGCTTACATGACAGCTAACCTAACAAAATGAGAGACGATCAGAAAGGAACCCTCTCAGGCATACATAATTTAGTGGTGAAAAAAACATAAACTGTTAAGAAGAATGTTAACAACACAGTCTTGAGACAGGGTTTTGGATCCAAATGGACAACTATTGCAAAGGAAAGAGCTACAGCACTGAAAACTACCCTGGGCTTTAGCCTTGTTATCTGGCTAAGCCTCGGGTTAGCTGTTTATGGTATTTGATGCATTTAAATCAGCTGTTAATATTTTCAGAAGCATTGTGAAAGAGATTAGAAGGGCAGGAAAATAGCATACCATCACCTCCCAATTTCACCTGAAGACCCGAAGTGCATCTGAAAATATTCTGCAACACTAAATCCACACAATCCAAAGGGTTTATTGAACAAGGGCTGGTACAATATTCAGTTGCTGTACAGATACAGGGGGAAGGAGGGGTATCTGTATTTCAAATTTAGCTCGTTCATCCCAAAATGTGATGAGAATGAAGAAAAGTATTGCACCATAGCAACTACAAAAAACAAAAATTGCCATTTTTGAGAGACAGAAAAAGTAGTAATAGGTCACTTTATCTGTGGAGGAAGGGAATCCCTTCTGTCTCGTAGCATCTCTCAAAAAACGAGCAAAAGTTTGCCTGGTGCAAACACCATATCCCTGCAGCCCAGGGTCAGCGGCTGCTACAGACAGGTTGGTATATATCTGTTCCCTTGGGAGTAAACCAGCTGTCACAGATGTTATCCAGGATGTGGGAAGAGGCAGAGAAAAGTCTTCTCACAGCGACGAAAACCTAAGAGGCACTGCTGTACAGAAACTCTGTGATGCGGGAAGAAATGGGAGATCATGCCAGTGTCTGGACAGAGGTGAAGCATTTTATATAAACAGAGGCTACAGCATGAATTGTAATTTATTCAGGCCCACCGCAGTGAAAAAATAATTCTGTTTCCAGTGGCAGAAAGTTATAGCTTGAAGTAAGGCTCTGTCACATGCTGAAAACATGATACCGATTAAGTCATATACAACATGAATGACAAACTCAGGTGGTCCAGTTGTGTGGTGCTGCTCCCATTCCTCAAGAAAGTTCCAGCATATCCTTACTGATCCGAACTGGCTGATACAATTACGCTATTACGTTATGACAAATAAAACTGAAAGCTGAAACTGAGATACCGATACATGAAGGTCATCAGTTAGTGTAATTCACCTGGGCCTTTCAGACTCTAAAACCTAGCTCAGATGAACAGCTCTGTATTTTCATTTTCTTCTTCTCCACCTGACATCAACCTTCTCTGGTGCTGACGTCTTGGTTAGTTTAGGTTTAATACGTTATCTTTTATTTTACTAAACCTATTTTGTGGACTCTCTCTTTGTTTCCTACTTTGAGACAGTTTCTTACAAAGAGAGGGCTCATTTGGGATATTTAAACTTATTGGTAGATTTTCATGCATAACTTCGTTAGTGGTTTGCTAAATGTTTAGCTGCAATTCTTAAATGTTTTTTGTTAAGTACTTGAGGTATTTGTCATTGAGGCAACCATTTATAAAGATGGTGGTCTTTGAATTGTTTAATTGCTTTTGTTGAGTTAACTTTTTGTTGATGTTGGACGAGAGTGGCATTAGTCCCCATGTAGCTTCGCCTTCAAAGGTATCTTTATCCAGATTTCAGTTTGGATAAACTATACATGCTACATTTTGGAGTTGCTTTCCAGCGGTGTGGTCCCAATCCAGCTGTGGAACCATTTGTTCAGTAATTTACTAATGCTGTTAATTATGGCTGTGAGGAAAATGACAGTTTTATTTTCATGTGGTGGCATCAGAGCAGCTCTCTCCTGACACAGACACACACACTTTTCTCAGTTAGTATTCACCTCAGGCCATGAGGAGTACAAATATCAGGATTTTGTGTAATGGATGTATTTGTGACACTGCTGGGTAGCCTGTGTGTTTGATTAGTTCTCTCACTATGCTATTCTACACTAAGATCATCACTGTTTCACTAAAACACTGCTGGCTACACACACACACACACACACGTATGACTGAATAGCTGTGTGTATATGTGTGCTCACTATGTGTGTTGACTTTGAGCTTTCACTATCTGAAATGGCATCATCGCTGTCTTACCCTTTATTACTGTGTGTATGTGCGTGAATGTGAATGTCTGTGTGTGTGTGTGTAATGAGGAAAACTGCCATTTGGGAAAACCAATTACCACAGGTAAATAACATAACCCCTCGCTTTAAGATTTGCCCAAACAATGAATTTATAAAGAGGAAAAACCTCCTGTCACACACACACACACACACACACACACACACACACACACACACACACACACACACACACACACACACACACACACACACACACACACGCAGATATGTTTCTATCACTTCTGAGGACCTTACCTTGACTTATTTTCATTTCCTTCAGGCTTACCACAACCATAACTACAACTCTTCTAAATCTAGCCTTTACCCTGACCTAAATCTAAACCATAATCTGACTTGAATTTAACCTTAAACTAGGTTTTTGTTCTAAAATGTAATAATTTACTTTATGGGGACAGTTTGTCCCTAAAAGAGGAGGCAGGACCACATAATTTCCATAATACAAGTACACACACACACACTCTCTATATACATGCATATTATGCATTTGAGAGCATTTCACTGCCTCTTTGATTTTCCCCTTAGCAGTCTTAAATGTAAACTTGTAATACAAACCTGAGGGTCTCATGCATTGATCTTTAAAATATCCTGTTTACTTTGCGAAGATCAGCAAGATTTTTGTCTCCTTACATTTCCTCACAGGTCCTCGCAAGCTCATATAAACCCCAACACATGCACACATACACACATCCCCCCCTGAGAGTATGTAATTATGAGTTTGGCCTGGAATGATTTGATAGCTAATAAAAGTGAGATTTCTGGGGAAAATAAGGACGAGAAAATTAAAGTGTTGGAGTGTACAGATCCTAATTAAAATAACGCAATGTTTATAGTGCGCAGGACATACACAGAGGAGGAGGAGGAAGAGGGGAGGGGAGGGTCAGCAGAGGTTGAAGAAGTATTGGCATTAGAGCTTGAAGGGAGAGGGGAGGGACACAGTGGGTGAGGCGGGAGGGTTATCATATTTTCACAGGAATGTCCTCATTTAAAATGTTCATTAGGCGCTCGCTCACTTTATATTTGTTCTCAGCTACTCGATCACTCCACAGCCGCCTCTGGTCCTTGGCTGTGTGGAGCGATATGCTCCCCGTCGTATACATGTCTGTGTGTGTGTGTGAAGCAGTGTGAATGAAGCTTGTGTTTCCAAGTGCACGCGCATGCTGCCCCCTGATTATCCTTTGACTTTATTAATTACAAGGCTTTGTCATTCATCCAGGTTCTGTCAGCCGACACGTACTAACCTTGCTCCTCTCTTATGCCATCTTTTTCTTTAGTTTCATTAAGTTTCTGCTTCCACTCCTCCTCCTTCTCTGTCAGCCTTATAAAGTAAACACTGACATTTTAAGAGAATAAGAACAGATAATTTGTTCTTCTTCACAGTCACTCTCTTGAAGCTGTCACTCTCTGCCTGTTGATGTGTTTATCTTTTCGTTTCTGCAAACAGGCCCTTCTGGCGATAATTGTTTGACACACACATAGCTAGAGATCTTAATCTGGCTAATCCTGGATTACAACTCAGATATCGGATGCTCTATGTGAGCGCGTGTGTCTGATATTTAGATCAGTGTAAATCCTTTTGCAGTGTATGTTGCTGTGCGTGTATTTTCTCTTTATGGGGAATTCCTTTTCCTTTACCTTACTATCAAATACACAAGAAAAGGCCGGACAAATGAAATAGCACCTGCATTATTGTTTAAGCCTCTGGTCATTGTTTAAATAATGGCTGATTTTTTCAGAGGTAAAGTGGAAGCGCTGACATTTTTTAACCTCTTAGAGTGGAAGTCAGGAAGGATGGTTGAGACACACCGATCACAATTTTCTTGGCCAATTTTAACTTCTCATTTTATTTTATTTTTTTGCTGATTACAAATTTCTCTCCAAGAACAATAACTGACAGCATGTATTAGCAAAAATGAACTTTTCTTCATTTTTGATGCACAAAATATTATTTCTGTAATAAAGAAATTATTAAGCTTCGCAATTTCCCCCAAACTTTGGTAAGTCACACATTCTCTCTCTGAAAGAGCTAAAACTAAAGCGCTCTGCTACTGGAATGAGATTAAAAAAATAATGAAATTAAATTTTATATACATATTTCCCAGTATGCTAATAAATTCACCAGATAACAGGACACTGACAATTTTCTCTTTTTCACTCATTTCTATAATTTTCCTCATGTTTACTTTGATTCGTGGCTGTTAGCCACTTTGCCTTTGTTAGCTTGTATCCATGTTTAGTTTGGTGAAGGAGATTTAAATGTCTGATTAGGTTTGAATGTTTCCATGCTGAGCCTCCTGCGGTTTGCTTTTTGGCGAATTTTACTTCTTCACTCATAGCGAGGAGCTTCCACGCTAACCTGTTTTAGCAGGTGGCTGTGGCAGCCTGCCTGCGCTGCTATGTAGGTGTGTGCATACATGATATAGACCAGCTTTTAACTGGATAGCTGACCGGCCAGGTCATCTGTGTAATTGCTGGAGGCTGACTGGACGATCAGTGCACGTCTAGTGTACAGAGGTTTTCAACAACATGAAGGAGTAAAAGTGTTGTCTTTATTCTGTATTATCACTAACATCTTAAACATCAACATGCATCTCCAACCTGCTGCGACTAAAGTGGTTATTTCTAGTATTTCCCACAAGACCTTCTTTCTTCCATTTAACTAGATACATATATTTATATATAGTACAAACACTGACAGTACTTTAAAATGTAAAAAAGACTGATTACATTTTTTTTTTTATCAGACCTTAACAAGAATTCCTAACTATGCATTAAACAGACATTAATCGATTTAAAACAAGTACCAGAACGTAACCCACACAATGGAAAGCTGCTTCAGAATTAAATAGTCAGGTATCACAATAATAATAATGCTATAGATGTTCATCAGTCATTGCATTCAAAGTATGACATCATATTTAAGAATCAAGAAAACTCTGTCATATAAAATTACTGATGAAGGATTATCAAAAGTGTTCAATGTCAGATGAAGCCAAAAAGTTGTTTTCTGGGAACCTGGCATAAAATAACTACAAGATGAATATTGACAATTATTTTAATCCCTTCACGGCCATCTGGAGAAGCAGGCATCAGCTGTGGTTCTTCTCTTGTTCACGACACAGTAAAGATCCAGCACCCATATTTCCAAGATAAGTCCAGTACTGTCTCATTTCTCTGTGGTCTCCTTTTCTCTCATCTCTTTGCCCTCACTCCAAATGCTGAGCAGACGGCCACCTCTCTAAGCCAGATTCTGCCGGGGGGTTCTTTCATTTTGTTGTTTTTATTAACCTTTATTTTTAATGAGGAAGCGAAACTCCTGAGATTAAGAAGAATCTCTTTTATGAGACTGTCCTGGACTGACAGCATAGAATTTTCCCTTTCCTCCCACTGTAGCCAAGTGTGTGTTCATAAGGGATCATTTTTGCTTTCTATCTCTTCTCGTGTCTTGTGACTGGCTGACTAATTTCATAATAATAATTAAAAAGAAACAAAAAACCCCACAAAACATTTGAGTGTTGTTGTGCTTACAAGCTTGGTCTTCAAAACAGGAGATTACAAAGATGCACTGCAAGCCATTGTACAGTTTGGGTCACTGACTTTTAGCGCACAACATCCTCAAAACATTTCAATTTGTTTTGCAGTTCTCACGCTTCAAAGCTGCACAAGCTGACAAATGACCTCTTATTAGTTCAAAAGGATATATTTGACTTGCACAGGCCCACAGTTCCAAGTTCTTCTCATTCGTTCCACTGCAGTTGCTGCAGAGCGCCAAGCTATTGTTAACAGACTGGTTAGCACAAGTTTGGCTGTGACAATAACTTACTGGTGATTACCGGTAATTACCAAACTTTTCATCACCAAACTGTAGTCTAGTGCAACTTTGATCATAATTGTAAAAATGTGTTATTAGAATCCAGCTGAGCGGAGCGGAGTGATCTTTTTGGAAGCTCATTATAGGAATTACTTATTAAATGTATCATTATAATTAGAGTTTTTCTGTAACAAGGCTTGATTTCTTTTGACTATTGTGACATCTTGAGACAAAAGTCCATCACGAAAGTAAACTGTCAAAGATTGTGTTGAAAGACAAGAAAAAGTGCAAAACACAATAGTATCAATGTGAAACTGTATCCGCTTTTGTTTCGGTGACTTAAAGCATAAACCTTTCTTTCGATGTATTGTATGTTTCCTAGTCAACATGTGAGCTTGGAGAGAAAACATCTCATCATTTTGTTTGTGGACAGAAATGAAGACATTGAAATGTGTTTCCCTGATGATTGATATGTGAGCGGTGATAAACAAAGAAGCTGACTTTTCACCAGAAGAATTGTGCTGCGTTATTTCCCAATGACATTTTACAAAAAAATACCAGATTTTATGTAAATTTTACTTTTGCTTCCACCGTGTCCATTAGCGTAAAGAAAAGTGGCAAACTAATGTGGCGTCTTGCTGTTCTTCTGCATGTGTATCCCTTTGTGTGTTTTACTCTCTAAGTACACTATGTTATGTGGCGTTATATTTGTATGAATTCAGCTCGACAGGATTTATTTTCATTAAGAGCTCTGACATTTTCATTTTTGAGAGAGCTTGAAAAAAAATCTGTTTCCTCCTGCAAATTCTTCATCCCTGACAGCCTAATATCCAACTTTAATAACAATGTAAGAGCGCTCTTTGTGTGCATTGTAGGGGCTTTCAGTGCATGTCTGCATGTTTGTGTGGAACTGTGTGCCACGTATAAACACATATATGACCTGTTTCCCCTGTCTGCTCTGCAAAGGCTTCAGCTTTCCTGCATGACCGAACACACACAATGCAACTGTCTGGGTGACCTGCAGTAACCAAAACACACCCAGTCCCTGACCCAGATGTCTATTATTTGTGTGTGTCGCCTACTAGACTACGCACACATAAACAGACATATCCATGCATGAATACCTGAGAGATATCAGGGCTGAAAATGTTTGAGACCTGAAAGGCACACGGAATAATTGTTAATGCGTGTAGTGATTTAGATAATATAGAAGTGAATAACTGCATCGGGCACTTTTGACCCTGAACCTGAAATCGATGTGTAAAGTAACTAAAAGTGTTTTGCTGGAAATACAAAGATGCACTTGAGGATCATCAGGTTGATCTTGAACTCAATTTACTTCCTGATAATCACAAAGCAGCGTGAGGTTCAGGCTGGTCTTTAAAGATAATCTTCTGAGATAAACGTAGCTCTCCAGACATAAATGCGGGCTAGCTTTGAAATCTTGCTGCAAAAGAGGAAGTCGAACTTTTTCAGATGCATTGAATCCTTGGCTCATATCTGTATGTATAACACATCATTGAGGTTAAGTGGGAAAGACTGTTGACTGTCATTTTTCCACAAGGGACATAGAGCGAGTGCTTTGCAGTGACTTGCCAACAAATGTAAACAGCGGATAAGATGAAGAAAAATGTCATGGACACACACACACACTCACACACACACGGCTGGCTTTTTATTTAACAATTAGACCTATTTCGAAGCTTTAATTACAGAATCAAGTCATGTAGCTAACAGTTTTTACTTATCTGCCTTCACACACATCTGACCTTGGCTGACATCAATAGGGTTTAATGTGATGTCAGCTAAACCTTCGCAGCTGTAACGACTACAACTATTTTGGGAAAGCTTTCCACAAGGTTTGAGAGGGTCTTTATGGGAATTTTTGTCAATTCTTCCAGAAGTGCATTTGTGAGGTCAGACACTGATGTTGGATTTGAAGGCCTGACTTGCAGTCTCCGCTCTAATTCACCCCAAAAGTGTTCTACTCTGTGCAGGTCAGTCGAGTTCTTCTTCACCAAACTTGCTCATCAACGTCTTTATGGACCTTGCTTTGTGTGCTGGTGCTCAGTCATGTTGGAACAGGAAGGGGCCATCCCCAAACTGTTCTCACAAAGTTGGGAACATGTCTTGGTATGCTGAAGTAATAAGAGCTGGTTTCACTAGGACTAGAAGCCCAACTCCTGAAAAACAACTCCACACCATAATCCACCCTTCCCGCCAAACTTTACACTCGGCACAAAGCAGTCAGACACGTACCGTTGTCCTGGAAACTGCAAAACTTGTCCAGTGGATTGACAGACGGAGAAGTGCGATTCCTCTCTCCAGGGAATATCTCCACTGCTCTAGAGCCCAGTGGTGGCGTGCTTTACAAAACTGCATCTGACGTTTTACATGATGCTTTGTGATGTAATACTTGGGTGCAGCTGCTGGCCATGGAAACCCATTCCATGAAGCTCTCTAAACTCTGTTCTTGAGCTGATCACAGGGCCACATGAAGTTTGGGGCTCTGTAGTGATTGACTCTGCAGAAAGCTGGTGACCTCCACGCACTACGTGCCTCAGCGTCCGCTGACCCCGCTCTGTGATTTTACTCATGGCTGAGTTGTTCCCACTTTGTTCTAATACCACTAACAGTTGATAGTGGAATATTTAGTACCAAGGAAATTTCATGACTGGACTTTCCACATTGGTGGCATCCTATCACAGTAGCACGCTGGAATTCACTGAGCTCCTGAGGGCAAAATGCTTTACATAATAACCATAACAAAATTCAAACATAAAAAAAAATGACAACAATTTTTAAAATTGAGCCATTCACGACAGGCAGCAGGTCAGTATATTTAGGCATGTAGACATGGTTGAGATTGTCAGCAGAAGTTCAAAATGAAAATTCAGTATAAGTGTTTTACAATTAGATATGGCTTGGTTGTTGGTGCCAGACAGGCTGGCCCCATGCAACCATCTATAGGGTTAACAGAGAATGAAGAGTCTGCTGCAACATTTGGATGACTGGATCAGAATTTATTGCATGAAAGCATGGATCCATCTGTAACCATCTTGTGATGGCTTCTTTGAGTGGCATATAATCTGAGATTGGTTTCTTGAACATGGCAGTGAGCTCTCTGTACTCAAATAGTCTCCAAGCACCAACTTTGGGATGTGGTGGAACAGGAGATTGACATCAGGTATGTTCAGCTGACAAAATAACTGTGTGATGCTGTCGTGTCAATAAACCAAAATCTGTCAGGAATGTTTCCAGGAAATTGTTGAAGTGTATTTTATGACTTTTATCCATATATTTATATATGGAAGTTGTCATTGTTTAAATAACATATTGTTTTATTTTAACACAGAAACAAATTCATGAGCAGCCATCTGGTGTGAGCGCTTCGAGGTGAGGAAAGAGAAAACATGAAACATGCATCGTTTCCCAATTTTATCTTTGCTGTAGTACTATTTTTAGTGTTATATAAATATATTTATCTGTTTTTAGTTATCTTAAAGACAATCAGTTTTTGTGGTACTTAAGCAGCAACAGCACAGTTTTTAAGAGTATTCAGAAGAAGCTGTTTTTCTTTCTACTTTTTCTTCTTGGTGCAAAAGTCTTCCAATTTCTCTTTAGTATTGCTAATTGAACCAATTAGCAATATTATGAATAGAATTTCAGAAGAGGATTCCTCATGGGCCTGAACCTCGATCATTAACTGAGTTTCAAAAGGGAGACGTGAACCTCAGATATCGGGAGCGTTTTATCCTTGGCCTGAACTTGATGTGGAGCCTTGTAGGATCACATCATTGTAATTTTCTGGATTTGTTGGTTCTTCCCGCAGCAATATTTAAGTCATCTTGAACCTTTGCCAGTCTTTGAGCAGCAGGTGCCATATGATCTGGCTTATTTGGGATCTGAGGGTGAAAGATCGTGTTGTTTTTTGCAACCAGCAATTGTAGTGAGCAGAATATCGTGTGGGTATACTTCCCCTTGGGGGTAATCTACAAATTACTAAAAGTCTTTCTAGGTTTCGGACTCATCTTCATCATCAGAATCCTCCAAACTTCAAAACCCTGAAAGACAAACAAAACATTTAAACTTCATTACAAACGGACTTTCTGGTGTGAGGTGGATGGTCTGCATGTGTCTTCGTTATAAAGACGAGTGGACCAAAATTCCTCCACAACAACATGTCACGGCTGCCGAGGCAAGCCGTGTGGATTTAGAAGGAGGACCCAAGATGCAGGCAGTGGATGAGATACCGGTGGTTTTATTTACAGAGGTGTAGTGGCAAACAAACAGTGGGGCATAACAAACAACTAAAGACACCTAAACTGGGAGAACTAAAAATAACAGACCTGGGAGCATATGACAACGGATGATGAATAGCAGAGAGACGCAGACGAGGAACAGGACACCGTGGAACACAGGGTAACAGACTGACACGGAGGAACACAGACGAACCGGCAACAGGCAGGAGAACACACAGGGCTTAAATACACACACCAGTAATCAGGGGATGAGAGACAGGAGGGCAACACAGCTGGGAGGAATCTGGGCTGACGGGACAGGGGAAACGTAAACTGAACACTCACATATGACACGGACCTTCACAATAAAACAGGAAACTCAGATACATGGAACCAGACAAGACATTGAACTAAACAGACAGATTCACAAACAGATGGGGTGACACCATAGACAGACAGATACAGACGCAGACTCAGAGGCAGATCGAAAATAACACAGAACTTAAACAATCATCTAGAAAATGATAACAAACTAAAAGCGCTGGGTCACCGACCCAGGACCATGACACAACATGAGAAACTGATGAAGTTGTACAGAAAATTATTACTTCAACTTAGTGCTAATCATGGGGTGTATTTTGGTTTTATAAACGAATGACAACGCTGTGTAATATGTTATGTTTTCTTGTTCACCTCAGGTTGTATTGATCTAATTTTAAGAACTGATAAAGACTGGGTGATTTTTATGTTACATCCTTAAACTGATTTTGCTTTTTTCCCCACACAGCTGTAAACACAGGACACACTGGATGGATTTTCTATCATGAGAGACAAACAAGAAAACTGAGAACTGTGAGGACTTCAATATAAAACAAAAGGAAGGTCCCCCGTCGCTGGTTTGAAAGTTAAAAAAGACATGACTTTGTTTGTAAAAGACTTTGCCTTAACATTCTTGAGTAACTTTAATAATAATATGGACAATGGGCAAGATAACCACAGCTGGGCAGTGGTGCATTTTATTGCTGACAAGTTGAAGTTTTTCATTTTTCGCCACTGTCAGCAAACTTGAATGTCTTTCATGAATAAGTGATCTAATCACAGGACCAATAATGTTACCCATTCATCATGAGTTTTTGGGGGTTTAATCTTGTCGATGGAGACTGAATCAGTGGTTCGTGGACAGAACTGCATCAGAGGAATCACAAAGGCGTACAGTCTGACATTATCCAGACAGTTTGCAACAATTTCAGTTACTTACAGCGTTATCGGTCCCAGAACAGTTTACCCCACTTGCCTATAAAATGGAGCATAAAAAACATTAGTGTATAGTGTTTAGTCAGGAAAGTTGCCCCAGTGCAAAGAAGATGCAGAAGCTCTTATTGGATAAATTTATTTTTGGCATCAACCCTGCTTCCGCCAGATTTAAAGGGAATGAGCTCTTTAGCTGTGACACAGGTCATGGTGAGGTTGCAGAAGGGGAAAGCTGAATGATCGTAAACTGTAATGACAGTAACAGGACAGTTTCAGTGATTCATTCACAGGATTTCCTATGAAATAACCCGATGACAGGCCTTTTTGGAAAGGGACGCAGGATGATGAGAAGTTCAATTGTTTTTCCAGTGTACAATCACACATTCAGAAATCAAGGTAGATTAAAGGAGAGGAGCGGAGCAGGTCTGACTGTCAGTTCACCCTGCACACATTCAGCTGGCTGCGACTCACTGTCTGTCAGTACGTCCGCTCCTGTTTTTCCCTGTTTGTGTTTTAATTAGTTAATTAGTGCTGGGACATTGTGGTGACTGTTGTCGGGCAGCTTCCGGCTTTATATGTAAACACCACCCCAAGGACTCCTCCGAACACACACACACACACACACAAATGCACGCACACAAAGAGGCGAATGCGCAGTCGTACACATATGCATGTTATTAACATTTAGAAAGAAAAATATCAACAAAACCAGGACAAGGGAGCATGGTACTAAGCCAAAGTCTTCAAAAACAACTTCTGACAGAATTCTTGATGAGTCTGAATAAAACAGCATGAAAACGAGAGGGTGAAAGCAGAAAAAAAAGGCATGAAAACATCATTCTCTCCCTCTGTGCGTGTGCGTGCTTGTGCGCACACGCATCCTGGCTTTCATGTTCACGACTGTGTCAACAGTAACTAGCAAAGAGATTATTCTTTCAATTTTCTGTGATCAGCCACTTAATTATTGAAGCTGTATGTTTGTATCTGTATGTGTGGACGTCTCTGTGTGGGTTTGTCTCTTCACTAAAGAAGCTCTTGATATTTAGTCTTTTTGGAGTGAACAGCTTTGCTTTTATGAGTAATTACGTGCCCCTGTGTGTGTTCTTCAGCTATGCGTTGCTGAAATGGTTAGCAATTTGAGGTATGAAAGACACATTAAACTGTTAATAATTAAAAAACAACAACAACAATAAAAACAGCTTGCATGCAATAAAACAGAACCTTAGTACTTGGCAGAGTTAAACAGTACAAGAAGATGAATAAAAATGACAGAAATATAACGAGTAATGAAATTACTGAGGGATTTAAGCCTTGAAAACGCAAGCTGCACCAGACATGAGCACTGGGAGAAGCCACGCGGGACTAAATTCTGAGAATTAATGAGGATCAAAAGTGTCATGTTTAAAAGAAGAAAAAAACATATACATCATTCTGAATATATAGAAATACATGTAATTACATATTAACGTGTAATTAATATACACTAAGAGAG
This sequence comes from Rhamphochromis sp. 'chilingali', assembly GCF_963969265.1. Classification (NCBI taxonomy): domain Eukaryota; kingdom Metazoa; phylum Chordata; class Actinopteri; order Cichliformes; family Cichlidae; genus Rhamphochromis; species Rhamphochromis sp. 'chilingali'. The sequence continues at coordinate 30,169,306 of NC_137948.1, forward strand.
CACAGTGGAAAGAGTGTGTGTAAGCGGTGGGAACTCAGAGGTTTTACGTCTGACCCTGTTCCATATGTATTTCTGTGGAGGAGAATATTTAAAACCTGATTTTCTCGACTGTGCGAGTGTTTAGAGAACTGTGCAGCTTTTGAAAATCACCCATAAAACTAACTACAGCCAAACACTGATAACCTGCTTCTGAGTGCTTCAGCCTACAGCAGATTGATGCGGCTGCCTCTAGTTTGGATGGAAGACTCCGACTTGGCTGCAATAACTTGCTAAGCGGAAATGGAGAGTTTACCTTCAAAGTAAAAGCTGTGCCCTTTCAAAAGTCCTGGTTTCAGGGACAACCTGCTGGTGGTCAAAGCCAGCACAAGGCAGTTTCTGGTTTAGCACCCACTTTGCAACAGCCACACTCCACCAACTACTTACCAGCCACTGAGAGAAAACACATTTTTCCAGATTTCTGTGGGAAATCTACATCCTAACATGACCCTATAACACCACCTTTCACACTATTCAAGTCATTGCAGGATGCATGCAGTTGCATTTCTCAGGTTACATACAAGGTTACAGTGTAGGGTTAAAAGTAGTTTCTGATTACATCGTAAGTCATGACCCAAATTTGAAGAAGTATAAAATATGCATTAGTGTCTCAGTTCTTTAGTGAGCTCAAGCCTGGGGGCAGTTTTCCCAGATGTGGGCCTCGCATCGATCACTGACAGGCACGAGGACACACTTTGAAAGGCAGCTCCTTCATTTTCATAAAACAGCATAATCCCAAAAGAAATGTAATTAGAAAATACAGAGATAGATATAAATGCTTGTGGAGAATGCAATTATAAGTAACCATATTTACATTATTAAATGGTGCTAATAATTGAATAGTAGAGAACCATAACAGGAGAATTAGTTAATAAACTGAAATTTCAAGTAATGCCATATTTTATGCATTTAAAAAAACTGAAATCATGCCCACATATAATTTTTAAACTGTTGGTGAATATATTAGCATTTGAATTATTTATTGAGTCATTTCTTTCTTTATATTTTTATAGCTGATTCAGGCAGCTCCATTTACATTCTCATTCATTATTTACTTTCTGGTGAAGAGTTAAATAAGCAGCACGGTGCCGCTCGTGTGTTTCTGCCTTAAATGCGAAGCAGTTAACTTTTAAGATGACTCTGACTTTCACCTGTTCCAGCCTCCCGATCTTCACGGCAGCCTCAGTTTGTTCCCATTCTGCTGTCACGTCTTCCTGCAGCAAGAACAGGAAGACCTCCTGTACCTGTGAAAAAAGATTTTTCACAGGCCCTGTAGTTGGTGTAAAACACACTACATGACCGCTGAGTCGTACCAGCTTCTCTCTCATTGTAATTTCACTGTAAATCCTGTCCCTGCAGCCGTTGTGTCAGACTCTCTGCTTTTGTTAGGCTTCCTGCTTTCGCCAGCCTTTTTTTTCCTGCTCTTGTTGTTTTTGCTCGTTCTCGAGTGTGTTTGGCTTCACCGATTGAGCGCCCTTTGCCGACCTTGAAGTCAGACTCAGTCAAGCTCCTTTAACCTCTCCTGCTTGTGAGTTCAAACATCGACTACCAACATTTTAATGCTGGCAGAACTGCTGGAATCATTAATGAGCTCAAATGACGAAAGTTTGCAAATGTTAACTAGAAAAAGAACTTCTAAAAACACTGAACTGGAAAAAGAAAAGTAATCTGTTACCGTCTCCTAGGTCTCTGCAGGAAAAACAAACAAACTATAAACTTAACACTTTCTTAGTCTCCACTGAAACACAGGCACAGTACCAAGACACGAACGGTGACCTTTTCTACAACAAGAGGTTATTTCACTGACGAAAAAAACCCTGTTCATGTCACCCTCGCTTGTAATCACAGTAAATATCACCTTCTGAAACATGATTGGGTTTCTATTGTTGTGCCCCTTGTTGAAAGAATTGTTACATTTCTGCAAAGAAGACCTTTACCGTCCCCAACTCATCAGCAAAAAGGTGAATTAGTGGCATTGATTGTTATATTGAAGAGCATGTGGTGGACTGAAAAAACTGGAGAGATTTGTTCGGCAAAACCTTTCTTAGGAATCACAAAATCTCTGCTGCAGAATCAGACGCACACTCGCACACATACAGCAGTGTGTGTTTATTCTACATCTTGTATTCTTTTTATGCTCTGTTGCTCCATCATCTGTGACTGTTTGCAGCGTTCGAGCAGTGCGGTTAGACAGACATCATGAAACCATGTTTAGCAATTTATATGCAAAGCAGAAAGAAGGAGCAACCATCAACTGGAATTATACACAGTAAGACAGGGAGAGATCTAATTGGACAGAAGGTTGCTGGTTATAGATGTGCAAGATTGCTTTGCAAACAGCAAAAAATGTGTGTATGCGTGTACAATTTAGATGCCTCGACAAAGACAAGAGTCTCCGAGAGAGCTCTTTAGCAGAGGCTGGAGGTAAAACTGCTCCTCGGAGGAGTCCATTCATCGGACATGAGAGAGGGCTCTGCGGGCTGTTGAGAATGAAGGAGGTGGAGGATTTGTTAAAGGAGGTTTAATGCAGAAAGTGGAGAGTGCGCGTGGCTTTTAGTCCATGCAAGCTCGTCTGTGAATGCATGAGCAGAAATTATTGGAGCATATATGTATTTGTACTGAGTGCATTCACATATTTTCATGGATTAGATGGGGGGATTACAGGTTTGTGCAAATGAATAAATACCTGCAAAGTAGGACGTTGCTTAATGGCAGGTAAAAACACACATTCCTAAAAATGTACTTAAACCAATGAGAGTATTTGTTTTATATTATCTGTCCTTGTCAGGAGCTGGTTCTGTGACCCAGCAGTTTCTTATATTGTATTTGAAATATCTTAGCTCGTGTGTTGTTGTTATTATTGGTTAGGATTTAGTTGAGTTTCATTCTAGTTTTTGTTTCTTCTACAACTCCTGGTTTATAAGTCTTTTCTTGTTACAAGTTACTGTAATCCGATTACTTTTTTTGAGTAACGAGTAAAGTAATGGATTAGTATTGCAAAAAAAGGTAATTAGATTACTGTTACTTTTCCCTAAGCACGCTGCGTTACTGCGTTACTAAACCGTGATTTTGTTTGCGAGAGTGTCTCATGACAATGACGTAAGCGAGTGCGACGTTCGTGACAACAGCTGTGTGCAGATCAACAATGGATAATATAACGAGTGCGGGAGAGAGTATGAGCGTGCAGCGTTTAAAGCCTGGAAGTACTGACCTTACTTTGAGTTTGATTCCGTAAAAAGTGACAAAAACATTAGCGTCCGCTGTTCACTGCGTGGGAAGAAAACATCTTTTTGCAGCGAAAAAAACCCCTAAAGTTCCGAGCAAGCACCGAGTGCGTTGCCACGGGAATGTGAAATTCATAGAGAAACTCCCGCATCCTTCCACTGACATGACCACTGCGGCACACCTGCACCAGGGCAAACCTCCGCCTACCCTACTCCTGTTATACAGGTGAAAATAGAGCAACAGGACTGCTGAGTCTTTTTGATTTGATTTTTGATTTTTCTGCTGTGTTTTACTTGCATCTAGTTGAAAGAGTGAGTGTAAACACAAAAAAATATTTTATTTTATAAATAAAGCAGAATATGCATAGGTGCTGGAATGTGCAGAAAATAGGTTTAAATGTTAAACAAATTTCTTCCAGTCAGTGAATGTTGCATATAATTTAAAAGTTTTAAAAAGAGACTTTTTCATTTGATTACACTTTATATGATGGATTATGCTGAAAGATTAATTGCTTTATTACCTATTCAGGTTGCAAATCATGTTTTTAAAATGTAACTAATTACTTTTGCAAATAAGTAATCAATAAAGCTTGCTGATTCTGATGTTTCGGCGGGTCTGAGCTTTGTGTTTATGCCCTTTTTACCTCTCCAAACAATATTGACTCAACCAGCAGCCAAAGAAGATCCAAACTACGCTTCACATAAATATCGTCATGAATTCCCTCTGACTTTTGCTGTTTTGCTTCCACCACGATAAAATCACACCATCGCTTGCTTATTACGAACAAGTCTACTGTTCTTTACAGCGCTGCCGGCTGCTGTTTCTTTTTCTTTCACTTACTTTCGAAAAGAGAGCCTCATCTCTGCTGTTCAACAGGCTACTGAACAAATGTAAACTTCTTAAAATTATACAAAAATTGCAAAACGCTTAGCTGTGTCTCTAATAAAACCTCTGTAACTTTGCTCTGCTTCACTTCAGCAGCATCAGGTAATGTTCATATGTTGATTAGTGGTTTTCTTTCACTTTTGATCTACTGCAGAATATTTTTAAGGTCATCTGCTATAAAATCCCAGGCCAGGAAAGTCGCCTTCATGTTTTTCTGTGTTTTATCCTCAGACACGTCATGCTTACATCTTTGATAAAGTCTCACAAGTGTCAACTTTGTTTTTATAGATATAAAAATATGGACATGTAAGTGATCAGATCCTGACTGTCTGAGGCAAAATTTCCTCCATTCAAATCGAATGGAATCGATTCTAGAAATCAGTGACGATACCCAGCCCTATCTGTTTGTTCCTTATTGTCACTCTTGTGTTGTCACGTCTCTCAATGTTTCCTGTTTTATTTTGAAGAGTCAGGCATTTCCATGTTCAACGTGTTTTGTATGTTAATTACAGTCAGCTGTTTCCCCATATGTTTCCACTTCCCCTGATCACCTCATGTGTGCATTTAGTCCGTGTGCTTTCGTTCAGTCTTTGTCAGATCATCTGTTTTCCCCCCGCCATGTTATGTCAAGCTCAGGTACTTCATGATTCGGCTATGGTCATCTTCATACTTCATGGTTTTTCCTTATAGTTTCTCAAATGCTCCTGCCCTGAATCATGTTCACGTCCTTTTTGTCACAGTTATCATAGACTAGTTTTTCCAGTTTAGGTTTTAGTTTAGTTTACGCCCCTATTTGCTTTATTTTGTATTCATGTTTTATCAGCCGTAATAAACGGCTCACTTTTTGTTTATACTCAGTTCCCACTCCTTCTCACTCCCACACAGACTTCCGCAGACTTAGACAGTCCTCACACTAAAAAAAACATAACAATGAATTCACTCTAAATGTTCTCCACAGTCACCAGATTTCTCTTAGAGTGCCTTGGGGATGTAGTGGAGTGGAAGACCTTGTTGAATCAATGTCATGAACAATTAAGGCAGTTCTGAAGGTGCTTAGGACGACTTGTTAGTTTAAGCACTTGGGTAAGTTGCAGTGTTCGCCTACTATAATGCTGTAATGTGGATGATCTTCTCATAAACTCAAGGAAGCTTTTGGTGCCACAACAAAGACATGCAGTGAAAGCAAAAGTCAAATATGAGCTATGACAACAGCGAACAGTTCTAACTTGCTTTTAAATGATAAAAAAAACATTAGGACTAGTGAAAGTCTGAGAAAAAGAGGTATCAACAATTTGTGCGATCTATTGTAAATAGAAGAGCATACCTGTGTGAATGAAACTGACACAGGGTTGACACCAGGTGGCTGTGTGCCAGACCGTACAGACGATAAAGCTTCTATTGACTTCTTTAATAAATGTAACAAGAAGAAACTTTCAAGTTCATCATTTGATTGAAATGATAATAACTGCAGCGGCTGTGCTAAAGCTCATCAAGTGGTTATGTCAGAGCCTCAGCTAAAAAGAACACAATGTCAGGCTGAATAAGTAAATGAATAAGAAATGGTAATTCACTGAGATTGCCAAGGTAACCATTCAACACATGCCTTCTAAACAGCATTGATTACAAAAGATGTGAAATTTATGGGATTCTTTTTGCAGTCCAAAGGCGGAGAGGCACAGCGTCTTCACGCATCAAAAGCCTTTAATCGTTTAAGCTGGTGGTCTAACACACGGTTCACAGCTCGCTTGTTGGCTCGTGACCTCTCAAATTCACCGTAAACCTCATCGGAGGCTGAATATGACTTTATATTTGAACATTTCCTCTCAACCGAAGAATTCTTTTCTCCTTTAAAATGCTCTGAATGACTGGCCGAGACATGAATAAGTCACATCTCTTTTGTCCAAGGAAAATATTTTTTACTGATAATTCGGAAGTATCTGATATTTTAGTTATTTCGATCACATAAGCTCACGACATGTCTTATTAAATCACGTGTAGCTCAAAGGATGGGAACAAGCCCTGGGGGATAAAAAAATAGAGGAAGCCATGTTTCAAGAACTGCTTTCCTCAGATGACTTGAGGCTGTCAGAATAAACATGTATACTGCGCAGTGCAAAAGCAAGTTTAGTTTCTATGGCTCAATTCGTAATAAAGCAATACATTTTGGTGACATTTTATAACTCATCCATGATAGTTGGGATTGGCTCCAGCCTCCCTCCCCACCCCGCGACCCTGATAAGCAGAAGAGAATGTACCAGGGCTTAAAGTTAATCATTATTACATGACATGGTTGGTAGTTGCCCCCAGTGTATTTCTCTCCTCCCTTTTCTCACCATCTCTCACGCCTCCTGCCATGTTTCTCTGGTGTGAGTGTGAGTGAGCAAACCCTGTGAAGTCCTCCCGGTGTGTCTCCACTGGGATCACTGCACTCCATCAGCTCATCACCCACCAGTGCATCTCATCCAGTCTATGCTGAATCGTACAGTTTCAATCATTACTTTGTTGAAGTTACCCTAAGCACTCCTTTGGCTCAGATTCTTCTCATGTTTTGTAAATAAACCTCTCAACACTGTCTCCATTTCTAAGTGTGCTTCTAAGTCTTGGATAGCAATTGGATAATATGACCGTCCAAGAAGTCTTGGTCACTTCTGTTTCCAAATGAAAAGAATTGACAGCAATGGATATATTGCCGAAATCAAGACTTGAAACAAACACCAACATGTGGCTGCATTCCTTTTTTAATTGCTAGAATAGAAAAGGTAAACTTCACCTCTCCTCATCACATGTTTTCACTTATCGTGGCCGAACTTATGAAACAGTATAAAATGAGTTCATAGCTGTAATCCTGGAACCAGTTTCTTCCCGGATTCAACATCATAGTGGGGGAAAAAGCAATGTGAAAACTACAGACAAAGGGTGCTTTCTTTCTTTTTCAGCCTTATTATTCTAAACTGATCAAAAGCAGTTTCTGTCCATCTTTTTTGCGTTAACCGAGTATAAGCAAATACATCATGTTTGAGCAACAGTCAGAGAGAGAGAGGGGCCGAATAATCATAGAGAGACAAAAAAAAAAGGGAGAGAGATGCACACAGAGAGCTGGAAAGAAAGACCAGTGGAGAGTGAAGTAAAGGAGGCTCTGGACAGGGGCTTAAAAGCTCTCATACATCATCTCATTACCTCTGCTGTGTGCGTGTGTAGTTTCACATCTCTCCCCATGGTTTTTCTCCTTTGTTTGTGTGTAGTCTTGTGTTTGCATACTTTATAATGATTTGCGTGCTTATGCATCTCATGCGTGAGTAGCCTGCAGACAGATGCTATTATTTGCATGTAAATGTTTCCACTGCCAGATTTACAGCTGCCATCCATCACTGAAGATTTGCACTGTCCTCCGCCTTGCACACGCTGGTCTAACAGCGTTCTGCTACACTGGCTAACAGTAGTTTACACGCTTGCAGACTGCTGTTCGGATGAACATCAACAGCAACTCAGGTCGTCTCGGCTGTGTCAACCTGGAACACTGAAAAGATGACTGGATGAATGATAGCAAGCACGGTTCAATTAAGAACACTCACGAGGGGGGTTAATAACATGAAATGCAGGGACAGCCGAGTGCTGGAGGGTTGACCAGCTGAGTGTTCATCTGTTTTACAGAAAAGGAACTCCTCTTTGTATTTGGTGCATGCATGGTGGTTATTTTTTCCAGATGGTTTGTGGCCTACTGTACATTTACCTCAGGGTGTGTTGACTGTTCCTGCATAATTAACTGACGTGCCTGATTAATAAGCTGATGTTGCTACCATCACCTCGGTCGCATGACCATGACCAAGCTTGTATATTTAACCCCTTCGTGCTGAGCTGAAGGTGCTTCTTCAAAATATGAAATAGAAATACAAAAACTTCATCTCAGCTGCTATTAGCCTAGCTGACTTTACAGAAACATTTCAGAGTTGGAGAGCAGCAATGGACCGCTTATTTCAAGACAGGACTCCACACTGGCTCCGTCAGTATCAGCAATGATATGAATGAGCATTTAAATCTCATAGGCAGGTTAATGCATTTTATTCCTGAATGAGATATGTTTGCTTTATATACATGCTGCTCACCTGACCTACCATGGCCCACTTAAACCCTCAGCACGTCCTTTTTTCGTCGCATCCCTGCGATGCGTTCATGCTGCGTCATGTAAAATTGCAGTTGTGGTACATGAGCATCTAGCTAGCCACAGAAGAGTGATATTTTTTTATCTCAACCTATGATAGCTGGGATAGGCTCCAGCCCCCCACCCCCACCCCTTCCCACCACGTGACCCTGATAAGCAGAAGAGAATGAATGGATGGACAAATTTTTCAAACTGCTCAACACAAATGGTTTCTCAGTAGTTTTTCACAAATCTGTGAGCTCTAAGTACAGCTGCTGTATTTCCCAAGGACTGAAAAATAAAAGGATGATGATGGAGAAAGAAAGAAATGACAGATTCTTTTCAAAGGGGAAAGAGCTGCTCAGCGAGTGCCATTCTATAAACTGGACTTTTAAATGTAATGTAATATCATCATTTCTTTTAGAGTTTTTAAATCAGATATTGGATCTATACATGGTGCATTGCTAAATTATTTTTTTCCAAGTTGTAAAAAATAAAGTACATAAATGTTGGTTTTCAAAGACTGCATGAAAATACCAGTTTATTGGAGGCTACACTGGTTAGCTTGCAGTAACGTGGCAAAGCTTACATTCTAAACATTTAGTTTTGCTGAAATATCTTCTCATTTGTATTATTTTTATTCACTTTTCTCAACTCCCAGTGTCTTAGTCAACCAGTGTGTCATTCCATGCTGTCATCATATGACATCATAGCAGCAATAACACCGCAAATAACGTGTGAAACTGTTTTATGCCCCCCCCCCAAACTATGAACCTCTCTCATGAGTGCATGAAACTCTTTTACTCCCACTCACTGGTGCACACACAGAGCAGAGCGGGGGAGTTCCTCTCTTCTCCACAACATTGGACCTGTGTCTCCTTTACAGGAAAGACTCCGCCTGTAACACAGACAGTTACCGCTTAGAGTATCCCAGGATTTAAAACAATGTTTGATGTGTGATTAACTATGGCATTTTTAAAAAGAGTGTAATATAATCAATTACATCTCCAGTAGTTGTCTCCTGTAGGCTTGTAGCTGAAAATTGGTTGCTAATGAAAATTCTTGACTCTGATCTTGTAAATACAAGAAGAATGTTTTCACAGATTTCACCTAAAGAACCTGTTTGATTTGTTGCAGTTCTTACTTGCAAGGCTCAAGCAGGTCACTTTTTACCTGGAAACAAGACAAACTAACTACTGCTTAACAAGACTCCCCCACTTGCACACTCTCCACCGCTCCATCACTCGTTGGATTCCTCTGGCCGCTTGCACACTAATCCTCCCTCTTCCAGCTGCAAGAGAAATAAGAAGAAAGAAGTCAAATCCATTCACTCAGTTTTTTGAAGCCACAGAAAATATACACCTGAACTCAAACTCTGCTCTTCACCACAAATCGCTCATCTGCTCTAGTTCTAAGATGACTTACCAATTATTGATGAAGTTTTCTGTGTTCAGTAGCTTATTGTAATAAAGAAGTGAAAATTGCTGCAACCCATGAATTCATATTCATTACGATACAAACATTAATTAAAACTGTTGATCTGGCCTCAAAGCAATTTTTTAAAAGGATTCATGTTTGTTCTGCTAAAGAGAAACCTCATTTAAGTGTATGATGTACTCCAAAAATGTTTCATAGATACGAGGCTTTGGGAAAGATGCTTTCCAAAACATTAAAATTAATAAAAATCTATGTAGCTGTGGCCCACTCTGGTAAATATGTCTTACGATACATGTCAGTTCAGCTGTTGCATGTCAAAACTGGAGGCGCTTTGTAGTCAGAAACCATTTTGGCTCTACTGGATGTGAACTTGCATCAAAACCGTATTCGTGTTCATTATCCCAACATTCCAGAAAATGTCACTGAAGTTTGTTGGCATTTAAAAAAAATGTAACCTTCAGTCAGAAAATAACTCACATATCCCAAATTGCAAAAGTTTTTAAGAAAAAAAGAAAAGAAAAAAACAACATTGCCCTCACATGGAAATCAAATATAAGCTCCTATATATTTAGCATTTGTGCTTATCCCTGCCATGGTGGTACCTTTTTCCCCCTTTTTTAAAAAATCTGTCACTCCTACTTAGCTCTGCTCTGCAAGTACCACATGAGAAGGGAGAACATGTCACTTAAATTTGTTCAAGTACACATGTTCTGTTTGAAGCTCTGAGCACATCACATGATTTAGAGCCCGTTTTGGCCATGGTGATGGCGATGGCTTTTCAGCTGTGCACATTTGCACTGGTCTGCAGAAATGAGGCAGACCACCTTGAGCAGTCACTACACATTATCTTAATAGTGTTTGGGGCTTTAGGAATCAAATATTCTGCCTCCTGATTGAGCTTTAGGCAAGCTTCCCAAGTAGTCCAGACATATCTCATTCGGGTGGAAGCGGTGCACATTTGAATGCAATTCTGTAGTTTGGTGTGTTTTAACAACTGCAATCTGCAATTTGCCTGTCACCCACAATAATCAGCTGTACGAATGTATGAGTCTTTCAACAGCCAATTACAATTTTAAAAGACTCGGATGTTTTTGTGATGCTGTTTGCAACCACTGGATAACAAATTCTGTGAACATGAGTGAAAGACACACAACCAAAACCACACCAGCTTGGATATCACCTGGTAAAGTAAACGTCAGCTGTTGGGGCAGCACGTTTTAAAGGTCACTTTTTAAAAACTACAGCCCAGCCCATGCAGCAGTATATTAATGATTAACCTCGTATTGAGGATGGATTATCTCAGTTGTTCTCCTGACTGAAGTTTGGTCTGTTTACAGCATCCTGCCATGTGATTGCATTTGTCCGTAACCATCGGGAACCCTCACGTTAACCTTTATTAAGTGGAAAAAAGCGTTCACCTTCCACCTTCACTTTGCTAATGTATTTATGCTAACCATATATTATGCTAGCTCTGTAGCTAATCACCACGTAGAACATCATAATATTCCAGCTAGCCCAATTTCAGTAACCCTACAAACGTCATTATTGTTTAGTTTTCGTTCTTTGTTTATGTTGGAAGTGATAGCAGAGTTGTAAGTTTTAATTTTTCAGAAATCTCTCAGTCAGAACATGCTATATCATGTTTAGGTGGAAACTAGCGAGCTAACTCCCTGCTAACTTTAAACTCCGTTAAATTTCATAAATTCTGTTTTCATGGATGCCTGGACATTAAACTTAATTGTTACACCTGGTAGAGGAGTCACACTGATCATTTTATTAAAGATGAAAGAATTTAGACACTTTGTAACTCCCAGTGATGTCGCAGTGTTCGTTTGACTTTGGGACCTGAAGCAGAGTTTGGAACCAGAAACAGCTTAAAGATTGGATACTGATGGCAACCAGGCTTATATGGACAAGGACAGATCATCAATGAAATGCAGCTATATCAGTCGATCCAATGAGAGAGGTTTTATGCAACTCATGGAACTAGAAAACAAGCAGAAGACTTGTCCAACAAACTCATGGTAGCTCATTGCTATAACAGCAATAGAAGAAAAGGACTACCAAAGCTGGAGATCCAGAGGGAGCAGCACAGTGTGAACAACAGTGAGCAGCATGGATGTGATGAGCCAGTGCAGGTAGAAGAGCAACTTAACTACATGACGCTCAAACACCTGTTTCTACTGAACTAAAGGTGAAGATTGCAGCCCAACTCAAGGTAGTCACCCAACCAAGGACACGACTCTCCCAGCTCAGTCCCATCATCATCATCACTTTTATCTCCACTTTTGGTCTGAATTCTTTTGAAATCTTTATGTTCTGTGTCATTTTGGAGAAGCATCTTCACTTTTCGTCTGTGGCCACTGGATGTGCTCATGATCAGGCAAAAAACTGTCAAAATGCTTTTCTCTTTGTTCATGTGTGTCTTCCTGATTTTTTCCCCCCTAAAGATCAAGCTGCAAAAAGGCTTTCACATGTTCTGTTTTTCACACACACACACACACACACACACACACAGACACACACACACACACACACACACACACACACACACACACACACACACACACACACACACACACACACACACAGAAGAGGCAGAGATGTAATATGTTGTGACATGAGTGGAGCTCAGAGACAGAGTGAGTGAAGCAGGGAATGTCTTTAATGTAACACCTACTCATCTACATCAGAGGCAAACAAGTCGAAGACACCTCCATAGACAGGCTTTCACACTGACTCACCCCACCTTCCTCTCTCTCTCTCTTCCTCTCTGTCTCTCTCTCTAACGCACACACGCAGACACACACTGCAAATGTAATACCCTCCATATTCCATCAGGTTTTCAAATGCTGGCACCCAAAAAAATCATCACGGACAGACACAGCAGCAGTACAGATGCACAGTAAAATGAATGAAATGTAATTAGCAGCAGACAATAATATAAATCTGTTGGTCTGATAACCTTGACCAAATTAAAAACTAATTAAGACTCCAGCAGCTTTGTAATGTCGTTTTACCCACACACCAAACTTAAAGGTCTAAAAGCTTTTTTTGTTCCAAATGTCATTTACTGCCTCGGACAATTAAAATCTTTTTCTTGGCATTATGCTAGTTTTGTGAAGCCACTCTGCAGTGATTGGGGATCATTACTGAGGAAGTGTTGTGACTGATGAGCGGCCCTCGGGGTTAAATAAGGTGCTGTGCAAAGAGAATGAAGGTGCTGCTATCAGTGGAGAGTTAATGAAATGACAGTAGCTATAGAGACAGCGTTCTGTGATAAAAACAAGTTTTTTTCCTCCGGAGCTTAGTGTGACTATAAATACCTTTAAGGTATTCATGTGTCTCAAGCTGATGGGATTACATTGACTACTAAGATGGGCCGAGCCAGAGTTTTAATAATTAGTTGTCTCTACAAGTTTAGCAGGTCATGGAGATTTTCAGGTCAGGTTTCTTTGTGGCTAAAATAATGACAGTATTTACTTAAATCTGCAGATTATATCTTCAGCCCAAAACTTTGCTGTTTGAGATCAGTGCTTTTATTGGATGTTACACTTGTTTTCAGACACAAAGCTACTAAAATCCCACTTTATCTGCTCGACACTTAAGACTCGAAGTAAAAGATGGAAGTATCATTTACAGTCACTGTGATATTACCTGCTGGGTTGTGGACGACTATTTGAAAGCTTCTGTTTTGGAATTTCGGACACCATCATCTTGCAATTGTAAGTTCAAGTTAAACCTTGTGCCATAGTCTCGCACACGTCTGTTCTTATGAGGAACGCACATTATCACAACATCAAATTTGGAGAAAATGTGCCCCAAAAAAACACTTTTACTCCTGCCTGGTATCTCCACCTTCAGTATCCTTTGTCTAATGTGTCCACTCTCCTCTGTACACATCCAAATCATCTCAGCCTTGCCTCTCTAACTTTGTCTCCAAATTACTCAGCCTAAGATGTCCCTCTGATGCACTGTCCCTCTCCATTCTGGTCACTCTCAATGAAAATCTTAACATCTTCTACGCCGCCTCCTGTCTTCTTGTCATTGCCACCATCTCCAGACCATGCATCATCGCAGGGCTCACTACCATCCCGTAAGCCTTTCACTCTCGCTGCTGTCCTTCTGTCACAAATAAACCCTGATACTCACTCCACCCTGCCTACACTCTCTTCTGCACCTCTCCTGGGCACTGTCTGCTGCTTTGGATGATTGACCCCAGGGTTTTAACGTATCCACCTTCATTATCTCTACTGCTTGTAGTTTATACTGTTAGACCTGCGTCTCTCTCATTCACACACACATATATTCTGTCTTCACATACTGAGTTTCTTTCCTCTTTTCTTCAGGGCATACCTCCACCTCTCCAGACTCTCTTCCACCTGCTCCCTATTCACACTACAGATCACGCTGTCTGCAAACTTCAAAGTCCACAGAGACTCCTGCCTGGCCTCATCTGCCAACCTGTCTGTCTGTCTGCAAACAGGAAGTGACTCAGAGCTGATCCCTGATGTAATCCCACCCCCACCTGGAACCCATCCGTCACCACAACTCACCACTGTCTCGCTGCCCTCATACACAGCCCATTGGTAAATAAGAGGAAATAATTCTGGGAGAAAAATATAGCTAGAGTTATGCATCATCAAATGTTAACAACAACAGAAAAAATAATATGTTTATAGATAAATATCAACATGAAGCCACTGATCGCAGAAAATTTGTAACAGAAATGAGTCTTCTTCTTTCAGGAGGAGGTACTGTTTCCATGCTGCTGTATGTTCACATTATATTCATCCTTACAGGTAGAAATGGAGTGTTTGGCTGTGCAGCCTCCAGCAGCACACAGTTTTATAGGGTTTACCATTAGCATGCTGTGTTTGCACAGTGCGGAGAGTTATTGTTGTTTTATCAGTAGTGGACAGTTGCTTCCGTCCTGATTTTGCCTCCTTTTGTGCAATAAAATGTAAATGAATATTAATTTATTCACTGCTCAAAAGTTGCAGACCGCTCAACAGCTTTTACTTCTCCCTCCAAACAAACTGAAGTCAGCTGACTGTAGTTAGATTAACTGGACTATAAACTGCCCCGAGGTGTCGGTGCGAATGTGAACGGCTGTCTGTCTGTATGTATCGTCTCACGCTGTCATTGATTGGTCTCGGTCTCATCTAATATGAGCATGTCAGCGTGCAGATACCAAGAAACTGAGAGATGACAGACTCATTACCGTGGCGTGCTAGCAATGGCAACAACTTTTCATTTGAAATTCTTATGAAGGATAAGCCGTAGGTGCGACAGAAACACAGTTTCTGTGTTACTGAAACAAACTAAAACCAACGGCATGCTCAGTGCACAGCAACTTAGTTAAAATTAAAATCCCCCTTCAGATCCATCAACTATTCATTTTAACAGCACAACCTGTACTTTAGCAGTAGCACAAACCTTTTACACACAAACAACATGTACATGGTGTACCCTGCCAAGCGTGTCTTCAGAAATATTTTTATGATGAAAGTCTGTTCTAGTTATGCGATGACACACAACAGTCGTTGAGAGCCTTTCTTTCAGACGCTTGAAGAGCTTCATTTGCGGGTTCTGTTGGAGCTGTAGTTCCAGTGGTTGGGCTGAATGGGTGGATGTGCAGAGTGCAGGAACACCAGGGATCTGAGGCATCTGAGCCATCAGAGTTCAGGCCCTACGAAGCTCTAAAGGCTCATCTGTCAGGTGTTTTTCAGTGGGGCAGAAGCAAGCTCAATACCACAAAAAAAGGTTTGCTGAGGCACTCCATCTTTTTGTATCAAGTTTATTCTAGGAACAATTCCTCAGGAAAAGAGAGAGCTGTGCGCATCATCTCGAAGTCTTCAGGGACCCTGATGAAAACTTTGAGTCGATACGCGTCGGTCTCTCATTCCCTGCCGAACCGCTCCTAGAATAAACTTGTTACATTTGAAGACATATTTGATCCACCTGAAACATTACCTATTAATACAGTAGTCCAAGAAATGATACTTAGAATTGGTTTGGGGTTTTTTTTAATAACATGTTTAATATTGTCAAACCAAGGTCTTAGAAGAGCTCTACTAAGTCTACAAAAACTAAAAAAGCATATTGAGTCTGGAATTTAAAACAATCTACAAATTATTAAAAGGGAAAAAAAAAACACTCGTCTGTAATGAAAATCAAATTCAAACATGAAAGTTCGGCCACAGTAACAGTAAACATGTTTGGTGCAGACCACAGACAGCTTTTCAGCATATTTCTTTTGGCTGTTGTGCAGGTATTTCATCATTATACAGTTCAGTGGACACTGACTGAAAGAGCACCAAATGTGAGCTTGCTCAAAAACAGACAAGTGGCAAATTAAAGGAAAAACCAGGGATTCTGGTCACGACATACTCCCAAAATAGCTTCAGCGTACATTGGCAGTGATTGTAAAAGAACCATTTAGTGATCCCTACAGAGACCACTCCCATCAGGACAGAAACATTTCATCATAAGACAAAGAAGGTCGAAAGAAACAGATCAACACAAGTAAAATGGAACCAGACAGAGCCACCCAATCCCCTCTCTGCAGGGGTCAGACGTTCCAGTTTTTCTTTAACATTATCTCCTCTCTGTGTTTCAGAAAGGGCAACAGTGTTTGCATCCAGCGTTCAATTGGATGTACCTATTTTTGCAACATGACTGTATTCGCTGTTGCATATAAATGTGAGGAGACTGAGAATCCCCAGGTACCTCGGGAAGTGTTTTCAGAAGGTGATAACGATCTCAAAAAACATTACGCCGAGACTAACAAACACGAGCTGACATATACTCGTGATTCACTCCCGCTAATGGACAAGTTGCCAGATAAAAGCTGACACTTGCTCACTCCACGACATAGTTTCCAGTCGCTGATGAAAATGCCACAAACAAAAGTCGCCTTTCAAGTGGCTCTAGCCACTTTACCGCTCGTGTATCAGTTTTCAGATCGTGTCACTGCTTGTTTTTTTCTTTTCATCACAGATGGACAAGACCCTGTAAATATCTGCCCTGACACACCACATCAGATGTTCTCAACATCTGACGAAAATGTAAATTTCTACACCCATGAAGGAACCACAGTAAGGGAAAATTGGATATGCTTCTTCTGCTTCAGCGTGAGTTTGTATTCAAAGCTGCCCAATAAATTTTTGTGTGTGTGCGTGCGTGTGCGTGTGCAATTGGTGATTCTGACCAATTTGCAGGATCATTCAGTGGCAAAACAACTGCAACGGACGGCTGAACAAACCCATTACTCTGGCTCACTGCTTCTGACACACACACACACACACACACACACACACACTCAAGACTCAACAGTGACCCGCAGTGACTTCAGAGTACGAAATGACCTGCTATACACTCCCAGGGAGAGTGCAGAGAGTGAGAGAAGTGAATAAAACAGCTAGATATGGAGAGCCAGAAGGAATACTTTGGTAAATATGAGGCAGAGGGATTGTTTTAAATAAGAGAAAAAGCATAGCGAGAGAAATATGGCATGTGTGTACGTGAGGTAGGGCGAGAGAAAATAAATTAATCCTCTCAGTGTCTGTTGTCACCAGAGGGGGGCAATAGAATATTTCCAATCCACTTTCTTACACACAATCACAAGGAACCCTACCTACCCTGTACTATCATCTACAGGTGTGTGTATGTGTGTGTTTCTGAGTTTGTTGGGAAGGTGTGGGCATTAAATTGAGCAATGGAGTGCTCTCATTGATTTCCACAGTAAAGGAAAAGTAATCTTCTCTGGGCTGGCCTCAGTGTGCACGTGTCTCTATGTGCGTGCTTGTGTGTGTATGTGTGGCGGTGTGATTGAAACAGTGGTCAGAAAGCAACATTAAAGATTTTATAGGCTCTCCGCATAGATGTATCACTCCAAAATCAGTTGATAGCAGATTACAATTGCAGCAATAAACCACTAACACTGCCGGTACTGTCCAAACAGAAGCCTCAATGAGCCTCACATGCTTTTATTTGTGAGGAATTGGAAGGTTTCAGGTCTGGCTTGCTCCTAAAGCTTCTAAATTGCTTTCCAGCAAACTGCTACATGACATTTTTCAAACCCTCTGAAAGGAGAAATACACCACTTAACTTAGAGAGCAAGTTTCGCATGCAAGAAAAGTTTCAGTGACTCGAGAGATTTAATAAAGTCAGCAGCCTTTTAATATGAAAAGGACAGGGTTTTTTTAAGTATTTATTAGATAGTGACAGCTGAGGAGACAGGAGGAACTGGAAGGAAAAAGGGATGACATGCAGCAAGGGACCTGAGCTGGAAAATGAACAGCAGTTGATGCAGATTTGTTGGCTACACATTCATGATGTCAATCGTGCAATCAACCACCTCCCAAAATTGATTTACTGGGTTGTGATTTGGTGGCATGAGGACCCGGTAATTGGTGTCCAGACCACCAGTGACCCTTGTTTCCCTCCCCAAGGTGCCCAGTTCCCTCTCTATTTTATTATGTGACTTTCAAAAATACACCAGACAATGCTCAGGATTTTTAATGAGTCTGTGGTGCCCAGTGCTGAGGTAGCGAACAATAGCAAACTCAACAAACCGAATCTCAAGCAGGAAGATTGCATCCAAGTTACAGGCAACACTGGACTATTGCTCCCACCCTCTCTGTGACGCGGTGGTCAGTCAAAGGAGCGTGTTCAACAAACAACTGCCATGATGCACCACCAAATGCCACGTGAAATTCTTTCTACTTGAACTCATTAAACCATTTTTAATTCCTTTCAATTTTTTATTTCTATAGCTCACAGTCACAGTAACAGTCACTTCAATGTGCTTTATATTGTAAGACAAAGACACTACAATAAGCGTGCCATGTCCACATACTTAAATGCACTGAGTTACTGCCATTGCAGAAGAGACTTGATCCTGTACATTTTCTAATTACTGTCAGTCATGTATTTGCAAACAGACTTTCAATTTTGAATTGACATCAAATCATGACTACAGTCACCTCAACCTGCTTTATTATGTAAGGTAAAGACCCTACAATAATACAGAGCACACGCCAACGAGACAATCCCTATGAGCAAGTATTTCATGACGGAAAGGAAGGAAAAACATGCTTTAAACAGGAAGAAACCTCCAGCAGAACCAAACACACTGTATAGGGGCAGGGATAGCTCAGTAGGTAAAGTGGTCGCCCCATGATCGGAAGGTCGGCGGTTCGAATCCACTTAACGGCTACCCTGAGGTACCCCTGAGCAAGGTACCGTCCCTACACACTGCTCCCCGGGCGCCTGCTTAGTGGGCTGCCCACTGCTTCACTGAGTGAATGGGTCAAATGCAGAGAAAAACAAGTAATTTCCCCATGGGGATCAATAAAGTATCCATTATTATATCCATTATTATTATTATTATTATTATTATGAAAGATGGATGTGGCCACCATGGTTCAAGGGGTTCGGCACCTCATCTTGTAACCAGAAGGTTGCCAGTTCAATCCTCAGCTCTGTCTGTCTTGGTCGTTGTGTCCTTGGGCAAGACACTTCACCTACCACCTACTGGTGATGGCCAGAGGGGCCGATGGCGCGATATGGCAGCCTCGCTTCTGTCAGTCTGCAGCTGTGGCTACAACTGTAGCTGCCTCCACCAGTGTGTGAATGTGAGAGTGAATGAATAGTGGAATTGTAAAGCGCTTTGAGGGTCTCGAAAAGCGCTATATAAATGCAAACCATTATTATTATGGTGTAACTCACTTATTAGTGAAGTACAACGATGAACCACCAAGCTGAGAAATTTGGCTGTCACCATCAGGCAGGGTGGATCCAACTGTGAAACCCAGCGACACTGCAAGGTTATTGGCTAGCAGCTACTGAAGCCTCCCCTAATTTGAGCAAAACTGAATGAGTGGAGTCAATGGCAGTTTTCTCATAAATGTATATACAATTTGCTTTTTATACATTAGCCTTGTCATGTAAGCATATGCTTCTGTTTCTCAGTCAGAGCCATCTCTTGAGGTCCGATTTCAAAGTACTCACACAATGATGGCCGAACCCCTGACATCACGTTTCTACATCAGTTCTTTATACATGAAGGTCTAAGTTTGGTGTAGGAGACCTGTTTTGCAGCTCTTCCACCATCCTCACTGCCTCTGCTTCTGAAAAACACAGGAAGGTCGTGGGGATAATTAGATGCCTCTTTACAAACACAATCACTGCAGTCCATCACTGATAGAGGCTACCTGACCTCTCCTTTCTCTTATGGCTTTGCCTTTACCACAGCACATGGGAAACACTCTCAGAAATAAATCAAGACTTGTTTTTTTCCATTAATACCGGTCAGTCCCAGAGGACCAAGGTTAATTCAATATAATCCGTTACAAATGTGATATATGTGTTTGCCAGTAGTGCAGACGGACACTCTGGCTGCAGAAATATATCTTATTGATTTAACAAAATATTGTTTTTTTTTAATGCATCATGCTAGAAACCTGACACATGAAAACAGATAAATCTCCTCATAATGGGCAGTGGTGATTGGTAAGATGATAAACTGTCAGGATCCATGTGTGTGTGCACATTTATGAGCATGTAATGCCTGTGAGAAAAGAAATAATTGAACATAAAGTTACAGCTAATAGTTTAACATTTACTGGTCTTTATTTTAAATACTCTTTAACCTCACATTCACATGATGTGAATGTGAGGTTATGAACTCTATACGAGCATTTAAAAAACAGCTTATAATATAATTAAGGATATGTGCAGTATTCATCATCATTTATTCACTGGATTTTGTTACATTGACATTGATTATGCCTGTGTGGCCCCTGGAGGACATTCTGTATAGATGTTTGCAAATGAATAAATGAAAAATAATACACAACACCTGCATACTTAAAGTTAAATCTACTAACAACATAAACATGGTGTAATAAACGATGTAATCATTTTTATGGACTGTTTATTAAATACATAATCACCTTCTCGTCGATAAAGAGCAGTTGTTTCTCTCAGGAGTTGGTGGAGACTGTAAACACAGATAAAAAGAGATTTTTAGCCTTGGGTGGAGGGAAGACCAAATCCAAATGAATGATAGTGTTTTTCTGTATCTGATGGATGTGCTATAAGGTTTGTCACGTCGACTATTTACAATGATGATACGTTTCACGGGTCATGTCCTCAGAAGACCAGTAAATTCAATGATAACCACTCATTTCATTAGGTACACCAATCGGTAATCCAAATGTCTACAATGCAAAGACTCATTTAACAAAAGCACATTTAATGACTTAGACATGGCCAAGATGACCAGCTGAAGTTGAACCATCTCTAGTGTTTACAGGGAATGCTCTGAAAAAGAGAAAACATCCAGTGAGTGAGCTTTGTTGGTGTCAGAGGTCAGATGTCATGAACTGGCTGTGTGGAGGCAGATGAGGACCCAAACGCAAAACTCACGGAGACAAAAAGCTGAACTCAAAATCGCTGCTTGATTGCAGGCTTCACAAAGAAACAGAACTAAACTGGGAATGCTAACTGAGGACCGAGGGAACACAGAAAAGCACACAGGTTTGGGGAGGAGACATTGGCGACGCGACACCGAACTGAGGGAGACATGCACATAAATGCACAGAGGGTTAACGAGGGAAGTGGGAGCACACGGGAAACACAGCTGACACAGATAATCATAACAAGACACGGCAGGAGTAACACTGACGAGAGACTGTCAAAGTAAAACAGGAAGTACACAGAGGTGCAGACGGGAGGAGAGAGAGAGACAGGAGAGCACAGGCATAGTGGGCTGGGGAAACATGGAATAAAACACAAGGAGGGGAGACGACGGCTCACAGATACAGAGGGGCACACAGGGGGTAAAAGTCACAAGGGGGAAATCAAATAAGGAACAACTTAACAGAGCAACCCAGGAACCGTGGCCTAAATAAAGAACAAAATACAAAAACACATGAAAAATAAGAATGCTGGGCCAACATGGCCCAGGATCATGACATCAGAGGAGAATGGCCAGGCTTCCTTGAGCCAATAGAATCACATAATCACTCACTGCAACCAAGGTATGCAGAAGAGCATCTCTGAACACAAAGCTTGAAGCAGATGGCCCTTCATCATGGATCCATCGTGTCTTCTATTAACAGGTCCAGCTGGTGCTGTAATGGTGTGGGGGATATTTTCCTGGCACACTTTGGTCCCATTAGTACCAACTGAGCATCACCTAAACACCACAGCTTACTTGAGTCTTGCTGCTGACCATGTCCATCCCTTAGCAAGCAGTGAGCCCATCTTCTGCTTCCCGTAAGATAACACGCCGTGTCAAAAAGCTGTAGTCAGACGCATCCAAAGCCTCCACAGTCAGTAGAGCGCTTAATGGATGTGGTTTTAATTATATATGTTTGTTAGTCTTTTTTCTTAATTTTGTAGTTTAGTAGCTTGCGTGTATATATTTTTCTTCTTCATCTACTTCACGTCTATTTTGTGGTGTGTTTGTAATATAAACCAATTTGCTGCTACAACAGTGCACTCTATATTTTTCAAATTAATATGCCTTCAGCAATCGTCTCTTTTACAGCAGGATTCTCTTGCTGTTGCTTCTTCTTCTGTTTCACACAAATATTAAGTTTTTTCTTTATGTTTGAGGAAAATTCCAGACTTGATGCTTTCATTTTAGATAAAACTGTTATTTTTTTTCTTTTACATTAACTGAACCCGACATGACCAACACATTTTTCCTTGTAAGTAAATGTTCAACAACGTGTTTGACCTTTCAGCTCAAATTTCACCGATAATTCACTGATCAGTCATTGCCCCTCTTCCATTTAAGGTTTGTTGCATGGTTTAAGCAGACTGTAATGCACAAAACAACACACCAGCAAACAAAAACGCTTCACTATATTTTTTTAAAGGAGTCATAGGTACTTCACGGCTTATTTCGTGGTTATTGTTCTGTGACTCATTATCCCCATGCTTGAAATAACGGCCAAACACCGAGGTAGCAGTACAACAAAGATAAATAGACAAGGGGGAAAAATCATCAATAATACAGAAACATGAGCGTTAACGCCCGGCTTTGAACTCCTGAATCAAAGAGTAAGGCCTTCTTTCAAGGCTCACTATTTTGCACAACCGGCAATCATCATAATCATCACAATCATACAGGAAGAAATCCATTGTAGAGCAGCGTGACAGCATGATGCAAGTGAAATGCAGATAAAAGACACTTTTCAAGTAAAACTTCGCCACCAGAAAACTTCCCAGACATCTCTCAGTGTGGGTCTTTTCTCCTGAGCTTTGTTCCTGCATTTGTAATCAATAAAGCCGCCTAATGTCATGATATATATCCATTCATCCGCTGTCTCTCTGTTGTTGATTACATCTGTTTTGATTAGTCGACTTACCGTAAACCTGCAGGGGGGGATAGCGAGGCTCGTTTATGTGATTGCCAATCATACAATCAGAACAGCTATTATGTTATTATAAATTATGCCTATTCTGTTGTCACTCTGTCTCCTGCTGGGTTATGCTCTGCAACATTTTTTAGTAGCCTAACGGGGTGCGTGCTGATGAGGTATGAGAAGGTTTGATGCATTTTCCCTATAAGTCTGGGGAAAACTGATTTGTAACATCAGGTCATTTGACAGATTTCAATAACTCTCAGGGGGAAGTTTGCCGCTTTTCTTTTCTAAAATGACTCGCTGTGTTTGACAGCCTCGGAGTTATGCTAAAATGTACTTTTCGTTCAAAGCACATATCTGTTTAAATATGTCTGCTTGCCATTTTATTAGGTGCAGTTACACATGCAGTGCGCACATGCAACACTTGCTACAGTGTAGCAACACTGTAGTATGTCTAGTTTTTGGTCACTGTATATATAAAAAAAATAATCCCACCCTCTTCTTCCCCTTCCTTTCTTGCTTAGTACCATAGGAATAGATTTGATCTCATTCAGTGTGCCACAAATGCATATATCTCCCCACTCACCCGATAAAGAAAGAAATGACCTTTCTGAACAACAGAATTTTTTCCCTAAGCATCGGTCTTTTTTCATTCCCACAATGTGAATATCATTTCGAAGGCTGACGAGGAAAAAGAAGAGGACAAGACTTAAAACCAAGTAAGGTTTAAGCCGATGTCTTTTTTGTCTAGAGGTTTTGTGCTTTGCTAATGTTAAGGTATGTTCACAGAAATGTAGCCAACATGGTTCCTCAAACACTGATATATTTACACTGCTTGGGGCCCCAGGCCAGTCATGGACCTCCTGAGGGCTGACAAACTTTAAATTACAGCAGTGGCAATATGCAAAATTTGTAACGACAGTTAGAGCGACACGTCCTCCCTAACAGCTTACAGTGTAACCAAAGTGGCTGACTTTGTTACCACCATTCATGCTAGGGCTGCTCGATTATGGCAAAAATGATAATCACGATTATTTTCACTGAAATTGAGATCACGATTATTTGACGATATTTATTTAACCCTTTAAGACCTACTATAGAACCAAGTCCACCAGAGCTTATATTATTTTTTTTACATGCTGTAGTGCCATTTGTGGGAGCATTTCAAGTTGCTATACATCAATACAACTGTTATAGCCCATATTTTAATAATATGTATGCATTAAGTCCATAGTAATTACATAAATTGCAAAAAAGTGCAATAAACTACAAAAGAAATTGAAAATCGCTTTTGTTTTGTTTACATATATTTCTACTTGGAGAAATTTAAGAGGTTTATCCCTCAAAACTTTAAATACAATAAAGTTGCAAAAAATAGTTTACAACAACAGGAAATTTATTTTGAGTGTCTTCATAGTTTTATTTTGGAGATACAGCAATTTTTATATACTGCAGGAAAAACAAAAAACAATCCTATGATGCAAATTTGCAAAGAAAACAGCATGTGCATCATTTCACTGTGGGAAGTGTTAGGAGCGGCTGATAGGAACGGCAAATCGTGTTTCTGGAATATTATGTTTTTGTTCCTGCAAGCGCTTTTTATGCAATTTTTGCAAAGCTATATGTGGAACGAAACCGTGACCGAGAACAAGCTGATGGCATCAGATGTAAGTACAACTCCTCCGGTTTCATATGCAAAACAAATTATTGCGCTAGCTTACACGGTTCAGGTTCTACAGGGATTTAACAATAGTTACGCAAAACGGAGCATGCAGCTCTGACCGGCTTTAAAGGGTTAACAATGACTTTAAAAAAATAATATAAAATAGTGTGCAACACCACTGAAGTTTTTTTTTTTAAACTCTCTTTTCAACCAACGGCAGTCACTCTCCAAATAACTTCTGCTTAGCTTTCCGAGCTTCCCTCGGGTCCTCTTAATCAGCGGTTTCCAACCTTTTTTGCGCCACGGACCGGTTTATGCCCGACAATATTTTCACGGACCGGCCTTTAAGGTGTCGCGGATAAATGAGGGAGGGGCTAATAATCGGCTCAGTCATTTTTAATGATCGTTGAAAGCCCAGATCGTAATCGTGATTAAAATTCGATTAATTGAGCAGCCCTAATTCATGCAATGATAGAAACTATTAAAATGCTGGGGTTATTCCACTCCTGGGTTTCCACTTTGTTGTGTTTTTGTGTTTTACTTTTATTTTCTCATAGGCAAACATATTTCCTCCTCAGGTTTTTCCGCTTCTTTGCATGTATCCTCACATCCAGTCAGATAGTTTCAGCAGCCTCCCTCTAGGAATTTGGTGGCATACGTGAGTCCTTATATGGAGACAATGATTGTTAGTCTCTCATTGATAAATTAAAAAGTGCAGTAAAAGTTGGCAAAAAGGCACAGGAGGAATCTACAGTACTTAACAGGCGAAACGATATGTGGCTTTATGCAGTAGCTATAAATGTAACTACTCATTGTGCTCAAAACTATTGCGACTGACTCGTGCAACACCATCCACTCCTCCTCTGTGTTTCTGGCTACTTTTTGGCCCAGTGTTTAAATTCAGGTCTGATATCCCAGATATGGTTTTTTCCTGTGTGATCATAATAATGTTGGCCCATGATCTATATTACAACTGACCAATCATGTTGCTGTGATGTCATAGTTTTGCAAAGTGGGGGAAAAAGAAGAAATGCTCTTGTTTATCTAAAATGGTCTTCTTAAAAAAAAAAAAGGTTAGCAATTCAAGCATTTTATTTATTAAATTATAAAATATAACAAAATATATTATCAGCTGTTTGCCAAATTTAAGTTACTAATGTTGTTTTTTTATTAGTTGATCCTGGACCAATACAATGGAGTACGAACAAGACCAGCATGGGGATATCAGTGACAGAATTTATAAGTGACAGAATAACAATCATCATCTCAATATAAGAAATAACAATAACATATCATTAGTACTCACAAGCAATGTTCCCTCTAATTTTTTGTGTGTCTGAGCGAACACACAAACTACCTGAGTGGTCCCTTGGACCACTGTGAGCAACAGCAGACGTGTGACAGCATCGAATCCATCCAAGTTACATGGTTTATTAAAATAATCCAATTACAGCATTTATGTTAGACTACTTTTAATTAAGTGTTTCAGCCCACTTACAATGAAAATTTAAAAAAAAAAATCTTGTTCATGACCTGTGTAGGATGTTAACACTATTGGAAGTAAAAAAAAAAATATTTTTTTTTTTATAAAGCTCTGACTTGTATTATGAGTATGAGCCTGTGGACTGTCCTGTAACTCTCTGTCTGCAAAATACAGTATATAATGACCAATGTTGGGCAATTAATTATATAGTTACTTCTTCAAAAAAAGTAACTGAGTTTTGCAAACAACAATGTTTGTTGCAGCAGTTTACCTAAAAATGAAGCCAAGGCGTTTTTTAAAATAAACATTTCAAACTTTTACAGAACAATCAGCTGTTCTGCATCAAATCTGATGCCACACAAATTATTTGTGCCACTCCAAAAAACAATTTCTGTCCACTATGAGATAAAGGAGAACAACAGCCTGATACCTGCAGGCCTGACAGCAGGAGATGTATCACTGCTGTAACACCTGTAACATTCAGCAGTCGCCTCATTGTTCTGACACACACAACAAAACTATTGACTACACTACATGCTAACTACACAAGATTTGCGCTAAACGTTGTAAATGTCTCACATCTCAAAACAACACCGTCACTCCTAAAACTTACTCCCAATGCCATGTTGCCATATCATTTTTTGATTGGTCGGCATGGTACATTTTCGACCAATAGGAAAGGGTGGGGTTTTTTTGGTTTTGTTTTTGCTCACAGGCGGTCATAGCCTGTCAGCGACGTTGATTAGCTGCGTATATACGAATGTGAATCGCATTTTTGGCCTGACTATGGGATAAGGTGGCATCGTTCAAATCCCATACGGGAGCAGCCAGTCACTCACTGACTAACACTGCAAAACAGAATTGTTAAAGTTTTAATTTTAATTTCAATTCAGGTTAGATTTTTTTTTTTGTGTGCAACGCAGATTTTCTGTACGCAGAGACCGTGCCAGCAGTGCGCAATTGCGCACGCGCGCAGCTTAGAGGGAACATTGCACACAAGTCTCCTCAAATTAGTGAAGGGGGATTACTAAAACTATCAGAATGGATGTGAAGGAACACACAGGAAATAGAAAGACTCAATGCCTAAAAACTGGCCACAACAAAGTGCAGGCCCCCAAGACCAAACAAAGTCAGAGCATTTTATTTGTTTTCTATTGGCTGACACTGCATATAAAACACTAGGGCACAACCACATGGTAAACACACTATGCACCAGCACAAGCATAAATGTCAGCAACAATGTCAACCGGTTAAGTAGGTTATGCAAAGATTCACAGCAGAAGTCAAAATCAGCCAAAGGCTTCAACACAATGTGTAGTTACATTTCCAGGGAGGTTCCAGCAGGCAGGTTATGTCGTAGCTAAGGCGTAGCTTTTTTTTTTTTTTTGTCCCGTTTGGATCTTTAGCCATCAGAATTGTTGTCTTAAGGCCAAGAAAGATGCCAAGCGGATTTATTTTACAAAGTGGATCATCATGGCCTTGCCATATTGGTCCATTTGATTGACCTTTATTATAATTATGAATTAATTTTATTTTCAGTTGCTACAAACGGGACAGACATGACTGGGGGATAGGACAGGGAGAAAGAATGAAAGAAAGAGAGGGAGAGAAAGAAAACCAAAGGGGAGAAGAGACGGTGAGAAAGGGGGGAAGAAAGAAAAAAAAACCCAAAAAAACAAAACAAAACACCTGGGTCACCTGTATGGAGAAAAAAAACAGAAGAGAAAGCAAACAACAAAGAGCAACATAATTAAAAAAACGGCACCATCACAATAAACTAGCTAGCAGTAGATATCAGTAGATACTAAATAATAAACGATATTGTGCAGCACGCAAGATAGACAGCGCACAATGTGCTTTGAGGCAGCAGCCAAGAAAGCTTTAGTCCGCGTCTGTGAATACCCATGTGTGCATACCTGTGTGGATCAGCATGCTTGCATTCCAAAGGTTTCTCCATGTAATGATCTGCTAGGGAGTGTGGGGGGGCCACAGCCCCGTCCTCCAGGGTATGAAGCAGGTATGGAGGAGATCAAAACTCCAGACATCCAGAGGCCCCCAGAACACAAGAGACCATGGAAGACCAACAGAGGGGCAGCCGCGCCACTGTCCCAGTAAGAGCTGAGGAGAGTCCCAGATGAGGGCTCACTCAGCAGCCGCGGAGCAGAAGCCAGGGGGAGTTGCAGTGACGCGCCCGTGAGCTCCGCCAGCAGCCAGCTGTGCCTGAGTGACCGAGCCCCAGGCCGAGAGGCCGGGGGCACCCCACCTCCGAAGTGGCCCGAGCGAGCCCCAGGCTCCAGGCCCCGATAAGCGGCCGCCAAGGAGTGAGCCGGTGTGTACCCGGACGCCCACCCCCAGACACAAAGAACCACCAACGCACCGACACCTGAGGGAGTCCGCCACTGGCAGGGGAAGTGGTGGTGGGTGGAGATAGGCCTCCAAACCTTGGAGGGCCTAAGATGTCCCCAGAGAGGTGGCGTCTGACACCCAACCTGACATATAGACACAGACATACAGGCACACACAGATACAAACATCCATTCCCACCCTCATGCTCTCATATGCACTTACTCCACACTCAACCAACGTGGAGACAGACATAAAGAGACGCTGTACACACGATCACACTCCCCAAGCGTACTCTACGAACCGGGTCTAGGTACCCTTGCCCCTGGAGGGGGGAACCGCACCCAGACCCAGGTGGTGTTACCCTTTTCCCTGCGGTGGGGAGAGGCAGACCACCCCGACTCTGCAGCAGCAGGGAGGCCCCACACTCCAGACCGCAGTCGGACGGCCAACTCCTCTTAGCCCCCCCGCTCTAGAAGGCCGCAGAGAACGGGGGTGAGAGAAGACTCCAAACCTCCCTCCACCCGCTCATTGTAGTGTTGATGCATGTGTGTTCTAAGGTGCAATTAAGCTAAGGCGTAGCTTTAACACAGAGGTATAAACCCCCGGTAAGTGTGCCCCATCTGACACACTCCTGCTGCATGGTGTGCATGATTCAAAGAAACCTAATAACAACAACAAAAGCAAACAAAAGCAGTGAAAATGAAGAGGAGTTATCCTTCTAGGAGTGAAAAAGAAAATTTGAAAAAAAGTAGAAGTGGAGAAAAAAAAGCCAGCGTGGTAAGTGGAGCAGATAATAGTGATTGAATCTAATGTTAAATTACTACGGTAAATATGGCCAGTCTAGTCATAAGTGTGGCTAATTAATGTAAAGTCCAGCAGCATCACATTAATTTATTCATTTTGATATTTAACAGTTACATTTCAAATCAAGTGAAGATTCATGACATCATCAGTTGACTTGTTAGCGTAGCGAGCAGGCTGAAAGAATGTAGATGCTAGTAGTTAGTGTGTTAATGTTCCACAACCTGGCTCTACTTGGTCTTGGGTATTGGTATTGAAATAAACATGATCTCTGCCATTTCTGGAGTAATGTTTTACCTCCTATTTTATGACTGGTGTGGTTGGTGTCAGATTACTGCTGTTGATGAACGGCAGGCCTAGGGCCCCAACAAACTCCAGAAATGACACTTTTTGTGTGTGGCATGTTTAAAAAATGCACAAAGTCCAGAAAATGACCTCAAAGTTTCTCAAAACATGCTATAAGATATGAAGTCTGGGTTTATTAGTTAATAATAAAGTGACACCTGGGTGCTACGTGCAAATTTAAAGAGGTTAGGCTGCAGTACCTCCCAAAACAAAAGACTCAAAAACAAAACAAAATGAACTCGTACCTGTATGTGTTTTGACACAGGGGGGAACATAATCAATGAGAAAAGTTCATTTATGAGAGAATAAATTTTTTAAAGCAAAACAGGATACCTGCTGCCATGTATTCCACTCTGTTTTTCTATTTGTCTATAGACTGATGCAGAAAAGCAACACAATGATGCACACAAATGAACTACAGGGTGGGCCATTTATATGGATACACCATAATAACATGGGAATGGTTGGTGATATTAAAGTCCTGTTTGTGGCACATTAGTATATGTGAGGGGGTAAAACCCTCAAGATGGGTGGTGACCATGGTGGCCATTTAGAAGTCGGCCATCTTGGATGCAACTTGTGTTTTGTCAATAGGAAGAGGGCCATGTGACACATCAAACTTATTACATGGGGATACAGGTCGGAGATTGGTAGAATCAGAGAAAAAAACATTGAAATGTACACTACAGTGGGGAAAGTACAAGAGGAAAAAAAGAGACCCCTACTCATGCTGTGCTTCCATGGTAGGTCAGCATGACAACAGGAAACAAAAAAAACTCCTCTGCACAAAGAGCACATAAATGTCCACAGTATAACATTATGAAGACATGACAAGCTACAGGGGTGGGTGGGGGGTGAGGAGTAATCCGAAGCGAACACAGCAGCCGCCCTGCACAGCGCTACCATTCCAGCGCGGCACACAGACCCGCCGTGTTCCCTCGCAGGAAACAAGCATCGAAGGCGTTGGAAAGGGAGGGGGGATGAGTGAGTGCCTATCAGTGTAAGTGTATGTGTGTGCGTGTCCATAGTTCAGCTGAGACAGTGTCCTTCGGCCTATCAGGCTAAGTAAACAGTCCTCCAGCCAATCCAGGTGTCCTTGCATGGGATGGGAAGAATAGTCAGAATGTGCCAGCTTCAGTGCATAAAGAGGGAAACACATCATCATGTAGCAATTTCAAATATCCAGTGGCCTTGAGGTTTCCATTGATGAAGAATGGACCCGCTATCGTTGTACCCCATATACCACACCAAACCATCACTTTTGTTGTTCCAACAGTCTTGGAGGGATCCATCCAATGTGGGTAAGTGTCAGACCAATAGCGGTTGTAGCGGCGGCACTCCGTCCCTATTTCACTCTTCTGTACCGCCGTTAGGAGTCAGTCCGGCAACATGCATTGAAACGCGAGCAAGTCCAAGTATCCTTCTTGCAAACAATATGTTTATTGACACTTTTAGTTTACATGGCAAGACTCGGTCAAAAAACTGTGTCGCTTCCAGCTTATCCAACTCCTCAACTACGTAACTACAGTGCGCCGGAAGCTCAAAATACTAAAAAGCGCTTTAGAATGTTGCACTTCTCTATTCTATACATTTAACAAACAGTATTTTAAAATCAACTAGAATTATATTCTTAACATCAAACATATATATTTCTCCTCTAATCATTTTACCAGTACCAATAAAATTAACCTTTAATTGGCTCTTACAGCGGTGGTTTTGTTTGTTAACTTCACCATTCACATAAAAGTTTGCCTCATCACTGAACTAAATCTTCTGCGTGAACTGAGGGTCCTGTTCCAATTTTTGTTTTGTCCATTCTGCAAATTCTGTGCGCTGATCTGGGTCATCCTCGTTGAGATGCTGCAGTAGCTGGAGTTTGTAAGGGAGCCATTTGTGAGTAGCAAATATCCACCGAAGGGATGTTCGATTAATGCCACTCTCCAGCGAGTGCTACGCTGTGGGCTCTTGCTGAATGAAGCTAGGACAGCCACTGATGTTTCTTCATTAGTGACAGTTTTCTTGCATCCACATTTTGGCAAATCCAACACTGAACCAGTTTCACGAAATGTAGCAAGCAGTTTGCTAACTGTAGCATGGGAGATGGGTGGTCTCGTAGGGTGTCTTGCATTGAAATCTGCAATGACCCGGTTACTGCGTTCCCCAGATATCAACACAATTTCAATCCGCTGTGAACAAAGAGAAACTTGTAACTAACTCATGAAAGAATAAAGTTACGTTGAAACCTATTGAAAGAACAAAAGTTGTATCCAAGATGGCTGACTTCTAAATGGTGATAACAAACAGGACTTTGATATCACCAACCATTCCCATTATTATTATGTTGTATCCATATAAATGGCCCACCCTGTAGAATACAAGAAATGAACTGTTAGCTTGTTGCTGTTTTTGAGTGATCATCTCTTTAAGTAAAAATCCTTCTTCAATAACCTTTATATTAATACTGACTAAACCAAAGTAATCTTATAAAAACACACATTCCTAAGAGGTATTTTTATTAGCTACACCTTTCTAGTAACATGTTGGACCTCGTTTTCTTGATGGCATAAATTTATAAGCTGCTGAAAACATTAATCAAAGACCTTGGTCCATGTTGACATGATAGCATCAATGCACATCCGTGATGTCAATCTCATGTTCCAGCACATCCCAAAGGCACTTTATTGGATTGAGATCTGGTGACTGTGGAAGCCATCTGAGTATAGAGGACTCACTGTCATGCTTGAGTCTGAGTGACGTGAAACCAACTTGAGATTATTGAACTTTGTGACATATGTATTATCCTCCCAGAAGAAACCATCAGAACATAGGTACACTGTGGTCATGAAGAGCCGGCGTAACAATGCTCAGGTAGGCTGTGGTGGTGTTTTTCAATTGGTACTAATGTGTACCAAAAAAAATATATCCCACCATCCTCCAAAGCAAGGCAGGATGGATCCATGCTTTATACCAGTCAAATGGCACAGCAGAAACTGAGACTGACAATATATTTCCAATCTTCTATTTTCCAGTTTTAGTGAGCCAGTGTGAATTTTAAGCAGCAGAGCTGGTGTGCTTTTCTGCAGCTCTGCAGTCCATCAGCTTTAAGGTTTAATGTGTTGTGTGTTCAGAGAAGCTCTTCTGGATACTTTGATTTTAAAGAGCGGTTATTTGAGTTACGTTCCTCTCAGCTCAAAGCAGCCTGGCCATTCTCCTCTGATCTCTGGCATCAACAAATCATTTTTACTCAGAGAACTACCACTCACTCAAAAGATCCCTATGAGAGAAAGACCTAGACAAACTGTTCACCCTGCCTGGGATAGGGTTAATGGAGCCCCGCACTGGTGCCAGGCCTGGGGAGGATGCCCAAGGGCATAGTCCGTGGGGCCTATGGGGCCTGGCTTGGCACTAGCCAAAAAAAGAACATGAGCCCACCCTCCCCTCCTGTAAGCCCACCAACCACAGGAGGCACTGTAGGGGTTGGGTTCAATATGTGCCAGGTGGGAGCCAAGGGCGGAGAACTTTGCGGACCTATTCCCGGACATGGAATATCACCTCTCTGGTGGGGAAGGAGCCTGAGTCTCAGTCTATAATTGCTCATGGTGAGAGGTGGCGGGCTGAGGTTTGTATCTTAGTATATTCTCGGCTTGCTGACATTGGAATTTTCTTCAAATTCACTTCACTCACCCTTCATCCCAGCCCACCTTCTTTGCTTAATATTCAGCAGGTTGTCTTCATAATGATGCCCAAATACACAGATCCATACTCTAGACTGCCTGACCAGAAGGTTGCATTAACTAGTACCTAACAAAGTGGCTGGTGATGTTGAGTGTACAACTAAATTTTGAGGAATTTTCTTCCGCAGAATTATAAGACCTAGCTCGGCTCCTTTGTGAATCTGCCTGCTGATGGCAAGCAATAATTATTAACACACACACACACACACACACACACACACACACACACACACACACACACACACACACACACACACACACACACACACACACACACACAGACAAAAAAAACCCAAAACTGTCATCAAGCAACAAAGCAACAATGCATACAAATTATTCATCACCTGGCATGAGTTCAAGCCATCATTTTGTCTGCTTCTTTTGCTCACTGCTGTTCATGTTGTTTCACCCTGCTCTTTTTGTGTTTTTATTTTGTGCTTTATTCCTGCAACCTAATTTAATGTCCACTCCTGAAAGCGTCCCAACATTGCCATCATTTTTGCTTGTAAGCAGTGGTGGCAGTGGCGCTGCTGATTTCCCCCTCCTCTGCCCCCCCTGTGGAGGATTATAAACCTTATGTCTCGTGTCCTAGTATCAACTACGCTGAAATACACACATATGGAGGCAAACACGCAGTTACACGTTCATACACACTTCCCAATAGCCTGAGGGCAGCCTGGAGCAACTCCAATTAACAGCAGTGCTCACTAAACAAAAATCGCAAACTCCTCTGTTCTGTAAATTTTGAGGGACCTTAAAACGAGGCCGCTCTAAAACGTGTCCTTTCGGGGGGGGGATATGCGGCCTTAAGCAACATGGCACAGAGGACACACACACGCATAGTGTATATAAGCACATATTCGTACCGCACATGCATGCACACACGCTGCCTCTGAGAGATGTTTGATCAGTATCTTTCTGACGACTTTTTATCTTTATTACCACCGTCATCATTCTAACCTCCGCACCGTAATGAACATCTTGCCCTGGAGAGAAAGCACACACACACAGACACACAAATTTGCACATGTGAAAACAAAGAGAAACACACACACACACAGTTTCTAATGGATGGTTGAGTGTGGGAGGATGAGAAGAAGAATGCTGGTAGGGAAGAGATAGAGGGTCGGATGTGGAGACAGGGGAAAGGCTGAGTGAAGATTAAGTATGAGACGGAAGTAAGGGTGCGGAAAACAGAAGGCAGAACGGCTGAAGGGCGGAGGCAGGTGCATGGTGTGTTGAGAAAAAGATGAAAGGGGGATTAAAGGAGGGAAAAAAAGTTAAAGTGGGAGGGCAGGTAAACAACGCGATGGAGGGAAGGTGCGGCGAATACGGGACGAGAGCTGTGGTTATTTCTTCTGAATCGAGAAAGGTAACAAGCGAAGGAGGGACGAGGAAATGAGAAAGGCAGGAGGCAGAGCTTGAGTGGGACCGGTGATATGCGCGATGAATAATGGAAGGACAGAAGGTGCATATTAAGATGCTAAGAAATGGGGTGACAGCAGGGAGGAGAAAAGACGAGTTGAATCAGAATGAATGAAACCGAGCGAGGGCATCTGCCGTCCCGCTTGTTCCTTAAAAGTGCAGACAGAACGATGTAAAATTAAAAGAATACAAAGGGACTGTTAACACAAAGGGAATTGTTAGAAAAGATTCAAAATTTGATTCACTAAAGAAAACCAGGGCGTGCTTCACATGACTGAGAAACTTAATTAGGGAAAGACTATTATCAAATGGCGTCTCTGCTTTTTGTTTTTTACTCCCATGGCCACATCATTACTTCAGGCACATGAAACTGAATCGCTGGGATTGATGTGATGTTTTTCTGGGAAATTTACTAAGAGATGAAAACCCTGTGCACAGCAGTAACAGCGCACACATGGATGTCTAGATTGTCTTCGTGTTGCACTGCACCTTGCTCTGGCTCGCTCATTCCAAGATCTGCAATCTGGCACTCTGAGTGATTCTCGCAGCTCTTGCAGTCCAAAAGTATTCACTTACACATCCAAATCACCGAATTCAGGTGTTCCAATAACTTCCATGACCAGAGGTGTATAAAATCAAGTACCTAGGCATGCAGACTGCTTCTATAAAAATGTGTGAACCAATGGCTCGCTCTCAGGAGCTCAGTAAATTCCAGCAGGGTGTGATAGGATGCCACCTGTACAAGTTCAGTCATGAAATTTTCTCGCTCCTAAATATTCCACAGTCAGCTGTAAGCGGTATTATAACAAAGTGGAAGTGATTGGGAATGACAGCACCGTACAACAAAGTGGTAGGCCACGTAAAATCACAAAGCGAGATCAGCGAATGCTGAGCTGTATAATGCGCAGAGGACACCAACTTTCTACAGACTTCATTGCTACAGACCTCCAAACTTCACATGGCCTTCAGATTAACCCAAGAACAGTGTGTAGAGAGCTTCATGGAATGAGTTTCCATGGCTGAGTAGCTGCATCCAAACCTCACATCACCAAGTCCAAAGCAAAGTGCCTGATGCAGTGGTGTAAAGCAGCGGTCCCCAACCTTTTTTGCACCACGGACCGGTTTATGTCCGACAATATTTTCACGGACTGGCCTTTAAGGTCTCGTGGATAAATACAACAAAATAAAACCAGTACCGATACCAAAAGAAAGAAGATTTATTCGTAACACACAGGAAAAGACCCAGTGAAACCGAGTTAACGATGAAAACAATAAAAAACAAACAAACATAAAAACCATAAATTTCACACCCGAGCCTTAACTCTCGAGGCCCGGTACCAAACTGGACACTAGAGCATTGGAGCCGTGTTCTCTGGATTGACAAATCACCCTTCTCTGTCTGGCAATCCGATGAACAAGTCTGGGTTCGGCAGTACTTGTCTGACTGCATTATCCCAACTATAAAGTTGGGAACTAAAGGATCTCTTAATGCTTCAGTGTACCAAGACATTTTGGACAATTACATGGCCCTTGTAGCAATTTACAAGTAACAGGAGCTGTTTAAGAAACATTTTAAATCCATGATGTGTTTAGCAATAGTTTCCCAGTTTGTATGAAGGTCCTTTATTCCTTTATCCCTTAGTTTGAGATAGCATGTTTTTGACCTTCATGTGAACAGTCAATTGACTAGTTAGGTAAGCAGTGGTTTGTTTGTTTTTTATTATCTTGTCTGCATTAGTATAATACTCGAGGACATAATAAAAACACTTTGCGAAACACCCAGACTAACTCATTATGGACTTTTTGATTGCTTCTGTGAAGAGACAAAATGACATTTTCACTTCTTTTTATAGTAAACATGAGGAGCCGCTACAAACTGGATTTTTCTTTTTGTTCCATTTCTCTCCGATGTTGTTATTGCTTT
This sequence comes from Rhamphochromis sp. 'chilingali', assembly GCF_963969265.1. Classification (NCBI taxonomy): domain Eukaryota; kingdom Metazoa; phylum Chordata; class Actinopteri; order Cichliformes; family Cichlidae; genus Rhamphochromis; species Rhamphochromis sp. 'chilingali'. The sequence continues at coordinate 30,206,133 of NC_137948.1, forward strand.
TTTCACAATTTTTGTTTTCTGAAAATAGCTTCATAACTTTATGTACCTTTTTCATCAAGTGTTTTGTTAGCATAGTCTCGTGCTTTTTCCACTTTTGCATGTCCTTGGCCTCGACTCACATGTTGATTCTTTTCATTTTGTTTCATTCTGACTAACGGCCTCTTTTAGCCGGTAAGCGTGTAAGATGTTATTCGTTCAGTTTATTCTAACAGTTGCTGAAGCAGTTTTGAAAGATGACCGCTTATTTATTTATTTTCTGATAGTGAAATGAAAAGATAAAATAATTAATCTCACTGCGGGCAGTTAGCTTAATTTAACTTGGTAACAGAGACGAAGAGCTAGGCTTGCTTCATCTATCATTAAGTCCATTGCTTCCTTTGGAGGAAACAGGTGTGTCCAGCCTGGATTTGAGGCTCATGTTTAACTGAACTAAGCTTTGACCCTGAATTACAATGAAAACCACAATGCCTGTTGAATTCTTGCATTGATTTGTGGTGGACGTTTGGAAGGTGACAGGGTAAGACAAATGAAAGAAACGTTCGTCATGTGCATGTCTAACTTTCCGAGGTTATATCCCTGCTCTCTAATCCTACAGGACTGAAAACACTTTCTCAACATCACAGAGGACGAGAAACTACCCTGGAAATTTAATATTGTCTTTACATTCTAATGTAGGAGTCTAGTTATGACTTTATTTATTAAGGAAATCTCACTGAGATCAAAAAATCTTTTTAAGGTGGAGCTCACAAAGGAATTACTGAAAACACATACATGCACATGAATGTGTATAAATGAGTTATTGTATTGTCTTCCTATCAGGTTGAAGCAATCTAGCCACTCTACTCCAACTTGTGGCATCAACAAGACATATTTATGGCCACTTGCTGGATACGTTCTCTATTTTGTGATCTTTCTAGAGACGGCTGTGTTAAAAAAAATCCTTGCAGATCAGCAGTTTCTGAAATATTTTGACCAGCCAGCCTGGCACTAAAAACTTTGCCACATTCAGATTCCTTCAAATCACATTTCTTCCCCATTCTAATGCAAACGTTTAACTTCAGCAGGCCATCTTGACCACGTTTATATGATTAAATGCACTGGGCTACTGCCCTGTGATTGGCTGAGTAGATATTCGCATTAATGAGCAGGTGACCCGTGTATCTAATCAGCTTGCTGGTCAGTGTATGAATCGATGGCGTCTGGAGAATAAATCCAGCTGGTGTGGATTTAAAATACTGAGTCTTTCACTCAGCCAGATTCTCGCAGCAGTCATAGTGGAAGCAATGTTAAAGCTCCACTCATGTTTTCTTGTACCTGTTGTGATTCCTCTTGCTCTTTTGGTTCTCTTGTGTACGCTACCTGCCAACTCTTCGGATCCGCATCAGTCAACAACTTACCTGGCTCCTCGCTCTCCACTGGCCTCTGTCTAATCAGTCTCAGCTTCCTTTGCCTTCAGAGAAACATGTTTTCACATTTTTTATGCTTTTTTTTATACACATAAAAATCCCTTGAAGTCTGCCTCACTGTCTTGTATTCTGCATTTTTAAGTCTGCCAGCTCTGGTGGTTAAATCACAACACTTTGATCTGTAGTAAGACTGAGCCAAGTTGCTTTCTGTTTATTAAAGTTGAAATGGAACAAAATCACCAACTGTGACCTTGCAGTCTTTAATGTTTGAAGGAAGAAATTGAGCCTTGTTACGGTGGTAAAATTTAATAAGCGGGTTAACAAACAACAATCAAAATCATTTTACTCGTGCTGAAATCACAAGTAAACAAGGAACTACAATAGTGCAAACCTTTTAGTAGAAGCAAACCAATGTGGGCTGAAATGCTCTTAAACTGAGGACTACCACAGTCACTGCAGGGAAGCTGACTGCGCTTCTTGCCTGATCCCTCGGGTGATCAGTACTGAGTTATGCAACATTAATGCAGCTTAAGCTACTGTATGTCAAACCTGGCAGCTCAAATCACATTTCAGTGTCCACAGATCTGATAAAAGTAAGAAACAAATCCTCATAGAAGATAGAATCTGTCTTTTTTCCTCAAAAAAAATCAGATTTCCTGTATTAACTTAAGGTACTTTTTTGCAATTCCCCCGCTGACTCCACTTAAGCGCCGAATGCCATTTCCACATACTCTTTGCTCCCGCTCTATTCCACACGACAGGGAGAAGTATTCAGTGAACAAGCTGAACTCTAAACTTGTGAAACTGTGAAACTGACCCAATGTGACAATAGAGATGATTGAATACGTCTGTATAATCGAGCCTTTTCGGCACTCCCATCAGCAGCGAGAGGGTTCCTGTGTGAGAGGTGATGGAGCAGACGCACTTAAGTTAATTAAGCAGCCTTATCTATGGTCCCTGCGCTCAGTGAAATAAGAGACGTTTGAATTGACGATAGCTATGTAATTACCCTTTATCTCTGCGCGAGGAGGTTAGAAGTTCTTTAATGAACGGCCGTGTTGTTTAAGAGAGAAGTGGAATATAAATGGTGGGTGCTGGCATGTGTTGTGTATGTGCGGCCGTGTGTAATGGGTATGTGTGTTTCGTGTGCGTGATGAAATTTTAAACTATATTTATTACTCTGTGGTGTGATTATTGTCCCTCAGCTATGGAATTACATACATCCTCTAAAACATCAATTCAGAGGTCTTATTCAACACTGTATATGCCTCGTGTGTTTTTGGGGACCGATTTGAACTATTCAACCAACACTTCTTTTTGTAACGCAGTCTTTGAATTGAAGTTTATAAACTCAAAGCTATAATTTTTTAAATCTCTGCTTCTTTTAATAAAAAAAAGATTAAATAGCGATGAAAGTAACACAGCAGCAATTATGAAAGATATAGCTCCGAGCTATTGTCAGAGTCACAGTCATTATCGGTGCACTGTTTACCAAAATAAGCATGTGAATTGTCCTGTTGCCATTGTTGAGTGAACCTTTGAAAAGTGTGAGTGAATATGCAAAGTTTAGTGTGAGTTATTTTCAGGCCAAAGCACTACCTTTGAGTAACTGCTCTTGTCTTTCTCTCCTCAGCACAAAGTTGTTTACTTAGCAGTGCCCTGCTGTAAATTTCTCTCTTCTTTTTTTTAACATTGAATTATAACTTGTGGAAATAATGAACAGGCAACAGTGGAGCGACTGAAATATCCTGTTTGGAAACATTCCTTCTGGATTACGTCATTAATTTGCTGCTAATGCAACCGCAGTGTAGCACTGTCGTGAGATAAAACTAGTCCTTAATGGGGTACTCTAAAAGCAGAACTTTGCAAACTAGCAATTATTTCACACTTAAAGTGGGTGAAATACAGAAAAACTACATTGGGAAAAATATAGTTTGGTGAAATAAAGGTATTTATAGAAAGAAAAAGATAAAGACAAGGCAAGGAAAAAAAGAGTACTTTTATTGCCCAAATTGTTGGCAGTTTCAGTAGTTAAATACGAAAACAAGTGGCAGTAGCTGATTGTCCCCTGCACAGACTAAAAGCAAAAAGGCCTAAGGTCTACGACCCCCTGGAGACCCACATTTTCCAGTGCTGGAAATATTACTAAAAAAATGTGTTACACATTACTCATTAATTTTCTTAAAAGTAATGACTTAATTACCAGAGAAATGGCCAGCAACGCATTTCCTATAATTACCAGTTAACAATAAAAACATAAGGCTACAGTCCCAAACCCACAAACACAACACGAATCCCTGTCCTAATGTGGACACACAAACTTTCTTCTAGTGTTTACACAAAGCCAACAACACAAAATGAAGAAGAAAACCAGTCTAAAGAGACTTCAAAGTGATCACAACAGTGATTCTACTTTAAAAACCTGAACAGGTAGAAATGGAGGCTACAAGCCTCACTACTTATCCCTGCCTTTGTTACATGTTGAAGTCCAGGGCTGTGGTTTTTAGTTAGCTTTGTGTTAGCATGCTAGATGCTAGCAAAGAGCTAAAGTTATGTTAGCAGGATAATGAGATTGTTTCTGTGTGTACTGAATGCATTTACTACTTTAACATCACACTCTTGTCCTTTTGTGCAGTAAAAATAAAAGTAATGTTCATACTTGGAATCTTCACCTTCCAAGTAAAAGCCACAAGGACACTAGTAAGTTGCAACCCCCCTCTGCTAGCAAACCACTAGCAACCAAAGCAACTAGGTCACTGTATACGTGTTTGTGACCACGTTCACCTCACGACTGCTATCAACCTCCAACAACCAACCAGGGAATGCACGTTTTTTTTACCATAGGCTGCAATGGTTGCAAGTGAATAAGCCCTAAAACACCTATCAGATAGAATGAGAAGGAAGTGTCTTGTGGACTGACTATGGATGTGAGAGCATAAAAAAAACAGCAGAAACTGTTTCAATTGAGGTTTTAGAAAGAAGTTTCCCTTTTATCTTTTTTAATGGAACAAATTGCCCGAGATTACAAATCACGAAAATGTACGATTAGCAACGAGCTACAGTGAAAAGGGAAGTTTGCTGATAAAAGCACAGCCTGAGGGTTTTGTTTGTTGCATCATTCTTTATGGCTGAGAGAAACAATAAAATTACTCCAATAGGAAATAAACAGCAGCAATTACCAAGTCCATTTAGTGCCTAAACCAAACAATAGGAAAGATATATTTGCAGCAGTGAGGGTTTTTGAGATGCTCTGAGAAATCATGTCTGGAATCTGATTAATAAAATAAAACATTTTTTCGGGTTACAGCAGAGGTTCTCACTTTTTTTTCCAGCAATAAGCTGTGTTAGAAAAGATAATTCTTTTCAAAAAGCCCTCTCCAACGTCCCCATCTATTTCCCTAACTGTCTATTTAACTGTCATGGGGGTGGTGGTGTTGCTAGTAGCGCTTGTACCATTCATTCCCACGTCCTAACCTATTCATTTTAACATGCAGTCACTTTGGCCTGGCTCTAGTTCAGGAGGTAGAGCACGTCATCTGCTAATCGGAAGGTTGATTGTTTGATCCCTGGTTACTCCAGTCTGCATGCCAAATATCCCAAGTAGCTCTCTGATGCATCCATCGCTGTGTGAATGCGTGGAAATGATATTTAGAAAGCATTTGCATAGAAAAAGTGGTTGTAAGGCAAGTTGTATAAATAACTTTGAGTGTTCAGATAGCTTACAGCAGCACTACAATACCTAACCATGAAACCAAAACAATCCTTTGGTTTCATTTTGAACTTCAGCTCTTTCCTTGCACTTACAGATTTGTGTTTGCCCACAAAATTGTGTCTTACAGCAGCTGTTGACAGGCAGACTTCAATGTCATTTTCTCTGTATTTAGTCTTCACTGCAGTCGCTGTGGAGATCTATGACGCAGGGAACATTTTGACTGCTCTGGAAGGATACTTTAATAAAAAGGAGGGAGGGGACTCTGTGTGAACTTCATCTGGTCACCGGAGAACTCGAGAAGCTGCTCTGCTGCCTTGAAGCTGAAGGCAAAATGATAAGAGAGCCAGACCCAAACACGTTTGAATAAGAGAAAATGTTTGAGATCAGAGGAGCATGAGCTGAAGTGAAAAAAAATGTGTGAGATGGTGGGAAGAAATCACACTGCACTGATGTGTGTGGGGCTTTCTTTAAAATTATTTCTATGACCTTTTTCTTTTAAACTTTATTGCACAGCCACTTTGAGGAGGATTGTAATGAAGGTCGTCTTTAGTACTCACAGGAAAAAACAGATTTGCGCCCTGATTATTTGTCGACAATGTAATGGTGAGAGAATAATAGTACACACAGAGACTGGCAGTATTTTATTGATTGGTCAGTATGATTCTGGTGGTGTGCTTTCTTGTTGGCAGCCTCCCAGCTGGAACTGGGGAAGGCCTGTGCTGGGAAAGAATATATAGATTACTTTGGCAAATTTGGTTATGCCAGTAAAAATAATCACTGTTACTGTTAAGTCTCTTAAGTGCTATACAGAAAGATCTGAGATCAGATATTAGATGTTATAGATGAGTCACGTGTTTACAAAAGACCTAGGACTTTTGGAGGAAGAAGAAGGCGGCGTTTTAACCACGTTCAAAGTGTGATTTTAGTAACAAAGTCACTTAAATCACCTCTCTTCCCTATTCTGATGCAACGCGTTCTCACTTCCAAAGCGTAACATTTTACGCTAGGTGACAGATCGTCAGTATATTACACTTCCGGGCACCCAACACGTCCCTATATCACGAGATTTGAAAAGTGAGGAAATATGAGAACCGTTTGGAATGAATCTACACGTGTACGTTTATTTTACTTAAATGCTTTGGAAAACACTATTTAACGTCATTAAATAGGTGGTTAGGGTTAGGGATAAGATTAGGGTTGGGGCTAGAATACGTCTATTACAACAGGACCGTCGTTCTACTGGATTTCATCTACAACTCGGTGTGTAGCACAGGAATGTGGAATAGTGATGTGCGGATCGATCCTGAAATATCGATTCCTCCGATACCAATCATTTATGTTCTAGAATCGATTCTCACATTAAAATATCGATATTTTAGTAATTTAGGGTAAATTTGTAGTTTACCATTAACAGGAACACAGTGGAAAGAAACTATATCATTCGGATTGTCTACAATTGGAAGGAACTACTTCCTCTTCCACCTTTCATAGTCATGTGCGAAATATGGCTGTATAAATGTGGCAGCCCCTTGGCATGCGCACTCACAACAATGGCTGAGCGTAATTGGAGTCATGTGCGGACGTATTTTACATCCACAAACAGCCGAGACGTGGTTTGCGATACATGTGGCAAGAAAGTGAGGTGTTGTGGCAACACCACAAATTTGTCAAACACCTCAGAGTAAATCATATCTCAGAATATGATGAGCGTATGTTAAGGCGAACTGAAGAGGAGGAGAGGGACAGGGACAGGTGCTGCTAGGGCGAGACAGACATCTCTCACGGAGTCCTTTAGTGCTGCAGGCAGGCAAGGTGTTCAAATAGCTCACAACTTCAGGTTCTTTATTTCTATATGATGAATTCTGCATTATTAAGTGATAAGAACAAGTAATGTGATGTCCTGTAATCATTATGAAACTATAATTTGAGGTACATTAAATAAAATACATTTTTGCACAAAGTATCGGTATCGGATCAGTATCGTCGATACCACCCTGAATATTATTTGGTATCGGATCGGAAAGGAAATCAGTGGTATCGCACATCACTAATGTGGAAGGTCAGGACGTGACAAATCGTTGGTATATTACGGCTTGGGAGTGTGAACGGTCTGTTTGAAGCTGACTATTGGTGGTTCATTTTAAGCATGTCTACATAACTAAATGCTCTGAGTTTGCATCAAGGAGCAGTTGAAATGATCCACATGGTCAGAAAGTTTGAGTAACAGAAATTCAGATTGTCCTGTCCTTTTAATATTTGATTACTCCTTTTCATTATTTGCTTGTTTTGAGGATGTGAGACTAATTAGCGTGACACAGTGCTCTAACGATCCTTTTTGGGCTTTGCGTGCTACGTACTCTAAAAAGTATTTTTCCTAGTTCTTAACACAGAACACGGGCGCTACAGTAATGTTTAATATTCTGGATTGTGCGATGAGGCCACACGAGTAAGAAAGACACCTCGTTTGACTTTTGATTCAAGTTCTAATTATTGTTAAATGCCACTCTATTATGTCTCTGGAAACAGAGATATTAAATATGTATACAACCGCTCCAGGTCTAAGAGAAGGAATGGTGATTAGAGAAGGGATAAAGAGAAAGGACTGAAAACAGACTTGCGGGAAGAGTAGGACTGGGGATTTAAACGAGGAAGAGGGGAGAAAGAGGCTTTGATCAGCCGGAGAAGGTGGAATAAAGTCACCTCTGTTCCATTACCACTCTTTTGCTGTGAAAGTGCACGAGCGGTGTACATATCCACAGGGCTTTTGTCACAACCTGAAAGGCCTGAGTGGCACACACACACGCGCGCGCTAAATCTGCTTTTGTTAAAAGACACGTTCATACAGGCTACTTTATGACGAGCCTGGGCTCTTTGGACACATTTGGGATAATCAGCTGCGTGCCTGTGTGCGTGTCGGGAGTGGACTGCGCTCTGCGATTGATCATCTCCTCTCTCAGATCATTAAAGAGTTTTTTTAAACTAATTTCAATCATTATATAATTTAACTGTCTTTTGGCTGAAGTGTTTTATCCCGCTCTATCTCACAAACATTTGTGACCGCGTTTCAGGCTGAAGTTTAAAATTAAAAGAGCTGTATGCCTCTCAACAGAGATCAATAATCCCCACCCACAGTCCATATCCTCAGGTTGTCTATAATTTGCTTTCTTTTCTCCCCTGCTATCTTTGTGAAACAGCCTTTTTCCCCAGCCTCTGAAATTATCAGCTGCTCGGCTGCTATATTTGCTTTTAACACGTCACCTTAACGACAGCTACATCATTTAATGTGTTGGCCTTTCACACTTTGAATCCACACGACAACTTCGAAATCTGACAGAAGCCACGTTTATAGGAGCGCAAGACCTCTTAGTGTGGTGCAAAACATTTCAGCAGCACAATACAAAATGGGCATAAACCTGAAACAACTCCACCAAAAACACCAAAAAGGGTTGGATAGTAAGTACCAAAGATGGAAGTTAATTAGTTGTATATTTGCCAAACTAAATCCTTTGTTGTAATCCCCCATCAGGTCTTCTCTCATGAAACTAGAGAAAGAAAAGTCTGCATAAAGCAGTTTAAAGACTTCTGCTGTGCACCTTATTTGTGTCTGTGCTACCACGCAATTATACTACATGGGCATTGGAAGGAGTGATATTGGCTGTTTCTGAATGTCTCCGGTTCTGGTGAAGTTTAGTAAGCGTGAAATCACTGCTAACCTTTTTTTTTATTTTATTTTAGGTAAGTCACAAAGACATGAAAAAAGGTTTCATGATTTTGATTTCTCTCCCTTTCTGTATTATTTTGACTTCTGAGACCAAATGTGGAACTTACGTTTTGCAGGGCACATCCATAAAGTGTAGGCAACGAGGCGAATCTTTGCAAAAAAAACCTCACAAGCTTGGATGCTTCAAAAGCCTGTGGATTCTCTGGAAGCCACCAAACCAAAACAGAGGTTACTGATGGCACCTGGAAATGTATGATTAAGCTTGGAAAAAAAGGGGGGTGCTTGGAGAAAAGAGAGAGATATTGTATGCCTTAATGATAAGTTGTGAAAATGAGTTTATGTAAGTTGAGTTATCAGCCGTACTCCTGTTGCTGTTCCTGCTGGCTGCTAGAAGAAGAGTATTTGTGGGTTTTTAGCGCGGGTATTCACACGATTAGCACAAGGTGAAACTTCACTTTGCATTTAGTGTGAATCATTACACTTGAGTACTTGAGTTAGTTGGACTTCCAGCCTCTGTTCTATTTCCTGGCTTTTTATTACCACACTTGTGTTCAATTAGGTAATCATTCTGCTATATATGGCTCCTGCTTTGCACTCCCCAACTGCCAGATTGTCTTTGTAAATGAAGTTGTAAACTGTCTAGCCATTCTCTTGTGTTTTCCGAGTTTTTTCCTGTTCATTGTTTTCTTTGTTCCTCGTGCATGCTTAGTTAATGTTGCACTTTCTCCTGTTTGAAATTTCTCGCCTACCCCTGCCCATTAACGTCCTCTTTTTATGACTGGTTTAAAGTCTAAAATTGGAATTTTACTATGCCTCTGGGAATCCTTGCACAAGTTACTCTGAGAAATATAAACCACAAAGTAGGCCAGTCACAAACATGGATTATGAACATTGTTGTTTTTTAAATGTGTTGCAGAAGTAACTTGACTGACCTGACTTACAGTATGGAGATGCTTTAATCAGATGAAAGCTGACACTCAAAAACCGCAACACAGGTAACAAAAATGGGACTCTTGTTGATCCCTAAACCTTCATAAAGTGGCTTCTTCATGTGTGTTGAGCTATAATGGGGTCAGTTCAATTCCTGTAATGGACTCCACTGTTACTGCTGCTGGTGTGAATCCCAATTAGGTATTTTTTCCTCACACTGACCCCCAGCATGAGCCCATTCCACCCCACTAGAACAAGCTGTTCAGAGGTTAACTTTATGCTCTAAGTGTTTTCAAACCACTTTTTTCTGTCCTCCTTTTTTTCTTTTCTTCTTTTCCACAAGACAAAAAGGATGAAAGACTGTCAGATGTGAGTGGGGGAAAGCTATCAGCTAAAAAGTCACATCTTTTTCTCCACATTTTTCTGTGATACTGTCTCCCTGCAGCCACAAATGAGCAAGCGAGTGTAGATACACGTGCAGGAGCTGCACAAGCAGGAAAAAAGACAGGAAACCTGCTAAATAATAGCTAAGAAATTCCTGCTCACACTTGCTAAATCCCCTGTCCATAACTGGCCTGTGTGGGTCTTAAAAGTACTGAGGTTTCATTTCTCATGGCTCCTGGGTTACCCTGACTCGTCACAAACCACGATTCTCAGCTTTCTTTTCGTGGTGCCTTTGGTTGAACTTGCATGTCTGATTCATCCATGTTTAATTCGATATTCTGTAATATAAACTAATAGATATAAACAGATACTAACAGATACAGGCTGGAGAAACTGATCAGGAGGGCTAGCTCTGTGGTCGGCATGAAGCTGGACACTCTGGTGACAGTGGCAGAGAAAAGGACATTAAAGAAACTGATGGACATTATGGACAATGCTGGGCATCCTCTGCACACGGCCATTAACAACCAGAAGAGTCTGTTCAGTGACAGGTTGCTTCTCCCAAAGACAAGAACTAACAGACTTAAAAACTCCTTTGTCCCACACGCCATCAAACTGTTTAACTCCTCTCTGGAGGGGAGAGGGAGGGGAAACAGGAGGACAAAGGAGGGGGGAACAACTAAGCTGTAGTGCCTCTTCACCTCACTGTGCAATACCTTTTGTGCAATACTTTTGTAAATAGTCAACAGTGCAATAGACCTCAATACTTGAAATGTGCAATTCACTTGTATTTTTATTTTTTATTCCTATTTATTCTATTTATCCCCTTCGTATATTTTATTTATATTGTCTCTGTATTTATATATATGTGTGTGTAATATTCTGTAACTCTGTAACTTCTGTCAGTGCTGTGCTTTTTTGGAAATCGAATTTCCCAGAGGAACCCTCCCGAGGGATTAATAAAGTTCTATCTAATCTAATCTAATCTAAAAAACTATTAAGAACTTTTTTTATTACACCAATGCATTTTGTATTACAAAATTCTCATTCTAAATATCTATATTAGCTATTATTTAATTAAATGAAATAAATGTGTACTGATTTGTATTACCTCACATTTCCGAAGAGGAAATCTGACATTCATACAAGCTTTTGTTAAAACATGACAGTCGAAAGTTTTTACAGAGGAACTCTACAGAGATATGTTTATAATCATGAAATTCTTTAAACAACCAGAAAAACTGCACATCTCCATGATTTAAGGGATAAAGTGTTTTATAAACTAGGTTATGAATGATATATGAACAAATCCCTGAAATCCCTAAAAAGCTTCAGTATATAGACTGGAATAAACTGCAGATTTTGGTGTAGGGCAGATTTCTGGCTCAGAGAAAGAGAGAGTGATATTATTTTGGGAAAACAGCATTCAAAGATTGTTAAAACTGAACACAGTTATATTTTTGTAGTACATCTCTTCTGTCACAGTAGAGTAAAAATAAGGTGGCAACCTTCTAGCAACCAGGTAAAGTCAGTCCCTGCAGGGTGATTTTTGCAAACAGTTGTGGCAACTACTTTTAGGTTACTTGCTGGGGCACAACGTGTCTCCAGCTTCTCCCGGTCTGACTTGCACTGAGTGTAATCACTCTCAGACAGATTGGTGAAGATGTGCAAATAATTGACATATAAGTGGCACAACTCCTCTGTGATGTGGCTTTCCAGTAGGGGAGTCAGCTCCACTGGCTCCAACTGGTTGCAGTCTTGTAACTTGCGACTATGTAAACTGATATCACGCCTCTCCCAAGCGTGAAATAGACACGCATGCAGTACTTGCAGTAAGTTGATGTAAGGTGCAGTACCAGCAGCTGGCGATACTTCAGTTTATGCTAATGTGAAAACAAAAGTTTTAAAAGACGTTGCTAATACATTTCCATGTAAATACATATCAGCCACCTACCTTAATCTTACCTGAAGGAGCCTGGTATGTGTCTTATACCTTCTTTGGTCAGTTGCAACTTGTTGGCTTTAAATATACCATCTCCCCCAGATGTTACCACAACTTCATGATCCATGTCCATTTCAGGCTTAGGACATCCACACAGTGGACCAGCTCGCCTATTCCAAGTTATTAGATCGCTGTTTGTGAAGAAATTTCTTAATTTCTGTTTCAGATATGGACTGTGTATTTAGATTAATCTCTGACTCTCCTTCCTGTCTTCCTTCTCTCACCCCAACCAGTCGCAGCAGATGGCCCCGCCCCTCCCTGAGCCCTGGTTCTGCCGGAGGTTTCTTCCTGTTAAAAGAGAGTTTTTCCTTCCCACTGTCGCCGAAGTGCTTGCTCATTGGGGGTCATATGATTGTTGGGTTTTACTCCATATGTATTATTGTATGGTCCACCTTACAATATAAACTGCCTTGAGGAGACTGTTGTAGTGATTTGGCACTGTATAAATAAAATTGAATTGAATTGAACTGAACTGAATAGATGGCAACAGTTTTGCAATTTTAACCAGTTTATCACAGTCAATTGCTGCATTACCAGAAAAGAGACTGAAGAGAGGAACCAGGTCTGTGACCACTCCCAGTCAGCTGCCACATTAAAGGCAGAGATAAAATTCAAAGCAACCATTTCAAAAGCAACACGTTTACTGCACACTGTCAGACTAATTTTTGGTTGTACACAGTCTCAAACCACTGTTTTCCCTAGTGTTACCGTAGCAGTGTATCATCTCTTATCATCTCTGCCCTTCTCTGCCCTCGTTTTCACCCTCAGATTTAAAGCTTTTGATGTTTTGCATGCACATGCTATGGAAACCCGCGAGCGCTGCCCACTGAATGCTATATGTGAAGAGTTCAGATGCAAAAGGCCAGTACATGCCATCTCGGGGGAAAATGAAACAGTGATATCAAGCGAAAGCTGTGAGTGTGTAGTGTAGGACAATCAAATGCCTTCACCTCACTAAACGTCACTGAACCTCATCCAGAACACAGCTTACTGGCAGAAACGTCTATATGCCACCACATCCACAGCACCACCAATCAGAAGTGGTTACGTCCCATTTATCACTTTGTTTAAGTTGTTACCACAATGTACTTGCTGCCTTAATTATTAATTTATGTATTTATTTTTGATCCCTTATATAATTTTATATTTGTCTTAATTATCTTGAGCCTGGTGTATGATGTCGTTATTCTATAATATGTCTGGTTTATCGTTTACTGATTGTTCTGTCGCTGTTTAGCAATAAAGCGTGCTGTCATTTCATGTGATGCAATGAAAACACTGATCGGGTTGTTCGGTGTTTCATTTTGCATTCTGCTTTAATCTTTTTTAATGGTTCCAGTTTCATCCTTAATGATTTTGTAACAATTTCCTAAAAGAAATGGACCACACGAGGACTTACTGCTAAAGACAACCAGTTTATATTAATAAGACATTTCATTCACTGAGAACCTTTTTTTATTGCAATTAAAATGAACTTCCTGAACCAAACCATAGGAGTCTCATAAAAACCAACAAAAACAAAAAAATGTCCGACAGACTTAAGAGGTTTTGCGTCTGAACCCTTCACATATTTAGATCACACAGTGACATCAGGGAGGCATTTGAGCCGTCCAGAATTTACTCTGCAGCAGCCCTGCAACCCCAAACATACAGTCAGAGTCATAAAGATCTGGAAGTTGAGCTATGAGAAGAAGAAGTAGGCCCACAGCAGATGGTACGGCCCCACAGAGCCCCGATGCCACCGATGCCAGCGTCATGGATTCAGACTGGGATTACATGAGGAGACAGAAGCAACTCAGACAAGCTAAAACCACAGAGCAACTGTGGCAACTTCCCCAACAAGCTTAAAACAAACCATCCTACACTATATCTCTGAAAGCCGTGCAGGGTACCTGAAGTAATGATGCTGTTTTCAAAAAGAAAGGTTGTTTTTCCAAAAAAAAAAAAAAAAAAGCATGAAAAATTGATTTTAGTTTTTGTTGTTTACTTGTTTGTTTGTTTGTTTGCAGTGCTTTATATGAAGTTCACAGATAAGCAACGCCGATTTGTGGCATCAATCTTAAAAGCATCCTCACTTTTACTTTTTGTGTATATTGTGAAAAGGGGGGTTGTGAGCTCAGAGGTATAAAGGGTCAGAGACTAGAATAAAAGAACCTTTTTTAAAAAAGCTAGGCAACCTTTTTGAGGGAGCTGTTTTCTTCCACTTGAAGCATTGACACTGTGTGGAAAATGTCTCAATTTTTTTTTAAAAAGAGGATGCATTCATAGCAATTTTGTGTGTGAAACTGTTGGACTTGGAGGGGAAAAAAGCATCAGTAAAAAGTTGTTCTGCAAGGGTTGCAGCTAACATGATCAATCAGCTAATCAGAGATCAATTGCTTTTGACAGCTAATCAACAAAACCAAACTCTGCCTGCTCCCATCTGTTTTTGTTTTAGCCACACTTGTTAATGTTTCAACACACACACGGCATGACAAGGCGCCTCGAGCAAAGGTGAAGCCTGCCATTGACATATGCACACACTGGATTTGAGGTTGGGAGTCGCACAGACACACACTCTACACGTTTGATTTGAGCCATCTCAAAACTATATAGACAAACAGCAGAATCAAACGCACAAACTACACCTCTGTGCGCTGACACAACACAATGGTACAACTGCATAAAAGTTAGCAGGGCCGCTCTTGGTTGTCTCATTTGGCGTCGCCTTAAAAACCTTTCTGCTCCCTTTTCCCCCCCACTCGCCTTCCCCATTTCTCTCTCACTGCATCCTTCCAGTTGTTATTTCCTTCTGCAGTAGTTTTTTTTTCTCCTCTGGAGGCGTAAATTCCTTAACTGGGGGGATTTCATCTGTTACGCTTTATCGGGGGCATGAGATGATGAGGAAATATGAATGGAGGGATGTATAGTAAATCCCACGCCACTGGTCGAGTCTCTCTCGCTACTCCGAGTGTGTATTCTGTTTGTGTTGTGTGGTGTGCGTGTTGCAACAGAGGGCACAATGCTGCAGAAACAGAGAGAAGATTGAAAAGTGGATGATGTAAACTAATCTCTGTCAGCACGCTACCTCTCCCTGGAGGCAAGAAGTTCCTTTCGTACACAGACACACACAAACTGAGCGCGCACAAATACGGCATACGCACAATGGGAGAAACACGAAAAGCTCTTCATTACATCAAACAGAAGATATAGCTAAATGGGAAAAGAAAAAGAAAAAGAAAACAAAGGGATAAGATGGTGTGTGCTGGGGTGGGGAGGCGGGGGAGGAACAAGCATAAGAGGGATGTGCATTTAGAGGTACAACTTGATTAAATGTTGAGAAGTGATGTATGTAACGGGGTTTTTTTCTTTTGTATTTTCCATTTTAGGAGACGAGACAAAGAGAAAACTGTATGTAGGACAGTCCCATTTTTCCCCTTTTTATCAGAAAGAGAAATATTAATTTTATGACATTAAAAAAAGGAGAGAAAGAGTCAGAAAACATAATCGTATGCGGTGCTTCTTTCGGGGGCCCTGTCTTTATAAACCTGCTCTAACAAGTTGAGAACACAACACTGAAATCTCATTAGCTTAGAGTATAATTATAGTGCATCTCGTCCTGGTTCGTAGCCCATTGATGTGGCTTTTGTGGGTTTAACTGCCTTGATAACTTTACACTCCACCTTTTTCATGAAATGTTGGGAAAGCACGAGCTCCCTGCGGGGTTTTTTCCCAAGAAGATGAAATATGTAAATCATTTAAGTGTTTGTTTTCCCCTCTAAATGAAATTAAACACTGACATGAGACAACTGATCTCAGCTTGTCAGCCTCTGTGCTGTTGTGTACGAGCTGTGGTTTTAGCAAAACAATATCGAAACTACAGTGGGGCAAAAAAGTATTTAGTCAGCCACCGATTGTGCAAGTTCCCCCACCTAAAATGATGACAGAGGTCAGTAATTTGCACCAGAGGTACACTTCAACTGTGAGAGACAGAATGTGAAAAAAAAAATCCATGAATCCACATGGTAGGATTTGTAAAGAATTTATTCGTAAATCAGGGTGGAAAATAAGTATTTGGTCAATAACAAAAATACAACTCAATACTTTGTAACATAACCTTTGTTGGCAATAACAGAGGTCAAACGTTTACTATAGGTCTTTACCAGGTTTGCACACACAGTAGCTGGTATTTTGGCCCATTCCTCCATGCAGATCTTCTCGAGAGCAGTGATGTTTTGGGGCTGTCGCCGAGCAACACGGACTTTCAACTCCCGCCACAGATTTTCTATGGGGTTGAGGTCTGGAGACTGGCTAGGCCACTCCAGGACTTTCAAATGCTTCTTACGGAGCCACTCCTTTGTTGCCCGGGCGGTGTGTTTTGGATCATTGTCATGTTGGAAGACCCAGCCTCGTTTCATCTTCAAAGTTCTCACTGATGGAAGGAGGTTTTGGCTCAAAATCTCACGATACATGGCCCCATTCATTCTGTCCTTAACACGGATCAGTCGTCCTGTCCCCTTGGCAGAAAAACAGCCCCATAGCATGATGTTTCCACCCCCATGCTTCACAGTAGGTATGGTGTTCTTGGGATGCAACTCAGTATTCTTCTTCCTCCAAACACGACGAGTTGAGTTTATACCAAAAAGTTCTACTTTGGTTTCATCTGACCACATGACATTCTCCCAATCCTCTGCTGTATCATCCATGTGCTCTCTGGCAAACTTCAGACGGGCCTGGACATGCACTGGCTTCAGCAGCGGAACACGTCTGGCACTGCGGGATTTGATTCCCTGCCGTTGTAGTGTGTTACTGATGGTGACCTTTGTTACTTTGGTCCCAGCTCTCTGCAGGTCATTCACCAGGTCCCCCCGTGTGGTTCTGGGATCTTTGCTCACCGTTCTCATGATCATTTTGACCCCACGGGATGAGATCTTGCGTGGAGCCCCAGATCGAGGGAGATTATCAGTGGTCTTGTATGTCTTCCATTTTCTGATGATTGCTCCCACAGTTGATTTTTTCACACCAAGCTGCTTGCCTATTGTAGATTCACTCTTCCCAGTCTGGTGCAGGTCTACAATACTTTTCCTGGTGTCCTTCGAAAGCTCTTTGGTCTTGGCCATGGCGGAGTTTGGAGTCTGACTGTTTGAGGCTGTGGACAGGTGTCTTTTATACAGATGATGAGTTCAAACAGGTGCCATTCATACAGGTAACGAGTGGGGGACAGAAAAGCTTCTTACAGAAGACGTTACAGGTCTGTGAGAGCCAGAGATTTTCCTTGTTTGAGGTGACCAAATACTTATTTTCCACCCTGATTTACGAATAAATTCTTTACAAATCCTACCATGTGGATTCATGGATTTTTTTTTCACATTCTGTCTCTCACAGTTGAAGAGTACCTCTGGTGCAAATTACTGACCTCTGTCATCATTTTAAGTGGGGGAACTTGCACAATCGGTGGCTGACTAAATACTTTTTTGCCCCACTGTACCTTGAGTTGAAAATGTGCTATAGCAAAAGAATAGCTTGTTTAATTCTGTAGATCCAAATCTCTCTTTTCAATTGCATACTAGAGAGTTGGCCTTGTCTGAGGAGACATGTGAGCTTGAAATTTATTGTGCGTTCACGCTGAAAAGCTTGTAGCAAATGACCGTTACATAAAAGGACTTTCTACTTGCTTTGCTTTTGCTTGAACTATGAGAGCTGACCATTAGTGATTGCTTGGTCTGAGTCTTTTCTTCCAGTTGCTCTTGTGGATGTGAAACACCTTCTCAGCGATGTTTATCACAATGGTTCATCCATGGACACGGTGAGTTTTTCCTGGCATCAACAGGTCCCACTTTTTGAAGAAAAAGATTTCTTCTTCAGTCAGCAGCAGAGAGCTGAGCACAGCAGCAGTTTTTCTGTGTCTTGTTGTCTTTGTGCTGCTGCTTCCATCCTCCGTGTCTGTGTGTTCAGTTTTATTTAGCTCCTCGTCAGTGTTCTCAAGTTCAAATATAGTCGACATCTGAAACCGTCTTCAGAATTGAAAACTCCCGTCGCATTTTGACTGTCGATTTTACCCCAAAAAGACAATTTTAAATAGACATGTGAACAAGACTGTCATGGTTGCGGCTGTGTGCAGGCTGGATGAGGACCCAATCGCAAACTCACGGAGGCAGGAATTACCTCAAAAAACAGCTTTATTGCTGGACAGACAAACCATACAAACTAAACTGGAAACTATAACATGTTACACAGAGAAACACACGGCCATGGATGAGGGAGAACGCGACACAGAACTTAGGGAGACGCAGACATAAATACACAGAGGGTTAATGAGGGATGTGGGAGCACACGGGGAACACAGGTGACACTGATAATCACAACAAGACACGGCAGGAGCAAACGCAACACTGACGGGAGACTGTCAAAGTAAAACAGGAACTACACAGAGGTTCAGACAGGAGGAGAGAGAGCATGGGGAGAGCACAGACATAACGGGCTGGGGAAAACATGGAATAAAACACAAGGATGGGAAACGAGGGTTCACAGATACACAGAGGGTAATCAAATAAGGAACATCTTAACAGAACCTAGGAACCACGGCATAAATAAAGAACAAAATACAAAACACACGAAAACCAAGAATACTGGGCCAACATGGCCCAGGACCATGACAAAGACGGGTTTCCTGTTCACAAAAAACTACGCACACGCCACTATTGTGTAGCTTGTAGAACCACCTTTAGCAGCAATGACTTAACAGTGCTCTGTATGGCTTTATCAGTCTCTTACATCTTTGTGGAGAAATTTTGGCCCACTCTTCTTTAGAGAGTTGATTCAGTTCATTGAGGTTTGACTCTACAGGAACTTTAGTATGCAGACTCCAATGTGCCTGGTCCTGCAAAACAAACCAAGATTATCATCCATCCAGTGCTTGGTCATTGGTATGGGATGTTTGTGTTCATATACTGTGTTTAGTTTTCCACAAATTTGGAGCTGTGCATTATGGCCAAACATCTCCACTTTGGTCTTGTGTATTCAAAGGACTTTTGTTTTCATGTGACTGTATATGTTGTTTTTTTTTAGACTTACAAAGAAATGTTTAAAAATGATTTGTGTAAAAACTGAAAACTGGATGCTAGTCGCTCTTATATAAGCTGTCCACAGCCTACATCGCTTTGTAGGAGGAAAGTGCAAAGTTGGCGTGACCCCTAAAGCAACATTAGCTACATTAATGGGCATAATTCTCACAAAAGCTGAACCTGTAAGCAAAATGTTGCTTATTAACACATCCATAGTTAACATCTTTGAGTTGTGCATTTGGTCTGTCAGCATATATCTTTTTCATCAATAATAATAATATTAATGCAGTCCCAATAAAACCCATTTTCGCTGAGTCAAGGTTGTTTGTGACCAGTGGAGGGGTTCTGCCCCCAGCTTTGGAGTGATAATTAAAGTAACTCTAACCATTGCACCTTTTGCAAAATTCATCTTATTTGGTTTATAATAAATACATGAATGTAATTTGCAGTTGCCTCCCTGCAGTCCACATATAAACACGGGGTTAAATCAGATGTCCTTTTCTTGCCTCCGGCGTCAGTGGTTTTAAATCCGTAGCACTGTTTGATTAATCATCCAAACGTGCCCTCCATCACTTCCCCATGACACTTTCTAATATATGCTGTAGCACCATACATCACAGCCAGATGCATGGCAGAGGAATGGTCTGAAGGCAGAGGAAAAAACGTTAAGACAGAATACAGTAGCCCTTAAACAGACAGCGTGATCAATGGTAATAAATTCCAGATGACATGGTCACTATGTTATGAAATAACGTAAAGGATACCCAATTACAAAACCTAGCCTTTAAAATTTGGTACTTACATAACTTTGCGGGGGTTTTGTCATGGTGAGCCAACACAATGACAACAATAACAACGCATGCTGATCTATGCAGTTGTGACAAATTAAAAGCAAAGTCTGAATAAATGAGAATACGTGGCGGTGGTTTTTTTCCCCCAGTGTTCTTTGCTTTGTGCTTACTTGTCATCTGAGAAGTAAAGTGTCAGTTAAAATCAATGCAAAGTTAATCTTTGCGGTAAAGTGTTACGAAGTATTTTATTAGTGCAGCCCAAGCTACAGGGCACAAAGAGTTTGCAGAGACTGAAATTGTGCATCTGGTGCCTTTGGAGTGAAGAGATTTGAAGCTAGCTACACATCTACTGTCATGTTAGACAGAGCTCTCCTCTAACTCCAGGAAACTCTTTGAAACTGTCCTCAATATGTGGTTTTTTTTATTCTTTTGATTGATTCTATGAATTGTGACACAATACTTGTACTTTAGTTTAACTTAGCTCTGTATGCAGATTGTAAAAAAATCAAGTAAGATAATAATGTTTATTGGATGGGCACATAAAGCCAAAGATAACTTCAACATGGATTTTGGTGACAGCATAATCAGATGCAATTGTATTTATAACACCATAAAAAATTGTATTTACATTTTCTCGAGAAGCAGCACACCTGTTGCCTACACGTGCTACTGTATTTTGGCAAACTAAACAACCTTATCTGCATATGTGAGCAACAAACTGCAATATGGATAGTGCAATTATCAGCCTTTTGAGCATGCTAGCCATGAGCCTGCAGTGTCAGATGTAGTACTACGGCCAGCTGTCACACACATCTGGAGAGAAGCTTACTGAATTCACGTTCTTACCTTTTGGCTCAACTGAGAAACTGAGTCTGTCATGTTTTTTCATTGTTGAATAGCACTTGATGGGTGAAGTACTTTTGGATTTTAAACTTTAAGATGTGTGATCGACGGATGTTGGAGGAGAAGCAGTGTTTACCCCCAGACCAGACGGCAGTCCATTACAGGGCTAACACAGAGAGCCAGGCAACCATTCAAGCTCCCGTACGGCCAATTCAGAGTCACCAATTAACCGAACACACAAGAGCACCCAGAGACAGCTCACACAAAGACAGGCAGGACACATAAACTCCACACAGAAAAGCCACTTAACCATTCACCACTTGCATATCTGTTTTTGCTTTATGGCTGTTTGTCTGTTTTGTCTCAGATGAAGACAAAGTAGTGTCTTTTTTCCCTTTTTTAGAGGCTGTTATTCTTGAGCTAAACATTCCTGGAAGATGAAAAGCTTATATCAACCATATTCATGTGGATTGGCAAAGGTATAGACAAAGCCCAGTTTTCTTAGTGAGCTCATTATTAGACCTGATCCCTGCTTGCCCTTTCATTCTAATCTGACACGTCAAGTCAACACTCTTAACCTTGTGCTGGAAATTAAGGCCATGTTGTGTGTTTGGCCTTTATGTGAAGGTTGGGGATTATTTTTGCATATTTTTGGATATTTTGAGTGCAGTCGGTGAAACAAAGATATGCAGAGCACAAGTCAAGTCAAACGTGTATGCTTGATCGGCAGCCTTCAAGCTTCCCAGCTCCTGCTTTTGTGCACACATACATCTTGGATTTGTGCCTTTGGTGATGCTGTGATGTGATCTGGAAGATCAACATATATTTTTGGAGGAAGAAATATTGACAAAGACCTGTTAGATTTAAGATTTTCGGATTTAAGCAACTGCTGAAAAATTTGACTCCATACGTGAATGCCCGATCAGACGGCTAAGCTGGAATCTATCAGGGCCCAGGTTCCTCGATGTATAAAGATAAGATGCTAACGTGTTAGGAGGGGGACTGAGATGCTGACTGCAAAAGCAAGTATAAGAAGGATAAAAGTGTTTTCAGCTGAATTGATTCTCAAACAGTGCAGCTGAGACCACTTACATGCAAACACACGCATGCATGCACACATGGGCTTGTGTGCTCCAGCTGCATGTTAAACCTAAATGCTTGTAAGAAAGAAAAAAAAATCCTGAACCAATCAAATTTCCTCCCGGGTGAGAGGGCAGGTGTTCAGCTGCGGTTGGCAGGGAATTTAGATGTGTGTGTTTGTGCATGTGTGTGTATATGTAAAATAAAAAGCGCGAAGCTGCGTGGGAAATCCACTTCAGCCATCAGCCAGCAATCCCACACATGGTGATCTTCAGAAGTCAGGTCATCTGCTGAGCAGGCGGGTCTGATTAGTTCCTGTGACCTGGCTAAAAGCTGAAAGTCCACCACACATACACACGGACGCTTCCACACACACAAAAATCTGTCCGCTTCAGTCATTTTTCTCCCAAGACTTTGATTAATAGAAGAGCGGAGTATGCAGGTCTCTGCCTGGACCCAAAATTTAAAGACCTCACATTTGTGCTTTTTGATAACACTTTCTGCTCTTTTTCACTGAGACGGATGGAGAATTTCCGTGCCTGATGGGGGCAGTGTGGATCTGCGTTCTTGTGGGAGACGAGAGGCAGAGGAGGAAAGAAGATGAAGATATTCTCACCTGTACTTTTCACCCTTTTCTCACAATTCCCCGTCCTTGTGCTTCATTCAAATCCACACCTTAAGAATAGGACCTACATCAGTCTCATCTTCCCTTTGTTGCTGCTGAAAGGTATACAAAAGGTCCTCTTTTTTTGAACACTGAAAGAAGATGCTGTGCAACCTGTATTTAGGGACTGCATAGAGAATGTACTGAATACCTTACAGTATAATGGACAATTTCAGGACTTGTCTCGATGGCTTCCATGGACTCACACACATCACGTAAGGTTCGTCTGCATTGTTCACTTTGTTGGGTCTCTGACATGATTTTGATTTTTTTTTCTTGACAACTGCAGTGATGGCAGCTTGTCTGTTTCAGTAGAGTAGCAGAGACACACATGGAGGGCAGAAGCATGAGATGTGGGAGGGTGACAAGATGCTGTGATGTGCATCTGTGACAGATGTGCATGTAGCAAGCATGTCAGGGGTGTACACGCCCCAGTGACCAGCTCAGCCAGGTGCATACATGTTCACTGTGTGGCGCAACCCTGGAGTCATGCCTTCATGCATGACATGAATGATGGTTAAAGAAAAGCACAACGCGGGCTCTCTGACACACAAAGCCGTACACACACACACACGCGCGCGCACGCGCACACACACACACACACACACACACACACACACACACACACACACACACACACACACACACACACACACACACACACACACACACACACACACACACACACACACACAGGTGCTGTGTTTAGATGAAACAACATTCCATGAAATACACTTCTGCACATTCTTTTGAAAACTTAAAAGAGGAGACTGATCCTATTTTGTGGTCAAACCATTTAAGCTTAGCTTAGCTTAGCACTAAAAACTACAAACAGTGAGCATGGGTCTGTATGGTTTTGATTAAACAAGATATAATGGGTCAAATAGTGTAATTTTTGACTGCCTGGTGAAAATATCTTGTAATTTTAACAGAGCATACATAGCTCCACATTTTCCCTTCTTCAAGCCAAGCCAGGCAGACCACCTGTTCACAGCAGCATGCAAACATAACAGAGGTATCATCTCATCTGCTCTCTATATGCAAAACATATTTCTCAAAATGTCAAATTCTTCCCTTAAGTACATAACAAACACATCTTAAATGTTTCTCTGAGCATGTCAGTCACAGTGGTTTTGCTGAAAGACTTTTCTCTTTGTACCAGATTTATATGTGAATAGATTTTTTGTTTTTTGTTTTTTAAATTAGAGTGGTCACTTAATCCTTTGTAGCAATAACATTTTGTATAGCAAGCCCAGGTTTGTATTTTCTGATTGTACCGCTTTTGGCAGTCACCACAGTGAGCGTGTCATTTTCTGTTAGCGTTCAAATATACATATTGATCAGCTGTAAAACTTGATGCTGGAGTGTTTTAGAGCTACTATTTGTGTGGCACCGTATTGACTGAAGACAAACAAAGGTAAAGCAATATAATGATCCGGTCTAATGAAAGCATGCTCTGCACAGTAATTAACACTAAGCAAATTAATAGCTGTGAAACGGATGGACGTGGATCCACTATTAAAGGTCAGGAACTGAGGAACTTCTGTCTGAGAACAGTTATATCTGTTTTGAATTCAAAATACTTTGTTGAAACCAAAACAGCAAAAATGACATGACCTTCAGAATTTTTTTTTTCTGATTTCACCTCATTAATAGTCCTAACTTGGTGAGGTTGTGGGACTCCGGGGGCAGCTGACACATACTGGCAGGCTAAGCAGAGTGACTTTGGCAGTTGTGGAAGCAATAACTCTCATGTACAAGTGGTTGAGGCCATGGCGCATGACTCTGATGACTCTAATTGCACATGCTGGGAAAAGCAGTGTTTTCCCAGCATGTGCAATACAGCCGGGTGCTGGAAGGTTGAGGATCTCCTGAATCAAATGTGGAAGATTTTTGACAAGCTTTATGTCAAGATTTTGAATATAACAACCCCAAGTTAGGGTTAGGGTTTGGAGCTAGGGTTGGAGTCATTACTGATCATGAGTTAAACCTCAGAGAATTAAATCTCTGGATTTTGTGGGGCTGCTTTCAGTGGCAGGCCCTCACAACATTGTGAGGAGGCCTGGAACAGTGTTTGGTAATTTGGGAGACGCTCAGAGTTAGAGTGTTTGGAATGAGCCAGCTGAAATAGTTCCTAGGAAGCCTCCTGGATAACAGCACTACTGTAATTCCTTGATAAAGTTCCCTAAAACCTTTCAATTGATTCAACTTCCCACTGCAAGAGTACTAACAGGGACTAGAAAGAAAGCTCATGTTTCTCCCACATCAGCATCTCTTCACTGGCTACCTTAGAAATTGCAAATCATTTTAAAATCCTTCTCTTTGGATACAAATGTATTAATGATCAGGCCCAATCATTTTTAAAGACCTTTCAAAAGAAACCTTTGATTCCCCGGGTTCAAGCTCTTTGTCGTTTCTGAGCTTGATTCTACCACAGGCATCTTCCTGTTAAAAGAGAGTTCTTTGTCCCCACCATCACCAAGTGCTCGATTGGTTGGATTCCTGGAGTTCTGGCTCTAATATAGCAGAATCTTTCCCTTGCTAAATAAAGTGCCTTGAGATGACTTCTGTTGTTAACTGGGGCTGTATAAGACCTCGGTCACATGGGCCTAGAGACCGGTCTGCAACCCCCTAGCAACCATTTGTCACCACAAAAAGACTATTTAATGACTGGTTGGCGAGGAGTTGCTGTGGGTTATTGTGAAATCAGTTGTTTCAAGAAAAACATCCATTTGAATTGAAGTGAATTCAACTGAGTTGGATTTTTTCTTTAAATTTAATATCATGTAATGTATCTGATTAAATGATAAATTAGGCCAAATTAACCCAAAATGTAGACGAGGGAAGGAACAAGTAGTGAAATAAGGAATTACTTTCTAGGTTTGTCGCTGCCAGAAGGAGGAAAAAAAATTATTTTGCATCAAGATGAAATTGAACAAATATAAGGAAAGAAGAGAGTGTGGAGGAGGACAAGTAAAGGGCTGTGAAGTAGAGAGAAGGCAAGACAAAGAGAGAAACTGCTGGATGGAAAAGTGGGAAATTAAAGTTCATGGTGTGGTTCCCTCAGGGTATGGCATCACTCTCTCTTAAGATCTCTGTAACGGTCCACACCACGTGGAAGAGCGTGGAGTGAGTGCCTTCAGGCATCCCTGTGTGCAACACTATGTACATGAATACACGCTCTTGCATGTCTACGAATGCGGAAGCACGCCAATTCCAATTAAGTGGTTGTTTATGATTCTGTGATTTTGCCTTTTACATTATGAGAACAGTCTGAGTCGTGTTTTCTGTTCCCCTTTTGTTTGCTTTCCTTTTATGTGCAGTTCATGGGCGTACACTATGTCCACTCTGCCTGCTCCTCCACCACAGTGTGATGCTGGATAATTGTGTGTGATTACAGGTGCACTGGGAAGAGCTTCAGAGTGCGATCCCAAAAGTATGCACTGCAGCTCTCTGAGGCCAGCTGCGAGGCCCTGCGGTGAGGCCGGACACATGAGGAGCTGGTTGACACGAAACAAAGCCAGCTCCAGATCAACCGTCTGCTTTGTTGCTACAGGGATGATACACAGCAGGAGCTAAGAGCTCAAACATACACATGCACATAGAAACTAAAGCAAACAAAAAACATCATAGACCTGCACACTCATCCACTTGCACACAGCATGAGCTTTTCGTTTTGGATTTCTCTCTGCCCGGTCCATACGGTGACCCTGAAATGGTTGGTTATATTTTTCCCTTTTCTTCCTTCAATAGCCACCCTCGCTCTGCTTTCTCACTTACTTTCCTTCATTCTTGTTCCATAAAAGACTCCTGAAAGCCCAGAGTGTGATTTTCACACCCCTTTCTATCTGCTCCACTCACTAAAAAGTGATCCCTCTCCACAGCGATCCTCCCTTTCTCCCACTGGTTTTACACTTATCCTCATATCCCTCCCTGTCTCTTTGAGTCCTCAACAGGTGTGACCCAACTCCTTACAATTCCCTCTTCATTTCCTTACCCGCTCCCTTTTCTTTTTTTCACATGAAAGGCTTCCTGCTATCCTGAGCTCACCCTCATTCCTGCTTATTCTTCTCGGTGCACCCTCACCCTCTTGTTTTGCCCCAGGAGATAGCTTGGATAACAGGTGGAGCTACTAGTTTGAGAGAATCAGGTTTCCGTCTGCTTGAAATACAAGAATACAGCATCACCCTGGGCTACAGTGAAACTAAACTGTAAACCACACATAGAGAGGCTGTGGAAGCAGCCAGCGTGGCCATTATGAGTGAATTCAATTAGAAAAAAGTGAACTTCTAGTCATTCGGCTTATTAGCTTTTAATGTTGTGTCTTCCTCTGTAATTATTTTTCGCACAAATGTGGCAAAAATAAGAGAAAGCAGAAGAAAAAGGGCCAGTGAAAAGGATACTGGAGGATTCCTGTGCACAAATGAAAGCAAGCACACAAGCAACAATGAACATACTAGGCAGTAACTCACTTCACAATCGCTGAGCTTCTTTATCTGAAAATTGGCCTTGCCATTACATTACAGTAGAAGACTCAACACAAAGGGGCCACTAGCCTTTTATGTCTCTGTGCTCAACAGAGGCTCTATGTAATATTGATGTAAATACAGACTGGGTGTGGCACACGAGCTGTGATAAAGCTGTATTCATATCCAGCAACCTGCAGCAATTACATTTTGGTGAAATAGCAGTTTAGGAAAAACAACACAGACACACAAACACACACAAAAAACCTTTGTCATGATGGGAACAAGTGCTCTAAAAGCAACAAGAATAACCAATTGATGCTGTTAGTCAGTGTCCCGCAGCTAAGCTTTAAAGTCTCTGTCTGCAGCCACTTTGCCATTGTGTGCATCCTCCCAGCACTCCACTGCTATGACAGGTCAGTTAATATTGACATTATCTCTCTCTACCGTGGCAGCTTGAGCTGCAGGGAACCGCTCATTAGCTCAGCGTGCGCTTGTATGTGCCTTTCTATTTGGGTACGGGCGTGCGCACACACCACTGCGTTGATTGCTGGGACTGAAGTCATTAGCCCTGTCAAACAGGTGTTAAAGAGACAGGGGACCCTCCCAATGTTTGCCTCTGAGAGAACAACAGAGATTGGTGTCATCTTTCAGTCCCTATCACAGACCTCAGTGGAGGACACCTCGCCACCTCAGTGTGACTGTGTATGTGTGTGTATTTGGGTGGATGTTAGGAAGGGAGTGACTAGGTGAAGTGAAGTGTACACGAGTTTTGCAGAGCAGCTGTAGCTTGATGTCTTGAGATAGATGTCTGTGCACATTGCAGGTTAGGTGACCTTACACGATGAATATTGTGTGCATAAACTTGTGGGAGGGTGTCGTGCGTGTTTGTAATCATATGTGTTTCTCCCTGGGTGAGAAGCTGTAACAGGATGCTTTGGTGATAGGGAGCAATAGATAGATTGAGGGTAGAAAATGCAGTGGTAATTGTACTGGATACCCAGGTAATTGGAAGCTAAATTGGCTCCAGAATTAAAACCTGTGAGCACTCAAGTCTGTGCACCAGATAAATGTGTGTGCATGCGTGGTGTGTGTGTCTCTGTGTGGTCACATTTATGTGCATAAAAATATTATTTATTGCTGCCGTGGGTTATAGATAGGTGATAGATAGATAGACTTAGCACTTACTTCTTGAGTAGAGATTCATTGCAGGTACAATGCTCGGTGCTGGATTGCCTGCAAATATCACCATCCCATTAAGTCTTGTTTTTATGGTTTGTAGCTTGTGGGCGAGTTGTTCCTTTTTACGAGTAGCTGTTAGTAATTAATGGATGTATCTTAACTGAACAACTGAAAATAATTTTGAAAGTTTTCTTCAAAATCCTTATTTTCTTTTCTTTCCTTTATTTATTTATTTATTTATTTTACAAGATTTGTGTCAAATAAAATTCAGGCTGATACACCAGAGGATAAAAAATATAAACAACTTATTACCTCAAAGATTTTCTTTTACAGGTTCTTTTTTTTTCTATCCTTCTTTCACTTTATGATTCGGATCAGTTCTGGAGAATATTTTCCCTGCAGCCAAACATGTTAAAATGCTTCTTACGTTCATTCAAACAGCATTACTGCAATATCCATGACCCACCTCGGCTGAAACAGGACAGATAGTCGAAGACTGTAAATAAGACGGCTTCAGTATGTATGGGCTAAGTATGGGCTTGCACAGGAATAGCGCTGGAGATCTGAAAGAAGTCAGAACTTGTCTTAAATGAAAGTGGAGGTCAGAGGTGAGTGGGGAGCCGGGGGATCACCATATTTGAAGCATGTTAATATACTTCATTCAAAAAATAAAAAACTTGCTCAAATTCAAGGGCAACAGACAATGTGACGTGGAAGGCTGCTTGAAAAAACTCATGCCTAAAAACAAATGAAAGTAACCTCATCAGAGAGAGACAAAAGCCATAACTGTGTCTGAGCGGGCTTGAAGGTTGTGAAAATGGTGATGGTATCATAGCAACTGGCAGACATCCAAAATGTGAGAGCAGTATGTCACTATCTATAAACATGTTGCCGCCTGCCTGGTGTGGAGATCGTTGGAGATCTGAGGGGGCGGATGAGGAAGGTGAGATCCAAAGATGCAACGACCAATTGGTGTGCAACAGGTCATCCAGGTGTGCAGCAGGGGAATTTTTAAGCACCTTGTAAACTTAGAAGAAAGAATTGAAGATTTCACAGGGGAGCTGTTCTAATTTTTTTCCTCATGTACAGCCAAGTAGTAGTTAAAGGCCTTACTGTTGCTACTATGCCAGGTTAGGTGTAAAGTCAGTACAAGCTGCCAGAAAAGCTTTAGAGCTCCTTCATGCAAAGAGGACTGTCATTTCACACACTTTTGGGTGTTCGGCAGGATAGTGATTTGGGCTTCTAAAGTGGACTACAAACCGGAAGAAACTAGCAGTGATGTGGCAACCAGAGACCAAGATTTGTTACTGAAATGAAGTGACTCATCTGCACTGATGGAATGAATGAGTGAATGACTGACATTCAATGGGACGAAAAGCAAATCCCTCTATATTACCCTTCATACTTAAAGTGTAATATAAAATGTAACCGGATTATTACACTTAAAGTAGTAATAATTAGTTTCTTTGTTTATCATAACAAAGTGTCAAATGACAATTTCAAAAGGAGGTTTGCTTGTGCTGGTGAACCCACAGTTAATCTGTACCTCTCCATTACCACAGCTATACTGTTTTGGCTCACTCTCACTGCTCTCCTGATGCTATTTCTATGGGCAGAAGGAAAAAAAGTTTAAGTGAAGAAGCGACTATAAACTCGTGTTACATAAACTGGCTTTTTAAGAATACATTTTGGGGGTTGAAACCACTTCTGCAGATAAATTAGTATAAATTTTGGCATTTTAATGTGAAATGCAGCACAAAATCTGAGTCTCAGCACTGCAGATTAAGCTACTGATGGAGACTAAATTCAGCATTATAACCGCTTTACTGGAAACAAAATTAGATGACAATTGCCAAATTAATCTGGATGGAAAGATAAATGAGTGAGCCGATGCGTAGGTTCTAGGGGAGAGCTCATTGGGGACAACCTGACAATGCAGGAACACTATTTGGACACTCGGGGGATGGAAAGTCTGTCTCTGAGGATTTATTGAGGCAATAAAAGATAAGGTCACTGTGTTGTAGGCTTTAATATTAATGTGCCATTTAATGACCCTCACCATGGACGAAACTAGGTTATCATTAGTGCTAAGATATAGCTCCAGGCAGTTATTTTGTGATGTGCATGTAGCTGCACCGCCAGCAGTGCTTCTGAGAGCTCCTCTTTTGTCAAATAATATATAGCGAAATTCCTTTGAAGTTAGCAAGGTGAAAAAAAATCTCCTTCTCATTTGCAGTCCTCCCCAGCCATTTATATAAATTCCCTAATAAGTAATAAAAAGAAACTAATAATATAAAATCACTAAATACCAGTAAGTCTCAAGTCTTTATCCTCAAGTCTCAAGTCAAGTCTCAAGTAATGTCAGGCAAGTCAGAGTCGAGTCTCAAGTCACTGGTGTAAAAGTCCGAGTCAAGTCACAAGTCTGAAACTTTGAATTTCAAGTCCTTTCGAGTCTTTAAAAAAAAAAACACGAAAAAATAATGTTGCAGTTATATGCTAAATGTAAATATTAGACCATGTAATTTTAAAATCTGTGTTTTTCTCAACACATGACAAAATAGTGAACTTAGAAAATATACACAAATTGTGAAATTGCACCTCTTTAAAATGCAGCTCAATTAAACCTAGCTCCAAGAATAATTTTCACCGACAGTTCTGAGATAAGCTGCATGTTATTCTTGGATGCGGTTGTAGGACCAGCTTTAAAATCGCATGACAAAAATATCATACACATTAAAAAAAACTGTATCACCAACGTAGCCTGGACAACATTTGCTAGTTAGATGAAGTCAGCTATCTCATCTTAGCATATTTATTTCAATTCAATTCAATCTTTTTTTTTTTTTTTATAAATTTTATTTTCAGTCACAGCAGCATGTTAACAACAAAACATTGAACATACAGTAGTTTGCTGTTCAGTATTTACAATACCCCAAAAGATAACAGAAATAGAGAAGGAAAAAACAAACAAACAAACCAAAGAAACCCCTACAAAACAACAAAAAACAAACAAACAACAACAAACAAATAGAAAAATAAAATGTATAAGGGACATTCAGCGTACAGTTAGCTATGATAGCGATATAGAGATATGGTATCTGGTCATGATAAGGTGGTCATTTTAAATGTTTCCATGTACATCAAGAATGGCTGCCATGCCCTAAGAAATTTGGTGGTTGAACCTGCCAGTGTATATCTCATCTTTTCTAAATGTAAAAACCTCATGAGCTCCGCAAGCCACTGTTCATGTGTGGGAGGAGCTTCCTGCTTCCATCTTAAAAGTATAAGGCGCCTTGCGATAAGTGAAGCAAAGGCAATAGAATTCGAATAGCATTTTGGCAAAGTGATGTCTTGAGGTATCACCCCAAAGATAGCCGTTAGAGCAGAAGGCTCATATTTAACGTTATACATCTCTGACAGAGTGTTAAATATAGACACCCAATAGATATGAAGATTGGGGCATGTCCAAAAGGTATGAAGGAGCGAACCTGTTTCTGCTTTACATCTGTTACACAGAGGGTCAGCTCCTGGATAGAACTTGGCTAACTTTTCCTTGGAGATATGTAATCGGTGTAGGACCTTAAATTGAAGGAGCCCATGCCTGGCACATATCGAAGAAGAGTGTACCCTCTGGAGAAAAGATTGCCAGAGCTCATCTGTTATAGTCATCCCAAGGTCTTTCTCCCACTGTGCTTTAAGGATGAAGAGAGAAGGAGATTGAAGATCTAATAGTATAGCATAGATTTCTTTAATCGCCCCTCTCTTATGAACGTTTATATTAATAATTTTATCCAAAGAAGTTTCCTCAGGTAGTTCCGGAAATGAAGGAAATCGACTCTTTACAAAGTGACGAATTTGTAAATAGCGGAAAAAATGTTGCCGAGGAACATTAAACTGCTTCAGGAGCTGCGTGAATGAGGCAAAAATCCCATCTACAAAAAGGTCTTTGATATTTCTAAGGCCATTACTTTCCCATATTTTAAAGCCAGAGTCCATCATGGAGGGTGGGAACATATGGTTTGAGCAGATAGGTGCTTTAATTGACATTAAGTGTAACCCCAACCTTTTCCTACATTGCACCCAGATTCTGAGCGAGTCATACAACAAAGGGTTACGTTTATAGGTGTATAGTTCTAATGGGAGAGCTGAACTCAACAAAGCTGATAGGCAAATTTTGCCACAATTGGATGACTCAATTTGGAGCCAAGCTGGAGTCTCTGTAGTAACATTACTCATCCAGTACAGCATATTACGAATATTTGCTGCCCAATAATAAGACTGAAAGTTTGGCAAGGCTAATCCACCCATTGGCCTAGTCCTCTGCATGAAATCTTTACGAATTCGTGGACTTTTGCCATTCCAAATAAATGCAGAGATATGCTTATTCAGTGTTATAAAATACTTATTGGGTAAGTAGCATGGGATACATTGAAATAAGTAAAGGAACTTGGGAAGTATGTTCATTTTGATAGAATTGACGCGGCCAATTAATGACAGTGGTAAATTGTTCCACCTCTGAAGATCTGTCTCAGTATTTTTAAGCAGCGGGACAAAGTTTCTTTCATAAAGATCTTTGTATGAGTGGGTAACCTTAACCCCCAGATAGGTCACATACCCTGATTTAACGCTAAATTGAAAACCTGAAAATGAAATCTTTCTGGCTATAGAGTTGACACAGAGAAGTTCACTTTTATGCAGATTTAACTTGTAACCTGAAATATTACCAAAACATTCAAAAATGGCAAGAGCACGGGGAAGAGAGCATAAAGGCTCTGACATATACAGCAGGAGGTCGTCAGCATATAAGGATATTTTGTGCTCCTGGTCACCTCTGAAGATGCCCTTAATGCAACTGTCAGCTCGCAGTTTAATCGCCAGTGGTTCAATTGATAATGCAAAAAGAAGAGGGGATAAGGGACAACCTTGTCTCGTACCACGGAGAAGTGGGAAATAAGAAGAGAATAACGAATTTGTTCTAACACGTGCCATAGGTGAGGAGTAAAGTAACTGAATCCATGAAATGAAATTAGGGCCAAATCCAAATTTATGCAGAGTATAAAACAGATAATCCCACTCCACCCGGTCAAATGCCTTCTCAGCATCGAGTAATAAGGCAATTTCAGGGGTTGTAGTTGACTTGGTGTGTAATATGTTCAAAAACCTGCGCAGGTTGAAAAAACCATGCCTACCCTTCACGAAACCTGTCTGATCTGGAGAAATTAACAATGGTAGATGTTGCTCTAGCCTGAGAGCAAGTGTTTTTGACAGTATTTTTAAATCTACATTTAAGAGTGATATAGGACGATATGATGAACACTCTAATGGATCTTTATAATTCAATTCAATCTTAATTGGCAGACTTCATGTCCATAAAAACAAGACAAAAAAAACCCAAAAAACACACACACACAACACTCCCCCCCCCCCCAACACAAGGTATACACCATTAAATATATATATGTATATAAATAAGTATCTAAAACATTTGTAAAAACATAAAACCATAATATACATAAAACACAATTACTTAAAATAAATCAATAAATACACAAACACTTTAACCAGTGCTTTCTGAGACTGGATGAGTAACGGGAACCACTCACTGTCGGATCTGTGAGTGCTAAAATTATACTGTTACTCGAACCATCCAGTCGTTCTCTAAAACTGAACATTAGCTTCCTTAAAAGTGCTTTAAAAGTCCAAACACCCACAGCTACAAACATCTGGCTGGCACTACCACTTCTAGGTATCCTGCAAAGGATTCTCATCGCATCATTATATGCAACATGCAGCTTCTGCATGCTACATTGTTTGTAGGATGACCACAAGGGGGCAGTATATAGCGGTGTGCAATACGCTTTAAACAAAGCCACTTTAACTGGAAGTGAACAAAAGCTGAATTTGCGTGCAATAGTATTTGCCTGCACATAGAGCTTACACCGTTGTCTGTATATGTCATCATCATCATTCATTTGCTCAGTAATAAAGTGACCGAGGTATTTCACCTTTTTATGAACTTCAAGAGTTTTTTGTGCCAGTTTAAACAAAGGGAAATTTAGCTGTTTATCCTGCTTGGTTCTACATATCAAAACAGCACTTTTAGCAGCATTGTACTCAATGTCATATTGCACACCATATTCAGTACAGACATTAAGAAGATCCTGTAACCCAGCACTGCTTGGACTAAAAACAACCAGGTCATCTGCATACATAAGATGATTTATCAGTGCTTTACCTAATATACACCCAGTGTTACAGGCTCTCAGTTGTATGGACAAATCATCAACATACAAATCAAATAAAATTGGAGACAAAATCCCACCCCGTCTAACACCATTGCTGACACCAAAGGGGGCAGAAATACTGCTTCCCCATTTAACCTGCATGTTCTGATGAGCGTACCAGTAAGAGAGAATCCTCACGATGTACTGAGGAACTCCCCGTGTCTTCAATTTATCAAAAAGTTTTCTGTGGTTCACTCGATCAAAAGCCTTAGAGGCATCAATGAAACACATGAGGACAGATGAATTTTTAGCCCTATACAAACTGACTATTTCCTTGAGTGCATATATGCACATGTCAGTGCCGTGCTTTGAAGCCAAACTGATTATCCAGAGAAGAGATGAACACACTAACTCTGTCAAACAAGATTCTTTCTAACACCTTAGATAAAATACTGGCTAGTGCAATTGGCCTGTAATTATCCAAGCAGCTCACTTTTGCAGCTTTGTCCTTCATAACTGGTACCAGTAAAATACACAGCATTGAGTCTGGTAATATGCCATGAATCATAAACCCAGTGAAACAGAGTGCTAAAAGAGGAGCTAGCCTTACACTAGCATGTTTTAAATGTTCTGCAGTGATGTGATCCAAACCAGAGGATTTATTATCAGACAACCTATGAATGGCTTCATATACTTCATGTGTCCTTACACTTATTGTGTCATTACTCATGTCAAGATTGTCCTCATATGGTTCACTTTTTATACAGTTAAACAACGCACTGTAATGCTGTCTCCATAATGCTGCAATGTTATCTGCCCCAGAAACACCTTCAACAGTTGATGGTAGAGATGGTTTACAGTTATTAAGAGCTTTCACCTCTTTCCAAAAATCTGCCGTATTATTACACAGCATTTTCCTGGCCAAAGAATCTGCTCTTAGCATTTGCTCATTTTTAGTTATAAAGCGAACAGCGTACTTATATCTGGCATTCGCACATTTTTTCTGTTCAAATTCTGGGCCTTGTTTAGGTCTTCCAGCCATGGCCCAACATTTATAAGCTATGCGAGCTTCATCATGGTACATGGATACATGTTCTTTCCAGCCAGGTCTGATGTTAGGTTTCTTATGCTTATATTGTTTATCAAGCAGTGTGCCACTTTTATACAGAGCAGTCACTATATCATCATACATGGAGCAGAGTAAATGTTTATGCACAGCATTCTTACAGTTGACATCTTTGCACAAAATAGCTTCTTTATTTATATGCATATTAATAATCATACGGTTCTTGGAGTGAGTGCATACACTCATGAAGTTTAGTAACTTCCGGTCACTGCAACAAGTCCAGGTACAGTTTACCGACGGATGGGTGCAGGACCTTGAAATGCACCGTGTAGAACGAAAGACCATCGTACGTATCATAAGTTTACCAGTCTCACAAATCGTCGTCATAAATACACATTCCTTAACCGTTTATTAATAGGACCTTTGAGCTCAACGGTAATTAATTAGTAGTGGAAATAATTTCTGGTTCATCACAGAAATGTAGCAGTGACAACAATACTGTATGCTGTAATCGTACTGGGCAATTAGTGATACAAAAAAACCTGTTTTATCCTGTGAATAAACGTATATGTTTTTGTCAATGTACCATAATAACAGAAGCGAAACGCAATATTGTGTCAGGACAATTCACTATTTATGCACAATAAATAAAGGAGCATAGCGCCACAATTTCTGTTCAGCGCCAGACTTGCTTGTAACCTATATCACCAATTATGTTATGAAAATGACGTATTAACTACTAAAAAACACTGACCTTCGTGTAAATGCTTGGAGCAGACTAACCTGTGAGCTGGAGGGTTCTGGGACGTTATATTTGATCTTTGAATGGCTGCAATCCAGGCCACCCGTCGCGTCTTTGTTACTTCGGAAACATGGCTCGAACAATTTCTCTTCAACGACGTAATCCGATAACAACCGATCTCTTTACCCGTCGGCTTCCCGTGGCTGTCATGCGACCGGCTATTGCAGTTAATAATACAACAGCTTCTTGACATTTTTGTGTTTCTTTTTATCGCTGTATAACTGATTTTAATTGAAAGCCTGCGTGCGCTAGTACCGCTTGCCACGAGTTCCCAGAATCCTTTGCGGTTCTACCCGTGAATGACGTCACATTTTCAATCTCTATATAATATGCATGTTAAATTTTATATTTGGGGTAAAATATCAAGTCTTTTCAAGTAAACCGGTTCAAGTCCAATTCAAGTCCCAAGTCATTGGTGTAAAAGTCCAAGTCAAGTCACAAGTCTTAGAACATTTTTTCAAGTCAAGTCTAAAGTCATAAAATTAATGACTCGAGTCTGACTCGAGTCCAAGTCATGTGACTCGAGTCCACACCTCTGCTAAATACTAAATGTTTAGAGCGAAAACCTGCATATATTTGTATATGCGTGTGTGTGTGTCTATCTGTGAGTGTGGCAGGGATGTTTGGGGGTGCTGGATGTGCGTCCCTCCCCTCGGTTCGGACTGTCCAATAGGAACAGCGGGAACCGTGAGCTCTCCCAATCAGCAGCGACGGATGATAGTGAATGGAAGTTTAGTTTTTGAGTTTGGGATAGATTACCGGAGAGATTAAGAGAGAGGCTAACGCTGTGAAAAAGTAATTTCAAACTAATGTCAATATAAGTTTGCGCTCATAAAAGAGTAGGTGCGCAGGAGCTGCTCGGATAAGTCTAACCAACAGCCCTCACTCTCTCTCCCCCAAGTCTGTGCGGAGGAGAGGAGGGTGGCAGGTGTTCAGTGGAGGGAGACGCATCGCCCCAGTCGGCTCCCAAAGCCTCAACAGGGTTCCGACACGGAAGAAACCAGCGAGGTGAAAACAAAACGCCGCAAACTGAGGATAGAAACTCTCGTGAGTACGTATGGACAGCGATAAAAAACAAACAAACAAACATATATTTGAAGTATTGCTTTTTCCCGGGCTCGTGCGAGCTCGCGGGGGGACCGTTGAAGACTCTGGATAAAACAGCGAAAGGCTCCAGTGTCGCAGTAGCAGCAGCGAGAGTAACGTTACCGTCTGGCTCTGAGCGGCTGGTCTTTCACTTAAAACCTGCCACTTTGGTGTCTCGCAGCAGCGCCTCCACGGCAGTGCACCCGTACTAAGGTGGAGAAAAGTCTCGGTTGTTGCCGAGAAACTTGAAATCCCATTATTTTTGTGAACCTGTTGTCTCATTTTTCCGAGTAATCCGAGCCGCGGCGCATTACCACACAAGTTAGCCGGACTGTGTGGCGTATGCGCGCGGGCAAACAGTGTCCTTGTGTGCGAGGGAGAAGAGTGGACACAGTTTCGACCCACGGACATTCGAGTTTAACGTGTCAAATTGGATATCTGTTATCTTAAGTTTTGCTCAGATAACAGAGTCTCTTAGAAAGAGACTCGGGTGCCCTTTCCACACTTTGTTTGCTGACTAAATCCAAGGGAATTCACCGAATCAATTACTGGATTGATTTTTAGAGCATGCAGCCATACGGGCAGACTACGGATGGATAACTTAGGTGTTTTATCGCTTCTCTGTTAATGCGACCGCCGTGTAAACGGCTAAATGACCCGCGGGACAAATCCCCGGTGAAGACATCAAAACAAGCGCGGATTTGAAGTCGATAGCAGAGAATAAGCCGATAAGTCTAAACACACAGACACACACACACACACACACTCTAATGTATTAACTCGATGGTCGGATCAATCCAGATGGAAATGAGGTAGACTATCACAGGTCGTGGAAAGACACGGACTCCGCAGCCGCTGCAGTTAAGAGATCACGGCTCCGGTACATCGTGAAGCCCCGGACAAGTGAGGGAAAGTCAGTCTGCCTGTTAACCGAGCCTCCTTACCCCCACAGCCTGCCTAGTTGCGGAGTGAGAGTTGGGAGTTTGTCAGCAGTGACAGCTTTACCCCGGGAAGGGCAGAGCTGAAGCCTGCCCCCGCCACCAGCACCTCCGCCACCCATTCGCAGTTCTTCTCATTCGTGCGCAGGGCAGAGAGAGACTGAGAGTTGCAGAAGCAAAGCGAGAGAAGCGGAGCCTTTTCCCGCAGGATGAAGCCGGGAATTAGCTGTCCGGGATCTCCGGAGCGTGTGGAGGGACCCGCTGCAAGGAGCCGGGAGAAGATGGTGATGGGAACCGTGACGACCCGGAGAGTGAGCCGGTGTCTGCCTCTATTTCTCCTGCTCCTTCTCGGCAGCAACTGCCACATGTTGCACGGCCAAGGTATGAGCTGAACTCTCAAATGACAGATGATGCAGAGCAAATAAGAATGTTTCTCATTAGATTTTTAATGCGGGTTCTTTAGTTTTTTTCATAGTTGATGTAAGCAGAAAATCTATTGTCTTAATAAACACCCCTTTGTCAGACCCCTTTGTCACTGCAATCATGCTGAACAGGAGCAAGAAGACATAAAGACCCTAAACTGCAAAAACAGTGATTTAACATATTAAGTTTATCACTTGGTGGAGTTCTAATCCATATCTGCAGGAGGGGAAAAGAGAGGGTGGTTTTATGGGGGTAATTATATTCTTGTGTTCAGAGACAGAAAAGGCTAGGTATTTTGTGCAGTGCGTGTATTAATTATTATTATTGTTATTATTATTATTGTTTCTATTCATACTATAAATCGCAGGATTAAGTTATTGAGGATGTGTGTGTGTGTGTGAATGGGGGGGTGTCTTAGTGTTACAGTTTCCAGGCACTGATAATCCCCCTTTTATGCAGTGACCTGCTTAACTACAGCTCTTGATTTGGCACAGAAACACACAAATGCACAAACATGTAGATACACACACACACACACAAACATGCAGCCTCACACAGTGTGTTCATTTAAGCCGTATCCCATTTTGGCGTTGACCCTGTTGCTTAGGCAGGTGTCCGGATTAGTATGAGACTTGTAGCTGCGTGCTGAGTGGAGTAATTGTTGAATATGGCAACAGGAAAGGAGACAGATATGATGAGATATTGATCCCTTACCAAAGGTGGAAATGGTTGGTTGCCTTGTTCTAAGTATTTATATGTTGTTGTTGTTTTCTTTTGTCGCCACAGTGGAAAGAAACTGCAGTGGTTGTGCTATGAATGTGATTTTTTTTTTTAATGTACCTCATAGGAGGATGTGAGAGTGGGGAAACAAAAGCATGGAAAAGGTCAGGCTGGTGTTGACATGCAGTTTTTCTCTTGATCACAGATGGTGTGGTGGGCAGAACGTAAGGCTGAGAGTTTGGGGTAATGAGGAGGAGGAGGAGAGGTGGGGGTCTTAGGAATGTCTGCGCGTGTGTGTATGTGAAAGAGAAGTGTGGGGGTGTGCTATTTGTGAACGTATGGAGGATATGTGCAAGCGGTTTAAGTGCAAGAAAAGTGCCCGCATGAGTGTGAAGAAGGGGAGCGGGGCGGGTGAGAAAGTCAAGAGTGTGGCTGAGAGGGCAAGGAGGTGGTGTAAGAAGGAGTAGAGGAAGGAGAGAAGGGAGTGGTGAGGAAAAGGGGTGAAAAGAAAACGGTGCTGGCTTGGAGGAAGAATGCGGCGCACCGTGCTTGTCACTCACAAAGCCTTGCCTGCAGTTCAATCAATGATGACGGTATGACAACACCTCTGTGCATGTCAAAAGTTGCTCTCCTCTCCCTTCTTTCCCCAGTTGTCACACTCTCCCATCTTCCTCCCTCCCTTGGTCTCTCCCTCCCTCCCTCCCTCCTGCCAGCGGCTGCAGAGTCAGCTCCTTCTGTCCTCCTATTAATGTCAAGGTCTCACCACCAGCACCCAAGTTACCACACCCCCCAATTTTCCCACCATCAAGCCCAGCAGTCCCTTTCAGCTGTCTGGGTTTAAGGGGGGGAAGGGGGTGAATTGGAAATTAGTGAAACAGATTGGTGATGAGGCTGGTTGTGGTGAAGGGGTAGGGTGGTGGTGGTGCGGGTTTATTGATTTGATAAGCTGTGCCAGGCGGCCAATCGAAGACTGTAGATTTTCCAGGTTCCGAACCCTTTATCCCCAACATTTATCAGGACGTTTTATTTTAGGAGGAAAAGGATGAAATTCATGAGCCAAGGTTGATCCTCCTGATCTCCCCCATCCCCTCCCCCCCTCCTTACAACCCACTCCCTCCACCCCTGCCCCTCTCCCCTTTTCACTCTCTCTCTTCTCTCCGCCAATCGATGCCCACACCCGTCCTCATAAATGCGAGGGGGTTTATATGAGCCAACTCGCGTCTCTGGGAGCACATTTAAATAAGCTCATCGATCTTTCATTTTAGAGTTTAAGTGACGGCAGCATTTTACTGTCCCCCCATCCACCCACCCCCACCTCCATCTCTCATCTGCTCACCTCTCCACCCTCCCTTCTTTATTCATAACTCATCCCCCCCTCACCCTCCAACCTCTGCCTCCCTGTCACGGAGTGGGTTCTGCTCCACAGCTGTTTGACTGATTCACATTTCCAGCATGGATCCAGACAGAGCCTCATTGTAGACTTTACGTATATTCTGGTGAAGTCAAGGATAGGTCACATGCGCAGTGTTTCCAAATGTTAATCATATTCTACATCAATAACAGAGGGAGTCCAGAAGGCTTTACTATCTTTAATATAGCTGTTCAGTGATGAAAAACGATTTCTTGGTTTTTCTAAAAGCAGCCTTTTTTTTTAGGTTCTATACCAAACCCAAACCACTCATGACCATTGCCGAATAAAGTTTGAAAATGTGCAGGAGTTCACGTGTACAAGACACGTTAATGTATACCAGTGGTTCCCAAACTTTTTTTGCTGGGCCTCCTTTGTTTTACATGAAAAATGTTCCTGCCCCCCCAAACCCCCCTGCGCTTGCACACACACGCACTAACACATCCTCCAACCACACACCCCCATATTTTGCTCCATTGCGGTTTATTTCACACCTCAAACATTTAGTAAACAATTAAGCAAATACAAGTAATCTGCAATAAAAGACATAATGATAAAATAAACTACTAACTCTTTTACGCTACCTCCGAATCTACACGGGTATTTTTGGAAAAGCAACTGTTTTGTCCACACGTAAACAGCGTTTGGAATCACCAAAACTGAGATTTTTTAAAACTCCTTTTTTGCGTTTACATGTGGACGAGGAATACAGAGTTCGTCACGCAACGTCAAAGGTATGTGCCTTTTTTCACGTCATGCTGTGCGCCACGTTATTGTTTACATGAGAGGAATTGCAGAATGGCAGATAGAGACAAAATACTGTTACTGTTAATCTGACTATCCTCAGGTTTTACATTTACTGTCCATCCATTTACAAAGGCAGAGGCGTCACGGTGTGATTATTTTACGTGTAGTTGTTTTTTTTTTCCTGTGTAATAAAATTCAACATTGCTATCAACACATTTTAAAAAAAAAATTCCTCTCTGTGCAAAATGGGTTTAAAAACATAAACAACTGTGGGATACTGTTTGTCCGTGATTTGAAGAGCCCAGCGCGTGCTCCCAACGAAGGGAAAATCAATTTTGCAGGGGAGACCTACCTCGGCACTTGTGCACGTGAAACCAAAGGGACGATATGCTTCACCATATTTTATAGTCTTTGGCTTAGAATGAAGTTGGATTGGAAACATGTTCAGCTATGCTTCATCTCCTGTTTTGCGTTTTTGTGGGCGCCCCGTGCTAGCAGTGTCCAAGCGTTTTGTTTTTTTCCTTTTCATACCCCCCCCCCCCCCCCCCCCCCCCCCCAACCATGGCTCTGCGCCCCCCTTAGGGGGCGGGCCCCACACTTTGGGAAGGTCTGATGTATACAATGCCAGTGGTCTTTAAGAAGCCTAAATTGAACGCAGAGCTGTTATGCTAGCAGCTCCATACTAGTGGGTGTAGTGTTTTATGAATCACAGTTCAAAATAATCCTTATTTATCTTGGTGAAACGCCTCAGCCGCTCATCATCTGTCCAAAACAAGCTGTTTTAGCTCGCTTCCCTTTACGGCCACCCTCCCTCATTGGCTGCCTCCTGTAAATAAAAGGCTTGAAAAGCAGCTGCTGTGCTTGCAACCAGAGCTGTGTGCCTGAGATAACTATTTTAAGTATATCCCAGAGTAGAAAAAATGTATGTATCATATATCAAAAAACAGATATATAATTAAACTGGACCTATAAAAGCATTGTTGGTTCAATATAGT
Source organism: Rhamphochromis sp. 'chilingali' (assembly GCF_963969265.1). Classification (NCBI taxonomy): domain Eukaryota; kingdom Metazoa; phylum Chordata; class Actinopteri; order Cichliformes; family Cichlidae; genus Rhamphochromis; species Rhamphochromis sp. 'chilingali'. Next base: position 30,248,766 of record NC_137948.1, read on the forward strand.
GTGAAAAATACAGCCTTTCCAGGCTTAAATCTGACTCCAGCATGCCAGCTGTTAAACCACTGCTCTTCTCTCAAGTATAAAAAATAAAGTGGAACGGAAAAGTTTTCCTTCTAACCATGAACTTTGAAGCTGCTTCCTTCGTCCTATGCCGGGAAAAGACTTTCACCACAAAGCTGACCCACTTAGTGGATCTATCAGTGTGTGATTAGGTTTGATATGACACATGCCATTGGCTCTGCTAAGCCGGTACTTGGTGCTGATTGGTCCACTGGGCATGCTTAAGTGAATTGAGGTCAGAGATAGGACATTATATGGTGGGCTGTGGGCTGGGAAGGTTCAGAGCATGATGTCAAAACCCAAATCAAATAGATTAGCATGCAGTTTGATGCACAAACTTCCATCCTCAAGTACACACTAAAGTCCTTCCCTCTCATCAGTGTCAAACAGCAAAAGCGGACGTGGAAATTTGCTTAACCTTGGAGTAATGAGGAGAGGGTAGATTAGAAGGCTCATCTAAATGATGATCATTGTCAGTGCTGCACTCGCTATTCATGTTTTTTAATTAATTTTATTATTTTTTTACTCTAGTGACAGCATCACCAATATTATGCCGTTATTTTCCATTTTTCATCATCTTCCACTGATGGTCTCACATTTCTGTGGCAACCTTTGCTTGGAGCTAAGAAAAAAAAAAGCAATATTTTAAGAACAGTAGAAGCAATTTGTATTAGAGGCTGTTTGTTACCAGAGGCGTTATTGCACCTTTCATTACTTTAGCTTGCAACCTGGGGATTTTGATACAATTTAAAATGTACATGTAATGCTTGTTATGCACATGTTCTTTCTCTGCTCACAAGTATTTAATGCCACATTTGAATTCTGGGGGGATGGTGAATCTGTGTGTGTGTGTGTGTTTTAGAGTAGACCAAACATTGGACAGTGTGAATACATGTGTGTATGGGGGGTTGTCTGATAGATGTCAGGTTAGTCAGGTGTTAGAGGAAGTGAGGTCCCTGGTCGACTCCCTTATTTCCTGTCTGTCAGGAGGAACAAATCACCACGTTTCCACTGCCACCTGACACTTTGTTCGCTGTATGTGTGTGTGTGTGTGTGTTGGACTGCAAGAGAGTTTGTGTGTGTATCTAACTGTTTCTGTGTGCATGCTTGGTATGTGAAAGAGATTCTGGTCTTGACAGGACTACAGAGTACATACAGTATGTGTTGCTGCCCGTGCACATTGTTTTTGTGTGTGTGTATGTGTGTTAGACTGATGCTAACCCTCTATCACGCCTAAGTGTTTCTTTCTCAAAGCCGAAGAGGTGGCAGTTTAAAAGAAACAACAAAAGTTCCCTAATGGAAGATAATCACCTGTGTGTTAGTCTGTGTGTGTGTGTGTGTGTGTGTGTGTGTGTGTATAAAAGTAAAGTACATCTTTTCTAGCTTTTTTGTTCAAAAGCGCACACACATAAACCCACATGAGCGCTAATATGGCTCTTTTTTGGTGAGTCAATGAGGTTGTTGTAAAGAGCTCAGTCATGCCATGATCCCTACTCTACTACAGTTCTACTATGAATGTGGAGAGTTAAAGGTATAAAACAGTCAACATATAGGATAAGGCGCAGATATAATTGCCAGAGGCGTTGTGCGTTTTTCTCTTTCTGCTCAGTTTGTGCTTCTGCCCAGTCAGAATGGTATTTTGTCTTTGTGAAAAGATGCATTTTGCTGGAGTTTTACCTCAAAAACATCCTTCAGAGCTTTGAAATGTGAACCAAGCGGGGTAGAATGTGGTTTTTCTCACTCTCTGTCTCTCTCTCTGGCGTCCTGTCTGTTTTGCTTCTTTTTGCTTTTCGTTTTTTTGGTGTTTGTTCTTCCAGTATCGTTCGTCTTCTTTTTGGTGTTGGATTCTCTCTTCCTTCTGTCTCTCTCTCTCCACGAGGATAAAATAATCTATTGCTGCAGGCCGCACAGGTGGAATGGAAGCTGTTTTACTGTTTAGGCCTTGGTGTTTATTATGTAAGATGGGGGAGGAGGCTGCTATTGATCCACTCTGTGTATGTGTTCGAGGAGTTGGAGGACATCGCACGGAAACCTTATCTAGTATTTTTTTTCTATTTCTCAAGCGATTTATCGAAATGAAGCATAATGACTGCAAAACATGCACAGTTGGTGGTAATCGTAACGAAGCAAAAGACACAGAGATTGATTGGCCGACAACAAGACAGAGAAGTTCTTGTTCATGCATGCACTCTCAAGTGCTGCTTGTTATCTTAACTGCTAATTTATTAAGTGTCAACTCATACATGTAGTGTGTGTCCCCCTGTGGAGATTTCCTATTCACATACAGTGAATTGTGTAAGTTTAAGGGCTGTACGTCAGGGCTGACTGGCACATTGGACGATTGTTTGGTCGATACACTCTCATTTGACCAAAGTCTCGTTGGTCAGACAATCAGCAGTGTTTCTTTAATCAGGGGAAAAGTGCTACATCAATAGCCTTCAAGGACTGTGCACTTAGTTTTTGGAGCCTGAGCTTTGGACTTGCCCAACCTAATGAAACCTAATGAAACTTGCTAGATCTAAGTATTTTAATATTTACCTTTACATATACTTCAAGGTCAACTCCAGACTGTTTGACACCATACCACAAGACATTGGTGTGACCTCCCTGTGTTAAATGATATGGCTGTAACTCTGATGAACATTTTTTCTCAGTTAGTTGGTATTATATAACCAAAATATTGAAACTGTTAGTTAATGATCAGTAAGGAGGATGATTGTTAATTGCAGCTTTATTGTTTAAAGATGCTCGGTGCGGGTAGCTCATCACATCTGTCTATGATTCCTGTTGTTTTTCTTCAGTGAAAAAGAAATTACCAGCAATACTGATAATTTGATAAATCTGTTCATAAATCTGAATAAATTCAACATGGAACAGGTAAGTTGTACTATTAATCACAAATACTCTTTTTTTAACAGGCTATGTTGAAAACATGCATAGGAAATATTTCATATATAGTTATTTTGTCTTTCTGCAGCCCATATAAATATGTTAAAATCCAATATTATGCCTGGGTAGTCACAACTTTAATATGTGACATCCACCCAACAGAGAGCATAGTGAGGGACAGGCAGGTTTGCTGAACAGCTGCTGCATAGAGGAACCAAATCAGCTCACTGTCAGGAGGGAAATTCTTCTCCTGGTCTGAACCTGAAAATGATTTTTTATGTTGTATAGTGGAGCGTCTGACATTTGGCTTTAATGTTAAACACTTGTTATTGGAATTAAATAGGACAGTGACCTCTAAATTCAGGTTTTGAGCGGTTTGCCTTAGGGCTATAGCTGTGTCCAAAGGTAATTAATTAATAATGCATTGTTCAAATTTGGTAAGGATCTAATTGAGATCAAGCCACAAAGAGTCAAAGCAAGACTTTCTAGTGGTTGCTGTGCACATTATTGCCAGTTACACACTAATATAATGCGACCTCTGGCTATTGGGAAACCAAAATGGCTATTAGCAGTTGTTGTCAAGGAGAGTTATTGTCAGTGGTGAGGAGTGACAGTGCTTGCATAGCAGCTTGGTAAGACCTCACAAACTGTGGCATATGGTCTTGAGTCTGATTTCGCAATATTCTGCAATATTCTTTGACAAAATCATAATGTATAAGGTGTGATTTATTTATTTATGGTAAACAGTTACTGAAGTCAGTAAATTAACAAATAAGCACCAGAGTAATTGAGTTGTTAGGTACAGCCATAATGCTGACAGGTCTGTTTTTCTATTCTACTTAATGCTGAACTTTTGTTTTAGTATTCTGAAGGTGGTACTTTTACTTTGTGAAGGATCTCGTTACAGTTCATCACTGTTAAGCTGCTAAAGAAACAGGTGTTTGCAGGAGTTGGTACCAGAAAAAGGAATCGACATAGAGTGAACAGCAGACTTTGCATTGATATTCACGAGGTGAACAAAAAAACAGCTCCGTCTATATAGTTCTACTTGATGGTCAGATGCAAGTAAGAGGTAATTTTAGACCAACTAGTGGGCCTGCAGCTCTTGTTTGCTCATTGTCAGACATGTATGGTTAATTTATCTTGTTGTTCTTTGAACCACTGTATATTGTGAGATGAAAAAAATGGTTGTTTATAAAAATTTTACGAAAGAATAATAAATATATATGTTTTTTAGTCTTCCTCTTGTACTCTATATATTTATTGTATAATGGAAAGTAACTAAATACAGGCAGTATTAGCTGCCTAATTCATGGCAAACAGCATTCGCTGGTAGTTACATTAATTACTTAATGACACTTAATGACACTTAACTAACAATTATTAAAATGGGGCTGACTATTTGTAAATGTTGATATGCCTATAAATCATAACCCTAAATAACTAGCAGTAATTTAGTAGTAATAACATACTACTAAATTACTGCTACAGATTAGGGCTGAACGATATATCGCATTTGCGATAATATCGCGACATGATCAAGTGCAATTTTCTAACCGCAAAGGCTGCGATTATACTCTGGACATGTCCAAATTCATGGGCTGCATCCTCCTGAGGCCGCATTTGTAGACCGATTACGTCACAGCGACGCGCCGAAGGCTGTCCAAATTACTACCATATCCCAGAATTCATAGCGCGGCCCAGCCAAACTCCAGTTTCCAGCAATGGCGGCCGCTACTAAGTTTTAAAATTACTCATACTAATCTTTCTGGGTCACAAAATAAACTTTTAACATATTTTCAGGCGAGAAAGTAGTTGTGTAAACATCAAATATCTGCTCGGTTTATCAAGATATCGCATATTTGCAAAAGTGCTTCGACGTTTTCAGAGGCGTCTGCTACCCACCAGCTCGACAGCTAGCCGGGAGCTCGAGGGTTACTGATGCGGCCGAGAACGGCACAACTCCCGGCACATCATTTTCAGATCACCGCGGAGTTTCGCTGCTCGGGTTAAACGTAATATATAAGTCACTTAGACAACCTAAAAATGTTATTGTTGGGCTTTTTTCAGTGTTTTGTTTGTTCGTGAGTAAATCGGTTTGGCTGAGATTAAAGTTATTAGATTAGATAAAATAAAACTTTATTAATCCCCCGGGTGGGTTCCTCCTTGGTTTTCACACAGCTGACTAAACGTCAAACAGAAAACTTATTAAACAGAAGTATGAGACAGTCGAGAATTTACACCAGTGTCTGGTTATATTTTAGATAGCAAGAAGCAGACGGCCGAGTTTATTAAACTCCACCGAGACAGCGGTGACGCTAATCAGAAGGCTAGACCGTCCAATTTCCAATTTTATTAGTTTTATTTATTTAATATTATTTTTTAATTGAATGACTGTCTAGTAGTTCACAGATGTCGAAAAACTGAGTGTGGTAAAGCCACAGATTTTTTTTATGTATATTTCTGCAATCTGCACATTGTACTGACTTTCATTTTAATGTTTACACCAGGGTTCCTTGTCACCACTTTATGCTCAGATGTTTGTAAGCTAAAAATAAACTATTGTGTATGTTCAAATATACTGTTGTGATTGAAGAAGTTAAATAAAAATGTCAGTCATCAATTCATGCATCACCTCATGTCATCATAACAGAGGTCTGTCTTCCAGGAAAGAACAGTTTAAAATTAATGTAATATAGTATTGGCCATACTATATGATGTATTGCTTGTCTTTGTTTAATAATACAGAAGACAAAGACCTTAAAAAATAATCGCATATCGCATCGCAATCGCAATATTGGGGCAAAAAATCGCAATTAGATTATTTTCCATAATCGTTCAGCCCTACTACAGATGATTATGATTTCACTCTCAGTTAACTGTGTAGAATGGTAAAGGCACAACAGATAGGAAATACAGCTAGCCAAGTGTTAAAAGTTAAACTCTACTCATAACTAGGGATGAGTATCGTTTAGGTTTTATCCGATACCGGTGCCAAATCGGTACTTTTGAAACGGTGCCGGTGCTCAAACGGTGCTCAAACCGGTGCTTAAAGAATGGAGAACACAAAATTGGTCCAAAAACCTCTCATGTTCAGCTGTTTTTTTGTAAAAAGATAACAATGTTAGCCTTTTCTGCAGCTATGGGGCATATATGGTATCACTCTTGGCTGGAAGCAGTGCTTAATCAATGGAAAAAACACAAACTTTGTCCAAAACCTCTCATGTTTAACTGTTTTCCACTTTTTCTTTGGTCATTTTAGCCTTTTTGGCCAGGGTGAAGGGAGTATCTGCCATCAAACAGGAAGACAGCCGCATGTAGCTATGATGAGGTTTGCTAGTTCACCTTACATGCATTAATGTAATAACGTGGTTAGCCTACTCAACGTAAATTACACACGAACAACATTAAGCTACTCACGCAGAGAAGAACGGCTGCTGCTGCCATCATCATCCGTCATCATTTCTGCTACACTGGCAGGGCTAGGGGCCAGGACTCTCCTCTTCGGGTTTTTGGGGGATATTGCTAACTCCGGGTCCGATAACAGGCACCACACCCGCAGTAGATGTGCTCGGTGTGAGGTCTCGCAGCAAGCTATCATACGGCGCATTTCTGGGCTTTTAAAAAAAACGCTATGCGTCGCCAGGTGTTTCATCGGATTTGAGGTGTTACCTCCTTTGACAGTATCACAGTATCAGCTTAAAGCACTTGTTGCAGGCTGCTGAGTTTGTATATTTTGCTGTGAAGTACAGCCAGACTTTTGACCACTTCGCCTTGGGCATTTTTAATCTGTAGCTCTGCTCTAAAAGAACGCACGTACCTGGACCTGCCTACTATCCTCAGAAACGTAAAATGATTGGCTAGAAGTGTATCACAGCTCAGGAAAAAAAAGCACCGAAATAAAGCACCGAAATGTGCGCTGCTTTTCGGTCTGGTTACTACCGTTTATGTCAGAACCGGTGCCATGATGGCACCGGACACCGGTACCCATCCCTACTCATGACTGTTAAAATGTACGTGTAACGTGCATATGAATATACAAATTTTGCATTTGGTTCAAAAACTACATATGTTTGTGAACTGGCAGAAAAAAATAATAGTTTTTATTTGGAGCAAATATTTTAATGAATCACGGAATAGATGTTAAACATTTTGTTACCTTTGGTAGTCTATAGCCTAGGCTTAATTAAGATTGAACCAGTTGTTTAGGAGGAGTTTGAGAACAAACACTACGATCAACATAGTATGGTACTTAAATAAGCCGAGGTTCATATTAACAGCCTGTTTTTGACATTGTCATTAATAATACCAGAGCAATACTATATTGCTCTGGTGCTCAGTAGAGCCTTCAACACTGAGCTGAAACATTTCAGTTTTTTCTTTTTAATAAATGAATAAGCATTTTCTGACTGAGTTGTTTGTATTTTTTGTGGAATGTAATCTCAGCTGATTGTTCCTTTTGAGACCTTTGGGTGTTTTCTCTCTACAAAATCTTATTAAGAAAGATGTGAAAAGCAGGGAAGCTAAAGGTACCAGACAAAAAATAAAAAAACACAAAACACCTTGTCAATTATGAAGCTTTGGGAATATATATTTAAAAATGTCAAGAAGTAAACTGACACAGTACATTCTTGTTTGTGTGAGCATCTCACAGCTTATTCTTTTTCGATAACCCATATATGAGAAACGTTATGTCCTTTTTCAGTGCTTTACAATAAGCTGCAGCCAGACGATGATGAAACAAGAACTAATAAGTGAAAGCCGCTGTGATAGCTTCGTCATATGTAGTCCATTTTATGGGTTTTAATGGTATTACGCACTTTGAACCCTGTGATAACAGTAATCACTGCAAAGTTATGTACAGCTGAGTGCCTCTAAAAAGCACCACAGACAGGCGCATAAGGATTAGCCTCTAATCAGGGCAATAATTAGATGGGTTTCACATGGAAAAATGTTTGTGAAACCTATTTTGTATATTAGCACTGAAAGTTGTTTGCTGCATATTTCATAGCTGTACCAAGTATGACCCTGTGACATTTTATTTACCACCATATTTCAAGTGTGACTGTAGCTAGTTAGCAGATTATTTTCTCCAGGTTGTTGTTTTTTTTCTTTCTTGGTAGATCTGAAGAAGAACTCAGAAGAAGTTTCATCATTTCATCATTTAATTAAAAATTGCAAAGCAGCAAAGAGATCCTTCTTGTGCTGTTCAGAAGAATATCATTTGAGCTTTGTTTATTTTAGGTACTGAGTATGATATGAAAACGACTTCTTTCATTTTTGCATAAACTGCTTCCCACCACCGTTTGTCTTTTATTTGAAACTTGAAAATCAGGTTAGGAGCAAGCACCACCAAAACTAAACTGTCATGACCAAAATGTGACCAAAATGATTCTTGTATTTTAAGAAATATATAGTCATAAATGAGAATGACAAAAAAATATATAACTAGCAGTTGCTGAGGTTGTTAGATCAGTGTTAAATCAGCACTTGTTAAGTCAGTTTCCTAGTATTTGAAGCCAGTATTGTCTACATCCATGTTTACTAGCTTTCAGTCTTATATTTCCTTGTTGTTCTTGGATATTGTTTAGTATATTATAGCACGTTTCCTCCACATTTTGAAATGTGGAAGAGTGTGAAACCCCTTTTAGTACTGTGTTGCATCACCTACGTGCACGAGATAAACAAAACAGTGACCCATTTACAGGAAAAACAGTTCAGTAGAAGTACTGGAAGCCTACGTCTACCGAGGGAAACTTTACAAACCTCCTACCAGTTAATTAATAATATGGAAGAATAGGCATTTGTTCAATTTTATGTAAAGTGGTTTTCTTCTGACTAGGGTACATGCTATAGTGTACGTCCTTGTTTTAGTGCTACTTTACAGTAGATTACTGTAATTTGTTAGTAGTCAGTGTAAGTCTGTAATATTGCAGCTATAGCGGCCAAAGTGTTGCATGCTGTGTAGGAGTTTTCCACATAGAAACTTAAATATACACATACTGTATTTCTCCATACATGTATATACAAACAGCAAAAAACAGAAAATCTCCTTTTTGATATTTGACTGAAACATCAATGTATGATGAGAATATGAAGTAACTAAAACTTACTTCCTTAAAATGACACCGAATCATCACAGATTTCAGGTTTCCCAGTGAGTTACAAAAAGCAATCTAGGAACAGATTTCGCTTTACAGGAACAACTGGTGGAGCTAAAATAGCAGGTGGCTAGAGACACAGCAGACACACACACACACACACATACACGCACACACGCACACACACACACACACACAGCCTCCTTCCTAATACCTGGGAAATGCCTTTAAAATCCTACACTTGTACTGCCAGTCATTTAGTGGCGGCACTAGATTAGTCGAAGGCTTAACAGCAGTCTCACTGTGAGGTGGAGACAGTGACTTTTTTTGCCTCATCCAGATGGTTTCAGTCAGTACTGGGATTCAAGCGGGCAACCATCCAGTGTATCATACCCGAGGCTGTCTCTTTTTCTCTGCACTTTCTGTTTATCTCTCACTGCGTCTTTTCTTCCCCCCCGTCTTACTTTTCTACACTTTTTTCTTTAAGCGAAGCCACTTTAACTGTAGCCTCCACAGGGTGTGGAGTGATATAGAATGATTGTTCAGTGTAGGGCTGCCACGATTTGTCGACTAGTCACGATTACGTCGACTATCAAAATCGTCGACGACTAATTTAATAGTCGACGTGTCGTTTGAAGCTTTGTAAGATCGCAAAAGACGCAGGAATAATAGCAGGATTTAAGAGTGTAATAACGGACTGAAACAGAAGATGGCAGCACAGCATGTACAAGGATGCCAGCTGCCGTTAAACCCCGAAGAAGAAGAAGCAGCTGTGTCCCAGAATTCATAGCGCGGCCCAGCTTAGTTTCCAACAATGGCGGTAGCTAGTTAGTTTTAATATTACTCTTATTATTCTTTCTGGGTCACAAAATAAACGTTTAACATATTTTCAGGCGAGAATGTAGCTGTGTAAACCTCAAATATCGGCTCAGTTTATCAGGACACCACATATTTTCAAAAGCGCTCCGACGTTTTCGGAGACGTCTGTTACCCACTAGCTCGATAGCAAGCCGGGGGCTAGGTCACTAGCGCCGTGAGAACACCGGACTCCCGGCAAATTGTTTTCAAACCCACCGCCGTCTTTCGCGACTCAGGTTAAATATATATGAGTCACTTAGATAAATTAAAAATGTTGTTGTTTGGCTTTTTTTTTTTTTTTTTTGTATTTTATTTGTTCCTGAGTAAATCGGTTTGGCTGAGATTAAAGTTATAGTTTTTACACAGCTGAATAAACGTCAAGCAGACAGCTGATTATCAGAAGTGTGAGATGCTGGAGAATATACTCCGGTGTCCTGTTATATTTTAGATAGCAAGGAGTTTATTAAACTTTACCGAAACAATCTGCAAATTTCATTAAAATTGAATAAACTATCATCTTGTCTTTATTTTTAGTTAGCACCTTAAAAGCTTAAAGCTGTAAGCTAATGATAGTTATATAAGAGCAGATGCTGCTGGTGCAATAAGCTGTAGTTTTACGTCCAGTGGATGATGATCTGATTAGTCGACTAATCGCATAAATAATCGGTGACTAGTCGACTATCAAAATAATCGTTTGTGGCAGCCCTAGTTCAGTGCAAGATGATCAAGGGCCCTCTTTCCTGGGCTTCCTGCACTAAACCTACCTGGATGAGACTCTTTATTTGTTTGCATGTGCCTTTTCGTTGTGATGGGGCCAGCACGAGCTATTTGAATAGGATCTTTGCATAGTCATGGAATATTACTGAGGTCAGGCTTGGTCGAGCACAAATGCGGGAGTGTACGTTGCTGTTTTTATGAGAGCAGCATGATTTACTCGTTCAGTGTAAGGGCTTTGCCCCTGCTGCAGGTGTGTGTTCTTAGCTTGACGCGTTTGATCTGCCACAGGTGCTTATGAGGGTGGCTTTGTGTGTGCGCGTGTGTGTTCCTGGACACTCGTTTGCTTATGGTGATTTATGCTATAGGCTCAGAGCAAAAGAGACCCTTTTTGATCTCATTCAGGAACAGGCAGGAAGTACTATACTCTGTGTGTGTGTGTTGGTGGGTGTGTGTGCATATGAGAGAGAGTGTGTCTGGCCAGAGGTTTTTAGCTCAGTCCTTTGATCCAAGTAGAGGTGGGCATACCTCTGTGAAGAGCCAACCAGCATTATAGAGACTTGGCTCGCACTACAGAAGTGTGTGTTTGTGTGAGAGAATCAGTGTGGCAGAATTGTGTGGCCAGAATAAAAAACTTGTGGCTTGCATTTACTACATGCACATGTGCACACATCAACACCCTGCTGTGCCTGCTGTTGTCTCATTATTAATTATGATGAAATAACAACAGTGTTCATGTGTCTTTAATTTCAAGACTGGTGGGCAGTTCTGGGGTAAACCCACCTTTTCCTCTGCCTTTGGCACTGCTTATGAGCTATAATGACTTTATTTAATGATTAGATGATATTAGATATTTATGTTTTTGCATATTGGCCAACTGATACATTTAGTTTTTAACCACATTGGTTCTCTGAGTAGCGAATCATCCTCTGTATCTGTTTTCTATCAGCTGGGGTAGATCACCATAAGAGGTTTTACAAACTAGATTGCTTCACATGGGCCCACTTTTCTGCAACTGGAGTGGATTTGTGCCATCACTTGTAGTACAGAAGTACTGTGGTCATGTTTTTGATGCTGACTAGTGCTGGATTGTGAAATGAATTGCTTCTGCTGTTTAGTAATGTCTTCCTGTATGTACTTTTCCTATGTTGGTTGATGAAATCAATGTTTTGATTGACTTGGGGTTGAGTAGATAGGAATCAGGTTGGAATATAAAAAAAGCGGGGGAAAAGCAATAAACCTGAAAAAGCGATAAAAAATGTAGTTTTGATTGATGGATTAGGAAATAAATGGACAAAGATGGATGAGAAGATATGCTGATGTGAAGAAATGTAATCAAGAGGAGAAAAGTAATTCAAAACGAAAGTAAAAAAGAGGGAGAAGAGTCAGTTATGGGGGTCACTGGAGTAGAGAGATAGATGAGAAAAGTCTGCTGAGAAACTGAGATAGAGATAATCAAAGATTCTTAGTCAAGACAGATGAAGTGAGCTCCTCAAATAAAAGACTAAGACGTGGGAAAATAGTTGGCTAACAGACTTCCTTTATCTAATTTTTAAATTCATCTCTCACTCACTTCATCTTTCTCTCCAATCGTTGCCCATCACTCTTGTCTTCTATCCCTGCCCTGCCTTACATCTTTCTTTCCTTTCTACCACTTATTTCTCTTCTCCACTCACTGTAATTGGGAAGGGGAGGTGCGCACACATTCATCTCATTAAGTGCATACACAGGCCCGCACACAAACACAACACCATTCTCAGAGACATTTTGTTATCCTATAGTAAAATGAATTTGTGTGCACTGAGCCACAAGTCGTCTCTCACAGGATTCACTTTATCTTGTGAATGTGGGAGTAGAAGGAGAGAAAGGCAAACAAATGAAAATAAAATGAAAGCATTCGAGCGAAAGAGAGAAATTAATTATCTTGTTTGCCTGTTGATGCAAAACTTTCAATAGTGCCCTGTGCTGAGCTCCTGTGCTGAACAAACACACTACACGCAGCCACACACACACATACGCAGCCTCTCACATGCAGACACTCACACACAACCTCAGTCATCTTGAGTTATATCCCAACCTGGAGGCTCAGCTGTGTTGTCTATGGTGGTTGTGCTTGACTCAGCAGAATGTTCATGGCAGACAACAGTGCCACTCATTGTTTTGTATGGCCGGGTGCACTTCCAACCTGTCATCACATCACTCCGCTGGACATGACATTTACCTTTGAATGCTTGTGAGTGCAGCAGAAATGTGATTGCAATGTCAAGCATCAGATTCATGCAATACCTGTAGAAGTGGTTTTTTGGGGGACGTGAGTGCCTTATACCCAGTTTGCGGTAGAAAGTAACAGTTGTGGAAGAACAACAAGAAAATACTAATTATTTATGAAGAATTATGGGAAAAAACTTGCACGTTGGTACTGCAGTCTGAAAATGCAGGAGAAGGCTTAACTGCCACTACACTAATGGTTAAGTAAAAATGCATTTTTCATGCAAGCCCTCACCAGATTACACCATGCATTTTGTGCCGCTTTCATATGACAGCAAAATAACAATCTTTAATGAATTTTACGTTTAATTATCTTCTCTATTAAAAAAGACACAAAATTCATCAAACGGATCACTTTGGATACAAAAGACCGTAAATGAAGCGATTGACTTGAGAGGACCAGTTTTATGAAAGATGATACCAGGAGGAGCGATTTGTTTACAGTGTGTGGGGATCCAGTTTATTGGTTGATTTGTATGGATACTTCTGCATCTTATGTGTTTAGGTGCATGCAATCGAAAGTTTCGAACACAGTCAGTTTCATTATATCAATTAATCAATCAATCAATCAATCAAGTCTTAATTAACTTAAGTTTATTTGGTTTTTAATGTACTTAAAAACCAAATAAACACAAAATTATTGAAAGCAATCATATTCACATGGCAAAAACCCTACCAAAACCTGAAATGCTTACTTATTTCATTTGAAAAGGAGGAGTAACAAAGCCAACACACACACAGACACACACACATGTGTGTGTGTGTATATATATATATATATATATATATATATATATATATATATATATATATATATATATAATTATTAAACGGCTTCTGTTTTTTAAACTGAATTATATTTGTGCATTTTTTTCTAATCCTCTTCCATATGATTCCACTAATTCACTTCACAGACTGCTCTGCATGCTCCTCATTGTTGTCGTTATATATAAGGTTATTAGCTGTAATCAGTTGTGTTCTGTAAAGAGTTCACAAGCAGCCATTAAATTAGACTTGGAACCTGTAGTTAGGATCCCTTCATATACAATCTGTCATACTATACTGTGATATATATTTACAGTAAGAGTGTAAAAAAGCATTTATTTAGCTAATTTAATTAAACTTTAGGCCACAGACAGTTATATTCAAGATGTTAGTTCGACTCTCAGTTCAGTCGTTGCTGTTGCCAAAGTGCATTAATGCAATTTGCTTCTAATATTGCTTCATAGGAGGGGAGATTGGATGGCTTATGAAATGTAAATTTACTTTAAAATGGGCATTATTTTCTACTGAAAGCATATTTGTGTTGCTCTCTGTTAAATATTTGGGCTGTAATACAATAATATTCATGTTAGTCTGCTACGTGACTCAATTTTTAACCTCAAACAAGCTGGCCTAACTGACTCTTTTCTCGCCATTAAATTGTCTGTTGCTGATGTGGCTCTTATTGATGCTCAGACCGGCTTCAGCTGATACTCCAGCCCTCCTTTTAATGATGTACTCTTCCTGGTCCTACATCTCATAGTGCACTGGGTATGCATTACAAAAACTTTGCGAAACGTACAGGTTCCCTCTCATTGCAAGAAATTAGAGGTCAGCATGTCATTGTTGTTAGGAGTGTCTCATAGGGCTAAATTGATTTTATAAGAGAGGTTTTGATACAATAACTCATGAAGCCGTTCAGCTACAAACGGGCTTCAACAAAAGTGTGCAATTAGTCAGGTTTTAAATCTTTGTATCAAATCATGATTCACTGCAGTCCCTGCTGAATTCTTCTCATTTACTGCAGTTTTGTCTTTATTTTTTTATGGACAATGTGACTGTTATTGCCCACAATATGTTAGTCTCTGTTAGAGTTTAGACAAGACCTGGGACAGTAATTCACCAATCAGGAAAATATACAGGCATATATGTCATTGGCTTTAGTGAACATGGAAGACAGAGCGATGGGCATTACTAACCTGTTATTCGCCTGTTTGATTATATAGCATTTTTACAATTATAAGTATTTCATTTTTTAACCAGTTCCTGATGGAATAAATTAAATGAAAAAAAAAATATCCACACTGGCTCTGATCCAGCCTCTCCACTGCCTGTAGTCACCACTCTGATTTAGTACAACATCACCAAAACATCACCTCTGAAGGCTGTCATGCCACAGAGGAAAGCATTCACAGTCAGTGAGAGGGCAGAGCTGTTTCAAAGGCAAAGTAGCACATGTTGACAAATTTGCCATTAACACCACAATCTTATAATCTATTTCTTTGATGAAGAGCATGTTCGATTTCCCAATTACACTTAAAATGCCAAAAATAATGAATTTTGTGGCAGTGAGATTCAGTTAACAGTAATTAGATAAGCATACACAGTATAAAAGATGGATGTAGCTTCTGGGTACGGAGAGTGAAACTGATGTGGAAGTGCATTAAACCTGGATTCTTTCAATGACCTTTAGGAGTCTATAGCTGTGGCTACAAAAAGATTTCTGTTTGGATAAACGTTTATTGGATGTGACCTCTGTAAAAACTTTTCTGATGATTTTATGGGCTCAGTCACTCATTTCAGGTCATATTGAGTAAAATATTCAGTCCATTTCGTACATTTTTGTCACTGTGTTCCAGACAGGATGTTTATCCAGGGTGTGCTCCTTGGTATTGACAAGTCGTTAGCTAATGACCATGTTGTTTCACATTTATGTCAACCCTTCTCTCATTGTATCAGATTCAAAACACCAAGATAGTGATGTCAGTGACCCAAACACAGGGCTTCACAAACTATTGTTGGTGTCATGGTAGATCCGTCCATCTTTTATACTGTCTATGTGAGTAATATTGTCTAGTCAGCAGTAACTATATGGAGATAGTCAGTGTGCATACATGGAAAGGCCAAGGCAGGAAGAGCATCAGCAAATAAGAGAGCAGGCTTCAATTACAAACAACATGATGACAGTATTTATGTCAGACGCAGCATGAAATGGTCGTCCTGGGGAGAGGAGGGTTGCAAAGATGCTTGCAGAGGAAGCTGCACAGATAGGCTATAACTATAAACAACATGCTCTTGATAGGATCTGCCTATTGAATCCAAAGAGGCCTATTAACTGTCACATCCACTGATGGTGTAGGCAAGTATTGGGACGTTTAACTTCTTGAAATTTAGTTTCATTCATATATATGTGCAAATTTTCAATGTGACTGGTGATTGAATTTTCCTGAAAGAGACCAGCTTTAGTTGACATACTATATATCTCATTTTCTGAAGGTGTAACAAATTTTCTAATTCCTTCAACCACCTATCGAAAATATGTCCTCTCCTGATGAGATTTTTCTAAGTGAACCCCTGAGTACTGTTTTCTGCTTCTAGAGAAGGCTCTGCTTTCTGCCCTACATTTGTAGACAGCTACCTAGCTTCTCAGTTTCTGAGATCCAATTTGTACCAATTTATACTCAAATGTTTCGGTCAAAACAAGGTTTGACTTGTCTTGCACAGTGAAATCACAAACACTCACTGTGGCCAGTGTAACCTTGGTATTATAACATCTATAATAGTTTCTTAATAATATGATAGCCTTGTGTAAAAGCCAGCGTGTGGGTTTTGCTCCAATAATCCACTGTTCTAAATGTCATTCCACTGCTCTAGGCAAACATTTTGCTGATTACAGCCACCATCATTTGTGAGCAGCCTCTCATGCCCAGCAGACACACCTTGAATATTGTTTGTGTGTGTGTGTGTGTGTGTGTGTGTGTGTGTGTGTGTGTGTGTGTGTGTGTGTGTGTTTTTGTGTGTGCATGTGTTTGTTTTTTGCCTTGGAATTTACTGTTCAAGTCTAGTTCTTGGCAAAATGTACTTGATTATGTGCTTTGATAGTCATTTTATCTGACACAGTGACTTATTAGGATGTCTATAGCTCATCAAACTGTGGGCTGTGTGCGTACCTCCTTTATCAGAGCATTTTTGTACATCAGGTGTATAGATAATTGCAGTGTGTCTGTTTATTTGTGTATGCGAATTGACTTTTAAACCAGCTGCTTTCAACACACCCAACTCAATCATGGCTGAAAGAGTTTTGTAGCCTTCAGCTCCTCCCTATCTCAATTCTCTCTGCCTCTTTGTTTCTCTCTCTCCATTAGGGATGCGCCTGTTGACTAATTTCCGTTCTCAATTAAAAAGGAGGAAATATGGAATAATCAAATAGTCTAATAATAAGAAAACACTCAGGAAAGAGTCAAAATTGAGCACAGTTTTAAGTGCAAGGTGAAACGTTGTCCTAACAAATATTTTGTGCATATTTTAGAGCCACTTGAAACCTTTCATGAAATAATTTTTCAACACCTAATTTATATTTTGAATTCAAGAGAAATATGTGGCACTTTGATGCTTGAATATCACTGCATGCATACATGATGTCATATTTGTTTGCTACCCTCGTGAGGTCAGCAGATGTGATGGTTAGCGTGCGGGAAGAAGTTGGTAAAATAAAGATGAGACAGCATTCAACAACTTTACATCAAATGTTTGGACTTATTTTGTAATTTTAACAAGGATGAGACGAGAGATGGATATCACACTTGGGATTTGGGATTATTACGGTATAAGAGATCAAAAGACTCTAGGAATACTATGAATATGGGCGCTTAACTCACATGCCACTGTCATGAATTAACGTTAGCCGAGTATAGAAAGGTAACGATAAATCAGTTGGCATGATAATCCAGCCAGCAAAGGACACACTTAACTTGACTGTAATAAAATAACAGAATCCGTCAACTATTTTATGTGCAAATATCAGCTTCTATGGAGCTTTCTGGAAAACTAGGGCTTTTGCTGCGTGGTCAAGACATTGAAACCCAGGTATGAGACACTGTTGGGATGTTTTTTTCACGGATAAGGTCGTACACAGGCTCTACACAGAACTGGTAAATGGTAAATAGACTGGTTCTTATATTTAACTTTACAAGAAAGCTTGAGGACAGCACAAAAGGTTGCATTAATTTGCGATGTGTGCAAGTCCCAGGCTGTTGATTCATTTGTGACTATAATAGCTTGTTATTTCACAGAGGGCCTGTGACTGGTGTCTCATGTTCACTACAGTAATCTACAGATGTTTGAATTTAGCTGAAGTGGAAATGAAACACTAAATGTATAAAGGCTGATTTACATCATGGAGCCCTGCTCTCAAAAACTGACATAGAGGTAACACTGTCTGTGTAGCTGGATTTAAGAAATAAGTGTTTAAAGTCTTCTGTCAGTATAGAACGTTATGTCACTGTGTTGGTATGTTGGTAAGACTTAGACTTAGTTTGTGTTAACTAACTAGTAACAGAACCAATAACTCAGGGGAAAATAAGAAGACTAAAACTAAAAAATAGTTTAAGGGAGTCACTTTTGTGCTGCCCCTGGCCACAATAAGAAGTTTTATGTTAAAGCTGAGGATATACTGTGTACTTTTTAGCAGTGAGTGATTCTTCATTGTTTGGCTAGCTGCACTGACATGGGAAAATCCATCCGTTAGCTGTAATGTTCATGTTTGTAAAATACTTTATAAATGAGGACTGTGTGGAGGAGAGCCTGTTTATTCAGATGACAGGTGATTCACCAAAAAGCTAAACATTAGTACAAAAAGTTCACTTTGAGAGGTGAATACAATATTTATGACAGGTTTTGACTGTGAAAAAACAGTTAACTCTCTCAGATAAACAGACACAAC
Source organism: Rhamphochromis sp. 'chilingali' (assembly GCF_963969265.1). Taxonomy (NCBI): domain Eukaryota; kingdom Metazoa; phylum Chordata; class Actinopteri; order Cichliformes; family Cichlidae; genus Rhamphochromis; species Rhamphochromis sp. 'chilingali'. Next base: position 30,267,357 of record NC_137948.1, read on the forward strand.
CACGTTTGCTTATGGCACACAGGTGGTCCACTGATGCAAACGGACCCCCAATACACTACCACCTCTGAACCACGACGTTATGTTTAGGACAAAGATAAAACAGATCTTTTGTCAAAAAATGTGAAAAAGTTTGGAGGGTCATTGTCTTTGCTTTATGATTGCCAGGATGAACAAAAACAAACTAAATCACACATTTTAATTCAAAGGTTAGGGTTGAAAAAATAATAACTTTGATAACTGAGTGTTAATCAGTGCTGCACATTAAAACGATATGAATAATTTTTTAGTTAGTTTCAGTATTTCTGGTGCCGACTAAGTAGGTTAGTAACATTTAATAGCCGAGTTGGCTAATCAGGCACACCTCTATCCCCCGCATTGCTTTTTTCTTTCTGTTTTCACGGCATCCTGTTTGTGCCTGATCTGAATCAAATTAGCTGGACTCATGGATGTATTACGCTTGTATAATGAAACAGCTGGTCCTTTTTGTCTTTTCACACAAGCTCAGATTCACAGTCACACAAGCAAAGCAGACAGTCAACAAAAACCTATATTATCATAAAAGAATAGTGAGTGAGAAGGAGGGAGGCTGGATACATTTTGTTTGTTGGGGAAGTAACAATACTGTATTTGTATTTTCTATTTAGTTGCATTTGTTTAGGTTCTTTTTTTCCTGTTCCAGAGACTCAGTGCAAAGAGAAACATACTGAGCTAATGTAGCCCAAAAATTAAGATAGCTCACAAATAAACCGGTTGTAAGCAGATTACAGCTGCTGTCAAATATACAGACACACATACACAGATATGCAGCTCAGCATACACACATAAGGGTATATACTGATACACTGTAGGTATACTTGAATGAAAAAACTGTTTTATTTCTTTTGTTTTTCAATTTTATGCAGTGCAGTTCTGCTGAAACAGTGCACTTAAGCACACAGGCACACAAAAAAGCTAAGTGAACAAAACACCCACTAACCAAAAACAGGTTTATTCGCTGACTGAGCAAGATGCAAGTTTAGTGGTCAGTGATTTTTCTCATGTTAGCACAATAGAAGTTGCATTAATTTTTCTGTCAGAACAAACGCACACATCTGTCTAAAATGTGGCAACATGTGTGAGAGAGAGGTTAAACGTGTTTGCGAGCATTTGTGGTTTACACTTCCACTAGTTTCTAGATTTTAAGGACATTTGAATAACTTCTCATTTTCCCTTTTCTCTTTCCTGCTGTTCCTCATGCCCTCTCACCGCTCCTGGACTGACTGTGTCTTTCCATATTGTAACCCACCCCCACCCCCACCAGCCCTGTGGACTCACATTACTTTCACTCTGCAGAAACTTTTTTTTTTCATATAATTCTCCCGCTACCCTCTTTTGTCCTGTCACTTGCCTCCCCCTTTCCATCTCCTGTCCCCATTTCCTTCCTTTTAATCTCCCTTCTTGATGTCCTTCTTTCCATCTGGCTCCATACAAGGGAAAGTGGGTGGCAGCCCCATCCCAGAGGGGAGATCCACTAACTGCACCCTTTGGCACCAGCTGTCTGTGTAAGGCCCAATGTATGTGCACTCTTGCGTGGCTTCGGGTGACGTCTTTTTTTCCTCTTGTGTGTGTTTGAGAGGGGAAAAAAAATGAGTGAGTCACAAGAGAGGGTGGTTGGTGAATGTGGTCCGTAACTCTATCTTGGACGACATGCAGCTAAAAGCATTAGGTTATAACAACTGCCAGTCCTGGCAGCATTTGACAGGGCTTTGGGCAAGGATAGAAGGACAAATGGGGTGTGGTGCCTTACAGCTGTGTGTGTGTGTGTGTGTGTGTGTGTGTGTGTGTGTGTGTGTGTGTGTGTGTGTGTGTGTGTGTGTGTGTGTGTGTGTGTTTGTGCACCGGTCCCTGTGTGAGCACTTAGTGATTATGGTAGCCCAGAGTTGTTAATTTGTGTAATCAGTGTTTAATTGGCATTGAGGAAAACACATTAATCAGACCAGAATAAGTCTCCATCTTCTTTGCGCTTTTCATTAGCCTGCTTCAATCAGCCAATCACAAGCAGCCTGGGAGCCTGGCACTCTGGGTTATAATCACAGCTCTCAAAACAGCCCAATGGTGGTGACTTACTGGTCTCACCATGTGGTCAGAATGCCACTTTTTTATATATTAACTAAAGCACTGAAGCCCGTGTAATTTGATAAGGAAATTTGTACACGCCTTGTGCTGTGTGTTTATGTGTGTGAAGATGGTGTTAAGTATGAAACTTTTAAAGCTTAAGCTCTCCTGTGTATGAGAGAATGTGCTCACGTGAACGGGTTTTATCTTTTGTCTGTGACTTTTGTGCAGACGGTTGCTGCATCTGTTCGAGAACCTTTGTGTAGATATGGGCTGCATCAATACATTTATCTGATCCTCTGCAGAGAGAACACACACACATACACACACGCAAAATTAAAACAAGCAGGCTATCAAAACCTTAAACCCATAGCAGCAGAAGCGATGACATATTAGATTTCTATAAGCTGGGTATAAGCCTTGTCCTAATGTTTCTCAGCCTGGAACTTTTATTCTGTTGCAGGCCCACACACAGTACTCTCACATACTTACTCTTATCCAAAGACCCAGGCATAAAATTCACTTAATACTGTATTATATCGTTCATAAGGAAAGGGCAGAGCAGGCTGTACCTGCTGCGGAGACTCAGGTCGTTTGGAGTGGAGGGCCCACTCCTGAAGACCTTCTATGACTCTGTTGTGGCTTCTGCTATCTTTTATGGTGTGGTCTGCTGGGGCGGCAGCATCTCTGCTGGGGACAGGAAGAGACTGAACAGGGTGATCCGAAGGGCCAGCTCTGTTCTAGGATGCCCTCTGGACCCAGTGGAGGTGGTGAGTGACAGGAGAACGGCGGCTAAGCTGTCATCCCTGATGGACAACATCTCCCACCCCATGCAGCAGACTGTGACAGCACTGAGCAGCTCCTTCAGTGGGAGACTGCGGCACCCACGGTGTGGGACGGAGAGATTTCGCAGGTCTTTCCTCCCCACTGCTGTCAGACTCCATAATAAAGACTTTAACTGATCAAGCACACACATCCATACATATGCAATAATACTAAGTGCAATAATCCTTTCTGTCATCGTTGTATTTTTACTCAGTTGTATATAGTATTTGTATTTGTATTCTATTTTTATCTTATTGTATATTTATTTTATTTTATTCTACTGTATATAGTATTTTATTTTATTCTATTCTGTACAGTTGTGTACTGTATTTATTCTTATTGTATTCTAATTTTTGCCTCATAACTTTTGCACTGTCCACTTCCTGCTGTGACAAAACAAATTTCCCACGTGTGGGACTAATAAAGGTTATCTTATCTTATCTTATCTTATCTTATCTTATAATCTAAGACAAGAGCTTGGTGAATTAACTTGCTAAAATGCTAAACATTTCCTAAACACTGCTCCATTCAGGCATGGATATCCATCTGTCCATCAATTTACTTCGGCTAATCCAATTCAGGCTTGGGGAGGGGAGGGGGGTTGAAGGGTATCCCAGCTGGCACAGGGTGAGAGGACTTCCTGCAACATCCTAGACTGTCTGTTGCAGGCCTAACAATGATAAATATATGTTTTTGACAAAAGAAATAGTGTTTTATTTTTTTACCTATATCTCAATGATTGTTTGGATATTAAAAGACAGTCTCAATTCCTACTTAAGGGTCACCGCTGAGTGGGTTGCTTGAAGAAAAAGATCAATTACTTTGTTTGAGATGTGACACATACTTCTGAATACTTCACACTACAGAAGTTGTTTTATTTGACATGCAACATTAACGTGTGTGATTTGCTTTTGAATGAATTTAGGTGTTATAAAAACGTTACACACCAGGTACACAAGCCAAATTAGTACTGCTGTACTCATACTAAACACAATGGACTGTTTAAATGGTGTTCTCTCTTTAAATGCTAGAGTTTACACTTTAAGTGTCTCCATTAGGAGTGCAGATGTTCATCCTTGAAACGGTCTTTTCTTTAAAACTTTTAATTGTTTTGTGTTCATGTTGTTGTTAATTGTTGGTGAGTGCACTTACTGGATGCAGCCTGGGTCCCTACTCTGCCCACCCGCATCTATTGACCACTACAGTCTTTCTGCAGCTTGTCAAAAATGAGAAAAGAGCTCTGCCATCCCCAAATTGATTAGGAAGAGACAATAGTAAGATTAAGAGAAGACTGTCATAAGTGTGCCATTTTTGCTCTAATACTGTAAATCCCTCCCTTTGCCCACTCAACAGCAACCCACAGACAAAAACACAAACTAGGTCAGGAAGATCAGTGGGGAGTATTTGCTAAGAAGTCCTTATTTGCTAAAATTTTAGATTTGGCATTTAAGCTTAGGCAGGTCTTATTGTTAAGACTTATTGTTAAGCTGGGCAAGCTTTAAGTGAAAAAAAAAAGTCAGCAGCCAGTTTCACAGTTCTTTGTGTTTTTTTGTGGGTTTTTTTTGAGTGAGCTGTGCACGAGGAAATAATTTGGGCTCTCTGCAATGCAATTTAACATTTCTGATGACAGACATATCATAAGAGCCCAATGTTCTCTCTTGATGCTTATAATTAGACCTGGGATTGGATTGTCTTCTCTCATAGAGGACAGTTCGAAACTTTGAAAGGAAAATAAATAAGAATGAGTGATGGGCCTGAAAAAATTGAGTTTTAATGTGCCTCCAGAGGGGGCTCGGAGTCAGGTAGGGTGTACCTTCTGGTTGGCAGTAAATGCTCAACAGGACAACAGCTAATCCATGCAGGTGTTAGAAATTGTATAATGACAGGTAAGACTGAAGACATGCAACTTAACCAGCAATATGAACCTTTGTCTGAAGAGCTTTGCTCTCTGTTTGATCCTGGTTTGTTTGTTCAGCTGATCAGTGTGATTGCGGACTGATACGTGATTAGACTGGAGGGCAAAGCAGCATCTGGTTAGTTTCATATCTCCCAGGGCTAAATGATTTCTTTGATGTCTGATACTCCCAAAACTGTTTTTCTGATTTTAGTACTGGCTAATCATGTAATAATTTTAAATCATGAAGAGAGATATCTGGTGAAATAGAAAGCAGCTCTGATCTGTTGGTGAGTAAACAGGGTTTACAAGGATTTTTGTTGAAGTGTGGATTTTACACTTAAGGATGATAGTAAATCTCACTTTATGCACACTACAAAAACACCCCAGAGCTGTACTTTCTCATTACGGGAGCAATGCCACTGTGATATCACATCTTCATCTTTTCCTTGTGTGTGCTTGGTTTCATGCAGCACTTTGGTTCCTACATGTTGCTGTAGTACTGAAGATCCAACTTGAGAACTCATAGTTTTAGACATATAGACATGAATGGTGCGGCGACCAGGAGGTTAAAAGGCCGTCCTAACTGCATCTCAGAGCTGTCGATTTTCACTCTGTTTCGTGCTACAAACATTCTTTTGAAAGAAGAAAAGCAAAGATATGTAAACTGTACATTTCTGGGCACTTGCGATCTGTATACAGAATTTGCTGCAGTATTTCATGGGTTTCTGCACAGGGGGAAAACCCATTATTTCCAATGTCAGCTGAAATGACCCACCACTGACAACCTGGGCTGCTGTGGAGAAAGGATTGGTATTGGTGCGATTTGGTCTCTGCAGTTACATGCAGGGTTAGAAGTGTGCTCGCATGAGGTGCTTTCCAGCAGCTGTGAACAAGCAGAGTGGCTAGTCTTTAGTGCATCCGACTGGACCCGTTGGCATTTTTGGCTAAACACGCCTGGTAAAAATAACAGGCAGGCAGGGGGGGGAAAGCCTTGTTTTTCGCTTCTCCAGGTGGGGCTTTCCTAGATTTACTACAGTTAATTACACTACTTTGTTTTACTTTACAGATTGTACAATATTGTGTTCCTCTCACACCACTCGTTATGGCACTGACTCAGATGATTAGTCGAGCTTTAACTATCTTTAATTTAGTCTGGATTTGTGTGTATCCATGTGTGCATTTTGGCCTGCTTGTTAGCACAGTGCAAGAACCAGAGAGCACTTTTTAATTACAGCTCTCAGATAATTTAGAGAGGAGGGGAAAAGAGAGCAGGAGGGAGAAAGAAAGTCGTGGAGGAGGGTTAGTTTAATCTCACAGTTCGTTTCACTCATTGCTTTTGGTTTTATACTTCCTTTTAAAGACATAAATCACTGATCATCCTAGAGAAAGGCTCAGAGAGTGTGTGTTAGATTAACAGCAGCGGTTATATAATCATATAATCAGATTATAAGTACATTAGCCGTAGTTTTCCTTTCCCTGATGTAGAGGTAGAAGCATGAAGGAGTAGATGGGGGCCTTGTAGCTGACCAACTGTAAATATGCTTAAACAAATTAGGTCACGGTAGCATGTTTGTATCTGTGTGCGTATGAATGTGTGATTACGCCTCCAGTGAACGAATATTTATGTTTATTTTTTTTAAGTACATCTGCTCTCAGTAACTTTGCGGTGTTTACCAGCTGCTCGCAGTTGGGGTATCTATGAAGAATTAATTCATTTTGGCCCATTTATGTCGGACTGTATAATCTTAATATTACTCTGCTGTCTCTGTCTGGGTACGTGTGTGGATATGTGAGTTTGTGTGTCTCTTAGTAAGTTGTTAGGAAAAAGGGAAACGGTTGATCATTTCTTCTCTCTGCAATTTAAAAGAAGTCTCACAGGAAAGTGTGAAAATAAGAAGCAGCAAAAAACAGGAAAGAATCTTGGGGGGGAAAAGCAAAACAAAAAACTTTCCAGTGTCCCCCCCCCATGCATTAAAAAGGAATAATACATGGAGAACTTTGCTTTTCCGTCGCAGCCATTAATTTCCTAATAGGATGGCAATTATTTATTCCATATTTGCTAGAAAGAAGGTTTTAATAAACCCTCAAGACTGCACTGTCTGTTTGAACTCTTCCTTCTTGCCATGTAGAAAATTGCATTCCACAACATGTTTTAAGGGAACAGAAAGAAGGAGAAACTTGGTTTCATTTAAAACTTTTTCCTATATTCACGCAGGAGCAAGTGGTTGATGGAAGAGTCAAGAGATCTGAAAGCAGAGGGAGAACGCTGCTTTGTGTTGCAATCCAGTGTAGGCAGCAGGACTTTATAAATAGACACGGATATGCATCATTCACTTCAGGCTGTATGCTGGTCTTTTCATGTACATATGGTTTGTGGGTAGAATTTTGATTGTTATAGAAAGGGTCTATTCTGAGGTTTGGGTTGTGAGGGTGTATATATTGGGAGAAGGGAATATCTATGAGAGTGCCTGTCTTCACACCTTGGCTACAGACAGGAGTGTTAAAACCTCTTTGGCAGTGTGCGCAGACAGCATTTGCACCCTGCTCCCCTCCATCCATCTCCTCGTACCACTCACTCCATCCTAGAGGACATGTTCTGAGACATTTACACCCTGACATCCCTTCCACCCTCCCCGACTAGGCCTGTTTTCCCCACCCTTTACTCTGTTCTCTCATTTTCCAACATGCTTTTAGACGCCTCACATTCACCGCCACCCTCTGTTTCCTCTTCTTTCGTCTCCTCTGCTGTCGGTCCCTCCTTTCCTCCTGGGTTCAGGTGTGTCTAATCAATGTCTAAGCTGTTTAATCCCCTCTAGAATGCTGCGCTGCTGTTAGTGTGTCTGAAAGCATCAGCGTATGCGTGTCTGCTTGATTGTGGTGTCCTTGTAGTTAATACAGACACAGAATGAAAATAAGGGAAGTCAAGGTAAGAAATGCAGAGTACAAGTGCCGTAACCTCAACAAAGAACTGCTGCGAATGCATTTGCATGCATGGTGGTTAATTTGGCTGAAAATGTCCTGAGAAAACAGAAAAATGTTTTCCAGCGGGAGTGGGTAGTTATTCCTTTAATTAAAATTGTAATAATTTAAAATAACTTTGGCGATGTGATGGGCCAGTTCAGACTAATTTCTTTTAATGTTGACTAATCTCAGATTTTATTTTACATCTTTCTGAATTTGCTTTAACAACATTTTAAAAGAGAACCGAGACATTATGTCTAAACTCCGGAAGAAGTTTCCCTCAAAGTTTCCCAAGTGTAGTGTATACAGGGCAGGCTCACCCTCAACCAGGAAGCTTCATGTTACATGAGCAGATTTTCAGTTCATCCTTTTCCATCCTTAAAGTTTACTTGGTTGTGTTCCCCCAGAACACATTTATGGTGGTCTGACACATTAAGACCACTGACCACCACAAATCTGTTTTCGGTTATTTACTAATTCAAATGACTAAAAACTTATTTTTGGTTTAGAGCTGCATACATCACAGTCACTTTGCATACACACAACGTGAAAATGCACATGTCTGGAAATGGCTCGTCATTTCTGTGCACACCATTCCTATCAAAACATGCAGGAGAAAGGACTGTTCTTGACTTTTTCCTGTAGAGATAATGGCTAGCCGGATTCCTGAACTGAATGAATTTAAGGTTTACACAAAATGAATTGCAAATTTGCCTACTGATGCATTTAAATCTGATTACACTATATTTTACTTCAACTTTAGGACTGGAATACAGAGGACCCAAAGCAGGTTTAAAGAACAAAAAGAAAATTAAATTAAATGTAAATTAAAGTAATTGAAAACTTGTGAGATAAATAAAGTCAAAATGTTTTTAATAAGGAATCCGAAACAGAAAAGCAGGCGCGAGGAACAAAGGATAAGGAGCAAAAAGAGAAACACTTAAAAAACAACAGATAAACAAGCGATCAAACCAGAGGAAGACTATGTATACACTCAAGACTAATTGGTAATGACACGGGTAACAGTGAGGGCATTCAAAAGGCAGGAAGACAAAGATGGGAAGTAAAACTACAAGAGATGTACAAAGAAGATCGATTCCCAAAATACAGCAGGATGAGACAACAACTGAGAACAGAGACGAGACCAGAGGAACAATAGAGGAAGACAGACACAGAGGAAAGGAAACGATTAAGAGACACAAGGAAGGATAAACAGAAAATAAAACTCAAATAATTAATAGAAACCCAACACCGTGGACACCTTTGCAGATCATCATCTATGTGTTGTTGCTGGGTACTGTCTCCAGGCGGCAGTGTCCAATACATGGAGCAACCACTCCTTAAATTGTTCTTGTTGGTGCTGTTGTTGGTCCTTCAGTCTACTATGGAGAGAGCTGAAGTCAAAAGACACAAAGAGCGAAGTGAAAATAAGTTTGTGTTTTTCTTGCTCCTTTCTTGATCTTTGATGTGTTTTCTTCATCTTCAACCCTTCTGGGGGTAACGTTTTGAACCATCATTTTCATCACTTGCAGGGTACTTGTGTTGTTTTTTGGGGGGGACTGCGAGATACCTATGCAAATGAATGCTAACAGGCTAGTCTGCTTAAGGAGTTTAAGCTAAAGTTCATAGCTGTCTATGCAGAGCAGCTATTTGTACAAATTAAGCTTGTGTGTAAGGAATTTAAGGAAAATCTGTTAATGCTCATCTGTCTTTTCTTTACATCACTTCCTCTTTCTCACGATGTCAAAACTCTATACTGACATTGTTACTCTGGTCTAGTCTCGACTGTCATTCATGCAACCCACCTCCTCCCAGCTCCACATCACCCTGGTCACTCAAAGCCCCCTTAAAATCTAAATCTTCATCTTCACTACCACCAGCAACCAGACACTGGGAGACAGCGTATTCGTTGAATTCTGTCTGTAAATAGTTTTCAGTTCTTCCAAAAGATCTCTGCTAATTGAAACAGAGAGCTAATTCCTAAACTATGATGTGAACTGTTAAAAAATCTAAAACCAAAATTCATCCAAATTTAAAACGTCTATATTGGCTCAAAATACATTGTCTACAGTGAAATCAATGAAGTGGCCACCAATGTAGATTAAGCGGTGGCAAGACTTTCCAAGGTCTCTAAAGCTGTAGGTTAGGGGTTTTGTAGTTCTAACAGTTAAATTTGTAGTCTCCTAAGCCAAGTCACTGATGACATCATCCAGTGTTTCAACGACCACTTTATATAGATCCAAATGCTTTTTAGTGATTTATTAATCTCTCTCTTACTGTGTGTGTGTGTGTGTGTGTGTGTGTGTGTGTGTGTGTGTGTGTGTGTGTGTGTGTGTGTGTGTGTGTGTGTGTGTGTGTGTCTGAGAGCTCCACAGGCCCAGGGCAGAGTACAAGCTCATATGTGCTTAACTCTGGTCTCAGTTCAACTCTACTGGATTAGCTCCTGTCCTGTCCTCTCATCACCCTTTCCCCTCCTTCTCCTCCATCCCCGACACTTTCTCTTAGCTGGGGCCACATCTGTTTCTGTTGCTATTCGTATGTATTTATTCACTCTCGCTGCAGCAAACAGATTTTTCTCTCTTCCTTTCCACCAGTGTTTTCGCCCTCTTCCTTTTCCTCTCTCTCTCTCTCTCTCTCTCTCTGACATATGGCAGTGTGATATCCACAGCCGCAAGGCTCTAATTTATTTAGCTAACGATTTACACCACCTCCCTGAATACAGAATGAAGGTCTAGTCTCTCTCTTTCCTCCTCTCCCTCTCTCCGTCTGTCCCCTTCTGTCTAAGAGCTGTCTTCCTGCCTCACCTGTTGTTCCACACATGTAAACGAGCACACGTATGCGTGCACACTAAAGCAGGCGCACACTCGCTTGTTTAATCTAATTAAGCGGGCCATGTTTTGTTTTGGTGTTTTTTTTCAGGCAGGTTGTAAATACTGAGTCTGTATTAGTGGAGTGAAATTTGAAGTTTCTTTCCATGAGTGTGTCTGCGTCTTTCTATACTGATGAAGCGAAAGTGAAAATGTTTGTATCCATACAGGCATGTATGTATAATTTGGTCAGCTGTGTGTGTCAGATGTTAATTGCTACAGGATTTTGTGCCGGTTGCATGAGTCAACTAATGAATCCAACATGATATCAGACTACAGGAGTCTCCACAAAGGCTGTTTGTTTGTTCTAGTTAAGTGCTGAGCTGTGTGTATGTGTGTTAATAAGATCCTGTGCAGTATTTCAAACTAATATAGGGGGATCAGACCAGATTTGGGCTTTTGTCTCTTTGCTTCACTGCTTTCGTCACAATCTGGCTTTCCTTCCCACTGTGTCTCTCACATTCACACCTTCGCACAAGCAGTAGCTCACACTTTTCTTTCACCGGCTTTCAATTTAATCCCTAAATTAACATATTGGTACACACCAGAGACGCACACCTTTGTTTCATTAGATCCAGGCTAATTTCTAAGTCCTCTTCTCTGGTTGGTGGATGTGCTTTTTAAATTGCTTAGAAAGGATGAAAGAGTTCAGTGAAAGGTTTCGAATTTGTCATGAGAAACTGTCTGCGTCTCCTGTTGGCTGTAGGAATGGAGCCAAACGTGGGCCAGCTGGTGTACGTTTAAAGGGTCAGGAATCAGTTGTTAGTGTCACGCTGAATCATATCAAGTAATGGACTGCAAGTTCCATTAGTAGCTAGATTACTGATGATGCTCTTCTGGGAGCTTTTTATGCCTTATTGGAGTCTGCATTTCTATGAAGGTGTAAATGAGTGTATTGGTAAGAAGTAAGGGACTTTCTCTCCTTGTACTCTGTGTGTGTGTGTCTAAGTAGGCCAGCATAGGAGTTTAGTTTGAGTCTCGCTCCTAAGAGGCGGCTTAATAAATTGCTTTTTCTCTGCATCAAATCAGTGGAGAGGTATGTGATTGGGAGCTATTTCTTGACTGTGTGTGAGATGGATTGCACAGGGTGTGCGTGCATGTTCATGTCTACGTGTGTTGTTTTTGTCAGGTGCTGAATTGAATTGTATTCAGCCTGTTTTTATTCCCTAGTCCTCTTAAAAAAACAGCTTCAGAAGGAAGCCAGGTGTAGATAAAGCTTTTCTTTAAAAGGCGAGAGCTGAGGTAGAGCTTCTCTATCTATTTATTCTCTATGAACCCCTGTGTAGTGGCAAAAAGCATAATGTTTGCACTTGTATGTCTTCTTGCATTATTTCTTTCAGTTTTGCCTTATTCAGTTTTGCCTTTAAGGGACACTTTATACAGGCCTTTGTTGTTTTAAAGGGATAAAAAAAAAAATGTATCTGGGTGTGTTTATTTCAGAGAAGGTCTAGCTAAGAAGTCAGACACAGACAGGGTAATTAGCTAAGTGTTGTATCTACTCCCAGTCCACCCTGCAATCATTTTAATTTGTTTATTCAAACCGTGCAGCATTTGTTTGTTCTTTACCAAGGAGTCCAGAATACTTTGGATGAAAATGAGTGCGTGTGTGCGAGTGTTTATTGGATATGTTCATTTACATTTCTAGTTGCAAATGCTCGGCATATTTCTAGTGTGCATTTCAGTATGTGTGTGTGTGTGTGTGTGTGTATATATATTTGTGTGTAAGTGAATGTGCATTTATCTGCATATCCTAGCTTTAGAGTTCATTAGCTGTAACACTGTACTTTATGGTTCTCTCTCTGGTAGTGGACGGTTTTATTGGAGGACTAATTGGCAGTATAGATAGTGGTGCGTGTGCATGTGTGTGTGTATTTTAAAGTAAAGGAGTTTCGTGGTATCACACCATGTAAGGGGCCGGTTCTTACATTCCAATATCCATTGTTATCAGTAACTTTTACTGCTTTTTATGGTCATTGTTATTGTATGTGTGCATATAAGCCCTCTTGAGAGTGCATTTACATGTATGTGGATTGGTGAGTAGGAAAGGATGTGTGCAAGCGAGTCAGAATGTGAGGCTGTAGTAGATGCAGATCAATGCGTCTATTAGCAGTTATATTGATCTAGAGGTCTGTTAATCCTACTAAACGCTGATCAAAAAGTCCGCTGATACATTATGAGCCCATAACCCCTGCCCCTCTATCCTTTTACTGTTTCCATCATTCTTCTTGCGATTACTTGCGAGGCGGGGGAAATGTGAACCTCAAACCTTCTTACATAACTTGTATCAGATTACTGCGGGCAGTTGAAATATTGTATCAGTACAATAGGTTTTCCAATAATGCAGTGATGCAGGGCATTCATTTCAATTTATGTCAGACCAGGCTTGTTGCATTGTTGACTCAAAAGTTATTTAACTTAGTTTGAGGTACAGCGGCTACTGAGCGGTACAGTTTCCGGTGTTCTCCCTGGTAAAGGGTTGGGATTACAATGGCACATGCATGAAGATGCTTGCACACACAAATACACACGCACATAGTCTAACCCCTGGCCAAGGTATTATGAGGGTCTTTAGAGGCAGAATTCACTAATGACTTGGTCTATCTCTTACATACAGCTTTAGACCTGATCACAGAGGCTCTGCACCCACCCACCCACACACACACACACACACACACACACACATACACATACACACATACACATACACACACATGGGGAACCCAGAATATCATGGTTGGAGAAAAAAAAAAAAAGTCCTACTATTGTTTTCTTGTCAGTCTGGATTTTGTTTTTTACTGATCAGCTTACTTTTTTTTGCATGTGCTTCTCTATATTCTTGTGCAAATTTTAAAATAAGCACACTATTTTTCATGTGCTAAGCAACAGTTTTTAGTCGCAGATCCTATCATCATGTTGGCCTCTGAAAAACTCTTTTTAATAACCCTCTCATGTCTTTTTTGTGCTCCTACTCTGCAATCAGTTAGTACTTTTGTTTTCACAGCCTTTCAGCTTTGTTTTTTTTTGTATTGGCAAAGTATACTTGATAGGCAGCGAGAGGTGAGCATAATGGAAAGAAACGCTGATGTACAAAAAGAGCCATGGTAGTGTTGTCTGAGCCAAGGCTTTTCCCCCAAGAAGCTGAGGCGGGATTTGGGATGAATAAGTCAAGTTGGAAGATGAGACTAAAAGATGAGTGGAGAGAGGGGAGAGAGAAGTAGGAAGAGATTTAGGGCGGATGAAGGAATAACAGGCGCTAAGCCTGGTTGCTCATCTTGCTAGCTCTAAACACAAACACAGCATGACACGTGTATTGCGGTCATAACTCTTTAAAATACTTTCATATTCTAGGCTGTGCGTGATTAGTGTTAGGTGTGAATCTCATACCTGTACTGTACTCTTGAGGGGATTGTCCCCTTGCTCAGAGGAATTGCTCTGCCACTTCACAGCACAGAGTCCTGACACTACATGCCTCTTAGATCAGATAGACCATTTGGCTTCAAGCACTAAACTTTCCTGGGAATATGAATTTGACCACCAATATCTTTTTTTATCACAGAGCAGACAAGTTGAAGTATGTCGAAGGGAAGTGAGCATGAGTCTCTACAGTGTGCTCTCCAGCTCCTCCGTTTTCATAAAACCCAAACACCATCCTGTTGCCATGATGTTAGGGGACTCCAGGACGAGTAGCTGCTGGTGATATATAGCAGCTAATTGGAATCTCATAAAAATACTATATAAAAATAGTATTTGTAGTCCATTTAGTGGTTTTAAAGACAAGTCTTTAAGACAATTCTTTAAAACCACCAAGACATTTTTCTGCTGTTTTTTCAGTTGCGTATTGAATTGGGTTATAGTGCAATGATAAAAAGTTTTTGGCAAAAATGCAGCAGTGGTTACCTCACAGCTAGATGGTTCGGGATTTTAATCTCCTGTGTGGAGTTTGCATGTTTTCACCATGTCTGTGTGGGTTCTCTTCGGGTACTCTGTCTTCCTCCCAGAGTCCAAAGACATGCATCCAGATGGATGGATAGTTAAAAAGATGTTCACTTACAGGTAAAATACTGCAAGTGCTACTTTTCTCCAGGAGACAACTGTAGAGAGTGGGGCGGGGTACTGAACAGAAAGTTATTACTGCTGGTCTCTGAATATAATATGTAATACTGTGTGTACCAGATGACACAGTGAATAACCACAATCGTAATATGAAAAATACTGCTTGGAGGAATCTTTTTGCTTGGCATGGGTCCATCTGATAAGAAACAGTCAGGTACTTGGAGCACAAGTGATACCCCCTATCATAGCAACCAAAGCATCTCAGTGCCTCCAGCACTTTCTCAAACTCTTGCAGCTGGGCATCTTCAGAACGGATGGCCAAAAAAAGGCTTTGGCGACGTCTTACCCTGTATGATCAGGTGGGCGGTTCCACTACCCTACCTGACCTTTTAATAAAACGGCTTATATAGCTGATGACTGTTGGAAAAAAGCAAAAATGGCAGGATTTTCCACCCTGCTACAAAGGCATTATTGATAAAATTTTTTATTTGTTGCCAACAATTACTGAATTCATCTAATTTGTTGTAACCTTTTCAGAGGCATTATTGAAATAACAACACTGGATTTGTAAGTTATGGAAATGATTTGTAATTATTATTTGTCAGTGAAGACAGATGTGGTTCTCCTTTATGTGCACAGCCCTCTTTACCTTTTCATAGTGACCCCTGCCCATCTGCAGGCTGGTTGTGGGAGATTTTCGGCAGAACTGGTTGAGACAGTGTTTCTAATAAAAGAGTTAAATTTCAGCTGTTATCACGTGATAGCTGATTGCTTTGAGATTGCATTTGAATTAACAAATCCCTTATTTTTCTTTGCACATGGACTTTTTACCTGCCTGCAGAAATTAGAAAGCTTCTAGCACCAAAAATCATGTCCCTTATCTACAGATTTCATTATTTAAATTACTGTATTTCCCGGACTACAAAGCGCACCTGAATATCAGCCGCACAAGCTAAAATCAGGGGGAAATCCTGTTTTGTACATACATTAGCCGCACCTGACTAAAAGCCGCAGGTGTTTCAATGTTGACTTATCATATGTAAGAGAATATGCACAAAGGGAATTGTCAGGAAAGAGATGACTGTTTGGAGACACACCCCTTTTATTAATATTTTGAAAAACAAGTTATGGGTACATATTTGCATAACTTTTTAGGTATATGTACAAGTAGCGGTAATTATAAGTAAGAAACATGTACTGTGCTTCATAAATGAATAACAAATGTAGTAGGGGTGCAACGATACTCGTATCGATATTGAACCGTTCGATACAGTGCTTTCGGTTTGGTACGCATATGTATCGAACAATACAAAATTTTTAATTTATTTTATCAACTTTCCTTCTGACGATGCTGTCTGTGTTGAGCGCTCAGTGGATCTGCGCTCGACAGTGCAGCCTAGGCGGAGTAGTCGAACGCAGATTCACTGAGGGCAGGGCAAGCTAGCAAGACAGAAGTTAAGCTCCCCTTGCAACATGGCAAATTGAACCTCCCCCACCCTCATTCAGATGTGGCGTTTGGAACTATTTTGGTTTTCATGTGACGTATGACCCTGAAGGACTAAAGTAAAACAGTATGTTGGATGTGCCACGCAATGCTCAATTACATGGGTGGGAGCTAGTGTGTTAGCGCAGTTAGCTCATTAACGTGTTGGCCATCCAGCCCCACGCACGGGGTGATCCGCGGTAGCTCGTTAATGGAGATTTGCCGTGTCGTGGCGTTAAGGTCATTTCAACGAGATTAACGCTGACAGCACTAGTGGGAACACAACAAATATGACTGCACATTTACTCCGACATCATCCTAGTGCAAAGACAAGTGGAAGCAGACAAAAACAACAAGCATGCATGCTACAAACTTTACCCGAGTCATTTAGACAGCCGTTAGCACATGATTCTCCATATGGGGACCTGATATGTTTAATATGCTGCTGAGAATATAGCCCAGAAGAAGCGTATAGTATAGCTTTTATTTTGGAAAGAGCCATTTCTCTGTAATAAACTCTCTTTTCCAAAGATGAGTGACTCCTCAATCAGATACAGGGCTCGCAAAATCGCTAGCCCGACGTCCCGGGGCTAGAGATTTTTCCAGTCGGGCTACCAAAATCTATCTCTGCCCTGCCCGTTGGGCTATTGTAGGAAGGAAATATATATGTCAATGCTTTTGCATTCTTTTGGAAATGTAGCTGGGTAATTATGTCATTGGCATCGGCGAGCCACTGTCAATATGTGACATATTGAAATCGCGTTTGAAGTTGCGCTTGTTTTTTGCTTTCACTTTGCAATTGCGCGAACTGTGTATAGAGAGCGACAGCACTGATTGGTGACTGATGATAATTTGTGCACCAATTCCTCTGACATCGTCTTATCAATCGTTAGCTTACTATGCAAACATGACAAGTGAAATCTCCCGCAGCTTAAACATGTGAGAGGTTGATCGCGCAGAGAATCGCTGAGCGTTATGTGAGTGTGTGTGTAAAAGCAGCAGGATATATATTTTAGTTCTGCTGAGCCAAATAAGACAGGTCAGGGTGAAGAAGTGACAGCCAAAGAAAAGCTTACCACAAAACGGAAAAGTTATGACAAATCAGACTATAAGGCAAAAAGAAAGTGCAGCTTTATGGTTTCATGGACAAAAGAATTTCTGTGGCTGCAATATGACGAGCTAAATAACCAGGGCTGCACATAAGTGGTCCGCAGGTGCGCATTCGCTGTCAAAATAAAAAAGATAAACAAGATAAGAAGTTGCAACGCGTGTTTGCGTACATAAGATTTTCAGGAGGAGGACAGACATTTGTTTAGAACTCTTAAAGATGTCGAAGAAGCTCCTTTAAGCAATTGCTGTGATGTTCCTCCACCTCCAAAGAAATGTCAGGAGTCCGAACCACAAAAGAAGCACGTATTGTCGGAAAAGTAGTTGCAGGAGGTGAGCTGGCTTCAAACAAATGATGAACGCACAGAGATGTGGTGCGGAATGTGCCGTGAAAATTTAATAAATGACAAATTAAAAAGGCATGAACAATTTTTTTGTATCGAAAAAATATCGAACTGTGACACCAAAGTATCGAACCGAACCGTGAATTTTGTGTATCGTTGCACCCCTAAAATGTAGTACATAACAATAACCTACAGCACACCAGAAAAATAGATTCGGCCTACCTTTTAGGCTCAGGTGCAGTGACACGGCTTTAACAAGAAGAAAAGTCAGTCATTCACCACCATCTTCCTGCGCATTAAAACCACCAAAGTCCTCTTCTCCAGTGTCGGATACGAACAGGCTCAGGATGGCTTCGTCATCCACTCTCAGCTTCTTTCCTTCATTGTCACTTTCAAAACCAAACAAATCCTCGTTGTCAGTGTCAGAGTCGAACACCCTCCAGCCCTTCGAAATCCGTTGGTGATCATGGATGTTTTCACACTTTTCCACGCTGTCAGATTCCACCGGTGGAGTTGAGCATAACTTGCTTTTCGCATGTTTATCGCCGCTCATCATCCACACCTCCTGCTGAACGCGTAGCGCTACTTGTACGACACTATGTTACCTGGCGGATGGACATATGACCAACATACCACTCTTGAACCCCGATACTGTGTGTCTGATCACATGCCCTTCCGCCAGGCAACGTAGTGCCGTACAACAGCGGAACAAATAAAACAAATTGTCTTACGATATGTCAAAAATCATGGACAATCCATAGAAAAGCAGCACCTGACTAAAAGCCGCAGGGTTCAAAGCTTGTGCAAAAAGTAGCGGCTTATAGCCCGACAATTACGGTACTAATCAGCTAAACGCTCATCATCAGTGCATTCTGGTACCTTTCAAAATATTTTCAAAGCCTTCCACTGTCAAAGAATATGCTGTTCTCCACTCAACCTGTGAACCAGATGCTGTGCCATCATGTTACTGGGAAACTGTAAACTGACTGTAATTAATCAATTTAACAATGAGACAACAGTGGCGACCAGATGTCAAACGGGGGGAATATTACATTGTCACATGCCTGGCTTCGATATACATCTGTGAGACAAAAACAGAAGGCATGGTGATATTGGTTGTTAGTACCAATGATAGAGGAATACTAGGAAGCTGAGTTAGTAATAGAATAAAGTGAATACATTAGATGAGGTATAATGCAGTCACACATTGTTCTCAGAAAACCACCTGCCCCCAAACCAGCCCTTTATACTGTATGTATGTTTGCTCTTCTTGTTCATTAAGCAGGGAAACATTAATTTGCTTTTCTTAAGGACCACCTTCAGACACGTAGAGAGCTCTAAATGTTGCTTTAGGAGGTGAAATTAAAAATCTAAAAAATGCTTGGTGTCTCCGTACTGAATTTTTTTCCTCCCTTCATTTTTAGAAATGTGATTGTTTGTCACACACACAGCTGCAGATTAAGTGCATACTGAAGTAAAACGGAAAATATGAGTGCTGAGAACACAATAGATCGGTAGCAGTCCGGCAGGGTCAGGGAAGCAAGCCTAATTAGATATTGGCTGAACGTAGCATGGAGAGCTGCGATTTTTACTCTGCCTCAACATCCTTCATAGTCATTATAAACTCACCACAGGAGACCAGCTGTTATGGATGACAGTTCTACAATGGCCTCGTTCTGTGTGTGCCGAGGTTTAGATAGCTAGTAAATGTTAGAGAGTTTAAAAGAGCTTGGCTACTTACGCACACACCCTGACTCCCCCGTGATGTGAAATTGAAAACTGTGATTCATGCAGAGGCTTTCAGACTTTCTCTGTCTCTCACGTTCTCTCTCTGTCTGTTCTTCTTTCTCTCTGTCTCTCTCTCCAGCTTGCCCTCGCACATGGCTTGCTGCGAAGATGGAGATGAATACCCGCACTCTCATGAAAAGCTGTGAAATTCGCCCATTTTTCAGTCTCTCTCCTACAACTCTTTAGTAGGCTATAGGTCCACACCTTGCAGCCCTAGGGTGCTTTTTATAGTTTTAATCGTATGTTGCTTTGTGAGTGCAGGCAGTTTGTGCCTATGTATTTTCAGCTTGTCTCTCTCCCCTCCTTGGTGTTCATGCATGTCTGTGTGTGTGTGCGTGCATACACGCACACACTCCAGGGGGACCGCTATCTGATCCATTGAGATGAATGGCCTGTCTGTATCTCCTCTATACAGCTGACACTATCAAATAGCCGCTGCCTTTCTCTCTCTTTTAGCCCTTCTCTCTCTCCTTCTCCTAACCCTGCTGCCCATTGGTCTCCCCTTACACTATTGCACCCTCATTTGTTGTTTACAACTAGAGCGAAGGATGACTGGCATTTTATCTTGCAGTCGAGAGGAACAACAAAGATAGAGGAGACAGAAAAATGGAACCAGAGAGCGTGATTCAAAGACGAAGAGGTAGAGGAAGCCTCTCTGTCTGCTAGCATCTGTTGCTGCAGGGCATAGACAGGGAGGTGTGTGTGTGTGTGACAGGGAAAGTGTGATGGTCAGGATTCATTCAGACAGACCATTTGATGCCTGAGTGATTCAGGTCCCCATTTCTCCGACTAGTGCCTCAGTCTTTCTGATCCCCTTCTTCTCCTACTCTCTCCACCTGTCTCTGGCTTTTATCTGTCCATCTATCAGGCATTCTGACTGTTGCAAAGTTAATATCAGCTCTATGATTTTTACAGCTGTTGAGGTAACTATGAAAAGTAAAACCCTTGGCTGTTGTTTTTTTGGCCTGTTGGGATTTGCAGTATATTACTTATGATGTTTGACTCATAAACCCACACCAGCATAAGTTCCCACATTTAGCAGGATTTACCCATTTTTACACATAACAATAACAGTCAGAGTCTTTCCAGGCAGCCTAACTAGATACATGCAACACTATTTATGATTAAAAGCAATAGTGAAACCAAAACAGGTTTGATTTAACATTAGGGCAGGGCGATATGGCCAAAAATATATATCACGATATATATTTGAAAATTTGCGATAACGATATAACTGACGATATAATTTCTGCGAGACAAAATACAACTCCACAACTTTACTAGCGCAAAAAAATCCATCCATTTATTTTACTTAAACAAGCAGCTGTTTTTTTTATATGCATTAAAGCTATATAAACATTTAACAGTGCAAATGCAATTCCTTGCTGAAAGTTTAACCAAAAGGCATTTCCAGTAGAAATGGGCTGACATATCCTGAGCATAACCATGTATAATATCCACTGAAGTTAAAAAGAGGTGCTTTGCTACATTAAACTGCAGTGTGCCAAATAAAAAAAGTCAAATATGTATTTTTCGGACCATAAGGTGCACGGGATTATAAGGTACATTAAGCGAAACAAAACAGTCAGATAAATCAAACTTTATTCAACTCATTCTTCTTGCTTCCTCCACTTCTGTGCCATTGATTCATTAATCCTGTATTCTATCACAGCTGCTCTATTCCCATGTTGTTACAGTATATTAATGACTAACCTCATATTGTAGAAGGATTATCTCAGGTGTTCTCCTGACTGAAGTTCGGTCCAATCTGGGCTTTCAATGATCATTAAAAATGACTGAGCCGATTATTAGCCCCTCCCTCATGCTTTACTCTCGCGCTGCTCCGTGTGGCAAATCGAGCGCACCGCTCTGCATTTCGAACACGTGTCACAACAATTAAGAGGACCCGAGGGAAGCTCGGAAAGCTAAGCAGAAGTTATTTGGAGAGGAGTGTGACTGCCGTTGGTTGAAAAGGGAGGAAAAAAAACTTCAGTGGTGTGGAAACATTGTGGGTTCGCGGAGTCAGACGTGGATCAAGAAGACACAGTGTGTAAACTTTGCTATGGTGTAGTAGCTGCACCACAGAGCAACACTGCAAAGTTCACTAAACATAGATGTTTACATTTTTCATTTATTTCTTATATTGCAAACATTCACACTGTTATCAGTATTTGTACACTATTTTATATTATTTTTTAAAATCATTATTCAATACATTGTTATTGTTAACCCTTTAAAGCCGGTCAGAGCAGCACGCTCCGTTTTGTGTAACTATTTTTAAATCCCTGTAGAACCTGAACCGCTAAGCTAGCACAATAAATTTTTTTCCATATGAAACCAGAGGAGTTGTACTTACATCTTATGCCATCAGCTTGTCCTCGGTCACGGTTTCCTTCCACATATAGCTTTGCAAAAATTGCATAAAAAGCGCTTGCAGGAACAAAAACACTTTACTTGTAGGCCTTAAAAGCCTATACTGGTGTTTTTATAAGTCATGTTTGACTTTTCTGAATAGTTTCTGGGATGCTTAGAACTCGAATTGCACTGCTGGAAATAGTTTATTTTGATGCACATGCTGTTTTCTTTGCAAATTTGCATCATAGGATTGTTTTTTTGTTTTTCCTGCAGTATATAAAAATTGCTGTATCTCCAAAATAAAACTATGAAGACACTCAAAATAAATTTCCTGTTGTTGTAAACTTTTTTTTTGCAATTTTTTTGTATTTAAAGTTTTGAGGGATAAACCTCTTAAATTTCTCCAAGAAGAAATATATGTAAAAAAAACACAAAAACGATTTTCAATTTTTTTGTAGTTTATTGCACTTTTTTGCAATTAATGTAGTTACTATGGACTTAATACATACATATTTTTAAAATATGGGCTATAACAGTTGTATTGATGTATAGCAACTTGAAATGCTCCCACAAATGGCACTACAGCATGTAAAAAAAATAATATAAGCTCTGGCGGACTTGGTTCTATGGTAGATCTTAAAGGGTTAAATAAATATCGTCAAATAATCGTGATCTCAATTTCAGTGAAAATAATCGTGATTATCATTTTTGCCATAATCGAGCAGCCCTACCTACAAACGTCACTGCTGTGTAGCTTCCTGTCTTCATTTATGTTGGAAGTGATAGCAGAGCTGTACGTTTGATTTTTTTCAGAAATTTCTCAGTCAGAACATGCAATATCATGCTTAGGTAACTAGCGAGCTAACTTCTGCTAACTTCCTGCCAACTTCTAACTCTGTTAAATGTAATGAATTCTGTTTTCATGGATACCTGGATGTTAAACTTCATAGTTACACCTGGTAAAGCAGCAACGCTGATTGTTTTATTAAAGATGGAAGAATTTAGACAGTTTTTAACTCTCAGTGATGTTTGTTTGACTTTGGGACCTGAAACAGACGGAGTTTAGGACCCAGATTACTCCCAGATTTACGAGCACCTTAGTCCGACAAATACGGCAATAACAACGGCTGCTTGTATGTTCTACAAAAAATGTGCTTTGTTGTGTATCTGACGGACAAACACCAAACCAGTTAAGTTGCTCCATTTTTACAAACTAATTCTGGTTCATCCGTTTCACTCAACAATCTGCTTTCCCCCTTCTCATTCTCCATTACCGCTGTGCTTTTTCGGCACTGCGCATGCATGTTTTACCCATATTCTATCGCGATATTTCATTTTCTTATCGTTGCCTAGCATTGTACCGGTATTACCGTGAACGGTATAATATGGCCCAGCCCTATTTAACATCCTCTGGCTCACAGAGGTCATGGTGTCATGGCAGATGTCATATGAATTCAGATGATGCAGAATTTGGAGCACAAAGGTACGAGAGTGGCTGTGCCTTATTATCAGTGGTAAAGTGTTTTATAGGTGAATATATATGGGAAAACAATGAAGCTGGCACTTGATTTTTTTTGTTGACATTTTTATCTTTTGCCTATGCCTCATCAGCAGATGGGTGTTCATCAGCTCGGTTTAATCATTTGTTTCTGTTTCTCCACAGAGGTGCAACATTTGCTCCAATCTTCTGTTACTTAGTCCATTGTGCTGAGTTGGAGGCTATGCCTCATTAGGAAACATTAGCAGCTCAACTGGGCAGTAATAACAGCTTCATAAATCACAGTGTTCCAACACACAGGTCTTACTAGTAATATGGACTATTATAGTTGATTTTGCACAGGTACCATTGCAGGTTAGGTGATTGGTCAGTCCAGTGCTGTCACAGCAGATGGGTGACTGTGTCATTGTTTCTGATTAATTTATGGATGTTTAACATCTCTGCTTTCCGAGTCTTTTAATGCTCTAGGCAGTTTTACAAACCTCATAGCCTTTCCATCCATCCATCCATCCATCCATCCATCCATCCATCCATCCATTGCATTATGAAGCCTCTAGATAGGCCACCATTCACAGGGTTAACACGGACAGGCAAACATTCATTCTCACCATGGGTTTTTATGACTATCATACACAATATCAAAACTGGATGTTACTACTATGAAGTCACTTACTGGATTTTGAGTTTTTAGCTGCTGCCATGTTGGATTTTTGGAGCCAGAAGTTACTTTATATGGGTGAAAAGGTGGAGTGCTAATTCATAAGCTTACAATAGAAAGCTTGGTTAGCAAGCTGCATTCAAAAACTGTAACTGTGTTCACCAACACACTAATAAAACTTTAGAATTTCACTCACTGCAACTAATTCACAAGAAATTGTGTGGACTGTACCTCACGCAAAGCAGAATATTGGCAGAATATTCATTATTAACAGCACACACAAGGAAGAGGTCCTGTTTTATGATGCCTGGCAGATTCTGATCAGCCACAGTTACCTGTCAGCTAAGACTTCTCTATAAAAGGAACAGCTCTGCTGGTGATTCTAAATAGCCAATTTAGAATCACCACATAACATTATATGCATATTTTGAACTGTGGGAGGAAGCCAGCACACCTGAAGGTGAACACATGCAGACACAGGGAGAACGGTGCAAAGTGCACCTTGGTTTTACACATGTTTTTGAGGGTGTGTGTCTGCGAGAGAGCTTTAGTGCAGTACTGTGTTGGTAATAATCTGTGGCATTATGGTGGGTGTTATCCTGGGACTTGTATTCTGTCTCTTCTCTTTTGACTGTCAGACACATTAATCCTCTTTCCTTCTCGGGCGCTCTCCTCCTACTCTGTCCTCGCTTCTTTGCTGAATAACCAGACTTATGGGACTCGGACCATAAGATCCCACCTTTGTCTCTCAAACAGCCACTATTCTTCTCTATCATCTCATTGGCTCTTATTATTTCTATGAAATGATAATTTTTTCTCTTTTTCTATATTACTCATTCTTCTCATTTTCTCCTCCCGTGGTGATTGAACAACAATCACTATTGTGTCTTTTTATTGTCTTGGCAGCACATTAATTATTGTAGCTATTTGATTGTTGTATTATGAAGCTGGGTGTATCTGTATGACAGGAACCTTTTTGATGTTTACCTGTAGTATACTAATTAATTATTCATAATTCTGTTTGTGTTTTTAATTAATCCCGCACTCCGATGCTGTTGTCACAGTTGAGCCTTTTTGACGCCTCAAAAGGAGGCATAAAAGCTTCTCTTCAGTCTCTGCCACCTTCCTTCTCTCTCCTTCGATCTGTTCTGCAGTTGACAAGTAATTTATGAGCAAGAGAAAGGAGGGGGCTATTATGACACACGCACACACACACACACACACACACACACACACACACACACACACACACACACACACACACACACACAGCGAGGAGGGCGGGGGTAAATCATCACCTTGTCCATGTAACTGATGGTCAAGTTCAGAGGTCAGTGACCAATATCCGACCTTCTTAGTACGACAGATGACGTACGTTAGTGTGTGTTTGTGTGCGAGAGTGTGTATGTGTGTGTTTGTGTATTTTCTGCCCTCTTTGCTGGAAAAGGGTAATCAGTTTCCCTGTAGAGGTGATTTAATCTGTAGGTCACGTGCTCAGGATGGATTCATCATAGGACAGATAGATCACTGTCACCCACCTAGACACACATGCACACACATGCACACACACACACACACACACACACACACACACACACACAGAGTAGGTGATTTATATGATATTAAATGGTTGGTCAACAGCCTAGCTGTGCCGTTGACCTCTAGGTCACTGTGGGTACTTAACCACCTCCTACCTTCTCCGTCTCCCAGATAGTCCTCTGTCATTCCACATCAGTTGGTCTAAAAAAAACAAATCCACGTCAGCTCACACCTCCGCTGTTTCCCTGTAGCTGCGATGTTAAAGCTGCAGCTTTATCTCACTCTGTCTCTGTTCCTAGATGTGGGAGAACTCCCCTCTCTTCAGGGACTAGGATGTGATTGTGCAACTATGAAAAAGCGGAAAACAAATGAGATAACGGGGTCATGGGTAGTCTCGTTTGTCGTCTTTCTTTTGTGAAAGGTTGTTCAGTGTGTGTGTGTTTTGTTATGTTTGTGTATTCTCTCACTAACGTTGCTACTCTCTGGGTAGAGCAGAGAGAGCACAGGCACTGTGTACGTATCTTTTTGTAGCCTGTGCATGTATTGTGTTTTAAGTATATGGTAATGTTTTTATCTCACTGCATCCAATCCCGTTTTTCAAAACTGAAAACCTTGAGAGATGTATTTTTGGCTTATGGTGTGTGGTACTGTGTGTGTGTGTTTGTGTGTTAAAATGTTTGAACTAAGAGATGTAGGCCTTAAGTCAAAATGATAGTGGAGTACAATAACAGTCTTTGTCTCACCAAATTATATGGAAAAACCCTCAATGTGCATTTGTTTACTGCTTTCTCGCACCCTTTCGTTACACACATAAATACAACCTGACCCATAAAGCAAAGGATAAAAAGTTACAGACAGTGAGGAAGTGAAACGGAAAACCCTTTTGTTAACACTGTGGACTTTCTGTAGTTCAATATTTTTTTCTCCTTTATTCTTCTCTTTAAATATGGCTGCACAATACAGGGATTTGCTTGGTGAAAGTCTGAATCT
Organism: Rhamphochromis sp. 'chilingali'; assembly: GCF_963969265.1. Lineage (NCBI taxonomy): Eukaryota > Metazoa > Chordata > Actinopteri > Cichliformes > Cichlidae > Rhamphochromis > Rhamphochromis sp. 'chilingali'. Next base: position 30,293,816 of record NC_137948.1, read on the forward strand.
GTTTGTATTCATGTGTGTGTCATCATATTGCTGTGCACAGCACTGGATGTATAGCATTCAGGATCTCTGCCCAGAAAACTTCATTGCTCTGACAGGGTTGGGTGGCTGTATGTTGCACATATAAATACAGCTGAATGTATGTATTCATGTGTGTTTCAGGCAGGATGGAAGGCAGGCTCTTGACATATCAGCAAAGCTTCAACCTTCTTTTATATCAATTAAAGCAATTAAGAGATTAAGCATGTGAATGGAGATTAGCATGAATTACCATATCTGAGGGAACCACCAGATTACTTCCTCTATTCCTGCACTAACTCTCTCTTGCTGTATCTTATCTTAGATTCCCTCATTCGTAAAATCCAAGCATTATAACAATTTGAAAAAAATCCTTTGTAGTGTCTTTCACAGGTCAAACCACTTGGGGGTCTTTACAGTGTGTTAAGGATGTTTAAATATAGCAAACTAGAGCTCACCTATTGATGGGATCATAACATCTTGATGTTTCAACCCACAAGTACCCAGTGAGTACTTATAACTGCAATATTGTATAATTATTTTTGCATTTTCACACTAGTGCTTAGTAGAAATAAGTCAGTGCAGACTTGATATTGATCCAATACCGTAGTTAAATTAAAAAAAACTATAATGCTGACTGACATGAAGAGAATAGGGATTACTCTTTAAGTGTATCGTACATAACGTACCATACGGTTGCCTCTAGGCTCTTATTAAACATTTCTTTTCCGACTATTTCCAGTAATATAAAGTTACTGAACTGGTATTTATTAGTGAGTTAATAAAAGACAGAACTAATAGTAATAAGAATGAATGACAAGAAATAAATAAATAAAATAAAATATATTTTCATGTGCACTAGTCTCATTTCAGCTCACAGTTGCTGCTGCACACTGCTGTTGTTTATAGTTTTGTTAGTTTTTGTTTTCTTCTTGTCTTGCCTATCTTTCTTTCAAAAGCACATCCTTTTAGTGCTCCTCACACAGTCGAGTTGACAAGAAGCGGATGAAGTGAAACAGTATTTGCGACAGAATGAGAGAGAAAGCTTCATCATTATCTGAGCTTTTAAGTTGTGTCATCTCGCCGGACCACAATTTCCCATTGAAAACATACAAAGAAAAGCTGAACTCAAAGCTGTCTTTGTGGTTCTTGCAAGAGTAGGTGTCACCCGCCACGCTGGAGGACCAGGGCAAGATGACAAGCACACACAAAGACACCAAGTCCATCAGACAATGCGAGGCACCAACAGTGTACACATAATGACACATCTTTGTTGAATGCCACAGGCTTAGCGTCACAAGGCTGCACCTACCACTTGCCCTTGAAAGTTGACGATGATGTCATGTACCCACACTATTTTAGCTTCTGCCAAATTGTTATTGAGCGAGTGATTAGCTCTGATCACCAAATTAGATCAGGCCCCGGAAACACGACAGAAGCCTCCGGAGATGGCAGATTTAAAATAAATATGACTGTCACATTAGCTGGACTAATCGCATTCAGCCATGAATTGTAATACAAACATATTGCCACCTCTTTAATTTAAAGATGTCACCAGTTTGTGCTGGCTTACAGTTATGTAGACAAGTGTATACATTTTCCAAACCAATCAAAATGTTTCATGTGCAATTTCTAAATCTAAATCTTTCATTTGACAGCGATGTGATAAAAGTCTGAGTCTAGTGCACTTATTTAAGCTTTCATGTGAAAAGTCCCGTTACAGAACAAAATGCAGCCGTCAAGCAGTGATAATTCTCTCACTTGTGAAGAAAAAAGAATGTGTCAAGAGCCGGGGGAAAAATTCACAAGCTGATACTGGAACTGAGAAAGCGCTGCAAGATCTACTTTATGATGTCACCCGCTCGGATTGATAAAATGCATAAAGCACACAGCCAAATGAATCGCCCCAATTACCACGAGCCTGTGAACACCGAACAGCAACTGGCAGTATAGCCTCAAGGTAACATCTTTAAGGAAAATTCTCACATCTACTAAAATGTTTTTCAATAAGGAAGTTCACCTTTTACGGCACTTCTGATGAATGCATAAAAAGACAGCCACTGTTTTTACATTTATGTCAGACAGACACCTCTGTTGGGGACTTAACAGACTAAATGTGTTTTATTATTACTTTTTGTTCAGCATTTGTTGATAGAAATAACAGATTTGATGTGTGAGGACCTCTTTTTAACAGAACCAACAGAAGCAGGCGACATATACGGTACGTTTGCAAGGTAAAGCAAAACATTTTTAAATATATCAAATTAATACCAGCCGTGATAGAAATAGTGTCTAGAAAAAGTCACAGACAGGGAGATTTGGCAAGTGTGTGCGCCCATCATCACACAAAACTGTAACTGCACGCCAACCAGCTAACAACTTGTAATTAAGAAAGTCCACTAGTCAATGAATAAATTCTTGGATAATGCTCCAACTTTTAGTTTATAAAGTCATAGGAAAGTGTACAGAGATGCCAGACAGGGGGATTTTGCTGATTAGCTGATCTGTGCTGCTACTCTGATATTTACTGCTCTTTGTGGAATTAGCCAACTGATTTGAACAAGGTATAAGTAGATACTATAACGCTAGTATATAGGTAGAAATCAGTGAGGGAATCTAATCACCACCTTGTCTGAAATATGAATTAATGTCTGCTACTCTTGATGTGACCTAGTAACAATACCCTAGATCATTGTTTCCCAACCACTAAATGATCAGGTATGCCGCGGAAGATTATCTGGTTTCACCTGACTGGTACCCTCTTGGTACATTGTGAGTAAGAGGCAGAACAATTACATTCTCTTCCACTAGAGGGCAGTACAACTACCTGCCCAAATTAAATGTGTTGCCAACTGCCAGTAAAACGGAAGAAGACGAGGAAATTTTACAAAATTACGTAAAAGTCATCCGACAACTGAGCGCGTAATAGCAATAGATAAATAGACAATGCCCTATCGATTTGAAAAGAAAAAGTAGTCAATCTGACCTGGGTCCTGGAGAAAGTTCCGTCCTAGGTGAAAGTCCTAGCATGAGTAGTGGTCAGAAGATAGCAAAAACGGTATACTGGGGACAAACCGAGCCAATTCCACTATGCCTGGTTGCTCCTTTGCTGTAGCTAGCTACTGGAGTACTACATTCCAACTTTATGCCTGCACCATGATCGCATTACATAGATGAAAAGGAAAAACCATGAGTTGCAGGTGTAGGTGGGTCGTAACATGTCATTATTTTGTTGTTACTGAGCAAGTCATCTCCATGCTGCCCCTCCATTGCCACCAGGCTGGAGCCCACGAGAAATTAACTCATTCAACAATAATATCCATTAACCTGCCCATCAAATGTAATTACTTATTAACTAAAGGTATCATAGAGTGTAAGTAGTTAATATGAAAGTAAAGTGTAAGTATGAAAATGGCTGTGGTCTGAGACATCATTGGTGTTGTAGCTCGTGTCATGCTCCAGTGAAGGCTGTTAGAAGGCATTACAACTTAGTTCAGCAGCTATTAATGTATTTTTGTATTTTGATCGGCATATTTACTGCTTTGATATTGAGACATATTGTGAAGCTACAGTGTACGGAAGCATTGAAATATCCAATCCATCACTGTCATTCAAATGCCTTTCCTTCCTCCCTAAGTGAAATGTATCACAGAGAGATTTGTAAGCCTGCTGCATGCTTGTTTATGCTTCTCAAGAGCTCTTATGAAAAAAATGTGCCCACATCTGCAGAGGATCACCCTCAGTGCTTTCCCATCATCCGAAATGCCTGCCCTTTTATTTACTCTCAATGAAGCATCTCTACGCCTCGGCTTTTGATGATATCGTAGACAGCGGTTTGAAGCGTCGTTGTTTCTAAGAAAAGAAAGATGCACTCATTTTCACAAATTTAACTGAACTGACTGAACTTATTCTTTTCATCCTTTGACTGCCTCTTTTTAGGTCTGTTTCTTTACCCTCCATATCTGCTCATCAGTTTTCTTGCCTGTTTTCCAGCTCTGTTGAACTGCAAGCTAAAGTGCTTCTGTCAAACCAAAATAGTAGCTTTAGAAAGGTGGTTCACACCTGTCAGCAAAGAATGCAAAGGAGCAGCGGTCCACTGGTCATTTTACGCTTTGTGACCACTGGAGTCCATTTCTTTAACCTTAATGATTTAAAAACATTCACTTTGGACGGGTAGAGACGAAGATGGAGCAAGAGGACAGAGTGGTCATTTTAGCACCTCTGCTTCTGCTCCATCTCTTAGTAATGACCTCTAACCTCAATGATTCAAAGCACACGGCGGGGACTGCACACTGCCACCCAAGTGAAAAAGTACACATACAAATTTACCTGCATACAGGCTCCCTCAATCAGTCTCTCAACTCCTCTGAGTACTTTTACCTAAGAAAAGACTCAAAGCACCAACAAGTCCCTCCTTACCTTTTCACTGCCATTTCTCTTCTTCAGACCCACCATTTGCAATTTCCTTTGTCTAACCTATCATTACATCATGAAGTAGCCTCTGACAAGCAGAAGACACTCAACTTCAAGTGTGTGTGTGTGTGTGTGTGAGGTGCTGTAACTGGTTGGCATTTTATGTAGATCTCAGTGAACAGACTTCATCTACTTATCTCCTGCAAAATCAGCTGCATTGGCTCCTTCATCCATCACATGCTGGATACACTTTTGACCACCTCTTTATTAGTATGCATATGCATGTAAGACCTTTTAAATTATTTGCATAGTTCCCCTTACCCTCCATGTCTTTAACTTCCTCGAAACATGAACACACCTACATCAGTACAGAGCAGTTGCAGACTACAAATTAAAGCACATACACATCCTTGTATTCAATAACACACATTTTTGAATTCATCATGCTGTGTGTTCTGAAATCTTAAGTGTTGGATCTTGGTTTTCAGTCAATATGAGATTGAAGTGCAGACTTTCAGCTTTAACTCAGTGGGTTTAACAAAAGTATTGCATTAACTGTTTAGGAATTATGGCAATTTTTATGCACACTCCCCCAGTTTTTTGAGAGGCTCAAATAATACTTAACAACAATACTTGGCCATAATAACGCTTAAGTATTATTATTGTTAAGTAATGCCTATTCCATTGGTAGTCCTGGCAAATTAAGCACAAAACATATCTGGAGTTCATTTCAGGTGTTGCATGCAACTGAAGGTTATTTAGCCTATCAGAGAGATTGCAAAAATGTTAGCAGTGGACAAATTCAAAATCTGGTTTGTTCTTAAAACCAATGAATGTAGTAGCCAGCTCAGCAGCACCAAAAGGCCCAAAAGACCACAGAAGACAACTGAAGTAGATGGTACTTGACAGACAACTTCAAGTCCTTTAATCAAGTTGAGAACACTCTGGAGTAGGTAGGCCTGTCATTATTTACAAGAGACGGTTTCATGAATGGAAATACAAAAGTTGTACGACAATGTACAAACCTCTGTTTACACTCAAGAACAAGAAGGACAGATTAGACTTTGCCAGAACATCTAAAAGAGATTGCACCGTTCTGGGAAAAATAAATCTTTGGACTGATGAAAACAAGATGAACTTGTATTAACTTGTACCAGAGTCATGGGAAGGAAAGTACAGAGAAGGAGAGAAATGGCTCATAATCCAAAGTCATACCAACAATGAGCAAACATGGTGGAGGCAATGTTGTTGCATGGGCATGTATGGCTCCCAGTTGAAATATGGATATTCTTCAACGCCAAAGCAAGTTACCTGAATTGAACCCAGTAGAATATCCCTTTTTTAGTTACTCAAATTCAAATTCAAATTTTATTTGTCACACACACATGACATGACATGAGGTGAAATGCTTGTAGCTGTGCAATGCAATGCCCGACCATTAAATGACAGTGGTTTTACAGTATTTACAATTTACAGGTTATTACAAAATTTACAGATTTAACTTAATTTACAGTAAAAATGTGCAAATAGCAGAAAGAGATTATAAATTATAGGAAGTGTGCATGAAGAAAAACCAGAGTGTGTGTGGTTCTGTGATGTGTGTGAGAGTCCAGTCCTACACCTGGTTCAGGGCCCGAATAGCCTGGGGGAAGAAGCTCCTCCTCATTCTCTCTGTTTTGGCCTTAAGGGAGCGGAAGCGCTTCCGAGACCTCAACAGTGAGAAGAGTTCATTGTTGGGATGGGAGAGGTCCATCATAATCTTCCTAGCTTTGGTCTTGCACCGCTTGGTGTAGATGGACAGCAGGTCAGGGAGCTCTGATTGAATGATGCGTTCGGCCGAGCGCACAACTCTTTGCAGATCTCGTCTGTCCTGCTTGGTGCTGTTCCCAAACCAGGTGCAGATGGTTCCCGTCAGGATGCTCTCAATGGTGCAGGAGTAAAAGTTCTTGAGCACCTTCAGTGGCAGATGGAAGTCTCTAAGTCTTCTGAGGAAGAAGAGACGCTGAAGATAAAACTGAATGCAGAAATACCCATGAATAAGGAACAGCTGTACATCTCAAGTGAAACACAGCATTTGGTGATGTCTATGGTTTCCAGACTGTAGGCAAAAGATTTTTATAAAGATTTTTATCTTACTTATTTTCATCTTACCCAGTAATCAGTCCTTTTATTTAAAATTATGTTACTGTGCCCAATTACTTTTGAGCCTCTGAAAATGGGGGGAAGCATATATAAATGTCCCAAAGAAATGGCTTCCTCTACAGTTAATGCAATGCTTTGTTGAATTAAAGCTGGCAGTCTGATCTTCAGTCATGTCTTGATTGTTCAATTTAAAATCTAATGTGGTGGTGTACAGAGGCAAAATTACAAAGAAATGTGTCATTGTCCAAAGATGATAGATTTAACTGTACATGCATCTGTGTGATTGTGTGTGAGCAGTGTCTGGGTGTGGTGGTGGGATAATCATCAGCTTGATGCTGACCCAAAACCTGCGTGCCATCATATCACATCATATCATATGCCATTCTCTGTCTGCTGACAGAATGTTGTCATCAATAGCACCTCATTGACAGACTTGGCCATTCTTGGCAACTTATTCCTGCCTATCATCTCCATCATTTGCTTTGTCTCCTTATTGCTGCATATATCATCTACATCTGTCTTCCATTATATTCCACTATCTACTTCTTTTTCCCACCCTTAGACTCGTTTGATAGCTTTACACACACATATTGCATACTCCCACACACACAGAGGAACAGACAATACAGCCACAGACAGCCTATTGAATAGCAGAAATAGCTCCCTGTTGGTTTGAATGTGTTAAACGTCCTAAGAGCTGCAAGTCAGCATAATTCAGCGTGATAAGATTCACATTATGGCAGTGCACACATACACACACTTGCTGGTATACAGACACACTCCTGTATACTCACATATATGCTCGTTGAAATGGGCGTTTGTGCCGCGGGTTGTGCCTCCATGTGGAGTAGTATAGCATGAGTGTCGTGCATGGTATTTACATTTGTTTCAATGACAGCAAGGCACTTTCTCCGCCTCCCGTCCTTATTTCATGCTTTCATGCCTCCACCTTCCCCTCACCCCCACAACCTCACCCATCACAATCTGTCTCATATATACTCTTTTAAACGTCTCTCCAGTGTTTCAGTGGCAGAGTTTGTGCGCGCTGCCAGAGCTTTTTCCATGACTGTTACGTAGTTTGTGTGTGTGCTTGCGCATGTGTTTAATGTCAAACTCTTTTCAGCTCATGTGTGCTCCCATCCAGAGCACTGCTTGGTCCTTTTCTCAGCCCCATGTGAGTATGTTCACTTGTGTGTTGTCAGACTACACTGTAGCAATAACCATCACACATACACGACCCACCAAACAGGCCAGTCACATTCCTTTAGGGAAAAACTGCTCTGTGCTCGACAACCTCACGCTTTCCTCGGGCTCCAGGAAAATTGTGGTTTGGGGAATTTGATGTGGTGGCGTGCGTGACTGTCTGCATGTGCAGCAGTGTGGGTTGCATGGCATGAGAAAAATGTGGTCTGAGGAAGATGTCACGATGCTGACACTGTCTAATGGCATTGTCACTCCTTCTGTCTGTCTGAGCTATCAGAGGCAGAGAAATGAGGCTGTGACATACACAAAAAAAAGAAAGCAAAGGCGAGAAAGTGCTTCCACACAAGATGCTGGGAAGCTGCTGGAGAGTTTTATTTTTCCGTGCAGTGTTGGAGTGCAAAAAGGAGAAAATATGTGTTTACTTCTGTGATGGGTACAGAGTTTTTCACTTTATGCCTCATTAGAAAGAGAGAGAAAAGAGAGAGAGGGGTAAAAAAACTGAGGAATGTAGTGAGAGTGAAGCGATGTTTGTTTGTGTATGTTTGTGTCCTGCACCAGTTAGTTGCTCCGCAGATAAACAAGCTTTTAAACACAACTTTATTCATTATATTTCATCTGGTTTTCCTATAAAGGAGAGGGTGATGGGGTAGCACAGAGAAGAACAGGGTGGGAGGGATGTGGGATTGACGGGAAATGTGAGCTCCTGAGCTCTGTCATCTGGGGTCTTTGTGAAAGGTGTCTGTTTGAGGGGATATTTTATGCACCGACCCTTTGTGTTACACATTATATCCTGATTTAGCCATTCATGTGGAAAATAACTTGCATTGTTTTTGTCCTGGTGCCACTGGCTATTAGGGGTGTAACAGTTCCCTTTTATGTTTCTCAGGGTGCGTACACACTAATGTGTTTTCTTTTAAAAACTTTTATTATGTTTATGACTAGCATTCACACTAATGCGGGATTTCAGTGCACATAAAGCTAAAAGCTCAAAAGTAATACAGCATTAGTGGTTGAAGAAGGGCTGACTTTCTATGGACAAATAAATGGAATGGCTTCTTCTCTTATCAGTAGAATACAATGACGTGTCCTGGATTGTTCAGTTGATATTTGATCACAAGAAGTTGCATGCAAACACATCGGTTAAGGTTAATTTCAGTCTTTCCCCTGTGTTTACATATGTTATTTAAAAAGAATATAATACACTAAATCTATGTCTGTCTGCAAACTCGTACAGAGCTAGGAGCCACGCAACCAAAGTTGTCACATAGTTACATTTTAGGCCGCTGAAGGTTCTCATCTATATCAGGTATTATCATACCATCATGTTGCCTAGCAAACACATACAACAGGGTAAAATGAGTGGTGGTTCTTATCAATTTTCCACCTTATTTATTAGCATCATAATCATTTTATTTAGCAGTGGTCTAAAAGTAGATTTATATGCTAGAGCTGATGTGTGTAGTAGTACACCTCTCCCTGTAACATGGTACCTTAATCATACATGTACCGTATTTTCCACACTATAAGGCACACGTAAAATTCTTTAATTTTCTCAAAAATTGACAGTGCGCCTTCTAATCCAGTGCGCCTTATGTATGAATTCTGGTTGTGCTTACTGACCTTGAACCGTTTTAGTCCGGCTTTGGTAAGCTACGAAGCCGCACCGGCTACTGTAGTCAGGAGCCTCGCAGATTCGGAGTAATCTGGGTCCAAAACTCCATCCGCTTCAGGTCCCAAAGTCAAACGAACACTGCTGCATCACTAAGAGTTAAAAAGTGTCTAAATTATTTCATCTTTAATAAAATGATCAGCATTGCTGCTTTACTAGGTGTAACAATTAAGTTTAACATCCAGGCATCCATGAAAATAGAATTTATTAAATTTAAAGAAGTTAGAAGTTAGCAGTAAGTTAGCTCGCTAGTTTCGACCTAAACATGACATACCATGTTCTGACTGAGAGATTTCTGAAAAAATGAAAATGTACAGCTCTGCTATCACTTCCAACATAAATGAAGACAGAAAACTAAACAGCAGGGACGTTTGTAGGGTTACTGAAGTTGAACTAGCTGGTATATAATGATGTACTTGGCGATCGCTAGCTGCACAGCTATGTTAGCATAACATAAACAATGAAGCTGGAGGATGAATGCTAACTTTTTTCCACTTGATAAAAGTTAACGTGAGGGTTCCCTAACATGGTTAGGGACAAATGCAATCGCATGGCAGGATGCTGTAAACGGACCAAACTTCAGTCAGGAGAACAACTGAGAATATCCATCCACAATAGGAGGTTAGTTATTAATATACTGCAACATCATGGGAATAGAGCAGCTGCGAGAAAATTCAACATTAATGAACAATGGTACGGAAGTGGAGGAATCAAGAAGAATGAGTTGAGTAAAGTTTGACTTATCTGACTGTTTTGTTTCGCTTAATGTGACTTATAATCCCGTGCACTTTATGATCCGAAAAATACGGTAAATGGATTTTTCCATTGTGACAACTATCCTGTAGCATGGGCGTGTACTAATAATAATAATAGCTAATCTTCACCACTAACTCCAGTATTAACATCAGACCTACTTGTCAGATTATTGTGTACGTTTCAATTATTAAAGAAAGTAACCTTAATACTTAATACTTAACTATTTATTTATTTATTTTTTAATAACCTGACTGGTGCATTTATTTGTGCCAGACCTGCACGTGAGATAAGGTAAATGTTTCTGTGCAGTGCTAATAATAGTAATAAAGGCAAAAAAAAGATCATTTAAACAAGCTTTTAAAAGATCACTTTAACTCATTTATGTATTAAAATCCAACTGAACTCACATTTAGTCATTCCCGTTTGCATTGTAAATAATGTTAGAGAGTGTTTGTTAAAAAGGTTTTTAAGAGGAGGGGTGTAAATGAAAACCAATTTCACATTTGTGTATGAACCTTTGTTTCGAAGTCATGGTTGTTATGTGCAGCAGAAGAAACACATGCACAATGTTTTTATTTTCATTTATATTTCAAAACATGAAAAATATTCAAGTGTTTAATTGACCATTATTTCTAAAGCAGAAGTTACAGCACTTTAAGGCTGCATACTGTCAATTAGAAAAGACTCTGAGCTGTTTACTCTCAAATCTAAATGAAATAAAACAAAACAATGTCCATTAGGACAAGTGCAACATATTCCTAATTAACTGAAATAAATAATTAAAGCCAGCAGTGGGGAGGATCAGTTTTGGAATTCCCACAGAGTAAGAGTGAGTTTCTCTCTTAGTCAACGGAGCTTATCATCGGTGACAGTCGATTTTCGGTCTGCTCTTCATGAATTTATTTCCCCTGTGCTAGTAAAACACATTACAGGAACCTTCACAACCTCCTGCAGGTTAAGCGGGGCTAATCAAACACTTATGTTGCTAATTGAAAGATAAAGTTCTAGAAAGTGACGGAAATGCATCAGCAGGATAGTGACGATAAGATAAGATTTGTGAAGTCTTTATTTAAAAACATTATGTGCACACATACTTTTCTAATCTCCTTATATTTTTGTAAAAAAAACCCAAAACAAAACCCTATTACTTCCAAGAACAGTGGAAAATGGCAACAACATTTTGTTTCTTTTTATTCGGCTTAGGTGCAGTTATAAATAAAAATAAATTGGCTCACAGGATGTACCGACCCGAGATTCTAGCCAAACCATACTGAATGCACGTACTGCTGCAATTCTGTTTGATAGTTTGGTAAAGCTAAGTGGGAGAATAAAAGGTCAGAATGGCTTCTTCTTATCTCTGGTGGCTGGGGCGCTGAGTCTGTCTAACACCGTAGAAAATGAGAGGCAAATTAACAAACTTGCAGTATATTAATGACCACATTTAACCACACTTAAATGACATATGTAGATACATTCACATGCTGCCCGATGTGCTATATCTGGGTTCTTAATTAGCTGTCTGTAACTGAAAATAGTCATTGAACAAGCTAAGGTGAAGGAGAAGAACCGTGTTCGTGTTTTTTAAGTTAACTCAGGAGAGTACAGGGGGAATTCTGATACATGAGGGCAGAGCATAACATCTACAGGCTGTGAATACTGACTGTTACTCCTTCATCCAGCAGGTTTCTGCTTCATGACAGCTACTCGAACCAAATTATGTCGAAAATGCATAATTCATAGCCAGATCAAAACTGAAGAAATTTTACTCAAAGCAGAATGCAGAACAAATGATTTTCAGAACAAATACTGTAACATGTAAGCTGTTGCACATTTCAGTTTGACTGTAATCAATGTCTTACTATGTTAATGGTCTGTCATAAGGTTTTTGATCCTGAAAAACATATCCATTACCTGTTTCTTGTTGTTTTGTATCTAAATTATGATGTAACAGAAGTGATATTTAGCCTCAGGCTCCCAAACCCTCAAACTGTTCATTACACTTATGAAAAACAGAAAGAGAAGAGCCCATAAAGTTGGACATGGACAAGACACCATTGTCCATTTACAGCAACTAAAAAAATACTTTACCTTGAGATGTTGGAGTGTTGCCTTAATATGTTTTGAAGTGGGTTTCTTTTAAGGAGCTACCTTTCTTCCTAAATATCTCTCACCTACAGTTTCTTCTCACTATATGGAACAGCTCGTGAAATGTTGTTTGCCTAGCTAGAAAGTTCTGTCTTAAGTGATCTCCTTTGAGGAACAGAAATAGGACTCATAAAATGCTTTTCTTGGCAAAGTACTATGTGATGTTTTTTGTCATTGCCTTTTACTACCTTTAAAAGTTGGCTGCACAGGTAAAGAGAACGTTTCTCTGCACTATGAGGGCACAAAATTACCTATTCATGAAACACCGCTGCTTATTAACACTTAACAATTAAGAGCCTTTTTATGGACACACATAAAGCAATTGACCACATTTTTGTCTTACTGGTTTAGTTTTCAGCATTAAAGTGAAAAGAGAAGTTTCTAAAGCAATTTTATTTATGAACCCCCCCCCCCCCCCCCCCCCACAAAAAACAAAACAAAGCAAAAACAAAAAAAACAAAACAAACAAACAAACAAACAAAAAAAACCAAGCAAAAAACAACTACTACTGCAACTACTTTGTGGAAAATTGCTTCCAATAGCAGTTCCGTGATACAGACTCATTAGTCTTATCCTAAGGATCTTTGCACTGTGTAATATGGCATTTAGTTGTTTACCTCCTAAAAAAGGCAAGGGAGGAATAGAGGTTAAACAAAAAAAAAGAAAGAAACAAAAACAGGAAAACCCCCCTAAAAAACATCAAGCACTCAAGGTCCTTACTAATTTCAGGAAGACCACAGCATTGGCAGAGCGGAGGCGCCAACATATACGCCTGCGTAGAGCTGGGCGATAGAACGATAACGATATGTATCGCGATATAACTTTTACTCGATAGAGAAATTAAGCTATCGCGATAGACCTCGCCGCTCTTGTCCTCTTTAAAAAAAAAAAAAAAAAAAAAGGTCAGCCAATCCAAATTAAGCAGCGCAGAGCCGAACCAATCACAGCCGCAGCGTCACGTCGCGTGACTTGTTACGTACAGCACAAGTGCCAAGCCGCACGTGTGTTTGTTTGGGAAACAGCCAGCGGGTAATGGAGCCAGCGCGTAATGGAGGAAATGAGTGCGCCGACTAGAAAAATCAACCGAGCGTGACCGAAGAGAAAACAGATGATGGTTCCAATGCCGGAGAGATTGTCGAACGGAAGAGCCATAGAAGTTCCGTAGTGTGAAGGTATTTCGGCTATTTCAAGTCTGACAAAAAACAGAGTAGCGTGCACTGTAAATGTGCCGAAAGCAAGTCTGGAAATACAATAAACTGGTGCATGCGTCACACTGTGCGCCACGTTATTGTTTCGGTGAAATGAATTTCTACAATACTGTTACTGTTAATTCTACTCTCTGCAGTGTTTAAATGCTTACAAATACACACAGTTACTGTCCCTCCACACATACGACTCGGTTCTGCTTCTATGCCGCAGCTTTGTTTACTTTTTCCCACCGAGGCTTCTAGACTTCTGATTGGCCAACATTTCTGCACGGTTAGGAATCTAGCGCCACCTGCTGCTTTGGCATGTTCATAGCAGCGTTTTCCTTCATTTCTGCCTTTACGTGTGGACGGGATTATTTTTTAAAACGAAAACGGAAAATCTCTGTTTTCAAAAATACCCGTGTACGTGTGGACGTAGCCTCAGTCTCTGACTGGAAGCGCTAATTTGTCATTCGGCTTTTGTCAGACTAAAGTAACTGTTAAAACTGTTTGAAAAGCTCAGCTATACAACAAGGAGAGATTGAGAATTTCCTTTTAGTTCTCAGTTTATTTGATATTGACAAAAGTTAGTCAGTTTTGTCTGTTCTTCTGTAAAACAAACTAAGATTTATTTTTAGAATTAATATTTTGTTTCTAAGTGGAATTGACAATTTAGTCTGTTTCGTTTGTTCTATTTTGAAACTTAAACGCTTTAGCGGCTGCCTTTTGTGTAGTTTGCAATATTTGCCTTTATTTATCTGAAAAAGTCTCATGTTCCTTAAGTACATCTACCCTGTTGAACTTATTATGGGAAATAAATATTTAAATAAAAACAAGCTGCTGATTATTTCACATTTTACTTGTGAGCAACGGCACATTTAAATCTTACAAATATAGTTATTTGGCTTATATCGTGATAGATATCGTTATCGTCTGAAATGAAAAAAACATATCGTGATATGAAAAAATCTCATATCGCCCAGCTCTACGCCTGCGGATAAAAAACTCTGCTCATAGTTTATCCTCCGATCCAGCTGCAGAACAGCACAGCGTCGTCTGCCAACTGATTATGCAAACTCATGACCATGCTTACCAGTTTCCCTGGAAAACCCACCATTTGTCTCGCGAAGCCTGACTACTAAGGATACATTTTGATGCTGTGCACATGAAGCGCCACAGATGAATGGAGGCTTGTTTTATTGCCACGTTTTAATTTATTTTCTGGTTTATGGCGTTTGATACATTAATTAAACTCTAATTATGCACTTCAAATTTTGACTGCCTCTTTTCTTTTTTTTGTATTTTGAGAGTTTGGGGATTTTCTTGTGTAGCTGAACACTCTTTCTCTTTCCCTCGCTCTCCTTGTTAACGGTTGTATAAGTGAGAAATGGGATCCAGGGAGGTGATTGTGAAGTCCCAGTGGGATGGGCAGCAGATGGGCCATTCCCCTACCCAGTGCCTCCTGCTTCCCCCTGCCTTCATCGTCTTCATTAGCTGCCTCAAAGGCTATGACCTCATCTTCTTCTTGCCTCTCCCACCTCCTCACCTCTTGCTCCTTTCCCTTACCCCCTCACCCATCTTTCTCTTACCTCCTTTCACTGCCTCTATTCACCCAGCTGCACCTCCTCCATTCTCTCATCTTAATTTTCCCTTCGGCCCTTCTCGTAACAATCTGTCTTTGTCCTTCTTTCAAATTATCATCCTCCTCTGCGTCCACTCCGCACCCAGCACCTCTCCCTCCCTCCCTTACCTGTTGCTCACCCAACCCTTCCTCCTTCATCATTCCCCTTTTCCCTGCCCCATCTGTTTCTTTCTACTTTCCTGGCCAACTGACCTGGTGCATGGTATTATGAGGTTTCCCTGCGGGGGTTGCCATTGTGGTCTCTGACAGGTGTGTCTGTGTGTGCGTGTCTGTTTAAATGCATGTTTGCGAGTGTCCCATGTGTGTTGCTGCGAGCCTTTTATTCAGCATGAGAGATTAGTGATGGTGCAGACAGCAATTCGGGGCAAATACATCTCCCCTGTCACTGACTCGAATACAGTACTTTTATTCAGTGATAACCTTGGCCACTAGAGTGTGTATGTGTGTGTAGATGGTTGTGTGAGCAAGTGACTGTTTGACTGTGTCCATGTGGTATGGAAGAGCATAGAAAATGAGCTGCCATAACTAGTTATGTCTCATTATAACACCTCTTTAAGGCTGCACAGCCACAAAATGAGCTGTTTTAGCACCGCTGTCCTCACTTATCCCGAGACGAATAGGATATTACTGCACCGTCATGCGCGCACCCCCCATACAGATGTGAACTGAAGGAGTCCAGAGCTGTGCCTCAATTATAGTGATTGTGCGCGGTTGTGTGTGCGTGCATTTTTGTGTGACAGCACTAAAGACAGTGTTTAAGTCTCTCTGACAACTACAAAGACCATTGTGGTGGAGACCTCATGACAGGCTTCCAGTTCCAAGCAGCTCTGACGACAACAACAATAGGGTTTTTGCTTTCAACACTTCTCTTTGGTGTGCTCAGGCTGCAGGAGGGGAGAGGAGGTGCAGAGGGGCGAGACAGACAGTCATTTAACAATTGAGAGTGGAAAAATAGATGGAGGCAGAAGGTTAGGGTGGGCGAGAAATTTATAAGTAGAGTTTTATTTTGGTATGTGTGCTCTAAATGTACACGTCTATAACTGAGAGATGTAGAAAGAGGGAGGGCTCCATCTGATCACTTTTATGTGCCTTTCTAATCACATCGAAGGAACTTCTAGCAAATCTAATAAATAAAAGGAAGGACTAGCTGATCAGAGACAGACTGCATGGTAACTGCCAGCTTGACCCCGTTTAATTGCAGACTGATAGCAGATGGATTTCAGACTGACTCCGTCTTATGGCAGCATTTATTGCAGCTTTTAGTGAGAGTGTTGCTGTGACGGTACACTTTTTGCACCAAAACCCCCCAAAACAAAGAAACTCAGGAGAGATAACATTATAAGAGTATAAGCTTTTCTCTGAAGGCATAATTTGCATTAAAAGACGATGATAAATAGCAATATATGTGATTACAATACTTAACATATTGCAAAATGTTAAAAACTGCAGCAATATCATATTTGGGTGAAGTATTGGGAGAATCATAGGGAGGGGTGTCTGATGACTCCCACCTCTGGACAGCTACACTTGATAGAGCTGCACAGCACAGTTTGACTCGGGTTTCTCACTCACCCCAACTAAGCAGGGATGGCCACGCATACATTCACACAATATGGATGCAGGATAATACTCCTGATTTCTTTGAACCTGTGGGAGGACCACTATTCAGTGATTGGCTCATTTATCCTATGCATTGTGGGAGGCTGATACAGTGGAAATATAGGCTGTATATCTGTATGGCTTTCCTAAATTTAGCTTACTACCTCAGTTGATTTAAACCCCTGTTGCCATTTTGTGTGTGACCCAGCGCTTCTCCCCGTGTGTTATTTTCCAGCTCGTTTTGTGTGTGAGATATGCCTTGGCAGATTGCCAAGCCCAGACTTAAATGGCAACCCCAGATCCCGCGGCTCGCAGCCCGTGCACTCTCATGCAGGCTCACGCAGCATTTTTCCTTCTTATTTCCGGTCCTACTATAACTTTCACAGTGTGTCTCCTTCCTTTCCTGTTTATATATATATAAAAAAACGGGTAAAAGAAAGACGCAGCAGAGTGTTTGTAGCTGGAGGATAGTGTCTGATAGGCAGCTCTGATAAGCGAGGAAACTGGACTTTGATCTTTCCCTTTCTGACTAACTGAGAGATTCAGAATTCAAAAACTCTCTGGCACACACTCCCATCACAAGAAGAACTATGGCAACATGTGAGAAACTGAGAGACTATTGCTCTCCTCTCCCCTCCTCTCCTCTCCATTGCTGATGAGCTATAGCAGTCGACCCTCAGACTGTTTCAGGCTATAAAAAACATTTTGCTACTAACATTTTACAACTCTTTTTTTTTTATTTGTTTATGTGTACGGCCGGGAAGGAGACAGTCATGCTCGCAGTGTTGCATTCATATACAAGCCCACAAATCCAGAGTGGTTGCTCATTTTGCCTGTATTTCTGTCTCTTGTGTCATATTTCGAGCCATCTTTTCTTTCGAGCATCATTTTCCAACACCCCTCCAGAGGAAAACATTTTCCTCACTACATTTGTACTTGGAATATATGAGTGTAATAAGGCTAATTCTCTTTCTCCATTTTTTCTCCACTTTTCTTCCCTGCTTTCCCTCCATCTCCGCGGCTTCGTGCGGGTGCTGTGCCGGTGGATCTTCTCCCTTAGGTGAGTTGTATTTTTCTTAGTACGGAGCTAAGGGGACACACACATTTCAAGGACTTGTGTACAGAAGTGTTGTGCCCGAGAATATACACTGGCCGTAAACTATATATCACAGTTTTACTTTAAATTACCAACCATAAAATCTTGGCATATCATCAATTAGGGAACATCCAGAGTAATTCTGAGCACCGGGTATAAATTACAATAGTTAAAGAGCTTCTGCCTGCATTGCTGACTGCATTATGACCGCTGACTATTAAGTGACACGTGTCCCCGCTGTCCTGTGATCAAATACTTTGTTCAATCTGTGCCCTCTGCTTCCCAACTGGCTAGTTCACAAAGAGTCATAAACACGATTTATAAGTGTGATCACAGCATCAGCATGGTAATTGTGATTATTACTTTGGTCATAATTGTGAAGCCCTTTCACATAAAAGTAGAAGTTGGGTTTGATGTAGCCGTACAGGCCCTTTCCAGTTTACTTAGAGAGAACTGTCCAATTTTACAGCTTTCATGTAATCATGTCGGGTTGATCTTTGTAGAGTAGAATTGTGTGTAATAAAAGCATCACGAAAAAGCATTTTTGACAGTGAAAGTGTTCTCAGAGGTTACATAACTCTGAAAAGTGCCTTTTAAATTTTTTTTCCCAACTCAGTGTAAATTTGATCATTGACAGCAGCACGGCTGAGCTGAATTTCCAACAAGGATCGGAAGATAAAGAATATTGTATATCATACAAAAGTGTGTTTAGAGGCTAGCCACAATCTTAGCCACTCAACTCCTTCCCTGTTATTTTGCGCAATACACATTTGCTGGAAAGGCGACTCTTTAACGCAGCAGATGACACACGCTACTGCTGCAAATCCTGCCGTCAGTGAGGATATGAGGAGTGATAGGAGTGGGTGGTCTTGACATAGCTCAGTAATTTTATGTGAAGACAGAACTTGGGATCTGAGCCTTGCAAACTACTGCAGCAGTTATGTTTGCAGGATGACATTATTCATATTCTTGTCACCTTTATGGCTAGATTAGCAGTTGCATTGCATAAACTTGGAAAGTTTTGTGTAAGACGGAGCTTAAAATTTAATCAGTGTGGTGTGCAAAGAAGGACTTGGGGGGGGAAGAAGTTCACTCAAAGTGAATATGTAACAACACAGTTTGGAGAGTTGAAGTATATACTTCCAGTTATAGACTACAAATGCAGCACTTACCTGTCACCCTTCATCCTGACAGCTGAAAGATATTTTTAACCAAAATAAGAGGTCTTCGTATTATACATTCTGCAGCTGTTGTGGCTGTCAGATGAGGATGAAAATGCCATTTAAAGCAGAGACACTGTACAGTTTGTCCACACATCGATTTTTACAAAAAAAACGTCTTTGACAGATAGCGAGAGAAGCTCAGCAGTTCGTTTGCATTTTCCTTCTCTCTGTTTTGCACGACTTTTAAAACCATGTGAATAGTGTGTAGTTACAGCAGGGTAGCATTGTGTAACTACAACCTCTGGCTGTGTGTACATTGTGGCCTTTTGACTACTCTGAGTGCAGTGCATGGACTGTACAGCAGATTGAGTCATCAGTGAAAGTGTGAAAAGTCAGCTCACTCCAGAGTTTAACCTGAACTCTTTTGGGAGTTCAAGTTTTTTCTCCATCAGGACCAGAATATTAATTTTGTGTACGTCCACGATTATGCAAAAACATGGTCGTTTTGAAAAAAAACTTGAGCACTGAAATGAAATTTGTAAGCAGAGGCACGAGTATAATTTCTGCCACTGAAACTGTTCTGTGCAACCCAATTTGAACTGATTAGTGTGTCATGGCTCAAGATGACATTGCATGACGTAGTGTGAATTGGAGCTCTCCAGCCCAGAATGCCAACAGAATTGTCACTTCACTGGCACTTTGCTTCATTTGCATCCTCCCAAAATTGGGGCCAGAAGAATTTTTGAAATATTCTGAGAGGCTTTTCAGTGATGTTAGCTCACTAATTAGATATTTTCATGGAAAATTGAGATTGTAGGATGGTTTCTTAAGCATTTTTGCTTTACTGGCATCATAAAGCCTGGAGACCCAAATGTTCATTTACAGTCATTATGTTAATGGCAGTTAGTATTGACTTTTGCTGCTTGCTGGTGAGCACGCCAAACGTTTGCAGAAAATTATAGCAGCCATCAGTGAGAGCAGTGTTTATACTGGCGTAATCTTTATTTGGACCACACAGAGAGCTCTGGTACTCAGACACAACTGACACCTGTATGTGTGAAAGTGACTGGTTGTGTATTTTCAAGTGCATTGTGTACTACTTTGGCAGAAGAGTGTGTGTGGGTTTTATGAAAGGTGCATTACTGGACAGGGAGAGTAGAGAGCTCTCATCGTCTACATTATTCACTGAGTATTGGTGTGTGTGGGTGTGAGGATGGAAAAGCACGGGCATGACAGATTACCTTTTTGGAATATTGGGAACAGTTTTTTGATTCAGGACAAGAGGATAGCTGTGTCAAAACGGTAGTAGTCAGGTGAGTTTGTTCATTTTTTAGGGCATTTGTACGATGAAATTGGACAAACCTGAGGGTATTTAAAAGATTCAGTTTGTTTCAGTGTTATCTGTTTCCCTTAAATATAGCTGATATTAGCTGTACCAGGTAAAAGTTATGGTATGCGACCATGTGCCCCATACACCTTACAGGACTATTGAGCTTATTAAGATTTAAACGAAAGCCCCAAACTTAGCGGCAATATTAATTGCTTCAGGAGTCTCCGTGATGGTGGGTTTTTTTCATAAACTGAAATGACTGGAAGAATGATAACATGACTAAAACAAAAGGATCTTAAGCCTTATGATATTTGTCAGTGCAGGAATGTCGTGTAAAAAGTGCAAAATAAAAAATGAAATATGTGCACAATTTTATTCCTCAGAATGTTGAGTACATAAAACTCAACATATATACTTTAATGTATAAACTAAGGAACAGCTTGAAAATTACCAGACTCATTATCCAAGCACACTAAGCTTTTAGTTTTAATATTCTTTTGATTTTTATTGGATAGTAAGTTGAAATCGACAGGAAATCAGGGAGAAAGAGAAGGGAAGACATGCAGCAAAAGGCAACGGGTCAGACTTGAACCCAAGCCATTGCGTTTTAGCCATGTGGTATGTGGTTGCCTGCTCACACACTGAGCTAAACTGATACCCAATGCAACAACCTTTTTACATGTATTAGGATTCATAAGGCAGAGGCCTGAATCAGTTGGTGACATCACAGTTTCTATTCACACTCACATTCATGCCTATGGGTAATTTAGAATCACCAGTTAACCTAACCCCAACTAACTAGATGTCTTTGGCCTGCGGTGGGAAGCCGAAGTACCTGAAGAGAACCCACGCAGACGTGGGGAGACACACTACACATCGAATCCACCGTCTGGCCAGGGCCTTTCTTGCTGTGATGCAACAATGCTAACCACTGGGCTACTGTGGTGCCCCTGGAAAGCTAACAAAATAAAATAAATATATAGTTGAAATATCATTAGTTTTAGTATTTGGGCATGTTTTTGAGATCCTGTCTACAAGACTGTGAGTCAACTGTTTTCTAAAAGTTCTGTGTTTTTGTTGTAGCTGACTTTCTACACTGAACCTTGCCTCTGGCATATTAACTTTGTACAATATTAATCTCAAATGAGTCAAACTTACACAGAAACTAATAATTTAAAACTAAACATTTTCAGACAATAAATACTTAACTGAAACAAGCAAACCCATTTCTGAAATTAGATGAAACTGAACAGAATGAAAAACAAAAAGTCAAAATGGAAAACTACAGTAACTCTGGTGAGGTGGTGGATAGGGGTGTTTTGCTGAGATGTAGTAAACTAGATATACAACAAAGACCGTCACTTTCTCAGTGCTGTGCTTTTACTTAGAGAGATCTGATTGATTGATTTGATTGCCATTGTCCTTTTTTTCCAGGTGATTTTTTCGGAGAAAAACTGTCTCCAGCATGTCATTCTGTTGTTTCTTAAAGTCACAATTCATATTTTGTAACTTGATTACTGTCACCTGTAGTAGGGATGTGCTGTATCATATTGTCAATTGTAAATTGTAGCGCCGTCATGCATTTATGTTCCCTTTCCCACAAAATGATAAGACACGTCAGCCTCCAGTGACCATTTAGTAAAATGTGAGCACTTCAGCAACATCCAACAAACCACGATGCAAAATATGCAAAACATATGCAAAATAAATAAGAAAACTATTCCTGCAAAACATGAAAGCAGCAAACCTGCCTCACTACTTAAGGCTAAAATACATTGTGGAGTACAACAAGGTGAAGGCATGCGAGGAGACACAACTGGTGATGTGTGAACCTAAAGTAAAAGTCTAAGCATCAATACTAAGCACTTCTTTTGTGCTTATATTTGATTTGTGCTGTGTGGCTAAGAATAATGCTGTCATTACTACGACATTACTATACTGCTGCTGATGGCACCTTGTTTTAATAGATTCATACTTTGAATTAAGTAGTCTGTCATCTATGAAAGCAGATCACTGGAAAAAGATGGAAATTGTGCTTTATTTTGTTTCCATTAAAATACGCTGCTGCCTGTGAGTTCAGTATTTTTTTAATACATTGTCAGATATATTGTTATCATGAATTTCCTTAAAATATTGTGATATAAATTTCTGGCCACCCCAAACCCATGGACAGATAATAATTTCCAAAATCTGTGGACTTTGAAGAAGAGGAATCATTTTTTGCTTGCACACTCTGACCCAAGCGGACTCTTGTGTTCCCGTGAATATGGAAGAAGTATTGGCAAACGTTTTTTGTGGTTCATTGCGTTTCTGCCTTTGCCTCCATTGTCTGTGCATTGTCCCATATTTGTCTATGTGCTAAAGTTCTCAACACATTACAGCTGACACCATTTACACTGTAATGGTCAATGAGCTAAACCTCCGTCCACAGTCAGGCCTAGACACTGGTTGGCAACTACGTGGCAGCCATCGCCTGCCCAGTAAAAATTTGTTTTTTCCTGACTGGTTGGCGAGTGGTTAAACTAAAGCTCCAGTAACACAGGCATAGAGACCTTATCTTGCTAGCCAACATGCTTCAAAGGTTACAACTGTTACTTCAAACGTGAACAGCCTCTTTTTCCAGTTTGCGTTACACTTTTTCAAGTTGCCAGAGGTTTTGTCTGATCTCTAGGCCTTCGTGACTGGGGCCCTACCCAAAGAAACATGACCTGGTGTTTGCGGATGGATGCGCTCCCTTACTGGTAGAAAAATGGACTGTCAAGGTTCGATTTAAAGTTTAAAAGTTTAAAAAAATTAATGTAAAAATCACAGTGTCTGGGACGCTGCAGATACTTCACATCACTCATACAGAAGATTTTTTGACTCTCTGGAGAGTGCAAAGTTAGCACGGATGTGTAATGGCCACATTAATAGAAATATGCTTAGTAGAAATAAAATGGATTTATCCCTTAATCTCGTTTTGGGTGCTGGTCAGACTAATTTAGCGGTCTGTAGTAATCACTTTTTGCTCTGGGAACTTGTGAAGAACATTTATCCAGCATTTTTGACGTTTCATATAAAATGATTAATTTTTAAACTGACTAAATAACTGATGGGTTTTCTGTAATGAAAAGAATCAGCAGCTACGGTCCGAGACACACATCATGGCACCAGGAGGGGTTCTTTCAGTTTTGTGTGACTCATTTTCTGTGTCACATCTGTCTATGCAGCCTGTTTTTCAATACATGTTTTGAGCTTCTTTTCCCCCCTCTCTCCTGGAGCTCTTTCTCTGGCTCTCCCATTTGCTTATTCTCAATCTTTCATTCTCCTTTTTCCACCTGTCTCTTTCTGCTTCCTTGTAACGGTTACCTTTCCTCTTCCTTCGCCTCTGTCTTCCTCATTGATTCAGTCCCATCATTCTCACCGCTCTTCTCTCACACTAATCCGCAGGAGAAGGTACAGGTCTGCTCTCTGGGATTGAAGGAAAAAGGGTTTAATACCTACCTGTGTGTGTGTGTGTGTGTGTGTGTGTGTGTGTGTGTGTGTGTGTGTGTGTGTGTGTGGGTTGCTGAATGCATGCTTGCGTGCACACCCCTCTTGCTTGTGTGAAATTGGGAGATATTGGTCTGAATATATAAGAGGATTCAATGGCGCTGTGTTGAATTTTCATTTCTCTCTCTGCAGAAAAAGGAGTCGGCGCCGAGACTAAGACAGGGAGAGTTTGTCTTTTTGTTCAGAGTTGTACATCCCCTCTGTACCAAACACACACTCACAAACATACAGCCTGTTGGAGGAGGGCTGTGAATGATGTATGGAGCTCTCCTCTAGGATGAGTCTCATACACCACCCTTTCCCGTTGCTTGTCTTTACTGCCATTCATTGTTCTGCGTTCTTGTTAGCGGGTCGATGAGGGCGCGACTGGAGGCAGCAAAAAATAAATAAATAAATAAAAGGCACACTCCAGGCCCATTCTCTTAACTCTCCTCTTCCTCTTTTTTATCTTTCCCTCACTCCCTTACATCCATTCCTTCCTCCCTTCATCTTCCGGCCAGTAGAAATTACTTGTCCCCTTGCAAGGGCGCATCATCAATCCCATGATTCACTGCGTGTTGCCAGCGTAATGGCAGCTGCTTTGATTGAATCGAGGGGGCGCGTGCGTTTGTGTCTCTGCTTGGACACAGTTGTGTGTGCGTGAGAGATGACTTCAGAATGAAAGGTTTATTTTTTTTTAACCTTTTAAAAGCGCCCTGTTTGTCTGGCCTCCACCTCTGCCTTTTGCTCCCTCTCTCCCCCCCTGCCTCTCTCTGTCTCCCTGCGTCTCTCTGGTCACAGCGCCCACGCTCTTCGAGGATGGAGTAGTGTTTGCTTGGCCGTCCCTTCGCTTTTCTCTTCCTTCTTTTGTGCAGTTTATCAGTCCATTTAGCACTAAATGCTAATGCTGTAATAAATTGTGTGTTTTTGTGTTAGGGGAATGCTCATAATGGGTACTACAATCAGAGAAATGGAAGAGCTTTTGCTCCCTGTTAATTCACTGTTTGCTAATGCACATCTTTCTCCCTATTCAAATCTGCCCCCTTGTTTGTTTCTGCCTGTCTCTTTTTTTTGGTTGTATTCATTTCCTTAAATATTTTTTTCATTCATCCAATTTCAGTAATGTTTTTGAATCGACTGCTTGTTTTTTTCTCCTTTTCTGCCATTATTATTCTTCTTCTTAATATTTTTGTCTTTGACAGTCTCAAACCTGCCCAGACATGAAGCGTCGAGTGGGGTTAAGGCGTCAAATTGATGTCAGTGGCTTCAGTGTAAACTGAGTGAAGCCGGACTCGAAGACTTGACTTGTCTTGTTACGTCTTTAACCGTTATTCCCAGCTTTTCGTGCCGTGTCATATGGCGTCAATTACTATGCATGTAGTGTTATTTCCTGGAAGCGAGGCTGGAAGGAAAGTGGTGCTCTTTCTTCACTTTGTTACTCTTGTCTTCATACCCTGTAATTTTGACTGTACACTCATCAGAACGTGAAAGTTTAAGTACTTTATTGTTTTTGGTAGTTGTTGTTTACTGTGCTGGCAGCCAATTCTCACTACATTACAAGCATTTTTATGCATTTTTGCAGTGAAAAGCTCATATTTCCAGGAAAGGTGGTATGTTTCCAGTGTTAGAGCATTCCCCTTTTCCTGTTTACAAGGAAGAAATTAGCAACTGAGTTCCCTCTCCACACTAACATTTACATTTACAGATCTGCAAGAAAGATTTTAAAGTCGTAGCTTCATATAAAAATTTGCTGTTCCACATCAAAATGTACTTTTCACCACAGCCAAAAGAAGGCTGTCTCCATCTGCAAGAATTTATTGCAGATAGATATATTTGGCAGCACGGTGTTGTTGTGTGACCTCACCGCCCTTCCATGCACATATGTAGTCTGCATTGACATCATGTGGCTGCCAACTTTCCTTTTCCTTGTGGATTTTAAGACAAGCGTAGCATGGAATCAAAAGGTCTTTCTCCTGGGAGATGGGTTTTTGTGTAGTCGTGTGGCTATATTGTCATTTTATTTTTACACTTACTTTTCTTTTAACTCTCTCTTTGGTTAGGTTCATACACCAGAGCTACTTTTTTAGGTTTAACACTCTAAAGTTTAACGTAACCCAACCATATCTCCAAACCCTAACCTCTATGTTTTGGAAAAAAGCACAACACGCTTTTTTTGGTGGACTAAATTAGACTGATTCCGTTCTCTTTCCCCTGACAGCTAAGACTTTGTAGAACAATTATTAATAATCAAATGAAAAACATATCCTGAATGTGTGTGGTTGGTTTTGTATCTATCACTGAGGATAGTAAACACATGTTCAAACGCTGTATTCTCCATTATGCTAGATTACCAGTGTGGCAGGTTTGCTTCAAGATTAAGCCCTAAAAAATACATTCCTCAATTTTACAACCTTTATTGCAAAAGAATAATATAGTTTCCACTGCAGACCAACTTTTATATCATAAATTATTACGCCCATTTCCAGTTTCTTCTGCTCTGTAATAGTTTTATAAGAGCATAGCACTGAAAGTTTTGTTATAGTGTGACTGTGTCACTGGAACAATTACTCTGTAAAGTCGCCCTTCACAGCATGAAGCCGATACATTTCATTTTAGAGCAGGCTGAAAAATGAACCTTTTTTAAGTGAACACTATGGCTGTTGAACACATCATGTGCATGTTTAATTTGGAATCACAGCACAGAAAGAAATCTTAAAGGAGAGACGATCACAGCATTTTTCTACAACACAGCCAATGGTGGATTCATGGATTCATGGTACTGTATTTGTGTCTGTTTGCGTAGGTATCTTGGCTGTATAGAGTGGAGAACCACACACAGGCTTCTTGGAGGACTGCTTGTGTGCAGTAGTCTTCCAAAATAGAAAAAAGGAAACTGGGCCTATATGGGAACGGGAGCAATAGTGGAGTTCACCATGTAGGAAGGGAAGTGCAAAAAAAAAAAAAATCATCAAATGTCAGCATGAGAAGCACAAAAGTGGACTCTTGTCATTGTTTTTAACACTTGCATTCATTCAGCTCTTTGTTATAACTTTGGCTTTCTCTGTGACTGGCTGAAGGAGTGAGAGTAAAAGTAGCTGACAGACTGGTTGTTTGCGACACCTCCCTCCAGTCACATCTACAATATGTAGATAACAGTCTGCAAAGCTGTGCATAAGCTCTGTGTAGGACCAATGCACAGGCATGCTGGTCCCTACATTCATTACTACCTATACAGTTGTACTCATGAGATCCCCCCCATACTGAACAGCAGATTTTAAGCACTAATAAATAACCATTATATTGTGACATTTTGTCTAATTCTGTCCCCTAGTGTTATATTCCACATTAGGTTTCTGTAGTGAGGTTGTGAAAAGAAAGTTGTGCACATTCCCAAAGTTTGCCACTGACATTTCTGAGCGAATTACACCCACACACGGATGAAATATTGTAAGGTAGATAAAGTGCACAACATAGTAAAGAGGGAGTAATTTTGCACAAGGCCAGTCAGTCTGTCCTGGTCAGCCAAGAGCAACCAAGAGCAAAGTAAATATCATGTTGGAAAAGAGATGGAGTCGTGAGACGTGAAGGATTCACGGGCACGATATATACGCACCTCTGCCACAAGCGCGCATTTGTCGTTGTTACTAACCTCCTTGCAGTCCCACAGGTCAGATTCAATATAAAATCAATTTCTTCTTCTCGTAAAAGCTATTATCCCTTTTGTGCCTGTAGTGTACCATTGGCGTATTTAAATTTTAAGAGGCAGTCTTATATTCATGCAGAAGTTGAAACTGTTTCGGGTTATTATCTTTTGAGGTAAAATGACTTTTTAATAAACGTGCCATTATTTGCTTCCACAAAGGAAGATGTTTGTGCTTGCTGCAGACTACTAGTTTCTCTCTTTGGGGTCTAGCACCAACGCCGCCTTGGCTATTAGTCAAAAGGTCACCGGTGTCAGGTGGGCAGCTGATTGGACCGATAAGTGTTTAACCTGGAATCATCACCCTCTGTGATGTCATCCCCTTTTCATTGTATTGATTGCTGTGGCGCTAGCGCTGGCGGGCCAATCACTTCCAATAAAACCACATCACTAAATGTCTGGGTCTGATTGCGTTTTAGTGTTTGTGTGTGTTTGTTTATGTCTAAAAGAAACAGAGATAAGGATTGTAGGACAGGAAGAATTAGATTGTCACAGATAACTCTGTCTCATGCAGCCCTGTTCATATACACACACACATACACATGCAGGAATAGTGAGGCTTTGCCAGACTGTTTAGACCAGTCGATAGGTAATCAGTTGGCGGGTATGTAACAGTAGTAATTCCCTCCTACCCACTACTCGGCCTTCTGTGGGAATTAGAGAGGTGCTGTCAGATATCACAGCAAATTGGAATCTTAACACACACACACATACACACACGAGCTGGCAGAGGAAATTCATTGGTGCAGGGTTGAATGAGTCACATAGGACTTGCTGGAAATTAAATTTTTCTCCAATGAGAGTATGCATGGCATGCAGCAGACACAAACAAACACATAAAAAGCAGTTTGAGATTTCACACATTTGGTTGCACAGAGTAAGAATTTGCTGTTTTTTTTCTGGGATTTATTTCACCAGCGCGGAGCTGCCACCATATTTTGGACTTTTCAGAATAATAGAATAAAAAAAGCCAACACAAACATCCTCCAGTTTCATATAAAATAAATTAAGGTAGCCTTTAAATTAATGAAGAAGGCAGCTGCACTGAGCTAACACAAGACAAGCCAAAGGATAACAAAGGAGGACGCGCAAGCTGTCGTTTAAGGTCTCACGTATTCAGCACATGTTTGTCTGTGTTATCTGACTGCTCGTGCCATCCGTCTGCCTCGACACTCTTGTTTTGGTTTTTCACCTTTCTTTATCTGCCTCCTCTTCCACTCAGATAGGCTGCTCCAGTGACACTGAGCATGAGTCAAAAACCACAGCATGTCTGCGTGATGAATGGATCAGAGGAGGAGAGAAAGGAGGAAGGAGTGGAGAGGTAGAGGAGGAAAAGGTCACAGTGTTTCCTGAATCAAAACGTTCGGCATTTGACCACTGAGAGCGCTGGTGTTGATCTTTTAAGGGGTGTCTGGTCACTGACCTCAGATGGTTGGCTGGCTGGAGGAACCTGGCGAAGATGTGGC
This sequence comes from Rhamphochromis sp. 'chilingali', assembly GCF_963969265.1. Lineage (NCBI taxonomy): Eukaryota > Metazoa > Chordata > Actinopteri > Cichliformes > Cichlidae > Rhamphochromis > Rhamphochromis sp. 'chilingali'. Next base: position 30,322,852 of record NC_137948.1, read on the forward strand.
GTTCGTGTGTCTGGAGGAAGTCGCACCAGGTGTTACTTGAGCTAAAACAGTTACAGACACCTAATTTCCTGCTTCCTGCATTTAAAAGGTGGAGGAACCAAAAGTAGAAATCCAGGGAAATCTTGACATCCTGACTTATTCATTCATTGGTGATTAAACTGCCAGTTATTTCAATTAAGTGACATCTTTACTTTGTGCTTTGTTGTTTCTAACACATCTGATGTTTATGGATATCAGTCCAAAACCTCAAAGACAACAAATATGCTGTAATGTAAATATAATCCATTATTTTTAATAAGTGCTCGTCCAACTTAAACGTATCCCAGCTATCCTTGCATGTAACCTCTGACAGGTTACCTGTCTATCTCAGGGCTTTATATTTACTATATAATGTATTACTGTAAGAAAACACAGAAATTTCCTCTCTTGGCAAAGGTAAGAATGCTTGTTGTTGGTGTTTTTATTAAGGTCATGAACAATGGGAGATCTTTGTGTTTATGAGCTTTGTCTGCATCTTGTGAGATTGTTTGTTTTGTTCACCTAGCAGTGCAAAATGTCCCCACATTTCTTTTATAATGACATTAAATTTTAAAATCTCACAATCTAAACCAGCAAATTCTTTGTATTTTTCTTAATACGCATTTTCAATTATTTATCCTGGATTGATAATTATTAGTAATTCATACTTACATTTAGCAATATCAGAGAGGTGATGCACTGACATCAGAGACCTAAAGCTGATCTCTATGAAGCAGACACATCAGTTTCTGTTGATAAAGATACAAAAATCACTTGCACATAATCAAACACACAACTGGTGAATGCAAAGGTAGACACACACAGTCATGCATTCAGACTTAACTGCCCTCTAATTAAAAGTTTATTCCTGTTGGCTCGACTTTTTTATTTAGTGGATGTGGCTGCGTTACTGTGGAAACCTGCTGAGTGGCTGTCCAATTGTGGTCAAGTCTCCTTATTCTACCTGCTCTCAAATTTTCACACTCTCTCTGCTCCTAACCATGCACTTTTTTTCTCTTCTAACTTTTTCCCTGAGAAGTTCTTCATTATTGTGTGTTTTATATTTATACTCTCCCTGCAGGTTTTGCCTTAATTGCTTCTCACCGCCCCACTCTTCTACTTCTGCTGCTTGTTCTTCATCATGCTTGTTTGCCGTTTGCTGCTCTTTTTAAATTCCAGGCTTGAATTCCACATTCCCATCTATCCGCTTGTTAAGCGAGAACGTATCATTCCTGATTCTGGATCCAAGGCTCTACGCTCCACAACTTTTTAATGTGCTAAAGTCTGTCCTTGTGTTGTGTTTGTTGTCGTTTGAGACACTTGCTGCAGTTTTGTCCGTTTTCACTGTTTTCTTTATGCAGCGTGATGGCACTTCTTCACGGCTTCCAATCAGGCTCCCACAGGTTTTGTACCTCATTGACTGACACTCAGTGTGCACTTTATTTGAAACCACTTTAATATTCATTCAATATTTTAGAAGAGATTACTTAAAGCTTCTTTAATTGAGGTTAACCTCTAAGCTAGCCACAGAGTGGCAGATCACCATGTCAGCCAGCCTAACTTCACCAACACTGGTGATGTTTAAAAATATATTGATCTAATAAACAAAATAGACTATAGTTAGAAATTGCATGATGTACAGCGCTTGTCGCTCTTCTCTCACTTTATTCTCCTGCAGCATAGAATGGGAAACAGCACCTGTCCAACAATTAATAACAAATAGAAATGCACCAAATCATCTTTTTCAAATTCTGATGTCATAGCAGTATTTTTGTATCTGTGTCTGCTGATACAGAGTACCAGAAAATTTTTTCTTTTCTTTTATATTGATCACTAACATATCAGCTTATAAGCTAGTATGGTCCCAGTGCAGATCACAAGCACTGATAAATGAGAGGAGCACAGCAGGAAAATCAAATATGCAGATCCATCTGCACTGGCCACTGCTTGGGGAATAAGGGAACAGCCTAAAGAATCTCAGTCTGGTAATAAAAGTGCTTCTAACATCTTATCTGTTGCTTTTATGTAAAAGGTTTTATATAAAAGCAACAAGTAAGATGCAATTTTAAAAACAAAATGCGTGTGTGTGTGTAGCATATTGTTGTCAAATGTTAACCTAGCCTAGTGCAAACTCTTTTTATTAGGGTGGCACTGTTTACTTTATTGGAGTTAAATGAATTTGTAGTAACTTTTAGCAGTGTGTCAGTGTGGTTTAGTTTTTGTTGTTGTTGTTCTTTTGCTTATGGGAACGGAAAGAGCGGGTGGACCTGGAAATGAATCACTATGTCAGACCTAACAAGCTGATAGTAAAAGAAAAGACACATGATGGACAGGAGGAAGACGGTGGGGGAATGAAACAGATGATGCTGAGTAATGATGGAGATAAATACAAAAGAAGAAAACCCTCTGAAGACAGAGAATGTTAGATGCAAGAGTGACTAAGAAAGCCAAGGTAAAAGGCAGGAGAATTGGGCATTGTGGAAGGGTATATGTTAGCTGGAATTAGATAAACTCTTCTTCATAGTTCCTGGGGGGTGGATAAAGGCAACACATGCTGAGACGGATAAAAAAGGGCAAGTGTGTAAATGAGAGCAGTTCTTCATGAAAGTGTGGATGGCATGAATTTGCACATATAAACTGGTTTTGCAGCTGTAGTGAACTGATTTGAAGCAGTCACAGTCCAGGGTATACTAGACCTCTTTAACTAAAACTGGCAGTGGGTCGAATGAAGGTCTCTTCACTCAATCCAAATTGTGTGTAAAACAAGAAAACGAAATCAGAATTTCTTTAACTTTAATATAAAATGTGATCATTATGTTAGGCCTTTATTTATCTTAGCTTTAGAGAGAGGCTATCATTTAAAACCAGCTGGTGTTAGGACAGAAACATTTTCCCTGTTATTTAGATTTTAGTAAGGCTGCTTTGCATTGCTTTCGCTGCCTGTACTTGTTCTCCTAATAAGCTGAGGATATTGGAGTGCATAGCACTCATTTTATTAGCACAGCCATGTATTCATTTTTTCATTCAGTTTTAAAGCTATTATCATGGAGGCACAGCACTACCTGCACCGATGTTTTACATTCCACTGACTCATGCAGTAATTTTTCATTAATTTGGATGGGCACAGCAAACCTGCAGAGGTAGTCGTGACAGCCCAGAGAGGTGGTTTGACTCTGCCTCTGACTACCTCTCAAGTCAGTCTGACTTAGCATTCCCAAACTGTTCAGGAGCAGCCGTCACAAAGCCTACAGTGGGAGACAGCTTTTACTCAGTAGACTAGCAAGCTGGTAAGGAAGTACACAGCCATATTATAAATAACCTACTCAAGAGAATAGTCCCTGCTAAACTTGACACGACAGATAAATGGCAAGAGAGCAGTGCATGTGCGTGTGTGGGTCTGTATTTGTGTGTGTGACAGTTTCTGGAGGTTAATATACGCCTGGTGTAACGAGAGGGAAATTGCTTTATGCCGCTAAGCCCTCGGGCTAGAACATCACAGTTATGATGAACAAGAGTTTTACAAAGCCTTCAGTTAAGAGGCTGCCACACACACACACACACACACACACACACACACACACACACACACACACACACACACACAAGTTGAGGCATGTTTTCCTGTGATATGCACACACACATGCACACGACGCAGGCATACATTAACTGGAGCCTTATCATTTGTGTTCAATTGCTGTGTGTGTACGTATGTCACTGCATGAGTGGAACTGTCACAGAGCAGACTGTCCCATCCCTCATCATGGCATGGTCGTAGGGTCAGGCGGGAGGGATGCTGGGTGTGGGTGGTTTGATGTCCCTGCTGATATAAAACCCTGTCAGCTGGAGACAGGGCCTGTCACTAAGCATGTGTGTGTTTATATATGTATAAGGGGGTGTGTGAGAGAGAGACTCCGATCAGTGGCTTTGTCTGTCAGCCAGTCAGAGGAGCTGATTGAAAGCAGTCTAAAAGGTCAAAGTCAAGAGTCAGATCAAAGGACTGAGAAGTATCTGTTTAGCGATTGCGATGTGGCCATAAAAACGTGCGTGGAATACACACACACACACACACGACCTGTGGGTGTGCACACAACCTCGAACACATTTCAAGGATCAATACAGTGGAATCAGGCACAATGCTGTAATTCAGTGTAACAGTAATGAATGTTCCAATTAGGCTGTACTCAGCAGTACATCCTCGCAGTACAGCTTTAACAAATTGTGCTTGTGTGCGCAGTCCACAAGGTGTCTTGGTGTGTTTGTGTGCGTGTGGGTTTGTGTTCGTGTGTGTGTTTTTCCAAGACATATTTCAACTGTACCATCTATCTCTGTCTTGCCCTGCACACCAGCATTCACGGTAAGATTGCAGCTTATTACCCGTCTTTGCCCGGCTGTCCCGAGGGGCGGCCAGGGGATATTGCTGCTCAGGGACCTGCTGAGCGTAGGTCACAGCACCGCTGGCCATCTTATCCTGTGGTGACCACAGGAGTGCTGCCTACGACTGCTCTAATCCTTATATTATTTCACTCTCTACAATGTTTTTTTTTTTTTACACTACAGCCAGCGTTCAAAAGAAATCTGTGAAATATATTTCAATATTCTTAGGTCTGATGTACAAGTTTATTCTCAAACATTTACAGATCAATAGAAGTATTCTGACAAATGTGTGGCAAAGCCTAGTAGCGAATTTAGGCAGTCAACGCGAGATATGCTGCATCATGTAATACATGTATTCTTCTCGCTCCTCACATAATATATCAAACACTCCCTCCAAGTCTAGTGGTCTATTTGATCCGGGGTGCTGGAGGGAACTTTACTTACAACTCCTTAATTCCTGTATGATGCCAAACTACGAGCTAAGCTACATTAAAGATGAATCCTTATAAACATGAATTATCTCACTTAACTTTTTATAATTATACTAACTGCTGCAATTCAAATAAACTGATTGCAGATCACCTGTTTGTTGCAGGGCTGACACAGAGAGACAGCCATTCACCCTCACATTCATGCCGACGCCCATTTAAAATCACCAGTTAACCACAGAGTGAGCATGCAAAACTCTACGCCGACAGGGCCCAGCTGGCTGGTGGATTTTCAATACAGGACCTTCCTGCCGTGAGGTGACAGGGCTATTCACTGCACCACTGTGCTGAAATAATCAATATTTGCTGCTGGTTTCTTAGCTGCCTCTCTTAGGCACTGGCAGACTCTTTAACAAACACGATGTGTCTCAGCTTAAAGGAAGTGATGCCACAGCAGAGTCATTCATGGGTCCTTTCCTGCAAAGTCACAACCAGAACCAAATACCTGTGATCTAAATCACATGCAGAGAGCTGAGCGCTTAATAAGTTTGACTGTTCAAGAACAACTTATTTAACATTATTTCACATAGTATAATTTACTATCCCATCTAAATGTACAAAGGTGTGACTCACCAAGCTCCACATTTTTCCTCATGTATTAACAATTAAGGGTGGGTTTTGATAATCGATTTATTGATTAAAATCGATTCTAGCTTGGATAACGTGATATCGATTCATTAAAATCCCGAATCGATTTTTTTAATATTAATTTATTTTGCCCGAAACGCCAGAATCTCTGGTGAAACCTCACAAAATTTCAAGAACCACCAACCAGCTAAAACAGTAAATGAGAGCAGGAACACGGATTCTGCACAAAGACGTAAACACAAAGCGCGGACCCGCGGATCAGAATCAGTGAGATGTCGCCTTTCTCACCCGACAGCACGGACACGGTCGGGGCTGAAAGCTGACAGCTCGCTGATTCTGATGTTTCGGTGGGTCCGCGCTTTGTGTTTAGGCCCTTTTTGCGCTGATTCCAAAGCTGTTAGTTTTATCTCTCTCCAAACAATATTGACCGAACCAGCAGCAAAAGGAGATCCAAACTACGCTTCACATAAACATCGTCATGGACTCCCTCTGACTTTTGCTGTTTTGCCTCCACCACGCTTCATAACAGCTCTCTCTCTCTTGCTCTCTCAGTGTACTTCAAGAACAGTTTCCAGTCTAAAAATCTGTTTTCTGCATTATTCGCTTGCTTGTTATGTACAAGTCTATCATTGTTTACAGCGCTGTCGGCCACTGTTTTTTTCCCTTTTACTTACTTCCGAAAAGAAAGCCTAATTTCTGCTGTTCAATAGGCTTCTGAATAAATTTAAACTTTTTAAAATTATGCAAAATGCAAAACGCTTAGCCGTGTCTCTAATAAAACCTCTGTAACTTCAGAGGTAATGTTCATATGTTGATTAATGGTTTTCTTTCGTTTTTGATCTACTGCAGAATATTTTTATAAAACCCCAGGCCAGGAAAATCACCTTCATGTTTTTCTGTGTTTTATCTTCAGCTACTTTGACACAACGGCCTCTGCTGTGATGCTCACACTTTTGATAAAGTCTGGAAAGTGTCAGCTTCCTTTTTATAGATACAAAAATATGTAAATGTACTGATCTGAATTATAATATTTCTGACTGTCTGAGGCAAAATTTCCCAGATTTAAATCCAATTGAATTGAATTGAATTAAATCGAATCGTGGATCGAATCAATTCAGGACCTTGTGAATCGGAATCGAATCGATTCTAGAAATCAGTGACCCAGCCCTATTAACAATGTAATCAAAGACAACTGATTTGTTGTAATCACAGGTCGCCATAAAGTGATGCCTCCTATTAATATCCATCAGCTGCAATATCAGGTCTTAATGATCACAGTTTGGTTGTATCATAGGCACTAACCAAAGAAAATGAATTATCGCAGCTCATTAGGGTTGATGCTTTTTCTGTGTGTGTGTCTGTGTGTGTGTGTGTGTTTTCTAAATTGATTTTTTTATTTTCCCTGCTTCCACATTTTCCTCCTTTTCACATATTTCCAATAACCAGTGAATTTATATAAATATAATTTTTAACCAAATACACACACCCTTTGTACCCACCCCAGCTCTGTGCTGTATAGGCTCTACTTATTTTGGTAGTATCTCCCTTTAGCATGCAGACTGCATTTAGACCAGCAGCTGCTCTGTTAGCACCTGATTGCAATGGATTGTAACATTACTTTCCTTTTTCCACTTATATATATATATATATATATATATATATATATATATATATATATATATATATATATATATATATATATATATATATACACCCACCCATATATATGGAGGTCTAAACATTATTTCAGAAAAGCCAGTCATATGCAGATAGCACCTAGCTAGTTATAGAGTTACACCCCTCTCACTCTCTGAAATATACCAACCTTTGTCTCTCTTTGACATACCGTCTTTCAGTAATCTGTACGTGACTGAATAGCAGGTTGAAATTGTGTAAATCTTGCTAAGGAAATTATTTGAGGAGCTGCTGAATTTGTCTGGTTCTTGCAGGATGGAAACATTGTCCCTGTCACCATAGTTATGCCTTTAGCACCCACACAGAGACTGATTGTGACATTCCTGTTGTATATGCCACCATCTGCTGAAAGGATCCCAGCAGACGTGAAGGTTTGCTAAAAGTTTTAGCAGTGCCGAGGTGGTGTGACTCGTCATCGAGTCTTTTTAAGAGAGAAAGTGCTGCTGCGTGGTGTGTTTTTCTTTTCCCCTCATCATTTTACACGTGTAACAGCGTAATCTTTTTTTAATGAAACATTTGGTCATGTTTGACCTCTGAGAAAAGGCTACAGCCATGTGCATTGCAACCATGTGTAGTGCTTTTAGCAGCATAATGTAGTTCATAGTCAGGGGTCGTATGAGGAGAGGTTCACTTTACTTCATATCAGAAATCTTCTGTTATTATTTGAACTGCTGCTTCACTTTCACGCCCTCCAGCTTACACATATTAAGCAGATCAAAGTGAAACTACCCTGTCCATCACTATTCCAAATTGCACTGCGGTATGTATACCACAGGGGACTGAAATGACAGTAATTATGCAGCTCTTTTTGTATCACTACATTTTACAGTCATGGACTAAGTGATGTGATTATGTGAATTTTCCGGATCCATTATTCAGCATTCAGGACTCGTAAAATAGTTATTTTAGATTATTTTGAAGGCATGACACACACAAAAAAGATTGACCATGATTACATAATGCTATAAAAGCCTTCCTTATTTACTTTGAAATAAAGCGGTATGCATTTGAAATAAATAAAGCGTCAGTTTTTTGTTCATTGTGCTGTCTTGCTTAAAAGTGGATGTAATATTACAATGTAATCCTTCAAGGCAGGCTCTAAAAATAAGTAACTATACAGAAGATTTTTATCACTAAAAATCTGTAGTGAAAAGTATTAAAAGTGCCAGTAAAGTCTTTGCGACACGTGATTTATTTCACATAAATATTTTAAAAAAGACGAGACAAGTAGTACAATAGTATATTTTCATGGCTTTGTGCGTTTGCTCAAGTGCCAAAGTTTTGCACAAGGCCTGATCCTGCATTATTTTTGTGAAGTGGATTTTTGAACTTGAGCAGCCTTTTCTTATAGAAACTAATTGAAAGGCTAAAAGAAATCTGAGCCATGTTCAGTCATTCTTCTGCAGTGCCATCTACAACATCTACATAATGCATAAAGTAAAAATTAAAAGTATTTTTCTACAATGTTCTCAGTTTCGCTTCACTTGTAGTAGAGAAGTTTTTAATATGCAAGAAAACATCCAGAGCCTTTAGTCTCTCTCTCTCTCTACAGTGAGTAGATTGCTGCAGAGCCCCAGCCTGGGAGAGAGACTGCAGAGAAGGGAGGACTAGCTGCCAGCTCCCCTGCTGATTAGCTTGATTAATTAGACCCAGACTTTATCAAAGTGATATTTGGAGTTTGTATGCAAAGAGGCCCCAGTAATGGTACCAGTTGTAGCACTGCTTGTGCTGTCATTGTGTATGTTTGCCGTCTCCCTTGAATAAGCATCTACCCTTTATTACCGTCTCACTCACACAACCCTCAGATGCTGATTTACTTAAAATACCTCATCACTTAAAAAAGAAAAATCACCTCCTTGTGCGTGTTGATGTGTCACTGTCACTGTTTAACAAAACGAGTGTCACTCTGTTGCACAGCTGGCAATTTGTTATTGTTTGTCTTTATAAATCCAAGTTCCTGCTAGTTATAACTACCTCTTGGAAGACTCTTTCATAAACACGCATTGACTTCTCTTGTCAAATTGCCTTGTTTTTATTTAGTCAATGAGGCCTGTTAAATCTGTGCCCGAGCTGACGTCTCGACCAACGAATGGAAAATTCTGGACTGCTGGATGGATATGCTCTTATCTGACTCACATGTCATTGGCTGGAGAGTCGCTGGCACTACATTCATAAGGAGAAAAGTGCCACATAAATAGCCTTCCACGAATAAGCCATTTATGCTTTGTTGTCAGAGGAACAGACTACCTGTGGAAAAACATGTTGTTTTGAGCACCGACCATGACGTAGTCCCTAAAAATGGCTAGCTTGCTCATGTGTGTTAGGATTTTTCTAACTTTTTGTGTTCAGCTTGAGACTTTGTGATGTGCAAACTCTGATAATGATCGCACTAAATGCGTTTGATCTAATAATCATTTTGTAAAGGCGGGCTCACGCAGAGGCAACATCAATGGCTTCACTGAGCACCACTAGCAGCAGTTGCACCGGCACTGAGCTTCATGTGAAGTCTCGACTTTCATCAGAATGTAAAATTGTACGACCAAACGTGCGACAATGAGTGTGAACTGATGAATTGTCTGATTTATTTCTCCAGACATGAGTTCTTTAGCAATGTTCTTGAGTAGCTCTTGTGCTGGGATCACCAGTCAATATTGTTCTATTTCTGGAAACCATAAGAGTATGGGGAAGTGCAGGCTGGCTGGCTCTGAGTCTGTTATCTTTTCATTAGAAAATAATGATGCTAAAAAGATTTCATATGCTGCAAATAGAAGCTTTTATGGTTATCTATGATTTATTTAGGCTAATAAAGATAGCAGGTAGAGTGCACTCAGTGTACTGCGGTTGATTTAGTTAATCTAGAAATAATATGCAGATCTCCCTGTTCCATGATTCCAGTTGAGTTTTTTTGTCTACTAAAGCACTGCTGGACATGTTTTACTCCTGCCGTACGGGCTCCATGTAGGCTGCAGAAAAAGAGCTACAAAGAAGGTGTGATTAGCAAAAGGAGGCAAGTGATTATGACAGATGGCTTCAGGTGACACTGTTCTTAGGCCACACATTTCCCCTACAAGCTAAGAGATCATTGCTGGTCTTACACACAAACCACAGAGCACTTGTGGAGTACTTGTGTTTCTCTGAAAGTGAGTACTTTTTCATGTGTTTGGTTATCATATATGTTTATCATGAGTGCCAAAAAGGATTTGAGCCAGACTGGCAGATGTTCTGTGTTTGAAATGGCTTTTTCTTCTGCTTTCCAATAACTTCATATAATATCTTTCATTTCTCTTCTTCTCTTTCTCTTACACATTTGCAAATTGCTTCTCTTTCTCGCCCAAAAACACACACACACACAAGCACAGTCTCTCATTTAGGCTTTCTACCGAAGACGTATTGCATTCACTCTTTCACCCTTTTAGGTTTGATCAATCTCTCCCTCTTCTCTCCAAGACCTGTAGCCAGTAGTGAGGCTGATGGCGTACAGACCATTTTCTGAGAGTCGGAACGTTGTTGTGTCTTTTCCATTAGCTATTCATGAGCTCTCCTGGCTCAGGTCTGTGTACCTGGATTGGCGTGCTCAGGAGATGCAGTGGCTGACTGAATGTGGATTAACGAGAGTGTCACGTTTAATTCAGGCGTGTGCTGTCACCGCTACGGAGAGCGAGAGAGGGGGAGATGGAGAGAGAGAGAGGATGATTGTTTATCTCATCAGTAGAGTAAAGGAAAAGCAGGTCCTGACCTACGCCAATTTCTTCTCTGTACACGCTGATTGATCAGCTGTGTCTGTGGATGTTAAGCATTTGCTACCAAGGAACAGCAGCGCACTTGTTGATGCCTTTGCACCTGCGCTGCACATGTCGGCATATTTCTTTGCGCTCAACATTTGTCATCATATCCATAAAAGCAGATAGAGATAATAAAAGGAAAGAAATCAAGAGAGGTGGGAAGATTGAAATGAAGGAGTGAATGAATAAAAGTGCTGACTGCGTGGGGGCCGTGATGGGCCGCTCAATCATCGGCCGCAATGCTAAGTGACAGCATGGGAGCAAAAAGAATGAGACAGAGGGGAGGGAGAGGGTGAGATGGAGACGATGGGGCAGCGTGCTAGGGAGCAGAATCAAAGAGAAAAGGGAGGGTAGGGCTCGAAGAGGAGGAGGAGGAGAAATCAAAGAAATGCAAGAGGGCTTTAAATGGAGTGAGAGGGAAAGAGAGCGAGTAAGGTGAGCAGCGGTGTATGTACTCACCTGAAATCACTTGTCCTTTTTATCTGGAGCTCAGCTGAGCTGGAAGAGTGCCAATATGAATGACTGCTTGTCATGTCTCTATATTTCTATTTTCTGTAACAACTTTTAACATTCGTAAGCTCGTAGATGAAGTGCAAGCTACCTGCACAATCTTTGCTCTTTCTGCAAACACTCACACGCTTATGACTGGGTGCACACAGTCTCACACACATACACACGCACTGCATTGACTTACAAATTGCAAGAGGACTCAGGGAGATGAAACTCTGAACTTTGAATCCCTGACTAGCTTTGAAGTTTTCAAACATCTCTCTCTTTCACTGTCTCGTCCCTCGGCCGTAACGCGAGTATTTGAAAAAGGAGGTGGTGTATCTGTCGTAATCCACAGGGGGAAGCTTTAATAATTGGGCTTTTTTTTTTTTTTAATCTCCTTCGTATGTTCTCGGCTCCTAGCTACAGCTCTTTTCTGCATGGGGAACCTGTTCTCTGTAGTACTGGCAGGATTTGCCTAGATGGAATTTGGGTGATGGGCAAGATCAAGCCGGAGAAGTATCTAATACACTGTGTGAATTTGATAAAACATATCTGATGTGTACACTCACAAAACAGTGAGTTAAGTCGGCCTTGCTGTATTGCTCATAAGGTCCTGGTCAATTGGCCAGCCAACATTTAGAGCTTAAACACAAAGTAGTGCCGATGCTGGAGTATTTAGTAATAACTAAAAACATGTGTATAAATCATACAATGACTCCACACGCCATGCATGAGACCATTTGTCCTAATGTAAATATTTCTTTTTCATTTTACACTTTTTTCTTTTGTCTTTTTTATTGACTGTCAATATTTGAGGTTTTTTTAGCTATTGCTGTAAGAATAAGCCAATAAGACTCCATATTGATGGTAAAATCTAATGTTATGCATTTCTTAAACAAGATACATAACCAACTATGATTTCTATATACTTTAATTAAACTACAACTTTGGCCTAAGTACAAATTACATTTCTAATAGTGTTAAAAACTGATGTGCACCAACTGAGCACCTCCCCTGCTCATTCTGTAATCAGTCTTAATTTAATCCAGTGATTCACTAAGTCATACACTGACAGACGCACAAATAACAACACAGTGTGCATCCACCCATACATGAAGTCAGGTTATGCAGAGTTTGAATGAGCTGGCTTGTCTCTTTCCATTATGTGTCAAAGACTGCTGTCCTGTCCTTCACAATGAGGATGTACATATTATTTTTGTTTTTCTTTCGAGTCCAGTACCGAAAGATCCACAATCTCCGGTGGAAACTTGTGAAATGTCAATGTACTGTAATGGAATATGTTATCAATACACTGGCACCTAATATCAGTACTAGTTTTACTTAAGACCTGAATCACAAGGACCTAGAGACGAGTTAAACACCCTGGGACCATCTGATGAGGAGAAAATATGGGAACAATGTGTATTCCCCAGTCAGTTAGCAAATGGTTGCTGTCTAAGTGCAACACCTCCAGCCACCACGTTTCAGAGTCACTGGCTCATGACTTCTTGACTATATTTTAGAGATTTTCTTCATCTTAAGGTGAAAAAAAATCAAACTGTTCATGATTGTCTTTTACTGTTGAGTATCTCACAATCCCTTTGCTACAGTATCATTGTTGTCTTGGGCAGCATATTGTAAATTTCTTAGTGATTCCCCAAACTAACACTGTGGCTAACATACTTCAGCCATCCATAACTTTTATTTGTTTCAAACTAGGAGTGAGCAGTGACTGACTCGCTCACCACCCTGCTCGTTAAACTGGGATGGCGACTGCTGTTTAAGACTCTTTTGGTGAAAAATAAGTGTCTCTGCAAACAAGAGCAACTCAAGTTCGTCTCAAAGAGAGTTTGAGACAGCAAAATGATTAAAGTTATTTTGAACAACCATCTCCTAAGACTATGCTCACGAGCATCTCTTAAATTTCTACCCAGAAGACATCTAAAAATACCCCACTCCACTCGCTAAACACTGAATTATCCGGCAAACAATGAGCACATATGCCTCAAACCTCTCCGTCTGCGCTTTCTTAGTCATTATCAGTGCATTTGTTTGCTATTACTGGAAACATCTGTGCTCAGATAGGTTTGTGTCTGACCTTTTGTGTCCAACTGTGGTTATGTTTAAGCTCTCGCATATGTGTAAGAATGTAGAAGTAAGTAAACACTCAGAACAGAAAGTCATATCGTATCTTGGCAAGGACATTTGCCAGTGTTATTGAATTAATTTGAGTCTGTAAGAATGTAAGAAGAGTGTTTACCTAGACGCAGTCTGCCCTTCAAATGGCGTGTCACTAAGCTGCCCTTGTCTGGGGAGGAAGAGGGAGGGAAGGAGGGAAGAAAGCTGGGAGAACGAGGGAGACGAGGAAGACATGGTGTGTGTTGCAGTTGGTGGCAGATGTTGTCGCTGTGGAAAGGAGGAAGTAAACATCACTTTCACACACATTCTTGAATTTGCAGAGCGTATGGAGTCACACAGACATAAACGCAGAAAGCGGGCACACACACATCACGAAACACCTCCCACGTACCTAACAACAACGAATTAGCTAAAATGTGTGAGAAACAGGGCAGCGGGTCAAAGACAGTGAATGAGTTTGTCAGAAAAGCAGGTTGGAAAAGTGAAACTCGAAGATCTTTTTTCTTTCCTTTCATTTTCTTTTCTTTTTTTTCCCCAACGCCCACTCAGGTGACGTTTAAATGGCATTGCCAGAGGACATAACATGTAGTCCTTTAGAATAGAGAGCTATGCTTCAGTCCAGCTCAAAATCGATGCTGCTGGGTAGAGATGAAAAGAGGCTAGAGGTGGAGACCGATGAAGGCAGATTTGATAGAAGGTCTGGAAAGTGAGATGAAGCAGTGTTGACTGTGGCGCAAAGTTCAGTGCGGGTGTTGAGGATGGACGCTGGAGACCCGCTGCCGGTCATGCCTAAATTTCTTTTTTGGCACAAGAGTAAAATACTCATCTCTGGCTCTGAGGCTGGCGGTTTCCAGAAGGAATTAGTTTGCAACCTTTCGGGTTGACGTCAGACGCGCTTTTGACTTTTCAGGTGTGAGGGCACGCTTTGTTATTTCACTTTCGGTGTTGGAAAATATTACACAGTTACAAATTAGTCACGCCTGCACAGAGTCATCTGGCAGCCTATTTTAAACTCACCTACTCCCTGGATTTCTTTCACGTCTCTGCACGTCATTTACACCATGATGTCTCGTTAGCGTGGTTAGGGTCATCGATAATTCTTAGAGGTCATAAAGCAGTAATGAAGAATGGTTAAAATCATATATTAAATCTGGAATAGGTGTTAAACTGCCAGGTTTTTAGGATGGCATTTCAAAGTAGCCATTATCCTAAAATATTTAGATGATCAGCTCAGAATTCAAAGATAAGACACTTTCTGAATATGATCTTTTTTCCTCTAGTGACCTTTCACTTGAAAGAAAGATGAATGGTTTGCAGAGTTTTACATAAGTTAGATCTTAGTTACACAGGTGTAGAGACTGGTCTGCAGCTCCTGAGCAATCTCCAGTCACTAAGGGAAAAATGTGCATTCTGGTTGGTGAGTGTTTGCTGGCAGTCGCTGGGTGAAATCAGTCACAAACAGCGTGCTACACTAAAAACCTCCTTGGGATTGCTTTGGTCTCTAGCAGATTTCTACTGTCACTCATAGTTTGGCTGTAGCTCAGGTGGCAGAGCAGGTCAGCCACTAATCAGAAGGTCGGTGGTTCGATCCCAGGCTGCATCCTGGCTGCATGGCAAATATCCTTGGGCAAGATACTAACCCCGTGTTTGCCTACTGGTGGTGGTCAGAGGGCCCGGTGGCGCCAGTGTCCGGCAGCCTCGCCTCTGTCAGTGCGCCCCAGGGCAGCTGTGGCTACAATGTAGCTTGCCATCGCCAGTGTGTGAATGTGTGTGTGAATGGGTGAATGACTGAATGTAGTGTGAAGCGCTTTGGGGTCCTTACGGACTAGAAAAGCGCTATACAAATGCAGGCCATTTACCATTTACCATTTATAAACTGCAAGTGACTGCTGCTATCTGCTACTTACCAAAGCAACCTCACAAGGTTTTTGGTGCAGAAGTATGTACTTCGATGCAAACAATTCCTACCCAACAGCAGGCAACCGGTTAAGGAATTTCCCTAGCAACCAGTGGTTTCCAAAGAGTTGCCAAATGGTCTTTAGGCTTGCATGACTATAAAACAATTAAAAGGAAAAAAAGTGTTACACACTTTTGCACTTAATATTTTTCTTTAGTTGTTACATGTTTGGTGAGCAAGGGTCCACACACACACACACACACACACACACACACACACACACACACACACACACACACACACACACACACACACACACACACACACACACACACACACACACACAGGGACAAGATCTCTGCTGTAAAGGTTGAATCAAAGAAGAGGGTGCAGAGTGAAACAAAAATATTATGCTGCTGTTTAAGATGCCAGGCCTTTCTTCTGCCCAGCTCCTTGCAACTTTCGCCTCCCTCACCCCTTACTTCTCACCTGCACTTCTTTGCTTAGATGACCTTCTCCCTCTCTCTCGTCCTCCTCCTGCTCCCTCCCCTCTTTACCTCTGTCTGGTCTGCCGGGCTGTCACGGTGATATCCCAGGTGCTGTGGTTTTGATCTCCGCCTTCAATAATGAATGAAAGGATACAATTCGTCAATCACTTCAAAAACCATGTAGCCCACATTGCCCAAGGTCAGGACAGTGGCAGCTGTCAGACAGGATGATGGCTAGCATAGGCAGGTGAGCGGAGGATGTTTGGCCACATGCATCACACGTACACACCAAAGAGAACCAGAGGAACTAGAGGAGGAACAGATGAAAATGTATGAAAGAAGAGGGGCCTCCTCTGAAGACGGGAGAAAAGGATATTAAAACAGAACAATACGATCAGGAGAAGCAAGAATGGAAGAAGTTTCGCGTGATTTTCAGTGCTTTATTTTCTCTGAAGACCTCAATTTACCTTTTTTTAGGTTCTCTTTCCTATTCTGTGTGTGTGTGTGTGTGTGTGTGTGTGTGTGTGTGTGTGTGTGTGTGTGTGTGTGTGTGTGTGTGTGTGTGTGTGTGTGTGTTTGGAGGTGTGTGTGTGTGTGTATCAAAGTGTGATGTGTGGGGTGAGAGAGATGAAGCCTGGAGTCATGTTGTCAGACTATCACATGTCTGAATGCAGTCGCGTTTGTGAAAATCTCTCAATATCAATGTAGATTTGGGTCAAGTGTGTGCGTGAAGCCCGGTGGCGGTGATGGGAAGGTGATGCGGTGATCGTGTCGGACAGTTTCAGGAACAAACTGGTTTTACGTCCACTCGTGACTCCATTATATAGCACTTATACCATGGTGGTACAAGTGGTGCACACACCACTCCACGTCGTCTTCCTTTGGCAGTTGAGTCTGATTGATTGTTATTGTCTGTAAATAAGAGTTTGCTTTCCACCTGCAGAAAAACAAATGTTTTTAATGAGGGGGTGTAAAGTGCTGAGGAAACAGTAGGGGGAGAGTGAGGCCCGGGGATAAAAGAAAAATTGCAGAAACAAAGGAATAATTATCATCTGTGCTATTTTTTGTGTGATTCAAAAGGACTGAGGTGTTTTCACGGTTCCTTGTGTGCTCAACTTTCTTCAGAGAGAAAGAGGATGCTGTTGTCTCTGTGGGAGGTATTTATTTCACTCCCTCCCAACGCTCCCATTCACCTCCTTGCTCCTCCTGTCTGCCTGTCTGCTCATCAGAAAATAGGAGCTGACAGTTGTTTGTGTATGTGTGTGTTTTGGTGCGTGTGTGTCTTAGCAGATGTGCCCTGCAGCGTGGCCCACCTCTTAAATGTCACTGATCCTAGTCTCTTCCACCTGATTACCCTAACCCCTCCAACCCCACCCCTTTCCCCCAACACACCACCGCTCCACCTCCCACTTCTATGCTGCATCTTTTCTGCCCCATTTATTACCCCCCCAGCCGCCCCCACATGGATCTGCATGACCCCATGCATGCGAGGTTGAGAGTGCCTACATCCACTCGTACTTCCAGTGGCGTAAGGTGCCTTTTCTTCTGTACCAAAGTAGCTGTTTGCACAGAACAGTCTCTTTCAATTACAGTGCACTGTGTTCAGAGCTGACATTTCAGCTGGTTGTCCTATAGAGACATATGCATACAAATGCATGGGCATATACTCACATGCTTACGCTGACATTATTAAATGCCACAAAAAGCAATAAACTGACATTTTGTAATCGACTGCTCAGGCACAGTTTTGGTTAACACAACAGTCTTGATTATGAGAAACAGAGTTACACAATGGCCAATCACTAAATGGGCACAAATCAAACTGGCATATAACCAAAGCCGATGCAGTCTGCGCATTGCCTTCCCTTCACCAGCCACTGTACCAGCATCATTAGCGAAACCAGACAGAAAAATCTCAACTTTGAATCGTTCTCCTTGACATGCTTTTGTTGTAGAGGTTGTACCTCTCAGCACATCATGCTATTAGTGGCTTTGACACCGAGGAGCAAACACTCTCACAAGCAAAGTCAAGCGCGTCGACTTTGAACTCGAGACTCGACTGTTCCTCGACTCGTATGCCATTGCATGTGTATGTGTACGTGCACGTGTTGGCGTCTGCATCGTGCCTGCTGGTCTGACATCTGCCAATCAGCACATCAGGATCAGTCAGTCATCTGCCAGCTCTTCACAGACAGCTATCAGTCAAAGCTTGTAGAAAAACATGATTGGAGCAGGCAAGAAAGGGGCTTGGGGGAGGGAGTCGTGATTGGCTGTCTTTTGCAGAAAGAGAGGTTAGGGAGAATGTTATGTCTTCAGTGAGAGATGCTTTGTTCTTGTAGGCAGTTTGACATTCAGTAGTCAATTAAAGCGGCTGCCAACTTGAAAAGTCACGAGTTAAACTCCTGATCAAAGTTCCTCGCTCACATCCTGTATGCTCTGCTCCATCTTACAGCAGATGAAGCAGGGGAAACATTTTCCTCTCTTGTGCACGCTTCTCTGCTGTTTTATGTCCAGGAGTAGTACTTCTTGTCTGTGGTCGCTCAGCTCCCTGTGTACTCTCCATCTTATAGTTCAGCTAAAGCCTGCTGGGATCAGTGGGTGAGCTCCAGCCCCGTGGATTAGCGTCAGAGCCACTTTGATTTCATCATCATCAAAGACAGCAGGTGTTTTCTGCTTAACTGTCATCTTCTTTGGTCACTACATTCCCTCGGTTAGTTTTCTCTTAAGATTGTGTGAATATGTCTGTAGCTGTCTGGGGCCGTCATGATTCTGGGTGTGATTTGGGCCTCCAAACTGATGGGACCACAGCCGGCCGCTGTTGACATTTAGGAGATAAAATCCTACAGTGTGTGGCGTTTAATGAGTCTAATCGTTTGCCTTTTGATCCAGCTGCTGCTCGTCGTTCTCATTAAAATGATTTTAAACGTGTTGGATTTTTACATGTGGGATCAGTGCTGTCAACATCATTCACCAGGAGGAACGTGAAAATGATTTTAAAAAGTCCAGTAGGCCACGAGGGAGAATTATATTATAACCCAGTTCATCAGCTTTCGGGTCAGAGCCGCAGCTCACCTGATATTCACCTCACTCTTGTGAGGTTCACTCACCTCGAGCGCTCTGTAGAATTTACTGTTGGTTTTGCCTTATTCCACCATTTTAGCTCGTTCTCACATTGTCTGGATGTTTCAGTTTTGATGGACCATTTAAAAATCGGGGCTCCTATGGGAGTTTGCCTAATGATGTAACTCTAATCATACGCTGGCTGTTATCCAGTGTGTTGATCCCTGTTTTCGCTCATTAGCGCAATATGCGCTCCTCGCTGACTGTCAGTGAGAGGCTGTCTAGTCTTCCTGAGTTGCACTAATGCTAATGTCTTTAAGCTTTGTGAGGTACGGGCTCATCAGTGACAAACCTTAAGTTTTGTAGTTTCAAAATTCGGTTACACACGTGTGTTTTCACCCGAGTCGCTTGACGGGAGGGATCATATCTCATTTCTCAGCCCTTTCACGTTATGTTGTTCAATTAATTAGCCCCTTTTTTCGACCCTTTTCCGACTCGTAGCAACATGCCAAAAACTCAACTCATAATTCTTCCTCTCGCCTCACACACTGTCAGTCCAATTAAGTGCTTTTAAATGCCTGTTGAAACAAGCGCAGGCAGACTTATTAGATTAAAAAGGAATAGAACTCATTCGCACCCCGTAATCAAATAGACTGCTGTTGCCGTGAAGGGGAAAAAATGCTTAGCCATGCAGCTTGTACCTACATATGCATACAAAAATTACTCTTAAAAAAAGAGACTGATTTAGTTATTTCTTCCCCTCATGCGTCAAAAAGGCATGGCAAAGGGTGTGTGTGTGTGTGTGTGTGTGTGTGTGTGTGTGTGTGTGTGTGTGTGTGTGTGAGAGAGAGAGAGAGAGAGAGAGAGAGCAATATAGCCTACCAGTAAATCAGTATTCATAGACTATAGTCAGCTCTGCCGGCCCTGTCTCACAGTAGGGGTTCAGCTCTATGAAGATAAAGTGATTTTTCTGGAGTGAGCGAACCCTAATTCTGACCTGACACACTCACACACACATGCACACCAGCACTGTAAATGCACTCACACACTCATATGCAATAATTAAGCAGGCAGAAATGAAATCCTCAGCTTTGTTTCATCCAAGCGTTCTCATTTTCTCGTGCCGAGGCTGCGATGTACACTAGCGCCACAGGGTTTCTGTCACAACGGGACTGAACGGACTCACGCGCAGGCTCTAGGTCTTGAAAGCACAAGAGTCTTTATTATGATGCACCAGGTGATTATTTACAAAAGTGAGGGGAAAGCCGGGCTCCGGGGGTCCACACACGAACGGGAAAGACACGCACACTCTCCGTCCACTCCTCTTCACACTCGCACACTCTCCGTCCACTCCTCCTCACACTCCACTCACTCGGGTAACACAGGGGTAGGTCCAGGGAATGAGGGTCGGCAACGGTCCAGCGACGAGAAACACAGGGCTGCCGTCTTATAAAGGAGCTGGATCACTCGTGATGAGCCACAGGTGCGTGGGCCAAGGGCAGGAGCCCGCAGGTGAGCTCCGCCCAGGCAGAGGGAGGAGGGAAAGAGGGGAAAGGAGAGAGCAGGAAAAAAAAATTAAAAAAAGGAATACAAAACATATGTAGCCGTACTGAGCCGACCGGGTAGGCACAGGGACCCTGACAGTTTCCTTGCATCTGAATGCACAATGGCATCGTGAAGAGCTTTTCTGACCACCTGTCAAACTTTCCACACGAAGAAACCAACATTTTTAGCCGTTCTCTTACTGTTTTGCAGAATCTTGACCCCACGTAGAGAGGATTTCACATCTAACCACAGCTGTTGCAGTAAAATTCAGGGTTATTTAACACTGTGTAATAATAATCTTTTTTTTTTCTTGCCCGTTTCTAAAGGACAAGCCATTTAAGGGCTAATTTCCACCGCACATTTGCTCCGTGCTATAAAAATTCAGAGGTGAAGAGGAGAGTAGAGAGAGCAGGATCATGGTGGACCATCAGCCCCGAAGCCACAACCCTGGTCTTCTCCTCCTCCTGTCCTTTCATCCTCCTCTCCTCTCTCTCTTCTTTATCGCAGCGCTCATCTTCCCGGCAAATTGAATTCCTCCCTAGAATCTGCCTAAGCAGCTTCATAAGACCAGCCTGAGAGTGGATGTGTGCGCGGGATGCGTCAGGAAGAAAAAAAAAAAGTGTGCATGTGTGCTTCTTGGCTCTCCTGTCACATTTGAAGGCCAACCTCTCTGTTAGGCAACGATCCTCCTGAAGAGAAAGAAAGAGGAGACCTTGAGCTGCCGCACTCTTTGACAGAGATGGACCAGGGGGCAACAAGTGAAAGAGGGAGGAACAAAGGGAGGATGATAGGTGGCTGGATAGTGCAGCTTCTGAGAAAGACAGACAGGTCAGAAATGGGGAAGACTGCGGGGGGAGAGAGAGGCTGACATGTTGAGATTGAGTGACAGAGAGACAGACAGTGTGGGGGAGAGAGAGAGACAGACAACGCCAGTGATTGAAACATGCTGTTAGCTGACCTTGCTCATCTCAGAAGGGTGTTCGGAGTGTTCTCTACAGAGTGTTCTCTGTCTATCTGTAGTTTCTCATGGGCTGCCTTTAAAGGAAAAGAAAGGGCTTAAGGAGTGACAAGGAGGGGAGTGCCTCAGGCTGGGCTTTGGAGTGGACGCAACGCGTGATGTATGAACGAAGTGGTGGATGAGTGTAATGGTGCAAAACATCCACACTGGCATACGAAGCAGCCATTGTAGTTGAGGGTTGTGTCAAGCTTTTAAGGCTGCTCTCTCACTTAACACGAACACAGTTTTCATGGGGACATTAGTTGACATTATGCATTAGTTATGCCCCCTCCCTGACCTTACCTGGCACTATAGACTCTAGAAAGTGCATTAAACCCACCCTCTTTCTTTTGACAGCAAGGGGTGCCTCCTCTCTAAAAACAAGCTTGGTTGGAGTATATAGGAATACGGTGATCAACTCTCTTGATTTGACAGTTTTCTGATTAAATTTACACTGATCAGACATAAGATTCTGACCACCTGAATAATATCTTTTTGGTCCTCTTTTTACTGTAAAAACAGCCTTGACCCCTGAAGGTGTGCTGCGGTATCTGCAACAAGATGTTAGCAACAGATAGTTTGAGTCTTGTAAGATGTGATTTGGGTCCTCTATGGATTGGACTTCTTTGTACATCCCACAGATACTCGACTGGATTAAGATCTTAAGACCTCAGACTTGTTGTTGTGGTCCTCAAACCATTCCTGAACCTTTGTTTTTGTAGCAGGGCTCGGGCCACATCGATCAGGCAATAGTTTCCATGAAAATGTGTCCGTTGTCTGGAACAATGTTTAGTGTCAAAGTAGCATCCACATGTATAGCAGGACACAAGGTTTCCCAACAGAACATTGTCCAAAGCATCACACTGCCTCTGCTAGGGCTGCTCAATTAATCGAATTTTAATCACGATTACGATCTGGGCTTTAAACGATCATTAAAAATGACTGAGCCGATTATTAGACCCTCCCTCGTGCTTTACTCTCGCGCTGCTCCGTGTGGCAAATCGAGCGCACCTCTCTGCATTTCGAACACGCATCACAACAATTAAGAGGACCCAAGGGAAGCTCGGAAAGCTAAGCAGAAGTTATTTGGAGAGGAGAGTGACTGCCGCTGGTTGAAAAAACAGGTAAAAAAAACTTCAGTGGTGTGGAAACATTGTGGGTTCGCGGAGTCAGACGTGGCTCAAGTAGACATAGTGTGTAAACTTTGCTACAGTGTGGTAGCTGCACCACAGAGCAACACTGCAAAGTTCACTAAACATAGATGTTTACATTTTTCATTTATTTTTTATATTGCAAACATTTGCACTGTTATCAGTATTTGCACACTATTTTATATTATTTTTTAAAGTCATTATTCAATACATTGTTATTGTTAACCCTTTAAATCCCTGTAGAACCGGAACTGCGTAAGCTAGCGCAATAATTTGTTTTGCATATGAAACTGGAGGAGTTGTACTTACATCTTAGAAACTAGAAACTCGCTTTGCCGATCCGATCAGCTGTTCGTAACACTTCCCACATTGAAACAGACGTCAGCGGAACTATCGCATGTCCGCCATTTCCTGTCCGAAACCGGAAGTGACTTCATTTTTGCGGAAAATGTAGTTTTTTACTTGTAGGCCTTAAAAGCCTATACTGGTGTTTTTATAAGTCATGTTTGACTCTATACTTTTCTGAATAGTTGCTGGGATGCTTACAACTCGAATTGCACTGCTGGAAATAGTTTGTTTTGATGCACCTGCTGTTTTCTTTGCAAATTTGCATCATAGGATTGTTTTTTGTTTTTCCTGCAGTATATAAAAATTGCTGTATCTCCAAAATAAAACTATGAAGACACTCAAAATAAATTTCCTGTGGTGGGAAACTATTTTTTGTAACTTTTTTGTATTTAAAGTTTTGAGGGATAAGCCTCTTAAATTTCCCCAAGTAGAAATATATGTAAAAAAACCCAAAAACAATTTTCAATTTTTTTGTAGTTTATTGCACTTTTTTTGCAATTAATGTAATTACTATGGACTTAATGCATACATATTATTAAAATATGGGCTATAACAGTTGTATTGATGTATAGCAACTTGAAATGCTCCCAAAAATGGCACTACAGCATGTAAAAAAAATTATATAAGCTCTGGCGGACTTGGTTCTATGGTAGATCTTAAAGGGTTAAATAAATATCGTCAAATAATCGTGATCTCAATTTCAGTGAAAATAATCGTGATTATCATTTTTGCCATAATCGAGCAGCCCTAGCCTCTGCTACCTTGAATCCTTCCGATAGTGGATCCTGGTGCCATGTGTTCCTCAGGTGAGTAATGCACACGCCCCTTTTACATCTTTTATGTAATGTAAAAGGAAACATGATTCATTAGACCAGGCCACCTTTAAATTCTCTGTGGTCCAGTTCTGATCCTCATGTGCCCACTGTTGGTGCTTTTGACAGTGGACGTGGTCGCCTACCTGGTCAGCAGTTATGCAACAAACTCTGATGCACTTTTCAAGGACACTTATGACAAGGCTACTTGTCAACTGTCATACTCGCTCAAATTATCGTGATGGTAATTTGACAAATTATTGTCCCTCTCTAAACCAAAAAGACAGAGAAGGCATGGTCTGCTTTGACAAGTTACTGGCCAGTGTACATGCAGTGCCCCTCGAGTTCTCATTCATATTTACTCATCATGCGTGGTTCCATGAAGCAGAGGTTAATATCATGGTAGCTACACACATTTTTCATATATAGTACTGGACTATATATTCGAAACAGACTTTTTTGACGAGGGTTGAGTGTGTGTGTGTGTGTTTGTGTGTGTTTTTAGGTAACTATGCACAAAGCATGATTTGTCTGCCCTTGTTAATGCTGTATGTCTGTGTTCCCTTACTTAACAGAAGCTCTGTTCTGTTCGTTCTGTGCATGTGTTATCCAAAAATGTATATTATGATTGACAAATGAAACCCTCCTCTAACAAAAACCTGATATAATGATACAATTCAGGTGATTTTCCCTTGGAAGGAGGCCAAAGCCCAATTTTATTTATGTAGCATTTGTATCCGGGTAAAACAACGATGTCTATGTCTGCCTAAAGTAAATGACAACCACAACACTAAACATAGCTGGAACACTGTGTTTAAAATGTCAATAGAAACATTTTTAGGTTGTTGTTTTTTTTGTTCTTTTGTTTTTTTCAAACAGCCCTTTTAAAGGGATGTGAGGACTGGCCAAAATGTCCTCACCTTCCCAAAAAGTTCTCACTCCCAAGGTAGCAGTAGAAGCAAACTTGTATTCTTTCTCTGTCTTCCTCTCCCTCTCTGTCTCTCCCTCACTCTCTGAGGCATGCAGCTGTGAATTATAGTGCTGGTCAGCAGTATGACATTGGAGTCTGCATTGGCAGCCATCGTCTGTAGAAACAGAATATTCCAAATAAATCCTTATGCCCACATGCGCTCGCACTCTCTCTCTCTCTCTCACACACACACACACACACACACACACACACACACACACACACACACACACACACACACACACACACACACACACACACACACACACACACACACAGACTCCCATATAAATCTGTCCTAGCAGGAACACTTCCCTTTTGTGCACAGAGCAGGCAGCTATCAATCTAAAAGAGAGAGGGAGAGGGTGAAACAGTGGAAAGTGGAAGAGAAGAGGAGGGGGAAAAGTGGCCCTGAGACATCCAGAGGGAATAAGGGAGGAAATGCAGACAGTGGAGATGAAGTGAGAGGGGTGGAAGTGATACAGAACTGAGGAAGCTGAAACGACAGGGAGGACAGAAGATCTAGTGGACGGCAGGAGGGGAAAGGGGGAGCGTTAAGAGTTATGAACCTGTCCATATTTACTGTCGCTAGAAGATAGGCTTCCACTCAAACGGATGCGTGTGTATGCATGTGTGAATCTCCTGTTCAGTCCAAACCCAGATGCTAATTTTTGTTGAGTGGATCCAGGCCTCGGCACATGCAGTCCAGCAGCAAGTGGCTTTGGACAGCCTATTTAGCCTTGATGCCCCTATGCTGTGTGACAGTGAGCCAGGTCCTCACACCTGAGTAGAAAGTTAAAGAGTGGATGGCATTGCTTGGACAGCAGCTGAGCCATTCAGCAGCTGCACCTTGCAAGCCAGGCCAAGTGATTTCAACAGGCTTATCATAAGATTCAGCTTGGGCACTGTGAGTGTCTGTACAATGCGCTATTGTACAGTATCTGTGCTTGGAAACTTGGCTGTTCAGGAGCACAATACATGTGGTGAAAGGGAAAATGCTCTCTGTCAGGATGGAAAAAGCTAAATGTGGAGGTGAAGAACCCAGGATTACCATTACAGTGAAAGCATGTTTATACTGCAGGCATGCTCATTGGTCAAAAGACTCCTGACAGAATCAGACAAGCTTGAGGGAACAATTTAATCATCGCAACATCTGTACCTTTTAGTCTGATCAATTCCACATTACACTGCATCTGACGAACAGGATGCTCAATCTAATTTTTAGCATAAGGGTTAAAAGCGTCTGTGAAGCCTGACCTTTGTCTTTGTGCAGTCTATGCTGGAATTTGATATGCTTTAAGTAACAAACAGCAGATGTTGTTTGCATTCAGAAGAAGTAGTCAAGTTACATGGTGCCTTTCCAGGGAGTAAATGTGATAGAATTGCTGCTTTTCTGGACCGTTGATGCACATCAATGCTGCGAAATAGGATGTGTTGGAGCACTCATGCATGCCGCCATGCGCTCAGTTCAGCCGTTTGAGCTTACACAGGAAACAAAAGGTCTAAGTGTATGGACAGGCATCACATGTCCTACCTGTGCTAAGCATCTGTTGGGACACATTTTCTCTTGGTCTGTCTTAAAATCAGTGTTACAACTTATTATGCAGTTTGATCTGAGATATTAGTTGTTTATTTAAAATTGGTAGGTTTTCTGAAATGCTGAAGTACAGTTTTGTGGAAAAAAACTGGTATGTGTGTCTGTATAAAAAAGCTTTGACAGGCGTCACTAATAGGGTGAGGGCTCTCTAGACAGTCTCGCAGGAAAAATATAAATATAAATAAAGCAGCTGTAGATGGAGTAGCAGTTTTTTTCCTATTGCTTTGATGTCAGATGTTTTCTTCTAAGCCTGAAATGAGTTTTCATATCTGATTTGACATTTGCAAAATGGCACCTAAAACCATTATTACAGAATTTTCTGATTCCAGTCTGAAACTCTTCTCAATAAAATAAGAGAAGACTTGTTTTTTTGTTTTCAACTTATTGTGCAAAGGCCGTGATTTCTGTGGTGTATGAATACAGCAGAAATCAGCCGTGTTGTCTCAGAGTGACTAAAGCAGACTATTTCAAACACCACAAATAACACATTTTCCTTTCTGTGTCTCTGTCCGTCAGAAGTGGCTCCCTACCTACGAGGGGGTGGACAAGGGCAGCAGGTGGTGTTAGAGGGAAACAGACTGGTGCTGACCTGCCTGGCTGGAGGCAGCTGGCCTCTGCAGTACCGCTGGACTCTCAACAACAGCAACATCACTGACTGGACGCCACAGTACAGGTCAGTTAGCACCCACTGCCTAGTTATTATGTCAGACTTTCTGTCGTGAATCTTCTCATTGTCTTTAAGTGTATATGTCTCTCTCGTACCCTTCCTTTCATATACAAACATCTGCAGAGTAAGAGCTGTTCCCGTTAGAGATGGAGTGTGTGTAGAGGTCAGAGCATTCGGACAGCAGAGCCAAAGTGAGATTAATAATTACATTAGCACCATAAATATGTATATGGTGTGGGTAAAGAGGAGGGGATCCAATCAATATGTCTGTGCTGTTTCTTTGCTTTTTGCCCTGTACCTTTTCTTCTCCTCCTCCTCCTGTGCCCCCTCTCTCTCTGTCCCTGTGTGTGTTGGTTGGTAAGAACTAAGCAATTCCTCTCGGCAAAACTCCAGCTGTGAAACAAAATTGTTTTTCACATCATTCAGAAATGGAGGGAATCTTGGGAATGCATACACACTGAGGGAGGGAGAGGTTGAGCCAGCAGTTTTGTAGGCAGTCGTTGTTCGAGCCAGGAGGTACAGTGTGGCTCTGGACTGCTCTCAGCGTTCTGGCTACTTTAGTTTGGTGAGGCTGTGCTGAATTGGCAAGCTGCAGTGAATATGAGTGTGTGTGCGTGTGTGTGTGTGTGTGTCAGGATGTGGCCATCTGCTAAGCCTGATTTTAGTGTTCTACCTTTGCAACTTTATATATGCTCATTTACATATTTTATTCTCAGTTAAATGAAGACATATAGTGTGGGATGAGATATTGAACCTCACTAGATCCTGATGTGCTATATAGCAATAGCACCTTTCTGCCATTGATATATAAACCATTTTCAGCAAATTGGACGGCCTGCAGCTTTGTGCATGCTGCTGCTACAGGAGCGGGACCAAGCAGTGCTCGATAGCAGTGCTTTGCTGTGATTTTTGGTCATGTTTACAGTTAATACGGGTCTCACAGATCCACTTAGTTTTACATAAACTCAGAAACATGCTTTGGGCTTCCACATAGTAAAATCCTCTTTGGAATATTTTATTTTTCTTCATCCTTTATCTTAGTTTAAAGCGCTGGTCAGTGGAGAATTCAGATGCACAGTAAGTGACAATGATTTACATTAATGGAAGCTTCAGCTCCGGCTTCTTTTATCATTGTCAGTTCAACGGCAGTAGCCTGCCACTTTTTGCACATTGTGAGTTGGAATAAAAACATCACTAAGACAAGTTAGACTCTCAAAAAAAAAGAAGGCAGCAGCGTTTGCTTTGTTTTCAGGGACACTTATGACAAGGCTACTGCATTGTCTTCAAAACTGTATAACATGCTTGGCTGACAAACTTATTTCTCACAATGCATGTGTTTTTTCCCTCAAGCCAATACTTGTCTCAGTTACGTGCTGTATAGTTTTAGAATAATATAAACCTGTTGAAAACACATAAATATTAATAATTTCTGGTCTGACGAACTTCAGATTTAATGTAAAATGACTACCGTCCTACATTTACCTTCTTCTTTTGTGCAGTCTCTCATCACAGTATTACACAAAACAAAATCGATTTTTATTTCTTGAATCAGTCAATCACATTTAACGCTAAGCTTGTCAGAGAAACTGACTAGGAAATTACTGCATTGTCTATATATATATCTGTATCTAAATATAGTGGTAGATGACAGAAATCTAACAACTTGTTGGAACTTAAAACACATGGTGTTTCCGCTGCACACGGCTGTTGAAAATGTAGCTGACCAGAGAGAGAGGGAGATAGATTGGTGGTAGAAAGTGTCCAATATCAAAATCTGTTTTAGGATCAGAGCTGCTGTGTAATGTGTCGTTCCTGATTCAAATAGAGTTGGGTTTGTGAGTCTTTGATGTACATGTGTGTATTTGTGTCTGCGGGTTTGTGTATGTTGGCAGCATGCACTGACAGCCTGGGAGTTAAATACTTGGCTGTCCTGGTATTCGTAATGAGCCCCAAAGCGATGTCCGGTTTTGCTATGTCTATCCGGTTTGTGCGGTGTGTGTGTGTGTGTGTGTGTGTGTGTGTGTGTGTGTGTGTGTGTGTATTTGTCCAGCATGGTACCAACCTAGATCCTATGCCAAGCTTCCCATTAGTGAAGCACAGTCCATTAAAACCCCATTAACAATCCTTCTCAGAAAAAAAAAGACCTCGCAAACATCAAAAACCTTTTCATACGCGGCACACAGATGCAAACAGACACACATACATGTACACAAACTGTGCATATGCTCTCTCTGCCTTCTGTTATCTGGAAACTTTTACAACCTTAGGCCCAATCCATTTTCTGAGATCAAGGACATGAAAGGGAATTACACAAGAGTGCACGCATATGGACAACCAGACCTCCACCTTCGTTCCCTTCTGTCTTGTTGGTCTCCAGACATCACTCCCAGTTTTATTTTTATTTACAGCTTTGAGAAGAAAAACCTACCCTTATAGTCTTCCTCTCCATGTGTCCATCTTTAGGTTGTCTATGCCGTCCCTGAAGAGGACTGATGCTGGACTGTATCAGTGTATGGTGAGGAACAGGATGGGAGCAGTAATACACAGGAGAACGGAGGTGCAGGTGGCCTGTAAGTACACACAGCATACACGGACACACACACGCTGGTTTAAAGTAAACTGAGTAAAACAATTGAAGATGTTGTTTTGTGCACAATTAAAACTTAACAAGCTTCAGCTTTGCTCAGTTCTTACAATCTTACAAATATTGAAACAGTGATGGTTTAAAAAAGCATTAGATAGCATCTTGGCTAATGCTAACTGACTGTGAAGACAGCGTGATTGGTCAGTTCCAATACTGATTCTACATCAACAGTTTTATGATGATGTAGGGACAACACCAACACCGGCATATCTGATTGTGCAGTAAATGTATTGTGATGCATTGGTGTTGATCTTCATACTCTTCATCCTTCTCTCTTTTCCTCAAGTTCTGGGTAACTTCTTGGCCGAAGAGCAGAGAAAGACGGTGACTCAGGGCCGAGCAGCCCTCATCAACCCTCCTCCCCTTGCTTCGTTTCCTCAACCATTGGTCACATGGTACAAAGATGGACACAAGATAATCCCCAACAACCGAATGTAGGTGTTTCTTTTACCCTTTTGCTTTGTGTCTTGAGCACGCACTTGTGTTTGTATGGTGTCTTTTGCAGTCTCGAGCACAAAGTGTGTCTAACAAAATACCGCCTGAGATAAAATTTTAATTTTACAGTTCTTATCCCACAGTGGTGTATTAATTAGTGTTCTGCAGAAGCACAAAAGTTCTTTTAATCCTCGCATGTCAATTGCTATGAATAATAAGCTATTTAGATAACTGACCCTTTTCATAAGAAGAGACACAGGACATTATCAAGAGAAGATAAAGCGGGCTTTTCAGTGAATCAAATCTACAAGGTTATTAAGTAATTTTAGGTGCATGGGAGATATTCTTTTATATTAATTGTACAGCAGAGATATGAGGGTCCCTGTGTTGTGTAAGCTGTGCTTCACAGTCTTTTTGTTTGATGTTATTCTCCAGCTCTTTTTGAAATGCTGACAATTTGCATATTATTTCTTAGTTGCTGCAGATATCCTGTAAGTGTCACTCTTTTGAAAAAATGCTCATAAGCTAAGCACAGGGATGGTAGTGTGCTTTTGGTTTGCAGAGTGGTGTGATATAGATTCAGGCAGCATTTTAAATTAATTTGGGATATGCACCTTTTTGAATCGGCTCCTCTGTGACAATAGCTGTTGAGATGGAGACCTTCAGTGATTTTATTAGTCTCTGCTTGCACTCTGAGATAACTAACTCCCCATTAAGACCACTAACTGCTCCCCAGTGTGTTATTGAATGAAATTGTCAGTGGCCTTGCTGTACACGTAAACGGTCAGACAGCAACTTTTTCACCCCTTTAACGACAGACACCACCTCCAAAGAGCTTTTCAGAATGCTATGTGGATTCAGGTTATATAAACAGGGTTTTTTTTTTTTTTTTAAACTTTGGGGGGGGGGCGTTGCTTTTGTTTCTGGTTCACATCAAGTTTGAATTTGCTTTTAATTTGGACGAACTAGGATAATGTACTCCTGTTAAGTTAATGGGGCTTTATTGAGAGTGGCTTAATGATAGTGGACTGCAATTATTTTGCTGCACACGACACTATCTGCATGAAGGTGTTTTCAGTCAAAGCATCCCTGCTGAAGTGTGCTCCCTGCTGCTGTACACGAAAATAAAAAAACAAAGAGGAGCCCTTGTTATAGTTACAGATTATTCCGTGATTATTTCAATAAAAATACATCTGCAGTAGATATGGAGCATCTGTGGCCAGGGGACAAGATTGTTAGTGCCTGAAACTTTTCTTTTGTGTTTGCTTATATCTTAGCGCTACCAACCAACCACATTTAAGCAGGTTTTATTGGCGTGCCGGTAAACAGTGAAGAAAAACGATCTGCAATCTTAAAAACACTAGCTACTGTGCGAGGAGGATTTAACCTTTAAAATTAGCAATAGGGAATCAGCGGTAGAGATTTTCTCAGCTTTATTAGAGCCTGACCAATTTATCAGCAGGCTGATATGTTCAGCTGATATTAGCTCATAACATTCATGTTATGAGTGTTGATACTGGATAATTTGTCCAACAGAGGGTACTCTGCACTTCCCTGTTGACAACACACAAACATAACAACAAGATGATACAAGCAGAGTCTGGCAGAGAGGAAATAAGTTAATAACAAGCAAATAAATAACTGTAGATATCAAATATAAGGCAAATTCGATTATTTGGTTTGTGTGTCTGAAAGAAAACAACATTGGCTGTTATCAGATATCAGAATATTTGATTGTTAAATCACCAAATATCTGTATAGGTGTTGATCTTAAAATTGGACAGAGCTTTTATCACTTCTCCTTATGTTGCTACTGCCACTATTATGTTTTTCATCAATTTCTGAACTAACTTTGAAACAAAAGCACACAACGACCCCAGGCACCTCTTTCTCTACATACCAGCTTCATGACCTTTAGTAACATCTCAAGTGCTCGTTGGGACATTAATGAGTCCAATTCTAGTCCCACAGACCTGCTGTGGAGGATGTATCCTCACATTAACCCTGAAAAGAGCTGGTTTATAAGATCTGACATGTGACTCCATGGTGACTTTAAAAGCCTGCTAGCATATGCGGAGTATACATTTAAATTTGGATTCTAATATCCATCTACTGTAAATCAACCCTGACAGCAATGAAAAGCTTTAAAGTATCAACCTTTTTGTCAGAACTGCTCCTGACACAAAGGTTAAGTACTATATTAATGCCTGGATATATTCTGGAAGCTCCATAGCCTACAGTACACCAATAGAGGGAAATATATAATTAATAGTAAAAGCCTAAGGTGAAGCTGAGGTGGGTGCTTGGATCGTAGAGTAAGCACTGATGTAACAGTTGCAGCAGTAGGTTAGCAGAGCATTTAAACAATGTGATGTGACAGTGAATAATCGGCTGCCCGATTTTATCATATCCACAAGCCTGAGGCCAATACAGAGCCTGCAGATGTCAAAATGGTCAAAGCCAGAAGGAATGTGTGGACACCTGACTATGGTTAGAGTTGGAGGTCACATCATCCAGAATGATCTCTACAGTGGGGATGATGATGATGATGTAAACTGTTTACCAGTGTAAACGGTACATGGTTACAGATGATGTTAAAACAGCTCTTTTTATAGCACATTGTATTTCACTTTATACAGCACATTTGTGGTGCACTTACAGTATATCAAAAATGAAGAAGCTTCAGGTGGTTTATATATATATGTGGTGATAATTGATTCCGAAAATATGGTTGTCATGGTTTTAACCGTACCTGCTTCAGGTGATACAATATATTTCCAGTTTCTTGGATCACAGGAACAATTTTTTATTCACTTTGTAATTATTGTAATGACTCGTGATTGCATTTTGTGTGTGTGTGTGTGTGTGTGTGTGGGGGGGGGGGGGGGGGGGGGGTTATCCTTGTTTTGTCTTTTATTACTTTTCTGTTCCATTATATCCAAATGGGCTGCAGTGTTTGAAATACAGTTCCAAGTTTGGCAGGTATACTCAGCTGAGCAGTCAACACAGAGATTACAGTGGCCAGTATTGGAAATGGTATATGTCGCTGAAGTAGCTCCAGTGGCTCCATTACTCTTTGCCATTTATCTTGATTAAGTTGAGGGGGGAAAAACTGATAAAACTTTCTGTCCTAAAATGCACAGTCAAGACATTTTATTACCAGGAAAACCCATAAAATTCATGAGTTTCCTCAGCTATTTATTGCAGACACAGTTTGCACTGAATTCCAGACTGCCTTCACTAAAGTAATAAGAAATTAAGGCATTTATATGAAATACAATGTAAGTGGCATTCTGTTAATAACAAGCCGCTGTGCTTTTTCAAATGGCAAAAGCTTGGCACTCAATGTAGGAGGCATTTTATTTAGACCATATTCCAATCTTATAAAGATGGAATGAGGTGTGTTGCCTCTAATAATTTGGTATGAATAGTTTCTATCTCAGTTATCTGTCTTGGATGCTGACAGCAGTCTCTCCAGTCCTCGAGAGAGTTAGATATGAGAAACAGAGAAACCAGTAGAAACTCTAGAGATTCATCTTTTTTTTTCTTTTTTTTTCATCTGATGCAGTTTTTGACTCCTCTAGTATAGCGGTGGATCAGAATAGTAAAATAAAAAAAGAGAGACAATCAGTCTTTTTGCTAAGTTAACAGATGATAACAGGCTTAGAGCATTTATTGGCAGCTGAGCTAGCCAAAATACACTGTAACCAATGCCCAGGACATTCCTGGTGCTAGCTAGCTGCCTGACTTTGGCCAGCAGTCTGTTTTAACAGATACAGGGCTATGAAACAAAGGTTTTTCTTAAATCATGATCAGTTCAATTCAATTAAATGTTATTAATGTAGCGCCAAATCACAACAACAGTCACCTCAAGTTGCTCTATATTTATATATTAGTGTAAAAAGCTCTATACTAATACAATCAGGCACCACTGTATAAGCAAACACTTGGAGACAGTGGGAAGGAAAAGCTCATTTTAAACAGGAAAGAATTAGCAACAACCAAGCTTAGAGAGGGCCAGCCATCTGCCATGACTGTTTGGGGATGAGGGGAGGGAGACAGGACAAAAGACAAGCCGTGGAAGTGAGACAGAGTAACATGTTTTCATTTATTTACACATGTAGCAGCTCTAAAATAGAAACACATAATCTAGATAAAATACACTCATTGTGTCACTTAGACATGTTTTTGTGATTGTGTTTTTTTGTAAATTGAGCGAAAAACATGTGGTTTCTTGTGATGATTGCAGGGTTTTAGCTAGAAAAGTTGTTTGAGCCAGCAGCAGCAATGGGTCAGGGATTTGGTACAATGTAATGCTGTGCTCGTTTCATGTAGCACTGTCCACCTGCTATGACGCTAATTGTTAATTGTGTGCTGGCTGAGACAGAACAGCGGGGCTACGTTTGTGCGCCTCGACACACACAGGATGAGGAGGGAGGCACCCTGGGAGCGAAACATCATATTAAATCATAACCTCATTTATATTCAGTGATGAATGATTTAGCTCAACCTTGAATAATGGACATAAGTGGACTGATTTCAGCTGAACACGTAAAATGAAATAAAGTCTGAACACTTTCCTGGTACTTTATTCTAGCAGTAGGTAATCTTAACTGTTATAGAAAAACTCTCCAGTGCACAGACCATAGCGGTCAACTTAGAATAGGCGGGCCAGCGCTCTCGTATTACAGCCATGTAATGATACCATTGAACATAAATTATCACTTATATTTCTGTCCTGGTTGCTTAATAGATCTTTAGCAAAAACCTATATCCACAAAGCAACAAATCCACACTCCTCTGAACCTTACAGAAGCACAGTAGGCCGCTCCCTTATTTCCCAAGAGGTCACCACAACGGATGGATCCACATGTTTGATTTGGCACCGATTTTAGGCCAGATGCCCTTCCTGATTCAACCCTCGCATTTTTCCTGGCCTGGGTCTGGCACTAGGAGTACACCAGCTTGTGAATCCCTGTGGTTGGGTTTGTCTCCTGCTGGACTTGAACCGGATATCTTTCACCATTATAAAGCACAGTTCTCTGTGATATCTATGCAGTACAAGTAGTAAAAACACAAATTATAGAGACTCTTCTCCCTGTTCACTGATAAGATGTATTTGTTTATTCCTATTAAGAGGTGGGTACACCCTTGGGAGCAGTTGTGTTGGCACTTTGTTTGGGCGGAGAAGATCTGATTGGTGTGAACCTTGGGAGCGAAGAGTCTCAAATTCAAGGTTTTCGCACCAGTATCTGTATCCATGGAAACAACATAAAAATGACAGCTAGTTCTGCCCCTTTGCAAAGTCTGAGCATGGTGAAATATTTTGTAAACAGAAATATTTTAAATAAAATTGCAACGTTTTCATTCGAATCATTTCATGGGTTTCTGGTGTTCCTGCTCTTCCAAAACAGAGTCGCCTATAATGTGACTAGGAAAAGTGGATCTCTCCACGCCATTATCAGGTATTAATATAATCTGGATAAAAACATTCAGCTCTGCATTGTGAATTGAAATATTCTGATTTGCTTGCAGCCCACATTCACATACTGAGATGAAGATTCATGCATAACACTTCCTTTGAACCCTCATAGAAAAGACTAATTTGCACCTTTCTTCACAGCTCCCCTCCTGTCTCTACAAGACACTCTTTCCCCCTCTCACATGTCTGTCCTCCTACTTTTCTGCCTCTAAATTATTCTTCATATTGCTTTGTTCCCTCAGTTGGCTGCCCTTCTCTCACTCTTTGCCTCTTTTATGGTCATTATCATGCTACAGGATATAGTGTTATACAGAACTCATAAACCTCTGTTTCTGAATAAACTGCTTAACGGCTGTGGTGCGTGCACGAACACACACACACACACACTCACACGCACACACACGCACACACACACACACACGCACACTGAAAATCTGTCTCTTCAGACCAATCTCAGTTGCGTCTACCTGGCACAAGCGTCTCTGTGTGCGCTCATGTGTGTCAGAGTGAGTGCAGTGAATATTTGCACAGCCCTACGTGTGTAACGGTGTGTGTGTGTGAGGTTACGCTGGCTGATCCTGCGGTCCGGTGAGACGGGGCCAGATGGTGCCTGGCGGTTGGCTGTCTTCGTGGTGACCAAGTTGATGATTTCGTTTATGAAGTTTATTGATCCGATATGCATCACTCCCAGAGTCCCCAGCCCCATCTCACTGTCTCTCTCTCTACCTCTCCCCTGCTCTCAATTTATGTCCATGTGCCTGCCCCTAACCCCACTCTGCATATCCAACACACACAAACAAACACACACACACACACACACACACACACACACACACACACACACACACACACACACACACACACACACACACACACACACACACACACACATCCTGTCTATGAACATTCCCAAACTCCCTAGCCTCAAAATACTGGCCAGCAAAGAACTTACAAGCTGTCACTTCCCACACACTCTGCTCTAATCTAATGGAGCCCCCACTCCCTGTCCTCCCCATCTCCACTCCATGCTGCTCTGCCATCTCTCTGATGTCCCACCCCTCTCCCTCTCCTTGCAAAATGTTTTTCCTGCCCTCATCCTCCTATTTTTAAACGGGCTCTAAACTTCAGACTTTTTTTTCTCTCTCAGCTGTCCAGCAGCAGTTAAAAAAACAACTTGGGGACAGTGCTCCCACCTCATCGCCGCAGACACTGATATATTGATATATATTTGAGCTGTGACCTGCTGCCCAGGTCGAGAGGAGAGAGCTGCTGTTTTTAATTAGCTCTGTGGCCTGTGGCAGATGGACGTGAAATGATTCTGATAGCCGGCAGCTTCAAGAGGACGGGCTGGACGAGGAGAATTAGAATTCGCCTTTGTTTTTCCATCAGGGACACATGAAGCCCGGATTGATCAAATAAAGGCAGTGATCTATGCAGAAGCATGCCAGGAAGGACAGTGAATATTTCAGCTTCTTGTTGCTGGGGAGTTGAGCGGTGTGGAGAGCAGTGATGTCACAAGCCATCAGTGTCAGAACTGGGCCTTATGGGAACTATTTCTCCTTATACCTGGCCTAAGCTGCCATACGCCGTGGTGGGGTATGTGTGAGTGTGTGCGTTTCTGAAAATTCATTCATTTTAATTTGTCAAACACTACTCTAACAGAAGGAACGATTCATTATTTCACCGCTCTCCGTCGCACGCACACACGTACGCACACATAATCAGCAGAGGTCTGAACAGAAGGAACTTTCTCGGTGTCTGAACTTTGCAAGCAGATGTTGTGTGTGTTTGTGTGTGAGAGCGTGCACACATATTCATGTGTATGGATGAGGCAAACAGCAAGATCAAGAGGAAAAGAGCATCATTTGGAGGGAGACTTAAAAGACACGTAGCCTTAGATCCCACCACATGTTGAAAAATGCAACCGGCCATTTGAAAGGTCTTCCATCCACGACAGTAGCACCGCAGTTGTTAATGAGTGCATTTCTCACGGCGTGCAAAAGGAAGCATCAAAGTGGCTGAGGAGAAGAAGAAGAAGAAGACATGAATAAAAAAAAAAGCTTGCAGGAAATGAATATGGAGTAAAGAGTTTAAGCTCAACTCAATCCATTGTGTCTGGAACTTAATCTCTGGAGCCACCAGAAGCTTAGATACTGTATGTGACTTTCTTCTCAATGATATGATTTAGTTACTTTTGGGATTACAAAGACATCCCAGACATGTAGGATTTAAAGACATGTGGCAGCACTACGACGAGCCATGTGCCAAATTTTTTCTGCATTTACGCATATACTGTATTCTACAATCCTCTTTTTGTCAGTCTTTGTTAAAGCTTTCATTTAATTTTTTATTACATAAACTTTCTTACAGAGCAAGTACAGTTGTGAGTCTTATCCAAGTTCTTGTACTTTCTTATTTTAATGTTTATATGGAGCACTGAGAAACTTTATTCATCTCCCAAATTTAGAGTGGGTTTATTAGACTTTCTGAAACCTTATACACTGCTCAAAGAAAGAAAGAAAAAAAAGGAACACTCTGAGAACACATCGTGTCTCAATGGAGAAAAAATCATGCTGGATATGTTGGGGGCGACTGTGGCTCAGGAAGCATATCTGTAACCGGAAGGTCGCCGGTGGCATTGTAAAGCACTTTGGGTGCCTTGAAAAGCGCTATATAAATCCAATCCATCCATCCATCCATCCATCCATTTGCTTCCGCTAATATATATATTGTTTAGTATTAAGCTTTGCTTGTTCCATATTCAGCTTTTCAGCAAAACGTGTTTGAGTCCATAAGAAAAGATTCATTCTTATATCTGGAGCAATAAATATATTTCAATAAATATTAACGTTAGCCCGCG
The DNA here is from genome assembly GCF_963969265.1 of Rhamphochromis sp. 'chilingali'. Lineage (NCBI taxonomy): Eukaryota > Metazoa > Chordata > Actinopteri > Cichliformes > Cichlidae > Rhamphochromis > Rhamphochromis sp. 'chilingali'. The sequence goes on from NC_137948.1 coordinate 30,361,381, forward strand.
ACTTTGTTCCAGTTTTGAATTTTGGCCCACTGTGTATCTGAGTTTGACACCCCTGTTCTACAGCCCTGTCCAGCTGTCCTAGAGAAATTGCCTGTCTCCTGAACTTCTACCACGCTGTTGAGCCTGTGCTGGGAGAGACAGTAAACATTCTGCCAATGGCACGTATTGATGTGCTATCCTAAAGGGGCTGGACTACCTGAGCAACCTCTGTAGAGTCCAGGTATCGCCTCGTGCTACCAGTAGTGACACTGACCACAACCAAATGCAGTCAGAAAAGACGAGGAGGAAAAATAACCCCCTCTGTTAATTAACTGACCACATCAATATCCCAGAGGTTTTATTGATGTCGTGCTATACTATTATTTAAAAATGTTCCTTAATTTTTTTTTTGAGCAGTGTGTAATGTTCGTGTAACTTCAGTCATCCATCCATGGTAGCCTTAAATGAGTTGACCTCTCATCCAAGAGGTTACTTTATTTTAACTGCTGATGGAGAGTTGCAGGTACTTAAACCCCAGTGGTGTTGTCCCTTTGGAGGTGGTCCTGAGAATCATTGATCCATCCTGTCATCATGTGAGTTGTTAGGGTCACAAGAGCTTTGGTGTCAGTGTATAGAATACCGTCCTCTTCAATGATAGCTGCACAGTCAAGGCATACCTGTTCTTCTGTTATCCTGGTGTCATCCTCAATGAAGTTGATTTTTCTGTGAATAGATGTTCTACATCTTGGGTTTTGATGTTGAGGTGTCATCCACATACCTGATGCACTGGAAAAGTACTATCCCTCTGAAAGAGCTTAGAGCTTTACTTTTCACTTATACTCTGTGGATGTTTGTTGCTATGTGGGAACCTGGGGAAGCCATGGTACATGTATGCTTTTGCCTGGATAAACCCTTGTTCTATTTGAAGTATGTGGTAATGAAGCAAAGATTTAACAGGATGGAAATCAGGGGTGAAGTTGGTTCTCTGATGTGTAAGGAAATCTCACAGGAGTATTCTTCCTAGACACATGGTGCAGCATAGTAGTGCCAGCTCATCAGGATGAGGCGTAGCTTAAAAGAGGAAGGACACTCTTTCGAGGATCCCACTGTTCACATTTTGAACCGCTAGATGCTTCAAGAACGGAGTAAAGGATGTCGTCTTTGTGCACATGGGATGACAACCTTTGAACAGAGGTGGTGGTTTAAAGGCCAACTATAGATCCCTTTCCTGGCGATTCAAAACCCACTCACACCTTGATCCTGGCGACATTACGAACTCACACGATTGCAGGGTGGGGCACCATCTCACACAGAATTCACAATTTGGCTCAACCTAAAAACTCTCGTGATGACAGAGTTGGTCGTGTCACGGTGAGAGCCCCCAAATACTGTTCACATGTGCACAGAAGTAGCCCACGTGTTCCAGAAATCTGATTATGCTAGAATACTACTGTGTGTGTGTGTGTGTGTGTGTGTGTGTGTGTGTGTGTGTGTGTGTGTGTGTGTGTGTGTGCAGAGACACTGAGGGGAATTCACTGCATAATCTCTGCACTGTGCAAATTAATCCAAAATATACACAAAATCTAATCAGACATTTAAAGCAAATTTAGCAACAGAAAAAGAGCTGCTATAGTATTTCGCATGGTTATAGTATCTAAGCTCACCAGTCTGCCTCGCCTGACATGAGGGCTTCATGTATGTCTTCATTTGCTGTGTAATTTCTGCCTACATTTGATTCATGTGTGATAATGTTATGTATTAGTGAGGCAACTTCCCAGAAATGATTAGGTCGATAAAAGGCATTTGGTCTTGTTTTCCTTTTGGGAGCCATGCTGCTGTCCTCTTTCAGGAATTACAATAACCCTGCTCTGTTAATTGACAGCTCAAATAAGGCTTGTCAAGAGTAATTGCAGTCATTACAGTTCATTGACTTCTGAAATGGTACAATAGGAAATATAAACTGTACATAAGGAAACAAAGACAAGAGGTTGTGTTAAAGTTAATAGTTGTGCTGTCACTAATGGCAGTTAATGACATTGGTTAAAAGATAAACCACTGCATGATAGGAAAATGTGAAAATCTCTACGCTGATTAATGTTAGAGAAGAAGATAAAAGACAGAACATAAAACAATAGGGCCTCTTTCTTTGATGCCTGCCTGAACTTGATATTTTCCAATTTAGCTCTCTCCTCCTTTTCCTCCTGCTCTCTTCTTTTTCCCTTTCGTCTTTCCTTCCACTTCCATAATTGAATTGCTCCTTTGGTCCTCTAATGTGGCGGCAAATAACAAAATGAAAATTCTCTACTGTAAACTCTTCCATTTCCACTTCAGTATTTTACCACTCTCTTCAGTACAACATATATTTTTTCCCTGTTATTCTGTCTTTGTTTTGTTTCTCATTTTCAGTCTGTTTCACTCTGCCTCCCGCTTCTATTGGTGTTTGTTGATCCCACTTCACAGATAAAATATCAGCTCCTTCTCTTATGAGGCTAAAAATCTTTAAAGGGAATTCATGGGTAGATTTTATTCTTTATAGATTCCAGCAGAGGTCATTTTGGATTGGTAATATTTCAGTAACAAGGTATTTTTAGATTGTTTAGAGAGTCAATGCCTAAAACATATACTGTTTAAAACATGTGGACTGGGCCATAAGAGATGGGACTCACCAGACACCTCACAATATGTTATCCCAATAACGATCAAAACATTTTTTGCCAAGTTAAACTTTTAAGTTATCTCACTTCATTTATTTTGTTGCTGCAAAATGAGATAGTCAGTTGGCAGTTACGTTTAATATGTTTATAATAATACAGTAATTAACTCTGTAAATCAACAGAAATTGACATTTACACTGAGCTCAGCTTCCTGTTTTACAGGAATATAACCAGAATCCAACCAGCTCAGCCCGCTTAATTTGTGCTCAATTTCAACAAGAGGGTCGAGTCATCAGCTAGGACTAGCAAGGCTGGCAAGGTGTATCCATAAATGGAAGCACACCTGTTAATCAAAGCAGCTGTGGTCCTAATTTAACACCTTACCAGATGAGTTATAAAAATGGGAAGACTAACAATAGAAGCAAAAACTCCTTTTTGTATCGAGCTGTAAACATGCTTTGTAACATGGGGCTCTATGGGAAATAACTAACTTTTGGAGCCAACTTCAAGTGACCGTTAGAGGAAACTTTTTGGCACTTCTCTGTTGGCATCATTTTTCAGCCCCAGATGTTTGCTTGGCTTACAAGTGATTATTTACCTGCAGAGCTAATGGGCCTACCGCGTCCAACAATGTCTGAAGCAATTAATTGACCATTTACAGCAAATGGTTATGCAGTTACATTTTCCAGAATGACTTCTTCTAGCATAAATGTCATAACAGAGGTCATCTCAGCCTGGTTTCATGAATATGCAATGAGTTCAGTGGTCTTCTCTTCAGTTACCAGGTATGAGTGGCAAATCTTTGGGTTGTGATACACACGTATAACAGGAGATTAACAGCGTGAAAGTGCAGAAACTATGAGACGCAGTCGCATAAAAATGGAGCAGAATCTCAGAGAGTTGTTTCCAGCATTGTGTGGACTCGCTGAAGAACTGAGGTTGTTTTAAAATGACTGCTAGTAGCTACTTTATTAGCAACACCCTTCTGTTAGTATAGTGAAAAACACAGGGTCACTTATCATTAAATCCTTGTGTAATATCTGGAGGTTTAAGTAATTAATGAAGGTGTCCTTGCTGTGCCAGGTGTGCAAGGTTTCATAGATATGCGAGTGTTACGTTGTTGGTCTGAGCAGAGGGAAACACGCCTGAACATAATCCATAAACATGAAGGCTGCTTCCGCCTCTGCAATCTGCTCCATCTCCGTGTTTCCATTTATTTTTATTATTTCTTTATTACCTCTTGCCGTTGTTTGCACCATGACTACTGTGCGGCCTCAGCTTCCGTCTTCATACCTCAGCAGCAGGTCTGAGCCTGTATGTGATTATAGGTCAGTTCAGGCCTGATTTTTAATGTGTTGAGGGAGATTGGGGTTTGATTTAGAGACAGGCAGAGGTAACAGATCACTTTGTGTGGAGCTGTACTGATGAGGGCTAGGTATAAATTTGCAAGTAGACAAGCATGGTAGACGCTGATTTTTTAATGGATATGCCCCTGGGATAAAATCCTGCGAATATGCATATACAGAAATAAGATTGTAAGATATTTCTATGTATAATTATATATAAGTGCCAACACAGAAAAATGTAAATATTTCTTTATTAAAAAGAAAACATTGTGACTCATAATTTGTTTGGTTTTGTACTCAGGACTCCTCCTGAGGACAGCTGTGTCATTTCAGATGATTTCAATGTGGTTAAAATGCTTTTGAACAAAATTCAATATTTACTATAAAGAATTCCAACAAATTCAGTTGTCATGTCAAGATATGTGAATACCAAAAATGAAGTGGCTGTGCTATTCTTGCAGATTGCACCCAGGCTCTCTCTCGAATCATCAACTGCAGCTGATCGGTGACTCAGTCATAAAACAAAGCTTCTGTGCTGGCGTTTCTTAAGAACTTCAGGTCACCAAATGACACTCATGTATCATGTAGATGATATAAGCAGAAGTCTTCTTGAGTCACCTAAAATATCTATTTTAAGCACATTATGTGTACACGGTTATTATTATAACACACACACACACACACACACACACACACACACACACACACACACACACACACACACATATATATATATATATATACATACACACACATAGGGCTGCTCAATTAATCGAATTTTAATCACGATTACGATCTGGGCTTTCAACGATCATTAAAAATGACTGAGCCGATTATTAGCCCCTCCCTCATTTATCCGCGACACCTTAAAGGCCGGTCCGTGAAAATATTGTCGCGCATAAACCGTCCGTGGCGCAAAAAAGGTTGGAGACCGCTGATTAAGAGGACCCGAGGGAAGCTCGGAAAGCTAAGCAGAAGTTATTTGGAGAGGAGAGTGACTGCTGTTGGTTGAAAAGAGAGGTTAAAAACAACTTCAGTGGTGTTGCACACTATTTTATATTATTTTTTAAAGTCATTGTTAACCCTTTAAAGCCGGTCAGAGCAGCATGCTCCGTTTTGTGTAACTATTTTTAAATCCCCGTAGAACCGGAACCGTGTAAGCTAGCGCAATAACCCGGAGGAGTTGTACTTACATCTGATGCCATCAGCTTGTCCTCGGTCACGGTTTCCTTCCACATAAAGCTTTGCAAAAATTGCATAAAAAGCTCTTGCAGGAACAAAAACATAATATTCCAGAAACACGCTTTGCCGATCCGATCAGCTGTTCGTAACACTTCCCACAGTTAAACAGACGTCAGCGCGAACTGTCGCATGTCCGCCATTTCCTGCCCAAAACCGGAAGTGACGTCATTTTCGCGGAAATTGTAGTTTTTTTTACTTGTAGGCCTTAAAAACCTATACTGGTCATGTTTGACTTTTCTGAATAGTTGCTGGGATGCTTACAACTCGAATTGCACTGCTGGAAATAGTTTATTTTGATGCACATGCTGTTTTCTTTGCAAATTTGCATCATAGGATTGTTTTTTTTTGTTTTTCCTGCAGTATATAAAAATTGGTGTATCTCCAAAATAAAACTATGAAGACACCCAAAATAAATTTCCTGTTGTTGTAAACTATTTTTTGGAACTTTTTTGTATTTAAAGTTTTGAAGGATAAACCTCTTAAATTTCTCCAAGTAGAAATATATGTAAAAAAAAAACAAAAATGATTTTCAATTTTTTTTGTAGTTTATTGCACTTTTTTGCAATTAATGTAGTTACTATGGACTTAATGCATACATATTATTAAAATATGGGCTATAACAGTTGCATAGCAAATTGAAATGCTCCCACAAATGGCACTACAACATGTAAAAATATAATATAAGCTCTGGCGGACTTGGTTCTATAGTAGGTCTTAAAGGGTTAAATAAATATCGTCAAATAATCGAGATCTCAATTTCAGTGAAAATAATCGTGATTATCATTTTTGCCATAATCGAGCAGCCCTATATATATATATCCATCCACCAAGGCTGGAGACGGAGCAATACTGGAAGAGCATATGGGAGAAGGATGCAACCCATAACGGCAATGCTCAGTGGCTAGAGGATCTGAGGGCAGACCACAGCGACCTCCCTGAACAGGGTCCAGTAACCATCACAGTGGCAGATATCCAAGAAAGGGTCTCCAGTATGAAGAGTTGGACAGCACCAGGGCCCGACATGGTTCACGCCTACTGGCCGAAGAAGCTGACTGCACTCCACGAGCGTCTGGCAGCACAAATGAACCAGCTGCTAGTTAACGAGAGACACCCGGAATGGCTAACTGAAGGCCGGACGGTCCTGATCCCCAAGGACCCCAAGAAGGGACCGGTCCCCTCCAACTACCGACCAATAACCTGCCTCAGTACTACATGGAAGCTCCTGTCAGGCATCATATCGGCTAAGATGAACAGGCACATGGGTCAATACATGAGCGGGACACAGAAAGGAATTGGCAAGAATACCAGAGGCGCAAAACACCAGTTACTGGTAGACAGAACAATCAGCTGAGACTGCAAGACCAGACTGACCAACCTGTGCACTGCCTGGATTGATTACAAGAAGGCCTATGACTCAATGCCCCACAGCTGGATACTGGAATGCCTAGAATTGTACAAGATCAATGGGACCCTAAGAGCCTTCATCGGGAACTCAATGGGGATGTGGCGTACAACACTAGAGGCCAACTCCAAGCCCATAGCACAAGTCACCATCAAGTGCGGGATCTACCAAGGAGATGCTCTGTCCCCACTGCTGTTCTGCATAGGCCTGAACCCCCTCAGTGAGATCATTATCAGAACTGAGGGGATTGAACTACCAGAAGGCAACATTGCAGACATAGAGGACAGTTACAAGTACTTGGGGATCCCGCAGGCGAATGGGAACCATGAAGAGGCCGCTAGAAAAGCTGCAACCACCAAGTACCTGCAGAGGGTCAGGCAAGTCCTGAGGAGTCAGCTGAATGGTAAGAACAAGATCCGGGCCATCAACATGTACGCCCTGCCCGTGATCAGGTACCCTGCTGGGGTAATAGGCTGGCCAAAGGAGGAGATAGAAGCCACTGACATAAAGACAAGAAAGCTCCTTACCATGCATGGAGGGTTTCACCCCAAGTCCAGCACCCTGAGGCTGTACGCTAAGTGGAAGGAAGGGGGCCGGGGACTGGTGAGTGTCAGCACCACAGTCCAGGATGAGACAACGAACATCTCAGAATACATTGGGAAGATGGCCCCAACTGACCGAGTGCTCAGTGAATACCTCAGGCAGCAGAAACCCAAGAAAGAGGAGGGAGACGAGGAACCATCATGGAAGGACAGGCCCCTGCACGGTATGTACCACCGGCAGATAGAGGAGGTGGCTGATATCCAGAAATCCTACCAGTGGCTGGACAAAGCTGGACTGAAAGACAGCACAAAGGCATTAATCATGGCAGCACAAGAACAAGCTCTGAGCACAAGATCCATAGAGGCTGGGGTCTATCACACCAGGCAAGACCCCAGGTGCAGGCTGTGTAAAGATGCTCCAGAGACAATCCAGCACATAACAGCAGGGTGCAAGATGCTAGCAGGCAAGGCATACATGGAACGCCATAACCAAGTGGCCGGCATAGTGTACAGGAACATCTGTGCCGAGTATAACCTGGAAGTCCCGAGGTCAAAATGGGAGATGCCCCCAAGGGTGGTGGAGAATGACCGAGCTAAGATCCTGTGGGACTTCCAGATACAGACGGACAAAATGGTGGTGGCTAACCAACCGGACATAGTGGTGGTAGACAAACAGAAGAAGACGGCCGTAGTGATCGATGTAGCGGTTCCGAATGACAGCAATATCAGGAAGAAGGAACACGAGAAGCTGGAGAAATACCAAGGGCTCAGAGAAGAGCTCGAGAGGATGTGGAGGGTGAAGGTAACGGTGGTCCCCGTGGTAATCGGAGCACTAGGTGCGGTGACTCCCAAGCTAGGCGAGTGGCTCCAGCAGATCCCGGGAACAACATCGGAGATCTCTGTCCAGAAGAGCGCAGTCCTGGGAACAGCTAAGATACTGCGCAGGACCCTCAAGCTCCCAGGCCTCTGGTAGAGGACCCGAGCTTGAAGGATAAACCGCCCGCAGGGGCGTGCTGGGTGTTTTTTTTGCTGACTGACTTTACATGTATTCCAGGCAATGGCAGGAGAATAGAGGCGGGACATTGTCTGAAGTTGTTCTTTTCTCACATGTAGCACACACAGCAGGGAATAGTGCAATTTAGAAATGTTCTTACTTCTGGAAATACTCTGTGTGGTTTAAATGAGGGAACTGCCTTGGTAGTATGGTAAAGTAATGCATTAAGTGTTACCACCAAATTAAAGCTATTTTTATACACAGTCCCCATTTTTCAGAGGCTCAAAAGTAATTTGTCAATTGACTGACAAGCTTTTCAGGGCCACGGAGGTCTGTTCCCTCATTATTTCATGACATATCAAGCAGGTAAAAGTTTTGCATTAGATAGCTTTTCGTTGGAACTGTCAATATGAGGTCTGAAGAGATGTTAATGGAAGTAAGGGAGGAAAAGGAATTAAACAAAATAAACCTATCAGGAGAAGACCAAAAACTTTTGGAGTGGCCAGATCAACGATATGGTGCATTTTATAAAGGAGGAAGCAGAGGACAGCTGAAGTGGATGATTACATAATTATGTCCACTGTTAAGACAAACAATTTCACAATATCCAGCCAAGAACATTAAAAGGGAATCGTAGATCTACCATCAAGAGATGCCTTTATGACTACAAAGGTTTTACAATAAGGTGTGAACCACTGGTTACGCTCAAGAACAGGAAAGCCAAAAGAGCCTGCGCAATTCTGGAAAATGTCTTGACAGATGAAACCAAGACTAGCCTTTACCACTATAATAATTAGAAAGAATTATGGAGAAAGAGTGAAACAGCTAATAATCTAAAGCATATCACGTTATCTCTCAAACATGGTGGTGGCAGTGTTTTACGATACGTGTATGTATCGCTGCCGGTGGAACTGGGTCACCAGTAGGGATGTGTATTGATAAGATTTTCACGATTCCGATTCCATTTTCGATTCTGTTTAATGATTCGATTCGTTATCGATTCTCTTATCAATTCTTATTTCTAAAAAAGGAGAACACTAAGGTCGCATAGCTTAGAACTTTGTTTTACATCTTCTCCTTGAACAAGATAGAAATTTAGGAGTAACATGGCCTTACAAACCCAACACTGAGATCTTAAGAGATCCAGCCTACGGCTCTTCAATGGGATGTCACAGGGTCCCCGGGGAAAAAAAATTGTAAATGTAAAATAATAAAATAAATATTCTTCTGTCGCAATAACAAAGTATAACATAAATTATTCTGTAGCAATTAGAATAGAATAGAATAGAATAGAATTCAACTTTATTGTCATTGCACATGCACAGGTACAGGGCAACGAAATGCAGTTTGCATCCATCCAGAAGTGCTTTAGTGATATAGATATATTACAATATATATTAGCAATAATATAGATATGTGAGTATATTACAGAAATGGGTCTATTATGGTATGTTATAATGTACACGGTATGAAGTATGTTGTGAATATTCTATAACTATAAGTATGTACAGGCTGTAGTGAGTACAAGCTATGTACAGGATATGAACAGGATATAAATATGAAAAACTATACATTACACGAGAATATCCAGTAATGTCCCTGCCTACAATTAAACACATTCACTTACCGAAAATTGGGGTATCTGCTGTGGTAAATGGGTGCAAACCTTTTACCACAAACTTAGTCACTGCTCGGTGACATTCGTCTATCCTGGCCTGAAAGGAGATGCTACCGGTAGACTGCAGCGAGAACTGCCAGCATCTGAGCCAGACTCTGTCTCTCTCATCATGGTCACCTAAATGCACAGTAATGGCAGGTTTTGTAATAAGGCAGATCGCGCTAACATAATATGCACTGTTAGTTGATTATTTACCTGCCGCATTAACGGGAGAGGACGTGCAAACGTTACTGCTGCTGCTGCTGGGTTGAGATTCACGAGTCCGGAGCGGAATTAAAAACATGACATTCATTTAAGGTCATCACGTGTTTTGTGAGCAAATGCTTTTGCATATTCGTCGTGTTTCCTCCCTTAAATGAAATATCTACTTTGCAAGTATTGCAAGTTGCCCTGTTGTCATCCGTTCTCGTAAAGTATAACCAAACCTTTGAGGGTTTGAGCCGCTTAGGCGCCGTGTTTCCTGCCAGATAAATGACGCTCCGCAACGTGGTGACGTCATTCGGGGCGACTGGAATCGATAAGGGAATCGTTTGCAAAAATGGCAAACAATTCCAAGGAATTGAAACAGGGGTTTCAATACCCATCCCTAGTCACCAGTGATGTGAGTGCGGATAGAAGGAGGGGGATGAATTTTGAAGCGTATAGGGCTATATTCTCTGCTCATATTCACACACAGTTCAAATGAATAATGATCCAAAGTGTACTGCAAAAGCAACTCATGAGTTTCTCAAGGTGAAGAAATTGGATTTTCTTTAGTGGCTAATATAGTCACATGATCTCAACCCAACAGAGCATAGTTTTCAGTTATTAAATACCAAACTGAATAAAGAAAGACCCACGAGCAAGCAGCACCTGAAGGCAGCTACAGTAAAGACTGGTAGAGGATCTCGAGGGAGGAAACATAGCATTTGAGGATGTCCAGGGTTTCTAGACTTCAGGCAGTCGTTGACTACAAAGGATTTTCTTCCAAATATCAAAAACAGTCCTTATGTTCGATTTTCCAGTTACTTTGAAAATGGGGTACTGTGTATAAAAATAGCTGTAATTCTTAAACAGTTAATGCCACAGTTTTCTTAAACCTCTTGAATTAAAGCTAAAAGTCTGCTTTTCAGTCACATACTGATCATTGATTGGTGGTGCAATCAAAATGACAGAAAAATGGGTCATTGTCCAAACGACACGATCCATGCTCAGCTATTACCTGCTCTGTTCTCAAATAGACACAATCAGACATCACCTGGACTTAGTTTGCTGTCAGGTTAAAGACCGTTTAGCATCCATTCTCTCTTTGTGTGAGTTGGGTTTTCAAATGCTCCACTGTCAGATACAGCCTACACAGCAAATTCAAAAGTGTTAAATGTTTTGGTGTTAATGGTCTTCTTGCAAAAGTAGAGTTAATTTTACTCTAAGCAGAGTCACATTCTTTTAATGTAACTCTGAGGTGTAAAATGATAGTAGTTAAAATCGAGTGTTAAAAATGAGTGTTTCTCTGTCAAATCTGGAGGTGTTACAATGGAAACATTAACTCTTGACCTCTTAACTCTGAACTCCTAGAGGGGCTATGACACCAACAGAGTAAATTCAGACTCCGCCCCCAGCACGGCTCCAATCGAAGCTGAAGTGAAGCCGTTTCAGAACATTTTGCTCTACATATTTGAGTTGTTTGCCATGCTTGGTAAGTCATTTTTTCAAAGATTGTTTCAATTATTATTATGAGCTTTTACTTCTGTGGCTCTTTGGAGTTGAGACAAAGCTGTGTGAAAGGCATTAGCCATGTTGCTCGGTGATAGCATAATATTCTGTTTTAGCTAGCTGAAAGGTATTGTTTGCGGGCAAATACCACAGCCTTGAAAAAAAGCTTGCATGTGAATTTTCAGTCAAACTTTTGGTCAAATACACCTAAAACAATGTCTAGAATGTGAAATGTTGGTATAATGGTGCTACTTGAAGCCTGAAACCGATCGCCCATAAAAAATAAAATAAAAAAATAAATAAATTTTTAAAAAAAACACGAGCAAACAGCAGTAGCAGACTTCCTGACTGGATTCTACGTTAGCATAGATCCCTCCAGAGTTTTGTGGACACGGTTTAGGTAAAAATTAAAAAGGTTGAGGTTTTACATTTAGTTCAGTATTACCTGTTGCCTGTGTCTTTGTCTTTTGGGAAAATACTTTACACAACTAATGGCTCAAAAAGGATTCCTTTTTTTTTTTTTTTTTTAACTGTGCTGCAATTGTTTACTGGATTATTTGTGCCATTAATTAGTGTCAACTAATTTTTATTCAATCTCCGCACAGGATATGCTTGTGAAGATGGAATATGGGGGAGAGCAGAAGTGCGTTGAAGTTCCACAAAGGGATGAATGAAGGACATGCATATTGTATTGAAGAAATAAGTGATGAGAATGCTGTTATTTGCATTTACCATGTCAGACCTTTTGATAAACAAAATTCTAATGAAAGTGAGAACATGTATACTGTTACATCTTTCAGAAAATGTTTTGAAATTGTGCTGCACAGTTCAGAATAAATGTTTTTCAAAAACCATTGCATCTTTTTAGTAAATGTTTATTTCCAAAAGAAATTTCTAGAAGTTCAGAACAGTAAAATTCCCGCTTTTTAGAATGAATTAGAAGATAACTCTTACGTAGTTAAACTAAAATACTCTTTGAGAGTTAATATATAAACTCTTAACACAAAGTGTTAAATTATCAACTCCAGACAGATTTGGTGTTTAACACTAAATCAGAGTTAACGTACCAACTCTCCAAAAAGAGTTAAATTAACACTCTCTGGTGTGGACCCATATAGACACTTTAATAGTGTTAAAATCAAATCCGACAGTGTTGATTTGGACATGCTGGATTTGCTGTGTAGAAATGTTCACACACATAACTGTCCAAGTGTTGTTTTGGAGAGATCTGTGTGTGTCTCTTTCATGAAAGCTTATCAGAGGGCAATACAGACCGCCAAAAACTCCTATTTTTCACAACCTATTGCTGTTAATTCACATAACCCTCATGTTCTGTATAATACCATTAATTCTGTACTGAATTCAGAGGATCATGTTCTTTTGCAATCTTCTGAGGTTATGTGTAATAAGTTTCTTAATTTCCTTGTGGATAAGGTTGCCAGTTTGAGACCCTCCACTTTATCTTCTGTTGGCCCGGCTGTGCATGTTCCCTGTTTAAATTTGCTTTTTGCTTTCCAACCAATTGTTCTACCTGAACTAGAGAAGCTTGTGTTAACTGCTAACCTATGTGGTTCTCCGAATGATGTCGCTCATCCCCGTTTCCTAAAAAAAGTGTGTCCTACTGTTGGACCACATATTCTGAACCTAATTAATACCAGCCTCTTGTCAGGTCAAGTACCAAGCGGGTTTAAGCATGCAGTTATTCACCCCTTACTTAAGAAGCCAGGCTCAGATATTTCAGTAATGTCAAACTTTAGACCCATCTCTAAACTTCCTTTTCTGAGTAAGATCTTGGAAAAGGTTGCTCACACTCAGCTGATGGATTATCTAAACAACTCTCAAATGTTTGAAGTTTTTCAGTCCGGCTTTAAGCCGTTTCATAGCACAGAGACAGCTCTCATAAAGGTTATGAACGATATCCTGGTAGCGACAGACTGTGGTAAACATGTAGTGCTTATACTACTAGATATGACTGCTGCATTTGACACAGTGGATCACGACCTGCTGATCTCTGGATTACAGCTTTGTGTGGGCATTTCTGGCTTGGCACTCCTGTGGATAAAATCAAATCTCTCAAACAGGAGCTTCTGTGTTAAGTTGGGCTCGTCATCGTCCTCTGTGGCCCCTCTGCCATGGGGTGTACCACAGGGATCTATTCTTGGGCCATTACTGTTTGCATTGTATCTCCTGCCACTGGGTGCGATCTTTCGTAAACACAAAGTTTCATTTCATCTATATGCTGATGATTGCCAGCTTTATTTTCCTTTCAGTCATTCTGATACTTCCCCAATTAGACTCCTGCTTGATTGCCTTAGTGATGTTAAGTCATGGATGGCTCAAAACCTTTTAAATTTTAATGAACGTAAAACGAAAGCAATTCTGTTTGGCCCGAATCGTTCCTCTGACATCCCTGATGTTGACCTTGCTGCTCTGACCCCTCACCTGAAGAGCTCGATTACCAATCTTGGGTTAAAAATCGACTCTGCACTTACCTTTGATGGTCACGTGAATGGGGTGGTGAAATCGTCATTCTATCAACTCAGGCGTCTGTCGAAGGTTAAACCTTTTCTTTCAAGGCGTGACTTGGAGACTGTTATCCACGCTTTTATAACCTCACGCTTGGATTATTGCAACTCCCTTTTAATAGGGGTTGGACTGGGCACTCTGACACGCCTGCAACTAGTACAGAATAGAGATGGACTGATCCGATATTACGTATCGGTATCGGTCCGATACTGACCTAAATTACTGGATCGGATATCGGAGAAAAATAAAAAATGTAATCCGATCCATTAAATATCACGAAAGCACCTCACAAAACTTGCAACACGCCGTAACTCACCTCAGAACGTTAGCACGTCGGAGCAGTATGCACCACGTGATAGAGCGGCTGTGGCATGCGGGACCTGTTGGTGGTCTGGATAGCATGTGGAGCTTCGCTAGCAACCCGGCATTTCATCTCCGACAAAGTTATCCCGAGAGAAGTAAAGCAAGTGTGTAAGTCCATCTCTGAATGTTTGTAAAGCATTCCTGCGTTAAGCTTAACAAGCGATATATGGAGCGACTGCCTCTCCTGCTGCTACTTCAATCATGAAACTGCTTAATGATCAGCTGATCGGCTTTTCTGTCGCGAGTCCGTGTCTCTAGTTTGCTTTTGGCCCACTTTGCACCAGAAAGAGGAAACCAGCGGCTGAACAACAGCAGCACGTTTAAGCTTGATCAGCTATTGTTAGAATGTATTTAATATTAATTTCTACTCGAGGATCTTTTTCTATGTAGCTGACGCTGGTAACTGTGCAGGGGCGGATCTAGCAAAGTTTAGCCAGGGGGGCCGATAGGGTATTAACAGGGAAAAGGGGGCACAAAGACATACTTTTCTTTCTTATTCTCATTTAAAATGTCTAGCTTTTAATAAATAATTATCTGACACCCAAAGTTTTAATTTGATGTAAAATGAATAGAAGTCAATTACTGTATATAGCAACTATTAAGTCTAATATATATACCCTAGTAAGCTATAGTACTTTTTCCTTTGGGAAGGTACCATCTGTGCAGTCTGCAATTTTGTTGAAGAAAGATGTTGAATCTATTTAATATTTCTTGAAAAATAATTGATTTCTGTGCTTTTTTTTTTCACACTGCATCAAATTAAGGTTGATTACGTTGATTAAGCATCATGAGGTGGAGCGTGAGGGGTGGTTCCCTATTTTTTATTTATTTATTTTTGTTGTTGCTGGGAGTTGGAACCCTATTAGTTAGGTTGCTTAATATTTATGCTAAGTACTCTTTAAAATACCAGAATAGGGAGGATGGTGTAGGTTTAAGTTTATTAGATTGATCAGTATTGCTGAACTATGAAATTTTTTTTTGCATACAGGTATAACAGAATAGCTTTAGTGTAGTTGTTGTTTTAAACTTGAGTATGAACTTATACAAAATGCAGCAAGATATTTAAAAAACAGTTTTGTTGATTAAAAAACACTATATCGGATTCATATCGGTATCGGCAGATATCCAAATTTATGATATCGGTATCGGACATAAAAAAGTGGTATCGTGCCATCTCTAGTACAGAATGCTGCGGCACGGTTTTTATCTGGTAAAAGGAAATTTGAGCACATTACTCCGGTCCTGGCCTCCCTGCACTGGCTTCCAATTGAATTTAGGATTCATTTTACAGTTCTTTTATTGGTTTTTAAATCTTTAAATGGTCTGGCACCTGCGTATCTGTCTGATTTGCTGAAGCCCTATGTCCCCACTTGTTCGCTCCGGTCAGCTGAGCAGCTGTTGCTCTCAGTCCCCAAATCACGGCTGAAACTGAGAGGAGACCGAGCGATCTCTATCGTGGCCCCTAAGCTTTGGAATAATCTTCCTCTTCACATTAGGCAATCGACATCAGTGCTGACTTTTAAGTCCAGATTGAAAACGCATTTTTATTCACTGGCTTTTGACTCAGTGGTTGACTGACTTGTATTTACTTGTATTTTATTGTTTTCGCTATGTTTATTATTTTATCGTATTTATTATTCTTATGGTATCTATTATGTTTCTATTGTTCAGCACTTTGGTCACCCTTGTGTGTTTTTAAAGTGCTATATAAATAAACGATGATGATGATGATGATGATGATGAAAACTGCATGATAGGAAGATGTCAAAGCAAGGTTGTTGTTTTTTTTATAAGCACAGTTTTGTACAAAAAGTATCATAATTGTGCTGAGGTGTCTAATCAGCGTACCAACACAGTTCAAACATGTCTTTTAGTGCTATTTGGTGCCAGGTACCAAACATTTGCAGATTTTTTTAATGATTTTCTTTTAGTGGCCAAGAAAAATAACATAAAAACTGCCTTTGCTCTTGCTCTGTGTGTTTGAGCATGGTGGAAAAATGCATCCCCTGATTATTTTTATTTACATAAAGCATACATGTGCCTGCTGCAGCTAATCATCTGTCCACATTTGCAATCAGCCGTGTAAATAATTGGAGGAAGGATTTTCTAACCACAGACTTAATGACAATTAGTCTGTCGCCACTTTATAACTGATATCAGCTTCTCTTTATGCGCCCAATTTAGGACCAGTGTTTACTCATACGGTACAAAAAGACTGGCTGATGGTTAAAAAAAAGTCCATAGGCAAATTGGTTCCACTAGTACACTATTACCCATAAATGTTGCAGTAAAGAAACAAGATGGCTTGGTTAATTTTTAATGTTATCACTGTACTGCATGGGGGTGGGGGAGTGACACGTGTGGCAATGGGAGATGGGGAACAAGGGGTTGCTTTAATTGCATTGCATTTTCTGGTGATATTATTCATTGTCAAGGTGCAGTCAGAAAGAATTGCATTATGAAGACAGCACTTTAGGGCCTGCTGTCGAACTATGAATATTCATCGCTTATTCTGCCAAAAGCAATTTGTTGTCGCTGTGTTTAAAACCATTGATGTGCTTTCCAAGTCTGGAGGCTAGAAGCAGACTTGCACATGTGCCACGAGGTAAAATGTTATGTTTCTAATAAAATGCATTTTCTCTCCTATCTTGATGTAGAATAAGAGATATTTTGAGTCAATAGTGCCATTATTTGCAGATCCCAGCCAGCAGTCAGACGTATGCGTTGTTTGCTGAGATAGCAGCCTCGGTGTCTGTGTCAGGTGAATTAGAGATTCCCCTCATCTGTCCTTAACTTGGGTCGCTTACTTTGAAGTGTGCTCCAAATTTGCCGTCTTCTACCAGTCACATTTCTCAAATAACCGAGGTACTAAGAAAACTTTTTAAAAGCAGAAAATAGAAAAGACATTAACTCCGAGGCTCTGCTTAATGACTTTCCCAAATGACAGAGGCTTACTCTGCCTTGTACACTGAAGGGAGGGAAAGGGAGGGAAACGAAGATGAGGAGGGCTAAGAACAAAAAGCTTCCTAAACTGCAGGAGTCCGACACAGATGATTGCTTTGCAATTGCAAACTATGTAACTGTTAACTGCTCTTTTTTTATTTTCCTTTAAAATAGTTTAATCATATCAAACAAATCACAGTTTCTTTTTTCCCCAGTACTATTAAACTAATACTTTATGTACTGTAACAAGCCCTATTAGAGTGTTGTTTACAGTATTAAAATGCCATCTGGATCTGAAGGTCTAGGTAAAGCAGAACATATGCTAATTCAAGGTGTAAACACATGCACCAAACATTGCCATAGATCTGTGACTGAATTTACAAAACAGTTGTTTTTTTTATTTCAGCCACAGTAATCTGCAGTATATGTATGCTGTTCGTACTGTGTGTTCAGATTTGTGAAGAGGTACTCGCGGTGTACAACCATCATGACTCATTGTGAAGTTCGCCCTGCTCTCAGTTTCACAGAGGCTCTCTGCATGATCAGGGTACACTAGTAGGATTCACAGCAGCCGCAGACACTTTTTCTGTGTGGAAATACTACCTGTCTGTCATTTCATGCGCCTCCTGTGAAACACAACCCGCTCCCAAATGGAAAGCAAACATGCTGTTTTATATTGCTTCAAATTACCCCCCAAACTATCATGTTTGTTTTTAGCCGAGCTGAAATACACACTGAAATACACTGAACTATAACGTAGAATCTGCTGTCCTCTTTAAAAAATATACATATTTTTTTTTAAATATACATATTCTTTAAAGGGGAACGTATTTTCAAGGCTACATCCAAATGAACAATGAGAACGTTAATATCAAGTGTCTATCGGGGAAATATTCCATTTCTCCGAATACTTTGTTTTGTTTGCGACATACTGGCAAAACTAATGACTTTGCCATCAGTCTCAGCTGCAGTGCTTGATGTTAATTTGCATATATTAGCTAACTAAAATTTTGAATATGGGAAAGATAAAAATTATACCAGATAAAATCAGAATTTTAGAACTGTTTTTGGTCCCAGTTCTAAAGTTAGCATTTAGTTCAAAGCAAGTTTTAACAAAGGAACACTCCTTTCTTGTACTGGGTTCTGGGTCATGGCTCCTTTTGCCTTCAGAAGTTCCTTAATTCTTCATGGCATGGATTCAATAAGCTGCTGGTAACATCAGACATTTTATCAGACGTGATAACATCACACAGTTGCTGCAGATTTGTTGGCTGCATATCCACAATGTAAAAGTCTTGTTCCATCACATCCCAAAGGCGCTCTACTTGTTTGAGATCTGATGACCGAGGAGGCCATTTGAGTGAACTCTGAGCTTTGTGACATGGTGCGTTATCCTGCCGGAGGCAGCCATCAGAAGATGTAGACGCTGTGGTCACAAAGGGATGGACATGTTAGCAACAAAACTGAGAGACTGTGTTTAACTGATCCTAAATTGTACTAATAGGTCCAAAGTGTGCCAAGCAAACATAATCATTGATTCAGGGCAGGATGGATCAATGCTTTCATGTTGTTTATGCCAATTTCTGACCCTGTCGTCTTATTATTGCAGCAGAAGTTGAGACTCATCACATCAGGCAATATTTTTTAAATCTTCTATTGCCTAATTTTAGTGATCCCATGTGAACTGTAGTCAAATTTCATCCACAGTTTCCTGGTCTTAGGTGACAGGAGTGGCACTCAAGTGGTCTTCTGCCGCTTTAGCCTGCTGCATCAAAGATTTACATGTTATGCATTGAGGTGTTCTTCTGCATACCTTGGTTGTAATGAGTGGTTATTTGAATTACTGTTACATTCCTAGTAGCTCAAAGCAGTCTGGCCATTCTTCTCCTCAACTAGGCTTTTTTTCCCTCAGAGAACGTCTTGATCACTAGATATTTTCTCCTTTTCAGACCATTCTCTGTAAACCCTAGGGATGGCTGTGCGTGAAAAATCCCAGCAGATCAGAAGATTCTGAAATACACCAATTATCATGCCCTGTTCAAAGTCACCTATTAAATCACCTTTCTACCTCAAACTGATGCTCAATTTGAACTTCAGCAGGCTGTCTTCACTGATTAGATGTTTGCATTAACAAGCAGTTGAACAGCTCTACTTAACAAAGTAACCGGTAAGCATATTTCACCCCTAATACTTCTCTACAAAGCATGTAGGTTTAAATCCGAGTGAGCTGCTGCTGGCCATGCCCTTTTTAGCTGTGTTTAAACCCTGTGAAGTGAGCACAGAGGAAACCAAACAGACATATGGTATATGGCTAATGAAAAGCATAGCTTGGAGTGAAGGACATAATGTGACATAAAAACACAGTAAGCCATACTCAGTGGTTATTAATTGTTAAATTAGTATTTTCACTTCTTCTGATTACAATTTTCAGATCACTCAGGCCTGTGTGCATATGCTTAACGCTAATGGTAATGTTACCCACATGAGCTGTATAAATTGCTGAGATCTTCCTCATGTTGTGGGGATGTTGCCATGACAGTCATTGAGTTAGCATTAGCAGAAAGAAAGACTGAAACAGTGACAGACTGCAGCTGCTTTGAAATGAACTGGTCAGGTGTGTGCCACTCAGGTGTGTCTGTTTACTCGTCATGACTGTGCTCATCCAGTTTGATGTCATAACCAGATGCAAACTGAATGGCTCATTTAGAGACACACTTTATAAAGTGTGGAGAGACGAAAGAGAGAAGGGGAACAGTCTCTTCCCACATTTTGTTGGTCTCTGGAAACTCTGAGAAATGTCAACACATTCGGATACCTGTTAATAAGCGTCGCCTGCGATCTCATTTTAATATCAGGTGTAAATTGAGCTGTATTACTTTACACAAAGGGTGGCTTTTTGCACTCCAACTCCATTGTTCCCGTGTGTGTATATATACGTGCGTGTGTTTGTGTGCAGGCCTAGGTTTTAGTGATTCTCTGCTCATCTATTTTCTGTCTGCCAGAGAGCACCTGCTTCTGTCTGAGCTGATCATTCAAAGATGGACACAGAGAGGGGGAGGGTGTGTGGAAATGCGTGTGTCTGTGTGTGCATGTGTGTCCAAACCTGTGTGGCTCATGCTGATGGTGATTAATTCTACAGATGTGTATTCATGAAAGGTGCAGTGTCTTTTGTCTACTTTCCTTTTTTTCTCCACCTCTCTTTATCTTCTTTTCCCCCTCATTTGTGTCTCCCTTCCTACATCCTATATCTTTTCACGAACCATTATTATTCCCCCAATGCAGTCTGAACCAACACACTTCCACCTGCCAGCCTGTGTGTGTGTGCATGTGTGTGTATTAGTGTGTCCTCTGTCCAAAGTTGTTAAATATTCTAAAGACAGAGACCTCTTTTAATTACCCACTAATCACACTTTTAATTACCTGCCACACACACATCCATCACTGACCAGACTGTACACGCACAGGCTCATACACACTCACACCCCGTGTGCACACAGGCATACACTCACATCCATATCTGTCATTAGGAAGAGTTTTTAACCTATCGACAAAACAGAGGGAGGGAAACCAAAGGGGAGAATGAGTGAGGGAGAGAGAGAGTGAAAGACTCCTCAGTGCACTGAGGAGTGACTGATTAAAGTTTGGTTTTGACACTCTTGTAAAAAGCTTGCAGGTTATTACTGCTTGGAGAGACAATGGAAGAAATTAAAGAAATGCATAAAAGGTTGGAAGTGCACTGTTTTCAATTAACACCTTTCTTTCTTTCACACTGTAGATGTATTGTCAGATTTCTTAAGCCAAACACCCTGAGGAGAGCTGGACAAAAAAAAAGAAAAAGGACATAATGCTGATTGACTGGTTAATATCAGGGCCTAAAGATTATATCCTCAAGATCAGAGAGCCGGATCAATAAGCAGAAGGTCACAAGTTTCCTTTCTCTCACAGACAAATAAAGGCTACATTTTAGAACTTCCTGCTCTTGGGAAATTACATTCTCGCTTTCCGTGCCATAACCTCTTTGCTCATGTATTCACGTGGGAGTTTTGCGTCTATGACTTGGGGGCTTATGTCAAGAAATAAATGACAAAGGATGAACTGAAGCTCTGCCATCACGTAATGTCGCATACTGCTGTTTCTGATGTCATTTAAAAAAAAAAAAAAAGAAAAGAAATAAATGCGTTCACACTGTTTAAAATGCTGACCCAAGGTCCCCTGTTTTTTGTTCAAACACGTAGCTATCCATTCTTATTGCACCAAACTCTGCTTTCCCTCTTGCTCCGTGCCACAGGGTTTCTTTTCATCATTATCACCTTTCCTTACGGGATAATTATGAGCTCACACATACAACTGAAATCTACATTGGTATATGAACTCCAGTACTCACCAACGAGCTCATGCACATAATTAGTCAGTCCCATAAAGGCTTTTAATTTTTCTGTCCATTTGCACTTGCACCTGTTACAGCAATTTCTGTTCGCCAAACAAATGCTTTCACCTGAGTGGGTGCAGTTGGGGCAGAGCAGGTGGCTAGCATTTAGCAAGAGGCACACTGCAATTTAGGACCTTTCTTGCATGAATTTATGTATAAATAATGCCCCCCTGTAAATATCATAAAATCGTCTTTCACATACCTTCGTTTTTTTGGGGTTTTTTTTAACCTTTTGACATACACTTTTCATGTGGACCACCTAAGTATGGAGTTTAAGACAAAATAAAAGGTTTGAAATTAAAGATGAGGGCTGAAATATACTTTCACGCATGCATGCTGCCCATTCCTGGCCAAGGTGGTCTCAGCCTTTTGTTCCGAGTCATTTCAATTTCACGCTCGTGTACTAAGGTTGTTCTCGCAAATATTTGCCCAGTTTCAGGAAAACATACACAACTATCTGTCTGGAACAGATCAGCATCAGCGATGCATTCACTGATGCGGCTACGAGAGCAAGTCTGTATGTTTGTTACAAAATAATATAAATTAAAATGTGTTTGCCTGTAGGCAGAACCTTTTTCCTTTAGCTGTATTGATTTCCTCTCACCATGGTAACAAGTGTATCCGTTAAAAACCTTGTTTTACAGGAGATGCTGTAACTGTGTGGTTGTGCTGGTGTTAATAATCAACCAGGGACATTAAGCTTGTTTACGCAGCACTATTACTACTGACCTTTAAAGCTACAGAAGCAATTTGTCTACAGTAATATGTTCCCGTATTTTTATAAAGTACCACTGTGACCCTGTGTGCCCATATTTATACGCTCACCATATCAATTACAATTTAAAGCAGGTTGTGTTTCTGTAGTAATTTCACTTAACATCGACCAGAGTTAGAGTCTAGTAAAACCTAAAATTTGACCAATCTCTCCTTCAAGATTGCGTCCTTATGCACCTCCAGACCACAGTTTCAGCACGGTTGCTAATTCTCGATCCCTCTGTGGACTTGAGGTGGGGTGACTGTGGCTCAGGAAGGGAGAGCATGCCATCTACCTATTGAAAGGTTCTTGGTTTGATCCCTGGCTGCTTCAGTCTGTGTGCCAAAGTATCCTTTGGGCAGACATTGAACCCTCAGTGGCTCCTTGAATATAGGGCTTTGAGTGTTTAAGCAGATTAGAAAAGTGCTACATAAGAGCCAGCCCACTTACCATCCCGCTGTGACCACGTAAACTCTTAATGTCCTTCTGAACCACAACTTTGTCCAGGGTCAGGTTGTCAGTGCAGAGTTTGGCTGTAACAAACTGAGGTGTCTGAAGGATCATTGGTCAGAAACAACCTGAAACCACGCGTGTCATTGTCTGCAACACCAATAATCTTTGCTCAACACCAGCTCAAATCACCAGATGTGGCTCCCTGAAACTTTGACTGGAGCTGAAATTGAAAAAAGAAACTGAGGAATCACTGCACTGTTGTGTGTCACAGACACACAAGTGTAAGTGGTCAGAACTTCCAGGGAGAGATCTGAAAACATTAGCCACTGCCCAAGGACATGACGTGTAAGAAGACAGGTATGGGTTTTATTTTTGGGTGGAGTCTTTATGATTAAATCTTGTATTAGGGTGCTATGGGTCATTAAATTAAATTAGAGACCATTTTACACAATTTCTGCATCATTCTGACAAATTAACTTAATTTTAGGTGGTTAATTAGGACTGCAACCAACTCATCATTTTCTTGATTCGTTGATTTAGGAAAACATGAAAAATGTTTCTACAAATGTCAGCGTGTCAAATGAACTGTATCATAATATATGAAGCTACTTCGGTTAGGCAGGTCTGTATGCAGGGCACAGGGTGCAAACTAGCAAGCATCAAACTGTGAAAAGTAATAGCAAAGAATGTCCTGTGTCACAAAGTGAGTTCTGTGTTGTAAAGGCATAAAATCACAGAGGCTCGAGTCGTGCTCTTTACTGACAAGTTCAAATGTTCACACGAACCACAATTAGAAAATGATGTCTCATTATCAACAAGTGTGGTTATTATCAGCCCTCTGCTCAGCCCATATCTGCAGCTGAGCAGAGAGAGGGAGACTGAGAATGAGGTGTGTTCCTCCAGTTGAGAGGAAGACAGAAGGAGCGAGACAGAAACACGGGGAAAGAAGTCCTCGCCAGTTGTGTGGTTAATTGGTAGCAGACATAATTAGTGCTAATTAGGATAATAGCCATTCGTCTAGAGATCCATCCACCTAATGGGACTACAACACTCAGCTGCACACACGCACACCAGCACACAAAAGGAGTTGTTACCATCCATCCAGTCTCCTTGTGAGAACAATGTGGTCTTGTAGTGTAGCTTTAACGCACGACCTGGTAAGACAGACGAATGCTTGTCCCATGCATGCATGTGAAGAACAGCCTGTATGTGTGCGCGAATGACTAAGAGGCAGACGTAAAGCAGAGGTAGAAAGGAAGCGAGTCATGGAGCTCGTGTAGCTGAACAAACACAGAGTGGAGAAAAGCCTCCTTCCTCTGTTTGCTCAGCATCTAGCCTCATCCCTCTCTTCCTGCTTCCATCTCACCCTTGGCCTGCTCAGCTTTCCTTTCCTGTACCGTTGCCTTTACCCACTTCTCTCTGCCTGTCCCTCCGGCCATGCCAAGGGACATTAAACAAACACAGCCTGTCCCACAGCCCTCTCTCGCTCTCTCTCTCTTTCTCACACACGCGCACACACACACACCAATTACTTTCAGACTGAAGGCCCTAGGCTGTGTGTGCTCAAGGATGCTCGATTATGTGTGTGTGGGCATGTGCCTGTGTGTGTATTTTATGGAGGACCTACAGTGGCAGTGGCAGCCAGCCAAGCCAGTGAGTGACCACAGAAAGGTCTTTCTTTCTGTGTCCGTTTGACCGTTTGAAGAAACTGTAAAGGTGATTGAGGATACAAGCCTGTGATTTAGGCACTGCGTTAATTACAAGTCACAGAGCTGCAGAGTGTGTAGGGCGGAAGGTAGGGGAATGTTTTCTGAGTCAGTGAAGGGGCTGTTAAAATCTCTCACAAACACATTAGTGTTCATTACTGTTGTAACCTCTACCATCTTTCTTTCTTTTTTCCCTCTTTCTCATTCTCCCTGTCTTTATTGGTCTCATGTGCAGTCACATGTACAGGCTGTATTTCTTTGAGTGGAAAATGCATTAAGATTTATTAGCATAGTCACCACAGTGACCGAGAATACCTTCAAATTGAGTTTTTTGAGTTATTAATGCAGTGTAGGGTGAAATTTTAATAAAGTTTTGAATGTGGTGGCAGTTGGGTTGTAAAATATATGACTAGGGGTGTTTACATCACATACTTAAATCTACATTTGGTCTGGGACTGTTTAGTTCCTACCAAAAAACTGGTTTGTAGCTGGGGTATTTACTGTTCTTTTAAAGAGCCTAGTGGTCCCACTTTAAAGTAGCTTTGGGTCTCATGTCTACTAATTGGAAGGTCAGTGGTTGGATCTCTAGCTGCTGCACTCTGCATATTGAAGTATGCTTGGGCAAGATGCTGGGCTGTATGGCTCAAATACTTATTTCACTAAATCAATGGTTTCCCCCCACTGTATGTTGCAGTTCATTTACCATCTATCAAATAGAATTGTGGAGAATGTGAGTGGAAAAGCAAAAACCCATTCACATTTTCCTCCTGCCTTTTAGTGAGATTAGCATTTGCAACAGTTGATGTCACTTAAGCAACCACTGTGTATTAAACTCGTTTCTTTTCTTTTTTTTTAACTTCGTCATGTGCCTCTGTGATTCAGAAAGCAAATCCACGGTGTGACTGATCACCTCCTCAGATGAATCAATTGTGCCCTGACATGTTCTCCCCCAGCTTTGATGAGTGTGCTTACTCCTTGAATACACAGCGTTTGTTGTGAGAATTAGTGCCTCTGTTTATATTAGCTTTCATACAACTCTAATATCTTCTCCTAATATTTGCTGGGGCTCTGTTTAGTTCCACTGAGATGGGATGCCTCCAGTGTAAGATACTGTTTCCCTGAGGGTACCACAGCACACAGGGATGCCTCAAGAGACCATAATGTGCTTTGAACTTTGTGAAAAAAATTGTGAAAGGTCCTGAAAGGTGACTCATGCCTCCATAAATCATAAGTACACATATGACTGACCACATCCTTACGTATTTGTTATTTAAAGAACTGAACAGGAACAGATGAGGATTAAAGAGAAATTTGTGGCATGAGGACAACAGTGGAAGGTATTTTGGAAACTAAAGGTAATCTTGCTTTACTAAAAAATACTGTAAGAAACTAACGTGAAGATCAGCCGCTATCGAACTTGTCACCTGACACCTCGTTGTTGAGAGAGACGCTTTGGTGGATGTGGGACAAACAAGTCAACAGGAAAGGTTTTTTTTATGCCTGAGTTCAACTACTATAAAACTGAAGCTACCAATTAAACCTAATGAAGTGCTAATTTATCCAAAACTGTAAGCAAATGCTAATTAGCATTAGAACTGCTTCCCATCATTAAAATGGTGATACCAGCTAAGTTGACAAGGCCGCTAATGCTCCCATTGGCACTCATGAGGAGCTGCTGCTAAAGGTTAAGGAGTCACACCCAGTATCACTGTCAGACAGTTTTCTATTTGAAATCCCATCATGAACTCCATCATATCTCCAGGAATCCTCCCGTTTAAAATGAGTGCTGCACACAGCCGCGTTTTACGTGACAGATGCAGCAGTGATGTCCCGCCGCTTCACCTGCACAAAACACCCAGGGATGAAAACAAGCTCCCTTCCTCTTCTTGTCAGGAAACCAGCGGAGTCAATGTCCTGCAAGGTTTGAGTTTGTGCAACCTGTACATACAATAATTCACTATGATGAAGCTAGCAAAAAACACAAACTCACTAATTTGCTACTGCTCAGGCTCACTATGACGCCTGCTACTGCAAACGAGCACTAAGCAAAAAAAGGCCACTCCCCCCGAAAGTGTTTTTGAAGCACTGCTTAAAATGCACACTTTTTGATCTGAATTTCAGCCTTTATGTCAAGCGAAAAAAGAGTAACTTTTAAAATATTAATTTCTAAGAAATATTATATATGAATAGAGAAAAAAATTTAACCTGCAAGTTGCTCTTGAATGTCTTCACATAATTTAGGCCACATAATTTGTAAGGGTCCTGTAGGAGGTGGCTCGCATGCAGGTCTGACTGTGTGGCTCTGGGTGTACCCTACGGGTGCCTTTTAATAAATGTGAACGTTAGCCTTTTATCATTTTAATGTAGTCCAAAATGGTTTGGCTTTGATTTAAATTGAGATAGACTAAATCCAGGCCTTGTAAATAGTTGATGCACATTTTTAATGCATCAGCAGCCGCCTTCCATTATTTCTTTCCATTTGGTTCAGTTCCAACAAGCTTATTATAGAGATGTGGAGTTGTTTTGTAAATGCTTTGTTTTCCCCTTGATTACGAGATACAGGAGTAGCAGACATTTAATGTTTTAAGTGTTTGGGGGAATTTATTTAGAACGACTTTAGAGCAACTGCCAAAGCGTACGTAATGGGTCTTGTTGCATGCATGCCCGTCTTCTTGTTGAACACAGCTGGATCACCCTGTTATCTTTGAGTAACTGAAGTGTTAGATCCAATAAGAGACTTGTAATATCATTAAAGTCACAGTTTTTACTTTGTTAAAACAGATATCTTAGTGGTATATACACCTACGTATATGTATAGTATATAAATAGCTTTTAGCTACATATGTGTTTTGTCATGGTCCCTGAGGTCTTGGATCCTCGTTTTAGATTTTTTTTATTTATGAGTTGTGTTTTCTTTTAGTTTTGAAAAGGATTCATGTTTAAGTTTCTCCTTTGAGAGTTCATGATTCCTTTTGATGCTTGTGTTTCTGTATATACTTTCCCTTTCATATGAATCACATTTTCATCCATTTCCCTCTGTGTTTCTTATTTAACCCTATCATGCCTTCTTCCATGTTAAGTTACGGGTTTACCTCCCATTTTATTTTGATAGGCTTTTGTCTCTAGTGCTTTGCATTTTTTTTACTCCCTCGTCTCATTGTCTCTGAGTAGTTTCAGCTGTGTTCCCCACCTCTTTCTATCTTATGCATATGAGTCTCTCCTTGTGATTTATCATGTCATTTTTGTTACTGTGTATCCTTTTTTTCTGCTTCCTAGTCTCCTAAGCATGTTCTAGTTGTTTGGACTCCTTCTTGTCTTTTGGATTTTGGACTAACTGATTTGATGGATCAAGAAGTATTAAAACGTCTTCCTCACAGCGTTTCATGACATGTTTTGGTTAATCGGGTTAGGTTAAGCTGTGATTCTAAAATGGCCATAGGTGTGAACATCAGTGTAAATGGTCGTCTGTCTCTGTGTTAGCCCTGCGACAGGCCGGCGACCTGTCCTGGATTTACCCCGCCTCTTGCCCAATGGCAGTTGGGACAAACTCCTGCCCCCTGACCCTGAATTGGATGTCGAAGAACAAGGATGGATGGTTTCATACTTTGATTTTTACCATGTTTGTCTTTAATCTGAATTTAAACAGGCTTTAGAAAAATCTAAATCAGAAACTGCAATTTCTTTTCTGTTATGACGTTGTGTTTGAAAGAACTGTCGGTCAAAAATTCAGATATCTGTTTTGAATGTTGATGGAATAGCTTCTTTTTCCACTGAGCACATTATGACAGTTTGAGTGTGATTTGGCGACTTTAACGCTTCACTTTACCGCTGTGGCAGAGAAATAAATGTGTGTTTACTTGTTGAGTTTCACATAGATAAAGTCTGACTTTTTAAACAAGAAAAATAATATATCTATATTCAACCTGTAGGTTTCTCCCTTGTTGTCATAATCTGAAACTTAAGCAAAGGTTTCTTTTTTTAGGAAACTTTTGAACCATTCCATTTGAGCAAAAGGATTAAAGTGTGTTCAGCAAATATACTGTAAAACAAATCTCCAACCCCAGGCTGTGGTGACAATAGGTTCATTTAAGCTGTGCATTGGAAATCACTAAAGCACTCACTGTCAAGCTGCTGGAAACAGAATGTCAAGAACTACTGGCAGTGGTCCAGTTCTCTGTCTTAACTCAGTTAATCCCATTAAAAAACAAACTCAAAACAGATCTGTCATATTGTGCGTAACTGCTGTAGGAAAGTTTAGTTGTCTTGTTTCTTTTCTCATTTCACCATCTGGATCATCCCTAACTTTCTCGCTTGCTACACTTACATTACCATCATTTACAGCGTCTTATACTATCCTAGACTTTCAGCCTATCTTTGGGTCCAATTTGCCCCAAAGCATCACAACAGGAGCTGGCTGCCAGGCACTGCATGAAAAGTAGTTAACTACCAGTTTTGTGTTCACTCTGAGTCTCTGTGCATTCAAGCTGTGTTGAAGAATAAAGGTGGTCATACTAAATATTCCTTTCAAACTAAGTGTGCTCTGTTTTTGCCTTGTATACTCTTCTATTTCCATGTATGCTAGCACATGTTTTAGTAAAGCACTGCATTTAAAAACATTACAAGAGTTTGGCTCCTTGGAAGCAAAATAT
Source organism: Rhamphochromis sp. 'chilingali' (assembly GCF_963969265.1). NCBI lineage: Eukaryota > Metazoa > Chordata > Actinopteri > Cichliformes > Cichlidae > Rhamphochromis > Rhamphochromis sp. 'chilingali'. The sequence goes on from NC_137948.1 coordinate 30,390,733, forward strand.
AATGAATTGAGAGGTGGGTCAAGACTTTTTCATAATACTGTATGTTTTGAGACAAAATCCCCCAAATAACACTTTTACTAATTAGGATGTCATTATGCCAGGATTGTTTATTGGCTTTAGTTCTTATGTCAGCTTTTATTTCAAGTTGTGCAGACAAAGAAAAACACAAGCCAAAAATAAATGCTGTCGTAGCGTATATTGGATGAATATGGTACAGAAGCTTTCCCCTCCTCTATAGATTCAAAACAGTGCACTCGGTGGAGCTGGGTTTTATTGTTACCAATTACTTTGGGATAGAGAACAACACCACAACTCAATTTGACAGGCAATTCTGAGGGCAGGAATGCTTAAAAAATCTGAATACTTCACCCCAAAGTAAAGTGTGTAGCAACAAAATCCCCAGCTAAAAAGACAAGTAGAAAAATTTATATAGGCGCACATAAGGTTGCCCTCAGCATACACGAACCTGTGTACGTTAACTATCAATCAGTCTCACAGAGAACATATTCATGTGTCCGCTGACTTGAACACCAGAGTAAATATTCAGTTCAAACGGCTGAGAGGCACAGTGAATGGTCCCAACTGTGCGCCTGCCTGTTTGAGTAGGTGTGTGTATGTATGAGGTGTAATATGTGGGTGGCTGGCTGGCACTAGCTTTGCAGACAAAGCTGCCAAAAAACCCTACCTGCTGTCTGGACTCGGTTTACAGTGTAGTGTCCTCCTCCTTCTGCACTGCTGCCACACTTCTCCACACAAGGCTGCTGTGTGTCAGAAGCATTGTGGTTTAAGAAGGTGGCACGCTGCTTATCAGGGATAGAGGAGGAGGGCAGGCGACTCAGTCCATGGACCTGGCACACATGCTCACACACAGATCAAAAATACACACATTCACGCACCCGCTCACTCATCCCCTGGCCTGCGACGTGTGTGCTAATTAGCTCTTTTCACAGTTTGGTGTGTATGCGTGTGCGTGCTTGTGTGTGTGTGTGTGTGTGTGTGTGTGTGTGTGTGTGTGTGTGTGTGTGTGTGTGTGTGTGTGTAAAGCAGCCAGTGTTGCATTGCGGTCACCCATGAGTGTTTATTAAGTCTTGGGGCAGTACACTTAAATGAAAGACCAATCTGGCACGGCGCTTCGGTTCAGAGAAGTCAGAGGAGAGAGAGGGGAGGGTAAAGCAGGACAGTTATATGAAGTGATTGGGGGGGGGAATCTCTCTGTGAGAGAGAGAGACAGCCAGAAATAAAATACAAAGAAAATTGAAAGAAACCAAGAGAGAAATGTGCAGATTGTAATCTGAGTGAGAATGGAAATGGGATTTGAAGGAATGAGTCACAGAGGTTGTTATTTATTTGTTTTATTGTGTGTGTGTGTGTGTGTGTGTGTGTGTGTGTGTGTGTGTGTGTGTGTGTGTGTGTGTGTGTGTGTGTGTGTGTGTGTGTGTGTGTGTGTGTGTGTGTGTGTGTGTGTGGAGTGGGGGTACAAAGAGAAAAAAAATGATGGGATGCTGTGATTCAGAAAGGAAAGAAGATGGGATGGGATGTAGCTGATTGCTGTATTTAATTTTTTCTGCCTTGGGAAAAACTCTCTCTCTCACAGACATAAGCATGCAGAGTCATGCACAGTTTTACAACTGGGTTTGTGTTTAATTAAAAGCCCGAACAATTTTGTCCAGTTTAATTAAATGCAGACCTAAAAGAGACCCGAAAGTCACATGTCATAATAAATCTGAACGTATATATTCAGAATAAGAGGTCACTCCTAAACTTCTACATATCTATCTGTATGCTGGTGCATGTTTCTGACTGTATTGTCACTCTTAAGATGAGGCTGTGTAGCCACCCTCCAGGTATTGGGAACTAGCACTGACATTTTATTATTTTTTTGAATTATGGTCCTCTAATTTCTGTCGCCTGACTTCTTATTCTTATTGGCATTTCATTTTGTACTTCGTTTTTTCTTCTTTTTATGATATGAATTTTCCATGCGGAGATGTAATGAGAAATGGAAGTCCTGCCAATTTGGATTAAATGGAACAAGCCGTCAGCCAATGTCATGGCATACAGCTTCACATGTAAATAGTACATATGATGGCATTTGTGAATGGGAAACAAAAGATACTCCATAAAGAAATTCTTTTAACTCAACAAATGCTTAGATCTTAATTGGTCTAAATTCAGCTCTGACGCCCACTGAGCGTCTTTGTCTTTGTTAAATTGGTGAATTTAGATTCCCTCGAACCTCCCAGGCTCTCTCCTACCTCAGACACTGTAGGCGAGTAGAAGCCAGCCCTCTCTGTCTATTAATCAGCATGTGCTGGGTAAAACAGATGTGATGAAATGGGCGGGTCAGTGCACTTAATGAGCTTAACAGCTATAAATTACATTACGGAGCTAGGTGAAGATGCAGAATTCATCCCTGCGTTGAAATAAGTGAGAAAGAAGAGAAGAAAGGTTTGGTTAAAGCCTCCTTTTTTTCAGTGAGTGATATGCACACAAAATCCAACCGGCACACATTGACATACGCTCACACAAATAAAGTGTCAGTGTCGGGGTTGAGGCTCTGGCTCTTGAAGTTGTTCTCCTGGGAAATCACGCTGAATAAATTTAGACCTGAGGAATTCTGCCTCGGTTTGAGTGTGTTTGTCGGAGAATCGTCGAACAACTCCATGTGATCCCATGACTCACCACTCCTTTCAATAAATATTTCAGTTAGCAGTTCCTATATTTCTTTCTTGCACATTCAAGCACTTCTTTGTACTTCATCACTGGATATACGATAAAGAAACTCCCCCCCCCTGTCCCTTTTGAGATAAGACAGAAGGGAAGAAAGCTGGGAAAGGCACAAAGTAAATAGCCTTAGGGCAGATTTGATCCCAGGGCTCTGCAATAGCTTTATGGCTTATGGGGTTGTCTGCTCAACCTGGTGAGCTACACCAGCACCTCCATGTTTAAATGTTAATGAGTGCATCAACACAGCCATCTTTAAGGCCCCAGTCACACAGGCCTAGAGACAGGTTGGCAACCCCCTGGCCCCACCACTAGTTGCTAGAGAAAAATGAGTACTCCCCAACATTTATGCTAGTGGTTGCTGGTAGTCGCTGTGAAACTGAAACACAAACACAACATCTGCTCTCTGAGAAGTAGTAAAACTGTGATAAGTTCAATGCATGCCGGGAACAGAGACCATTCATCTTCAAAGTAGAAGGTGTGTCTTTTGAAACATGTTGGTTTCAGTAGTAAGGCACAACATTTACTTTCAAGGTGAATGGGCTTCCTTTCTGGTTTGCTAGTAACCAAAGCAATCACCCAAAGCAATCACAAGGAGGTTTTTGGTCTTTCCAACAGAGTTCACATAGCAACAGCAAGAAGCCTCCAACAACCACTAACCAGCTGGTCAGGGAATACACATTTTTCCCTAGTGATTGGTGGTTGCCATAGGGTTGCCAGCTGGTTGTTACGCCTGTGTTATTGAGGACTAAGCTGTGAATCCTGATAATCACACTGTTTGTGTTTCATCTGCTATTTAATACGTAGCAGCATAGTGAATTAATGATGCTGAATGTTTCCTTATCAAGCGGCAACATCTTCAGTCTTCTTTTAGTTCGCTGGCAATGACACTACAGTGTGCTTTCAATCAACTTGTGCAAATCAAGTTACACTTTTCAGATTTTTACAGCATCAAATGATGAGTCAATTAGGCAATTACTCCTCAGTGTGAGACGAGAAATGTTCAGTTTTTCACAATTGCTTAGATGCGTCTCTTGAACCTTTTGCTATTTTCTGAAAACGAAAATCCAATTTCCAAAGTACTTACTCAAAACTTGCTCAGTCATAATAACCCTACTGTGCAGTCATTACACACTTCAAGAAGTTGAAAACACAATGTTCAGAACATGTAACTCAAGTCTTTCCAACCCCATGTGGTGTTTTTGAAGCTCTTTTAGAAAAAAGGAAGTAATTCTACCAAATTGTGTTGTTCTTGAGCCACTTTGTAGTTGCCTTCTTCCTCAGTTCAGCTGTATTTGACCAGTAGAAACTGATCTCCGATAACCTCACGGGGAAGAAGTTGAACACAATTACGCCACACCTGTTGTTGTTTGAGTGCAACTGTGCAAAGTTATTAATGTGATGTAATGTAACCTATTTATGTGAGTTCAGAGTGAACAGGCTGCACAGAGAGTTGAGGGCAGACGCTGTACCACCAGTGATAGAAGCAATCTGAGAGGCAGAGGAGGAACGTTGTGTGTAGGAGGTGCTGGATGAGGACAAGGAGGAGAAAAGCACGGCTGAGAAGAGTAATTTCAGATGAAATTTCGTTATTGTGATAGATCACGTTTGAGTTCATGGAACGGGAAGCAGGACAGAAAATTATATGTGGCCCCCAGTGGAAAAAACAGGTAACATCTGTGATTTCCCAATAGCACGAGGCAGGGGGCTTTTTTATGTCAGCATGGACGTTTAGAACAAAGCTTTCAAAACATGTCAGTTTTGAAAGAATCAATGTGAGCCTTTCTACCATTCACCAGATCCTGGGTGCAGATAAAGCAAGTGTACGGAGTATCCTTTAAGGCAGGATCAGAGATCAGGCCAGTGTGTGTGCCCTCTGGATTGATATAGCACAGAGATGTGAAGCTGGTGCCGAAGGAATCACTTGTAGACTTGGAGTTACATTTACAGAGTGTTTTAATATGCATTTCACTTGCATTATACAGTGGGTGAAATCATTATGTGATCCCCTGATGAATTTTGGAAGTTTTCTTGCTTCCAAAGATACGAAAAACCTCTAATTTTTATGGTAGTTTCATTTTAATGGGGAGAGAGAGGGAGAAAGAACATCAATCACAAATCCAGAAAAAAAACACATTACATGAATGTTATAAATTGATTTGCATGTCACTAAGTGGAATAAGCATAGCGGTAAGATGTTCCTTGTAGTTGGTCAACAGGTTAGGAGGGATTTTGGCTCACTCATCTTTACAGAAACTCACAGAAATGACTCGGAGGTGTAGCTCTCTCCACAGATTATCTATAGGATTGAAGTCGGGAGACTGGCTAGGCCACTCCGTGATCTCAATGTGCTTCTTCTTTAGCCACTCCTGTGTTACTTTTGCTGCATGTTTTGGGTCACTGTCATGCTGGAAGACCACTGAAGATGGGTCTTCAGTGGTCTGGCTGAGCGAAGGAGTTTCATGTCCAACATTTTATGATACAACTTCACCATTTGCTGGTGAAGTCGTGTTGTAGCATTAGCAGAAAAACAAAAGTGTAACGTTTCCACCTCCGTGCTTGACTGTGGGGTGGTGTTCTTTGGGCCATACTCAGGATTTCTCTCCCTCCAAACACAGTGGGTTGAGTTGATGCCAAAGAGCTCCATTTTGGTTTCATCTGCCCTTAGCACTTTCTCCCAAGCCTTCTCTAAATCATTTAGATGTTCACTGGCAAACTTAAGAAGGAGCTGTACACGTGCCTTCTTGAGCTGGGGGACCCTGCTGCAAGATTTCAATCCATTATGTCATTGCATGTTACCAATGGCGTTCTTGGTGACTGTGCCAACTGCCTTCAGATCATTAACAAGCTCCTCCTGTGTAGTTTTGGGTCGATCCACCAACTTCCTCATGATCATCCTCACTTCCATGTGAGGTGATTGATTTTAAATTTCTTCCATTTCCGAATAATCGCACCAGCAGTTGTCACCTTCTTTCTCTAAGCTTCTCGATGATGTTCTTGTAGCTAATTCCAGCCTTGTGCAAGTCTACAAATATTGTAGACTTGCACAAGGACATCAATATTGTCCCTGATGTCCTTTGACAGCTCCTCGGTCTTGCCCATGATGGTGGAGATGTTGGAATTTTATTGCTTGTAGCGCTTAACAGTTTTCAATATTCAATTTATTTTACAGAAAAAGAATTTGTGTGGTTTTTGTAGAAATGCATTTATTTTATGAAGTTTGGTTTTCTCTGGTGCTACATGCCCATTTTTGATGTAGTTTGCAAAAACTGCTCTGTAGTGTTTTTATTTAACACTCGCTGTGTGTATGATCTTTAAACATGTTTGAGCACGATAAAGCAGTTTGGGGGGAGATTATGTTTGATTTTGCCTGAGGAGTGAGTGGTTTTATGTATTTAGTTTCAAAATTGGGTTTTGTGTTTACAGTTTGGAGAAAGAAGATGGAAGGTTTCAAGAGGTGCGCTTTTGGTAGTTATGAGAGGCACTTATATTTGTGTTTATTTCCCTCTTTGGCTCTCATATAGTATCGATTTAGGTTGTCATAAGTGGCATGTTTTGTTTTGTGTTCCAGTTGGCAATGTGCCGATTGAGTTTTGGGCACATTCACTGCTGCCAGTTCAGCACTGCTGAACAATGGCCACAGAAAAATACACATATCTTACAAGCACACAGACAGAGGCTAATTTTCACATGTAAGCACTGCCCTTCTTCTTATACATAAAGTATTCAAGCAACCAGTGTTCACAGTTATAGCTTCTTTTGTTTTTCTACTGTTTTTTAAATGCAGTGAAGTATTTGTACAGCACAGGCTCTACAGAAACAAGCTGACTGTTTAATAACAACAGACAGTCATCTAACCTTACTGCGCTCTATTCTTGCTTTGATCTTATTGATTTCATTTCATTGTCGGGCTCTCTGAATATTTTTGTTTGGGGGGAAGTTTCCATCCTCTGACATGCTGAAAACACCAGTAGCATCACTAAAAACATCATCCTGTGTTTCCTGCCTGGCGGCATCTGTTGCCAGACAGACGAGTTCAAACGCCTTCGAAATCTGAGTGCAACAAAAATATTTTCTGTTAGCATCTCTCCCACAACATCACCCTCCAAAGTCAGTTCTTCCCATTATGATCTCCTGAAAGTCAACGGCAGCGCAAAATCTCTTTGTGAGTCTCTGTATGCTCAAGTAAGAACGCTTTTAGATTTTGCGTGCTTGTGATCGTGTGTGCTTGTGTACCAGCACGTTCCATGTTTGTGGCATATTGATTGCCGCTGCTATGCGGGGAAATGAGGATGGATCAGTATGAAGAAGGAGGAACAGAAGACAATACACAAACAGTGAGAGTGGCAAAAAGAATGAAAGATACACAAAATGAGCTACATATCAGTCTGAGACAGGAGGAGAGATTTATTTAAGCTCTGAATCCTCTTTCCTTTCTGATGCTTGTATTCAATGTTTCCCTCCCCCATTATGAATTCCAAATGATCCATGTACCAAATACTCTTCTCTTGACAGAGTCTTAGTTTGAGCAGTGTTCCCGTCTGAGACGGAGCAGTGCTGGAAGGAGGCATGTTTTGCTTTGGGAGTGCATTGTTGTGTTTTCTAAACTCTTGTTCTCTGTGTGTCTTGTTTGTTCCTTGCAGAACAATCACTTTGGACAATCAGCTGGTTGTCTTGGCAACCGCTGCAACGGACGCCGGACGTTATCATGTAGAGGCGGTGAACGAGCTGACCGGCGAGACTGTGACGAGTCCTGCTGTCTACCTGAGCATCTCAGGTAAAAATAAATAAAAAAAGTGTTAAATTGGTATTTAATAACAGTGCAAACAGCCCATCTGGTAAACACTATGCTCAGTATTAGCATTAGTTTGGTTTACAGTCAAACCATCCAGCATATTTCTGTCCCTCAAATATTTTTCTGTTGGGGTGGGGCTTCATTAGGTTTTCTGTGGTCTTCTGTGGTTGTTGTGTGGATAAATCTGAATCCCTTTTACAGAACATAACTCCCTTTGATTGATAGAGAAGACAGTTTTGAGTGTCGGGCTAATTACTAAACCTGAAAATGAGCTGCAAAAGACATAAAGAGATGATTAAAAACATATCTGACACATCACAGAAACAACATACTTGTGCACACATTATTTGCAAACTAAAATGCTGGAGGTCTTGGCTCATCATTAAGTAGAGATGCTTGAATTATTGATTTGATTATTAAAATCTCAAATTAGAGATTCCAGCAACCAAAAATTACCATAATGCAGCCGGCAGGAGTTTTATTAGAGAAGCATCACCACTCACATGGTGAAGCTCAACAACAAATAAACTCGGCATCACAGAGTGATTTTTTAATGTCTTACATCTAGTAGGGAGGAACCAGCTTGTAGAGAGATCAGGAACCAATAATAGATCTCTGTTTTGGCCTTTGCCATATCAACAAGCAAGTGAGACATAATTTGATAAGATATTTGATGGACTTAAAGCTTTGAAAATTTAGAGTGTTGCCAGTTTTTGGTCCGAAAGGAAATCTGTCTCAGTCACATAAAGTCATACAGTGTGTACTACACTCACCAGCCACTTTGTTGTTCAACCGCTCATTAATGCAAATATCTATTTAGCCAACCACAACACCAATTCAGTGCATTTAGGCATGTAGTCATGGTGTAGATAACCTGCTGAAGCACAAATGGAGCATCAGAACGGTGAAGAAACGTGAGTTAACTGACTTTGAATGTTGGTGCCAGATTGGCCGGTCTCAGAATTTCAAGAACTGCTGATCTACTGGGACTGACAGAGAAAAGACTTAAACTATTAATTGAGCAGAATTTCTCTGGGTTAATGTCAGAAGTTAAGGAAGGACAGCCAGACTGCTTCAAGCTGATAGGAAAGCAACAATAACTCAAATAACCACTTGTTACAACCAATGTATGCAGAAGAGCATCTCTGAATGCACAAGATGCAAACCTTGAAGCAGATTGGTTACTGCAGTAGCTAATACCAGGAAATGAGGAAAGTGAGGCTAAATGTGGGATGAGCAATACTGGACAACAGAAAAGTAGAAATTTTTTGCTCATTTCATGAGTCTCAATTTGTCTTGTGATTGTCATTTAATAGGTTCATATCTTGATGTAAACAACGTGAAAATATGGATCCATTTTGCCTTGTTTCAACAGTTCTGGCTGGTGGCGTGGGTGAAATCTTTTTGGCACACTTTGGCCCCTTAGTACCAACTAGATCATTTAAACACCACAGCCTGAGTACTGTTGAGGACCCCTTATGCCTTATGACCACAGTATACCCATCGTCTGATGGCTGCTTCCAGCAGAATCACGCTCCATGTCAACTCAAACTGGTTTCTTGAACATAACAATAAGTTCACTGTACAGAAATGGCCTCCACACTCACCAGATAGTGTTTCAGATCAGTCCAGTAGAGCATCTTTGGGATGTAGTGAAACAGGAGATTCACATCATGGATGTGCAGCCAACTAATCTGAAGCAACTGTGTGATGCTGTTATGTCAATATGGACCAAAATCTCCAAAGACCAAAGGTTCCAGCAACTTGTTGAGTCTATGTCAGGAACAGTTACGGCAGAACAAGGTCGAACCCAGTACTAGTGCGGTGTACCTAATAAAGTGTCTGGTGAGTGACTTTAAAGAAACATGCATTGGCTTTGGGTCTTTAGATGACATGTAATGTGTAGACTGTACGGGTTCCCATACCTCCCTATCCATGATCTTCCTACTTTAAATGCTTTTTCCTCCCCTTGGTTGATGTTCATGTGTGTGTTTCCTTGAAACATGAGAAGTGTTAGTTGTGTTGTATACTCTACTGTACTATGCTTTCTGAGCTTTGTGCTTCCTGTCAAAAAACTTGACTGTCAAAAACTACAAGAGTTAGATCTTTGTGGTTGATCCAGTCATTTCATTGAGTCTGCAAGCTTTGAATGTGCTTTTACTTGTAAAAACAGCATGCACTTATTGCGTGTTGTTCACTGTTGTGAATGACAAGCAGCTCTTTGTTCATTTCTCCGGAAACAGGCTTCAGTCAGAAGAACTGCAAAGTTTGATGGATTTTAGCCTCTCTGTGTGTTCCCGTCTCTGTCGTGGCCTTTATCGCTGAATCACTTTATTGCTGTATGCCTCTCTCTCTATCTCTTCTCCTTGGAGGCCGGAGGATGACTCTACTGTCTAACAGTCCTTCACTTGAAGTGTTCACCATGGTTAAATGAAAGCGAGAGGGAGGGAGGGAGCCCTCTGTCCCTCGTGGCTGTATAGAGTTTTAATTAGATTCTCTTTACAGGGTTGTATCCTTTGGCATCCTTTGTCACAACTGCGCACACACACACACACACACACACACACACACACACACACACACACACACACACACACACACACACACACACACACACACAATCAAATAAATTTAGGCACAGTACCTTGTTACAGCTGTCAGTGTGAAGTGCCCCCGTGGGCGTTTTTAGAAATAGTAAGGGTATAGTTAGGTTTCACTGATCAGTCTTTGGCCATAACAGCTATGCATGCATGGTTGTGTGTGTGTGCGTGTGTGTTTGTGTGTTTCTGTTGAAAACGGTGTTTTCTACAATAAACATTTTCTGGGTAAATGCCTTTTTCTATATAAAAGCATATTTCAGTTATTTGTTATTGAGACAGGGAAGAAATAGAAGATCATGGAATTTGATAAAAACAGGGACAAACCAAAGAGGTAAAATGTTGCAAATCGTGCAGGGTGTGAAAAAGAGAGCGTGAGCAAGGAAACATGGAAATACCAGATCTTTATTCATGTATTTGCTTTTTCTCAGGGCTGTTTTTTGACATTAAGCATCACATTGATCACTTGGTTGGTTTTGGAAATAGAAAAGGTGTTAAGCATAGTTTTGAACACTATGTAGCTATTGAATGCACACAGATGCCACTGATTATAGCCACAGAGAGAAGGAGACTGGGCCTGTTAATGACACAGATGAGTCGAGGGTTGTTGTCAGGAAATTTGAAGGAGAAAAAAGATCAATTTAAGTCAATAAAGTGTTTAACACTTAACCTAGTTAACTGACACAAGAGAACATGTGAATGAACTCTCGCAAATGGTGTTTTCGTTCATGTCTTCCACCACTTTGTTCTTATTTTCCCACCTCTTCCTTTACATTTCCTGTTCTGTCGCTTCCCTTCATTTCCTGTCACCCCCTCTCTTCTCTTCTCTTTCCATTAGGCAGCCTGTAGAGGATCTGAAGGCAGAAGTTCATAGCTGTCAGTCATATTTCTAAAAATGTTGTCTTTCTCTTCATAAATTCAGCAGAATAAATGAGGTACCTATTTTCTATTCTCCCCTTTCTTTCTTTGATTCAAGCATTGTGCTCAACAGACAAGAACGAGGGAGAAAAAGGACTGGTAGAGACAGAAAGACTTAATGAAGTGAGACGTGGGTGTAGACTGAGGATATGACCAACAACCTGTTCATGTCAGGACTGCTGTTGATGAAAGTGTGTGCCCTGCACTCACACACGTACACAGACACACACACACAGACACAAGAACAGGCATGAAAAGTTAAGATATTGTCACATTCGTAAAACCTTTCTGTCACATTCATGCTGTGGCACGACCAACACTCAAATTCTTTTTGCTAATCCGCAAAGCCTGCAAGGGCCGAGGAAAGTGTCAGACAACCAGCTGCATGCCCTACCTACTTGACAGATCCATTATCTGCATGTCCCTGACCACTGTCCTGTAAGTGTGGCCTAGACTGCTGAAAATAAAAAGCAGTAACTGTCATCCGTGGTCGAGCTGGAACAGCCACAATTGATAGCAGCTCAACAGCTTGGTGAGAGGTCAGACACTGTAATCACTGGAAGTACAGCCTGCCTCTAAAATAAACAGCTCCTGGAGCTTTTTATCGCCGCCGACAACATATGGTGTTAGAGACGACATTTTCAGTCAGTTATCGCCGTGGACTGAACTTGACAGATTGACAGAGGTTGAATTTCATAAAGGAGCGCGTGGCACGTCAATATCCATTCAGTACAGCACATTCTCATCTCTACAGTCACTCCAGGGAGGCGGGGTCAGGCTCTATTGAGTGGCTCTGCTTTATTATTTACAACGTACACACGCTTGATTCATTGTGTACTTGTGTATGTTTGCATTAGAGAGAACATGAACACTAATGGCCTCAGGGCATCTCTGTTAGAGGCAGGAGATCAGCGCTCCTACTTCAATTATTTGAGCTTCATGCATACCTGCAGTCATCACTACCTATCCCTTTCTGTTTAATACACACACACACACACACACACACACACACACACACACACACACACACACACACACACACACACACACACACACACACACACACACACACACACGCACGCACGCTTACACATACATACACTTTAGGCTGTCAGTCAGAACAGCAGTCTATTTCCCTGTTGCCCAGAAGAGAGTACGCATGTCTCTGTGCTTCTGCTCATTTCATAGCAGCCGAGGTCTTTGTAGATTTGTACATCAGACCATTAGAGCAGCACAGCGTCCCCAAAGAGTGCACTCACCGTTGGGAGACTCACACACACACGCTCACATACACAGACATGACAACATGCACGTGCACAGGAACACTCGACATGCCTTGACGGCCCCTTTGCAGCGCAAAGAAACAGGAATGGCACCAGATTTTAGACATGGTGAGATTAAAAAATAAATAATAAAAAAAACAAACATTTGATCTCACATGTATGGATTTTGTAGATAGGATTTTGGGGAGCAAGGAGGGTATGCAGAGTTTATAAGAGAGAAGAAAAGTGCAGGATAACAAAGAAGGGGAAGGGCGCAGACACGTGCAGTACATGCTGATATAATTACTGTAGCGCTTTAAATGGTATCTCAGCTTTGGGCTCAATAGTTGATCAGCTGCCTTTATCTGCTCTATAAAAAAGGCAGTAATGTCACACTTGTTAATAATTGCTTAAATGCAAAAAATAGCGTAGAATATCACATGCATACAGAGTGCTTCACTTGAATAGAGTGCTCCAGTTATTCAGGGCTTCGCTTGAATAAAGTTGGGAGAGTTGCAAGACATAGATTAGAAAAAAAAAAATCAATGCAGTCGTCGAGACCAAGATGTCCTGACTTTTAGTCTCTTAAAGAAATTGATAGTATCTTTTCATTAGACCCAGTCTGGCTTGTAAATTCTCTTTCTAATTCTAAATCTGTCCACTCCAAAAGACCAGGCTTTGACTTATAAGTTGAAAGCCTGTGTCTCCAATTCCAAGCTGACACGACCTTGGTGCCATCACTCACTGCAAAGCTCAGACTTGACAAAGCATCCTGCAAAAGCACGTAAGTGAACCAATCTCTATGCATAGAATGTTTGGAGTCACCTTAAAAATGCCCCTCATACAGTACTACACCTCTGTAGTAGCAGTACTATAGTAGCAGAAGTTATTGCAGTGTCCAGACAAGTTTCCAGAATTATGATCTCTGCATCACAAAGAAGCTGGAAAGATTTGTTTGCAAATTTCCATTTTTTGCTTTGAAGCAACAGAGTTCTGCACAGTTATGATTTGTGTTACTGATTCAGCTGAATAAAGAACAAGGATTCTCTCAGGTACTGTGTACTGTAATGTGGCTGAATAGAGCACGAATAGAGAAGAGCAACCTCCAAGACAGGGGACAAGACAAAGCCGTGATGTGAAGCAGATGGGAGCTTGGGTTGGTGTGTGTGTGTGTGTGTGTGAGAAATACCCCTTCACAGCCTTAATCATTCATTGTATGTGTGTATTATAGAGGGTGTATGAGTCTGAGTTTGATTACCTTGACTTGGTGATTGGAAGGAAAAAAATCTGAGTTTGATTACGTCTCCTGTTGAAGCCTCCTCTGGTGTCTGCCGTTTTACATCACTCCGTTTCTACCATTTATCCTCTTTTCTCCTTCCTCCATCAAACAGGGTTTGTCGCCCTGCAGCCCTGAGTCGTGACAGAGTGGCGTTTGTCAGAAGCTGAACAATAGACTCTGCTGACCTCAGGATAACCCAGAGAGAGAGAGAGACACACACACACACACACACACACACACACACACACACACACACACACACACACACACACACACACACACACACACACACACACACACACACACACAGCTGCATATACAGTCAGAGTATCATTTGGGAAAGTAGAAAGAGGAGAAGAGGTGAGAGAAAAGTGAGGACTTTTAAAAGAGCATATGGCACATGACAGAAAAGTTACTGTCACTTTAAAAAAGCTTTTAAGAAATGAGGGTTTGAAGCATTTAATGCTTGTGTAAGTGTGTGTGCACAGTGACATTTGTGTTGTTATTTTTGTGTAGGGGGTGTGTCTTTGTGTCATTTGTTTCTTTCTGTAATCATGTTCCTTCTCATCCAGATGTTTCCTTTCCACATCACTGACTCTTAAACGAGAGCCTCCTGCGGGTCTTTCTGTGCACGTGTGCTACTGTACTGTTTCTGAGCAGCCGCGCATGTGTGTGTTTGCTCCAAGTACCATCCCGGTTGCTCTGTGGCGCGTCTAATTGGAGGCATTTTTGTGTCCCTGGAGTCCCCGAGTGTGTATTTGTGTTTTTGTAAGGTGAAGTGGTTTGTGTGTGTGCGCAAGTGCGTGTTTTAAGCGCGTCATAATGTCGCAGACCTGCTAGCCCTCATTTAAAATCTTAAGAGAAAGATCAGAGAATCCCCTCTGTCCCTGTGTGCTGTGAGGCTGCTGCAGCTCTCATCATGAGCTCAAGGTGTTTTGCATTTTGCTGCATCATGCCTTGATAGGCTTCAGGGAACGCCATGGAAACCACTCTAACCGGGGTGGCAGCGTAATGATCCGTGCCACAAGCTGCCTCTGCGCGCTTTCGACTGCAGCTTCTAGCGTCGGTTAGGGAATATATCCCAGGCGATTTTAGTCAAATGAGTGCAAGGCGAATACAGGCAGACTTGTGGGGGGTAGCGACTCTCTGTCAGACTGTTTGGCTGGTGACCTCTGAAAAATCAAAACGAAAGCCAAATTGGACTCTATTTAGCCACAACCCACCATCCTGTGATACAAGAACAGGTGTACGCAGTGAACAGTGACACCAATATGTGCTGTCTTCTTCTCCCACACAAATGACTGCTCTTAATTAATTACTGGCAGAAAATATGGCAATTTTGGAAGCAGCTGCTAGTATACTTTACTTAGCAACTAAATAAAAATGGCTCAAAGATTTCACAGGTTTTTTTTTCTTTCTTTTTTTCCCCTCCTGTTAGCCAACAGAAGACTTCCTGTATGGAGAATCTTTTTAGAGCGGATTATAATTGGCAACAGCAGCAGTTCTCAGATAAATGGGAAATTTTTAATTTGGTTTTGTATAAGATGGTGTTGTAATAATTATAGCAAGTTAAGTGCTGGAAGGCGGTGGCGTGTAGTGTGTGCGTGTGTGTTTAACCACAATCAGAGCCAACTTGTTGTGCCGGTTGATGATGCGTTTATTATCTTCAGATCACTCACTTATCAAATATATACACTAGTTTTTCAATCGCGGGTTTTAGAATGACAGTAGAAATGACACTTTCAGTGGTTTTTTGTGATTTGGTGCAGTTTCCTCTTCAGAGTGAGCCTCTGAGGCTTGGCTACACACTTAAGCGTTATCAGTTCACATGTAGTGAAGGCAGTGGGCCTCATTCACAAACAGTGTGCTTGCACAAATCTGTGATTTATCACTATTTTCACACCTGAATTTACTTTTATGCTACAAAACAAACTTAGAAGTCCCTCACATCAAAAATACAAACAAATAAAGAAGACCTGGCTGTCTTGGTTAATTTACTCACATCTTTAATCATTCATTAAAGAATGCTGGATATCATCACTTACAGTCTAATTTTTTGGCACTTTATCATCGATGCTGGACAACATGGATGTTTTTCAATCATTGGAGTGTTTCTCATTTTGGGCTCACAAGATGTTTCTTTTTCTTATTTTTCATATGGCTTCTAGATTTTTATATGATGTTTGATTTAAAACCATTTGTTTTCTTTCTCTCTCTTTTCTTTATTGAACCACAGTGAATGTCACAGGGGAAAGCGTATTCAGCACTCTGTGTTATTTCAGCCCAAGCCTCGCTTTTTTAACTGTGTCACTTCTGTGGAAAAAATTGGAACGCTGCACCTTTTGTTGCTTCCTCCTCATGTGCTGTTGTTTCAGTTTCTTCAGTCGGACTTTATTCTGTCTTTTTTACCTTAGCTCTACAGGCTTCTCTCTTGCAACATGTCTTATAACATCATGACTTTCTCCACTTTACCTCAAGCTGAACCTATTTCTTATATAGAGAAATGGAGGCTCGATGGTGTGCAGATAGTGAACAGATCGTATGCAGATAAGCTAAAATGTGCATTTTATAGTCTGAATCCAATGGTAATTGTAAATAGCCGCCAATGACTCTGGTGTCTATGATAGAAATTTGTGTATTTTCTTCTGACCAATAATGAAATCCCTTAGGCTTAAGTCAATAAAAACCACAAAACTGGTTTAAATATGTATTATAACAATGGTTATTTTTTCTTTTAGCTCTCTTTTTTCCCAAAAAGTATTGCTCTGTGCAGGAAAACTCTGGTGGTGGTGCTTGCTGTGTAGACTAGAAGAAGAAACAACATATTCATGTTCTGATTTTTGATACACAGCATCTAGTACCTTGTGTCCATGTCCTCGGTCTGGCTTTCCAGGAGTCAGCCTTCATCAGGCACTGACTCTTATTTTGGTCTTATTATTTTGCCTTTGGTTTGAGGTAAACAGGTACAGCATGATGTCTGATTTGAAGGTTTTTTTTAATGGAGACAAAAGGGAGTACCACATGGGCTTCAGACCTTGCGTTCACACTTAAATGCCAAATAACTTTTTTCCCTCTTTGTGACCGTCTGTGATTGCACCCGAATATCAGACAGCATATTTAATGCGCTGGAGGAAATTTGTTTCAGTTGTAGTTGTAGAGTGAAATTGGTATAGAATTCATCAGTCACTCTACTTTTTATCAGAATCAGAATACTTTAATAATTCTTAAGGAAATTATGTAATTAAACAGTTACTAGAGTTAATATTTTGGTTGAGAGTGACATGCTAGATTAATAGCTATACATTGATGAGCTAAAACATTATAATTAACCTTGCGAAAAATATAGAGTTTGATGTTAAAGTTAATCCAGAATGACTCCAGAAGGCAATCTTTGGGATTTGGCACACTTAGGTTGTGAGGATGAGTTCTTTTGGATGTTTCAAGATATCCCCAGTACCCTTAGATTACTATCAGCAGGTATTCATAACTCAACCGTGCCTCAATATGCACTGTTGTTTCTAGGTTGCTCTGACTGGTTTGTCTGTTATAGCAGTTTCACCCTCATCAAAAAGCACCATACTGTCCAGTGGCACTGAGATATTACCAGATAACCATCCTGAAGGTCACTTTACAGAATTATAGAACCATTTATTAGCATATAAACCTTGATGTAAGGGTACCACTATGCTGTACATATTATTCTTTGAACACTTTTATACAGATTTATTACCATGTCCCTGCTGGGTTAATTTGAAATCTCTAACCTTGTGTGAGGACGTATTAGGACTACAATGGTCTCGTTTGTATTGAAAGGTAATTTGATGTCTACCGATGTGTAACGTGCACATGCATAATCATACAAATAGGCACTAATACTCAGTGGTTTTGATAAAGAGGCTCGGCTAATGAATTGTTGCTTTTTGGTGAATTCCTGCTTTGACAGTTTGTGTCTGGAATTATTATTTGAAACATTTCAGTTGCGAAGGGATCAGATTTCTCTCTCCTGATCCCCATCCCGTCTCTGTCTGGTTCCTCTGTTGTCCCTCTTATTTCTCTCTCTCTCTCAGTCCCTTCTCTTACTCTCTCTCCCTCACTCTCTCTCTACATAATGAGGCTTCTCTGTGCTTCTATAATTAAAACCCAAGTGTACAGACAGAGAGATGGAGTGATTGAAGGATGGACAGGAAACTGAGTCATAGACTGTGTCAGTACAACAAACAACTGTGCTCTACTTGTTCCACCTAGTTGTGGATTTAATTGCAAGCTTGTTTTACAGCATGATGGCACTGATTAGAATGGATGCCTGTGTATACAGCTTTGACGTAGCATTTTCCAGATGCACACCCACTCATACGGTCTTTAAACCCTCTTCCTAATAAAATAGTCAATAGACACAGAGGAAGGCAGCAGAAGTAAGTAGTGAGCGAGGTGTCCAGTGACTAAGCAAACAGACAAAAGGTCACAGACGCTGGATGTGAGAAGTTTTTAAGAATCAATGAACAAGCAGATACTGGAGGTAAAGAGGTCAACAAACAGGAGCGAGCAGAAGCTCTAAAACTTAAAGTGTGATGCCGGTTTCTGCCTACCATGTTTACTGCAAGACAGCACTTAGATTTACTGTAGGTGTGTTTGTCTTTAAGTGCCCAGTGCTTTAGCCAGAGTAGTCTAAGAAGGGGCCCAGTGGACCCAGTCGTGCCTTTTTAAAATAGTTTTATATATCTTCCAACATGGATTAAGAAGATGTTTAAGTGATTAA
The DNA here is from genome assembly GCF_963969265.1 of Rhamphochromis sp. 'chilingali'. Lineage (NCBI taxonomy): Eukaryota > Metazoa > Chordata > Actinopteri > Cichliformes > Cichlidae > Rhamphochromis > Rhamphochromis sp. 'chilingali'. Next base: position 30,409,064 of record NC_137948.1, read on the forward strand.
GATGTTGACATAATCATATAAAAAATAAATGACTGTGTTTTATGCTCTGCTAACATTAGCTCTTAGCAGATAGCTTTTGATTTTATTGGGGACAATTGGGTGCAGAAAGGTTGTCGTAATGCGATGAGTTATGATTTCAGGGGTTTGTTGTGACAGCGACTCACTTTGGCTTAGCCTGTGTGTGTGTTGGGGTTTTTGTTGTGTGTCTGTGTGTGTATCTTGGAGCAAGAATGAAGCAGACGGAACAATTTTCTTTGTTAAATTGTAGAACAAGTGCAGCAGTGTTAATAGAACAGGCAACATGAGGGAATGGAGGAATTATTGTTATTTTGGAGAAAATAGGTGGAAATGTAGCAGAGGTACTATTGAGTTTGACTAGCTGGACAAATACTGTGTGAGTGTACAGTCTCCCTCAAGGAAATTAAGTGAGCTGACGATCTCAGTCCAGATGCCGATACAGACACTCTGGCTTTGGTTATTGGCTGATTTCAAGTACAGTTCTGATGCCAGTATTCAATTAAGTTGCATTACTCACTGTAAGGAAGAGACTGGGAATCGTTATTCCGCCTGTAAGGAACAACAACATTGCCTTGAAAAAAATAACCGGCTATATAAAAATGTAAAAATGCATGCTGACATTTCCAGTTGTGCTCCTTTCCTCTGCTCTTTGTTTCACTGTGTGTGCCCTTCTGCGCACACACACACAGAGCAGAGCAGACAATAGACAGCTGAAGATAACATTACTCGAGCTGATCACACATTGTTACTGTAAGTTTTTGTCACCATGTGCAAACACTAACCAAACAAAATGAAAAAAGGAGAGAGACAGAGAGGGGAGAGGAGGGAGTTGACTGAGAAAAGCATCGTTGACGTCGCCATCTTTTGTTGTTAAATCATAATTAGGTTACAAACTACTGTAAATAAGCAAACATGGCGTGGCGAGTGTGAAATGCAAACTGCTGACTGCTCACTATGCCAAATCTATGAGCTCATCTTATGGAAGGGCCTAGCATCACATGACATACAGATGAAAACGCAGAATAATAGAACCGTATTGAATAGATCAGGCCCATATAGCAGTCCATTTAGATCCAGCTATTTATCCAGTATCAGAATCAGATTTGTGCACTGCTGCGCATGAGCACAGATACAGTGAAGTGAAAATAGAGTGACCCTCTTTCACTTTCAAGGTTTTACAGATCAGTTTATAAAACTACTCCTCTTTGCAAATTTTCTTCAGTTTATTGATGTTTATTTAGGAACAGGTCTCTTAAGGTCCCACCACAGCATATGAGTTAGGTGAGGTCTGGACTTTGACTGGACCATTGCAACACCTTGATGCTTTTCTTTTTCAGCCATTCTGCCTCACTGTCCTCACTGCCTCACTGACCCAATTTTGTCCAAGCTTTAGCTGTTGGACAGATGGCCTCACATTTGACTTTACAATACTTTGGTATACAGAGGAGTTCATGTCTCGTCTGTCCAAAGGACATTGTTCCAGAAGTCTTGTGGTTTGTTCAGATTAAACTTAATGAACTTAATCTGTGCTGCCATGTTCTTTTTAGAGAGGAGAGGCTTTCTCCTGGCAACACTTCCAAACAAGCCACACTCGTTCAGTCTTTTTCTAATTGTACTGTCATGAACTTTAACATTTAACACGCTAACTGAGGCCTGTAGAGTCTGAGATGTAGCTCTTGGATGTTTTCCAGTTTCTCTGAGCATTGCACGGTCTGAATTTGGAGTGAATTTGCTGAGAAAATTGGCAACAATCTTGAATGTTTTCCACAAACTCTTTTCACACTGTAGAATGATGGACTTGAAACTGTTTGGAAATGACCTTATAACCATTCCCAGGTTGATGGGCAGCAACAATTGCTTCTCTAAGATCACTGCTGATTTCTTTCCTCCTTGACATTCTATTAACACTCACTTGAATGCTCCATACATAGTACTGTTCTTTTTACAGCGACTGTACATGCAGATAAGCAGCATAATCTCTGTTGGTTTTTGTGATCCCGTCAGTCGCTGTGTGTGCATGAACATTTATTTTTTTAATAAGTGCTTTATTCGAGTTAAGGCCTCATGTTGAATGTGCACAGATGCAGACAGACATTGTAAAGTTTTCCCACAGTGTTCGGTAGTTGTGCTTTCTTTTTGATACTCATCACTGCGTGAAAAAGCGTGAGGCTCAATGACTCCAAACTGAGCGAACCAGCGGGATATACTGTTCACATGCCAGCTTGTATCAGCACATACTGACTATATTCAGGGTTTTCATAAACTGTTTTCACAGGATCCTGAATATAAATGAAATATTATTGTGAATCCAAACATGCTGATTGTCTCTGTGTGTCAGTGCTTCTTGCTGGGTGTAAAAGGTTATTGGAGTAGCATGCCAGTCAGCAGATGTTAATTTGAAAGAATAGATGTGGAAGAGAAAAAGAGACATTAAGTGGGGAAACAGAGCTGGTGAATGATGGGGTAGGCGGCAGAGGAAAGATTAGATTGGAGGGAGAGGAGAAAGATAAAAGATGGGTAAATGGAAGGAGAGATGATGAGGTGCTGAGGAAGGGAAATACGCTCAGTCGATTGAACGGGGCAAAGAGGTGAGTGTGTCGTATTCGTTGTTTGACTTGTGTTTCGTCTGTGTGTGTTTGTAGGTATGAGAAATATGGATAACATTTTCTGTCATGGCATTTATATTGTATGGAAGTTCAGAGAAAAAATGATTCATTTTGCTTGTGCCTTAGGTTATAAAGCAGATTCTTAAAAAAACTAAAGTGTTGGCTCCTGTTCACATGCTGAATCCCCAAGAAAAACACAAAACACTGGTGCTTATTGGTAGGAGAAAAGAGCAGATTATTATTAATGATTGTAACAAATAAGTACAATAAAAGTTTCATCTTTTTCATTTAAACGATCTGGTAAACACAGGTAAAGCCCAACAGGTCGAGCCTTCTGCTAGTAATCTCTCAGCCCTGTTGGCATGAACACAGAAATGGCTGTCTCCTAGCCAACAGCACATTTCTCCAACTAAACATGATCTTTAATTTGACAGCATAGAATAAAATATTGTTTGTAAAAGCCAGGCGGATTGCTACCTCTTGTAATTCCAGCTGTTTGCATCAGGATTTTTATATGAGCACCTTCATTAAGAGAGGCAATGTCCCGAATGGTTAGTTTTAAAGTTAACTTTAAATATAGTGACCAGCTTGAACTTAATTTGAACTTGCTTTGAGTGTCCTTCCATATGTCAAATGCTAGTTCTTGTTTCTAGTCTTTATTCCTGAGTTACTGTTGACGGTCTAACATATATTTGTTGGACCCTCTGCCCCGTGAAACTGCCACAATTGTAAATAATAATATAAAGTTTCAGGATTACAGTCATTTTTATACAAATGGTCACATTTGAATAACAAGCAGTTAACAAGTTGATTAAATAAAGGCTCTGTAGATGTGTTGAACTTTAAGTCAGCACCGTGAATTAATGCTGAAAGTCTGCATTTTAGTCACATATGTATTGGCTTATTTAAAATTCACTGTGATGTGTACAGAGGCAAAATTACAAAAGCTGTGTTTCTGTCTAAAAACATTTGAACCTGACAATATACTGAAGTTGAGTAGTTGTAGTGTTACTGTCTAGAACCATATTAGACAGTATTTGCTTTCATCAGTAAGTAACTTTAAGAGCGTACAGAGAAACAGCTTTGATGATTTGCCAGCTCGTTCTTTAGGTTTTTGGAAGCAGCTGTTGACCAAACAGATTAAATTACTTCATTTTTCTAGAGCTGGTGGTTGAGTCTGTATAATCATCATAGGATGGAGCTTAAGCTGACCTTAAATATTCTAAAGACATCGTGCAGCTTTGTCAGTGATGGACTCCATAGTGTTTTATGATTATACAATGGACAAATTTGCATGTACGAATACCTAAAGTCACATCAATTACCTCATTTGTTCATTAGCTACCATGTGTTCAGCTGACACCGTGATCTGAATGTGCGGGCGGTGCTTTTTAAGTGTCGTCTGCATTCGTTAAATCCTCACTGAGGTACCGCCACCCTTCACATCTGTTTAGTAATTCACACACCACGAGTGTGCGTGCCTGCGAAAATTGTAGACTTAACAGTGTTTTTATCTGGGTTTCTGAGCGAGCAGGGTACTTGCAAAGAATTAGTGAACGAAGGAGAGATAAAGAGAAGTGAGATGAGACTGAACAGAGAAGACACGTGGACAGAAAAGGATTGTGTACCAGAGAGAGAAAGGCGCGCAACGAGCAAGTGCAAAACTAGCAAAGCTTTGAGGACGATACAGATGGATAGGAAGGAAGAAAGAGAGGCAGAGTGTAAAAGTTGAAGATTGAGAGGGGATGCTGAAAACAGGAATAGATCAACAGGGCCTTTAATCCAAAAATAGTTTCCGCCCTTCCCCTCCTTCCTCCTCATCCCGACTTACCTCCCCGCCACTCCCTCCTCCCCTGTCTGCTTGTTTGGAGTGATTGAAGAAAAGGGGAGATGTGTGCAGCCTTCACATGTACTACACACGTACACAGTCACAGACAGCAGTGTGTGCATGTGGACATATTGTGGTGCAGAGACAGACGGATGATGTCCATTACCAGGCCGAGCTGTCCGGAGCCAGGCGGAACAGCTGCAGCCAGATCGCACTGATCTATCACTGTTCTAATGAAGCTGTTATAGCCAGGCCAACCAATCAATCTCTGAGCCACTTAATCAATTAAACCATTAATCAGACATAGACCCTAACTGTTCTTGGCCCTTTGAGGGATAGTTTTATATATATTCCAAGACATGACGACAGAGGCACACAATCCTGTGCTTATACACGCAGGCACAGAGTCGGTCTCCTATAAAAATAAGCTCCACTTTTCTTTGTTGCTGCAAGAGGTCGACAAGCAGAACAGTTTGGTTTTCACCACCACCACTTCCCCTGCCGGTGGCGGACTCCCTCAGGTGTCGGTGTGTTGGTGGTTCTTTGTGTCTGGGGGTGGGCGTCCGGGTACACACCGGCTCACTCCTTGGCGGCCGCTTGTCGGGGCCTGGGGCCTGGGGCTCGCTCGGGCCCCCTTTGGAGGTGGGGTGCCCCCGGCCTCTCGGCCTGGGGCTCGGTCACTCAGGCACAGCTGGGGGCCGGCGGAGCTCACGGGCGCGTCACTGCAACTCCCCCTGACTTCTGCTCCGCGGCTGCTGGGCGAGCCCTCATCTGGGACTCTCCTCAGCTCTTACTGGAACAGTGGCGCGGCTGCCCCTCTGTTGGTCTTCCATGGTCTCTTGTGTTCTGGGGGCCTCTGGATGTCTGGAGTTTAGATCTCCTCCATACCCGCTTCACACCCTGGAGGACGGGGCTGTGGCCCCCCCACACTCCCTAGCAGATCATTACATGGAGAAACCTTTGGAATGCAAGCATGCTGATCCACACAGGTATGCACACATGGGTATTCACAGACGCGGACTAAAGCTTTCTTGGCTTTAAGACATGCATGCGCTCAAAGCACACTGTGCGCTGTCTATCTTGCGTGCTGCACAATATCGTTTATTATTTAGTAAATATTGATATCTATGACTAGCTAGTTTATTGTGATGGTGCTTTGTTTTCTCTATTATTATGTTGCTCTTTGTTGTTTGCTGTCTCCTCTGTTTGTTTTTTTTGTTTGTTTTTTTTTTTTTTTCTCCATACAGGTGACCCAGGAGTTCTTTTTTTTTTTTTTCTCTCTCTCTTCCCCCCCCTTCTCACCGTCTCTTCTCCCCTTTGGTTTTCTTTCTTTCTCTCCCCCTCTTTCTCTCATTCATTCCCCCTGTCCTATTTATTAAAAAAAAAAAAAAAAAAAGAACAGTTTAATGTGTCTTCGTTTGCATTTTCATAAGAGGTACAGCTGAATGAGGTGCAGTGTACACTTAGGAAAGCAGGTAACATTTGCAGGTGAGACACTCAGTGATAATTATTGTATCACTTCTGTTTCTTGTGCTTGAAGATTTAATTGGTATGAAAAAAATAGCTTCATAAATGCATTTGCTCTTTTTTCTGGCTGAATCACTCAAAAATGACTGTTTGGAGGTTTTGAAGAAAAAAAAAAGATGTTTTTAATGGTAACCTTGGGCTCTGGAGAACATTAATCGACATTTTGTAGTATTTTCTGGCATTTTACAAACTAATAGCCAGAACACACATTACTGATGATGTTTGTTTTAATCTCATATCATCTAAATTTAATGACTCCCCACAGCTGTCTTTCACTTTTTCATGTGGATTGCAGTAGAAAATTGCAAGCAAACTTGAGAATTTATGATCTGCTACTCAGGGGCCTGCATAATGTGACTGCTATAACTATTGCTCAGTAAGTTGCCTTCACTATTATTCAGTTGTCCAAAGTATGATTGGTAGTAACCGTCTTTATCTTTCAGTAATCCTGATTGTTATCCTGAAATTATTTTCAGGGAGACACTGTAAATTGCTGCCGTTATGAAAAACTTTTTCACCATTTCAATACAGACATTGAGCTTCTTAGCTTCTTTAGCAATTTATTTCCCCCTCATCAGACAGCACCCAATAATTCAGATCTCTTGGGGCAGATACAGTATCTAGATACAGGATAACATATCTAACCCAACTTTTCCTGTTTCGTGTATTGGACACTGTTTTTTTAGATGGTATGGTCTAACAAAACAATGTTAGCAAACAACAAAATTTTGACCTACATTTTTTTCTTCTTTTGTTGGTGAGTGCCACCACCCAAAGGAGGTGTTATTTATGTTTATTATGATATCTCTGCTTGCTTCTCTTTCCTCTCACTCCCTTCTCTGCCCTCCCTGACCCTGGTCCTGCCTGAGGTTTCTTTGTGTTTAGAGGGAGTTTTTCTTCCCGCTGTCGCCAAGTGCTTGCTCATCATGGGTTGTGTGGTTGTTGGGGTTTCTTTCTAATACCGCAGGGTCTTACAGTATAAAGTGCCTTGAACCAACTGTTGTTGCGAATTCATGTTATGTAAATAACATTGAATTAAATAATATCCCCTTATAAAGCCAATGGTTGCTCCAGGGGACATTTCAGTCTCTGGTTGCTTACCTAACTCCGAATATATTTGTATTTAACAACTCCCTATATGCAGATTAGTGGTACCCTTCCGTTGTTGTTTTGTTTTTTTAATTTAAACTAACCCATGATGCCAATAATTATTTAGCCTGTCATCCCTTAAATTTCATTGGCTTTTAGGGTCTCTGGTCACCACATCACTGCTAGTCACCTCCTTGAGGCTTAAAAGTAATTTTGGGGGGTTAAAGTAATTTTATTGACTTAAATTAATCAATCTTTATTTTTCTGAAACAGACTGATTGCATTGGACTAATCTATGAGCACAATTAAGACTGGCAAACCCTACAGGCCAGCCTAATATGTCTAATATATAAAATCCACCCCAGAAAGCTGTCGGTACCAAAAACCTCATCCTTTGCTTATTAATTCTGCATATTCATATTCAGATATTAATGTATGTACCTGTGGTGCTGTGTGAATTCTGATATCTGATGGGATTGTGGTTATTTGATTCATGCCTTTGAACTAAATTGGATGAAACAGTGTCACTGTAAGGACTCTACGTGAATGGAATACAAGTTAAAAAAAACTATTAAAGACGTATTCAGACTTTGCCAGTAAGGTACTTCATGCTGAATGGCTCTAATGAAGGTGTGCTGTGTATCAGGCTGTATGCTATAGGCTTATGGGCATGTCCTTTGATGACTTGGATGTCTGGTGAATCATACAATGCTAACAATAAAGTGTATTTGGCCTAAGCACTAACAGGTCAGGAAACCAGCAGTGAAGGAGCCCTTACACCCTGTTGGTGCTCTATAACAACTGTCACTGGGCATCTCTCACAGTATGTAGGTACAACTGTTTTGACTACGAACAAGTGATTTTCATTTTTGACTTTAACACCTTTGGGACAATCCAAATTGGGACTTGTATAGTTTCATTCTGCTGCAAGTGTTTTAGCTTTAAGGGAGTACCCAAGGAAATGCCAGTACATGTTCCCCTCCGCCGATCTGTCCTCTTTTCCTCAAGGCCACGTCCCCTCACTCACTGGAGTAGTGAATGGTGAGCTGGAATAGTATCCTCTTGCATATGAACCTTATTTACTTATGCCAAGGGCCTCTTACTCACAGTTCCTCAACTCTGTGTGACAGAAGGGCAATGGGAGAAGGGTGGCTAAAGACGAAGATGGGGTGACAATGAAGCAGTGTGAGATAGCAGGTCGCCCTGCAGCTTTCTGGATGAAGAAAAGAAGGAGGAAACAACCTGATTTAGTAGCAAGGCATTTCTTGTTTGTCTCTCCTGTGATCCGTTCTCCATCTCGCCCTAGGGTGGTTGGCACAGGACAGGAGAACACAAAGCTGTGCCATATTACAGCAACAACTTTTCACGTCAACTTTTGCCCTATCCGACCACTCGCCTTTCATCTCTCACTTGTCTTTTAATATTCTTCCTTTTCTCTCACGGGATCAGAGGCTCCTTGTTTTATTCTCTTTCTCCTGTCAGAGGAGAAAACTTGCAGAAGCAAGCACTCCTCTATGAATCTGTTTGTTATGCTGTCATTAAGCTCACAATATGAAGCCACATCTATCTCCCCTTTTCATTATATGCTACATGTTTTGTTTTCTGTTTTACATTTTTCTTGTTATCACTTTATTTTTCTGGTTGGATGTTTGTTTTATCAGTTTCATTGGCACATTTTCATTCATTTCCGCGCCTTTTGAGGCGATAAGAGGTAATGTTTAACGAGGGTTTGGGCACGAAGAAACCTGAAAAGTCTAATGTAATGGGAACAGCGAGGAGTGGAAATTAATTTGTCATTAAATGAAAAAAGTGGTTGTACAGACGGATAAGCAAACCCTTCTTTTCCTTTCAGACTGTCGGCAAAGTGAATGTCAAAACCTTGTGACATTTGGGAGTCCACGCAAGGGTGATTGACACCAACTTTTACCTGAACGTGTATGAGAGACTGGGCTGTGTGTGTGGGTGTGTGTTCGTGCATGATTGACATGGTAAATTGGAAAGGTCAACTGGTGCTGGTGTTTGGTACAGACAGGCAGACAGCAGGAAGATGTAACCTTGCCAGAGTCCACATTTATAGAGGGAAGGAGAATCGGATCCAGTGACAGGATTTTGCTCAAATAAAGAGAGTAAAGGTTGTATGAAAACCAAACTTTGTTATGTAAACCTGCTCACGGCTGTTTACATGCTGTGTATCAATGATAGGTCTCCACAAATTCTTCTTAGATTTTCAGAGACAGACGCACAACTCGGTATAAGAAAAGAAAGCATATTTTAACATCTGGGTCCATCAGGAATTGCCCTGAGGTCTGAGGTCAACGCTCCAGCAAGCTTATTATTTTACATGCTTGTGCGCACACGTGTTTGTGTGTCGAGACGGGTCCCTGTGCTTCTCCCTGTAAATGTATCAGTATTGGAAGTTGGAGCGTTGCATTTGTATCGCTGCTGATATGAATTTCAAATAGGTGTGTGTTTGTGGCTGTGCACGTATGTGTGTTAGCACGTGTGTGTTTCGGAGCAGGAAGAAGGAACAGAGAGAAAAGGGAGTGAGATTGACAGGGTAAATTGGAATGGTAAGGGTTTTTGAGGTTGAACTTTGGGTTTTTAAGCAGCCAAGGGAGGGAAAGAAAAGACCCAAACGCACTGCTAAAAAAGTATTCTTTTGCTTGGGGAAATGTGACAGTGGATGTCGATGTGGGTGGATGCGGGGGGAACAAAGCGAAGCTGAGCCGGGGAATAGATTGTCACCGAGGGGCAAGGGTTGTCTTGTTGTATGTAGATGGAGGGAAAGAAGAAAGGCCCACTGGGGCATTTTATGTGATAAAGGGTTATGAGAGGTTGGGGTGAGTCATGGAGGGTTTCGGGGTGTTGCAGCAAATAGGTGACCCTGAGCTTGGGACTGAAGGTTCAGTACCAGCACACCAGGTCATCCAGAAAGCTAAAACAGTCACACATTACGCACATACCAAGCACACAGGATTGTTGTACTGAATAGCAGGCACAGGAAGCAGATACTGTAATTATTACCTCTTGTACACAAACCCATACTGTAGACACCCTCATGTGCAGCGACATCCATGTGCACAATTTGCTACCACTCACAGAGGACACGGTGACCTCCGCTTGTTTATGGGTCCTTCAGGCAGGCGAATACACAACAGTGAATTAATGAATACAAATCCTCCCCAAGGTCGAGGCGTACTTAGGCACAAACTAATATTTTCACATGACCTCAAACTGTTTTAATAAGATTAATATCAACCATGATGCTGATGTTGGATATAAAGGCAGAAAATGACAGGAGCCACCTGTGCTACAGTAATTATCTCAGTAGTGCAATGCACATCGATTAAGACAATGAATGATCCAAGGCATTTCACAGGGTTCTGAAACACAAAGAGAGATTGGGAAAGCAGCGGGGGGAAAAAAAGTGCTATGAACGTCAGATGCTTTGTTGTGTCGTGAACACACGCACACACACAAACACAGTCTTTTGGTCTTCCTCTCCGTCTGTTGTCCCCTGATGTCCTCATTGTTTCTGTGTTCCTGTTGGAAACTGAAGATGACTCAGAATGACACATCATTTGAATTCACATGCAGGAGTGTGTGCCCTCAGACCAAATCCTGCATGTTCCTGTTTGTCTGTGTGTCTGTTTGCATTTGTGTGTGTGTTCCATGTTTGTGCAAGCCCGCATGTGTGTGCTGTCACCCCGTTAGACTCTCCAAAATAATAGATTTAGTAATACTGCTACTTGACAGCACAAACTGTTCTCCACTTAAAAAGCCATGTTTGAGTGTGTTAGGAATAGTGTAGAACATTTTGTCCTTTACTTTCTGTTTTAAAAGGACTGCCGTTCAATACAAATCTCAAGAAACAATTCTTGAGATTTGTATTGAAAACATGATATATGCTCTGTGTGCAATTTAAATCGTACACCTTGCAATTTGTCTAAAACAGCACTACTAAACCATGTCCTCACAAACGTTCAGCTTTGTTTAAAACTGCTTATAGGTGAACTCAGTTCTGTTGGTATTATGGCATATGTAGTTTATAGATAAATCCATTTCAAAGCAGCCATTTTGACACTGTATACTAGTTAAATACAGGCGTTACTAATCACATTAATGAAGCTGAGTTCTGTTTAGACAGAGAGCCTTCATTAACTGAGACATGCCTGCAGATGTCCTACTACAGAGAGAGGTGATTGCTCACACAGCCTGTAGCTAATGCCTCGCTCACACTAGAGTAAAAACAGGATAGCAGCTTCCTTGTGAGTAGGAAAAATTATTGTTTCCTCAGTGATTGCACTGAAATTTTAATCATGCACCACCCTCAACCGCCTGTCTGGACTTAACGTGAATATCTGTGTATGTAGACAGCAACCGACTTGCAACACGTGTCACTGGATTCGTGATTTTTGCAGTTTGCATGTATTTGCCAACGTGACACGATTTAGTCACAAACTAATTGCAAAATGACTCCTTCTTATTGTTGTTTTATTGCTGTCTCGATGCGCCAATTTTTCTTTTAAGTCAGTTATTGACTGTAAGTGGTCACAGACCTGGTCTCTGCTTTTCAAGCAGCCATTTCAAAGACAACAAGCTTGCAAGTTCAATTTACACTGTTGCAATAATTTTGGTTGTGCTGTGGTCTCTGACCATCATTTCCCCTAATGTGACTGTACCATAACTTCCCAAAGATAGACCAGATTTGCAGATATGTGGCAAATAGCACTACTTTGATTTATCATTAGCTTGTTCTTAAAAAAAATTATCATCCTAGCAAGTTACTGTATTTTTTGCATATACTAGCAGTGGATACAAGCGGGTTAAGCTTTATTTTTTCTACATAGTTAAGCCTGTTGCACAGGTGATGTGATAAAAGACACTTAATGGCTTTTACTCGTGAAGGTTTAGACTGCACAGTAAAGTGCTAGTACTAAAAATGTCATCTGCACTGATCAGAGCTGTGCACTAAGAAGAAAGTTCAACATCTCAAGGATATCTTTTCATTATCTGGCATCACTCACCGGCACACTGGCAATCAGGCTAAGCGCTGAGACAAACATAGTTATCAACTCGATAAGTAAACCCATGGTTTATCAATCTGGCTACAAACACGTTCACGTAAAAGAGGTAGCGTTAATCTTCTGACTACCCACAAACATGAATTAGTCTACTGGCAGCAGTGCGTCTGATTTTACAAAGGAAGATAAAACTATAATAATAGAAAAAATATAAAGAGATTACACGCATACTGAAACCAACTCAGCTGCTGCCAACAAAGCAGTGACGTGGGGAAAATTGGGAAAAAAAATACAGACTGCATACGTTAACAGAGTATCTGTGCTCTGCAGTGTTGGGTAAGTTACTTTAAATTACTAGTTACTTCTATCAAAAGTACCGTAATTGTCGGGCTATAAGCCGCTACTTTTTGCACAAGCTTTGAACCCTGCGGCTTTTAGTCAGGTGCGGCTTTTCTATGGATTGTCCATGATTTTTGTCATATCGTAAGACGATTTGTTTTGTTTGTTCCGCTGTTGTACGGCACTACGTTGCCTGGCGGAAGGATCGGGGTTCAAGAGTGGTATGTTAGTCACATGTCCGTCCGCCAGGCAACGTAGTGCCGTACGAAGTAGCGCGAAAAACAAACTTCAAAGTAGCGGTACGCGTTCAGCGGGAGGCGTGGATGATGAGCGGCGATAAACTTGCGAAAAGCAAGTTATGCCCAACTCCACCGGTGGATTCTGACAGCGTGGAAAAGTGTGAAAACATCCACGATCACCAACGGATTTCTAAGGGCTGGACTGCTGCATGATGGTGAGGAGGACACCGCCACGGCCCTTCTGAGGGTGTTCGACTCTGACACTGACAATGAGGATTTCTTTGGTTTTGAAAGTGACAACGAAGGAGAGAAGCGGAGAGTGGATGACGAAGCCATCCTGAGCCTGTTCGTTTCCGACACTGGAGAAGAGGACTTTGGTGGTTTTAGTGCGCAGGAAGAAGAGAAAGATGGTGGTGAATGACTGACTTTTCTTCTTGTTAAAGCTGTGTCACTGCACCTGAGCCTAAAAGGTAGTCCGAATCTATTTTTCTGGTGTGCTGTAGGCTACTGTTATGTACTACATGTGCAAATATGTACCCATAACTTGTTTTTCAAAATATTAATAAAAGTGATGTCTCCAAACAGCCATCTCTTTCCTGACAATTCCCTTTGTGCATATTCTCTTACATATGATAAGTCAACATTGAAACACCTGCGGCTTTTAGTCAGGTGCGGCTAATGTATGTACAAAACAGGATTTTCCCCTGATTTTAGCTTGTGCGGCTAATATTTAGGTGCGCTTTGTAGTCCGGGAAATACGGTAACTCAGTTACTTCAAGTTACTCGTTATTTTCAAAGTAAACCTTGGTTTTACTCAGACTTCTCTTGTTAATGTGTTGCTTCCGTAACTGGATACCCAGCAAGATTGCCAGTCTTCTAGCTTGCTTACTTGCCACAAGTGCACTGTGCCACCTACCAATAGAAAGGAAAAAATAATGTGCACATTTCCACGAGAGAAATCCCACGCCTGGACCGTCATTGACTGCTGCCATGATTCTAGCCTACGTCACAGCGTCATGTGCGCTTTTTACATCCAACACAAAAACTGCAGTCGTGGTGCTTTCGATTGTACTCAGAACTCGGAAATTCTGCCTTTCGAATAGGAAGATGTAGGTAACACCAGACTGCAGATGAGCTGCATACAGGGCTGGACTGGGACAAAAAATCGGACCGGGCATTTTGACTGACCGGCCCACCATTATAGGAACAATCATAAAGCCTTTGAATGAAAACAAACACTGTTGTGACAGTGATGTACACTGTTCTGATGGTATAAATGCATCAATCTATTAGTCGTTTGTTGTAAGATTCAGATAATAATTTTTTAAAAGCTAGACATTTTAAATGAGAATAAGAAAGAAAAGTATTTCCTTGTGCCCCCCTCTCCCTGTTAATGCCCTACCTGGCCCCCTGGCAACACTTTGCTAGACCCGCCCCTGCACAGTTACCAGCTGTCAGCTACGTAGAAAAAGGATCCTGGTGTTATTTGTCTCTCAGAAACAGTTCATAACTTCCCTTCAACTCATTCATGTCACCTAAAAGGTAAACCTGTTTCTCCATCACCTGTTCAGCTCTGATGATCCAGTAAGGACGTCTCCTGGTTTCATCTTCATGTTTAGGTTGCTGCTGTTGTGCTCTTTAGAAGACGCTACTTTTTAAAATGCAGTGTATAGCATTTAGCTGCATTATCATTAAATGAAGTAAAGTACGCCCACAGTTTTGAACAGTCAGCTGTGACCGCAGAGCACAAAATGCAAACACAGCAACATCACATGTGATCAGTTTATACGAGCAATTCTAGCCTTGAGTATCCAGCCCTCCTTAGTCCTCTGTGGCCCTTCGCCTGATTTCATGTCACAAAGCAGACGGGTATAGGATGAAGGAAATTCAACACAGGCACAGTGTCAGCTGGCTCGACAAAACACTGGGTTACTTCACATAGTCCCTGGTTCTTTGATAGCAGAGATGAGTGTTTGACTATGGGAATCGCCTTGGTGTGGCCAACTACGAGCCGTCTCAGGAAACGCGAGCGAAGCATCTCACTCTGAACCAGGGATTAAAACTCGAAACATAACCTAGTCCCAACCAGGTTATCTGTTGAGCATAAGTTACCATGGTGATTTAGCTGGTGAAAAGAGAGCCGCTCGACACAGCTCACAGGTGTTTCCAGTGTTGCAGACAAAGCATGCCTCCTCTCCAATACTGAACACAGCTGTCACAAGAGGTGGAGAGTGTCATCACAACAAGCATCAGTCTTAAAAGATATTGTGCCACTAAAAAAGGCCCAAAAAGAAGCAAATTTGTCTTATGGATGCATTTCAGTTCATAGGAACAAGTTTTGACATTTAATACCTGGCGATAGCCGACCACCGATTTATCTTATTTCCACAAGAAATGCTGAAAACTTTTGAACAGCTTATCCTTCTAAAGTTTTTCCCTCAGTTTGTTTTAGGAAGCGTTTTTTCACCCTCATGAGCTGCTTGCTCACTCTTTGTCACTTGTGCTATAGACTGTGTGTGTGTGTGTGTGTGTGTGCTCACCCTACGCACAGGCTGAGCGAACTTTGCATCAGAATCTAAATTAAGCCTCTGACATACATTTTTCACTGCGCGCACACACACACACACACACACACACACACACACACACACACACACACACACACACACACACACACACACACACACACCCAGTATTGTAAAGTTGAGTGAGTGGCTGAGCGGCTGAATAGAAGCGTGAAGGGGTAGTGTATTGATAGATGAATAGTGAATGTAGATTTTCTGCCAGTAGAATGTCAATTCCATCATTTTCTCACAGCTTACACTCCTGCTACATCCAGACTTATGACAAATAGAGGGAGAAAGGCAGAAGGCGAAAGATAGAGGGGGAGAAGAAAAGACTGAGAGACACAAAATTTGGTAGCTGGCAGTTGATGGATGGGCTGCAAACAGCTTGTCTTCCTCTGGACTCCATGATAACATAGCCTTCCCTTTCTTGCTGTCTGTTTCTCCTCGTCATCCATTTCTCTGTTTCTTGCCTTTTGTGTGTATGGTTTTTCCTCCTTTGTGTGTTTTTTCTCCTCCCTCATCTTGAGCCTCTTTATCCAGTATGCCTCCAAATCGCTGAGACTCTGCTGACTTGTGAAAGCTTGAATTTTCTTTTGCTTCTTTTAATGTGTATTTGGTGAATTGCTTTTTTTTTTGCTGCACCCCAAGTAAATACTTGAAATCTAAATGATATGTCTCCCATTTCTCTTACTTCCTATCCCTCTTTTTCTCCAACTTCTTTTCATCTCATTCTCTGTGGCTGACGGACAGTTGGCAAGAAAAACCGCGGGTCAACAGGTAAAGAAGCCATTTGCATTTGCATTATCTTCCTTGCTCTGTCTGTCTAAACAGAGACAAATGTTGCCTTGATCCTTTCCTCTCTCCAGAAGTTGAGAGCTAAGAGCTGCTCACTGAAGCCACACTGGTTGAAGTGATGAGAACAAACTGTAAGGGATGTTTCCCCACTAAAATCTCACTGTTTTCTGCTTCATGGCTACAAAACTTAGAACTCAACATCTTTTAATTTCAAGGTCATCAACTCAGTTAATTTTAATAGAGATTGTCCATTCTGTCTGCTACCAACACTAAAAAAATGTTGCAATTCTGTGATGACATACGCAACAATCAAGTTAAGATATGCACTATCACCGGGCTAGCATTAGCTTTCTAACAGTTAAATGGACGTGGGAATCTAAAAAGATCCTTTGCAATTCTTTGGAAGCTGAAAGGAGCAGCATATATCGGCCTTGAGAGGAGACTCTCCACTGTGGCTCGAAAAGACCACACATTCATTGGCTAATTACTTTATGAATAACAGTTTGTTAGCCAGTAAGCTATTGTTTCATATTTTGATGCGTAGCATGACCAAGATTTTCAAAACAGACTTATTGTTCCTTTTTGATTCTATGTGACCCCAAACTAGTGAGACCTCTTCAGCAGAAAAATGTTTACAGAGGTCAAGTCAGAAAGCCGTTTTCTCATAGACTTCTACAGCACTGTGTGTTTTTGCAACCATAGCTATCGCCATCTGGTGGCCTTCACATAAAATGCAGATTTTATGTGAAGGGCACTTATGGATCGACTTCATTTTTCCAACCCTGAATCTATGTGCGTGTTTTATGGGCTATTCAGAGATGCTGAAGACAAATGACTCCCCTCACAGGTCAAGAAAAAATGATACGTAGAAAATAATAACTAGTGCAGCTGCCTGTATAGCACTGCTCCAATTTAATAAGAAACGCAGGGTGGGGTATAGAAGTAATTTGTGCCTTTATCCTGAAATATACTTTTTCAGGTTTCAGGAAATAATATTTTTCTCTTAAATTAGAGCTGGTGAAATCAACTTTGTTTAATGTGGTAAAATGTTAGTAATAGCTAAATTTATATAAATGCTTGAATATTCAACAACATATAATGTTAACATTTTAAATAAAATCTGCCACCACCATGTTAGTTAGAGCCAAGTTTTAATCAAGTAGCTTATGTTTAAGTACGATAGTTTTCTTTTATTTTGATATAAAACTGATTCTTCTTCAATAAGAAGTCCAGAAAATCATAAAAAAAAAAAGTAAATCATAAATGAACTAAAACCCAGTTCTCTCAGGCTCTGTTAGTAAAACATTTACATTTAGCAGAGGCCTATAAAGTCTGCCTGTAACAGGGTGCCTGCTCTGATTTTCAGTTGGATGTAATGCCATTTTGTTGTTTTTAAACAAACCCAACATATGGCTCGTTATCCTTAATGTTTCCACTGCAGAAATAAGATGTGCGGTTTTTAAAACAATCTTCATTTGGACTTATTCTTCCAAAATTCGTGGCAAAAATTAGGAGAAACACCCGTTAGCCTCTAGTAACGCGTTATCTATCTTATTTATCCACCCCACCACTATCTTTAGTGCCACTCTCAAATACATAACAAGGCTGAAGAAGGACTACAACTTTAGCTTCACTACATTTGTAATTGAATCACTTCTGCCAATTTGCTGCAACTGCCTGACATTATCACTATGGTGCATATACAGTTATAAATGGCTTTTCTAAGGCTTTGCATTGTTTAATGGAAGTTTAGTGAGGCAGATCATATGGGGTGGAGTTTTATTTTTAATGTGAGTATAGACTGCGTCATTGATATTTGATGTCAAGGTTTCAGGGTGCTAGGACTCACAAGGAGGTGCCACATTCAGCTCTGCGGGAAGGTGGTAGTGACGACAGTAACTTCCAATCTGAGGAAAGTGTTGACTCACACGCTGCAGGTGTTTGCAGGAGTGAAAGTGGTACTTTTAAAATGCTGATCGTGAGCAGAGCTCTTAAGTACACTGATTTGATTATACAGTGCTGTGTAAAAGTATTTGCCAGCTTCCCGATTTTCAAAAAGGGTCTTTTTTTAAACATTTGTCACATGTACGCATTATAGATCATTAAAGAATTTTTAATTTTTCTCATTTTCTAAAGGAAAAAACCTATCCAAACCTATCTGGATCAGTATTTGCCTGTCAAGCCTAATAACTGGTTGCACCACCCTTCGTCGCATGAAGTGTTTGTGATAACTGGCAATGGGTCTTTCACGGGAATTTGGTTTGCAGAATTTATGTTAATTCAGCCACATTGGAGAGGTTTTAAAAAAACAACTTGTCTCAATCTGATTTAGAGCCAGACTTTCACTAGGCGACTCTAAAACCATTTATTTTGGTTTTGAGCCATTTGTGTGTGGACTTGGTGTAGTGTTTTGGGTCATTGTTCTGGGGGCATCAGGGCATGAACCAATGGTCTGACCAATGGTCAGAATGGTCTTTGCTCAGTGGGCTTTGATAAGTAATTGTTGATCAATGGGCATGACAGTATGCATATTAATGATCAACTAACTGACCTCACAGCCCATTGTTCATTCAGTGGGCTGGTTTCAGTCATTGTGCAAATGTACTGTTTGTAATGTTGGGGAAACGTGCCGTCAGCTGAGACTGAAGAAGTCACTTGGATGAGTGACGAAATGCAGCAAAAGTCTCAGACCATCACACTACCACCAACATGTTTGATTGATCTTTTTAGTAAGTGTTGTGTTAGTTTTACACCAGATGTAACGGGACAGAAAAAGTTTAGCGTTTGTCTCGTCAATCCACAGAAGATTTTACCAAAAGCCTGAAGGTCATCAAGAATATTTTCTGGCAAAAGTCAGATTAGCCTTTGTGTTTATTTTGGTCCACAGTGGTTTTCTTCTTGAGTCTCCCGTTGATGTCGTTTTTCCTCACTCACTTTCTTATTGTTGAATCGTGAACTCTGACCTAAACTGAGACAAGTGAGGCCTGCAGTTTTTCACAAAATGTTCTGAGTTTTTTAGTGACCTCCTGGATGAGTTGTTGGTGCGCTCTTGGAGTTATATTGGTACACTAGTTCACCATTGGCTCTCATCGTGGTTCACTGGAGCCCTTAAGCCTTAGAAATGACTTTGTAACAGTTTCTAGACTGATAGTTCCCAATGACTTTGTACTTCACTTTGTCAGACAGATTCTATTTAAGTTCCTTCTTGATTCTGCAGGTCTAGCAGTAATCAGGCCTGGGTGTGACTAGTGAAATTGAACTTGGCTTTTTTTAACAAATGTGGTTAATCATGAAATTCATAATTTAACAATGGGGGGGCAATTACTTTTTCATACCGGTCTAGGTGGGGTCGGATAGCTTTTTTCTTTTAATAAATGAAATTTAAAAACAGCTTTTTGTTTTAACTCTGGTTATTTTTTTTGTCTAATATTAAAATTTGTTTGATAATCTGAAACATAAGTGTGACAGATGTGTCAGGAAGGGGGCAAATACTTTTTCACAGCACTGTAACTCGCTGGCTTTGCTTCATTTTGGCAACATTTTCTCTGCTAAACTCATGCTACTGTTTCTTCATCAGCACATACTTGTATAATTCCATTTGTGCACGTTGTCTTTTTAGTGTTGTAACTGTTTGCAGGTGTGTGTGTGCAATTAACATTTTGTCAAAGGTTAATGGGTGAAAAAAAAATTCATCTATCTTTTCCTCCGGTGTGCTCAAAAAAGTTTGCAGGCGTGAAGCCGTTGCACACACGCTTATTTCACTATAGAGATGATGAAATGTTACCTCATTATGTCATATTTGGTTTTGTCAAGCTGCTAAAAAAATACTAAAAATTAATCAAATAGTTATTGAGTACTCCCCAGAGCCTAACTCCTGCTGCTGCCTCACCATTACTGCTGTGTGTTTCCTGTTTCCTCACCTACCTCCTCCATTTCTTTCCCATCTTTCCATCTCCTGCTTTCATCACTTGCACAGAGTGATGACAAAGATAGATAGAAGCTTTGGCAGCTGAAGGAAGAGATGAATATTTAAAATCGGGCATCTTTCTCTGTCCTCTCACTGCATCCCATCCTTTGTCTGTCTCCCCTTGGGGCTTGGATCTCCAGCTCTTGGTGTGGTGTGGCACAGTGTGCGTGCGTGTGTGTGGCATGTCTTGGCTTGTGGTTTTCTATTGGCATTCTAAGGCGAGTGTAGTCAGATGATGACACTTAGCTGTCAGCATGCAGCATTAATGAGCGCAGTGACACGCACAAACACTCACCCCACTCTCACACACACACGCAGCATTCCCCAGGGAGATCAGCAAATGATCACCTTCTCCTCTCTGTGTATCCTACAAAATACTTTAAAAGCTCTTTATTTTTTTAACCTCTCATTTCCACTGTCCCTCCATTTCATTTCTCCCTCCAAATTCGTGCTTCCTCTTTCGACATCGCACTATTTTTTCTCAAACTTTTTTGCCTCACTTGTGTGTGTACTCAAAGTGTGATATGTGTTAGTTGGCTGTGAACCATGCAGACACGTATCTGACAACTCTATTAATACACAGCCAGCTAATACCAGCTTCCTCCTGTGTGGATTTTTGCACGTGTGTGTACGTAAAGAGAGATGTGTGTGCTCAGTCCTCAACCAATCCCTCCCTGCACTCGAGGTCTCTGCAGAGATTTGTCTGAAAGGCTTAAAGCGTACAGATCTCCAGTCATAGAAAGATCATGCTCACAAATACGCGCAAACACACACACACACACACTCATATATATATCCCAGCTGACTCACCGACACTGTTGGGAGTTTGCAGTGACTGACAGATTTAATAGAAGAACAAGCTGTAATCTGAGGGAATCCATTCAAAGAGGGATTACATTGTAATCTGAGGATAGAATAGCTTTTCATCTTTCTCTCCCTGTCTCGTTCATTCTCCATTTATCAGTCGCTATCTTTTTTTTTGCCCTAAAGCCGCACCGATCCTTTTACTAGCCCTCTTTTTATATATATATATATATATCTTTCCGATCCTTGATTTAATTTAGGATTTTTTTCTGCTTCCATCTGACACACACACTTCCAATCCTAGCACAGCTGTGTCACCTCAGCAGCACTTTGCTGTCAATCAGCAATGATTGCGCTGACGAGAGCATTGTAACATTGCAATGCCTCTTTGGTGCTAAATTATACCCAGAACCATGTGCACATACACTTGGAGGAAGCTCACAAGATTTATGTTTTTTTCCCTCTCTGTTACCGCTTTTTCTTTCGTTTTTTTTGCTTCAACAGCTCTTCTTTTTTATCATTCCTCTTTCTATAATGAAGCTTTTTAGCCCCAAGTTGTTGTTCTGATATTGCTCCATTCTGCAGCAACCCGTCCTGCGAGCCCTCCCTCCATCACTCCTGCTTTCCCTGCCTCTGCCACATGGTGTTTCTCATTTGCTAAATGAGGAATCCAATAGAGTTAGATTAAACTTTCTGGACTCTGTTTGTTGAATCTTTAGAGCGAGCCTTTTAGCTGCCACAGCTTAAATGCGCATGTATAATAATGCGCTCTGCCAGTTTGAATATCTGTCCTTGTTTAAGTTGAAGAAGATTAATTTAATAATCCCAGTTTAAACAACTAAAAGGCAAAGATAAGAGGATGATAGGGAATAAGGGAGGGAGGATAGGCGGTGGGGAACAAGAGATCCAGACGAGATGAAATGATAAGAGATTTCCCCAGAGAAAGAGCATGTTAGACACGCTGACAGAGAGAAGAGAAGAGCGAGGATCACACAACCGTATGGCATTTTGCTTCCCCCTCTATTTCTTCCATCGTGTCTGTCACTCCAGGAAGGAAAAGACCATCTGCGGTCCCCCCTCACTTTTTCCCCATCTGCATATATACCCGGTCTCCCTCCTCAAAGCCCTTTTTGTTTTTTGTTTTTGTCTCCCTTGCCATGCCAGTGTTCTTGCTGTCCTGATTTGTCGGTCTGCTCCCCCCAGACGCACAGGCTAGGTTAATAGGTTGGGTTCACATCCCCTTCCATTCATTACTTGTGGCCTTGTTGCTGCTGTTAAGGTCTGCTGATGGTTACTACTCCCTCTCTGACCCCATCTTCCTGCACTGGACAGCTAATGGACACTATACCCTTGTTCCATCTGCTTCTACCTCGGCCTGCCCATCGTCGCTCAGCCTCTTTGCGTCTTCCACCCACTCCTGTTAAGCCATCTTCTTTTTTCTGAGCCCAGACCTTTCAATGTGTTCAACGAAGAAAGTAAGAGTGATAGAGACCTCCGCGATTGCTTCCATCTGTCTATTCTACCTTTCTTTTGGTGTCACTTTACTTATCTTCTACATTAATGACTCAGCCTCCACTCACTGAGTGTTGGTGTCAAGGCGCTCAAGTGTGTGTGTGTATCTGTGTGTGTGTGTGTGTGTGTGTGTGTGTGTGTGTGTGTGTGTGTGTGTGTGTGTGTGTGTGTGTGTGTATCTGTTTGTGCCATCGCTCGCCTGTCTTCCCACCGCATGTCTTATTACAGGTCCGTGTGACAGCGGGATATGACTTTTCAGCGCTTTCTCTCTGATTTAAAAAAAAGAAGGAGAAGAGGGAGAATGAGAGGGGGGAATAAAGAGCAGGGAGTCAATTACCACCTTTTCCTCGTTCCCTTCAAAGGGAAGATCAAAGCTGCTTCTCACCTCCCCTCTATGCCCCCTCCTTTCCTTCTACCCCGACCAACCCCTATCAGAACTAGTCTGTTAATTTACACTCTACTACCCCCCGCACCCCCCACCCTTTTGAAAATCTACATATTCATCAGTTATATAGTCGATGCACTGGGAACCAAGGGAAGTACACACACACACACACACACACACACACACACACACACACACACACACACACACACACACACACACACACACACACACACACACTCTTACAGAGCCATAACAGTAACGTATAGGCTTCACAAAATCTTTAAAACACTGACATAAGTTTTTCTGTTTGTCTGGTTTTTTTGCTATATTCTGAACAAATGTTATACTTTTCAAACTGATAACAATTCTAAGGCATTCTTTTCTTATGAGAGGCCATTCAGGCCATAAATCATACTTTCTCGCACACACACAAAATCATAATCTTGCACGTACACCACAGTCTCCCACATACCATTTGGGCAATAAATCATTCTTCATATACTCACACTAGTGTACTTATTTTTTCTGAGAAGTATAATTGTAACTCAGACACATTGCCATGCTATCTCCAATACATCATTATATACTGGATAGTGTGGTTCAGACAGAAAGAACGCTGTTGTTTATAAGAGCGAGTTACACTGTGTGTGTATGACTGAAAATATGTTTGAGATAAGAGGACACAGTTGTTTAGAAACCAAAAGAAAGTATTATCAGAACTTTTAGTCTTTTCTCAGTCACATCTATATTCTCACACCTCAAATTTCATTGCCATTCATTCAATCTCTGTTACTGTCTTCATTATGAGCAGACACTGTCCAGTTGGAGATGTTGCGCAGTGGGTATGATGCAGTCACTCTTTCTGCTCATCCAGACGATGCAGCATCTGTGCTTTCTCTGTATTGATTCAGCCAGTGTAAACTATGCTTTTTAACAGAATGTAAACAAAACTGCATTGAATTTAGACAAAATTGCGTCAAACAGGACAATGATGCCAGGCACAGAAAATTCCTCCAGAGTAACGTGAGAGACTGACAATCTCATACACAAAGTTATTACTTGGTGGTTCTGCAAACTACTGAATCGTGGGCTGTGCTTAGTTTTCACAATCATGTGAACTAAAACTGTGGAAACTGTGATGACTAGCTTTGTGTAGTCATGTTTGCTACACAAAGTTGGGTATAGTACGACACTGAGTGGACAGTGTCAGAGTGTAGAGGTGTGCGTATGTGGAAGACCATTGAGATCTGTGTTTGAGATCATGCTGCTGTCTACGGTTTATGAGCTAACCCGCCTCTCGTTTTTTTTTCTCTTTCTGTTGCAGATCCCGAGTCAGAACCAGTGGTTCCAGCTATCGTGATTGGTCCAAAAGACACAACAGTGGTGGCTGGAAATGAAGCTATACTGGAGTGCATTGCTAATGCTAGGTAAACTCCTTATACATGCATACAGACGTGCACATACAAACATGCCTGCAGAGGGTGAACGGTTTCTTTTGCTAAACTGTTTTCTTCCAGGTCACTTAGAGGACACCTCGGAAACTTGTAGCTCAGCAAATGTTCCCCTCTCACTTAAATTACTCACATTGGGTCACCCAGCTCACACAGCTTACAATAATTACCTGAACGACTGATTATCCTAGCCATTATTTTAGTTTAGTTTTGATTAGTTTCTTTTTTTTAATTGTATTGTATTATGGGTAATATTTGTCAGGGACAGTATTTAAGAAGTTCAGAGTAGGTATTACAATACAAACACTGAACTCATAGGCATGGAATACATCATTTATGTCAATTCTTTAAGTGCAAAGCATCAATTCAGTTAGTTTAAATTGCTTAAAGAATTATTAAGTGAATCTAGGTAGTCATACTTTCCTCCTGGAATATGTGATGAGAATGTATTTTTATGCTTATATTATAATCTTCTGTTATATTCACTCAGAAGCAGGTTTTCCTATGAGTCCAACATTAATAGGAAAAAAAGAAAAGTGCCACTGAGGCTATAATGACCAGATAAGAGCACAGCCAGTCAGAATGATGAGTTTTCTGGACTCAACAGGTGATATTTTTTCCCTACTTTTGTTCTGTTTGTACAAGGGTTTTGTCAGATTTTGTTATTAAGTCTGACCTAGGCTGGCTGCTCTGTTTTGTGAGAGCCCCTTTAAATGTTTTTCTGCTGCACTTGACCGGCACTTGACCACTGGGTAGCACTCAAGGTATAAAACAATCAAGTGACTATTACACATAATGGATACCTGGAATGTAGCTACAGTAGCTTTTACAAAACAGCAGAGGAACCATCTCAGTCTAATAAGCTATTAGAAAAGTGATATTTAATTCAACACTAATAAGTGTGTTTTGAGGTTTTTGTTTTCTTCGTTTTGTTTTATTTCCTGCTCTGAAAACGTAGAGAAAGCCTAGTGACTATTTCTGCTATCAGAGATGCACCCACTGAAATTCTCACACCAGAGAGATAGACTTGTACCCAGGAAACAACTGAAAGAGAGAAACTATACTATACAATATCTGGGAGAAATAGGAGTTTGAGCAATGAAATCTAAAGTAGTGCTAAATTCCAAAAGCATTGGCTATCCACCTCCATTAATCATCAGTGAGTTATAGCGCTGTCCTGCTAAAGTGCTGAAATGATTAGAAGCTGATTGGAAGCCCAGTCCCAGCAGACCTAATAGGAAGAGTTTTAAAATCTGCTTTTCACTCTTTATAAGGGACAGAAACCACCGAGTCGGCAAATATTCAAATGTTTTCCATATCTGCTGGTTAGGTGCCTTTAAATTCAGGTTTGTCTTCACTTCACATTTGGAATGTGATTGACAAAAAGTGCTCGTTGTGTTTTATTTACACTTGGACGGCATCTAAAATAACAGATTCCACCAGAAAAACTTTGCTACGAGTTTTATATGACCATGTCATCGACCAAATGAGTGGATTTCTGTCCAAAACAGTCTGTCACTGCATATGGCAGAAGCGATTTGTGTACCTCAAATTCAAACCAAGTAAAGGTTTTTGGCACAACTTCACTTACTTCCAAGGTGCTTGGAGAAAAAAGTCGTCTGAACAGATGCAGCCATTATGCGTGATGACCCTGATGAAGGCTGTGAGCCGAAATGTGTCGGTCGAGCACTACATTTGTTCTCTATACCAGCGGTCCCCAACCCCCGGGCCTCGGTCCGGTACCGGTCCGTGAGTCGTTTGGTACCGGGCCGCGAGAGTAGAGGCTCAGGTGTGAAATGTATGGTTTTCAGGGTTTTTATCGGTTTTCAGCGTTATTTTGTTATCGTTTTGATCGTTAACTCGGTTTTCCTGGGTCTTTTCACGTGTGTTATGAATAAATCTTCTTTTTTTCAGTACCAGTACTAGTTTTAGTTTGTTGTATTTATCCGCGACACCTTAAAGGTCGGTCCGTGAAAATATTGTCGGGCATGAACCGGTCCGTGGTGCAAAAAAGGTTGGGGACCGCTGCTCTATACTACAAGTTCTTCTGGTTAACCTCTGGTTCGTTAACCTCTTCAGACTGTGTCTCAAATTCATCCAGGCATTGAATGCAAACATGGTTGACTTACTGGCCTTCTTTTCATTCGCTTTGTGACTTGTTAATAAAGTTCTTTGTTAGTGTCATCTACTGCCACCAACAGTATGACTGCTAGTAGAATAAAAAAGGCAAAGAAATGTTGGGAAAATCCAATAAACATTAATACTAACATTGTAATGCTAATGATCTCTAATATAAAGTATTCTGCAGATGTATTTTACACCCAGCTTTGCTTATGAATCGTTTTGTTGTCGTTGTTGTCTCTTTAATTTCTGCTCCTGTTGTTTGTGTCATGATTCCTGCTGTACTACTTGTAAAATGTACTAATTGTGAATGTTACAGTGAAGAAACTGGACACTAACATCATCTATCTTGTTGTTCAAATGCAGCTATGGTTTTTCATCTGATTTTGTTAATGAGTATTTGTGTTTATATTCGCATCACTACATTTTGGTTGAAATTCATAGCTTCCTGTCTCCTACCTGAGCTTTTGAGCGGTCCTTCGCAAAATGCATTTTAAGAACAGTTCCAGATGCTGATTACATTAGTAGCTGTTGTCATGCTAAATCGGGTCCATGTTCACTGCACAAGATAAGAAATATATTGTTGGAAAAAGGGAAAAAATGAGCTGCACTATTATGACTTGAGAATATGCTGCTACATTGCTGTCTTGCATAAATGCACATGCACAAAAGAATGTTTTTTTTTCCCGTGTTGTTTATCCAAAACAAAATTTCATTTTACACGAAAACCCATTTCCTTTCCCAACATTTAGAGTAACTGACTGAAGCTCCTTCATGCTGAGTAGAGCTGACTGCTCTGATATAGACTGTCATCATTCATTTCCTGCCTCATTGACAAATAAACTGATGGATTTAATATGTTGTAATTGCCTTCTGCCACCCAGTTCTGCTCATTCTTTTTCTCCTCTCCTCTCCTCTCCTCCTTTCTCTTCTCCTCTTAGACCAGTGGACCGCCTTCTGGTGTCGTGGAAGCGTGATGGGCGTCGGCTTTCCAGTGGGCAACGGCTCATTATTCCTGCCCCCACCTCTTCTGACACAGGCTTATATGTTTGTGAAGCGTCGTTTAGCAACAGCACTGCCAAACCCGTGGAGACAAAAGCGCACCTCACTGTAATGGGTAAGAAGAAAAAAGCAGTCACTTAGTCACCCACAGACACACTCACATTCAGATTTCCATCATTTCACTTCAAATGACATTACACTGACTTACATTCATATCCTCGTCACTTATCCTAAATCGAAAAACAAGTTGGGTTGAGTTGATTGTGTTATTTACCATTAGTTCCATATATGTTTGACATTTTTTAAAGCTGTTTGTAAATGACATAGTCAGGTTGGAGTCGATGAATTTGACAAATTTGATTTAGTGTGAAAACTCAGCTTTAATTCCAAGGATTGAACTGAAATACTGCATTAACTGTTGAGGGATAATGACAATTTTATACACAGTCCCCTATTTTCAGGGGCTTAAGTGTAATTAGACTCAAAAGATGCTTCATGGAAATGCATTATTTTGTCATATTAGTAAGGAGATTTTGCATTGCATTTGGAAGCTTTTTCTGTGAACCCATAATGAATTCTAAATGTAAGTGAGACAGGCCATTCATAAAAAGAAAATAAACCCATCCAAAAGAGCAGAAACAGCAGGACTTTCCAAATGTTCACAAACAGTCTGGTATATTCCTAGAAGCAAAAAACACACTGTTGAAGTAAAATGACCGGACATCCACAGACGATGCCTGTGGTGGATGATCACAGAATCCTTTCCACGGTGAAGAATAATTTCCACTTTGTAATTTGAAGCATGTGAAATTATCTGTGTGATGCACATGAACGCATGTTCCCAGTGTCACTGAGACATGTTAGAAGTCTGATGAACTGTGTAGAGATTACATTCATATGTATTAGACGGTGCTTTGAAAAGTGAGGCACAGCATACTGTAAAAGCAAACCAGCGTTATTTGTTTTTAGGTCAGGAAGCAAATTATTTTGCACTGATTTCAGCTCACTTGAGCTGCATTTCACTTTGCTGATAAAAGACTAATGGCAGGGAGAACAAACAACACTGAAGAGAGGGATGCAGCAGAGGCCAGGATAATCCTCACAAAGGTTGCCCATTGTTCGCTGATATCCATGAGTTCCACACGCCAGACAGTCATTGTCTGTGAAAGATTCTCCACAAAGTGTCGAAAATGTTCATTTTATTTATGAATGTGTTAATTTGTCTAGTTCATTTGAGCGCCTGAAACTCTGGGATTGTTTATGAAAATTGCTGTAGTTTCTCCGCAGTTAACGCAATGTTTTTGTTCAGCCCCTTGAACTGAAGATTGAACCTTAAGCTCTTATTTATTATATCGAAAGTACAACTTAAATAACTGAATATTTAGGCCTAACTCTATGTTTAGGGGACTTTTGCCCCAAAAAGGGAGGCGAGTCCCCACAGTGTTATTGTGTAAAGACATTTATGTCCTCATAACATAAGTAATACAAGTACACACACTGCCTAACAAAATTATCCATGATTGTCCTGGGTAGGTCCACTAATGCCCTCAACATGTGATTAATTTCTGCTTTAGCCTCGCTCTTGTCTTCCCTAGTACATTTGTTGCTCCGGGCACTGTTTATTCCTCCATTTATTCTTACTTCACTCCTGGAAGCTGGACTGTGAGCACCCGAGGCAGTGACTGTCAGCTACAGCACTGCTCGAGCTGAATCTGTTGTCCACATTCACCATTAAATTGTCCATTGTAGTCACAAACAGCTGTTGGATTCATGTACACACAAACTCACCCACGTGTTCTCACAAAAACATGCATGTGTGCACTTCATGCTTACACACATTCACAAAATGGCACCGTGGCCACATATGCCTGTTTGCCCGGCAGCTCAATTAGCCCCTCTCCCTGGAGTCACGAATCAATAAGAGGACGCTGAAAGCACTCAAACAAGAGCACTCTTGTAGCAAGCCACTCCTGTCTTCTGCGTGTGTGCGTGTAATAGAAAACAACATACACGCGAGCAGGGAGCATGTGATTGATGAGCCGAAACTTCTCTCCTCTAGTTTCTTAGCATCTTTTTACTCTGCTGTGATTGTCTGTGCGAAAGAGCACCTAAGCAGAGAGCACCGACTACCTACGCCCACAGAATATTCAGAAGACCTGCCTGAATATTTATACCCTACTTATTCTCGTTCTGTGCCCCCTCATAATCCTTTTTCTTTGTCTTCCCCCCAAAAACTCCTTTTTCTTAGTTATCTTTCCTCATTAGGCCGGCAGGACCATTAAGGCCTGCCTGGCAGGGAAAACGCCTGCATGCATTCATATGTATCAGAAAAGAAGTGACTGACGAATACATTGGTACTGATCCTCTTTTTCTGCTATGGGCTCAACAGACCTTGATGCAATAAAAGGGATTCCTAAACAGAATAGTGTATGTGTCTATTTGAAAGAAAGAGACAGCCTCAAAGGCATTCATTATTCAATTTCATTTCTTTTCTGCCCCGATCCTCTAATCGGAATATGTATGATACTGCATCCTTGTGTTGTATACTGTACAAACGACTTGCGGTGCAAAAAACAATATATCTGCTGTTGTTTTCTGTCTTTGTTTTGCAGGCAGACATCAGGGAATCCACAAAAGCTCAAATCCCTAAAACCAGCCACCCAAACACTCTTAAATGTGTTTTGTTGTGTTTTGGCATCTAGGTTCTTGCACTCACCTGACTGAAGGAGAATAATGCAGCTATGTTATCAGCGTCACACCATATGGCTGTTATTCATGTCTTGTTTTCCCGTTCACTCTTCACTGCACGCTTTCCTCTTTCTTTTGTCAAAAATCAGGCAAAACTGCACAGTACATAGTAAAGATAGGTGATGCACATATGTGGGTTTAAAAGTTGCCTGGAAGAACTAAAAAGAACTTTGTGTTTTCTCTTCAGTCTGCTGTTTAGATGTGAGGGTGGTCTCACTTTCAGCCACACATGTACTCCAGGTTGGGACTGCATTTTAACTCGCCAGCTTCCATTCAGCAGTGCGCTTTTATGCAGCGTGCTCTCAATAAAGGCTCTGCAACATCCGAATTAGATGCAGTGAAATCAAGTGTTCTCTTTTTAGGAGTGTGGTAACAAAGAAAATAGGATGACGCGTGGGTTCTAAAATATGGTGAATGTTGTGAAAAGGTCTTTAACATGATCTGTGATCTTTTATAAAAAATGTAGTTCTGGTGACTAAACGTAACCATGCGCCAACTGAAAGATCAAGTAAAAAACAAAAACGGACTTGTGTCACGTGATGGAAAGTCCTGACGTTTACAGAACTCCTGCATGGTAGTGATGGCAATAAGTGAAAATGCAGTCCACGGAAATACGATGCAAAGAAAATAAAATATTGTGGGATAAAAAGGGGATTTTCAATAGTCTTAGAGGGACAGCAGAGTTTTAAAAACCTTATTGTTTGCATGTTATTACCTTAAACCTATCGGGGGGAAAAGCACACAAATGAAACTTTTATTAAAATTCTCCTTTTTCAATAAGAGGTATATTGTTGCAAAAGCCAAAATACACATTTATTATTTAAGTCATACACTGGACATTTCATTTTCCTCAGTCATTCTCTGGTGAACAATTGCTACCATTGTGTGGACTCACAGACTCAGCTGTCATCTCTTTGTAAATATTAACAAGTGCTTAAAAACTGAGGAATGGAGTCTGTGCAGCAGTAGGTAACTTCTTTTATAGCAAGTAAAATGTATTAGAATATTATATATATGCAAGCATATATTTACATTCAAGGTTTTTGTTTATTCTCACCACTGCTGTCAGCACTTAGAGCAGTGCTGGTGAAGATGTTTGGATGGAGCAGTCATTGGCAGCAAAATGGAACTGTTTAAGAAAGAAAGAGGAGGATTGTGCCCCTTGGGACCTTCCCCGAATGTGTTTTTTTGTGGCTGTGTATGGAAGCCATTTCACAGAGCATATAGACACAAAATCCTGCCTTCCACTGGCACTTAAGTTACTCAGTGCCAAGAGGGGAACCATTTCTATTCTGCGGTGCTCCATTACAAGTCTCCTCTATTAAGGAATAAATACTTGGAGTGGGCAAACTGTAAATTTGTCTGTTACATTTTCATTTTCAGCCTTTTATTTATTTATTTGCCTAAATTGAGAGCTTGTTAGTAGCTGTTTAATGACTTGGTGTTATTACAATTTTTTTTTCTTTGCAGAACCGCCCTCTCTGACCGCTCAGCCAAAAAGTAAGATCTTTGGAGAGCTCGACAGGAATGCGGAGATCCCATGCCTGGCTGCAGGTATGCATGAGATAAATAGTTGTATGTATAAAGTTGTAGAATCTAAGTTTGTAATAAGCCTTATTTTTGGTGGGGGGGGGGGGGGCTAATTTTTATACCTGTTTATAATAACCATGATGGAAGTTGGGTCAAAAAGCTAGGTGTCACTTTGTTTCTTTGAAGCTGACGTCCAGCTGTCTGCGAGGGAAAGCTTGCTTTGTCGATAAAATACAACAACGCGCAGTAGAAACAGACAGGAAATAAATAGTGGAATTTTAAACTGAAGTGTGAAATGAGAAGATGAAGACCAGCATTCTCACTGGGGTGACTCAGATTATTACATGGAACATGTAACACTTCCATTAGGCACTCTCCTTAAAACGATAATAGCGTTAGTCTCAGTCTTGTTAGTCAACACTCAGTATTGTCTCAGTCATTGTCTAGATTCACACTTCATCAAACCTCCCCTGCCCCTTTACTGCTGTGTGAAAATGAAATAAAACAAACAATGAAAATTATTTTGATAAAGTTTCTAAATTCCTGAAAAGTGTCAGGGGAGGCTATTCCACATGCATTCAATGATCCAGCAGCCACTTAAAGTGTGCTGAGTCTCACAGGCTGCTTGTGCGTGCCACCACATGAGTCGTAGAGCTGATGCATACTCACACGTCGGAGTTTTAATTATTCTTTAACTCACTAATGTTTAACTTGGTTCCATCAAACTTCCCCAGCTCAATAGTTGTGTTACTTTCTGAAATGTTATGTTTGGATATGCTAATAATGCATTATGTCTCTAAATATGTGTGTATTTGCATAATTTTCCAGACCTCAAATCTGAACACTGGATAAACCAAGTTGTTGTTTCATTTTGTTGATATATGAGAGTCAAAGAGTTTTTTACCAAAGGGATTTAAAAAATCTCTTTTTATGACTTCATAAACCAGAAAATACTCCCACCAGACAGCTAATAATTGTCAAATTCCACTATATTTGTAGGAATAAACTGTCGTATAAATAAAGCTATGAATAAATAAAGACTGAGAACAAATACCTCAGAAAAAGCTTCAGGATATAGACAGGAGGAACTGTTCGGTGCACACTGTATGGCTGCTCGGCCATGGAAATGCATGAAGCTCCCAGCACACAGTTTTTGTGCTGATGTTAATGTCAGAGGAAGTTTGGGGCATTGCAGTGATTGAGTCAGCAGAGTGTTGGAACCTTTACCCACCTCAGCACTCGGTGACCCCGCCATGGCTGAATTGCTGTGGCTCCTGAGCGCCTCCACATTGCAATAATACTGCTTAGAGTTGGAGAATCTAGGAGGAAGGAAATTTCCCTAACTGACTTGTTTAACCAGTGGCAGCCATCACATGCTCAAAGTTTTTAAGCTCTTTAGAACGACCAATTCTTTCATAACTGATTGTAAATGGAGTGCATGGCTGAGTGCTTGATTTCATACACCTGTGGCAACGAGACTAAAAATACCTGAATTCAAAGATTAAGAGGTGTGACCCAATACTTTTGTCCACATGTTATGTCAGTATTACAGGTTTTCCTAAATGTGACGTTTAAATGTCAAAATTAGATATTATATTATTAGTAATGTATTAATTTGCACTAACATCGTTTTCTCTGAAAAAAGACTCAAAATGAGACTGAGCAAAACATGTTTAGCACTTAGTGTCTCACCTTAACTGCTTCTTTAACTTTGGGTGACGGACACTAAGCGAGAGAGAGGATGTGATGGTTCTACGTCATGTGTTGTTGTGGAGTTTTCTTTTAGTACGTTATATTTCTATTCAGTGTCTTTGGGGTTTCTTTTAGATTTTACTATAATGCTAGTGTTTGGTGTTTTTGATTATTGTTAGTTTGCACTTTGTGTTACTTCACATTTTGGACTGTTTTTAATTCTGTTTACAGACTAATAATTGCTTTTTGCTATTTAAGCAACCACAGGCACATAACCAGTGTTGGGATTGTTACTGAATAAAGTAATTATTCGATGTTCTTCTTTCCTTTTGTTAAAGTAATGCAGTATGTTACTTAATTATTTGCTGGAGAAAGTAATTTGTTAGACTACTCATTATATTACTTTTGCATTGCTCCATTACATGTGAAATGCACTGTTACTCAATTAACAATAATAACCTTAGGGTTTAGGACCTTGTACATCTTATCTTATAAAAAACAATGTGTTCTTTTAGTGTTTATGTATGAGCAGAAAACTGGCAACACAATGCAAATTTGAAAAACCAGCTCGGAGAGACTTCAAAGTGATCACCACAGTAATTGTACTGTAGAAACAGGTGTGAATAGACATCAAGGCTACAAAGCTGCCAGCTTGACTGCTCATCATTGTGTTTTTTACCTGTTGAAGTTCAGGTTCTGGCTGCTGGGCTGCCAGACACTCAGCATTAACATCACTCTCGGTTCTTCACTAGCTTTGTGTTAGCATGCTGTCTGTGCAGATGTTTCCAAAGAGCTGAAGTTGTGTTACCACTCCTGGGTGCAGGTTGCACTTTACCATTGTGTTCTTGTCCTTTCATGGATTAAAGATAAAAGCAATGTCCATATCTCCACTCCTCACATGTTGTACTCTGCTTTACCATTTTCCTCCTCCCTGCACATGAACCAAAGTCAGTCGATTGTAGCACAAGTGGAGTAAGAAAAAGGCATGTTTGTTATTTTTTTTCTTTCCATGCACCTCTCTTGCCAGTAACTGAAGAATATAAGCAACAACATGGTTGTAACTGTATAAAATTAGTGAGTTTAGTACAGTAACTTGTTACGACACTGCACTACTGAAAAATGTAACTTCACTAAAACTGTCTCGCACATTACATTGAACTATAAAAAGCACTGCGTTGCTCGGGAATGCATTACATGCAACACTGCAGATAACCATCCACACACATTTACTTTACTATCACCAGTTACTGTAACGTGTAAGTCTCCAGACTGTGGGAGGCCACCAGACCACACGGTGAGAACCAATGCAGCCACAGGGGGAGCACTGTGCCATCCCATTCATTTCTTCTATGTCAACTTTACAAGTCAAATGTTGAGATTTGCAGCTCTTGTCCTGCTGTTTGCTGTTGCAGTTGTGTCAAGGTGACTCTGCTAGCAGGGGTTTGGCATCATTGGATATGTGTGTGCCTTAGTTTGAAGGCTACATGAACAATGACACTTTACTTTTGGCATTGTGAGCGCACGCTGGTATGCTGACACCGAGCCTGAAAATTGCACTTGTTCATGACTCTTGTCTTTAAATGGATTACATGAAAACACTTATATGAGCCGGGCTAGATACAGCTCTAAAAACTGCAACACCCTCCCCTTTCTCTCTCTCGCTCCCTCTCTCTCTCTCTCTCTCACACACACATACACACACACTGAGTGAGTTTATGTTCCTCCTCAGTAATCTGATACAGTGGCAGTGTAATTAAATAGCAGGGGCCTCAGGCTATGGAGAGAGGGATGGAGGCTAAGAGGAGAGATGAGGGAAGGAGAAAAGAGCGCACGGTGACAGAGTGAGTGAGACGAGGAGGGGGTGAAAAATACGTCACGCGTGTCTGTGAAAGCTTGACACCAACAGAGTGAGAAACGGTGTGGAATTCATCGCTCGCTCTAACAGCCACAAACACACACACACACACACACACTGGTGTGAAGGGTTTGAGACAGAGTAATTGCATGAGCCCCCTGCCTGTCATATTTGGCATGTCTGTCAGACAGGTGGGTGCTGATAGTGTAGCTCTTCGATGTGCTGCCCACATCTTTTATTCAGAGTGTTTTCTGGACCCTTCTGCCACCCTTACCCTACCACCCACACCGTCCAATCAATATATTATTAGCGGTCATTATGCCTACATGCATATTTATAGAGAGAGAGATTGGATAAAAGAGAAGAAAGATTGTTGAAATGAGTGTATCTGTGTGTGTGTTTTAGTGGGAGTTGGAGTGGTTTGCTCAGCAGCGAGGTCAGCTAGCTGCTTATTAAGAAAACTGAAAAATGTTCTTACACTGTGCTTTTGTGTGCCATGTGCATTCATATATGTAGGTGTGCCTCAGCCCAGGATTGAGTGGTATAAGGACACGGTGCCTCTTTCCAAACTGGCCAATCCTCGCTACAAGGTCAGCGCAGCAAACGGGCTGACTGTGCGCAGGGTGCAGCCGGGAGACGGAGGAATATTCCAGTGCTTTGCTCGCAACCCTGCTGGAGAGGCTCAAGCACAGACACAGCTCTTTGTCTCCAGTGAGTTTCTCTGATGCATACACACAAGAATGGAAGCATGAATAGACAAACCTACATCAGCCTTGAATTCTGACTCTCTATTCACTCTTGTATCACTTCACTTCTGTACCAGCTTTTTCTTTTTTATTGTCACTTTCTTTGACTTTTTCTACCTTCACTACTAGCGCTGGAATTCAGCATTGTTTTGTTTCTAGATTATTTTTTGGGGGGAATCAATCGAGCTTCATGAAACTCAAGGTAAAATTGTTACCATTCTTGGGTTCCCCGAAAAGACAGTAGACGATTGAGCCTTCCTTTTAGCCCCTCAGTTCATCCTCTGTCTGAAACAACCTGTTTTTGCTCTCTTCCCTTGCCAGCTTTCTTGTGATTGACTTGTAAACAAAAGGTTTGAACACCATGTGGATGCGGCTGCTGTTCTCACAGCCAGAGCGGTGGGGCTAAGATTACCATACCAAGGATATGTTCTCTCACTGACATATCACAGGTCAAGACTAGAAACAAAATGCTGGAAACTAAGTATGCAAAGCAGTATGAATGCTGAGCTTTTAGCTCACAGGTTTGATATATTAAAGTTTGTCCATATACAACTATGACAATAATATATATCAGAATAAATAAGGGAAAGCTTAATAGGTTTTGAATCCTGCAAACATCCAGAAACTGCCAGCTGTGTTATACACCTGAAATGCTGCCAACCTCTGTCTTTGGACCATATCTGTACAGATGATAACATGTACAGTTAATAACATGTATTTGACTAAAAGCATGTCCTGTGTGGGCGTGTTCTCTGTTTTGGTCAAATGACTAGACAATAAGAGTCCGTAAATACTTAAAGGTATTGTTGTGATCCCACTATGTGAGGAAATTTGTGAACATAGTACAAATGAGATGACGTAGGATTTTCAATTTATACCACAGGTGTATCTAATAAAGATCAAATCTTAGTGACCTTTAAGGTCAGAGGTCAAATGAATCTACTAGGAGGCTGAGGGGAGCCGCCAGTATATATTTTTTTTATTATCATTATTATTAATTTGATCCCTCTACTTTGACGTAATGGTTTTTAATATGTATCAGGCTAGAAAGTTACATTCGGTTTAGTGAGAATTATGCTATAATTAAAAGTCTCCATGGAGCCATCCACATTTATGCACAGACACGTAGTGAATAAAGCGTCCATTGATCAGAGAGGGTGCAGTTGTGCTCAGGTAAACACTTTCATCCTGTAGCTCAAGTCTTTCTCTTTTCTCCTTATCCACAGTGTCCTCTAATGTTCATTGCTCTGCCTTCTGCTCTCTCGTGCTCCCTCTGTGTGTTTCAGGTGTGCCCCCCACATTTGCATCACCTCCCTCTGACCAAACAGTGACTGATGGCAACACAGCCTTGTTTACCTGCCAGACGAACGGAGCTCCAAAACCTGCTATTACCTGGAGGAAAGGTAGCAATGAAGCTCCAAGACTGAGACACCCCACACTGAGACACACACACGCACTGACATAATATATTTGTAATTAAAATGTGCTGACTTTTCTCCACCTCGAGGCTAATTTATTATTTGTCCCTCCATAGGATCGCAGGTCTTAGCCAGCGGCTCTGTCCAGGTTCCCAGGTTCACGCTGTTGCAGTCAGGTGGTCTGCAGGTTCAGCCAGTCAGCTTCCAGGATTCAGGAGAATACACCTGCATCGCCTCCAACATGGAGGGAACCATCAACGCCACAGCTACGCTCACCGTGTGGAGTAAGACACATGCACGGACACACAAACAAATGCACATTAAACCGTTCAATATACATTTGCTAAACAGACAAAAACAGACATGGAACACTAGTTTATCCATACCTGTCCAATAGTATTAGTTCAGTTTAGTGAGCAGCTCAGTGATTGGTTATTGATGCAGTTGGCTGACTGAACTAATCATTGGATTTGCCAAGCAAGAGGATGATTGATTAGCCAATAAACCAATTGCTTGGCTGATTTTTTTATTTTATTTTTTTTGCATACATATAAATATATGTTCTGGCAGCTTTAGATTAAACAGGGTTCAATTACACACACTGTCAGATCCTTACTTCAGTTGAGCTGTGATATAAATGTAAAACGTATACCCTTCAATTTATTGGAGACACGGTCACATCACAAG
Source organism: Rhamphochromis sp. 'chilingali' (assembly GCF_963969265.1). Lineage (NCBI taxonomy): Eukaryota > Metazoa > Chordata > Actinopteri > Cichliformes > Cichlidae > Rhamphochromis > Rhamphochromis sp. 'chilingali'. The sequence goes on from NC_137948.1 coordinate 30,447,017, forward strand.
TGCATGGTGACTGAGTTGCTCTCCACTCTGCATGTGCATTTGTTTTTACACCAGCGCCGCCTTTCTCTCTCTAAATCATATGCAACACCTGAGTGGAGCAAAGCACCAGTAATTTGATACTCAGCTGTTTTCCACAGCGTTATAATGTGCGTAGGTGTGGGTGCGTGCACGCTTGTGTGTTGTTTATCTTCTTGTAAACTAATTCATATCTCGTTACTGTTGAGGAACATTTAAATGTACACATTTTATACAGGGCCGTGCCTTGTAGTGTGATTCAACAGGTGTGTATTAATTGTATTTAATTTAAGCCTCAGAATGTATCCCACCTCTCTGCTCTTTCCAGATCGCACAGTCATTTCTGTGCCTCCAACAGACCAGCGTGTTATCAAAGGAACCACTGCTACTCTCAAGTGTGACGCTACACACGACCCCAGAATCAGTATCAGGTAACTGTTCCTCAGTGTTTACTACTGTGTCTGTAAAGGTTCTCAGTCATCCAGGTCATCGTAGTCAAAGGAGCTTGCAAAGAAAAGCGTCTGGACTTCTTTAAGTTGCTTGAAGACGTTTCACCTCTCATCCGAGAAGCTTCTTCAGTTCTAAGGTCAAATGGTGGAGAGTCCCAGATATAAACCTAGTGGGAGTTTCCCCCCACAGAGGGACAAAAGGACCCCCTGATGATCCTCTAATGGCTCAGGCGATTAGAGGATCATCAGGGGTCCTTTTGTCAGGTTTATATCTGGGACTCTCCACCATTTGACCTTAGAACTGAAGAAGCTTCTCGGATGAGAGGTGAAACGTCTTCAAGCAACTTAAAGACGTCCAGACGCTTTTCTTTGCAATCTCCTTTGACTGTTTACTACTGTATTTTTTGGGCCATAAAGTGCACCAGATTATAAGGCGCATTAAGCGAATCAAAACAGTCAGATAAGTCAAACTTTACTGAATTCATTCTTCTTGCTGCTCTATTCCATATTAATGACTAACCTGGTATTGTGGATGGATTACCTCAGTTGTTCTCCTGACTGAAGTTTGGTCCATTTACAGCATCCTGCCATGCAGTTGCATCTGTCCCTAATCATCGGAAACCCTCGTGTTAACTTTTATCGAGTGGAAAAAAGTTAATCCTCCAGCTTCCCTGTGCTAATATTATTCTAACATAGCTGTGTCACTAGCGATCACATAGCAGAACATTGCGGTGATTATATACCAGCTAGTCTAACTTCAGTAGCCCTACAAAGGTCACTGCTGTTTAGTTTTTTTGTCTTCATTTAAGTTGAAAGTGATAGCAAAGCTGTACATTTACATTTTTTCAGAAATCTCTCAGTCAGAACATGCTATATCATGTTTAGGTGGAAACTAGCGAGCTAATTTCCTGCTAACTTCGCAAGGCTCCTGGCTACGGTACCTGTAATGCTCCGACAATCCATCAAGTCAATCCATCAGGCTTCGTAGCTTACTAAAGGTGTACTAAAAAAACGTTCACCGATTTTTGAGCGTCATGTACCACATAAAATCAGTTCGAGGTCAGTAAGCACAACCAGAATTCATACATAAGGCGCACCGGATTATAAACCGCACTGTCGATTTCTGAGAAAATTAAAGGATTTTAAGTGCGCCTTATAGTGCGAAAAAATGACGGTACATACATGAATACCAAGTCTGATTCTCTGCCGTGTTTGACAGTTTTGTAAACTATTGTGTTTGAGTTTTGAAGCACCCAAATTCTTCCCCTGTTGCAGCTATAAATGGGAGCGAAGCGGCATGCCGGTTCTTCCGACCAGTGGGGGGCGCGTGTCTGTACGCCAAGGCCTTCTCACTATTAGCCAGACGTGGTCAGGTGATATCGGGGATTACACCTGCACTGTGACATCACAAGCTGGCAATGATTCCCGCCCCGCACGCCTGGAAGTCATGTGAGTTCAGGGAATAAATTCCTTCTGCAATATTTAACCCTCTTCTGTTTTAGGTCATTGTTTGACTTTTCCACCCTTAAGAATGGCCACAAATTTAGCCATTAACAGCAAAAACCTGCAAGGCCAAGTAAACAGCCTTGGGCTTTTTGAAAAACAGACACTTGGGGGATGCTGAAATGCAATAGGTCTCCTAAAACTTATCATTAGCCTAGAGTAGGATTTTATTTTACTACGATATAAAATACAGACAGTTTTATTTCCACCTAATCTGCACATTAGAGGATAAAGAACAGCGTTATACCACTGAATAAGTAACACTGACTACAACAACTCTACTAAATTGTATAAAACACAAAGGAAGCATAACAAGGCTGCATCCCTTTGACTTGCTGGAGTAATCGAAGCATTCTGCAAATGTGCCATCCTTGAAAATCTTTAAACAAATAAAAGGCACTTGTTGGGTTTTTATAACAGATAATGTAAGGTAAACTAATAAAATATACGTGAGCTACAGGCTACGGATTTTCCTCTTTGCAAGCATTGTGTTGAGTTATATTAACAGGCTGCTTGCTTTAGTTTCATGTTTAATACACTGACAAGAAAATAGCACTATTCTTCTCTTTTAATTCGAATTGGGTTTCTTTATTAAATTCAGAAGCACATAATAAATATATTTTAACTTACCCTACACCTCAGGATAGTCTGATGATCTTTAATTTTCTGTGATAACTCTATTTGAGTAAACTGTGAATAAATCATTATCTTCTGGCAGCAGCGGTTTCCTTCCTCAGGATTTGACGCAGCAACGATTTTGATGTAACAGTGTCTAAAAACCTGAGGGAGCAGTCTATCCATAGCGAGCAATCTGGTTGATTCAAATTACTGATGAGACTGACAGGACGTACGCCTTATGGTACAGCATTTTACAAAAAAGACTGACTATACAAGGTGCAATTTAGGCGACGCAGCAGATGGGTAATTTGGTACACTGCCAAACATAAAGAAATGATTGTTGTCAACTTGTTTCATGTCTAATAAGACAGTTGCTTGGGTCTAGTAATAGCCGTGTTCAGTGCAGGGTCAGAGCCTCTAAATCAAATACTCTGTACATGCCATTGAAAGTCTAAAGACACTAGTTGTTATTAGATACCCCTAAATGTTATGTTCTTTATACATGCTGCACACTCACTGATAATACATCAGTGAGTGTGCAGCATGTATGGTATGCTGCACAGGTATGTTTGTGTACATACTGTCATGGTCCTGGGTCGGTGACCCAGCGCTTTTAGTTTGTTATCATTTTCATGATGATGATTGTTTTAGTTCTGTGTTATATTCGGTCTGCCTCTGAGTCTGCGTCTGGATCTGTCTGTCTATGGTGTCACCCCATCTGTTTGTGAAGCTGTCTGTTTAGATCTGTGTCTTGTTTGGTTCCCCGTGTCTGAGTTTCCTGTTTTATTGTGAAGGTCTCTGTCTGATGTGAGTGTGTTCAGTTTACATTTCCCCTGTCCCGTCAGTTCTGATTTCTCCCAGCTGTGTTGCCCTCCTGTCCCTCATCCCCTGATTACTGGTGTGTATTTAAGCCCTGTGTGTTCTCCTGCCTGTTGTCGGCTCGTCTGCATTCATCCGTCTACCTCTGCGTTCTATGGTGTTCCTGTCTCTGCGTCTCTCTGCCCCGCACCCCTTTTGTATGGTCTCAGGTTGGTCACTTAGTTTCTCCCAGTTTAGGTTTCCGTTTGTAAAGTACTCATACCTCGTTGCCTGTTTTTGTCACCACCACCTTTGTAAATAAAACATCACTCGTATCATCAGTTTGCTGCATCTTGGGTCCTCCTTTTCCTCCACACCACACGGCTCCCTCCGCCAGCCGTGACACATACCTGTGCAGACTCCACACATCACTTTGTGTGTCCGGTATGCTCAGATTAAAACATATCACACACACATGCATGCACACACACACACACACACACACACACACACACACACACACACACACACACACACACACACACACACACACACACACACACATATCAGCGTGTATCCCACGCTCCGACCCACTCAGCCTTATTACAGCCACTAAGAGAACAGGTAGTGGTATTTGTATATTAATAGGCACTTAAATAATACATTTCTAAAAGGCACTTATGATATATTAATATAATTGCCGGGTAGGAAAGAGAATGAACATGAGTCCACATCCTTCTAAATTATAGAGAGACAAGAGGTTATGCATGTCAGACGCAGAGGGAGAGAGCGAATCTGTGTTTATTGCTGTGCAAAAACATACTGGCCTGGATGGGATTTCTATACACCCGTGTTTCTGAGCGTGGTGTATGCGTGCGCAGCTGCGTGTATCCACATGTGTGACTGACATTCTCGTTAGCTCAGTATCAATGGGTCACAGGGGCTAACAGACGCTGGCGGCTGAGGAGACAGACTAATTACCAGCGGGTTATTGGTTCAACTCCCGTAAGACCCATTCATGTGTCTGTGAGTGTGTGTCTGTGCCTATGTGTGTGTGTTTGTGATTTGTAAGGACGGTGTGAAGGTACTTGCTCTAATGTTCTCTAAGCTCATCCATTAATTAATATGATCGTGTCAGCTCGGAGAAGAAAACATCATTCTCATTTCCCCTTGCTCCCTCCTAGCTTCATTCATTGGTGTCCTTCCTATTTCTTGGTGTGCTCCTCCTCTTCCTCTCACAACATTACAGTATGTCTTATTCCTCTCCCACATCTCCTCTAGTTCCCTTTGTTTCTGTGCTTAAATGTTAAACTGCAAAGTTGCTCATAAGGGAAAAAGGAAGCAAGGCAAATGTTTTCAAACCCTGTTATCTGATGCCCTTAATAGGACCTTGCAGGCTGTCGAAGCAGAGCTCTTGGACAACATATCTTTGAAAGCTATGTTGTCCATAGCTTAGAAATAATTAATAAGCTTATGAATATGAGATACAGCTATTCTATACACAGGGGACTCTCTCTTTTATTATAGTTTCAGTGTAAATATATTTATTTTGTTCTTTTATGTTGTCTCAATATTTCTACCAGCACCTGCAGCCTTCATATGTAGTGATACTAGGATTTGCTGTTCTCTCCTTTTCCTCCTTCAAGCCCACAGTCTACAAAAAGAGTTACGATACGCTAAGATTGGTGTAATCAAATATGTGGATTTCTATGTTGCTTTCATGAAAATACCTGTATTGCTTTCTTTGTTATTAACAGGGCAGGGATGAGAAAATGTGTGGAAAATGTGTTTTTTAATAGATGTGATGAGACGCAGTGATGCAGTGCACGTACAGAGTAAATATATGCAAGGCAGCGCCATATTTAAAAGATTTCACCCACTGGAACTGATCCTGGCTCAGACCCAAGATCTAGCCTGGGTGTCAGTGCTAGCAGTATGGCACCTCACATATTTAATAGAATAACAGAACACAGGAAACCAAATATCTGTCTACTGAACAGTCTGCATATTGTCACAGACGCGTTTATGAGATGCAAATGATACATAAGCAATCAGGACACATTTTGTCAAGATGTGGATATTAAGGAAAAGTGTGACAGTCTGAAAAAAAGCATGTATTCCCTTCTTTGCAAAAGTTAAATAAGTAAATTCAGTCCCCGTCTTGGGTCTTGGTGGCAAATTTGAAGCAGCAATAAATATTTTGGGACCCTAGCTTGCAAGAAAGACCCGAAATAGGAGAAAATTCTATTATGTCCTAGTCAAAAAAATAACCTAATTTTACCAGCAGATCCAAAGTTCAGTATAAAGCTCTTTGAGGCTGTGTCTCATTTGCCTAAGATGTAAAAATAGTGTAATAAGTGTATAAGCAGTAAGGGTTGGTTCAAATGAGTGTATGGTTAAGCAAAAGAATATAGAGGGGAGGCTTATTTTAGTTGCTTTGATCTGCGTACGGTTGCTGCTTCCTATGGAAGCAGCTTTGCAACCCATTTTCACCCCAGAGCCACCATTCATGCTGTGTCTAACTTAGGCCCTAGTCACATAGGCCTAGAGACTGGATGGTTGCATAAACCTAAAAGATTCATTTCAAATCGCAATACAAGCCACTTCACGGTGCTTTATATTGTAAGGTAAAGACCCTAAAATAATATGGAGATTGTGATTGCCTTAGTCGCTATCAGACCGAGGTGATTGCAGGGATAGGGGCAGGGATAGCTCAGTAGGTAGAGTGGTGGCCCCATGATCGGAAGGTCGGGGGTTCGACTCCACTGCTACCTGCTACCCTGAGGTACCCCTGAGCAAGGTACCGTCCCTACACACTGCTCCCCGGGCGCTGCATTGGTGGCTGCCCACTGGGTGAATGGGTTAAATGCAGAGGAACTATTTACCTATGGGGACTAACACGCACACTTTACTTTACTTTTGCCTGTAGTTTGCATGTAAGACACTGGCTTGACTGCAGGCAATTGCCATTTACTCTCCCAAGTACGGCAACTGGAAATGGAGACCAGGTTGTTCAACCAGCACATTTTAACTTTGACTTTGAAGGCGAACATGGTGTTTCACAACCACTTAGTAAGTAGTTGGTGAGTGCTGGCAGACACGTCAGCATCTTCCATGCAAACTACTGGCAACTGCAGCAACCTGCTAGCGACCAAAGCAGTTCCATGGAGATATTTGGTTCAGCATTTTTACAACTAATTTCATGCTGGTAACTTCCAGCAACCACTTGGCAATCAGTTGCAGAATGGACTCTTTTCCATAACAACCAGTGGTTTCTAGGAAGTCACTGACCAGTCTCTAGGCCTGTATTGATGAGGCTTTAACATTTGATTTCAAAGTGACTTTTAGCAACCACTTGGAACCGTTTGGGGAATACAGGTTTTTCCCTAGTGTCCAGTGGTTGCCATATGGTCACTGACAAGTCTCTAGGCCTGTGTGACTGAGGGTGTAATCACTTCATATCTGTTACTGTTGACGTGAGCTCTGTTTAACGCTCTGGGTTTGCTGATGTTTCTCCCTCAGGCTTCCCACATATACACGAGGAAAGGTCCCAAAACAGAGCCATACTGTCATATATAAATTACTGCTGAGGGAAATAACAATTTTCCTTGAACTAAAGTGGCTCTGCTTGAAATGGAGTTGCAGGTTTATTTATAGACTGGGAGCAATGGCTTTTTGAAATCTAGCTGGCAATTGCTTGCAGCCAGGAAACAGTCTAGCCAAATGTCTGGATTCACACTGAAGTTATTGTAATTCTGAGGTTCTAAATTTTCATGTTCCTGTGCATTTGTCTTGATACAATAGAGCCAAAATATCAAACAAGCATGGATGCCTCATATGGGCCAAAACCATGAGTTAAGTCTTTGGTTCTGTCTAATGAATGATTTTATAAATACTTCATATTTATAGCTTTCATTGTCTAGTTTAAGCTTGATGTAACCTTGTTAATATTTACAATCAGCTTTATATGTGCAGATACAGTAACTTTACCTTTGCTACCTTTGATAAAGCCTAACTATTTCCTTGTCTTCATTCTTTATGTTAAGTTTAGCCTCAGATTGAATTGATAGACAGATGAAATTGAAACAGTTTCTGATGTTATTTTTTATTTATTTTTTTGTCTGTATATTCAGTGAGCTTCCACATTCTCCTCGCTCCCTGACGGCTCGCCTCAATGATTCGGACTCCCGCTCCGTTCTCCTGTCCTGGCTACGCCCTTTCGACGGGAACTCCCCTCTTCTGTACTACGTGCTGGAGCTCTCAGAGAACAGTATGTATGTGTATGTCCGTCCCTGGGCATACTTTATAGTTCCTGAACGGCGAACATCTGTTCACTCTCTGTCTACCAAGCACTGACGTGCACTCATTTACAAGAGACTGGCATATGGAGAATGGTGTTGCTGCGTAAGCGTACATGCAGATCCACTATAAACAAACTCTTATTTTCCCTGCCTCCTTTAGCCTCTCTCTCCCACTCTCTCGCTCTCTCTCTCTCCCTCTCTCTCTCTCACACCCACTCTCCAGTACAGATGTTGTAACAGCAGGCTGGCTCTCTATCAAATTATAGAGAGATAGGGAAGAGGTGTTGAGGAATAGACTGACAGGAGAAACAAAGTGGAGGGAGATTGGCTGTTGAGCCGCTCACTCCTGATGTAGGCTAAGGGGATCGGGCAGTGAATGTAACATAGACAGCCAAGCACTTGGCACATGACTCTAAAAGCTGAACTGATCCTTATTCTGATCATTTTTGTAGCGGCACCGCCAATGTGACTTAAAGCTTTGTGCTGTCACCATTAACCAGCTGCTCTGCTGCAAAAACAGAAGCATTGCCATGGGAGCGGAGAAGAAAAGTTTGGAAAATAAGAGGGAGCGATAAAGAGAAAGATGAGGAATGGAGAGAACCTGAACGTCTGGTCGAGTTTAGTTACGGATGAATCCAGACAGTGAGGAATGGATTAGAGTTTTCTGCACACTGATTATCCACTCTCTCTGTTATATATTAGATTTTTTTGTTGTTGTTGTATTGTAGTAAATGGGCCACTGTAACTACAATGTGTTTTCATGTCAGACAATGGCTCTAATACCCTGGGCGTGCTTAAAATGGCACATGCACGCTATCAGTCTCGCTTGCACAGATACATGTGGCTGGGGTGATAATAGAGATAATAGTGCATCTGTCTGTGGTATCTTCAGCAGGAAGACTGAGAGATAAGCTGGCAACAATATGAAGCAGCATCTGCGCTTTTTTATTAATCCTTCTCTTCCTTCCCTTCTTGTTGCATCATATGCTACTTCTCTCCTTTATAATTCTCTCCAGCTTACCCCCTGTTTCCTTTACTTTGCCTCTTATCTGTTTCTCCCCTCTTTCCATTTGATTTATAGCTCCTGAGTGTCCCTGTGTCTCTGTTTGTCCTGCCTGCGCCAGATATTATCGGCCTTTAATCTCTGTGTCTTGTCTCTAGACTCGCCATGGAAGGTCTACCTATCAGAGGTTGATCCTGCAGTGACCAAGGTATCAGTGGGCGGGCTTACACCTGCCAGAACCTACCAGTTTAGACTCTGTGCTGTCAATCAAGTGGGCAGGGGTCAGTACAGCGCCGAGACGCAGAGGTAAGAGCGACTAATGTACATTTAGAGACGGAGCGAGGTGTCCGAGTAACACACTTACTACTCCCGGCTTTATTAAACATGCGTTACATACGTTGTGACCCCAAACAAGTATTTCACCGATGTTTTCTAAAAAGCACAAGACCATTTTTTGTGCAGAACATGCAATTATTTGTGTAAAAAAATATCATTTCATGTCTGTGTAATAGACACTGATCACGCTACTTTACAAAAGCTGAGAATGAATAAAATGCAACCTTTCAAAAGACATAGTGCCTGCATCCCCACGGTCTAGTTTGTGTATCTAAGAATTTGTGAGTTACATTGTGGGGGAACATGAGTGGGAACATGGGTCTCGAAATGAGGATGAAACAGGGATAACAAGGCGTGGATGAAGAGAGCATCCCTTTTTGTTTAGAATCCATTTTCTTTGCAATGAGCAATTTATATTCATCACATTCATGCTGTAGATATCCAAGTTTGTGTGTGGTTGTGTGTGTGTTTGTGTGTCTTCATCACTTTCTATTGCACATATTGAACTAAGGGGTAAAATGATTAAATAAGCTGCTATTTGTATGTGTGTGCATGAAAGGTGTGATTTAGAATGAAAAACAAATAGAGGGCTGCGCAGATTTATGGTGTTTGCTTGTGCACGCATGTGTGTGTCTGTGTGTGTTTGCATGTTTATCCCAAGGGAAAACGCTAATGGGGGTAATTATGATGCCTTAGCACTGGTGCACTGTATACAGTGAAACAGGGTTAGTGGAGGTGTGGCAGGCCTCTTAAGGATTTTGCCTCTAACTGCGCAGATATACCAAGTCTCTAAGTCATGCACATAATACAACAGATGCAATGCTGCATTATGAAGTAGGCAAACACATACGCATGCAAACATGGTTTTGTCTTACTGAAGAGACTGACCACAGACAGATGCCAGTTGTTGTTCTGCCAAATACACTCGGCAGTCACAGCAGCTATGAGCGCTGCCATCGCACATCCACAGACCTCAGACAAGTCTGCTTTCACTTTGCCTCTTTTCAGCTCGATGTTCTTCTCTTATCTCTGCTCCTCTTCCAATCTTTTCTTCCTGTGGTTTCCTTTTTTTCAAACTCTTGCTCAGTAAATTCTCCTGTTGTGCTTGTTTGTCATTACTCGTCTTCTTCCTGTTTCTCTCTTCCTTCTTTTCTCCTTTCTGCTTCCTAGTCTTTAGTCCAGAGTTGGTTGTTAGAGGGTCCGGTCAATAGATTGGAGTCTCCCTAAGTGAAATTCTGGCATTAAGACAAGTTATCTCTGCTCAGTGTATCAGAGCAGATGGCTGCATCTCGTCCTCGTTGTTCATCTCATACGTACACACACACTTTCCTTTTCATCTGCTTGACTCACTGGTTCACTGGGATAAGACGCACACAGTCAGAGATGCCAAGGTGTGTGATGAACATAACACACAGTTAGGCATAGCACAATGTCCTGCAGGAGCACTGAGCACCCAAGCAGAAGCATGACAAAGAGCAGTAATGTGGACAGAGTGAGCGATAAAGATCGGGGAAAGAAATCGCTCGTAATATCGATGACAGAAAAGCCCTAATTAAAATTTGAACTTCAAGCTGCTTCTGCTGTCTCTCATTTTGTTTGCGTCTTTTTGATTACAGTCCTTATCAGAACAGCATCAAGTCGTAAATATTTTTTGTTTCTTTCTCTCAGTCTTGCCTCGTCATTACATTGCTTTTCTTTTCTTTTAAATTTCCCTTATCAAGAGTACTGTAGCGACGGGGTGTAGTGTGAGAGAAACTAAAAGTATAGGAATGAAGCTGATCAAAGCTGAAAAACATTACCTCTGAATGAAAAATACTCTTGAAGATTCCTAATTATGCAATCTGGAGTGTAACACATGCGCAGACTTATTCATGCATGACCTGCACTCACATCATTACCATCTTTAAAGAGGAAGCATTAGCAGAGGAAAGACAGATTATACATAAATGCCTGGAACTCCAGGCATCATCAGCACTTTAAAGCATCTTATTTCAGTTCATTTTGCCTTCACTCCTTTTTTTTAGTCAGAACCAAAAGACATCAGACTTGGGTGTGTGATAAAATGCTTTCCTCTGTCCCATTCTTGTTTGTCACGCATACGGATTATGCTTTTGGAGCTTCAGGAAGAAATGAAGACATATAGATCGACATTTTAACTTATTATATGGAAGACAGCAGAAATGGTTCAGGCTTTTTCTTCAGGCAAATCTATGTAACAGGAAAATGTAACAGGAATGCACTAAAGGCTGAAGAAGGTTTAACGTGGGCTGGTAACAGTGATCTCAGTTTAATGTGGTTGATATCTGATTTCAATCAGCCTCAACTCCTTAACAATTGGTGCACTTTTATCACTATTTCTTCTCATAGTTTGCAAGACTGTTGTTGTGACCATTCTTAGACATGTGCTTGCAAACATCTTTCCAGAAACAGGTAAAAAACAAAATCCAGGTTAAATCTGAATTGAAATACCTTAAAATAACAAATGTCCTGTCATATACCCTTTTAAAAAAATCCCAAATAGCAAAGTAAAGTGTAACATCAGAGGCTAATTGAATATGCAAGATCAATATGGTAGATGTGAAAAAAACGCTGTATTATATATAAATTCTAACAGCCAGTGCAAGGTGAATAGAAACTGAAGCACAGTAGGAGATAAAGTTCTTTGGTTTTATCTAAGAGAACTGCTTTAGTATTTGGATGTCTGTCTTGAACTTCACTAAACACTAAAAACTGTTTCTTTTTTTTTCACTCTTTGTTAGAATAACTACATAATTAACCTTGAACATAAGAGGTCAGCCTTTATTTCCATAGAGCTTAATAGGTATTGCTGCTGTGGCCTTCAGATGGTGTGAGTTTTGTGACTGCTAACAAGAGGTTAAAATGAAAAAGTGAGGACCACAAAGTGCTAAAAGCAGCTATTAACAGTTACAGGAGTATTTGATGTTTTATGCTTTCATTTCTTTATCTTCAGCTTGACCTTCAGATATATTTATAATATTTTTCCCCCATGATTGATGTTAGACACACACTTTAGACATTACGGACTCTATCATGCTGGCTTTGACCATCATTTTGCACCTAAAACTATCCTAGTAGGTAATGATAGTTCATGAGCATCTGCAAAGTAATGAGGCTGAACTGCTCAGTATGACATGTCACATAACTTAGGGTTGCACGAAAAAGTAATTAATGATTAAGTAATGAGCAATGAATGAGGAGTTAGTAGTCTGTACCACTTAGCGGCTGGATCAGAGTCAATCAGGAGGAGCCACTCATGGAGAAAATCTTTTCCTCGCTGTCACAGAGCTAAATTATGAACTAATTATTCATTAATAAAGTGTCTCCTCTGTTCACTGGTGTTTTATCATAATGTTCTAAACTGTACATTCTTCAGTTCGGAATTACGGGAGAATTGCTCGTTAATATTCCTTTAATTATCAAATCATTAGTGAATCGTTTCTCAGAACTACTCCGCGTGTTTATGTGTTTCTGCAACTTTCACTTCTGGCCTGGCCTGAATATTTGTTTACAAGAACCTGAGGCTAGAACGTTTTTTAGCATCACAGGGCGACAAATCCATAAAACTCTTTCAGCATATTCTAATTAAAGCCATCTGGGAGGGAGTCGGACTCTCGCACGTCCTCTGGGCCCCTCTGTTTTCAGGCTTCAAGAGAATCCAGCCCGTGATGAGAAACTTTGGCCAGCGGCGTTTTTTTAGTTAGTTGAGCACAAAGTGAGGATGAGCGCTAACGTTAAAGCGGCGTATGACTGAATGCTGTCACTAACTGCCTGAAGAAGGCAGTGTTAAATAATCCTTTGGCTTTTGATCCAGTCAGTAGTCTACCTCCCCACATCCTGTTGTCTTTTTAATATTCTTGCATATATTTTTTAAAACAGTTTGTCTTTTAAGGTCTGCTCTGCACCATTGAAAGAGCATCTGCTGCCACATTAGATTTATTTTGAAGCATTATTGCTGGTATAGAGTAAAAATGGTGCCATTGATCAGAACATAATATGAAATGACAAGCATAAAACACATATGCAGTAGCAAATGTGAGCCGTAGCTGGCGTTGATTCATTGTGAGAATACGCAGAAGTATCTCTGTTTCCCTGACTGAGTCTCTTTAGTGCATCACCCTTCGCCATTTTTAACCTCCAGCAATGCAGCACAACATTTAAAGGAGACAAGATTTAAAGTGTCAAACAAGACAAAAATAAGCTAATCTATTCAGCAGCTTTGCACCCAGTCGTGTGATACCTGGTTTCTCTCTTTGGATTTCCGCTGCTCTCTGTTTAATAGCACTCCTTTTCACTCCTGGCCGATCAAGTTGGAATGGGGCCACGCTCAACATCCCAGTAACACCATTAAATTTAAGCGCGAGCATGTATTTAAAGAGAAAGCCAGCAGGCATTAAACTGTGGAGAATGACACAGATAGAAACTTTTCCTAATTCCCACTGCAAAGGGACTCTCAAAATGCCCCCCGTCACTCTCTCTCCTCCTCCTCCTCCACTCACACATTTCCTCCAGAAGATGTCCCCCCCCCCCCCACACACACACACACACACACACACTTTTTTCATAGCGATGAGGGACACGGAAACTGTGTCACACTGTGTTAAGTTTGGGATTTCATTTGTTCACTTGCAGCGCATATATGCATGAGTGTTTCATAGATGTGTTGTTGTGCACGAGCGCGTTGGATGGGGGTAACAAACAGTAATGTATACTGCATTTAATCTCCTGTGTGAGGTTGATGTCCTCACGATGAACCCACTCCGTGAAATATTTACTTTTAATGGCTGGACGGGAATTAAGGCAGTTCACGGGAAGTTTCTGCCATCGAGGGAAAGTGTGTCAGTGTGCGTTTGTGTGTTTTATCTGCAATCAAACAGTGATTGAGTGGCTCTGTTCAGTACAGTACGGGTGTGCGGCTTGTTTGTATAGCGTGAGTTCATGGATGTGTATTAATGTGCACCATCAATTTCAGTCAAAAGCTGTGGCGTAGTTGTGGATTATATATATTCTCCATTTCCAGACAGCTACCCTAATGCCCATCTCATTCACACAAGGCCCATTAGCCTGTGTGTGTGTGTGTGTGTGTGTGTGTGTGTGTGTGTGTGTGTGTGTGTGTGTGCGAAGGTGTATGTCCCTACAGCACCTGGTGTCTGACAGTGCCTAACCTAATGGAAGTAAAGCACAGCTGTAAAACCACTGGCCTGTGCTATATATCCGCCTGTGCAAGTCTCTAGCTAACAGCTTTCACACCCCTGCTTTCACACAAACACACACGCTTATAGATGTGAACACACATTTATCGACGCATACTGATTCACAGACACACAAATACAGACAGCCATACCACAGCTAATGGTTTGATAGCTTATAGAGAATCATTCAGAGTGAGATTGTGGGGCACGGAGGGGAAAGGGAGGAAGGGGGAGGCTGGAGGGGGATGGTAATGTAAATCTCCAGACATAATCCACGGAAGGGAAAAAGACCATCGGATGTAGCAGTCTGTCTTAAGCTGGGAGAAATTTGTTTGGAGTGTTTGTATGTGCGTGTGTGAACACATATGGCTCTGATTATGTTTGCTGAGCTGCTTACTGTAAAGCCAGAGGCTGACCAGCTCAGCCCTGTGTGCTTTACTAGCCGCGAGAGAGCCGGGAGCTTTAATCACGGGGGTGGGGTGGGGGTGATTGGAGAGTAGAAGAGGGAAGGAGATGAGTAAAAGATAGAAGTACAGAATAATTGAGGCCAAAGGACATGATGGATGAAAGGTGAGAGTTTGCAGATGGGAAGAAAAAAACAGAGAAGTAGTTCTAAATGTCAAAGTAAAGATGGGAAAAAGGTTTGGAGAGACAGAAGAGGGCAAAGGGAGAGCGGGATCACAGTGGCTCGCTGGAAATAAAAAGACAAGCTCTTTGCTCATTCTCTAGTAATAGTGATTTAAGTATCTTTTGCTGTCACACTGTGTAGCTCGTCTGCTCGGGGGATTGTGGTTGGGTTGAGGGTGAAATAGACGCTATCCAGACAAGAGCGTTTGAATACAAATTCAACTAAAGTAGGAAGATCTGAAAGTTAAAATGAGAGGAATAAAACAGAATATAAACAACCGGACTGCAAGACGCAGGCAGAAAATGCATGTTTGATTCTTTAAGTTGCCGAACAAAAACACGACAGCAACTCAACTTGTACGGAGTTCATGAAAACTGTGTTTTAAGCACCCAATCTCAGCTCAATCATTCCCAGGAGAAATCCTCTGGTGCGCTGGAAGTGATGCGTTAAGCGTTCCCAGCAGCAGCAGCAGCGCTGGCTGTTTTTAAATGAACAATATAGCAAGAGATGAAAAACAAATGTATTAAAGGAAATTGGAAGATACACCAGGAGACAAGCAATGAGAAAGCTGAGTGCAGAATTCAATAAGAATTCATCAGAGCTGCTTAAACTGCGAGATGATTTTCTGGAATAAGTTGCAGCTCCGTCCCGTGTATCTCCACTGACAAACACCGTCACTGATTTGGAGGCACACTGACCCCCTCGACTATAAAAGATGAAGATATTTAGGAAACAGTGTTGCTAAAAAAAAATTTTATTAGCCTGCTCGCCTAATAAAGTGTTCCTCTGCAGACGGTATGATAAGTGATTGCTTGGACGCCCCGTGATAACGATAAACGCTGCGCCTACACTTCTACGGCGACACTGATATTCTCATTACGCGATGTCTAATAAACTCGATTCATAATAATTTTTCTGTGTCCCTCTCTCTCTTTCTCTCTGTCTGTGTGCGTTAGGCTCATGCTAAGAGAGGAGGCACCCAGCGCTCCTCCGAAAAATATTGTGGCCAGTGGGCGCACAAACCAGTCCATAATGGTCCAGTGGCAGCCTCCACCAGAGCCCCAGCTTAATGGCGTCCTCAGAGGATATGTACTCAGGTAAACACACACAGAAACATGCGCGTGTTTGGGTGTTGTTGTGCTGTGTAGGGATAGTGAAAGTAACAGAAAGAACTGGTACACTGCACATGTGACTTAGCGAGTGGGCCCGTACATTTGTTCCCTTCTTGGGTGCAGCAGAAAGTGTCACTGGGATTTCTGCAAAACTTGGTGGTCCTGTGAGTTTGGTGCAGTTTGTGCATGAACTGCCGACTCGTTACGGCTCCTCTCTGTCAGAACTTGCATTATTTGTGCTGCTAAATAATCCTTGTTTCCTACCAGCTTCATTTAAAAGAAAATAAACTTTGTAAAAGCACAGATTTTAGGGATTCTCTGTACTTTGTTTTTACTTGCATTTTATACTCCTGGAGATTTTAGTGAAAATTTGCACACAATGATCGCTTAATGAGTCATCAACAAAACTGTGCTCAAGGTCAAGGTCACATTCGTCGTTGTACAGAACATAATTGTAGTCCGGATGAGCTGCTGCGTCACAAACATTCTGGTTACATTGTGTTCTAGATGAGGCCTTTTTTTATCTCTCTCAGAATAGGACAACAGTGGTTGCTGTAGTATAAGGTCATAAAAATGTAAAGTTTTTTCATAGCATGTTCATGATTGACTGTTTTTGCTTATTCACAATACGACAGCTCTCTTTCGCCCAAATAATGGCTGCTTCATGTTTCTTACTGATAATAAGCAAAATAATGCTGAACAAGTTGAATAGCTTATATATAAACCCCAGAAAATTCTTTGCTAAACTTTTGTTCAGCTAGTTTCACCTTAACATTGAGGATTTTCTAAGTGGTATTCAGCGCAGAGCCAAATGGGTGGAACTTGACCTCATCCAGCTCCATCCTTCTGTACCTACATGCACCACCGTCCTCATTAATGCAAGTCTGGACCTACTCAGGCTCCACTCACTGGCTATTAGCATTAATGCAAGCCCTTTGTCACACAGTACTTTAACCTAATGGAGAAAAGCTGTTGACATATTAAGGTCGGTCACTTCCATGAGACTGTAGACGCTGGCATGGCTAAGGTGACTTTTTTTTGTAGTATTTTTCACAATACCACCAAATTGCACCCTGCTGAACACACTCTGTGAGCATGTTTGGCTCATAGGAGAGGGGGTTCGTTTAGAGCTCTGTGCCTGAAAGCTTTGGGTGAAGTCAGGTGAAGTGGGAAAGTCAGGTTATTCTGCAGCTTTCAATTTCACTTGGAGCTGGACAAAATCAGTCAGGTACCTCTATTCTATTAGATTTCTGCCACTAGTTAATCATTAGTGATACTTGTAGTTTTATAGTGTGTTGTGCTTAAGTCAAGAACTAATACCTATTCCTTTCTGTCATTGTTTGTTTGTGTGAGTGTGTCTGATAGACAGACACAGGAGAGCTGTCTTTACAGACACACCTGCCGCCCTTTAGTCCTCCATCCCTCCTTTTTGATGTTTACCCAAAATGTGATACAAAGTGTGTGTAATCAAGCCGTCATCAGCTGCCTAAAACAAATTTGCATGTAATTGCAGTAGAAGTTATCTAGTCTTTATCCTCCTTCACTGTGTTATCTGCATCCACTTCAGAAAATCAGTAGAAAATGGAATCGCACACGTACGTTCCCACTATATCATTTCCACTTTATAGGACAGAGCTCCCACCTCCTTCCCTCCCATTTGGATCTCCTTCCTCCTTGTTGTGTCAGCTGGCAGATCCTCACTCTCTTTCTCCTTGTTTCCAACATCATTCCCTCCCCCTCCTTCTCCTCCTCCTTCTCTCCCAGTGTGAGTGTCATTGTATCAGGTGGAGAGAGAGGGTCTATCTCCTCTCCACTGCAAAGATCCCCCGTCGGCCTCCAGCGCCCCCTCACTTTGTGTCTGTGTATTTGTGTATATGAGCATGTTACGTGTGTGTATACAGCATGTATTTGTGACAGAGCGCTGACTCAGCCGGTGAATCGTAGGAATATCCTGTTACAGTGAATAGGCTTCATATTAAAACGCTGACATGGGGATTATTACTCCATTCAGCTCCATCAGATATGTACAGTACCAAAGTGGTATTACACCTCCCTGTCTGGTTGGGTCATATATCCTTTTAAGTGGACGTTTATATCACATATACTAAAGCAAAGGCCTTGGAGGTGCACTAGTCAGGGATGTCTACCCAACATTGGAGATTTTTAATCTTTAAGAAGCTGTAGAAGGACTTCACATTAACAGAAAATTGTTAATCATAGTTTAAGTTTAAATGTACACTAAATAGCTTATTTCCATTTATTTGAACATGCGTATCAGAAAGTCCAGTATTAGAGATGGAAAATAACCAGATACCCCATGATACATGTTACAGTATCCCACTACTTAAATCATGATACAACATTATTGAAATTTGAAACTTAACATGTATTGCACATAATAATAATCAGTTTTCCAACTGCAAATAATATCCCCACAGTTAAAAATGATCTCATGTTTTACCAAATGAAATAAAGTTCTCTCACTTCATTTGTTTTTTTGTTGTTTTATAAATTTTGGTTACAAAATGGGATTCGGAAGCAAACCAGCGCTGTCATTAAAACATGTCTTAAATGTTCAGATAAGATGTCTGCAGTCAGTATGTGGCTGAATGGGGTCAAGGTGGAAATTGCATGCCATCTCTTTGTGATAATACGGTGATTAACTGTATACGTCAGCAGAAACTCTAAAATCTGTTGCTGTCTACATGCACAAAAATTCACATTAACTAGCAGGATTTCTTTGTATAGGAGACAACCAGTCGAGTTCAGTCTCCTATTGCAAATCATGCCACATGCCACATGAGTTATGCTAACTCATCAAACGCAATCAAAAGTTGTCTCTGCCTCTATCTGCATGCAGAAACTACCCGAACGTGAAAAGGAGTCAGTGCAGTGACCGGATAACCATGATCTTCTGTGGTTTGGTTTTTTTTCCTAAGTCATACGGAAGTTGCTGTCCTGTTTTTACGCTAGCGTGACGCAGCTATATTGGGTTGAGCTGGTTTGGGAGGTAGCTAACTGTGACCAGTGTTTGTTGGTTTTCTCTGGATGGTAAACCTTTGAGATTTCTTGAAAATATTTCATTATATCATAAATAAGTAATAATGTAAAATATTAATGTAAAGTATTTTCTGGTTGAAGATTATGTTTTTTGTTCTACATTTGATGTTTTTACATTAATCTATTGCATACTTTACTCCCTATGTGGTCACACTTACTGGGACAGGAATGTACTGTATAGCCTTTTTGTGTGAGTTAGACTCATACCATTTACTTTACTTTCCTAACTTGTTTTTCTGCAAAACAACATATTGAAATGTGTGTGTGCGTCTGTGTGTGTATGTGTGTAGGTACCGTCTGGCAGGGCTGCCAGGAGACTACCAGGAGAAGAACATCAGCAGCCCAGAGACCAACTACTGTCTGCTGAAAGATCTGATCATCTGGACGCAGTACCAGATCCAGGTGGCCGCCTACACAGGAGCAGGCCTGGGTGTCTACAGCAGCCCTGTCACTGAGTACACACTGCAGGGAGGTAAGTATGCACACACTTTTATTTCTCAAAGCAAATATACCAAGTCGTTCTGAGAGGTTTTTAATCACTGCTCCATATGCACGCTGCTAAATATAAAATACTGTGACACTGTTGAGTTAGTAACCCAAGAAGAACTCTTCCTTGGTCCGTGAATCTTTAAATACGGGCCGGAAAAGACTTCACATCAGAGCCATCACACATTATGAACTTTGACTTATGAGCAGACTTTATGTATTATGTAATCCAGGGGACAACGAGGGATTCACATGTTCACTTTCTATGCGAATTAAATGCAACGCCTGCAAATGAAGTGTTAAGGAAGCTATTCCTGAGAGACTGACTGTTGAAACTTGACATGCAAACATGAGCATTATCTGACCAAAGCTGAATAAATCATGCATTGTAATATGGCATTAAACAAACAAGATATTAGCATATAAACAGTATCCAAAATACAACGAAGCCTTAAATGTTCAGTTTGTTTTCACAATAACACAACTATAGAGATAAAAAAAGGACTATAGTTTTATAGCTAAGCTGACAGTAAAGGTCCATTTGTATTTTTCAGTTTCCCTCGTATTGTGGCAGTGAGTATATATACTTACATCCTCATCTGTTTAATGTTTTTGGGTGGGGATCAGACGACTGAGATCAGTTACCAGCACCTGCAACGAAGTTTCTCCATAACCTGACAAGCTTCACTCTCACTTAGAGGGGTGTCGTTTGATGCGGTTCAGACTTGTTGTGCCTGAGGCATTTCCTCGCAGGCATACCAGCTTCACTCGACTGGGAGGAGACCCTAGGGGCGACCCAGGACATGCTGGAGGGACTACATCTCCCATCTGGCCAACGAGCACATTGAGATGAACTGGGGGGAATTCATGGGGAAAGAGTTTCTGTATTGCTCTATAAATATAAAACATGGCATATAATACATTTAATAAATATGGCTGGAAAGAGCAACACGCTTTGAAGTCTCTCAACATAAATAAAGGAAGAGTATGAAATGAGGAAGAATGTAAGTGAAGACTGTAAAGTGAGATGAGAGGAAGTGGTTGTCGGGGTAAATCTCCTTTAAACGCGTGTTCGTCTTTTCCTGGCTTTTATTTCAACAGTATATTATCTGTATTAAACATGGGCCAAACACACACACACACATGCACGCTCGCACATAAAACTCAGAGTCATTATTACAAGAGTTCGGGACAGGTTTATAGACTCAGGAAAGGGAGTTAGGCTCATTAATTATTCTAATGTGGTTTAATGGGAGTGGCTGCGATGGATTCGACATTTTCTCTCTCTCAGTGTCTCTGAAAGGATGAAGCTAAACTCTGTGGTAGACTCTGATAACATTGCTCTCTCTCTCACAAGCAGCCTTACACGCATACTAAGATTCACCCAAAGGGAAGAGTTTAGTGTTTTATCTGAAGCTGTGAGCTGCAAGGGGTTAGAAGCCAGTCCCCAGGAGCACAATCAGCATGGCAGGGAGGGAGAGAGCATCTTTAACATCAATTAATCTTCTGTCTCCCTCAAACTTTTCTCATTCTTTGTTCCCCCTCCTTGCAACATCACCAGCAACACCATTTTTCACTAGTTTTTGTTTTGGTCTCTTTCCACCCACTTTGTGTTTGTGCGCGTGGGTGCGCGTGTTTCATCTGGCCACTTCAGCTCAAATGTAAAATGTAAAGGGCATTCCCATCATGCAACAGTACATTATCACTCTGTGGCTCTCTAGCATCAGCATAAACCCCTTACTGTGTAATCACCATAACATGTGCCCACAGACACTCGCGCGCACACACACACACATCTGCACTCAGTAACAGGCGCACACGCTCGCATGCACACAAATCTCACTGTCACCCCTTTTTCTCTCTGTTCCTGGCTTTGATGTTTATTCACTCTGCTCCCCACCCTCCATCTAAATGACCAACTGTTTTAATAGAGTTCACATAACATAGATAAATAAATAAATAAATAAAGATCTACGTGCAGAGAACCATTCACACACGGACACAAAAGAAAGGGGAAAGAAGAAAAAATAAACAGCACAGGCGGTGTTGGGTGATGCAAAATGCATTCAGCTTGTGAGAACCAAACATGTTCTGCGCTTGTTTGCAGTATTTACCTCCTGCCAGCCTTCTTTTTTCCATCTTGAACAAATAAGCTACATTTCATATGAAAAACTGCTGCTGTATACACAGTATTTTCCACAGCTTCTATCTTATCGCGTTGCACTCTTTATTCTCCGACTCACTCTTAGGCAGCTGATGAATGCCTCGACCGAGCTCGTGCGTGTTTCAGATTCTGTCATTTGAAATCGTCACCATCTTGCTTTCATTTGAATGCACAGAACATTTTTAAACTTGTATTCAAACTTAAACACAGATGGATCAAATTTATTTAACATTGTCAGCAACATGGACGGTTGCAGGCTTTTTTTCTGCTCTTTAAGAGATAAATAATACATAGTAATGTGACAAATAAATGCTATAAATACTTCATGGATGAACGCATATGTATACGTAAGATAAATGTGAGCTCGAGTGATTTAACACCCGTCACTGCTGCTTCTTTTTGCTGAACACAGTGCTGGTGCAGAGCCTTTTAAGACCTAGTCCTCATTTCGACAGGTTCAGATAGATTATTTCATGACCTTGCTAGCAGAAGTTGGGGCCGTTTCAAGGGAAAGAAAATCATGCCAGTTAGAATCTGTAGGCTGCAAATCACTGGAGAAGTTCCCACAGTCACTGACGTGGTTCTGACTCTGGGCCCAGCAATTTTGCGGTGCCGTGCTGGTGTCAGCTTTTTGGCGCCAGCGTCAGTCTTTTTTTGGTGGAAATGCATTCAACCAGTTCTAGTTTGGGAGCTGCGTCAGTGGAGAAAGGGGTAAAGGGGACTGCTGCCGTGGCTCTGAAGGCAGATTTCCAAAGCTTTAAAAAATTGCCCTATTGATGTTATGTCATCAAGGCTTAACACACTTAACAAAAAGTTCAAGCTTTGTGGCCTGAAAGAAAGAGCCACTTAAAAAAGAGAGGAAGAGTTCTTCAAATTAAAGGTGTTTTGTGACACTGAGTCATAGGAGGGCCTTTTGTCTGTTAAATATTAATATAGATCAAGCGTCTTGTTTCCTTAATCAACTCAGTTCTGTTTTTAATCAGTAAATCATGCCGTAATGGGCAGTTCATGGCTGAAAGGGCTGCTGGGTTAGTACAATGGGTGTTACGTTGATACTGTGAGCTAGCAAATCCAGTGAGTCATCCTTTTTCACAGTCAGCCGGTAATGCATCAACACCCTAATCTCATTCAGTCAATCCTATAAGGTAACAACAATCAGGGAACCCCATCAGCTCTGGGGAACGTCGGCCCATTTTTCGTGGCTTTCCTTGTAGCCAGCAGATATCCAGGCCAACACTTCCTGTGTGTTTGCCAGTCGTTGTTTACTAATGCAGATGCATTTAAAGGGGGAATAAAAAGAAAATCATCACATACGTCATGGTCCCCAAAATCTTGTCACTTTGCCTGCAGAGTTGACATGTTCATATAGAGATTAATAAGGTACTAATATGCAAAATACAATAGATTAGTGGAGCTTTTCAGACAATACGTTCATTTTAAGCAAAGAACAAAGGGATAGGTTTGCCATTTTATTTTGCAAGCTTAGCAGTTATTTCTTTTAATTAAATGAGCAGAGCCTCCACATAAATCATTGAACTGTGGTGCGGGTTCATATTTTTACAGCTACCACTTATTTAAAAAGAAAAAGCAAAACAAAAAAGAACAGTTCTGCAGCTTGGGCCTACAAGTCTTAATAATGTTTTTTTCACTATATAAAAACACAACCTTCCTCTTGGTGAACCTGTTGCAGTTAAGCATCCCTGTTTTTGTCTCTGCCTTCAGTTCCCACAGCACCTCCGCAGGAAGTCCAAGTTGTTGCTATAAATTCAACTACTATCCAATTCACTTGGAACCCTCCACCTCAGCAATTCATTAATGGCATCAACCAGGGGTACAAGGTAAGTCTCTGAATATGCTTCACTGCTTATTCTTTTTTCTTACATTTTAAGTCAGTTTTTGATGTGTTGACAAATTTCTTTAAAATGAAATATTTCATAAAATATTTGAAGGACCAAATAACTCTTTTAAATGTCCAATGTCATCCTCTATCTTTACGTTTTGTTTCTACACAAACTGAAGTTTGCCCATGACTGACTTTGACCTGACTCTCAAAAACAGAATGAAGAAAAACAGATTACTCAATATTTTATTCACTATTTTAATAATTGAAGTTTGGAAAAGAAATGGAGTTCAGCTCAGAGGTCATGTTCTTCTCTCTGCTCCTGTGTTCTTGTTTACTCCAAGTCGTAATCCAAGTCAAGCGCGGGGTCGATTCCAAGAAGAAGAAAATTACTGCTGGAGCAAAAAATAAAAGAAGGGATTAAAAAAGGGGAAATATTAGTGGATGCCAAGAAAATATGGAGAGAGAGAGAAGATCATAATAATAATGGTAATAAAAAAGCAGGGAAATGGGGACGTGTGAGAGAAAATGACTGAATATCGTGAGGGATCTTTATGTAGTTCTGGTCGGCAATTTATTTTTCACTTCATTGTAGCAGCCAACCCCTAAGGAACTGATTAAGATGACAAAGAAAACACATCATTGTAGCTTTGCGTCACTGGGTCTGTTTTAGAGTGGGAATATTGGCTGATAAATACTATATGGCTTTCCATCTTTTGGATGTTACTCTCTGATGTTGCCACTGCAGCCTGTGAGTGCTGCCGTGCACGTGGGTGTGCTTCTTTGGGTGTGTTGTGCTGCTTAGAGGGGCAGTTGATAATGATATTAATTAAAAGAGGATATGAAGCAAAGCTTCATCTCATTTCACCCCACCCTAACCCCCACAGATCACTGACTATATACAATGCCCTTAATAATGTAGCTCAAAACTCTCAGCCAGATAAAGAACCAGACACTTCTAATGAGTTTCATGTCTTTTATTTACTTGTCCTTGAAAGTATCTTCACTCATTCCTTCCTGTCTGTCAAACACGTCATCTCTATACGACAAAAATATGCATTTCCATTGCAACCCACTTCTAAATACACACCTTTACACACACACACACACACACACACACACACACACACACACACACACGCACACACATTATCAACAGAAAACCCAATCATCCCAGCACCCTTTGAAAGTGAGCTCGAGGATGCCACATCAGCACTCTTACTCCACTGCACTGTACTGTGCAGATAATACAGTAGAATTATAATTGAAAACATAGAAAATGCTGTTTTACTGTGACACACTGGGTGCAGTGGTGCACCCTTTAGGAGGAAAAGCAAAGCTTTTTTGAGCTGGTGTCCTGTTGCAGCTAGATGTGATACAATGTGCACAGCAGATCCTTTACTGTAGTAATCTGAAAGATTTCTTTTTCACTTAATGCGTTTAGATCCACGGAGCTATAGAGGTGAGTTTTTGGAAAGCTTGTCCCACTGTGCTGTTTTAAGTGAAACATGTAAGTAAGTAATGTCAAGAGGATGTGCTGCTATAATCCACAACACCCCAAAAACCAGCATGGTTAACAAGCATGAGACATTTTCTCTGAATAAATAGCAGATGTGCTGTTCATGCACAGTAGTAACTGAGTGGAGAAAGTTGCATCGATGCTGGTAGCACGATGTGACATTAGACACAAGCATGTTGTCCAATTAACAGTGTAGCTATAAGAGAAAATACTGTAACCTAAAAAAAAAAAGCCTTGAACCTTTGAGGCAGCACATCGCAGAGCTCACAAAGACAACAGAGCAGCGAGGCATTGTGCATGCAGGTCAGAGTTTTTTCAGTCATCAAATGCTGACATATAGAGGCCTCCGGCCTCAATGGCATGTTGACGTTCAGAGCCACACTTAGCAGTCATTATTACTGCACATATCTGAAAATGTGGTCTTCACCTTGATTTCGGTTCGACATTTTGTGACTCCATTGTGGACAGTTGTGTACTACCACAGGACAGCAGCTTGTGCAGCATTGTTTTCTCTATGACTTTATTGGCCTCTGACATTATTGTGCAGAAGTTTGGTCCATTCTTCTTTACAGCGTTGCCTCAGTTCATTGAGGTTTGTGGGTATTCATTTATGGACAGCTCTCTGGACTTTGACTGGGCCATTGCAACACCTTGGTTCTTTACTTTTTCAGCCTTTCTGTTGCAGATTTGTGAAGCTGTAGCTGTCAGACAGATGGACTCAAATTGACTGTAGAATACTTTGGTATACAGTACAGAGGAGTTGATGGACTCAGTGACTGCAAGGTGCTCAGGTCCTGTGACTGCAGAATAATCCCAAATCATGACTGAGGTGTTTGTGCTGATATGCTGTGGGGGTTTTTGGTTTATTTTTCCCAATTATGGCATCGTGCCAAACATCTCCACTTTGGTTTCATCTGTACAAAGCACAGTTCAGATGCAGCTTTGCATTCAGATTCAGTTCTGTCCACATTTTAGCCAGTTATTTATTTTTTCATTAGGGTCTATCAATATGGGCACCCCATCATAGTGTTGCCCGTGGCTTATCTCTCATTATGAATATGTGAGTGTTTGCTTTTCACTGTTTGTTTTTGTGGTTAAAGCAATAACGCAAGCCAGGCTGCAGTGGGTTCTGAATATAAATGAAGTCTCACTATAACCTTTCATTAGGCATTTAGTTAGACTGATTATCAAACTTAGCGTATATCCTCAGATGCTGCTGTGATTGACAACGGCCTGCTGGCAAGACTTTAGAAGTGCTACACTGATAAATAAAAAGTATGCTTGTTTGGAATGCAAATAACTTTTCTCGAGAATAAAACATGTTTATTGTTTAGTTGTTTGTCAGATTTGCCAGTAGCATTTGGCAGTTTTAAACTTTAATGACAAAAACTCTCGGGTATCATTCTAATTTGAAAAGATCCACTGTGTCCCATACTGTGGTACAAATAAGTTTTCTTTCATAAATGCGCTCCCAATAATGGATCCAGTAGCCTGGAGCTGCTGAGTCAAAATAAATGACAAAAATAGTGGAAATATAACTCTGATGGACAGTTCGGGTTCTGGGGTGACCTGCTGGACTTACGTTGGATTCATTGACTATTATTGCTGTCACTAATGACAATTTTTCTAATTTACCACAGCTGCTAGTGTGGCCAGAGCAGTCTCCAGAGGACGTTACTATAGTAACCATCACCCCAGACTACCCCAGTTCACGCCACACAGGGTTGGTCAGCGGCCTCAAGAAATTCACCTGGTACTATGGCTCTACCCTCTGCTTCACAACGCCTGGAGATGGTCCCCGTAGCCCGCCCACTCTGGTGCAGACGCATGAGGACAGTGAGTATTCACACATGCACAGACACAACACATGAGCAACAGCGTGAATAAAGCCAGCAAACAACACAAAGAACTCCCCTGTGAATAATAATAAAAGTGCATTAGCTAGCTCTCCGTTCAGTCCAGCTGTTTTTATCAGTGTGATACACAGCTGTGTACACAATACCCAGCAAACACAATACACCTGCACTCACTGCTTTCTTTCAGGCTCTTAGTTGCCTTTCACTCATTTTTAATTTCTTTGTTCTTAGTTTCCCCGGACGTCTCCCGGTTCCCTTTTATTTATTTATTTTTTTCTCTATGTTGTGTCTTTCTAAAGGGAATTGACTCATATGTTTTCAGGCTTAGTGGTATTTATAGCCCACTGTTCCATGGATAAACATAATAGCTGCAACTCCCAGCTACAAGTGCACATGCACACCATCACTCCATCAAATAAACACAATAGCCTATAGGCAGGCAGACGAGCAATTATTACCAACCAGTAATTATTGAGTGGGAAAGGGATATTAGTAGCCATATGTACCGTACACACATACACACATACACAGCAGTGGCCAGTTATTGATTGGTTGCTGGGCGTGTCGGCAGGGTTAACGGTGGGTGTAATTCTTGCTTGATGATAGCTTTTTGCATCCGCCTGTGTGTGTGTTTGTGTGTGTGTGTGTGCACGAGTATGAGTGTATGAGAGTTATTGAATGTCTCAGATGAATAGCTTAATCGCTCTGCAGGGAGAAGGGGTTAGAGAGCGATTGATGAAATGAGAAATGGCAGGGTTGCACCCACCTGTGTGTGTGTGTGTCTGTGTGTTGGTCAATGTGATTAGGAAGAGGCTTGTGAAGTCATAGGCCATAGGTAATATGCTGTGTACGACAGAGATGTGTGCTTGTTTGCAATCAAAAATTGCCTGATCCACATCACTGTGCGTGTGTGTATGTGTGTTTTGTTTTTCAGCCCCTGGACGTGTTCGCCGTCTAAGCTTCACTGAAATCTTGGACACATCGCTCAGAGTCAGCTGGGCAGAACCTGAAGATAAGAACGGCATCATCACCGGTTAGATCTTTGCAACATGACAGTAAAATTAAAGGAGCAAAACAAAACTGCAGATAGCCTCTAATAATTTCCCCCCTTTACCCACATTTTTGATGAGATAAGTAATCTTCTCAAATGACCAATCTAAGTGAATTTATAAAAGCATCCCCTCTCTTTATAGTTTCTTCAGTTTCCTCCACTTAGTCTCTTACTGTCCCCCATCTCTAAGAAGACGTTTGTGTGTAACTGATTCATCATCAGCTAATCCTTTCCCTTTGCAGCTTGTCTCCTCTTTTTGTCTTGAACATGCCCTCATCCCACGCCTCCCAACACCCGTGGTCTTGTTTGTGCAGCACATCGCAGAGCTCAAGGCACTTTCCCCCAGATTAATTTAGCCCTACTTCCTCCTTGGCTCTGTTAGTCAATGGGGAACACAACAAGCTGCTGTGAATTAAGCGATAACTCTACATTACACGTTTGTGTCTTTGTGTTGTTGTCCAACATTCATCCAGCACCTCCACCACAGGACCACAACCCGACAGCACAGGGAGCAGTGGCTTTCCAGTCAGCATACACACTCAGAGGAGTGAGAAAATGGGTATTCAATCAAGGTCACCTTGCACATTTACTCTTTTCTCCTCAACCTGCTTTTCATCCAGCACCTGGTGAGCAGGGAGACAGATGAGGGACCATTCACTCTCTCCGGGGCTTTACACACAAATGGCCTCACTCACACACACATTTGAAGGTGGAGTGTGATGCATGACTGCAAAGATGCGATGGGACAGACAGGATTTTGACTGGAGTTACCCCTTCTGTACTCTCCCCTCCTTTATGGCTCTGCACCTCTCATTATTTGTACGTGTGTGCGCTTTTGCACACGTGCTTGTGTGTGTACTTGTGTCTGCTTGTGTCTATATGCGCCTTTATTAACCCAGCGTGTGCGCTACACCCCGCAGGTTACATGCTGTGGTGGGAAGTGCCGAATGTGGAGTCAAGTCGCGAGGAACGCTCCTTGCCCAACTCCACCCTGCAGTACCAGCTGACCGGCCTCACCTCCACCACCGTGTACACAATACAAGTGGCTGCGCTCACTGCTGCAGGACGGGGCGTGGTCACATCCTCCACCATCTCCACCGGGGTCCCACCAGGTACAATAAATAAACGCACCGGTGCCTGTGACAGCGGATGTTAAAAACTGTTTTTCATGTGTGTGTATCTGGGGGTGTGTGTGTCTGTTTGTGTGTGTGGAGCCGAGTAAATATGAGTGATGAGCTGTTGCGATGCCATTGTCTTCCCTCAGGCTGATAAGTAGCTGTTACTGTGAATCCATGAATCATCACCCACACAGCGAGCGCACACATCGACAAACACAGTCACACACAAGAGCCGGTCATTTACAGCATCTCAGAGAGTGCTTTAGTGTAAGCTGCAATTGTGTGTGTGTGTGTGTGTGTCTGTGTGTTCTGTGCGTTTGGACTTAGGCCAAGTTGCAATCATTATTAGCGCTGATTAACTGCAAATGGCAAAGTGGAAGAAATGCAGCAATGGAAGAGAGAGGGCAAGAGACAATCAAAGAGCAGGACTGAAGAAGGGGGAAAAAGAAGAAGATGGAGGAACATAATGAGGGAAGAACAGAAAACATGAGAAAATCCAATCTCCAAAGAGTCGAAGACCAAAGTGTCTCAGAAATGGACTCAGAGGCGGAAAGCAAAGTGTGGGAGAATGGAGAAAAAAACACAGCTCATACAGTGGGATTTTTGTCCTAACATTTTCTGATTACTAATTTATGAATAAAAGAAGAAAAAGTGAAAGCAAGATGGATACAGACAGTTCAGATTTGGAGGTTATTCATTAATTCATGAAAGCAAAAGACTGAAGGAAAGACGAAGGGCTGAATATTAGGTGGGGAAAAAGAACTAAAGAATGAGCAGCGAGAGAGCGAGAGAGGAAGAGAGAGATTCACAGAGTATAGATTCTTGTCTTGTTTATTTATTCATATATTCATGGAGTTTTGTCATTCATCTGCGCGAGGCAGCTGATATCAACATTTCCACATATAACCCTTACAAGTTTGCTGCGTGCATTTACAGAGCAGAGTTTGCTGATAGCTGTAATTTGTCTTGCGGTGCACACATGAACCGCACTGTATCCAGACTAAATGATGCCTTGTTTCCACAACGGTTGGACGGTTGTTTTGTTGTCCCGTTTCAATGAGGAATCCTCTCAGGTATTCTTCGAAATCTGTCCGATTTACGCCATTTGGCTTAACGCGTCAGCTTTACAAACGTGTATTTTGTTGTGTTCGGCAAACACGGCGCTTGCAACAGAATTGGATGGATTACAGCAGATCACGCCGTCCAGAGGTACCAAGTATTAAGCAAACACAGCCGAGAGAAGTGTTTGAAAAGAGGCTCTAAAGTGCTCGGTCTTGATTGAGTGAGATAATTTAGAAGCAAAGTGGATTGTGATGATTTTTGATTATGCCAATTTCATTAACAGAAACAAGCTGTCACATATTTTATCTGTTAGCTCCTGATTAAAACGAGCGGATTTTCAGACGCCGTCTTCCGAGCCGTTGTCATATGTGCCGCCTGCCAGACCAATGGCAGTTCAATTCAACAGCTGTCAGTGAAGAAGTCTATTCCAAGCTATAAAACGTGTGAGTGTGCGCGTGTGGCATTTGAAAGGTGGAGCTGTAAAAACCTTTAATAGGAATATTTAGTTCTGCTTGAATTGTGCATACAAAACGTATCATTATTCCTCTGTGATTTATTCAAGGTTTTAAAAAAGAAAACTCACCACAGGGAGAAAATAATAGTTGTTTTGTGGTTGTTGTCGGCCAGATTCAGCTCGGCTCTCATTCTGTGTAAGACAGAAGCAACTTTTTAGACTTTTAGTCGGCCGTGTTTTGTTGTCGCTGAACAAACTTGGGCCACATCAGTGATTTTTTATTGTCAGAGAATTTCTTTTGTGCTGTTAGATGAAATAGTTGATTTCCAATTATTCTTTCTTGCAGTTATTGATACTGTCACGCTTTGCTTTCAAGTGTGTAGCATTTGCCAGTTGGGGATGACAATTACTGTCTAATTAGCTTTGCCGAGACAAGTTATCATCACAGCCAAAAGCTTTTTAAAGTTGATGTTTCCACAGTTAATCATTGATATTTTTGGGGGGGGGAAGAGAAAATAAACAGCAAAACTGAAATCCTTTAGGTTCCAGCTACATTTTGTCAGATAAGCTCTGCAGTTCTGTACTTTGCTGATTGACTGGCTGCTGCTGGAGTGTACAGGTGGGGGTGGTCATCTCCACCAAGTCAGATTCTCACTTTTGTCATTGCCCTCCCACAATACTGTCATAAGAATTCAGCCTATTTTGACATTTAGAGACTTTATATGGGACATATTGAAACCTTCATCTTACCTCCACTGCTGTGCTGTGTCACTGTCTCACTGCATTGTGTTATTGACCTTGGAAATTTGGACTGAATTCTTCTGAGAGAGAAAAAAATGCAGAGATTCTTGTACTTTAGTTAACAACAACCTTTTTAATCATACTTTTGTATGGTCAAACATGGAAACATTAAAAGTACTGGAGGAATTTTTTTGGCTTTCGTACTTGGCAGCATGATTCATGCTTCTTTTTTTCTATCTCACATTAGCCATGTGGCAATTCTCAGACATGTTTTTGTCAGTTATGCCATTTTACATATTTGTATCTGTTTGCAGATAAAAACATTTCAGTGTTAATATATTTTTTATTCTGCTCTTATTTACAATCCAGAATCTTCAATCCTACAATCAGTCTTCTTCCATGCCGTGGACAATTCATTCATTTGTCCATGTGTCCTTTACTGTTTGGACAAAACACAGGTCTCTAACTGGATGTGTATTTATGTGGTTATCGCAGCACCTGCAGTAGGAGGTGTTTTAGTTTTCTTTCCTCAAATCTAAATCCACTGGCCACTTTATTAGTTACACCTTGTTAATACCGGTGGGTTGCCTTCAGAATAAGGTGAACTATTCCTCGGAGATTTTGGGCCATGCTGTGATAGTCTCACAAACTTTTTACAAATTTCTCAGCTCGACATTTGTAATACAAATCTCCTTTTCCACATCATCACATCTCAGGGGTACTCTGTTCAATTGAGTGTGGAGGCCATTTGAGAACAGTGAACTCATTGTTATGTTCAATAAACCAGTTTGAGATGGTTTGAGCTTTGTGACATGGTGTGTTTTCCTGCTGAAATTGCCATCAGAAGATGGGTACGCTGTGGTTAAGTGTGCCAAGAGAATATCCCCCGCCATTGCACCACCACCTGCAGCTGAAACTGTTTATACAAGCAGGATGGAGCCATGCTTTCATGTTGTTTACACCAAATTCACTTTCTGTTCAAATCCTGCTCCTTCCATTGTACACTTTTGCTGATCCAATGCAAATTGTAGCCCCAGTTTTCTGTCTGTAGCTACCAGAACGGGCACCTGGTGTGGTCTTGTTCTGCTGCAACTCGTCTGCTTTAACGTTCGTCGTGTCGTACATTCTTCTGCATACCTTGGTTGTAACAAGTGGTTTATGAGTTCCTGTTGCCGTCCTCGCAGCTCAAAGCAGTATGGCCATTAGTATCAACAAGGTGTTTTCACCCAGAGAGCTGAACTTGCTGGATATTTTCTCTTTTTCAGACCATTCTCTTTAAACACTAGAGATCATTCTGTGGGAAAATTGCACATACCAGCCCGTCTGGCACAAACAACCATAGCATATGCAAAGCCACTTAAATCACTTTTCTTTCCTGTTCTGACGCTTGGTTGGAACTCATCAAGTAAACATCTTAACCATGTCTACATGCATAAATGCACTGAGTTGCTGCCATGTGATCGGCTGCCTAAATATTTGTTTTAATGACTAGTCGAAAAGTTATACCTAATGAAATTGCCAGTGAATATTTAAGACATCTTAAAGCCATACACAGACTTCTGTTCTCATTAAAAAGGAACATGTAATAATCTTTTTTTCCAGTAAATGTTTTACATATCTGCATGATTATCAATAATATGCAGCAGTGACAGGTATCTTGCAAGCACTATCTGCATATAGGCTAAAGCACTATTTTTTCTGTTTTCTATCTGCAGAACTTCCTGGTGCTCCTTCAAACTTAGTCATCTCCAACATCAGCCCTCGGACCGCAACGGTGAGATTTCGACCCGGTCCTGATGGCAAGACTGCCATATCACGGTGGATAGTTGAAGGACAGGTGCGTGTGACTGTGTTTGTGTTGCATGCACACTTTTGTGGTCAGCTCTTATTGACAAATCAAGCAAAAGAGAAACTGTCTTCCATCTGATTACCTTTTCAACAGGTGGTGAAGGATGATGGAAAAGAGGAGGAGTGGAAAGTTGTGTACCAAAAAGACAACCAGCCAGATGCAGACACTCTGGAAATCCCAGACCTCACTCCTTTCACTCAGTACAGGTGAGCAGCAAACACACATATCCCATGCTACCACCTGCACACACACATATAATCAACAGCTTCCTCAAACACATCTCACTCTGCACCAGGTTCTGCTGTATTGCTGGGCTCAGGAGAAGTTAGATAAATCACACAGACACACAGAGAGACAGTTCCATCTGAGACTTTTCTGTTTGTCAGCACCTTCACAGCTGCTGCATGCAGATCCTTATTACCCTCCTGCAACTAGCCAGAGGGAAGGAGAAGGATGAGGACGGGGAGAAAAGAGGTGATCAGAAAGTGGGAAGGGCAGCAGAACACATTAAAGAGAAGACGAGACAAAGGGATTAGAGACGAGGAGAGGAGGAAATGGAGGAGGACAGCGGAGTGTCTGTAATCCCTCCTCAGGGGGAGCTTGTATTTTGTGTATGTGATCAATCGCCATTCTGAACAGCAGCAACTCTTCCCCCTCTCACTCTCTCTCGCTCTTTCCTTCTCCTTCTCTAGCTATTTGTCTGCCTATCTTCTCTATTTATCGGGCAATCTGACCATGCCTTCCTCTTGCTCTCTGTATCTCGGCCTTCATCTGTAATGGGATTGCAGTGTGTGTATGCACGCGCTGTACACTCACAGGGATTATGTTGTCACAGGCGACACCATTGGGACGTTAGATGAAGTGATGCACTTGTCAGTATTTCTTATCCCCTGCTTTAAGTCCCTCTTTACACCCTGCTCTCTATCTCCCAATACAGGGACAAAAACTCAAAGATGTAGCCTCTTACACAACCTGCACGCTCCCACGGTTTATCGTTCAAAGCCACACAGAAGCACGGCTTCTTTTAGAAGTTACAAAAGTAACAAATACTCCCTAATGGCTCTGCTTTCTTATGTCACTTTTACTGACTGAATACGTGGCACCATCAGTCAACTAAAACTCTGGCGGAGAGTTCCAGATCAAAATACTGAAAGAAATATCATATATATATGAGATGGGACAAATTTGATCTGAGCACAGAAAACTGAAATGGTTGTTAATCTGTGCTCCATTCAGTAAGTTTTGCTTCCTCTTCAGTAAAGTTACATGTGGATGTCTGACATACATTTAAAAAATGTGCAAGTACAGTTTTTTTTGTTTGTTTTCTTGTTTTGATTTGCAGCTGTAGTTTTCTGGGTATGTGTCCCCCAATATTTGGAACTTGTGCATTTGGCCCCCGTCCTCATCTCCAATAAAAGCATAAAGAAAGCAGAGGGTTTGTTTAGGACAGAAACGCTAACATTACTCAGAGAGAAATGCCCCTAACAGAAGGAGGTATCTTTCACTCACCAATAGAGCTTTTTTATTGGCAAAATATGAATTATGAGTTCATACAACAACTGGACCTTGAGTGGTAAATGTAATTCTCTCTGACACACACTCAGTGTCCAGTGGTCTCAGTCAACCACTCAGCAGCAACTCCTCTATTGCTGTGAGCTTGCAGGCAGCTTGATAAGATTGCAGGATTGGGTCTAATATCAGGACATAAAACAATGTTTTACGAGTTTAGTGTTTTTGCAAAAAACTAAGCAAGGTAAAGTTGCCTGTCCTGGTTTTTATTCAGCTCTAAATGTACCTGATTTATCAGCAGGCTGATATTGCCACGCTGTATTAGCTATTGGCTGATATGTCAGTATCTGTATTTATAATGACTGGTTTAAAAAATAAAGAAAACAGGAGAAACACCCTTCAGCCATGTTATCAGCATTGATGTTGGATGGTTTGTCCACCAGAGGGTGTTGTACAACTTCCCTGCTAGCAACAAGTGTTTGGAATGCCACTAACACAACAACCAGCTGATCCGAATCATTCAGAGCGTAAAGGAGTCATCCCTCGCTGTATCTATAAAACAAGTTAACTTATAAAGTGTACTGTCTAAAATAAATACACAAATGTTAGAGAAATCTGTTTGTTTAGTGTAAGCTACTTTCAGCTGCTCCCTTATTCACAGGGGTTCAACACGGTAGGTTTGATTAGGTAACATTTTTACACTGGATGTCCTTACTGACACAAAGGGATTTGTGGCTCCTTCATTGGGTCAAACTAGGAATCTTTTACTTGTTTGGCAAATGTGTAAACCACTAGCCTTAGGAGCCATTCTGTTTTGTGTGCCAGAAAGAAAAATATATCAGCCGAAGTATCCAAGTATGAGACTTTCAAATCCTCTAATAACAGTACTGCTTTTGAAAATGCCATATCAGTCAGCCTCTACTGATTCCTTAAATTCTTCCCACAGCAGAGATATTTGTATGTCTGATATGTTTTCAATGAAAATTTTGAATATAACCAGAAATTTAGCTGAAGCACATCTGATTTATTAAAATCCATGACAAATCCAAGTAGCGCATGTGCAATTAACCTCCATCTCCCTCGGTGCTCCAACCTAAGCTACACATGTGGTTCCAACAAATGTGGTAAAACGAGTAGACATGCAACAGCAGTCTGGGCAGCTGGGAATTAAACTAGTGACCAGGCACACTAACAGCTCATCTGTCAGGTCACACAGCTAATAGAGGTTTAATAAGCCTGTTTTTGAAAGTCTGTATTCTTGGATCTGCATCTGCTTGATAATTTTCTGGCACCAGACAAACATGTTTGCCCAAAGAAGGAGCACAGCTGAAAGTGTGGTTATATGCTGATTAGGCAGCACAGTTCAATTTGTGTGAACCTTTTTTGGCATGAAATTTCATTTGTGCCTAAATCTGCTTAGACCACATCTTCTCACAGACACAGAATTATCATAGAACACAGTCAGACTCTCCAAAATCACAAAACACGTCTCTTAAATGATTTTCCACAGCACTACTACAGCACTTTGATAGCTGCATAACTGAAAGGATTATTACATATCAATGTAATCCAGGGATTTCCAAAAAAAGTGAGAGAAACAAATGTAATTTTTCAGATGTAGTTGATCAAACTCCTGAAGTTATCTGTACTGTTCGCTGATTTAAACCACCAAGGCTTCATTCATTTTAAACCTCTTGGTATGCAGCAGGAGTGGGTCAGATCTTAATTTCATAGATTCCAAATTCCAGTTTTGTTAAGAGTATAAAAGCACAAATGTAAACAAAGGGATGCTCTGATAGTGGAGGCAGAAGCACCATTGATGGGTTTTATTGGATTATTGTATTCCCCTCTGCTCAGACCAACTGGATGGCAAAAATCAAAAACCTGCTTACTTTATGCACACGTGACGCAGTGTGAATCCTTTCATCCGCAACTTAAAAAACTCACCAGACATTACAATGTGATTTAAATAACATTAACCACATTTTTCCCCTCTGTTGGATAAAGACTGATACTTTTGACACAGACCTGCTCGTGTTTATTGGTCTTTAATGTGCACTCACCAGCCACTTTATTAGGTCCTTCTGTTCAGCTACCCCATAATTGTCACGGTATGGCATGGCACACCGTGGAAGGAGTGGGGAAGGAGGACCCAGGCGCGGTGCTCTATGTACAAACAGTGTTTATTTACAGAGTGAAAACAACGTAACAATAAATCCCCGTGTTCTCCCAGACTCCCGTGTCGTGTCTCCCGTGAATAGTCCGTGTGCTCGCTGCTCTCCGTGCCTTCCACGCTCTTCCTGCGGGAAACAATAGCGCAGCTGTCAGGACACTCAGAAATGGCAGGCATACACTTTCTGACTAAACTTAGACAGGGTGACTAACGTGGAGTCTCATGCAATGATCCCGCGTCGGTGGGAGCTCCAAGACTCTCTTAAGTAGCTCCCCCGACGAGGCCTGATCAGCAGCAGGTGTGTGGCTTCGGGTGTGGCCAGTCCCCTTGCAGGGCCACACCCTCCAGGCCTGACGCCGCCTATAAACAAGTGCTCAGCCACCCACACACACACATATACACAAGCACAGGGAAGGGGGAGCAACACCAAAATACACAACAATAATAATAGTAATAATAATAATAATAATAACTAGAAAGCGAAAATTTCTGAAGAAATTTTAAGTGTGCCTATGCCGCCGCTAATCAGTATAGTTTGCCATTCAAACGGCTACAGAGAGCAAAACTCACCGGAGCAGCCATTCTCCACCATGAACTATGGTAAAAACCAAACACCGCTCGCGCCTCACAGATGACAGCTTACGGTTTTGTGTAAAGATGAGGTGACTTCGTACAGCCCCAATTTGTAGACGCTGTGCGCAGAGGTTCATAAGCAGACCCGACAATGTTTACATGAACACACTTTGAAGCATTACGTTATGGACCACTTTTCACACATAGTTGCTGTACCCACACAGCCGGCTGTAGCTTTTCATCTCATAGCCCGACACATACACAAAAGAAAAAAAAAAAAAAAAGAAAAAAAGCAGAGAGAGCACAGACTTTACACCTGTGAGGCGTGGTCTGCAGATGCCGCTGAGGTGGGTCCACCTCCCCTGCAGCGGCACTGCAGACCACGCCCTGCCACACACATCAAACACGTAAAATAAATATTTATGCACTTTTCATTCACTTTTTGTTTTTTGTTATTTTTACACAGTGTTCTGAATGATTAACAATGGTCTACAGCCAATCTTGTGTATTATTATACAAACTTTGGTTGTAAGATTCAGATAACTATTTAATAAAAGCTAAATATTTTATATGAGAGTAAGAAAGAAAAGTATATCTTTGTCTCATACTCTCATCAGACAATACATGAACCTCTCAATAAACAAAATATTTGCTCGGCTTAAATGACAAACCGCTATTTTACACAGTGGAACACTTATTTTTAAACAAAACCAATGCAGTTCGCCACTGACAGTGCTTACCTTTGCACATCACAGTAAACACTGAACCAAGATGGCGCCCACGCGAACGAGAAATCTGAACTACGGTGTCCTGCAGAGGACAAATGGTCAAAATTGCTAAAATTTACAACATATATGCAGCTCAACAGCGACACCTTGTGACTTATTCCAGTCACTACCTTACATATACATAACGTCTTACCTGACATTCAGTTCACCGGACACTCATACTGAATCACCAGCCCATATAAATGAAAAATAAGTCCAGCAGCCAACCAAGAGTCATCACGAAAGACTAGGGGTGACACGACAGCGTGAGCGGGCCTGGGTGTCAGCCAGCCCAGCCTGGGTGTCAGCCAGCCCGACCTGGGTGGCAGCCAAGCCCCGCTAGCCAGCTAGCCGCCATGCGGCGGTGAAACGAGAGCGTGAGCCGGCCTGGGTATCAGTCAGCCCGGCCTAGGTGTCAGCCAAGCCGCCCTAGCCAGCTAGCTGCCATGCGGCGCTAGCAGTAACATCGTGAGAGATATGGGACTTCTTGATAAAATATGGGACTTCTTGATAAAACGAGCAGATATTTGAAGTTTACACCCCTACATTCTCGCCTGAAAATAGGGGAGGCTGTCATAAAGTTCAAAATCAGTAACTTAGCACGCACAGCTGTATAGAAACT
Organism: Rhamphochromis sp. 'chilingali'; assembly: GCF_963969265.1. Classification (NCBI taxonomy): domain Eukaryota; kingdom Metazoa; phylum Chordata; class Actinopteri; order Cichliformes; family Cichlidae; genus Rhamphochromis; species Rhamphochromis sp. 'chilingali'. The sequence goes on from NC_137948.1 coordinate 30,485,834, forward strand.
CCGTCGTGCTAGCTAGTACGCAGTACAGTTATTGTAACTGACAGCACAACTGTCAGCACAACGAAAATAAACTACACCTAAACTCGGTTTATATCTGACCCAAATAGAGTGCAGTTAATAACGTCTTACCTGAAATTCAGTTCACCAGCCGCCTGCTTCTCCTGCATTGGGTTTCCCTTATCCACGATTGAGCTCCGCGTTAGCCACCACCGGTCGATCGGTGTTTCTTTCCCCGCATACGAGGGGAAGAGACATATACCGGTGGCTAACGCGGAGCTAGCTAGCCACCGGTATATGAACAACTCAGTTATTTTTTCCACATCGACCAGCATCATCGGCCCATATAAACGAAAAATAAGTCCAGCTAAGACAAAGACTGTTTGCGGAGCGATCGGGGGTGAAAGGAGTTAGAGACGCCTCACTGAAAGCCAAGCCTGGGTGCTTTTGAGCGAAGCGGCGCTAGCTAGCCGAGCTAGCTAGCCGGCTAGCCGGCCGGCCGAACTAGCTAGCCGGCTAGCAGCAACATCGTGAGAAATCTGTTGCTAATATGGGATGTTTTGACAAAACGAGCAGATATTTGACGTTTACACACCTACATTCTCACCTGAAAACCGGTCGATCGGCGGCCGCCTCGCATGTTTCTTTCCCCACATATGAGGGGAAAGAGACACATACCGGTGGCTAGCTAGCTCCGCGTTAGCCACCACCAAACAACTCAGTTAGTTTTTCCTCATCGACCAGCATCATCGGCCCATATAAGCGAAAAATAAGTCCAGCTAAGACAAAGACTGTTTGCGGAGCTATCGGGGATGAAAGGAGTTAGAGACGCCTCACTGAAAGCCAAGCCTGGGTGCTTTTGAGTGAAGCGGCGCAACATCGTGAAAAATCTGTTGCCAATATGGGATGTTTTGACAAAACGAGCAGATATTTGACGTTTACACACCCACATTCTCACCTGAAAATATCTTAAAAGTTTACTTTGTGACCTAGAAACACAAATAAGAGGAATATATTAAACCAAGTGGCAGCCGCCATTGTTTGACTGGTAGAGGCGTGCTTTGAATTGTGGGATATGCAGTTTTCCACCAAGCATACACCCTTGCCGTTACCGTAACTATTCAATGCTTCGTGCAACCTTAAGAATTCCAATGGTTCCTGAAAGCACCGACGCTGTGCGCGCCGTTGATATTGTCGTCATTATGGTAATCCAAATACGGGGACATACCACTAGAGTGAGCCAACACACCACAAATTAAGTGAGTGAGCAAACACACCACAAAGTAAGTTAAGTTTCACTTTCGTTCGTTCCCATTCATTCCAATGGGCAAAAACTTGCATTAAAATATTCATATTTAAAAAACTATAGAAGTAATAAACACCAAAAGGCATAGCAACTCATTCCTGATCCAGCCGCACAAAATGATATAACATATATGAAGCTTGTGTCAAAACTGTGGGATGAGTTACGGTCCAAAATTTCAGGCGGAAAAAGAATAATAATAATAATAAATCCGAGCAATAGTAATAAGTGTGCCTTCGCATAGGCACACTTAATAATATAATACATAACTGCTCAGGGATCCTGGGTTGCTCAGACCCATTTGTGCTTTTATACTCTTAACAAAACTGGAATTTGGAATCTATGAAATTAAGATCTGACCCACTCCTGCTGCATACCAGAACCAAAACAAGCAAAAACCACAAAACAGCAAACCGACCCAGTTCACAGTCCCAAAGTCAGACCGCGCATCCCGCAGCGGTGCAAAAAGAAAACGAAAAGACGCCACAAACAGTCACAGGCGGCCCATCAACACAACAAGAGAGTTCAGGGGGCCTACCTCGAGCCCAACGGCGGCGACGTAGCAGCTCCGGCGGACGTCCCCGGGTCCGGCAGCAGCAGCAAAACAGTTCAGGGGGCCTGCCACGGGTCCGGTGGCGGCGGCGCTGCTCCTCCGGCGGCCTGCCACGGGTCCGGTGGCGGCGGAACGGTTCTGGTGGCCTGCCACGGGTCCGGTGGCGGCGGCGCTGCTCCTCCGGCGGCCTGCCACGGGTCCGGTGGCAGCGGAACGGTTCTGGTGGCCCGCCACGGGTCCGATGGCAACGTCGCTGCTCCGGTGAGCAACAGCGAGGCGTGGCACCAGGTCCATGACGCGCCGATCGCTGACGTGGACGCATCGGACGTGGACGGCGAGGAGGCCGCGCCAGACGTGGAGGTCCCTCCGGTCCGCTGACCTCCAGCCGAGCGGGACCCTCCTCGGCCGGCAGCGAGAGCTCCTCCTCCGCTCGCAGCGAGAGCTCCTCCTCCGGCTCGCTGAGCTCCTGCTCGGGCATGCTGAGCTCCACAGCTGGCGGTGCAGGCTCCTCCGGCTCGCTGAGCTCCTGCTCGGGCTCGCTGAGCTCCTCCGGCTCGCTGAGCTCCTCCGGCTCGCTGAGCTCCTGCTGCAGCTGGACGAAGTCTGAGGTTTCCCGAGCTTGCACTACCCCCCGGGCTTTATGCAGGGTGCAAAGGCAGGCGGAAACTCCCTTGAGCTGGCCGAGGTAGGGGTTTCCCTCCAGGATTGCCTCGATGGCGTTTAATCCCACCACTCTTGCCCTTGTGTTGGTGGTGTGAGTTACCCAGTCCATCAGGCGTTGGACGCGTGTGAGGTCGCTCTCTCCGGACAAGGCCGCTGGAGTGGGTAGTGGAATGGAGGCTGCTGCTGGTGGAGAAGATGGCTGAGCGGGTGATGTGGATGGTGAACAGGATGAAACTGTAAGCGGTGAGGTAGATGTCGCGGGGGATGATTCAGCAGGTGACGGCTGGATCACTAGCCGGGCGATTGGCTGAGGTACAGCGACCAGCTGGGCTGCGCTTTGGCTACCGGCTGGGCAGCTGGCTGTGCCGCAGCTACAGGTGGCTGCTGAGCAGGTAACTGAGCCGAAAGCGGACGGGCAGCTGACCGTATAAACATAGCCCCAGAGTAAACAGTTGAGGTGAGTGACGATGAATTGTCCATATGACTCACCACAGCCGGCTGTTGAGATGTCTGTGGATCTAGCTGCGGTGAGGAACGCTGGCGGCGCGAACGTCGTTTCCGTGTCGGCGTCGGGGCCGGCGTCTCAGGCAGTGAATCCACCAGCTGTCCGAGCTGGTGGGCAGCCTGAGGAGGAGAGTGGAGGTGGAGGGTGGAAAGTAGGAAGTCCAGGACCACTGCATTAAGGGAGTCCACCAGCCAGGGGAATTTAAAAAGCATCTCCTGCAGCCGCCTCTCCACGGCGCGACGCAAACCTTCCGCTGGCTTCTCCCACCACACCTCACATAGGTGGTACACTTCGTCCATAACTTCCCTCCTGAGCCTCTCCTCGGAGACCGCTGGGTCCATTAGAGGCGGGATCATTCTGTCACGGTATGGCATGGCACACCGTGGAAGGAGTGGGGAAGGAGGACCCAGGCGCGGTGCTCTATGTACAAACAGTGTTTATTTACAGAGTGAAAACAACGTAACAATAAATCCCCGTGTTCTCCCAGACTCCCGTGTCGTGTCTCCCGTGAATAGTCCGTGTGCTCTCTGCTCCCGTGTCAGCACCCCCCGGTGCTCGCTGCTCTCCGTGCCTTCCACGCTCTTCCTGCGGGAAACAATAGCGCAGCTGTCAGGACACTCAGAAATGGCAGGCATACACTTTCTGACTAAACTTAGACAGGGTGACTAACATGGAGTCTCATGCAATGATCCCACGTCGGTGGGAGCTCCAAGACTCTCTTAAGTAGCTCCCCCGACGAGGCCTGATCAGCAGCAGGTGTGTGGCTTCGGGTGTGGCCAGTCCCCTTGCAGGGCCACACCCTCCAGGCCTGACGCCGCCTATAAACAAGTGCTCAGCCACCCACACACACACATATACACAAGCACAGGGAAGGGGGAGCAACACCAAAATACACAACAATAATAATAATAATAATAATAATAATAATAATAATAATAATATAATACATAACTGCTCAGGGATCCTGGGTTGCTCAGACCCAGGACCCTGACAATAATCTAAATATCTAATCAACCAATCAAATGGCAACAAAACATGACATGTAGAAAGGTCAAGATCACCTGCTGAAGTTCAAACGGAGCATCAGAATGGTGAAGAATGTGATTTAAGTGACTTTGAATGTGCCATGGTTGGGGCAGATGGATTTGTTTGAATAATCAGACACTTTGCGTCAAACAGCAGAATGCCACACTTGAGCCACTCCTGTCAGCTAAAAACAGGAAACTGAAGCTACAACATGCATGATGCTGCTGTGGCACTCAGGTGGTATGATCAGAATTTGGCATAAACAGTGTGAAAGCATGGATACATCCTGCCTTGTGTCATTGGTTCAGGCTGCTGGTCATGGTGTAATGGTGCCCCTCAAACATCACAGCCTACCTGAGGATTGTTGCCAACCTTTATGACCACAATGTACCCATCTATCTAATGTTGTTTTGAGCAGTATAATGAGCCATGTAAACTTGTATCACTGTTCTCAAATGGCCTCCACAGTCACCAGATCTCAATAGAACAGATCACCACCGATGTGCAGCTGACAAATATGCCACAACTGTGTGGTGCTGTCATGTCAATATGGAGCAAAATCTCTGAGGAATGGTTCCAGCAGATCGTTGAATCTATGAAGAGTCAAGGCAGATATGAAGGCAAAAAGGCTCCATGCCAGCACTAGCTGTAGCTAATAAAGTGGCGGAGCGGAGTGGTGGAGAAAAACCACTGAGTCCCAAATAATTGCTTTAGTAATTGTGTGCAAAGCCCAATATTCCTGCAGGTCCAATCACAGTCTGTTCATTCTACTGCTAAGCATGTATGTTTATCCATATCTGTTTTATTTTAAAGGTGCTTCATGAAAATGAACCTCTGTCTTCTATTCCCTGATTTATCTGGGGCTGCTTTTGGAGTGGATGAGATGAGCAGAGGGGCTTGTGATTGGTCATTACCAACTCGTGCCCCTGCTGTTTCTGTATTCTCCTGTTAATAATTGATGCAGCCTCTTTTCCACATTTGGATCAGATTGCACCATCACCTTTGAAAATGAAAACATTTGCCGCTCACACCCAGCTGTGTGATTAGTGAGCCCTAAGAGTCGACAAACAATGACAGTGATGATGTTTAGCAGGTAGAAACTTTACCACGCCACGTCGAGATTTGCTAATTAGTGTTACACTCAGAGGCAAATTGAGGCTGATGGGACTTGAATTGAAAATATTTGAAGAAACGTATTGAACCCGAACACACCCCCACAGCCTGATTGTTATAAATTGCTGTCTCCAAGCCTATTAAGCTCCCCTGATCAATATCATATTATCAGAATTGTCTTATCTGACTCTGAAAAGCATAAAAGACATTAAACTGCTTTCACTGGCTTTATGTGAAATGAGCTCACCTTGTATACAATGACTATTCCTGTAACTTTGCTTTCTGTTCGCACCAGGTTCAGGATGCAGCAGGTGAACATCGTCGGATCCAGTCCCATGAGCGCCCCCTCTAGGCTGATTCAGACCTTACAGGCTGCCCCAGACACACACCCCTCTGACCTGAGCCTTCTGTCTGCTACACAGACCAGCCTGCGATTCAGCTGGAAGGTACTAACACACATACCAGACACACAGTAAACTGTGAAACCTTCCACCCTGATTCTGCCCCTTTACACTCCTTCAGAGAGGGTTAATTGGGACTGCCTTTGTTTCTTTGCGCTGCATCTCGGTGTCTTTGCTCCCACTTTAGTTCTCGTGTGCATATTTATGTGCACGTGCACTCTGCAGCAGCAGGACTGAACAGGTTGAGTGGTTGACAGGCTGTAATCAGTGTCTCTCCTGGTTATCAGTGCTAACACTAATCTGTCACATTTCCCATTCACCATGTGGACTGCTAGCTGTACAAACTGCAATGTAATTTTCTCCTCACTGTCTTTTCTGTTTTTGCTCTTGTTCCTGCTCTTCATCCCTCTCTCTTTTCCCTCCATCTCTCCTTCACTCCCCCTTCCCCCCTTCTATTATAACATAAATGGAGAGCAGAGTATTTTCCATTTAAGAGTTGGAATGAGAAAAAGAGCCTGTCAAATCAGACACAGACACTGAGGTGCTATGGGCTACCTGTGCAGCATGCTAATGGGATTTTACCTGCATGTTAGCGCCCAGCCTCAGCTATGCTAGGTTTTCTGCTGTAATGGAACCGTCACAATGGTTTTAGCTAAGGCTATTATTCTAAGCTGCATATTAAGGGTAATAAAGCTAATGTGACATTCTGTATTATGGCTCCTAAATGCTAAGCTGAGCTAAATCACCAGGGTATTTAAAATGACTGGGTGTCTCACTTCCTTATCTGTTGCACAGCACAGAGCAAACGCTGTGTACAGTGTTGGTTAAAATCTGCTGCAGACTTATATACTGTGAGCAACCTGAACTTTCTGCTGACATGATCTTAGGACAGTGAGTAATGGTTGTGGAAGTAATGCATGATCAAGGGTGGGTCAGGGGCAGAATGAGATGACAGAAAAAGTGTGGACAGGAGACGAAGAGAGGGTCGCAGGAAATGAAAATGGAAGTTAATGGAAGTGAGTAAAAGAAGATGACAGAGGGTGACTAAGATGGAGAAAAGAAGTAGATGGAGAGAAAAGGATCAGGAGATGGGATGTCAAAGGGAAGAAAATGGTAAAAGGTTTTTTGATGTACTTTGACACAATAACAAAAATAACCATATTCTCGAGTGCTACAAAAATGCCTTTTTTTCACTTGTTCATCATATTGTGGAGAGCCGTTTTCTCAGTCAGCTTGTTACCGTAAGTGACGGGCTCCTACATTTCACAACATGCTCACATTTTCGGTTTTTGGCGATTTCACATTTCAAATAGCTTTCTTCAGTTTCTGACTTGTGATTGCTATGTTGGGGCTTATTTGAAATTTGAGTTTGTCAGATTTTATCAGCACAGCACTTAAAAACACACTTTTACCTAGCAATAAATATTTAACTTTGGAAAGAAATACCTCAAGGGAATTCTGAATGGTTAGAATGGTAGATTTGCTTCTGTGCTTGGGATCATTGTCCTGTTGGACGGAGCTGTTGGTGTCACATTTGACTCTAAAATACTTTGGTATACAGAGGAGTTCGTAGTAACTTAGTAACGACAAGGTGCCGTGTGACGTGTTTGTGCTGATGTGTTGTGTTCTCCAAACATGGCGCTCTGCATTATGGCCATACATCTTCACTTTAAAGTTGTCTGTCTAAAGGACATTGTTCCAGAAGTTTTGTGGTTTGTTCACATGCTTTCAATCCTAACCTGTGCTGCTATGTTCATTTTAATTGCCCCTTGGGGGATAAATAAAGTCTTCTGATTCTGATTCTGATTCTGAGTCTTTCTCCTGGAACCCTTCCAACCAAGAGATACCTGTACAGTCTTTTTCTATTTGTACTGTCATGAGATGTAGCCATTGTTTTTTTATTTAGTAGTATGTTATGAACACCTGAATACTCCAGCCCAGCAAACTGCCAAACCACCTCTCTTTATAGAGGTGCTCACACTTGCTGATGATCAAATACAATACTTATTGTCTGAATTCCTATTAAAGCAGTAAGGACGTATGTTTTTTTTCTAGCACTGCAGAGTCCTTTGAAAACTTTCTCACATTTCCTTTTTTGTTGTATCAGCATGTTAACCATTATTTTTTTAGTCTCTATCCCGTCAGTTAATTGCTGCCGAAATTAATTAACTGCCCTCAAGTAGATTGATGCTCACTTCACAAATTGTTGCACAAATTATTGTGATGCTTCTACAGTTCAGGGCTGTGGCATGCTCACCTGCATTTTTTGAGTCAATATGGGAACAAAAAGCAAAATCAGATGAAAAAAATAAATAAAAGATTTGCTTGGGAGAATGTTGTGAAAACAGCTTCCTCCATGTGATGTGAGTCTTATACTGATTTCTTGCATTCGTGTGTACTTCCATGCACAAGTATGGAGGAATGCAACATGACCTTGGCAACATGACAGGAACAATAAATACAAGTATTTCTCTCTAATCTGCGCCTCTCTTCCTCTCACTGTTTGTTTCCTTCCAGCCTCTTTCAGAATCTGAGTACAACAGCAGTCCAGAGACTGTGGGCTACCGTCTGCGGGTGTCCAAGACAGACGGTCAGGGGGAGAACAGGAATGAGGATGTGAAGGGTACTGGGGGCACCAGTGAGGCCACATTAGAAGGTCTAAATCCCTTTACCCAGTACCAGGTTCAGATACAAGCCCTCAACTCTATAGGACCAGGACCGTGGAGTCAAACTGTCGCAGCACAGACCACAGAATCTGGTATGAACATAGACCTCATTGATCCATCTTTCATCTTTGCAAGTGTCCAGCAGAGATCTCTGTAAGATATTGTATTTGCTGGGTATAAGAAGGCAGATGGATGAGGAATAAAGTGCTCCCATTACCTCCCCATGTCTCCTCTCATCCTGCCACCTCTCTGTGCCCTCTACACTCTCCCTCTGTTTCAGCGAGATTAAGATTGATGGAGAGAGGGAGGAGGAGATGATTGAGATAAAATCGAAGATTGGTTCAGAGAGTGAAGTAGCACTGAGCGGTGTGTGTGTGTGTGTGTGTTTCTCTGTGTGCTCGCTAGTTCCATCTGGATCTCCAGTGAATGTGACTGCCGAGGCAGTGAGTTCCAGCAAGATCCTGCTCATGTGGTCTGCTCTCCCTCAGTCACAGAAGAATGGAGTCATTCTGGGATATAAGGTGAATAAAACCTGCAAGTCGTATCCTGGCATCCCTCCTTGACCTCTTTAGTCCATTATCACTTCCTGCAGCCATCACACACACACACACACACACACACACACACACACACACACACACACACACACACACACACACATATATATATATATATATATATATATATATATATATATATATACATATACATATATATATATATATATATATATATAAAAAAAACACCCAGCACGCCCCTGCGGGCGGTTTATCCTTCAAGCTCGGGTCCTCTACCAGAGGCCTGGGAGCTTGAGGGTCCTGCGCAGTATCTTAGCTGTTCCCAGGACTGCGCTCTTCTGGACAGAGATCTCCGATGTTGTTCCCGGGATCTGCTGGAGCCACTCGCCTATCTTGGGAGTCACCGCACCTAGTGCTCCGATTACCACGGGGACCACCGTTACCTTCACCCTCCACATCCTCTCGAGCTCTTCTCTGAGCCCTTGGTATTTCTCCAGCTTCTCGTGTTCCTTCTTCCTGATATTGCTGTCATTCGGAACCGCTACATCGATCACTACGGCCGTCTTCTTCTGTTTGTCTACCACCACTATGTCCGGTTGGTTAGCCACCACCATTTTGTCCGTCTGTATCTGGAAGTCCCACAGGATCTTAGCTCGGTCATTCTCCACCACCCTTGGGGGCATCTCCCATTTTGACCTCGGGACTTCCAGGTTATACTCCGCACAGATGTTCCTGTACACTATGCCGGCCACTTGGTTATGGCGTTCCATGTATATATATATATATATATATATATATATATATATATATATATATATATATATATATATATAATTATTATATATATATATAATTAATGTAATTGCTCCAGTTTGTTCTTCCTACTTTAATGCTTTTAAAAGCACCCCGCTGCACTAAGTGTGTTTGGGGGCCATTTGCGTGTAATCACACGCACGCATGTGAGAGAGGCTTTAGTGATTAATACGCTTTCATAAAACAGCAGTTTGTGTGATGTTGTAGTAGAAACAATAGCTGGATTATTCATTCACAAAAACGAACAATAATCCACAAAGGCTGCTGGTTTTGCAATTACTTTATTTGTAATTTAGTACATAAAATGCAGTGTAGGCAAGAAAATGGGATGTTTGTGTGCATATTCGTAGATTGACTGTGCTTTACAGACTCTGCATGAGTATTCAAGTCCAGCCTTTCCACCCACTAAAGATACATAGCCCGCAGTCTATCCACATCTGCCAAATTAAAGCTTTACCCTTTCTCATATTTCCCCAAAAAAAAGCAGACATGTCTGTCTCATTGTGAGCCCCATCGAAGACATACTTGACATAAGCTGCAGGTTTCAGAGAAAGAGCTGGAAGAACAGTGTTGATAGTGAAGTGCAGGGTGCACTCGTTTTCTCATCACTTTTGGCACTGGCAGTCACACCTGTGTGGGTGCACCTGTTTTTCGGGGTAGGGTTTTTTTGGACTCCAAAGCTCACCCTGGAGTGATGTATTTACTCCACTTGCTTTGGCTTTTAAATAAAAAGGAAAACACACAGCAATTGTCTGCATTTTTAAGTTGCCTCTCAAACATTCATCAAAAGAAAAAATAAAATAAAGAAAAATATTTGTGCTAATATAGAAGCAGCTGTGAGTTCACCTCTTAATCTCCACCCAAACACAAGACAGCAGAACAAAGATTTAAAAGGGGGAGAATTTATCCTCAAACCCATGGACATGGTTGTGTTATAAATACATAAATCTGCAAAGGAAAATAGGCTGTGACTGTCTGATATAAACCGGTGCCATCTATTAAAAAAAGGAAAAACGCTGTGTGGAATCCAGGTCATCCACCATGCCCAAAGCACATCACACTCCACATCTGTGTGTTTTCTTGTGCCCTCCTAAGGATCACACTGAGCTGCATGCCTAGCATGTTAATAGATGGGAAGTGACTGCCAGCAGCAGCTTTTTAACACCTTCCATGTGCTAGTAGATGCTGAATAGTTGCTGCTGCTTCCTGCTGTGCACTCCTTAAGACTATTTCTGTTTTTAGACACTTGGGTTTAAGGTGACATTTTCCTTCAAATGGTTTTAAGTGTGCGGTATTGATGTTCACGCTCATGAATATTAAAAAAAAGAAAAGGCGAAAAACGAAGAACAAAAACAAGAGCGAGCAGCTCCTGACATTTTTTTTTTTTAATCCGAAACTGTAAAAATACAGCGTGCACCGTTTTGTTTTCTTAGTGGCTGGCACTAATGTCATTTTAATTTTAGGAGGTGATGAAGCCTGTTTTTCTGTGCCGTTGTCCTCCGTGGCTGTCAAAAACACATCGCTGAGTCACATCGTCGCTCAGGCTCACGCGCTCCATCGTTGACTTGGCTATGATTAGCACTGGCACTGTATTGTGAGTCAGTTCCACGCACACCACTCTAGTGTTAGAAATACTTGCAAGCACACTAAACCAGCAGCTGAAAAACAAATACACTTTGTATGCCTGTGTGAAAAACAAATATTTTTTTTAGAACCGAGAATAACTTTATGTGTTTTTGACCCAGTTATGTGCTGCAAAGCAGATAATGGATGGAACACTAATATTGTGTCACCTTAATAACTTAGAAAATACAGATTTGGGGTCCTTAAAATAATCTCCAGGATGTTTGCTCAGTGCAAACCAGGTAGTGTAAAAACCTTTTGATCACAAACTATAAAAAGTCAAATATATCAGATGTCCAAATTCACCTAAGTAAAGAATCACCTGCAATAGACTGAGACGTGAACACTGATTAAGCATAATGGTGCTTTGTCCTGCACATTTAAACACTGGAAACAAAGCTTTGCCTCGCTGTGACCCTACACAGAGATGCACATCGGTTGTTGTTTTGTTTGTTTTTTTAATTTGCTTTTTTTATGTTCTGCTGTTTTGTAGCCTTAACTGATTATATTTTGGAATTTATTACTTAATTTCTTTAAACTGTGTTGCATTCTGTGCTGTATATAAAAAAAATAGGATATTATTGTTATTGTTATTCAGATAATTATTGCAGTAGCCTGATGTACATCTAAGATAGGAGTGTTTAGGCTACAGACACTGAACAAAATTGAAACAGACTGCTAGACGTGTTTGTTCATTTCTGTGTATGTTTTTTTTTCTTTTTTATGTGAGATATATTTGTTTTGTGCAGGTTTTATACAGCAAGAAAGACTCAGAAGGTCCCCCCAGTGTTCAGGTGGCAGAAGGAGAGGGGAGTGTGTCGCTGCTCCTCGGGGCCCTCCAAAAATACACAGTGTATGTGCTGCAGGTGCTGGCATACACACGTATGGGTGACGGCCCACCCAGCAACCGCATACTGCTAAGAACCAAAGAAGATGGTAGGACCCAGTTTTCTCTTACCCTGTCTAATCACCAGCTTTTTAATATATGTTTTCATATCTTCTATCTTGTAAGTACTAATTCAAGAGCGATGTGTCCAAGTGGGATTTATCACTTACAGACAATCACAAGTAATCACACGCATATAACTGACACACAGCACAAGCAAGTGCAAATAAGACCCAGATCCATAATGCATCAGGAACAAAAAGGTTCAGTTTAAAGCGAATGTCACTGCAACTTCAAAGGAAGTCCCCATGACCAAGAGCACTGTTTTCTCAGTCCTTTAAAATTGACTTCCTGCATTGTAACCAGTTCTGTCTGCCATATACACAGATAAGAGGAAAAATCTGCCATTATGAAGTCTGTGGTCATACAAATTCATCCATCCATAAACCTTCAAAGAGAGTAGTATACTTTTTCTAGATGCTGATCAGATGCCCGTCCAGTAAAAGTAGCAGAAGTCAAGGGTTTCCACACCTGGAGGGAGAGAGATTTGTACTTGTTAGATGGACCTATCAGTGTGAATTTTATATGATAAGATATGATCTGTAATATTGCCTAAATACATATGTGTTCTGAACACTTCAGTTTCAGCCCTTTTAATAGTTATGACGTTAGGAAGATTAGACGGCAACTCTTTGCAATTTGAAAATACCATAAAGTTGGATTTTTCTGTGTTTAACACAGCTTAAGAGGAGTAGAACAAGACTGAGCAACATCAAAGGCAGACTGCAGCACTGTCCGTAAGAGCACACAAAATGTATTTTTTTTTAACGTTTGACTTTGTACAGCACCATAGTGGAGTAGGAAACAAAAAATCAACATGGAATTTGAAGTTCAGACTTTCACTTTCAACTCAAGGGATTTAACAAAAGTATTGTAACAGTTTAGGAACTGTTTACTGCTGTTTTGTGGAGTGGAGTTAATTCTAATTGTTGAATTTACTTTTGGTAGAAGCTCACTGGAGCTCTCAGTATGAAATCCAAATCAGATGTTGATTGAGTAGAAAAGCGAGGGAAGCCATCATTAGGCTGAAAAAACAAAATAAATCTACCAAATTTAGAATCTGGTAAAATCTTAAAAAGAGATGCTCTGGCCAACTCAGGGACACCAAAGTCTTGAAAGAAAGTGTTGCATGCAGAATTTCAAAAATAGTGTCATTGTCCAAATACTTATTGACCTAGCTGTATGAAGAAGAGCAGTAGTCCTAATACGCATCCCTGTGGCACACCAACTGCATAAAAAAAAGAAGAAGGTGCACCTGCCTCTGTAGCTGTAGTATGTGGATATTTTGGGCTGTTTGAATCTGGCAAAAATCATAATTAAAGCTGTTTTCTTCAATATTTGGTGAATATTCAACATGATTTGTCGCTGACTTTAGAAAAACAAAACAAAGATTTATTAAACTTTGAAAGTTGTTTGTTTATTAAATAAATAAATAAGTTGGTAGGGGGCACAGATTTATGTGTTTGGGGTTATGGCAAGTCTGTGAATTTGCCTTAAACCCCGAGCTATGAATTTACAAGGTCATAAAGTCATCTGTTGCCATCATGTGAGGTGTGTGGGAAGAGAAAGTGGCAAACACAAACGCAGGCCTTCAAGGGATCTACATGGACAGAAAGGAGAAGTGAGCATTATAAAAGAGTTGCTGTGATCGTGAGACAAAGGAGATCATTCTGATTCTTCTGCAGATTCATCTACAGATACTTTTGTTATAACTTTTACCTCCTACATACAGATTGATTGATTACAAAAGGCCCTCTTTGTGTCATCTTTGCTGCAGCTGAACTAAACAGCGAGTAAGGCATTTTAGAGAAGCATGAAAGAACATAATCAATGATTTCATTAATCACCCAGCCGTGGGTATTTTTCTTCATGTGTTCCACGCCTCTGCATCAACCTGGTAACCACGGCAGACTTTTCAGGGTGGCAGTAACCTGGCCTGTTCTTTTCTGAATCATGAAGTACACTTGGGCACTCACACATACGCACAGAAACTCACATCTGCTCACACACACACACACACACACAGACTGAAACCCTCATAGACACACTCGCTCTCCTCTATCAAACGGTGTCACGTTTGAAAAGTTTTTCTCATTTCAGGATGAAACAAGAATGAGGAAGTCAATTCCCGGCGATGTATAATGAACCTACACATACACCTACTGTACCCACAAGCACAAACACACACACACACACACACACACACACACACACACACACACACACACACACACACACACACACACACACACACACACACAGACATACGTTGACATGTATTTGCTGGTGTGGAACATGTGCTTTTATCAGGAACAACGACAGCCCGAGTGAGGCTGAAAGAAATTACATTTTCTGTTTTGTGTCTTTTACAAGTACCTCTTAAAGATGTGTAACAAACTCACTCAATGTATATATTTGTGTGTGTGCGTGTGTCTGTGTGTGTTTTGGCGTGTATATGTGGAGAGCATATGCACGAACATCTGTGTGCTATAATGCTAACATATTACAGTATAAGAGCCAGATGCTGAGATACTCTTTTTCTCATTACCGAACTGAAGCACTTCTTTTGAGCCTCTTTTTCTTGCCGCTGCTGCTTTTCTCTTAAATTGTGTATTAATATCTTTTAATTCTGCTGCCAACTCCTTTCTCTATTTTTCTCTCCAGTCCCAGGACCCCCTGTCAGGATGGTGTTTCCAGAAGTTCGATTGTCATCCGTTAGGGTGGTTTGGCAGCCACCTGCATCCCCCAACGGCATCATATTAGGTATAAAAACAAACGCCCACATATACAAGTGAGCAGATATTTGAAAGCAAAATTTAAATCATAATCCATTTTTCATGCTTGTAGCAAATGATTTTGCAGTTTCAGCCACACACGCACACACACACACACACACACACACACACACACACACACACACACACACACACACACACACACACACACACACACACACACACATCTACTGTGACAAGTACAAACTGTAAAATGGAAAAGATTCCCGCTGTCTCTGTATATGTGTCTGTACCTGAAAAAAGACAGCTGTAGGTGCTTAAGGCACCTTTCCTAATAAATATGACCATCTATATATATTTATAAATAAATGTGCAGATTCATGCATTATCACCGTGCGGTGTGAATCGGAAAAATACTCCAGGAGAGGAGGAGAGGTGAAAGAAATGTGTGAGCTGCTGAGCTGGAAAGAGAGAGAACAGAAGGGGAGAGACAGCAGACAGTAGATGTATAGAGGTGATAGGAGGGACAGGGGTGTGTGTGTGTGTGTGTGTGTGTGTGTGTGTGTGTGTGTGTGTGTGTGTGTGTGTGTGTGTGTGTGTGTGTGTACGCAGTAACTGGGTGAGGAGTGGTATTTGTCCTCTCAGTGGGAGAGCCAGTTGAACAGGACAGTTTGAGTGATGTGTGACTGTATTGTTAGCGGGAGGACATTTAGTGCGACACCACTCTGTAGCAGAAGGATGAGTGGGAGGGCAAATCTCACTCTCTCGATCACACAGGCACACACACAAACATACAGCCCTACTGTGTCCTTGCTGAGCATGTGTTGTGTGTGTTTATGCAGATACAAAGGTCTGTAGAGTACTGGTTTCTTTAGTCCTCATGACTCCCTCATTTCTCCTTGGGTTCTCCACCCATGGGGGACTGACACAGAAGGTGGACAGAGGAGAAACAAGACTACAGAAGGTGCACAATCTAATTTGGCACAGTGCAGTGAGGCATTTTTGTTCTTTCACCCTTCTATGAATATAATACAGCCACACATACACACTGAAGTAATAAAATAGAGGACACATTTTACTCAAATGTGTGCAAATTGTACTGCAAATACTTACATGCTGAGTACTAAAATGCATACTAAAAAGTATTCTCCCATTGGTTTGCATTTCAGTGTGTCTCTTTGTAAAGTTTACAAAGGCACACATTTAAAGATTTCCTCTAAAATGCTCATCATTGCATGCATTGCATCACTACCTGCTGCCCAAATTCAGTCTGAATTTTAAAAATCTCTTATATTAGCTGTGCTGGCTTGTAGATTAGTTAGTGTGAAATGATCCTTTAAACACATAACTCCAAAAGCAAAAGCTTTACCAGCTCTTTATTAGTGTGGCAATTTAATCAGCGATGGATGGATGATTATTTTCTTTGCACGAGAAAGAAAACATTATGAGAATATCACAAATTAGAACAGTAGCAATAAAAATGCAGAAGTTAATTAGTTAAGCAAATCAAGGCATCAATATTCCCTTTAACTTTAATTAATGCATCCATAATTTTGCCATTTAGCACTTCTTTAAGGGTCATGAAACATAATGTAAAGAAGTATAAATGCAGCTCTAAACAACAGATTAACTGAGACGGTCTGCAAAACCCTCATTTTAACTTATTAGGTACTCTCTCTGTTCAGCTTTCAGTCATAGATCCAAGCTAAATAAAATTTTTAAAAAACTAGGAAGCTGAAAATATTATTTTTTCATTTAAGACCCTCAACGGGTCCTAAAGGAAAACAATCTGTATATCTCTACTATGCTTAAAATACTATGGTGTACGAAAGTTTATGAGATGAGAAGTGAGACGCTGACCGTGTTTAAACATGTCTTGATCTTTTGGTCAGTCAGTGAACAACACTGAACCAAAGCGTGAACGTCTACCGTGATGCATTGTGATCCAGTCCCTTAACCCCTGGCTGAGGTGGAACCGGACATCATAGACCACATATCTTACGATAATGTAAACAACTATGTGTTGTGATGTTTCCCCAACAAGGACCATAGAGCATCATAGTCCTTTATAGTCTTTTTATCAAGTGATTTTCTCTTGTAGATGCTAACAATTGTATTTCCTTCTTTTGGTAGCCTTTGCAAAATGAAGCAGATGTGTAATTGGTCAGAGATGGATAAAAAAACTGTTCAGAAGGGCGTTTGATGCTCTGACAGAAATAACATAGGGAACAATAATATCTGAACACTAGTCATCTGGACACTTCCAGCATAGACTTGATAGACACCTTTATCTCTGGTGTCGACTGTTGATCACCCTTTCTAAAATGAGTGTGAAGTCACAAAATAAAAAAAGCCAGTGGAATATACATGACACTGATTCTGGAGTGACGCGAATTCAGAAACAATCTGCACGCAATCACTTCACTCTATTACAGACAAAAGGTCAATCATTCACTTCATACTGATCATTTATTTAATATGCATGTATCCCCTTTAGCATTTCTAAATCAAATTAACCTCTCTCAGCTCTTACTGGTGTCCTTCTGGTGACACTTTCTCCATTTGTGGCTCTGCTCTTCAAAACAGTCTGCTTGTGTTATACCATCGGTGTCTGTCTCTCCAGTCTTTTCAAAACCCTAAAGGCAAAGAAAAAAAAAATTGGTATACATTAGATGCACAGTCTGCTAGTCTGCTCATGCAAACCATAATGAAATATAGTGCATCATACATTTTATATCTTATGGAAAAAAGGACTAAGGGCTTTCTCTAACGTGATGCAATCACTTAATGTAACAGAGATTTAGCCTCCAGTATGTGACAGCAGCAATGGCTTAATGATGGTACAGAACATAATGCTGTGCTATGACCCAATTGTTTCGATGCAGGAGGATTTGTGATCTAGCTGTTATCCAGTAATCTCCCACGTGCAGCATTCACATTAACATTTAATCAGACTATCTGATGAGATTATCACCCGCACAACCAGATTAGGTGCCTTTGAGCAGATTATTATCCTGACAGTCTTACTGTGAACTAATCACATCCACACACTTGTGTGTTTCTAGTGTGTATTTGCTGTACAATACAATCTTCATAATAAGAGCCTTTGTGAGTGGCCAGTGGCCTGTGGAAAGCTTGGACAGGGATCAGTGGTTTGAGCGTGCGTGCATGTGTTGAAGGATGTTAGTGTTATTACATGGCCTACTGCACATAAGACAGAGAAACAGACTGGAGCCGTGTACACCATGGGTCACAGCCAAGGGTACACACAGAGAGGTTATATGTTTATACACTGTGAGAGTAGGGGAACGTGAGCATGTGTGAGTGT
Source organism: Rhamphochromis sp. 'chilingali' (assembly GCF_963969265.1). Taxonomy (NCBI): domain Eukaryota; kingdom Metazoa; phylum Chordata; class Actinopteri; order Cichliformes; family Cichlidae; genus Rhamphochromis; species Rhamphochromis sp. 'chilingali'. The sequence goes on from NC_137948.1 coordinate 30,504,024, forward strand.
GTACTGGAGTTCTGCTCTGAAATCCTGACTTTGTCTTTGGAAAATAGTAAGTATGAAGGAAAGAAGCTGCACATATCAAATCCCAACAGAGTTCAAATGTAGTTTCATGACCTGAAGAAAAACATATTTGTTTGTATGTTTTATTGTGGAAATGAAGCTGCGTGATATGGCTTTGTGCAGCTATGTTTGCAGGGGGGGGGGGGGGGGGGGGGGGGGTTTCGCCTCATATTGTGCTCTCTTTGATTCCTGTGGGCTCTGTGAACACAATCACACGCAAGAATTTCACACAGATTTCAAATAGCTTCCTCCTCCTTCTGTCTTTCCTTCTGCCCCTCACTAGGCTACCAGATCTCCTACCGCCTCGACAGCAGGGACCCTCTGCGCTGGACTACAGTGGAGGTGGGGTCCAATGCTCGGCAGTTCACCGTCACAGGACTTTCCTCTGAGCAGAGCTACGTTTTCCGACTCATTGCTCGCACTGCCGTGGGCTGGGGTGCAGGACAGGAAGCTGTGGTTGTTACCACTGAACGCAGAGGTAAAGGACACTCACGCATATTCAGGATCTGACTGCTCTAATTTTAACCACTCCTGTTTAAAATATAGCAGGAGTCCAACCTGCTGGCTCACATATATCACTTGCAGATGCACAAAAACTGTCCGTCTCCACTGTGGACTTAATGACCTGTGTCTGACACTGCTCCCAGAAATGTAGTTCATGACTTTAAAGCAGACTTCCGACAGGCCTCTTTTAGTCCAAATACTCCGAGATGTCAGAGCAGCTACAGGTGCCATCAGTATCAGTAATGATAGCTGATCTGTCTCCATGACACCTTACAAAACTGCTTCTGCTCGGTAAGAATGGAAGACCTGAGTTTGTGTGAAAAAAAACACGGAGAAACTTAACAACCCATCGAAAATCTGGTCTCTTCTGACCCTCGGTGATTTAACACTTAAACCAGCTGCACCCAGCAGGAAGGCTGGTGCAGCTAGTTTGAAACTTTTATCCAGAGCTGTTGAGGTTGGTCTTAGAATACTCTTTAATGATGGCACCATTCCCCGTGTGTGACAGTTTCAGGGCTTGGCAGACAGGCTCACTGATGGGCTTACTCTTTAATGGAACAGAGTCATCATGAATGCTATTAGCTCCCGAGTGCCTCTGCTTTTCTTTATGCTGAGTCAAAATGACCGCATGAAAAGGACCTACAGGGACACATCTTTTGCTATGTTCGAGCAAACACTATGCGACTGATGGGGTCACCGATGGTGCGGCTTGGAGCTTGAGAACGAAGTCGAAATTACAGTAAGCTGTGAAGATCTCCACTCGGTGTTCTCTGGCACCACGAACAGTGTGATCTGATTCTGAAGAAGAACTAATGGAGCCGTATAACAACTTTGTTAATTTTGCTTCTTTGCAAAATCATTCCTCTGTGAAGTAATATATGGAGAGTTTCGGCAAGAGTAAAGGGGTGTAAGCTTTTCGGTTAAAATAGCTTCTGTCTTGCAGACTCTCCATACATACATCATGCATCTAATTTGGAATTCATAGCACAGCAAAGTAATAATCTCTAATACAGTTCATATTGACCTGTAGTGATGCATAAGGGAATAAAATGTCTTAAATAAACCAGAATAAACAGGGAAAAGTTGTAAGCACGAGCAGCTTGATTAATGTTATTAATTTTAACTGCAATTTTCTAAATGTTTGCTGTGAGAAAGCTCTATTATAGAGGACAACCATAATGATTTTACCAGTATAATTATGTTGTCAGATTTCTTACAGTAATCGTTATGCAGGAGCAGTGTGGAATTTTCATATTTTGTGATCTCTGCAGCATCACTTGCTATTAAAGGTGCAATTCATTGCAGTTCATGTTTGCTCCTCAGAAAGGGAGTTCAGACACAAGAAAAGAAAGCGGAAAGTTTGGCCCTAAGCAGTTTGTGGTTGGACATGGCGAATTCATTGTTACCGGGCACTAAATATTAGCACAAAATAAAAAGCATGACCTTTTCAGGGTGTGTGACATAGAACAAAAAGAAATGACATTTAGAAACTCCCCTGGACTTGTCAGTAAATGTAGGCATTGAAGCCACCAGGTATTAGCCCTCCTGTAGAGGTATAATGAAAATCAAGAGTTCATAACATTACCTCTGGGCCTGACTGTAACTGTTATCACTTAAAAAGGGAAGTGTTACTTTTTCAGAATTGTAGATTATCCGAAGAAATTTGTGGCACTCCGTCTGTTTATACCTTTCTCTGAACACGCCAAAATTAACTGGCTTGTTGAGTGAGACAGGATTATTAGCCTTTCTCACCAACTGTCGATTGCAACGCTGGGATATTTCTCATCCACAGCACCGTGCTCAGTTGTGGGCGGATGGAAACTGTACACTTAGTAGGTGAGAATGAAAATGAGGCTCGAAGTCGTTTTTCTAAAGGAGAGCGAAAGGAGGGCCAGAAAGTCAGAACCAAACGCCATAAATCTTACATACTCACCCAAAGTAATTACTATTAATCAAGAGTTTTTACCAGCACTTTGCACTTATGTTAATTTTGACTTTAAGAGATGAAAAAAAAAGCTGCTAATTTCCCTTTCAGAGTTTTATCTAATTTTAGCAGCCAGTGGCCTCATCACAGAGCATAAGCTGCTACAACAACAAGAATTGTAAAATTGAAACACAGTCAATCGCTGAGTATAACAGCCCGTGCCTGTGGTGAGATGTATGAGTTTAGCAAGGACTCGGTCTCCCCCACTGTTTTGTCTTTAAAACACTGAAACAGAAGAGATATATCTTCCCACAATGATCTGGTCACTGACAGCCAGAAAAAAAACACACTTTTGAAGTGATTTGACTTTTACAGAAGTAAAGAGCAGTTTTATTTCCTTCAATTTAGAAGCAAATATAAAGTTCTTGTCTTCCTCTTATTTGAGTGCCGTGATGCTCGTCATGTTGCTGCAGGGCTCGCAAAATCGCTAGCCCGACGTCCCGGGGCTAGCGATTTTTCCAGTCGGGCTACCAAAATCTATCTCTGCCCTGCCCGTCGGGCTATTGTAGGAAGGAAAAATATATGTCAATGCTTTTGCATTCTTTCGGAAATGTAGCTGGGTAATTATGTCATTGGCATCGGCGAGCCACTGTCAATATGTGACATATTGAAATCGCGTTTGAATTTGCGCTTGTTTTTTGCTTTCACTTTGCAATCGCACGAACTGTGTATAGAGAGTGACAGCACTGATTGGTGACTGATGATAATTTGCGCACCAATTCCTCTGACATCGTCTTATCAATCGTTAGCTTACTATGCAAACATGACAAGTGAAATCTCCCGCAGCTTAAACATGTGAGAGGTTGATCGCGCAGAGAATCGCTGTGTGTGTGTGTGTGTGTGTGTGTGTGTGTGTGTGTGTGTGTGTGTGTGTGTGTGTGTGTGTGTGTGTGTGTGTGTGTGTGTAAAAGCAGCAGGATATATATTTTAGTTCTGCTGAGCCAAATAAGACAGGTCAGGGTGAAGAAGACAGCTTCTATAATATTGTAAAGGAAACAAAACATTAATCAAAAAAATTGTTGAAAAACAAATTACAACATTGTATAAAAATTACAATCATGAACTCAAATACTTGGTTTGTAAAAACATAGAAACACTTGAATATCGTTTTGGATTTGTGACTGGGTATTGTTATTAGTTTCAGTACTGTGTAAGACTTTTGAGCAACCCCTCGTTCACTAATAATTTATTTTCAATGAGTCAGATTTTGTTGTAATTTTCTAAAGTGGGTTTATGCAACAGTTCTCCAAGTTCAAAGTTTTTCTTTGGACATTGGCCTCTTTCTTGCTCGTTTTCACACTAGTCCTTATACCTGACCATTTCCAAAGCAATGTTATTTTGTTTGTTAAGCCACCACACTGACTTGTAAATCATTCAAGGATAAAAAAAAAAGGAGCCCAACTCAAGGGATGAACCAGTGTTGTGCCTACAAAGAACAGACGACCTAGCAAAGAACCCATTTTGAATTATGTCTTTGAGGACTTTGTTACCAGCAGGCTGTCTTAAAATATGTAATTTGTTCCATTTCCTTTAGCTGATTCTACCAAAAAAGCCAAACATAAATCACTTTGACAAACATAAAATAGTATTTTCATACCAACAAGTTGATTCACAAAGACTCAAAAACCTTGCACATTTGGTGTGCAAACTGGAGATAACTGAAAAAGTGGACAACAATAGAAGAGGTGGCAGGCCTAAAAAGTGTCTACATTAGATGAACAGTATCTGACAGTCACGTCCTTAGGAAATCAGAAAAAATCAAGCAAAGCCTTCGTATGCATACCGGTCCTCAGTTAATAGATATACTGTTCACTGAGGCGTCATCAAATACAGTGGGGCAAAAAAGTATTTAGTCAGCCACCGATTGTGCAAGTTCCCCCACCTAAAATGATGACAGAGGTCAGTAATTTGCACCAGAGGTACACTTCAACTGTGAGAGACAGAATGTGAAAAAAAAATCCATGAATCCACATGGTAGGATTTGTAAAGAATTTATTCGTAAATCAGGGTGGAAAATAAGTATTTGGTCAATAACAAAAATACAACTCAATACTTTGTAACATAACCTTTGTTGGCAATAACAGAGGTCAAACGTTTATTATAGGTCTTTAGCAGGTTTGCACACACAGTAGCTGGTATTTTGGCCCATTCCTCCATGCAGATCTTCTCGAGAGCAGTGATGTTTTGGGGCTGTCGCCGAGCAACACGGACTTTCAACTCCCGCCACAGATTTTCTATGGGGTTGAGGTCTGGAGACTGGCTAGGCCACTCCAGGACTTTCAAATGCTGCTTACGGAGCCACTCCTTTGTTGCCCGGGCAGTGTGTTTTGGATCATTGTCATGTTGGAAGACCCAGCCTCGTTTCATCTTCAAAATTCTCACTGATGGAAGGAGGTTTTGGCTTAAAATCTCACGATACATGGCCCCATTCATTCTGTCCTTAACACGGATCAGTCATCCTGTCCCCTTGGCAGAAAAACAGCCCCATAGCATGATGTTTCCACCCTCTTGCTTCACAGTAGGTATGGTGTTCTTGGGATGCAACTCAGTATTCTTCTTCCTCCAAACACGACGAGCTGAGTTTATACCAAAAAGTTCTACTTTGGTTTCATCTGACCACATGACATTCTCCCAATCCTCTGCTGTATCATCCACGTGCTCTCTGGCAAACTTCAGACGGGCCTGGACATGCACTGGCTTCAGCAGCGGAACACGTCTGGCACTGCGGGATTTGATTCCCTGCCGTTGTAGTGTGTTACTGATGGTGACCTTTGTTACTTTGGTCCCAGCTCTCTGCAGGTCATTCACCAGGTCCCCCCGTGTGGTTCTGGGATCTTTGCTCACCGTTCTCATGATCATTTTGACCCCACGGGATGAGATCTTGCGTGGAGCCCCAGATCGAGGGAGATTATCAGTGGTCTTGTATGTCTTCCATTTTCTGATGATTGCTCCCACAGTTGATTTTTTCACACCAAGCTGCTTGCCTATTGTAGATTCACTCTTCCCAGTCTGGTGCAGGTCTACAATACTTTTCCTGGTGTCCTTCGAAAGCTCTTTGGTCTTGGCCATGGCGGAGTTTGGAGTCTGACTGTTTGAGGCTGTGGACAGGTGTCTTTTATACAGATGATGAGTTCAAACAGGTGCCATTCATACAGGTAACGAGTGGGGGACAGAAAAGCTTCTTACAGAAGACGTTACAGGTCTGTGAGAGCCAGAGATTTTCCTTGTTTGAGGTGACCAAATACTTATTTTCCACCCTGATTTACGAATAAATTCTTTACAAATCCTACCATGTGGATTCATGGATTTTTTTTTTCACATTCTGTCTCTCACAGTTGAAGTGTACCTCTGGTGCAAACTACTGACCTCTGTCATCATTTTAAGTGGGGGAACTTAGTCGGTGGCTGACTAAATACTTTTTTGCCCCACTGTACAGTGTCAGTGGACAGGTGGAGGTCAAGAAGCTACTCTGAAGGAGGGGAAATGGGGAAATTTAAATTTCTGATTCAGGTCTTCATGGATGCGCAAGCAGGAGATTAAGAGAGAGGTACAACAGCGATTGCCTCCACCGTGTTTTATGTGTTTTGACTGGAGACATTCGCTGTTGTACCTTTTGCTTAACCTCCTGCTTGCGCATTATAGTTTGTGGCTGTTTTCAGCCTGTTGTATTGAAGATCTTGTCAAAATTTATGAAATTATCAACACAAAAGTATCATCAGATTTTGATCCACCAAGTAATGCAGTCCGGAAAGCATCTGACTGCCTTCATTTTTCAGTATGACACAAAAAGACACAACAGAAGTTGTGGTCCAGAGCACAGACCTCAACATTATTGACGCAGTGTGAGATCATCATGACAGAGAAAAGAATAAACGGCAGCCAAACATCCAAAGAAGAGCTTTGAATGTCCTCCAAGAAGCCTGGAGAACTATTCCTGAAGACTACGTAAAGAAATGACAAGAAAGCTTGTCTTGGAGAGTTCAGACTGTGTTGAAGAATAAAGGTGCTCATACCAAATATTTATTTTCAAGCTCATTGAAACTGCACAAACTTAGTTTTTCATTAGATCATTGCATCTATTTTGCTTTTTCCAAGTATAAAGAACTGAGAGGGGGCTTGAGACTTTTGCACAGTACAGTAATTAAGAAAATGGAGAAGGAAAGATGTGGCAGATGGTGTTGAAGATCGAGCACTCCAGAGCTAATACGAGCTTTCTCCCGGAGTGAAATACAGTAAGTGATATTTCACTTAAAAAATGAAGTTGCAATGGTTCTGGTGTCTCTGTGGGCTAACGCATGAATAGGTTTGGTTGCGACGTAGCTCACTGACTTTGGTATATGTCATCCTTGATCTCTCTCTGTCTCTGCTGTTTTCTCTGTCAGCATAGCAGCACTGAGTAAGCAGTGAAATGCTACAGAAGCATTAAAATATGACAGTTAAGTGATTTTTTGTGGAAACCTGGAATCATTTTGTCAGATACTCTGTTCGCAGCCATCAGTTTGTGTGGTGCATTTTAATTGGATCAGATATCATAACATCCGCAGCGTCATTATCAGGATTTCTTGAGAATAGAGTTCAGTGGTTCTCTGTTCCACTTCAGTAGCATAATGCCCCATTCTTGCTGTGAGATAGACAGAATATCCTAATAGAGATTTCTTTCTGATGATATTGAAGAGACCAACTTAATCCCTAGAAAGAGAAAATTGGCTTTTTGGGTGAGCACGTGAACGTGTGTGTGGATGCATGCCTTAGGGAGAAACCGTTTTGGAAATATGTATCGTTGCTGATGTTTGTACCCAAAAGCGTGAGAGCTGAGAAGGTAACAGAGAACATAGCATATTCAGCTACCTTCAACCCCTTCATCTTTCCTTTTTCCTCTACTAAAAACTAGAGATGGACCGATCCGATATTAAGTATCGGTATCGGTCCGATACTGACGTAAATTACTGGATCTGATATCGGAGAGAAATAAAAAATGTAATCCGATCCATTAAATATCAAAAAAGCACCTCACAAAACTTGCGACATGGCGTAACTCAGCTCATAACCGTTGCACGTTGGAGCAGTGTGCTCACGTGATAGAGCAGCTGTGTGTATTTGTAGCCTCGCTACCAAACCAGCGTTTCATCTCCGAGGAAGTGATCCCAGAGGGAAGTAAAGCAAGTGTGTAAGTTCATCTCTGAATGTTTGTAAAGCATTCCCACGTTAAGCTTAACAACCAATATATGGAGCAACTGCCTCTCTCTCCCTCTCCTGTTGCTACTTCAATCATGAAACTGCTTAATGATCAGCTGATCGGCTTTTCTGTCGTGACTCCCGTTTCTCTTGTTTGTTTTTGGCCCACTTTGCACCAGAAAGAGGAAACCAGCGGCTGAACAACAGCAGCACATTTAACCTTGATAAGCTGTTGTTAGAATTTATTTAATATTACTTTCTACACCAGGATCTTTTTCTACTAGCTGACGGCTGGTAACTGTGCAGGGGCGGATCCAGCAAAGTTTAGCCAGGGGGGCCGATGGGGCATTAACAGGGAAAAGGGGGCACAAAGACATACTTTTCTTTCTTATTCTCATTTAAAATGTCTAGCTTTTAATAAATAATTATCTGAATCTTACACCCAAAGTTTTAATCTGATATAAAATGTATAGAAGTCCATTACTGTATATAGTAACTGTTAAGTCTAATATACCCTAGTAAGCTATAGTACTTTTTCCTTTGGGAAGGTACCATCTGTTTTTTTCTGTAACGCTGCCGATCTCCGACTGTATTCCCATGTGATGTCTTTGTTGTGTATGTAGGGGGGGGGGGGGGGGGGGGGGGGGGGGGGTCCTATTCCTCTGCGAGGCAACCTGCATATGGCCAATAAAGCATTCTTTCAATTCAATTCAATTTCAGTTCAATTCATATCGGTATCGGCAGATATCCAAATTTATGATATCGGTATCGGACATAAAAAAGTGGTATCGTGCCATCTCTACTAAAAACCCAGTGTTTCCTCTCCTTCCCTCGTGTAGAAATAATATGCAAGTGCTGAAAGGTCCGAACTTGTTCTCGCAATTATGAGTTTATTATCAGAACATGATCTTAACTGTGGAGCAGAACAAAAGGGGAACAGACAGGGAGACACAGATGGTATCAGAAAGACAAAAGAGGGCAGAGAATAGTCACATTTTGAAGGGAGCGAAGAGCAGGGGGAGTGCGGGAAGAAGGAGACAAACAGATCAAATCAAATTATCAAATTACTTTTGATAAGGATGAATGAAGGAAGCCGAGCCTGCCTGGGTGTGTGGTTGTGTGTGCGTTTTGAGAAAATAAGTGCAGATTAATTAAACTTCAGAGAGAATCAATAATGCTTTTATTTCCAGACTTAATCGATAACCCGAAGCCCCTGAAATTAGACAGTTTTGCCCCCAGCCGTGTGTTGTTGTTTGTGTGCCTGCACAGGTACTGCTAATCGCACAGGTACGGTGAACACAGTTGTACAAAGACACTGACTCCCAGAGCCATCTTTCATCCTGTAATTGAATAGCTAAGACACAGATAAACACGCACACACGCGCACACACACAAGCAATCTGTTGAGAAATGGTTTCTTTGATGCCGCAGTAGTTAGTTGTCTTGTTTCATATAAACACGTGTTTGCATGGCAGCACTTTTTCACGCTGATGCACATGTTACATAAATGTGGGCTGCCCGTGCCTTGTGCAACAGAAATATTTGCAGCAGATTGTCCATTTTTATCTCCATTTGTCCTGCAAATATCCAGGCGTCTGAGTGACCTGCTGTGTGCAGCAGGCTTATTTCTTAAACATCATTTATACAAAAGACTAGTTCCCTGTAATCAAGGTAAAAGATCAAAGAAACCACATTTCCCTGCAGCTAGATGTCTGCCCAGAAAACTGATTTCATGGTGACTGTAAAGATGAGCATGACAAAGACAAAATCCATGTCTTAGCAGAGCAGATGAAAGAAAAGATCTTTACATTAAAGCTTTGCGCATGTTTACAGTACTCTCTGCAGTTACAATAGTTGAGGGCATGGTTGTAAAAGAAGAAGACAGGCAACTCTTTATTTTTATCACATTTTCTGATGCCCTACATAACCCGATTTCTCTGACTTACCTGGCTTCTTGTGTGCGTGTGTGTACTTATGTCACGGCCATACTGACTGCTTTTGAGATGTGGATCCTGACTGTGGTTTTCAGAGCTCTTAAGTGCTCTCTCTTCTTTCTTTTGGAGAAATTGTGTTCATCCCTCCAGCTGAGTTCTGGCCTAAGAAAGTGTTGGACTTGCTGCTGTGGAAATATTCGAAGCCTTTGCACATGGAGCTTCGTTTTTTTCATGCGCCTGCCTCCTCTTCAGTTCCACTGTTCTTATCTTTGTCACATCACTTGTTCCACCTTCTCTCTCATGTTATTATCTTGCCTCTTCAAACCTCCTATCCGTGTCTACAGAGCGTCCCCTCCCACCCAGGAAATTGTCCGTTCCTCAAGATGAGGTTGAATCTCGCCAACTCCGCATCCATTGGGTGACCGGTGGCTCAGCCTCCTCGCCGCTGAGGTACTTTACTCTGCAAATCAAGGAGCTGCCCAACGGCGACTGGAAAACCCACACAGCTGACATCCTGCATAACATGACCTCCTGGACTGTTGACAGGTACACGCACACATGCACATACGCACAGCTGCAGTGGTTGATACATCACCCTTTGAATTTGTGGCACTTCATATATAGACAGTTTAAAGTGCAATATTTTGTTTTTTTATTACACTTTTCACACCAAAAACTCAAAAGAAAAAGTGATTTTTCTAACAGTCTCTCACAACTGCAAATGTCAGCATGACTGGCTACTGGCCAAGTTGCAGTGTTTGTCACTGATCCGGAGAAAGTGACAGTCTGCGGCGACAAAAAATATCACGCTGGTGGCTGAATATTACATTGATCTCAAAGACAGGAATGACATGTTTAAGACAGCTTCTTTTTTTGGAGGGATACCAAAACCCATGTGTCACAACAGAATAGTCACAGGTGCCGTCGAGTCATTTTTCACAGCCACCCAGCAATAAGGAGAGTGGCACACTGCAGTACCAGCAGGCTGAGGTGGACAAACAGCAGGGTAACGTGTGAAAAAGGATTAAAATGAATATATCTAATAAGCCAGTAAAATATGCCTTCATGGGCTATTTCAGTCAGACTGAAAGTAAAGCAGCAGTATCAGTAAGAGTGAGTAAGATTATCTCAGGCTTAGAGAAAATGGCAATAAAAAATATAGATGGCTCTCTTTTGTTTGTTAGTTTTTTTTTCCTTAGAGATCCCCAAATTCAAAATTGTTTTTAGCATGACACGCTGAACTTGAATTAATTAAAGCAATCTGTAGAAATCTTATGTTTATGCATCCTCGGGGGAGAGGAGTGGACAGAGAGAAGAAGACGCTGTGAATTTAAAGCAAACAACGGAGAATTATAATAGAGACTGGAAAGTTTTATTTGTTTAGAAGCTGAAGTACAGAAAAGGTTGGTGGAGAATAAACATACACACATGCCACCAAACAAAAACACCAGGGAGAGCAGAGTAATCATAATTACTGCATAAACGGGGAGGATCTCAGTCACCTAATCACACAGGCGCAGCAGGAGCTGCTCTCTGTCTTTTTCTTAATACCTCTATTTTTTCATCTCTTACTCGCTCTGCCTCCGAGCTTTCATGTTTGCGTGCGCTTTTTGTCCCTTCTGTTCCTTTACAATTTTTCATCCCTCTTGCTGTCACCACCTCCTCTCCTCTCCCTCCATCCATCAACAGCCAATGCTTTCAAAAACCATCAGGCTTGTATTTTTTCTTCTACTCATCCTGTACAAGAGGGCTTCAGTCTTATTGCATGTCTTCCTTTTACATTCCCCTCTCTCAGTCCCTCTGTTCTCTACTCCCTCGTGATGGCAGCGGGTGAGAGCAGTCAGACCGGATTGCTACTCCAACTTCCTGATGGTCCGAGTAGTAGGACTATGATGGTGCTTTACCAGCGTGTGGTGTCTGTGTGTGTTCGTGCCTGCTTCGTGGCTGTTTTTGTGTGCTCCTTCACGAGCTATCACAGGGCTATTTGAGATGCTGAAGAGCATTCGCGCCATGTGTCTGCGTCAGTCTTTTTCAACCTGCCTCAGGGAGAGTCTATCTGCCATGATGGCGGTCGCTGCTGTTGTTGTTTTCGAGCTCATTCTATCACTGAACGCTCTCATTAGAGCGCCGGATGGAGGAATTAGCTTACATCTCCACATGCTCACGCTCACACTCACTTCTTATCTATCCTTAATTGTTGTTTTCCACCAAGACATCTTGGGAACCAAAACATCGAAGTCCCCAGGCTGATGTGCAGACACACATATACATTAAACACACACTTTCACACATTGTCCTTAACGTCCTCCCAGTGCTGTTAGCCCACCCTGTTTAAGCCTGGTGCCTTTGATGTTCTATTCCAATGATAACCACAGCCCCACAGGGCCTTTAGTTGTCCATCATTGGGCCCAGGCTCATAATTATACAACAAGAGACTGGAGCAGTTTTCCTGTCACCTGCTGGATTTCAGACTGGCCCTGTGCAATCTCCTGTGTCGAGGGAAAACCCTTGCAGGTAGACATGTGGGGAGTAGTGGAATTACTTTTAGTTAGTTATTATATTGAAAAGCCAAGAACACTTCTGCCTTCCACTTATCTTATTTGTTTTTCATTTTGTCTTTCTGTGCAGAGGAAAATTTGACAATTGTTATTCATCTCTGCCTTTCAAATTAGCATTCTATTAAATTACAATATCGCAGAGCATTTGTACCCGAACAGACACCGAAAGGAGTCACATTTTACAAGTCTTCTCATATTTTTCTTTATTTCCCAGTGAGCCACTTCTCAGCAGGAGAGCTGCTGGTACTCTGGCCAGCTTTCCTGCCATCAGCAGCAGCATCCTCGCCACTGTCACAAAAAGCAATAAGAGATTAAAGCACGAGCCTATTGCTAAGGGGAGTTATTGAGGCACAGTGCTCAGCAATGGTACATCTTTCAAGTAAACAGAAAAGCATGAGAGTTGGATTAAGAGTCGGTGCATCCACCGAGACATGTCAGAAGTTATCGCTGGCCACATTTGATCAATGCACATAAGGCAGGGCTCCTCCTGAGGAGGCTCCTCGCGGAGATATGTCACATTCAGCTTTGTACCGACATGTCCAGTTGTCTATTTACAGTTTTACACAAGAGGCTTTTTGTAGGAGTTTTTATAAAATTGTTTTTTCTGCAAAATAATGAGTACATTGCTGTGGTTTTATATAACAAAACCTGTTAGGTAACTGTGTCAGATGTAAATAAAAAACAGAATGCAGCTATTGCTTCTAAAATCTCATAAATCCGTATTTTATTTGTGTGGTACGGAAGAACATTGAAATCATATTGGATTTTTAAACATTTTACAATTTTGTGAAAAATCTCATTTTATGACAGCAACACATTTTAAAAGTTGGCATGGGGCAACAAAAGGCTAGAAAAGTAAGTAATTATAAAGAAACAGTTGGAGGAACATTTTGTAGCTAATTAGGTTGACTGGCAACAGGTCAGTAACATAATTGGGTATAAAAATGAGCATTTTAGAGAGGTGGAGTTTCTCCGAAATGAGAAAGATGGGCAGAGGTTAATCAGAAAACTGAAACACAGAAATCTGTGTGCAAGGGACAAGGCACAAAATCACTACTGGATGCCTGTGATCTTCAGGGCCTCAGGCAGCACTGCATTAAAAATGGGAATGATGCTATCATGGAAATCACTGCATGGGCTCGGGAACACTTCCAGAAATCATTGTCTGTGAACACAGTTCATAATGAATTGTCATTCACAATTGCAAATTAAAGCTCTATCATACAAATAAGAAACTATACGTGAACATGATCCAGAAATGCTGCTGTCTGTCTGGGCTAAAGACTTTCATCTAAAATTACTGAGAAAACGGGGAAGACTGTTCTGTGGCCGGATGAATTTAAATTTGAAAGAAATTTTGTAAACATGGGGCTGATGTCCTGAGCAATAAATCATATGGAAGTACCTTAGTTCCTTTGGAATTGTCAACTTGCACGTCTGGAAAAGTGAAAGGTATATCTAGATATCCAGAGATCTTTTTTAGGGATAGCCATGCATGTTTCTACAACACGATGCTAAACATGCCCACCTGCACTCAAGCCCTTTAACCAACTGCAAACATTTGGAGCATCCTGGCACGAAAAACACAAAAAGACTCAGGACTGCTGGGCAGCTAGAATCCTGTATCAGACAAGGATGCAACAACATTCGTCTCCCAAATGTCCAGCAGCTGGTCTCCTCACTTCCCAGACATTTACAGACTGTTGTTAAATGAAGAGGAGACGCTACACAGTGGTAAACATGGCCATGTACCAACTTTTTTGTTGCTGCCACCAAATTTAAAAACTTTTTTTTTTAAATTACAGATTACTTTTTACACGGCATCCCAGCTTTATTGGAATTGGGATTGGAGAAATGCAATGAGATTTGCATTACCTCATCCCTTTGAAAAGATGTTGAATCTCGTATCGCTTGCTTTTCCTGCTAAAACTGGTCAAAATAAATTTTTTTAAATAATTCTTATATGTGTGTACTTGGATTTAAAGGCTGAAGCCCTTCACTTCTTACAAGTTTCGTATGGTTGCCACCAATGACGTAGGAGACAGCGTCCCCAGCAGAGAGACGGAGGCTGCCACCACTTTGCAGGACGGTGAGAAACTGGGATGCTGACACTGTATGGGAGAAAAGAAGTGGGAAGACGGTGCATTACGTGGATTTGAAAACATTATATGATGTAAGGGGATGGGCAGTGTGTCTGACTTTTCTTTTTCTTCTCCACACTCTCTCTGTGTTTTCTTTCCAGTGCCTAATGAGCCTCCAGTGATTCTCTCAGTGAAGCCGACAACTACTACCTCAGTGCTGGTGCACTGGAAGGTAAGTTCAGACTTCTGACACACCAACAATCCCTGATAAACACAGAGCCGCACAACAAAACATATGGTTCGGGTGCACGTTATTTACTTATTTTGAGGATAAAACCCCTTACAGCCTCTGTGTTAATTTGTACTGCATGTGTTTTATTTCTTGGGTGTAATTATTGTTATATATTGAAGCAGGAGAGGTCAGAGAGGAGAAAAGAAAGATTGGAAAAATGGCAGGAGGGCAAAGCAGGCACTAAGATGGACACACAGTCCTGAGATGGGGGAAATGTTTATCTCTTAATGAGTATATACCAGCAGGAGAGATGTTATAGGGCAGAAGAATCCCTCAGCTATCAGTAACATTCAACAACACAGGCAAAAAAAGAGGGGAAGATGGTAAATAGAGCCTGGCTACTTCACTCCTTGTCTTTCTTCCTCTTCTACTTGGAAATGTCTTCTCTCATCCTTGTGGCTTTACGTCAAAGCAGAAGGAGGCAATGAAAAAACAAAGTCACCAGCAATTTCATCATCCTTTACAAGAGTGCCAAACCTACTGAAGCATCACTTTCTCTGTGCAAGTTACAGCCAGACCAATCCAGCAGCCCCTTAAAGTGGACATGCTGATAAAATACTGCTCTGCCAGCCTGTCAGCGTCCTGTCTGTTGCTGTACTACACAAAGGAAATGAAAATAAGCGCACACACAGAAAGTTCTCAGAAGCTTAGAAATCTCTTTTTGAGAAAGTAGCATTGTTTTTGTTGTTTGTTTGTTTTAACACGTGCTTGTGTGTGTGTCTGTATGTTTCCAGCGTCCCAGCGATGACAGCGTTAATGGAGTTTTGACTGGATACCGGCTCTATTATAGAGAGCTCCCGGCAAACGCTTCCACTCTCACAGAAGCAGAAGTCCAGACAACCAAAAACAACACAAGTGCCCTCATTACAAGTGAGTACTTCTGCTACTAAAGGAAACAACTGCTCTTTACCCTCCCGGTCATCAGACTGTCTGTTATCAGGCTGTTGCTGGAGGACGCCTTGCCGTGGGTTAAATTTTTTTTCTCTGCTGGTTAGGCAAACCAGTATTGCATTAAAACTACATTCTGAATCCTATTTAATTTATCCAGCAAGGATGCCAACATTGCCATCCTTTTATACACACCCACAATGTTCTATAACACTCTGCTGTCCAACTTCAGCATCTCAACCCAAACTACCGAACTAGCAGCCTCCGTTTGCAGCTTTTGATACGACGATGCTACCGTGATGATAATGGCATGTTTACCTTTTGCTGCGGAGATGGAGACAGGAAGGGGATGATTTGGTATGCAGTACAAGTCAAACTGTGGATGTGGTATGTGTTTTAACAATGAGGGTACTAGGAAGTAACAAAAACAGTTTTCTGACTAACAGCTATGGATTTTACAAACAGCCTTGACTGGAAGTCCTATTAGATATGGCTAATAGCAAGCTAATTAAGCTAATGTTAGGTCCATGTGTTGAAAATGTATTTGTCAGATTTGGCTTAATGTTTCCAGTTAACTCAGTTTTTAGCTCAAACCTTTTAAAGGGCTCTTAAATGTGGAGCTGATTGCTTCATGCTCTTCATGCCAAAGCTGCAGGTTTTTCTCTAAATCGTATAATCCCGCTGTGATTTGGATGTGTTGTATTTTTAAGATTACAGAACGGGTAATCTAGTGCTGTCTCGAAACACTAGTTCTGCTTGCTCAAGTATAAACTTCCCCAAATCCAACGAAAAGCAGGACAGAGCAACAAATACTATCTCAAACTTAGGACCTGGCAACTATAAAACTCTGTTCCTCTGACTTTTTAATTGCTGAGTATTGATCTGACTGCAGCCCCTTTTACATTGCTTCAACATGTGGAGATATAGAAAGCTTGCTGCATGCATTCATTAGATCATACATGGCTGGTTGAAGGTTTAATGCTTTGAAACTCTTGATTTTAGAAATTAAAGCGATTAACAGCTCCTGCTATTTATAAAATCACAAAATAAGCCATAATGGAGAGGATTAAAAAGATCTTATTAATACTGGAATGCAAGGTTGGCATTCATTTTTAGTTTGAAAAGAATTTATTCAGATGCAAAAAGTATTAAAGAAAAGAAAATATGAGGAAAAAGTATTATTTTCAGGCGTTTCATGCATCACGGCTGAGATCTGGGATGAAACGTGTCACTGCAAGGACACATTGATCAAATGGCCGCCTTTGGACAGTTGTTTTTCTTACGAGGGTGTCCTTATTGCATTGTAACAAGGCAATAATAAAATATTATTATGCACTCTACAGCCCGAAGTGCTTTACGGTCGACTGATTATCTGTTTGACTAGATTGGCAGACGCACAATTGTCCCTCCACCCAAAGTCCGATGAGTCCGACGAGCACATCGAAGCATAAAAGTCTTTCAAACGTTTCCCTCTTAAATACGGGGATTTTATTGAATTGCATTATAATTGCTGAATTTATTGTTGAACTTGAAACTTTATTGATTCACTTTCCATCCATCTTTCTTTTACTCCTTCCAAGCCAAGAGCACCTTCAAGACGGTCAGCAGTGACTCGCTCACAGAGTTTGAGTTGACACGTAAGTAATTTATGACCAAACTCCGGGCAATTTTTTAGTGCCAACGTTAAACAACTTATGTGCTTTGTAAGCGTGTTGTGCAAATACCTTTAATGCCAAGTTGTTTATCACTTCTTTGTAGAACTGAAGAAGTTCAGACGCTATCAGATTGTCATGACAAGCTACAATATCATCGGAGAGAGCCCACCCTCCAACCCAGTTGAAGTGTCTGTCGGAGAGGCAGGTGTGTGAAAACAGAGCTCACTCCACGCAGGCTGCTCATTTTCTTGTCAAACCATTTAAGTGGGTATTTAAATAAAAATTCTAAAAGCATTTTAAGAAAGCACATTCCTAACCTTGGAAGTTCCAACAACAATCCCAACTTACAAGCCTCCTCTGCGCTTTCGGTGCGTCCGTTACGTGGTCGTCAGCAGCAGATACAGAGCAGTGTCGATGGATCTGTCTACATTTTAGGCTCATTAGCTGTCATGATTTTATCCAGAGCTTTCCATGTGCTTTCAGACTTCATGATTAAATGCCTGAAAGCTGTGGAAAAAGCTTGAGCAGACCTGGAGTGTCAAAACCTAATTTGTTCCTGTGTGTCTGCTTTCTATCACTATTATCCAGTCCTTTGTTCTCTCTCTTTTTCTCTCTGTCATCCTCTTTCTTTTCTTTGTCCTGTCCATTCCTCCTAGCATGGGCCTTTGTGTGTGCGCGTGTGCGCGTATGTGTACATGCATTTGAAATCCTGCACAAGGTCAACTGTTTTGCTGCGATGCCCCAACCTGTTTATCTTTCACTGGAGAGTCAAATCATGGATCCATTTGACAGACAGGAGTGCAAATAGATCCTCGCTCTCTTTCTTTGTCTCTCTTTCATACACACACGCGCACACACATACACACAACAAGAAGGCAGTTATAAACCACAAACACGAATGCAGGTAAACAGATTTGCACATTATGATAGTAGCGCTGGTACATTTTTGCAATTTCTCCCACAATCTCACACTCCCTCCTTCAGACCACTGCTGTATTCATATTCAAGTGGTGTGTATGTGTGTGTGCGTATGTTTGTAGTTTGGTAGGCCATACATATCACAAGCAGGGGAGTGAGAGGTGAGGATAAGCAAGCGGAGCAGGAGGGGGAGGCAGAAAAGGCTGGAGGGGGATGATGAAATGGGGTGATATGGCCTTTTCTCTCGCCTCAGGTGCACACTGCCGAGTGGTGTTCATGCATATGTGTGGTACAGTAGAGTAACAAGGTACTGCCTTAGGCTCATTCTAATTGGAAGAGTGGAACAGATCTTCTCTACTTCCCACTCTAACACACAGTTGCCGGCTCACATAGTAAGAGTCTAACGAAAATTCTCACCTGCTGCAGCTCCATCGGTGGCCCCGCAGTCCATCACAGTGTCCGCCGTGTCTCCCTCCACCCTGGAAGTGACCTGGGACACGCCCCCACTCGAGACTCAGAACGGACTCATTCAAGGATACAAGGTGACACACAGACAAACACAGAAAACCATGCGTGTACATGCAAAGACTAATTTTGCCCTTGCATCAAAGTATTTAGCATGAGTGCTCATGTGAGAGAGAAGCACAGAGAGCTGGCTCTGTATTTAAAGTATCTCTCTAGTCTTGACTTGGAAGGGTTTTGCTCTGTTGCGCCTTCAAGTGTCGTGTAGGCACACGAGAGAGAGCAAGAGAATTAAGTTAAAGGAAGAATCTGAATATCCTTTAATGGTTTGAGTATCACTCCTCTGGCCGTCTCTCCCCCTCAACTCCCCTGTCCCACCCTCTCACTCCTAATACTTCAAACACAAGGTTATCTGTCCTGCTTTAGACACATTGATTTTTGCCAGAGCAGAGGTAGGAATGGAGAAGAAAGAAGGGAATGTAATATTTGCAGAGTGAAGGAATGAGACGTGCAAGTGATCCCCATAGAATCCTGATTAGAGCAGCAGATCGAGGGAATATGTTTAAACTACCAGAGATGGATGGACACAGGGAGGGGAGTGTGAGGCAGAGGGGGTTAAGGAGATTAAGATGAGAGGAAAGAGAGCAAAGAAAGAATGTTTAATGAATTTATAGGTTCTCACTTCTGTTAACACGCTGGTAGATGAATAGCACAGAGAGCAGGTAGGACTTTAGGTAAACTTCTTTGCAGAAGTATTTTTGCTACGGTGTAATCGCACAGTATGTAGTTGTAGCTCAAATATTAGCAAAAGACATAGTTTGATATCCTTGCGCAGTGTGGGATCATGGGAGTTATTGGTCTTCACCATCATTTCCAGTGAAATTCTAACGTGACAAAGGAAAAAAAAATCATATTTACTGATTCAGTTCAAGTCAGTTTTATTTATATAGCACCAAAATACAACAACAGTCACCTCGAGGCGCTCACAGAGAAAACCCCAACTATCTAACAACCTCCCTGTGACCAAGCACTTGGCGACAGTGGGAAGAAAAAACTCCCTCTTAACAGGAAGAAAACTCAGGCAAAACCAGGCTCAGGCAGGGGCAGCTTTATCAAAACGTTTTAAGCACAATC
Organism: Rhamphochromis sp. 'chilingali'; assembly: GCF_963969265.1. NCBI lineage: Eukaryota > Metazoa > Chordata > Actinopteri > Cichliformes > Cichlidae > Rhamphochromis > Rhamphochromis sp. 'chilingali'. The sequence goes on from NC_137948.1 coordinate 30,523,666, forward strand.
TTAAAAGTAGAAAGGCTCCTGGCTCCCGATTCCTGAAAGCTGAAAACTCTCCATCCTCCCACAACAATCTGAGAGCAAAGTGCTCTGCTGGGGTGATACGCTACTACGAGGTCTTTGAGATCAGGTGGGGTCTGTTTATGTGAGGAGAAGGATTTTTATTTTTTTCTGGATTTAAGAGGGAACCAATAAATAGAAGCCATTATGTTGTCCAAGAGCTACAGATAGACCATACGGGGACCAGCTGTTTTCCCTGTGGCCTAAACAATCAAACTTCATGAGTGTGAAGAGCATTGTTGTAACCTTACAGTATGCACGAGTAAACGGGACATGATGCCACTCAGGCAGCTCCCTTTGCCACAAACAGCCTTTTTACTAGAAAAATATTTCTTCCTCTTTCAGCTGAGGCTGAACACAGTGATGGATTTGTAGAAGTACACATTAGTCTAACAGTGCATTGCAGTGGATACGCACCTTGGTAGCATTATTAACAGCAGGGAAGCTTTGTTAATGCATCAAATAGATGTTGTTGCTGGATGGGCTTTAAAGGTTCTTTAAAGGTTCAGGCTCTTTACTGTGAATGTTTTTGGGAAATGCAAGTACACAAGTAAGTCAAAAAAACACTGTGAACAGCAGTTGAGTTGTTTTTAGACGTTCTAATGTGAAAGTGTTTTGTATTGTACCTTTAGTTGACTGAAATGCTGTAGAGAGCTTGTCGATCACATTGAACATTATGAGCGAGGGGTAATGAGTAATACCCAGCTGTGCCGGTCCTGCTGAGCAGAGATAAAAGGTTGCACTTTATAAAATGTTAATCTGGCCATCAATGACAAACTTTTAGATATGAATCAGTCCTTTGTTTGCAGGCTTCAGATTTTTCTCTGGTTTTTTTCCTTTCTAAGATAATTACAAGCTTACGACATCCATCGTGATATTCCCACAAAAAATAGGTCAGTCATTTGTAACAGGAATGATATAGAAACAAAGCCTGGAAAAGATAAGATCCATCCATCCTAAACATCCTTCAACAAAAGAAAATGGCTGGAAAATCCATTTAGGGTTCTTGATCTTATCAAATAATATCCCGATCATTTTCATCCATGACAGATTCAAATTGTTTTTAGAGTAATCCTAAGTGTCTCACACTCCTACTGAATACCAAAATAGAGCCACTAAACAACAGTGGAGTGGATTACAAAGTGACCTGGACCTTTTACAGCCATTCCTTTAAAGTACCACGAGAGATACTGCCTATTTTCTAAAATGAAATTTTTAAAATGGAAACCCTCCCCTTTTGCAGGAGGTAATACATCTTGATTTTAAATTGAGCATATGGATGAGTAATTCTGTATCTCATTATTCTAAGAGCATGTGGAAGGACAGCCACAGCATAATGCTGCCCTCAAGTGCTACTCGGAAGCTGCTACCTCCAAGTTTGGAAGTTGTAAAAATAGCTTATGGTGCTCCGTAGTGCTGTCTATATTAGGAGCAATAACAAAATGGACCCCCTTTGCATCGCTCCTGGCCGTGTTTAACTTTTTACACCAAGCTGCATGGAGACAGTTTTCGGAAACATTGAGTGTCTTAATTTGGCAGAAAAAGCATACGTGCATTTAAAAACAGACCTGGTAAAAGTTGCTGTTCTTGTTGCCTTTCATTGCTTTATAAAGAATTTAAGCAGATCTATCATAATCTTTCATACTGCTACATGATACTAATGCCAAATACATCAAATTTATCATATTATTATATCTAGCAGTCCCAAACTTGGTATGCATCTTTATGGTCCAGCACATCAATCAAAGCATGCCAGTAGACCAGTGCGTCTGTGCTTATAAAAGGCCACAATTTCTTGAGAATGAGTGAGCCGAGTGTTCTTCATGATTAGATACGCGGGTGGTTGATTGTCCTTGAATGCTTGTTGGAGAAAATGTCCATGCTTCAGCTGCATAAATTCATTTCCAGCAAAACTGTGCTCTGATCCTTATTTGGTTTCTTGTGATTATTCCATTTAAAGCTGAAAAATTCCATCTAAAAGATGGTGGCTTCTTTGCAATTTCTCATTTCACTTTAAAGGTTCTTGTGTAGCTTTATTTCTAATGTTAAGACACTATTAACAGAGTCGTGTGTCAAATTTGGCAAATGTGTCGGGAACGTCCTGTCATTTCCTGTCATACAATCGGCCGTTAGTGTTTTTTTAACTAGAGAAATATTCTACATTCAGCCGAGACTTGCGCGTAAATCTAACGGATGCTACGGTGTTTTTAATGCACCGAATAGATTTTCTGACAGGATGTGCTTTTGAATCGCTGCTTTCTGGTAATAAGATAGCAAGTATATTGAGTTTTCTCACTAGAGGAAGCTCACCTGAAATTAAAAATGTTTAGTTTCATCAAAGTCAGTTCAGTAACACATTTATCAAGGTACCGCAGCTGCACAAAAATTTTGGCTTTATTAAAATGTAATGTATGCATGCTATAAGCTACAAGACTCATGGTCTTAATATTAATATTGATCACATTGTGCGGGGACAATAGTTACGTAACCTTTGTTCGGTTTCATTTTAGTCATTGCCAGAGTAGCCTATATGTCTCCATTACTGGCTGATGTCATAAAACTTAATGGGCACATCTATGATTATTGATTATTCCCACGAGTATGGGCAGTCTGCAAATACATGAGGCTAAATGGCCATGTACCTTTAAAGTGTCTTTAAACGCTTCACAGAGGGCATTAGGATTGTGTTGTACATATTTGAACTAGACCTAAATTAAATACGGTGCAATAATACAGTAGCACCTCACACAGTTTAGATTTAATTGCTCAAATGTGAAGCATCCATGTTTATGCTACAGTCACAACACGGAAAACAGTGGTTGACCACAGCACAACCAGAATTATGTGCACTTAACACATAATTAATGGTACCAGATTGAATGAGGTCAAGTTGGCAGTTTTATGCAATCAGCAAATAATCTGATGCTCTATTTAATTCACATTAAATAGATTTAAACTAGAAATAAAGAAATTTCTTCACAAATAGTGACATAGTTGCTGCAAAATGACGTGCTCTGCAATCTGGCTTTTAAGTAGGAATATAACCCGAATGAAACCAGTGCAGTCAGTTGAGATACATCCCAGATGAGTTGCATTCATCAACACAGATGGACTCTGGACTATCTGAGAGTGATTGCAGTCGGTCTGACACTTACTGCAACTGTTTGGAGACAGGTTGCCTTTCAGCAGGCGATTGCACAACTACTTACAATCAGGCGCCAAATGCATAAATCACGCAAGGAGGTTGCTCAATCTACTGTGACTGAACTAATAGCTTTTTAAAGACATCAGTTCTGAAGTATGGCAACCTGCAGCATTGTACTAAAGTACTAAAGGTCCAATTAGGATACTTTCAAAAATAACAGCACAAATATTTTTTATTTACTAGTTAATTTCGATAAGTGCAACTAAGCCAAGTGCAACAGCTTGTGAATCACAAACAGAAGAAAATGAGAAATGAAGTGATGCCGACAGAGTTCCTGTTCTGCGTTTTTAGATCCACTACTGGGAGAGAGACCAGCAGAACCAGAGTGAGAAGGTGAAGGTGATTTTTGTCCCGGACACCCGTGTGCACCTCACTAACCTGTCCAGCTACACATCTTACCTGATCACACTGACAGCCTTCAACATGGCTGGAGACGGACCGCCCAGTGACCCCCGCGGGGCCCGGACCCTGCCGTCAGGTATGTAGTGATGATAGTTCAAGTCCCTGCAACCAAAGCAGCATCAAATTTTCTGATGTCTTTTTTTTTTTTAACATCCTTTATGTGTCTGCAGCTCCCAGCCAGCCGAGTCTCCTGTCTTTCTCTGAGGTGACGGGAGGAAGTGTCAACGTATCCTGGGGAGCTCCACTCAGTCCTAATGGACAGGTGGAAGGCTACAGGGTCATTTACGAGCCCACTTCTCCTATACAAGGTGTGCACACACATATGCACACTCACAGGAGTACATGTTGATTCTTGTGCTGACACGTCTCTTCGATTGTCTGCAGGGGTGACTAAATTGGTGACAGTTGATGTGAAAGGCAGTTGGCAGCGGTGGCTGAAGGTTCGGGACCTGATCAAAGGAGAAACCTACACTTTTAGTGTTCAAGCTCTCACAGTCAGCTACGGCCCACCAATACAGGCAAACATCACTGCTCAGCCTGTGAAAGGTATGATTGGCTGTATAGAGTCATGTTAGATTCAGCTAGAGATTGCAGTGTATTGTACATGATCGGTTATTGAGACAATTAAAGAAATTACATGGTCAAAAAAATCTGTAAAATGTGCTCATCACAGTTTCCAAGTTTTCAAATGTCTGCAATAATGGAAAAAGGGGTTTTAAAAGATGCTTTTATCTTTGAGATTATTTCTTTGTCAACAGCAAATCGGGTGAGGAAAGATGTTGATCTGAACAAAAACTCACATGTGCCACAGTACATGTATTTTCCGCCAAATGTTCTCCCCCGCATGCCTCGGGATGCTGCAGTACAACGTTACAGTAACAGTGTGACCCCGAGCGATGAGGTTTTAGCATGTCAAAAAAAATGTCAAAAAAAACAGGCTTGTTCCTGTGCACACTCCTGACTTGATCCAACTTCTGTGATGACCCCTGGAACTCTTCCTGGTCCTAACTTTCTCCTCCTGGTTTTGTGTAGGAGGTGTGTGTAGAGTTTGAGATGCAGGTCCCAAAATCCAACACACTTGTTAGCACTTGGCTAAGTGTTTTACAAAGGGCTGAGGGCTAACCTTCTCTCTCTCCCACAGCAAGCAGGGGCTTGGCTGGTTCGGGTTTTGTTTGCTTTCTGTTTAACTTTTTTTTAGATACTTCATCACTTACTTGCACCCACACACTCACCACATTTCTGACGTGCCTGTTCCACTTTTCTTTTTAGTTTATTAACTAAATAAAATTAGTTTACTTCAGCTCTGTATTTTGCGTGGTCTTTTGTTTTGAGCTAGTTTGGTGTATGAGTCTTAGCCTTGGACATCAAAAGACCAAAGGTGGGTATTGTGTAAGTTTGAGGTCAGACAGGGACCTCAAACAAACAGCCCTACTGGAAGAGGTCCAGAGGTGCACAAAGAAATGACTTTGAAGGGGAAATTGGTAGATAATCTGCATTTTACTTAAAAATGATGACAACACACACTTCTAAGTATTTACATGTAAATTATCTTTTCAATGATTGGACGTAGGGAAGTGGACTGCGTTAAACATGGCATGCATATTAAAAAATCAGGTGCTCTGTTCCTCTCAAACTCATATGACCCATGAAGAATTTAATCTGTAATAGATCACAATGGTCTTAGTTTATTATTTGCTGGCAAATGAAGCCTGCAGATCATGTTATTAGATTATTCTGTGTAATGTAATGTCACATTTATTTCCATAAATTAATAAACTAACCAGTGTTATGGTTTGTTTCCAGGAAATGAAAATGCATTAAGTCATAAACAAGACTGAATGTGTCCCTTTGACAGGCTCCCCTGGGTCACCCATGGACATGTCCATCACCAAGACTTCCTCTGACCTCACTATCCAGTGGTCAGAAGGAGACGTCGGTGAAGCCTCTGTTACCGGATACACTATTGAGGCTCGTCCCTCAGGTGAGCACGAACACAGACGGCACGCGCGGGTCAGCCTTGACTCATTTGACACGCATCTTTTTATCATCCGTGCTAATTATTTTAATTAATAGAGGGCGAGCTTAAACACTACACTGCTCCGAACCGTTATGAGTGCAGGTTTCTACAAATTCACAGAGACCTGCTGTGCAAATCAAGTCAGCCACAATTTTCTAATAAAGATTACCAGAGGTGTAATAAAGGAAGGGAACGTGTGTGTGAAATAGTTTTCAGCACTCTGCAGGAGAGCGAGCCGAGACTGTGGTATAATTCTGCTGCTGATAATAACGGATATGCCCCTTTCATTAAGGGTAATAACTGTGATCACTGTCATCACCACATTATCATCATCATTATCATCTTTAATGTAATCTGACAATTTATAATTTTGTTTAATCACATTTAAAGATTGAAAAAGGCCCGTCCATCAAAACACAACTCTCTCTCTCACTCTCTCTCTATTTCCCCCACTCTCTCTCTCTCTCTGTAGATGAGGGGGTGTGGGATTCCTTCATCCGATTTCTCCCTCCGAGCAGCAGGTCTGTCTCAGTGCCGCTGGAGCGCCTGAGGTCGGGGATCAGCTACGAGTTCAGAGTCATCGCTGTTAATAGCTATGGTTATGGACAGCCAAGTGCACCCTCTGCTGCTCTCGCTGGTAAACACACTCACACACACGCGCGCACACACACGCACACTGCTGGAGACAAGGCTAATGAACAGCTCCACAATGCCTAACAGTCTATTGGAGACAGTGTGCTGGAGGGTAACTGCGATTGTAATGTGGTTTTGCTGCCACCTAAAGGCAGGGTCACACAACTACACCTATGTATTCAAATGATTGGACAGGCGTCACATAATTCACAATTTTTCAATGCATTAAATCATTTATGAAAAGTCTTCTGTACAGAGTAAAGTATTACTTATAAAGTGAGGGATACTGCTAGATGGACTAAAGCATGTCCCTGATATCTGTCCCTCCGCCTGCAGCGATGTCGGATCGGCCCTTCTACGAGGAGTGGTGGTTCTTGCTGGTCATGGCATTGGTGGGACTCATCCTCATCCTGGTCCTGGTCTTCACGCTGCTGCTGCATGGACACAGCAGCAAGTACAAGGCATGCGGGACAGGTGCGTGGCTCTGATGCTTTCGTGGTGTCCGAGCAGCGGGATGCATTAAGCTGTGTAGCAACAAGGAGACTTGTTTGTTTAGCTTCGTTATAAAAAGGATCCAGTTTTTTCTGCCTTCAGTCACACTCAGATTGTTCCTCTCAGCCTCTGCAGGCTTCTCACATGGATCGTCCACAGATTCATTAAATTATCTTCCAGTTATTGTTGCAGTTGGTGCATGCTTCTGCACATTTATTCTGATTTTAGATCTTCTTGCAATATTGTTTCCTTTCCAAGATGATTTAGGATAAGAGGCACCCTGGAGCACCTCAATGAAAAAAGCCCTCTAATAGCAGTAATTTCTTGTCATTTAGGGACATAGCTTTAGGTCAATACAGAAAATAAGCAGACTTTTGTTTTAATTGCACAAATGCCTGCTTATTTCACAGCTTGTGACATAAAACTAAACTAAACAGACTGTGGAATGACACTGAGCAGGAAAGATCATGTCTCCTGTGACTTTCAGCACAATAGACACAATAACCTGCATAAGTTGAGTCTTGGTTTTTGTTATTTTTAATATTTATGTTTTTATGCAATATATTTCACAAGTGGAAAATTGAACGTGTTCTCGACGCAGGTATTTTGAAAGCCCAGTATTCTAACTCGCACTGTTAGATATTCAAATGTGGACTGCTCTGTTATATTTCAGCTTCCACAGGTCAGTGAGAGAGATCAGCAGCTCTCGAGCTGGAGGGTTGGAGTTTTAGTCATGGATGATTACTAACGTGCTGAAGAACAAGCTCCCTCCCCACAGTAACAAAGCAGTCTTAGTTTACCCAGTTACTCTGTTGAAGCATGTAGAGGCTTCGCTTCCTGTTTTCCTCCCCGTGGGCCTCTGTGTCGCAGTCACTTGGTGTGTGTGTGTGTGTGTGTCCAGGTTACATCAGGACAGCTGTTAGCCAGAGTTGCCACAGAAACCCTGGCACAACCTCTGGGCAGCAGATCAAACAGGGTGAGGGAGGTGGTGTAGGAGGGGAGGGAGAGCTGCGCGTATGACCCCGTAATCAGAGTGAATACAAAGCTGGAGTCACGCGGCAGCAGACTGCATTTCTGATTTCTATTTATTTATTTTTTTGTGCAGCAGCTCGGTGTGTTCCACTAATATTTCCCTCAATTTAAAACATGATATTGTCTCCTTTTATTGCTTCATTTTTATGCTTAACCCTCCGGCTCGAGAGCTGCTGATCTCTCTCACTGGCTGCCCTCTCCCCACACTGGAAGTTCTACACAACATCCACTGTTTTAAAAAGGCCCAAAACATCATAAAAGACACCTCACATCCTGGCCACTCCCTGTTCGAACTGTTGCCCTCAGGCAGACGGTACAGGGCAATCAGAGCAAGGACTAATAGACTCAAACACAGCTGTTATCCAACTGCAATAACACATCTGAATACTACAAAAAAATGTCCATCACGCCACTCTTGTGTTAATCTATGCACAGTCTGAAGCATGTGTGTGGGAATGTATGTGAATGTTTTACTGTTATATCTTATTAGTATTTTAAGTATTCTATCTATTTTATTTATTGAATTTTATTGTTTTATTTATATTTTGATATTGCTAGGGATGATGCAATGATCGGGGACCATTCTTAATTTCGTTGTTCTCATGACAATGACAATAAAGTTTCTGATTCTGATTCTGTTATTGGTGGGTAAATGATTAAAGTTTCCTGTGCTGTTATTGCCTGTCTGCCAAATTCACATCCCACTTTGATTTGCTTCTTATTTGGAGGCTTGAGAGGTAGCTGGATACATAACAAATAAACAGGAGATTGTAAATAAACCCGGTGCAAGAAGAAATCCCAATATGTGGTGCTGAACCACTTTGAATTTTTAATATTCATCTGAACCAATTCCATCTATTTTGTTTTGTTTTTCGTCTTTAGGGAAGCACGTGTCCACCGCAGAGGAGTCTGTAACGCTGGACAATGGAGGTTTCACAGCTCTGGAGCTTAACAGCAGGACGCTCAACACCAAGAACTCCTTCCTGAAAAAGAACGGGACCAGGTGAGCACTCACCTCTGTCACACGGACGCAATCCAGGATTTGATCAAAACATGACAGATTTCATTTCTTTGTGTATGTCCAGGTCTCCTCCAAGGCCCAGTCCAGGTGGACTTCACTACTCTGATGAAGATATCTGCAACAACTACAATGGAGCTGTGCTCACTGAGAGCACCACACTCACGGAGAAACCCACTGAGGTCTCTGAGTCAGAGGTATGTCTTTCTACCTGTCTGCCTCTCCTCCTCTTAGTTACACAGTTTAAACAGAGCGTTCCATTGGCTCATTTTCTTCATATATGTTTGCTGTTTGTTAATCGCTTTGACGTCTTGATTTTTCCATATCATGACTTTATATTGTACAAAAGTTTTGACAGACTGCATAGAGGGCTGTTAAAAACTACGTTTATCCTCACTGCTTCCATCAAAACTAAATGCATAATCAATTTGACCTGATTAACTGTAAGTGTGAGCACCTCTGTAAAACCAGGTGTTTGCAGTTTGCTGGTCTAGAGCATTCAGGTGTTCACTTCCCAGGAGTGGACATGCCAGGAAATTTGCCCAAGCTCAGATTATGCAATGCTCAGAGAAACTGCAAAAAATCCATGAGCTACATGTTAAATGGTCATGACAGTACAATTAGAAAAAATACTGAACAAGTGTGCTTTGTTTGGAGGGGTTACCACAAGGATGTCTCCAAAACAAACATGGCAGCGTGGTTTAGGTTTGAAAAGTTGCATCTGAGCAAAGAAACAAGACTTCTGGAACAATGTCCTCTGGACAGACGACACCACAGTGGATATGTTTGGCCATGATGCACTGCACCATGTTTGGTGGAGACCAAACGGAGCACATTAGTACAAACAACTCATACCAACTGTCAAGCACGGTAGCAGAGAGGTGATCCTTTGGGCTTTCTTCAGCCACAGGACCTGGGCACCTTGCTTGAGTCCACCATGAACTCCTCTCGATACTAAATAATTCTGGAGTCAAATGTGAGGCCATCTGTCTGAAAGCTAAAGCTTGGTCATGTAACGGGACAGTGATCCCAAACACAGCAGCAAATCTACAGAATGACTGAACAAGAAAATGATCAAGGAGTTGCAATGCTCCAGTCAAAGTCTTGATATCAACCTGATTGAAATGCTGTGGTGGGACCTAAATAGAGCTTTGCATAAATGAATTCCTGCAATGTTGTAAAGAAGAGTAGGCCAAAAGTCCTCCACAACGATGCCAGAGATGATAAAGTCAGGAAAAACACCTTTAGTAGTAGTAATTGAAGTTATTGCTCCTCAGGTGTTTCTACAAGCTTCTACATCCTTAGTTTTCCAGGATAGCACTGAGTCTTTTTCATAAGTCTGTAGGTCTACATTATACAACATCTTCTGCATGTCTGCAATGCCTCCTGTGTTGTTCTGTTAAAGGACAGAGGGCATTGTTTTGTGTACAGACTATAAACTGTCTGGTTCAAGCCTGAACTGAACTACACTAATTTCCTGTTTCATCTTTGCTTTCGTCAATGTGTGTGTGTAGTCTGTTTACATTTACATCTGTGAACATTAGCTTGTTTAAGAAAATTCATTTCCTCCCTGCCACTCCTTATCAGCTCCATCCCTGTAATGGTTTGTAAAAATCTACACGGTTAAAAGAAGGGCAGCTCTTCTGTGTGTCTGATTGAGGAAGTGTTAAACACTATGCTAATGTTTTTACCCCTCGTGAATGCGATAACTCGAGAACAAGGCAAGGCGTAGGAGGCTAAGGTGTAGAACTGGCGGTTGCCAGTTAAAATAAGAAGAAAGAATGATAGTGAGAATCAGTGAGCTCTCCAGACTTCTGCCTCCAAAGCAGATTGATCAGGCTGAATTAGCCAAAGGGCTCGGTAACGTGCCATCCAAGAAGAAGAGCCTGTGCTCTCAGCGTCCTCGGTTCAAGTCCAGCCTTTTCTGTTGAGTCCTAAGTGTCGGCTATCAAATTACAAAACACTGGCATCTATTAGAGCCCATCTCAACAAGGAAGTGCAGCAATTTTACACATCAAAACATTAATAGGTCTTTAGAGGTACAAAAAAAAACTTTAGGGGGAAAACAACCTGCTGCTCGTCACGTCTGCTTGAGGCCAGGGCTTGAAAGGGAAATGAAATGCTACTAGCGTCCCACTCCAGAATCTCAGAGTTGCATTGTGGGTAATTCCAATGACAGGTTATGACAAGAGAAAAAAACAGTATTCCTCTGGTTCTGCATCATTTAACTGAAAGGCTGTGTGTCTGTCTGTGTCTCCCTAAAAAACTTCCACCTCTAACTTTGTTTGGGTTTGTATCCAGCTGACAGACAGCGACTACGAGGACGAGCAGCCGAAGCACTCCTTCGTTAACCACTACATGAGCGACCCCACCTACTACAACTCCTGGAAGCGGCAGCCCAAGGGGCTTAAAGGCATCGGCACGTCTTTTGGCTATGAGGAGTGCGCTCCCGCAGATACAGAACCCTACTACCAGACCGTGGTCACCCAGCACAGCACAGGGGGTGCGTACACACCCACGGGGCAGCCGGCGCACACGCACGTTAATCCCAACACCAACCCGCCGGGGTCACGCACGCCTGTGACGGGATTCTCCTCATTCGTTTGACTCTAGAGACAAAATCCGCACAAGATACTATTCACACATGTACACATGTATTGAAGGAAAGGAGAGCGCTGGCGTGCGTTTGGACTAAAGGAGACAGAAGACGAGGTGAGGAGACGTGGGACGGACTGGTGTTGAATCACCCCTTCATGCCCCGAAGGACTAAACTTAAACTTCTCACTCGCCTTCTCCCCCCGTTCACGCAGGCCCCAAGTTGACAGGGGTGTGTGTGTGTGTGTGTGTGCAGCTCTTTTACGCCTCTGTGTCACTGTGCTCACAAACACACATTCACCACCTGATATTCCTGCCTATTCCAGAGACGCTCCGCCGAGAGTGATGACTAGATTAGTCACTATGTGTTATTGTCAAAGAGAGAATTCAACCTCAAGCTGATGGATCCTGGGATTTCAGCACAAAGATTATCCTCTGTTTTCTGTATTTTACACATAAGTGCACAAGAACGCACACACTCACACTCTCTCTCTGATGCACCATTTCAGTATCTCCCACTGGGAGAGAGAAGCTTCAAGGTTGAGGAGAGTTGTTAAGAGACGGCACAGAACGGAGCAGCTTTTGTTCACAGGCTGGTTCACGTACACAAACTCGGAGCTGTCAGCTTTAAAAGACCACCACAGAAGAAGAAAACAATCGATAATCACAGTTGTTTTTTTGTTTTTAACTTGAAAAGGATGGAGAGTGAGCGTGGCAGGGCTTCTTTGGCATTCAGCATCCATAATAAGGGTGCTGAGTGCTTTCTGAGAACAGTGTGGACTAAATGGAAACCATGTTTTTTTTTACCGTCTACTGCCTGTTATCAGTGCTCCCAAGCCATAATACTTGCACTGAGTTGACCCCTTCCCTGCTTTCTCCACCCTCCACACACACACTTCATATCTGTTCTGTTCGAGGTTACATTTTTAAATAAAATGAATTTCACTGTGAGACGTGTGCGTACGAGCATGCGTGTGAGTTGCTAATTTCAGAAGCTTGTTCATCCGTCCGTGTAGTTCACTGCTGAGCAAAGTGTGCCACTGTGCGTATGTTTGTATATTTTGTGAGATGGATTTTGTACAGGGAGACTCTACTTTCTACTGCGTGTGCTCTTGTATGTAGTCTGGCCATGTTTGTGCGAGTCAAAGTAAACGGCACTGGAGAACATTCACGTACACTTACTGACAAGAGAGAGGAGAAGACGTTTACTAGTGTAAGACACAGTGACTGACAGAGTGGAACAAGTGCCCGGGATGTTTAAGAGGTTTCTCCTCCTTCAGACTGAGTATGGTTGAACTTCATGAAGCCCCACCATCACCTCAAGGAGCAGCAATCCAGACCACACATGTACTTTGTACTTTTCTTCAAGTGCAAATAAAATTTCTCTGTAAGGTTTTTGCTCATCATGTATACTTTAATAGTTTCCTCACCGGCCCCGCCAGCCAACAGCCTCGCCTCACCCTGTCACGCCTGAGCCCCATACAGTGTGTGAATAAATGGTCATTGTTTACCCGTGTGTCTGTGTGGTCCGTTGTGTTGCAACAGTGTCTCCTTGCATCATTGTCTTCATTGCGTAAACCGATTTAAGGCGGTGCTTTCACATGTAGCATGTTCAGAGGAATGAATAATGCTTTGCTTGTGGGGATTTTATTAAAAAGAAGGAAAGGGGGGTGCCAAAGCTTTTTTTTCTTTCTTTCTTTTTTATTTAAAGATTTATTCAGTGTTGTGAAGTGCCTTTTTGCAAAGTGCATTCATTATAGTCGTGCTGCGCTCTTTTCAAATCTGCAGTATAAGGTGGTTAAAGCCACGCATTAAAAACCTTAAGGTAGAAGTCCAAAAAGGTAATTTTAATATATCAAAATACATGTTCTTCAGAAAATTGTCTTGTTTTTGAAAAAAAACAAGTACAACCCTTGGAAATTGTTCAGTTACATTGAAAAAGCCAACAATCAGTGGTAGAAAAAGTAGTCAGTTCCCCGCATTTATCACACCATTAAAGCCTTGAAATTACAGTCGGAGGCTCAGATTACCGTAGATGTCAGCGCTGAGACGCTGCTTTCAGGATCTGCTGTGTAAACCTGGACGTCAGGAAAAGCCTTTGCTGCAGAGAAAGAATTGTGTGAATGTAGTGTTCAATGTAAATAAAACCTTAACGATTTGTGCATGTCAGAAACTTTAATTTTATTCCCAACCGCACTTAGCAAACATATCATATATTTAAACTAAAAAACAAAAAACAGTCTGGTTTTGGGGGGACCACAGCAGTAAGAAGACATTTAGGGCAAGCCAAAGCAGCAGAAAGTCATATCCACTGTGAGTAAGGGTGGTGGAAATGCTCCGGTTACTTCACTCCCTCGGGGACTGTGCAGCTTGCAGTAACTGATCTAACCTTAAATTCTGCAACACGCTGAGTGTTTGAAGATATGTTAGTCTTCTCTGAAAGCTGAAAATGTACTGCACATGGACCTTTCAACGGGATAACGATCTTAAAAGTACAGCAGCTTTAAAAGTTGTTTGATCATTACCAAGACACTGACAAGTTTAGTATGCTTTTATGAGAAATCCTGAAAACTCTTCATCTACAAGGAAAAGTTATGTGGTCAAATGCAATCGGAGTGGGTGAAACATAAGTATAAAATGGAAATCCTCACATACCTGGTGTTTTGTTTTTTTTTTTGTCCTGTTTCTCATCATCCCCAATCGGATAGGGTAAAGCAGGGAGTTTTTCCTTCCCACAGTTGCCAAGTGCTTGCTCAAAGGCGGTCATCTGATTGTTAGTTTTCTCTATATTATCATAGGATCTCTATCTTACATTATAAAGCGCCTTGAAGAACTGCTGTTGTGATTATACACATAATATATAAATTAAGTTTAATTTAATTTAATAACAGCTGCAACACAGTGAATCTGCAATTTTTGGTTTATTTGCAAATTAAAAGTCGGTTCAACCAATAAAAGGCTTTGGCATGCATTTGTTTCTGATGCCTCTGTCTCTTCCCAAATGCAGAAGTATACTTAAAATATTGTTCAACCTTCAGCAGTAACACTGTTTGGATCCTGTGTCCCCAAAGTGTGCGTGCAGCAATAATGAGACGAAGAAAAACACACACAAAGCACAGAAATCCCTCAAACAGGAGAGAAACAGTTTGAGTAAGAGTGCGGCACACTGTAAACTTTTTTTAAAGTCTCATTAAAAGTCTGTAACACTGGTTTGAGCAGCTCACGGTGCATTTATTCCCCACAGGTACTTCACAACACACCACCACCGATTGTGCTGCCATGTTTTTGTTTCAATCCCAGACAGCAGGTGAATACTTTAATAAATAACGTTAATTAGTTAAAGCATTCGTTAACACTGATGGAAATCTTCAGACCGTAAAGAATCAGAAGAAATGAGGTGAAACGAGATTTCATTAAACTTGCTTCCCTGTTTACCTTCTGCCTTATTCAAATCCATTGATGCATCCGGAAAATGTGCAACACCTTACAGAGACACTGAGACACGTTATTGTTTTAATGGGATACACTTTAAGTGGTCAACAAATTGTTAATCGTTAATGAAGTATTGAATATAAAAATACCTCTTTGGTCTTAGTAGAAGAAAGCAGCTGTTTCCGCTAAAGTTAAGGCTAAGGGTCGCGGATTATACGCCCCTCCAGCCAGCTGAGGGCGCTGTGGGGCGCTGACACAGACCCCCGTGAGAGGGGAGGCAGTGTCCGGAAGAAGCTCTGCTAACATGGCGGTTATGTTTTTCACTCCATGCTTTGGTTGTGAGCATAGCGTTTAGATGTAATGAGTGTTTTAAAGTGCGCGGCTGCAGAGAGGAGCATGCTGCCGGGATGCTGACGGCTGCGGCTCGGAGCTGAGTCTGCGGTCCCTCCCCCCGCCGTCTCTGCGTCCGTCCGTCCGTCCGTGCCGTGACTTGTGACCCAGTTTGGTTTGGTGAGTTTTCGCGTCCTCCTCCATTCCTTCATGCTTCCTTCAGTGCTTCCTCTTTTCTCTGTGGCTATAAAATCTTCTCTTCCCTTTGACGCTGTGGAAGAGGGACGTTAAAAACCGTTAGCGCGTGCACCGTGTTGCTGGTCGCAGGGCCGCGCCGCAGTCACTCACTTTGAGGGGGCCAGAGTCACCATCATACTGGTATAACCTACTGCGATTATTTCTTTGAGGGAGGTGATCAGTTTGATTCTGATGTGCGTGGAAAAGACAAAATGTCCAGCTTATTTTTATAATTAAGCACTTGAAGTTTTTCCACTGAAGGAGGCAGAAAAGTTGGCTTAAAGAGAGGGTGGCCATAATGGACAAGGAGCTGAAACAGTAATTTTTTGGAAGACGGCAACTTGTCTTTAAACACTCACTAACCACCAAGCAGCATTAATTTCTTTGACCAGTAATTCTGGCTGTTCGATCGGTCCAGCATGTACAGTGCCTCTCACGGTATGGTAGCCGGGATACCTCCAGTCCCCCACGACCCTAACCACTGTGAGGATTCATAGATGGGCTTTCATCAACTAATACACCAAGATAAAAATATTCCAGAGATCCAATCAGAACCAATTAAGTTTTGTAGAAAGGCGGGAGGAGTTTGGAAGGCATCCAGTCAGAAGTAGTGTCCTTGTGCAGCAAGGTTAGACGTACACGTTTAACCTCGCTGCCCGGTTTCTCATGAACACATGACAAAACGTCAGCACTTGAGAGGACCAGGAGACCAGAATGAAACATTTCACATTTGATATCAGGGAAAATAAGACATTTTGTAAACCGTGTGGAGCAACTCTCACCACAGACTTTTACAATAAACAATAAACTTTAGATTTATTCTACTAAAGCTGAAAGAATTCAGATCCCTAAATTATGAATAAGACTCAAAGAAGATTTTAGTCAAAAGATTATGACTAAAACTAAATCAAAATTGGCTGTCACAATTAACGATGGTACCAAGCAGTAATTAAACGATACAGGGTTTGTCAGACTGTATGAGGAGTGATTGTCTGCAGAGGACACCTTGTGCCCTACTACTAAAACTAACATGTTTCAAAAGATGTCACTTTGGAACAAGAAGTCATTTGCTCGTCAGCAGCTGGTAATTGTTTACAGACAGGTTGACGTGTTCCAAAGTACAGGCAACCAAATCAATCACAAGGCAGTTTTTAGTGCAGCACCATATTTCTATTTTTGACCAATTTCACATGTCCACTATTCATTTGCCAGCTGACCATTCTCCAGGTCTGTGCAATTCAGGTAAACAGGCAACTTCACTGCAACTGCAATCGACATCTAGCAGCCTCTCACCACGGCTTACCATAAAAATATGGCCCGTTTGAATCCCTGATGAAGCTGTTTTGTGCAAATTGGACAGTGGCAGGTATCGCAGCGCTGGTTATAATCTCTCTATGTTAACACAGCCTTTCTACTTTAGGATCTGCATGTGCTCAAATAAAAAGGGGAGTTTCACAGAAACTCAATCAGCTAAGCACTGCCTAGTCCACTCAGAAAACATAGAAGCCACTTTTACTTTTTGCAAGGTGGAAGTGAGAGTAATATAACCTAGTTTAAAGGTAGTTACACTATTTGAGGAAGTGTTCCAGCAGTGTTAAAAAAAAATAGTAGAAGCAAACATAAAAACATAGATTTTTTTGTAAATTTGCCAGACAATGCAATGTGAAGTTTGCATTACAGCTGGGCTTCATCCTGTGGTGTTAGTAAGGTGAAGCTTAACAAGCTGCACATTAGTGCTGGGCCATATTATACCGTTCACAGTAATACCGGTATAATGTTAGGCAACGATAGGAAAATGAAATATCGCGATAGAATGGGAGTAAAACGCGCATGCGCAGTGCCTTTGTTTTCATACGCACATGGCCGATTGTTGAGTGAAACAGATGAACCAGAATTGGTTTGTAAAAATGGTGCAACTTCAGTGATGTGGAACTGGTTTGGTGTTTGTCCGTCAGATACACCACAAAGCACATTTTTTTGCAGAACATGCAAGCGGCCGTCGTTATTGTCGTATTTGTCGGACTAAGATGCTCTTAAATCTGGGAGTAATCTGGGTCCTAAACTCCGTATGCTTCAGGTCAAACAACACTGCAGCATCACTGAGCGTTAAAAACTGTCTAAATTCTTTCATCTTTAATAAAACGATCAGCATTGCTGCTTTACCAGGTGTAACTATGAAGTTTAACTTCCAGGCATCCATGAAAACAAAATGTATTACATTTAACGGAGTTAGAAGTTAGCAGGAAGCTAGCGGAAGTTAGCTCGCTAGTTTCGCTAGTTACCTAAGCATGATATTGCATGTTCTGACTGAGAGATTTCTGAAAAAAATCAAACGTACAGCTCTGCTATCACGTCCAACATAAATGAAGACAGGAAACTAAACAGCAGGGACGTTTGTAGGGTTACTGAAGTTGGGCTAGCTGGTATATAATGATGTGCTACCTGATCGCTAGCGACACAGCTATGTTAGCATAACATAAACAGTGAAGCTGGAGGATGAACTCTAACACTTTTCCACTTATAAAAGTTAACGTTAAAGTTCCTGATAGTTAGAGACAAATGCAATCGCATGGCAGGATGCTGTAAACGGACCAAACTTCAGTCAGGAGAACAACTGAGATAATCCATCCACAATACAAGGTTGCACCTTATGGTCCGAAAAATACGTACTGCACACTGCAGTTTAATGTTGCAAAGCACCTCTTTTTAACTTCAGTGGATATTATACATGGTTATGCTCAGGATATGTCAGCCCATTTCTACTGGAAATGCCTTTTGGTTAAACTTTCAGCAAGGAATTTGCATTTGCACTGTTACATTTTTATAAAGCTTTAATGTACATAAAAACCAGCTTCTTGTTTAAGTGAAAATAAATGGAAGGTTGTCTTTTTGCGCTAGTAATGTTGTGGAGTTGTATTTTGTCTCGCATCAATTATATCATCGGTTATATCGTTATCGCAAATTTTCAAATATATGTCGTGATAAATATTTTTGGCCATATCGCCCTGCTCTACTGCACATATAAAACATGTAAAGCAAATACAAATAAGATCAATGAAAATGTGGCATTTTCAGCTGATTTGAAACTGAAATTCTGAACAGCCAGTTCAACCAGTTTGAGAAATGCAAAATTCAGCATGGTGATCTAGCCAAGTAAAATGAGAGCCGTCTGCATAACACAGAAAACTCTGACTACAGGCTCAACATACCTTGCTAACACATTCATCCCACCGACCAATAATGCAACTTAATTCAGTCACAGAGAACCATCCAACTATTATTCTCAAGAATCGCTGCCACTCCTACGTTATTGGTCAGAGTGTAGTGAAACTTGCACACAGTGATGATCTAATTAGTCTTCGCCCAAATCATGCTTAAGGTTAAGGTCAGAGTTACAACAAGTAAAGCTATTTTCCTTTATTAACATAAATGAACTCAAAATGAATAATAACCTCAATGAATGTGTGAGTTATTATTAGACTGTGGTATTAAGCTGCTGTAATTATAGTGAGGCGTGTATTTTAGTGAAATAATCTGCATGTGGAGAAACTACGCCTGAAGCTAATTTGTGTTTGTATATTTTACTGTTTTCCTAGATGAGCTCGGATGGCAGGAACACAGAGTTCACAGAGTGACGTCTTAGAGTGAGTGAAGTCTTACTGGACTGGGAGAAGGAAAGAATTAGCCCCTGTGAGCAAACTTCATAAAACCTAACAATGAGTGAAGTATCTGTGAAGGTAGATGAGGATGTGATAAAACAGGACCCCGCTTTGGAGCCCCTTGCAGAGCCACTGCTGATAATCCTGTCCCCGCCTCCACCTTTCTTGCCTGTCCACGGTGAGCCAGCCTTGCTTTGGTCTAAATGGCTCAAAGCGTTCGAACACTATGTCGAAGCACTCAGTGAAAAAGAGCTGGTCGACTCCAGTAAGTGTCTGCTCTTACAGAACTGCCTTGGCCCGGAGGGGCAGCGTATCTTCACAACACTGATCCAAAATGACACCACCTACGCAGCAGCCATATCAACACTGACAGCTTACTTCAGCTCTGATCACACCACTCAGATGCACCGCCTTAAATTCCACCAAAGGGCTCAGATGCCTGGAGAGACTGTAGATCAGTTTGTGTCTGCTTTAGAAGAGCTGCTCAGGCCTTGCAGTTATGGACACTTGAAGGATGAACTCCTCTTGAATCAGCTGATTGAGAAAACAAGCTACCCACAGCTCAGAGAGAGGCTTCTGAATGGGAGAGAAAGTCTGACTTTGACCACAGCGTTAGTTATTGGTAAAGAAGTGGAAACCTTGCTAAATGGATCTCAGCTGTTTGATATTCATGAAGTCAGCGTGGACATTGGAGATGACTTAGAACCACCGGTTCAAAGAAAAGCTAAAAGAGGAAGGCCTCGCCGTGGGGAAAAAAGGTCAAAAACAAACACGCGCTTGACTAAAACTCAGTCACTCAAACCCAAAGGTAACTGCTACAGCAATGATAAGCTCTGTAATAATGACAATGATGCAGAGTCTCAGACTACTAGTGAGACCAATCTGACTTGCGATAATGAAAATGGAGCCTCATCTTCATCTTTACACAAGCTGAACAAGCACAGGTACAACAAAACTAGTGATGGTTTTGAGGATGACGACAACACCAATGATGAGGACTTTGATCCATTTTCAACTAAACCAAAAGGTCCCTACTGTCCCATCTGCCCCGATCGCCGCTTCAGAGACGCTCACAAGCTTGCCAGACACATGAGGACTCACACAAAGGAGAAACCGTTCAACTGCCCTGTCTGCTCTATGAGCTTCAGCCAGTCGTACCACATGACCCGACACCTGAGGAACCAGCACGGTGCAGGACAGCATGTCTGCACTACCTGTGGGATAACTTTAGAGAGCTTTGCAGAGTTGAAAAGTCACAAGAGGAAGCACAAGTCAGATGTTCTGTCATATCCAGAATGTCGTGAAAAATTATCCAACAGCGACGTGTTTTCTAGTCATGTCAAGTCAGACAGCAAAAGTTTCTCTACCCACACAGAGGGACAAAGTTCTCAGCAAATCGAGAGAGTCGAAGTGAAGATTGAAGAAATAACAAGTGACGATCCAGCTTTCGGTAACAGGGATTTTCAGGATACGGGATCCAAAGCGAATGTTTTGATGGAAGAAGGAAATTCCGATGAAGCACCATCTCAAGATGAAGGGAGACCGAAAGAAAACCCCACCGCCACTGCGAAAACAAAAGGCCATTTCTGTCCCATCTGCATAAACAGACGCTTTAGAGGGCCAAACAAACTCATGAGACACATGAGGACACACACAAAGGAGAAACCCTTCAGCTGTCCTGTCTGCGCCATGACTTTTAGCCAGTCCTACCACATGACCCGACATGTGAGGAACCAGCACAATCTGGGCAAATACATCTGCTCTAAATGTGGCAAAAGTTTCAGTAGCTGGCTCGATATGAGAGCGCACAAGAAAACCCACGCAGTCGAAGGCCTGACATGTCTCGCATGCGATAAACAGTTCAAGGAGAAGGCTGCGCTTGCGAGTCACCTTAAATTACACAAGAAGGTCGCGTCGGGTCCTCGAAGCCTCGTCTGTGGCGACTGCGGCAAAGAATTCCGCCGAATGTATCACTTGAAACGGCACATAGTGACTCATAGGAAAGCATCGAATGGGGAGTGTTTCACGTGCCCTGATTGTCAGACAGACTTTGCCTTTGTGGAAGACCTCAACAAACACCTGGAGGTACATGTGAAAGAAAACAAGGGGACCTGCCCAAAGTGTGATGAAACCTTTGGTAGTCTTGAAGAACTGGAGGTACACATGGCGGTGCATCAGAAGTCTTATTCCTGCAGCACGTGTGGAAAGAAGTTTAAAGTTGAGTATGCTCTGAAGAAGCACGAGCAAAGTCATGGAAGCGAACAGTATTACTGTGCACTGTGCCGCAAACACTTCCTCAAGCTTTCCCACTATAAGAGGCACTTAATGGTCCATAACAGGCGCGAATCTAAATGTCCACACTGCGACACCGTCTTTCTGCAGTTAACCGCTTTGAAGTATCACCTGCGGACTCATACTGAAGAAAGACCGTACCAGTGCACCTGTTGTATTGAAACCTTTGAGGAGAGGGAAGATCTAGAGCAGCACTGCCTCAAACACAGGAAATTCAAGAAGGAGAGGCCCTACTCCTGCACTCGGTGCGATTTTGCTTTCTCCACCCTGATGGAGCTGACGGAACACATGAGTTCACACGAGGGAGAGCAGCCGCAGACCTGCTCCGTCTGCGGGAGGACGTTCCTGAACAAGAATAAGCTGGAGAAACACCTGACGATCCACACAGGGGAGAGACCTCATCTCTGCTCCATCTGTGGGAACGGCTTCCCATCCGCAGCGAGCCTCAAGCTACATGTGCACATCCACACAGGAGAAAAACCTTACCAGTGTTCCCAGTGCAGTAAGAGTTTTAGGTCGTCCAGCGGGTTGCGCCTACACAGCAGACAGCACATGGAGGTTCGGCCCAGTTACGAGTGTCCCCAGTGCGGTAGAACTTATGGCCGCATGACAGAGCTGAAGATGCACCAGCGCTACCACACGGGAGATAAACCGTATGCGTGCACCTGCTGCAGCAAACGCTTTATTAGCAAAGACAAACTAAATGTTCACATGAGGATACACACAGGGGAGAGACCGTACTCCTGCCCCCACTGTGCACAGACTTTTACACAGACCGGGGACAGAAACAGACACATCAGTAAATTCCACCCCTAAGTGCAGTAAAAATGCTCATTTCTTTACTACTGAAAAAACTTTGTAAATTAACGCAGAGAGCCCATTTCGCATCAGGATTTGTGTTTTCTCGTTAGATTGTTCTGAAAAGTTCATGAATGTGCTGCTTTTTGCTTCCAAACTTTGCTTAATGGGGAAAAGCATGCAGAACCACAGTACTGGTGTCACAAATGGTTTCTGTGTGTACAGTAAGATGCCTGACAGTTTGTCTCTGCTGTTTTCTGCAAGTTTCACAGCTGGACTGAAGAAGTCGTATCATTACTCTTGAAATACAAAAGCTCTGCATGACAGTTTGTTCTTTGAGGCTCACGGCTCTCCCTCGTGTGCCTGATTTATCCCCCTTGTGAAGCACTTTTGTAAAGCGCCCTGGTCTTACAGACTGTCACACTCGTGACCAGCATGTAAATCTTTGGCCTTCGACACACACATCTGCCGACACACACTGAACGCTCAGACACCAAAATGTTTCAGCGATCGCGATTCAGCATTTTTATCTGTATGTGTGGGCATATCTTACACGTCTGATTCTTTTTGCTTCTCTGAAAGTGAGCATTTTGTAACTGTGTTTGGAAAAGTGTCCTAAGAATAAAACGTATTCACTTCACCAGTACCTGTTGTGAGACCGTGAAACCACATCAGATGTGTCCAAAGAAACAAAGGAATGGACATCGTTCCATGTTTCATCTGTTAGTTACTCAAACTCGCTTCAGATGTCAAGTCCTGTGACACAAAATAGTTCTCCCTCAAGGGGGAGGAAGTATGTGACTGGTTCTTTTTGTTAGCAGTTAAGAATTCACAGTTTTCAAGATATTTTCTAATTTTGTTTTGATGGTAAATGCCAATAACAGGCTGCAGCTGATTTAGTTTTGGTGAAATTCGGGTCAGGTCACAACAAATGTGAAAAACTTAATGTTACCCACAATCTTTAATGGATTAGTTTTAAACTTTACAACAATATACTAGGCGTTGGGGAACATGAGTACCCAGGTTTGCTATATCAAAACTATATCGAGTAATCTATGATATGAAAGGACATGGCGAGAGCTATACAACACGCTTTTTACTTTTTCAGTATGACCACACAGTGGCGCCGTACCAATAAAATGGAATAAAATAGAGTTTTAGTAAAGACGTTGCCTTTCAGGTGGGCGTTGTGCTCTCTGAGTGCTCTTCGTTTTTGATGCTGCTCACGAGAATGAAGCAGCAGCACTGTGTCAGACTTTGCTGCTGTTGTGTTGTAAAGAGCAGTGATGGCAACAGGCATATTATTGTTTTCAGGTGTGTACGCGAGCAGAAAACAGAACAAAGGAGGGGGTCTTCTACCCAGCCCGGTCTGCTATTTTACAAAAAAAAGGACTCCTCTTCATCAAAGCTTCTGCAGGCCCGACTGCCCTGATAGCTTTTGAAAATCACCCACATTTCGGGCAGCTTGAAAACAGACTATTGTGTGGCAGTATATTTCTGTGGAGTAAAAAATAAAACTGTGTGTTACATGTGCCATGTACCAATTCTTGGTTAATTTCTTGCAGTAAATCTTCCATATTTAATTAATTTAATAGGATGAAGTTTTTGTTTTGGGGAGTTTTTCTTGTTTCTTGTGGAGGGCTGATCTTTTGTGGAAGGTAAAGAAGTACATACAGCTTGCATTTGTTGGCATAAAACGAAAGCAAGGAAGAAAGACGAGACCAAATGAAGATTTATGATGACATAAAGGAAATGAGTTAATAAAATTGTCAGAAGTAGTCAGGAAACAGGCAGGTTAACATAAGGAAAAAACAAAACACAGTCACTGAGACTAAAATATGATATATTGATTTTAATCAGACCTCTGTCTATATGTGTTTGCAAAACAACCTCTGAATGCAAAGTGTAAAT
Organism: Rhamphochromis sp. 'chilingali'; assembly: GCF_963969265.1. Classification (NCBI taxonomy): domain Eukaryota; kingdom Metazoa; phylum Chordata; class Actinopteri; order Cichliformes; family Cichlidae; genus Rhamphochromis; species Rhamphochromis sp. 'chilingali'. The sequence continues at coordinate 30,547,773 of NC_137948.1, forward strand.
CACCTGACATGAAATAACATGTTACACTACAGTTGCCGAGATATGCTCCTAGAAGGGATACACGTCTGAAGATTTCCACACATCACACGTGGGGGAAGCACAGGTGTTAGTTACCTTTTTCACCATGCAATTCTCACAGTGTGAACAGTAGTTGCATAGATCGAATTTTATTGATGTAGATTAAAAAAGGACTTTCACGTATTAATGTGGTACTTGTATGTTGAATGCATTAAGCATGTTAAACTATTTTAGTGAAATAAAAGGCCAGTAATTCTTTTTAATTTTTTAAGGCAGGATGAAAAAAATATAAACTGAAAAAAGTAAAAACGAAAGCAGCATCAGGCTTAATAGGTGGCAGTGACGTCTGAGTTTATGAATTATATATTTAGTTATTGAGAGATATCAAAGGGTGCAGTGTAAAGGAGTAGACGGTAGGTGGCAGCACTCACTGTTATTCACACTTGTTTTTCCACGGAAATAAGGACATTATTTTGAAGCTGCTTCCTGTTATCGAATCGACTCGAGAAGTTTTAATGTAATCGGCTGTTTAACACTTGGCTCTAGGTTATATTATATCTTCATCATAAACGAGCTTTAAGGAGACTTTGGGGTGACTGAATCTTGTTGGTAATCCGAAACGATTGTATGTCTAATGTTTAGCTACTGATGCTAACTAGCGTTGTGAGGCTGGTAGTTTCCTGTTATAAGTATAATGTTAAATGTAATATGTGGCTAAATCCAGTACCAGCATGTGAACTGTCTTTTGGAAACTGCAATGTTGGATAACATCTCATTTATATCTCAGTTAGATATAAACACCGCTGACTTTAAGATCTGCTTCTTTCACGTAACTACAAAACGTCCTGTCTGAGATACCTGAAGTTACGGTCACTCCTTATGGCTGCTTTCGGCTTTACTCCTGCCAGAGAGCAGGATCTTTTTAGTTTTGAAGCGGAACAGTCCAGCTCAAAAACAAGCAGCGGACTCAGCGGGGAAGAGGCCAAGCGTTTCTATGAAAGCTTAACAAAAGATGAGAAAGGGGGAGATGGATCAAAAGGTCAGACTAGACAGGAGAGTAGAGAGTCCAGGAGAAGAGCGACGAGGAGGGTGAGAGCTGTGGAAGCACAGCGGGGCCAGAGTGGAGGGAGTCAATCAGAGACTGGACACTCAGAAAGAACCATGGAGCTGCTGGGTCTGCGGCTACTGCGCTTTGCCCATGAGGGAGACATCCCTGGGCTCAAAGAGGTCCTCTCAAAGGGGGTCGACATCAACTACCAGGTATGATAATGAAGATTCTGTTTCATTTGGGGGAAATGATACATTTTGCTTAAAGAGTGTATTGTTTTTTCCACCCTTGCAGGATACTTTCTTCTGGACAGCTGTAATGTGTGCAAGCTGGTCAGGGCAAAGATCTGCTGTGAGACTTCTGCTGCAGCACGGAGCGGCCTGGGTCGGAGTGGTTGACACAAAGGGGAGGGATGCCAAAGACCTGGCACTGGAAGGTATAACCAACAAACATGGTTGAAACCCTAAAGTCATCTCCCAGGTCAAAACTGGTTGCTAAGGAAAGGAAAAATAGTGACGTGCCAGCTGACGGTTATTCAGCTCCGAGATGTTTGCTCAGATCTGATCATTAGTGGTCGATATCTGTTTGTGTGTGCAGTGAAGCTGAGCCAGTGTTGTTGTAGTTTTGGATTTTCTATTCAGTATTTGTTCCTATTTCATTTTGATGTTTTTCTTTGAATTCAGGTCCGTTTTCATTCACAGTGGGTTCAGCTGTTTCACTTTTACTTCTTATTGTTTGAAATTGTTTGTTTAATTTTCATTACTTTTACTGTTTTAATCTTTTTATTTATTATTATTATTATTATTATTATTATTGTTATTATTATTGTTATTATAAGGCAATATAATGTGGAAATTAAAAAAATTCAGGACAGTTTTGCAACATAAATGCACCACTGTAGTCTGAATAAAGATGACCATAAAAGCTTGTAGTGTAGTCAAACATGACTATACTAACAAAGATTAAAACATAGTTAGTTTTGCAATAACATAATGTTGGTTTAGTGAGTTTTTATGTCTTTTTCAGTTTCATGGCTCCAAGTTTTAAGATGACTATAAAGACCTTGAACTGAACTCATTCATTTCTTTTCACAGCTGGTCACAATGACGTGTTGGAGGAGCTGTTGAGCTACGGGAGAAGACCAAAGAGAGACACACCGTCTGATAGCAGGTGTGCACACTCTCATTGGTACACAGTTCTAATCTAAATATAACCACACAGTAAAATCATTCAGGCTTTACAATATCTATCTAAACCATTCATATCTGAGGAATAGGGTACACATGATGTTTGTTTATTGATAATCTAATGACACAAATTTTTCCAAGCGATCAATGAAAAATCCTTGATTCAAAATCTATGGTGAGAAACATTTAATGGTACAGGAGTTTTAATCCATCCGACAGAGACGCTGCCTGGTGCCTTTTGGATCGTTGATCGTGTCTGGGTTTAAATCTCGTATTAAAAAGCTTGAGCTCTGGTGATGGTGAAGCAGAAATTACTACATAATTTCTACTTTTGACATTTTACAGTCAGGAGAAGGATTAGCGCTTATTGGTGTCAAATTGTGCAACAAGAGTTTATCTTAGTGCATTTAGCACTGCCGCTATATATGATAACAGCAGTCCTTTTGCCCTCCTCACTGTGTGGGTGTGTTCACAGATGTGAGGGCATACACAGCAGTGAGCTAAACAAACTTCCTGGTAAGGCTGGACTTTAACCACAGAGATCATGGAATCAAATCAGTGAATTACCATAAAAAAAATCAAATAATGCTGAATAATATAGCAGTGATATTTGCCAACATTCACCAACATCAGGATCACATTGTGAGGTCAGATTTCGAATGAGCACAAACGCGAGTGAGATAAGATTACAGCAGGTAAAATCTCTGCTGTTGTTTACACACACTTGGAGAAGAAGTCAGTTTGTGGCTCTTTCATGTTTCTTTTCGGGCTCATGTTGTCTTTTTTTTCATCTATCCTCAGTTCCCTCCAGCCTCAGTGGTGCGACGTGTGTCGTAGCGAGCACAGCAGCAGCCTGCTGTCACATCTCTCCTCCACCCTGCATCAGTTCAATCTGCGACGCCCTCCACCGACGCCTTACTACTGCCTCCCCCCCTCCAGCAACAGCTTCAAGATGATGGTTCGTTGTGGCTGGAAACCAGGAACAGGACTGGGGCCACAGGGAGAGGGGCCCAAACAGCCAGTGCCTACTGTGCTGAAGAGAGACCAGAAGGGTCTGGGATACGGACAGATGAAAAGAGCCAAAGTGACTCACTTCCAAGCCAGAGACTGTGAAGCTGTGAAACCACCATCTAAGGACAAAGTGAGGATTGGAATGAAAGGACAGAGGAAGGAAGAAAGTAGGAAAAAAGAGCAAAAAGACAGGAACTGGGAAAGAGACTTCCGTGCCTCTTTTTATCTTTGATACTGGCTCATTCACATCTGCATCTGAAACACATAAAACATGACGCTGAGTTTTTTATTAAAGCTTTGACAGAGTTTGATGGGTTTGTCTGTGAAGCGACTTTAAATGAAGCTTAACGCTCTGGATCAGAGCTCGTGCTGTCTGTGTACGGCGTCAGCTGCTGTTTGCTCAGTGATTGAATGTGTGGCAAAAGGTTTTCATTCATGTTCACGAGGATTTCAATTACACTGTAACTGAATGCGTCTGAGCCACAAAGGTGTTAAAGGCTTACATTATAATGTTTTATTTGCATTCAGCAAAAAGAAAAAACAGCAAGACCGATCTTATCATGAAGAACACTGATTATTGCTCATGATCCAGGGATGGACAAATTCTTTAGTGTCATAAAGCAGTGCAGACATTTTTATATTAAAGATTAAAGAAGAAAAGAGTTTCTTTTAGATGTTAAAGTTGATTCTACGAAGAAAAATCATCTAGTTTTTTCTTCACTGTTAAATCCTTTTAAGCAAATACACAGACCGAGAGTAACCTTTCCCTCTGTTGGAGCTCCGGGTGCCTTTTCACCTGGTTCACCTTTACACCTGCAATCATGTGAATGTTGAGTCACACACTTGTGCTTACCTGTGTCAGGTTCTGTTAAACTGGTTTTTACTGCTTCAGTCTGGGCTCTTTTCTTTTGTTTTCAGGGCTTTATAATGACAAGAAAGGACATTTTAAGTCACTTTAAACTGCCTGTTACACAACACGTGGGCTCAGGGATGTCCTGTTTCAAATTAATGGGCTAAAAATTAATGTACCCTTAAAATCTACTCAGAGTGGTGTAATCCACTTTTTAAAATATTCTGTAGCAATATTGATTTGTTCTTGTAGATTTGTTGGAAGATAATGTAGGCAAAAGCTTTATTTTGTAATGTAGAGTAATATGTGTGCCACATCTTATAGCTACAGAGTATACCACACACAGGCACTGCAGTACAACCTCAGCAATCTCTCTTTCCATCCACCACCTGCAGCTCTTCAAGAAGAGAGATGTAATCTGTCCAGCATGCCTTACATCTGCCTCAGGGCTCTTCTGGTAAGACCTGTCCAAAACACCCAGTTTTGGACGTCTTTCCTAGTTTGATGCCTGAACCACCCTAACAGGCTTATTTCAAGGAGTGTTGGCTTTACTCTTGAGTCCCTCTGAATGACAAAGCTCCTCACCCTGTCTGTGAAGACCAGCCCATACACCCTTGGTATTAAGCTCTTTGCACTTAATTATTTTGGTTGTTATTCACAGTTTATAGGTGAGGAATGTAGACTGACCACTAATCAACAGCTTTGCTTTCACGCTCTGCTCTGTCTTCCTAATAACAGCTGAGTATGCTGTTTGCATTACTCCTGACATGGCACCAGTTTGTCTTTACCTGTCAGCATCTCCCCTCACTCATAAACAGGACTCAGTGATTATTTAACTCCTTCACTTGGGGCAGCAACTAATACCAAGCCCAGAGTGGGCACACCACCCTTTTCTGGGTTACAACAATGGCTTCAGACTTGGAGATGCTACATCTCATTACTTCTTCTTCACACTAAGCTGCAAACCTCCCAAGTGCAAGCTGGAAGTCATCTCTTGATGAAGGCAAAAAAATCATATCTGCAAAAAAGGAGACATGACATCCTCAGGCCGTCCAACCAGCTTCAACTTCACTGGTCAGTTGCTATGCTGATCTTGGACCAACATTATTATGATGATGTAGAAACAACACCAACACTGGGATATCAACTCACGCACAAAGGGTAATCCTCACAAACTGCGCTCTGAGCGGCCTGGGTGCCACTTAACTCAGTGGGTGAACAGGTAACCACATGGCTGGAGTGCAGCAGCGCAGTTTGAGTCTGACCTGTGGCCCTTTGCTGCATGCCTTTCCTCGCTCTTTCTCTCCAGTTTCCTCACTGCTACACTATCCAATAAAAGAGAAGAATTGGCTGGGCCTTAGCACCAGGAGAGGCCCAGCCTGGAACCACTGAATGGACCTGCTTTCCTGTGGGCCAACCATCAAGAGGAGGGGCTGTTTGATGCAATGTAGAATGTGCAGCAGTCAGATCACAGGTTTCCCAAACTGGCTTCAGGGACAAAGGGTCACTTAACTCACTAACCTGAGCTAGTGTATGAGGTTAGGAGAAACCAGGTATTGTGGGCCTTGGTTCAATTGTCAGCTTGAGTTCTGAACAGGGTTGAACTCAAGCTGGAACGTGCCCTGGGCAGTGACTCCATTGCTGGATACAAAACCATCTCTTTTTTGGAATGACAGTGAAACTTGAATGGTTTGATTGGGAGGAACAGCCCAGTCTGAACCCAAGTGAGGTTCTGTTCCTGAACTTCAGTGCTAACCACAGTTGGTCCATAATGAGCACCAAGTCTGAGCATAAAGGTGTCCATAAGTGGACCTAACACCAGGTAGCCTAATCTCTGATTTTGTAATTGAATCGTGTAATCGCCGTATATCTTGGACACTCTTGTGAAGAGAGGAGCAGAACTGTCAACTGATCACAACTTGTTGGTGAGCTGGATCAAATAGCTGGCCTCTAGTCATAGAAAGACTTTGAAATGTACATTTTTTAAATTATATTTTAAAGTCTGGGATATGGAAAGATGAAAAGAGCCAAAGTGACTCAGTTCCAAGCCAGAGACTGTGAACTCTGAAACATAAAATATGATGAAGAGTTGTGTATTAAAGTCATTGGGTGCGTCTGAGAGGTGATTTTTAAATAGAGCTTAACACTCTGACCTTGACTCAGGATCGGCGCTCATGCTGTCCATTTATGGCATCAGCTGTGACTCTGCCAGCTGTTTGCGCAACGACCGAATGTGTGGCAAAAGGGTTTCCTTCATGTTCACAAGGAGTGTGTTTACACTGTGTTACTGAAAATGTCTGAGCTATAAAGACTGTGTGAAAGGGTTACACGATAACGTTTTATTTACATTCAGCAAAAAATACACAGGACAGAGCAGACTTTACAAACATCAGGAAAAACACTGATTACTGCTCATCCCCAACAGTAACCTTTCCCTCTGTTGGAGCTCCAGGTACCTTTTCACCTGGTTCACCTTTACACCTGTCTTCATGTGAACGTGGAGTCACATGTTTGCACTTATCTGTGTTAGCGTGTCAGCAATGCTCTGCAAGGCTCCACAGTTGAACCAGCAATTATTGCATTGATCTGGACTTGCCTACTACATGTTTTCATGATTTTATTTAAGGAAGGAAGCACTCTTTCAGTACAATTCATCTTAAACCGCCTGTTACACAACATGTAGGCTCACGCAAGCATGTTCTATTTATAAGGGGTGAAAATGAAAGAGCCTGTACGTTACACCATCATTGGGTACTGCGTTTGATTTGATTTGTTATTCCAAGCATTGGTTTTCAGATAATATCCAATTTGGTGCATTTTTTTTAACACTAGTGGGTTGGGGGGGTAATTTGTTAATTTTGCCTCCGTACACTATCATAGCTGACGTTAAATCAAACAATCAAGGTACTTTAATTCAAGGACTTTCACAGGCATATTGTGTTAAATGTTCAGAAATTTCAGCCATTTTATTCGTAAGGCTCTAGTTTGGGATTTAGACTTTGTTTTAAATGGACAAGTTATGATCGTCTTCAATATAAAACCAAATCTTTTGATGTAATGCAGTGCAATTTAGCATATTCGATCACAATATCACTTTACTGTATAAAACCTAATAAAGCTACACAGGCAGTACAGTGTTCATCAAAGTGATAATAATGCTATATAGAACTATTTAAAACTATGTTTCTTACTGCAGTTGTTTGTATTGGCAACATATAGGTGTATACAGGGAATAGTATATGAGGATTCTAAATATCACATTTGGACCTCTGACCTCTTCTTTAAGGTCAAAAGGTCAAACTTTCATAAAATATTTTTTTAATCTTTAAAACTGCTTAAAATTGATCTGCCTGTCTTTGTATTGGCAACTTTTAGAAAGTGATCCTGGTACATTGGGATTGTAAATATCACATTATAGTTCGCATCCAAATATATAATATCTGACCTCACTTTTACATTTACATTTGCCTTTATTTCAAGATGACTCTAAAATGTCCAACATATGCCTTTAAAGAAAGTATTGAAAGAGCTTCCTAGTTAGAAATACACTGAAGTATAATATTATATAACAAGCTATATAAAAAGCTTAAGCTATTCATATAAAGTTATTACCAAATCAATAGCTGTTATTCGTCCAACCTACATGATGTTTGTGTAATCAAACTAAACATCTATCATCCTTGCCTTATCTGCTATTAAACTACACAAAAAAAAACTTCTTAAAGTGCTTTTAAAAAGAACAAATGAGACAAAATGAATATACAGACAATAAAGTACTGTCCTTGAAAAGTAAATACTGTCTAGAGAGTGAGCTGCCTTGGTGGAGGTTTGCGCTCTGGGAGTGCTTCTTGTTTAAAATTGCTTCATCTGTCACCCTCTTCCTGTAACCACTTCATGGCTCTTGTTTCAGGGGCTCAGAAGTATCTTTGTCACTGGTTTAGCAAAACTGTGCACCTACCCTTGGTACGAATAAGAATAAGAAAACTCTTCAGCCTCTTTTCTCTTTCTGTGCTGTGAGCACATACTGGGAAGAAGCAGTGAAAGCATTTTCTGCCACCAACAGAAAGCACCGAGCACGTCTGGACATGCTTTTCTGTGAGCACAGTATGGAATTAAGCATGTATACATAAAACAGTCTGACTGATAGCGTGCTGAATGACTTGATGTTTGGTGTTTGAATCATACACTTATTGAAGAAACTACGATGTGAAAAACATTCAGTTCTTGTGTAGGAGAAGAAAAACCTATATGCTAATCCAAGCTGGTTTCTTTCTTTTTTAATCCAAGCTGTACAATAACAAATGATGAAGACTGCAGTACTACACATGGCAGAGCTAATCAAACTAACTGATACACAGTAAATGCTCCTCGAGCTCTGTCTCTGTTTATGCTTCCTCCTGCCATTGGATCGGCTCCAACGCCCCTTCCTTACTCACAGAACAGGTATGTGCAGCAGGAGACAAAAGCCTCTCGTCACATAGGTTTGTGTAATCGCTGAGAGAAGAGAGGAACGTTGCAGACATGGGGTACTTCTTCTTCTTGTCCGCAGAGACATGGACCCTGCTGGCTGCCCTCGTCACGCTGCTGTTTGTGTAAGTTTTAAAGATTACTGGATGTGTTCAGGTATTTGTACCATTTGTGCTGCTTTTTTAAATCTCTTACACCTGTTCCAGGTATTCCTGCTGGACATATGGGACATTTAAGAGATTAGGCGTCCCTGGGCCCTCACCTATCCCATTTTTTGGCACCATGTTGGCATATAGAAAGGTGGGTTACGATACCAGCCTACACTGTATACACCGAGGACAATGTCTTCCAATAGCTCATTGGTTTTTCAACTACAATCATATTTGAATAGTGTAGTTTTTTTTATTTAGCTGTTGTTTTGTACAGTTATTTTCAGGTTATGAAAGACCCTTTCACCCTGACCCCTCTAAATGTTAGGCACCTGTTGTCAAACACATTTGTATGGCATGAAACATGCAAACTGGCTGCTGTACACAACAACAAGCACTCTTAAGCAATAATATCTGAGTAGCTTGTGACGGACTTTTGATTAAAGCCACTGAGACATCTGGATTAACTAGTTAACTCAGGAAGTAGAAAACCTCACAACGTTACTTCAGTATCATTAGAAGTTAACGTCACTGATGCAGTTATGCCTGTAATGTCTCTACTTTGTTAAACGTGACCTGTGTTTTTGGTAAGTTTCATTAATCATCCGTATATCTCGTTCTTATTTCCAGGGATTTTTTAACTTTGATGAAGAGTGTCATAAGAAATATGGGAAAATGTGGGGGTAAGTTATGTTGTCTACAGTACATGACTGCTTTTCTATGGATGTAAATAATAATCATGCAGACCTGTGTGAAAGTGAAAGTGAAAAATGTATTACTTTCACTTGTTCGCATGTTCAGTTGTTTTATTTCTTGTTTCTTCTACTGTCGTGGTACGCAGCATTTTTGATGGCCGTCAGCCCATGTTGTGTATCACTGATCCTGCTATGATAAAAACTATCCTGATAAAGGAGTGTTACTCTTTCTTCACAAACCGCAGGGTTAGTAAGGACATTATACGACTCAATCAGTCTCTTTTTAAAAAAAATCTGACCTTCTGTCCTCATCACCAGCTGCTTTGAATGTTATTACAGAATTTCCGTCTGAATGGGCCGCTGTACGATGCTGTGACAGTTGCAGAGGATGATCAGTGGAGGAGGATCCGCAGCGTCCTTTCTCCCTCCTTCACCTCTGGGAGATTGAAAGAGGTACATCCCTCTCCCACTCTCTGCCTCCTCTGGCTTTTTTTTTTTTTTTTTTTGCATGCTGAAAAACAAAAGAAGCAAAAAGCATTCACTTAAAAAGGTAAACATAGCATCAAGATTCAAGTTTCTTTATTGTCATTATCCAAGCATAACATAATGCTGGCAATAATACTCCCTCGTGTGGTGGATAAAAATTAAGTAACATAAATATACTGTATAGTCTGCATATCTCTGTAGATCTCTGTAGATTGAAAGTACTTTATGCTCTTCCAGTATTGCTCCATCCCCAGCCTCGGTGGGGCTGTTCTCATATTGTTCCCTTGCCACTGAGAGAACACCTTGAATGGCTCAGTGGATTACAGCTGATTTATTCTCCTGCCTTCTATCTCTGGTATACCTCTTCAAGGCACTAGCCAAGGCTATGAGTCTTTAATTGGCAGTTTGCAAGGCCTCAGGTATGGGCAGCTTGTTGTGCTTCTTAGGCACCTTCTTCATCAAGAATCATGCAAAACTAGGCTGACCAACCTGTGCACTGCCTGGATTGATTACAAGAAGGCCTATGACTCACCCCAAGTCGGGCAACCTGAGGCTGTACGCTAAGCAGAAGGAAGGAGGCAGTCCAGGATGAGACAATGAACAGCCATGAATACATCAGGAAGATGGCCCCTACTGAAGCATCAGTGAATACCTCAGGGAGCAGAAACCTGGGAAAGAGGAGTAAGACGAGGAACCATCATGGAAGGACAGGCTCCTGCATGGTATGTACCATCGGCAGATAGAAGTCCTACCAGTGGCTGGACAAAGCTGGACTGAAAGACAGCACAGAGGCACTAATCATGGCAGCAGAGGAACAAGCTCTGAGCACAAGATCCATAGAGGCTGGGGTCTATCACATCAGACAAGGCCCCAGGTGCAGGCTGTGTAAAGATGCCCCTCAGACAGTCCAGCTCATGATAGCAGGGTGCAAGATGCTAGCAGGCAGGGCATTCATGGAACGCCATAACCAAGTCTGCATAGTATACAGAAACATCTGTGCCGAGTATGGCCTGGAAGTCCCAATATATACTCTGTGCTGTTGTAATTGCATCCGGTTTCAACATTTTTGACGTTGTTGTTTTTTGTCTGTTTGTGCCTCAGATGTTTGACATCATGAAGCAGCATTCAGCTGTCCTGATCAGCAGCATGAAAAAGAAAGCAGATAAAGATGAACCTCTAGAGATGAAAGAGTGAGAACTCTCATACCGTTTTCATTTAAATACATCAGAAAAAACGCAGATTCATCTCTTCTAAGTCTGCAATAATAAAGGTCATGTTTGATGTGTTTGTGTGGTTTTGCAGGTTTTTCGGACCCTACAGTATGGATGTGGTAACCAGCACCGCCTTCAGTGTGGACATCGACTCTCTCAACAACCCCTCAGATCCTTTTGTCACGAACATCAAAAAGATGCTGAAATTTGACCTTTTCAGCCCCATCGTCCTCACTATTGGTAAAATATTCATTTTGATACATGAAGCTCCTTTTGACTGCTCCCGTTATTCAACAAGTGTTTACCTTGGCTTGTAGCTCTGCGTGTTTGTTTTGGCAGATTTTTTCCTGGTGCAGTCTAAAGGATTTGTGTCTCCTCCTGGGATCAAACTGGGCACCACTACAACATTTCCATCAATGCAGCTGCTGTCCTTCATCTTCCATTAATAAATGTCCTCTTGTTTGTTTAATTTCAGCCTTCTTTCCCTTCATGATTCCCATATTGGAAAAATTGGAGTTTTCCTTTTTCCCTGCATCTGTGACAGACTTCTTTTACGCTGCACTACAGAAGATCAAGATTGATCGAGAGACCAGCAAACAAAAGGTACAGCTGTGAGTTCGTGTTTGTACCAATAACCTGTTCTGACATAAAATCACAGCTGTTCTCAGACTGTGTTTGTTGACTTCCAGACTCGAGTGGACTTCCTCCAGCTAATGATCGACTCTCAGCAAAATAATGATTCCAAACAGGATAAAGGTGATACACGGACACACGTCTCCACACATGGAAAAACCAGCTTAAAGCTGTTCTAACGTGTATATCCCTCCTACCTCCTCAGGTCTGACAGATCATGAGATCCTTTCCCAAGCAATGACTTTCCTCTTTGCTGGCTACGAAACGACCAGCAGCTCTCTCACTTTCTTGTCTTACAATTTGGCAACAAACCCTCAGGTGATGAAAAAGCTGCAGGAGGAGGTGGATGCAACCTTCCCTAACAAGGTAACAACACAGAATTCTTAATATAAGACAATATATTTCTTTCTAGCATAACTAAACTAAAGTAAATCATACAGTAGATATAATGTGTTATAATAATATTGTGTTATGGTGATTATATTATTTTATATATTGTACTCATATATAAAATCAGCACAGGGTTCAGCTTCTTACTATGTCTCTATCATCAGTCATGTTTATGTGCTTGTGTTCAGGCTCCCATCCAGTACCAGGAACTAATGCAGATGGAGTATCTCGACTGTGTCATCAATGAGTCTCTCCGATTGTTCCCCATTGCTTCACGTTTGGAGCGTGTGGCCAAGGCCAGTGTGGAGATAAATGGCTTTGTGATTCCAAAAGGTATGGTTGTCGTGGTACCCACCTGGCCGATGCACCGGGACCCCGAGATTTGGCCTGAACCAGAGAAATTCAAACCTGAGAGGTACGGAAAGGTGTCTGATGTGACAAAGCAGAATGAAGCTCTGTGGGATATAACCCAGTTTCTGTTGTTAATAATGTGTGTGTGTGTGTGTGTGTGTGTGTGTGTGTGTGTGTGTGTGTGTGTGTGTGTGTGTGTGTGTGTGTGTGTGTGTGTGTGTGTGTGTTCTCAGGTTCAGCAAGGAAAACAAGGAGACAATTGATCCGTACAGCTACATGCCTTTTGGAGCAGGCCCGAGGAACTGCATTGGGATGCGATTTGCTCTGGTTGTGATGAAACTTGCAATAGTGGAGATCCTCCAGAGGTACAGCTTCTCTGTGTGTAAGGAGACCGAGGTGAGAGCCCAGATCATCTTCTCTGACTGTTAGTTTTGTGTGTTATTGTTATTTATTCTACATGCCACTTCTCTGCAGATCCCCATTGAACTGGACATCCAGGGTCTGCTACAACCAAAACGACCAATCAAACTGAAGCTGGTGCCACGTTCTTAACCCTCCTCGTCTAAGAAGAGGACTTTTCTTCATTTTAATCTTGATGTTTCTTGTGTACATAAACACCATGTCAGTTTTTGTACTACCTTATTTTGTCTGCAGGTGCACTAAACACTCTATTTAATTTCTTTTTTGAATTTTCTGGCAATTATTTCATGGTTTAGGCTTTAAAGCGTTAACATAGATCCAGTAAAGACAAAAACGTAGCAGTCAGGCATTTGGCCCTTGTGGACGGTCATTGTTTAGTATGGGCAAAGAGTTTATGACAACGTATTGTAAAGAATAATCAACAATTTCTATTTTTGTCTAAAGCATGTATCAATTCAATTCACTTCAATTCAATTCAGTTTTAGTTATATATCACCAAATTACAACAACAATCAGGGGAAAATCCCAATAATCAGACAAGCAAGCACTTGGTGACAGTGGGACAGAAAAACTTTGTTTTAACAAGTGGAAACCTCCAAGCTCATGGAGGGCTGCCATTAGCTAGATCAGTTTGGGGTGAGAGGAGGAAATGCAAAGTCGTATATGAACAAGATAAGAGGTTACGGGATCCTGGAAATAGCTGAAATCTATAAAATCTGAAAAGGGCACAATCATATTTCTCTGGTAAATGGCCTGTATTTATATAGCGCTTTACTAGTCCCTAAGGACCCCAAAGCACTTTACACATCCAGTCATCCACCCATTCACACACGCATTCACACACTGGTGATGGCAAGCTACATTGTAGCCACAGCCGCCCTGGGGCGCACTGACAGAGGCGAGGCTGCCGGACACTGACCACCACCAGCCAGTAGGCAACGGGTGAAGTGTCTTGCCCAAGGACACAACGACCAAGATTGTCCGAGCCGGGGCCGGTAACTAAAATACACCATGATTAGACCACAAAGCTTTACAGTATTATGTTACATTATAACCTTTAATTCTCCAAAGAGCTGATTACAAACGTCACATCACTTCTCGGGTGTTTTGTTTTCATATCCTCTCGGAGCGCCACCACTTTTTTGTTGCAGCTCAATAAGGAGAGATCAACTTGGAGGATTTGAACATGATTTATGGAGATTAGGGAATTAATGTATTTGCCAATTGGACTCCAAGCACCCATCATGACAGAATTGGACCAGAGTAATGATAACGCTACTGAGATTGACAGCGTGGGAAAGTCACAGAGCTGCAGAGAACAGAAAAGCAGACTAACACCCAGGAAACAGCCAGATGGCTGATTACAGAGCTTCCTTATTGAATTTACGCATAAGCTTCATTTCGTGGATCATGTCTACATGTAATCACGTTACAGTCATTTTGGCTTTTGGCTCAGATACCTGAGTTTTTGAATTTAAATAGAAAAGGGTGTTCATTCACTGGAAAAGTGTCTTTGTGTCTTCTGGTCATCTGTTTGAGTTGTGTCAAAAGCTTTGGGCTGTAAAGCCTGAGCCTCTCAATCAGCTTGTGTTTAGTTGACTTAGGAAAATGCACTCAAAGAAAACCACGGAGGATGAGCTGTGTCTGTTGCAAGAATAGTTTATTAATGAACAGCAGGGTTAATAAGAATAAAACAAATGAAAAATGCTCCTCCAGGAAGATAAGCAGCATCCACACCCACTCTCTTCCTCCCACTCTCTCGGCTTTTTTTTAGAGCTCTCACAGTTAAGAGATGCTGTCTCCCAAATATGTTTATGTATCACTTTTCCAATGAAAGAGTAATTTAACATGTGTAAAATTAAAGCCTTTAAATTAAGCCTTCATCCATGACCCTTTCATTATAGATCTGTGATTTTGTTTGTTTTGGACAATTGACTCAAAGGCTATTTAATGAGCAGGTGTGGGCAATTCCTTCGTGGTGTCATTATCAATCAAACAAATAAAAGGTCTGGAGTTGATTTGAGGTGTGTTGCTTGCATTTGGAAGATTTTGCTGTGAAGAGACAACATGAGGTCAAAGGAGCTCTCCGTGCAAGTGAAACAAGCCATCCTTAAGCTGTGAAGCTGACAAATCCTACAATATTGGAAATGGCAAAATCTGCACTTTGGTACATCCTGAGAAACAAAGGAAGCACTGATGAACTCAGCAATACCAAAAGACCTGGACATCAACGGAAGCCAACAGTGGTGGATAATCGCAGAATCATTTCCTAGAGAAACCCCTTGAAAACAACCAGCAAGTGAACAACACTCTCCAGGGAGATATCCAAGTCTACCAAATAAACAGCAGCCGAAAGCCGCTGCAGTAAAGGCCTGGTGGTGCATTAAAAAAGAGGAAACCCAGCATCAGAGTTCAAGACTTCAGGCTGTCATTACCAGCAAAGAGTTTTCAACCAAGTATTAGAAATGAACATTGTATTTTCACTTATTTAATTAGTCCAATTACTTTTGAGCTCCTGACATGATTGGATTGTGTTAAAGTATACTTTAGTTCCTCACACTTTTACACAATCTTTTTGTTCAACCCACTGAATTAAAGGTGAAAGTCTGCCCTTCAACTGCATCTCAGTTGTTTCGTTTAAAATGTATCATGGTAATGTACAGAAACAAAATTATTTTAAAAAGTTGTCTCTTTCCAAATATTTATGTAAATCTTCCACCTTTTTCTGTATGTTAGTGAGGCACTCTGTGTCATTACTTCTTAATGATGTGACATGTCAGTGATTAGTGATTATTCACTGCTTTTTTAAATGCTAACCAACTGACAAGAAATGAGTAGATGATCATTAATAAAATATATTAAATTGGTATTTTCATACCCAGAGTTTTTCTTGCATTTTAATCTCTGAGCGCTTTCTAGTTACATGGATCCACATTTGCTGAGCTGATGGAACACATCTTCAGCTTTAGTTTGATTGGTCGAACCGGAGAGACAAAGCCTGCAACATCCATCTCTAAGGGGATCTGAGGACCGAACAAATTCACTAAATCAGAAACATCAGTTTTTGACAGCAAATGTTGTTTTCTTATTGCACGAAGGAAATTATGTCAAGCTAAGTTTGCAATTTACACACAGTCACCTCTGTTTCTTTGCAGACTGAGAAGCTGAAGTTCTGCAAAACTTCCACCATGGCCAGTTTAACCATCATCAGAGCAAATCGCGTCCCCATGCAGCTCCTTGGCCCAGCCCCAAATGGAAGGTAAGTATACGGGTTGATGTTCTGCTTGTTTTCTTTACTAAATCTGTAAAACAAATTGAAAAAATATGTCAAATACCCACAATTTATATGATTTTTTCTGCCTGCTATGACTGCTTTAAATTGATTAATAGAATCATATAACAGAAGTGTTTAAATGCTGCCCTAATAACATGTCCTTTAAAATATAATACAAAGATATTTACAAAAGAAAATATGCTTAATGTTGTAATGCCAAGCATATCATGTTTTTGTGTGTGATTTATTTTTTCCTCAGTAACCTGACACAGGCCTACTGTGAGAAAGAAATTGCATAAAAATGCCAGATGTAGCAAAAATGATATTAAACTATGGAACAAATGTGCAAACTGTTATTTATGAATTAATACATTAGTTTAGAAGGTTCAATAAAAACTGAATTGTTTGAAATGTAACTTTCTGTGGATTATTTAGTTGTTTTAAGTTTTACAGGGTTAATCTTGGCAGTGAATGACTGCATGAGTAAACAACCCTCAACATCCCTCAGAATCCCCAGTAGTGAGAAAGGCTGTACTTGGAAATTCCTTGTTGGCATGACTTAAGTAAATGATAAGTAGCTTTGCAGAATTGTTGCTATTTATCTTCAGAACGATAAGATAAATTGCTAACTAAATTGCTAACTTGCTAATTTGCTAACTACCTGTCAGGTTTGAACTCCTCTGGCTCTGGCCACAGCTCCGGGTCACGGTGCAGAGCGTAGACTGGAACCATAACAAGCATGCCCTTTGGGATTGTGATTTCACTGATTTTTACAGTTTCTTTAGCCACTCGTTCCAGACGTGGAATTGAGGGGTACAGCCTGTTGACAAAATGGGAATACTTTTTAAATGTCTGTATTTCACTAAGCATGCAATCACAAGCACTCCTACTGGCATTTGGATTGATGTGGTATGAGTATATGTTTTTTCACTAGGTGGCAATTTTTTTAAAATTATTCTTGTATGCTGGTGTTTGTGCAATCCATGTGCAATGTCCCAGCTTGCATGCCCTCTCACAACCTGCAAGTATGTGCTGGACTGTCTTAGATCACACATTTACACAGCCTGTAACTCAGGTCCTATTGGCTGTGGTACGCTCCTACGCTCTCTCTTTGTCACCACGCGGTCTCATAGTGTATATTCTTTCAGCAAGCACAAGTAAAAGCTCATTACCTCAGACACTCACTGACCACACTGTCCAGGTACTCCATCTGCATCAGAGCTTCATACTCAACTGGACCCTATAAGGTTGTTACAAATCACAATTTTGGTTAAAGACAGCTCTGATTTAATGTTTTCATCAAATAATATTAAGAAAACAACTCCATAATCAGAAACTTTGATTCTACCTTGTTTGGGAAAGTGGAGTCTATTTCACTTTGAAGGCGTTTCATGATTTCAGGATTTCGTGCCAAACTGTACGCTAAAAAAACAAGAGCGATGGCACTCGTCTCGTAGCCAGCAAACACAAACATGGTCACTTGGGAAATTATCTCGTGTTCAGTAAGACCTGTTAGGAACAACAGAAGAGGGCATGAGACATCTGATGTGCATAGATGTGACCACAGGGACTCTATGTGTAGTGATGTTTTTACCCTTATGCTTCTTTTCTTTGTCATTTTCACTGGCTGTCTGACACTTGATCAAATGCTGAAGCATATCATCTGAAGCCTAAAACAGGTCATACGAAAACACATCTGATTAAATGACTTTTACATCATATCTGAACAAGCACTTGAAACAATGCCCGCATGTGAAGGTGAACCTCAAACACACACACATAAAAATGATTTACCATAAAACTAAAATCAGGGAATATGAGTTTAAGAATTGGCGCCAATAATTCTCTTTAGGAAATTTGAAACCTCGCATCTTCTGGTGATCTTTTTATATGTGAGGCATGTGTGGCACACCATGTTGAGATCACAGGAGATTTGGTAGGCATATTTGGATATTTCTATTTAACAATCAAGGTCACACGATGTGACTAAAACATGTAAACAGGTCATGAGGTGAGATTGTTTCAGTCATCTGTTAGTGGTTTCTCAACTGGATTTCTGCAAGTTTCATTGTAGCTAAGCATTCGATGAGCTGCGAGACAAGACTATATTTATGACGATACCGAGCTTGTGTTTGTCCAAACCTGGGACGAGCTGATGCGTTCGGCTTTGACCTTCTCCGCAACTGACTTTAAGAAAGCGGTAGAAGACTTGGGGAACAAGGAGACACCCAGGCACTCCAGGAGAGGAAGAAAAATTGGAAAGCATGCTGAGAAAGAAAAAATGGGTCAAAACGTTTGGTTACCAAATAAATCTGTTAATAATAAGACAAAAAAACCCAAAACAAAACAGAGGCAGTACCTTGAAAAATATAAAGAAGAATGGAAAATTTAAACATCTGGTTTGCGTGGGTGATGAAGGGATTTGAAGGGTTCTTGACTGAGTCAAAATCCACACTGAATATACAGCTTGCCATCACGTCAATGCTGTAGGATCCAAAGAAGCTGGAATGCACACATTGTACTCAGCAGTGGCACATTCAAGGCCTTCAACTGTTTGCTCCACACAGCTGCAAAATCAGCCCACAAGTTCCTTTAGCTAACACATTTATTTTTCATCTTGGGGGAAAATCTGAGGTTTAATGTTTTACAAACGTAGCTTGGATGGTATCACTCACTCTTTCACAATAATGACCTCATCATTGTGCGCCTTGGACTGCAGGCTGTCTGTCAGTTTGTGCGAATGATGCTTCATGATGCTAAACATCTTGAACAGAGGAAAAGAACGCAAGTGAAACAATGGTGAAGACAAATAATACTCTTTTGTAACCTCCATATGTCTCCACCTACTTCTTTTAGATGGCCAGAGGTGAAGGAGGGAGAGAGGATGTTACGAATCCGTCTCCACTGATCATCCTCAGCCAGAGACACTGCGTCATAGAGATCTCCGTTCAGACGAAAGTTCTAGAGAGATAGTGGTTTTAAGTCGTGGTTATATGTTTGCACGTGTTTGGCAAACAGCTGTAAATACTTGTACAATGATAAGGCAAAGGATTCGCAGATGCAAATCAAAACTATGAGTGAACATGTATGGAATCATATAGTAAACAAAAAAACCCTCAAAATATGTTTTATATTTTAGATTCTTCAAAGTAGCCGACCTTTGCTTTGATTACTGCTTTGCACACTCTTGGCATTCTCTCGATGAGCTTCATGAGGTCGTCACCTGAAATGGTTTTCCAACAGTCTTGTTCCCAGAGATGCTGAGCACCTGTTGGCTCTTTTGCCTTCACTCTGAGGTCCATCTCATCCCAAACCATCTCGACTGGGTTTGGGTCAGGTGACTGTGGAAGCCAGGCCATCGCTCTCCTTCTTGGTCAAACAGCCCTTACACAGCCTGGAGGTGTGTTTGGGGTCATTGTCCTGTTGAAAAATAAATGATGGTCCGATTAAACGCAAACCAGATGGGAGGGCGTGTTGTTGCAGGATGCTGTGGTAGTCATGCTGGTTCAGTGTGCCTTCAATTTTGAATGAATCCCCAAGAGTGTTACCAGCAAAGCACCAGTACCATCACACCACCTCCTCCATGCTTCACGCTGGGAATCATGCATGTAGAGACCACGTGTTCACATTTTCTGTGTCACACAAAGACACGCCAGGTGGAACCAAAGATTTCAGATTTGGACTCATCAGACCAAAGCACAGATTTCCACTGGTCTAATGTCCTTGTTATTCTTGGCCCAAACAAATCTCTTGTGTTTGTTGCTTTTCCTTAGTCGTGGCTTCTTAGCAGCTATTTGATCATAAAGACCTGATTCACACAGTCTCCTCTGAACAGTTGATGTAGAGATGTGTCTGCTACTGAAACTCTTTGTGGCATTTATCTGGGCTCTAATCTGAGGTGCTGTTAACTTGCAATTTCTGAGGCTGGTGACTCAGATGATTTTATCTTCAGCAGTAGAGGTGACTCTTGGGGGCGATTGTGGCTCAAGAGTTGGGAGTTCGCCTTGTAATTGGAAGGTTGCCGGTTCAAGCCCCAGCTTGGACAGTCTCGGTCGTTGTGTCCTTGGGCGAGACACTTCACCCGTTGCCTACTGGTGGTAGTCAGAGGGCCCGGTGGCGCCAGTGTCCGGCAGCCTCACCTCTGTCAGTGCGCCGCAGGGCGGCTGTAGCTACAATGTAGCTTGCCGTCACCAGTGTGTGAATGGGTGGGTGACTGGATGTGTAAAGTGCTTTGGGGTCCTTAGGGACTAGTAAAAGCAATATACAAATACAGGCCATTTACCATTTGGTCTTCCTTTCCTGGGGAGGTCCTCATGTGAGCCAGTTTCGTCGTAGTTCTTGATGGTTTTTGCGACTGCACTTGGAAACATTAATATTCAAAGTTTTAGCAATGTTCTCGATTGACCTTCAGTTTTTAAAGTAATGATGGACTGTCGTTTCTCTTTACTTAGCTGATTGGTTCTTCCTATAATAGGAATTCTAACAGTTGTCAAATAGGGATGTCAACTGTGTACCAACCTGACACAACTGATGGTCCCAACCCCATTAAGAAGGCAAGAATTTCCACAAATGAATGCTGACAGGGGACACCTGTGAAGTGAAAACCTTTTCAGGTGATCACATCATGAAGCTCATTGAAACAAGGCCAAGGATTTGCAGCGCTGTCACAAAGCAAAGGGTGGCAACTTTAAGGAATCTAAAATATAAGACTTTGCTACATAACTCCATATATCTTTCTTCATATATCTGATTTCTTCAGTTTGTATCTACAATGTAGGAAGTAGTAAAAATAAAAATAAAAATACATTAAATGAGAAGGTGTGTCCAAACTTTTGACTGATAGTGTAAGTTGTTACATCTTTGAACATGTGCTATGTTAAAAGTGTTATTATATAATTTTAAAAGCTAAAGAGCCATATCAGAGCAGAAAGTGAGCGTGCTTGATATGTTACTGTTGTATGCTGTATGTACACATGCTAACATTAGCATGTTTCAACCACCTTTGGGTCGAATATCACACTTTTTTCCAGCGATAAAAGGTACGAAAGAGCAAAGCTTGACTGTATGTCATATTCAAGTGCAGTGGTATTTATCATAATCATGAATAGAGTTTATCTGAAACATGGATGGAAATTATGTGAGCAGAGGATTTTCACAGTTTTCAGTGTTTTCAGCTTCTGTTGTTACTGAGGGAACTCGCAAAAACATTTCTTGAAATTTTGTATTTCCAGCAGGATGATTTGATCATTTTGATTGTTTTGATCGTTTTATTGGAAAAAACAAAAAACAATCATATCCCAGGGTTACTAGTTACCACAAAGTTTTACTATAACAGACTGTTGGGTGTTTTGTTTCAGTCAGTGTTCATTTCATGTTCGTGTTCTCACCCTGCGGTTGGTAAAGTAGGTGAAGCACTCCTTCACCAGGATGGTTTTCAGCATATCAGGATCCATCACAGCCAGCATGGGTTTCCTGAACTCATACACACTGAACATTTACACAGAACACATCTGCATTTTGGGAGGTATTTGTCATGGAAAATATTTTTAATTGCTGAAGGAACTTTGGCTCCAGTTGTGCTGACAAAAACAAAGAAATAAATTAAAAACACGCACAAGCTCTTATATGGACAGTTTTACAAACTCACCCCCATATCCTCCCATACTTTTGAGCACATTCGTAGTCATCTAAGTAGTGAACCTGTTAACAGGAAATGCATATTTATCACCAAGATATGTTATACATTATTCACTGTATCCTTCTGAACTTGGTACAAATCATTCGATCTTTACAAATAGCAATCACAAGGATTTACATACACGGTTGTGCCTGGCTATTGTTCCCCAGTACATGACTGGCTTTGGACCCGGGATCCCCATCTTCTCAAATATACCAAAGGTCCAGTGGCCGTACCTAGAAAGAACATCAAAGGGGTTAAAGCATGAAGGTGCACAGGTTCACTCAAACACTGTTTACTGTTAACTTGCTTGTCTTGACCAATTCAGCTGTTGCCAGCTTAAATTTAAACTGTTTTACTGTAAACATTAACTCACATAACAAATATGCAGATAAATGTGATCAGCAGTATCCATGTTTGCAAAGAGAAGAAAAGAACAAAACCCATGGCTCCCTCTTGCTCGGCTGCATTAAAGTAATCTGATCTCAGAGATGAGTCCTGTTACATAAACCAGCCTCTTTCCTCTTTCCAGGCTGAAGGAAAACAGGAAAAGAACTTTCACCCACAGATGTGAGTACATGCCTGGACATGTTTTTTTTTCTGTGAGTACAGTATAAGCTTAAAGCTGTTTATATAAAACAATTTGACCAAAAAATGTTCGTAATGACTTGACTGTGACTGCTCTGTAACATTCAAATACCAAATACAATAAGATTAAAGTTCAAACAACAAAACCTTTATGCTAATCACAGCTGTTTTTATTGCATTGTTGTGCTTCTTTTGTTTGTTTTAAACTCATAAAGTACAAAAATGAAGGGCTGAAAACTGCAGGGTCACAAACAGCAGAGCTACTACTCGTGATTATGACGCAGTAAATGCTCCTCAGTCTTTCTCTCTGTTAATTATTCACTTGACGCTCTCTGCTGCTATTGGTTAAACTCACACACACTTCCCTTTCTCATGCAACATGTGTGTGCAGCACAATATAAAAGGCTCTGGTCAGGACGCTTGTGTTACCACTGAGAGAAGAGAAAAAACAGAAGAAGAGAAGAGAGAAACTTGGCAGACATGGCGTACTTCTTCTTCTTGTCCGCAGAGACGTGGACCCTGCTGGCTGCCCTCATCACGCTGCTGTTTGTGTAAGTTTTAAAGATTACTGGATGTGTTCAGCTATTTCCACTTTTTGTTCTTCTTTTATTCTCTTACACCTGTTCCATGTTTTTCACAGGTATTCCTGCTGGACATATGGGACATTTAAGAGACTGGGAGTCCCTGGGCCCTCACCTATCCCATTTTTTGGCACCATGTTGAAATATAGAAAGGTGGGCAATAACACTTACACTGTATATACTGTATATACTGTATATACTGCATATACTGTATATACTGTATATACTGTATCCACTGTGGACTGTTTCAAATGTATGATCCCTATATTAATGTCTCAGATCCACACGTCACTTTGAATGCTGCCTGTGTGCACAGTGTTAGATCAGTGAACCAGACTTCGTTGCTCTTTCAGTTTATCTACATTTTCCAAAGTCTTGGTAATAGCTTGACCTGGGTCATATTTGCATAATGATCCAAGTACTATTTTCTATGATTTGTAGACTAATTGAAAGATGACACACATTTTTTAATTGTGTTATCATTGTTCTCTGGTGTAGTTGAAGTCCATTTGATAAGCCCCACCTTCTTTAACTTTCACTGTGACCTATGGTCACGTACTGCCCCCGTGTAGCCAACACTACACACTTGATCTTTGTGTGATCTGGTGTTGTTCAGTGTTCTACGTCATAAACAGCTCATGATGTGTTTAATAATTAGATCTTTTGTATCGCTCTTGTTTCCAGGGATTTTTTAACTTTGATGAAGAAAGTTATAAGAAATATGGGAAAATGTGGGGGTAAGTAGTGTTTTCTACAGTGTGTGTTTGTGTGACTCTGAATGCATATAGAATATGGTTATTATCTGTGCTTCAGTTTTACAGGTGCCTGTGTGTGTGTGTGTGTGTGTGTGTGTGTGTGTGTGTGTGTGTGTGTGTGTGTGTGTGTGTGTGTGTGTGTGTGTGTGTGTGTGTGTGAACATGAAAAATGAACATATTAATTATTGTTTTATTAATCCCCCCTCACTGTTTGTACAGCATTTTTGATGGCCGTCAGCCCGTGTTGTGTATCACTGATCCTGCTATGATAAAAACTATCCTGATAAAGGAGTGTTACTCTTTCTTCACAAACCGCAGGGTTAGTAAGGACATTATACGACTCAATCAGTCTCTTTTTTAAAAAAAAATCTGACCTTCTGTCCTCATCACAAGCTGCTTTGAATGTTATTGCAGAATTTCCGTCTGAATGGGCCGCTGTATGATGCTGTGTCCATTGCAGAGGATGATCAGTGGAGGAGGATCCGCAGCGTCCTTTCTCCCTCCTTCACCTCTGGGAGATTGAAAGAGGTACGTCCCTCTCTGCCCTGAAAACAATACAATGCCAAAAAAGACATCTATTAACATGAATGCTCCCTTCTTTAGGATTTTGTTCAGTCCGAATGTAGATGTAGAAAAACAGTGTTACCTCTGTGCTGCTGAAATTGCATTCAGGGTTGACTTTTTTGTTTTTTGTCTGTTTGTGCCTCAGATGTTTGACATCATGAAGCAGCATTCAGCTGTCCTGATCAGCAGCATGAAAAAGAAAGCAGATAAAGATGAACCTCTAGAGCTGAAAGAGTGAGAACTCTCATACCGTTTTCATTTAAATACATCAGAAAAAACGCAGATTCATCTCTTCTAAGTCTGCAATAATAAAGGTCATGTTTGATGTGTTTGTGTGGTTTTGCAGGTTTTTCGGACCCTACAGTATGGATGTGGTAACCAGCACCGCCTTCAGTGTGGACATCGACTCTCTCAACAACCCCTCAGATCCTTTTGTCACGAACATCAAAAAGATGCTGAAATTTGACTTTTTCAACCCCATCTTCCTCACTGTTGGTAAAGTATTCATTACATTTTTATAACTGCAGCTCATGCAAGATCATCAATGCAGCTGCTGTCCTTCATCTTCCATTAATAAATGTCCTCTTGTTTGTTTAATTTCAGCCTTCTTTCCTTTCATGGGTCCCATATTGGAAAAATTGGAGTTTTCCTTTTTCCCTGCATCTGTGACAGACTTCTTTTACGCTGCACTACAGAAGATCAAGATTGATCGTGAGGGCAGCAAACAAAAGGTACAGCTGTGAGTTTGTGTTTGTACCAATAACCTGTTCTGACATAAAATCACAGCTGTTCTCAGACTGTGTTTGTTGACTTCCAGACTCGAGTGGACTTCCTCCAGCTAATGATCGACTCTCAGCAAAATAATGATTCCAAACAGGATAAAGGTGATACACGGACACACGTCTCCACACATGGAAAAACCAGCTTAAAGCTGTTCTAACGTGTATATCCCTCCTACCTCCTCAGGTCTGACAGATCATGAGATCCTTTCCCAAGCAATGATTTTCCTCTTTGCTGGCTATGAAACGACCAGCAGCTCTCTCACTTTCTTGTCTTACAATTTGGCAACAAACCCTCAGGTGATGAAAAAGCTGCAGGAGGAGGTGGATGCAACCTTCCCTAACAAGGTACGTGAGAAGTGAAAACATCTGGAACTGAATAGCAGTCTTAAAGTGAGAAAAACCTTTCTTTGATGAGATCCCACCTTACTCCAGATTTAGGCTTGACTCATCTCCCTTTTAATGCAAACACACATCCTGATTTATACACGAAAATCCATCCATTTCCTTCTATCCAGTTTAAGGTCGTGGGGTGATGGGGGCTAATCCAGCTGTCTCAGGGAGCTGTGATAGCCAAGGAGGGCTGCAAAGTGGTGTTAAAATCATTTCACAAAGACACAATAAACACAAGCTTCCTTTGCAAACAACATAAAAAGTTCACAGAAGAAGAAGTCAGCTTTTAACAATGGTAAATGGCCTGCATTTGTATAGCGCTTTACTTAGTCCCTAAGGACCCCAAAGCGCTTTACACTGCATTCAGTCATTCACCCATTCACACACACATTCACACACTGGTGATGGCAAGCTACATGTAGCCACAGCTGCCCTGGGGCGCACTGACAGAGGCGAGGCTGCCGGACACTGGCACCACCTGAATGCATAATGATCAAGTTCATAATAAACCTCAAAATTTACCTATAAGAAGTTTTATGTTTTTTTCTTTAATTTCTTTTCAAGGCTGTTTTAATTTAATTTCCTTTGACCTTATTTCGTGTATTTTCTTGGATTAATTACTACATTGCAATAGTGCATACAGACTGTCTCTCAACCAGAAATCCAAACAGCTGTTTTTAAATTGTACCACTAGAGGGCAGAAGAACTCCACAATAGGGTTGGGTGTCGTCACTGATTTCTATAATAGATTCAATTTCGGTTCACAAGGTTCCGATTTGATTCGATCCACGATTTGATTCGATTTGAATGGGGGTAAATTTTGCGTCAGACAGTCAGAAATATTATAACTCTGATCATTTATCAGTACTGGCACTTGTGACACTTCATCAGAGGTGTGAGCATCACAGCAGATGCCTTTGTGTCAAAGATAAAACACAGAAAAACATGAAGTAGATTTTCCTGGCCTGGCTTTTTATAGCAGATAGCCTTAAAAATATTCTGCAGTAGATCATAAACTGAAGAAAACCTTGAATCAACATATGAACATTACCTGATGCTGCGGAAGTGAAGCAGTGCAAAGTTAGGTGTTATTTGAGACACAGGTAGGCGTTTTGCAATGATTGTTGTAGCATTTTTAAAGGTTTCATATTTCTTGGAAATTAACAGCAGAAATTAGACTTTCTTGTCAGAAGTCATTTAAAAAAACTGCGACTAACAGCGCTGTAAACAACGGTAGACTGGTGGGTAAGCAAGTGAATAATGCAGAAAACAGAGATTTGAGATGGTAAACTGTTCTTGAAATACACTGAAAGAGAGAGCTTTGCAGGAAGTGGGATTTTTATCGTGGTGGAAGCAAAACAGCAAAGGTAAGAGGGAATAATGAGGATATTTATCTAATGCGAAGCTAGTTTTGATCTTCTTTTGCTGCTGGTTCAGTGAATTTTGGTTGGAAAGTGACAAAACCTGCAGCTTCAGACTCTTTCAGCCCTGACCGCGTGTCCATGTACCTGCTGTCGGGTGAGAAAGCCAACATCTCACAGACTCTGATGAGTCGGATCCACGCTTTCTGTTTACGTCTTTGTGTCGAATCCGTTTATCTGCTCTCATTTACTGTTTTAGCTGTTTGGTGGTTGTTGAAATGAAAACATTAACATGAGATTCTGGTGATTCTGGCGAAGTACATGTATATTTAAAATCTATTCAGGACATAATGAATCAGTATCCCGTTATTCAAGCTAAAATGGATTTTAATCGGAAAAGCGACAATTGAAACCCACCCCTACTCCACAAAAGTCCAGTTTGTGGGTGATATCAAGAAGTGGCTCAGAAAGACATGTTTATGTGCTTGTGTTCAGGCTCCCATCCAGTACCAGGAACTAATGCAGATGGAGTATCTCGACTGTGTCATCAATGAGTCTCTCCGATTGTTCCCCATTGCTTCACGTTTGGAGCGTGTGGCCAAGGCCAGTGTGGAGATAAATGGCTTTGTGATTCCAAAAGGTATGGTTGTCGTGGTACCCACCTGGCCGATGCACCGGGACCCCGAGATTTGGCCTGAACCAGAGAAATTCAAACCTGAGAGGTACGGAAAGGTGTCTGATGTGACAAAGCAGAATGAAGCTCTGTGGGATATATCCCAGTTTCTGTTGTTAATAATGTGTGTGTGTGTGTGTGTGTGTGTGTGTGTGTGTGTGTGTGTGTGTGTGTGTGTGTGTGTGTGTGTGTGTGTGTGTGTGTGTGTGTGTGTGTGTTCTCAGGTTCAGCAAGGAAAACAAGGAGACTATTGATCCGTACAGCTACATGCCTTTTGGAGCAGGCCCGAGGAACTGCATTGGGATGCGATTTGCTCTGGTTGTGATGAAACTTGCAATAGTGGAGATCCTCCAGAGGTACAGCTTCTCTGTGTGTAAGGAGACCGAGGTGAGAGCCCAGATCATCTTCTCTGACTGCCATTGCCTTTTTTATGCTGTATGAAGAGCCCTGTCCCAAAATTATTCACTGCTAGTTTAATAGTGATGTGGACGATGCATCCACAGTGTACATCAGTCCAAAGATAAAAAGCCATGAACTGGCACAGCACTTTCATAAAACAATTGGATTTTACGCATTTCTACGTTTTCCATCAGCTTTCCACCTTAAGTTGTTTGGAGATCTGAAATAAGAAGGCAGAGTTTTGTGTGTATTTGTCATTTATTTTACATGTCACTTCCTTGCAGATCCCCTTTGAGTTGGACATCCAGGGTCTGCTACAACCAAAACGACCAATCAAACTGAAGCTGGTGCCACGTTCTTAACCTTCCTGCTAAAAATAAAAATGATAATGAAAGATTCTCTTCTTAATTGTGCTCGTTACAAACCTTTTGTGTACAGAAGCAAATGCTAGTTTTTTTACCAAAACAGTACAAGAGTGTACCTCTGCATCTTTTTTCTTAACTGAGTGACAGATGAACCATTTTACTGATCTTTGAAAATCAATAAAGAATGTCCAGATTCTTCTACTCTGTCCTGTCATTTTTATGCGCTGCAGATAACTCTGAATGTAGTCACTTTGCTGCTCACATTAGGAAAATAAATGTTAAAATTCAATTTTATGTAGTTTCCAACAACAGTCAACTCAAGGTATTATATGACCTAAAGTGAATGCCCTACAGTACCAGAGAGAGACCCCATAATTGCTTTAGTGAAAGGTTTGGTGATGATGTGGAGGACAAATTTCTTTTGACCTGGAAGACACAGCGAGCAGAACAAGGCTCAGGGCGGGGCCTGGTCGGGGGCACAGAGAGACCACAAACAAGAAATAGGAAAAAAAAATTAAAACTCTGGAGGAAAATGGAGAAAAAGGTTAATGACAGGCATGTGGTGGATTTTAACCTGATTTCTAGGTTTAAAGGGAGCCAATGAAGAGAAGTTTAAAATGTCAGGCCCATTTCTTAACCACTCAGGCTCTTAGATCATGGGGACGACCTGAGTGGGATAAAGACACAAGAGTGCTTTCTGCTGTTGTGTAAGAGCATTAATTACCAAATGTTAAAACAAACAAAAAAAAGCTTTACCTTAAGAAATGTATATCTGTATGAAGCACTGAAGTAAAATAGCCTCTTTTTTTTTGCTCTAACAGCGCCCTCGAGTGGACACTTTTCCCCTTAAGTTCATGTGCTCTTGCCCCTTCACTGATCCATTCTCCGGGTTTTAGTCCATCTTGTTCTTTCCATGTTTATAAACAGAGGCTAGAGATAAAAAAAAAATCTGAGGCGGGCAAACCAGCTACAGTGCAAACACTAAATGTTCTTAAGGTTGGATTGGAGGACTACATGACCCTGGAAATAGCTGAAATCCGCGCCATTACATCAAAACTATAGAACCATATCACTTGATTAGACTAAAATGGGATTTAGCCCAAATGTACAATAATATATACTTTGTGTTTTAGAAGCTTTAATATGAGAATTGCATCGTTTTCATTTATTTATATTAGACAGTACGTGCAGTCTTTTGGGCACTAACCGTAACCAGAATCCAGGAAAGACGTGAAAGTGAAAGAGAATGATCAGTTATGAATAAGAGCTAGATTTTAATCTCAAGAGACCATCCTAGAAAGTCTGTGATGAAACTGAACACAACCACCAGTTTCCTTTTGTGACCACATGAACCATGTCCGTTCAGAGGGCCCCAGGTGTGGCGTTCACTGCCATTTTCGTTTAAAATCATTGCTGAGTTTTGTTTCGGGCTATGCTGTCTAAAATGTTTATTTTAGCCGTTTTGTGCAACTGCAGTGCAGTTTGTTTCCATTGCATTTGTTTTTGTTTTTATTTTCAACTTGGTTTTAAATACACTGTTTAAAAAAAATCTAAGAAACAACACTGCACTGTGTTCAAATATACTACATAAATAAATGATATGCATGATGATAGCAGTTTGTAAGGATTGTTTCATAATGTATTGTTTCAGAAGTCTCTTCTGTAACACAATTATTTAATAAAAGGGTTTATTTTTAAAATGCATAATTATGTCACTTCTTAGCAAATCTGTTTGAATTTCTGTCTCATGTGGAACCATGCCTCTCTAAAGAGAGACAACACGTTTTTCACCTCTAAATATTTGCTAATTTTCTAATGATTACTTTCCCTAAACTATTAATCCAATTTTGACATAATCAAGCTCTTAACTGTAAAACCATGACTTTGCATTTGACCTTTCTTGAAATGGAAAATCCGTAATGCTGTATAGTAGTTGGTTGCAATGTTTTTAAAGCACAATAAAATATCCTGTAAGTAATGTTTTTCATTCACTTTGACAGTATGAAGTTGAAAGTACTGTGCCTCATTTCACTATAACCTTTGGAGCGGTGCCCTAAATTGGTAAATAATTAACCTATTTGGTTGTGGAGACAGACACATTTCTGTGTATGGATGCCAAGTGATGAAACTAATATATTTACATGTTTCATTGTTTGGGGCACCAAATGAGATCCGTGTTTCATTTTGGTCAGTGTTTATACAAATAGAGATAAAACAGGCATAAATAATAAACAGGCCTAAAACAAAGGTAAGATTACAAAAACGGTAATGGAAAAAAAACCCACAGCCTAATAAACCAATAAAAATCGTGTTTTTAAAAAAAAAAAAGAAAAAAAAGTGAAATGAAAACACAGTTTTAGACTACAGGGCTAGACTAGAAACTAAAGAATGGGGAACAAAGCAAAGAAATCACACAAATTACTTTCAGTTTCAAGTGCAAAATGTTTTTTTCCTTCTTTTTTTAAACTTTGGGCATTTCGGAATCGTTAAATACAAGGAAATCGTTATTTAGTGCATTTCACAGAGGGTTGAACCAAAAAGATCAATGCCTAGCACTAAACAGATCTTTTAGCACATGTTTGAACCGTCACATGATGTCGGATTAAATATTTCTCACTGAAACCTTTAGTGAAAAGGTGAAAGTGATATTACTTTAAGGTACGCCAACATAGTGTGTGCTGTCGCTTTTCAGTTGCTGTGTGACAGTCAAGTGAGCTTATGACGACGTGTCCCTGAACGCAGCACCAGTCCGGTTCCCGGAGACTCCGCTCCTGTTCTTCCACTGAGCCGGACTCCATGTTGTTCGTCAGCCACGGAGTGAACAAGTTCCCTGGCTGAAAACTCTCACGTTGCAACTCTGTGTGTGCGAGAAGTTAAGTGTGCGCGCGTGCGAGTGTGTTGACCCTCCAAAAGAAGATGGCAGACTACCGGGATGACACCGGGGCTCGAGCCCTGCTAGCTTTACAGTCGGCTCCGTGCAGCCCGGTGCGCGTCGCGGTGACCTCGCACACCTTTCACCAGCCCTCGTTCGCCCTTCTGGGTCCTCCGGTGATGGATGCCCGCACAGACGCCGGGATTCTTCCCGTGCGGCTCGCTTCTACTCCTCCGCAGGCCCTGGCCAGGCTCGAGGGCCGGGACTTTGAGTATGTCATGCGCCAAAGGACGGTCACCATAGGCCGGAACTCTTCTCACGGCTCCGTGGACATCAACATGGGTCACTCGAGTTTCATTTCCCGACGGCACCTGCAGATCACCTACGACGAGGCGAGTGGCTTTTCCCTCCGGTGCCTGGGCAAGAACGGTGTATTCGTGGACGGGGTCTTCCAGCGAAGAGGGGCGCCACCACTGCCGCTACCCAGAGAGTGAGTGCGGTCAGCTAAGCCTAGCCGCTGCAGTCAGGCTTCCCGTGATAACACGGTGGCTGGACGTCGCAGGGCTTCTCACACTAAAGTTTATTTTATGCATTAACAGTGGAGGTCTAGCGGTTACTTCAAACAATAAAACGACTCAATTGTAAACCCACGTTAGCCTCACGAATAGATTTCTGAACACTGACGGGGAGAACATTAATACAAAACGACCTCCACGATGACAGGGCCAAACGGGACACCTATCCTGTCCGGGGTACAAAGTTTGTCACGACACCCCTACCAGAGCGGCTTGGTGTTGCATAGTAATGGCAGCCTAGGTCTGGACAGTAAAGGTGGAACACGATAAGTTGTCAGGTCTCCAGTGTAACTCACAGCGATGTTATGTTGTCATATTCAATTAATATTCAGTTTGCCCGGATGTTCTTAGTGGACCCCTTCAGCTTTGCCTTCAACCCGCTGAATGAGTGAATCAGTCTAGCTAGTTTTAGCCGTTAGCAAACCTAGCTGCATTTCCCCGGCCTGCTGACAAGCATAAGCAGTTAGTAAATTATTATTTTTTCTTTCGAAGTGCTGCAACTGGTTGGTGTTTTTGCATAAGTACGGCGTGTTATATTGTCTTTGAAATAACTTTTTAAAGTAATCTAATTTTCAAAATAAACGAATCAGCACACCTTGTAGCTTCTGAGTGATTATGCTCGCTACTAGCTCTCAGACTATTGGCCGACGTGTCACATAAACATTAATGTAAACAAACGCATCCCAGACATGTCATCTCACGGTTCTTCGAGGAAGACGGGAGTTTTTTGGTAAATGTTGAAACTTGAAACACGTTTTTCCTCTTTTTTTGTTGTATATCTCGGGTACAGTGGAATGTAGCTTTTTTTTTTCCACTGCGGTTGCAGAGCTGTCGCGTTTACACACGTTGCTTTCACTGGTTTGTTTAGTACAGTTGCAAGCTTACAAACGGAAATCTTCGGTTTTGTGTATGTGTCAATCATAGGGTGGAGGCAGTATGAGTGTGTTTGGGTGGGGGGTGTCTTTGTCTTCTCTGATTGGCTCGAAACACTGTTTGGGGGTGTGTCGGTTATTGAACCGGAAGTGCAGACTGGGGCGATATCCTCGCTGCAGGCGCACATGACGAAGTAAACACTGACTTGCGAGCCAAGGCCACAGACATGTTTGCTTGGTTTGCTTTGGCCCTGGAGGGTTTTCTCGAGATTACAGAGCTAGCGAAACTGCGCCGAGTTAAAATATGAAAGACAACAATTTCTCTGCATTGTCATGATTTGCAAATTAATTTCATTATGATACTGCTGAGCAAAAAGACATTTAATTTAAAAAAAAAAAAAAAGACTGAGCTAGATTAAGTGCAGATCTAAACAAACGATAGTGGCTTATTAGAATTAATTTTCTCAAAGGAAGAAAAATTAAACTATTAGCAAAAAAGTCCTTCAAATTCTGCTCTAAAATTCAGTTTACCCTTATATAAGACAGAAGCAGCAACAAACACTTTAATGTAAGAAGCTTGAGCAAACAAATGCTGTGCAACTTTCCCTAAAAAGTGACTAAAATGATTGGTTAGATTAAAAAAGTAAATTTAATTTTGCTTTCGTTTTGTGTTTTATCATCTACATATTGCCACTCGTGTATAGTAATTTATCAATTTATACAGGACTGTGCAAAAGTCTTGAGCACCCTTCATTTGTTTATGTTTTCCAATGAAAATGGTAAATGGGGGCTGAGAATTATTGAAACCTGCAAACATACATGGAAATAAATCATATGAGGCTGTTTTTGCCTCATATGATTTATTTCCATGTATGTTTGCAGGTTTCAATAATTGGAAACTCTGTTTTTGAGTTTGTGCAATTTTAACAACTTGAAAAGTCATGATATGACCACCTTTATTCTTAAACAGTCTGTTTTCTAAGGCAGTTTTCTTCTGATTTCTTTAAGTAGTCTTCAGGAATATTTCTCCAGGCTTCTTACATGACATTCAAAGCTTTTCCTTAGATTTTGGCTTTGTTTTATTACATTCTCTGTCGATATGCTCCCACACTGCTTCATTAATATTAAGGTTCAGCTCTGGGGAGGCCAGTCCATGACTGAGTGTTTCATTGTGCGCAATGAAACACTGCATTAGCATGTGTTTGAGATCATTGCCATGCTGAAAAATGAAGCCACTGTCAATCAGATGCTTTCCAGATGGTATTGCATGGTGGATCAAAATCTGATGGTTCTTTTCTGTGTTCATAGTTCCATAATTTCAAACAAGATTTCTAACACTGTTGTCAAACCATGACAGAGCCTTCACCATGCTGTAGACATTAAATGCTGTATCTCCCTCCTGACCTCCTCCATGCACGCTGATTGAACCTCAAATTTGATTTCATCACTTCGTAAGACCTGTTGCCTCTGATTTGTTTTTAGAAGTCTAGTTCTTCTGTAATTTGGCAATCCTCACCCTTTTTTCCCAGTTTTGCCCTTTTTAAAGAATGCCTTCTTGATATCCACCCTTCCACTGAGACCACTTCTAATGAGGCTTCAGTGAACAGTAGATGCATCAACTGTGCATCACTGAGATCCTGCAAATTTTTCTTCCTATTTTTACATTTTTTTTAATGACACGGCTTTCAAATACTGCTTTCTGCTGCAGATAGATCTTTGGGGATCACCTAGTTTTTGAAAAAATATTCTATATCCAGACAAACTTTGTTATCTTTGGCACTTTTCATACATTCAGCTAAAGAAATTAGAACAAATCATGTTTTTTTTTTTTTTTGCAACATGCTGCTAGTGACAAAGAAGAATGCCAGCTGCCGTTAAACCCCGAAGAAGAAGGAACTGTCCCAGAATTCATAGCGCGACACATCGCGGCCCTGCTCAGTTTCCAACAATGGCGGCAGCTAGTTAGTTTTAACCTCCTAGGACCTGGCGTCCACATATGTGGACATCACATTTTGGGTTATTTAGACCAAAATACTCAATTTTGCTCCACAAGGGCCTGATATCCACTCACGAGGACGTTGTACTGCCACTGTTCTATCAAAATTTTAAATGAATATCCTCATATGTGGCTCTCATTTTTCTTAGAGACAAAAATAAGGTAAAAATAAAATCTGGTGATTCTTTGTTTTTACATTCGTCCGGCCCCAATATGCCCAAATATCAAAGAGAAATTAAAAATGCATGCCGTGGGAGAGTTCGGGGTGTGTTCACACCGAACGCGATGGACGCGAATGGAGCGTGAGCTTTACATGTAAAGTCAATGGAAAAGCGCGATGACACGCGATTGCGGGTCCCGAGAAAATTCGGAAGCAGATTTGCGTCGCCAAAACGCGTGAAACGTGCGTCAGTGTAGCGCGTCTGGCGCGTTTTACTCACGAATAAAACCACGCGCGTGAGTTTTTGTGTTGCATTTTGTGCATACGCGCGTTTCACGTCTACCGCTCGAGTTGGAAAAATCTGAACTCCAGCGTCAAATCGTGCCGCGACAACCAATCAGGAGCCTGGTGACGTGGCTGTGACCTAGGTCAAAGGGGCAGATCCAGCTAAAGCCCTTCATACTTCAATGGAGGGGAAGGCTAATCAATGCGGTAGCAAACAACCCGGAGCTGTACGACACCAGCTGCTTTCTGTACCGAGACAAGAATATAAAGGACCGAGCTTGGAGGAAGATATGTGAAGAGATCGGGCAACCTGGTAAGTTCATTCATTTCTCTTAAGTTTTCTCTAAAGTTTTCACTGACCTGGGGAAGCCGCACAAAAGCTAGAAAGCCACCGCTATTTTCCCACTGACGTACAAATACCGTTCTGCTTTTATGCATGTTGTCATTTAGGAATATATTTTATTGTTTATTAATAAACAGCACACAGTGGTCCCGCTCATCCGTCACTGCTTCGCTTTTTCGCTGATTTTTTATTGCACAGTACAGCATTGCATTCTGCAGCCTGATTGACAAATCTGCTCCGTGTCGTGTCTCCTGCGCTTGCCAAATTTATCACCTTTGGTTTTGATAACCATTACGTCCAATAGAAAAAACAGCACAAAAACACCCATAACTATGACCCTCATTCGGAAATAGACACCTGCACCGCGAGGGGAAAAAGGCGCACGAAAGTGGCGGGCAGATGAAGACAAACCGCGGCATAATAATACTTTTACGTTTTGCAATCTACAAAGGTTTGCACTTTGAGAATCAATTGTGAGAACTGTGACCAATGTTCATGTGTGTGGGGAAAACGGTGTATAAAGTGCGTGGCCAGGGCCTAGTGTTTCTGAGAACCCCTGCTGCAATAAATGAGGGACCACTGTCTACTCTATGATTATTATATTCAACCTGTTAACATTTAATACTGTATTGATAGAACTGATTCTGCAGCAGAGCATCCCCTATTGCTTCTCCTGGCTCCCCAGTCCCTGAGCTCCTGCACCACAATTGTAGCATCAGATGTACAGCAAGCACTGATAGCTTTTTACTCGCTGGGATTGCCTTGTGATCACCTTTACTAAATGTCTACAACCAATCTGAATATATCCTGTTTGGTTTTTGAAATTAAAATCTAGTAGCAGTCTCCTCATTTCTTTGTTTTGTGCTGTTTTACAGGCCCACAGAGGAGGACAGCTCCAAGGCAGATGAGGGACGGGTCCCAGGACGGTCCATCGGCGGTGGAGCTGGCCATCCTGGAGTCTCTGAAGAGTCCACACCAGTCTCCAATGGAGCATTTCCTCCTCAGCCTTGTTCCTGCTCTGGAGAGCAGCTGGTCGTTTTTATTCCTGTCTCTCTGTAAATACTTACATTAAACATAAATATATAAAATATATTTCTGTGTGAGAATTTTATTATTTCAAATAAATTTTTATAATGACTAATGTCTCAGTTCTACTACACAGCAAATGTTGGCACACGACTTGACACATGTAGAATTTATTTCATATTATACTAATGACAAAATATACTAATACAGTGGGATGCAAAGGTTTGGGCAACCTTGTTAATAGACATCATTTTCCTGTATAAATCGTTGTTACAATAAAAAATGTCAGTTAAATACATCATATAGGAGACACACACAGTGATATTTGAGAAGTGAAAAGAAGTTTACTGGATTTACAGAAAGTGTGCAATAATTGTTTAAACAAAATCAAGCAGGTGCATAAATTTGGGCACCACAAAAAAGAAATGGAATAAATATTTAGTGTATATCAATGTGTGTCTCCTATATGATATATGGGGTGCCTTTGTTTGGATGTGGTTCCCATCCAGAGCTCCACAGCACAGAGGGAAGTTCCAGCGCTCCTGGAATCCCTCTGTGATGGACCGCCAGTCTTCAGTTCAAGGCACAGCCATGAAATCGTCCACTAGACAGTCCCAGATGGCCGTTGCTACCTGGGGGGTGATCTGGCTCACCGTGAACACACCAACTCGAAAACTGAACGCGATGGTTCTGAAGGAGTCCCCGGTGGCAAGGAACCTGGACAAAATTGTTTAAAATGAGTATTATGTGTCCTGCAGTTACAAAATACATTATTCAAATTCCCAAATTACAAAACATAAATCTTACATAAAACATTTTGTAATTATAAGGATAATTACATGATATATATTAGATAAAATCTAAAACAGTCTGCGGTGATTATATACAAATATTCAACTATCCCAGAATTAAACCAGGTCTAAATAAAAAGGAGTGAGTATCACTACAAAGGTTAACTCAGTGGTCCTAATGCTACAGTTTGATATCAGCAAACACCGAGCGCATACATTGATATGACACCACAGCCATGCTATCATTGCAAACACTGATAACAGCATAAATCGAATTAAATAATAAAGGACTACCGTATTAAATACTTTTGCTAACCTCAGGCAGACGGACAGGCGCTCTGCAGGTGGGATTGAGTGCCTGTAATTGGTGTCTAGGCGGGCGATTCTGGGACCGATGCGGGAAAGCAGGTCCTCAAACTGGGCGAGGGGAAGACCGTGATATCGCTGGAATCGGCCGTCATCCAGGCGCAGCTCCTGGAGCAAATGGTGAAACTCACCAAACTGCTCACGCCTCTGGAGGACCTGATGGACCCAGGTACGGCGAGGACGTCTTTTACGCCGCTGCTCTGCTCTCCACAGTACATAGAGAAGGGAGACTCTTTCTTCAAGCGCTAGCTCGACAGCTGCCATCTTGCAAAGATACCGTCTGTCACAACTTCCTCCCACATTCCCGGTTCACGCGCGATGGATTTTTCTTGGACACACGTTGAGGCGCGAATGTGTGCGCGTCAAATTAGGGGCGTTTGGGGCGTTTTTGTTCGCGTCCATTGCGTTCGGTGTGAACACACCGTTAGGAGGTTAATATTACTCTTATTATTCTTTCTGGGTCACAAAATAAACGTTTAACATATTTTCAGACGGGAATGTTGCTGTGTAAACTTCAAATATCTGCTCAGTTTATCAAGACACCACATATTTTTAAAAGCGCTTCGCGTTTTCAGAGACGGCTGTTACCCACGAGCTCGATAGCTAGCCGTGGTTCAAGGCTCACTAGAGCCCGTGAGAACACCGGACTCCCGGCAAATTGTTTTCAAACCCACCGCCATCTTTCGCTACTCAGGTTAAACACGATATATAAGTCACTTGGATAACTTAAAAATGTTATTGTTTTCAGTATTTTATTTGTTCCTGAGTAAATCGGTTTGGCTGAGATTAAAGTTATAGTTTTTACACAGCTGAATAAACGTCAAGCAGACAGCTGATTATCAGAAGTGTGAGATGCTCAAGAATATACTCCAGTGTCCCGTTATATTTTAGATAGCAAGGAGCAGACGGCTGCGTTTATTAAACTTCTCCGAAACAATCTGCAAATTTCATTTAAATTCAATAAACTATCATCTTGTCTTTATTTTTAGTTAGCACATACCTTAAACACTTAAAGCTGTAAGCTAATGATAGTTCTATAATCGCAAAAATAATAATTGTTTGTGGCAGCCCTAATTGATGGCTTAGCGAGCTGTGTCGTGTTTTCTGTGTCATGAAAGTGGCTCTCTTTTTACCTGGTTAAATCACCGTGGTTACCGATGTTAAGCATATAACATGGTCAGGAGCAGGTTATGTTCTGAGTTTCTGTTAAAAAATGTCTGGAAGTGCCATGTTTTCACTGATTCTCTCATTTACAGCATGTTTTAAATCCAATACTCTGAAAATGTGTGTTACATGTCCAAATTGTTAAGCTGTACCTACTAAAACCAGTGACTGTAACACAAACAGTGCATTTCACAGGAATGCATGTATTTATTTGGTGAAGCAGAAAAAGTATAAATGTTGTTGTACTTGATTCTAATCTGCTGCCAAGTCTCTTTTACACCACTGGAATTGGAACATAGAACACACACCAGATATATAAAAGTAATATCACTTTGATTTGTGACAAACTAAATTCCCACGTCTCCATTGTTACGCTGTGGCACAGTAAGCTAACGTTTAAATGGCTCCAGTTTAAAGTTTCAGAGCTCCGATATGCAGCCGTCACCTTAAAAATAATGTGCACTGAGAGCGCACTCAGTGATAAAATAATTCCTTGGTTTATTTTAATGCTATGTGTGATAAATTCAAAGATTAACAATTTTCTGCACCATTAAGTTTTTGTCTTATTTGTAGTGTTTTTATGGTCTTTATAGATTTTTAATCACCATTTTCTCTTCCGTTTTCCCTGGAGTAGGCAGCATTCAGAGCGATCATTTTTTGTGTGTGGAAGAAGTCACGTGACCTGTGAAATGCACCTTATTTTTTTTATTATTATTATTTTTTCTTCTTCTTCTTTCACATGAGCAGCATGCAGAGTCTGAAGCGGAAAGCTTCTCTTAACAGAGAAAGTTAATAAGTTGTGGTAACAATTACTCAATCTTGGGGTTTAGGTTTTGTCGAGTCTGCTAACACAATGAAAGAAGCCCGGTTATGTTGAACTTCCTTTGTAGGGTTTTTTTTGTTTTTTGTTTTGCTTGAATGTTAAGTGGCTTATTAGACAAACCCAACAAGGTGAGATACACGGACTGTATGGAAAATGAAGGAAAAAGCTCGACAGTTTAGCTGACCATCGGCCTTTCGCTGCATGGCTTCTCCAGCTCTCTCTCCCCACCTTCCTCTCCATCTTCATTTCACAGAGACTTAAACACATAAGAAAATATTTAACCTGCAATTCTAAATAGGTAAAAATCAGAAGTTAAATCAAGATAAAATTTATAATAGATTGCATTTTGAACAGATCTAAGTGCTTGCTAAAGTTATACCAAATAGACATTAAGCCTTGGTTGCTAATTAACCAAATATACATATATGTGTATGTGTATAGGAGGCAACGTAAAATTTTCAAATCAAAGCAATGGTTGCATTTACTGAAAAACTCTGTTAAGTTAAAATCTCAGTGACCTTGACTTCAAGGTCAGAGGTCAACCTTTCTGAAAATCAGAGAATTTTCACATTTATAACACAGGTATGTCTACTCGGAGGCTGAAGGGTAGCACAGTATTTATAAAGAATATCAAACAACAATTAGTTGATGCTTAAAGCCTGTTTATTTAATTAATATCCAGTTTATTTCCAAATTGTATTGAATTTATTTGTGTTAACATGGTGTTTTAGGTCTGATTGAAGGACTGATGTAATGGTAAGGTGTCTGTTGCTCCGCGTTGAATATTGGTAAGAACTTGACACAAAAATAAATTTAGTGTAGCATTAGTAAATCTTTAATTCCAGAGATCATGAAAATCGATTAAATGGATCAAACATAGAACTTTTAAATAATTCCAATCTCATCAGAATGTAGGCGTCAGAATGTATTTGAATATAATGTTTCCTGTTTTATATCCATGTGTGCATCAGTTGATGGATTGGGGTGGCTGTAGCTCAGGTGGCAGAGCAGGTCAGCCACTAATCAGAAGGTCGGTGGTTCGATCCCAGGCTGCCTCCTGGCTGCATGCCAAATATCCTTGGGCAAGATACTAACCCCATGTTTGCCTACTGGTGGTGGTCAGAGGGCCCGGTGGCGCCAGTGTCCGGCAGCCTCGCCTCTGTCAGTGCGCCTGTGGCTACAATGTAGCTTGCCATCACCAGTGTGTGAATGTGTGTGTGAATGGGTGAATGACTGAATGTAGTGTGAAGCGCTTTGGGGTCCTTAGGGACTAGAAAAGCGCTATACAAATGCAGGCCAAATGCAGGCCATTGACTGCAATGTCAGTCATCTATTCTTTGGGACACATTTCCATATACCATTCCAATGATTTATCCCAATGTCACATCTCATAATCAGTTTGTCAGCCTCCAATTAAGTCTCTGTGACAAGAAGCACAGAGTGCAGACAGGGGCACCAATCATGCTCTGTGGCCAGCATCACTTGAAATGTGCAATAAAATCTATAGATTTATAATTTGGTGATATCTGCCATGTATTGACTTTTATCTTGAAAAATTACTGTATTGTTGCTGCAAGCTGGGACTGATTGGTCGCAATTATTTTGGTCAGCATTGAGATCAAGATTATTTAACATAATTACTCGCAGACTTTAGAAAAAACATGATGTATTAAACAGTTTTGTTGAAAAAAAGCACAAACTTGCTTTATTTATTATGCAGATTTATTTGAACACAACATTTGTTTGCCACAGCTTGGCTATAAAGTGCACAGCAGGGCTGGCGAGGAAAATTTGATATTGCAATATTTTTTGGTTGTATCACGATACATGATATATATCATGGTAAGTTTAACTAACCTTCAAACCATTTTCAACCATATAGTACCTAAAATTGTACTTGTGTACTTATTCAAAGCGACCATTCAGTGTTGACTTGAATACAAAAAATTAAAAATTAATGGAAATGTTTTATTTTAACCATTTTTTAAACCATCAGTTGCACACACTGTTTTCACAAATGACAAAACTATGACCGTAAGTCTCTTTCTGTGGTCAACATTAGACCTTTAACAAACAAAAGATCATAGCAACAAAAAAGGAGCTCAAGCACTAATTCATGAGACAACAAAAACATAACTAAAACTAAATAGGTGCTTTTTTTTAAATTTTTTTTATTGCTTTTAACATAAAATTGTACAAGACTTCCTCAAATTATAGAAACAAAAGTCTAGAAGGTGACTATGGAAAAACGGATGACCAAGAACAGTCACAGGTATCACAGCTGGTTTATTTAACTTTTTCTTTGGTCTGTGGGGAGATGTTCACATGCAGAGTTTAAAACGGTCTTAATTTTGCAGTGGAATAAATTCGTGGTACTGCTACGACAATAGTTGGCATGTTTTGCAAATTACAGAATTTTGTTCCTTCCTGTGAAATCCGAACAGCAGCGAAGTGTCTTTTCTCTCGCTCATCTGAAACTCGCACTGTCACCATATTTTTTTCTCCATCTGGTGAAATATAAACACCTATGCTCAGCTCAGTGTGCCGGGTAGGAAATTGTGCGCATTGGCAGCGTGTGGGATTAAAAAAACTTGAGTGAATTGCATG
The DNA here is from genome assembly GCF_963969265.1 of Rhamphochromis sp. 'chilingali'. Classification (NCBI taxonomy): domain Eukaryota; kingdom Metazoa; phylum Chordata; class Actinopteri; order Cichliformes; family Cichlidae; genus Rhamphochromis; species Rhamphochromis sp. 'chilingali'. The sequence continues at coordinate 30,589,978 of NC_137948.1, forward strand.
CAGACAGCACAGTTATTTGCATGGCAACTTATACTCGATGGTTATGATAAAGCCACTTTAACCATCGTATGTGGAAAACCTCGCGATACATCGAGTATATTCGATATATCGCCCACCCCTAGTGCACAGTCCTGTTTCAGACAGTAGCCATGTTCCCCATTTTCCTCCATATCTTACATTTGTTTAGCTCCTTAATAAGTCCTAAATTAGCTAGCTGGAGTAATGCATCCACACAGTAGACTACTACTGCTGCTGCTTAAGAAGCTAACTCTTGGTCCAGTTTAACTACTCAAGCTTGTTCCAGGTTTTCTGTTTACTTTAGTGAAATCGAGTCGAACTGTCCTGTGAGTTTTTTCTCTCTGCCTGTCTGACATTGAGCTGAAGGCCAGAAGAAAGATGTTTTTCTTTTTTTTCCTTTTGTTTGCTGAATGCGTCTTTTCTACCTCAGCTGTCAAAAGCTGTAGCTTCTGCAGGGCTGCCGCAGGGCCTCGTGCTATCTGTGCCCGGGCACCTGGTGCTGGAGGATGGAGCACTATAGGCCAAAACAGCTGTGAGCAGTGTTTTCAAGAATCCAGTGACAGCTGCCGGTTTTCAGGAAGAACGCTTCATCTTTTTCTCTCTCTCTTCATGTAATTTTTTTTCTCTTTATCAGACTGGTGTGTCTGGAACATCTTTCAACACTCTGATCCTTTGTGGATATTTCCTTTCTTTTGTAGAATTAACGGGGCTTCAGTATCTTTGCCGTGAGATCAGAAAGGGTGCAGTAAAGACACGACCCTGCTGCCAGAGTCAGTTGGGAGGAAATTGAAACAACCAGTCACCAATCATTAAGTTTCCATTGTAAAACATTTACCAAATCCCTCACACATGTAATTAGCTTTGTTTAGGCTTGAACTAACGTGGACCTGTGACTAATCCTCGCTTTTTATTGAGGAGGTTGTTCAGACCTGTTTAAAAGCAGAATAGAAAAGGAGGTGCAGGCCTGGGGAGCTTTGTCGAGGTTTTTATCCACAAGAGGTGGTGTGATATTGTTTGAAATGTAAACAAACCCCTGTAGTTACGTGGGAAGTGCAGTCTCATTATGATTTATTATTAAGGGAGATCTGCACGGGTGTTTGTGTTTTGCTGTAAAACGTGTAATGATGTCGAGTTTGAATGTTTATTCTTGCCCTTGGAGATGTTGGTTGACAAAACAATGTCACCACCTGTCATTTAGCTGTTTTTTTTCTTCTTCTCAAATTCAGTCATATCTCACCATCTCCCCCTGCAATAACAGTTACTTAGTTGCACAGGAAATGTTTAAATTGTCATTGACGAGAAGGTTTAAACACAACTCTGAAGTGCTGATCTGTTAATGTTTTAATGCTTTACTGTTTGGTTGAACCAACATGACATCATCTCTCTTTTTTGCTTTGTTTTCTCTCCGTCCTGTGGCCCTCCCCTTCCCTGCTGCTCTTTAGGTGCATGTTTCGTTTTCCCAGCACGGCGATCAAGATCCAGTTCATGTCACTCCTGGAGGTTGAGGAGCACCGGGAGAGGGAGCAGCAGTCTCCCGCTCGCTCGCTTCTGCCCCAAATTTCTCCTCTTAAAATCAGCATTCCCACGGCGCAGCAGCACGAAGAGCACATGAGGGCGTTTGGCTCTCCGCTGCCCTCACCCACAGGCACCATCAGGTAAGCCACCAGACACACAATCACGTGGACGCTGATCAATTCAAGCAGCGTTCATAAATGCAAAGTAGGCCGTCCGGATTTGCAGTTAAAGCAGGAGGATGTTTTTCTTTGGAAGGAATTCTTGCCAAACTAGTTCAATGCGCCTTTTCATTCAATCCCCAATAATTAAGAAAACATTTATTTTCCAATAAGTATTGATTAGTATTAGAGGTACTTTTAGCTGCTCCCTTATTTCCCAAACGGTCACTATAGCACACGCTTTGATTTGGCTCGTGTTTTATGGTGGATTCTCTAAAATTAGCTGAACACCTCTGAGATGCAGAGTTTGTGTCTCCTCCTGGTGTCGGTGTGTAACGTGAATGTGTTAACAACCATGTTTCTTATAGTTAAATCAAACTAAAAGCGAGATGTGGGGATAAAATAGTTAACTAAAACAAAAAGAAAAAATCGACTTGGAAGCGGAAACAATTTTATGAACTTGGAAATCTAACGAAACTTCAGTGAAAGAGAAATATACAGGATGTATCCTCAGTTTCACTTTTTTGTTAGTTTGGTCAAATTTGATCAAAACATACCTTTAGAGTTTGGATATCTCAATAAGACTGATTTACTTGCATTAACCGGATAATAAAATTTTTTTCAGCGAGGTGTTATTACGAAATTGTGTTCTATTGTATTTTTATCTGTATTTACTGTACAGCACTTTGGTCAGCCTTGGTTGTTTTTAAATGTGCTCTATAAATAAACTTGACTTGACTTGACTTGACTAAAACTTGTATTATCTGGTTAATTATTAAAGCTTGTACTGTAGTGGAAGAGGTCGCGTAAGTACGCAGACAGTACTTATATAAAAAGAAACAGGAGACAGTAACCAAAAAGAATAAAAAAGAAATGAGTAAATTAAATACAAACCCTTTTTAAAAAATCTTTTTTTCGGTGTCTTATTTATGTAAATGGGTATCAGTGAGAGAGGAGGATCTGTTGGAGGAGTTTTAAAACAAAGCTGGGTGTACAATGAAAGTTCTCAGATGAGCTGTTAGTTTCTTTTTTGTGAAACAAAAGTGTAGTGTCTTGTGCGCTGCTGACATGCACTCTAGCTGAAGATGTGCTTGTATCTGCACTCAGAGAGAGAAAGCTTGAGTTTCATAGGCTGTGAAGGCACATGTTTAAAAGAAATCTGTGCTCTGTAAATATACACGTCATGTGTGAGTGTTCGACGGAGCTGTGCGTGCCCTCTGGTGGTCTCTCTCTGCCTTTGCATCATGCATCCCCACCAATGTCAGCGCGCGTGCTTGCCTTATATGGGATGGCTGCCGCTTCGAGGCCTGCGATTGGCTATCGAGGGCAGATTGTTTTGCTTGTGGGCCGTTTTCCCGTCCATTAGTGGTTTCCTTTTCCGAGCCCCCTGCCCCTCCAACTCAACCCTCAGCTCCTGTTCTCTCGCACGTGGAAACACTACAGACACACTACAGACACTAAAGACGCTCGCTCAAACATTTCTGCGCCGCTCTCACCGTGGCCTTTTTCGGGCACATAGTCGGGCCAGCCTTCCTGGTACATACACACCGCTGTGTATGGCGGAAGAGTATTGTGTCAAAGCACGTGGTCCCTCTTACAGGGTGCTAAGAGTGACTTTTCCTGCTTGGCAACTTAAATGCACAGCGTAAAATTGCACTCTCCTTTCTCTGCCAGCATGCACTCTTGTAATGCAGGGCCTCGTGCACGTGGCCCGCGGGGGGATGGTTGTTTTAAGAGTGTCCGGGGGAAAGCAAAGATGACCCTTGCTCCCCCGTGGAGGCACAAATAACAAAGTCCTAGCAGACTGACGGATACAGATTTCAGTATTTTTTGTACTTCCGAAAAGTACAAAAATATGTTTGTGTTAGTCCGTATTCATTTTTCAGCTCTGAGTTTATGAAAACAGAGCTTGCAGCCTAGTTCCTCCAGCCACAAACTAAAAACACACTCCCCCCCCCGTCTGTATCCGTGGCTCTTTGTTGCTAGAGGCAAATCAAAGCTTACTGACTCTCCCAGAAACCATTGTTTACTTTACTAACAGAAGCAGGTGTGTACTGTATGAGAAGTTGCTGGGATTTCCTTGTGCTCTCTGTCTCTCTTTCACAACAGCAGCAGATAAAGCCGAGTTAATAATTAATGTATTTATGGTCATTGTTGTGTGTTTCTGTTTTTTTTTTTTTTTCCTTTTTCAGATCTAGTTCTTGTGTGTAAGGCAAAGCCTTTTATGACTCAACCAGTATAAGATCTGAAGGCTGATACTGATACCAATATCTGGTGATTTAAGAAATCTGATATATCGGCCAATATTTTTTCTTTCTTTCTGACACATGACATTTAATCTTATTTTCTTAACATTTGTCATGTGTAATTATTTCTGAGTCTTTACTAACACATATATTTACATGACTTGAAAAATAAACTTGTTTCATTGTCACAACAAAGAGTAGATTATTTGTTTGCGCCCGAATGAGCTGGTTGTTTGCAGCTTTTCCAAACACGTTGCCCTCTGGTTTAAAAACTGGACCACATCAGCATGCTCGAAGGGTATTTCTTCCATCTCCTCTTTACTTTTTCATTTCTGTTTATTAGCCATTATAAATGTCAGTATGGATATATAGGAAAATAACTATTACTGGACTTTAATTTAATTAATAATATATTAATAATTAATTTTGTAAACACTACATTTGTAAATCATTTGAGGCGAGGGTTGACAATGAAACAGTTGCTTTAAGTTTTACTGGGAACCACATGAAGTGGCCAAGGACATCATTTCATGACAGTTAGTTCACGTCTCTCTTTTGTGTGTTTTGCTTTACTCTGAGGTGTGGATTCTTATTCTTTTGTGTTTTTCCAGTCCTATTCAAATTTCATAGAAATGGTAAATAACGAACAAAATTTAAAAATGCTTATCTTACAAATGTTAAGTGCAAAATATAAATGAAGATTAGAAATGCTTCAACAGGCCTTCACGCTGTACAGTTTAGTTACTCCTCACTATTACATTGTGTAGTCTTCATTTTGCACTCTGACATAATTATGGTTTTAAGGATTTACTAATAAAATCTTGAAATGACTGAACTGTCAGATTTTTGCTGTCTACACACACACACCTGCTGGAAATGACCGGTGTATGAGCTTGACACCAGTGTTGGTCAAGTTACTTGAAAATAGTAATTAGTTACTAATTACTGATTACTTCTCCAAGAAAGTAATCCCATTACTTTACTGATTACTTATTTTCAAAAGTAATTAGTTACTTTATTACGTAGTTACTTGTAATAAAACGACATTGTTTGTTTTTTTAACAGTTTTTCCTTTATACATATAAACAAAAGGAGAAGAGAAGGATTACAGATGATTTTTACATTTGGGGTCATTAACACTTGAGGCTGTAAAATGTTTAAAAAGAAAAAAGTGGGGGAGGTGAAATAAAGAAAAAAATATATAAGTAAAATATTTCCCCGGATATAATAGTCCCTGCAAAATAATCCCATTCATTCCCACCCAGGTCACTGCCCTAGACCTGTACACTGTATTTCCACACCTGACATGAGGGAGTTGCACACAGACAAAAGTGAATGCACCTGAAAAATTCTTATAGATTTTGAAATGCTTTGAAATTTGAAAAATTAAAAAAAAATTGAAAGAATTTTGGAGTGAATGTCTTATTTTTTCCAGTTTTAGACATGACATGAGGTCGTATAACTACTGTTTGTGAGTGGGAGGGGCCAACAGGGAACAGAATGATAGCGCCCGTCTTTTAGAGGCCAGTAGAAGCACCTCATTCCCACTGATGCCAAACAGAGCAAGAAAGGGGCCTCATCACACTGATAATCCTGGACATGGAAAACCTCTGTCCAGAACTGAACAAGACTGGGACAAGACCAGTACATGTAGATCATTTGTCACTTTTTTACTTTTAAAAACATGATACACAACCCGAACAGGTAATAAAACTGTAGACCTTCCAGCCCAGTTCAGTTTTTTCTGAATAAACCATCATATAAAATTGAATCAAATGAAAAAGTCTCTTTTAAAAATTTGTTTAATCAGTTTTAATCTTTTAACTTTATGCACATTACATCAAGCAAAAATGTAATTATATGCAAGAAATGTGTTTAAAATTTTTAAACCTATTTTCTGCATATTCCATCATATAAAATAAAATAAAATAATATGTTGTGTTTTCACTCATTCTTTTAAATAGATGCAAGTAAAACACAGCAAACATTTACCGGTAACTAAATCAGAGATTCAGCAGCACTAAGTCCTGTTGCTCTTTAATCAATTTTCACCTGTTTAGCAGGAGTGGGGCAGGTGGAGGTTTGCCCGGTGCCACAGTGGCCATGTCAGTGGGAAGATGTGGGGTTTCTCTGTGAATTTCACATTCCCGTGGCAGCGTCCTTGGTGCTTGCTTAGATTTGAAGTTTAATTTTTCACGGTAGAAAGAAGTTTTCTTCCCACGCAGAGTTACGCTGCACAGTTGTACTCTGTCCCGCACTCCATATTATCCACTGTTGATCTACACACATCTGTTGCTACCACGGACGTCGCACGCTCACACGTCATAGTCATGAGACACTCTCACAAACAAAATCACGGTTTGGTAATGCAGCATGCTTACGGGAAAGTAACAGCAATCTAATTACCTTTTTGCAATAGTAATCCCTTTGTAATCCCGTGTTCTTGGAGAAGTTAATGTAATTATCAGGTAAAATCTGGCTTGTCTGTGTGCTGAGTTACAGTTGTTAATGTGACTGTAAGCCTGTGAAACAAGTATTGTACTGACTGCAAGATTAAGCCTCTCATCTTATGTGGGTCATTTTTCATGTAGCCATAAACCATAGTGGTAACCCTTTCCTCTATTTCTCTCTCTTTCCCAGTGTTCCCAACTCCTGTCCAGCTAGTCCGCGCGGGGCGGGGTCATCGGGGTATCGCTACGGACGCAACATCACCTCCGACCTCCAGTTAGCAGCCGAATATGCTGCCAAGGCTGTTTCTGAGCAGAGGCGAAGTATTGCTGAGCAGAGAAGTGGGGGGAGTGAGCAGCGAGCGGAGTCAGCTGGTGGTGACAGTCCCCGGGTAAACATCCAGGCCTGATTGCTTCTAAGAAATCGACTGTTAATGTTTAACCTTAGAAAAAAAGCTGAGTGTGTCATTATGAATGCATGTTTATTTAGACTCGTGTCTATCTTTTTTGGGCCAGGATGAGTCCAAGCCACCTTATTCCTATGCACAGCTGATTGTCCAGGCCATCTCCTCGGCCCAAGACAAGCAGCTGACTCTCAGTGGCATCTACGCATACATCACCAAACACTACCCCTACTACCGCACTGCAGACAAGGGCTGGCAGGTACAGTAGTCTTGTCTAGAAATACAACTTTTACCCGAGTAAGCTGGGAAGAAACTTTCTCTTCTTTCAAACTGATGCTTCTGTTTCCAGTGACAAAACGTTTTTCCTTTTTCAAGAACTCAATCAGACACAATCTGTCTCTGAACCGCTACTTCCTGAAAGTGGCCCGCTCTCAGGACGAGCCGGGGAAAGGAAGCTTTTGGCGTCTGGATTCTGCCTCCGAGGCCAAGCTGGTGGAGCAGGCCTTCAGGAAGAGACGGCAAAGAGGGGTGGCCTGCTTTAGGACCCCGTTTGGACCCCTGTCATCAAGGTGGGCTTTGCAGTGGGTCATCCGTGGCCTTCAAGTTGCACACACAGACACGCACAATGATTCAGTTAACCCTCTCTCCCTTCTCTCTGCTTCTGCTCCTTGCGATCATTTGATTGGACAGAACAAAGTAAGTGTGGTTCTGAGGTTTGCCTGAATGAGTAGAGGGTGCTGACAGTGAGGAGCTCTGCATGTCTTACTAAAAGTCTGTTGGTTAGTTATTTGATTTCTCTGCTTTTTCTGTATTTTGTTATTTAGGAGTGCTCCAGCATCCCCGACCCACCAGGGGCTTCTTTCTCCTCCTTCAAGCGGGCTGCAGACTCCCGAGTGTCTGAGCAGGGAGGGCTCGCCTATCCCCCACGACCACCACGAACAGCTGGCTAACAAACTGGCATCTGTACCTGAGTACAGGTATTCTCAGAGCGCCCCAGGTAAGCGTGCAAACAAAATCTCTTTCAAAGATCCGCAGATGACAAGCTTGCTAAAACGCATCAAGTAAATTGTGTCTGCCTCTGCGTAGGCTCCCCAGTCAGTGCTCAGCCTGTCATCATGGCCACTCCCCATCACCCTACAGCGCTGTCCTCGGGCTCGGGGAAAGCCCTTGCTTTGCTTCCAGGTGGCGGTGGCCAAGTCCAGCCCATCCATGTGTTCCAAAGCTCCTCTCAGCCCTCTGTCACCATGGTGCGGGTGGTTACCAGCGTTCCTCCAAATGGGTACAGCGCTGTTGGAGGAGTAGAGGGCAACAGTGATCTCAGAGGTACGGCCGTTTGGGGGGGGTGGGAGAGAATCTATTTTTGAAATGCTTTTTCTGCGTGATGCAATCCTTTGTAATGTGATACACAGGAAAGTGTATTCAAGTCTTTAAAGCTATTGTGGCCTTGTTCACATCCTTAACGCCCCCTTGTTTTTACCGTCCAGTGCTGGGAATACTGGGCTATTCCTCAGTCACACCTTTACTGTTCAGCTTCACTGCACAAATCAGCAACGCAAGATATTTCTTGTAGCGCGTATAGCTGACAGTAGCCAAATCTCTGAGTTTCGCGACCTTAATTTCCATTTGCTGTAGAATCAGACACGTTTATCACTCTCCCTGAAGAGATGAGGTTTGTTTGGTGTAAATCCATGTGAAATTGTGTTTTGTTGCTCATTATGTCATGTTTTTAAGATCTGCATTTTCAGGACAGCATCCAACTGGTGCATACTGTGAACTGATATTTAGGAAATTATGCTAAATTCTGACAAATGTTTGATTACTGCAAAATCTGGCTGGATTGTTGACGGGTTCCCATGTTTGAATCGTACGCTTTGTCCTCAGAAGCCCAGCTGACCAGAGAGCGAGTGATCCAGACTGTGGAGAGTGCGGTGCAGGCCGGGGAAGCACGTAATCTGACCCCAGGTTTACATCAACTTCCCGTTCGCCCCATTACCCAGAATGGCAAACACACCACTGCTGCTGTTGTCACAGCAACCAGCCTTGCTAATGCATCTGGTAAGACTCTTTTTTTGGATGGTATTTTTTGTCCTTTAAACACAATAAGGTTTCATTATATTCAAGAAAAAGGCCGACCTCTTTACAGCACACAGCTGGGGGTTTGAGGCTCAGTGCGGGTCATCTACTAATCAGCAGTCAGTAGTTTGATCCCCGGCTTTTCCAGCATACATGTTGAAGTGTCTTAAAGCAAGATATTGAACCGCTCACCACCTTATCTAATATGCATGCACATGTTAGATAAGGCACTTGGGCTAGAAAGTTCTGTGTGACATGACCAGTAAAACGTGTTTTGAGTGCTCAGCTAGAGTAGAAACCAGTTCATTTACCATTTCACAAATGCACAAAACGATCCTTTGCTTATTTTCTTGTTTCGTGTTTTGTCCTGTTCAGGTCTGAGTAGTCCTCTGCAGATTTTGGCTGCTCAGGCCTCTAGCTCCCCTCCGGTGTTGGTGAGCAGACAGCCCAGTGCAGAAACTTTAGCTGGACAACCAGGCGAGCCCCAGGCCAAGCGGCCAAAGATGGAGGACGATGGCGGCCCCGAATCTGCTCAGCATCAAGCCACACCCGGTCAGCAGCCTGTCATTGTTGCCATGGCATCGCAAACCCATGACGCTAGGCAGTAAAACTCAGGGCCTTGCACCAGATACCCAGTGGACAGCCTCTCTATCGCCCCCTTAACGCGTCGCCTTTTATACTTATTTGATACGACTGTAGCCGACAGGCGGTCTCTCAGAAGGGAATTCATTCATAAGAACACACACTTCGGTCAAAAGTAGAGGAAACCTTTGGAATTTGTGCTGAAATTTAAAAAAAGAAGTTTTAGAATTACAATTTTTAAAAATGTAATCCATCATTCACTGACAATACACAGATTTAAGGTTATTAATTATAATAAAATCATTTCAGCACTACTCTTACTACGTGAATGTTGGATATTATCGCAGATACATTACTTATCACTCTCAGGCCAAAGAACTCACCTCTCCTGCGCTTCTCATTAGAGTCGCTGCCTGATGTAAAACCAGGGAACGTGAGATCCGAACGGCCCCGCGACCACAGAAAGGGCCGTCAGCATTAAGAGTCGACGAATCGCGTCGCTTCGTACAGTCGTGGGCAGAAGGCTAGAGAGGACTCAGCTGCATACACCCACACTAGGTTGTTAAGGCCCAGGAGACTTTAAGAATATGATTGTACTCTTCATGAGGCTCTTCTCCAAGGATAAAGCGAGACAGAAGGCATCAAACGAGCGGTCTCAGACGAGAAAAGGCAGACGTTCATTTTAAAGAGCAGAATGTGAGACGTCTCTCTTCTTGCCTTTGCTTTAAAAGAAAAAAACAAACAAACAAAAAGCAAAAAAAGAGAAAGGTATGTTGTTTTTGGAGAACAGATACGAGGAAATTCAGGTTATGACAAACCAGCAGTTTGCAGTTTTTGCTTCACTTCAGTCCAGTGCGGTTTATCGGCGCGAGGCTTCTCTGATTGAGGAAGATCGCAGCATCTGGACGGGAGAGAAGGAGCGAACCGGGCAACTATATGGAGTTGATTGAAGTGGAGCTAACCTAATGTAGACAAACTGATTGTTTTAAATTTTTTTGTTTCAGTAGCGGTAAAAAAAAAAAAGCAAACGGAGCAGCCTGGGCGTACTTTTTTTTTGGATCGTCTTAGCACAGAGAAGCATTATTGTAATAATCCTTTAAAAGCCTTAAATATTTCTACATTTTTGTTCTTTTATTTTAACCTTTAGACGGCTTTACTGTTTTAGAGTAACTTAGTGCTTTAACAGCTGACGATCGGCGACACTACAGCGGTGACAGTTGCGCTGCATTGGTAGATTCGTTTCAGGTTTTTTGGGGGTTTTTTGTCAGGGGAAGGGCGGGACCAACACATGACCACAAATTTCAACAGTTCTTTTTTTTTCCACTCTGTTTGGTACTTCTGCCACCTACTGTTCTCGGCTCACACACTGTTGCTTTTTCTTGTTTCCTTAAATTCATTTTACAGTTTTGTTCTTCTTCTTTTGCCCAGTCTACCTCTCCTCACCAAGCACTCTCTCATCTTCGCAGCCTCCAAAGAGGAGTCAAGCTGTCGGCGATTCCTGCCACAATTAGATTTTTCTATAACACTTCCCTCTCCTCCACTCTTTGCTCAATCCTCACATTCTCACTCTCTTTAGATTTTTTTTCTCCACTCAAATTCCCTCACACAGGCCTCGTTTATAGCTGGGAATCAGGCATTCAGTGATTGTTGTTGCACATTATTAGAAAAAAATTAATACATTTTTAAAAAAAGTTGCGTAATGATTGTATGCTGCTCTATCTGCTAAATGACAAAGTTCTTCAAAGGTATTTTTTCTTATTTTGGAAAGAGAGAAAAAATATTTTGCTATATGTATAAAAAAAAAACAGCAGTCATCAATACGTAAACATTCTGGAAATAGAAAAGTATATGTATTTTTAAATGTTCCTGTTTTTGTGATTTGTTCAAATGTGTAGCACAAATTAAAGTTCCTCATTGACTTAAATGTTGTGTTGTCATCGCTCTTCTGTGCGACAGTGTCTGCCGTCGGGTGTAAGAATGAATTTGAAGTCTCTGTTGTGGTGTTGTTCCATTCAAAACTCGAGTATCCAACAATCTTTATTCTGAAGTCATTGTCAACAGTATAAATAATGACCAAAAGAGGGTCAACATGCACGAGATCAATGCCATACAAACCCTGAAACGCACAAAAGGAAACTGTTACTGCAAAAAAGAAGAAGAAAGAAACAAAACTGGGGAAAAAAACAATGAAAACACCCAACAAGTTTCAAACTGCAGAAATGATCAGCAAAACTATGGTTTAAGTAAAACTGGCAAATATCTCATGCAGAGTTTCACACTTTGCTTAAAAAAAATCCACAGTGCAAATAACCAGCCAGTTACAACTCTAGAAAACATTATCAGATGGTAAGGTAAAGCTAGATATGGATGCCCTGCTGTGATTGGTGGTTATGGTCAGTCAGGTGACCCTTGTAGCACTGGCTGATGCTGTGGTCCAACACTTGGATTTGCTGAGGAAGGATTTGGAGTGAGTGACGGGATCTGGACGTGTCAGCATGGCTCTACATTATAAAGCAAAGGTGTTTTCATGCCTCCTTTAGGAGGAGAAAGGAAATGTAACGATGCAGTCTCATAACTGATAGACACTGTGATACCGTAACTGGCACGGCTGAACTTTGAACATCACGCCGCTGTGATAAGCTGCTTCTTAACCCCACAATGCCAAGTGTATCATATACACTCATCAGTTTGATTTTTATTTTGTATTTTTTAAAAAAAAAAACTACTAATAAATCACACAAAAATGGCAAATGTAACGAAAACAATACAAATTAAAACTATCCAAATTTATCTTTTTTTTTCTGTAGCTTCGGTTTTAAAAAAGAAACATTTTTCTATCAGGTACTTCACGGTTCAGGCTTCACGAGGTGAAGGACGATGTTTTGCAGGTTGAATCCGAATTTGTCAAAAATGTAATTTCACTTCATTTTTTCCACCAAATGCATGGAACAACCTGACACATGGGTGCTTTTTGTAGTCCATCTTCAGGACTTTGTAGTTTTTACACAGCAGAGCTAGGCTTACATCCACCTTCACATTAAAAGGTTTCTTATAAGTGCAGTCGAGCTCTCTCTGAGCTCCAGGCTTCTCTTCATCTCGTCCTCACCTTCTGATCTTTTCTATCAAGGTAAAGTGATCGGGGGCAGGAGGTACTTTATGTTGTACTATACGACCACGGCAGCTGGGATGTTTTGTCTAGTAAAATAACTGCTGCTGCTAAATTTGTTTTATTCAAAGCATAATTAGAATAAAGAGAATTATATCTGATTCCAGGCAGCTATCCAAGCCCAATATTTTAACCTAAAACCAGCACAAACAGCATGGGTGGCTACCACTTTTCTTGTAATGTTGTTGAGCAAACCATGACATACAAAAAAAAAGTTTACAACCAATGACTGCACTTTCCCTTTTCTCCGTCTGTAGGCTTTAGTGTCTCAAATATATTTCAGGAAAAACAAAAAACCCACAACAACACGAGTCGTTCCCAAAGGCGACTTCATCTTCTGAAGATCCAAATAATATGTGTGAGACAATGTTGAATATTTACAAACAGCTGTTTATGCTGCAGTTTAAATGCACTGCAAGGATGCAGCTGAGAGTCTGGAGTGGAGCATGTGGTCTTCATGGAGTGGTTATTAACTAAGTGCCCCCTCCCCCAGCGAAGGTGAAGTCCAGGTACGATGTCACAGGTGGAACGGGAGAGCGAGGTTGTACTACTCGTGATTTTTCAGTTCACTGCCTCTGTCGTTTTCTTCCACTCTTCAGTGCAAAAGTCAACACTCGTTCACAAACTTGCGTCTGTGGAGTAGACGCTGATACTGCTCGCTACAACAAATGGATTTACAAAACATTCAGGGGTTCACTGAGGCTCACTTTGTTTGCAAATACTTCTAAAATTCTAAAGTACATCTTCAGTTTGTGTCTACCTGTTTCAGAGAACTGGGTAGGCATCTCAGCGTGCTATTTACATCTGGAATTTAATAGAAACGACTCAAAAATACTGTTGGCAAAAGTCACACGTGCCTCTGGGCTTGACTGATGAGAATCCGCTGTGCTTTAAACCGCCTCACACTGCATACTGATTGGTTAGACCTAACCCACCTCAAACGCTGATTAATTAGGCAACTTTCCTCGCTGCGGACTCCTTTGAAGTCACCGAGGGTTTAAGACTGTGTCTGTTATACAAACCCAGCAGGAGTCTGCGTGAAGGAAGCAGGTACGGCAGCTGTTCAGTGGAGTCGTGGAGTGTAATCTGCTTGGCTTTGAGCCGTGCAGACGCTGGGTTTCACATTCATATTTCATGAGGCGTAGGTACTCCTTTGGCTGAGAGTGGTGTGTGTATCCCGTTTGTCAGTGCACACATCTGTATTCCTTGTTAGTTCCTATCTCCAGTCCGGTGTAGCATGTTGTGCATGTCTTAGCTGGGAGGCCGAGGTAATCAGCAGGAGGAGGCGCTGATCTTCTCCGAGACCTCTGGGTCGGACTTGGCTACCAGGAAACGCAGTCGACCCCCTCCCAGACGAATCAAATCCACCGCGCTGTAATGGCACAAACGGGAGGAAGCGGAGGGAGAAGGACAGAGTCTGGTTACCTGATGCTCAGCAGAAACGTGAGGATAACATGGCATCACTGTCTGAGCTTCGACCAATCAAAGTAATCAATCGGCTTAAGAGGCTGACAGCAGTGGTTAGCAATGTGGAAAGTTTGCTCATTGTCATTGAAGTCAGTGATAACTCAGTGGTATCATTTATCTCTGTTTAACGCCTCCACTATAACTTCTCCCTTACCTCTGGTAGTCTGCTCCTATCAGACTGGTACCGTTCACCGCCAGGATGCGGTCTCCAATCCTCAGTCTGCCATCAGAGGCGGCTGGTCCATCGGGAATCAGAGTCCGGATGTAAATGCCTGGAGCGTTGAGAGGAGTGTGCTGCAGGATGGAGAAAGCAAAGGAAATCGATTGATGCCACAGCCAGGGAAAGTACTTGGCCAGAGGCAGGTGTCCATTAAATCTGTGTGCATTCACTACTACTGATAACTGCTGATTTAAACTGATATTTAGAAGTATACAAAACCCAGCACCACTACCTCTACCATTGAACCTTTTCTAGTTAGTCTGGTCTGGTTTTCTGGTCCTTTTCTAGACACTAACGTTAACAACCTTTTGTTATAGGTAGGAAAATTTGCACACAATAACAGAATTATACTCAAAGCTTGTAAAATAAAGTTAAAACTGAGTGTTATCTTCCAATTTGCACACAATATAATAACTTTAGCGAGCTGTCACTTGAGAAAGCATCAAGGCTCTGGAAAGAAAACTAGTGAGAGATGTGTTTAAAGACCCTAGAACAACTGCCAGGACGCAAGTGAATGACTTAGCTAAGTTGGGAATTGTAGTCTCAAAGAAGACAATCCCTAGAGCCCTGCTAGAGTCACTGGACTGTGAGGATGAAGACCAAAAAAAACTCAACTTCTGCAGAAGAGACACCTGCAAGCCAGACTGTATGCTAAGATCAACCTGGTGAAAAATGATGCATACCAGAATTATAAAACTAAAGCTCTTTGGCCTCAGAGATTCTGGTCATGTTTGGAGAAAGAATGGAGAAGAGTGCAAGCTAAAGAACACTATCCAACAGTGAAACACAGTGATGGAGGTATCATGCTGTGGGGATGCTTCAGTGCGTCTGCAGCTGCGTCAAGGTGAAAGAAAACCTAAGCAGTCAGCAGCAAAACTGGGTGTAGGTTGTGATTTTATCTTATAAAACAACAATAATCGATAATCTCCAGAAACCAAAGTAAAGGTTATTAACTTGCATGCATAAAACCCTGACTTGAATGTCATGGAAAATCTGAGGAGTGAATTGAAAACCATCAAATCTGGAGGAGCTTGAGATATTAGCCAAATAAAAATGGGCTGGGATTGCTCAGGAGACGTGTGTGAGACATGTTGAAAACTACAAAAACAACTGCAGGCTGTTATCCATCAAAAAAGATGCACAAGTGACTGTTAAAATTAATGGGCTAATAATTTTGACCCTGGTAGTTTTTGGTTTTTGTGAAATAATTTTGTTTCTGTGCACAAAGTAAAAATAATGTAAGCATTCAAAATAAAACCACAGTGTTTAAAAACTTTAAAAATTTCTTTTTTTGCTATTTGGGCTGATTGGGACCTGATGAATGTAAAAACAAAGAATTACCTGATTTTTGTTTCTAAGAAAAATGAGATCCACATATGAGGACATTCGTTTTAACAGTGGCAGAGAACAGTGGCAGTATAATGTGCATATTAGGCCCTTGTAGAGCAAAATTTGGTATTTTGGTCTAGACAACCCAAAATGTGTTGTCCACACGCCAGGTCCTAGGAGGGTAAAAATGACATTTTCAGGGAGGTAGCTCTTAAACAATAAATAAAGGATATGAATACAAAGTATTAATTTACTTTGCACTTTAATTTATTTGCAATACGTAACTTTAAAATGTGTAAAAAGTAGTAGTTATCAGTGTCAGTATTTATTGTATGTCTAGCATGTGCATGTGGATACTGCTGAAATTTGTGAATTTCCCCCCGGGAATGAATAAACTATCTATAATCTAATCTATATACTTAGATCTAATCTTTATACTATATACTATATGTTAGTGACCCAGCATTTTTAAAGCACGTGGCTAAAACTCGATATATTGTGAAAAATGCGTTTGTCTACTTACCAGGCCGTCTATGAGTCCCATGCCCAGTCCGTAGGGTCCCTTGTCCAGTTCCACTACAAACACCACACACAAGTCATCAGGAAGGGAGGGGACGCCGGGGGAGGATACAGGGAAAGGGAATTCACACCCACTAATACACCCTGCAGAGGACACAGACACCCAAAGGCACAAAACACACACAGACACACACAGGGTCTCGCTATGGGGTTGGACAAACAGGAAAAAAACACAAGACTTGCTGTGCAGAAGAAACACGCGGATATTCAGACATGTGCAAAGGTGCAGCTGCTATACCACACACACATGCTTCTGCCTGCAGAGGTCACACTCACTACACAGTGAAGGGGATCTACTGTTGCACACACTTTAAATCAGCATTTTTTGTCATGCCCTTTCAGTGCAGCTATAAAGGCGTTTTAAACTGAGCAGTAATAAAATGTACAACATGCCACATTAATAAAGTGTTTGTGACAAATCCTCCCGCAATACACACACACACACACACACACACGCACACACACGTCACTGAGTGACATGGTATTGACTGTAACATGGTTGATCAATGTAAATCTGCTGTTTCTTCATTAATTCTGTTCTGCAGAGGGTGTAGTGCCAAAGCAAACTCTGGATTCCTGTGACCTTAATTAATAATGGTTTTTGCCGCAGTGAGATGGATGGATTTGAAACTTAGAAACGAGAGCAGAGGTTGTCAATATCTGCAGGTATCTACTGCTGAAGATCTGAAATGTTGCTGATTTTTTTAAACACATGCATGCTCACTATCTAAAATTAACTGTAAGATTTAAACTTGCACATCTGGGGTGGACAAAATAATAAAAAATAATAATAAAGCGCATTATGCAATTCAGTACAAAAAAAATCAGCTTGTGTGAAGCCTTTGTTCTTTTTTTGGTAAGGGGGGGGGGGTCTGATTACACACTGGTACTTGTTATTTGTGTTTTTATCAAAAAAATTAAATCTGCACATTAGTTTTTGCTATTTTGTCCACCTCCTGTAAATAACGTGGCCTACCCTCCAGTCCGTTGGTGATGAGTCCATTGGTCTTTTTACATTCAGCCACAGTCCTGCCGGTGCAGCCGTTGGTCTGAACGTTGGTGCCGATGAGCGGCACAGGCCCTCCTCCGCCTCCTCCTTCAGGGTACAAGGGGGTATTGGGAGGAGTCAGGAGGCAGGACGGGTCTGGATTTGCAGTTCGAGGGTGGTGAATGGTGCCGTTCCGTCTGAGGCTGTGTGTGTGAGACTGGCCTGAGGGTCTGTCCCGTCCTCTCTCCTCTCCTGGCTCTCCTGGCCCGTCGTCCCCTGGACCCCCTGAACGGGGACTGCTGTGGCTCGGAGGTAGCAGCTCCCTCTGTGTTGAGATGGGACAGACAGACTTTAGAGGATAATCTGACATCTAAAGTGAGGATGCAGATGATAGCAATAACAATTATTCCTTTTTTCTTTCACCTGCGAGAATATTTAGAGCATCGCTGAAGCTTTGCTCCTGCATGAAAACCCATCAGCTTGAGATGATTAAAATTTGAATGCATTATCATTGCACATATTAATGTTCCAGTGAGCATACTTTTAAATGCATACTTTTCTGTGTGCGGGTATGTGTACATATGAGGGTGCTGTAACACTAGGGATTATGGTCTAGTCAGCCGTTCCCACTAATTAGACAGCCTAAAGACTAATCAGATTAACCATGATTTAACCATGTCTAGGTTTCTCTCTGTGTGTGTGTGTGTGTGTGTGTGTGTGTGTGTGTGTGTGTGTGTGTGTGTGTGTGTGTGTGTGTGTGGGTTGGCTGGAATAGAGGGTTTTGTCTTTCATTTATGGGATTACGAGGAACTCCTCAACAGCCACAGCTGCTGAGGCACATGGCCTGGATTACTAGGTGTACTCAAGTACACACTTGAGTGTGTGTATGTTTGTCTTTCTGAACCTGAACTTCCGGCCAGTCAGCTGTGTTGGTTCCATTGGAGTGTGTCTGCACACTGGGAGTGTTGGTGTGTGTTTGCGTCTTGGTGCGGAGCCCCCACAGGTAGTGCCGGATGTAGAGCAGCTGTCTGTAGATGCTGTCTTCTACACACTCGCTGTCCAGGTCCACTCTGAAGCCCGAGCTGGGCAGCACAATTGGAGGGTGGTTCTCAAAGCTCTCCAGGAGGTCGACTGCAAACACAAACACTGATGTTAACATAAATCTGTGCTGCTGTCTTGAAGGACTACATATTCAATACACAATGCACAATTAGTATAAATAGCGCTAGCTGCTAGTTAGCATTAACTGTATTGAATGCACACAAGTTTACGCAACGTGTATCTAGCACTCTCTCTTCTATCTACCAGTTCTGATCCTGGTTTCAAGAAACCTCAAAATGCTTTGAAGTATGAGTAGGTCATCAATAATCCTTGTTTTTTAATTACAATTTTGTCTTCCAACAATCACAAAAACTATTTCGTCTTGATGCGTGCTCAATCATCCAGGTATCCCCAAAAGTTGATTCGGTTCATCTGGACGTAGCGTTTTCAGTGGGAGAAACGTTTCATCACTCATCCAAGTGACTTCTTCAGTCTCAGCTGACTGCAGGTTTCTCCAATCTTATAAATAATGAAATAATTGATCAATGGTCATGAGAATTTGCATATTAATGATCAAGGAACTGACCTCCCAGTCCATTGTTCTTTCAGTGGTGCCAGTTTCAGTCATTATGCAAATGTACTGTTTATAAGATTGGGGAAACCTGCAGTCAGCTGAGACTGAAGAAGTGATGAAACATTTCTCCCACTGAAACGCTACGTCCAGATGAACCAAATCAACTGTTGGGCACAAAAACTATTATGTCTTCTTTATAACAAATCAGTGCATATCTTTCCCTTCCTCTGCTCTCCTCGCTCAACAAAGTGCCCAAAGTTCACAAAGTGTTAGATTGTTCACCCATTAACAGGTAAATATGAGGCTAGACCAAGGTAGTTTTATTACTTCATTATGTGATGTCAAATACCTCAGACTCGGACGTTTGGTGCATCTGTTTGGCTGAGGAGCCAACGGTACAAAGCTACCACCTGTAGGATTATGACTAAACGCCTTTAAGTCGAGATGCCGCCTGCACATGACCTTTTCTGCAGCGTAAGAACATCAGTTTGTCTTGGATAGCTTTGGATACCCTTCATCCTGCATCTCAGTTAATGGGAAAAGTGGAGCTAAACTGGAGCAGGCAACCTATTTTTCTTTTTGATTTACACATTCACCTAACAAGTGAAAGCTTTTTAGTTCAATCCCAGAAAGAGACAAATCTCTGGGGTTGCATCAGGAAGGTCATCTGGCATAAAAACTCATGCAGAGCTAGTATCCACACTTACAGAGGAAATAATGTTAAAAATGTTGTTTTGACAGCTTAATAAGTGCATGGTGCTTTCAAAGTCAACGAGTAATTGTGTTAAATCACTGTGATTCAGTACTGTCTGAGAATTTCTGCTCCTTTAGTTATAAAGCTGCTTGTCAAACACGTAAGAAAAAATTTCAGCTATTTCCTGATATAGTGATATCGGCATCTATATGCACCAATAAATGAAAAATACAGCAAGGAAAGAGACAACAGGGAAAGTCTCCCAATTACATCAAGAGTGTTGATGTTTCTTAGTTTGTCAACCAGAGGGCACTCTGCAACTTCTCTGATGGTAATGCCACAAACCAGCTGACCCAAGTGTAAACATATAAACAACAACGTGTCAATAAAACCATCATTTTTTCATTTTTAAACTGTACTGTCATGTAACGTTAGTGTGTACTAATAAATAATAGATAAAACAGATAAAAAAAATATTTTGTGTGAAAGAAATAAAAATATCGGCCCACAAATAAGATTTTTAAACGACCAAATATCAGTAGCAGTCCTGGTTTAAAACAGATTTATCCACATTCGCATTCATGTGTATTTGTTTTTGCTTGATCTTCTCCTTCATTCTACAAGCTGCTCAACAACCCCTGTAAACCATTACACAATTGACCTTTAGCACGACAGTAACAGGCCTCCAACTGCCAACTCACGAGATTCAGACCAGTATTTATTGTACCTATAATCCCAACTCATAACACGAGGGCTTCGTGTTGTCATAATGTTGTCAGCGTCTCTGGCCGGAAAAATTCACACAAGCTCACAAACGTACCTGTTCTGTATATGTACGGCTCGTCCTCGCTGCTGGGTTGCCATGTTGGAACGGGGCCTATCTCTGCTGTGAGCTGGTACTGAGTGAGAATGCGGTGGAGCTGGACTGGTTTTAGAGTTGGGTGCTCACTGGACAGCGCTCGCCACCCCAACTGCAAACAAAGAACAGAAATAAATCCCAGACTTGAAGAGATGAGAGGATGTCAGGGGAGTCACAAGTTTATTAGCAGGGTTTTGTAGGACGTCACTCATCACAAGCTGATCGATCACTTCATTTACAACTTGAGACTAATTTTTTATTTTAAGATTTTCTGCTTACGCCCACGTATTCCCTCCCCATTGCTTATAGCAATGTGAGGCTCATCATATACAAACAAAAAAGACATTTCCCTGTGTGTTACCTGAGTGAGCTGTTGGGGGTGTGTGGCCAATATGGACACTGTGCTGTTGAGTTTGGTGAAGAATTTTTCAGCCAGATGTCCCAGACCGGACCTGCTCGCCCACTCCATGACCATCCTCAAGCATGCCTGAATCTGCAGCATCTTGGAACGCTGGAACCAACCCCGAGACGGACCTGCGTGCACAAAGACACATACACACACACACGAGCAGAAGGGAGCGTTTTGAGTATTTAATCAGAAACACTGCAGTAGATTTTTATTTGAGGGTGTGCGCATGAGAAAGGCAGAGTAAAATACAGAATGTGTGCTTCTGAGATCTTACGTCTGCGTGCATGTGTGCTGTTCGGCAATACAGACATTAATTTTTAATTAGGTTGTGATTGCAGTAGGTGGAACAATAGCAACAGCCAGCAACCGCCTACTCCTCGCAGAATACAAATGCACCGCTGCAGAAGGGCTCAGCTGACTGAGCTCCTGCTTGTGTAATCCTTCCTTTTCTCTCCCGCACATCAAAGAACTGAAAGGAAGTTTTGTGGCAAGTTAAGCAGGCGATGACTATAAGTCTAGCACTTTTGAAGCTGGGATCCTATTGTTTCATTACCTCACTGCAGCTTTAATGCATTTAATACTTTCTGGTATGTACCCCTCCACCCCCTCAAAGTGAGCTAAGGCTCGAGTTGGGGCTCAGTAGAAACGATGAAAAATAACTGCGCTCCAATGGTGTCATTTTTTCAGAGCCTGCAAATATTTTAATACCTACATTTTACATAATCAGAGCAAATGTGCAAAAAATCTATCAGATGTGGTTAAAATCTCCTTTTTAATCTGTAGTCTGCAAGTCAAAACAAGCAATAATTAATCTAAATACTAGTTCTATATATAGTAAACATACACAGCAATATATAATGCAATAATTCTGCAATGACAAGGCAATCACAATTTTATCAGCCAAATATTACCCAATATCAGCATTATACGCCCATATTGACTAAATAATGGAAATTATAGCTGATATGAGCCAACAGGCAAGTAAGATGCCATTCACCACTGTCCAAGGCTGACATTTATCCGATCCATTTACTGTAAAGATTGGCAGTTTTTCTAGATAAGAGAGTGTAAAACAGACAGGAAAGTACGGTGGGGGTGGGGGTGACATCCAGAAAACAGTCTGAGGCAAGCTCGAAACCCGGACGCTTCAGCAAAGACTCTGGCCTTCGGTACATGGGTCATCTGTTCAACCAGGTGAGCTATAATGATCCATCCAACAGACTTTTCAACAGGTAAAGAAATTTCTGTAATCAGGCAAATGTCTAAAAATCCCTGTACAATTTCCTAAAGCATCTGACATTAGAGAAATAAAACCTAAAAGTAAGAGAGTTTTTGGCACATTACTTACAAATACCAGAAATGATGAACTGAATAACTGTTGCACCTGCAATAGTTAATATTTCCCAGAACCCATACATGAAATGTCTCAATGAAACCGTCCGCTTCCTATATAAAACTATTTAAAACAGGCTAGATAACAAACTGTGGGCAGCTGTAAAAACTGATGTAGTAAAATTATAACAGAAATGTCCACAATTCAATAAAAAAGCTGCCACGGGATGCCTGGGTGGGTGTAGATCCCAGGGGGAGACTGGTCTGGTTATGAAAATAAGTCAGACTGTAAAATGACCCACGGCTCACTTTTTCTGAGTAAACACTTTCCTGATAAGTTTATGGGCTCAATCGCTACTTATTTAATACAAAGTGATCTTTATTTTGTACATTACAGTAGATGTTGAGTACAATCAAAGATAAAGCAGAGTGTGGCTTGGGCGTGTCTGCTATAGAAGAGTGCAGTGTTTTTGCCTTCTCTGTAAAATCCCCCCTCATGGCATCTAGTATCACAGCAAGTCTAGTTTTAAAACAGCACTTCAAAGCCACATCACCGATACTTCCATCCTTAATATACAGTCTCTGTTTCTACCAAACATGTCTAACTTTTGCTTTTAAGGACATTAAAGTCAAGGGAATGATCTGGATTCCTAAATTCCTTTTTTAGGACACACACAGACACACAGTCCTAAACTGAACGTCTCCCCCCAAAATCACTACAAGCAGCACATGACAGGAAGCTTCAGGCAGACAATGAACTGGCAGCATTATCTGCTGACTGCGCGCACACACACATAACTTCTGCCATATGTTTTGGATGCACGCACACACCCTCCGCTGTAATAGGCTTATGTCTAGGCATACAGTAATCTATATGAGAGGCATCGCAAACTGACCAGACATCTCTTAACCTCTCGGCAAAAGGTGTGATAATGCCGTGTATACCCCAAAATCAAACCATCCAAACAGCATTTATTATAATTTGTTAGCAAGTTTTCCCTACAACACAACGAACATCTCCGCCACGCCGTTCATCTTTCCTCGGCTGTATGATTGAGCAATGTGAGTGTAGGGTTTTTGAATGCTGAATGTGAACAAGTGTGCATGTGTGTGTGAGTGGGTTGCGGAGCACCCAGTGCGAACGTCAGCGTTACCTGCTACAAACTCACTTCTCTGTTACCATGGACACCATCAGCAGAGAAATATCAATGAGCGACAAAAATGGGAGCGAGGCAGAGAGAAAGCCAGACAGCAAGGCAGAGAGGGAGGTGGAGATGAGATGGGGGACGGTGTAGCCCCTGCATGTATTAAAGGTATTTCTCCTTCTGCCTTTGCCAGACATGTGATCTGTCCTGTCTCTACGAGCTAATGAAGACATATGGCATGTATCTGAGTGTGTGTGTATGTGTCCGTGTGTGTAAGACAAACGATATAAAGAGAGGGCGAGGGGAGCTGGCTTGACATGCAGACACAGCTGGCAGTAAATTACTGTTTTTTTCTGTTTTTGTTGTTGTTATTTTTAAAGAAAGGTAAGAGCCTATTAGCAAAGTCATCATAACAACCGAACGACCTTCCAGCCCTTTACCCTTCACTCCGCCCTTTTTCACTCCTCCCCTGCTCTATCTGCTCTCTCTCGCCTCCACCCAATCCCATCTCCACTCTTCTTTGTCTCACCCCCTGATGGCCAGATGGAAAGAAGGAAGGCAAGATGGAGGTGGGGGAGGAGGAAGAGGAGGGGGAGAAACAGAATGCAGATAGGAGAAGGGCACTGAGGACAAATCTGGGTTAGTCCCCTGTCAAAATGCTGACAAGGACACAAGGACACAGTTTAGTTCACTGTGTCTCTCATATACTTTCACAACTGTACGAACCCGGAGGGTCTAATGCAAATGCAAAAGAGAGAGAGAGTGTGTGTGTGTGTGTGTATGCTTTTTCTATACCTTTGTCCATCAGTTGGTTAAACAGTGACACGTTGGAGAAGAAGAAGAGGTAAGCAAACATTTGAGCCTGGATCTCTGGGTGAACCTGGTAGCCTTGCAGAAGCTCCTGCGCACTCTGAAAGACCTGCACACACACATACACACCCATAGATTTCATAGTCTTTGCTGTAGCTTCTATTCCTATACGTCAGTATACCTAAGCAGCTACAGTTAGGTTCATAAGTATTTGGACAATGATGCATAAAATCTACCACAATAGATTTTAAATCCTACAATCATTATAGGATTGTGTAGGCTTTCAGAAGGGGTTAAATAAGTATTAAGTATTTCCTTATCTGTTTAGGGGTTACAGTCATTTTATACAGTTTTATACAGCCAGGTGAGGGCTCTTCTCTCAAGATCTAGTTTCGATTCCATGTGTTGAAGTTGCATTTTTTAATATGAGGTACAAAGAGTTGTTAACGCAAAAGAAGGAGGACATCTTTAACCTGATAAATCTACATAAACCTTTCAGAGAGATATCAAAAACTTTGGTAGTGTTAAAATCAACAGTCTGGGGAATTATTAAAAGGAAGGAATGACTTGGCCAACTGAAAATGACTGAAGACAATTAAAGTGGATGATCACAGAATTCTTTCCGTGGTTAACAAAAACAATTTCACAACATCCAACCAAATCAGAAACACTCTCTAGGAGGTAGGTGTATTATTGTCAAGGTCTACCATCAAAATTTGTCTTTAGCAATAGAAATACAGAGCGATTACTACAAGGTAAAAATTACTGGTTACACTCAAGAAAAGGAAAGCCAAAAAGCCTTTGCCTGATAACATCATTCAGATGAAACCAAGATTTATTTGCACAAGAATGATGAGAAGAGAAAAGTATGGAGGAAGACAGAAAGGCCTGGCAGAGCATCTCAGAGAGAGGAAATCATCATGTGATGATGTCCACGGGTTCAAGACTTCCAGACTTTTGAATAAAAATGTTTGTAATTCCTGAACACTTAATGCAATAGTTCTGGCTTTGGACCGGATGCTATTTACGACCCCTGAATTAAAGCTCAAAGTCTGCACATATATTGACTGCCTGACTTAAAATAGACTGTGGTGGTGTAGAGACACGAAATTAAAAATTCTGTCATTGTCCTCAGTTGTATGCCTCTAAATCTATATATGTTGGCAATCCAAGCAGGGTAGTAGCCCTAAAATGTGCATGACAAGCATCTTTTATAAAAATAATTTTAATATGTGCAAATACTCTGAAAACAAAGATATCACTGGTGTCTTAACGTTTTAATAAATTAACTTCTCATGACCTTGAAAACCCGAACTTATACAAAGCTATGCACATCCCTACCTGCAAGACCCTTCGCACAGGTTCAGGAAACCCCACGCCTCCTTTCCAGCAGGGCTCAGAGCTGTCGACTGGAAATGGATTACAGTCCAACAGACCCGGTAACACCACATAAAGAGCCTGGACACAAACACACGAAAACAGAAATACATTATGATGAAGGTGATCGGAATTACAGAATAGTTCACACCATCCGGGCATTCTTTGTGCCCACGAAGGTATGTTATTATTCATCCGGTGCAATTTAAAAAACACAACAAAAACCTTCTTAGTCATTTAGAAGATAGCATCGCTGCTGTGTTGACAGATTACCTTGGTGATATAGTAGACACACTGCTGGAAAGTGTACATGATTACTTCTTCCAAGATTGTCATAGCCTCCTCATTGGCTGATATGGTCGCTGATAGCAACGACTCCTTTGACCCTAGACACAGATGATGGAGACGGAGTCACATTTAAGATATATACAGGGAGAGAGAGAGGGAGGGCTGTAGCTGTGTCAGTATCTACTGTATGTCAGTGTGAGTAATGACTCCAAGTTGTTTCCACACTCATCATTCTGACTTTGCGTATGTGTGTGCGTACCTTGCAGTGTCTCTATGCTGTGTGTGTATGCTGGTGCTCTTTGCTGTATGAAGTAGAGGATCTCGATAGAGTTGGACATCCAGAAGAAAATGGTCTGCAGGTCTGGGACCAGGTCTGAGATGCTGAGCAGAGACAGCGAGGCCGGGTCCTGGCTACTTGGACGTGCAGAGACAAGTTACACACAGTCAGGTAGGCTTCTCGACACCATGCACATTCCTACATGAACTGCTTTCACACGTGACCTCTGGACAGTCGGGTCAGGACTTAGCCACCAATCGGACATTTTCACATTCAGCACACAGCAGAAGATAGTTTGCTTCAGATGCATTCTCACTATGCACAATAACACAGTGTGGTTTAGGTGAGGGAGCTGCCTGACTAGAACGTGCAAGAGGCAAGAAAAAGGACGACCAATTGCTCCCAGACTATGAAGTGTGCTATTCTCACACGAGCACAGTCGACGTCTTACTAGTTTGTAGCAGGTTAAAAGATCTTTTAATGACAGAGAACTCTGTTAACGTAATCCCTGCCAATGATGAATTTTTCTGTACTTTCTGATCATAAGAGAGTGTTTGATGGATATGTTTATATATATTCATAGTAGAAAAATATTCTGGGAGGTCTTGAATGATAAGTGAGTCCCAAGTCTCTGGTAAGTTCAAAACAATGCTCTATAAAAGGTCAGGGCTCAAGGCAGCCACACAAAATAAAATGCACATGAGACCGTCAGCTTCCTATTTTTTAACACGAGCTGGAAATTGATACTTACTGCTGAGCTTGCTTCTGCGCCAGCTCCTTTGTCTTCTCCTGCAGGGCGTACACGCACACACACACACACACACACACACACACACACACACACACACACACACACACACACACACACACACACACACACACAGAACAATTAAGGGCTCATTAAACTTTTAAAGCGTGCGTAGGAGAAGCACACTTCATGACGCTTTTACTAACCTACAGTAAGAAGTAGCACCACTATCATTTACAAACCCATAGTGACACATGTTGAGAATTACCTCATGCTCCACTGTCCTGAATATAAAATCACCCTAATTATAATTGAAAAAAAAAACAAAACAAAACTAATTAAACAAAAAAAGGGAGAAATAAACCACACCTTCCTTTTAACCAACAGCCATAAACTGAATACATTTTTGGGGCTTCCTCCAGTGTGTAATTGCAGCAGTTGGCCACCTCACTTGAAGCAACTCCACAGCTCTATAAATTTCACACTTTCAATATAACATAAACCTTCAGGAAACATTGTTTCACTCTGAAGTACTGTTCTTTTAATGACTGTGGCTTTAGTCCAACAACTAACTGACTAAACTCATAAGATGAGACACATCAGGGAGCTGTTCTCACCGCAGTGGGACAATTTCCTACATTTTATTGCAAAGTGCAGGAAAAAAAGGCCACAAAATATTCGCAGTAAGGTATTAAAATATCAGATAAGGTGGCATCAAATCTTTATGCAATGCTGGATAAAGTGGACTTGTTTGGGAAACAAGTGTAGAGGAGATGAAGGTAAATTTGATCCCTTTAGGAATAACTACCGAAGAAGTGTCTGGAGGGGTAAAATGAGTATTTGCCTAAAGTAAAGCTCAGGGGGTGAAAATCTTCTGCTTTAGGTTTTTTTATGTGAAAGCCAAATAACAAGCATAGCAGGGGTTTAGTTAAAACAGACGACTGTGCACGGCTGGAGTGTAACACAGTATAAAACATGATACGGCAGCCTGTTTAACGATTCACCTGACCTGACATGGCTGACCAGTTCCTCTCCACACGAGGCCAGAGGGACCACAGAGAGACACAGACACAGTAACAAGCTGAAACTGACCCATGCTATGCTCTGGATTCGCCGGACGATCTTGAGCAGCAGTTTTCCGAAACTTCCAGGTGGGAATGTCGATGCAGAGTGCTGTATGCACATGCACAGCAGGTAGGCAGGTGTCAGCTTGTGGTCATCTCCTGAGCAGAGGACACAGGTCGACTTATTGAAAACACACTGAATAATTTAGAGGCTTCAATGAAGCTAATTTCAGCTGGAAGGCATATGAAGAGTAACGTGGTCAGGAATCGTAAAACCAGAAGCTGCTGTTCAAGTCTTAAACTTTTATGTTTGCATTGACACTGTTAATGATCTGTACGCAGCAGGACAAGGACGAAAACTGCTGATGAAATACTCTCCTTGTCCTCCCACAAATAAGGCGGTAATGTAATAATCTGCCTGAGTTCATCTACTGAGAATTTATTAGTATTCAAATTAAGTTTCTCCACGTTTTTGAGCTTGAACTGAAATGTTTTCCATCACTGGGCAGCAAAAGTCTCATATAACATATTGTGGATAAAGAACCACAAAATACAGTTTGGTACTTTTGCTAGAAAATCATTTTAACTGGACCTCAGATAAAAAAAAAAGGTTCAGTTGATGTCTTTGATAATCTTTATATTACAGTAAGCCAGGCTGCTGACCTCCAGGTTCTATGAGAGACACGATCCTGTTTAGCAGCTGGTCTTCATGAGCCTGGTCAAACTCCAGCTGCAGCCTCCTTTTCTGACCTCCTCCAGCTCCTCTTCCTCCTCCATCACCCCCTGACACAGTAACTGGCCCTCCTGTTGACGTCCCCACGCTGCGGGGTTTCACCAGGTGAGGTTTGAAACCGCGTCTGACCGCCGGGGTGCTCGACACCTGCGCTGCTCTCTCTTTCAGCACGGAGCCGCACATCTTACAAGTCTGAGCCCCGCCCTCTCCCTCCTCCGCCCCTGCATCGTAAAGCTGACCCAGCGTGCGAAGGCGTGCCAAGGTCTGCGTGGGTAGTGGCTTAGAACCTGTGGGGTCCTTGTACAGAAAGATGTAATGTGCCCCGAAGGAAAGGAGGTCACCGTGCCGCAGCGTGGTGGAGCGCTCGCAGCGGGAAAAGTTCACCAGGACTGTGGCGTTGAGCACGGCCTCGACTGCAACGCAGAATCGTTGACTCTCCCCCTGCTCTTCTCCTTTGTTGTTGTTGCTGGCGTGGCGACGGGGCGCGGGGACTCGGCGTAAGCGGCAGTGGAGCGGCAGGATGTCGGGGGAGAAGAGGCAGATGTTGGGACGAGCTGATGGAGTCTCCTGACCGACCGTGTGCTGCTCTCTGTTCAGCAGATACACCAGGCAGTCCTGCAACACAGAAAGCAAAAAAGGTCACAAAAATCAGACACACTAGAGGTCTGATTTTTGTGAGTACCCTCACCTGCCGATTGAATCCCTGAAGCAGCAGAAGATGAGGGGACTGGTACAGAGAGTGCTTCACCCCTCCTCCTCCTCCTCCCTGACTGCTCTCCTCTTTTCTCCGGCTGCTGGAGGTCCCCTCGCGTTCTCGGCCTCTCAGTGGTCCTGGCAGGGTGGAGTAATAACGCTTGGGCTCCTCTCCCAATCCCAGCTGCAGATGGATGTGCATGCACACGTTTAAGATTGAATGCACTTCATAAGCAGTTCAGTAAATACTAACAATCAATCATCTTCAGCAGGAGGCCCCACCTGGTTGAGGCTAGTCTCGCTGAGGCTGCGACAGAAGGATGAGTTGCTGGATCGGGGCAGGGTCAGCGTCCCCTTCGCCCTGTTCCTCTGGAGCTTACGAGCCTGGGCATTAATATCTACGATGAACAGCAAGCCAGAGAACACGTAGGGAGAGAGAAGGACAAGAGGGAGAACAGGTGGAGAATAATAAAGAGGAGCAAGGAGAGGCAAAGAATGGAAGAGAAAAGGGAGAAAGTGTGCTTAAACCTGGTATCTACTTTCTTAACATGTATGTTTGACAGATGGGGAAACTGAGTAGGTCTGGTTGAAGCATTTTCTCAGACTTCAGTAACACAAATGCATACGTCATGTGTGAGCTGAGTGAAAACCAACAAAACAAATCCAGGCAGGAGTGAGACAGTCAAAGTCAGATGAAGTTAATGGTGCTGGATGGAGCAGCACATGTAGCTGACAACAGTGAACCAGATGAAAGGTGAACTGAGCTCGTCGTGGCTCGAGTTTGAGGACGTTTGAGGCCATGCAATGGCTCACACAGATTTACCCACACACGAGAAAATCACTGGCAATGGGGGTGGCACTGGTGACAACGCAGGTAGAGGTGGTCTTCATGGCAATGACTGACAGCCACCCTACCTGAGGCCAGTCCCCACCTTTAGAGCTGGACTGTACCACTCGACCACACCGCAGGGGGGAGCTCCTGTGTTTGCCCAGCCCAGACCGACCCATTAGAGCCACCAGGAATTGTGGGGTTTTGGGCCCTACAGCAGGGTGGGAGGGGTTAGGAAGGGGGGTAAGGTGAGAAAACACCCCCACACCAAGGACAAAAAACAACCCCCAAACACACACGCCATCCGCACAACACAAGACACAATACATGCACTGTGGAGCAAAGTGAGTCTGTTGTGCTTTAAGTGAGAAACATCAGCCGTTAGTAGAGAGAGAGATACACAGTTAAAGGTGTGAGGCACAGGATTTTTTTTACTCTAACACATCACTGACAAATTAGCTGCACTTTCCATTAGAAACTTAGCGTGTTTCAATCTTTAAATTTGATCTGTTTAGATGCTGTGCAGTGATATCAAATTGGATGCCTGCTGCTGGCTCTGAAGGGGAGGAAAACCAGTAAAAATGGCATCAAGTATACCACTGATGGATGATAATTGGGGTTTAACAATTCCTCCACATCCACCATCAGGGTTACACTTGAGTTTTTAGCATATTCTTTAACCATCCATTTTCCTTATGAGCCAATTCAGGGTCACTAGATGCTGGAGGATATCCCAGTTAGAGAGCACAAGATGCAAGGTGCACCCTGGATACGGTACTTTTAATTTTTAGTGGGGAATAAAGAGAAAACTTGTTGCTCACTGCATGAGCATAATCATCCCTGTTTTCACAGCCTGCAAACAACTGCTGTTAACTGTTCATTGGTAGAAACAAACTCTAGCCAAGACATGATTACTTACATCATGAGTGGATTGAAATTTTTTTTAAAAAGCACACAGAGCGAAGCGGCTAGCTAGCATAGGCATCATGAGTGCATTACTAATTATCAGGAAATATTATTACTCATCTTAATCTTGATCACTTCCCACAGTTAAATGAACATGACTGAATGATACTGAAAATGTGCCGCCTATTAAAATGCTAAGTAAAAGAAAATCAAGCACTCCCTAAAAAATAGACACCTCGTTTGGAAATACTTAGAAATTAGGGGGAGTCAGTCATTCTGTACAATACGGTAATTTTAATTCTACAACTGTTTATAACTTGCATAGTTCATATTTCATATTTCTGCATAGTTTTTATAGTTCACATTTCTGTATAATGTTCATATTTATATCCTGTTCATAGCCTGTACATATAGTTATAGCATATTCATAACATACTTTCATATCGCGTACATTGTAACATACCCATAATAGACCCATATTTTTGTACCCTCATACATATAATAGACCCATTCTGTAATATATCTATATTATTGCTAATATGTATTTTGTAATATATCTATATTATGTCTAAAGCACTTTCTGGATGGATCCAAAGCGCATTTCGTTGCCTTGCACTTGTGACATGTGCAATGACAATAAAGTTGAATTCTATTCTATTTTATTCAGTGATGGCAACTGAAAATAAATTATATGCAAAGAGTAGTGAACGCAAAAGATACAAGATACCGTGGCAAAACATCACAGGTGAAATACAGACGGCTCTCACCCCTGTCGAGTACTTTGCTACAAGTTTTATTCACGTCCATCATGCAGGTAACCTGAACTGAGTGAAGAACTATATTTTGCTTCACAGAGATGCACTTAGGTCAGGTAAATAAACACCTTATTTTAATTAATAGGAATGAAGCACAATGTAAAAGTGAAAGCAGCGCTCCTGCTGACTTTATTTAGTGTTAAGGTTTTAGTGTAAAGAGATAAACTGAATTTATTTGAATAAAAAGGAGAAATGTTAAATAAGCTTGGAAAATAATCACGATCTCAATAATGATCGAAATAATCGTGACAGTCATTTTGTTCATAACTGTGCAGCCCGATCAAATATCTTCATTTATCATTTATTTATACATATGTGGCTTACACCAACACAAAGCCTGTGTTAAAGAGAAGCTCAGTAAACCATATTTCATCACAAAGCTCGGCTAATTCACCAGCACTGTTTCTGAAGCTCATGCACTGAGTTGCTGGAAACTTAAAATCTATCAGAAAGATAATGATAGGTGGAGGCAGTGGATGAAGCGGACGGTGTGGTAGCGTATCATGGGAAGTTGAACCAGGCCACGAGACCTTTGTAACACATTTATAGCTGGTTTTACAGCTATTACGCATCTAATGATAAGTGAAATAATTTGGCCGTGATGTGCTAAGTACACGTTGAAAATCCTGGAGTACCTTTAAAGTGCAATCTCGTTTTCAAAAAGTGTGTGTGAGAAGTTTCACACATGGGCATGCACCTCACACACAGAGAGACGAGTGAAAGACAGAGACAAAAAAGACTTCGGGCTGTGAATTCTGTTAGCATTATAGCACCACTGAGAAAAGGTTAGTGTGAAAATGAAAATGTGCATTAATATGTTAGTTGATAAAGCTGCTCTCAGACACTATATAAAAGGGAATTAAGCTGCGTTTTTCCATATAGAGCTAAAAATGTCTCAAAAACACTGAAGAATTAATTAAAGAATAACACTGGTGATAATTTGTACTTCATTTGTTTACAACTCCTGTAAAATGCCAAATCCAACAATAAATTGTTCATTTTAACCAAAGACAAAGTCTAATGTGTGTGTTTGCCACAGAGCGTTCACTTTATCCCGAAACAAAATAAAAATCCCTGCGCCTCACTGTGGCACTGGCTGATCTAACCTTCCTTTACAGCAAACACTGTAGTGAATTTTATTTGCGTCAGTCTCTACGCTACTGTTTCCACGACTGCTGCCCAGAGAAAACAGAGTAAACAGGGAAAACAGAAAGACAAGGTGGTGTCCGGCAGTGGTGGTGGTGTGGGAGGTGCGGTGGACTATTTGCTCCTCCCAAAACTCAGTATAGTGGAAACACTACAGCTGAAATGTTTTAGGTCAACTACAAATGCTCTGTGAGTTTTTAACTAAACATTTTTAAAGCTAATAGTGCTGTTCTTATTTAACCTTTAACGTTAAATGATCAGAAATGCCTTTAATGAGATTAAACTTTTTTTTTTTAATCAGATTTTTGATTGGCCAACAGAAGGAGGTGTAGCCGAACTACGTGTGCTGAGCATCACCTCTGCCAATTCCAGTGACCCAATCAGACCTCTCCGCTGTGTTTGTCTTTTCAAACTTTATGGGAAAGACAAAAAAAACAACAACTGCATCATGAGAGCCAGTGCTCATCAAGTCTCTGCTCCACTGTTGGTGAGTTAATTTCTAGTATGCTATTATCATGCTGCTTAACACTAATTTGCTGATATCTGTATCTGTATCTCCAAAACAACATGACGTGCTAACTCTGAGGATTCAAAATAGGGCTTCCCAAGCCTATGTACAGTCTATATTTCCAGCCCCACGCTGTGTTACCAGATTTAAGTTTAAAATGCTCACAGATCATGTTAACCATGCTGATTAAAAGAGCGATAAATGTGGTTAGTTCAGTGTTTGATGCATCAGCAAAAAGTTATTTGGTTTTGCTTTTACAAAAACTGTAACACTCATTTGACAGCACAGCTCAAATTAGCTCTAAGCGGAACAGACAGCGAACCGGGAGGTCCCTGTTAACAACTGAGCAAAAGGACAAGTAGATGAGAGAGTCTAATTTGAGAAACAAATGCCTCAGGTCCTCAACTGGCAGATTATTAAACGATATACTCAAAGTATTAGCTTCAATGTCAAAAGCACAGTTACAAAGAAGAAGTCATGTCTGTGACTAGCCAATGAAAAGAAAGATGTGAAAAATAACTGTTTACAAAATTATCATTCAGCTGTTACTGTTTTTATATAATGAACTGAGGCCAGTACAGTCACCAACCACAACCTCACTGTTGGTTATATGAACACATTGACAGTAAGAATCCCCCTTTAAACCAGTGCCATCATTGCTTTAAACCCATTCATGTGGATGATGCTGCAGAAGAGAAATGTCATGTCTGCAGATTACCTCAGTGGCGTGGCAGGTAGAACATTTAAGGCTAAGAACATATAATGCTTTTCATTTGATGGGATAAAGAGTTTTCACTGGTTAAAATCCTACAAAACAAAGTGGAAAACATTATGACAATGGAGAAATTATATAGTGAGGGACAGACTATAGTCCCCTTATCCCAGTACACAGATGTAATCACGCCCTTTGACACAACTTTTAGCGTAGTCAAAACCTGTGTATTTAACTTCCACGTACACCGTGATACGTCTGTGACTATTGCAGTTTACTTCTATTAGCACAATAATTTTTCTCATCAACCACATAAACTAACCTTTCAGAAAAGTTTGCTCAGGTTTTTAATTAAAATTAAAATTCTTAGAATTAAAATAAAAAAATTCCCACCAACCTTATGCTTTAAAGATCTTATGCTGCTGTCTGCACAAATACCGTCCCTCTACTAACCAAAACAATTATCCAACAGTACCAGAGACAGGCACAACATGCCATTCTGAAATCCCTTTAAAGCCTTTTCTAGAAGTAAGTCTCAACACTAGGCAGCCGTCTTCCCTCTAGGCACATATTTGGGGAGTCATTTTAAATCGTTATCTAAATAAAACAATGGTCACCAGGGCATAAAATTATCTACTGTATAGATTAACCAGACAAATTGGATTATAGGATGAGTTTGCTAACTTTGTGTCCAAATAGGTTTTTTAGAAAGCTAGTTAGTTTCTCTGCTTGCTCTTAATGTCCAGGTTCAAAACATGCATCCATCCATTCTCTTCCACTTATTCAGTTTAGGGTTGTAGGGGCTGGAGCCTATCCTATCATAGTGTGCCAATCTGTCGCAGGGCTAACATACAGACAGTCAGCCTTTTATAATGTGCCTGGCTCACAGACACAATGAAACATGGACATAGGACTATAATATCAGTGGGAAAACTGTTCTGTCTTAACTTCTCTAAACACTTTCCTGTTTATGAGTTTATGAGCTAAGTGACTCATTTTTAGTCTTACTGAATAAAAATTAAGTCTACTTTGTAAATCTTGTTCATAATACTTGTCGCATCTGTTTTTTTAAACTACCAAAGATGCCAGCACTACCAAAATGCTCTGAAATATGCCCAACATTGGACATTTAAATTATTAATGACAAAAATAGTTCCTGAACAGGACGGAACAGCAAATGTTAGGATCCCTGAACTGAATTTAAGCGTGTTTTCACATCTTCAGGGTTTAGTTAATTTAAATTAGACAGACTGAACACTCTGTTTCATGTTCCCTCTTGGTGCGATCACACTCGGGTGCAGATCAAAACAACCACATGAGACCCTTTGGAGAAGGCGGTCTTGGTGTGGTTCTAAACAAACTCCAGAGCGGTTCGTTTATGGTGTGAACGTGATCAGACCTCCACCCAACCCAAGTACCAGGAGTACGTAGGGATATGTCAAGGTACTGCAGATGTGTAAGGGGCTGTACGGCTAACAATTAGTAGCTAAATGAACAAAGGACATTCTTCTTGTATATACTTTTGTTGCTCCACCCCAGACCCATGTGGCCAATAAGCAGATTGAATACTTTCACATGGTTTGCTTGGAGTTGACTTGGATTTTTTTGTGTGTGAAAACAAACTACAAGCTACAAGCTTACAAACCCATCAACTGATTTGGACCAGAGTAAATGAGCTATAGGTGTGAAAACACCCTAAAACACTCCTCGTTTCCTTCACCTTCAACCAGAAACAGCAGATTGTCCCTCCCTGGTTCTGCTCCAGATATCTTCCTGTTAAAAGGGGTTCTTCCTTCCCACTGTCACCTAGTGCTTCCCCACAGTGATTGTTGGGATATTCTTTTCTAATAATGCTGGGTCTTTACCTTACAATATAAAGTGCCTCGAGGTGACTGTTGTTCTGAGTTGGATAGTTTGCCACTATCCATTTTTTTCCTCACGAGAGCCTACATTTAGAAAATGTTATGGGCTATTTAATCTTTGGTAATACATCCCTCCATAAACAAGCCTCATGCAGATTACTAAGCGACTCTCTGGCCAGCACGTAAGTTGACATAGCAACCAGTAAACCCTGGCATGCTTCATGAGAAATGTGTTGCAGCTATGTGTGACAGTGAGGCTGAAAATACTCGCTCCATCTCTACCAAAAAAACCCACAGTTGCTGCGTGTGAGTGTGTAAATGGCAAACTTTTCATCAATCAGTAAACCAATTACGCATAAAAGGTCACATCATGGTTTCAACAACGGTACACAGCTCAGTGTGGATCAGCGTTCATAGTGCTGCATTGCAGATATAAAGTCATAACTGCTGTTTACCTGAGCTTCCTGAATCTACTGAACAGAGAGAATCTCGCCCAGGTGTGCACAGCATCGTGCAGGTACTTTAATAGGAAGTGATACCGTTTCACTGTAGTACAAATGTGTCATCATTACAAAACACCAGAGTGCCTACACCCATCCACACCTCCGGTTTTGAAGGCTTCAGCTTTCACTCAATCAATCGACCAGCTGTCCAGCATCTCACCTGCACACTGCGCTGTGTGTGTGTGTTTGTGTAAAAAGCACAGGAGTTTGTGGCTCTGATAGAAACCTAAATTACATACCTCCTCCTCGCAGCACCTCCGTATAAACATATGCAGGCACAATATCTTCATCAGGATAATAACTATGACAAAAGGTTTTATTCTGCATCTTCCCTCGCTTGCACTCGTGAACGCGCACACACACACACACACTGCAGAGGAGCTAACGAGCTGTGCTTTTCTGCTGAGTTTGACACGTTAAGAAAGGAAGGGAATTAGACCAGCTGCTGAGTGTGTACTTGACTACCTGTGTGGGTGTGTGTGTCTGTGCATCTTTGTGTGTTTCCTCACCAGCCGTGATCGTATCCTTCTCCTTAGCGTTTAGTTCCTCCACCTCTGCTCGCCTGCGCAGCTCAAACCTACGTGCGTGTCCTTCTCGGGGTTTCCACAGCTCTTGGAGCAACAGCGGCTTTTCATTGTCCCCCAGCGCTCGCAAGCATTCAGTCCGCCACCCTCCTCCTCCTCCTTCTCCCCCACCGATCACGCCCCCTCCCTCGAAACGTCCGATCACATCACACAGGACATAAGAGTGGGCAGCATCCTTGTTGAGCGAGTAGCGCTCGAGTGCCTCTTTCACAAGTTCCTGCGCGCTGGAGCGTGGCGTGGCCAGGACGCTCTTGTAGTTGGCACCGGCGCAGATTTCGTCTCCGAAAATCTTCAACACGCCGGGGGCCGAGCTCTGAGTGGAGAGTTCAGCCGGGTCGTCAGCCGGCCGCTCCGGAGGCTCAGTGGTCGAGCGCCGGTCCCCTCGGGTGTTTGTTCCAGTGTCTGTAGGAACACGGTCTCTGTAGCTTAACGTACGGTACAGGACCTGGCAAACACACAAAACCAGTGAATGTACTGCAGGGCCACCCAGTGACAGGCATTATGTACAGTTTCTTCTTAAAAGGATCTGCATGTTTATCCAAGCTATTAAAAAACACACGTGTATGACTTTGGCTTTATGTTATCTCAGGAATAAACATCCTCATCAGCACACTGGATGAAGATGTGCTCACCACACGTTTTTAAGGCAGGCAGTGTGACTTGTCATAGCAAGAGAAGCACAGGTGACACAGTGACTTTGGCTCAGGTCCATCAAGCGCCCCGCCAAGTCACGACAGTGAGCCAGCATGCACAGTCACAAAATAAAGCACACCCATTTTTAATGGAGAGCTGAAATATCTCCTAATACAAAATAATAAAGATATTTAAGTAGTCAACTGTGCTGCATAAAGTCTCTGTAGTTGTTTATTTTACATGTGCTAAAAGTTTATGCAGTGTATTTCTTCCATGTTGGTCAGAATTTCTAGACATTTCTCGGTTATATAGTACAAAGCAGAGACTGATGAAGCAGAGAAAACCAGGCTGTATTTACAGATTTGGGGGTTGCCCTCTACAAGGTCGTCCTCTCATTAACATTTATGGTGCTCTTAGATTTTGCTCTCCATTCAAAGCTTCATTTTTATCCCTTGCACGTTTGCGACTTCACCACCGAGATCCTTTAAACCTTAAACTTTGCACTTGTCCTTAAAGTGCAGCTGTACACCAGCACCTAAAGAACAGAGGACCCTTCTTCGAGAATGCCACTGTTTACCTTTTGGACCGAAAAGACAGATGGTTTTGAAAGAGGAGTAAAGGAGTCCAGCTATGTCCACTGTGAACGACCATCACTGAGCAGAGGTGGTGGCCCAAAACGCCAGCTATCAGCCCCCTGCGATGTAGTCTTGAAATACCATCCCAGGTGACCTCAATAGGTCACATGATGGGTTGGCGACAAGGTCTCACAATGGTTTTAGCCTTAACCTCCAGTGATGGTAATGAACCAGGCCTTTTTTAGCACCTCACCCGATATGATGGTGTACATGATAAACAGAAGGCCAGCCGCCTTCTTTTTTAACCTTTTAAAGCCAACTGAATCATATTTGATGCATGTATTTTTTTAGACCTCTAAGCAAAGTGAAATTCACGATGAAGAGTTTTCACACATCGGAGGAGAATGCAGCTGGGATATAAGCTAAACTGACACTAAGTGTTCACAATACATCAAATAAGCAACCACTATTATTTCACTTTATTTGTTTTAATCAGTTATTTTGACCTCCGTTTTGAAGCTTTCTTCTGTGAGTATGTTTGTAAATGCCGAGTGTTTGTGTGTGAGTACCTGTGTGAAGGTCCTGCTCTGACGTTTCAAGCGGCTCTTGGACGGCAGGGACATACTCGCCCCAGAAGAAGAACCGTAGAACATGATGCTGCGGTTTGCTTCACAGACTCCACAACTGGTGAGTAAGAACACACACTTTTAGATGCTTTGTTCCTAATTTGATGCACAGGAATTAGATGTTTGACGTTGGGATGCACCGAT
The DNA here is from genome assembly GCF_963969265.1 of Rhamphochromis sp. 'chilingali'. NCBI lineage: Eukaryota > Metazoa > Chordata > Actinopteri > Cichliformes > Cichlidae > Rhamphochromis > Rhamphochromis sp. 'chilingali'. The sequence continues at coordinate 30,629,057 of NC_137948.1, forward strand.
CCGATATTTGGATCGAATATCCAGCCGATCTTGACTCAAAAACCTGGACTAGATATCAGTTCACTGGCCCGTTCTAAGGAGCCAGTCTATTCTTTTTAATTCTATCCTGGAACGAGTCAGCAGTAGTGCATCAATTTAAAGTCATTTCAAAGTTTTCTTTGCATGTTTGCTACAGTTTCTGACTTTAGCAAACTGTGGTCATGTGACTTATGAAAAGCCTCAGACATGAAGATTTCCCAGTAAACTTCTCACTCTCATTAAGTGCAGTTTAACTCTTGCTGTGAAACTTGTATTGCACTTACAGTCAACATGACATATTGCTGTCAACTTGATTGCTATTGTTCCACTTCACCTGACACCAACCAGCTCCACACACACTTGTGAAGGAGATGCAGTCACAGTGAGACTGGGAGCAGGAAAAGCAGAAACTAGAGTAACCATAAATAACACCAGTACACAGTAAAGACTCTCACACTGAGCTACTAGTGCAAATAATAAAACCCTTTTTTTTTATTCTTCATTTTATTAACTTCTTAAAACTGTTTGAGCTTGAGGTTGCCTACATTTAAAAGAATGGCTCCCGGTGTCTTCATCACAGTGAGGAACACAGCTTATTAATCTAACACTGGTACTAAATTAGATCTGTATCTGTAGCAACTGTATCCGAAGATACCAGAAGGGAAGATAACAATATAATATCTGAAATGGAAATAGCTGGACCAGTGCATGCCTAATTTCCAAATTAAATGCACACAAATATGAGAAAAACATGCAATAACACTCGACATACAACTACATCAAACACATAATATCTGTAGCTGGTGACGATAAAGAAAATCTAAATGTATCCACTGTAAACAGACCATGAAGACAAAAACAAACACAAAACTCTGTGTGTGTGTGTGTGTGTGTGTGTGTGTGTGTGTGTGTGTGTGTGTGTGTGTGTGGTGAGTACCTTGATGCAGATAGTATTTTTGCCTCTATGTGCAGCAGCACAGTGTGTACAGCTGATTGTCATATGCTCTGCAATTCATTTCACTGTCACCTTTCACGCTGGAAAAATAAAACAGATGATGTTCAGGTCAAAGCTGAAGGATCCCATTCATCATTAACAGCCCGTCTACGTCCTCTGGGATTAAATAATACCGTCTGCTTTTAGCTTTTTAATAATTTCATTGAAAGCACTAAGCTGTTTTCACGTCAGACTCTTGACTATGGCTTGGTTGAAAAAAAAAAAAAAGGCCGACCAGGACTCTGGCTCTGTGCTGAAGGGGAACACTGAATACTGCAATGAAACTGCCTTTTTGAAAATCAAGCAGTGTCTGCAGTGGTTGTTATGTTTAACAAAATAAACGAATAAACACTTAATAGATTATTTTTGTGTAGATTATATAGTGTGCACAGCAAACAGACCCATATGGCACACAGAGTTTTCTCTCTGCAACTACTTGTTTTTTTAGTATATTAGAATAATGCTTTTTTGTGCATTTAATTTTTTTTAAATAAAACTAAATAAACTAACTAAATAAAACAATCACAGAACATAAATGACCTAAGGCTGACTACTTGGAAGCACATTTATTAATTTATTTATTTTTAATTTACAAAGAACAGAGTAAAGCAGCAAATCACCACATTGAAAGCCTAAAACCCGCACTTAAAAACACTGCTAAATTATTCAAATGGATTTTCTTTATTTTTATATTTAATTTGTATATATACAGTATTGTGCAAAAATCTTGAGCCAACCCTCTTTTGTTTATATTTTGCAGTTTTTCTTAAAAGTGGTCTTAATTGATGCAATTATGAAAACAGAAAAGTACCATCAGATTTTGATCCATCATGTAATACCATGACAATGATCCCAAACACACCATCAGTGCAGTAAAGTCATACTTGGATAGAAAAACACACAGTGGAACACTTTCAGTCATGGATTGGCCTCCCCAGAACCCGGACCTCAACATTATTGAAGCAGTGTGGGGATCATCTTGACAGAAAACAGAACAAAAAGCAGCCGACCTCCAAAGAAGAGCTTTGAATGTCGTTCAGGAAGCCTGGAGAAATATTGCTGAAGAAGAAATGACAAGAAAGCTTAACTAAGAGAGTTCAGGTTGTGTGACGAATAAAGGTGATCATACCAAATATTGACTTTAAAGCTGGGTGTTTTTGCTTCACTAACTGTATTTCCACGTTTGTTCAACACGTTTCAGTAAATCGTTGCACCTTTCCAAGCCAAATATAAAGAAATGAGCGGTGGCTCAGGACCTTCACCTCAGGACCCCTACCCTACCAACCAACCAAACAACCAAATCTTTTTAAAATACCCTACATCCTAAAAAGTCTGTTTCCCATCTATGCCCCTAAGGTGGGTCAGCTTCATTCGTACCTTTGCATGAACTCCTTTGACCGCTAGACCTGTAGTGAGGGGTCTCATCAGGAATCAGCTGCATCAGGTGAAAGCAGAACCTCATCCAACCCGTTTTAACTGCATCCCATTTACAACCCTAAGTTCCTTTACTGCAGAAACATTTGGCAGGCAACCTAAAAGGTGTTGTTGTAGCTGACTGTGCAGGGACTGGTGGGATAACGTGACTATTTTAAATGCCAGCTAATCCATGGTAATCTGGCTACTTGGCTGCAGTTAACTCAATCCTACACGCAGAAAGAAACACACACAGAGGGAGGGGATACCTTTTCGCACTGGTAAATTGGGTTGCGTTTAGTAACCCAGGAGGTCGTGTTACATTTAGTAACCATGTCACACAGACTTGTGGTTGTCCTTGTCTTTACCAGCAGAAGGTCAGATTTAAGCAGTGCGCTAAGGAAAAAGCCCACGCCTACATCATAATATAGGACTAAACTTGTGACAGCCCGTTATTTACAGCCGGTCCGTCTGTTTACGACTTTGGATTCACTGGTCGTCAGTAGCAACCGCCGTGGCAACAAAAGGCAGGAGAAGATCCTCAGAAATTAATCCGCTGATGAGCCGTCAGGCGCGGCGCGGAAAACTCACAGCAGCCGATCTCTGACGGCAGCAGGTGCGTCTGTGTTACTGCGCGAGGTCGTTACACACAATTAATTATCAATTTATCTCAATGTTGTTTGGACATCTGCGCAACGCTCAACAAAGAGAGAGAGAAAGAAAACCTGTTTTTTACATATCGGGGAGCAGAAAGCAGCGACGCGTCTGCCTGTCAATAAAATAGGTCGCGGAAAAGTTGATGAGTGGTTCCAGCAGAGGCGAGCCCAGTCCCCCGGGGGCTCTGCCGGTGTCTGTGCGTTTGTACTCACGCTGTCTGCAGTGCGTGGCTCCATAGTGCTGGGGAATCCTTCCTGGTGTCTCTCTTATTCCCCTACCGTGCAGGAAAATCACAGGCTCTATAAATGGGGGGGGGGGGGGGGGGGGGAACACCCAGCTCCCCTGCTCCGAGCGACACCCAGCCGTCCGGGGGTCCCACCCACATCCCCAAAACAGCCCGTTAACTTGGACGACAGCCAGCCGCTGTGGGCTCCTGCTCCCGTGCGTACATCTCCGCCGAGTGTCCAGCAATGCCCACAGCCTCCGGCAACCGCATTCCCACATCCACAGCGGTTCACTGCCGAGCCGTGACGGAAACAGCCGAGCCACACGCGATGCTTCACCTCGCTACACCTGCTCTGGCACCAGAGCGTGTAGAGGCGACTCCCCCTGGCGGACAGAGGCGGCACTAGCACGAACTACAACGGTAGATCCGAAGGAAACAACGTGGTCTTTTAACGCGTGGTTTTATATATTCCACTTAAAAAATAAAATAGGGTAATCGTCTTGATAATAGATCTGCAGTCGTGGAAAGTATTGCACCCTATATATAATATATAATAGAAATGATCGAATCCTTACTAAAATCCTTACCTTAAAATGACTTATACAACCCCAGATGAACATCAACATGAGATACTGCACAGTGTCATGATTTATTTACAAAATAAACACAAAAGCCAAAATTCTTGCTGTGGAATGATGGACTTCCCAGAGCAGTTCTTTCCTCTTAAGATTATCACTAATGTCTGTCCTTTCTGGCAGAGTAAGAGAACCCCTACTTTCATAGAGATGCTCACACTTGCTGGTGTTCAGTTAAGTACAGGGGTGGGCTTAAAAATTACCCCATTAGAAAACTGGGACTGCTGTGGGGGGCCACACCACACCAATAAGATTATAAAGAGATAAAATTATTATTGAGCAGAATAGAGTTCAGCCTATTGGTGCATTTGATTAGCGGCACCTGCCCCCACTTACCCTCTTAATTCATGTAGCCGCAGTATGGGTGCACTTACTTTTTCACACTCTTCTGCATAGTGTTGTAAATATTTTATTTTCTTATTGGATTTACCTAGTTTTAAGACCTTCTGTGGACCAGATTGTTTTTTATTATGTATCAACATGTAAAACCTCATAATTTCTGTACTTTGTTTTTTATTGTGACTGTATGTTTACCTTCTTTTTCCCCCTTCTTCTGGTGTCTCATTTCCTCTCCTCATATGAGGCTAATTATATAAAATAAGTCTGCCTCAATTTATTTCAGTCTCCTTGAGAATGACTCTTGATTGAATTAAAGTGGTATGAAACAAGATCAAAGGACAGACTGGTCGCTATAATGTAGTTTAGATACATCTGGAGCTCATTTTGTAATATGTTTTTGGTGTAACAAAACTACTTGTGAAAATAACCTTTTTTTCTTACATGAGCTACAAAAAAGGTGAAACACTATAAAAAACGACATAAAAATGCATGAAAAAAGCTTTTTTATTACAAGAGAAATAGAAAAGATAAAAGCATTGTTGGCATCATATCGGCTTATCACAGCACAAAAAGCACCACAGACACAATAACCAATATGAAAACTAGAATAAGGGTGAGATAATATAATCAGTCCTGTAGGACGAGAAAGGAAACACCAGCAGGACTGAGAACAGAGTCAGCAGCTCCACAATCACAGAGCGTCTATAAATAATATACAGAGGGTCCACGAGGCTTCGCGGACGCTGTTATAAAGATCTTTACAAAGGCAGGTGGGGTGTATGTCTGAATGAGACACATACTGTAATCAAGACAAGACACACATCAAATCCTTTACTTTATCTCACCGCAGCCAGACCTGGCTTGGATACAAGACAAACTGTAAACTCTCTCAGTTGTTTGGTTCATCCCAGAGACTCGAGTAAACACTGAGAGCACGAATACTCCAGAGTAACTCTGTTTCAGTTTTAAATAAGATATCCACCGTGCGACAAACGCACTCCCCTTCATGCTAGGGTCTCAAATGTACAAAATGATAAAGTATTGTGTCACCCTCAGACTATTTTATCACTTTTATTCAAGGTTTGGTGTCATCGTGTTGTTTTTGGACCCTTCAGTATAGAATGAAGAATGATTATTAGATGTCTTGAGGCAACAGTGGCTACACAAACAAGGTGATATTATAAAATAACTTGTTTTCAGTCCAGTTTTGTGCTGGTTGTCAGTTTTTGTCCACTAGTTAGAGGCTTATCCTTAAAACACGTTGAGCGATAGAGGAAAAACTGAGCTGCGGTTTGGATCTGAATCCAGGTTTGTGTGTCGACCTCAACATTTAAAGGTAACGCTCACCTTATGCGTTACCTCATGACCTACTACACTTGCACGGGCAAATAAACAGCATTTCATAAGTGCTCATCACAGTGATGGATTTAACTCCAAATGCAAACTTTTGCAGAGTTTTGCAGCAAATTTAGGGGGTTGTGCAGCGTCGCTTAAAGTGTTATTGAAGTACAAACGACCTCCCCTCTGCCCTTAATGACCAGTTTTCACACCTTCTGACGACTACTAGCCCTGTAATGCTAAGTGTGTCATATCTAATACATCAGCTGTTGTGAGATTTTTTTAGTCAGTGTCAGTGTTTCTGCTTTTTGTTTTGTTTTTTTTGACAAATGATACAAATTAAAACTTTTGTCAGATTGTTTAATAAACTCTACTTTTTCAAAAAATTAAAAATTTCTGGCATTTATTTCATAGTTCAAACAGGCAGTTTCCAGGTTTTCCCAGGTAGCTACACAGGCAGATACGACCTGACTTCTGATGTACGCCCAGTCATTTTGTTCTATAAGCAGCCCTGAAACATGACAGAAAAGAGCTTTAAGGGTTACTGCTAGCGGGCTTTCAAGGGGTAAAGAGTCCAGGTGTAAAGATTTGAAATCTTTTCTATCCATTATGTAAATCCATATATGTAAAACTTGCAGAAAACTTCTGGGGCAGCTGTGAGTGAGCAGGTGAAGCTGTATGGGGAGGTGCCAGCATATAAATAAATAAATAAATAAATAAAATGCATTTATTTGCTTAGAGCTGCAAACAACCATAGCAGCTGCAGTGGTCCTTTTTAATGTGGCTTCCTTGGACTTTTAAGCCCAGATGATCCGACATACTGCAGTGAAACTATAATGAAAAAGTTTTTTTTGACAACCCTTAAATACCAGCTGCTTCGACCTTTTAAAATCCTCTCGCCACATTAATCACACTCTGCTTCGTCCTTTAAACCACGAAGCAGCACGTACAACTCGACGCTAAGAATACATACATGTTTCAGATATATTTTGATGTGTTCAAGGTACATGCATTCATGTGTAAACATAGACTCAGCCAGTTAGAGGCTTTGGATTCATGGTAGTCAGATAGTATAGGATACACACAGGCACAAACACTTGGGCAAACACACACACGCGAGCACACGCGCGCGAGCACACACACACACACACGCACCTGAGATGCCTTTATTATCGGGCCAGATTGTTCAACAATACTATAGCTTCAGTTTCCTTTCAAGTGTGAAACATACATATATGGTAGTAGTGTGCTATCGGTTAACGGCAGTAAGTCTTCTGGCAGTGCTGAATCAGACAGTGGTTTGAGCTCCAACCATGTTGTAGCTATCAGCTGTTTTCCATTCGTTTAGGATGAAGACTGAGAAGATGATCGAGTAACACAACGAGAAGATCAGAAGAAAATATAGATGAAGTCGGCATGTACTGTATGTCTCTGATAAATACTGTATCTTCACGTACTAAACCTAATCGACAACAGTATTAGAATTCAGTGTTTATGCTCAAAAATCGAAAGTGTGGCGACTGGTATATGTGGAAGCACACGAGTAAAAGTCTCCAAGACTAAAACTACAAATATCTGAGTGTTAAACTTAAGAAAAAGAAAAAAACCTCTACGATCATGTTTAAAAAACTTCACAGGAAGTCACCGACTTAAGCAGCTATTGTTAAAATCATACAGAGTACTATGGTGTAGATAGCACATCTAATAACAATAGCAGTAATAATACTATCTAGAGCTCTGAATTGGGAATAGTAAATTACTGATGTTGCAGCCTGCTTAGTGTAATCAAACTAAAAACACTAAAATTAATCTCATGAGTCGAGTCTGCCAATTTTAATAGTGATCTTCCTCTTGACAAATAGACAATGCCCTCAATTCCGCTTCTGCACACTAAATCTGGGCGCGCACGGCACAGAGAGAAATCTCCGAGAATAGTGATTAACCCCTGAAACCAAAGTCCTGGAAAATACTGTTAGAAGTGTAAAACTAAAATGATCTTGGGGAGGGGGGGGGTCCCAGTTCAGGAGCTGCCAGCCTTGAAGTTCAGATTCACCATATTTATCCTTCATGTATACCAAACGTGATAATTAACCGCTAAATGGTGCATTTGATTGCCCTCTCAGCTCAGAACGTCAGGAGGTATTGCATCACTGGAGGTAACTGGATTCAGTTGGTCATCGGTTAGTAAGAATTAAATTAAAAGTGTTGATTAACTTCCTGTCTAAAATTCAGACGGCAGAAGATCTGAATGAATAAAATACTGATACAGACACATGAGTTTTTTTCTGAGTTTTCCAAGAAGCGGGGAAGTGTTTCATGAATACTTTCCACCCTGGGCTTTGCCTCAGACTGAATCAAAGCTGTCACATTAAGGTCTCACATCTTTGACTCCATCAGTCATTATCTAGGCCAGTTGTACTTCCTGTCCCAGATTCAAAGCTAAACAAGGAGAAGTACCTGCAAAACAAAGCAAAATTGCAAGACCTGCATGAATTAACTGTTGTCTTAAAACAGGGCTTAAAGTATTTCTTTGTGTTTCACACTGTGCTGTATTCCATTACATTATTTTATGCTATTTCAGCACACTGATGTGATTTTATTTTATCCTCAAAGAAAAAGTAAAGTAGTTTAAATTGCTTTTTAAAGGTGCTATTTTTTAGAAAAGTAGGAGTGTGAAGACGATGCAAAAGATTTAATTTGGATTTGGACCCGTTTTACCCATTCATTCACTGGCTGCTTGAAGGCAACTTTTTGGTGATAAACATGGAAATGTTAGACATTTCGAACTGATGAGAGGGACCTGAATGCACCATTAGTTTTGGTTTCTGTCACACTGAAAAGTGCATGTTTACCCCCCCACCCCCCATCCCCCCACCTTCAACATAAGGCAGCCCCTGAATGTGGACAGCCCCTCGTATCCGCTCAAAAACAGGAGTTACTTCCTGTGAGGTCAGTGCTGATGTCATCTGGAGGTGTGGACCTGGTGGTTGGGTGGCTGGGCGTAGAGGTACTTCCAGATGGCGTAGTAATGTATGGCCGCTCCCATAGCTACAAACATGTGCCAAATAGCGTGAGCGAATGGGACAATGCCGTCACTTTTGAAGAAGACTATCCCCAAACAGTAGCAGGCCCCGCCGACCAGCAGCTCACACAACCCGGACTGCTCCGGCTGAGAAGAGGCATTAAGTTTATTATTTTTAAACTGTTTAATGGGTCATTTTAAACCCAATCAAGCAGCAGAAAATGTGAGTGGCCTCACCATTGAGAGGATGACCAGGGCAGGAAAAACTCCCATCACTGTGTAGCAGATCAACTCCATGAGCTTATACCTACGACAGCAATGGGTTACTGAGCACGGGTGTTACTGAGCGTAAAGTTAGGCAGTCTTAATAACAGCTTGGAAAAAGCTTAATCAATTTTAAAAGAAGTTTAAATATTTGACATACTAAGAAAATAAATATGTGAGCAGACCTCTCATGGAAGAAGAAGACGTAGGTGGTTCCAAAAGACGCCATGACCCAAACTAACCAGCGCATGTGACACGCCCAGGGACCCAGCTCTCGCAGGTTTAGCCTGTTGAAAAAATCAATCAATCAATCAAAAAAAATGCCATCTACACATGCAGTTTTGAAAAAATATCTCTGTCCACATGTAAACGCTAAAAATAAAAGGGAGGGAAAGACTAAACAGGGTTTTGTACCCTTACAAAACCTTAAGTACTTCAGTAAAGTTTTTGTTTTGCTGGAAAAGCAGCTAATTTTGAAACGCCTTCAGCATTTCAAATGTTAATTATTAAAGACAGTATTTTGATTGGTATAGAATCACAACTTAGGAATGAACAAAATGCATATAGCGTACATAAATTAAAATTTTTCAAAAAAGTAAATTTATTCAAAACCGACGTTGGGATTTGGGTTGTGACAGCGTCTGTGTTGAATGTAGAGGCGCCCGAGTGAACTTCGAACGCCTCTGTCGTTCTAAATGGAGGGACAATAATTGCTGTTTTACGTGTGTATACTTAGATATACACACGTAAAACTGCCGTAAAACTGCAGATAGTCAGAGTAACAGCAATGGTAGTTTGTCTATATCCACTATTTTAGAAATTAATGTCATGTAAACAATAACGTGGCGCACAGCGTCACGTCAAAAAAGGCACATACCTTTGACAATGCATGACGAAATCTCATGGATTCATCTTCTAATTGCAGATCTTTTAAAATACAGCATGATGTTTATTTTTTAAACTATTATTCCAATCAGCTCATAAAACAGGATATGCTTTGGCTAACTTGTCACTGATAAGATCCTAAGTTTGCAGTGTTTTCATTTCGCTGACCAATAATTTTCACCACCAACCTTTTTTTCCTTATGGTAAATGGATCTTATATAGCGCTTTTCTACTCTTCTGAGCACTCAAAGCGCTTTACACAACTTGTGCATTCACCCATTCACACAAGCACATTGTTCTTAGTGCTTTCTAAGTAGCATTCACACACTCATACTCCGATGGATGGATCGGAGAGCAATTTGGGGTTAGTATCTTGCCCAAGGATATTTGGCATGCAGACTAGGGGAAGCCAGGAATCGAACCACCAACCTTCCGATCAGTAGATGACCTGCTCTACCGCCTGAGCTACAGCCACCCTTATAAAAACAAGATAATAACTAAACAAAACAGAAACACAAAACAGGACAAAAGCCAGGCTAAAACGTATTGACACTTTTGCCTCCAAATAAAAATGAGATGAAAATGAAAATCTTCTGATGACATGAAATCCAATCAGAACTAATGGACGCTTTGTAAACCGCGTAGAGCAGTTTTCACCGTTAACACCAATTTTAAGTCAGATCCACTTGCTTGTCACATTTGATTAAAAAGAAAAGAAGGGGGGGGGGGAGATAATAATAATGTCATCTTTTATTTACAGTCTATGTAACTTAATCATGACTGACAACAGGAGGGTGCATAGGTTTTCTCACAACGGACCCAGACTGAGGATTAGTTTCCTTGCAGTTAGCTCAACAAACACTCTCTGAGTGCCAGTTATTGGAAACACTATTTGCTATCTGTAATATGTGCTGGAGGTGGTGGTTGTTGGGGGTTCTGTGTTATGTCTGTTGCTGTTATGTTGATTTTAATCATCTTTTGTGTGTTTATTCATATTCAGAGCCCCTTGTACCACAAGTGTTGAAATGAGCTATATAAATAAAATTTGAATAATGTACTTACTTATATATACAGTTTACACACACCCACACACGCCTAGCAGGCTAGTTTGTTTACCAAGGGGCGTAGGAAGCAGCGATGAAGAAATAGATCACCATCCTGTCACACATGTGAAAACACTGCTCCACAGACCTGAAGAGGGAGCAGAAACAGCTCAGAAACGACTCAGTGACACTGTTTAGATATGAAACATCATTATTAAAAATGATATATTTAAAATAATCCAATGCATCACAGATATTGTGCTACAATGTATATATGTGGGTGTGTGTATATAAGTATATACCGTAAGTGGCTCTTCTTCCAGGCCACAGTGTGGAAGAGGGTGGAGATGATGAAGAGTGAGCTGAGCCCCGCCCCATACACCCAGGCTGACAGCCGCTCCCATTGGTCCTCTGACTGGAAGTGCAACACTGAGCTTCCCAGCAGGCTGGGGATTATCCACAACTAAATGAATTCATAGCATAAATGAAACATGAGGCACAAAGAGGCAGGCAGGCAGGACTGACTGTAAACACGAGCATGATGCTGCTGATGTTATGTAATTTTCACTGGGTTTAATGATCACTTTCTGTGTGTGTGTGTGTGTGTGTGTGTGTGTGTGTGTGTGTGTGTGTGTGTGTGTGTGTGTGTGTGTGTGTGTGTGTGTGTGCATTTACCGCATGCGTGGCACAATTGGCAGCATGCTCATATTCGGTGGGCTGGTATCTCTTGTTAGGAGGAACACGATTGTTCATATACCTGCAAATGATCACATTTATTAACAATTTTACTGTGCAATACTTAGCTGAAATTTATATAATAGTGTAATAACTAGGGTGGTAATGATGTGGTGATAATTCCAGTTAGTGACAACACAGTAAAATTTTGTTAACAGTTTGATAACCTGTGTGTATTAAAATGATAATTTCCCATTGCTCATCAATAGGCTATTGTATATTATCTTCTAATTATATGCATGAAGGTTAGTATTATGTGGTTATTATCTCCTTTTTCACACAGCAAGGTAGTTTGCTCCCAGTTATTACTCTTTTTAAATTCCACTGGCCTTCTGGGACCTGTCCAGTCTGGATTTAAAGCCAGGTATTAAAGTTATGGCTTTGAAACAATTTAATTCCCATCTTAAACACAGAGCCTTCCTTTCCTGTCTCCTGAGTTCACTCCTATTTTTTACGGAGTCCCCCAAGTGTCTGTTTTGGGTTCACTTTTCCTGGCTCTATAACTCCTCTTCTTGAATCCTTAATGGAAATCAAGAGCCAATTCATTCATTCTTAGTTCCTATAAATTGGGAGGTTCTTTTTCTCTTCCTTATAAACTGTGTCCCCTCTCTCTCTGTGTTAAGTCTCATGTGAAGAATCTGGATCCTGAGCTACATTTTAACAAACAAATTGTCATCTGTTGTCAAAACAGAGCTTTATCGTCAAATATTTCAAATATTTTCTATTTAATCCTTACACAGAAAAAGTAATTCGAGCCTGTTGCCTGTTGTTATAATTTGCTGTATTGTGGTCTCCTTTAGAAGTTTCTATCTTGCCTCCAGTTACTTCAAAATGCTGCATCTAGACTTAACTGGTGCTAAGAAATTAGATCATATCATTCCCATAATGGCTTCACTACATTTTGTCCCTTTCCATTTAAGAATTAAATTCAAGATGTATAAATAGTTTTTAAAGCTCTCACTGGTCAGGCACTCACCTATATGATTTCTCTTATTCACCTTCACACAATCCCTCTTTTCTTAGATATAGTGACAAGCTCTGACTTCGTGTTCTCTGTTCTGGGCTCAAACAGATGGAAGGACTTTCTCAGTTGCATCCATCATCGTGGAACCAGCTTCCTGTGTTCATTGCAAGTGCTCCAATTATTGCCGTCTTTAAATCTGAAAACATAGCTGTATTTCATGGTATTCTTGGGTTCATAATCTGAAACTGGTGGTGGTTATTTTGTATTGCGGGCACATTTAAATTTGTGATCTTGTACTATTATTTTTGAAGTTTTTATTGTTTTGTGCAGCTCTTTGGACAGTTTTTTTAACTGTGCGTTACAAATTTTTGATTATTACACCACTATTATCATGTTATTACTGAGCTGTACTATAAAGTGCTACCTTTCTTTTTATTACAGGCAGCAGCATTTATGCAAATGACACATTTCACATTTGCTCACATTTAAATGCTTCATCATCTTAACATCTACACTTAAAAATACATACAAACTGGGTCGCTCATTAACCGAAGCCAAAGGTCTCTATCATACAAATGGATCTGTTCAGACTTAGTGGTCATTTATGCAAATATGCAAAATTTGAATTTTAAGCAATATTGCTGTTTTGTAATTATTTACTCATTAACTTTACTCTTTCCTTTATAAGTAAATATAACAGAAACAGTACATGTAATTTGGCATTAAAAAAATTTCACACACACACTCCAAAAAATTCTCAGTCTGAATTTATGGCAATATTTAATGAAATATGTATTCTATAGAAATGGGTATTTAAGTTTAAGCTGTTAGGTGTTGTTTTGAAATATACCTCGGATGTTACTGGGGTTTATGGAGCACATGTTGCTTGCTTAAAGGTCAGTTTAAAAAAATAAAATAAAATTGGACTCTTTGCATAATCCATATTTCAATATGTTCCTTTTTTCCTTACACTTAACTCATCCTTTGACTGAAACAAGCTGTTCTCGCTTTACGCCAACTGTTTTCTAATAGACTGCTCCTCACAAGGTTTGAACAACAGGTGGGCGGGGCTTTGAGTCTAACAGCCAAGCCTGGGAGTGCGTCAGGATGATCAAATTAGGTTATCTACTCTCACTGACATGATACAGAATCAAGGGTAAAAAAAGTCAGTCTGAAGCCTGAGCTATTGGCCAACATTTGTTGTACATACACTAATGTAATTATTTGAGGCTTTGTCCATGTTTGTAATGAGCATCTGGCATTGCAACAGAATTTATATAACAAGAGTAATGGGTCCACTTTAATAGGACTTTGTAGAATTAAGCTGCAGACCATATTTACTGTGTATGATATTTAAACCCACTTGTATCTCAATGCTAACAATCCACCCCACCCTCTTGTTTCGCTTAGCAACGCTACTACATGCTTCAACTTGTTGCCATGACTGCCGTTGCCTGGCAACAGTGGGTAACCACAGAGCGACTGAAGCAGAGGTTTGATCTCTTTCAGAAACGGCTCACACATACAGCCATGCCCACATTTTCTCACATACACACGCACACTCCGATCTGTTCGTTTGATTGCGAACACTCAGTACAGAAACTCAAACAGTTCAGGAGGTAGCACCCTGACAGTGATGTCACTGTTGTCATGGAAACCACAGGCAGGGATTGTCCTCCCCTCTTCCCTACAACAGAAAACTCCTCGCTGCTTTCATCTTTCTTTCTTCGCCTCTCTTTCCTCCTCCCTCTCCCGTTCCCCCACCATGGCTCCTCTCTGCTTCCCAATGATGAAATTAACATGCAGGGAAGGCAAATGATGTCTTTGCAGACACACAAAATGTAAGCATGTGCACATCCACATGTTGTAAGTCGTAAGACATGAAAAAGAAGGAAAGGGAATACCGCTCAGAACCTCAAAGAATCCATTTGTTTTTATGAAATGCCCCCAACAGCTAATTATGCTGTCTATCTGAGGAGCTGTGCATGCATGCGGCTGCAGAAACAATACTTCTAAATAATCTAAAAAGAGGAATATCACAGCTGTGGGTATATGCGTGGTTGTTGTCAAAATGCTGATAAGACATTCATGATCCTTCATGAACATATATACACAAGGAGAACTAAAGAAAGATGATGTAAAAAGGATGGCAGCACCTTTCACTTCCCTTTCTCCTCCATTTGCTGCTTTGTTTTTCAGAGTGACACTCATTAGGAGCTATTAATACTAACCGGCCCAGCCCAGAAACACCGTCTTGTCCCAAATAAAAGACTTCCCCACCCTGTATCCAACACTGGCCTCACACTGTCTGGCTTACTCTCTGTAGTGCGCACACATACAAGTGTGTGTCAGTGCCAGGCCCAGCAGGCCTGGTCAGGTCATTAATGACTTTATCAAGCTGGCTGATAATTAGCAGGCCAGAGGCCAGGCAGAGGGACTCACTCATGGGGCAGAGCAGAGCTGTGGAAACCCCGTGACATCTCTGCGTCTCTGTGGTCTAAATGAACCATGAAGACCTCGGTCCAGTTAACACAGGACATGAATTAACACTGCTTTACTTCATGGGTCTTTGTGCTATTATGTAAATCTATAATAAAGTTAACATCCACACACTGCTGAAAACAGTTGCCATATAACTGTTTTTCTTTGTTATAGCACTGTAAATCAAACAGGTCTTGGATTAAATTAGACAGTATATAGATTAAAGAACCACAATGGTGATTAAAATCTGATCATTTAAGCTATATATCCTAGTAAACCTAACTGCAAAAAGCTGGGAAAATCTGATCTATCAGCTATTTCAAAACTTTTGAGATTACCCCCCGTCTTGTCACGCTAATACATCCAAAGGCCAAAAACATTTCTTTTTTAAACTGATACACAACATAGAGAAGCTGCAGTTAGTCACAGCTGTGAAGATAAACCACTGGAAATTTCATTCAGTTTTTTTTTTTGTTAAGGCTCCTCTGACGTCTTGATTGAATCATTTAATCGTTTTGGTGTTTTCTTAGAAAAAGCCAGCCCGGGTCCTGTGGCAGGAAGTTGTGACGGGTACATGTTCGACAGCGCTTGAATGAATAAATGAATCTAGAAATGTTACATAACAAAAGTAACCACCACACGCTTCCTTAAAGTGCCCCGCATTGTGAAACAGCTAAAAATATATTTAGCTGTGATGTACTCATAAAAGACAACTGACATCATATCTGATTAAAAGAAGCAGCATGATAATTTCGCCTCAGCCCATAATGTGGCACACATGACTTCATGTGTGAGCTGTGGGAATTACAGTCTCTGCTCGCGAGATGGAACAAATACTACTCCCACAATTGCCTCAGTTGGCCTATTTTTTGAAGCAAATAATAATAATAATAAAGTATCTCTCTATATATACCTATGACTCTATTTTGGAAGCATTTTTTTAACATCAATTCAGTTTGGTTGGGTTTGGAGCTAAAAACAAGACCACTAAACATATAACTCAGAGTGTGGAAGTTGTAATGGACAGCGAACAGAACAGATGATCAGCTGATTCATAGCATAAAAGCAGTCAGCAGATTAGCAGAGCATGAGCTGAGAATGAAAATAATTCTGAGTTGCAACATTGGTCTACTTCGTTTGTCCTCGGGACAGCCTCAGCCTAGATCCAGTTGGCTTCTGTGTGCCAGATATTAAATAAAGTTGAAAAGGCTGAGGAAGAGGAGGGGGTGGCCTTTCCTCTGTGTCACAAAGATCACAGGGAAAGAGGAAAAAGGAAGAAGTAGCAAGATGAAGAGAAGGGGGAAGTGGCAGGTTGTGTGTTTGCTTAAAATAAAATAAGAAATAAAAGAAATCCTGAGCTTGAATATAGAAATTTGAAAAAGATACATCACTAATTATGAGACATGCAGAAAATACATATGAGTTATTTACAGCTGGTTCCCAATGAGCATCCTGGACCTCATCATCATCATCACTACCAAAAAGCAGCCTTTCTGTTCATCTCCAGTCTCTAACCGTATATTGAATGAGCTCACCCACCTTACAAGATTCATTTACAGAGGAAATAGGCAACAGTTGACGGCAGACAGA
This sequence comes from Rhamphochromis sp. 'chilingali', assembly GCF_963969265.1. Classification (NCBI taxonomy): domain Eukaryota; kingdom Metazoa; phylum Chordata; class Actinopteri; order Cichliformes; family Cichlidae; genus Rhamphochromis; species Rhamphochromis sp. 'chilingali'. The sequence goes on from NC_137948.1 coordinate 30,645,661, forward strand.
CAGTGTGGCCAAAGCCTGAATCCCCCCTGTGAGTGATGGGCGAGTTGGCCGCCGATAATTGATTAGTTCAGCGTTCAGATCTGCAGCGAGGAGGTTTAATGGAAGGTAACGAGCACGTCGCCTTTTCACCGTCGTCGTCTTATCCACATCTCAAGCAGCACTGGGAGACGCATGCATCCCGACCCAGCCGCCTCCAGAGGGTCCAGTCCGGAAGTGTGGGCGTCAGTGGGGGGACGAGGGGATGAGTCTCAGTCGGTGCTGATGCTTGCTCGCTCTTTCTCTCTCTCTGTCTTTCTCTCTCTCTCCCCGCCGGTTCACCTCATCACGACTCGGTGAGGGGGCTGTTCTTCATCACTGAAGGCTGCCACATCATTCTGTGATGAGGGGCTGATTCAGAGGCAAGTCGTGCCTGCAGTTCCTGCTTTGGTCTCTAGGTGGAGGCGCAGGCGCGCTCTCAGGGACTGGTATTATGTAATAAGGCGACGACGTTAACGCATCTAATTATCGAGTCAGAGAAGGATTATTTAAAGCGACACTCAGCTACGGCTCCTAGTCTGCGCGGCGTTTTACCAGGTATGAACAATATAACCCCGTGACGTCACTGTGATGTCATCTGGCTGGGTCTTCAGTCTTCCTTGAGACACATAGAGACTTTTGCTGCTAATATGTGGACTGTCGCTTTTTAATAAAGAACCAGATATCTTGAATATACAAGATTTTAATTACTGAATCTGAATGTAATTATAAAAACATCTCATTTATGTAATTTTCTGTTTCTGCGGCGGAATTAATGAGATATGCTACAGGAACCAAGTGGGGCAGAAATAGCTCCTCACACTGACACGTTTTTCAGTTATCTATTTATTTACTGGCAGCCCCTTACATACATTACAGGTCAGAATATCTCCCCCTTTGATGCTTCAGTCTTGACTATTTTATCATTTCAAACCTGACCTTGGCAGGTCGCTTGAACTTAGGAAGAGGCAGGAGGTCTGATAGCTGATAGGTGTTCTCTGTTTTTGGCTTTTTTTTTATTTTACTCAGAGGGATACTTTTTGCTCCACCTGATCTATTGGAAAACTATTAATTATAAATATATATTGTATGGTTAATTGCTAAATATTCACTGCTGACACCTGGGAGTTTCATGTCACAGTTAATTTAAAAAAAATTAAGATAAAAAAGTATTTGATTAGATTTTTTTTTAAACATCAACAAGACCAAAACACACTTGTAAGTTTGTGCAGCAGGATGTTTTCCCATCAATCGATGAGCAGCTACAACGGCAACAGCTTAGACAGTATTGTACCTGTATTAACAATCTAATAGCATCGATCTATCACGTGAGACACTGCAGTGGATGAGGAGATGTGCATTTGGCTGAAAACCCATCAGTGCTTTTAAAGAACCGGGACTGAATACATGAGTATGTGGAGTCATGTTGATCCTGTGTCTCACATACAAATGTTCATTACTCTTAGGCAGTGGGGTTTGAAAGTAGTAGGGATGGGTAAACTCAACATTACAGATGTAATAATCCCACGTTTCTGTCCACCTGATTCAACCTACAGTTTACAGGCACGACAGCAGCAACAGGAATTCTTGCTGTTCGCTTTAACTGAAAGACTCGGTGAGATAAGACATTTGGTCTGAAGAGGTTAACGAATTGATTGCTTTAATGAAACGTGAGTATAGCAGGGCATCGCCAAACTGTCTGATATATAACACCAAGAAGTTGTAAAATTGCTGTTTTGTACTCATGGCGGGTTTTTCAAACTTGTGTTCGTTAATTTTAAGCATTATGTTATCTAACCAGTACGTTTTAGGATGTAAATTTTATAAAAATGGAATAATATATTACATTACAACATTGTTTTTATACAAAATATTAGCTTTTCCCCAGGTTAGAAAAAAATAATCTCATCTGCGTCACACGAGACAGCAACTTTTCTCAGTTAAAACTGTAAGTGTTCGAACTTTGAACTTAAGTTGTCCATCTGTACAGACAAATAAACAATGAGCTGAAAGGTTCAAAGTCCTTAATCCAGATTTAAACAGACGTAAACACACACACACACACAAACGAACCAGATTCTACTGAGCACTTTAACAGTAATCTTTTATTAAATGCATATTATGACCAGCATAAGCGTTTAACAATTATTGCAGCATTTCATTCTGATTAATAGAAAATGCCTGCTTTAAGCAGTCAGCTCAGGCTGAGCTCTAATCTAAGTCATTAAGTACCGTTTGCAGACATGTGGTCAGTCCCTCTGTATACAGCACTGAATGTAACAAGCTCAGCATAAAGCTTCAGAGAGATCGCAAACACTGTTTGAACTGAAGTCTGCTCGTTGAACCTGCATATATAAAAAATATACCTGATTAAAATAAGGCCAAGAAGCTTTGGGTAATAAGGCAGCAGTTTTTCTCCATAACTCCGGGAGCAACTTTGGTCGGAGAAATGTAAACTTCAGTTTAGACTATCTTCAAGTCCTTCATGGCAGACTCCAGAGACTGAAAAGACATTGACAGACATGTGAAATCACTGTGGTAGTCAATACCTGGCAATCCTGCATGTCTGTGTCTGTCTGTGTGTTACCTTGACATCCCAAATGCCCATTCCTCCATCCATACCAGTGGTGCAGAATTTGGTGCACTGGTTTCTTCCTCCTTCCAGCACAGAGATTTGGCTGAAATATTGTTTGAGACGTGAGAAAGCCAAGTAGTAACATATCATTTGTTTTAGGGTTTTCATAGCTATATTTAAAAAAAAATATCACTTTAACCAAATCCCCTCTCATACCCAACCACACATCACCACTCGCTTTTTGGGGGTTTTAATTTTCATGGATACGAAGCATTTGTTTTCTCCTGACCTGATGCTGTTCTTGTGGAGAGTGTTCAGGTCCTTGTCGGTGTTCTGGGTCTCCGAGGCTCGACGGTCCAGGTTCTGAAAACGCTCCCTGGCGCTGATGCCCTTTTGGGCCGCCTGCTTAGGAACATCCAGTTTGCCACCAAATGTCAAGCTGCCTTTGGCACCGTCATACACAAACAGCACCGGGTAACAATCATGGCCCTAGAGGAAAAGACATACAAAAGGAGATATTACAATATCAGGTTGGAAATATGAGAGACTAGACTCTTGTTTGTTATTCTGGATGCTAGAATAGATACAGCCAGAAAGCGCTATTTATTCATTTATTTACATTATTTATATGGAGACACTGGGCCAGAAAAGTTTGGGATATAAAATTATAAAATTACTTTAAATTAAATTAAAGGAACTGTTGTGTGTGCTGAATAAATGAATACTCACAGCTGCTACCAAGCTGTTCTCAGTAATGAAGGTGACACACAGCAGAGGAAGTGTCTCCGAGCTGAGACTGGTCAACCTGTGGAAGTTGTAGCAAAAAGTCAGAGTGGAGCACACAAAGCAATGTAAACACACAACACGCCCAGCTACGCTGCTCTGCCTTCACTTACGTGCCGTTCTTGCCGCCCTCGGACACACAAAGAGTTGAGTCATGGGAGGTCCAGGCCAGGCGGTTGCCAGAGTGCGAGAAGCACACGCTGTGCACCCAGCCGCCGCTTGCTCCTGAAGTCTGAGCTGCTGCTGGAGACCCTCCGGACTCAAAGAGCAACTCCCCAAAGGGCATCTTGCTACCCCAGGGAGTGGGCCCAGGCTTCTCCTCCACCTCCTTTATGTAGGCTGAAAACACTCTGTGAGAGTGAGGGTGGAGATATATTGTTATTTTGAAACCCACATGCCATATATCATGGACTGTATGAGGACTTTCCTTTTTTATATATCTAGGAGTAGCATCAGTGTTGGGCTGTACACGAAGTAATTTTAATAAAGCTGAAAGCTAAGCCTGTCTGTGACATACCTGCATTTGAAATCGCAGGATCCAGCAGCCAGAAGGGCGTTGTTGGGGTGCCAGTCCAAACTCAGGATTGTAGAGCGGATCGGCTTCTTAATGTGCTTACACACCCACCTGCAGATAACAAGAGATGGTTGCTAAACTCTCTCCAAGGGCGCTTCTTAGTATTCAAATAAAGCTTTCTGCATATATTAGTGAATTCGCTCACCAGTCGTTTTCCTGCTCAAAATAGCAGACGGAGATGAGACGAGAGCCGCTGCCAACAGCAAATTTGTTCTCTTTAGGTGACCATTTCACACAGCGAGCGGCACGGTTGATCCTGAGGATGACCAGGGTGGGCTTCCACGTTCCCTCTTTCAGGGTCCACACGTAGGCGTTACGGTCCGCTCCACAGGTAACTATGCGGTTACTTTCCGGAGCCCAATCGATACCTGCGAGATTTTTTTTAAAAAACTCTCAGGAACACATTTCCACTCACTTCTCTATATTACATCAAATAGGCAGAAAAGGAAGAAGAGCTATGCTATTATCAACGTCTCAAATGCATCCAAAATAAATAATTGACTAAAAATCTATAGAGTCTTTTTTCTTTATCTTCAAAGAGATAAAAGTAACTGTGCAGTGACTGGGATCTACTTTGATGTCTTTATACTTACTGGCAATCTACATAGCCAGCAGCTGATTAGAGTAGCTTAAGACAATGACAGGAAATTGTGAAACCAGTGAAGTCTCAGTAGAAGGAGCATACACTACAACAAAAGTATTGAGCCGCACCTTTCATATAACTCACTTACTTAGTTTGTGTTAAAGCTTAAAGTAATCCATTATTATGGGCATGGGCACTTTGATAGGGGCAGGTGTTAGCTGGTAGCTATGTGCTAGCTGTCACCTCTGCTAATCTAAGTCGCCCCTGGTGGAGTGTGAAGGTACTGCAGGTGGGCTGCAGTTACACCAGAAATTCACGTAAAAATTACTCACAAGTATGTACATTTATATATATTTATCTGCTCTTGTTTTGAAGTTTGTGTCCCAGTAGCAGGTGGGTCACACATTAGCCTAAATGTTTTCTATATGACTGGGTAGCATTAGCGATTTATAGACAACAGCCTGTGCTCTTTGTGTTTTTTGAATAAAATTTTCAAGGAAGTACATCACTTCCTCTTGTATTTTGATTAGACTAAAGATTAAAGATTGTGGTATTTCCTGGTTTTTAAGGAGGCCGCAGCACTCTTGACTTTGGGAATGGCTGATCTGATGCTTGACATTAAGCAATATGAGCATTAATAATCACATAGAGGTGGGGAAATGTTCCTACAGCTTGATTTATTTTGTACCACTGGATAAGGCAACCACAGATTTAGCAATACTGGAAAGCTGGATGGCCATTTCCTTGATATCGATTTAGGCAGATCCCAAAAAATGATGGAAACTTGTGCTCGATGTCACAGAAAAACCTAAAGTATTCTACAAAATCTTGTATTTTCACTTTCAGAATTGGTGAACTTGAGTAGTGGCTCTGAGGTTTAGGGGTTAATACGTTCGTCTTACATGCAAACCAAACTTCAGTTTGTCTCAAGCCAGTGCTGCTTCCAAGACCAAACAAACATGCGGATCCGACCCTTTGGGAAACAAGGCAATGTCAGAAAGTCCCTAACTAGTTTTAGTGTTGCTGTGTCTCACCTGTCACCTGCCCATTGTGTTCCTTTAGCTCATGGATTTTGGTCCACTTGGTCCCATCTTTCTTATAGATGTGGACCTCGTGGTTGTTGGGACACAGGGCAATCTCTGTGGCGGAAACAAAGAAGTTTGTGTTTCAAACCATATCAGCACAGATGGTCAACCGTACGAACACAATATTCATCATGGACAAAGTACAGCGTGACTGACACGAGAAGCTTTACAGCGGGCTGCTCAGTGGGGAGTAACACAGAAGAGCTGAGTGGGCACATGAGAAGAGAGAAAAAAAACAAAAAAACACTGTATGTATGAGCCTGGAGGCAGCACACAGACACACAGCATCTTTAAATAGAAGGCGCACAAGACCTGCGATCTTTGTTTTTTGTAACGTTGTAGCAAAGGCTGCATGTTTTAGTCAGCAGATGAGTCAGTGAAGCAGTGTTTGTCCTAGAACAGCAGTGTGGCTTACTTCGGTGTGCTTTTTTTTTTTTTTCACAGAATGACTAAACTGTTCATTTTGCAAACCTGAGTGAAACTCGAACAGCCTGGTTAAAGCGTCTCTTACATCCGCTTTGCCCAGAAACCAAAGTACTGTTGAAAAACATCCATATAAGGCTCTGGTTTCCTCCAGCTAACGGAGAGTAAGAACCACTCAGAGAGGCCTACAGACACCGCCGCCACTGTTACAGGAAACAGGAAATACCTTCTCCCACCTGGGAGCCAGTCGCAAACCTTGGGCTATTACACCATCTGTCACAGACTGTAGTCAGAGCAATATGCACCCATGATGTTGTGCTCAGCTCAAAGATGAGACCACTGGAAGTCACTGAAGAGCAAAAGAGTGACCAATCAGAGAGGGCGGGCAGACTTACGGGATCGATCTTTGTTCCAGGCATGGCAGCTAATTGGTTCCAGCAGGAAGCTGTGGTACGCCATGACCAATCAGATGTTAGAAGGAGATCAGGAAGTAGTAGGAGAGGAACCAGAGGCTGGTGGGCTGTCAAGTCTTTAAAAAAAAAAACAGAAGTTGCATTTCATGTTGAAAGCAGGAAGTGTTGAAGTACACGAAGAAATGTAAAAGTCTTTTTATTGAATGAAACCGTGAAATGATCCAAAGTGTTTGATACGTAATGAACTGACTTAAACTCCATTTGTGGGTGAAACACGCTAAACTTATCTCACTCAGAGCGTGTTAATGAAATCCAGACTTTCAGAGGAATGACAGAAACTATGCAGGTCCAAGGTAACGGACATCCCCACAAAAAAAGAGAAAAAGACACTCAACCATTGGAGGAAGAAACCAGGGGGAAAAAAATCAAATTTCTTTCATTTCTATCAGATACTTTACAAACACTAAAACACAAATGTGTGGGAAGCACGATTGCCTGTAGTACGCTTTGGATATTTCTTTGCAGAAAATGCATTATACTCAAATATGTGTGTGTGGGTGGGTGGGTGTGTGAGTGAGTGCCTAAGCACACTCAGTCAACTGTTAAATATTTTCTAGGCTACTTACCCCCGAGGGCAGGACAGAGATGAATGGGTGAGCTGAAGAGATGGGAGAGAGTTTTAAAAAAAAGAGCAGAGAAAGCAGAGGAAAGTAGCGGATCAAATAAAGTGGAGGGTGTTCAGCTCGCGGACTCTGGCCAGTCAACGCGAACGCCAACGACAGAGTGAGTGCAGGAAGAGAGAGAAGCTGAACTGAAGAGAGAGAGGGGAGGAGAGGTCAGAGGGGGAAGTGGAGGAGGGTACAGTGAAGCTCAGAGAGGGGAGACAGGCAGGAAGTTTCTGCAGGTTTTTCAGTTCTGAGGGTGGAAATAAAGAAATCATGGGCGTGGCGTGAGAAATGTGAGAGAAGGGGGACCAAAACTGCACTTTTTCTTTAATTGAACTTTAACATTATTAAACAGGAACAGAAAAAAAGTGTTAAAAGTAGTAAAAGAGGGAGGGGCATAAACACAATACAATGTTATGCACAAAGGAGGAGGCTGAATCTGAGGGGGGGAAGCAAAAAAAAAAAAGGAAAAGAAAAGCATGAAAGACACGGAAAAGAAGGGGGAGGGGCGTACGGGGCTGTCTGCATAAAGAAAAAGGAGGAAGTGAAAGAAGAGGGAGGAATCTGCAGGGAGGAGAGGGTGGCATCAGGAGGAGAAAGGGGTTGGCTCTACACTGGATTTGCTATTATTTGTCTACCAGTTACATTATGTGTCCTGTTCTTCATTTATCTTCTTGTTATGATTGCACGCCAACTAGTTTTACCCCGTTGCATCACTGCAGTGCAACCTCAAACATTTAGCTATGAAAACAAGTTAATTTGCTTTTTATTGCACAATCACTTGCAAACAGTGTGTGTGGAAACCACTGGAGCTCTTGTTGTTGCGTTTATAGATCTGAAATCTTTTTTTACTGTAAGTCCAGTCAATGTTTCTTTGAACACTGACTGGACTACTACTTCGTCTATTCATTAGACTTTAACTGCTATGTCAAAGCGTTTCTTTCAAGCTTTTAAAGAAGCACGTTGCCTTAATCACTTTTTTCTTGGCAGCAGCAGATTTTCCTTACTCCTCATAATTTCCATTTGGGATTAAAAGGAAAAGCATAAAACTGGCAGTCAGTGAGAGCCTTGAAGCTAAGGTTAAGACTGAGTTTCATGCCGTGCTGCTTACTTGTTTTATACGGGTGAGCTGCTCTGTTCACAGGTACTTTTGTTTCCAATTTGGAGTTAATGAACTTCAAATGGGCCTAAATCTCACACACACTCATAAGACACTTCATTTAATTTCCCAACCTTTATTGGGAGACAGTGTATTATTTTTCTTTTTAATTTTGGGACTTTAATGACTTCAAATACTGCCAAAATACTGTCAACTCGTTTAACAAATTGCTTGTACAATTACAGTTAGACTGATTATGTGTGAGTATGTGTGGAAAGTAAAAAGGATATTTTAAAGATCCACAGTGGTAGTAGTTTCACCTAACGAGTGAAACACCCATTAACATGATCTTGGAAGGAGACACAAATTCCTTGTTAACACCAAGCACATCATATTTGGCACAGACCTCTATATTATCAGTGTGACTCACATGATAATATAGAGAATGGTTTACAATTTAAATTGTCAGAAGGCTCAAATATGTCCATTTTCTGGAAATTATTTCATGGTTGAGACTTTCAAGGGTTTCAAAAAAACAAAACGTGTTGACCCCTTGCGAATGAGGAAGCAGGTGAAGCCTTCTTTAACCTCCTAAGACCTGAACTCTTTCATGGCATGCATTTTTAATTTCTCTTTGCTATTTGGACTGATTGGGACCTGATAAATGTAAAAACAAAGAATTATATTTTTACCTGATTTTACTCTAGAAGGTCCTGATATCCACATGTGACGACATTAGTTTTAAATTTCAATAGAAGAGTGGGAGTATAATGTCCTCGTAAGCAATGTTCCCTCTAAACTGCGCGCGTGCGCAATTGCGCACTGCTGGCACGGTCTCTGCGCAGAAAAATCTGCGTTGCGCACAAAAAAAAATCTAGCCTGAATTGAAATTAAAATTAAAACTTTAACAATTCTGTTTTGCAGTGTTAGTCAGTGAGTGACTGGCTGCTCCAGTATGGGATTAGAACGATGCCACCTTATCCCATAGTCCAGCCAATAATGCGATTCACATTCGTACATACGCAGCTAATCAACGTCGTTGACAGGCTATGACAGCGTCCATCGCCGACACCGGTGTTTTAGCTAGCAAAGCGGCGTGGCTGACGTGGAGTGAAGCCACGTTAATGACAACGTGTACAACCATTGGAGATGTGAGCAGGACAGAAAAGTGTGGACTTTATACCAGTTTTTAAATTGTGTTGATAGGCCACGAAAACCAGAGTTATGATAAAAAATATTTGCAATGTTTGGTTCTTTCCTGAATACTATGGTTGTTTATATTTACTGCGGGAAGAAACGGTAAAAACGGCGTTTTAGAAGGAAAACGCTGGAAAACGCTCTCCACCTGTGAGCAAAAACAATACCAAACCCCCCACCCTTTCCTATTGGTGGAAAAATGTACCATGTCGACCAATCAGAACATGGCATTTGTTGTTTAGGGAGGGGGGAAGTTTCAGGAGTGACAAAAAAATTTTTTTTTAGGAGTGACGGTGGTGTTTTGAGATGTGAGAGATTTGCCACGTTTAGCGCAAATCTTGTGTCGTTAGTGTGTCGTGTAGTCAATAGTTTGTTGTGTGTGTCAGAACAATGAGGCGACTGCTGAATGTTACAGCTGTTACAGCAGTGATACATCTCCTGTTGTCAGGCCTGCAGGTATCAGGCTGTTGTTCTCCTTTATCTCATAGTGGACAGAAATTGTTTTTTGGAGTGGCACAAATAATTTGTGTGGCATCAGATTTGATGCAGAACAGCTGATTGTTCTGTAAATAGTTTGAAATGTTTATTTAAAAAAACGCCTTGGCTGCATTTTTAGGTAAACTGCTGCAAAAAACGTTGTTTGCAAGACTCAGTTACTTTTTTGAAGAACTATATAATTAATTGCCCAACATTGGTCATTATATACTGTATTTTGCAGAGAGAGAGTTACAGGACTCTCTCCCAGACCACAGATTCACAATATAAGTCATATATATATATATATATAAATATATATATAAATAAATAAAAGTTGTGTTTTCAAAATTGGAGCTCAAGTTATTTTTACTTCCAATAGTGTTAACATACACAGGTCATGAACAAGATTTTTTTTTTTTTAATTTTCATTGTAAGTGGGCTAAAGCAGTTAATTAAAAGTAGTCTAACATAAATGCTGTAATTTGATTATTTTAATAAACCATGTAACTTGGATGGATTCGATGCTGGCGTGACCATAGTGCACACGTCTGCTGTCGCTCACAGTGGTCCACATATGTGGAAATCAGGTCCTTTGAGGTTAAAGATATTTCTTTGATTTTTTTTAAATCTTAGAAGCATTATTTACTTTTGCACCAGCTTCGGGAAGCTGTAGGTTTTGATTTCTATCTCATCTGGTCATCTTGAAGTGCCAACAAAGACAATGAAAAAGATGACCCACGATAACACCCACTATTCAGTGCGTTCACATCCCAGAATGTCAGCGGCGTACTACGTCATCCCACTCATGATTCTTCACAATTTGCAGCTCACTGTAACAGGTAAAGTATGGGGGAAGAAAGCGATAAATTTGACTGTATTGTTGCACTGAATACAATGAGAATTAAAAATCCACAGAGGATTCAAGGAGTCTTGAAAACAGTCATATCCAGGACAACTCAATCCTGTTTCACTAAAATACTAGGATGAGAAGTTGATTCCTGTGAAACTGGTGAAAGGACCAAATATAAACCTTCAGCACAGTTTAAGTAAAGACCCAATAGGCGATCGATGCGTACACCTTTCAGTAAAACCTGAATACTCTAGGAGTAGCAATCTTAGTGAACTGTGGAGGGATGCCCAACTTGTTCGTCTGTCCTTTGGCTAAATGAGCTAAAAATCATTGCGGTGACGCCGACACAGAAAGAAGATAAAACCTTGTTTACTAAAAATCCGCACAGAGAAACAATGTTCCAGAATTTTTCAGAAACTCCAAGATTTGCATTTAGCTGGGCCTTCACTAACCTATGACAAGCAGAAATATGGATTACATATTGTAATTTGACACACAAACTACCATCTGTCCACATACACAAAGGAAGAGCACAGTCATTTGAGTTGAGTACTGTAAATGTATTTCATCTTTATTTCATGTCTACTCATGGTCAGTTACATAGAAATCCTCCATCTTGTGTGGTTTTAATGTAGGAGCTACAGAGCCTAGTGTTGGCCAGCTGTCACTCCACACAGAGTTCAGACAGCTGCTTTCTCTCTCCACCATCAGATTCTGTACAACTCCCAAAAGCCAACACGCAACATGTACTCAGAATATCAGTAACCCCGGGTCCTAGTGAAAGCAAATTCGCCCGCTGAAGAATACGAACTATCCTCCAGTAAAACGTCTACTTTCGGTCTACTAAATGTTGTTATTCCGAGAGCATGTTAAGGTTAGCCTGAGGTGGAATACAGTCTGATTTTGGATAAAATGCACCTTTTAGTGTTCAACTTTTGGTACAGGAGGTTAGAGAACATAAAAACACACATTTCACGTCACGTCTAATACGTGTCAGAGGACCTTCCCACTTTGACACCTGGTTAACCTTCGTTTAAAAACAAACAAAATGGGGGGAAAAAAAAAATCAACAGTGAAGTCACACGTCAGCTCAGCGTGTGTAGTGAGTGTATGTGTGTGAGTGAGTTTAAGCACACACTCACAAGAGTGTGTTATGGTCTGATCAGTGCTTCAGCAGACACTCGATAAAGTATGTATGTTACTGGCTGCGTGGCAGGAGTGGAGGGAGGGCCGGGGTGAGACGGAAAAGGGGCAAGAGGGGTGAGGGCAGGGGAGGAAAAGGGGGAGAAGTGAGGCCGCAGCGTCTCTCCGTTCATTCAAAAGGTTTCTTCACATAATGCGGAGACCCTGGATAGAAGCTTCTAGACTCTGAGGAGGAAAACACATGACAGAGAGTTAGTGATGGAAGACTCAGAAAAAGTTAACTCACAAAAAACACTGTTTCTGTGCATTTTTACCTTGAAGTCCCAAATGGTCATTGCTCCATCGATACCTGTGGTGCAGAACTTGCGACAATCCCTTTTGTCTCCCTCATAGATAGACACTTGGCTAAGAAACAAACACACAGGTGATGATGTTGACAAGCCTTTGTTATCGTTGTGATCTTGGTGGGAAATTTGCTAAAATGCTTATCTGCTGCTAGTTAAATGGTAGTGGTGACAAAAAGGCTTCGGGAAGTCTGTGGGTGTGGCTGAAATATCACATATAAGGTGGAAAACACCACCATCATGAATGGATTCAGTAGGTGCTTTTAATCGTTTTTTCCTGGTTGTTTTACACCTCTTTACCAGACACAATTTCACACTGTGTGCAATATTCAAATATAAATCGGACCTGCCTTTCTTATTTTTGTGTGTCTCTTGTTTCCCTGTTTTTCTTTGAGTCCCTGCTTTCACCACATTCACTCCCTGCTAACAGGCTGAGGCGTGTTAGCAAATTACGACTGAGTAGATTCCATTCTGTGCAAACATTGCTACGACAGCATTCAAGATGCTGATCTTTGACTTGATCTACAAGTTTTGCAGCAGTAAACTCTTTAGAGGAAAACAAAAACAAAACTGAAGTCTGGAGCTCTTACTGTACTTCCAAAGTAACATGAATAATCTTATCACACTGAAGAAAGCAAACAAACTTGTTTCTCAGAATATATTGCAAAATATCAGCTAATTACTGCCGGTCCTCTTGGTCACATTTGAGTGTTGCAATGCCAAACTACACCTTAAAACAATAAAAGCACTACATAAATAAAACTTCTGACCTGTGACCTAGAGATTGAAACGCTTCCTGTTTGAAAACACGTAAAGCTAAGCAGATCTGACACCAGAGATCACCTGAGAATTAATTGAAATCAGCTGCTTATGGCTCTGCATTTTACTTTGAGTGATGAGTCATGTGTCTACGGCTCATCCAAATTTTGTCTGCACAATGTCTGATTGCTCACTAGAACCACATGAAGTGTGCACATTACCACAGACTACAGTGGGGCAAAAAAGTATTTAGTCAGCCACCGATTGTGCAAGTTCCCCCACTTAAAATGATGACAGAGGTCAGTAATTTGCACCAGAGGTACACTTCAACTGTGAGAGACAGAATGTGAAAAAAAAAAAAATCCATGAATCCACATGGTAGGATTTGTAAAGAATTTATTCGTAAATCAGGGTGGAAAATAAGTATTTGGTCACCTCAAACAAGGAAAATCTCTGGCTCTCACAGACCTGTAACGTCTTCTGTAAGAAGCTTTTCTGTCCCCCACTCGTTACCTGTATGAATGGCACCTGTTTGAACTCATCATCTGTATAAAAGACACCTGTCCACAGCCTCAAACAGTCAGACTCCAAACTCCGCCATGGCCAAGACCAAAGAGCTTTCGAAGGACACCAGGAAAAGTATTGTAGACCTGCACCAGACTGGGAAGAGTGAATCTACAATAGGCAAGCAGCTTGGTGTGAAAAAATCAACTGTGGGAGCAATCATCAGAAAATGGAAGACATACAAGACCACTGATAATCTCCCTCGATCTGGGGCTCCACGCAAGATCTCATCCCGTGGGGTCAAAATGATCATGAGAACGGTGAGCAAAGATCCCAGAACCACACGGGGGGACCTGGTGAATGACCTGCAGAGAGCTGGGACCAAAGTAACAAAGGTCACCATCAGTAACACACTACAACGGCAGGGAATCAAATCCCGCAGTGCCAGACGTGTTCCGCTGCTGAAGCCAGTGCATGTCCAGGCCCGTCTGAAGTTTGCCAGAGAGCACATGGATGATACAGCAGAGGATTGGGAGAATGTCATGTGGTCAGATGAAACCAAAGTAGAACTTTTTGGTATAAACTCAACTCGTCGTGTTTGGAGGAAGAAGAATACTGAGTTGCATCCCAAGAACACCATACCTACTGTGAAGCATGGGGGTGGAAACATCATGCTATGGGGCTGTTTTTCTGCCAAGGGGACAGGACGACTGATCCGTGTTAAGGACAGAATGAATGGGGCCATGTATCGTGAGATTTTGAGCCAAAACCTCCTTCCATCAGTGAGAACTTTGAAGATGAAACGAGGCTGGGTCTTCCAACATGACAATGATCCAAAACACACCGCCCGGGCAACAAAGGAGTGGCTCCGTAAGAAGCATTTGAAAGTCCTGGAGTGGCCTAGCCAGTCTCCAGACCTCAACCCCATAGAAAATCTGTGGCGGGAGTTGAAAGTCCGTGTTGCTCGGCGACAGCCCCAAAACATCACTGCTCTCGAGAAGATCTGCATGGAGGAATGGGCCAAAATACCAGCTACTGTGTGTGCAAACCTGGTAAAGACCTATAGTAAACGTTTGACCTCTGTTATTGCCAACAAAGGTTATGTTACAAAGTATTGAGTTGTATTTTTGTTATTGACCAAATACTTATTTTCCACCCTGATTTACGAATAAATTCTTTACAAATCCTACCATGTGGATTCATGGATTTTTTTTCACATTCTGTCTCTCACAGTTGAAGTGTACCTCTGGTGCAAATTACTGACCTCTGTCATCATTTTAGGTGGGGGAACTTGCACAATCGGTGGCTGACTAAATACTTTTTTGCCCCACTGTATATACTTTTCAAACAGAGTATGTAAGGTTGTTGCAAAACCTGTTTTTATGTATAAAGAATAGAAATAATAATAATAGAAGTGGATGCAGAACAATGGAAAGCTCCTAAAATCATCTGTTTTCTCAAACATGTGATGCCTAACAGCATTGATTCAACACTAAGTGCTCATTTACCAGCAAGCTAGTATTGATGAACTAAAATACTAGAGCCCAACATTAAAACCCATCTGTGTTTTGTACAGGCTAAAGTTTGGAGATGGGGTGTTGGTTAAAATGAATATGATTCATAATATAATTCAACTGCACCATAGGATATAGTCTCCAAAATTACCATTAAAATGTTTGCATTACCCATGCGTGCATTAGTTTTCTGGGTGACCTACGTGATGCTGTTCTGGTGCAGTGTGTCCAGGGCAGTATTGCGGTCCTCAGTGGTGGCTCTCTTGTCCATGTTCCTGAAGCGCTCCATGGCAGAGATGTTCCTCTGGATGCTCTGCTTGGGGAGGTCGAGCTTTGTCACAAATGTCAGCGCTCCACCGTCGTCGCAACGGAACAGCATCGGACAACAGTCATGACCCTGAGGAGGGAGACAGCAGAGTTACTACAGCGCTCCTGGATCACTAGAAATCTGTGCAAAGGAACATGCAGCCACCATATGCTTTATTCTTACCGCAGCTACTAGACTGTTCTCTGAAATAAAAATGACACTGAGCAGAGGAAGGAACTCCGTCTTCAGCTGTGAAGGACTAAACACAAACAAAATAAAATTAATATGGTCCGAGTGGCTGATTCGATTGCACTTAAAAAGATAAAGAGAACACAGGCACAGGCTACTGAATACTATAGTTTAAAACACCCCAAAATTAATTGTAGCTAAAGAAAAAAAAAATCATATATATTAAAGAAAAATATGGGATGGGTACCTTTGGCAACACGATGAGTGTGGGATAATTTTAAATGAATGAAAAGGGTTTTGTTTCAGATGAGATTGGGATGGATTCACTTCACTAACTGCTTTATGATTATGCAACAATGGTAATCTCTTTATGGCATTACTCAGTTTGCTTTAAAGGCCACAACATTTGCCCTTTTGTGGTCAATGTTAAGAATTCAAAGTGCAAATTGTGTTTTTACCCCCTGCATTATTTTCTGTAACTTACTCACTTGAGATGATTGTTGTTGTTTTTTTTACATTTTTTGCATAATTGCCGTTAGTGAATCTGTCAAATCCCACAATCAGGTGCGGAGACAACTCTAATTTCACGAGATGTGCTGACATTCAGACCCAACATCTATCAGGCGACACCATTATATATATATATATATATATATATATATATATATAAAAGAAGTCAGCTTTAATTCTGACTTCTTATATAAAGAATGAGTAAACCATGTGCATTTTAGAAGAATACAGGTAACAACTAAACATACCTGGCAGTCTTAGAGCTGTCCACCACTGTGACAGTACTGTCATGGCTGACCCAGGCCAGACGGTTACCAGAAGCTGAAAAAGAGACAGAGTGGACCCAACCCCCTCCACCTAAGAAGGCACAAAACACACACAAATTGGTAAGTTCACAGAGCAACTGTAAAAGAATATCGACAAGGCTAAAAATAAATAAATAAATAAATAATAATAAAAAAAAAGGGGGGGGGGGAGCAGAGGGGGGTGTCAGACCTGCTCCTCCAAATTCTGCTAGCACAGCCCCAAATGGCATCTTGCTGCCCCAGGGTGTGGGGCCTGGTTTCTCCTCCACCTCTTTAATGTAGGCTGAGAACACCCTAGAGACCAGAGAGGGAGAGATGAGCAAGGAAGCGGGCTGGAAGACAGCATGAAAAACAGAAATTGAAACCGGACAAAGCCGCCTAGCTAGTTTTCAATACTCTAATCTTCATCTCCTGAACCATCTTTTACCTGCACTTGAAGTCACATGAGCCAGCAGCCAGCAGGACATTGTTTGGATGCCAGTCCAGACTGAGGATGGTGGAGCGAACTGGCTTTTTGATGTGCTTGCTAACCCACCTAAAACCACACGAAGAAGCAAAGTTTTTATAGCAGGACATGTAAATATTTAAACCCCACAAAAACAAAAAAACGACTCATCAATTATGAGGCACAGCAAAAATAAAAGGGAAGTAATAAGTACAGGGTGGAGGAAAAAAAACAAGTCCTTTAATCCTGGGAGTGTATCTTCATCAGCTGGTTGGAATGCAACGCTTTGCTCTTACACTAGGTGAAGACATTCAATTCCCAGTTCGTTTTAAACTGGACCACACCCCCTACCTCTACATTTGCATGACGACTTCCTTGCAGCACTGCACTCTCTCTGCGCCAGAGATAAGTAGAGAGCACCAGAGAAAGGCTGCCCTTCACCTAATGCTCTGTTAACGTCCTCACATAATTATAGCCTTCACTGGGTTTGTGCTGTGATTGCTTAGCACACATGTGTCACCCTCATTCTTCTTTAAATGCTATCAGAACATGCCAACGAAAGAAAATCAACTCTACTTTTGTGTTCATGACATTTACAGGTGTAGCGTTATTATAACTATAATGATAAGTATCATTTCTGTAATGATATTGGTAGCAAGTCAATGTGGCTACCAACAGAATTTTTCACAGTCTATAACTGCTGAGAGAGACATGCCTCCCAACTCTTGATGACGCACTTCTGTATGAAAGTTCAAGCCACACCTCAGATAAGCGTTTCACACAGGCTGTGTGGCTGCTCTGACCTGTTAAAGCAGGTGTGAAAATTGAGGTAAAGCAGTTTGGTCTGGACGTATAGGTTCAAAATAATGCACTAATAATTCAAATAAATTGCAATACTGAACTTAAATGCTGCACTTTCAAAGAAAGACATTATTCACAACATTCACCAGAACATCAGTGCATTTAAATCATGCCACTGCTGGATTAATAGTCTCACCAATCGTTCTCGGACTCAAAGTAGCAGACAGAGATGAGTCGAGCACCGCTGCCCACTGCAAACTTGTTCTCCAATGGAGACCACTTGACGAAGGTGGCCGCTCTGTTGATCCTGAGGATGACCAGTGTGGGCTTCCATACCCCCTCCTTCTGGGACCACACATAGGCATTACGGTCTGCTCCACATGTCACTATGCGGTCACTTTTGGGAGCCCAGTCAATGCCTATAACACAGCCAATAAGCAGTCACTAACAACTCTACTAATAGCTTAGACAAAAAGAAACCCCTTTAGGATCACACAATCCCACCTTAGCTGTGGTTTTACTTATTAAAGAATTCTTCAGAAACATTAATTTTACTGACATGTTGGGTGAGACGTGGACTGAAACGTCACGTTAAATAAGTAAAACAAACGATCAGTCTTAAAAACATCTGATTAACCACCTGTTATATGGCCATTGTGTTCCTTCAGTTCATGGGTCTTAACCCACTGGTTGCCACTCTTCTTGTAGATATGAACTTCATGGTTATTGGGACTAATGGCAATTTCTGAAGGAAAACAAAACAGAAGAAACCAGCTGGTTAACAGGATGAGCACACAGATAACAAACAAGTTAGACCAGTTTTCTGATACATGCCAAATTCCAACCTGTGTTACCCAAAATAAACTGAGTCAATCTTATCTCTGTTCAGATGAAATTGCTCTAACAGCATTCTTTGTAGTTGTGATCTGACCACCCAATGAAGACAAAGACTTTAAGACCTTAACCTTGAAATGTGTTGTGTTAAAGTGAGCATTTCTCATAGCTACAGTCTCAGAGCCTTACGTGTCCTGTCGCGGTTCCATGCGTGGCAGGTGATGGGTTCCAACAGAAACTGATGAAGGGACATGTTTGGGTGTGGTCCTTAAGTTGAACTCTGCGAAGCAAAAACACACAGCAAAAACTCACAAAGCAAAGCAAAACACGGCAAACACACTCCCAGCCAGCAGGAGACCAGAACGATGTCTCGGTAGACTTAAAAACTAAACAAATTACAGCATACATAATGGAAGCTGCTGGTTCACTGCTCACATAGGACAGCTAGTTAACTTAACTTTTAAAGCACCCTAACTCGTAATGTACGTGTTAGCCGCTAGCTTGGATTCTTTAGATAAACCCTGTCACCGAGAAGCTTTCTTTACTAGTTTCTCTTAAATAATAATGGCAAATTAACGTCAGCAAGCTGACTTTCACTTAAGTCCGTTTTCGCCCCAAACAGACGTACAACATTCTTCTAAACCAGTACGGACTTGCTAAGCTAGCTCCGGTAATATTACCATTACTAGGTCAGCTGCTTCCCTCGGTAAATTAACATTAGCAAAACGTTTCTAGCAAGTCAATCAAATTGCTAGCTCACATTTCGCCGGTGTTACACAGACCTAATAGCAAGATGGGGAATTTTGAGGGATATAATGACAACGACTGTGTCCACACGCTTACCAGAAGGCCTCCTTTCTAAGATTATTTTTTCCTCGTACAAGAAGCCTTTACTCCCGGTGACAGCTAGACCATTAGCCTGTCCATCCCACTAGCCTCCATATGCTAACTTACCTCGTCAGTCCGGTTCTCCCGAGTGTTGAACTCTTGTTAGCCGGTGAGCTAAATCACGCTAGCGGGGGGAAAGGTTAGATTAGGAGTGGACCTGAATTCGCGGACTCTGGTCAGTCGACACGAATTCGTCCAGGAATGTTGAGGGGAATGTCAAGACGGCCAGCAGGATACGACTGGGAGCATCCGGTAGCTAAAACTCTGCAGCAAAACCCGTGGATGCCAGGCTGACAGCTAGCTTAGCATCATTACGCTAGCTGTTACATTCAAGTGAATAACCTCGTTCACGTCGCTAGATCTCACGTTACTCCTAGCCCGAGAAGAGCTCCTCTGGTGCTTTACCCAGAGTGCTTTAAACGGTTACAAAACAGCACAGACTTGTGGCCGTTGTATCAGTGTTGTATTAAACACGACTAGAGGACTTCATCAGGCTTAGATGGTGTGTTTTGTCTGATAATGTGTGAATAATGCTTGTGAAGCTCGCACACAAGAATTTCACTCACATGTGCTGTGACAATAAAAGTGATTTGATTTGATTTGCCAAAACACAGAATCACCGACTCGGAATTTTAAAACCAGGTTTTAAATATTTATGGTACTGTAAAATTCTTGACCCACCCCTAGTTTCTCTGTATTTAGCTTTTCATGTCATCTTTTTAAAGTGGTCTTGAGCAATAGTGCTCCAGGCTTTTTTCAGTATTTTTCCACCAAAGAAAGGATTAACAAAGAGCTCTTGGCTGAAAAATTGGCATATCTTTGCATGATAGGCAGTGTGTTCTTAAAATGTTTGAGGAAACTGGACAAGTGAAGGACAAAAGAAGAAGTAGGCCTAAAAACCATCTATAACAGATAAACAGTATCTGATCAAGATGTCATTCTTAAGGAAGAGAAAAGGTTGAAGTATGCCAAATTATACAAGAACTGGACAGAAAATCAGTGGCACCAGGTCTTATTGGAGTGATGAGTCCAAATGTGAAGCTTTTGGCCAAGTCCTCATTAATATGTTGGAAGTCAGTAGAGTCTGTTAAGTATCTGATTGGCATTTTTCAGGCTTCATTTTTCAGCATGACAATGATCACAAATACACTGTTAATGCAGTAAAAGCATAGATTGGCTCCTCCCTGCAACCCTGATAAGGATAAGCATCCAAAGAAATGAGGAGCTCTATTTTGCATAATAGAGCACATCTGGTCTTACTCATAAAGAACAGATTATCTTTGGTGTTTAAAAAAAACAAAATTTGATTTTTTACCAATTTCCAGTGGAATAAAACTAAGCAAGATGGCTGTTTGGGGGAAGGTTTGCCCCAGACCTTTCTACCTGTTTAACATGCTCATGGCGCTATTGAACAATGGGTAATACCTTCTTGAACCAATCAGAGGCAAATTCAATTAACAGCACCTGGTACATCTGCTGATGAATCCCTGCTGGACGCAAACACAGGAGGCACATTTTAGGAGTTTTCCCTTGTTTTTCCTCTCACGCTCCCTCAGGCCTTTTAAATGGAATCAAATGTGGATAAGCTGTTTCCTGCACCTACGCCATACTTCTTACCAGGTAAAAATAACCTCTCATCTCAAGCATTGCTTAGTCTGTTTTCCTGTGGTTGAAAAAACAAAAACCTCACTGTGTATCCATTTTTCCAGAGGACTGTAAATCGGATCAAGATGTCAAAGTCTACAAAGTCCACTCACCTTTCACCCGTCCACCACCACCACCACCACCACCACCAGCACAGCCACCACAACCGCCTTCCTCGTCCTCGTCTTCAGGAGTTTGCTTGCCCAACAATATTCTCTCAGCTGTACCAGGTACAGGCTCTTCTACCTCCATTTTGAATATGTAATGTCACATTTTCTTTGCTCACTGCTAAGTTTAAACATAGCTTAATAATTTATTACTTTAGTTTACTTACTTTACTTTAGTTTTACATTTAAAAAAAATTAGCAGCAATCCCCTTCAGGTTGCATGTCAGCATTCATTTTTAACCTCTTCTCAACAGTGTATGATGCCCCTTTACGTACACCCAGGGCAAAGTTTGTGAGCTATGAAGCTGAGCTGCGATGCTCTCCAGGTCTGGCAACCTGCCCCTCCTGCAGGACTCGGGTCACCACAGAGGTCACCTTTAAAGCCGGGACTTTTGCGTGGCTCGTGTGTCTTGTGTTTGTGTTATGCGGGTGAGAGGCATTTAAACACTTCAGTCTGGTTGTTTTTTGTATCCCAGCATCGATCACACATTCGATTTCTAAAAAGTCAGAGATCAGCATGTGGTTCTTTCCGCCTCACAGGTTGGTGCTCGGCTGCTGCCTGATTCCATTTTTTGTAAACCACTTTAAGGACGCCTACCACAGTTGTCCACGCTGTCGACGGGTTCTTCACGTGCACAAGAAGCGGTGCTGCGAGTGAACACACAATTGCTGGAGTCAAATGCACGTTTAGACATAAGAGCACACGAGTTCCTGTTGTGTAAAATTCGATGTTTTAAACGTTTTAATCAAATTGTGAAAGAATCCTATTAAATAAATGTGTTCTGTGCCAATCCTTCAAGCTTTATTTCTTTGTTTTATTTAAAATGCAGAGCAGGGAGAAAAGCTTAATGTTTCAAGTGACCTTTGTTTGCATAGTTCACTGCACATCCAAACATCCAGCGAGGATTAGGCCTGCATGTGCACCTGTACTGTGCATAGTAAACGTGCTCTCACTAATCACTCTAGAGGATTAGAGGTGTAGGTTTATTTTAGATGTTTGAGCCTCAGGGTAATGAGCATCATACAAGCCCTTTTCTTTTTTTTTTTTTTAAAGCATGCCAACAACCTCCCACTCACAGCTCAGGTATAAGGCATCAGGAAATGTTATTCCTGTGTAGAGGAGCACTGGTGGATCCGCGAGGCAGTGACGCACTTGCAGCCAGCTGACCCTTGCATGGCTGAAGATGCATCAGAGTATCTCAACTCGGTCAGGAAATCACTTTCCTCCCTAGTCCATTCTTTTTTCTTTCGACACTTCACAAGCAAAAGTGAACTCCTCTCCTACTTGATGCTGTGCGCTGCCAAAATGCCCTTCATACCGCCAGTGTCCATCACGCGCTCTGTGTCAGGACTCGCTGGGAAGGAGAGACCCACCAACAACACTTCATCTGTATCTGCTGTGACCAAAGCTTTGAAAGAAGACAAAGGCGGCTCAGTGAAGGAGAGGCTGGCTTTGAACTTGAAACAGCTGGGGAAGAAGAGTCAGCCCAGGAGTAATCTGCCAACAATTAAAGGAGTGTCAGGGGCAAACAGAAGGGAAGGCTCGCTGCCTTCATCCCAGAAAGGCAGATCTCCTGTCACCAGCTCAGAGAGTCTGTCTAAAAGACAGCAGCACAAACACTCTGGTCACACTTCTGTAAAGAGTGACTCACAGGTGAAGCCTGTGAGAACCAAGGATCAGCAGGAGGTCCGTTTCACTCTGACTCTCACACCCGAGGCTGTCCTCCTGCTGCAGCGGAGAAACAGCGAGAAACACCGGCAACGTTCAGTCGCCAGAAATCCCGCGAGTGGATCCACCTTGGCTCCCGGAGGAGCCACGGAGTCCCGACGCAGGAGGGAAAACGTGCCCAAAAGGCAGAGAAACGGCTCTCACAGCGGCAGAGTCCCCGCTAAAAACAGCACTGACGCTGAGCTCGGAGACATAAACTCAATTCTGAAAATCTCCCTTTTGAATGAGCGGCACAAGTACGACGACGTGGAGTACGAGGAAGAGGAGAACTACGGCGTGGATGAGCGCGTGATGCTCAAATGTACAGAGTGGCTACGTGGGCTGGAAAACGCACCAATGACGGCGGGGAACAGGCTGAGTCGGAGCGCGAGCAGCGTGAAAAGTTTCTGAAGGTGACTGGAAATGAGCGAGCGCCCGGGATTAAATGCGCGTTGTCATGGTAAATGTCAAATTTCCCCCATACATATTTCCAGGATAAAAAATGTGATGTGATGTCATTCAGCATGATGGTGTCGTGGCTATCTCTTTATACTATTGGATTACAACTACAAGGGCTGTATGCAGAAGAAAAAAATATTTATTTTTATTTTGTGTTTTTGAGCCTTGGGTGTTAAGATCCACTGAAATATTTTGTGGAAAATATATTTTCATTGACACATGGCTTTCTAACAAGGTGCAAATGTGCAAGGACGAGAAGACACAACTGTTCACTGACTGCCCGAGCATGCGCTGTGAGGTGCAGTGCACAGAGCAACACAGCTGCTGCAATGTGTAATCTATAGTGATGCACGAGCCTCAGGAGGATTTGCACGTCACAGGATCGTCTCTAATAAAGATAGATAAAGATAAAGATCTCGCACAAGATGACACTTTATCCGCAGTTATGCAATGTCAGAAGAGTAACCGATGAAGTGTAATTAAAGGGAAAGTCAGCGTTTACTTTGATTTTTAATGCTTTTCCTTAGTCTTCTGTGCCCTCACTTTAAATTTCACAGCTAAGCAGTTTGCACCATTACCGTCATTTGATCAGTATCACGTTTTGTAAGACTTGCAGTCAATTAAAAAAAAAAAAAAAGAAATTAATAAGTTAAAAACAGGGAAACTTTTAAAACTTTTTAAAGACAAATCATTTGTACTTTTGTTTTTGTAACCAACACTGTCTAAGAAAGCGCTAAGTAGCTTTCTACGGATTTAAGGTCTTGGCTTGGCAGTTGTCAGACATTTCCTCGTGCACACACCAAGTGCGCATAGTATATCAGCTTATCCACCTGGGAGTCAAATGTTACAACACGTGTGATGGTTAATGCTATAGAGCAGGGCCCTTAATCATAAGGCCAAGGGCCAGCATTGGCTGGGCAAAGACTCGACTCCAGTCCACAGGACGGTTGAGGAGTTGAAGGAGTATGGGCTCAAATTGAGGTCATAAATATTTTGTAATTGTAAATCAGGATTTATGTGTAAAAAGAATTTGTGTGTCTGTAAAAAAAGATTTGTTTGCAGTGTTTTGGAAATTACAGTCTTCACTAGTGGAGATAGTTACAAAGCTTTCTTTGTTATGAATTAGCATACATGTGGCATAGCATACATACAGAGCTCAGCAGCCAGCGCAACAAATTCTGGATCCTTTGCTTTTAGTTAGCATTAGCAGCACATCCTACGTCCGATGTGAAAGTACCTTTATGCTGAGCACTGCGACTCACAGCAATGTTCCCGGGTCAGCCCGGACTTTGTGTTAAACTAATCCTAAAGTAATAATGGTATTTCTAACCACTGATATACCACAACTTTATCCTTTCAACAGCTACTGAAAGTTAGGGGACCTAGCTGCTATCAGAAATTTTTATAGAGATCCTCCAGCTTCAAACTGTATTACCCTTCAAGGACCTGCAGTTCAAAAAAGCACCCCCTCCGACAGCCAAACCCATCTGTTCTCTGATTGGATAGTTACATTTGTGATTGACATGACATTGGCCAATCAGATGAAAGGAAGAAAAATCGGGTCAAAATTCGTACTTGTAACTTGTAGAGTTTGACACAGTTTTTTTTGGCTAAGTCCACATACAAATCTTTGCACGCACGCACACACACACACATCCTGATTTACAAGTACAAATTATTTATGACCACAATTTGAGCCCATAAAGGAGGGTGTAATTTTGGACTTTTACACTGAAGTCATTACATAAGATATAACAATTAAATGAAAGTCTTGATGCAAGCTCAATCATCAAGGTAAGCAAATCCCAGAAAGTTGTTTATCTGGAGGTTATGTTTCCAGTGGGAGAAATATTTCCTCACTCATCCAAGTGACTTCTTAAGAAATGACATGTTTCTTCCACTGAAAACTCAAAGTCCAGATGAACAGAACATCCTGGAATTAAATGACAGAAAAAATGAATGTTTTTCATTGTCTCTTTAGAAATATCATTTTTTATAATGTAAAAAAAATAAACAAATAGGATATTTTCTGAGAATTAACAAAAACTTTCAGTTTTGTAATTACAGGAGAGTCTGAGCAATGAGCTAAACCAAATTTTTCTTTAATTTAACACATTTTTTTTTTATTTGTGCTGACAGGTTTCTTCCATCTACTCTGACAACATTTCTTTATCATGCAAAAAACTTTGAGATACTATTGAAATTTCACTTGTTTTTCTTCTATGATATTCCAAGGGACTTTAAATGGACAGTTAGACGTCTTTACAATGACAGAAAGAGGAATTTCACTAGTGTGGTCCACTTAACATCAATGTGGGCAGCATGTGACCCGGGATGTAAAATGAGTCTGACATCCCTACTTTAGAGCTTAAGTGAGTAAAAGATTTTAAATGTAATGTTTTACAGTATAAATTGATCTGAAATAATAAATAATAGTAAAAGAAAGCTCAGTCTGGTGGAACTATACAAAACTCTCCAGTGTTGCTTTTTTTGTTGTTGTTGTTAAATTACTAAGAAATATACTTTGCTGCTTATGGACACATGAATGGGCATCATTTCCAGCGGTTGATTCGTCGCAACTGGACGTAGGCCAGGCACATGCAGACAAATATGATTCCCAGCAAGGCCACCACGTTCCTCCAGAAGCCCCACACGGAGTAGTCGATACCTTGCTGTTCCAGGAAATATTCCCCTGAGATGCTGAAGCACAAGACACAAAGACACATTTAATCTGTGTGTGCAAGTGTGTGCATAAGTTTTAAACAGTAGCTACGTTATTTCACTCACGCTGTGTTGTTGCTGTACAAAAACAGTCCTTTCAGCTCGTTAATGTATAGAGCCTAAGAAAGAGAGACAAAGAGATCAGGCTGAACAACCTCCTCACTTCACATAAAGGCACATTCAGCCCCAGTGGTCTCATTCTCACACACAAATCCTCCTCCCTTGCTTTCCGTGTCTTACATCCAATCCATATTTGAAGATACTGATCCATTTCACCCAAGAGAGCCAGCTCAGCATGGCGTTGAGATTGACGAGAAAACCACCAAAGACCTAAAACATAAAGAGGGAATGAAACTCTTAAGTGCCTATTCCTCTCTTGTACATGTCATATATGAGTCTTAGCATCTCACCATCATGAAGACGAAGGGCAAAGCAATGAGGATGTTTGCCATCGCAAATGTAGAAACGCTCGCTGAGACGAGGAAGGCCAGACCAACTCCTGCCAGACTGACCAGAGACATGGTCAGAGCGAAACAGAGGAACGTCTCAAAGGCAGGCTTCAACCCTGAAGGAATGGTGGACACGTGCACACAGGAAGACAGGAAATTATTGAGCGGGCTGCTCCTGGCACAGTGGCAGTGAGATCAAATGGAAGCTTCCAAATGAAAATTAATCAACAGCGGCTCAATTAATTAGGAAGTAGATTATGGGGATCCAGATTTTATTCATCAAACCTGGAACACCCTTGAGATGAGGCTCAGCCTGTGCAGAAGGAACTGGGCTGTTTCCTTATTCACTAATTTACTGCATCCAAACTCTCACTCATACTGCAAAACCACTCTGTGGATTTGGAGTTAGCCCTAAATAAGACATTTCATGGATGTGAATGAAACACCAGCAGCTCCTCTCTGTACTAACTGACTGTATCAGAACATCTTTCATGATACGATGCAATGTGTGTTTTGTATGTGTATGTCTGCTTGCATGCAAGGATGATGTTACCCATCATGTAGTAGGCAATTGCTGAAAACACAATGATGGGAATCATGCGAT
The DNA here is from genome assembly GCF_963969265.1 of Rhamphochromis sp. 'chilingali'. NCBI lineage: Eukaryota > Metazoa > Chordata > Actinopteri > Cichliformes > Cichlidae > Rhamphochromis > Rhamphochromis sp. 'chilingali'. The sequence goes on from NC_137948.1 coordinate 30,672,695, forward strand.
TGGGGATGAGATCAGCAAAGATCTTGGACAGGAAGTAGACGGAGGTACGGTAATAGCCGCTAGAGTTCTCATGACTGCAACAAACATTAACAGGGAAAAAAACAAACTCAAAAACAATGTGAGAGGGTGAAAAGGGTTAGATTCACTGACAATTTGAAAAACAGACTTTTTTTTAGCTATATTTTATATCAAAGTGTGATGCAACTCATAAGCATGCACCTCTTCTAAAATTAAGCTCACGCTAATTCATTGATGATTGAATTTAAAAAAAAAAATGCTTTAAAAGGCAGCAACACCACACACTTGGTCAGGACATCCTGGCTATAAGTCCAGTTAGCTATCGACAACAACAGGCTGTGCTGGCAGCCACCTATCACTTGCACCCAGCTATGCTTTTAGCTGGGTGCAACTTTTACAGTAAATGGATTTGACAAGCTATGCTTTTAATAAAACAAACTTTAAGCCTCAGTGCAATTTAAATGGGTGAGTTATACAAAACAATTACTCCCAGTACAGATATCACGAGGAGATCAATTATCTATAAACTCGAAAACATTTTTTTTTAATTTTCACAAGACTATAAACATGTTAATTACTGCTGTGAAGTCTATTTTAACATCTACAGGGATTGACTTGCTTTTGAAAAGAGCCCCAAGTGGCAGCTAGAGGAACTGCAGTTTTGGCATTTTGGCTGTTTTTTTCCAGCCCCTGAGATGACTGCCATGTGAGTTTGGTTTTCTTGCGAACAGCAGCCAAGATGAATTAGCTGATGAGTATTAATGAGGTTATGTTGCCTCTCTTAACGGGGCTCTAGTCCAGAGTCCTCGCAGAGAGAGCATAACCCAGATTACTTTGTCATACCGGTAGTTACAATTTACAAATGTCCAAAAAATATGTCTCATGCAGGCAGTCATAAAGCCTAAGGACTACAAAACAGACACACTAATTAAATGTGTGTGTTGCAGGCAGATGGTGGGTAACACCTTTCTCACCAGTGGCTCTTCCCAACGATATGAGCAAGTGATAGAAATCATTTGTCACCTTTAAGATGGAAAAACACATAAACAAAATTATTCTGTTTACTTGTACAGCTATTCTTGTGAGAGTTTTCTCCATTACAATCAGTGAGAGGCCAGCTTGTTTTATTTCACACCTCTTTAAAAGCCTGTCTGAGGGCTAAGACTCAGTTTCAGGGTCAATGTTAGAGTTAGGTAGGGTTAGAGCTCCGGATTTATTTGTAGTCCTTTGTGAATGCATTACTGTAAATGAAATATAGCCAACAGAGCATGACTGGCTCTGCTGGAAAAATTAAAGACCCTTTGCTCTAGTCCCTTCTGTCTTTTCAGAGTACTGTTGCATTTTCCTGGTGTCCCCTGCATTTACCAGACAACTGCAGGGATCACCCAACTTTCCCAAAGTATGTTTCTGTTTATTGCTATACAACTGGTCTGAATTATATGTCGAGAAGTTTTAGAGTACATATGGTGCCAGCGACCCTTTTGGACTGACACAAGAGTGCTTTATTGGTTGTAGGAATCTGATTGGGTTCTTGTAAAAGGCTCTTTCTTTTAAGGGGTCCCTGTGCAATAGTTAGACATGTGTAGTGAACCACAGCTGAAAACACTGTATAACAAATGAACTATTTTCTCTGACTTGAGTAATAATGAATAAAAATCGCAATGTCCAGTTGTTTTTGGAATGTCGTGTAACCTCTATGAAAACAAAACTACATGCCTTGTTTTTATGATTTATCATCTCTGTAACTATGGTGGATTTAAGAATATAGCAGCTTTGGCTTTGACTGAAGAAAAATACAGAATAGCACAAGTCACACTTCTAAAGGGCACACATAAGCTTAATGTCTCACTCACATGAAGATCGCCCTTTCATTTATAAAGAGTTCAACAGCAGAAAGATTCCCAAACACCATGTTGATGATAAGGAAGAAGAACGCTCCACTCCTGCCATTAAAAGACAAAAGAGACAATGGTTTAAAAAGTTAAGAACATGTCAGCCATGATACATTACTGTGAAAATTATTTGTCACACCTACATGTGTCATCAAACAAATGTTAACATTAGACAAATATAAGCAGAGTAAATGTAAAATGCAGGATTTCATTTAGCCATCCATCCATTTTCTTCCGCTTATCCGGGGCCAGGTCGCCAGGACAGCAGCCCAAGCAGAGAAGCCCAGACCTCCCTCTTCCCAGCCACCTCCTCCAGTATATCTGGGGGAACACCAAGGCGTTCCCAGGCCAGCCGAGAGATACCCTGCCCTGGGGCCTCCTCCCGGTGGGACATGCCCGGAACACCTCACCCAGGAGGCATCCTTGTTAGATGCCCGAACCACCTCAGCTGGCTCCTTTCGATGTGGAGGAGCAGCGGCTCTATTCTGAGCCTCTTCTGAATGGCCGAACTTCTCACCCTATCTCTAAGAGAGAGGCCAGCCACCCTTCGGAGGAAGCCCATTTCCGCCGCTTGTATTCGCGATCTCATTCATTTATTCAGGATTTCATTTATTAAGAGGGAAATAAACTATCTAAACCTCCCTGACACTGTGTGAAAATGATTTGCCCCTCAGAACATCCAAAAAAACTGCAGGTCTCACTTGTCTCAGTTAAGCTCAGTCTTCATGATTCAATAAGAAAGAGACTGGGGAAAAAAATGGCATCCATGGGGGAGTCAAGTGGAAAAAAACAGCGACCACAAAGAACATAAATGCTTGTGTCACATTTACCAAAAAACATCTTGATTATCCACAAAACCCTAACCACAAAAATACTCTGGATTGATGAGACAAACGCTGAACTCTTTGGAAGGTTTGAGTCCAGTTGCATCTGCATAAAAGTGACCCAGTATTTCATGACAAGAACATTATACTGACAGTCAAACATGGTGGTGGTAGTGTGACGGTCTGGGGCTGTTTTTCTGTTTCAGGGCAGCTTGCTGTAATTGATGGAAACATGAATTCTGCTCTCTACCAGAAACATCCTGAAGGAGAATGTGTCACCATCAGTTCATGCCCCGAATCTCACGAGCACACTTGAGTTATACAGAAGGACAATGACTAAGAACACACCACAAAATCCACCTCTGAATGGCCAAAAAAAGGTTTTGGCGTGGTCTAGTCAAAGTCTGGACTTAAATCAGATTGATATGCTTTGGCATGACCATAAACCTCAAACAACTCACGGTGTAAAGTGCTCCAACGTGGCTGAATTAAAACAATTCTGTGCAGAAGAGTGGGCCAAAATTTCTTCATAGCACTGTAAAAAAAACCCATTAGAAGTTATCGCAAATGCTTGATTGCATGTCTTGCTGCCAAGGGTGGCACAACCAGTTATTAGTTTTAGGGGGGAATCACTGTTTCACACAGGGCCATGTAGGTTTCGATAGATTATTCCCTTAATAAATAAAATCATCATTTGAAAACTGCATTTTGTGTTTACTCGGGTTATCTTCATCTAACATTAAAATTTGTTTGACGATCGGAAACATAAGTGCGACAAATATGCAAATAAATATGAAAATCAGGAGGTAGGCAAATACTATTTGACTATCTGGAACCAAGTGGCCTTCACAGTAGCGGCCCTGCAATAATTCCCTACAACAATATACGGTTAAAAACATTTTAAATTATATTATGTGGAATACAGAGGTGAAAATGGAGCAGATACCCTGAATTAAACAAAGCACACTGTTGTGTACCTGTTCTGTAAAGCCTCGGGCAGTGTCAGGGGCATTTGGTAATAAATGAGTCCCACAAGAATGGCAAAGAAGATGTTGAGAGCCAGTTGGGCGTAGGAGGTCTGAGGGTTCCTCAGAGTGTTCAACACTGTCCTGCCACACACCACACGCATCTAGCTCACGCACACACAGATGCACCACACACACAGACACAAAGAGGATAATTATCAACATTTTTTATGAGTAGACAGTAAAACTGAGTCGGATCAGCACACAGCCAAGCACACTGAGATAACAGCTGGCTCGTAAACTCTGTGACATAACCTAATAAACTCACGTCTGCTTCTGTTAATCATTAAACTAATGAGACCTGAGATTTCCAACAACCAGAAAATAATCTATCATTTTAAAATTAAAAAATGTTCTCTGCAACTGACGATTTGCTCACCTGATAGAAGAAAGAGGTGGCGTAGTTGGTCGGCTTGTCTTCACCTGTGACCCCGTCAACAATGCTCTGGTTCACATGGTCCAGCTCCTCCATCATATTCTGGTACAGCTGGGACTGCTGATACTTTATTGCTAAGGGGTTTTTGCAATTCTCTTGGGTGAGAGAGGAAATCACGGTGTCAAGTTAAGGACAGCATAATAAAAACATGGATTTATAACAGCCACCCAAGAAATCTAAGTGAGATGGGTTTGGAGATGTAAAACTGAGCAATTACTCCAGAAGTGCTTAGTTACGTAACACAAACCTTCCTTTACGTCACGTTAAGTAAACCTAGCTGCCTCCCAACTCAAAGTTCAAACATGCTGCACAAACATGAGCTTGGTTTGTAATAAGTGAGGCTTTTATAGCCGCCCAGTATGCGGCAGGTTGTGTTATGAAGCAAAAACATTGTAGAATATAGTTTTTGAAATGCTGTTGGAGCAATCTGTGACCGACATGTCTAAAACTGTAACTTCACCAATAACTTTATCCAACATTGATTTTTTTTTCTTACTCACGAAGCACCAAACCATGCTTGGATATTTAACTGGTGTTACAAAGAGTGATTTGTCTATTTTAGAAGGTTGTCTTTGTGTGTGTCTCTCAGCAAAAAGTAGTTGGTGGTTGGAGAAGCGAAGTAGGAGAACATTTTTTTTAACTGTGAATTATTACTTACCTGCCATGTCCCATTGTACTGTTGATTTTGTTTCTCCATTTGTGATGTCCATGAAGAAGTCAGCTGGATTGTTGAAAGACTCAATCTGATAGCCTGTGCAAAGCACACACAGACATACTGATAAAACCTCATTCAACTTTAAAAGCATACAAAATCTGGATTTGAGGAAGTGCTACATCCATTCATGAATCCAAGAACCCAGTTCAGGGCTGGATTATCTAAATAATCTCAGATCATTTTCACACTGTAGAACAAAGTTAAGTATGAACATATAAATATAAAACAGGACTTAAGTCATGCCCTGACTTCTGACCTCATTCAGCAGCTCATATACTGTATATTTCCCTTTGGTATTCAACTGCTCATCATTTTTTATAGGATTCTCAGTCAGAGTCTTCCAACTTTTACAGTAAATATACAAACTCATGCATTACATACCAAGGTCTGTGAAGTACATCAGGGCATGGTCTGCTGCTCCTGCATACACCACCTCCCCTTTATGCATCAGTGTGAGGTGGTCAAACTGTTTGAAGATGGAGTATCGGGGTTGGTGGATGGAGAAGATCACAGTCTTGCCTCTTCTGGACAACCTTCATACATTTTTGGACATTTTTATTACACAGACGGCAGTAGATGGTGACATAAAGAGATCATTTACACCAGAAACACCAGCATAGTGTAAATGTGAACTAAAGATAGCAATGAACAGCACGCTGCTGTTTGACTCTACCTAATTTTATACAGCGTGCTTCGGTTTTGTGTTATTTGTGTCTTTTGTGTATGTGTGTAATGAGTGATAGTTAAGTAGCTGCGCTGTACTTGTGTAGTAGACCGATGATGCAGTTTGCAGTGTTAGAATCCAAGCCAGTGGTCGGCTCATCCAGAAACAGCAGAGAGGGAGACGTGATGAGCTCCATCCCAATGCTGCACCGCTTCCTCTCCCCTCCTGATACACCACGCAGAAACTCCGTACCTATCTGAATACACACACGCAAAACTTGCTTTGCATCTAAAATGTGCAAAAAGGACAAACTAGAGTGATACTTCTGTTATAAAGTTTGATTTTTCAAAATAAAATGGGAGAGTAACTTTTCTTGTATGTAAGTTACACCAAAACACCAAACTTCAATGTATTTTTGTAGCGATTATATACAGTTTAGTTGGTACTGTGGTCTCATAGTAATAGGATTTAAAAAGCACTAATGATAAGTTATTTTGCATAAAATACTGTAAGATTTTTTGATATTTCCTCTACAGTTTAAAAAAAGTAGTTTGTGCATGGTGCTCTGTACCTTAGTGTCAGCACAGTCTGTAAGGCCCAAGTCTGCTATGATGGTGTTTACTTGCTGGTGTTTATCTGCTGTGGAGTGATCCTTAGGGTTCAGACGCAAGTTGGCACTGAAAAGCAGGTTCTCTCTCACGCTCAGAGTCCCCATCAGAATATCATCCTGGAACCAAAAGGGCGACGTAGATAAACCACTCACCAGTGTGTGATGTTAAAAAATATGCATCTGTTTGCATCTGTGTACCTGAACCACGTAGGCAGAGCTGAGCCTCAGGTCAGACGTGACGACTTTGCCGTTCACCAATACATTACCCTGACGCAGTCCAGCTGGATTTTTCCTCCCTGCAAGTACATCCAGGAGTCTGCGATCAGGATAAAAAAAACAAAACACATCATTGGGTGGCCTGTTCATGCTTATAAACTACTGACTATGTATTTGCAGGGAAATGTCTTACGATGTTTTACCGCTTCCTGTGGCACCCATGATGGCATTCATCCCCGGTCTTATGATCCCACTGCAGCAAGTCATGCAATGCTTTAGTGATCCTTAATACATAATCCACAAGATACATTCTTTCTACTCAAGCATTGGAGGTTATACTGTTCATTTCTTTCAATGCTTTCTGCAAAATGCAGAAAATAAAAGAAGATGACAATGCTATGAAAATAAAACGCTACGGCCAAACACATACATGTGTACTTTTAGCATTCTAAGTTACAGCATATTGAAAAAGTAGAGCTACAACTGAAAACTAATGTTATTTACACTTTTATTGCCTGATTGACCTGTACACATTAAAGAATTAAAGGAAAAATCAACACAAAGTGACTTAGCAAGGTGATAGACCAAAACACGTCACTAGAACAGACTCACTGCACCTCAGTATTCCTTAGTCATGGCACATTAGGTCTCTAGAAATCTACTTGAGGGGTAAACCCCATTCTTTTCAAAGATACTGACCAATGTGACCCAAAGTCTACCATAGGCGTTTAGGTAGTTGGGATCTGGTGATTGCAACTGCCATATTTTATTGATATTTTCATGATCATCAAGCCATTCAGTGACACTGCTTAATAAATATGAACTCAAGTGGATCCAAGTCAAGGAGCATAAAAGAAACCACCTATAGTTTTGTTTTTTGTTTTTTTGAATTTGTCACTCATATATTTAGGTGTAATGAGAGTGAATCCAGTCTGGCTCAGGTTTTTAACCTGCCAGAACATCTTTGACTCTTTTCCTGATTAACAACAGAACAACGTATAAGCTCAAAAAGAACAACGTGGAAAGTGCATAGAGTATTTCTATGAGACCAGCGTAAAAACGTTGACTGTCACATGCTATAGTTCCAGCATGTTATCGGTCACCACACAGTAATAAAGCTGTTATATCACATAAAAGTATATGTAGATACATTCACATTCTCCCGGGTAACCAGCATGTCCTACCTCACATCATGGAGGATGATCTTTTCGGGCCCTATCTTGCGGCAGAACTTTGTTTCTTGAACACAGTAGAGGAGGTTGCTGAATGTGACAGTTGGACCCCGGTCCTGAAAGTAGTCATCAACACGGATACTATTCTCCCCCTTAGTCATGTTCAAAGAATGGAGTTGCTAGCAGAAAGAGAGGAAAAGAGAGTCTGGAAGCTGGGTTCAAAAGAGAGAAGCAGTCTGGCACAGAGACCTGTGCAGGCTGAAGGAGATACAGGTGAGTGAAAATGTAACCAAAAGATATCTCTTATTACCCATCGGAACTTTGGACTCTCTCAATCCTTAAAGAGTTGTGGCTTACTGTGATCATGTGGCACTGAACTCTCCCATTCAAAATCACAAGCACAGCAGTAATTCCACCCATGAGCATTACAATCTATGCAAGTAATTTGATGGCAGCTGGTGATATGCGTATAGTATAATGCTGATTACCCCTATGAAAGTATTGCAGATGTCAGCCATTCTACCATACCTATACGTTAATACATGTTTATTTATACAGGTAATTTATACACAGTACGATTATTCATATTCATGAAGGCGACAGCAGTATTAATGCCAGCAAGCACAAATTCTGTCATGGTCCTGGGTCGGTGACCCAGCGCTGTGAGTTTATTATTATTATTTTCTAGTTTATTCTGATTTTGTATTAGTTCTTTGGGTTTGGTTGTCGTGTTTATTATCCCTACCTGTGTCTCCCTCTGTGCTCTGTTCGGGTCCCCGAGTTTTGTGTTGTAAAACAGTCTGTGTGTTTCCTGTTTTACTTTGTAGGTCTGTGTCTCGTTATGTCCATTAGTTCCAGCTGTGTCCCCTCCTGTGTGCCATTTCCTGATTACCTGGTGTGTGTATTTATAGTCTGTATCTGCCTGTCCTCCTCCTCGCGTCGTCTGCGTTTCTCTGCTAATGTAACATAAATAATGCAGCATTAGGAAAAGTACTGTTTTCTGACTTCACACTTTGTGAGCTACTGTTTGAGAAAGTCTGAGTATTTAGGAGTATTTGTGTACCATGATTGTTACTTGGTCTCAGTGACTACTGTTCAGTCTACTGATACTGATCTTGAATTTAAAACGAAAACAAAGAAAAAGTATGAGCACAAACAGGGTGTCCTTAGACCTTTGACCACACTGATTACATGTACGACATTTCCATGGTCGGGCTGCCCCCTAACGCACGGAATCCACTGTAACAGGCTATAGAAAATCTTCTGGGTGGGATCAACATTGTTTTTCTCCGACAATTTGTCTTTTTGTCACCGTCCAATCAGGCTTCGTGTTCAGCATCAAGCACCGCCTATAAAATTGTTTCTACCAATCTATTTTCAGCACATTGAGATAATGGGAGGGGCAAGCTCCAGAAATTCCGAGGTGTTGTCATTGCGTTCCTCAGTTTTGTGTGTTTAGCACTGGGTGTACGGGTGGGGTGTTAAATATCTACAATGTGGCTATAACAGCAGTTCTGGCTTTTATTTTGTGTACTTTGACGTATTGTTCCGGTATAGCACAGAAAAGTATAGCACAGCCGGGAAATTAAAAATCCTGTATTTTACACGAAGGTTAGCTTATAAGCTATTAGCTAACGCCTAACGTTAGCTATGGAGGAGAGGAAAGAGGAGGGAGAAGCGGAGATCCAAGAGCACGGCCCCGAGCACTGGTTCTCGAAATGGGAACGGCAGTGCTTAGCTGAGGCGGAACAGGATGCGCCAAACGAAGAGGAGTCCGAGCAAAGCCAGCAAAAGCTGTGGCACCTCTTTCAGAACTCAGCCACGGCGGTAGCACAGCTCTACAAAGGTATGTACAGAAGATGCCGGAATTCAAGCTAAGCTAGCCGCCTGAGCTAACATTATCGCTGGGCGGAGAGACACAAAGGGCACTATTCACAGCTTTTTCTCTAAAGTACAACCGGCGTTGTTTGTCACCGTTGTAGTTTGCAGTTGGACTGGGAGGTGTATTCTTTCAAACAGAGTTTAAAATCGAGTCTTCGTCGCTTCTCGTCTTGATTATCGTGACCCTGTTCCTTTTGCTAGCTAACTATACCACATGCTAACGCTAGCAGCCGCTAACAGCCGGTCACCGTGTCAGAGCGTCGGACAACAAGGCTGAATGTAGCTCACGGTGGCCTTAGCTGTCAGAGGTCTCACTGGTTTAAGGGATTGAAAAGAAGACACGCTAAAATGTCCCCGAAATAACGGGTTAACTTGCCGGTGCGGGCGTCACGGGTTTGTTACAGTAGTTCGTCGGTTATGTACACGATATGGCTTACACAAAAAGTGTTTTGTCTGCCGGTTATCAGTTATACAGCTAGTCAAAATGGCGAAACACAGGGAGGAGATGGTAGACTGAAAACAAGACATTTGTTGACGCTTAGTCGTAAATTTTTATTATAGCGGTGTTGTGGACGTCCAGAAGTTAACGACACAAAAGACGTTTTATACCAAGACGCAGTTCAGTTTCCTCTTTCTGGGTGCAATGATTTTCATTACCAGAACAAAATGGCGAAAGGATTACCATAAATGTTCTTGTTGAAAATTTGTCCTGCCCAGATATGTTTTTTTTGTTTTTTTTGTTTGTTGTTGTTGTTTTATTTTTTGTCTTTTTTGCTCTGACAGCCTCTCATCAGGACCAGAAACTCGCTGTAAATTGTGATCCCTTAGTTATTCAGATTTGTCCTGCAGGGGTTTTTGTGTGTTAAATGCTTTAGTTGCCTCGAATTGCCTTGATCACCAGTATATGGGATTTATTTGATGTCCTATCCTCAATATTTATGGAGCTCTATTTCACCAGTACAATTACGATGTTTGTCCACCACTGTCTAGAAATCCTGCTTGGTCAGGTACTTCTGTTTACAAGACCCTCCTCCCCGTGTGTCCTAAAATCAGGAACACACCTGTACATGAATACACTTATGAGCAGCCAGTGCAGAAAAAATGTAAGAGTTTCTAGTCAGGAAAACTGCATTTATTTTTTGGGTCATGAAAATACTATCATTGCATTTCTTTTAAAAATAAAAAAACTGGAGGTAAACATCGCACAAGTTGTTGATATTCACATAATTTTGCTTAAGCATCCTAAGCATATGCATAGTTTTGAGAGTTTTAGTTTTAGCCTTGAGACTTATTGTGGTGGATACTGAATTTGAAAATGCTCAAACAGTGTTTCTCAAATCTGAGGTCAATCAGCCAGTCTGCTGACTCAGTCTTTAGGGTGTCTTCCATTGTAGCCAGAAAGCTATTAATGGATATGTGGATCATGACTTCCTGTTGTGTGCGTCAGTCAGTGTTTGCAAAGACACATACATGTTAAAAGGTGACAAAGTCCATGGTTTCTTGAAGATTAAATGGTATCTATTCTTTAGCTCCATGGCACCACAGCCCTGCTGAACTAAAAGTAAAATCATTTTAGAAGCAACTCGGTGGCCATCTTGTAGCACATTTTTAGTTTCAGTCCCCATCTGTACAAGTAGGAAGAGAACCATAGCCTCAATTTCAGTCGTTAGTGGAACATTAGTTAAGACAGTAAAAACTGTTACAAAAGTTTATCATCTTCACCTTAAATAGGGTATAAAAGCGTCCCATTATAGAAAAGGAGTATACTTTAGTCATTGTAGCACAGATGCAGAAAAGTTCCAGTTACACAGTTAAAGCAGTTATGAACCTTAATGTGCACAGGTGTCAGAACTGCATTATTAAGTAATATTTTTCTTGTTTTGGCTGTTTGACAATGGGACAGCAGCCATCTGTCGCATCTCCCATTGATTTCTGGGAGTACAGATTTTCCTCATTTTTTGAACTTCAGTGCATTAACTCATTGCCATCCATTCTCCTTCAGGATTTTCTGGTAGAGAACCAAATTCATCGTTCCATCAATTACAGCAAAATCTACCTCAAGCAGCAAAGCAGCCCCAGAACATCACAGTACCACAACCATGTTTTACTGTTACAGTGCTCTTCTTTTTATGGCATTCTGTGCTGGTTTCAGCTATTGTCTCATCAGTCTACAGAACATTTTCTCAGAAGTCTTGGGGATCATGAAGATGTTTTTTGGTAAATGTGACACAAGGTGGTGGTTTTCCCCTCAACTCTCCCATGGGTGTCAATTTTGCCCACTCTCTTTCTTATTGTTTATATTATGAACTCTGGCCTGAACTGAACCAAATTAGGCCAAATTGTTTAGATGATGATCTTGGTAGTTTTGTGACCTCCTGGATGAGTGTGTACGTTCCTGGAGTAATATTGGTAGGCCGGCCACTCCTGGCGAGGTTCACCACTGTGTTTTCTCCATTTGTGTATAATGATCTCATTGTGATTCACCTTTAGAAGTGCTTTTGAAACCACTTTTAGGCTGATAGAAACATAGTCATTGATATCTTGGCTATTGAGTTTCCTTAGTCATGGCATCATTTGTTGCTTTTTGATATCTTTTGAAGCCTACTTCATTTTGTCAGAGAGGTGTTTTAACATTTTTTATTTTATTTTTTTTTTAAAGAGGGGACAAACACTTTTCCATGGGACTATATAAAGTCTCAGATAAAAATCAAAATACCAGCAGACCACAAACCGAACCCGTTGCTGCAATTTGACCTTTTCTACACGTTATGCATCTGTTTATAGAGTAGATATTTATGTATTGCTCATTTAATTTTCTGTTCGTTCACTTGGTTTTTAGCTCTCATTTCTTTTTGTTTGTCTGCCTTTTGTTCTTGTAGCTAAAGAATAATTTTGTAATTCACAGATCGAGTATGTCAACAGCAAGGACTCTCCCTCTGGGTGCCCTTCCAAAATGCAGCCACAGCTGTCACTAATCTGTATAAAGGCAAGTAAAATGATACTGTTAACCATTATGTGGTTCAGCCTTTTTATAGCATTTTATATGTACAAGTTGCGATTGTTGTGTCCAGAGATACTGAAATTAGGCATCCTTGTATGTCATCAGAGAGTATGGAGGCCCGCCAGCGGAGCTATGACCTGGGCATCCACTTAGGCTATCAGCGCAGGAATAAAGAGGTGATTGCATGGGCGAAAAAACGCAGAAGAACTATAAGACGAGAAGAACTCATTAGCTTCCTGTGTGGCAAAGTTCCACCTCCTCGTACAGCTCGCGCCCCACCCAGAGTTTCCATGGTATCTGCGAGCAGACCGTCACCTTCGGAGACTGGCAGCTCAGTGGAGACCGACCTGCAACCCTTTAGAGAGGCCATCGCACTGCATGGTTAGTCAAAGCACCTGAACGCTTTATGAAGTTGCAAGGCTCGAATTCATATAAGTTGTCTTATTCTTTTTTCCCCATCTCTTCTTTTCCAGGCCTTAGTGGTGCCATGGCCAGCATCTCTGTGCGTTCTGGTCCTCCTGGTTCCCCAACTCACCCTGCACAGTCTCTCAGTCGTCGTAGGAACGGGCTTCATGATGTGGACCTCAACACCTTCATAGCTGAGGAGATGGCACTCCATTTAGATTCCACCACCAATCGTAAACGAGGCCCTGCCCCCTGTAGTGATGTCATCACAGACTCACCCACGCATAAACGTAACCGGATGCTCTGAACTCTTCCCACACCACTGATCCCTCCTCTGTCTGCTCCTCAGTGGCCAACTGGACAGCCGATGGGGACTCGCGCCTTGGCCAACCACTGAAATCTTCCTTAGTCGCAATGCTACAAATAAAGAAAAAACTGTTCTCAGCGTACATATTTAGCCCCTCCTTTAACCCACTCATTTTCTCAGCAGGAAATTTGGTGTTGTCTCACACGTCCTCTCAGTGGTAGAGTTCTGTTCCTTTTAGCAGATTTACTTTCCTGTTTGTTAGCCCTCTGTCGATCTGATACCGAGGCAAGCACACGTTACACTTGAAGTTCTCGACGTGCAGAATGTTCAGTTGAGATGGTGGTTGTTGTTTTTTTTGTTTTGTTTTGTTTTTTGGGGGGGTGGGGGGTGGGGTTCTGGCCGGGCTCCTTTGTGCTTCACATTCAGTGATCAGATGGACCAGACTGTTGCCTGCAGTTTGCGGTTATCTTCCCCTCTTTCCTCAGGCATACTTCCTCCTCTTTTGAGTGCTCGCCAAACCAGACTGAATCCGGGCTCCTTGGGAGGCCAAACTCCCTCCCTGCCGCGTGGCTCAACTCAAAACGCTTTTCAGCGTGTGCATCTCATTCTGCTGCTGTGTTTGTGTATCTGACAGCAGAAATGCCACTTACTGTGTCGTACTTGTCTTCGCCTTTGAGAAAGCTGCTACAGTATCTCTGGTTTTTGTGCAACAAAGAGTGTGTGTGCGCGCGTGCGTGTGTGTGTACGCTTGTGGACGCAGGGTTCTGGCAAATTCAGTTTCCACTTCACAATTTTCTCTTTTATGAAATTCATCCCATTTTATTTTTCTTCAGTTGCTCTTTACAGTCCAAGCAAGGGTTTTATCACGAAGCAGGTCATTCATATCCACACAGATAAGTGGGGTGACGGGGTGGGGAAAGTGAGATGCATCTTATGTCTTTTATCTCTGCATTTTCTTTTTCTAACCATGCTGTTACCTGTTGTAACGTTACAAATAATACAAATGCGCTACGCACAGTTTCCATATCAGCGTCCAGGAGAACTCGATACAACACAGGCTCTCAAATTTTTTGCATTCTGAGCAGTAACAGTGTTTCAAAGGCTGCATCTTTGTTTGCATATGACCCAACAGTAACTGGGAGACTGTTGCCAATAACTCGTCTCTTGTTTTACAACCCTTTCACACCTGTGACTTCAGCTTTAAATCTAGAAAATTACAGGGGGCAGCTGCCTGTGAGCTAGTGGAGGGCCGATGGCTGTGATATTTTACTTTAGCCCGCTCATGGACTATTGGGTGTGTTGAGTCAACAAGGCACTTGTTTTTGCTGATTTCACACTGCTTTGTGATACAATCTTGTGTAATGTGTGTACATAACATGTAGGTGCTGTTATATGTGGTACATTATTGTAAAAAGGAGTGCAAATCCATTAGGATGTCCATGTACAATAACAATTCTGACATTAAAGAACAGTACAAGTGTTCAACTTGTTTGAGTTTTCTCACAGTTATGTTCCTTGTGTTTAGTGCAGGAGGAGTTTTTCTCGTTTCTGTGGTATTTTAATAAAATGCCTCAGTTGTTGGTCATAAAAGAACACTAAAGGGTAGGACGAAGTGGAGAAACCTGAGCCTTTCAGGTGTTAGCTGTTGCAGTGCTTTCTCTGTTAACTCATGCCTTTTTCATTTGATACCAAGAATAAAGGATCATCTGAATGCTGCGCTCAGTCTGCAGAAGCAGGTTACCTCGGTTTGTTAACATTGTGCAATTCATTGTTGCCACCACAGGGGGGTGACAAACTACATGCTACTGCTTTAAGAGTTTTAAGCAGACACTTCCATGACAGGAGTTTGTTTTTATTAAAACAATCTCGTTAATCTAGAAGAAATTCTTACATGCAAATTTGTAAATTGGCAGCATTTACACACAGGGAGGTGTGTTGAAGGGCAAACAAAGATAAACAACAAATATGAATACCAGGGGAAGAACAAGCTGCAAGTGAGCAATGCTAGTGCTGCATTTGATGAGGAACCAGGAAAAATAAAAGGAAAAGGCTAACAGCAGGATTTATTTTATTTTTTTGTTTAAAAACAACTTTTTATTCTTGTAATATTTCTCAACCTGGTAATTAGATTTTTTTTTTCAGTTCACACAGTGAATGTAGAATATGCTTTTTGTCTCACTCTAACATCAGAAAACATCACTCTAGAATAGAATAGCTTTTTATTGTCACTGTTACAAGAACACCGAAAGGCAGTTTGGCATTTCTCCATGTGTGTCAAGTACACAGTAACAGACAAATTTACATTTACACAAGAGTTCTAGTGTTTCATCGGTTACGTGAACTAAATTGTTTGTCTACCCGCAACAAAACAAACTGGAGGTTTCCTGGTTACTTAACCACATTTGGCATCAAAGGTGCGAGAGTTGCAAAGGACAAACGTTTGATCCACTTTTGAATCCACCAAAAGACACACAAACCACAAAGGCTAACCTATTTCTCTTATAGCAGTTAAGATGCCATTAGTGGTGACTCACTGTGTTAGTCTGCAGCTGACAGACTGCTGCACATAGCTGATGAGCAGAAGTAGTAATGCACTTAGTTCATAGAGACAGTGGCATCATTTAACACGAGGGAAAAATGAGATTAGGGCAACGGAAGGGAATCAAGAACCGGTGCCAAATCGTCCCATCCACTGGCACCAGTACTTCCAAGCTTATCATTTCCTTTTATCAGTGCTGGCATGTTTTCATGACAGCTGCACACTGCAAACTAATGATGTCAGGCTCAGCAAAGCTTTCGGAAACTTGAGTCACTCATGCGTCTTGCTTTTTGTGTGTTTACAGACTGGGAGATAGTAAAACACTGGCACACACGCACGCACACACACACTGTATAAAGAATCAATAAGTGAGCTGATAAAGAATCAGATCTTTAAACAGTATTGATGAAGGCATTAGTATCAATAAGACCTTATCGATACCCTCCTCTTATTGTCACGGACAGACTGTCGTGAATATCTGACACTTTTTAAAGCTTAGACCTTTACAGATACAGTTTTGTGTGTCTTTTTTCAGCCTTTTTTGTGTTTCGTGCAGCCAAGATAAACAGCATCGAAACCATGAAACATTCTTCTCCCCTCGCTTCCATCATTTCAATCAACACACAAACTCTTCTCTCTGTGCAGTTAACGTTCCATCTCCATTAAACACTCAGTGCTTATACTTTTGGTTGGTTTTTTTTGTTTTTTTGCCATTTTCACTTAACTTTTTCTATTTTTCTTTTGTACTTTTATACCCGCAAGCAGCATTCATACCAAATCTGACAGCATTTCACCTTTGCAAAGCACAGGTGAGACAGGTACAGATAAGAAATCCCCAGTTATGAGAGCCACTGACTCACTTCATAAGCTTGTCTGTTGTTACACTATTATTTTTATGCGTACGTGGATCCCGATCAATGTTCCCTCTAAACTGCTGGCACGGTCTCTGCTCACAGAAACTCTGTGTTGCACACACACACACAAATCTAACCTGAATTGAAATTAAAATGAAAACTTTAACAATTCTGTTTTGCAGTGTTAGTCAGTGACTGGCTGCTCCCGTATGGGATTAGAACGATGCCACCTTATCCCATAGTCCAGCCAATAATGCGACTCACAGGCTATGACAGCGTCCTTATGTACCGACACCGGTGTTTTAGCAAAGCGGCGTGGCTGATGTGGAGTGAAGCCACATTAATGACAACGTGTACAACGACTGAAGATGTGAGCAGGACAGACGGAACAATTGACAGAAAAGGTATGGACTTTATACCAGTTTTTAAATTGTGTTGATAGGCCACTAAAACCAGAGTTATGATAAAAATATGCAATGTTTGGTTTTCTTCATGAATACTGTTGTTGTTTATATTTACTGCGGGAAGAAACGGTAAAAACGGCGTTTTAGAAGGAAAACGCTGGAAAGCGCTCTCCCTGTAAGCAAAACCAACCCCCCGGCCTCACTCTCGCCACCACCACTACCCTTTCCTATTGGTCGAAAAATGTACCATGTCGACCAATCAAATGAGATGGCAACATGGCATTTAGTTGTTTAGGAAGGGGGAAGTTTTAGGAGTGACGGTGATGTTTTGAGATGTGAGAGATTTGCCACATTTAGCGCAAATCTTGTGTAGTTAGTGTGTAGTATAGTCAATAGTTTTGTTGTGTCAGAACAATGAGGCGACTGCTAAATGTTACAGGTGTTACAGCAGTGATACATCTCCTGCTGTCAGGCCTGCAGGTATCAGGCTGTTGTTCTCCTTTATCTCATAGTGGACAGAAATTGTTTTTTGGACTGGCACAAATAATTTGTGTGACATCAGATTTGATGCAGAACAGCTGATTATTCTGTAAATAGTTTGAAATGTTTATTTATTTTTATTAAAAAAAAACAACTTAACTGCATTTTTAGGTAAACATATGCAAAAAACTTTCTTGTTTGCATAACTCAGTTACTTTTTTGATGAAGTAACTATATAATTAATTGCCCAACATTGGTCATTATACTGTATTTTGCAGGACAGACCACAGACTCATACTCATAATACAAGTCAGAGCTTTATATAAAAAAAAGAAAAGAAAGTTGTGTTTTCAAAATTGGAGCTCAGGTTATTATTATTATTTTTTACTTCCAATAGTGTTAACATACTACACAGGTCATGAACAAGAATTTTTTTTAAATTTTCATTGTAAGTGGGCTGAAGCAGTTAATTAAAAGTAGTCTAACATAAATGCTGTAATTTGATTATTTTGATCAACCATGTAACTAGGATGGATTTGATGCTGGCGTGTCTGCTGTTGCTCACAGTGGTCCAAGCGACCGCTCAGGGAGTTTGTGTGTTCGCTCAGACACATGAAAAATTAGAGGGAACATTGATCCCGATGCAGACTGATGGAAAGTAACTTTATATTTATAAGGGATTTTTAGTACTGGGCAGAGGCAGGGGGTGAACTGTCTGCTGCTTTAAACAAAAACCCCACATTGTTTTCCTAAAATAAGTAAACTCTCTCCTGATTCGATCATCGATAACTTTGAGGCGCACCATGGATTTTATGCACATTTAGGGTGGAATTCTTCCCCATAACAGAGAAACCCAGCTACTCTGCTAAAATAACAAAGGTAAAAGTGATTCCCCATTTTATAGCATTAATCTTCAGATACATTATATTGCCAAAAGTATTCATTCATACATCCAAATCCTTGAATTCAGGTTCCTGTTCCAACATGACTGTGTGCACCAGTGCACAAAGCAAGGTCTAAGGAGACGTGGATGAGTGAGTTTGGTATGGAAGAACTTGACTGGCCTGCACAGAGTCCTGACCTCACCCCAACAGAACACCTTTGGGATGAATCAGACTGCAAGCCAGACCTTCTCATCCAACATTGTGTCTGACCTCACAAATGCACTTTTGAAAGAATGGTGAAAAATTCCCATAAACATCCTCTTACACCTTGTGGAAAGACTTTTTAAAGCTGTTCATATTAATTATTACATCATATTAAAAACTATGGATTAAGAATGGGATGTCACTCAAGTTCATATGTGTGTGAAAGCTGCAGGCTTTCTGTGTATTCCATTCCTTGTCTCTGCCTGATCTGACAGCAGTTTTATTTGACCTGAGCACACATGCAAAATTGTTCTGCAAAACTGAGTCCTGCCACCTCCCTCCACTAATTCACTGCCAAAGAATGAACAGGAGGACTCAGATGTCCCAAAGAAAGAGTTGCCAGATTAATAGCGAACACTTGACCTCCCACTTTTTTAGACTCAGCCAATTAAACACCAAAGTCTGATCTGTTCTGCCACTCCAACCGCCACAGAGATGCGCGATAGACACCGGCGCTGCCTTACACTGCATCCGGCTGGGATATCTGTTCCTCCTTTCCTGCGCTGACACGACACGGTTGTTTTTGTTTCATCATGTATCTGAAAGCTCTAAAGGCTGCAATTTGATGGAACCATGGAGGAGAAGCAGAGCTGACCGCAAGCTGTTTCACGCTTCAAAAGAAGCCCTCTTTATGTGCACGTGTTTGTGTGTGTGAGAGAGAGAAGGAAAGGGAACGAGAGAGTGAAAGAAAAAGACATGACGAGAAGCAACAAGTGCCTGAATGTTCCAGAAAAACCCCTCGAAGATGGCCATCTGGGCTGCGCTCACACACACACACACACACACATAAACACACACATATAGGTGTCTCCTAGGATGCCGTCTGGTCTGAAAGAGAGAGCTGGTATGTATCTTGTGAACCATCAGAGACACACACACACACACACACACACACACACACACACACACACACACACACACACACACACACACACACACACACACACACACACACACACACTGTCACAGCGATTGTGTGTCTGTGTGGGCTTGACCATTAGGGAGTTTTCAATGGCAGACAGCTGGCGATCAGTGATGCACTTGTTATCCCTTGTGTGCGTGTGCGTCGACATACACGGCGCAAACACAATGGGTCGATGGTAATTGCTGCACCAGCTTGCACTAATTGATAGAGGACAGCATGCTCATACCCTCACACACACACAGGCACATTAACACATTAGCACATGCACATAAACAGAAGCCAATCAGGCAGACTGCAAATGTGTCCCCAGGGAGACAGATCAGCCGGAGATCAGGGGGTGGTGGTGGTAGATAGAGAGGTGGTGCAAGAAACCGGGAAGAAGGAGAGGAGGAGGAGGAAGAGAGGTTAAACACTCCCCAGAGACGGCTGCTAGTCAGGGCTCTTAGTTTTGTGCACATAGGCTACGGTAGGTGAGCGGTGCGTGGCGTGCATAAAAACACAAGGTCTGAGAGATTGTCTCCTATTTTTGGGTCTGCTGTGTTTTTGTGAATGTTTTCTCCTCTTCAAAAGGAGCACCCCATCACCACCACACACACACACACACACACACACACACACACACACACACACACACACACACACACACACACACACACACACACACACACACACCTTCTCAGCCCACTCCTCCATCTTTCTCTCTCAAACATAAACATGATGATACACACACACATGCACCCACAGATCTTCAGAGCTCCCTTGCGCACCAGCATGTCCCCGTCTTCCACAAACGCCATGACGAGAGAGAGAGAGAAAAACAAACCAAGAGCTGATCACCATAGCAACACGTTATATATCTTCCAGCAATATTTATCCAACCCAGAGAGGAGGGGTTGAGGTGGTGGTGGTGTTGGTGTTGTTGGTGGCAGCGTAGATGGAGAGGGGAGGCAGAGGTGGTGGCGGTGGCGTGTGCATGTGTGTGTGGTGTGCGTGTGTGTCTGTGTGCGTGTGTGTGAGAAAGAGAGAGAGAGAGAGGGGTGGGGGGGGGGGGGGTCGTGATGCAACTCCTCTAAAAATCAAATGGTCATTATTATTAAGAAGAGGAGTTGCAGTTCGCTTTGACGGCCACAGGGAGGCAGCAGCAGCCAGAGCAGCAGGAGCGGCAGCATCGCCAGGCACCAGTCATGTGGCACGCAGAGATTACAGGCTGCAGGTTTCACCCCAGCTAAACACCACAGCAGCTTATTTCACTTTTATTTCAGTCGAAAGTGTGTCGAGGAGTGAAAATGTGGTATGAATGTGTCAGTCTGTCTGCGTGCGTCCTCACAGCGCGAGAGCGACAAGACCTGGACTGGGCACCAAAGGTTGAAAGGAGAAAACCTTTCCAGCTCGTCCTAAAACCCCAGCATCTCACAGCGGGTTTCTGGGCACGCATTAAAGGATGGAGAAAATGATTGAAGAGGAAAAGAGATAAGAAAATGAATGGTTGGGCAGAAAAAATATAATAATAATACCACTAAAAAAATAAAGAGCAGGAATGGTTGCAAGGCCCCCTCCTCCCCAAGCATAAGGATTAGATGTTGTGCTGCTGGCTGCAGATGGGTTTGGGCTTGATTCTGTATGCGTGTGCACCGTGTGTAATATCTGTGTGTGTGTGTGTGTGTCTGGGTTTATTTTTTTTTGGGGGGGTGGGGGGGGGGGGGGCTCAGGAAGTAGGTTCAGCAAGGAGTGAGGAGAGAGGGAGAGAAGAAGAAAAGGAGGGAGAGGGGAGTGAGGAGCATGAGAGGAGGGAACAGGATGAAAGGATGTAGGTGAGTCTAGGAGGAGAGGAGGCCCAAATCCTCACTGAGCTCCTGGGAGAGAACAAGGAGAGACATGCAGAGACTAATGATGTGAGAAAAGAGGAAAAGTAGAGGGGAAAACAGGAAGAGACTGACGGTGTGTGTGTGCGTGTGTGTGTGTGTGTGTGAGATGTATAGATCGGAAATAGAGCCAAAAGTGTAAGTAAAGCACAAGTCTCCTAGCTCGCATTTTTATATAGAAAAACCCAACAGGACCTGACAAGAGTCTGATAGAATCAGCGCAGCTACATGTTCACTCATCATACACTCCTACACGCTTGCCCTCACGCACATACTCACAGTCCCACTTGCCCTCTCTTCAGCACTGCTTCATTTTTTCCAATATTCTGTGCTTGGGGTGGTATTCCGTTTTGGTGCAGTTTAAATTTTTCAGCAGGTTCACCTGGTGTGACTTTGGGAGCCATTAGCCTTCGACTGGGCCCAACCCGTGCAAGCACCTCAGCAGGTCGACTGCTCACAGTTCGGGGGGGCTCGGCGGGCCCGTTCGCCATTAACTCAGGGGGAAAAAACTGAGTCTGCAAAACATAAAATTGTTGTTTTCAGCCCAGGAGTTGTCGCACTCCTCTGTTGGAGTTTAAGGGCATAGCTTTGCTGGCACTGAAGCTTCTTCTTTTTCTTTTTTTTAATGAATTGGAGAAAATCAGTCCATAAACATTTTGATTGTGGATCAGCTGTGAGTTCTGTAATGAAGCTGGTAATTCAAAGATGGCTTTAATTTGTATTGTTGTGAGTTTGCAGACACGATAATTACAAGATATTAGGAATTCTTTGTATTTTTTTCTTTCATTTTACGCCCTGAGGGTTACTTGGTTAGCTCTGTTGCCTCACAGCAAGAAAGTCTTTGGCCGTGTGGGTTCCTCTCTCAGTCCACAGACATGCGTGTTAGGTGGAGATTCTAAATTGGCTGTAGGTGTGAGTGTGTGTGGTAGACAGCCTGGTAACCTGTCTGTGGTGTATCTGCTTCTCCCCCTATGACAGCTGGGATAGACTGGATGGATGATTACTCAATTTCCTAATAATTATCTTTAATACTGCAAATGAAATTTTTTGCTTGTAGTGACATAACTGCTACGTCCTCACCCTGATCTCATGTCGCAGCTCCACGTGCAGCTTTTTAGCTTCTTGTTTTGGTTTGCAACTTGATTGTTTCGTCTCTCTGCTGTCACCAAAATTGAGCAGCAGGGAGATATTTTCCACTAAAGAAAAGATAAACTGCTCTAACAAGCCCCACTGGTTGACAGGCAATTAGCTGCTAAACTCAGGAGAGCAGTTTAGCTACAAAACAAAGCATGAGTTGGTTGAGGCCCAAACGGGGTCGTCAGGTGCCCAGGAACACGTCTCTAAATGAATGTCAAAGGTTTTTCCTCTGTACATTTTGTTGCCTGAAAGTAGCTGCAGGCAAACAGCCAGAGTCTAAAGTAAAATTGCACGATGCAATAACTACACATGGAGGTCCTTTGCTGCAGGAGGTGTTTACTCACTCCTTTGTCAAACCTTTTCCAGTTGTTGATATGTCACGGCTGTGTGTGTTTTTTTTCTCCCCCTTTTCTTCCCTGCACTGTTCCCTCCAAGTAGCGAAAAAAATAAATGACTGCAGAAACCCAAGAATCATCTGGTGGACATGAATGTTGCATAAGGCTGTCCAGCTGAGAAAAGAGGTATTTTGAGCCTCTTTGAGATGAAGAGAATTCAGCAGAAAGGTGTGAGACGAACAGGTTGAGTTCAGAGGGAGCTCGGAGACATGTGTTAGGAAGCATCAGAGAAGTACAGAGAAATCCTTGTGGTGACTCGGAAGGAGGAGGCAGCTCATTGACCTGGCTGTGCTCTGCAGGTACAGGGACACATTGCTCTTTAGCCAGATAACTGTCTGAGGGAAGGAGAACATTTTTCAGGAATTTGTACATCGGCTACACGTGTAATTTGGAAAGTAGTTCTCGATGGTTTAAAAGGGTCTAAGCGTTTTTCCTCGGTGGAGGTCAGTAAGAGAGCTCATTTAGAAAAGGCATAATTTCCATTTCAGCTTTGGGGGAGCAATCTGCTGGGAACTGCTCAAGACACTACAATTATATCCTTCACCACCATGTGCACTGTGCTCTTAATGGGTATTATTCATGCACATTATAAACACCAGAATCTCTGTGTGTGGTACTTAACATGACATACTGGCCTAAACAGTGACTGTGTGCTGTAATTCAGACTTAATGAGCAGCAGTCAACGTCTAATGGGGGGGGGAAAAAATGCAAAATTTATTTGATAATTCAGTGAACAGTTTGGCATTCTCCATGGAATTCTTTGTGGCAATACATTAGCTAGCTTTAGAGGTTTTTTGACCACCGACAGTATAAAAGATGGACACAGGCAGCCGCTGGTTAGTAAAGTCCCATTGCCAAGCATCGAGTGAAGAGAGGATCTTGCCGTGAAGTCCCACGAGTATTCTCCTTTTCGACTCTTAGAATGGCACTAATTTTAAATGTCGTAGTCATAAATATACATTAAATAATTGACAATTATGTCTCCCATCAATTTGATGCTTTCTCATAAACTTAGACTGAATCCATTTAAAGGAGGAGGCAAATCTTTTTGTTGCTCCATCATCTTGAAGGACATCACTGTTCCGCCTAATGGGAATGTGGCTATGCATGTGAATAAGCTAAAGGCAGAGGAACAGAGAACTCATAGGTGTTTGTGTGGCATGGAAGCAAATTTTAATACACCTGCACCTTTACACTCTAATATGAAGGATCATACTCTCACACCCTGAGAAGGAGTCACCTTCACCAAAGAAGCAAAAACCCAAAGGAAAGACACAATGTGGCCGGCCTACCGACAGAATGAGAGTAAATATTGGAACAGCAGCTTTTCCCAGATGGAGGGAGTGTCAGAGAGAGGAGGATTATAAAGATCTTTGCACATGGGCTTTGAAAAAAGAAAAAGTTTCTTTGATAAAAGTGTTTGTCCTACCGTGGCCACGACACCATCACAACTTCTCTTCCAAGATGGTTAGTGAAGTGTCACGAAAATCTCAATATAAGGCAGAACTGTACCAGGCTATAAACATGCTTTTTAATGCTGTAAAGTTTGAAGTTTTTTAACATGGCAGTCTGATGGGAATCTCAGGTGGCCTCTTGAGTAACTGCAGTTTAAAGGGTTCATTTTTGTGCCCCTTGGTTTTGCCATAATTGCCTTTAAAAGTTCAGTTTTGTCACTGATGTACAACATGCCAGTCGTGTTATATCTCGAAAGGGGGAAAAATACACATGAAAATGATTGTGATTGTAGCTTGAATTAGCCAGCTTTAGTTACAGCCCACATAGCAGACAGGTCTGGCCCGGATGTGGTGTCAAGCTGGCATTGCTGGCTGACTTCTGGCACGGTAAGTGGTCAACCAGATGTGGGACAGGTCTGGCAATGATGGCACTATTTATGTTCCCATTTTCCTGTTTTAGTTAGAAGACCCAAATGCCATGTTCCAATAATATACTGCTATGCAGGTTTGACAGGTTTGTGAGCGTACACTTTATCCAAAACCTACTGAGGGTTTACCCATGTTTACCACCAGGTGGCTGTAGCTCAGGAGGTAGAGCAGGTCACCTACTGATCGGAAGGTTAGTGGTTTGATCCCTGGCTCCTCCAGTCTGGATGTCAAGAGTATGAATGTAGTTAGGAAGCACTCAGTTTAGAGAAACTGTGTGTGATTGGGTGGATGTGGCACTTTGTATAGAGCACTTTCAGTAATCTAGCAGAGTAACTCAAAGTGCTATATAAAAATCAGGCCATTCACTGTCTGAACGGAGTTTCAACATGTTACTTTTTCATTATGTTGTTCCGGCAAATGTTGTTATTACATGGCTTGATTAAGGTACACATTAGGCTGACATCTGGGGCCAGAGCTGAAACTGTTCTGGGCCAGCACACAGCAGTGTGTCTGCAACTGGCCCGTGGCTGCACACAACTTACACATGGCCCACATACCGCAAAGAATGACGGCCCTTTGGTGGCCCAGATCAGGTTTGCCAGAAGTAATCCACACATGGGCCAGCACAGGACCACCAGTGTGTCTCCAACTGGCCTTGTGCTGGCCTATGTGTGGGCCACCTCTGGCAAACCAGATCTGGGCCTACCAAAGGGCCGTCATTCTTTGCGGTATGTGGGCCATGTGTAAGCACATTGTGTGGGCCACAGTGTTGGGACTAACGCGTTATTAAGTAACGCGTTACAGTAACTACATTATTATTGTGGTAACGAGCACGGTAACTAGTTATTATGCCAAAATCAGGAACGCGTTAGTCATTACTGGGATTTAGATAGGGTCGTTACTCGTTACTTCGTGTGGTGGCTATCGCGGAGCTTCCACAGATTCAGTAACATTAGCAAGTGGTGGAAGCCAGCAGGTGGATGAAGGAAAGGGGACGCAGAAGGAAAAGAGACCCGAGGCGGCCGCCGGTCCAAGTGTGAACTGAACTTCAGGTAAGAAGTTATGACCTGCAGTCTCTCTGGGTCAGATATGAACCAAGTTTAGTTGGAGTTTATTTTCGTTATTCTGACTTTTTCCGTACTGCGTGCTAGCTAGCATGACGGAGTTTCTATACAGCTGGGTGGGTGCTATGAAGTTAATGATGTTGAACTTTATTTTGTTCATAAGTTATTAGAGTTGCCAACCGTCCCGTCTGGTATTCAGAGAAAATATTACGCGTTTCTTACTGAGGTGAAAAGGAACAGTTTGTCCCGGACTTCAGCTACAATGAAAAAGGCACAAAGCTGGAGTTATTCTGTGTCTTTGCTGCACAGCTGCCTCTTCTTCTCTCATCCTCTCCCCTTCCCTCTCCCATTTCTACTTCAATCATGAAAACTGATCAATGATCAGCTGATCGGCTTTCTTGTTTGTTTATCGCTCACTTTGCGCCGAAAGAGGAAACCAGCGGATGTCGCGCTAAACAACAGCAGCACGTTTAAGCTTGATCAGCTGTTGTTAGAATTTATTTAATATTAACTTCTAGTATCAGCTGATGTTTGCTGGAGCCACAGCTGTAAACCTGCTGGTCATGATATGGTTTGGTTATCTGGTGAGAGGGAAACATGAAGATGAAACCAGGAGATGTCCTTACTGAATCATCAGAGCTGTGATGGAGAAACAGGTTTACCTTTTAGGTGACATGAATGAGTTGAAGGGAAGTTATGAACTGTTTCTGAGAGACAAATAACCCCAGGATCCTTTTTTAGGTAGCTGACAGCTGGTAACTGTGCAGGGGCGGATCTAGCAAAGTGTTGTCAGGGGGCCAGGTAGGGAATTAACAGGGAGAGGGGGGCACAAAGAAATACTTTTCTTTCTTATTCTCATTTAAAATGTCTAGCTTTTAAAAAATAATTATCTGAATCTTACAACAAACGATTGATAGATTGATGCATATATACCATCAAAACAGTGTACATCACTGTCACAACAGTGTTTATTTTCATTCAAAGGCTTTATGATTTTTCCTATAATGGTGGGCCAGTCTCTAGTCAAAATGCCCGGGACAATTTTTTTGTCCCAGTCCAGCCCTGTATGCAGCTCATCTGCAGTCTGGTGTTACCTACATCTTCCTATTCAGAAGGCAGAATTTCCGAGTTCTGAGTACAATCGAAAGCACCACGACTGCAGTTTTTGTGTTGGATGTAAAAGGCGCACATGACGCTGTGGAGTAGGCTAGAATCATGGCAGTAGTCAATGACGGTCCAGGCGTGGGATTTCTCTCGTGGAAATATGCACATTATCTTTTCCTTTCTATTGGTAGGTGGCACAGTGCACTTGTGGCAAGTAAGCAAGCTAGAAGACTGGCAAAGTAATGGAAGCAACACATTAACAAGAGAAGTCTGAGTAAAACCAAAGTTACTTTCCCTAGTAACTAGTTACTTTGAAAGTAACGAGTAACTTGAAGTAACTGAGTTACTTTTGAGAGAAGTAACTAGTAATGTAACTAAGTTACTATTTTAAAGTAACTTACCCAACACTGGTGGGCCAGATGGTTTTCATCTACAAGTAGTTGCAAAATTGACTGGCTTTGAACTCCATGTAGCACTTTTCTAAACAACTTAGCAGACACTGTGCAGCTGCCACCTCTGACCTCAGCCTCTGTCTGTCTGTGTCTCTTTCCCTCATAGGTCTGAGGAGAGCTGAGATTGCAATGGACACTCTATAGAGTTAATTGAGGGGCATAAATGATTTACATGACATATGAGCGATGACAAGTCCCCTTGCCTTCTCATGAAATTACACCTGTAAGTAAGTGGAGGATGCGTGGGTGGATTAGATTCATCTTGACATGTTGCAACGCTTAAAGGAAAGCTTCTGAGTGTTTAAACTCTGCCACATGTAAACACGCTGATAGAAACCGGCTGCTGTAATCGCTCGCACTGTCGTTAAGCAAAGCGGAGTTCCCTTTGTGTTTTGAAGATGATAGAGAAAATCTTGCCTTTGTCACATATCGAAATGTATGTTTAGCTCAGACAAAGCTAAACCCGCCCTTCAGCAGTCAGGATATGGATCAATAGCATGAAAGATTACAGCAGCTAGCAATGCTCAGGGCACACAGCTATTGTACCAAAACTAATATGAAAATCTATACCTAAGCGAAACCCTAATATATGTAGCGAATGCTGAACCATTTCTTTTTGTGTGTGTGTGTGTGGCAGACATGGATGGTGGTCATTTATTTTAAATTTTGAGCAGGTTTTAGGATGAAATACACTCATAAAGCACACAAAAAAGCCAATCTGGTAGGATTCCTTCCTTCTACGTCTATAGCACGCAGGTCGCAGGAGTTTCTGCACAGGCTTGCTTCAAACACATCAAGATTGCCCGTTGACTCGGTGACAGTGAGCCGATCTGTGCAGCCACTGATTACAGCTGGACCTCTCCTTTATCTGAATGCACACCACCTTTCCATCTCTGCCAGCACACAGCGCTACTTGGAGCTCTGTCCATTTTCACATCTCTGCTCTCTCCCCGAGGACCCAAGGACTGTTTCACCAGATTTGCAACATGCGAGCTGAAATGTAAAACATGAGATCATTTCCCCCAGCTTCGTTTTGACACATTTCACAGATCAAAACAAACACCACACCGAGCAACCCGTGCGTGAGCATACGAACGCCCTGTCGAGTCATCCATAATTTGCAACCGTTTGTGAAAAAGCGTCGGCGCACCATTCGTGATTCCTGTGTGTGCGAGTCACCTCTGAAATTGTTCAGGGCAGATTTTAGTTTCCAGAGTCCTGAGGCTCCGGAGAAACCAGACTAAAACTCTTCTGACCAGAGGGCAGTGGACCAATACATTTTCCTCACACTAATAACAGAGGAGTCTGGGGAATTTGTTAATCCTGTGTTTTGTGGATTTATAACGGCTTATCTCTGTTTTCCCTGAGGTATCCTGTTAGAAGTGCTGAAGGAGTGTGAGGAGCCAGGGTCACAGCTTTGAGCTGTTCAGTCTTTTTACCCTCAGAGTGAGAAAGCTGGGTTTTAGTTGCCTGGTATCAAATCAACCCTAATCCTGCAGGAGGATCTGGAAGAAGTTGGAGGAAGTTTCCAGGGGAAGTTGAAGGGAGGAAGTCATCTGCTCTGCTGCGACCTGGATAAGTGTTGAGAAAGTACTTGGAAAATTGTAGAGCCACAATATGATGTTTTCTTGAAAGCTATATTTTCAGACTTGTTTCCATAGTAAACCACAGTATCTTCCTTTATTTTTTTATGACTATGACAAGATCTTGCATTGATGTAAAATACAAGGCTTCATTTTGGCTTTAATTACTATGTGGGCTTTGTGGTGTAACTAAAGGCAGTCCACCGTTTGTGAAGATGAATTCTGAATACACAAAAAGTCAGTGTGAGAGTGCAGCATCATACTGATTCTCCCTTGTTATAGCAGTGGGAAAAATGAGAAACATCTTTAAAAGACACGATGAGTGAAAAAGGACATCTGCTCATCGACTGTCATGTCCTGATGAAAATGAGCCATGATCCAGTAATGTAGGGCTTTAGCACAAGTGTACGTGACTTATCCGTAATTCCGGAATAATATGTGCAGGAATCAGCATGAATTATTCTATGAATAAATGCATGACATATGAACTCATGAGCATTCATGCTAATAATGGAGGGTGATGTGTGGCATTAGCCTGCACTTGGCACATATACATTAATTAGCCTATTGGGTCAAATGAGCCTTCAGTGGTACTTCATTGCAGCTAAGTCCAAGTAAGGATACAGTGTGGAGCTTTTTTGAGTTTAAATAATATATTTCACTAAAGTCTGATTCAGGTGAGACTTAATTTGGGATGTTTTATATGGAAATTATAGAAGTTTTGAAACATCTAGCTCCAGTCCCTGGTCTGTCTGTCTTCACACTTCTTCATCTCTGGACTTGCATTCATAATCATAGTCAACACCCCCTTTAAACTGTAACGTTTTATATATCAGGAAGTTAGAAAATAATCTTGCAATCAGAAGTCCTTAAAATTAGGTAAATAAACAAGCTACAAACATGATATATTATTATACTGTTCCATTATTTCACAAACACAAAGCCAAAATGCAGAAGCAGTGTGTGAAAATAATGTATAATCTTACTGCCTCCATAGGAATTAAGAGGGTAAGTAGCTGCCAGAAGCAGCTAATTAAATGTATTTGATTAACTGATCAGCTGTTGCTACACATCCACCTGGGAAGGGAATGAAACCATTTCAAAACACAAATGGAAACAGGCACTGATGAGACAGTAACAAGACAGTTGTCAATCTTCCTAGAAGTCAATGCTCAGAAAAACTAGCCGACGTCCTCCATAAAAAACAAAACAAAAACCAAAGAAAAAAACATGAGCTCATCTCAGACCCTACAGGCCTCAGTTAGCATGTTAAATGTTAGAGCTCATGATAGCATTGTTAGAAAGAGACTGAACAAGGAGAAAGCCTCTTCTATCGAAAACAAACATGGCCGCATTGCTTATGTTAACAAAGTGCAGAGGTTTGATCATGTGCTGTGTTTGAACAGCACCTCATACGAACTGTCAAGGACAGCGATGGAGGGCTGATGATTTGAGTGTTTTGCAGCCAAGGGACCTGGGCCTCTTGCAGTAACTGAGTCGATTATGAACTCCTCTGTAAACCAAAGTATTCTTGAGTCAAATAGGAGGCCGAAGCTTGATCTAAAGTGGTCATACAACAGGAGAATGATCTGAAGCACAGCAGCAAATCTACAATTTACAGTCTCAAGATCTCTTACCAGGTGTCTCACCTGTTTCAGGTGACTTCAATAGGTCACGTGATAGGGTGGGGCACAGTCTCACGGTGGTTTCATCCAAAAACTGGTGGTAATGACCCATGTCTTTTTTCACACCTTGGCTCATGTGATGACTCACATGATTAATAGTGAGTCAGTGACCACCTCCTAATTGACAACAACTGTTAGGGATTAAATACCTGGAACTCTGCACATGTTGGTTGTAGAACTGAAGAAGCCTCTTGTATGAGAGGTGAAATGTCTTCAAACAACTTAAAAACATCCAGTCTTCTTCTGTCAAGCTTTTAGGAATGCTTTCCTTAAGGTTTAGGAGGGTGTTTATGGGAATTTTTCACCATTTTTACAGAAGTGCATTTGTGAGGTCAGGCTGCAAGCGAGAAGGTCTGGCTTGCAGTCTGATTCCTCCCAAAGCTGTTCTGTTGGGGTGAGGTCAGGACTCTGCAGGCCAGTCAAGTTCTTCTACACCAAACTCACTCATGGACCTTGCTTTGTGCACTGGTGCACAGTCATGTTGGAACAGGAAGGGACCATTCCCAAACTGTTCTCACAAAGTTGGGAGCATGAAATGAATCCTTTCATTGGAATAATAACTCCTGAACAACAACCCCCTCACCAGACTTTACACTTTGCAAATTCCAAACCCAGACTCATCAATCAAATTGCCAAGTCTGCACACTGTTCTTGAGGCTAAGTTGCCGAGGTTTCTAGTCATCTCCACTTTGTTATAATACAGCTGACTGTGGAATATTTAGTAGTGAGTGAATATCATGACTGGACTTGTTGCACAGGTGGCATATTATCACAGTACCACGCTGTAATTCACTGAGCTCCTGAGAGCGAGCCATTCTTTCACAAATATTTGTAGAAGCAGTCTGCATTCCTAAGTGCTTGATTTTTTTCAGTGTTGGGTAAATTACACTCAACAAAAATATAAACGCAACACCTTTGTTACTGCTCCCATTCCCCATGGGATGGACGTAGAGACCTAAAATTCATTCCAGATACACAATATAACCATCCCTCCCAAACAGTGGTCACAAATCAGTCCAAATGTGTGGTAGTGGGCACATCTGCTATATTGAGATAATCCATCCCACCTCACAGGTGTGCCACATCAGGATGCTGATCTGACATCATGAGTAGTGCACAGGTGTACCTCAGACTGCCCACAACAAAAGGCCACCCTGGAATGTGCAGTTTTGTCTCACAGCAAAATGCCACAGATGCCACAAGCAATGAGGGAGCGTGCAATTGGCATGCTGACAGCAGGAATGTCAACCAGATCTGTCGCCCGTGCATTGAATGTTCATTTCTCAACCATAAGCCGTCTCCACAGGCGTTTCAGAGAATATGGCAGCACATCCAACCGGCCTCACAACCGCAGACCTCGTGTAACCACACCAGCCCAGGACCTCCACATCCAGCAGGTTCACCTCCAAGATCGTCTGAGACCAGCCACCCAGACAGCTGCTGGAACAATTGGTTTGCACAACCAAACAATTTCTGCACAAACTGTCAGAAACCGTCTCAGGGACGCTCAACTGCATGCCCGTCGTCCTCATCGGGGTCTTGACCTGACTCCAGCTCGTCGCCGTAACAGACTTGTGTGGGCAAATGCTCACATTCGATGGCGTCTGGCACGTTGGAGAGGTGTGCGCTTCACGGATGAATCATGGTTCACATTGTTCAGGGCAGATGGCAGCTGAGAATGTCCCAGTTCTTGCATGGCCAGAATACTCACCGGACATGTCACCCATTGAGCATGTTCGGGATGTGCTTGACCGGCGTATACGACAGCGTGTACCAGTTCCCACGAATATCCAACAACCTCGCACAGCCACTGAAGTGGAGTGGACCAACATTCCACAGGCCACAATTGACAATCTGATAGACTCCATGCGACGATGTGTTGCACTGCATGAGGCAAATAGTGGTCACACCAGATACTGACTGGTTCTGGGTCCCCAGACCCCCAATAGCGCAAAAAACTGCACATTCCAGGGTGGCCTTTTGTTGTGGGCAGTCTGAGGTACACCTGTGCACTACTCATGATGTCAGATCAGCATCCTGATGTGGCACACCTGTGAGGTGGGATGGATTATCTCAATATAGCAGATGTGCCCACTACCACACATTTGGACTGATTTGTGACCACTGTTTGGGAGGGATGGTTATATTGTGTATCTGGAATGAATTTTAGGTCTCTACGTCCATCCCATGGGGAATGGGAGCAGTAACAAAGGTGTTGCGTTTATATTTTTGTTGAGTGTAATTACCCAACACTAACTTAATTACTCAATAAGTAATTTAACTAAATACTTCTTAAAATCCCTATAAACCTTGAGTGGACAAACAATAGAAATTAAACTCTTTAAATAATAAAAATTTTTTTTTAAAGACGTAGACTCTACAGTAAGCAGCAGTAGCATCTCTTCCACAATGTAGCCTGCAATCATTTTTTAAGCTCACCTTCAGACGCTTTCTGTGCTGCTGAAGTAAAATCAAGTTTTGCCTGCTTAGCAGGAGTAGCCGCGTGTTATCCATGGATGATGAACAAGGATCACTCAGAATTGTTCGTCTATGCTCTCGTGTCAGGCGCTTCGGTAGATTAATCATGCTATTAACAGCGGCCGATAGTTTTTACATATTACTGTAATGTTCTTGTCTACTTGCTTCAGAAATGTGAAGATACGGCAGTAGAGCAGGGCAATATGACCAAAAATATTTATCACGATATACATTTGAAAATTTGTGATAACGATATAACTGACGATATAACTGACACCAGACAAAATACTTTACAACTCCACAACTTTATTAGTGCAAAAAACAAACAAACATCAATGTATTTTCACTTAAACAAGCAGCTGTTTTTTATGTGCATTAAAGTTATATAAAAATTTAACAGTGCAAATGCAAATTCCTTGCTGACAGTTTAACCAAAAGGCATTTCCGGTGGAAATTGGCCGACATATCCTCCGCATAACCGTGTATAATATCCACAAAACTTAAAAAGAGGTTATACACACACAATACGGTAATATTATGTTGATGCACAGTATGTATCACTCCGTGAGGCTCCTGCCTAATAAAGCCGTAATGCTTCGACAATCCATCAAGCAGTCCGGGTTCGTAGCTTAGCAAAGTCATACTCAAACATTTGACAGATTTTTGCCGTGTACGACATAAACTTGTTTTGAGGTCAGTAAACACAACCAGAATTCATACATAAGGCACACGGGATTATAAGGGGCACTGTCGACTTTCAGAAAAATCAAAGGATTGATTTTAAGTCAGAATCAGAATCAGAATACTTTATTCATCCCGAGGGAAATTAGTGTGCCGTATTTTCCAAAAAACACGGTAATAACGACGGCCCGCTAGCATGCTCTACCAAAAATAGTGTTTTGTTGTGTATCTGACGGACGAAAGCTAAACCAGTTCCACACCACTGAAGTTGCAGCATTTTTACAAACCAGTTCTGGTTCATCTGTTTCATTCAACGAGCCGCTTTCGTCGCCATGCTTTTTCTGACGTGTGCGTATGAAAACAAAGGCACTTTACCCATATTCTATCGCGATATTTCATTTTTCTATCGTTGCCCAAAATTATACCGGTATTACCGTGAACGGTATGATATGGCCCAGCCCTATACGGGAATATGTCCATTTCATAAAACAGCCGCTCGCTTCAGCCGACTCCGACAGCTTCCGCCTTAGAATACGACTATGCCGCAAACTGGCGCGAAATGACGCGCAGCTGCACTACAGCGATGTTAAAGCGGCAGAGTTTACTTCTACGTTTAGAAGATAAATTATTGAAATTAAATAATGATATTCAGCGAGTTTAATTATTTTACAATGTAACGCAAGTACATTGTAAGTAACTGTAATTAAAATACCTAAAAATTAACAGTAATCAGTTACTCTACTTTTTCAGTGGAAAAGTAATTTAATTACAGTAACACGTTACTTAGTAACACATTACACCCAACACTGGATTTTATACACCTGTGGCCATGAAAGTGAATGATTTGGATGGGTAAGTGAATACAACTGACAATATAGTGTTTGTTGATAGACATGTCAGAATTTAAGACAGACCCTGCTGACGAACCATATTAATAAATGCTGACAAAAAGTCACTCATCTGCACATAACTGCTCACAGACTCCACACTGACTGGATACGGGTCTTTAAATGGCAACGCTGTATAAATGGAGTGCACCACAAGGTTAGCAGCACAGGCCTTGGAGAGGCTGGATCTAGATCTCCTGGGAATCCCTGCACTTAAATATTCTGCAATCAAAAACAGCCTCTCCTCCATAGAAAACACTGTTTATTATGCTGACCTTGCTCTAAGTGTTTCAGTGGTGTTATTATCCTAATGTATTCTGTCCGTGCTCTTCACTTGTTTTGTTGGCGTCATGTTGTTTGATCATGTCTCTACACTTATTGCACAAATACAGAACAAATAGCACAGCCTCCTCCATCATCAAATTAGTATTTTTCCTTTACCCACTCTTAGTCCATCCTTGCCAGTTTTCAAACCAGTGGTCACATACTAGCTAATAAGTAGTGCGTTAATCACAAGTGGTGTCCAGTCGAAGGCATCAAAAGCACCATTCAAAAGCATCTGACTGCGGCTACATTTAATGAGTTTTGCTGGTGAGAAAAGACTTCATGAATATTAAAATATCCGGTCACTTTATGTGCCAACGCAAAAAATGATTCACAGTTTGGTCCACAGAGGCTGTTGTTGTGCTAACTTTGTGAAGACTCTGGAAACATGTGAATTCACTGTTAAAAGCAATTTGTGTGTTTGCATTTCAAATGTACGCGCCGATGATAGATCACTTTAACAACCGACAAAGCAACAAAGCCGCTAGCTGCACGTTTTTAGCTCCTCTGTCACGTTTCCACTTCCATGATGCAAGGCTGAAAAAAATCACTGTGATATCACCTAATCTTACTTTCAAAGTGTGACAAGTGTGTATTCTGACTGTCAGCCTAGCTTATGTGTATAAATACACACACGTGTGTGTGTGTGTGTGTCTGCTGTCACCAAGTACATTGGGGTACAAATTCTCTTTGAAAAAACATGCACAGTGTGAGCACGTTTAGCCGGCCCTTGAACGCCGTCTTCTTTTCTGTCTCCCCGCTGCAGATCCCTAAGATGGCGGTCGTCACTGTCACTGACGTCAGCGTAGTGCCAGCAGGGCTGATGTCAGTGTTTCTGCTGCTGTTGCAGGTATATGACTGACTTTTCAGTGATGAAACAAAAGCTGACAGATAAAAAAAAAAAAGAAAAGAAAAAGAAGTGGATGGCTTGAGAGCTGAGAGGGCACTAATATCTCGTAGCCAAAGCTTTGCTCCTGCCGTCACACCTCTTACAATCCAAATTTGACAACTGCCACCATTCACTTTCCCGTCTTCCTCCCTACCTTTTCATTCTCTCTGCTCAGCAGCTTCTATTTCCCTTTCTTCTGCTCTCTATATCTCTTTCTTTCTCTCTCCTCCTCCCACGCACGCCCCCTCACCTCTTTTCTCTCGTTGTTTGATCAGCAGAGCAGCATCTCAGCAGGAGTATTTAAGGAAAGAGAAGGCTCCCCTGCTTTATTCTCTCTTTCGCACCCCTCTGCCTCACATCTCTCTGTGCTCTCGTTTGCTCCTTTCCCCCTGTTTTCCTCTCACTTTAATATTCCTTCTTCACTCCTCCTTCTCAAACTTTTTCATCCCAAATTCTTCTTGGTGTTGCCTTTTACACAATAACCACAGTGCTTGTGTACGCATCTGCTTGTATCTCTTTAAGTGCGCGCGTAGAGACGGTACAGTAGTTGTGTTCAATTACACAGCAGGAGAGTTGCTTCTGAGTCACTCAAACTAATCTGGCCTGAAGGTGCAGCCCCTGAGACCTATAATGTGTGTGTGTGTGTGTGTGTGTGCATTGCTAAAAGCACATTTTTATAATCAGTTATTATGTCATCGCGTCATATGATAATCACTGAAAAAAGATGACCCCCGTACCCTTAATGATGAGTTTTGACACCTTATATACACCACTGTGTATGTTCCCTTTATGCACGTTATATTCAGCAATTTTCATAGCAAACACAAATCCTGCTGAAAAAGCCAAGCCAACCCAGCTCAACAACTTTGTTGGTGATGTATAATGCCGCTGAGGGTTATTGTGCTGGTAGGAGCTTGACTGTTTCTAGAAGATGGATGTAGCCACTCCAACTTAACCATAGTTGGTGAGCAAACATTTTGAAACCTCAAGTTTCGCATTCTGGCTTTCTCCTTATCCTTTAAATTTGGTTGCAAACAGACAGTAAGGAAAGGGTACCGCTGGCTGGCTAGCTTGGTTAGAAAGGTGCATTTAGCAAGCTTAAAACATCCCCAATATACAATGCACAAAGTGTGTACAGCTTTTTTCCACACCAGGATATAAACATGTAGTCATATGAGAAAAGATGTATGCCCTCTTTAATTCTTTACAGTTTTTACATATAATGATACAATAAAAATCATCGGATTCTTAGCAGGTCTTAAAATTAGCTAAATACAACACCAGATGAACAACACTGTATTATTATTTATTTAACATATCCTCATGTTAGAACTCACTGATTCAGTTCTGCTGTGTTCCCATGTGTTTCCACTTCCCTTGATCAGCTTCCTTTGTATATTGTCGGCTTCTTCCTCTGTTCGTTGTTGCGCTCTCCCTCATTGTGGTTGTAGTGTTTGTCTATCTGTTAGTTCAGCTTGTTGTCAGTCTTGTCTTTTTCATGCTCTTGTATAGTTCTACTTTTGTTGCTGTCAGCATTTAATTAAAGCTGCGATTTTGCAGCTTTGGTCTGCTGAGTTGTCTGGGTCCACACCCTGTTCGTCACACACTACATGACAATGACACCACATGACAATGTGAGTGCATGGGGACTAACTCATTTTGGGAGCCACCCAGGAGTGGCCGTTTAACGACCTTTGTTTGAACCTTTCTAAACAAAGACTCTAACAGTCACATACACTCGATGCTGGGATTGTCCAGCTATGTGCTTCAAGTAATTATCATCATTTGAGCACTACATGGCTTTAGATTTTTGATCTAGGTTTTCGCTGCTGATACAATTAAAAACATAGATTCTAGTCTTATTCTAGCTGCTGAGCAGGTGAGATGTCCTCCCAAGAAGAGTGCAAAAGCATTTTTTATCCTTCCCAACTGATAGACAGAAATCAAGCTACAAAAGCACTCCAATGGAGGAGCAAGGTCTGGGGAGGAGGTTGGGGTGATTAAATGGGTAAATTTAAAAAAAAAATCCTACTTTAACACAGGCGATTTATGTGCTTTTCCTGATTCCAACACACAGCTAACCTTAAACAGATACCTTTACTTTAGCGAAGGAACGATTTTACCTTGAACTGTGTCATATTGATATTATAAAAAAGAAAAAAAAGATCCCACCATTTTCATCCACTTCATATTTGCACTTGAGGAAAAGTGGCCACGTTGTAGCCCATGTGTTCTTATTCTAAACACAAACATTTCATAATCCTCTGAATGTTTTTATACACCGTGGTAGGCTGCATGTATGTTCATGCATATTAGCAGCTTGTTGGGACTTAGTTTCTCAGGGCTGAATCCCCACACTGAGGCTCAAGAGACGTTACACAAGACAAAATTGTTCATTGGATGCGACAAGTATTCTCACCGAGCTGCAGAACGATGCCTGACAGCCTCACACACCTCATCAAGTATTTAATGCAAACTATGTTTCATGCGTGTGCTGTGTGTTTCTGCATGTGTGTGTGTGTGTGTGTGTGTGTGTGTGTGTGTGTGTGTGTGTGTGTGTGTGTGTGTGTGTGTGTGTGTGCATGTAGATGAACTGTTTTTTATAAGAGCTAGGCACTGACAGAAGACAGGAGTACATCCTCTCTCTCTCTCTCTCTCTCTCTCTCTCTCTCTCTCTCTCTCTCTCTCTCTCTCAGACACACACACACACACACACACACACACACACACACACACACACACACACACACACACACACACACACACACACACAGATGTGGCCTCCAGAGTTCAGCTGGCTCCGTCCATCGCCATCGGCAGTCAGCCTTTGTGCATATTGTTAGACACTAAGGCATTTAAGGAGCAGATGACACAGAGTGATGGGATGGCAGCTGGAAATTGAGTCAAAGTGAGTGACAGCTCAGTTGTAAACTAATAGAAAATGAATCCATTTTCTTTTTACATTTTTGTTTTTTAGTGAAGGACTAGTCCTTTAAATTTGGACCGTTAATAGCACTTAGTGGCTGCTGCTTTATCAGAGGACAGATGAACACAAGACACTTTTCAAAACGCCACAATTTTGACCCAGGTGACAGTTTTGCTCGTTGGCGCTCTCACGCAGTAAGACTCAGCAAGACCTGGAAGGTATCAAAGCTCCACAGCACTCATGCTAGACAGTGAGACCTGAATCATCCTTTAACCTCCTAAGACCCGAACTCTTCCACAGCATGCATTTTTAGTTTCTCTTTGATATTTGGGCATATTGGGGCCTGATGAATGCAAAAACAAAGAATTACCAGATTTTTTTTTTTTACCTTATTTTTGTTTTTAAGAAAAATGAGAGCTACATATGAGGATATTTGTTTAAAAATTTGATAGAACAGTAGCAGGATAATGTCCTCGTATGTGGATATCAGGCCCTTGTAGAGCAAAATTGAGTATTTTGGTCCAAATAACCCAAAATGTGATGTCCACATATGTGGACGCCAGGTCCTAGGAGGTTAAAGATTGTCAAAAAGAAATCAGCATTCAGTGCAAATTTGACCTTAAGTTGGTGTAATAAGTTCCCTTATTACTAAACTCTGGGATAAGTGGAAATGGTAACAGTGGGCACACCTAAATGTCCTGTCATATAATTAACTCTTATTTCTGGATTTTGATTGGATCATTGTAACAACTTCTTTCTTTTCTTTACCAGTTATTCTGTTGTAGATTCGCTGCTGTTGGTATCATTGTCCTACTACATGACCCAGTTTGGGCCAAGCCTTATGTTTGTAGGTATGAATTAAAGCATGAATGGTTGCCTGCCTTTCTGTGTTAGCCCTGCAGTGGACTGGCAGCCTCTTGCCCTACGACGGCTGGGTTAGGCTCCGGCCTCACTCACTCGGTTAAGAGAATGAATGGAATAATCTCTTAATTAGAATGATGACTAAGAATAAATGTAGTAAAATTTCATGTATCATATCATCCGTTTTAGCATAGTAGAATGAGCCAGAAAGGAGCCCAATGAAATGCACTGTAGTGGTTAGTCTGTACAGCTTCCCAGCCACAATTACTGCAATTTAGAAAAAACACTAACGCTGACTTTTTTTCAATGTTTTTTTAAAGGTTTTGAAATGCCTGCAGTCGCTGTGAGTGACTCCCAGTCCTTTAAAGGACAGGTTAAACGTAGGATGTCAATTGCACAATCACGTGTGATGAAGTGGACGAGTGGACAGCCATTTCAGAGCCACTCCACGCTGCTAAGAGGGCTGTGATTTGCATTGGCCTCTCTGCCGGCCTTGGTTTTTCTCACTGTTTCCCGCTGAGCCAAACGTAAACTCAAAATGGCAAACATAATCAACTCCTCCAGGTGGTCTTATGAGTCATATGTTAGAAGTTCCCTTTCGCTTTAATCCAGCCCTTGATTAAAAGGTCCTCAACAGGGGCTCTGAATCCCACCTGCTCTTTGCTGCCGGGGTCGATATATGAATTATTTAAACGTCCGCAGTCCCTTTTGCTTGGCTGGTCTCACATCCACGAGAAAGGGCGGTGACATTTTGTCTCATAACAGGACAGACAATGGGAAACAAAAGTTTACAGCCACCAACAAGAAACCAGACCACATTTCCACCCTGTGAGCAGCTCACCTAAAGGCATCGTTTTCTACACCATTAATTATGTCTGTGCTTTTCAGCGACAAGCCAAAATATCTGTTGTGATTGGGTCGTAGAAATCTACCTTTCTTCTTTCATTTAAAGTGTGAAAAGCTCTTCCAGACATGTGTGACAGCTACTCAATTTTCACACTACAAAGCAATCAAAGACAAAGAATACAGGCTTGAGAACTGATTGTTAGTGTGCTAGTTTATTGATTAGGTTAGTGACTTAGAAAGGCTAACTCCAGCAGCCCTGTCCTCATCTTTGCTGGATTTGGGGAACTTTGGAAAAGTTGATCTACACTTTACTCGAGGCAGCATTATGCCTGCTAACCACGTTATTATTCTTTTTCCATTTAAAAGCCTCTCATCTTCATTCGTTATCACACTAAGACTTGAACACAAAGAGATCAGAATAAAAATTGGCAGAGAAAAAGCTCTGCCTCTATACTATGAATCATGTCATTCCCTGAGTGATGTTCTATGAAGGATGAAGGCATCAAACATTTGAAGATGCCAACACCAAAGTGAAGATAGCAGCATTCCTCACTTTCTAATGTGAGCGTGGACTGATAACAGTACAGACCATCCAAGAAGTTTGTGCTTCAGGATCGTTGACTGAAATCCTTGATTAACTCATATGAGTGTCTGTACATAGACCTGTAAAGTTTGTGAGCGCATGAAAGCTTATTGTAATTCCTAGCTTAAAAACAACAACAAGGTGGTATACGCTCACTGGCCACTTTATTAGGTACACCTACCTAGTATTGGGCTGAACCCCCCTTTTGCTTTTTGAACTACTGTCATAGATTCATCTTTCATCACTCATCCAAGTTGTCTCCGTCTCCGACTGAAGAAGTCACAGGGATGAGTAACGAAACGTTTCTCCCACTGAAAACGTTATGTCCAGATGAACAGAATCAACCTTCTGGGGTACCCTGAGACCATTAAACCCCCATCAGCAGCCTGAACCTTTCACACAAGGCAGGTTGGATCCATGAGTTCATGTTGTTTACCAGATTCTGATCCTGCCATCTGAATGTAGCAGCAAAAACGGAGACTCATCAGACCAGCCGACGTTTTTCAATTCTCCCGTTGTTTCCTTTGGGTGAGCCTGTGTGAACTACATCTTCAGGTTCCTGCCTTCCTATCAGCTTGAAGCAGTCTGGCCATTCTCCTCTGACCTCTGGCATCGACAAAGCATTTTCACCCAGAGAACTGAACTCGTTGGATATTATAAACTCAAGAGATGGATGTATTTTGAAATACTCAGATCAGCCTGTCTGGCAGCAACAACCATGCCACATCACTTAAATCACCTTTCTTCTCCTTGAAAGAAGCTCAGTTTGAACTTTAACGTGTCATCTTGACCACAACTACCTGCCTCCCGGCATCGGGGTACTGCCACCATTTGAATGGCTGATTAGATTCTACTGCATTACAGTTTTTTACAGACGCTAGGACACATTTCACAATACTTAGGTCACTTTTGCAAAACTCTTCACACAATTCTCCTAATTGACCGTCAGCTTGGCAAAGCAGTTCATTTCACATTCAAAATGCACTACAACTACCAAAACACTTTATTCAGGTCTCAAATAACCTCATTCTTCCAGAACACTAGCAAAGGTTGACAGCCGACAAACACACTTTGTCACCCACAAAACAATGACCTAAAAAACACTAACAACATGTAGCATTACACAGTGTTTTCCTGTGTAAAACAAGGACACATCTCTGTTTATAATTTCAATATATGTTACTGGAATGAATCAGACATCATGCAGAATTCGTTAATATTTGTTTATGTATTTTTATTTTTTTGCACTAAGTAATCCCTAAAATACAAGAATTTGTATACACACCATCCACTGATACACATACAATAGTAATGCTAATCTACTCGGTCTTCTCCATTTGGCCGCAGGTTCTCATCCACATCACATCTTATGTCATCTAGGGCAATACACCTAGGAAAGAATCTTCTGGCATGCCAGAATTGAAGGAGTTGAAAAATTGAAGGAGCAACACCTGTGTAGATGTTCATCTACAATGAGAATCAGCTGTGGCTGGTTAAACTGCATTTTTAGATTTACAGTTTTTTCTGATTGCTTAAGCACATTTTTTGTAACTATTGGCTAATTTTGCAAAACTCTTCACACAAATAAGAAAACCTGTCACCCAATAATCAAAACATTGTAGTTCTCTTGCAAAAGCAAACACAGCTAGATTAACTCTTCACACCTTCGTAAAAATAGTGTTTCCGTATCAAACAGTACACACAAGCCATCATCTACTAAGCACACAATGCGCCAACTGCACACTGATGGTATGAATACAAAACACATCTGGCTTTTGCTTTCTCTGTGCACAAGGTAGGCTATGTCAGTTTGAGCTCATACTTCTGTCATAGATCCATAAGCATGGAGGGATCCAAACTTCAAGT
Organism: Rhamphochromis sp. 'chilingali'; assembly: GCF_963969265.1. Classification (NCBI taxonomy): domain Eukaryota; kingdom Metazoa; phylum Chordata; class Actinopteri; order Cichliformes; family Cichlidae; genus Rhamphochromis; species Rhamphochromis sp. 'chilingali'. The sequence continues at coordinate 30,715,718 of NC_137948.1, forward strand.
ACTGGTGTTTATTCAAACACATCAAAACGAACACAAGTGTTTATTTCCAAGTATAGGATTATTTGCAATCGCCATAATGACTATATGGGTTACTTGGTCTGCAGTGAACATGCTTCCTCTGCCCCCAGCATCTGGTCATCTAGCAACTCTGTAAAGTAACAATTTCAGTATTTTTACATCAATGGTATTGGTGTGTTTCTCATTGGCATACGGCAGTGCTACAAATCTTTGTGCGAAGTGACTGTACTAACCGATTCTTATTTCAAGATGTCCTTATGGTACTTGCTACAGTGTAGCGGCTCGAGTTAGGCTGGACCCGTTGGCCAGCTACCCTCAGGGTCATTCCACGGTTGATTACATGGTCCACTATTGTAGCTCTGATGTCATCAGCAATTCTATTTCTTACTCTTCCTACCCTTCCTCTCCCCCCTCCTCGTCTTCCTCTTGCTCCTCCTTGTCCTTGTCGTCCTCTTCATCCTACTTCTTCACCTCCACGTCCTCTTCCTCGGCCTCCTCTACTTCTCACTCTTTCTGCTCCCTCCATTGTACTCCGCACACACAGCTTACCTGTATTATAGTGCTTAGGCTGATTGCAAAGTGAACTAATTATCTAAAAAAGTTTTCACATGTGAAAGTGTGCCAGACAGTTGGCAAATTAGTGTTAATGATAGCCATACATGTGTATACTTTTGCTAGGAGTGTGTTGGAAATTTGGTAATTGAGTGTTGTGCAGTGAATTGTGCCTACAGTTTTGCAAAGTGTGTGTTACAAAATTGCAAACTGAGTGCAAAGCAGTTTTTGTGCTTTTAGTTTTGCAAACTCAGTGAGTGGTTTTGCTATAAGTCTGAATAGTTTTAGAGATTGTGCTACAGGAATCACAGTTAGGGTTTAAGCATTCAGAAAAAACTGTAAAATATGTTTCAATAAAATATTGCTGTTGGATTTTGCTGTCTTTTTAAGTTTTGCATTGTATTATTGTTTTGGCCATATGTTTAACAGTTTTGAAAACAGTATGTAAGCACATGCAAAATGTCCTGTACGTACAAAGATTTTTGGCAGTTGTTGTGTCTGAGTGAGAAGATAATTCATGAAATTTGAGAGATGTAGTCATTGAATGCATTTTGTGCCAAAACAATGATAACTGGTCCTCAGTTTAGCCCACATAGACTTCTGTTGTGCTCACTGTGTGAGGAGTTTTGCAAAAGTGACCTAAGTATTGAGACATGTGTCCTAGCGTCTGTAAAAAACTGTAACAAGCAGTACCTAATAAACAAGTGTACACCTCCATACACAGTTAACTGTCTCATAAACAGAAAAGAACACATATATTTTGATCACATGAAAACAGACCCACACCCACAAAACACTGTCAAAGTGTCAGCGAGGGAAAAAAAAACCTCCCACAGTTTGTATGTCCCAGTCGACAGGAACAAATAATGTCTGAGTGATTAAGTAACAAAGATCTGACGCAGGCTGAGGGCTTCCCACGGTTAGGAAATGTTACAGACAGCATGAAACTCTTCAAACACTTTGGACAGAGACACAGTGTTACCTGGACTGTCCATGCAGCGTGAAAGACAATCAGAAATCTTTGTTCTGTGTTGAACTTATTTAGCAACATTAGACTAGGTGTGTGTGTGTGTGTGTGTGTGTGTGTGTGTGTGTGTGTGTGTGTGTGTGTGCGCAGCAATGTAAACTATAACAGATCAAGACAATGTTCACCGTTCGAGGTGTCGCAGCAGGAGGGATTCAAGTGTAAATCCATATTCAGCCAGTGGGGAACATGCATCAGGCCCAGCGGTGAGTTTTCTACAGTGTGATCCCCGCCTCCCGTCGAGTCTTCCAGTTTGGCTTTTACTCCTGGTGGGAACATAATTCAATACAAGTGTGGACAAGGATTCTTCTTGTCGAGTGGACTTACAGGCTTCTTCTGACCGTGAGATGCTCCAAAACAGTGAGTCAACGACGGTTAAAAGCTGCAGAGCTCGCCTCAACTGCGCACATGACTCCATTTTTTAACATCTTTGTGGTCGGAGCTGCATAATTTATTGCCTCAGCCAACATTGCTGAACAGTTTAAAAGCGGCTTACTCAACTGAAAGCCATGTTTGACAGTGACAAGTACTTTAACAAATCACTAACTGCATTTGATTTTTGTAAAACTTTAAGGAAACTCAGAGGGAGGTGCAGACAGGGGTCAGCGTGGGTACAGATACTGCAAAGTTAAATGAGACAAATTTATTTAAAATTCCTCAGCGAATGTTTGTGTCTTCATAATAATAAAAAAGTGATAATAGGACCTGCGAAACAAAAGATGTACGAGTTGATTTCCTTGAGTCATTTTTGCAGCACACAGAGTTCTGTAATGTATTAAAAATGAAGCCAGTGGAAAAAAGTGCTTTTAAACCTGCATTCTTTCTAATGGCCAGCAGGGGGAGACACCTGTGATTGAACTGGAGGCTACCAAATGCGTTTTCTAGGTTCATTTTGACCTTTTTTGTCTTTTGTTTTTTACAGGATGTTTTTAGCATGGACTAAATCACTATTAAATAATGGACCTTAATAACAGAGGATAGAAAAGCTTTCTTACCACTCCACAAAAGGTTTGTGTGAAGGGCTTATTCAACAAAAACATTGCCAACAACACAACTTTTTGTCATTGTCCAATGAAATATCACATTAACTGAAGTTTTACTTTGTACCGCTATTTTAAGAAGAGCTCATGATCACCATCGAGCTATTTTGCTGCTCACTTGTCCTTTGACAAATTGACAAAAATGACATCACCATCATGTCTGTGTGTGAGTACGGATCTAGATCCAGAAGGCGATCCACTTAGCTGAGTATAATGACTGAAAACTATATATAATTAGTAAGAGGATTTGAATATTTATGGTGCCTTTGTGAAAGGTAAGGTGATATCCATATAAGTGACTCCACAGAAAACAGAGCTGCAGGGGATGAAAAATGGAACTGCAGTTCCTCTAGTGGCCACTTGAAGCTTGATCCAAAAGTGAGTCAGTCCCCCTACACTTCCACGTTAAATTATCCAACTCTAGAGAAGAAATTACGGAGCCCTGCAAGGGATGTGGGAGAAAAAAAAAATTAAGACGAACTTTTGCGAGATCTCGCAAAACAAACTCGGAATTTCGCAAAAGTTTTAGCCGCGTTCTTCGGAGGCCGCCAGCTCAAAGCTGACCGGGAGGTCGAGGCACGATGTGCCGGGAGAGCGGTGTTCCTCCCGGCTGTAGTAGGTCTCGACCTCCCGTTAGCTTCGAGATGGTGGGTGTCAGATCTCCGAAAACGTCGCAGCACTTTTGCAAATGTGTGATGTCTTGTAAACCGAGCAGGTATTTGACGTTTACACAACTACATTCACGCCTCAAAATATCTTAAAAGTTTATTTTGTGACCCAGAAAGAGTAATATTACAACTACGTAGCTGCTGCCATTGTTGGAATTCAACTTTTGCGAGATCTCGTGTAACAGAGTCATAAATAACATTGTTATAATTACACAAAATGTGTTCTAAACCCCCAAACTTCTCCTTTTATACCTGACTTTTAGGACCTCCAAGCCTGTAGTTGTGTTCATTATCAGTTAGAGCCCCTCCTCATTCTTTTCTTCTTCTTTGGTGCAATACTATAAATACAGTGTACCCCTTTTGCCTCTCCCCTTTTTCTACAATTCCCCTGTGGGAGAGGTGGGTGTCATTTCTTTCCAGCACCTTAAAGCACACATAATTCATATTTAACCACCCTGATGTTTATGATTGCGATTTTAATTCAGTTATTGTCATTATTGAGCCTGTTTTTGTAAGATGTTATAAGTGTGTAGTATGTGTGTGTTATAAATGTGTTTTAGGCGCCATAAATGATAGCATGAATATGTATTCCTTGCTAGCTTGGGAGCTGTGGTGGGTTGAGCTAATCCTCTTCCCCACTGTCTGTATTTGGTCGTAGGAGCTGGAGTGGGCAAATTATTTACTTGGAGGTCTTTCTTTCTTTTACCTTTTTTATCAGGTATGTCAGATTTCATGTTGTTTTTGTTTTATCTTATGTCAAATATGTTACGTGTAAATGCATATTTTATGTTTAATGTAAAAATAAATGCGCCCTTTTTCTACAATTCCCCTGTGGGAGAGGAGCTGGAGTGGGCAAATTATTTACTTGGAGGTCTTTCTTTCTTTTACCTTTTTTATCAGACACAACGCAGAATCACACCGGTTACACTCGCAAAAGTTTTGCGTAAAGTTTTGCATAAAGTTTTGCGAGATCCCGAGTTTGTTTTGCGAGATCTCGCAAAAGTTCATCGTAATTTTTTTTCCCCATGTCCCTTGCGGGGCTCCGTAAGAAATAAACATTTTTACAGCTTGGTGCATAAAATAAGTTTAAGCCTCTTTCCCTCTTCATATAGCTTCCCCCCCCTAAGGCTTAACATTTGTATTATTAGGGGTCTGACTGACAGCTAGATGCCAGCTGTAGCTGTCTGCTAGCAGCTAATGTCTTAGCACTGGACCCTCTCATCCCAATACGATTACTTCTCACTGTGAAAGACCGACAGGACAGCAACCCAAATGTTAAAACTATGACGCCTCACAAAGGGGCTTCACATACTAGTGAGTGACATCACAATGGCTCCTTCACTCTCTGACCCAACACACAGTTGTTCCTTTGTTTACTTATTTTTTGTCTTTCATGTAAACCCAGTGTCATAATCTTTTTTAAAAAAATCTGTGTTGGTGTCAGTTTTCTTATCTAACTGTCAAATTCTTCCCTTAAAATCATTAAATAGAATGAGTAGTAAAGGTATTTTCAATAGTCAAACTGCGGAAAACTTGTTTTTTTGTGCATTTTTACCAATTTGCATTATTGATTATAATCTTTGGCTGGTGTTCACAATAACAAAGCACTTATTATTTTGCTTTGTTGGCAGCATGTTGACTAGTTATCTACATTTCTGCATCCAGGACCTACAGCATTTGTACACCTGGTACTGTATCATGCCTTTTTGGCATCTTTCAGATCATGATTTGATGCCACATCAAAGTCGAGACGCTGCCCTCATCCCCATCTCACCGAGCAAACTCATATTACAGTTTTTCTCGATTGCTAAAACACATTTCTTGAAACTACGCCTCATATCCTCACAACAGTAAACACAAATCCATAACATCTCACTCAATTTCCCAAACATCCTATTTCCAGGTCAAAATGAAGCTCTACACTCAAAACTATTCACTCTTGCTGAAAAACCAAACTTTGCCCTCAGACATCAAACACAAGCCCTCAAAAACACACACACTACAACAGAGTTTTGCACACTGGTACAATTAATTCAAAACAATAGTTCCAAAACAATTAGGTTGCTTATGGTTCTCCCCTTCAAAAACCTTTTCACATGATAAACACAAAAGACGCAACCAATGTATGTACAGTGGCACATTTTTATTCATGTACTATACAGTACAACACACACCAAAAAACATTATTCCACCTCAGCATCTTGTCTTTGGTCTGGGTCAGGCCAGAGAATCTCATCCACATCACAGGCTATATTGGCCCCAGCCAGGCAGCGGGGGTAAAATCCTCTTGCATGCCTGATCCACCCCTGGCATGCATCTACTGATATGTCTAGGCAGGCTTCTTCCATGGCCTGAAGGAGGTGAACACGGACATAAGGTTCTCGGTCATACACTTTCCACCGCCATGCCGAAAATAACTCCTCTATCGGGTTTAGAAAGGGAGAGTATGCAGGCAGAAAGATATTAGAAAACCTTGGGTTATTGGTAAACCAGTCACGAACCAGAGCAGCGCGATGGAAGCTGACGTTATCCCACACAACAACGTAGTGAGGCTGCTCTGGCTGTGCTGGTTCCCTGTAGTCCAGCTGGAACATATGTTGTCTTAAACCATCAAGAAAAGCAAGGAGAAGCATAGTGTTATAGGGTCCTAGTACGGCATGGCGGTGGAGTACCCCTCGTTGGCTGATGGCTGTGCACATAGTGACATTCCCCCCACGCTGACCAGGGACATTTACAATAGCCCGATGGCCAATTATGTTCCTCCCCCTTTTCCTTCTTTTGGTCAGGTTAAAACCTGCCTCATCCACAAAGATTATTTCATGGGGAACAGGCCGTCCTTCAATCTCAAAGATTCTCTGCAAAACACATAACACAGTAGAGTCAATCGGTACCCTGAACCACAGTTCAAGAGTGCTGAAATGGCAGCATAAACTGCCATGCTGTGATGGTACACAATACTTTATACAGTATCAAAACTCATACCTGAACATATTCCACACGTTGGTTTTTCACTCTGTCAGAGTTTCGTTCGAAAGGGACTCGGTATGCCTGTTTCATCCGGAATTGATTCTTTCGGAGGATGCGGTCAAATGTGGAGAGGCTGATGGCATTTATGCCTCGAAAAAGATGATCATCCTCAATCACTCTCCTTTGAATCTCTTGCAGGCGGATTACATTATTTGCAATTACCATGTTTACAAGTTCCCTCTCTTGCCCCTCCGACAAAAGCCTTAACCTGCCTCCACCAGGTGGTCGTCTCTGTGTCCTACAAAAATAGAAGCACTCATTACTGTAACTGTCACACATTCGAAGGTTCTGATTGGTGTGTGATAAATTTTGACTCCTAGTGTTTCCACCTGGTTAATTGTGTGCTAATTGAGCTCAAGCTATGCTGACTTAAGTTAACATTATTGAATGCTAGTGCTTTCTAAATGACTACATGGTGTAAGCACTGAAAAATGTAGGGATTTGTGTGTAGAGTTTTGCAGTAACAGTTCACCAAATTTGACTCATGTGTCAAAGCAGGGAATAGTGTTTATAGTTCAGGGAAATGGGTGAGCTTTTTGAACAATAGCGTTACGGTTTTGAAATTTTAGTTTAAAAGCCTGGTTATAGTGTTTAAGCAATCGAGAAAAACTGTAAGTGACAGAAAGATTTCTCTCCATCTGGGCGACAAAATATTGCTAAAACTTTTTTTTTTCCCACCAAGCAGATGACACGAACAATAAATATTATTGCTGATGGTCATGTTGATCTCTCACAAGGTCAGCCATGTCGTAAACAGGAGTGTTTGAAGAGATGTTAGATGAATTACAGGCTGGACTCTGACAAATGACTGTGTCACTGAACTAATGAGTAAAGCAGCATGACATAAAATGAATGCTTCGAATGAAAAAGTGCCTCCAAAATGTTAAGACATGTTGTACATTCTATGCACACATATGCACAAACTGTCCTTGTTCAGGGGTGGAAGAGGAGGTGGGTGATGCAGAGGGGACGATGCCCAGCGGCAAGCACTTTCCCCCCCGGGGAGGGCTGAGTGCTTCTCTCTCTCCCGCCTGGAGCTTCATCATTTATAGACGAGACAAAATAAAACAAACACAACAAAACGGCGTGAAGTCTGGGAGCTGTGGCTCTCACAGATACACACTCTCACGCGTTGAGAGGCTAGCAGAGATGCACACGGAGCAGAGTTTTGTCCAATTCCTTGTTCCTGCCTCCCAGCATCCCTCAGCCAGCAGCAGTCAGGTGGAAACCTTCTATTAGAGTACCAACAATGCCACACACTGCGCACGTGTGCAACCGGCTGTATGTAACATTAATAGTGTGATTAGCCAGGTTATTGAAGCTAAATTTACTCTAAATGCTCTGTGTCTATTTTTGCACCTGGAAGCGCCCTGATTAGCATACAGCTATTAGCATAAGCATAGCGTGGTAGGTACTCTTTCTGTGTGTGAGTGAGAGAGAAGGAGGAGGTGAGACAGGGACTAGTTGTCATCAGTCATGAGTGACATCGCTTCACACAGTGCTTATTTCAGATTTATAGCTTCCTACCAAAGAGGCCATGTTGCTTTTGTTGCTCAAACTGAGCTGACTGACAGAGACTGTGGTGTCATTCAGACATCAGCTGTCAGTGTTCAGTAAAGCCAGTAGAAAGTCCACATCAAAGATGTGAAAGGAGTCGTTTATCCCGGACATTAAAGGCATTCAGTATTGGACAGTAAGCTTGGAGAATTTGCAAAGACTCAGATTTAAAAACAAACAAACAAACAAACAAACAAACAAACAAACAAACAAACAAACAAACCCACTGGTCAAATCTGCTGATCCAGAGAAATTGTCCCAGCAGCAAATATGGCGGGCCCAATTAAATTAGTAAGAAGATACCATTCAATATCACTACTAACCACAACATACAGTCTTGGATCAAATTCTTTCTCGCCAGTGAAGCTTCAGTTAGATCTCTAGGTATGTTTTAGTATGTTTTATGTACACTCATGTGAAAAAGAATACAGCTTTGAAAGGGCTCTGTGTGGTCCAGTGGAAAAAGTAAGTACACAATTACTTGTTTGGAGGGATTGACAGGAGAAGGTCCCTTTTCCCTAAAAAGATCATGGCTGTACAGTTTAGGATTGCAAAGTTGCATCTCAACAAACCACAAGAGTTCTGGAACAATGTTCTTTGGATAGATGAGACCAAAGTGGCCACAGCTCCACGGGACCTGGGAACATTGATCAACCATAAACTCCTCTGTGTACCAAAGTATTCTAGAGTCAAATGTGAGGCCGTCTGTCCAACAGCTAAAACTTGGCCCAAACTGGGTTATGTAGCAGGACAATGATCCCAACAGCAGCTAATCTACAACAGAATATCTGAATAAGAAATTGAATGAAACAATGTGTTACAATGATCCAGTCAAAATCCAGACCTAAGCCTGATTGAAATGGTGTGGTGGGACCTTAAGAGAGCTGTCTGTAAATCATGTGAGGGACAGATGAAGTCATACAGAACACAAATGTATAGTTATTGCTGTTAAAGGCGGTTTTATAAGCTACTGAGTCATGGGGTTCACTTAGTTTTTCACATTGTTGTGCTATCTGTCCAGTTACCCATGCATGCTAAATACCAGAGTTACCATAATCACTTGTTTTTCAGTTAAAAGTAGGGTTCAGATCAAGCACCGTATAAGTTCAAGATATCAGTGCTTTCATCAGCCAAAGTTAAAACCAGACGCACTGTTATACTGAACGAGAACCTTTAAACACTGCTTACTGTTGATTGGTTAACAATAGAGTTATTTTCAGACTGTTAGTTGGCTGACTTTGAAGACATTTGTTAGAGCTGATTTTTTTAATATGGAGTCTGTAAAGAGTGAGAAGCGGTTACATAAGAAGGCTGCATCTTGAATTGTCACATAATAGGAACGCTAAGTGGAAAACGCAGGAATATTTCCACAGCATTAACATCCCCTGGTTTTCAGCTTTGGCACCAACTTTTACAGAGATTCTGCTCTTATGTGTGTTGTTTTCAACAGCAACCAGTTGCTATGTAAAAATGCTGTAAGAAATCACTGTGTACCAATCACAAAACCTAGTCAGCAACTACTCAGTGAGCACTTCATATCTGATGACCAGCAGATAGAGCCTTTTTAAATGAGTTATTATTCAACTGTTAAGCCTTAAAGAATATTTACTGACTATAAGATACAACTAGTTATTAAGAGAGAACCACAATGATTTCAAACATCAATGTCTTTGTAGGTCTCATAAGCTGCTCGGTGATTGCAGTGTCTCAGGTGAGTCTGACTCAAATGAAAATAAAAAAAGTCTGGAGGTGTGGAGCTAGAAAGAAGCGGGACCTCTGTATCTACTGCAGGCTGAGCTTCTGAGTTGCGTTACAGGTAATGTAGGCGGCAGGTTTTGACAGGGAAGATGAATGTGTGGAATTATAAAACGTAGTCTCTGACTCTGTATTGATTTTGATCCCTTTCACAGATGTAATGCTGAAAAAAGGGATTTCGAGAAACACAGCCGCGCTGTCAATCAAACGTCATCTGTCAGCTTCACTGAACCCGTCCTAAAGTCGACCTTTGCAGTCGTGAAAGGAGCAGCCCGGCTCCGATCCAGACATCCAGAAAGAAAAAGTCCTCCTTTGACTATTCAAGTCCCAAAGGCAAAACTCCAAATCCAAAACTGCCCATCCCTCCCACCCTGCCTCCCCCTGCTGCACCGATGACTTTGACGGTAAAATGCTGTCAATCCCCATCAGATAGGCACGAGAACGGCCTGTGAATGTCGACATAGGGAAAAAACTGAAACTTCTCCTGCCTCTCTCCTCAAGCTCAAGATATCAAGGGAAAGTGGGAAAACATTTTCACACTGAAACACTCGCTCACTCGCACACAAAGTGAGCGCTGACCGCTGGAGGCTGAGAATAGATGTTCCAAGTTTTGATGCAGTTGATGTAACTATTATTTCTCCCATTTTTTTCCTGCTCTCCTCTCCCCTGCTTCATGTTACACCTATCTCGTCTTCTCTCCCTCCCCCTCCTCCTCTGCCGCTCGCTCTCATTCCTCTCTATTCATCTCCTCACTCTCTCTCTCTCTCACTCTCCTTCCTCCCCTTTCCTCTCCTCTGACTAGGCTCAACTCACTCCAGTATTTTTAGTATTAGTGAGTAGGCGTCGCCAGGTCCTTATGAATTTTCATGGGTTTGTTTAGTGTGTAGGCTGACATGCTGCTCTCTCTCTCACACACACACACACACACGATCAGAGCAGTTTAAGAACACAAGAGTGCATGCTAACACACGTGTTAAGTGAGTAGGCTGACTGCTGGTTAATGAGGATGTTTGGAGTCTAGGGAAGAGCCAACAGCCTACAGCGGCCCTGTCAAAGTCTGCACTATCACCCTCATCGTCCTCCATCATCCTCTTCTCTCTGACTTATTCCTCTTGTTTTCCTTCTGACTCCTCTCCAGCCGGGGGCTTGCTCAGATGGAGACGTTCTTAATCCAGGAAATTAATTATCTTCATTTATCTGCTTCATCTCACACCCCTAGAGAGTGGCTATATGTGGGAGAAGGCCCAGTCAGATGTGTGTGTGTGTGTTTGTGTGTGTAGCCCTGGGATTATGTCTGTGTATCCGCAGGAATATCCACATTTAAGAGTGCGTTGTAAGTTACTGCAGGCGGGCAATGATCATATATATTCTGCCCCTGTGTGTTACAGTAATTACATTACAGCCTGACATGTGGGGTGGCTCCATTCTATTAATTAAAAAAGAGGAAGAGGCTCGAGTCTGAGAGTGTGTGTTGTTGCTCTGTCCATTAGATACGAGCATATGGATCACGTCAGGAAGAATTAGGCCGTCGTGGTCCTCGCACTTAGACTTGGAAGAAGCACACACACACACACACTTGTGCACAATTATACATTCATGTGGGCCTGTGCAGATGCTCTGTGGTGTGTTTTGTGATGTTTCCTCCACACAAAGACATCTCAAAGAAAGTCTGGATGGCTGCAGCGGGAGTCCTCATGTCTTTGTTCTCTGCTCTCGTTCTTTTTCCTCTGGCTGCAGCTGGTCTGTGGCTTGTGACAGATCCTCCAGCCTCGGTGTGTGCCGATTTGCAGCACGCATAGAATTGTGCGTGCGCGATTGTGTATCTACGTGCTCTTGCCTGCTCCCCTCTCCTGTCCCACTTCAACCCAGATTAGAGCGTCCGTCTCCTGAGGGAGACAAAAATATAAAAATAAAGCTTTTTACCAGAACACTGATCTGAACACACACACGTATATATACACATATCGTGCGCGCAGACACACACACACACACCAGGGGTGCATTATGAAAGCCTACAGAGAGAGGGACAGAGAGCTCTTTTGCAGCAGAATCCAAAAAGCCCTTTTCTCTGAGTAGTCAGTAAACTGCAGAGATGGAAGGAGATACATACAGACAGAGAGGCCCAGTCTGACGGGGCATACGAGTTATACTAAATGTCTCATGTTGCCAGGTTTCTTTATCCTCCTCCAGCATAACCTGCTTTATCTATCGCACATTATTAAGTCAGTGGGTAGTTTTGGAGAGCAGGAATTTTTCCAAGTACAAATGTTGGAGGTAGTTTCTGTTTCTATAGTGCCGAAACTGGGAATCATCATATTGCAGCTATTAGATTTAGTGAGGGTTTTTTTGTGGCTCATACTGCTTATATACAGTGGTGCTAAATACAGATATTTTTTTGTAAAGAAAACATGAAGGAGAGTTAGCAGAGTCACTGCTTTATGATGCCTCGTTGTTGCGCTTATGAGAGCAAAGTGTTGGAAAAAATACTCAAAGGGGCAGAATGGAGGACAGCAGAGAAAAGCAAACCAGTGAGCTATGTAATTGAATTAACACATAACAGTAATAATGATACACACACAATGGGACTGCAGTGAAGTGGATACAGGAATCCTGCTTTTTTGTCTTCACTGGAGTGTTTTTTCTTCTTCAGTGACACAGATGATAGAAGCAAGTCATACATCATGGCTTTGCAAATTGTACTGCAGTATCTTTGTATCACGATATCATCGCTGTCACTGGAAACCTGTCATGATAGCAGCGATAGTGATAGATGCGTTACACTGTGATTGCCACCTCTCGATGCTTTTGGTACTTTGATTGGATGAACGCAAGTGTCGGTTGTGATCACGTTTCATTTTTTGATAATGCACACTGTTTTTCTAAATTCAGTAATCACATTACAGCTATGATTGTGTCTTTTTTGATGTATTTTTTTTCATTAGGTCATTAGGTAGGGGTTTGTGTCAGCATGTAAGACTGAATAATGTAACGAGCAGTGTATCAAAATACTTTCTCCAGGGAGTAATTAAGTACTGCCCTTTTTAAAAATGTAACAAATGATGTTTTATATATTGCTTTTACCAAGAAGCCTTTCATACTGAGGGTAAACAGGGAGAAGTTAATCAGAACTAGACTCATAATCAAAGGGAACAGGCTTTAAGGAGTGATGACAGCAAGTTTGAACATTTTGGTGCAGATCATCATCAATGTGTACGGAGAAAGGCAGGAGAGGTACAGCAGTGAGTGTCTACAACCATCTGTAAAATATGGTGGAGGCTCTGTTGTGGTTTGAAGCTACATTTTAGTCAGTGGTGTTTGGGATCTTGTCAAAATGGATAGAATTATGAACACAAATATATTGACAGATTTTGATCCACAAAGCAACAGCATCTGGAAAGCATCTGATTGGCAACAGCTTCATTAAAATCATACCTGGATAGAAAAACAATGGAGCACTGTCAGTCATTGATTGGCCTCCCCAGAGCCCAGACCTCAGCTTTATTAAAGCGGTGTGGGATAATCTTGACAGAGAACAGAACAAAAGGCAGCCAACATTCAAAATAAGAGCTTTGATTGTCCCTGTAAAAGCCTGGAGAACTATTCCTGGAGACTACTGATAGAAATGAGAAGAAAGCTATGAGTTCAGGCTATTTTGCCTTCCATACTGTATTTCCATGTACATTTTCAGATGTTTCCAAATCTATAGGTGTGAATGTGTGAATAATTGTCTGACTGTATGTGTTAGCCCTGCAGCAGGTTGGCAACCTGTCTAAGGTGCACTCCACCTTATCCTATAACAGCTGGGACAGGCTCCAGCCCCTACCCCCCTGTGACCCTGAAGTGGAAAAGAATGGATGGATGGATAGTCATAGAGCTTATTTTTGTGAGGATACAAAAGAACATGGAAAAAGATGACTGGCTTTTTGTTAATGGAGCTTAGGCAAACCCAACTTAGGGGACTGGCCCACAAAAAGAAAATGTCTATAGGACCACTCTCAGCCCCAAAAAACAGGGTTCGAAGAAGTTTCAGAATTTCTTGCAAAGATTGGGAAGGTGAATTCCTCTGTCAGTTACAAGGACTGTGAAAGGTTGTCTCTGGGCCAAAAGCACATAATAAAGAAAATGAAGACATTGAAATAGGATTACAAGACAATAAAGCATCAAAACAAGAAGACACCACCTGATGGTTGGCCATTACATCGCCTCAGAGTTCCTATTAGCCCTGCTAATGCAGACAGTAGAAATGCCAGGAAGGTTCCTGGTTCTCTGGATCTGTTTAGTCTAAAAGTGGCTAATGAATAATTGTGTTTTATTTTTCTTAAACTTCATGTTTAACACTTTAAAGATGAATTCGTTAGTGGCAGACTGAAGAACTGACACAACCCAGACAAGTAGAAAAATGTAACCTTTACTTATTTACAGATTGTACAGAGGTACTGAGTGACAAGGTAGTATTTACAACACAACTAGTAGCTTAGAAACCCCTGAACTTATACACAAGTGAGATACACGGCAGGGAGACCCACAGGACTACACACCAACACACTCTGTCCACCTAGTACAGTGTATGTGTGTTTGTGTGTGAACACCTGGGCCAAACTGAGATCTGTACTGAGCCCCGGGAACACTAAGTGTGCTCCTCGATAGCGGCTATGTGGGAGCCAGCCGGGTGCCTTACCGCTGACATCATGGGGCCAGGAGCCAGGAAGTGTAACCATCCAGGCCTCTGACCAAGACGTGGAAGGGTATGTGTTGGTTCGTGTAGTCCAGTAGGTCTAACTCAGGGAGAACTTAGGTGTTGCAGCAAAATATGTACCACCAGAAACACGAGCACGTCATGCAATTTGAAAAATCTGAAAGTAAAACCAAAAGGTTGGTGTAAAAACCTGTGATGGTGGACATACAAAAACGCATACCTCATGCTCGCTTAATCACAACGGTACAGACGCAACATGTGTGTGTGTGTGTGTGTGTGCCTAGCTGTATTTGTGTTGTATGAGTAAGAGCCAGGTCAGAAGGTTACGTGTGGGATGAAGGGAAGAGAGTCCAGAAAAGCACACACACACACACACACACACACACACACACACACACACACACACACACACACACACACACACACACCACACACACACACACCACAAACAACCTGTAAATACACACATCCTCTGTCTTATATAAATGCCTGCACGGTGTAAAACACACACGCACACAGACACACTCACACTCGCTCACAGGTAAAACAGCACAGACTTGTAGTGGAACTACGTGGGTGGGAGGGTTTTTTTGTATTAACCACACAGGCTGGACGATCATTATTCATTGAGTGTGAATCAGATGACCCAGCTACGTGCAGCTAGTTAACAGGCATAGTTAACTAGTCATTAACCCAGCAGTGACGACTGTACAGTGAGGTCCCAACCAGCAACACACCAGAGGGGAAAAATAAAGAAATAAATGAAAAAAAAACCAAAAAAACAAAAGCAAACAAAATCACGATAATCTAAACCATGCCAGTCTTTTTTTGTTTTTAAGAAGCAGAATTAAAAAGCCACGTTGTTATTGAAATGAATTCAACACTTAATACCATTCAAATCAAACAAATGAAATCAGTTTCTAACATTTAAAACAAAGATTTTCTCTGTACAGAAGTATAATATTGCAACCTGATATTGTGCATATAACTCACACATCAAACCTGTTAAGATTACCAAAAGAGGGGCAGCGTTCACCGTTCAAAGGTGCTGTTTTTTGTTCAAACTCTCTCGCATTCTTTGCAGCCAATATATATATTAGATATATGTGAGCGTGGTTTGCCTGTGTGTGTGTGCGCGCGTATGAGAGAGAGAATAGAGCATAGAAAGAAAGAGAATAGACAGACGCTCAGCTAATGGGATATCAAGTCCTTTTTCCATCAAAATCCTTGTGTTAAAAAATAAATTAATTAATAAATTTAAAAAACAAATCAGTGCCCTTACTCAGTAGATTATGGATTTCTAGAACACTCATACACACATTGCCAGCTTGTTGAGTGTGTCTGTGTGTGCGCGAGTGTTGCCTCTGTAACGAGTCACTTTGCAAACTCTCCGCGTTGCCACGTGACTCTCAGTGCTGAAACACAGCGCCGTGTTCTCGCCAACACAAGAGCCACACAAGTACCAGCTTACTCTGACGCGCGTCCAGGAGCATTCATTAGATGAGTAAATCTGCAACAGCGATACACTCAGCCTCTAAATTCACTACGGAGACATTAAAACCGGCTCCTTTGCTTGACATAGAAAGTTATTAGAAAAAAAGCACTGGGATCCTACGAGAGCCGAACGAGTTCTCACAGCTACTGATGTTAAGTGATTTCCAGCAAAATGTTGTTTTTTTTCTTTTTTCTTTTTTAAAAACACCACGACTGAACTTTAATCTTCTCATACTCGGTCTACTCTACAGGAGGAAGCAGGGGGAGTGAAAAAAGAAGAATCGAGGAGGAAACCTGGTTAAGGAGAGGGATGGAGGAAAAGGATCAGTGGGAGGGGGCAGGGCGAGAAGATGGAGCGCGGGTAAAAGTTCAAAAAGAAGAGAAAGATTTCAAGTTTGTGTTGTGTATACTGTATGCATGATGCTGTACCCCATTATCTAACACTGTAAAATGTCCGACCTCACAATGGAACGGTGCCCTAAACCCCAATGCCAAAGAAGAAATTAAGAGAAAAGAAAAAACATCTATTCAGCGAATGACTGAGAATATTCATATTTTTCAGTATAAAAGTGTTTTTGGTCAAACGTCTTGTGTAGGTGGCAGGGTATAAAATCTACAAAGTGCACAAAATGAAGCTATCTTGTAGCCTCGACACACACACCCAACCCTACACTACTATCCTAGACTACTGCGTATGTGTATGTGTGTGTGTCTGCATGTATGGATGTGTGCATATATGACCCTGTATAGGAGTTTAACTGTAACACAGGGCAGTAGGAAGCATGCAGTATGACCTGAAGGCTAGCTAAGAGAGGAAGCAAGGATGCTATACTGTATGTCTCTAGATCGATAAAACACTAGAACACACACCCTCATCCTGAGAGGCTTTTAACTGGTGGCCGCGTTCGGACCACTTTTTGGAATGTTCAATTATCTGACATCAACAGTGACAAACAGTCTGTGGTTCCCCCCCCCCCCCCCGTAACAACAGACAGCACGTGTGTGTGTTCGAGTGTTTGTACGTCTGCGGGCGGGCGCCGATACACTTCTCAGACCTGTTTCCTGACCAGCTGCCCGCTGCCCGGTCCGGTCTGTTACATAGATAGTGGTTTCCATTCAAGTCAAGGATTACTCTAAGTGAAGTTTACTACTCTTTAAGCCATGCTGGCAGTGCAGTTTGGAGGCTCAGACAACATACGGGTTGACTGGAAATCATAGTGCAACAGGAGAGTCCTAGAGAGGGGGTGGGTGTGTTTAGGTTAAATATGCGTGTGTGTGTGTAATCTCAGAAAGAAAGGGGTTTCTTGTGTGTCCCCTTTATCTCCAAGAGGCTGGTGAGAGGGCGTGACAGGTCGGCTCGTCTTCCAAACACTTCATCACAAGTTCCCTTACGTCCCACTGCTGGCGTTAAGAAACCGTGTACAGTGTCCCTCGTATTCCACAGGATGTCGATCCGTCTTGTCGGACAAATTGTCAGTTCGTGCCTCGTTGCTCGCGGCTCGAGGCTGGTACACACACTGACACTCATACACACACACACACACACTCTCTTCATCTTGTATTGTGCCTCCAGCTGTCCCTGTGGCCCTCCCATCTCTAACCTATGGAGGGTGTGGTAAAGAAAACAATGATTTATTTACTCGCTGTTAACCTTTTTAGTCCCGAGCTTCCCGCTTTTCACCCGTGTGTGCGTGTCTGTCTGTGTGTGTGTTTCTTGTGCATGTGCTTAGAATCAGAGCTGCCTCGTCCGGTCACACACACCTCTTTCTTTGCATGCGTGCGTGTTAGTGTGTTTCAGTGAGATTTTTAGTGTGCTGCGTGTGACTCTCAGACGTCAGACTCGATGCTGGGCATGCGGCGGTAGAGCCGGGGTCGGTTGCCGCCCGCGCTCGAGGCTCGCGGCGCTGTCACATAGCTCATTGGCTGCGAGGCAGCAGGTGGGACCATGTAGGCCACAACGGGAGGCTCCTGCGGAGGGTAGAACACCTGTTGGTCGACCTGGCCGCCATGCTGGTTGAAGTGATGGTTGCCATGGTTACCCAGAGTAAGTGACACAGGCATTCGCTGCTTATAGAGCTCATGGGCGGAATTTCTCAGTGGCATTCGTGTTGTAGCCTGGGAGGCGGGATCGCGTTGTGCCGTGCCCGGCGCCGACTGTAGGAAGGGGTTGTGGGATGGGCGGTCGGGGAAGAGGCTCTTCGAGCGCCGCGGCAGAGGCATCGGGGTGTCCAAACTGTGGTGGTGGGAGGGTGAGGGAGAGGGGGGGCTGCGGCTGCTCAGCGGACGATCAGAGCGCATTGTGAGAACATTAGCATAGGCCCCCTCATCCAGGGTCAGCTCCCTCTCCCTATCTCTGTCAGGCAGACTCAGCCCCCGCATGTGGGGGTGGGCCTGCGACTGCCGCTCGGGAATGCCGTCCGGAAGCACATTCTCGTAAGAGTGCTGGCGACTCAGCTGGAGGTGCTGGGCCGAGGAGGAGGTGGGGAGAGGGGACGGGGAGGAAGGGGTGGGCTCAAAGTGGCTGACAAGCCCGTCCCCCTCACCCACCAGGCCCAGCTCGCTCTGGGGAAGGTAGTGCGTGAACATGTCCGCGCTGTGTGGGTGAGGGTGTGTGTGGGAGTAGTGCGAGTGCAGGTGGTCTTCACTGATGTCATACAAATTCCCCAGGTGGGCGCAGGCATCGCAGCGAGCTTGTGGCGAGCGAACAGTGTAGAGGCCAGAGTAACCGCTCAGCTTGGTGAGGCAGGAGCGACAGTGGCCGGGCCTGACACTTTGCGTCCCTGGACCTGCGCTTGGGGCTTCGAATGAACCTCCGACCTTCTCTTTCACACTAGAGGGAGAGAAGACGCAGCTGATTATACACAAAGAGACAAAACAAGCACCTTAAACGGGGCTTTATGTGCGATTAATGCTAAATAAAATACCTGCTGTGAGTGTAGGTGCTGTATTTCTTATCCTTCAGAGAGTGCAGGTCGGCCTCAGCGCTGTGACTGTGGTGTAGGAGGCTGGCGCTCAGCTGCAAAATGGGTGCGTCTGACTGGTGGGAGAGTGTGTGCGGGTATGTGCTGTCAGGTGGAAACAGGTCAGGGGGGTAAGGGTGCTCATCACTTCCCCCCTGGCTGTCTCGCTGGTATGGGGGAACGGACTGGAGACTGGCCTGGTCTGAATCAATGGAGTAGATCTTGGATGCTCCACCTCCACCGCCTGCTCCTCCACCGCCCCCACCCCTCTTCCTCAGTTGATTGATTGGCTTAAATCCGCCCCTTGCTGCCATGGAGTCAGAATCTTTGTGTGACGGTGGCCGACTGGAGCACTCCGAGAGGTCCGAGTGCTGTGGGTCCTCGGGTAGGTAGCGCTGGCTCTTCATTTGTGGCGGTCCGGGCCCAGATGCAGGGGCGGGGCTGTGGCCTGGAGATACGACGCTCGGCTGAGTCTTCAGGGTCTCGACACTTTTCTTCCACAAGGCTCGGGGCTTTGATGCAGTGAGGCCCGCCCCGGTGAGGCGGGTTTGGCCGTTGTCATCTGTGATTGACAGCTGGGGCTTGTTGGGGCTGGTCTGGTGGGGTGGAGCTTTTTGTTGCCCAGGAAATGGCGCAGCATTATTGAGGAGGTTTTTGTGCCTCCCGGACAATGACAGGAAGCCCTGTGGACCTGCAGCGTTGCTATAGAGACCAGGACCCTTCTGAGGCAGAGTATGGAGGGAGTTACCTAGGAGACAAGGAGAGATGCACCTTAGACAGAAGATACAAAATATGGATGATTGGTTGGATGCTCAGCCAGGTCAGCTGATACATCATCTACTGCCTCGACATGCAATGTGTGACATCTAATGTATTTCTAATCACGAGGAAGGCGTGGACATGACAGTCAGCAAGGTGGAAGTAGTCACCTTTACTCACGCATACAGACAATGTAAAGAAAAGGCAGATGCTATGTGAACGATCTTATTACAGGTGACACGGCTTCCTGATTTGCGCTGGCACAATATATTAGTTTTGAGCTCAGAGCTCAGAAAATACAGTTAGTAGAACCCCTCTATGGTTTAGAAATGCCCTTGTTCTTCCAATTAAAGCTTTTATTTAATATAACATGAACCTGATCAGAAGATCTGCAAATGATGATTAATGATTCATGACATCATCATAAATTATGATTCATTTTTAACTGAATAACTGTGTAGGAAAACAGAGGCCCGTTGCCAGCAACAGTGTGTGAATTGCTTATTGCGTTGCCTAATGCAAGTTTATTAAGTTAGACAGCAAACTGATCGTGTTAGCCCGGCTGAAAACTGTTGATTTAAGAAGCAATAAATTGGATCAGTCATCGGTTCGTCTCCAAATGCCCCCCAAACAAGAACACTTTCTTCTGAAACTTGTCTACACCAGGCCATATAACAGTCGGTTTCACTCTTCAAAACCAGCACATAAATGCTTGGATGATTCTTTCAGTTGACGACCTTTAAGGCACCTCAACCGCTCATTGTTATTTATCATCAATGATTCCAACAACCACTAACAACATCTAACCAATGCCATTTAAAATGATAAAATAGACTTGTCTTTAAGAAGTAAGGACATTTCCAAGTGACCCTCTGAGTGTACTGAGTACCTTTCCCTGACATCATGTCTATGATGCTGGGCTGCACAACGACTGTGTTGCGTTTGGGAGAAGGCAAAGCGATGGACTTGGCAGACTTGAGCAGGTGCAGCATGTTGGCTTGAGGACTGAAGCCCAGCTCTGGTGCCTTCTTCTTCATATCTATATGAACGCCGTGGATACAGCTCCATATACCCTGAGAGGAGACGAGGAGAGGAAATTAATGGAAGAAAAGGAAAGGAAATGAGAGCCGGAGAGGAGGGAGATAGGAGAGATAATAGAGAGTTAGTGTAATTCACAACCCAGTGACTTCACAAAAAAAGTTCAGACAATCCCCGAGACTAATTTCCTTGTGAGGTAAATTAGCAGAGACCTCTGCATCCTCTCTCCAGTGCGTTTACTGCAAACCTTAACCTCATTTTGTTTTTGTAATGTGGCTAGAAGAGATAATCACCACTTTTTTAGATGAACTGCTTTCTGAGGCGCCTAGAAAATTAAATTTAGGTGATGATGTCACTGGAGGGGGCCTTTGAGTGCAAGGAGATGTTCTTCCTAGAGCCACTTAACCTCCAGCATCGCTGCTCTAACAGCATGTGCACGCCAAGAAACACACACAGTCACACAGACACACACACACACACACACACAGGACTCTTTTTGTAAAACACTTAATGTGTGAAATGCTGCTCGTCTGGAATAAAAGCCCTGCCTAACACAGAGACATGACATATGAATAATGAAATAGTGGTCTATCTGTGTGTGCCCATTTTGTTTTTTGGGTGTGTATTTGTGTGTGCGTGTGCATATATCAATGTGTACCCCTGTTTGGTCAAGCCTGTCCCTCATCTCACTCCACCTGCGAATGTGTCGCCATTTTTAGAAGAGAGCCAGCGACGCACCGAACGTCAGAATATTCGATATCGGATGCCATCAGCCTATCAGCAAACAGGATGACATTTAGCAGTGGTGAAACTGGGAGAATATCTTTGTTCTTTCACTATATTTTTTAACTTTCACGTGTGAGAGAGAAGGGCGTTGTGTGTATGTAAATGAACTCGCGTCCTCTTAGTTGTCTGATTCCTCTATCCTGTCGTCCGTGCGCGCAGCAGTAAATTCATCTCTGCCTCAGCTGGGCTCCATTATCACACTGCCCTTCCTTCCTTTTTAATCACACACACGTGCAAAAAATTATTGTATCCTAACAGTAACAACTGTTTGTGTTTGAGACAGTTTCAGACAGCTGAATCACAGCAACACACACAGGCCCGTAGATTTATGTGAGTTTCTGATTCATCTGTTAGAAAAGTCCTTTCTGCACATCCCTGTGTGTATTTTCGATGCCCCGGAATAAGCATAAAGATTAGGCAAATTACAGAATGGATTAAAATTTGGATGCTTTGTTTTAGAGGAAATTTTTCACAACAAGACAGCAGCAAACTAATCATTTCTTAAAATTTACTGTGCTGTTTGAATTATTGCTGTTAGGCACCACAAATGCTCTCCACCGGCCCTCACAGCCGCAATAATGTGCTGAGTTGTTTTTCCCTGTTATTTCTCTGCTTCGGCCTGAAGTAATCTACAAATATAGTTATGTTTGTTTCTCTTGCAGATTCTCTGTATGTTTAGCCCGCTTTTTCTCTTTATCGGATTTTCTTTGAGAGAACTCTGTTAGCCGGCTGTGCTGTTAAACATCAATAACATTATGAGACACTCACAGCCCTCATCCCATTATTGATATAGGAAAATCCAGTGCTTTCTTGCAGTCTGAATGAGCGTTGTACATCAGTTGTTATACCCTATAGGGCCCTGTTTTATCACTAAGTGCCATTCACTGCTATGAATTCTAACAGCAGCTATCTATTCCTCAGTCACACTAGAGTAAAAGAGGACGGAGACATCCTTGTGACTTGGAAAACTGACGATTGCATTGCATTGAATATTTTCACATTTGGCAGCCAACTGCACATAGTTGAGGTGACCAACTCGTCAAAGTCTGTTTGAACTGACTGTGAGTGGTTGCAGACTCGGCCCCTGTCTGTGAAACAATCAAAGGCAACAAGACTGCAAGTCCATGCTTCAAAAATGCTGGCAATGCTCCAGTGTGACTGAAGCATTAAAGTCCTGCGTGAGATTTTGAAAACTAGGAACCAAAACTTCCTGCTGTGAAAATGTGGGTTCCTGTGCACGCTTCCAGGTGTGTGATGATTTCCTCTTTCTTACCCTGCTGATAGTGAAGAGAATGCCCGGCCTTCCAGAGCAGACACCAGTGAAGCAGTATCTCAGTCTCCAGTAGAAAAGGTGCTCCGAGATGAAGGTGAGGATGGAGAGGCCCATGGCCGTGGCCAGCATGTAGAAGACCCCTGCCATGTTGTCCACATCCAGCTGACTGGACATTACCTCATTCTTCTCATTGTGGCAGATCCCAGTCAGCCACTGAGCTTCCAGCTCCTCCATCTCACCTGTTGCAAAGATGAATGTGAAGGGTTAACACTGGAGGGGAAAAAAGAACAACGTGAGGAATGAAGGCAAAGGAATTCGAGACGTAAGGAGAAAAAGTGAACGAGGTGATGGGTGGCAGAGGGCAAGAAAGGGATGTGGTGGGAAAAGAGGCATATGAGGCGAGATGGGGAGAAGGGAGGAGGGGCGAGAGGTGAAGTGGTAAATAGATCGTAATGGAAAGGAGACAGGAGGCGGAGTGGAAAAAAGAGGTTGTAGGAGGAGGGCGAAGAATTGATAGTGATGGAGTGATAAGGAAAGATGGGAGGAATTATTATCAAACTGAGTGTGTCTGAGAACGCGTGTGCTTGAGCACGAGGGTGTTTGCCCTGAATAAAATGGCCGTGTGTGAAGCAAAGCGCTTTAGTGGTTTCAGCAGTTTGATTTCTGTCCGACTGATTCTCTTTCTTCCATTCGCACCATCTCACAGCTTATTATACAGAACAATCTGGAGGAGTAAACATAACAGGACACGGTGGGCACACACACGCACACACACACACACACACACACACACACACACACACACACACACACACACGCATGCGCGCACACAAACCCGGAGAGTAATGATGATGAAATGGTGTGTTAAGACTAGCCCTTGATAGCTTTCTGACAGAGGGAGGGAGGAGGGAGGCTGAGTGTTGGAGGGAGAGGGGTAAAGGAGGAGAAAGCTGAGCGATGGCACAACTGAGCAAAGTCCTCCAACAACTTAGAGACTTTCAATTTCAGTACAGTGTGTGACTGAGATGGCTCTCCACGGCTTACCGTCTCCTATGATGCTCAGTATGGCCAGGTCAACCAGGCGTTTCCAGTAGGATCCTTTCTGCAGGGCAATGCCATAACCTGTAGTGGCAAAGATATAACCGCTGCCGATGGTCACCAGCTTACACCCATCATCTCTCCCCGCCATGTAGTTCAACACCGCCGCATCGTAGATGAAAGCATCCAGCTTCCTGTAAGTAGTATACAATATACTTATTAAGCACTAACAGATTGAAGCCAGAATATAAAACAACAATCAGGACCTGGAGCTCGGTTTGGGTGAAGTCCCATTACGTGATCATTGTGTCCAAGTTAGATGAAAGTCTCACCAATAACGTTGGAAGAGTAATGCTTTTTGTGAATTGTGGGCAGATGATGGATGTCTCACAGTGGCAGACACCTCACTGTTCCTTTGGCCAGATGAGCTAAAAAAAGAGTTTACTAATACTTGTACAAACTTTTACTTCACCGACAGTCAAACTGGCTCAGTTTTTTACTGTGAACTAAATTATTAATAATAATATTTAATGTTATCAATTAAAATTGCAAGATTTTGAACGTGAGCCATTTTCACCTTCTGAAAGTGTTTGAGATCCACTGATTTAATAGAAAGCTAAAGCCAGTTAGCTTTACATATTACAGAATGTGTAGTCTTTAGGCTTCCTTTTTTAAACTAATATTGTGCTAATTATTCAGCTTTTGATATCATTTGGTGTAGTGTTCATGACATTTGGTGGAGTCAGGACAGCTGTTTTTGCTCTAAGCTAACTGGCAGCTAGCTTAAACTCTTACATTTAGAAATCAAAGTGGCATCACTCTTGTTAAACAGTCAGAAAGAAAACGAATAGGGGTACTTCCAAAATGCTCAGTTGTACAATAGCTGTAACAATTGGTTAGTAGTAACTGAAGTTACTATTTTTATAGTTTTTGTATGAACTTTTGCCTTTTTCTCATAAAACCAAGAAAAACGTACCTCTCCAGGGATTAACCCCCCCCCCCCTTCAGTGAAAAACAAATACAAGAAGGAAAGATAATTTTGTGTAACTGATATTTTTCACATAAACAGGCTTGTACCCTTCAGTTTTTAGATCTTGTTTTTGCACTGACACTATGGGCTGCTAGCTAAGAGGCCACAGTTTGTGTCTGATACTAGCCCAGATGTGAGCCTGATACATCTGAACTCAGCAAAGGAAAAAAAAACGACAGAATAGAGCCTGATGAATGATTGACCAAATACAAGGCAACAAGGACCCTCTATCATCATCCCATATAACAGAAGAAGCCTGCACTTAACTTCATTTTGGTTTTATATAATAGAATGAGTATACCTTGGGGCTAGACATGTGCATAAATATAAGTTATACTTTGGATGTAAATGCGCATATACTGTATGAAATGAATACATGGGTGATCTGTTGTTGCTGAGAGTTGCTGCTCCACAGATAATTTTAAACTAATATTCACTTGTGTAACTGTGCACAGCACTGGAAAACAATATAAATTAATTAAAGGATAGAGAGCGTCCTGAATGTGCGTCACAGACCATTTCATGACTGGACTGAAATTTTAACTCAGACTCCCAAGTGTTTATATTTTTCTCTGTCAAAACAACATTTTTTTTTTGCCTAATAAGTTAGCAAAATACTGATAATGCTGCTGAACGTCTTCATTATACAGTTTTGATGCTGTATAAACAAAGCCTAGTGTATTAAAAAACAAACCTTATTTCTTTCATATGCAGTATCAATAAAGTAATTATTACGGAACAAGAAAACCAAAGAAATGAAAATTATTTCTGGAGAAAGATCAAAGCCTGCAAAACTAATGAACAAATAAGAGCACTGTAGCCATCCTTCTATTTAGTGTGTGTTTAGATGGAAGAATAAAGGTAGCGAACTCCAGAACAAATTACACTCTCCCTGTTTTGGCAGCTCGTTCTTTCCAGCAGCAACAAGACTCTATAATGAGCACTTGCAGACAATGTCAGTGACAGAAACACTCAGCACAGTTACTGCAGCATTTTAGCATAAGCTACTGTTTAGCCCCATGGGGTCGAGTTCCTGCATGATGCAATGACTCTTTTTGTGTTTGTTTTCACATGTTCTTAAGCATATGTGGTGTTTGCCAACAGAATGACCGCCTCAGGTATAAAGAATCTTTCCTTGATGTGAGTTGGCTTGACAAGTTAACAGTACCCGGTCTTGAGGCTGACTAGTGCATCCACGACGCCGGTCTGATGGTATTTGGTCATGTACTGATGCATATCTGGGTAGTTCTTCCTGATGTTGCGCTCGGTGCTCCCGTTTGGAACCGTCCCGAACCGAAATGGAGGGGAATAAGAGTACGGGCTCTGGAACTGCAGTGAGGAAAAATAAGTACAGCGAAATAGTGACATATTGTTCAAAGGGGGAAAAGACAGCGTGAGACAGGAGCACAAAGAGGGAAAGAGAAACTTTAAAACAGAAAGGCTCAGAGATGAAGAGCAGTGGTGAGAGACAGCAGGAAGACAAAGTAGGAGTGAAAAAATGGGGGGGTAGGAGAGAGTAGGAGTCGGAGCTAAAGTGTGAAAACGAAGGAGAGGGAGAGGAGAGAGGAGGAAGAGTGGAACGTGACAAGAAGAGACAGAGGAGGAAGGAGGTGGGAGAGACAGTGGAGTGGACTCATCAGTCATCATCATTGTGTGTCCAGTCTAGCGTAAGACTGGCTGGGGTTCTGCTGACACTGCCAGCCCCTGGAAACTACACACACACACTCATACACATCCAAACACAAACACACACGGCTTTGATCTATGCAGCTTGTGTGTGTGTGTGTATGTGTGTGTGTGTGTGTGTGTGTGTGCCTGTAGGTCTGCTGTGCTGGCAGTGTTAGTGTGGTGACAGCTACGGCCAGAGGGTTTGGGTTGTTGAAGCCCAAGGGCGCTCCCTAGAGAGTCCTGTCTGGCTGCAGGGCTGGCATCCATTACAAGAGCAACCCTGACTGTGAATGTGTGTGTGTGTGTGTGTGTGTGTGTGCGCGCGTGTGTGTTTACATGTCCATTTGTGTGTGTTTAACCCCACCTTCTTGTCAGAGAGTCCAGTGACTTGGTCCACAAACTCTTCTTGGATCATGAAAGCAGCCAGGTTGGCAGTATAGGAGGCCAGGAAGATGACAGCAAAGAAGGCCCACACCGAGACAATGAATTTACTGGTGGTGCCCCTCGGGTTCTGCACAGGCACAGAGTTGTTGAACACCAGACCCCACAGCAGCCATATGGCCTTACCAATGGTGAATGAGGGGCCATGTGGGTCTGTGAGAGAGACGGAGACAGGGACCAGGCAGGGGAGAAGAAGGAGCAACAATAAAGAAAAAGTCAAAAAACGGGGAAAGGACCCGTGTACAAAACCTTAAACTCACAACATGAACTTCAAAAAGTTTGAACTTTGTGTAAAATGTAAATTAGAAAAATGATGCAATGACTTACAAGTCATTTCAACTACATTTAACTGAAAATGGTGCATGTTTCAAAAGGAAAGTTAAGACAGGGGCAACAGAAGACTGGAAAAGTTGTATAATGCTAAAGAAAATAAACCCAGCAGAACTTATGAGGGTTTTTGGTAACGTGAGTAGCTGTTTCTTAACATAAAAATACAAAGTAAACTGGGGGTTTTATTATCTACATATACATTGTTATTGCTCTTAATTGGTTCTGTGAAGCACCTCTGGTTTTTAAATGTGCTATATAAATAAAATTGTATTGTATTTTATTATTAAATGATTACAGTAATGTGTGGTAATTCCTGTGCACGGGTTCAGAAATACTACAGAAAATCAAAATCTTGGTGAATACAGGTCATTGCTGCACTAACAGTAAGTTCAAACTCTTCAAGAAAAACACAATTTAAAGCTCAAGTTGAGGGAAAAACGGTCCTGTGGTCTGGGGGAATCAATATTTGAAATTCTTCATGGACAACTTAGAGATGTTGTGTGCTCTGGGCTAAAGAGGAGAGGGGCCATTCAGCTTGTTTTTTTTTTTTACTTACAGTTCAAAAGCTGCCATCTGATATTGTATATGGAGTGCTTTAATGCAAATGTGCACATCTGTGAAGACACCATTAATCATGAATGATGCTAAATGATATATTATTTCATCAAGATAAAACCAAAATACTTTCTGTGAGTAATACTAGAGCATGACCGAGTCCGAGTGCTAAGCCTGGTCAGGCCTGCGGTCCAGAACAAACTGTCAACATATGTTGCAATATTTTACATGAAAAATACAACAAAGGAAGTCCTGTTGAGCAAGGGAAACATTCTACTGTCAAAACAACAGCAACTGGTTGTTAACCCTTTTTCGAGTGAGAAACCAAACTTCAGTAAACATCCAAAATGGCCTCAACCCCTCTCTGTGAAGTCGAAGAGCTTATATGTATTTCTCCCAGCCCCTCAACATCATGGCATCTAACCAGCCCAACCCTAACCCTAAGGTAACTAATATGGTAATTTCACTGACCTTGATTTGCAACAGAAAAATGAAAAACTAAAGAATTAAATACATTTTTGTAACGTCTTCTAATGTCTTTTTTAACTTCCAAGTATTTAAATGAATTTAAAAAATAATAATAACAATAAGAATCAGAAAACCCTTGTTTTTTTCTTACACCCGACTGTGTTTTTGCACAGGTTCTTCTTCCACCTCCTTCTCCTCACCATCATGTGATGTTTAAAACAATACGTGTTTATAATTGGCAGCCTATTTTAGAATAGAGACATAATTTGTAAATGAAGGAAAAAGTGCTTTATAATTTAATAGAATCAGGGGGATGGTTTTTGTAAAAATGCACTCAACCTGAGCATTTTTCAATGTCACTGTGAAGAACAAGCATTTTCTTGGGTTTTAAAAAAAAGAAATAGTGGAAAAAGTTTTTGGCCAATCAAATCAAAGTCTCAAACAAATTTGTCCACTAACTGATCTAATTTCCAATTTGGTGGGTTGAGCCAAACCCAAATGAATGTTTTTCAGATTAATATGTTTCAGAGGAAAAGACAAAAAAGAAGATGAAAAAAAGCAAAAGAGGTAATCAGATCTCCAAATTGTGGCTTCAATCAAATCTAAATGGATCTAAATGTTCAGGTTAAAAATCTAGTTACAAAGTTTTAAACCAAGCACTCATTGTTCAATCAGTGGGAGGTGAAAAAAACAGCAAGCTAAACACATTGTATAGATTTCCTGAACTTTCAGAAGTGCTGAGTGGAAAATCAAAGGAAAAAACATTCACTTGCTACTTCTGGATCGGCCTTTAGCTGATTTAAATGTTAAATTAAGTCACAACCTTTTGTACAACATTAATCTCCAATTCAGAGCCGACAGGGAAGCTCCAAGTTTTGGTTTTTGATGACGCCTCAGATTACAGGTTTGGTAGTTCTGGGAGAGAAATGCTAATGCTCTGTAGCATTACCTGAACTGTCTGAAGTCAAGTGATAATAGGTCACTTCTTTTGCTTCAGGGCGTCTTGCTCCTGGGAAAAACGATTGGTGTGATATTCTTTGTATGTGTGTGTGTGTGTGTGTGTGTAAGTCTACCTTTGCCTTGGGCCAAGTTGCGGTTGAAGCCCAGCGGACTGACAAACTCAAAGAGGAAGACGGCGATGGCTGTGACAATGAGCAGCATCACAAACATCATCACCCAAACCGATGCACTGAAGGGCTCTGAGAGGAAGGAGAAGGAGAGAGAGAGGGAGCAGAAAGAGTTAAAGGCAAATCGAGTACACGAGACAGCGAGATATCGTGGAGGAGCAGGAGTGAGGGACGTAGAGGGAAAGTGGAGGCAGACAGACTCGCGGAAATAAAAGAAGAGACGCACACACACACAAAAAAACAGGGATGAGGGGGGAGATAAAGTGAGGAAATGATGATAGAGAAGAAACAGAGAGGGGAAAAAGGGATACAGATGGAGTGAGAGAGGAGGGAAGGAGAGGGAGAGTTAGTCACAGAGAGTTTGACGGAGCACATTTCCATATTTCTCATTATTCCCTTGGATGAGAGCTGAGAGAGAGGGAGAGGCCTGGGGCGGGGGAGATGGTAGAGGAAAGGGTTAGAGAGAGAGAAAGGGAGAGAGAGGGAGAGAGAGAGAGGGGGGGAGAGAGAGAGGAACCAAGCCCAGAGTGATCTGCTGTGCCCTGCTGTGGGCATGTGTATGTGATCTATTTGTGTGTTTGGTGTGTAGCAGGGCAGGAGTTCAGAGAGCGGGATGAGTGCCAGAGACATTGAACCCAGACAAATTGTGTGTGTGTGTGTGTGTGTGTGTGTGTGTGTGTGTGTGTGTGTGTGTGTGTGTGTGTGTGTGTGTGTGTCACTGCATGTGTAAGTATGCGACTGCCAGAGTTAGCCAACCCTGAGAGATTGTGCGCTGAGGTGCCTCTAATATGAGTGCGAGATACTGAACCGTCACTGATACCCTGGCGCAGGCTCAACACACACATTTGCTTAAACACACACACATGCATACATGCACGCAATCATACAATAAGCTTTAACATAAATACACGCACAAAGCATTCACCCCTTAACATACATACGGCAACAGCACCTTCGTTCTCCACACATCCTTGTCTCACTACACAAACGTCCCAATATATAAATATATATAAATATATATGTATGCATATATAATATCGCAAAAATGTCTTGTTTTTGTTTTTCTCCCAGCACACACACACGTGCATACTGACACATGGCTTGACACGCTGGGACCAACACACGCATGGTCCAATACATCCCCTCGCTCCCTGCCTCGCTCCAATGACAATACAAGACATTAGGCAACCACAGAGGAGCGCTTCAATTCCTAGTCGTCTGAACAACTGGAGAGGAGGAGAAGGCAGGGGAGAGGAAAGGGGGGAGGGGTGTATCAAGAGTGCTTTGTCTGAGCTGACTTTTCAAAAAACAGCTGGCACGCTCCACTTCCTCTGCACTGGTAGAAATATTAATGTGCTTAGGGTGTTGAGGCTCAGATAAAGTCAAGAGTACAAGTGGAATTTGGCCAGCATATACTGTCTGAATAAAATATTCCATTTTATGTGCAAGACTTCGCCAACATGTAAGCACCTCCCCTTTTCTCTGCCCCCAGTAGTCAACTGAGTTGGGGGACCGCCAGAGAATAAAAGAAAAAAAAAAGGGGGTCGAGTTAAAAAGAGAGCGATGGATTTACCGAGGAAGGCTGAAGGCGAGACGGTCCCGTTGCTGCGTGACACCATGACGCTGATGCCGGTCTCCACAAAGGGCACAGAGAAGTCGATGACCTCCGACCTCTCCTCGTTAATGGTCAACGAGCCAACGGCCATCTCTGCCTTTTTATACACCACCTAGCAACCAGAGAGAGAGAGAAGCACTGTTATACCGAGAGCATGACTTACTGCCTACACTGTCAGAAATAAATACAGTGAGCTCTGTAAATATTTGGACAACATCACACAGTTTCACTCTGACTTTTTCCTGCTTTTTATTTTGGATGTGAAATATCACATTGTATCACAGGGTATAACTCGGAATGTCAGCCGTAGTTGGAGGGCAGCTCCAGCCAATCCGATGAAAAGTGAAAGTACAGCTGTCTTTTTCATTGTGCCACCATTTGTAAATGTCTCAGTGTATTGTGACAGAGGGACATTCTGCTCATGAAGATGTCTTTTTTAGTAGGAAATAAAATATTATGCTTTTCTTTTTCAAATGTAATTGTTGAAAGGCTTCTAGTGGTCTGATCCGTGAACGATCTGTGGATCGTAATGTCAGGTTTCATTATCTCTGGTGTAAATTTCAGTTTAAAGGTTTCCCTGTGGCAGCGTTTAGGTTTAATATGATCTGTGGCTGAATAAATCATTTCCAGATAAGATAATTGATAGGAATTGGGTAAGACTGATGGTGTCCTGTCCCCTTTTTAAATCAGGACCCACGGACATAACTGTTCAGTGAAAAGAAACAAGCGGCTGGGCAGTCGTTGCATTTCTGTTACACTTTGAAGCTAATCAAAACAGATTAAAGAGTACCTCCCAGTGCTGTGTTTTGAGATCTGAGAGTGCAAACTGTAGGTTTGAGAGCAAAGCTGATATTCTATGTTTTTCATATTGATAACAAACTATGTGAAACAACCAGAAACATTGAACTGATCCAACTAATCGCATTGTTTTTATAGCCAAAGTCTAAAACATGCCTCGGTGCCCCCAGGGCTCCATCGTTGTCCTTAAAGTAATAAAAAGAAGTCATTAGATTTACAAGTTCCCTCATTAGAATTAACACAGGCACTGCAGTTTATTTCAAGTTCATCCCACTTAAACAGTATTGCTCTTGTACTGAGACATTAATTAATTAAATTAAAAAAAACAATTGCGATTACTGAGCCTCTTTAAAAAAAACCCCATTAGCAATCCATTTTTTAAGAATCACTTTTATCGGTATTAAAGGAAATGAAAGTGGGAAAAATGCCCCCCCCCCCTTACGGCTTATTCATTTTTACTTTGCTAAATATTATTGTTTAACTGGCCCCTTGCCTCTCAGCCCATTCACGTTTCTAGGACCATCAATTATTACTCATTTGGCCAAACTAGCATGGCTCATTTACCCACGATGCCCTGACAGACCGGTTTATGGTTAGTGAGATAGGTCTGTCACCCCTAACTTGTCATTTGTCAACAAGTGTCATTACTAATGTGAAGAAGCATATTTTACACTGCATCTTTTAATAAACGTAACTAAATGTGGGTATTTGGGAGTCTCGTTTGGTGCCTAAACCAAAGCAGAAAGTGAAAATAAGCCAAATTAAATACAAAACACAAAGGTCCCAAGTGTCCAACCTTGAAGCAGATGGCCTATAGCAGCAGAAGACCACACAAAGGATCTGAGGCTACAATTTGCACAGGCATACCAACATTTTCCTGGTCTTATCAGTCTGGATTTCTAATGTGATTTTTGGAAGTAAAGGTCAACAACATGAAACCATGGATCCATCCTGTCTTCTGATGGCTGCTTCAGGATAATGCGCCATGTCACAAAGCTCAGATCAACTCAAACTGGTTTCTTGAACATGACAGTGAGATCAGTGTACTCAAATGGCCTCAACAGTTGACAGATTTCAAAACAACGGAGCACCTTTGGGATGTGCTGAAATGCGATTTTCACATCTTAGACAATCAAAATCAGCGAGCAATGTTTCGAGCGGCTTGCTAAAACTGTTCCATGAAGAATTTCGGTAGTTCTGAAGGCAAAAGGGAATCCAACCCAGTGCTGGCAAACTGTAACTAGCTGTAACTAGCTACTAAGTGAAAACGTGGGCATTGTTGATTTCTAAAGGCAGCCAATATATCTGTGTGCCAGTATGTGAAGGAACCAACTCTAAACGACATCTTGTGTGTAATTAGGAAACGCAGGTGGCATCTCACAGAACATCATTATATTACGCCCGGAGAGAGAACAGGTTTCATTTTGCAAAAGTAGCCTGGTAGCGTAAGCATAAAAAAAACTTAGCAGGCAGCACTACGTCACTGCTATACTTAAAGTTCTATTTCATATCATTGTTAATTGAAATGCTTGCACAGAAAGTCAGACTCACAGAATATACATTCATTTATTAAGAGAGAGACAGGCAGTACCTCTCCAACCATGCCATTCCAGACGTTGTTGATCTTCTTTCCATGTTTCCCGTTGGTGACCAGGTAGAGATCATAGGTAAACTTCACATTCCTGGCTATCTTCTTGAGAATGTCAATGCAGAAACCCTTGCAGCACTGCTTAATATAAGCGCCTCCTGATGTGCTGTTACTGCAACAAGCATATGCACAAACAGAATTAGGTCATTTTTTATATCAGAGGACATTTGAGTGTTATGTGTGTAACTGTGCGAGCTGCCTGCTCACTCCACATCTGGTGGTTCCATCAAACTGTAAAACTAGAATTATGACACTACTAAAGGGTAGAGAGAGCTTTCAGTCTGTGTGTGAGGGACTGTGTGTTTCCCTTAGTGCCAGCTACCCAAACCAGATGAAAACACAGGGGTACCGAGCATAAGCTACTGGGCTTTAAATAGAGCCAGGCTCTACAGAACAACCAACCCACATAATTAAAATATCAGCTGTCCTTTCCTCATCTGTCTTCTGTGTCCTTTTCGCTCTGCCTCCTCGGTGTTTCTCAGCTTTCGTCTGTAGGAAGATGCTGCCCCAAAAAACTCCGCAGCCGCACACATAGGATGCACAGAATAAACTTTTCTGACAGCCGTCCCCGAGGACCTCAGAGCAGTGAACTAAACTGCATTGTTGGATCAAATGATTCTCATAATCTATTAAACCCTACCAGCATTTTCAAAAGCATTTCCATGAAAAGTTAATTCCGTTCCCATGTCAGCAATCTTTGATGTAGCGTACTGTATGCGGATGGGAGCAGCAGCTCTGTGACCTTTTCACTTGCCTTTTTCGCTGACTCCAATTCAGGAGAAAGTTCATGAAGAACTGAGGGATTCATGCGCACAGAACACCGAGAACGACTGTCAAAGACACGACACATCAAAGGATTAACAGATCCTTTAACTGCAGTCGACTGTATCTGCGGCGCATCATTACTGCGTGTACGAGAGAGACAGAAAGAGCCAGAGCAAGCATCGTATACGTACGCGTGAGTGAGTCTGAGTATGTAAAATCTCAGTGTCGCAGGTGTTCTAATGCACACATACTGCATACATTAGTTTTTCCCAGCTGGGCTCTCTCTGAACATGCAAACACACAGACACATATACACACACACCAACAGGCTGTCTGAGGTTCACATATAGTACATCTCTTTGATTATTTTCATAACAACAAACAGATGCAAATGATATGGAAGTAGTGACTGTGTAAATGTAGCAGCTGTAGGGGTTTAGATACTGTATACAGATGTATGGACATCTGCACATGAAGTGCTGCACATAAACATGACAAGTGTAGAAGAAACTTGTCTTTTTACCTCAGATTTTAGAGCAATCCCCTCTAGCGGATGACTGGTTAAGGTCACAAGTTAAGCTCTGTATGAGAGGTGATTCAGATGTCTAATAGTCCTTGCCTGCAGTGCTGATAATCTCAGAGGTTGTTATGATGCATCCATTTCTCTGAGGCATCTCCCGTCTGCCTTCTTTGAGTTCTACAGATGCAAAACCTTTAATATGGTGGCTTCCGGCTGTTAAAGAAATCTTCAAAGAAAGTAATTACCGGTGAGTTTTTGCACTTCCCCTGTGGTTAGCAGTGACAGTCCTATCCTATCCTATCTATGCTAACCCACGCTAATGACTATCCTGAACAATTTCAACTATTTTCTGCTGTCTGGATGAACCGACGCATTGATGACACAGAATGCTTCAGAAAAGAGATGTTAGTTGAACATTAGGGCTGTGTTGTGGTTAATGAAAGCACACATATGGTACTCAATAAGTGACAAAATTAACCTCAGTCGATTATAATGCATATTTAGGGGCTCCAAACTGGACATCCAAAATGTGCAAATGAGCAAAATAGAAAAGCTGCCTTATCTTGTCACGGAGAGCCACTGGTCGAGGTGTCCATTTGTAAAGTAGATAAATGGAGCAAATCCAAGAGGAGTTTAATTGAGAAAGTTCTACTTTCACTGTATATCTGAAAAATATCTTCTTTTTGTTTATACATTCAAGACGGCATGCGACATATTTCAGCCTCTACAATAATGCCTTTTAAGTTCTTTCAAAGAGAAGAGTCCTCAGTATTGTTTGACATGCCGCTGCTGAAAAAAGGCTCAAAAGCTCTCTGCTGGGCTGACTTAAAAACAAATGTCATGTACGTTAAAACACATTGAACTGATATGACATCTGAGGAATCTATATTTGATGTTATTAAAGGCCTATTATCAAAAATATCTTTTCATCATTTTCATCTTAAATCAACTGAAAAATTATCAATTTGTTGCAACACAAATGACATGCAGTGCAGAACAAACATCAATCAATGAGGTGGACAGTAACAGTAAAAGTGTACTATGTTGTCATATATATATAAACATATATATATATATATATAAACATATATATATATATATATATATATATATATATATATATATACACACACACACATAAAATAATCACATTAAATGAAGTAGCATGGCAAAGCCTGTGTGAATTTGTGATACTGTTGTCAAGAGTGCTGATAACAGATAACAAAATGTTCTGGGATCCAGATAAAGACATCAGATATCAGATAAAGACTTGCTAAAAATAATGATAAGAAAAAAATTTAAGCAAACGGGTATGAGGGTTGTTTTTAATGTGAGTGAGGAATCAAGATATTCAAGGGAATATTTTACAACACAGGATATGGAGCAATTCTGCTTTCCCGCCTGGAGTAGAAAGGACATTTTGCTGTTGGGGAAGAGCAAGAGCAAAAAAAAAAGAAAAAAAGAAGAAGAAGTCAAGGCCAGGTGAAATGACGACGAAGCTGCCGCAGGGAGCAGAGAGCTAAGTGGCCAGTTGTAGCAGAGCACAAAGCACAAGCTGGTGAGTTTGGATAGGCCGCAGCCTGCAGATATGGACGCACGACTCCCCGAGGAGCCTTGAGCGCCAGGACCAGAATTTAGAATTCGATGCGAACAGCCACCGGTAGCCAGTGAGGAAGAAGAGTGTGGAGGAGGTGGGGAGCGCAGGGAGAACTTGGGGAGGTTGACGGCAGGGCAGGCTGCAGCGTTCTGCTGAACAGAATACTTTACGAGGCCGGCTTGGTGGATGTTGCAGCACTCCAGATGGCCGATGACAAAAGGTTGGGCAGCGTCCCACATGAAACATCTTTTCATTTTCTGTCTCCAGGCGTGGTGCAGGCTGGGGTTTGTTCTTTTTTTTATAACATAAATTAACCTCTGCTAAAATTGTTACACATAACTGAGTGCCCCGGAGTTGCCCAGAAAGCTATGTTCTTGGTATGAAAACAAAAAAGGCTGAAAGAAATTTAATGCCTCTGATGATCAACATTTTCTAATCTACTGAACACTGTGTTGATGCCAAGATAAGGTGCTTGTTTCACAGAATACCACATATCAATAATAAGTTTATTGATATAGCACCAAATCACAATAGCAGTAGCCCCAATGTGCTTTTTATTGGAAGGTAAAGACTATAATCAGACGGCTGCCTGTGAGCAAGTACTTGGCGACAGTGGGAAGGAAAAAGTTCCTTTTAACAGGAAAAAATCTCCAGCAGAACCAGGCTCAGGGAGGGGTGGACATCTGCCACTAGCGGCTGGAGGTGAGGGGAGGGAGACAGGACAAAAGACATACAGTGGAAGAGAGTCGAATAATAACTAATGATTAAATGCACACTGGTGTATAAACACATAGAGAGTGAAAAAATGAAGAAATACTCAGTGCATCATGGGTTGCCCTAGCAGCCCAGACCTGTTGACATAACTAAGCCTAACTAAGAGAAGGTTTAGGGTCACCTGATCAAGCCCAAAAAGCTTTATCCAAACAACTGTCTTAAACCCAGTTATTTAGTATACTGCATGTACTCTTCACATGTACAGTATATAATTTAAATCATCGGTCCATCGATTAATCAATTAATAAACAGTTAAATGTAAAAATTTATTTAAAAAAATACTTTTCTATAGAAAAACTGTCCAAATTTCAACTGGAATTGCCACCTTTGGGTTTTTGGCCTCTGCAAACCAATCATGATGAGGTTTACAGCCATATCAGTCCAGATTCATTATGTATATTCCATGCAGGCTCTGATATAGTTTCAAAGATGGACACCCAAATATTAAAAATGGCCACAATGTCCCCTTCTGTTCCTGAGCTGTGACACAGAATAATAGCTACAAAAGTGTGTTGCAGAACAGCGAAGCTGTTGCTCGACCTTTTGGCTATAAAATGTCATTCTCTCATCATTTTATCCTGTTATAAAATTATGTGAAGTTTTTGTTATAATTGTCTTGTGAATTCTTGAGTTTAAAAATGTGTTTTGTGAGGTCAAAGTGAGCTTTGACTCTAAGACTCAAACTCAAACCTTGAGTCAGGCTGAACATCTGTGCCAGATGCAATGAAATTTAGTGTTCCTGTGACACTGCAATCAAAACAATGTTGTGTTAAATTTCCAGAATATACCCCCTTCATAAGAATGGGATGGACAGAAGTACGTGATGACGCACGCTGAAAAAAAGGGATTGGCCAACTCTTGGATTTACGTAAGCATCTTGCGTGTATTTAACATAAGTGCCTCATGCTTTAAAGTTAAGTGTAACTATATAGTGTAGAAACTACATGATATGCAGAGAGGCTAGATTAAATTGTTCATATCATGTTCGAGTGAAGCAAGTCAATAACTTTCAGTTTCGTATGCTTTGGATCGTGGTTTCAGGAAGGCATCCATCTCAGTCAATTCGAGTAGCCTCCACTACTTTTTTTGGTATACTGAAAAAGTAAATTGGGTGTTTGTTACATTAAAAACAAAATTACATGTCTAAATTAACTTGTAATTTAAACACAATAATTTCATGCTTCTATGAACGTAATTAAATCATGAAGGATCTGTACGAAATTCAACAACTTAATTTGTTCTTGTTGAGATGACCTGATACAATCTAGTAAGAGTGCTTAGTTGCTGAACTCATGAAATTCACAAGATCGCACGAGATGTCAAACTGCAGGAAAATCACTGGCGTTATAAGAGGCAGACAACTACACACACACCACATGCATGCTATTGCTATTTATTGTGGATTAACCTGTCAAGGACAAAAACGTACAAAAAAATTCTGCATCAAGCCTTGAAATCATAGCTTTCCTACTTTTGTTAAGTCTGATTGGTGGCATGGTGGTAAGGTCTCCAACCTTCCTTTCATATCAAAAATCCTTGAAAGAGTAGTTGTCAAACAGCTAACAGATCATCTGCAGAGGAATGGTTTATTTGAAGAGTTTCAGTCAGGTTTCAGAGCTCATCACAGTACAGAAACAGCTTTAGTGAAGGTTACAAATGATCTTCTTATGGCCTCTGACAGTGGGCTCATCTCTGTGCTTGTCCTGCTAGACCTTAGTGCAGCATTCGATACTGTCGACCATAATATCCTATTAGAGCGATTAGAACATGCTGTAGGTATTACAGGTACTGCACTGCAGTGGTTTGTATCATATTTATCTAATAGACTCCAATTTGTGCATGTAAATGGAGAGTCCTCTTCACACACTGAGGTTAATTATGGAGTTCCACAGGGTTCAGTGCTAGGACCAATTCTGTTTACATTATACATGCTTCCCTTAGGCAGCATCATTAGAAGACATAGCATACATTTTCACTGCTATGCAGATGACACCCAGCTCTATCTGTCCATGAAGCCAGATAGCACACACCAATTAGTTAGACTGCAGGAATGTCTTAAAGACATAAAGACCTGGATGGCCGCTAACTTTCTGCTTCTTAATTCAGATAAAACTGAGGTTATTGTACTCGGCCCTGAAAATCTTAGAAATATGGTATCTAACCAGATTCTTACTCTGGATGGCATTACCTTGGCCTCCAGTAACGCTGTGAGGAACCTTGGAGTCATTTTTGACCAGGATATGTCCTTCAATGCACATATTAAACAAATATGTAAGACTGCTTTCTTCCATTTGTGCAACATCTCTAAAATTAGAAATATCCTGTCTCAGAGTGACGCTGAAAAACTAGTTCATGCATTTATTACTTCCAGGCTGGACTACTGTAATTCTTTATTATCAGGATGTCCAAAAAACTCACTGAAAAGCCTTCAGCTAATCCAAGATGCTGCAGCAAGAGTACTGACAGGGACTAGAAAGAGAGAGCATATTTCTCCTGTTTTGGCTTCCCTTCATTGGCTTCCCGTTAAATCCAGAATTGAATTCAAAATCCTGCTCCTCACATACAAGGTCTTAAATAATCAGGCCCCATCTTATCTTAATGACCTTGTAGTACCATATCACCCTATTAGAGCACTTCGCTCTCGCTCTGCAGGCCTACTTGTTGTTCCTAGAGTATTTAAAAGTAGAATGGGAGGGAGAGCCTTCAGTTTTCAGGCCCCTCTTCTGTGGAACCAGCTTCCAGTTTGGATTCTGGAGACAGACACTATCTCTACTTTCAAGATTAGGCTTAAAACTTTCCTTTTTGCTAAAGCATATAGTTAGGGCTGGACCAGGTGACCCTGAATCCTCCCTTAGTTATGCTGCAATAGATGTAGGCTGCCGGGGGATTCCCATGATGCATTGAGTTTTTCCTTTCCAGTCACCTTTCTCACTCACTATGTATTAATAGACCTCTCTGCATTGAATCATATCTGTTATTAACCTCTGTCTCTCTTCCACAGCATTTCTTTATCCTGGCTTCCTTCTCTCACCCCAACCGGTCGCAGCAGATGGCCGTCCCTCCCTGAGCCTGGTTCTGCCGGAGGTTTCTTCCTGTTAAAAGGGAGTTTTTCCTTCCCACTGTCGTCAAAGTGCTTGGTCATAGGGGGTCATATGATTCTTGGGTTTTTGTCTGTATCTATGAAGCGCCTTGAGGCGACTTTTGTTGTGATTTGGCGCTATATAAATAAAATTGAATTGAATTGAATTGAATTGAATTAGTGCTGTTGCTTCACAGTAAGAAGATCCTGGGTTCAAATCCACAATCTGGCTAGTTTGCACTAGTTTCTCTCTGGGTATTCTGGTTTCTTCCCACAGTTAAAAGTCGTGCAGTTGTTAGAGTTAGGTTAATTGATGAGTCTAAATTACCTGTCAATGTAAGTGCAAATGGTTGTTTGTGACAGACTTGTGAGTTGTCTAGGGTGTACCCTGCCTAACAATTCAGGGTTATTTCCAAGCCCCCCTGCAACCAGGATAAAGATAGGATGTTAGTTGTTGTAGATCCATTAAATTTTTATGTTTACCAGACTCTAGACTTTGTTGAACATTATGTAATATGAAGACAACATGTAGTATTTAAATGAGCAAGTAGTATTGGGGTAAATGTTATTTAATAGTGTTGAAATACAATGACAAAATTGTGAAGGATTAAAATATTCCAAGAGCTCAACTTACTTCATCTAAACATGTTTCAATCGTGTTTTATGAACACAAAATGCACGTTTATTGATTATGAAAAAGTTGCGTTGATTGAACACAATTGTTTAAGTTTCTGCCAAAGCAAAACATTTGTGTGCAACCAATGTCCACTATTGAATCAAGTAAATCCAACATGGCCTTTTTTTCAGTGCAGAATCAAAAGATCTTATAATCAAGCTCAGGCTGAGAGATCTGTTGGTTGTTTTTGAACCCATAAATTCAAGCCAACCTCTTTAAGAAAACAAAAATCAGGAAGAAAAAACTGTATTAAATAATATTTTGAATAAGTTCTCCAAGTCACACGTAAAACCCAAATCATGAAAGGTGCAGAGTACCACCGGGGGGTTTAATTTTCCCATTATGAGTAATATCCACATTCTTCCAGGATCCAAGCACGCACGGCCTTAATGAGAGCAGTGTTAATGTACAATATGCAATATGAGGAAAACAATAAGCAGGGTTACTAATTAGCTGTATTGCAATATTTAAAAACAAGCAACACATTCAGAGCATTTAAAATAAAACACTAATCAAACCGAACTAATGAAACAATAAAACCACAGAGGGCTGCACTTGCCACTAAAGCGGCAGGAGAAACAAAAATCGAGTATACCGACAGATTGGCATTAGCGAGCTGACAGCGACAGAGAGCAATTAATTATTAATGCTGACAGAAATGATTACCTCTGAACCAAATGAGAACTCGGGCTGTGTGTGTCGGTTCTGTCTCTGACACAAGACTTTTATCTTGTACAACACTGGCAAAGAACAGACAGCGGGAAAAGAATACAAAAATCGAGCTAGGCGAAAGCTGCTCCTCTTATAGGTGCGAACGTTTTCAGTCAAGTTGTAACATGGGATGCAGAGTTTGTGAGTTTAGTATTAAGTTGTGCTGAAGCGTAATCGAGTTTGCCTCGATTACAGTGCAAGCTACGTACTGTACATTTGGATTTCAGACTAGAGGACAAACAGATGGTGAATCATTATTATATAAACTAAAAACGAGTGGGCCCAGTATAGATCCCGAAAAGTGCAAGAACAAAGGGCAGCTGATTGACAATCATCCTGTCAGACACACTGAGACTGGTTAGAGAGGTGTGATTCTGTTCAGCCAAGAGATACACAAACAGATGAACTAACACTACCTGTGTCCTAATGAGACTGAACCTATTCGAAGAACAAACAGGTATCTGTCTCTTGTAGCGAAGTATGGCTAACAACCTGGCTTGTGATTTTATGTGGGCAGTGGGCAGGTGTGGGTGCAGGTACTTACTTTTTGACGTGTTTGCGGCAGGGCACTGAGTTTCTCATGCAGGTGCCAGTGAGGATGTCTACGTTGTCCACAATGACGAAAGGTTTCTCTTCCAGAGTGACAATGGAGAGGTGGTTTTCATCGGCATCCTCGTCCCCATAGGAGTTATACCTCGGCCACACCGGGAACATCAGCGACAACGTCCCGTTCTCCCAGCGGCCCATCTGTGAGCACGGGAGGAAAAACACACCAAAAATCACTCCAAAAATCCACAAAAAGACATCTTATTAAAGTTTTTTCTTTCAATTTTCGCACTAATTTGTTACCTTCTCCCACTTCCTTTCCACATTTAGGACGATCACCACCAGTTTTGGGTTGGCCTGGTAACCGTCTGGAGTAAAGGATAAATCTCGGCCTTCATTCCACACGTGCATCATGTGTCTGAAACACGGGGGGGGGGGGGGGGGGGGGGGGGGGGGGTGCAGGAAGATTTGTTGTTGATTTGCATCTGCTGGAGTGTTTGTATATGTGCACAACAGCAAATACGTTCAGAATAACAAGTTAAGCACTCTGTAATCACCGCAAGTGTCTCCACTTCAAATCAATGTTGTCTTCACCCACCATGTGTGCGCAGATGCCTGAGTGTGTACGCGTGTGCGTGCATATATTTGTGTGTAGGAGTGGGAAGAATCAGAGGCCATGTATCTCTCCCATCAACATTCTGCATTGATTTCTCCACAGATATATGCCTGAAGGACAAGTCTCTGGTGCAACAAGGCTGCCCTCACTCTTTTACTCACTAAAGCTGTCCTGCATACGCAAACAGATCCTATGCTGAAACGTTTACACACTCGCTAAAGCGAAGCAGCAGAGAGAAGTAAATGAACCGGTATCACACACAGTGATATGGGGATTAAAGATACACTCGCTCCAGTGAAACAATTTTCAGAAGGAGAGGATTTCTGCATGTGAGGACTGG
Organism: Rhamphochromis sp. 'chilingali'; assembly: GCF_963969265.1. NCBI lineage: Eukaryota > Metazoa > Chordata > Actinopteri > Cichliformes > Cichlidae > Rhamphochromis > Rhamphochromis sp. 'chilingali'. The sequence goes on from NC_137948.1 coordinate 30,758,707, forward strand.
GATAATAGTGTGGATTCCCACTAGGGGAGAGAAGGCCTGTCCAAGAACGTTTACCTTAAAGACTGAATCACAGGCAGGACAGCAGCTGTCCAATACAGACAACACCTTTTCTCTGACACCTTGTGTTCTGTTTTATTAGAAATTGTCTGAATCATCTCGACACCGCATCGTGTGATGCCGTACAAATGAAATATCATTCAGCTAAAACAGAATATTTCAGAAGGCAAACATCTGCTTTATAAACATATTCATACTCTGCACAAGATTCCCCTTTTCATCCAGAAGAAAACTGTCTCAGTCCATCAGCTATCTAAACATACATTATCTGAATTACTATTAAAAAGGAAGAGTTAAAAGCAGGTTTTTTATGTGAGCTAACCAGGGCACGGGGCCATGAAGGAGTCATGCGTGCACTCAGATATTGCGACAGCAAGTCAAGATGCATAAAAAGAACCGTGTGAGCACTGTTTAGCACGCACCCTGCAGCTGAAAACTATGATAATTACACTCCAGTTCAAACAGGTGGGATTTTATGTTGTCCCATCTCCAGGAGAGGTATTAGAGTCAACACACATAAATATTGTAGTCGGACAGTGGATTAGAGGGAGCTACATTAATCATCTGTTCTTACAAAGACTTGGAAAAAGGCCTGTGCTCTGTGAAAGCTGGCTCCACTCACACTGAGAAAAAGTAAACAAAAGGTCCCCGTCTCCCTCGTGTACTGGCACTGCAAAATAAATAAATAAGTAAATATAGATATATGCGGTTTAGTTATGTCCTCTCCCAGCAAACACAATAATTAAATATAAACCTACACAGCCAAACATTACAGGCTTCACTCTACAACCAGACCTACCTCTGTCACAGATCACAATGCTTTGGACTATAAGGGGCACGTCAAGACAAATATATATTTTTTTGTGTTGGAAAAATCTTCCCGGTGCAGCAGGTGATGCCCTTGTCACAGCGCATCGCCACGGCTGAGTACATGTAGCGGAAACGCTGTGGCAGTTTATTCTGGGAAACTGCTGTCGCCTCCTATTTCAGGTTTGTTACCATTTTGGGGGAAAAAAAGTTTCTGATGTAAACGAAAGACACCGCTGTGTTTTTGAGGCATGCAGGAGAACCAGATCCTGTTTGTATTGTGATTCCTTGTGTAATGAAAATGAAATGTAAAGCTACATTATGAAGTGGGTTCAGCGATTTTTATATAAATGTATCATCATCGCCTAGAAATTCAGTAGAGGTTTAAGTAGTACGTGGAAGAAAGAGTTGCATCATAGAAATATATGAAACCCCCTCCTTCAGTAAGTGCAGTTTTTAATGTGGATCCTGCTACCACTATGTGAGAAGCACTTTTCTATTAGCTGAAATACTCTTTGAGCACTTTTATGAAAGTATGAATAAAGAAGAAAGGCAGGCTTCTTCCCAAATTCTGTATTATGGCAGAGAGCATATTTTTAGAGGAAAGTGACAGCTTAGGGGTTTGCACGCTACACTGGTTCCATCAAAAAGAATAACCTTTTGAAATTTACAACAAGGACAAACCTTCCGTAAAAACCTGTATCATTGTGGAGACCAAATAAGCTCAACTAGAGTCTGAGATATTAATTCCTGTCAAGCAAGAATGACAGAAAATCCGGCGGGTCTGATAGTGTCTTTTAAGTGCCGGATTATGTTGTCCTATTCCTCCCCACCTCGCGTTGTTTATATGCACACTGCGGCAAGATTGTATCTAGACTAATGTATACAGAATCCTGATCACAGCCTCACCACTTTTCCGAATCAGGGTGGGGGAAATCCAACCTGTCAGTTTATTATCACAAAAAAATTGGCTGCAGTTGTTTTGACAAATATGCAAATTCTATCTAATAAGTTAGTGAGACAAATGAGGTACCTCTGACAGTAAGAATAGAGCTCTGAATAAACATTTGAGTTCCTGTCGAGGTCTGAGTTATATTGGATCAACCTGTCAACAACAGCAGTGTTGTATATGCCTTGATATACACTGTAGCGGCCTAATGGGAGAGAAAAACAGGATAATAAAGCCATAATGGTGAAAATCGCACTGTGGCTCTCATTCTAATGAGCCAGCTCATAAGTCATCACCAATGTGCAGACCCTAGCAACATGACCTTTATATTTTCAGTTAGTTTAATATAGACTTCTGAATTTATAACAGCATATTAGCCACTGCATGCTTCATATTCAAGATGCAGTCACAATATCACTCCGAAAAAAAACTTTACAGAGGCAGTTTAGCTAACGGCCCTGTAGCAGCGACTGCTCAGTAGCTCAGTATGAATCTGCATGCTTGTGTTTCTCTGTGTGTATGTGTGCGCCTGTACATCACAGAGACTTCAGAGAAGAGTACATTATTTTGATTGCTAGTATGCACACCTACACACACCTTCTGACATACACTGTATGAGCCCCCCACAGATCAAGTAAAAAAGAAATCCAGATAACAAAGCTAGTAACACCTGCTCTAATCCAAACTTAATGACAGTCGATGTGAAGCAAGGTGCACACGCAGAGGTTCACACTATCATACACACACGCATACACAAGACACATCCTAAGCTCTAGTTAACACAGGGTGGCAACAACAAGGAGGTCTGCCTGAGGTCTCCCAGCTAAGGAGGCAGAATGAGCTCACACACCGAGCAGCCGTGTACACAACATCTAACAGTGTTAAAAGCCATTAGAAATCACAGTGTTTAACACTGCTGTCATCTCTGCTTCCTTTCTCTCCTCTTCCCCTCTCATTACTACATTAAAAAGAGTTATGTAAGGCTGCCGAACAGTCAGCCACAAAGCCAACCGAGTTATGCAAGTTCCTGGACCTTGATCTCCTCGCAATCATCACACATCCACAGTTACACACACCTGCGCAGGGCACTAGGTGGGAGCTTCCCCGGGCTCCTGTCTGATGCTGTGCTGTAGCAGCTGCTCTGGGCTTCTGGTAGCTCTCCCTTCTCCCGCAACATGAAGGTGGCTGCAGAGGAAATGATGCCCACCCCATCCCGCACCCGTGTCTCGAGCGGGTACTCCCAGTCATCATAGGACACAGAGATCATACCCAGGGGGAAGACCTGAGAGGGGGACGAGAGGACATCTAAGAAACGACACATATGGTTTGTAAGCTTCAAGTTTAGTTTAATTTGACATTTTTACCCCAGATTTGAAACATCCATATGCATTTCTCAAAGGTGTCAGGCGGATGATTTATTGGTTCTGTCTGTCCTCCGGAAATAATTCATAGCTGGCTACTAGATGCGTGTGAACAGACTGTATGTCTATAAACTGAATTACTCATTCAGGTATCGCCTACATCTTGCAGCTGTCATTGAAAAAAAAAAAAACTGTATAGCTCAAACTTTATCTCTCTGAAGCAGACTGAGCAAACATCAGAAAAAAAATGCAGGCACAGCAATCTGTCTGTCTACCCTACAGTACTTTGTTTTTACATTTTACTTTGGCTTTAGTTGTAGAGTCAGATCCATGACTGAGAAAGAAATCAGAGGCGGAAACCCAACACAAACAGGAAGACTCGAGCCAGAGATGGAGAAGAATTAGGAGAATAAACATTTGAAAGGCTTTTGAGATGTGAGTATTTTATGCCTTTGGGACTGATCATATGTTGTTACGTACAAAGTTGTGTAAAAGATGACTTTTTGCTGGATTATCTGTAAATTAGTATGCTCTGACATGAACTGTATTAGCGGTCAACATGATTTGTCTTTGAAGCATCTTTTAATATGTAATACATGGATTAAAGATAAAGTTTCACAAATTCTGGGAATTCTGCACAGACACACAACGCCACTTGTCTATGTAATCGCATCTGCCTGCCAGCCCCTCTTAACCCTACTAATTAAGAATTTCTGTCTTGCTTGTCTGATCTACGGACAAACAAAAACAGGTAGAAACACAATATTGCAACCAGGGTTCAACTGCCAGAGTAATTGTTTTGGCTGGAAGCTCTGATTTCCTGGAATCTTGCTGTCGTGAGGTTATAAAGAGTTTAACAGCGTTCAAGAGTCGAAACCAGCCAGCCCATCATAAAACATCTATCACAATTACATTTGATATTTTAATCTGTAATCTTCATATATATATATACAGTGGGGCAAAAAAGTATTTAGTCAGCCACCGATTGTGCAAGTTCCCCCACTTAAAATGATGACAGAGGTCAGTAATTTGCACCAGAGGTACACTTCAACTGTGAGAGACAGAATGTGAAAAAAAAAAATCCATGAATCCACATGGTAGGATTTGTAAAGAATTTATTCGTAAATTAGGGTGGAAAATAAGTATTTGGTCACCTCAAACAAGGAAAATCTCTGGCTCTCACAGACCTGTAACGTCCTCTGTAAGAAGCTTTTCTGTCCCCCACTCGTTACCTGTATGAATGGCACCTGTTTGAACTCATCATCTGTATAAAAGACACCTGTCCACAGCCTCAAACAGTCAGACTCCAAACTCCGCCATGGCCAAGACCAAAGAGCTTTCGAAGGACACCAGGAAAAGTATTGTAGACCTGCACCAGACTGGGAAGAGTGAATCTACAATAGGCAAGCAGCTTGGTGTGAAAAAATCAACTGTGGGAGCAATCATCAGAAAATGGAAGACATACAAGACCACTGATAATCTCCCTCGATCTGGGGCTCCACGCAAGATCTCATCCCGTGGGGTCAAAATGATCATGAGAACGGTGAGCAAAGATCCCAGAACCACACTGGGGGACCTGGTGAATGACCTGCAGAGAGCTGGGACCAAAGTAACAAAGGTCACCATCAGTAACACACTACAACGGCAGGGAATCAAATCCCGCAGTGCCAGACGTGTTCCGCTGCTGAAGCCAGTGCATGTCCAGGCCCGTCTGAAGTTTGCCAGAGAGCACATGGATGATACAGCAGAGGATTGGGAGAATGTCATGTGGTCAGATGAAACCAAAGTAGAACTTTTTGGTATAAACTCAACTCGTCGTGTTTGGAGGAAGAAGAATACTGAGTTGCATCCCAAGAACACCATACCTACTGTGAAGCATGGGGGTGGAAACATCATGCTATGGGGCTGTTTTTCTGCCAAGGGGACAGGACGACTGATCCGTGTTAAGGACAGAATGAATGGGGCCATGTATCGTGAGATTTTGAGCCAAAACCTCCTTCCATCAGTGAGAACTTTGAAGATGAAACGAGGCTAGGTCTTCCAACATGACAATGATCCAAAACACACCGCCCGGGCAACAAAGGAGTGGCTCCGTAATAAGCATTTGAAAGTCCTGGAGTGGCCTAGCCAGTCTCCAGACCTCAACCCCATAGAAAATCTGTGGCGGGAGTTGAAAGTGCGTGTTGCTCGGCGACAGCCCCAAAACATCACTGCTCTCGAGAAGATCTGCATGGAGGAATGGGCCAAAATACCAGCTACTGTGTGTGCAAACCTGGTAAAGACCTATAGTAAACGTTTGACCTCTGTTATTGCCAACAAAGGTTATGTTACAAAGTATTGAGTTGTATTTTTGTTATTGACCAAATACTTATTTTCCACCCTGATTTACGAATAAATTCTTTACAAATCCTACCATGTGGATTCATGGATTTTTTTTTCACATTCTGTCTCTCACAGTTGAAGTGTACCTCTGGTGCAAATTACTGACCTCTGTCATCATTTTAGGTGGGGGAACTTGCACAATCGGTGGCTGACTAAATACTTTTTTGCCCCACTGTATATATATATATATTAGGGGTGCAACGATATTCGTATCGATATTGAACCGTTCGATACAGTGCTTTCGGTTCGGTACGCATATATATCGAACAATACAACATTTGTAATTTATTTTATCAACTTTCCTTCTGACGATGCTGTCTGTGTTGAGCGCTCAGTGAATCTGTGTTCGACTACTCCGCCTAGGCTGCACTGTTGAGCGCAGATCCACTGAGCGCTCAACACAGACAGCATAGTCAGAAGGAAGAGTGGAGGGCAAGCTAGCAAGACAGAAGTTAAGCTCTCCTTGCAACATGGACCTCCCCCATTCAGATCTGGCGTTTGGAATTATTTTGGTTTTCATGTGACGTATGACCCTGAAGGTCAGCGAGTCATGGACTAAAATAAAACAGTATGTTGGATGTGCCGTGCAATGCTCAATTACATGGGAGGGAACTAGTGTGTTAGCGTAGTTAGCTCGTTAACGTGTTGGCCGTCTAGCCCCATGCACGGGGCGATCGGCGGTAGCTCGTTAACGGAGATTTGCTGTGTTGTGGCGTTAAGGTCATTTCAACGAGATTAACCTGAAAGCACTAGTGGGAACACAACGAATATGACTGCACATTTACACCGACATCATCCTAGTGCAAAGACAAAAACAACAAGCATGCTACTAACTTTAGCCGAGTCATTTAGACAGCTGTTAGCACATGATTCTCCTTATGCTGCTGAGAATATAGCCCAGAAGAAGCGGATAGTATAGCTTTTATTTTGGAAAGAGACATTTCTCTGTAATAAACTCTCTTTTCCAAAGATGAGTGATTCCTCAATCAGATACAGGGCTTGCAATATCGCTAGCCCGACGTCCTGGAGCTAGCGATTTTTTTCAGTCGGGCTACCAAAATCTATCTCTGCCCTGCCCGTCGGGCTATTGTAGGAAAAATATATGTCAATGCTTTCGCATTCTTTCAGAAATGTAGCTGGGTAATTATGTCATTGGCATCAGTGAGCCACTGTCAATATGTGAAATATTGAAATCGCGTTTGAATTTGCGCTTGTTTTTTTGCTTTCACTTTGCAATCGTGCAAACTGTGTATAGAGAGCGACAGCACTGATCTGTGAGTGATGATAATTTGTGCACCAATTCCTCTGACATCGTCTTATTAATCGTTAGCTTACTATGCAAACATGACAAGTGAAATCTCCCGCAGCTTAAACATGTGAGAGGTTGATCGCGCAGAGAATCGCTGAACTTATGTGAGTGCGTGTGTAAAAGCATTTCAGTTCTGCTGAGCCAAATAAGACAGGTCAGGGTGAAGAAGTGACAGCCAAAGAAAAGCTTACCACAAAACGGAGAAGTTATGACAAATCAGACTATAAGGCAAAAAGAAAGTGCAGCTTTATGGTTTCATGGACAAAAGAATTTCTGTGGCTGCAATATGACGAGCTAAATAACCAGGGCTGCACATAAGTGGTCCGCAGGTGCGCATTCGCTGTCAAAATAAAAAACGCGCACAAGGGTTAGGGTTAAATTTAAAAACTGTACTTTTGAGTTAAAATATATATTTATAATTTTAATAAATGACAAATTAAAAAGGCATGAACATTTTTTTGTATCGAAAAAATATCGAACCGTGACACCAAAGTATCGAACCGAACCGAACCGTGAATTTTGTGTATCGTTGCACCCCTAATATATATATATATCTATATATATATATATATATATATATATATATATATATATATATATATATATATACAATATGTCAGAGTTTTTATTTATTTAAACTAGATGTGAAACAATTAATTAATCTGTGGGTACGGAGAATTATATTATTTTTTATGTAACTTTTCTCAAAAAAGCTGACCATGTATCATGGTCAGCATTCATAAATAAGAGGGGAAATCTGGGATAGTCAGCAGATGACCTGCAACAGCCTGGGATCAAAAACACGGCTTGTTTTATCAAACCACACAAAAGTGGCCACCTGTTACTACATATGGGACCTCACTACCTCAGGGGTAAAGTCTGGGTTGCCAGTGGTGAGACTGGACACGATCCAGATGTAACCAGCTCCTATCAGACCCAAGGACCGAGCCTCCTCCATTATATACCTGTCAAACAAAGGAGACAGATCCATTGCTGAAGTCTGTGAAGGCAGTGTGTGACAAAGAGACAGAAATGGCGCAACGAAACAACACACGCAAACACTTACACGGCTTCATCCTTGGAGCAGTAGAGCAATATAACAGGACTCTGGATCCTCTTGAGTGCAATGTGTGATTTAGAGTTTGGGTCGCCATCCACAGCATCTAGAGTCACCACACTCTGCATGTCCCATCGCACAAAGCTGTAACAATAAACCATTAAACAATAACACACAGCTTGTCAGCTATCATAAATAAAGGAAAGAAAACAACATGTGCGTTTGTGTGTGGTGTTTTCATTACCTGTGATCCACAGTTACCCTCAGCGTGCTTATGAATTCCTGGTACCCGGGGAACTTGGATGTGACGATAGAAAAAACATGCCAGTCGTATTCCTCCATGATAGCAAGCATGAGCAGAGCCTCCTGCTGAAGAGCCGCGCCGAACTGGAAGAATGTGGATTTCTCATCCTGCAATGACATGTGGGGCCAGCAGCACAGACAGTCAGCAGATTTTTCAGAGGAAGTAAATTAATTGCAGAAAAAGGGATAAAAAAGGCACTGGAGTCTATGTGAGCAAAAAACCAGAATTAGAGCCCTTTTCAATTTTACAATCAGCGAGACAGACCGAGAGAAGAAGGGAGATAAGAGAGACTTGCAAGAGCTGGAGAAGCGACAAGTAGAGAGGGAAAATGGGAAAGGGACGAAGAGATGCTGAGAGATTCCGACAACAAGTGAGACTGCACAGCAAGAAGAGTGACTGCCGGCAACAAGGGGGCCTAATGGTAGGAGATAACTGCCTCATAACTCACAGGTTTGATTCACTTCAGCACTCCGTAGCCAATATACCAAACAGCCAGGCATTGTCTTGAAAGGTAATTGAGCCAAATACTGATGTCTCCAATCATGTGAACTGACTTAAAAACATTTGAGTCATTATGTTTTGTTTTTTTCCTTTTCCCCCCTGTGCTAACTGCAACAATATATAAAGTCATCCTATAACTGTCTCATTTGGAAACCATCGTCTCTAAACTGCGGATCGAAATGTTCACAGCTTTGGAGCAATAACTCACAATGCCATACACACTTAAATCATTTCGTCTCAGATTCAGGAGGAAACTGTGTGAGAGTAAAAGAGCAGTATGCACTATCAAAACCAAAGCAGCTGTTAAGCAGAATGAAACCCCAAACCGAGTGTGAAATAAGTTGCTAATGATCGCAGAATGTATATTTGCATGAAGGATAATCTACCCCCAACAAACAGACAGCAACACGGCCGAGCCACTAGAGACGGAGGGAGAAAAGAGGAGGAGGGGGTGGGGGTGTGGACGGGGAGAAAGAGAAAAAGGCTGAGAGGGGTGAATGAGATGGAGAAAAATGTTCCAGCCTTCTGAGTGAGATTGAGATACCTGCTGCAGAAGAAGTGGGGGGAAAAGTATGTGAGCGAGAGAGAGAGACACTGACATCAAACCCTCCTTCACTATGACTGTGCCTCTATTCTGCAGGCAGAAAGATCACACGTGCACATACATGCTTTAACACTCTTTCAGCAGAGGGCATCGAAAAACGTGACACATTAAACATCAAAGCCCTCGTGAACACAGACGAAGAGTCCGTTCTTCTCTTCAGTTGTGCGTGCATGTGTGCGTCTATGCTGTTTGCGCACGTAGTACTTTGGTCCAACAAAAATTTCTCGGCTGTAGCCGTAACGCACATCAGATCCAACACGCCTCCCTCAACCACAAGAAAAAAAGGAGAAAAGTGGGAAGGGGAGAGGATGAAATTGTACTTCAAAAAGATCTATCTTGCTTTTTTCATCTGTGTGTGTGTGTGTCTTTATACTTTACTGAGGCTTAGAAAAAGGAAAAAAAAAAGAAATCTCCCTCTGTGTGGCAACAGGCACATCCTCAGCTCTTCCTAGATAAGAGGGACACACAAGCACAGGTACTACCACACACTAACACTCGCTTATATTCAAGTGCACAGCTGTACACTCACATATAAATCAGTGCTGCGAGTGAGATTACAAGCAATCTGATTTGTCAGGTAGCCGGTCAACCTAATTATCTGCCAGAGCTTTAATAACGTTGATGATTTTGGGTCACTCTTTTCTACTTTTGACCACTGCAGATTATTAGTTGTCAAGGCAAATTGTTAAGATCCGGAACAAAGGAACATCCTGACATTGCAACAAAGTCCGACTTGCCTGATTGTCTGAGTCGTCTTGTAAACAAGACCAAATTTACATATAATAGCCACATTATCTAAATCATTCATGTGTAAATGAGTGCACTCAAAATGACTGTAATAATGCATGTGCACAAATGCAGCAAGTGCGTCAATATCGGAACGAGGAAGCCAGCAAGCCATGAGTGATTTTTACCACTGATTAGGTAATTATTGTACTATGCACCTCGATTTTCACATTTAAATAAGTTTGCCTAGCCTGAAAGGTTTCGAGATTGTTGGTTGGACACATAAAGCAACTGAATATAAGGAGTCTAAAATATCTTGTTTTTAATTTTAGCATTGTGTGCATTGTATTGCAACACACACAAAGCTACTTAGGTGGTGCTAAAAGTTATATGTACTGACTGGCCACTTCATTTGGTACACCTGGTCAACTGCTTGTTAAACCTAATATCTTATAAACCTAATCTACCCACACATGGCAGCAACTCAGTGCTTCCAGGCATGTAGACATGGTCAAAACAAACTGCTAAAGTTCAAATAGTGCTTCAGAATCAAAAAGAAAGGTGATTTAGGTGACTTTGAATGTGCATTGTTGTTGGTGCCGGACGGCCTCGTCTGAAACAAGCTCCTCTGCTGTAATTCTTTCACACAACCATCTCAGTTGTATACCAAATGGTCCAAAAAAGAGAAAGTATTGAATAAGTGGGAGTTTTCAGGGTGAAGATGCCTCGTTGATCTGAGAGGTCAGAGGAGAATGGCTGCTTGAAAGTGACTGGGAGGCAAGAGTAACTCAAATAATCACTCTTCTCTATACTCAAGGTATGCAGAAGAGCTTCACTGCAGAAGAGAATCTCTGAAGATGGACTACAGCAGCAGAGGACCACAGCCTGTCAGCTAAGAACAGGACACTGTGGCTATAATACGCACTGGCTCACCAAATTTGGACAATAGAAGATTGCCTAGGCTGATGAGTTTTGATTTCTGCTCCAATATTTAGATGGTAGAGTGCAAATTAGGTGTAAACAACATAAAGTGTGGGTCCATCCTGCTTCGTATGAGCAGTTCAGACTGCTGCTAGTGATGAAATAGTGTGGGGAATATGTTCTTGGTAGCTTTGGACCCCCTAGTACCAACTGATCATTGTTTAAACACCACAACCTACTGGAGTATTGTTGCTGACCATGTCCATCAGTTTATGACCTCGTTGTACCCATCTTCTGATGGCTGCTTCTAGCAGGTTAACACACCATGTCACAAAATTCAAAAAATCTCAAACTGATTTCTTGAACATGCGAATGAGTTCACTGTATACAAATGGCCTCCATAGTCACCACATCTCAGTCCAAATTTACTGAGGTTTAGAAAAAGTCCTCGTGAACAGTCCAACAGTCCAAGTCTGCAGCGATGTTTCAGAAGCCAATCAGCCTGGGACTAGCAACGCATACCCAATAAAGTGTCCAGTGAGTGTATGTTCATGGTACATTTACACCTGTCATCGTAATCGAAGCTGCGCTTTATTGAAAATGAACAGCCAAAAAAAAAAGAAAAAAAAAGAAAGCCATAGAAAGAAACCTCTTTGTAGGAAATGAGTCTTCTTTGTCTGAGAAGCCCTTTGTATTAGAATAGTAATCTCATTTTAAGGCAATATATCCAACTTTGTTATAATAGGATACTCCAGCTAACACTGAGCTACAGTTAACAGGCTTGAACAAATCGTTTACATAATATTCCAGCAGAGGAACAAGATTGTTTTCCCTAATTTAAGAGTAAGACCTCTTGCATAACTTCTCAATTTAAGCTTCCTGGTAAAACTCTGGATCTAACCAAGACTTGCAGTCTTACATCTCACCATAAAGTCCTATTCATCTCATTTTGAGAACAATATACTATGTAAGAGCTGATTGTGTAAGATTATCCAGATTGTTTTAAGAATATATGTTTTATTTCTTAGTGAAGGTGGTGGATCTGAAGCTAGTTATTCTACAGGAAAATTCAAGCTTAATTACCATCAGCTGTATGAGGCAACATCTTCTTACACTGCTTTCAGCTGCAAGACTGTTGCAAAGGCAAAGACTGTCCAGTAACAAGAGCTTAAATCACACTTATATTTCTTATTTATATAAATGCTGGTGTTTCATCCGCATCAAATAATTTATGTACAAACATTTTGTGTTATCAGCAGTATCATCAGACACCCCATTATGGTTATTAGTTTCTGATTTTAAGTAGAACATTAAGGGTGCACACTGTTAGAATAAACCGGTTGAATAACCTGATGTGTGATCATCCACCCTTTCAGCATCTATCAGCTCTGTTTTCCTGGGCAGGTGTATTAGATTATAGTAGCATATGCTCACAGATCTCTATTTGGAGCAATAAAATGAATAGTCCAGATGGTTTTTTTTATTAGTTCACAGAAACCTACACTTCCTCTGGTCCTTTCATTAGTGAACTTATCACCAGTAAGAAAAAGTCACTTTACAGTGCCTGCATTTTAACTCATCCCAGCCGAATAGGCGCAGGTGTAATGAATAACCCTAATGACTATTGAGATGCATTAAGTGTCCCATCAATCCATTTCAACCAGCCAGCAAAATACCTGGAAAGGACTCACCTAAATGGGATGCATCCATTGTTACTGGCATCACTTACACCTGTGTTTTTTCTGCCTCAACAGTTAAAAAATGTTGGTTGTTTTCTCCTCCATATGCATCACTTTGGGGACTTGATCAAGCTCCTTCTTAACTTAAAAAAAAAAGCCACCCAAAGCGGCTTTGTGGTTCAGTGACCTGACACAATTTACACAGTTGGAAAAAATAAAGTATGCTCTCAAGGGGTCGAAGGAGAGATTCTTTGCAGTTTGGGATACATTAAAACCATAGCCACCTGATAGATGCTTGACAGCTGCCGTACATCCTTTTCCTGTGTGATTATGATTAATTTTGTGCAAACTATTGCCCTTTAGGTGCACATCTTCAAATATGGTGAATTTCCTTGTATCTCATTTAAATTCACTTTATTCATTTATTTATTTTAATTTTTTTCCCCTCTGGATCGGTGTCCAACATGTTCTTGGGGTGGGGTAAATATATAAAAAGGAGCATTGTGGCCTTGCTACATGTATATCTTCGTACTACATTGTTGATACTCAATAAAAATTAAAAAAAGGTCACCAATGACTTCCATACACTTTGAAATTCAGTTCAGACGGTGGTTTGATTCCTCAAACCTCTACACGCTAAAGTGTTCACCGCTCCACTCTCATTGGTACGTGAGCTCATGTTTGAACGGGTGAATGAGAACGTCAAGCAGTTGTAGAACTGCAAATACAATATTTGCAGTTTCATATTTCACATTAATAAACAAAAAAACATTTTAAAAAAGAACTGACTAGATTTAAGTGTCATTTCTCTTGCAGTTTTTTTTTAAAAATGTCCTTTTCTCTGAATATAGTCCTCATTGAAACATTCTTTGGAGAAACCCTTTTTACTGATCTCAGTTAGTGTTTAAGAAAACTTCAAGGACATTTAAGCTAGTTAAAAAAACATATTTGCACTGTGTTGCCATGGATAAGAGTATCAACATGTGGCCAGATTTAGGCACAACTACGGCACGCAGGTATCACTCAGACTCACTCGATGTGATGAAACCTATAAATGTTGAGAAAGCAGCTCGGGTGAGTTGAAGGTTAATGCCAACAACGGATGGAAAGAATGTGACAGGCAAAAGAGGATGAAGCAAGGAGTGTTTTCCACTAGAGAAAGGTGCCTGTTTTTAATGCTGTGCTGCCTGACGCCTCAAAGATCACGGCCGTTCCATATTGATTTTTGGCCTTGTCTCTTGTGTACAGAGATTTTCACGAATTCTCTGACTCTTTTAAAGATATTGGGAACAGCAGATGATGAAATTCCCATGTCCTTTGTTATTTCACACTGAAAAAGGTTATTTTAAAATTGTTTGTGTTTAAGAGAAAGTGATACCCTCCCTGTCTTTACTTCTAAAAGAGTTTCTCTTAGATGCCCTTTTAATACCCAATTATCAAATTTACCTGCTGGCAATTAACATAATTAAAAGTGAGATTTTCCACTTGGTATTTTTTTTCTTTTGGTATAACTTTAATAATCCCTAATTGTCCCTGTCTCAGCTTTTAGACAAGATCATATATTTAAAAAGACATTTTCAGAGTTTCAAAATCTGATGTTTCATTTTTGCCTTTTTAAAACTGTAAAGACCCCTCATACTTTAGACAGATACTCGAGAACATGCTTTCCACAGGCGCTAATTCCATAAAACCTCACATGAGATGTTGGTGAGGACTTTTAGCCTGACTCGCAGGTTTACCTCTAATCTTTTTCTGTTCTTTTTTGTAGTTAAACCACAAATGTTTGTGCTCTTTTTTTGTTTGAGGGGTGTTAAAAATGTACTGTGTGTGTTTGAATTACATGAGTGTGTTTGGATACCTGTGCATATCTGAGTTTAAAACATTTATGACAAAACATTATTGCAAACTGCCTTAGATTACCAACTTAGACTACTAACTGCCTGGATGACTGAGAACCTACACAGACATATATTTGTAAACTGCTACACAGATATAGCTAAAGCCACGGCTGTTTTTCATTTCTAGTATTTGTGTCTAGGCGTTTCTTCGTGTAGTTATTTAAATGATGATTTATGTAGCAGTCTGACACATTTTATAAGACTTGTTTGATTTTTGTTTTTTTTAGTGAAATGGGATGTTTTGTTGGTTTAGTGACGAGTTGTTCATTACTCCTACAGTTTAAAGATTGTAGCTAAGCATTCATTTATTTTCTTAATAGCTCACTCAATTCAGAGTTGCAGGGAAGCTGCAGCCTATTGCAGTGGTCACGGTTTAAAATGCGGGGCACTCCTTTGACAGGTCTCCAATCTATCACAGCAGTGAGAGACAGACACATCCATTCTCATATTCACGCATACAGCCAGTTTAAAATCATCAATTAACTTAACATGTAAGTCTTTGGACTGTAGGAGGAACCAGAAGTGCTGTGCAATACTCTAAATTTTGGTATTGATCCGTTACCAACCAAACCCAGGATCAGTATAGCCAATATCAACACCAATACACATATAGTTTCAACTTATAAAGGCATCTTATGTCTCTTATGTGCAAAAAGCGCTATATAAATGCAATCCATTATTATTATTATTATTAAATTACTTCACCTGTTCGTGATTACAACCAAGAATCTTCTTGCTCTGACGCAACAGTGCTGCCGAGGCATCAGAACGCCCCTCTTTTAAAACAATGTTTTGAAATACAGAAATATTTGAAGGAATCAGTATCGTGGAGCTGTCCACCACTGACCTGTGCCTGCAGCAGGGCGTGGATAAAGCAACTGCGGAGTACGGATCAAAGAAAAGGTCAAAATCCGCTTACTGTCCAGACCTAATACCCAGACATGGCTTGGCTTGTTGACTTTGATTTTACAGCTGTTTATTGTGTCCTGTAATGTGTTGTTCATTTAGATTCAGGATTCTTTGTCCTTTTTCCTTTTCTGTGTTATAATAATAATGGATTGCATTTATATAGCACTTTTCTAGGCACCCAAAGCGCTTTACAATTCCACTATTCATTCACTCTCACATTCACACACTGGTGGAGGCAAGCTACAGTTGTACACACCAAAAACCAAAATATGAATAACCGTGCTGCAGCTGACTGCATGCTGGACTCTTGTTGTTGGCGGAGATCTGACTGGACAGAGGTATCGAAATGTGGTCCTCCAAATTGTACCTGTGCCACTCTTCCAGGAGGACCCTGTCCTATGACTGTTACAGCCGGACAATGCCCACCCAAACACTGCCAGGAACGCCAGAGCAGTGAAGGCCTTTCTGGATCAGGAGCATATACACATATATATATATATATATATATATATATATATATATATATATATATATATATATATATATATATATATATATATATATATATATATGTGTGTATATATATATATATATATATATATGTGTATATATCTTTCAACATGTAAATTAATCAGAATGTTTTTTTGTATGTAATTTGTATAGTATATTTTTTTTTCTCTCATTTCTTTTCTAAATGTACTTGTATATTGTTCACATGTTGAAATAAATTACCAATCAATCAATCAATTACCTCAGCGGCGAGGGCAGAGCGAAGGACGGCGGGCATGTGGAGAATTTAGAATGAATGAGGTGAAAGTCTTTTTGGAAAACTGGAGGAGAAGATGATAATTGCTGGTGGTTGCTGAATTATAAAGGATAAGAGACGTTGACACAGACCTGCACCTTCTCATCAAATCACACAAGTCCACCAAGAAGCTTACCTATGAATAATGCATGAACATAACACGTGTGTACACACACACAAACTGCAAATGTGTCTCCACATTATAACCGCACATACCTAAAGATTCTCTGATGACATTGTGCATCAATTATACAAATACAGTGAACTTCGCGTACAGTTTCACATCATTCCATGTGCATGCACACGGCACATACGCACGCGCACTCGTGCACAAAGAGCGGCTAAAATACAGCCTTACTCAAGAGCCAGCATACTGATGAATAATACACCATCAAAACCAAGACAGTATCTCACTTATTCTCGCTCCCCCTCACACACACATGGTGCTTTATGTCAAAATTCATTTTTGTTTACAGCAATCAGATTAAGAAAATATGAAAGTGTAGTGGCAGCGGTGCAGATTCAGGCTAATGACGGATGAACTGACACATTTCTAGAAACGGCTGGGAGATGGAGTCATACGGGCTAGAGGATGGAGGAGGAGTTGGAGTTGAAACTACCCTTAGTGAAGGTGGATGAAGCAAGAACTGAGCAACCACATGCTAAGACACCACAGCCAAATGACTGGAAGGAGAGTACATGACATGCGGCAGAAGAAAATAAAAGAATAAAGCCAGTGTGCGGGATGATGACAAATAGATGGGTGAGGGGGGAGAAGGAGGAGAAGGAGGAGGAGGGTGATGAGGCCAGCAATGTGCTATATTAATATTTAATGCAGCAGGTCAGTTAGGATAGAGCAGCTACGTTAACTTAGACTGACAAAGTATGGCCCCCAAGTGCAAACAAACTAGCATGGCAAAATAAAATCTGTGTCAACAAAGTGAAGCTTCAAGGGTCACTTGTAGAAGAGAACAGCCACAGCGACAGTGGCAGAGGGTTTTTTTTGTTGTTTTTTTTTAACCCAGAATGAGATTCTGCCCAAAGTTGAGTTGTAGAAAGCTTAAAATAAATCCCCACATTATTCTGGTGAACTGAACATCAAAGTCTACTGGTACATAGTGCAGAAAATGTACTACCTCAGTTCCCTGTGGTCTGAGATACAGGTGACTGACAAAAAAGAAGTACTTTGGTATATAAATTATGGGATGGCATCAGTAAGCACATTTGGGGACAGCTGTACACAACAGATTTTGTTTTTTTGTTTTTTGTCCTAGTTGTCCTGTGATATTAGATCTTAGTGCAATTAGGAATAATTTAACACTGCAGGTTAGTGCGTTAAGAGGGTGAAACATAGGGGCATGACAAGAGGGCCTGTCAAACATTAAAACTGAACTAAAGAGCTTCACTGGTGAACGCGACACATTTTCTGCTGCAGTCTAATTCTCTGTAAATGCTCAGCAGATGTTCTGCAAACCCAAGTGCTAACAAACACTGCTCTAAATCCATGCGCTAACATAGAATTAGCTCAGGAAATCTATTCGCAAACAAACACCTCGGGTAGCCAAGGAAAGGAATATTTTTTACTTGACCAAAACCAGAATAATCAGGCCAAAGAGGAGTTATTCAAAGAGAGCTGCTTGTGTTAGAATAGCTTCAGTACAACGGGGGCATTTAATTCTACACGTGTACTTTGATTTCTTGGTGTTTAAACTGTGCTGTGACTTCAGGAACTCTACAAAGAGCAGTTTTATGAATATAATAGTAACACATGTTACATCAAACATCAGTCTGTGGGTATTCCTGAAAGCTGCGAGCAGGGACATCACAGTCGACAACCTCTGCAGCATTAAAAACACTGACGTAAGGCAGGTCTTTCAATAGCTAACAAGCAGAGGTCCCTTAAGCTCTAAAAGCTCTTCAGTTTTAGAACACAGAGACAGGTCCCCATGGAAACACAGAATACCATTTAACAGAGCGCAGAGCCCCAAAGCTAGCACAGCCTAGCTTAGATTAGGTCTCACCACAAAACCATGGGAAGCACGTAATGGACAGCAGCGCAGCCTCAGATAGACAAAGCTCACAACGAAACCTCAGAATGTAAATGGGCCTGGAATACGGCGGGTCTCCTGACATTTAAAACACTTTTCCGTCTCCGACCCAACACTTAAATGGTTTTAATGTTATTTTACTCCTGAGTTATCCAGAACACACCGTCCTAAATGGTCACACTGCTGAGGATGTTACTTTTAAAGTAAAGGTCTGCATCCACTGATGTAGAGAACTATGGAAGAAGAAAAAGTTATTTCTAAAATACTTTAAAAATACGCACTAACCAGCCATTGTATCAGGTACACATGTTCAGTACCTTATTCATTTGAGCTGTGCTGCTTTGAGCTGATAGGAAGGCAACTGTAACTTAAATATCCACTTGTTACAAGCAAGGTATGCAGAAGGGCATCTCTGAATGTGCAACAAAGTGAAACTTGAAGCAGATGTGCTACAACAGCAAAAGACCACACCATGTACTACTCCACTCTCTCAGCTAAGAACAGGAAACATAGACTCGCAAAAACTGGACAAGAGAAGATTGGAAAAATGTTGCATGGTCTGATGAGTTTCAACTTCTGCTGCAACATTTGGATGCTAAAATCAGATCAATATGAAAATCTGGTTCCATCCTGGCTTATATCAGGAATTCAAACTGCTGCTGGTGTCTGGGACATTTTATTGAAACGTTATGGGTTCCTTAGTCCCAACAGAGCATTGTTTAAACATCAATGTTTTTCTCTGAAATTATAGGAGAAAGAAATCTTTCTATCTATCTGTTATGTGAATCACCAGACACCCCATGATACAACATTATCACAGTACTTACAATATGCTATTATTGTGATTTTTAACATTTTCCAATATTTGCAAAAAAATTCTAATTCATTTATATATTTATTTGTATATTTATTTGCCTCATGGTGGTTTATATTGTGAGGTAAAGACCCTGTAATAACAGAGAGAAAAGCCCAACAATCAGATGACCACCTATGAGCAAACACCCAGCAAGAGTGGGAAGGAAAAACTCCTTTTTAACAGGAAGATACTGGGGGTATTTGCACAAATTGCATAACTGCATCACTAAAAAAAAGGCTGCCATGAGATAAGATGGACTCACTCTGCTATCAGTCTGCCAACTTGAATGGGGTCAAATTGGTAATAACATGCAGACTTTTTATGAAAATACACCAATTAACTGTGAGAAATAACTGAAAATATCTGTAGCTACATATCTGTAGCTTTCTATAGAGGCAGAAACACACATTTCACTATCACATTTGCGCTTATCAACCTTTCTGTTCTACAGGAAATTAACTAGAATGCAACCAGCTGGCACTCAGAGAGTCAAATCCCCTCAAGTTGCACTCATTGACAAAGACTCATTCATAATGATGGCAACACTTTGGCAATCTGTCTGTATTTAGAAATTAGGCAGCAATTATTTGCAAACCTCTGAGAGTGACCGCAGGTTGCTTCCTGTCAGACAACCTGTGCAGTCGCCGTGATCATGGTCATTTTTACTCGTGTGACTGAGCCATTAGCCTGCTCTGTATTGGGATCTAGCTTTGCCAAGGCGAGTGTGTCCAGTGTTTTTCAGCTGAACCAATTTAATGTGAGTGTGCTTGACTAATGTTATCTCAGGATGGTGTTGAAAGAGAGGACCCTCTTTTTCTTGTTCTGTTTATTTAATTAAATACATACATTTTTGATGTCCCTGTATTGACATAACATCACCAAGCAAAAATATCACAAAACTGTGTTGTATCAATTTTTTTTTTTAATCAATCTATCAGTGTAGCATCATTTATATTTGCTCATTTACATTTCCCGTGCTGCGGGAGTATGGGGTGTCTGGCCCATTGCTACGGGCCATTCGATCCCTATACAACCGTTGCAAGAGCTTGGTTCGCATTGCCAGCAATAAGTCTGACTCGTTCCCGGTGGGTGATGGGCTCCGCCAGGGCTGCCCTTTGTCACCGGTTCTGTTCATAATTTTTATGGACAGGATTTCTAGGTGCAGCCAAGTGGCGGAGGGCTTTCACTTTGGTGGCCTCAGAATCTCATCTCTGCTTTTTGCGGATGATGTGGTTCTGTTGGCTTCATCGGGTGAGGGCCTCCAGTTCGCACTGGAACGGTTCGCAGCCGAGTGTGAAGCAGCGGGAATGAGGATCAGCACCTCCAAATCTGAGGCCGTGGTTCTCAGCCGGAAAGGGTGGAGTGCCCACTCCGGGTCGGGGATGAGTTCCTGCCCCAAGTGGAGGAGTTCAAGTATCTCGGGGTCTTGTTCGCGAGTGATGGGAGAAGGGAGCCGGAGATCGACAGACGGATTGGGGCTGCAGCTGCAGTGATGCGGACGCTGCACCGGTCCATCATGGTGAAGAGAGAGCTGAGTATAAAAGCGAAGCTCTCAATTTACCGGTCGATCTACGTCCCTACCCTCACCTATGGCCACGAGCTGTGGGTAGTGACCGAAAGAACGAGATCGCAGATACAAGCAGCGGAAATGAGCTTCCTCCGAAGGGTGGCTGGCCTCTCCGTTAGAGATAGGGTGAGAGGTTCAGCCATCCGGGAGGGGCACAGAGTAGAGCTGCTGCTCCTCCACATCGAAAGGAGCCGGCTGAGGTGGTTCGGGAATCTGACGAGGATACCTCCTGGGTGAGGTGTTCCGGGCATGTCCCACCGGGAGGAGGCCGACCCAGGACACACTGGAGAGATTATTTCTCGGCTGGCCTGGGAACACCTTGGTGTTCCCCCAGATAAGCTAGAGGAGGTGGCTGGGGAGAGGGAGGTCTGGGCTTCTCTGCTTAGGCTGCTTCCCCTGCGACTCGGCCCCGGATAAAGTGGAAGAAGATGGATGGATGGACATTTTCTTACTGTATTAATTTGACTTGAAGTATTAAAAATATATATATAATGAAAAAAAAAAAATAATATATATAGTTTTGGAATATTTCATGCTTATATAAAAATTTTAAACCCCTTTTAAACACACAACTAGAAAGATTTTGATATATTTAGCAAAACCTTTAAATATGGATGTTTTTAGGACGCATTTAATTCATCATTATAATTACAAAGCCAGTAAAACTTTCCTCCTGTTTGTTTCTGCTCATGTTTGTCAAGTTTTGGAACATTTTAATGCTTATAAATATGACATTTTAAATCCCCAATTAGAAATTGAACTTTATGAAGTCAGATGAATTCAAAGTAAACCATTAAATGCAATATTCACAGGTGTTAAAGTGTAAGTTTGTGTTGAGCATCATTTAATTTAAAACTGTTACATATGCAAATGTGCAAGTGTGTCATTTTTTATTTTTTACATGTAGAGAGAAGTAATTTACCTCTCAGACTTCTGCTGTCATTTCAGTGTAATTTATTTATTTTTGCCCCAGTCACCAAAACTTTGAACCCACTGATGTATTTGCTTTAGTCAACAGTTAATACACCCATCTGCTGCAGGTTTACCTTCATTATCTCAGAGAAGTCATAAACTCACATTTGTTTTCCAAAAATCCATTAAAAACAGCTCGCGGACACTCGTGTAATGCATTCCTCTCCTGCGAACATGTCTGTGAGTTGGGTTTTTTTTGTTTGTTTTTTTACAGTTTTGTTGGGAATCTCTGTGAAGCAAAAACAAATTATCAGTTATTAATGCACGATGAGATTAGCAGATTAGTGAGTTAGTAATCCGGTGTCACACTCCTCTTAACGTGCCAGAGCAAATCCGGATGATTAAATCAGGTAAGATATCTCTTCTCCACTCTGCCATCAACACCAGCTTTTATTTACAATGTTTCTGTTGTAACACTGCACTCCAGCTCTGACATCTGAGATGTGTGCCTGAGTTTGTCAAAGTTTGTTTTTTGGCGATGATTTGTATTAATTGAAGAATCATTATTGCAAATATTAATAAGGAATATTACTACATAAAAAAGGCTGGTTAAATAATTTCTTTTTGAAGCTGGATTTCACTGAACTTACAGTGTGAAGAGTAAAAAAAAAAGGTTTTCTTTTTGTCTGATACGAAGTAAATGTGTGCAACTGAAACAGCCTGCTTTTTAGGTTAGGACTGTGAAACACAAACAGGCTCTTACAAGATTTGGATCCAATTAGCAAAACTTTTGAATGCAGATGTTCTGAGGATGCATATAATTCAGAATTGTGACTGCAAAGCTAACTGAGTCATATCCCCCAAATGTAATCCTTTTGTTTGTGTTTACTCATGATCGAGTAATTTGACACTGATCGTAATGGTGACACTTTATTCCTATTGCTGGCACGAAGGGGCTTCAGAAAAACAAAGCACATTAAAAAACACAGAATTACACAAACGAAAAGGCCTCGAAAACAAAACTTATTGTAATCCGGTGATAAATTCTGCACGCACACAAGAGTTTGTGCCTTTTAGACTTTAAATATATCGCGTGTGCTCACAGAAATAATCCATCAGCTGTCCCCGATAAATCAAGATGCACTCTGCAGTGCTGACTCCATCACATATGTTGCTGCATCAGCATGCAAAAAGTCAATGAGAATAATGTAAAGAAATAATGTAATTTTTTTTGGCACAGCCACGGAAAATTCATTTCGAGCACAAGTACAACAAAGCCCATTGTACTGGAGGGCGGACGAGCGCTTGCCAAGCACTGCTGGTTAAATCTGTCTCCAGAGTGGTAGCTGATGGTTGTGTGTATGGTTGGCCCTGCCTATCCAAGTGTCAGAATCCTGCTCACGGCAGAGGTTAATCACAACACCTGTTTAGGAGAGATTACAGCAGGATCTGCCAGAGTATTCAAAGGCCTCTGCTTTATTAAAACCAAAGTGTCTGTCCAGGCTGTGACAACCACAAACACGCAAGCATATGTGTGGCAGGAAAACGAATGCGATGCCTGTTTATATATGGTCTGCGTGTGTGCGCGTGTGTGCCCGTGTGTGCGTGTGTGGCCACGGCTGTTTGAGTAATAAGTGCTTGACTTATAGAGCTTCAGAGAGAAAGAGATGTTAACGTTATTTCATCCCTCTACATGGAAAATAAATGACAAAGCCAACCCTATTCCTCCCTCGGTTCCTCTCTTCCCCCATTGGTGAATGAATTTAAAGCAGCTCGAGAACTGAGCAAGACCCTGCATCCTCCTCCCTCCTTTGGCAGCCTTCATTGGTAAATCAAAGAATTGCCAGTTTGATATTTATAGCTGGAGTGCCTTGGGGGGGTGAAAAAAATCCTACTTTCTCTCTCTTTCTCTCTCTTCCAGCCTACTGACGGTGACTCCGTTGGACTTTAGAAACCTTAGGCCTGGTGTAAAAATGGCAGCAAGCTTTGAGTCAGCCCATCCTGGCCGACTACCGCAGCACTGATCGCCGGAGCACGTTGGTGCCGCAGGTATGGGAACCGGATGGTCAGTCATTGTCGGGGTCACTTGTCCAGAATCACTGCAACGCAAACAAATCTGGCTGATGTAGGAATACCGCGAGCCAGAAGATTGATTAGACAATTCAAAGAGTGTTAGTATTCCTGCATTTAGAGAAGCGCTTCAGGCCCTGCTGAATATTAAAACACTGGTTTATCCACATTTTGGTTAAAATTACAATAGACTAGTGTTGCTTAAGTGAATTTATGACAGCAGCGGCATTATATCTACTAAATACCACAGTATAAGTTTATACAATGACACAGATGCCCCCGGGGCTTGTCAGTTGGGCGCAGGGCTGATTCTGGGAGCAAATGTTAGAAAGCGGCGAAGGCGTTTTGCGAAGATTGTTTGCGGGGAAAGGAGTGTGTGTGGAGGGGGGGGCTTAGACAAATCACTAATTCTGCAGAGGAAAGAAAAACGGTAGCTGAAGGGGGATTCATTCATTATATATAAGCCTTACTCAGGTTTGTGTAAGCCTTTTTATTCCAAAAACACTCCCACAACTCTATTGTGCACCCACTCTCCCTTTGTGAAATGCACACATAAAAATCTTGTTGCTACATTTAGTTAAGCCAGCAACAGGCTAGCGAGCATTACTCCTCCGTCTTGTTGCCTCTGTTGAATTTGTCCCAGTGTGAGTCCACTTGTGCCTGTTTAATGCCACCACCGGCCTCCTCGATTCCCCAGCTCCCCTCGTCTCCTTTCTCAGTGCCCTTCCAATCCAGCCACTTGTTCTCATCGCTTTTGTTCACACGACAGTCACCAGCCACTGTTACCATGGCAAATCAATGGCTAGTCTACAGATGGGAGCAGATTCATTTCGCCCTAGCACATTCTTGCACACACACTGACACACACAAACACACACACACATGCCTGAACACACAATGTATTTGGGCATTCCACCACTGTGTTAATGGTTTGATGTGGATTTGCTGTGGCTGAGTGCATGCAGGCAGATGTGAGTGCACACGTGTGTGTGTGTGTGTGTGTGTGTGTGTGTGTGTGTGTGTGTGTGTGTGTGGCCAATATGTTGAAGATCAGATAAGCAAATCTATTTCCTTTACTAATTAAAGGCAGGCACTGCTCCTAAGGAAAAGAGAGCATACCAAATGCCAGGGCATGGTGCTTTAGATGTGGTGATAACCGCACACACACACACACACACACACACACACGTGCACGGATAAACTCACACATGCACAAATGACTTTTGGCAGTGTGTATATTATCTCTGCTGTGCGTCAGTATGGGGTAAGATTGTACATGTGTGTGTTGTCTATTAGTGTATGTGCTAAGTTATTAAGTGTCCACTGGGGGAGTACGAGCAGCTACATGGCAGATGCTTAAAGCCAGTGGCTGTTAGACAGCAGAGCAGAGATAATAGGCTATGGCTGCCATTACCTACTACGCCCTATTAGCCAGTACCCAAGCTGGAGATAAACAGACAGACACACAAATGGGGGCAAATCTGTACTTTTGTGTTCGTATCTGTGGGTGTGAACGAGCATGTGGGAGAGAGAGAGAGAGAAAGACAGAGAGAGAGGAAGGATAGAAGGGCTAATTTACCAGGCCTCCTATTAGTGAGACAGATCTTTTCCAGATGGGGAGGGAGTGCAGGAGAAGGTAAGGCGAGACTTGGAGGATGGGGAGGAAGCAGAGGAAGTGCTAACACATTCAGAAAACAAAAGTACATTACAGTCCATGTAAGCAGGAAGATGAGCAGAGGGTTGACAGGCAGAGCGGAGGGGAGGGGAGGGGAGCAGTGAGAGAGAGAGTTAGAGAGACTGACAAACAGAAAGAAGGAGAGAGTGAGATATGCAAGAAAACCCCTTCCATGTGACATCCAGTGAAAAAAGAAACAAGAGGAAAAGCCTCACTTCTAATATCTGACTTGTCTGCAGATGATGCTTCCTAATGTGCATGCGTGTGCTGAGCAGAGCACGAGTGTGACACACACATCACACGCTGGCTCTCTATATCCATCTGTCTCTCCATCCACCCCTGCTTACATCCTTCTGTCAACCGGTTTGATGCTGCAACTCTCAACGCATGCAGGCTTTGCCTTCGTGGCTGCTCCTGCTCCTTGAGAGTTACTCTTAAAAAATGGTGAGAGTGTATTGGGAACTGGCATGGGAGGGGGAGTGATGACAACGATGATGATGATCAGGCACTATCACCACCCCCCACCCACCCATGTCCTCCCTCTCCCCTCTCTCTGTGTCTCCCTCTTTCTCCCTTCCTGCTCAACACACTTTACAGAAGTTTGAGCCACTGGGAGATCATTAGCACAGGATCAAACCCCAACACTCACTGTCCACACACACACACTGGCAAAAACACACATACACACTGAAAGAAAATTCACACAGACCACACAAGAACACACACATAAACAAGAAATGGGGGCACACACACACACACGCACGCACACACAGAAGAGAACTGCAGCTTGAAATCCAAAACACAGAGCGAGGGAGACGGTGCGTTTTAGCATGAGTGTTCATATTGGTGTGTGTGTGTGCAAGCGGATCAGGCAGGGAACACTGACACACAGTGTGGTGAGACAGAGGGGACAAAGAGGACTGATTGACTACAATTTAGTTAGGTTTTTTTTTTTTTTTAAATACGAGCAAAAAAGTAGCCGAAGACAGAAAATACACATTTACTTCAACAGACTTGACAGACGTGTGTGCGCACTTCGCCACATGCACGTAAAAGTGAGCAGCCACCCACACATTGCGAGCCCATTCAGTGGCTCTGAGCAGCCTCTCTCTCCTACACTCCTTCTAGCACACAAATAAAGAAAAGTTCAGACAAATGCACACCAAACTTACATTTCTCTCTCTCAACAAATGAATTCACGTGCTCACGCCCATACGCGCATGCACAATGCAGGAGCCAGACATGCAGACACACACACACAGTCACAGCCAGTCTCTCCATCAGGCGGGTGCTGAATAATTCAGTTTAAGGGAAGTACACAAGACTGTTAGGAGTGTATTCAGCGCTGGCCTGAGGGCCGGCCTCTGCTCTAAAAGCATGATGTCACTTTCAGCCTCCTCCTCCTCCCGGTCCTCTTTGCACCTTACTTTATCATTTCCACTTTCCGCCCTTGATAAAGCCAATGGCTAAATTTACCTTGGTGGCTCCTCGTTGCCTAATTGGATCCATAAATCACAATGTGTGTAACCACAAAACAACAGTAAAAATAACCTTAAACAATTTTAGGAACGTTCATGCTTTATCAAGTATATTTAAACACGAGAGTCAGGCTACCCAGATTTTTTTTCTCCCGTCTCTCCAAATTTCTCCCTCATTCGTTTCATCACCCCGCCCTCCCTCTGCAGGTCCGTCAGCTGTTCTGCTGATCCACCAAAAGCCTCTCTCAGATGTAGGTCACTTTCTCAATTAAGGCAATTAGCAGCAACCGGGCGAGACTGAGAACGAGACTCTCTCATAACAGCAACAGGAGCCATAGGCCCGCATCACATGGCGAGCACTTAACACTCCACTTGGCACCTGCATTAGCCTCGCCTAGCGCCAATCTGCCAGTATTTACATGCACTAAGACGGACTTGGCCCCAGCAGAAAAAAAAAGAAAAAAGAAAAAAAAAAGAAAGCCAGACTGCTCAAACTGCACTGTTCAAATCGGATTAGATTTGCTCAGGCTGTAATTTCCCAGATCATTCATACAGCATAAAGAATCTCTGCTGATAGGAGTGATGTAAAATGTCCAGTTCGCTTCTGGTCTGCCAAAAAGAAAAAGAAAGGAAAAAAAAAAGCTAAATATTCCAGTGAGACTCCCAAAAATTCAGCCCAGCAGCAGAAAAGAGACATTTGCACCTAAAGAATGATGCTTGTTTTGAGGTCAAAAATCTCCCTCCCTCCAGTACATGTGTAATGACAATCTGCTGGCTGCTACACAGGAACGCCATTATTGAGATTATAGTGGTGTCACTTCAAGCTGGATTGCTATTATCAGATGATTTTGGAGTTGCTTGTTCCCCTGTTGTTTTTCCCACATTGATAAAAAATGTAGACAAGACAGAAAGGCTGTCAGACAGCGCTCCCAAAAAGCTCGTTTTGTAGCACGAGTCGTTCTCTGAGTTCAAGAATGAACCTCCAGTCCACACATGTGTGGACTACTATTTCAACATCTTGGAGTAAAACTAATAAAATGTGAAGAGTGCCTAAAATAATCTACATAACCCCTGCCAGACTTGTGATGCAAGCATCTGCAGTGTGCTGCTCTGCATTGCAATCTTTTAGGATGTGCCAGGCTTGTAGCACCGCTGGCCATCATTAACCGGCCTTAGTGATGTAGGCCTCTCGCACACTACTTTGATTCAAGTCCTCTGCTATGTAGCCTCGTACCAATAACACTTGATTAGCACTGGTCTGCAGAACAGTGTTCTAGGATGCATCACAATCAGCTAGCCCAGCAACACCTCTGGCCATCATTAAAGTGCTGCAGCGAGGTAGGCCATGTTGTTACATATTGCTCACACACAGCCGGGGTACAATTAATAATGCTTTAATTTTGTTTACGAATTCACATGTTCACATTTGATAGAAATGATTTCCTCCAAACGAGTTTTTATATATATAAACAAAAGCATTATTACAATTCACAATGAAAGTTATTTTTTTTGTCTATCTATACATCAATAATATCATCTATTATGTCAGCTACCTTTGTGTTTGGATTTATTACACTGAACAGACTCATGTGTCGTGTAATTAGGTACATGCAGAATACATTTAAAGGAGGATGTACATAAGATAGACGGGGAATTTGCAAACCCAAGATAATTAGTTGACAATCTATGAAGTACATTGCACTCGCTGGACACTTTAATAGGTACACCTTGCTTTTGCCTCTAGAACTGCTTTAATTCTTCATGGCAAAGATTCAACAAGCTGCCGGAAACATTCCTCTGAGATTTTTGTTCATGTTGACATGACAGCATCACAAAGATTGCTGCAGAGTTGTTGGTTGCGCATCCATAATTTGAATCTTCCGTTACATCACATCCCAAAAGTGGTCTACAGCATTAAGTATGGAGGCCATTTGAACTCACTGTCATGTTCAAGAACATGTTGGAGATGATTTGAACTTTGTGATATGGTGTGCTATCCTGCTGGAAGCAGTCATTAGAAGATGGGTACATAAAGGGATGGACATGGTCAACAGTTGGACTGTGGTGTTTAAAGCGATGCTAAATTGGTACTAATGGCTCAAACAGCACAAAAAATTGGGACCCTACCATCTGAATGTAAAAGAAACTGAGAGTCAAGGGAATGAGCAGTGCTTGTAAAACTTCCTATTGTCCAGTTCTGGTGAGCCCATGTGAATTGTTGCCTACTGTTCTTAGCTGACAGGAGGAACACATGGTGTGGTCTCCTGCTGCTGTAGCCCATCTGCTTCAGTGTGTTGTGTGTTCAGAGACGCCCTTCTGCATATCTTGGTTGATACAAAGTGTTATTTGAGGTACTTCTGTCTTCCTGTTATCTTGTTTGGCCATTCTTCTCTGACCTCTGATATCAAAAAGATTTTTTCAGCTGGAGAACTTTCCCTCACCCATGGTTGTGTGGTGCAATGGAGAATTACACCACTGAGAAAACACCACCAGAAAGACAACACCTTGTTTGTGTAGATCGACTAAATGAGACGTCGCCTGATGTTCCAAATGCTTATGTTAAACGCATGGAGGAAAATCACTAAATAATACAGGAACTTTACTGGCAGAATGGGCCGGGGGGGGGCACTATGCACGCAATAACAATCCGGTTGTTCAGTCTGACGTCACTAGCCGTGTCTGGGTCTAAACTCCGCTGCAGGTCCATATATCAAACGATCACTATGGCATTACTGAGAGTTGAAAAACTGTCTAAAGTATTTCATCTTTAATAAAATGATCAGCCTTCTCCTCTACCAGGTGTAACAATTGAGTTTAACATCCAGGCATCCATGAAAACGGAATTTATGACATTTAACGGAGTTAGAAGTTAGCAGGGAGTTAGCTCGCTAGCTTCTATCTAAATACAATATAGCATGTCCTGACTGCGGGGTTTTGGAAACAAATTAAAACGTACAGCTCTGTTATCACTTCCAGCATAAATGAAGACAGAAAACTAAACAGCAGTGACGTTTGTAGGGTTACTGAAGTTGGGCTAGCTGGTATATAATGATGTGCTACATGACCGCTAGCGACACAGCTATGTTAGCATAATATAAACAAGCTAACTTTTTTTCCACTCGATAAAAGTTAATGTGAGTGTTCTCGGTGGTCAGGAACAAATGTAATCGCATGGCAGGATGCTGTAAAAGGACCAAACTTCAGCCAGGAGAACAACTGAGATAATCCATCCACAATACGAGGTTAGTCATTCATATACTGCTGCATGGGCTGGGCTGTAGTTACATCGTAAGGTTTTAAAAACTGAGCTTAAATAAATGATTAGCGGTAATAAAAGCCGAGGGAGGTCAACAGTGATCACTGACTGTTTTAGGAGCTTTTTGAGATCAAATAGAAGAAAATACATAACATTAAACATGTTAACAACACAAAAGCCATATTAAACTCAGACTACTTTAGACCCGGAAGTAGGATTCGTCGCGTCATCACTGAACAACCGGATTGGTCCATGTACAGTACACATAATGAATCTGTCGTAACATATTTGGCAGAAATCTAAGCATTACTTTTTTGGATTTTTCATCTTCTGATGAACAAAAGCAAATCTGAGAAAGTTAAAGAGTTAACAAATGGTTAATGCTTTCCAATGCTGGTAATTTTTTTCGGCTCTGAATAAAACTTCTTTTAGTTATTAGTTCAATGCAGGATTTCACAACATGTATATTAACTGCAGTGTTAATAGATAGTGATTTTGGAAAAATTCTGCTGAACACGCATGCTGCGGTGTTTGTAAGACAGAAAGGTTTAATAGATTTATATGGGAGAATACAAAACCCGGGCAGTAAATACTGCTTTCCTGACACATGTTGCTGGTGTCACAGAGATACATGAAGGTGCCCTTTGGTGTCTGTGCCTTCATGCACTAGCTGCAGAGAGAGAGAGAGAGACCTCTTTTAAAAAGCGAGAAAGTCCGCATTGGAAGTTGAAAGGGTGGAGATGGAATCAGTCACGTCTGCCATCAGAGAAACTGGTTTGCTTCCTGCTTTGCACTGAGTTTATCTTTTGTTATCATCCATTCACTACATTTAAGCCCCAACCCCCAACAAAAAAAAAGCAAAAAACAAAAACAAAAAACAAAAAACAAGCCTACTTGTACCCTGAATGTTTGCGATGCTTACCTAGTGTTCAATTTTTTTTCTTTACAAACATCCGTATGCATGAGTTTGAAAAGAAACCTGACAGAGAATTAATGACATTATGATGAACTGGATTTCCTGCTTCACTTCCAGTTTGTTGTATTTCAGTTTATGAGAATATTAGGGGTGCACAGCAACAAAGTCCTGGGTTAGAATCCCTTTTGTGTTTAGTTTGCATGTTCCTCTGCAGAATTTCAAGCTTGCTCCCACATACATGTATGTCAGGTCAATGGTGATTGTAAATCGGCTGTAGGTGCAAATGTGACCCCTTTGATAGACTGGAGACCTGTCAAAGTTACACTCTGTTTTGGCTGGGATACCCCCCTGCGACCCTAAATTGGATATGCACTTAAGAGAATGGATAGATTTGAATATAAAAAGTTTGTATCTGGTCCCTGGGCTATTCAGTTTAACAGGCAGTGTCGACCAAAGCAACTGGAGACAAACCGTTTGACCAGCTGGGAGCACTTGGCAGCACTTTGGAGGTGTAGCGGAGCAGCTTTCTTTGCTATGATACAGAATATCCACAAAGGTATTTGTACAGGTAGATCCACAGCTAACAAAATGTTCCTCCGTGTGAATATTGTGGCCGTGTGGTGGTGCCATTTACTACAGATACGGACACTCATAGAGCAGCAGTGTTAATTTCTCCTTCACACTTGTTTGGCACTTGTACTTGCAGGATGTGACCATTGATCTGTGTCATATTTGCCTCCTTCCTCATCCACTAGGACAGCTGGGTAAATTGACAGTGACGAGCACACGTACCTGAAGTTCAACGTTTTTCATTTCTTGCTTTTTCAGCGTTAATGTGAAAAAAACTAAACAACAACACTCGGATTGCAAAGATGTGAAAAAAAGTCCACCTGCTTCGGGTAAAAACCACTTTGATGGACACACACACCCCGAGAACATATTTAACATTTTGTGAGAGAAAAGCTATGTGACCCGACTGAATTTAATTACTGTCACTGTGACAATGGCCACTTAATTATTTAGGGATCATGTGAAGGGTAGAGGGAGAGGTTTTGTCATCCATAGGGTGACGTAAGAATGGTTTTTAACGGCTTACTGTGGCAAAAAACATTCATTTAACTTCACAAGTTCGTCCATTAATTAACGTTTCTTTTTATTTTAAACCCCCCCAAAGATTTAGGAAGGTGTTATTTCTATAAAACGCCTACACAAATTGTATAACTGTCATTTATTTCATCTTTAGGAACGAATCTGCAAAAACTACTGTGACGTGTGTCTCACTGTAAACGTGCGGTATCTGTTCATCGCGTTAGTAACTCGAACATGGGGAAAAAATGGCAGAATTAGCTGTTGTGTATGTAACCAAATGATTAAAGATCTGCTGTTTGGCAGTGATGAGCTGCTGCAGTATCTTTACACTATTAATCATCTTCACCGTGACTAACGCTGATGGTGTCACACAAGCACCGCCTAAGACAGTCCATCTCATGAGATCACAAACACACAAACACACACACACAAAACTCTCCCTCTCTTTCTCTCTGAAGGGTTCGTACTGTACATCTTCACATCCATTTCTCTCTCACACTTGTTCTTTCTCTCTCTCTCATCTTTTCAGATCACCTCATACTTAACTGTTACCATATATGGTTCAATTATTCTACAAGCGCTCTCAATCTCCTCCATCTCTCCCTCTCTCTCTGCAGTACTGTTCTCTTTGCTCTCTTTTCCTCTTGAACACTAAAACGACTCTGATCAACTGTTTCTCTGTCTTTCTCTCACCATCTCGCTTGCTGTAGCCCCTCCAACATTCAAGCCCCCCCCCCCCCGCCCAAATCTCCCTCACCATCTCTTTCTCTGCTGTTACAGCCTCCCTCATCCTCTCTCTTTCTCTTTCTCTCTCTCTGATCTGCTCTGAGAGTGTTATTTATACAGCAACAACCCACGCAGAGTAGAGCAGAGCAGAGCAGAACAGAGCAGTGAAGGGAGTTTGACTTGCCAAAGTGGGCATCACCTCAGAAACACAAACAAAACTCTTCTTTCTTTTAATCCATCTATGGCCACGCCGCTGCGCTTCTTTATCTTTGCCTCATCAAATGCTTGCAGTTCACACTCTTAAAGCGAGGTATTCTTAATAGTTCAAGGGCAGCAGCTTAAAAAAATGACAGTAAACAGGATAAGAAATGACTACGTAAAACACGCAAGCTCTCCTTCCAGTGTAATATGGCGGAAACTGTTTGAAGTATTGCAAAATATATTCAAGTATAATTATCATAAGGGATTAATAGCGAGGTTGTTGAAAGCTGTCTAAAAAGCGTTTGAAGGCTTTTTTTTTTTTTTCCTGCAGCACATTTTCCTGATTTGGATACTGAAACATCATATTATGTGAAGTGAGTCAGAGCTCTGTATGGAGGTCAGAGAAGTGGGACTATGACTCAAAGGTTGCTAGTGTGAATTATTGACTGGCTGGGAACATCTAATAAAAAATAACATGGATACTCACTCAAGTTTAGTTGGATAAAAATAGAAAAACAAATCCCACTGCCTACCCTGACTAACATGACTTCCTCGCTTATCTGTACTCTTTTTGAACTCACACATATTGTCCTTTTTTTTTCTTTTTCATATTTTAGAACAACACTTTTAGTGTGGGCTGCAGCTACTATGATTGGCCCTGACAGGGATAATAGGTCATTTTAAGAAAATTCAGCAGGAAACCATTTGCTAGACTTACCCTCACAGAGCACGGTGATAATGTAAATGACCTGTGTTTGTATAGCGCTTTACTAGTCCCAAAGGACCCCAAAACGCTTTACACATCCAGTCATCCACCCATTCATGCACACATTCACACACTGGTGATGGCAAGCTACATTGTAGCCACAGCCACCCTGAGGCGCACTGACAGTTGGTTAAATTAGCCCAGAAATCAGCTTCAGTCAAGTGTGAAAACAACAACATACATACATACACTCAACAAAAATATAAACGCAACACCTTTGTTACTGCTCCCATTCCCCATGGGATGGACGTAGAGACCTAAAATTCATTCCAGATACACAATATAACCATCCCTCCCAAACAGTGGTCACAAATCAGTCCAAATGTGTGGTAGTGGGCACATCTGCTATATTGAGATAATCCATCCCACCTCACAGGTGTGCCACATCAGGATGCTGATCTGACATCATGAGTAGTGCACAGGTGTACCTCAGACTGCCCACAACAAAAGGCCACCCTGGAATGTGCAGTTTTTTGCGCTATTGGGGGTCTGGGGACCCAGAACCGGTCAGTATCTGGTGTGACCACCATTTGCCTCATGCAGTGCAACACATCGTCGCATGGAGTCTATCAGATTGTCAATTGTGGCCTGTGGAATGTTGGTCCACTCCACTTCAGTGGCTGTGCAAGGTTGTTGGATATTCGTGGGAACTGGTACACGCTGTCGTATACGCCGGTCAAGCACATCCCGAACATGCTCAATGGGTGACATGTCCGGTGAGTATGCTGGCCATGCAAGAACTGGGACATTCTCAGCTGCCATCTGCCCTGAACAATGTGAACCATGATTCATCCGTGAAGCGCACACCTCTCCAACGTGCCAGACGCCATCGAATGTGAGCATTTGCCCACACAAGTCTGTTACGGCGACGAGCTGGAGTCAGGTCAAGACCCCGATGAGGACGACGGGCATGCAGTTGAGCGTCCCTGAGACGGTTTCTGACAGTTTGTGCAGAAATTGTTTGGTTGTGCAAACCAATTGTTCCAGCAGCTGTCTGGGTGGCTGGTCTCAGACGATCTTGGAGGTGAACCTGCTGGATGTGGAGGTCCTGGGCTGGTGTGGTTACACGAGGTCTGCGGTTGTGAGGCCGGTTGGATGTGCTGCCATATTCTCTGAAACGCCTGTGGAGACGGCTTATGGTTGAGAAATGAACATTCAGTGCACGGGCGACAGATCTGGTTGACATTCCTGCTGTCAGCATGCCAATTGCACGCTCCCTCATTGCTTGTGGCATCTGTGGCATTTTGCTGTGAGACAAAACTGCACATTCCAGGGTGGCCTTTTGTTGTGGGCAGTCTGAGGTACACCTGTGCACTACTCATGATGTCAGATCAGCATCCTGATGTGGCACACCTGTGAGGTGGGATGGATTATCTCAATATAGCAGATGTGCCCACTACCACACATTTGCACTGATTTGTGACCACTGTTTGGGAGGGATGGTTATATTGTGTATCTGGAATGAATTTTAGGTCTCTACGTCCATCCCATGGGGAATGGGAGCAGTAACAAAGGTGTTGCGTTTATATTTTTGTTGAGTGTATATATATGTGTATATGTCAGTTATGTCTGAAAATGAAATCTGTGTGTCAACTCCAATGACCATTAGATTTTAATCACTTTAGGCAACAAACACACCGTCAAGTACAAACAAGGCTATGAAGGCACATGAGAAGGAGACTATAGCAGCTGTTGATGTGCAGCCCAAAACTAAACAAATGACTTCACTGAGCATCACTGAAGCACTCACTAGTTGGACTCCTTATGACAGGAAAAGGAAACGATGGATAGAAAGTACTGATGCGGCTTAATGGAGATATAGGACGGCTTTAAGCAGCTGGCTAAAATGCTCAACTCAACATACAACAGCCCAGGTAGAAAATAAGCTCCTGATGAGGAGAAGGTTATTTTAGTTATCTTTACACTAGTCTTATGTGCAGTTATGTCACAATTTTACATAATTTTTTTTATGGGAAAAACGCTAATGACGCCACTTTTGAGCTTGTGTTTGACTTATGTTGTATCAATGGATATAATGCTGTGTCACTACCGTTACACTATAATGCTGCTGCTGCTGGCACCTTGTTTAGTAGATTCACACTTTGAATTAGGCAGTCTGTCATCTACGACAGCAGCTCGTTGGAAACAAAGGATGGAAAATGCTCTTCATGTTGTTTGCACTAACAAATGCTGCTGCCTGCAAGCTGCAATCTTAGTATGTTTGTGTTCTGTATCATCAGAAATATCGTCATTTCAAATTTCCCTGAAATGTTGTGATATCATTTTTAAGCTATATCGTCAACTTCTCATGAGCAGAAATTTTTAATTACCTTTTGTTTTTTCATAGTAGACTTCATTGTGGCTTAATTAACATATTCCTCATGGATATTTTTTTAATTAAGTTAACTTTTAACTCCCTAATCGTTTCAGCTCTAGTTCAGGTAGCTCAGCTGGTGAAGCTACTACAGGGTACGGTACTGTCAGTGCATAAATATCAATTTTGTGAAGCTGCCAGTTTTTTACAGGACTATAACTGAATGTGAGCAAATATAATGGACAAGAGACAATTTCCCAGGTAACATCCTTCAGCCACTCTTAAAGGATCCAGTGGCATTGACAGACAGTTATAAAATATAATTACCTTTTTCTTTCGGATTCCTTTCCAAGGTGACACTTCCAGTAGGAAGCACCAAGGACAGTTTCTGCCTGGACACGCTGACCGTTCTTGGAAATTTTAAGGCCAGCAAACCTGTGGATAACCACAGTATCCATATCCCCAATTTCATTTCTCAGAAACAAGCTCAGGCTCCTGAAAAACAACAGATGAGGACTGTGGTTTATCTTGACCAGCACACTGTCTCTTCTAAATTGGCTCTGCCTCTGCCACCACATTCTGGTGCAGCACCCACGTAGCAACACCACTTGTCAACTTCCTGGCCCCTCTTTTACACTCATAAGTGACAACGACCCAAAGGTATTCTAACTCCTTCACCTGATGCAGACGCTCCCCTCTGTCTGAACACAGCCAGCCACAACCTCCGATTAGGAGGTGCTAACCCTTTTCTCACCAGTCAGAAGTAAAAAGCTCAAACTGCACACTGGAGGTCGCGGACTGATGAAACCAGAAGGACAGCACCATCTGTGATTTAAAGAAAGCAACATAAGTGGAGTTTTTTTTTCTTTCTTCTCAGCACACCGCACCACAGCTGCAGCTCCCTGCCTGTCTCACATATGACAGGAAACCAGGTAAAAATGCAAGATCCTTGTATTCTTGATCTGTCTTGAACATATTAAATATAATGGCAGGTATAACAAAACAGCATTCACTTTGGTATACAAGAACTAAACGTGTCATATTAGGAGCTCGGTGCACAAAATTGTCCAGTTTGCCCGTACGAAATAAGCCTTAAATCAATATCACAGGTGGTGGGGTCACAACACGGCAGCTTCCTGTTGCTTTTAGTCAAAACACAGACACTAAGTGTACAGCTTGGCTGCAAGCTCAAGTCCCCAGCCCAGCTTAAAGAAAAGGAGCCACTAAAAGCAAACTAACTGCCACAAGTACTGAAGATAAAAGTCTAACAATAAAATATGAGATATTCTGACTTAAAAGATATAACTCAAGAGACAGTTTCTCTGCAGCACAGACACATCTGCATGCATGTCTCACATAATTATTGGTGATTGAAAATAACATTTAGTGCTCCGTTGCTATAGAAAGGAGAAAATTGAGTCTAAAACAAACCGAAACGACAAAAAGATAAAGGCTCTCCTACCATCTAATTACAGTTTTTTCTGATTGCTTAAGCACATTTTTTGTAACCATTGGCTAATTTTGCAAAACTCTTCACACAAATAAGAAAACCTGTCACCCAATCATCAAAACATTGTAGTTCTCTTGCAAAAGCAAACACAGCTAGATTAACTCTTCACACCTTCGTAAAAATGGTGTTTCCGTATCAAACAGTACACACAAGCCATCATCTACTAAGCACACAATGCGCCAACTGCACACCGATGGTATGAATACAAAACACATCTGGCTTTTGCTTTCCCTGTGCACAAGGTAGGCTATGTCAGTTTGAGCTCATACTTCTGTCATAGATCCATAAGCATAGAGGGATCCAAACTTCAAGTACTGGTGTTTAGTCAAACACATCAAAACAAACACAAGTGTTTATTTCCAAGTATAGGATTATTTGCAATCGCCATAATGACTATATGGGTTACTTGGTCTGCAGTGAACATGCTTCCTCTGCCCCCTCCTCGTCTTCCTCTTGCTCCTCCTTGTCCTTGTCGTCCTCTTCATCCTACTTCTTCACCTCCACGTCCTCTTCCTCGGCCTCCTCTACTTCTCACTCTTTCTGCTCCCACCATTGTACTCCGCACACACAGCTTACCTGTATTATAGTGCTTAGGCTGATTGCAAAGTGAACGAATTATCTAAGAAAGTTTTCACATGTGAAAGTGTGCCAGACAGTTGGCAAATTAGTGTTAATGATAGCCATACATGTGTATACTTTTGCTAGGAGTGTGTTGGAAATTTGGAAATTGAGTGTTGTGCAGTGAATTGTGCCTACAGTCTTGCAAAGTGTGTGTTACAAAATTGCAAACTGAGTGCAAAGCAGTTTTTGTGCTTTTAGTTTTGCACACTCAGTGAGTGGTTTTGCTATAAGTCTGACTAGTTTTAGAAATTGTGCTACAGGATTCACAGTTAGTGTTTAGGCATTCGGTAAAAACTGTAATACTTCAGTTGACTTCACTAACTAATTGCATCCTCTCAGCTTTAAGGTATAGCTAATCAGTGACATCAGCTGCCATATGGTGACTATAAAGTCACACAATCTCAGAAATACAGGTAAAGTAAAAGTCCATCTATGTCTCTACACATGCAAAATGCACAGGGCCGATTAGTGCACCTTAAAGTAACCATGTGCACATTTTCAAAGGATTAAAAAAATACATACACATATATTCTTCAGCAGTTAACACATATTTGCACCATGTTTGATCTTTTTTTTATGGCGCTGTTTATTTGCTTATTATTTGTTTATGTCAGTCCTGTGAGAGACTGGCAACCTGTCAACATTTCAACAGTCTACTCCACCTTTCCCCCTTGATGGCAGCTGGGATAGGCTCCAACTCCCACCCGCAACCTTGAATTGGATAAGCTGAAGAAACTGCGTGGATGGGTACTCGGGCTTCCTCCCACAGTCCAAAGACATGCTTGTT
Source organism: Rhamphochromis sp. 'chilingali' (assembly GCF_963969265.1). Classification (NCBI taxonomy): domain Eukaryota; kingdom Metazoa; phylum Chordata; class Actinopteri; order Cichliformes; family Cichlidae; genus Rhamphochromis; species Rhamphochromis sp. 'chilingali'. Next base: position 30,797,768 of record NC_137948.1, read on the forward strand.
AGGTTAATTGGTGATTCTAAATTGGCCGCAGGTGTGAATGTGAGCACGAATAGTTGTCTGTCTCTTTGTATTAGCCCAGCAGTAGGCTCACTGCCTATCCAGGGTGTACCCAGCTTCTTGTCCTATGGGGTACGCATTTTTGCGTACCCCAGTACGCATTTTTGTACCCTTATTTAAGAGATCAGCTTTTTTCTCTCGTTACATAACAGTGCAGCACTTCCACCAGGGGTTGGATGTCAGTTTTATCATGACTCAGAAAGCTAGGGCCAAAAAACGATCCATTTATTTTGCAAAACAAGCATCCGGAGACATAACCTGGAGGGAGTTTGGGGGCTTTCCTTGCTCGCGACGGCAACAGTTTTTTCATTTTTTTCATTAACCCTAAACTGTCTTCAAGTTGATGTGACTGAATAGCTCACACGACACCCCCCTATGTCACCTTCTACAGTAATGTGCTTTATACCTTATTTTCTGAATGCAGAACACTCGGCTACAGCCAGTGTAGTAAAGAGATAATCATGTAAAAGCACCTGGAGAGACTGTGTACTCCTGAACAAATACATGGATACTTCCCTGCATTTAGAGATGGGCTGAAAGCCTGATATTACTCAAGATCAATGGCTTGGCATTTCCACTCTCTGTGCACGATAAGCTACAGACTAAATGAAATGTCATGAGAGAAACATGAGCAAATATTAAAAAAAAAAAAAAGCTGAGTTGTTCGTTTGAATGGAGATGCAGCACACACAGAGAAGTCAGCTCTCCAAGGCATATAATTGAACAGCACAGCTGCATGTAGTGTTTTGTTACCAAAACTATCACTCTGCTTTTGTTTTGCTATGTCCTCATGTCCTTGCAATTGTTTCCAGTGTCCGTGTCTCTTCTTAGTTTCTGTGTCTCAGGGCCAGTTGGTGTGTTTTCCCTCTGAGGGAGAGAGAAACTTCTTAACATGGAGGAAGAGGAGTGGAACTGACACCAACATGGTATGCCTCTGACACAGGCTTCACTCAAATCTACTTTTTCTCTACCTTTTCTTTGTCTGTTTCCCCCTCTACCACCTTCTTCCTCTCTCCCAATAGATCGCATAAAGCACGTCGAGGGTGGATGCCTCGAGGTATGTGCTCACAGTCTTAGCACAAATGGTTGCCCGCCTGTACAGTAGATAGTGGTGAGAAACACTATGTTGCACGTATGCAGGTTTAATCATTCATTGTATCTGTCTATTATGTAGAGCAACAGCTCATTTGTAGCTGTTACATATGTCAGTAGTTATGTCAGTGTTACATATGATTGGGCAACTTACGTAACGAATGCTACTGGGCTGCTGTGGTAATGATAATCAGGGATTGTAAATATAGTACCACATATTCATGAACCCATTAGCAAGTACAAAGAGTTTTTTTTTTTTAATTTATCTTTCATGTACACCAACAGAGCTAACTTATACAGGATACATTAGCTCAGCATTCATAGTTTAGGATGTCCATCACAAGCCCCTGGAGGCTGTTCAGTGACCCCCTCGCAACATCCAGGCCAGTCTTGATTTGCCTTGATTTGTTGCTGGAGGTTAAATTGGTGTCAAAGAGGTAGACACTGCTGTCTACCTCTTTGTCTGCAACTATTCCCCAACTACTCACCAAGCAGTAGTAAACCTGTAAAAAGGTATGTTTGAAAGTAGAAACAGTTTGCCTTCAAAGGAAAAATAAGTGCCTTCAGCCAACGTGGTTCAAAGGGCACGTGTTTGCAAACAATCTATAGCAACTAAAGCAATCACAAAGAGCTTTCTGCTGACACCAACATGGCCATTGGCTGCCCACTGCTTCACTGAGTGAATGGGTTAAATGCAGAGAGGAATTTCCCCACGGGATCAGTAAAGTATACATTATTATTATCACTAGTATGTCAGACCAATGACATATGTTATATAAGTTGCGCAACAACTAATTGTTCCTGAACTAAATTAAATTAAAACAGCAACAGGACTTTCTTTCATGAAGAATTATCTCATATACCTTGCATATTATATTCAACCTGCAGCTCCAGTGTTTAACTACAATTTAATAAAATGGATCTAAAAATCTCCTTCTTTCAGTATTTTGCAGTTGCTTTCAGTTGCGAGATGAGTGATGTAAAACAGAAGCTACTGGTCCCTCATGTCTTGTGACTTTGTCAAGCACCGTCCTAACTGTGATTGATTGGGTTACATGGCAGCTGCAGTAATTGGCATATCAAAACAATCGAAAAGTTAGGAGGTGGTATTCCACCTATGGAGAATATCTGCTCTGGAGAATTCAGCCCTTTGTTCACCAAACCAATTACCGTGAGTGAGAATTGCAGCAGTAACTCTACAGTAGAAGTATCAATAAATACAGAACTTTTAGCCTGCCACCTATCTTTGTTTCAGATAATTACCCAACACTCTGCTAGTCAATAGATGTTTCTTCTGGCAGGGCTGGAATAGACAAGGATTATTACAGACCGTGATCGGACCCAGATTTTATAAAAGTTTTTGGGGGATTATAAAATTAATCTTAACTACTGGGGGTTAACTAGGAGGGGAGCACTCATTGTGTCATGGATCGCTGTGTGGCAGGCAGGATGAGGACCCAATCGCAAAACTCACACACACGGGGATGAACTCAAAAATCACAGCTTTATTGCTGGCCACGAGAAACAATACAAAATAAACTAAACTGGGAAAACTAAAGCACAAGGAGAGAGAAACAGGGAAATCCACACAGCATGAGGGACGACGCGACACTGACTCAGAGAAACACAGGGTTTAAATACACTGGGAAGTAACGAGGGGAATGAGACACAGAAGGAGGGCACAGCTGGGAGAAATCAGGACTGACGAGACAAGCAAAGCAGGACGCATTCACATGAGACACGGACCATCAAAGTAAAACAGGAAGTATCACACAGAGACGCGAACTTGACACAGTGGAGACAGCAACTAAGAAATAGAGAGACATAAACCATAAGGCAGAGGTCTAAGAACCAAAATACACAGGGAAATACTCAGCTGGGAACACAAGAGACTAGACTAGAGAGAGTAACAAAAAACCAACCATGAGAACATAATGCACAATGCAGAGTGACAGAAAACAAGAAACTCAAACATGCAAAGACACACAATTACACAGAACAGAGGGGACACAGAGAGACATGAAGGGCAAGGGATCAAAACTAGAAGCCATAGAATAAATCACACACAAGTACAATAATACAAAAATCACAAAGAACTAAAAACGCTGGGTCAGGAGACCCAGGACCGTGACAGTACCCCCCCCCCCCTCAAGGGCTGGCTCCAGACAGCCCAAACACAGAAAAACAAAACCAAACAGAAAACAACCCAGGGCGGGCGGCGGGGGCCCAGGACGGAGGGCTCGGAACAGAAAACAAAAGAAGAGCACAGCAAACACCGGAGCCCAAGAAAACAACCCAAACACAGAGCAGTTCAGGAGGCCGGCCGTGCGCAAGGCAACGGCGGAGACGTGGAACCAGTTCAGGAGGCCGGCCGTGCGCAAGGCAACGGCGGCGACGTGGAACCAGTTCAGGAGGCCGGCCGTGCGCAAGGCAACGGCGGCGACGTGGAAACAGTTCAGGAGGCCGACCGCGCGGAAGGCAGCGGCGGCTCTCCAGTGTTAGGCGTGCTGGCCATGGCCCGGTGGGCACAGGACCAGTCGGGGCCGGACCAGGCGACGACGGGGCCGGACCAGGCGACGACGGGGCCGGACCAGGCGACGACGGGGCCGGACCAGGCGACGACGGGGCTGCAGCAAGCGAAGCACAGGCTGGAGCTGCAGCAGGCGAAACAGAAGCCGAAGACTCTGAGGCTGGGCCAGACGAGGACGAAGACTCTGAGGCTGGGCCAGACGAGGACGAAGACTCTGAGGCTGGACCAGGCGGAGCTGCAGAGGCCGAGGCTGGACCAGGCGGAGCTGCAGAGGCCGAGGCTGGACCAGGCGGAGTAGAAGCAGGGGCCGGACCAGACGAGGATGAAGACTCAGATGAAGCCGGACCAGGCGAAGCACAGGCTGAAGCTGGACCAGGCGAGGATGAAGACTCGGATGAAGCTGGGCCAGGTGACGACGAGGCGGCCGCGGGTGGCGGCTGGACAGGCTCCTCGGACCCTCCAGCGGAGACAGGAGGCTGAACGGGCCCCTCGGACCCCCCAGCAGAGACGGGAGGCTGAACGGGCCCCTCGGACCCTCCAGCGGAGGCTAAGACAAAGCCAACAGGCATGAAGTCCTCTGGCGGACATGAGGACAACTGGCGCTGCACTGAGCACTGACTCTGCCCAGGCAATGCGAACATGGTGTAGTTCTTAGGGGGCTGCTTAAACTTCAGGGGTCCAGAATCAGCTGGGGACTGAGACCTAGCCTCTGGGGAAGCCCTGGAGTGGCAAACTGTGCCAACGGCGGCTAAACCATGAAAAGTACCCTGAGTAGAAATCAAGTTACCTCTCTGCATGGAGTGAATGAGCAAAACTGGCGACACAGGAGACTGAGCAGAGAGCGGCTGCTGGGCAGCTAACTGAGCTACTGGAGACACGGGTGAGAGTGGGAGCTGAGCTACTGGAGACACGGGTGAGAGTGGGAGCTGAGCTACTGATGGTGGTGAAGTAGATAACGGCACGGGAGACTGAACTGAGGGCGTCTGCACCGGCACAGGGGACTGAACTGATGTCTGTTGTAACGGAGGTGGTGAGAGCGGAGTAGGCAGGGGAGTTGATGACTTCACAGGAGAATGAACCAGAGGTGAGTGCACAGGAGACTGAGCTAGAGGTGGTAGTGATAGTTGAGGGGAAGTGGAGCTGGTGATTGAGTGGATGACTGTGCTAGCGGGGACACAGGAGACGCAGCTTGTAGCTGGGCAGCTAGGAGAGCTTCAGGAGGCTGGGCAGCTGATAAACTGTTCACATTACCATCCGTAGCACAAAACACAGCCCCTGAACGAATAGTCCCACGGTTCGACACAGAAAAAGAGTCCTTACTCACCACAGCCGGCGATGTACAAGTCTGAATGTCCGGCTGTGGGGTGGCGCGCTGGCGGCGTGATCGTCGTTTCTTTTTTGATGATGGCTCTGACGGGCCGAGCGGCTCCACATCCGGCCCTTCAGGCAGGTGGGTAGTAGCAGCTGGGGGATGAAGGTGGAGCTCGTTGTGGATTAAATCCTGTTCGAGTGGGTGGAGCGCACTGAGTAGCCAGGGAAGACCAGAGATTAAACGCTGTAGTTTGGTTTCCACAGCACGGCGAAATTCCTTCCCCTCATGTTCGAGCCACAGATGCAGGAGTCTTTCCACGGAGTTGATGATGTCCAGACGCAGTTCTTCTGGTGGGTTGAGTGCTGCTGGGTCCATATCTGGTCGCGTTCTTCTGTCATGGATCGCTGTGTGGCAGGCAGGATGAGGACCCAATCGCAAAACTCACACACACGGGGATGAACTCAAAAATCACAGCTTTATTGCTGGCCACGAGAAACAATACAAAATAAACTAAACTGGGAAAACTAAAGCACAAGGAGAGAGAAACAGGGAAATCCACACAGCATGAGGGACGACGCGACACTGACTCAGAGAAACACAGGGTTTAAATACACTGGGAAGTAACGAGGGGAATGAGACACAGAAGGAGGGCACAGCTGGGAGAAATCAGGACTGACGAGACAAGCAAAGCAGGACGCATTCACATGAGACACGGACCATCAAAGTAAAACAGGAAGTATCACACAGAGACGCGAACTTGACACAGTGGAGACAGCAACTAAGAAATAGAGAGACAAACCATAAGGCAGAGGTCTAAGAACCAAAATACACAGGGAAATACTCAGCTGGGAACACAAGAGACTAGACTAGAGAGAGTAACAAAAAACCAACCATGAGAACATAATGCACAATGCAGAGTGACAGAAAACAAGAAACTCAAACATGCAAAGACACACAATTACACAGAACAGAGGGGACACAGAGAGACATGAAGGGCAAGGGATCAAAACTAGAAGCCATAGAATAAATCACACACAAGTACAATAATACAAAAATCACAAAGAACTAAAAACGCTGGGTCAGGAGACCCAGGACCGTGACAGTACCCCCCCCCCCCCCCCCTCAAGGGCTGGCTCCAGACAGCCCAAACACAGAAAAACAAAACCAAACAGAAAACAACCCAGGGCGGGCGGCGGGGGCCCAGGACGGAGGGCTCGGAACAGAAAACAAAAGAAGAGCACAGCAAACACCGGAGCCCAAGAAAACAACCCAAACACAGAGCAGTTCAGGAGGCCGGCCGTGCGCAAGGCAACGGCGGAGACGTGGAACCAGTTCAGGAGGCCGGCCGTGCGCAAGGCAACGGCGGCGACGTGGAACCAGTTCAGGAGGCCGGCCGTGCGCAAGGCAACGGCGGCGACGTGGAAACAGTTCAGGAGGCCGACCGCGCGGAAGGCAGCGGCGGCTCTCCAGTGTTAGGCGTGCTGGCCATGGCCCGGTGGGCACAGGACCAGTCGGGGCCGGACCAGGCGACGACGGGGCCGGACCAGGCGACGACGGGGCCGGACCAGGCGACGACGGGGCCGGACCAGGCGACGACGGGGCTGCAGCAAGCGAAGCACAGGCTGGAGCTGCAGCAGGCGAAACAGAAGCCGAAGACTCTGAGGCTGGGCCAGACGAGGACGAAGACTCTGAGGCTGGGCCAGACGAGGACGAAGACTCTGAGGCTGGACCAGGCGGAGCTGCAGAGGCCGAGGCTGGACCAGGCGGAGCTGCAGAGGCCGAGGCTGGACCAGGCGGAGTAGAAGCAGGGGCCGGACCAGACGAGGATGAAGACTCAGATGAAGCCGGACCAGGCGAAGCACAGGCTGAAGCTGGACCAGGCGAGGATGAAGACTCGGATGAAGCTGGGCCAGGTGACGACGAGGCGGCCGCGGGTGGCGGCTGGACAGGCTCCTCGGACCCTCCAGCGGAGACAGGAGGCTGAACGGGCCCCTCGGACCCCCCAGCGGAGACGGGAGGCTGAACGGGCCCCTCGGACCCCCCAGCGGAGACGGGAGGCTGAACGGGCCCCTCGGACCCTCCAGCGGAGGCTAAGACAAAGCCAACAGGCATGAAGTCCTCTGGCGGACATGAGGACAACTGGCGCTGCACTGAGCACTGACTCTGCCCAGGCAATGCGAACATGGTGTAGTTCTTAGGGGGCTGCTTAAACTTCAGGGGTCCAGAATCAGCTGGGGACTGAGACCTAGCCTCTGGGGAAGCCCTGGAGTGGCAAACTGTGCCAACGGCGGCTAAACCATGAAAAGTACCCTGAGTAGAAATCAAGTTACCTCTCTGCATGGAGTGAATGAGCAAAACTGGCGACACAGGAGACTGAGCAGAGAGCGGCTGCTGGGCAGCTAACTGAGCTACTGGAGACACGGGTGAGAGTGGGAGCTGAGCTACTGGAGACACGGGTGAGAGTGGGAGCTGAGCTACTGATGGTGGTGAAGTAGATAACGGCACGGGAGACTGAACTGAGGGCGTCTGCACCGGCACAGGGGACTGAACTGATGTCTGTTGTAACGGAGGTGGTGAGAGCGGAGTAGGCAGGGGAGTTGATGACTTCACAGGAGAATGAACCAGAGGTGAGTGCACAGGAGACTGAGCTAGAGGTGGTAGTGATAGTTGAGGGGAAGTGGAGCTGGTGATTGAGTGGATGACTGTGCTAGCGGGGACACAGGAGACGCAGCTTGTAGCTGGGCAGCTAGGAGAGCTTCAGGAGGCTGGGCAGCTGATAAACTGTTCACATTACCATCCGTAGCACAAAACACAGCCCCTGAACGAATAGTCCCACGGTTCGACACAGAAAAAGAGTCCTTACTCACCACAGCCGGCGATGTACAAGTCTGAATGTCCGGCTGTGGGGTGGCGCGCTGGCGGCGTGATCGTCGTTTCTTTTTTGATGATGGCTCTGACGGGCCGAGCGGCTCCACATCCGGCCCTTCAGGCAGGTGGGTAGTAGCAGCTGGGGGATGAAGGTGGAGCTCGTTGTGGATTAAATCCTGTTCGAGTGGGTGGAGCGCACTGAGTAGCCAGGGAAGACCAGAGATTAAACGCTGTAGTTTGGTTTCCACAGCACGGCGAAATTCCTTCCCCTCATGTTCGAGCCACAGATGCAGGAGTCTTTCCACGGAGTAGATGATGTCCAGACGCAGTTCTTCTGGTGGGTTGAGTGCTGCTGGGTCCATATCTGGTCGCGTTCTTCTGTCATGGATCGCTGTGTGGCAGGCAGGATGAGGACCCAATCGCAAAACTCACACACACGGGGATGAACTCAAAAATCACAGCTTTATTGCTGGCCACGAGAAACAATACAAAATAAACTAAACTGGGAAAACTAAAGCACAAGGAGAGAGAAACAGGGAAATCCACACAGCATGAGGGACGACGCGACACTGACTCAGAGAAACACAGGGTTTAAATACACTGGGAAGTAACGAGGGGAATGAGACACAGAAGGAGGGCACAGCTGGGAGAAATCAGGACTGACGAGACAAGCAAAGCAGGACGCATTCACATGAGACACGGACCATCAAAGTAAAACAGGAAGTATCACACAGAGACGCGAACTTGACACAGTGGAGACAGCAACTAAGAAATAGAGAGACATAAACCATAAGGCAGAGGTCTAAGAACCAAAATACACAGGGAAATACTCAGCTGGGAACACAAGAGACTAGACTAGAGAGAGTAACAAAAAACCAACCATGAGAACATAATGCACAATGCAGAGTGACAGAAAACAAGAAACTCAAACATGCAAAGACACACAATTACACAGAACAGAGGGGACACAGAGAGACATGAAGGGCAAGGGATCAAAACTAGAAGCCATAGAATAAATCACACACAAGTACAATAATACAAAAATCACAAAGAACTAAAAACGCTGGGTCAGGAGACCCAGGACCGTGACACATTGGCTTGAGAACTGAAAAATATGGTAGCATTTTAATGTTATTTTTACCACCACTGAGTCTTTGCATACAGTAAGAGTGTGACTGCTTGATTAGCTGCCTCTGCCTGTCATGTTTTCCTGCAGCAGAAGAAAGAATAAGCTGCCTGTTTGCAAAGTTTAATGAATGCAGTATGAGCCTGAGCCTGTAACGCAAACAGGTCCTATTTATTCAGGCCTGAGCTCGGGTCCAGATAAACAATCCAAAAAAATGTTCGAGTATGCATTTGCCTTGAACTTTAAAACTATAATCTCATAATAGTTTTATTACCTCCTAATTAAAATATGCTCTGAATGTTGGGCCGCTATTTTGGCTTGGGGGTGAAGGCATGGCCAATGAACTGCAATGTCCCTGCTTTGCATCCACTGCTGACCTTTGTTGCGTGTCATTTCTCATCTCTTCTCCTCGCTTTTTTCTCGCAGCTACTCCTCTTCTGCCATCTGTCTAATGAAGGCAAAACAATGCGGTGAAAACACCTTTAAAAACGCTCACGATGCATCAGCTATCTAGTGGTTAACGCAGTGTTCTTGTCACCAGTCTTCCGCAAATCATCAGCCATCCATCTAATCCAGGCGAAATCCTTAACTCTCCTCCCAAGAGAAGCATCACTGCCGTCTGCTGAGCGGCTTAATGGACAGGTTTGTTCAATCGACACATGCATAAAACACTGCTTCAGTTCATATCAGGTCAGACCCAGTCAGGCTGTGTCGTGCACCTATTTTCACCGTGTTGTTTAATTTGCCCCAGTTTACTACCAAAAGTATGAGCATGTGTGTGTCTGCATCATTAATTAAGTTATTGGAATAATAACGAATGTCAAAAAGATACCATGAATAAAGAGTCACCATGGCTTCTGGTTTAGTCAGTGTTTAATTGCGCTGATTTGTCTTGATTTTAATTCCCATGGAAGCCTTCGCGTCACTGTCTAACAACTTAATTAGGAAATGTACTTTCCTAACGCTGATGATTTGGATGATGCTGTTCTTAATCTGTGGTGCTGAGCACATGTTTTCGCAACAACAGCTCTTCACTGAGCCGAATCGCTGATAATATATTCAAACAATAACTTTGAAATGAAATTCTACATGATTAGTGGGATTTTGAAGGCAAACACTGCAGTGAACAGCTTTGTTTTTCAGGGGACGGACCACTTTAATTACACAGCAGATGTTTACATTATTAATGTAGATGTTATTTTACCGTTCATTAGCATATAATATGAACACTGTTTCCATATAATCTGAATATTGCGCAGAGACATGTGAAATCCTTTTTAATAAAAATAAAAAAATACATAAAAATCTAATTACAGAGAATGACCTCAGTGCTGCTGTGATGACTATTATTTCCTATTTCCTGACATCAGAGATAAAAAGAGCTCTCTAGTCTTCACAGTATCTTCACCACCCATCACCATCTAAATCCTTGTCATTGTTATCTTCATCGCTGTCATCATAGTCGTTATCATCTCTGACATCACTGTCATTATCATCGACAACTGGAGCTTAGAAGTCCATATGTCAAAGACTTGGACTATTCTGATATAAAAGGCTATTAAGTTCTTTGTCCTGATAGACAGTGACAGTGGTATGTACTCTCGTCAATGCTGATCTTCTCCTGGTGCTACGAAGAGGTACTTAATTCTCAATCCCATAAATTCACTCATGCACAGAAAACACTGTGTCCTCATAAAGTGCAAAAAAAAAGGTTATAAAATCAATTTTGCTGTGAGCAACATATAAAAGAGTTGATTTAAATACTCTATGTGTCATGGTCCCTGTGCCCCGCTGGTCAATCCTCTATTGGGCAATATGTTTGTGGTTTGTTTGCTCTCTCGCCCTCTCTCTCTCACTCTCTCTCTCTCTCTCGCCACGGCGATGCTCACTGCGGGCTCCCGCTGCTGGCCCACACACCTGCTCATCACCACACCGGCCGCTGATCCCAGCTGATTACTGCACTACTTAGATGGCGAGTCTGCACTAGTCTTCGCTGGATCGTTGAGCTATCAGTGTCAGTTAGACTTGTGTTTCGGCTAACCTTCACCTTGAGAATTTCTTATTATTATCCTGCTAACCCGACGTTTTTTGTGTAGATCGTTTTTGGAACCCGATGCGGAGAGGAGTGATTGAAGGGGGAACTTTTTGTACAGAAAGTGTGGAACACCCTTCTCCCAACCCTGTTTCCCACAGACCCTGGCGACCCGGACCCGTTTCCCCTGCACGTTGTATATAGCCACTTGGTGTATGTGTTCACTGTAAATAAACGCACTGTCCTTCGCTTAAAGGAAAACCCTGGCCTGCGCCTGAGTCTCTTTCGGAACCCCTAACAGAACGATCCAGCCATTATGGACTCAGCAGGACAGGACCCCGTGGGCTGGGCTCTGGCCGCCCAGGAAGCCGCGCTGGCCCGCCATGAACAAATGCTCGGGCAGCTACGGCAGGATGTCGCCGCATTGACCCTGGCGGTGGCGCAGTTAATACCGCTGGAGGGAAATGCGCAACCAGGGAATCCCCAGCCGCCCAGCCCGGCTCCCCAGGCGGCACCGCCCGCCGTAGCGTCAGGTAGCTCACCGCGGGTCGGTACGCCGTCTGACGGACCTTTACCCACACCGGAACCATTCTCGGGTGAGTCTGACAAATGTGCCGGATTTTTGGCTCAGGTGTCTCTGACGTTTCGCGAGCTGCAGCGTTTTCATAGCAACGATGGGGCGAAGATCACTTATTTAGTTCAACTTCTGAGGGGCCGTGCACTAAAGTGGGCCCAGGTTGTGTTAAACTCTGATCCTGTCATCACCTACGCTGACTTTCTCTCCAAATTTAAGAATGTGTTTAACCCAGGCACCGGGGCAGAGGCCGCTGCTCTCCGTCTCCTCAACTTCAAACAAGGTAGGAGAAGCATGTCTGAATACGCTATCGACTTCTGGATTCTGGCAGAAGAGGCAGGGTGGAATCAGGAGGCGCTACGGAGCACGTTGCTGAACAATATCAGAGAAGAATTAAGGGACGAGCTAATCATGCGTGATCTCCCTGCCTCCTTTAATGAGCTAATGTCCCTGTGCATTAAGGTGGATGAGCGGTTACGGGCTCGCCGGTCGCAGCGGAACTACAACCTCCATGAGGCTGCGGGAGTCTCTGGCACCGGCGCCATGGCGGATGCCGGCCCCTCCCGGACTCACGAGAGCGGGGACGGAGAGGAACCCATGCAGCTGGGCGGCTCCCATCTCACCGCGGCGGAGCGTCAGCGCCGGATTACCGCCGGTGAGTGCCTCTATTGTGGTCACAGGGGACATGTTGTGGCTACCTGCCCTTCGCGGGCAAAAGGGCACGCCCGCCAGTGATGGTAGGAGTACTGGTGGGCGAGCTGAGCCAGGAAGAAGCTCCTCCCCGTTTAACACTACCGGCCACGCTTTCCATTCACTCTAAGAGCCGCTCCCTATCGGTGTTAATCGACTCTGGGGCGGAACAAAACTTTATTGACTGTCAGTTAGCCCGGCAACTTGGGTTACTATTGGAGCCCCTGCCTCATGCATTACGTGTTACGGCATTGTCAGGTCAACGCCTTCCAGACATCACTCTGGTGACGGAGCCTGTCGAGCTCACCCTCTCTGGCAATCATTCTGAAGAAATCTGTTTTTTGGTGTTTAAAGCAACTCGCACTCCACTAGTTCTCGGCCATCCTTGGCTACAACAGCACAACCCTCACATAGATTGGCTAAAGGGGCGTGTCACTGGGTGGGGGGAGGACTGCCACATGACCTGCCTTAAAGCAGCCTCGCCTCCAAGCACTGAAACGCCCTCTCCTGGGGTATTGAAATCAGCTGATTTAACTAATGTGCCCTCTGTTTATCACGACCTAGCTGAGGTGTTTCAAAAGGCCCGCGCCCAGTCACTTCCTCCGCATAGACCCTATGACTGTGCTATCGAACTGCTCCCGGGAGCTCCTTTACCCACCAGTCGGCTATATAGCATCTCACTTCCAGAACGAGACGCTATGGACAAGTACATCACGGAATCCCTGGCTGCCGGCCTCATTCGGGCCTCCACCTCTCCAGTCGCGGCAGGCTTCTTCTTTGTCGAAAAGAAGGATAAAACCCTCCGGCCATGCATTGACTATCGCGGATTAAACAACATCACAGTAAAAAATAAATACCCTCTGCCGCTCCTCAGTTCGGCCTTCGAGCTCCTCCAGGGGGCTACCGTTTTCACCAAACTGGATTTGCGAAACGCATACCATCTGGTTCGCATCCGTGAGGGCGATGAGTGGAAGACCGCCTTCAACACCCACCTCGGCCACTTCGAGTACCTTGTCATGCCCTTTGGTCTCACTAACGCCCCTGCGGTGTTCCAAGCCCTGGTGAACGACGTGCTCAGAGACTTCATTAACCGTTTTGTTTTTGTCTATCTAGATGACATCCTGATCTTTTCCAGAAACCAATCCGAGCACGAGACCCATGTCAGACAGGTCCTGCAACGACTCCTCGAAAACCGATTGTTCGTCAAAGGAGAAAAGTGTGAGTTCCACGTCTCCACCGTTGCATTCCTGGGGTACATAATCGACCAAGGAAACCTCCGCCCGGACCCTGTGAAGGTAAAAGCCGTTGTTGAGTGGCCGGAACCTCCTAATAGGCACCAACTGCAACGTTTCCTTGGGTTTGCCAACTTTTACCGGCGGTTCATTCGGGACTTCAGCCGAGTTGCCTTGCCGCTGACCCAGCTAACCTCTCCCAAGCTTCCTTTTCAGTTGAACAAAGAAGCTCAGGCAGCTTTCCAAGAACTGAAGAAACGATTCGCCTCAGCCCCCATCCTGATCCAACCCGACCTCACGCAGCCATTTGTGGTCGAGGTCGACGCGTCCGACTCAGGGGTTGGAGCGGTTCTGTCGCAACGGAAGGACGGTAAGCTCCACCCTTGTGCCTTCTTCTCCCGCCGTCTGTCCCCTGCAGAGAGAAACTATGATGTCGGGGATCGGGAACTGCTGGCGATAAAACTAGCCCTGGAGGAGTGGCGGCACTGGTTGGAGGGCACGGCTCAGCCTTTCCTCGTCTGGACAGACCACAAGAACCTGGCATACCTACAATCAGCTAAGAGGCTCAACGCTCGACAGGCCAGGTGGGCCCTGTTTTTCACCCGTTTCCACTTCTCCATCTCTTACAGACCCGGTTCCCGGAATGTCAAACCCGACGCCCTGTCCCGTCAGTTCTCAGTCTCGGAGGACACCACTGAGCCCGCTCCCGTTCTCCCCGCCACCTGTGTCGTGGGCGCCATCTCCTGGGGGATCGAATCAGCCATTCGGGAGGCTCAGGTGTCGGAACCGGATCCGGGAGGTGGGTCAGCCCAACGGCTCTACGTCCCTCAATCAGTACGTTCTCAAGTACTTCAATGGGCCCACACTGCCCGCTTTACGTGCCACCCAGGGGTCCACCGCACTATCAACTTCCTCCAGCGCTACTTCTGGTGGCCCTCTCTGACTAAAGACGCTCGGGAGTACGTCTCCGCCTGCGCGACCTGTGCCCGGAATAAACCGTCTCATCAGCCGCCCGCTGGACAGCTCAATCCCCTGCCGACTCCGTCCAGGCCGTGGTCCCATATAGCTTTGGACTTTGTAACCGGACTGCCGCAATCAGCAGGCAACACTGTCATACTTACCATCGTAGACCGTTTTTCTAAAGCTGCCCACTTCATAGCTCTACCCAAGCTTCCCACGGCCATGGAGACCGCACGACTGCTTACCCGTCATGTGTTTCGTTTGCATGGGATCCCGGAAGACATTGTGTCTGACAGAGGCCCCCAGTTCACATCTGGCGTCTGGAAGGAATTCTGCTCCTCATTAGGAGCAAAGGTCAGTCTGACCTCCGGTTACCATCCCCAAAGCAACGGTCAGTGTGAGCGAGCTAACCAAGAGCTCGAGGCAATGTTGCGGTGCACAGCGTCCTCCAACCAGTCCATCTGGAGTGATGAACTACCCTGGATTGAGTACGCCCATAACAGTCTGACTTCCTCCGCCACTGGTCTGTCTCCCTTCGAGGTCTCACTGGGTTTCCAGCCACCTCTCTTCCCCTCTGTCGAGGGTGAGTATTCTGTACCATCTGTCCAGGCCCATCTACGTAGGTGCCGACGAGCTTGGCGGGCCGCACGGACGGCGTTGCTGCGCACCTGTCCGGAATAGCCCTCTGTGCCCTCCTTCCGGGCCCCCTCCGCCCGCCCGGCTTGTGGACGGCTTGCCCGCCTATTCCATCACGCGGATTATGGACTCTCGCCGCCGCGGGCGTGGCTTCCAGTACCTTGTGGACTGGGAGGGCTATGGCATTGAGGAGCGGTCCTGGGTTCCGCGGGCCGCTGTCCTGGACAAGCGTATGCTGCGGGCCTTCCATCTGTCTCATCCTGGTAAGCCTGGTGGGTCGCCGGGGGGCTCCCGTTGAGGGGGGGGTACTGTCATGGTCCCTGTGCCCCGCTGGTCAATCCTCTATTGGGCAATATGTTTGTGGTTTGTTTGCTCTCTCGCCCTCTCTCTCTCACTCTCTCTCTCTCTCTTGCCACGGCGATGCTCACTGCAGGCTCCCGCTGCTGGCCCACACACCTGCTCATCACCACACCGGCCGCTGATCCCAGCTGATTACTGCACTACTTAGATGGCGAGTCTGCACTAGTCTTCGCTGGATCGTTGAGCTATCAGTGTCAGTTAGACTTGTGTTTCGGCTAACCTTCACCTTGAGAATTTCTTATTATTATCCTGCTAACCCGACGTTTTTTGTGTAGATCGTTTTTGGAACCCGATGCGGAGAGGAGTAATTGAAGGGGGAACTTTTTGTACAGAAAGTGTGGAACACCCTTCTCCCAACCCTGTTTCCCACGGACCCTGGCGACCCGGACCCGTTTCCCCTGCACGTTGTATATAGCCACTTGGTGTATGTGTTCACTGTAAATAAACGCACTGTCCTTCGCTTAAAGGAAAACCCTGGCCTGCGCCTGAGTCTCTTTCGGAACCCCTAACACTATGCCAGGATATGTCAATAGTCTAAGAAAAGGCAAAGGTGACTCCTCTGAATATGGATCAATAAAGAATCCCCCGTGACATAAACAAACTGTAGATAAAGAGGAACTGATGTTTGAGCCATTTCAAGGGTCTTTAAAGAACAACCACAGTTAGGCTTACAATGCCAGACCATACGCAACACATCTGTGCTATGAAAGCGCAAGTGTGAGATTAAGACAAGCCGACGGGGAAATCTGGTTTACCTTTCTCTTATAAGACTGGCAGCAATGTACTATTCGTCAGGCAGGACATGAAAGACAGACCAGTCCATATGTGCGAGGATTTAAGTAATCCAGCAGAAAAAGGATAAAAGGCAGTGGTCTCAGAATTGGAGACAGTCTATAGATGCTATGTGGTATCCAAGTATGTCCAAGCATTTCACTACATATCGTACTGTGTATGACTGTGTACGTGACAAATAAAATTTGAATTTGAATTTGAGTTTGAATTTGTATCCCATCGGCCTATGTTAATACAGTTTTTTTTAGTAAATGAAAAAAAGATATAAATAGAGAAGATATTCTTCACACAAAGAGGAATTATAGTTATACAATAATGTGCAAAGGTGTTGAGCCACCCATGATTTGTTATATTTTGCTTCTATAATGTAATTTTTGACATTTTTGCTGTCAAAAATGATTAAACTACGAGTCCAGAGTCGGCAGTGGCTTCATTTTTTTGCCAATGCGGTAAAAACATACCTGGACAGAAAAGCACACAGTGGAACGCTATCGGTCATAGATTGGCCTCCCCAGAATTCAACATTATTGAAGCAGTGTGGGATCATAATGACAGAGAATAAACTAAAAGGCAGCCAAGGTCCAAAGAAGAGCTTTGAGTGTCGTTCAAGAAGCCTGGAGAAGCATTCTTGAAGCCTACTGACTAAAAGAGTTCAGGCTGTGCTGAAGAATAATGGTGGTCATATTCTTCAGCACAGCCTTTCTTCTGTATTTCCATGTATGCTTGCACATTTCAATAAACTGTTGCACCTTTTTTCTATTTTTTTTAGCAAAATATAAAAAAAGAAGCGGGTGACTCAAAACATTTGCACAGTAATGTATTAAAAAGATAAAATAATGTGGTCATTATTTATATCTTTGCAGCAATACACTAGGTAAAAACAAGACAAGACAAAAGGCTTTTCATATCAGAACATATTAGATAACATATACAATTGCAACTGATAATACTAATACAAACAAATAAGTCCAGACAGGCTAAATGCAGAGTATTTCCTCACAGTGTGAATACTCCATTTCTGAATTGTACAAATCATTAGGTTTTAGCAGGACATATCACTGGGTGTTCTCACCATAGCAGTGAAAGGAAATGTAAATCTTGAGTTTATGACTTAGTAAAGTAGCAAACTAATGTAGAAGACAAATGGCTTTTGAATCGAACCCTGTGGGACCTCGTGAAAGATCTAAGTCGAAGTAAATGAAAAACTGTCCGAATGATTCTGGTGCCTGCTTATGATGTAAGCACAGCCAGGACAGAGCTGTCTGCACTAGCCCGGTTCTCAGAACAATCAGTTTTAGTTGTATGATTTACTTTATCAAAGGCACTGCAGTAGTGTATGAGGAAAGCACAGACAGAACCAGCAGTCAGGCAAGTGTGCTTACTATTCAAAAGCAGCACACAGTCACCAATATGTAAATGGTTCAAAAGACTGTAATTTTAACAAGAGTCCGGCCCATTGCATGTATAAAACAGGACAGAAAAGCCCCAGTGGCCAAAGAGCTATTTACAGTGGAGATGACACTTGGACCGACAATATCAGAAACCCCTTAAGGGAGCTTGTGGGGATAATGTCAAGAGGCAGGTTGTAGATTTCATGTAGGAAACAGTCTCTATTAAGAAAGAAAGCTCACAGCAGTTCAGCACAGCAGAATTTCCCAGTGAAATAGAAATGTTGGGGGACATTTGTAGGACACCACCAGTGCAACACATTTATTAGTGTGGAACAGGGCCCGTGAGACTGTCCACTCCAGAAAACAACAGTGCTGGTCATTTGTTTGAATTTGTAACAGCAGATGTTAATGTTCAGAGCGGCGATGGTGGAACACACATACAACCATGCACATTTAGTCGCGTGCTGGAAGTATTCACTTAACTTGCTCTATTTTCTGTTATCATTTCAGTTATACTGAACCAAGAGATTTATGATCAAATATACGACCTGTTAGTTTTATGCTGTGCTCCTTTTTCATACTAAAGCCACAAAACTCCCATTTGTGGGTGATACAAAGGTACTTTTACATTGTTGTATCTGCTGTATGACTGTAGTACTTCTATCCATCCATGAATCCATTCTCTCCCACCTATCCTATTCAGGGCTGCAGGACGACTGGAAGCGATCCCAGCTGGGATTGTGCAAGTTTCTGTTGCACTCTGGACAGACTGCCTGTCACAGGGCTTATGATTGTAAGGTAATATATACACACGTTGACCTTGTAAATATAACAATTTAGTACGAAATTATTTTAGTATAAAGTATGTAACAGCTGTGTACAGCAGTATAAGTCTAAATCAGCTATAAAGTTTAAATCTAGTGTATACTTTAGGCTTAAATGTTAACAAACTGCAAGGCACTCCCTCTCTAAAATAAAACGAACATGCCTTTTTTTCACGGTGAGGTTATGTAAAAACTCCACCATGTTTTGGCACACAAAGCCTATATGCATCCCTTCCAAAGAGCACCTCAAATAGAAGCGGGCTGAATTCAGAAAGCGCTCCGTCTCGAAACAATACCAGAGTGTACTTTATTTTAATGAATCAGTCATAACACAGGATAATATATACAGGACATATGACTTTTAGCTGCTAAAATGCATTTTGTTCTCCTTAAGTGACACTTTATTGCTGGGCTTTTACCCTGTTGGAGTAATTAGCATGGTGAATTTTTTACTGTGAGGGCAGAGAAGTATATTTCTGTCATGACCTTGAATGTCTCGTGATGTTTTAAGCAGTCTATCAAATAAGTGAAAATCCCTCCTCTTTCTCACCTTTCCCTCCAAGGAGCACAGGTGCAGCGCTGGCTCAGAGCCACGGCTGTGCCACGGCTGTGCCACTCTTTATTTTTTTATAAGTTTAAAAGGGGCAATGACTCAGAAATGGCAGACCAAGCGCTACGGAAAAGAGAGAACTGCTACTCTGTGCTAATAACGGACATATGACGAAGGCCGAGGGATCAAACAGTTCACAACTGGAGATATTACACTGCTGTGGCAAAAATGAGCAGGCAATATTCTTTGAGTCAAGTTTTACTGCCAGGTTTATTGTCTGGAGGTCCCGCCTGTTTTATTAAAACACCGGCTTTGCTTTTTAAATATTCAAGTTGACTTTTTTTTTTGCTGAGACACTAACAGTTTCATGACCCAGCAAAAACACAAATGTGGCTCTGCAAAAAAATTAACATAGTACATATAGATTCAGAAGCGACGGCTGTTTTCCAGGTATACACTTGCTCGCTGTTCAAAAAGGCTTTAAGTTCATAATTTTGACATGAAGCCTAAACATGCTACGTGTGCTCAGCTGCCATGACTTAAAAACATACAACCATAACTAAAAACTCACACGCTCACTCTTTCTCGCCAAACACACTTGGTGCACAGTACGCGGACAAGCTTTCCCCATCGAAGCTTCTTTGAAAAGGTTTATAGAATCTTAAAATAGCAGTGTGGTCTGTGAGCATGGGGATTAAAAAAGAGAGAGCCACTATGGAGCTGCTGTAGTGTGACATCACACAGACAAACACACCGCACCGCACCACACAGCCCTGCCGTTGCCATCTCATTGTACTCCCCAACTGGGGCGTGAGAGAAGGAGGAGAGGAAACGGAGGGGGGGAAGGGGGGGTGACAAGAAAAAAGGAGAAGAGATAAGGCAGTGGCAAGATGTGACGGGAAGAGAGGGAGTAAGTAAAAAGACGATGACTGAAAAGTAAGAGGTTATAAGAGGAGTGAAACAGGGCAAAAGATGGAAAGCGTGGACTGTGAGAGATGACAGTGGTAAGCAGGAAAAAAGATGAAGATATATTAACATAGACTCGGAGCGGGTGCGTTGGGCTGGGCTGTTTGAGGCAGAGATGGCTGCTGACAGATCTGAGTGATTCGTGAGCACTCGTGCACACATTCTTTTTCATAAACACAAACACAGGTGGGGGACGGCGGGTCCGGCTAACGCAGCTCTCTCAGTGCGTGTGAGACACAGGAACCTGTTGGCTGACAGCGACATCCTGCTGTTCCATCACACAGTGCAGACAGACATCAGGACGCACCAACACAGTGTATGCTAAACAGCTGCAGCAGCTCTGCTGTGGAGAGACTGACATCCTCAGCAGCCGCTTCCAGCGAGCAAACACCAATAACTGAGACTCACTGCCAACACAGACAGATAAACAGAGAGCAGACACACACAAACACATAATTACACAAGTGCTGTTACACTGTCAACAATGTTTCACAGAAAAAAAAGTCAGAATTTTGCAGGGGTTTTGTTGTTGTTGCTTAAAATTAATGAATCGGTGGACGAACCGTAAAGTTAGACATAGATTCTACTGATGTGAAATGTGTGGATGTGTGAAATTAAACTTCAGTGAAGTTTTATTGATTTCTTTTTGATACATCAAGGCAACTCGGATCTTTCTGCAAGATATCATTTGAATCTGTTTATTTCCTCCATGTGGAAGATGGACACATTATGTAGTAACAGACTCTGTCAGGATGAGTATTAAGGGTACCTAATAAAACCCAGTGCCCCTCTATGTCTCAATGTTTGTCATGGAGTCTGTTGTCTTGACTTAGGAGTCTTCATGTTCATGTTATTCACTTATTATTATTCAGATTAAGTTATTCTGGTCATCTCAAACTGGTTTTGTAAGGATGCCAGTGAGATCACTGTACCTAAATGGCTACCAGAGCTCAATAAAAAAAGCTCCTTTAGGATGGGGTGGATCCGGAGGTGCACATCAAAGGTCTGCAGCTGACAAATCTGCGGCAACTGTGTGACGCAATCATGTCAATGTGGACCAAAATCTATGAGAATGTTTCCAGCACACCTTGGTGAACAAAGAATTCAGCTCATTCTGAAAACAAAAGGTGGTTCAACTAAGTAGTAAGAAGGTGTACCTAATAAAGTGGCTGGTGAATTTCTTTGTGTGTCTTTGTGTTATTTTTCTTCCGTCCTTCCTTTTTTGATTGCCTGAGCAACCCCAGTTTAACCTGAAGTTCACCAAAACAAGGCTATCTTTATCCTTATCTGGCTTCACTTACCCTAACATCAACAGGCAGCGTCAGGCTTTCACAGACGAGGCTATCAACTCGATAAATCAACCCAGGGTTTCCACACATAAAAGAACGGAAACCTATAATATTAGAAAAATCCAAAGAGGTTAAAGATACAACGCAGACTAAAAGGAGCACAGCTGCTGCAATCAAAGTAGCGCTGCGTGAGTGGTGGTGATGTGAAAAGCACCGTGCATGGCATGTAGGTCTGTAGTATTAAAAAGCCCTCCAAGAACATTTGCGCGCTTTAAGGCCTTTGAATGTAAAAGCTCTATTTACTGCAAATAAAGACATTCAAAGCCAAGAAGAAAAGCTTGGGAAAAAAGCCCACTGCGTCAGGTATTAGAATTATTAGTATCACTGCCCCATCATTAAAACACAGGCAAGATCTGAGTATAATTACAAGAGTGCAGCCTCTCCTGCTGAATTAATTCTGCCCTAAATGGACAGAATTTCCTACAGTGTGCAAGACACTCTTTGCCTTTTCCTACAGCTCCAGCAGCCCTTAGCTGCTAACACCTGAGAGAAGGTAAAGAACAAAGAGAATTAAACCTTTTAAGTAGCATATGGTGCTGCATTAAGGCATATAGAACAATACAGGTTTTTAAAAACTGTTTGTAACCATCAGGGAAACATGTAAGGAAAACAGTTTCTCGTGAGAATATATATATTTCTACTGAATTCCATCAGGGAAAGACAAAGACTTTAACGTCTCCTATAACGACTGACCGTCTTACCATCTGTGCACCGAGGCCAACTGGATCTTTCAGGAACTGTAACTATTTTCCAGAGAACTGATTGCCCAGTAGGCTGCGATTTCTTACCTGCTGGCCTGTTATCACAAACACAACCTGCCCCAGAGAAGTGAGCCAGTGAAGTTACCTCCTTATCCTAACGCAGGCCTCTGTACTTTGCTCTGCACTCCCCTCAGTCTTTTTCAGATTGCCTGTGTGCGCTGTGCCACTCCACGTCTGTGTTCCTCATCTCTAGGCTTTGTCAGTTCCACTAGTTTGTGTCTCATTTAGTTTTTACCTTTGTTACACAACACTTTGGTTTGCTTCTCCATGCTTTCTCTATTGAGACTTCTTGCTTAGCTAAGTCTAATAAAGATCGATGTTGCTTCTACCTGTTTGCGTTGGCTGCATGTGTCAGCGTGATGGAAGTCCATGGCAGCATTTAGTGCCAACCTTTTCTCTCTCTACTTTTAGAGATAGAGCATTTTAATGTGGACACATATTGCTTGGCTGTTGCGATGCAAGTAATTTTTGCTGGTTTCCAACTTTAAGCCAAAGGAACGACACATCCTTTACTTGTTATCACTATGGCCAGATGTAGCAGAGTAGTTTGAATCCGGTGACATGTTCTGACTTCAGCTGATGGTGAGAGAAGTGCAGAGGGAGTTTTTTTCTGAGATAACATTCAGGTTTTTTCTTTCCCTTTCCTTCAGCTCTGATGAGCTAAGGGCACCCGAGTTGACATCGGCATTTTGGACAGCCAAAATGACTTCCCACTATAAGCAAGCAGATGACGCTATGGATTATTTCACATTTGATAATAGGTTGTCAGCATTGCCTTGCTCAGGCAGTTTTCAGGGGCATGGGCAAAAAATAAATAAAAGCTCTAATTCTAACTCAGCTGAGCCAGAGAAGGTCATGAACTATGAAAGGACCAGGGCAAGGCCTGAAAAGTTTTGATTGCTACTTGAAAAGGGCAATTTGCACCCAAGAGGAAAAAGGGCAGACCATTGCCCCCATGAACGCCAGGCGTTGTCAGTGTCAAAGCTGACTTGTATGAGCCTGAGTCACCACAATAGGAAAAAAGCAGAGGCTTAGGCTGGGCAGCAACACCACTAGCCAGGACCTTAAAGACTATTCTGTCAAATATCAGCTGCGACTGACAGCACTTCTGCTCCTGGTGTCAACAGAAACCAACTGATCACCAAAGGCTTTTTACATCTACGGACTTTTAGCACAACATCATCGCAAAGAATGGTTCTGTGTTACTACAATCGCTGGCTTAAAACAGTAAACAAAAAGTGAATCTGCACGTCCTTTAAAATGTGTGTTTCAAAGGGTTGGTAAAGCAGGGATTACTTGCAGAGCCTGATCCTAAACATCTTGCTGCGTGCTTAGCACTTAGCTCGACACACAGCGAGATGGGAATATGACGGTGCTTGAGCATCACAATAGCTGAGATTCTTTCCATTTTCCTCATACTGAGTCATTTTACTGACATTTCGAACATTTTGAATACAATAACGAGGCTCTGAAATGGAATAAAACATTTCTGAACAAGCAAGTTAACTTGGTTTATTTAAAAGACATATTCGTAGTTCTGTTTAAAGGAGTCATTGGTACAAATGGTTGTTTATACTGTCATACAAAGGAGGCAAAATTAAACTAAATTTCATCATAACCAATGCATGTATAATTTCAAAAGCTGCAATTGTGCATAACGTAGAGGTCGGAATCACCAGACACCCAACGATATGATATTATCACAATACTTAACTCTCAATACTGCTTTTAACAGTATTCCAGTAACATATACTTCAGCTATTTTCTTACTGCAAAATGAGATTGTTAAGCATATCAACACTCACACTACAACCTGCCATTAATGCTGCCATAAGACAGATCCTGTCTGCTATCAGTCTGCAACTGAATGGGGTCAAGTTAGCAATTACATTTAATCTGCTTCTGATAATACAGCAATTAACTGAGATAAATAGCCAAAAATGACATATCTACCGCTGTTTAAATGAAATAAAATCACATTAAATAGAAACACTGATCAGAAACATTTAATGATTACATTTGAACTCAGCAACCAAACAAAATACAACCAGCTGAAAGCCAGATGAGTCCAGTCTTCTTGAGCTATGCTCATTGATGAAGACAAAAGACCTCAAAAAGAAGTTAACTGGACTTCTTCACGTTGTTTTAAGATGTTTCACTTCTCATTTTCTTTTCAAGCTCTTAAGACTACCATGACCTGGATGATCCTACCTGGTGACCTGTGCCATCACTTTGTAAACAAAAGTGGTTATGAGTGTGAAACACCCTCAAGCTATGGGTAATCACTCAGTCACTCACTCATCAAGGGTTGCATTCAGTGGGAGAATGTGAAAGAATTCAACACAATCACCAGGCAGCCACTGATTTTCTTGTAGATACAAGGAGACTGCTGTTCTCTCTTTACTCATGTGACTGAGACATTAGCTTGTTGTGAATTAGGAGCTAGCTTTATCAAGCTAAGTGCGACCAGTGATGGATGTAGTTTGTTCAGCTGACATTCTCACAGGATGGTGGTACATCAGATGAGCCCTTGTTTTTATAGTATTGCCAGAGTTTTTATTTTAATTTATTTAATAAAATATTGATATTTATTGTCCCTGGATTGATGTCACGACGCAAATTATCGTGATAGTATACAGTATGTTTCCCCTCACCCATAACTGTTTGTATTCTTACTGTAATTATGTACTGTATTTGTAATTTTGGATAGAAAGTGGGTAAGTTATCAAAACTGACATATTCCCTGAGTAAAAATAGCAGCCATAGCTTAGATGTAAAGTGTGTGCCTGCCATCCTTTCTGAGTATAAATATAGAGTTTAAAGTCACGTCCAGGTAAATACACTCATTCTCTTAATTGATAGCACTGAATAAATAGCTATTATAGTCTATTATAGTAATGAATACATTGTGCACTGATATCCAGGGTCCTTTAATAGATAAACTGTAAAAAGAACCAAAGTAGAATGGCTTTAATGGATTGTGTTGACCTTTCAGACTGGTCGTCCACATCACTGGATGCAAATTATTTCACTTAAAGCAATCATGTGAAGAGTGGGAGCAGAAGGTCAGATCAGAGGAGCTTTTGTTTAACGGAAACAAATGGATTGCTCTTCTGTCATCCTTCAAGGCAGTGATCCGCTCATTCAGCAGTGTGCAGATTAAATGAAAAGCAACTTTTGCTAACGTGCTTATATCTACAAACGTTGACTTTTAAACAGGGACTGTTGTTATATGTCTTTTCCCCTTTTTTTTCTAGCATCTTTTTCCTTTTGTGATCAACATTTCACTAATAACTGTATTACTATAATAACAAAATCCATTTCATTGATGGTGGTGAAAAAAGAAAGAAAGAAAATCAAAAGATGCGTGTAAAGCACAGTTCACCAGAACTGAATAAGAGTATTATTTTTCTCCATGTTTTTGTTATCTTACTACTGTGCCTCAGTTGCCTTCTGCTTGAATTTGGATTTAATATCTCAAAGGAGGTCCAGTCAAGTAAAATTTATATGTTTTTTTTTATCAATCGTGTACTTAGAGCAATGTTTTCTTTTTCTTTTCTTTTTATCTCTCCACAGAAATGGACGGCAAAAGCATGAATTCCCAGATTGATCTTTAACAAGTCTGTAAGGTCTTGCCAGTTTGTTGTAGGTTTCTTTAGGACAACCTACAGAAAATCAAACTTCATAAACAGAAAATTCAAGGACAAGGAAAGTGGAACGTGTACTAAAAGGTAAGAACAAAAGTAAGAGAGAACATCATTGTTCACAGATAAAAAGCACTCCAAGTTAAAAGGTAATGATGATGAAAGGGAGACGTGTCAAAGCTGAAGATGTGGTTACTGAGGGCAAAATTCTGATATTGTTTTAGATAGGTAGATACCACTGTCATACATACCATACTGTATGTATGACTTTTAAAGACTATATATAAAACAGCATCCATGCATTCTCTTCAACTTGTCTAATTGAGGGTTGCATGGAGGCTGGAGCCTATCCCAGCTTTCAGGGAAGGTACAACCTGTAACAACCATCAGATTTGCACCTACAGTCAATTTAGACTGACCCCATGCATATCTCTGAACAGCGGGAGGAAGCTGGAGAGAACATGCAAACTCCACACAGAAACCTATGGTCCTCTTGCTGGGACACAACAGTGGAAACCACCTCATCACCAGGGCGCCCATTTTAATACAACATGATGTTCATTCATAAGTTCATAAGTTATTGTCTCTACTGTAGACAAATAAGGCAATAAGGTAGGAACAGCTTTACTGTCACGTCCAATTTTAAAACTCTGGGTTGGAAGTAGCAAAAATGCTCAGCTCAAAGCTTTAGGACTGCAGAGCAGTGGGGTCATGTCAAGGTTACTTAACAACTTGACTTTACTTCACAAAAAGTTTTCAGTTTTTTACTGAAAAAGAAAAAAATGATGATGTCGATTAACGTTACACAAGAGCCGGGGGATCTTTGTGTTTTCACCAAATCCACTTTGTTACATTTAGTAAAAGATACATGGTATCTAAAAGATTGTGGTATATCATCCGTCACAACATTGATCCTGCACATTGACAAACGATTGAGTATGACTGAGATGCCAAAACATCCTTAACAAGCATTCATATTTGACAAGTTGCGAGTGAGACCGACCACAACTGATGATGGCAGTGAAGCTTTTACAAAATGGCAGAATTTGACACCCAGCAAATTAAAACAGTCTGTAATACTTTGAGGCTCTAATGAAAAAAGCATCAACAGAAAACAGCATGACGAGGAGACGCGCTTCAGCTCTTTTTCTTCTTGGAAATGGTGACCTCGCCACCCGACAGCCAAGTTCCAATATCCTGTTTAACACAATAGGGCATAGACCAGCTGCTTTTTTAAATCTTTCAAGTTTCAAATATATTTCTTCAACCCACAAACAATTTTGATGAATTTTAATGAAATATGCTACAAATGTGATGTTTTTTTGGTCTTTTTGTTTGTCTCTCATTTTCAGTTGTCCATTTTCTGATTTGTGTCAGTGCACATTTTGTGCTGTTCTATGTTCAACAATGGAAAAAAAGCCATAAAAATTTTGTTTCTATTTGAGTTAAGCACATAGGATCTTTAATTATACTGCGTAGTAAAAGTAACCCTGTTTTTTTTTATAAAAGAGAAACAGATTGGATATAAAGTATGAACATGCCAAAGGTGGCAACACACACACAGTGTTAGATATTAAAGAGTTCTATAGGACCAAATATTAAGTGCATGTAGCACTTACTGGTACCTCTGAATGCACACGAGGTATTATTTTTATTGGTAACAGCTTTGATACACTTTATCATGTCAGCTGATGACAGCAAATGCTGCAACAGGAAATGACCTTAGATGAACTCGGTAAAGTTGATGTTTGAAGCAGTAAAATGCTGCCTAGTGATGAGCTGGCAGTGGCCACATATATTATTTCATCACCACTTTTAAGGGTAGGTGTGTAACATTAAAGCAATGATAGTCTTTGATGTGCTGCATCAGTTGGCAGATGTCTGGCTCCTCTGCAAACGGTGACTTCACTGTGCACTTAGGATAAGTCAAAGTCTGTTCGTCAGCTATGTCACATTCACAGACTTGATGAACAGAATATCAGCATAATGGGGGCTATTTCCAGGATAACCGTGATATGACCCACATTGTGGTATTGTTTAGTTTTAGTTTTAGTTTTTTTACTGCATTACCATAAGAAAGTGCCAAACAGAAACTGTAAACACATTTTTCCCCCTATGTGTTGACAAAACCGGAGTTTCCATTCACTAAACACATTTTTTAAAACAGTCTCCAAAGTGAATGACTCTAAAAACATCTCAGTGTAAAAGGAAAACTGAGGTTTTGGAAACAAAACAAATGAATTTCTGTACATAAAACTGAGAGACATTACTGTGAAATAGGCATGGGCACAACTCACCCACCGCAGATGGCTGCAACTCAGTCATATTTACACTCTGGGTGCTATAACATATATTTTATATTATACATATAGAATGTATGTATAATATAATCGTGTGTGACAGACAGTATTAGTCATGTGATAGACTGCTAACCTATCCAGGGTGTAACCTGCCTCTCGTCCTTTGATAACTGGACTAGCAACCCTGAACTGGATTAGCAGAAAAAATTGGATGGATGGATTCTTTAGAACTGTCTTCTGATTGGTTTGAATAGGAGGTGGGTGGGGCTTTCGTGAAAACAGCCAGGCAGGATCTTAAGGATATTCACTCTCTCTGATATCATAAAAAGCCAAGAGTATGAAAAATCCTGTCAGAAATTGAGCGAGCAGTATGAAGCCTGAACCTTTGGTTCACAGTAATTACATGTAAATACACCGGCCTCATTATTTCAGACTCTGGCCATGTTTAACAGTGTGTTTATTCCAGAAAATACTGAAGACCTCTTTTAATTTCTTTAACCTACATTTGAAATACACAGCATCTGCTTGCTGTGAATGTTGCTGCTTAGATGTTTGTCGACCAAAACAATAAGACAGAGAAGAGGCTTCCTATTTTTCAGGTATTTTAGTGTGGATAAAGACCTTTGCTAGTGTGGACATACTTCATATTTTTTTAATTAGTCATAATTGATTCACTATATTTGGAGAAAAAGACCTCAAATGTGGTTCACACTGCCAGTCGGTTGTGTCAAAGTGGTGCTCAGCCAAGCTCAAGGAACCAGGCATCAAACCCTGTGGAGCCAGAGAAGCACAGGAGCCAGGAAAACAGGACTAAATGATGTAGTCTGGTTTAGTCACCATTGCAACCATACTAACCGAGCTACTCTCTCTTTCCCTCCCTCCTCTTTTGAGGTTTTTTGTTATTTCTCTCACATACAGACCCACAAAGCCATCATCCAAGCATGCTTCACAGGCTTCAAGGCCAGCAAGACTTCCCAAATCCTTCTAACATGGCTGGCTGTTCTTCACACAACCTGAGCCTTCTGAGAATAACAACCACGGAAGTAAGAGTGGATAAAATGAAAAAACAGAAGAGAGAAGGATAAGGTGGCAGCACAAATGGAGATGTGTGGGAGAAGGGAAAAGCAGAGGAGGCTCAGAAAGAAACGTAGGACTGGAGGAGACAGGGAGATACGAAGGAAACAAATGGCAGAGAAAGGGAAAGAATTAGAGGTGAAAGCGTGGAAGAGCTCAGCGAGTGAATGACACAGTAATGTGTCTTCAGCAAGTGACAGCAGGTGAGGGGAGCAGGTGTTAAATATTAAAGAGTCGCAGCAGAGAACCTGGGCAAATGGCCCCTACTGATATGGGACATCCCAGGCTGGGACAGACGTGCACATCCACACACACACACACACCCACACACACATGCACACGCAGATACAGAGACACTAAGAGTAGCATCCGACCACAGTGGCAGAGCAAAGCAGAAAGAACATGCATGTTTAATTCACAACCCTCCATTTCAGCATGTTCCTGTTCCTACACACTGTGACCCTCTGCTCCCCCCTCCACACACACACACACACACACACATGTGAAAATAGAAAGTTTAAAGTCGAGATGAACAAGGCTGGCAGAGAATAAGCGAGCATATATGAGGCTGAGGTAAAGCCAACAACATGTCTTATTTCCCAAAGCAGTTTCTTTGAAATGGAAGCACAGCATTCCAAACTAATCCTGTTCCTCTCCCGGGCTTACACATACACTCTGTCCACATCCATTCCACGTTCCCTAACCATGTCTCTCTCCTAACTGCACAACATCAAACTTCCCACTGTTTATCCCCTGACACGCATTATGAGGGATGAGGAGGAGGCAGAGACTGGAAAAGAGAGAGAAAGACAGCTGGAAAGAGTGGACAGATCTCTAAGCTGTTTGTCTTTAATTAGGAGAAAAAAAGCATCTTGGTCTGCAGCTGGCAGAGGCTGATTTAACTCACTTAATTTCAGCCAAAATGTTGCTGTACAATAACAATGTAGGGTGATGGTGGATAAGGTTACTATCTAGAGGGCCAGTCTGTTACTAGTGTGCAACTGCAGAATAACCCTGAGGTATAAAGCTTCTTTTATAAGGTGTACCGCCAGGACTTATCAGAATTTCGGATAATAAAATTCTCAAAGCCACAAATATAGACAAAGACAAAATTACTGAACTGAGAACAAACAAACTGCCATACCTTTCATGTTTTTTACTGAACACACTGAGGAAAAAGTAAGCAAACAATTAAGGAAATGAGATTGGATGCGTAGGTTGCAGAGGTGCCTCTCTCTACAAAAAAAGGCAGACAAAATCTGGTTAAAGACAAAGTCTGCTTTTCTGAGGAAATATAGCTTTGTGTGAAGCATTCCTCGATGACAACAACTTTTAAAGGGGTTAGAAAATCTTTATAGAGACATATGAAGCTGGAAAGGCTGCAAAAGCTTCTTAAAAACCTAGCTGGTCATCAATCCACAAAGACAAGCTGTCAGCAAATGGAGGCAATTCTCCCTGGGAGTGGGCGTCCTGCAAAGATAACACCAAGAATACATTTTGAAATCCTGAAAGATTTGAAAAAGAACTCAAGGGTGACAAGAAAACACCAGCAAAAACTGTGTTCATGTATCATTGATGAGAAAAATCTGTATAAAAAAGATGTAATGGAATGGATAGCATGCAAACCACATTCAAAGTAGGTGTAGGTG
Source organism: Rhamphochromis sp. 'chilingali' (assembly GCF_963969265.1). Taxonomy (NCBI): domain Eukaryota; kingdom Metazoa; phylum Chordata; class Actinopteri; order Cichliformes; family Cichlidae; genus Rhamphochromis; species Rhamphochromis sp. 'chilingali'. The sequence goes on from NC_137948.1 coordinate 30,828,537, forward strand.
TTAAAGAACACTTTGTTCTTTGGACAAAAATCCACAACACTATGATAAGGATGAAATTAACTGTACCCCGAAAACTTGTTCTAACTGTGAAGCACGGTGGAGTGAGCATCATGGTTGGGGGCTACTTTGGGTCCCAGATCCAGTGCAGTCTTTGGAGGAACAATCCACTCATTAATCCAATCTTAAGTCAGAAGCTGTATTTAAAGAGGACTGATGACAAGCAGTCCAAAATTCCTTTGTGCTTTGCAAGAAGCTACATGAAAGCCTGGTAGACGGTTCATTTAAATATGTGCTCACTTAAGCCATCTTGTTCCAGCAGCCCACTTCTCAGGGTGTAATTGTTCCTCAACACCTGACGTGGACCTTGCCAGGTGTGACGTCCGAGCCGGTATTGCTTCATATTTATGTCTCTTGCTCATGTTTGAGGGAGGCTTAGTTAGCATAGGGGGGGTCTAGCCTAGGGACCCTTACTGGATGTAGAAGTCCTGGTATGGAGTCAAACTCATAACTCCCGTTCCATATAGTCTTGCCACCAGAGATGGGCAGTAACGCGTTACTTGTAACGCGTTACTGCGTTATCAGATTACAGTAATCTGATTACTTTTTTCAAGTAACGAGTAAAGTAAGGGATTACTATTGCAAAAACGGTAATTAGATTACCGTTACTTTCCCGTAGGAACGCTGCGTTACTGCGTTACTAAAACCGTGATTTTTTGCGAGAATGTCTCACGACAGTGACGTAAGCGAGTGCGCCGTTAGTGACAACAGCTGTGTGCAGATCAACAATGGATCACATATCGATTGTGGGAGAGAGTATGAGCGTGCAGCGTTTAAAGCGTTTAAAGCGTGGAAGTACTTTGAGTTTGATTCCATAAAAAGTGACAAAAACATTAGCGTCCATCGTTCGTGGGAAGAAAACTTCTTTTTACAGTGAAAAAAAACCCCTAAACTTCCAAGCAAGCACCGAGTGCGCTACGACGTAATGGGAAACTCACAGAGAAACTCGCGGATTCTTCAACTGACCGCTGCGGCACACCTGCACCAGGGTAAACCTCCGCCTACCGCAGTCCTGCTTTACAGGTGAAAATAGAGCAACAGGACCGCTGAGTCTTTGACTTTATTTATTTTCTGCTGTGTTTTACTTGCATCTATTTGAAAGAGTGAGTGTAAACACAAAAAAGATTTTTATTTTATGTGCTGGAATGTGCAGAAAATAGGTTTAAATGTTAAACTAATTTATTCAAGTCAGAGAATGTTGCATATAATTAAATTTTTGCTTGATGCATAAAGTTAAAAGATTAAAACTGATAAAACAAGTTTTAAAAAGAGACTTTTCCATTTGATTACATTTTGTATGATGGATTATGCAGAAAAAGTAGAATTGGGCTGAAAGATCTATCGCTTTATCACCTCTTCAGGTTGTAAATCGTGTTTTAAAAAAGTAACTAAGTAACTAAGTAACTAAGTAATTAATTACTTTTGAAAATAAGTAATCAGTAAAGTAACGGGATTACTTTTTTGGGGAAGTAATCAGTAATTAGTTACTGATTACTTTTTTCAAGTAACTTGACCAACACTGCTTGCCACTACGCTATCCAGCTGCTTATTGAGCACAAGATCTATAGAGGCTGGGGTCTATCACACCAGGTGATAGATGTAGCAATACTGAATGATAGCAACATCAGGAAGAAGGACACGAAAAGCTGCAGAAGTACCAAGAGCTCAAAGAAGAGCTCGAGAAAATGTGGAGGGTAACAGTGGGGCCAGTGGTAGTCGGAGGGCTCGGTGCAGTGATCCCCAAGTTAGAATAGAATAGAATAGAATAGAATAGCCTTTATTGTCATTGTACAGAGTACAACGAAATTGGAGTGCCACTCCCTTGGTGCAAGTTTCAATAATAAATATAAATGTAAAATATAAAAAGTACAAAAAAACAATCGTTAGTACTCAAACAATAGTATGTACAATATATACAGGATAGCAGCATTAATATAATGACAGTATGAATAGGCGAGTGAATCTAGTAGATCCCAGGAATAACATTCAAGATCTCTGTCCAGAAGAGCGCAGTCCTAGCAGCTAAGATACTGCGCAGGATACTCCTCTTGTAGAGGACCCGAGCTTGAAGGATAGACCACCCGCAGTGGCGAGAGGGGAATAAAAAAAAATTATATATATTTTTAAAATGTATAAAATATTAAAATGACGTCATTTTAACGTCATTTTAACGAGATTAACACTGACAGCACTAAAATATATATAAAACTAACAGGACCTCTGCCTTTCCCTTACAGTATAAATACCTCATTGTATTTTTGGTGACTTAGTAGAAGATGGCCAAAAATTATGAGTAATCACTTCAGAAATCCTGGTAATTCCAAAGGATTCATGAAAGATTCTTGAAATCCATAAATCTGACAGAACAATCCTGCGCATAAGTCTCCAAGCTTCCCTCATTCCAATCTACAAGATGCTGAACAAAAGATAATCCCTGTACATACATGCACTATCCAAGCCAACTGGATGTGGTCATGCACCGTTATGTTATTACAGTACTTTATTATACAGAAGCCTGCAAAACCAGAAAAATGTACACATACAACAACCTTTAAGACTTTGCTTAACTGTGAGATATGGTAACCTGCCAAGATATCTGAAAAATGTATACATTAAAAAGCAATATTGCTTTTTTTAAAGGTGGCTGGGGGCACGAATTTCAATTCCCTGATTTGCTTCTAAGATAAACATTGTGGAGTAAAAATAAGCATAATTATTATTTTTATGAAAGTTGACCAAAATCACTGATACTGATGGTTCTGATCAGTTTAAAAATGGCCCCCAAAGCTACATTCTCACTACTATGAAAAAAAAAAAAAAAACTGAGCCAAACTCAAATTGACAAAAAACCTACTTGAAATATATATATATATAAATCCTCGTTTTAACACTTTTATTATTATTATTTTTTAAATAGAGAGTCATTGCCTTAAGTCACCTCACCCTGGTTCTTTATCAGTTTATATGAATCGCTGCAGTGCCCATCCCTGTTTATAGCTAATAAAAGTGACAACTGGAGAAAGCCTTTACTTGAAATGTGACACAATCATGACAGTTAAGTTGGCATTCTGGCAGCTTAACACTGCTTTAACACCAAGGATTTCACACTTGCACTGCCCACCTCTATGTATATCCATTATTTTAGAGCACAATTTTTTTTTCTTCTGTATTTTCTTGGCATCATCCTCTTCCTTCTGTTTTTGCTCTCCATCTAAAGCATGCTGTCTAAACTGATACTGTGGCCAGCTAACATACCCAAGGTACCACAGGAGGATCCGCTCATTTTTCCACTCCTCTAGTACAAACTTGATTGGCACACTAACAGAGTGAAGTGTATGTATACGTGGTGACAGAGAGCACACGACTCGCTCAAGCTGCAAAAAAGCACAATATTGTTTGTTAGTCCACAGTAATCAAGCTGAATTGTTACCAGCCCACTGGGATTTATTTCGATCCTCCAGATTATCGCTACACCACTGACAGCAGGTATGAAAGCAGTGGTCACACTGCCAAGAGATGTTTCACATAGCCAGACTTTTTTTTTCTTCCTCCACAGCAAATCATGTTTGCTGGAGTTGGTTTGTTTTTATTTTTCAAAGTCTTCAGACCATTCCTGCTTAAATGTGTCTGATGTTGTGAGATTAATGGGAGCTAATAGAGCTGAAAAAAAAAGTGCTGAAGGGGGTTATTGTGAAGCTGTCACGATCACAGAGGGAGCATCAAGTGCAAAGCATGTGTCAGCCTCACTGAGAGTCCTCGGCACCTCTGTAATTATTTTTAATAGGCGCCATCAGCAAATGCTGTAGCACACCAGTATGTCTGACGCTCAGAAATATTATCAAAAGAATCAATCGGTTAATAAACAAATAAATGCCAGCTATATTTTACACCTAATCAAATAAAAATACCAAACTTTTGATTGTTTCTTAAATGTAATATTTTTTGTTGAATTTATGTATTTGTATCTATTTATTAAGATTCTGAACAGTAACAGTATCCATTCACAAATGTGTAAAGAGGCCTTTTACATAGCATATCTGCCTCCCAAAGAAAATAATAGTTATCTATGACTAGCCGCCACATCTTGTTATTATCATGCCATGTGCATTGTAGCAGTTTTTATGTGACTCGCCTTATCTGCAAATATGCAATAAAAAACCTCTTATCTCAAAGAGGTGATCATGTCTCCCCTTTAAAATATACGCATCTCTTGTTAAAGGTACAGTGTGTAAAATATCACGACTACATGTCAGTGGACTGCAGATTACAGTCACCTGAGTCCTTCCAATTCAAGTGCATAATCCTAGCTATGGTGGCAACTCTGGTCGTTATTCATCTGTAGTGAGCGCAGGCTGCTGGTTCACTGTTTACCTCCACTGTCAATATAACAAGTGTATTCACTCTGGAGGGCGTACGAGTCAGTGAGTCAGTAAAGCTCATGTCTGTGCAATGACAGCAATACTGAAGTGAGTTGTTGACGATATATCAATAGCTAATGAAAACCTATAGTCCCAATCGTGTCTACAGGAAGCTTTAACACGCACAAGGAAGTTCACTTGTGCCCTCTCATGTCCTTTCCCTACATTTCTGATCTGACAAGGTAGATGTGAACTCGAGCAACCGCATGTCTGAGAATTTTCGATGATCTGCTCATTCACTGTTCTTCCATACCTGCCTGCTAGTGGGATGGTTTTGCCCCAATTTAAACCAGGCATGGAGTCTTTGTTATTTACAGGTAAACCCTGCAGGAGCTGTTGTGGAGGAGCTGGTTAGTTACAGGCCATACACACTCACTTTTACACCTGGGAGCTGCCAGAAATGACCGCTCTCTTGTACTTTTGGCCACCGAGCTGTTCAATTAGAGCAGTCGGGGGCTAAGTACCCTGTTTAATGGAACATTAACGGCAGCGATTGAGAGCGAGAAAAGTTTCGTTTATTTATTTCCCCTATCATTATAAACTCAGCGGGGAGTCCAAACTGCTGACCTTCACGTTACAACCACAGACCCCCTCACCTTCAAGCCAGTTCTGTCTCCTTTACCTCACTCCTCATTTCTGTTATCCTTCTTTCTTGTCTTTTTCTCTCGCACACGCTCGCGCACTGCATCCCCCGTCAAGGAGCACTTCAAAAGGCTGCTGTACTGCGGCAGTTATTGGTTCCTGTGTTTTGGCTGCTGTGCCCTGAGAGATTTAAAAGCTAAAGAACCAGTTGTGTTTGTCTGTCTGTCTGTCAATCAGCGAGGTCTACAGAGCCAGCACCAGAGAGAGAATTCAGCTTAGAAAGCCATGTACATCCTTAACTTTGCACTGAGCACCGCACCAAAATAAACACACACACATACGCACACAAACACACACACACACACACACACACACACACACACACACACACACACACACACACACACACACACACACACACACACACACACAAATACCCGTTCTTAAAAGATATCTCCTCTTTTTTCTTTTAAAACTAGAAATCTGTTTTTTTGTTGTTTTGTCGTTTTTGTTTTTTCTTGCATCCACTGAGCACTAGACATGATACAGCTACATACAGCTCAGGATTTCTTTTTCTTGTTCTTTCTTTTGGTTTTCTTTGGGGGTGGGGGGTTAGGCTTTGCATAGCCCAGTTCTAGACAAAGCAGAAAATGCATTATTACATATTTAAACAATCCTCGATCATCTGCTAAAATAAAAATGATGTACCAGAGGATGCAGCGTGCTCCATGCAAAGGCGTCTTCTGACCTTACAAACACCTCACTTCTAAATGTGCACTTTGTAACCTTTTAAAAGCCTAATTAACATAAAATTACTTCGGGTGATAGCAGCCATCAATTCAGAGCAATTAAAATTCTGTTTAACTTTGACAGCAGCATTTCCACTTTCAACTTAAACAAACACTAATCTGATGGAGCTGTTGATAGCACACACATCATTCAGAAACCTCCCAGTGTATTATTTTCTCATCTAGAGCATTCATTTATAAGACAAACAACCTCAAAGAGGCATCCCCAAAGTAACTCACTGGAAGCAAATGATTTTTTACTCATGTACCTACCAGCTGAGAACATGCAATTCACATGTGTAACGCATGGAGCTTAACATTTTTCATATTGGAAACCAAGTGGACTATATGGACTATATCAGTGCCACAAACATCTGGAAAACAAAACTTAATTGGGGTCCTTATTTTCACTTCCAAAAAACAAACACTGATGTATGCAAAGCAGTCCGCCTTGCATGTGTGTCCTCGAAATGGCCAACATTGCGTCAGGTCACTGACCTTGTCAGCCATAATCATAGAGGAGCCTCCGTGGACTCCCAGGACTGGAAGTTGAGTCTGAACGGACAGGAAGTCAAGGATCTGGGCAATGGCTTCCTGATCGGTGCCATCAGCAAACACGATGCCATGGAGACGAGTGCGAGAAAGAAGCTCACACACCTTGGGACAAAGTAAAACAAACTCTTGCATCAGTTTGTGGCAGGCGATGCATTCATGTGTGTAATGCTTGGTGAATGCCAATGCGTTTCTCACCTGTGTAATCACAGACTTTGGGTCTGTTTGGTTCATCTTCAGCGTGACCACGGAAACATCGAGCGCATCTTCGGGGCGCCGAGGTGGTCGGAGATCCTGGTCGATAACGGCGCGCGTCTGGCCCATGATCACGCCCACGCTGAGCCCTGGGGGCTTTTGGGATGCCACAGGCGCCATCATATGGGAAAGTAGGAGCAACATCCAGCCCACTACACCCATTATACCCTGTAAAACACAGACACACACACACATCAATACAAATAAGAACCAGTAACAGAACATTTTACTCCTGAAATGATGGCGGGGCTCATATACTGAGCCTGTAACAATATTTCTTTACCTTGACAAATTCTGCCTGTTATCAGCAGCATGTCACAGGTGCAGATGAGAGATGCAGCACCGTGCACTGTCAAGGTAAGAAAATACCTGTATATTCATATTTTATGAACATCTTAAATCTTAAAATAATAATCCTGGAGATCATAAAATCTATAGCCAAGACTTTTTAAGTAAAATAACCAACAAGTCACACAGTTTCCGCCACAAAAAGTGAAATCTTTACTATTTTAATGTAAAGAATGATTTTGAGTCATAAAAAAACAAGAACATGTTCAAATCTACAGTACTTTACTCCCTAATAGGCAGGATAAATTTTGGCAGTGTATTCACATGTCTTCAAAAGGCACAGAAGTGATATCAAAGCTTTCTCACAGACTGGGTTTTATTTATCTAAACACAGTGTGACTCAGATGCATTTAATGATTAATCTCAAGTGCAAAACCAAAGATTAGATGATAGGAAATGACTGCGACTAGAAGCCCATCATCCTCTTTTTGTCCTCTAGTGTTCAAAAATAACTTCTTTCAGTGTCAAAGTCGGCAACCGCATGGAGACCAGGGCTAAACCTAACTAACCGCTAATCGGCCTTCATGAGATGCCCCAAATCTCCCTTCCACTGTCTGCTTTTATTTGAACACAATCTATGCCTTCAGGCAGTATTCACAGCAAAGTGCCAGCTATTAACAGATAAAATAACCCCGAAATAAATAATCTGATTTTACCTCATTCCTGGGGTGGGGGATATGAGAGGAAACCAAAGTGCTAAAGGCCCACACAAGTGTCTGCATCAATCAGTAACATTTGCTGAGATGAAAATGCTCTTTAGCTCTATATCCTAACCAAATTCTAGTCTGAGACAAGCTCCTGCTCCCTGTTTCAGCTTACTCTGTATTACCTTCTTTTTTCTGTAATACGAGCAGATCTAAGAGAAGCAGATGAGTAGAGGAAATGCAGTGTGAAATGCCTTGGGCTGAATGAGAGCTAATGAAACCATGATGCAAATGCTACGTTGCATCTCAGCCAATTTCTTACACCGCCACAGTCCAGCAGAGCTGAAAAACACCCCAGGAGGAAACATCACGTCCACAAAATTAACCTACTGTCTTTTTATCTCTTCATTTTCCCCTCTCTTGGTTTTTAACTTTCCACCCATTTCTCCTAATCATCCGTATCTGTTCATTTTCTCTTAATGCACTCATGTTGTTTTTTCTTTTTATTTAATTTTTCCCAATCTGTCTTTCCAGCTGGGTTAGTATGTGTATCTGATCCATGTCATCTCACACCCGGTCTAATCAGGCCAGTTAGTGAAGGCAGTACTTTCCCAGCTTGCTCTCTCTGCCCTGGTGCCCACATACTAGCCCGGAGCTCCAGCAGCACTTAGCATACGCCGCTAAATCACACACCGCTACACTCCTGTCCCAGGGAATTAGTGTCAGCTCCAACCAATGGGACAAGATTACACTAACTTTCCCTGAAGTTAGCATCAGAGCTAACATAACTGGGAGTCAGAGTGTGCTGCACCGCAGTTTTCAAAACGGTCAACGTAGCTGGAAAACTTTGGGTCACTGAGTGCTCACGCTGTCTTGGAGGATTTGCATTTGTGCTTAAAATCACATCCTCTGACTCCTGTGATGTGTCATGAGGGATAACTGTTAGCATTCATGCTAATGTTGCCAGATGAGGGCCAAGCAAGATCTTAATGAAGTAAAATGTTCAGTGAGATAATTCTCTGCCAACAAAAATTGGTGTTCACTCTTTAAAAAAATGACTATGAAAAGGAATTTTTATTTTTTCCCCCAGTGGCTGATTTACTGCAGTGGAACAGACTGCAAGGAGCTTTTTCATTTGTGATTATTAAACATGCTTTCTAAATTGAACAAGTTTGCCTCCAAGCAGGAAATAAGCCTCGTCTAAAAGAACAAAAAATTTTGTTTTCGTAGCTGAACTTGAATCTAGATTTGTGAAAATGATGTATCTGTCAAAAATCGAGACAACACACCCAATGTTCGAGCAGGATCTCGCATTAACGGGCCCCTCAAGCCGCAGCTTCAGTGACAGTGAATCAGAGGATGTCTGCGTGCATGCTGTAACACAACCCAGAGTGATTTTCCTCGGATATAAGCACATTTTGTGGTTCAATAATGTTAGCCCCAACTCCTATTAAATAAAGCTCATGTGGGCGTAATTGCTTAAATCTATCAGTCCACAATTTCATCCTTTCATTCATCGCCAATGAAGCAGACCTACATAGTGCCTCTACATGACAACACAAATTATGCTCTGTTTCCCCAAAATACCTTAAAGTGGTATTCCACTCGATATCTCTCCTTAAACCTTCAGAGGCCTCTTGTAACAGATTAAGCTTAGTCAGTCACTGATGGAATTTAAGTGACAAAAGTCATTTGCACAAATATGCAAACAGTTTTTGGTGGAGATTCTCTTTTAGGCATCTGTCATACAAATCTGAATTGTGCGTGTGGAAATGCTGCTTCGTGTTAGAGTTGATCAAATTTGTCTTGCTATTTTTCTAACTAAGGATCTGCTGTCATATGCGTAAAGCTGACAGGCATTTATATAGCACCCTACTAACCTGACTAACCACTCAAATCTATCTATTCACACACATGAAACTCTCATCTATCACATTGACACGCTGATGGATCCATCAGGGCTATTTGGAATTCAGCATCGTGCTCAGAAACTGGAAGGGCCAGTGATCGAAACCCCTACCGCCGACCTCCTGATTAGCGCCCAGCCTTCTCTACCTCCTTAGGCACAACCTTCCTATGTCAAGTGTTCAGTGCAGTGTAAGAGCTCAACATTGTATTATACAGTCAGATTTCGAATATGGTCAAATCGGTGGTCAGCAACAATGCAGCTGCAGTGGAGAGCTTAGAGAGGGAGGAAGAAAATGAGTCCAATAACAAATCAGTAAAACAGGCCTCTTTAGTGCTCCTCTTCATCATGCTGTAGCAATAATATTGTTCTCAACGGTATTGGTACAGAAACACCTGGGAAATGTGTTGCCCTTTTCCTGAGAAAGCATGTAGCAGCGATCGCTATTAAATCTACTTTTGCTTAAGGGCGAGTTTCTTTAGCGAGAGAAAACGTTAAACTGCACATTAACGGGAGCACAAACGCAGGGTTTTTTGCATTATATCAAACCGGTAGGTTGTTCTCCGCACTCTCAGGGTTCAATAACTTAAAACATATTAGCATTTCTTTTGATATGCACAGCCCCGGTGGTAGCACAGGACAACAACTTCCAAACTAAAATATCTCACCACCCTCTTTCTAGTGTGAGTGATACATAAAAGCTTCTTTTTTTATCATAAAAATATATATATATTTTCAGTTTGGTATGTTTATCCCTGTAATACCCGGTTCTAAAATATTAGTGTCAGGGCCAGATTTATGTGCATATTTGAACTGGCAATCTGCATGAAATTAGCGTCTGATTTTCTAAAGCAGAAGCTAATTATCAGTAACTGGGACTGTCTTTAGGTGCTTTCCGCCTGTAAACGAGATCTCCAAAGATGCACCTCAACAGTGAAACTAGGATGCAGAGGGGTGATAAATCAAGAAAGAAATCAAGCCTAGAAAAGCAAATAAAAATGTGCTGATACTGAAATAAAGGTCCCCCATTAAAGGAAGTTTTTAACTTTCCGAACCATTTACTGAGGTCTTGATTAAACGCTAAGTTAGAAAATTACTGGAGCATGTGAGGCAGGAGTCACTCGGAACATAAAATGTTTGGGGAAATAAAAGCCACGGCAGCTTAGATCAAGATCAACATCACAATCTCCACAGTGGCTTCGCTCGAATTAGCTCTGGTGTCAAGTTCAAGTTCAGCTTTAATGATCTCAGCTTTCCATCCTGCTACTCTGCACAACCTTCCTTTAACAGCTCATTTCAAATCTGAGACTCATCCTCCCAACGCTGACCCCTGACTATTGGGCGAGCCTTAATAAATGTACCAGAATGTGTAGTCGACCACAAAATGTGCACTCTCCCTCTGATGTCTGCGCAGTCCCTTAAATGCTAATTGCATTTGCATTAAGAAGAGAGGCACACAAGCTGGATGCACACAAGCTGCATCTCATACTGCGCTTCCAGGCCGATGCACCCGGTCGATAAATAACACGCACGCCAAAAAAACTTGCACTGATGTCGGCTTTCATACTTGCTTATGACTTGACGAGACTGGCAATGTTAGCAGCGTTGTCTTAAGAATCTGGCAGCCAGTGCATAATGCATACATATATGAGAAGGATGAAGAAAAAGGAGTCCGTGTCTCTGTTGAAGAGAGCAGTTCAGCGTTTGGAAAGATTATAGTGCACAGAAGTTAAAAGAAGAGTTGGCCACCCACCTTTATTGTTTCTAAGTTTTATTTGGCTGCAATACTACTGTGAGAAGCTAACCATGCTCGTCACATTACCAGCCAGTCTGTGCTAAACTGTGTCTCAGTTGGAAAAAACTTGCAGATGGCAGTGTGACGTCTTCAGGGGCATATTTCAGGAAAATGTTTTAAAAGGTGTGGAATCCTTGAAAAAGAAAAAAAACTCTGAGCTTGCCTTTTTATACACACACTGTATATACAGTATATATACAGTGTATGTGTATATATATATATATATATATATATATATATATGAGGCTGTACGCTAAGCGGAAGGAAGGGGGCCGGGGACTGGTGAGTGTCAGCACCACAGTCCAGGATGAGACAACGAACATCCAAGAATACATTAGGAAGATGGCCCCAACTGACCGAGTGCTCAGTGAATACCTCAGGCAGCAGAAACCCAAGAAAGAGGAGGGAGACGAGGAACCATCATGGAAGGACAGGCCCCTGCACGGTATGTACCACCGGCAGATAGAGGAGGTGGCTGATATCCAGAAATCCTACCAGTGGCTGGACAAAGCTGGACTGAAAGACAGCACAGAGGCACTAATCATGGCAGCACAAGAACAAGCTCTGAGTACAAGATCCATAGAGGCTGGGGTCTATCACACCAGGCAAGACCCCAGGTGCAGGCTGTGTAAAGATGCCCCAGAGACAATCCAGCACATAACAGCAGGGTGCAAGATGCTAGCAGGCAAGGCATACATGGAACGCCATAACCAAGTGGCCGGCATAGTGTACAGGAACATCTGTGCCGAGTACAACCTGGAAGTCCCGAGGTCAAAATGGGAGATGCCCCCAAGGGTGGTGGAGAATGACCGAGCTAAGATCCTGTGGGACTTCCAGATACAGACGGACAAAATGGTGGTGGCTAACCAACCGGACATAGTGGTGGTAGACAAACAGAAGAAGACGGCCGTAGTGATCGATGTAGCGGTTCCGAATGACAGCAATATCAGGAAGAAGGAACACGAGAAGCTGGAGAAATACCAAGGGCTCAGAGAAGAGCTCGAGAAGATGTGGAGGGTGAAGGTAACGGTGGTCCCCGTGGTAATCGGAGCACTAGGTGCGGTGACTCCCAAGCTAGGCGAGTGGCTCCAGCAGATCCCCGGAACAACATCGGAGATCTCTGTCCAGAAGAGCGCAGTCCTGGGAACAGCTAAGATACTGCGCAGGACCCTCAAGCTCCCAGGCCTCTGGTAGAGGACCTGAGCTTGAAGGATAAACCGCCCGCAGGGGCGTGCTGGGTGTAGTATATATACATACATATATATATATGCATTAAATTCTACCTTTCAGAAGTAAGTTTGAATCAGTGTGAATCAGCAAATGTCTTGAGTCATTTACAGTCTTGTCTTTTAACTGAGCCAGTGCACTGTCACCCTAATATAGATTATTGAGTTTGGACACAGAGCGACTGTAGCCTGTGATGTTTACACAGACCTCGGCAAGGCAGAGACGCTAATGTGTGACTGATGGGAGCAGAACTGCACGAAGTCACCCAACATCTCGGGCACGCTGGCTGCTGTAAACATGTCAGACGTGGTGTGGAGTTGGTCTAATGCAGGTAAACAAGTGGCAAGCACTATCATTAGGTATCAATGTCAGATTTACAGAAAGGAAATGGCTGGAAGGGGTGAATATCGTTCAATGGATGTTTCTTCTTTTTTTCACTGCTGCACAGACAGTAAATAAATCAATGCGTGTGCATGTTTCTGATTTGTTAAGGACTCCTAAGAGACAATTTGTAGACAGACAGCTGAATTTAGCACCGTAAGACTGCAGTATTTGCCCATAATCTGCTTGTTTTCAGGTTCAAGTATCGTGAGAAACCTGAATGCTTAAAGAGAGAAAGTGTTTTTTGAATGAAATTTATAGCAAGGCGAGTAAATATTGAAACTAGGCACACACACACACACACACACACACACACACACACACACACACACACACACACTTAGACACACACACTCTCAAACACTACACACTACATTTAATGGGTATGAAAAATGAGACTGACAGCTTAACATTCATCCGTCTGTCATTTAGCATTTAAATCAATTTTAGCTGATAAAAGTGATATTTTACAAAAGTCACTAGAAATACAGCACTTGCAGCTGACATTCATGGCACTGAGCGCTTAATGGTGATGCTGGAATTATCTACATCAGATATGTCATTTTAATTGTGATAATATACATCAAAAGTATTTGATACTTTGCAGCTATGCCTTTCCTTTATGTAGGTTTTACCCCATCTGTTGGCAACCAATTAAATCTCTCCATTCATTTCAGACACAAAGAAGCAGATAAGTAAGAACCTACAGCCAGCGGCTAGTTGCTTTAGCTTAACATAAAGACTGCAAACAAAGGGAAACAGATGGCCAACATAAAGAGAAAATCTGCAGATATTACTGAATGAGTTAAATGGAACAAGAATCCGTCGGGTAACAGGAGCAAACCTATATTGTGGAGATCAGGATCAGACAGGAGGAGAATCAGTAGTTTGCCTTTTAATTACTTGGGCTGCATCCTCGACAATAACCTAGTAATGAGGTGCAGCTTAGCCTGCTTCCAGACCTTTTGAATCTCTGCCCACCTCTCAGATTTGTTCGGTCATTTATTAAAGGATGATTTTGTGCAGAATGATTAGCTGATTCTGCCAGTTGGAGGAAAAGCGCTGAGGTCAAGCTGCACCAAAAAGGAGATGATGCATTTCAGCCCGTTTATCCTCAAAGAGCAAGCAAGATAAATAACAGGTGGGTGAGATCAATGCGCCTCCAAGAACTGAAAGTCAGCATGCGGACATGGTGAATCAGCATATCAGTTTGTCAACTGGAAATGACACTGACGGGCTGGTGCTTCTAGTGGTGGGTCGTTTGCTTTAAAACGTGGAATCAGTTAATGCATTTCAAGAGTAATTATAAGCCAAACAACTCTAAGTGGTCCACACATCCACATGCTGCATCTTTTGTGAAAACAGAAAGGAAGAAGCAGTCGAACATTGTGCAGATTTTCAATAGAGCTGTTAATCAATGCTCTGGGCTCTTACAAAGACCTTAAAATGCAAACTTCAAGCAGCACAAAACAAACCAGTCAGCGTCACTGAATGCTCCGAGGCATGTTGGCAGCTCTCAGCTTCTTGGGCTTTCATCGGGGGACTGAGCATGTCATTTTCAATTAAAAACAGTCCTTATAGTACTTGTAAGTGCACCCAGCCAATTTTACAATTACTTCAACATATGAGGAGACTAGATAGTGCGTCCTAATAAATTTGAATGCAGTGTTAATGTGGTGTGGCTGGTCTTGTTTTAATTTTTTTGTACGTATGTTTGTATGTGTGTATATTCTGTGCAAAATGTTTTTACAGACACAAATCAGCAGATGCTACCATGAGAGCAGGTTTCAGGAGTTCGGCAGGTGTCAAGTCATTGTGTCTGTTTGTATGTGCACAGACACTGTCAACACAATGAAGTGCAAAACTTCATGGGTGTGTAGCTCCAAACAGCCCACTGAATTCAGGTGTGCTAGTCTGTGAAATTTCTTCCCTCCTAGATTTTCCACGACTAACTATAACTGGTTATATTGCAAAGTGGAAGGATCCACAGCAGCACAGACCACAAAGTGGCAGATTGCATAAAGTTAAAGTCCATAAAAAGTATGAAAAAGTCACCAACGCTCTGCTGAATAAATATCTGCAGACCTCCAAGCCTTCTCTGGTGTTAACATCAGCGCAATCACTGTGTGTCCCGGGAGCTTCATGGCATGTTTTTCCATGGCTGAGCAGCTCCTGTTAGTGTAATGTGTAGGTGTCCCAGTGCTTTTGTCCGTGTAGTATAGCTGTGTCCATCTTAATGAAGGTTCTTATTTTGCAGTTAAAGCAGCATGGAAGGGTTTCTGACATTATTGGTTAAGAGGAACTGAAAATTCTTCTTGTTCCTTTTTTAAATTAACATCATAGAAAAGTCAAACATCAAATCCACAAGCACGGATATAGTGCACCAGGTTGACCCACATGCTTTTAGGCTATTACAGAGGTTTGGTTTCAAATCTACGTTCATGTTTTCCCTGCTTTCCTGTCTTCTCTACACTGTTCAACCTCAATAAAGACTAAAAAGCCCCCCAAAAGACCAAGTCCACATTCAAGGGGAACCTGTACATTTAATCCAAGTATCTTCTGTCACTCACCACAGAATGTCTAACTTAGGGTCAGACATTATTATCTATAATGAAACGCCTTCTTGATTTTGTAACTGAGTATGGCTGTCGATAGCTCAGGTTCTTTGAGTTGAAGAATGAATGAGCGCAATCAGACTCCTTTCACATGGTCGTGTTTGAAGAACAGAAACATCTGAAGCAGGGGGGAAAATCTCATTTAACTTCATAGACTGCATGTACTCCAATTTCATCTTAAGTAGGCTGGACCATTACAGCTATTGCTTAATAACATGCATAAAAAAAGAGCTCCAACTTTCAGTGTTACAAAGTTTAACTACAGATTCAGTCCCTGAGATGTCTGAATTAAAAATTTATTTGGCTGCCACAGCTACCCATCACCTTCCTAGCAGATGCAGCTATGGTATAAGATAATCCTATGTGATTACATTATTTTTAAAAACACTTGATCTCTGACCTTGATCTTAAGGTCAAGGACACTGAGATTCCTTTGGTATCCAGTTGAAAATCCTGAGTGAGTTTTTCTCAAGTTAATTGTCAGTTGTTCACACCCCCCTCTTGGCAGCCTGACAAAGAATGACAACAATGCCCCATCAGCTCCTTATGGCTGAGGGGTTAACAGTGTAATTGTAAGCATGATGCTGGTCTTATTTTTTCCATATTATAAAGAAATGCTGCTGTATGAAATCGGGCTAATCGGGTTTATACTGTTAGAAATAAAGAAAAACAGGACTTTATCCTGTAATTAAACAACACAATTTACCTGTGAATTCACAGAATTTTACAAATATTCTATTGTACATGGTGAAAAAGGCATGTTTTTGTTATCTAATTTAAACTAAGTTTATCTTTTTTAAAAAGCTGTCATTTTTACTAAGGCAGTCTCAGTGTTATGTCTTTGTCAGCAAGAAGACTGTAAAAACTGCTGAAATTACAATAAAAGGTCCACAATTTATGCTCTCTTATTTAAAATATTCAGGTTTTCCAAAGTCATTGAGTGGGCTGCATTGGACCCTTTGGTGAGATGGTTCTGACTTGTAGGGCTGTATGTTTGACACCCGATCTAAAGTAAAGCTGTCAGTAAAATCACACAGTCATTTATTCATAGAGAAATTTCATATTTTACAATCTTACATTTTATAAATCTCAGAGAAAATGGTCAGGAAAACAAATTAAACTAAAAATTACTGAATTAAATCAAAATCATCCCAGAACAAAAATAACACATTTAAGTGCACAGCACAACACTTAGATGACACGGCTTCACATTTCCACAGGTGCAGTGCATCACCTGTGAATAATCTTAATACATCTTTGCTTTCAAATTACACATTTCGATGTGATTCTCCTGACCTTCGATTGCCGCGGTTCATTTTTCCAGGGGTTGTCGTGCGTTTGCTAAAGTACGGCGTGTATCATTATCCACCCACCAGACACTAAATTGCAAAACAAAAATGTTTGCTGTCTTGATTTGATGGCAGAATATGGTGGAAAGAGCTTGTTTGAAATATCACACTTTTATTTGTTTAACATTGACACGAGTTCCAAGTGCCTTCCTGCTTGTCCTCGATAAAAACGGCTGCCTGCTGCCTGCTCCCCTCTAGACGCAGTCTTTTAACAGCCCAACAGCCTTATCCCACATCAAAATTTCAGTAACTCTGAGAAATGTGTGCTCATCTGTTAGAGGTGCAGACTTTCAGCCAATTCTTTTAGTCCTCTTTTTTTATGTCACTGTTGTATGTGCGGATATATGTGGTATATGTTAACTCTGCATGACTTCTGTCATTTATATTTCATTGCTGATAAATATGAAAAAACAAGCACAATGCCAAACACCAAAAAGGACATTCTGTCTAATTCATAAGGGGCCTGCACTTGTTCTCTTTGTTACTGTGTTTGTGGCTATGACTATATGCTGTGTGAGTTTGACTTTGAGGGCATTTGTGTTTCTGTGCAGCACCGTGTCAAGAAAGAGACAGGTAAGAAAGACGCAGCCCCTATGGAGGAGACTAAAAGGCAAAAGGTGAGACAAGATGAGGGAGGAAAGAAAGGGAAAATAAAGTTATTATGAAAGTGTGCCAAGGTGCAGAAATGTAGTCTTTGAGGCTCGATGCTGTCTGAGAGATGGAGAGAGGACTTATTATAAGGTAACATTAACTCTCATCTAGGATTCTGTATTTGGGATGCATGAAGTCTGACTGTGATTGTTTTGGTTTGTTTTTTTTAGTTCCAGAACTAATTAGTTTACATGTCAGAATTCTTTGCATATGTCTGAAGCAGCTGCCAGTCAAAGTTAATTAATTAAAATGGTCATGTAAAAAGTGTGTCTGACCCAAAATTGTAAGAACAGCAGGGTTACAAGAACACTGCGCAGCGTGCTGAGCTGGGACTGGCCCGCTCTTATGAATATACAATGAGATTTTTTCTAGATATCAATTATTGAAAAGGACCTGAAACATTAAAATGACACAGGACAGTTGTAGACAATCATTGCCTTGTTAGACAATCTGATGTAATGATGGAATAAATTCACGCTTTAATTTTTAACCAAAAAACGAACGTGCTCTCGTTTTCATGCATGACAAGTGCGCCAATCTCTTACACGATCCATTATTGATGAAAGCAAAGACATTTATTAATCCGCAGAATGCCGTAATGTCTAAAGAACATTACTCTGTACAAAGTTGAGAAAGTGACTGATTTCAGCAGAGCAGATTCATGCATGTAGAACGTTGTTTAGTGATTATCTGTGGACGAATGACAGAGCCGAGACACGTGTGTAATCAGTACCGTTGTAGAAGTATTTTTGCAAGATTAATCATAACCTAACAGGGTCAATGTAAATAAACTTAGTGTACAGGTAGGGCCTTGGTAAAGGTAGAAATCCCTACCTTGTGGTATGAATCTGACTCCCTATTCCTGAATTTCCAAACTTGAGAGCATTGACCTTGGCAGAACGTGCACTCTCCAATAGTTTTTCCAGTTATTTGATTTGGGGATAATTTGGGACTAACTTGGCAGGTGTGCGTATGTGCTGTAACGGCATTTAAAAATCAAAGGTTTTGTTTATCGCTACAAAACGATGAAAAATGATCCAGGCAGCTTGTACTTTTCACTTCCATGCCCCCGTCAGAGACACTCATCATGGTCTAAATGTGCTGCAAATTTTAAAAGCTCCAGGTCAGAATCACTTCTCTTTAAAAATCATGATAGTAATCTTATCAATATGAACCTGATCCAGTTCTTAGTTCCTCAATATCAAATACAGTGCTTAACAGAAACTGAATCAAAACAATATTTTTAATGCTAAAATATAATTATTTTTGTTATCAATTCATTTTCAAATGTTTTACAAAAACAGAAACCTTACGATCACATTGCATTTTTTAATTTACATTTCTAAAAAGAAAAATGTATTTTACTGGCTGAATGTTACGCTTAGTTGTTTTCTGACTTCTCGTAGGTCCAGTGTTTCCCCTCAATGGTTTGTGCAAAAATATGTTTCCTCCCTTGAGATGCTTTGCTCGGCCTTTACTGCTGCACACCTTCAGTAGCTGCTTGTTAACCTGACATCCATACATGGCAATGCCCTAACATTACTTCCACCATGTTTGACAGATGATGCATTATGCTTTGGATCATGAGCTGTTTGTTTCCTTCTCTGTGGTTTTCTCTTTTCATCATTCTGGTCTTGGTTTCATCTGTCCAAGGACATTTTTTCTGGGCAGGTTCACATCTCAACTGTTCTCACTGTTCGAAAACTTCTGGAGCGAACTGTGCCGAAGAAGCCACAGTACTTCTAATCAGAGCAGTAGTGGCCGTTTTCCCAAAATGTCACCATAAACACTGTAATACTTGCACAAGCTCTGAAAACAGATGGGAACGTGCTTCAGATTTGGCACTGGAAATCAGTTTGTGGCAGCTCAGACAGCGCGAAGGACGCTGCATAATGTCAACATCTATGGATGCATCCAAGGAAAAAAACTCAAACTCTAGCTTACTCTTTGGCAACAAACTCCAAGATTAAATTTTGCTTAAGAACACGAAGAGACATCTGATGAATGCATTCTTTGATCAGATATGACAAAGATAAATTAATTTTGCTGATGTGGAGTCCCACACGTTTGACGTGAACCTAATCGGGACTACCAAACTGAATTCTTAGTGCCTACAGAGAAGCACAGAGGCTGGAGTGTGATTTTAACGGGCTTTATGAGTGCAGTCTCCAGAAGTCTGGCAGGTAAGGAATTTTCCAGCGTTAGTGATCAAACCCACGTTGCCAAAACCACACAGGAGGTTTCTTTAAGACCAACAGTTGGAAAAGCTATGACCTGACCAAGGGTGAGTCTGAATACATAAGGCGCCTTAAAGGAACGAGCAGATATTAGAAAATTACAAACATAAGGATTAAATCCATCATTAAGGACACAGAACGTACTGAAAAAACAAAAGACTTAATCTTTGTTGTGAAATTATACTTTGGAGACTGTTTTTTAATCATAGCCAATCAAAGCTCTTACATAAGAGCAAATAACCAAGCAAACCTCAGGAGTAATGTAATTATGTAAGGTGACACAATTTTGAGTCATTGGGCAATGAAGTGATATTGCAGAGTGATGTACGCACTTCTGTTTTATACATAGAGAAGATCTAGTGTGTGTTTGAATGCGATGGACAGCTGAAACCTGCAACCTTACACATTCGGCATCTGAAATATTGTGATGTGAAATAATACATTTGATGACAGACTCCGACATGAAATCAATCCCTGATCATGCGTGTTTGAGCACGGGAGCCTGGTCAGCATATGGTTTTTGATGTGCTGCTCATTGCTGTTAAAAACTACACTTGGCAGAAGGCGACAGAGGCTTCAAATATTCCCACATCACCAGATGCACTGTCTGGCTGAGACAGCACCTGTCGCCGGCGCAGAAGGGAGCATTATACCTGGCGTAATATATTTTGGATGATCTGTGGCTGTATTGGGAATATTTTTGGCCTGTGCATCCTGCTGCCTGGCAGAGTTCTCAACAAGATCATGTTGAGGGAGGAAAAAAGGAATGAAAACTGACTGGACGTGACACACTATATCATGGAGTGATCAAGGTCCTATTCATGGGGAAAGCTGGTAAAAATGACAGCATCTCCAAGATTTTCAGGAAAGTAACAGCATCATTTTATTTGATGATGCCTTAAAAACTTCATCGCATTTACCAAGATGCATCTCAGCTGCTCCACTGACCATTTCTTTTTAATACACCACATCATCAGGAGGGCAGAATCAATCGGGCAGTGTCATACTCCCAGACATTTGATTACCATGTTATATTTTATGGGCATGTATTAGTATGCAAATGTGTTTTGGATTGGGAAACCAATTGCTGGTAATGCTTTTGCTCACATATTTATCAAATCAGCGTGTTTGTATCTTCAAGGTAAGAAGTGGACTTTTGAAAAACTGCTCCACTGGGTTGTTAGCATTAAATTACGCTAACTGCTTAAATCAAAGTGTGGTTTTTATTAAAAAGCAATCACCCCCCTCCCCCTTTGCAGATTTATTGTTTGTTTTACAGTTACATAATTAAAGCAATAATTATTTTTGTGCAGGACTTTCAGAGCTGCACTGCCCTCCACACGGCTTGAATAACACAAAAGAATCAACAGCAGAATCAATAAAAACAGAGTTGGTGCTCCAGGAAGTCTCTTAGGTGCCATGTTTGTACAAATTGGAGAGAAGAGAGGCCTCTGACTGAGGCGAAAAAACACAAAGCAACAGCTGACTACATGAGAATACATAACACCATGGATGACTTTAAGCAAATCAATAATAGATAAAAGAGCCTAAATTTTGAAAGCATTTCTTTTCTTGACAGAAACAAGTACAAACAGGTCCTCCCCGACATGGGAAATTAGGTTTTTTTTAATAGTTTTCTGATGAAAGTGCAAATATCTGTGCATAACACCGTAGGTATGCCCCCTGGGTGTCCATTGATACTTTGAGAATTTACTTCTATTCACGCCATCAAAAGATTTGAACTCCAGCTCCATTTGCATGGTGAGGTATCATGTCAGGGTCCTGGGACTGGGCGACCCAGGATCCCTGAGCAGTTATGTATTATATTATTATTATTATTAT
Source organism: Rhamphochromis sp. 'chilingali' (assembly GCF_963969265.1). Taxonomy (NCBI): domain Eukaryota; kingdom Metazoa; phylum Chordata; class Actinopteri; order Cichliformes; family Cichlidae; genus Rhamphochromis; species Rhamphochromis sp. 'chilingali'. Next base: position 30,850,184 of record NC_137948.1, read on the forward strand.
TATTATTATTATTATTATATGTATTTTGGTATTGCTGCTGCTCTCCTCCATGATTGTAGATGTGAGTGTGTGTGTTTATGTCTGCGGGGATGCTTGGAGGATGGAGCTCAGCCACCTGCAGGCCTGAGGGGTGTGGCCCTGCGGAAGGACTGGCCACACCCGAAGCCACACACCTGCCGCTGATCAGGGCTCGTCGGGGGAGCTACTTAGGAGAGTCTTGGAGCTCCCACCGACGCGGGATCATTGCTTGAGACTCCACGTTAGTCGTCCCATTGAATTGAGTTAATGTGTGTAAGTGTATGCCCGCGGTTATTTGTGTCCTGACGGCTGCGTCTATTGTTTCCCGCAGGAGGAGCGTGGAAGGCACGAAGAGCAGCGAGCACCGGGGGGTGCTGACACGGGAGCGGAGAGCACAGAGACACGAACTATTCACGCAGAGACACGACACGGGAGTCTGGGAGAACACGGGGATTTATTGTTGTTTTTGTTCCACTCTGTAAATAAACACACTGCTTGAACTTTGAGCTCCGCGCCTGGGTCCTCCTTCCCCACATCCCCACGGTCTGCCAGCCAGACCGTGACATATCATCGCTCTGATCTCTGGAGGGACATATGCCCTATTCAGACATGAGATACGTAATCCTGCCGCTTTCATCGCTCTGATAATGTGACAGTTTTCTGTCATTCAGGTCACTTTTATACTCCTCACGTCCTTTTAATGTTGCTGTTTTCTGGCAGAGACATTTTATAAGGAGGAGGAGACCGGGCGCTCTGCAAGAACGTGACATGCTAAAGATGGCGGTTTTCCTGCCCTTCTTCTAAAAAAAAAAAAAAAAAAAGACAATCAACGGCCCAGATAGGAACATTTATTGGCCACTCATATAGCTGACCTGATGCATGGCAGATGCAATTCGCAAATCATCATCACAGGAAAGATAGGTAGGTAAATGTACTTGCCTACTTTGTTTTGGCTTACTGTCTCCATAACACGACTGCTGGTATATTGGACATTCCCATGAGAGGGAGACGGAGAGAGAGAGAGACAATCATGCTGGGTGTGTTATGTTTTGCCATATGAGCAAAAGATTTGGTGCACTGATAACGCGCACTGTCAGCACCTAATGAAGTTTACCAGACTTTCTTTGCTGTTGTCACTGACAGCAGAGTCAATATGTTTGTGCAGCAGCTGCCCCCACTCCTGGATTGGGAATTACAAAAATGCATCACAGAGGATTTTTTTAATCATACTGCAAATTAGAAGCAGAGCTGATTAAATACCGGAGCCACGTATAGTTGACATTTTGTCTGCCTATCAGTTAACACGATGGCATGCAGTTCAGGCCTCTGATATGTCAAAGTTAAGAGATCAGACGCAGCTAGTTCTCATAGTCATTCAAATACAGCTCTGATATGTTCACATGTAAAAGAGGGCATGTCTGAAAGTCCACTGTGTGACTGGAGGTCGTGGCAAAACATTTGTCATACACACTCAGTTCCTGGTATCCATATTTTTATTCAGGATTCTTTTAGAAGTGAGTCTTTTTCTTCTGCCTCCAAAATCAAACAGGTGAAAAGGTAATGACAGAATATTGGTCCAAAAATTTGAAAGATCTCCTAAATTTTCCCTCTTTTAGCTGTGCCAAAGAAACAATAATGTTATAGATAAATAATTCCATGTGACACCTTTCTCAGCAACTGTTCATGATTGTCAATTCCCTTAATGCTTAATATAGTGTCTCTATGCTGCAGAAACTGAAAGATCCACCCCTCTGTGTTGAGTCCAAGAAAATCTGTCTTACTTTAACATAATAACGCGCAGATTTAAAACCACTTTAAGTGATGTGACTACAGCAATTGCCAGTATTTTTGTGCTAAACTGAGTAAAAAATCATCACAAAAACCCCAGTTAAAGAATCTTAATGTGATAACTGAACCATAAATGTTTTTTCTTGAGTAAATAAACAGGTTTTTCCTGCACTGAGGTTTTATTTCAAAATTTAATTAGAGGAAAAACCCCTTTGAGATGCACCATGTAATTTTTTAAACAGGGTCCTCAGACGCAAAACTTATTAAAAATTAAAAATAATTTAAACAATAACAAAAACAAAAATTACATGCATAAATAATGATGCTAATTAATTAAACAGTCTAATAACACAAAAATAACTAACAGCAAAATCAGCAAGGTCATACACAGGAGGGCTCTCCACCATACAAACCGAACTACCTAACAGATCAGCCACAAGTGATATCCAGTCAGTTTAAAGTCAAAAACTGAAATTCTGAAGTACTAAAAGAACAATCAGTTCAGTTCCACCAAAGTCCTAGTCACACAGTTAAGTACATATGATGACTGAACTAAAAGGAGGTTTTAATAAATACAAACTGTATTTATAAACGATGGATGCATCCACCATGACATGATCCCATGTTTCTCGATTGACTCATTTAGGGTGCTTCGAAACCTCAAGTGGCTTGGAATATTAACCATTACTATTTTGGTGTTTTGGAGACATATTTGGATGAACCAAACTATTCATTTGTGCTAGCTAACATAGCTATAAAAGTGCATCCACACTCACAGAAACCTGCTAATTAATGCAAAAATAAAATGCTGATATTGTTGAAAGCACTTACTTCTCCAAAGGTTTGTTTTTACAGTTAACTGCACAGCAAGTCACAGAAAATTACACCACAGTCCAATTAATATAGTCCTTATTTGTAGAAAAAAAAGATTAATCACAAAAAAGAAAAATAGTAATTGAAAACTAGGGCTAATGACAGGCCAATGGATAAGGATTAAGGCCTGATTAATATTAGCCATCTGCTGATATATCAGTGTTTAACAGCTGATGCATGAAAAAACGAGAGGGAGAAACACCCTTCAAACACATTATGTGTTGATATTGCACAGTTGGTCCACCAGCGGGCACTCTGCAACTTGTTACCCTGTTGGCAGTACCTGATTGGAGCAGCACAAACAGACCCAAGTGTGCTGATTGGAGCATAAACAGGTTTTCCACAACTTTTTGTGACAATAAAACAACATTACTTTTAAACTGCATTTTCATATTATCTTAGTAAGAAATATAACTACATATAACACATGTTAGGGAAATCTGCTGGTGTCTCTGAAAGAATATTGCACTTTTAACTCACCAGAAATCATGATTATCAGCAATTTCCTTGCATCTTCAGACTTATTCCAGTCTATTGCCATAATTTCAGCAACTAAAATATCAAGATTCATATTTTTAACTCTGCCTCATGCATATTGGAAGATGTTGGATTTTAATATTCCAAACACAGAAGAGAATAGAGTGGTCACTGAAAACGATCAAAAAGCATGTCTGAATTATTAATCTGTAAACAACATGGAAAATTGGAACATTATGTTGGAAGACATGGAAGATTATGATTTCAGTAAGTCTAAGATTAAGTTACATTTATGCAGTCAAATGCATTTTTATCAAATAGACAGGCGGAAAGTCAGTCATGGGCAATATACATTTAGTAATGCGTTAGGTTTGTTTTAAATAAAATGTATCATAAAAAATGTGACGACATCAGTCTAGAGGTGACATATGCCAGCCTCCAGCCCCCTGAAGTGCATAAACTAAAAATAGCACAAAGACAAGACGAGCAGACTTGAGTACAGATTGTTCACATTTTCTTTTCAGCAGTCCTAGAAAGTCAATAATCCAGATCAGCAGGCTGACTCATTTACTTGAGGCTAGAATTTACAGTTTGAAAACTCCAGATCTAAAAAATGTATGCTGTAGTGACGCTACACTGTATACAAGATAGAACAGGGAAAAAGCTCAGCAATGACGAGGAATAAGATAAAGCAGGCACAGTAACAGACTGTTCATGTCAGCAGATCAAACGGTTAACTAAATTTAACTTAATGGATCCTAAAACAAAACATAAGAGGAAAAAAACAGACATACACAACATTTTTCATTCAAAGAAACTTCAAAATCAGATACTCTGATTACACTGTGAGAGAAGGGTATTGTGCATTTCATTGTGGAGATTATAGTAAAAATTCAAAAAGAAAAAAAGACCGTTTCTTCAAGGTAATGGAAAAGTCAGGGATTGCCATCATCACCATGGATGGATAAAGCACGGACTATTTTAACCTGAGGTCATGAAATTTCCTGTAATGGAACCATTTTCCCCTTTCCTTGAAGTGAAGAAACTGTACCAGTGTTGGTAATGGGCGAGCTCTAGCCTACAGCGTTCGATACTGTTGACCATAATATCCTATTAGAGCGATTAGAACATGCTGTAGGTATTACAGGTACTGCACTGCAGTGGTTTGTATCATATCTATCTAATAGACTCCAATTTGTGCATGTAAATGGAGAGTCCTCTTCACACACTGAGGTTAATTATGGAGTTCCACAGGGTTCAGTGCTAGGACCAATTCTGTTTACATTATACATGCTTCCCTTAGGCAGCATCATTAGAAGACATAGCATACATTTTCACTGCTATGCAGATGACACCCAGCTCTATCTGTCCATGAAGCCAGATAACACACACCAATTAGTTAAACTGCAGGAATGTCTTAAAGACATAAAGACCTGGATGGCCGCTAACTTTCTGCTTCTTAATTCAGATAAAACTGAGGTTATTTTACTCGGCCCTGAAAAGCTTAGAAATATGGTATCTAACCAGATTCTTACTCTGGATGGCATTACCTTGGCCTCCAGCAACGCTGTGAGGAACCTTGGACGCACATATTAAACAAATATGTAAGACTGCTTTCTTCCATTTGTGCAACATCTCTAAAATTAGAAATATCCTGTCTCAGAGTGACGCTGAAAAACTAGTTCATGCATTTATTACTCCCAGGCTGGACTACTGTAATTCTTTATTATCAGGATGTCCAAAACACTCACTGAAAAGCCTTCAGCTGATCCAAAATGCTGCAGCAAGAGTGCTGACAGGGACTAGAAAGAGAGAGCATATTTCTCCTGTTTTGGCTTCCCTTCATTGGCTTCCTGTTAAATCCAGAATTTAATTCAAAATCCTGCTCCTCACATACAAGGTCTTAAATAATCAGGCCCCATCTTATCTTAATGACCTTGTAGTACCATATCACCCTATTAGAGCACTTCGCTCTCGCTCTGCAGGCCTACTTGTTGTTCCTAGAGTATTTAAAAGTAGAATGGGAGGGAGAGCCTTCAGTTTTCAGGCCCCTCTTCTGTGGAACCAGCTTCCAGTTTGGATTCTGGAGACAGACACTATCTCTACTTTTAAGATTAGGCTTAAAACTTTCCTTTTTGCTAAAGCATATAGTTAGGGTTGGACCAGGTGACCCTGAATCCTCCCTTAGTTATGCTGCAATAGACGTAGACTGCCGAGGGATTCCCATGATGCATTGAGTTTTTCCTTTCCAGTCACCTTTCTCACTCACTATGTATTAATAGACCTCTCTGCTTTGAATCATATCTGTTATTAACCTCTGTCTCTCTTCCACAGCATGTCTTTATCCTGTCTTCCTTCTCTCACCCCAACCGGTCGCAGCAGATGGCCGTCCCTCCCTGAGCCTGGTTCTGCTGGAGGTTTCTTCCTGTTAAAAGGGAGTTTTTCCTTCCCACTGTCGCCAAAGTGCTTGCTCATAGGGGGTCATATGATTCTTGGGTTTTTCTCTGTATCTATTAAGCGCCTTGAGGCGACTTTTGTTGTGATTTGCCGCTATATAAATAAAATTGAATTGAATTGAATTGAAATTCCCCCATATTTTCATACCAGGCACATCTTCTAGCTGGGATTCCTCCATTGGTGTCCACATATTCTATAAAATAGTTTAGATAATGTTCCTAAACGTCTTTTGAGTTTTGAATCTGATATTCTTTCAAGTTCTACTCTGATAGTGTTAAATTCTTGTTATGTCAGTTTGTACTGGTGGCCCATTTCCATCATCAGATTGTAATTTTCTGCTGGGCTGGGGAACCGACTGTATGGCACCAAGTAAGCTTCATTTGTTCATGAAGATGCTCAGTCTTATTTGTGTTAACTCTCTGTTGTACTTCCGACAGATGTACCCACATTTTAATCACCAGTACTTAAATGTTACTATCATTATAGATTTGATTTGCTGTAAAGGATCCAAAATTGTTTTAAGAGAAACCTCATACAGGTCCGCTGTGAAAAATTCATTCCAAAAAACTGCCAGTCTACAGCTCAAACAACCATATTTGATGAAGCATCTGCATCACATGACAGCAGCCGATGTGTTTTCTTGTGTTTCAGCCCAAACGACAGGAAAATTACAAACACAGACATGATAAGAAGTTATAATAAAAGAGCAATTCAAATCCCTTTCAAAAGTCTTTAATAACAAATGATCAAACAACTGCTGAACAAGCTGCCTTTGACGTTCCAGTCAGCTCGCTTCAACACACGCTGGATTGGACAGCAGGCAGCAGCCAAACGAGATAGTTATTAGGTTTTTACTGTGCCCAAATGCTCCCAGTATAAAGTATAAAAGTCGTAGGTTTACAGCTGTGTTGAGTTGCCCTCTATCCAGGGTCACTCTGAGTCTGAGGACAAACCTTGTTAAGCTAGCAAAACAGGTGGTGCTCAGAAGTGCCACACAGGCTTTTTTTGTTTGATACACACGGAACGAGGGTTTCATTTCAGCTAAAGTCACCTCACCAAACTGTCTGGTAAAGAAAGTTAAGCACGTGCTCAGAAACAAAACGAAACATTTGTGGGCTGCAATTCTCGAATCTTTTTAGAAGCTTATTTCTTGTGTACGCATGAAACAAGCCTTAAAAGAAAACCCTCAGTGATGTGTGTGTGTGTGTGTGTGTGTGTGTGTGTGTGTGTGTGTGTGTGTGTGTGTGTGTGTGTGTGTGTGTGTGTGTGTGTGTGTGTGTGTGTGTTTAACTCTAATTATATTTACTGAAGTAAGGAAGAAATAATATGGGGAAGAAAATAAAGCCATGTTACTTGGGCTAAAGCTGATTGATAAAATTCCTTATGGACTTAACATCATTGGCACAGTTAGTGCTGTGCACACAGCGCCAGCCTTTCCTTTTTGTAGCTGTAGCTGCTGGGTTTTCTAGAGAATTACATTTACTATTTTTTTATACATTGCCTTTTGCCAATAGAAAGACGGTGCTGCAGTAAAAAAAAAAAAGTGTGTGTGGCTCCATAATACCATTGTCTAAAGAAAGCCCTACTGTGCATGTGTTATCTCCTCTGGTTTAATAATGTCTGATTCATTGTAAAAATGTCTTAATCATCTCAGTCACACATTGAGCTAATTGTGCCATAACATATGTAAGGCATGAAACTGTGAGAGCAGGAACTACATTTCATGGAATTAGAGAGACTTCAGCTACACACCAATCTGTGTTAGAGACAAAAAAAGTGATGACGTAATGCTGATACCTTTATGTGAATGATCTGGTCCTCGTAGCCATGAAAAACTGAATCAAATTGGATTTAAAAAGCTAAAGAATGTCTTAACTAGGACAGTGTTATATCAGTCTCAACCAAAATCTGGTGTCTGTAAAAGCATAAAATTGGAATATGGGTTTTGGGTGTTAAGTTGGCCGAAATGACAGAGCCAGGCTGGCCGCACTTAGGCACCTCCTAAGCCTCTTTCTCAGCCTAGGAAAAAAAAACCTTCAGTGACAAAGTGTAAGAGGCATCATTTAAGGTAACAACCCGGCCTCCTAGGAATCTGGATTCTTCTCAGAGCCACATGTTGTGCCTAATACTAATCAAGCTAATTCTAAAGCACAGCATTCAAATAGGCACATAAGGGGGAGGTTACAATCCAAAATGAAACTTCCACCATCTTGAAAGCCTTAAGCTTTCAATTGAAAGATTAATACTGACATCAAAGGGGAGCAATCTGTCCACATCCATTTATTTAAATATATATTTTCAGAAAAAAGCCTGCTATCAGTATTGAGGATTAACTATTTTGAAGGAACATTGTCAATTCACAGTAACCCCAATCAGTAGTTTTATAATAATTATGGATATAATAAAATTATAGGTATTGATCCTCCTGCACTACACTGCAGCAGATCCTCTTGGCAATATGACTTTTATGTTTTATTTTTGTTTTTACCCATCCGTGTTTTGGGAAGGTCTCTCCACTCATCAACTAGATTTCCAGCGAGAACAGGCAGTTTGATGTTTGTTTTTTTCAGTAAAAACATCAGATAAATCCAGTAAGTGCTCTCAGCCTCGCGGTAGTGACTCTAACTAGTGCCATATACAGTGTGTTTCGCTAGGGAGTTAGTGTAATTGAAAACAGTCATTAAAAAGGGAGCATTCTTACTTCATTAAGTAGCTGGAGGCACCTCTCAACATGAACGTTTATGTTGATCCATGCCTGCTGGATTTCTTAATAAGCAATTGTTTGCTAACATGTCCACTATAACATTGGAAGGTGCTAATTTATTAATATTGTTTTTGCAGAAATTTATGCTATGGGCAAGTACACCCCCGTCTCCCAAAATTAACGCTGCTTTAACAATACGTTTTACTTATCAGCCAGTTTCAGGTCCTTGAACAAAGACTGTATATAAAAGATGCGCATAGCCATTGCCATCCCTCATTGGTTAGTAAAGTCCTGTCTTTGGGTGAAGTCGTGAGCGAGTGAATCTGACAGAGACGCAAACACAACAGTTTTCACTTGTTTCTTCAATTTGTCCTGATGCACTTGGATTTAAATCCAGCTTCCTGTCTCTCTGTGTACCTGACCTGTCCCACTACATGATATTCACACAATAGTGTGATTCTTGTCTGTCCTTGCATGTGATTGGCCACATGCTCAGCCCTGAGCAGGAAGGGCTGAAGACTTGGCTCTGCCCAACGGAGTCGGCTCTTTTCGTGCGCTACAATCGGCTCTTAGAGTCATTTGTGAACAACACATCACTAAATGACATCATAAATTTATCAGGGAAAGAGTTTACTGAGGTCATAGATAAATGGGAAGGTCTTTTTTTTCACAAACTTCTTTTTGCAATCAAAAGAGTCGACCCCCTTAAAGCCCTTCAACACTGTCTTCCCTTTTCAGACCCAGATGTTACATCCATCTTTTATATAGAGTCTTTGGCATTGGGCTGCTTGGAGATGGTGGCCAGCAATGACAACCAAGATTCGCCTCAGATTGATAAGGGGCCTGGCAGAGCCGTTCTATTAAGACATTTTTTTACCTATTAAAAACTGTTCTGTTGAGTCTCTCCCCAGAATTGGACTCCCTTCACTTTTTACTGGGAGAGTATGACTGTTATGTTTCGCTCAGTGATAAACTGCTGAGATGTATTGACATTCCTGCAGCCCTGTCAATACAGGTCAATAAAAGTTATAAATTACTTAACATCCCACCCCTCCTTATCTCACTACAAGCTCAATATAAAATGTTAATAATAACAGATTGCTTTTCAGCTAAAACTATTTGTATGGACAAAGTGAAAATGGCATGAACCGCTGTTATAAGGTAAAGTGAATACGGCAGCATGGATGGTGTCGTTAAACCATAATGAAAAATAAAATTACTTTTATGATTTCTAATTGTATTACTGAAATGTTAATGCAGTATAGCAGTCTACATGAAGACATCTATAGAAAAAAATAAAGGAATTGAAAGGCCATTTGATGGACTATCCAGCTGGTCCCTCCATCTGCAACAGAGACATTTGGGATGAAACTGTTTTGACAGGTTTGCTGATGAAAATAGAATCATGAAATGCTAATTCTTCTCAAGATGTATAGATGGCAATTTCTTGGTTACAGCCCTATTATGCTTGTCACGTCTCTAAATCCACCCCGAAAGCACCTCTCAAGCAGGATGAAGATTATCTCGATTTCCAGCACCACAACTATCTGCCTTTGAGTCATGAAAAACACAGATACAAGTTTTGAGATTGATTAAAGGTGGGTTTTTCATTCTCAAATCCAAATCCTCGCCTGAGCAATGAGAATATGATTTATCAGGTTAAAAAACAAACAAACAAACGAAAACGCCAATTTTAAGATTTATTCCAATCCGATTTACTTAAATCCTATCCATAAAGTTCTGAAAGACTGTGCTGAAACTGGATAAGACTTATCTGAAATCTGAAGCAGATGGAAACACTTTAAAACCATTAAAAATTCACTAGAGATGTCGTGCACCAGCTATAACCATTAGGCACAGGCACATAGGCAGGTCAAACTGCCACCAGGTTCAGTTAGAATCTAAACTGTAGGGCTACAGCTTCGACTCGCAATACTGGTAACCGCAACAATGATGCAGTCATGTCTCTTATTCTTAGTTATTAATTCATATAACATTTAGAAAAATTTAGGTTAGGCGATAAATTTATCACCACTAGCAACTTTTGGGCCTATCATGTTAAAGCAGGGACTCTCACACACCAGAAAAGTGTGTTAAGGCACGCAGTGGTTCTACGAAATGGCATCTACTGTCAGCTTGATTTAAAAATGATCGGTTCAAAAACCTGTATTAGTCAAACCCTACTTAATATCACACATGGCTCACTAACTCTTTAAATGAGAGTACCAGCTGTGTTTTGATTAAATGATTAAACAGTGCACGTTTGTAAGAGGCGTTTGGGTTATTAACTTGCATCTGAGACTGCACTATCACACATCAATGTACAGAAGATCAGCAGGGGTCAAAATACTCATTATCATATGTCACTCTGTCCCTTTTACTGGAAATGGCTAAGAAAAGGAAAATGAAAACACTAATTTTCATCCTCTCAGCCCTCGGTGTAAGACGAATCTGAACTGCCATTGTATTTACAAAAAGGCACTGGCTTTTTCGTTATTCTAGGGGTGAACAAGAAAATGGGTTCAAACTGTCCGCCGCCGGGTCGCGTGTAACCAAATTTCGACCGTGGATGTTTTCTTGCGACGAGAATATCCGAAGTAACAAAGTGCAGGCCCAGCAGCAGGTTTAATTGACTTTGAAGAAAGCACTCACTCAGCAGATAACAGCTAAAAGGCCACGCCAGAGGCTCGGTGGCTGCACGTGGCTTGGCTGTTAATGTCGTAGGCAGAATTCCGACATCGAAAACCTTAAACCCACAGTTTGTCAACTTAGATAGGGACCTCCAAACAAAAACAGTGTGCACATAAGAGGATTATTTGCTGTAGCTCCTATCACGGGATATGTCATACCTACTTCTGGACAAATACAGCTACAACACAGGGCAGGAAGGTAAATAATTCCACCCACAAGTTTCCCTGGCTTTTCTTCTCCTTTGTTTTTGTTTTTTTTTTGTAAGTATCTTTGTAATTTTTCTCATAATGCTCAAGGTTGCAGTCTTGTGTGAGCACTCCTACCTAAAATCCACTAAACTGCAGGAAAAAGAGACCATATGAGTAAAAACTTAAAAATAAAAACACAGTATCTAGTACCTGAGAGGCACCAAAGCAATATTTGTACAGTTCAGTCAGTGTTATAATCAAAGAGTCAATCTTCACACAAAGCCATTCTGGTGGTATGACCACATCACAGTAAATGCACAATAATAATTGCATAGTTTTGGATCATTTCAGTATATCTCACAGTTCAACAGAGGTAAAAAAAACAAACAAAACCTCTATGTATCTTTCATGAAAAGAAAGACTTCTGCATGATCGCTCCCTGAACCTTTCCCACACTTGCAGGCATATGTAGATTTTTGGCTAAATTTGGGCTCTGACTCTAAAAATGTCTCGCACAATATTAAAAACCAAAACACAGAGCCCTGGTTGACACAGAGCAGTGTGAAGGCACACCTCCTGCAGCCCCTCTGATGCAAGAAACCTCTCCGAATCCCTGTGTAAATGTAGTACATTTGGGCTTCAGCAGAGCCATGGGGAGAGAAAGCCAGTTCCACTTAGGTGCCACCAAAATAATCCCCAAGGGGCCTGCCTTGTTACAGGCAGCACAACAACATGTTGGCACTGGCACATTAAAAAACGAGAAATTAAAATCGATTTAACTGCGGAAATCCAAAACAACAGGGCCTCACTTCTGACAGCGCTGACAAGAAGCTTAGGCGCAATGAGTTCTGATGTACTTTACCTGCTTGTCCAACAATGGAGCCGGTTCAGTGCACAGCTCAGTCAGATGCATCTCGACACATCACGTCAACACTATGTCATCCCGGAGCCCAAATGGGACTCAGAATATGGTATGCATCACATCACAGAGATTTTTAAAGGTCTTTCCTGTTTAGCTTTGTCTCAGTAGTTGGTTAATAGCAGACTGCAAAGCGATGAAAATACAAGGCCCAACTGAGCAGGAAATTCTCTCTGGAGTGATAACAACAAGACAGAAAGTGAATAGAAAAGTAGGCCTGTTATAAAATACTGTTGAGCTTTTTTAAAAGGTGCTGTGACATCACACCCAGAATTCATTGCTGCTTTGCACGAGATATTTATATTAATGAAGGTAGCAACAGCACTCGACATTCTCTGCTCCCCACTCTATTGCGTTTATGCCCTACAGAGTTGATCTCCTTTTGTGTCATCCCACTATTCAGGAAAATAGGCTACTGCTGAGCACAACATCAGTCTCTCTTCTCAGTTCTCTACAACACCACAATGAGTCTGGCGCAGCACGGATGATAATTTGCTCTAAATGATTATGATAAATGTGCATTCATTCATACATAATATTAAGTAGTCAAAATTGAGGGCATCCGTTTGCCAACAGGAACGATGGGGATCATTCATGATGAAGATTTATGGCCATTCAGGGCTATACATCCTGTCATCCTGTCACGTCACACTCCTATTTTCTTATATTTACCCCCTCCAGTGTAACATCTGTGTGTGTTTATGTGTGTGCATGTCCATGAGCGTGCGTGCGCGTTCGTGTGAAGGCCTCAGTGTCCCTGAGAAGAGGAGAAGACACTTTGTGTGTCAGACTTGGCACGCCAAGCAGGAGGAAAACGGAAGAAAATGTGTTTCTACAACGTGACTGCATTCAAAGCCTGAAAACTGTAATTTGAGATATGAATTCATTACATGGCTTCTCATCAGCAGCCGGGGGATAATGTGATGCAACAGCGCCGCTTAGCGTCGCTCGGCGCTCCGTCTAAAAGAAGAGCGTCGCTCTCTCCTTGAACGCAGCTGTCCTTACCTTCGGTGTCACAAAGCGCGGCTGCTGCGGGGTTGTGTTCGCGGAGGTTTTGCGCCTTCTTCTGCGGAGTCCGTGCGATGAATGTTGACTTGTGCTGCCGTGGTGCGAGGGCCCGTGCGGGCAGCCACCGTGACCTGTCCGTTTACTGGCATTTTGGTTCCTTCTCACGGCGTCGGTGAAACCAGAGGAAAAGTGTTCAAACTTGATCTGAAAATAAAAAAGAAAGAAACGAAAAGATACCAGATTTTAACACTGCGCCGCAAGCTCCCAGGACTTGATGACTTTGTCGCTTTTCTATAAATAGGCGCGAGCGTACAGGCAGGTGCTTATGTGAGCTATAAACAGTTTTAACCAATGTCGTTTTACTTCTCGCACCTCATTAGCATTTTAACAGTTTGAACAGCATCAAATACCAGCTAGCTGTCTGCGTGTTTTTTGTTTCCGCGCGCGTGCGTGGTTATATGTTTGTGTGAGTCGGAGCAGAAGTGCGCGCGTGCCTGCGTCTCTCTATTGGGGGATTATTGGAGGGAAAAGCTCGCCGTGACGAAAACACAAGTTCATATCATAGGTGTAGGCTACGGTGAAAAGGACGAATTAGTGCTCTCTCCCTCCGTGCGCGCGCGTGTGCTTGTATGTGTGTTTCAGAGAGAGAGAGCGGGGGGGACGACGGAGTAAAAACAGCCTGTGGCTCTTTGGCGAATATTCCCCTCACGCTCCTCTCTCCGGTGCCGGGCTTCGTTTATGTAGGGCATGCAGCAGGTTGTGTGACGAGGACTCGGACAAGCGTAAGAGCGCGGAGGAACCCGAACCAGGCACACACCACCCCGCCGCTGTTCCACTTTAAGGAGAGCTAGAGTGCGGCAGATATTAAAACCACCGGATCCCGACAAATGCCGCTCATTTTCCGCGTCTTTGGTGACAGAGTTAGTTTTGACCCAACCTAAAAAAAAATAAAATAAAAAAGAAAACACTAATTACGCTCACCCCATTCCCGTGACACATCTCACCAGGCGGCCAGGTGGAGATGACATTGCAGCCTGTTACTCCATTCGGGTGCCCTCGGCAGGAGTGGGAATCGCATACGACTCTCCGTCAGATTAATCCATCAATTTCTCCTCCATTCAATTTCCCTTCCCCAAAAAACGAAACCACACGGATAAATCCACCTGTCTGGTTCTGAAGACTTCCCCCCTCCACCGCCACCTCTCCCACCCGTAGATAGGTAGTATTCCTCTCGGTTTAGATGTCAAACGCCGTCCATTCAACGGGAGAGACGGGGTGGGGGAAAAAGCCCCCTGGCGCGCGGGGATCAGTTAGACTCTAGAATCCAAAATAACCGTTGGTTTGGGATCTCCAGCGGCAGCCCCGCGCGTTCCGCAGTGAGGGCTCGTGGACAGGTCCGCGCGCCTCCTCCTCCTCCTCCTCTCCTGTCCTCCTCCTCCTTGCGCCGCTCGCGGATTCTTGGAGACTGAAGGGGGGGATTCCGTCACAAATAACATCAAAACACACACACATACATATATATTCACACACTCTCTCTCTCTCCCTATCTTTTCTCACTTGCCCTCCCTCTCTCCCCCCTCTTCTCCTCCAACTGCTGCTGCTCCCCTCACGCGCTCTCCGACGAGCACCGCACTCCAAGCCGCCCTAAACAATTCGGAACAAGTTCAAACGGGTCGAGTTATTTTTGTAGCTTTCCGCGCCGCACGACCGAGGTGACGCTCGGCAGCCGACCGAGCCGTCCGGGCGGAGAGGAAGAAGGAAATATTCTCCCGACAGTGTCTTTACCCCGCAGCAGCCCGGCCGCCCACGCTCCGCTAGCTGAAGGTACTTACACATCAGCCTAGTTAATTAAACATATAAGGGGTAGAGGAGGCAGTGGTGAGGGGGTGCAGACTTGGGTGACTTCATCTTCCCATTATAAAAAAACGAAAAAAAAAAAAAAAAGATATGTGGGGAGTTAAGAAGGAGCGTGCTAGGGAAATTTCGCCATGTCTACCCCCCTAAGAAAAAAAGAGCGACTCCAACTTCACAGCTCGTTAAAACTGACATGTCGCTTCCTTGTCTGTCCTGGTCGTGTTTTCTCCCTCTCCGGGTCGTTCCCTTTCCCTCGTGCGTCCTCTCCCAGGCAGAAAAAAAGAAACGAAAGCGCGAGAGGGGGTATGGCGCACAGCATCATCCGTCGTTTATGGCATCACCTGGTGCCATCTCTCTAAAGCGAAGCCGCGCGCGCGTGTTTGTTCCTGGATGCCGGTGTCATTGCGCGCGCGCGCGCGTGTGTTTGTGACGACTGTCTCGGCGTCAAAGAAGTCGCCGCGTCGCGCCTCCTCTGCTCTTCAGCTGCGCGCAGATAAAACATTTCAATATCCGCTCAACTGTTATAACCCAATCTATTGGTCCCCCTGCAGACACCTCAACTCTTCCTCACAATTAAAACGCAGAGCCCTTAAAAATAAATAAATAAATACAAATTACCGCACCGGAAAACGTTTTTATTGCTGATTGTGTGTCATGTTCTCTCATCAGCGCCGGAGTTTGTTAAGAGCCGCGGCTCAGATAAGGGGGAATAGAAGCAACGCGAGTGAATTACACAGTCTCAATTGAACATAATTAGCAGATGAAAAGTGAAGCACAGGGGGTCCTCGGGGAACGCTGACACCCCCCATCTCTCTCTCTCTTCCTCCCCCCACCTCCATCACTCTCTCTGCATCTCCCTCTGAGTGTTGCCTTGGAGTCCCATTGCAGACAGATGGTGTAGATCCTGCATGGGGTCATGTTAGCAGGCCGGGGCTCTACTAGGACTGGCTGTCATAAGCCTAGTTACCCTTTGAGGCAAGAAGCAGCGCAGCATAAGCAGATCAGAGGGCTTATTATTAAGGAACAGTTCACTACCCTTTTCTTCCTCCTCCACCTCCTCCGCTTATATCCCTAGCAGAACGAAAAAAGGAAAGAAAGGAAGAAAAATCTCCACCTGTTGAGGTCCTCTATCCTCCTCCGTCAGAGCTCGAGCCTCCCAGGCTTGGAATAAAAGAAATACATGATTGCATAACACGGGTATGGGGGGGAAAAGAAGGGAGAAGACCACACAAAAGTAGATAATGGTCTTACTTTTTTCTTTTTCTTTTGAGGAATAATAAATCCCGGTTTCGAATATAATAGGTCTGCTTTCAGACTCTCCTACCCACCACCAGCTCCCACTGCTATTTACCCATTAGAGGCATCATGGTGGGACAGGCCAGACTCAGACACTGCCTTGGGAGATGTACGTTGTGTGATGCCATTAAAAATGACTTTCATTCTTAGTATCTTAAACAAAATAAAAAAAGACAAAAAAATAGCCCCAATGGAGTACGATTGTCTCATTCTATATTTAAACACCAGGCTGTTGCCAAGGAAATAAACTCATGCGTTTGTTATTTTTTCTCTCCTGACCACATAAATAAGCTTTTAAAAGCCGTATTTTCCTTAATCTCATTCAAGGGAATTTATGCCTGAAAGACCTCCCTGTTGTAATTTCGGGGACGCGACCATTCTTCATGCGCACAGGCTTGAGGATGGCTGTGATTTAGACTATGGACTGCACAGTGTCCTGTGTGCAGTCTGGGTATTTAAGCAGCTGATGGGAAACCAATAGAGTTACAACAGCGTGAACACGCACCCCTGCTGATGTAATAGATTTATAACTGCCGGTCTCAGTCATCATGCATCTTTCATTGGCCAGCAGCACGCTAAATAGAAGTTACCCAGGCATGTCGTGCCGCCCAGACAGTGCCGGACACACACACACACACACACACACACACACACACACACACACACACACACACACACACACACACACACACACACACACACAGCTCAAGTTCAGATCTGGCTCCCAGCATTCAAACAATGAGCCGCCTTTTGCTTCTTCATCTGTGCCCTCTGATTAAATTTCACAGGGGTGTTGCTAATAGCTCATAGCACGAGTGCGATTATAAAATATTTGAAAAACAAGGAAGAACCCATTATCACTGTGCAGTGCGTCAACAGCGTGCTAACTCTTTTGTTATCACTGTGTATAATTATTCAAGACAAAAGCTCATTTCACTAATGTTGTTTGGCTAATAGTCAAAGCCCCGCACTCTAATATTCCTGGAATGAATCAGAGGAAACGGGAAAAGGAGTCCAATTAAAGCAGCTCCAGCTAAGAAACCAGCACGCGGGCACACAAACAAACAAATAAATACATTAAAAAAATAAAATAAAATAAAATAAAATAAATTACAGGGAAAGGAAAGGGATTATACAAGGCCTCTGACAAAAAATGATGTGGGCAATTTTTGTATCCATGGTAACTGACTTTTTCAGTGTCACCACTTTTGCTATGGCAGACACGCCCAACACAGATATATAAAGGTTTGTGCTTTGTCACTACGAAGTCCCCATTCACAAACACCTGTGCCTGGTGCAGGACACCAGGCAGCCGCTCATTCAGACCGACAGACGTCAGCACCACTGATCGCACCTACCCGGCACGCGCAGCCCCTCTGCAGCTGCGCACCGGTGACGCAATATGGAAACTTTTTGAAGCGCGTGCTGCTGATTAGCTGCACAGCTAGCTGGCTGGTCTATTATAACCTGTAACTGTCAACTGTAAACTTGAATTTTTTTGTGTGTTTTAAATTTTAAAAAAAACTGCATTGTTTCCATGACAACAAGTAATAATGGCACACTTTGGGTTGTAATTTTTATCTTTTTTTTTTTTTTTACTGTTAATGTGTATGTGCTTTCAACAAAAGCATTATGAATTTGCTTTCTTGTCTTCTTTTCTGATTGTCACACATGGTCATCTACCATAGTTCCAGCAGCCACACATGCTTGCCCAGCTTTTTGTAAATTTAATTTAATTTAAATTTACTGGCAACTTCTTCCGAGCACAAACTAGACATTATCTGACACTCATCAACACTTTGATTGTCAGGCAAACAATATAGAAATTCCACAAAAGCATGATTCACGTGTACACTTGAAGACAAATGGATGTAAGCTGGTTGGTAAAGAAAGTAGGTGGGCTGCGTTCAGCTTAATTGGCTGCACGATGAGCTCAAGGGAGAGGCAAGCATACAGGACGAATTTGTCTTTTATACAATGACTGTTCATTTTCTTCTCAGACGAGGCGCTGCCACAGCAAAGACACTTCATTGTAGCTACAGTACATGGCTTTATATAGGCTCAGGAAATGAATCACTCTGTCAATAAATGGCAACAAAATAAACTGAAATGTATTCAAGGCTCTCTATCTGGAACACAGCGATGTGATATCTGGCACTTACTGAGCTATAGATATTCCCTTTCTCTCTGGTCTGCCTTTTTTTTTTTAACTTTGTCTCCCTCCCTCTCTTGCACTCTCCACCCTCTCTCGCTCTCTCGCCCACAGAGAGTGGGTGACCTGGAATGAGCTCTCCCACAGACGGCTCTGCTTCCAGCCAGAGAGGGGCAGTATGTGGAGCTCGGTTATGCCCGATTCTCAGCATAATCAAGCATTCGGATTTCATAGACACCTTAGAGAACCGCTCATCTCAAAAACTGATGGGTGATTACTCGCTGTCACACTGCTGATGTCAGTGAAAAGTTCATGAGCGCAGCGGCCAAATCAATTAGCCAGGAGTGATGCACTGCTGTGTCTTCTCCACTTGGCTACATCAGCAATTATCCTCAACTTGAAAAGGTCAGTCAATAATTTAACAATTAATTGCAGGTAAGAAATTAGAAAGTGCTGGAGTGCTCCAGCTATACCTGTGTTCATGAAAATAGCCCATCTTCATTTTCGCAACAAAAACTCAACCACTTCAGAAACAGTCGAACCGAATAAGCATTAATCAGGCGAGCAATTTAGACTTTTTAAACTGAAGTAAGTTCAGCCAAAGTAATTGGCACAAGTTAAGCTTGGGGATTTGAATAATTCATATTGTGAATATCATTAGAAAAGAGTAAAATATACTGTAAATGAGAAACATCTGAGCTTCCTTAACAAGAGGTTCAAAATGTATAAATTCCATGCGAAAAATCTCTGCAAGTGAGGGTCTCAGCTTCAATAGTTACTGTAAATAAAAAGGGAAAAAAATACACTCACAGCGGGAAAATTAAATAATTATTTGATTCACTGCTGAATTTGCAGTTAGCAAGACATGAAAGGTCCATTCAAATGAAACTAATATAAAAATAAGATACTGTTCATTTCTTTGTAAGTGAGCAAACTTACAAATTCAGCAGGGGATCAAGATATGGTCTCCCCTCCCCACTGCTAAAGACACTAGTTTGGGAAATATGCGTATACGTTTTCTTTACTTAGTATCTATACTCGTGAATATGAAGCTACTTACTAAAAGTGCAGTGAAAAATGTGTCGTAGCATGCAGCATTATTATTAAGTCATTTTAAAAAGTTATTTACCTGCATCAACTTAGAAGCACCCTACAGTTTGCATTGAAATAATCCAATAAAAGGGTAATTACTGACCAACATCACTGCTTTAACGTTCCCCATAAATACTGAATTTGCCTGAGTGCTTTTGCCTAAGTTTCCATCAGTGGAGCTTCTGCTGCAATGCTACAATCAGGCAAAGCCATCCGTATACAGAAGGGTGTACACTGACTTAGGGCTTGTCTGTCCAGCCATACCTACACCAGTTAGCCACAATATTAAAACAACCAGCCTAAAAACAGCCTTGAGGTGTGAGGAATAGATTTATTTTAGTTGACAAAGGTCACATTTTCAGTGTGACGTTTGGGTCATAGTTCAAGAATTCACATGCTAATGATCACAGAAGTGAACACAAATTATTAATAAGAAAAAATGACAAAGTGATGACATTTTCCAAAAGGTCAAAGGCCAACATAATATATTAATGTTTTGCAAAAACACTTTTCTTGCCATTACTCAACCCTGTATCTCAGGAACAGAAGGGAATATTGTGATCACTGAACTGGTGAGACTAATCTTTAGTGCTGATCTATTAAATTCCCATGAAGTCTTCACCACATGCAGTACATTATATAAATCTGTTTCCAACATACATGCAACTGAACTGGTTCGCAGTGTTGTAAAAAGTAAAAAAGATATTCTAGTTCCTCAAAAGCCGGGCTAAGTGCTATAGATTTAGTGCTTAGTACCAAAATACCATAGAATGTAAATAAAGGATGGCTGTTAGGCGCATACAGTTTAGTTGCATTGACTTCAGTTGCTAGTTTGCAGTCACAAATACAACATGATGTTCATTTTGTAAATCCTTCTTACACGTCAATGAAAAACATTATCGGATTTCATGTATTTTGACTTCCAACATCTAAAAAAACAGAGTAGCTGGTAAAACGATTGTCATGACAAGAAGATGTATTTTTGCCATGAAGTTAGTCTTTAAATCAAAACACACCTCTTGCTCCCTCACATACTTGCTGTTTAGTTCAGTTCCAGCCAAGATTACTAAAAGAGAGACCTTGTTCAACAGGATCTATACACCCGATTCCAAAAAAGGTCAGTCACTGTGTAAAATGTAAATAGAAATAGAATGCAATGATCTCATCAACCTCACAAACCCATATTTTATAACATAGAAAATATATGAAATGTTTAAACTGAGACATGTCACTATTTCATTAAAATATAACTCAGAATTTAATATAAATGTAATGGGTTTTGTCTTGTATTAAACTATGAAGCTGTGGGAGCACTACTGGGAACTTTGCAGAAATTGTGCAGCACATTTAGTTAGCAGCCTTTGGGAATGCTGGTCATTAGGCTGAGAAAACCTTTGGATACAGTATCTGTCTGAAACTATCCCTAAAACTGTTATTTGAATACATAAAGAATAATTTCCAGGTTTCATAAAGCAACCAGCAAGTTGCATCTGACAGTCAGGGGAGTCGTATAGAGGTCACAGCCTTCCTGTTCTGCAGTGTTATGGCACACAAACAGAGGAGCAGGGAATACACCGACTCCTCAACATGGCCCACTCGAGTAACAGCCTTGAACACCTGCAAAAACATGCAGAAATTATGCAATCTAGTATATCTGGGGAAGTACATATTTAGACTGTGCTGGCTAATTTGCACTTAAAGCACCAGGGCACACTCTCTGGTACTCGGTTTGACAGCTTGGAAATCTACAAAGCTACAGGAAATCCCATTTGTATATTGCGTGTGTATCGAGCGTTCAATTCTCCGGGTGCTCGGAGTGTACGTTGGGTACTCAGGGCACTGCAGCCAAGAAGTTGGTGCAATAGAGCATTTCAATGTTGGAGACTGTAGCCAAATCAAACTAATTGGTCCAGTCCACAGAACAATTTAAAATAGCTCATCTTGAGGCTGTAACTTTTTATGACCTTTCTATTATCAGCGTAGCCAGAGGGTGCATTAAATCTCTTACTGGCAATAACAAAAGCCTGACCGTGAGATTGAAGCATTATTAATTTTCAGATTACCACAGATCTCCTGATGAGGACAGACAGTATGTCCTCTAAATACGAGATTTACTAAAATGCTAAAAGGTTTGTCAGAACTTATTAGCTTTTGGGAAAAAATGGAACTGGGCTGTTTTTCACTAAAGTGTTTGAGGGGCTGTTTGTGTTAGCACACGGGACTGCAAAGGACTCAGTGAGACGCTGGATAGAACTGATAATGAACATGTGAACCAGCAAATATTTACAGATGAACTATAGCACTCCAGTGATGTATTTTTAGATCCCCTTTGAACGCTTAAAAGCCACGAGAGTACTTGTTTCGCTTGTTTTCCATTAACTTTGACAAGTAAAAAAGATACATGCGATGATGTCAGTCAGGAGAGCAGCTTATCAGTTTAGTGTTGTTGATTAAGCTTCGACTAGATTGGCATAAGTTTATCTGGGGATAACTCTCCGATTATGGGGATGAATCCAATAACCAGATAATAACATAAAACCCTCAGCCCGGCCATCAGCCAACTGCTGATCCTGAGTTCTTGGTGGTGGTGGGGAATGTTAAGGTTGAATGCCGGCATCAGCAAATCGGGTTAATAGGGAGAAAATGATCGGTTACTGGCTTCTCTAGGGATAAGAAAAGATTGTGGGCTTATTTGTTTGGATGCTGTGAAGAAGAGCGAGTAAAATATTCTATTTTCAAAGTCTTAGAGGGAGCAATTATTGAAATATTAAAAAGGAAAGGATTCCTGAGGCACTGGCAGCGGGATAGACTGAACAATTACCTGAACTGCTGTCAGGAGATTTAACCATTGATCAAGTCACTTTGTGAAAGTTCAGCTTGGGCTGCATTCCCTCGTCGTGGGTTTACTGTTCCAATCGATATTCCTTGATCACAAGTGTGACAAATCACTGAGCAAGTGATTAAGTAATTTTCTGCCATTAATCGCTTGCATTAAATCTTGAACATGATGATTTAAAAGGTTTAAACAACCGAACTAATAAAGGGATACAAAAACGGTTTTATAAAGTTAGTGCTTATAATTTTTTGTTGAATTTTTAAGTTGATCAATCAATCAGTTTGTTCAGACAAGTGCCCACTCAGTGTGCTGGCAAATGACTGTTTTATTCCCCGTTTGTGTCTCAGCTTGGTTATTGTGTAATTTCATGCAGATTGGTTTTTGAGACATTTTTCTCCTGAATGAGAAACTGCGGCTCTGTGAGGATATCGTCCATCTGTTGCATCTCCTGAAGGACCACAGAGGGATTGTGGGGTGGCGACATTATGCAGTCACACTTGCACACACACACTCTTGCACACAGACACCTACCTCTTTGTAAGGTAATGCTGTAGCACTTTCTTGCACATATGGTGTGGTCGATGTGATCAGTGAAGGCCACATTATTATGGCTCCAGTGGGATCATTTGTCCCCCGTCGGTGTCGTCGGTGTTTTCCACCTACTGTGCAATCTTCTACGATGCTTTGTACTTGGGTACCAGATGGCCACTTTTATTTGTGATACCCTGCATCCATGAGAATGTCATAAACATGCTGTTATGGACTGACATACAGTTAGTGTCGCTATTACTTATTAACTGGCTGCTTCATTAACTTAACCTTGCTAATGGCGGGTTGGACCACCTGCCAGAACTGCAATAATTTTTCATGGCATAGATTCAACAAGTTGCTGGAAACACACCTCAGAGATTCATGATCCATGTTGATGACATGGTAGCGTCAAATAGGTGCTGCAGATTTGTCGGTGCCACATCCATGATGTGAAACTCCCGTTCCACCACATCCCAAAGGTCTTCTGCTCAATCGAGATCTCTTGACTGTGGAGACTTTTCACATTAGAGAGCTTTGTGACATGGTGTGGGTGTGTTATCCTGCTGGAAGCAGTCATCAGGCAGGTTGTGGTGTTTAAACAATGCTCAGTTAGTACTAAGGGGCTCAAAGTTAGTAAAGTCTGCACCACCATCCACCGCCACCACTAACTGTTGATGCAAGACCGGATGGAACCATGCTTTCATATCGTTTACACCACCTAACCCTGACGTTGAAATGACACAGCAGAAATTGAGATTTGTCACAACAGGCAATGTTTTTCCAAGCTTCTGTTGTGCAATTGTTGGGAGTCCATGTGAAATCCTGCTTTTAGGGGACATGAGTAGCATCATGCTGGGGCCAAACCAGAGTTTAGAACTTGGTTAGGTGCAGAGATTTTTCTCTTAATGTACCATATTTTAAGTGCAGCACCTGGGCTCCAACAACCAGTAGAAAAGGATGGCCTACTAAAGACACCAGGTCTTAGAATTGCAAGCAAAAGCAGCAATAGTAAAAACTGTAAAGGAGAAACTGCAGGAGAAACAGTGTGTAAAGAAATATGGAAGAAGAGAGTTATGTGTTTAAAACAATTAAATACAATAACAACAACAAATACATCTTCACATTTAATCAAAAGCACAAGATGAACGGATGCTTACGCAGGGGCTCTGACCATATTGAGATGCTTGTCTGCGTACCTTGACAGCAACAAGTAGTATGTGAGTTACTGTTGGCTTGTTACAAGCTCAAAGCAGTCTGGCGATTCTCTTCTGACCCTTGACCTCAACACTCACTGGATATTTTCTCTCTTTCAGACCATTCTCTGTGAGCTCTGGCAATGGTTGTGTGGAGAAATCTCAGTAGATTATCAGTTACTGGAATACTCAGACCAGCCTGTCTGGCACCTGTCAGTAATTCAGGTGTACTTAATGAAATGACAGTAACGTCAGTGTCTGGTCACACCAGCAAATCATTAAATGTAACCGACTCCAGCTTGATGTGCCTTTTGAAATTTCATTGCAGCAGTTCACAGAGCAGTCAGTGGTATAAATCCTTTTTTTTTTTTGTAGAATTACATACTTTTGATTTATTTCCACAAATATTCAATGTCTCATCATATATTTCTTACTAAAAGTGTTAGCAGGTGCCCCTTCAGCACTTTTTAGAAATCCGTCCTCCTCAGAAGTGCCAGGCTTAAAAGCGGGCACTCCCCCAAACTGGAGAAAACTGGGACAGCTGTGATGTTACTCCGAAAAAATGTTTTGTGTGAGAAACCCCAAACTGTATCCATTACAATGAGATTATGTGGATTTTTTTCCCCCACTTTGGCAAGCTGTTTGGATTGTAAGCACATACACTACTGTGTGTAAAAGAAGAATGGATATCATTTGCTAGAATCAGCATCCTGTCAGTGGATTCCTGCTGGTATACTTCCCTGTTAAACATGCAGATATGTACACACAAACACGGCATATGTACCAATTAGGTAATTAGTTTGGTTGGATTCACGTGACACAGCAATGTATGCGGAGACGTCTGCATATGAGTCATAAGTAAACAAGTGAGTGTGTCATGCCTTAAATGAGGTGAACTTGCTCCAGCTGTTTCTTGACATTATCGCCGACTTTCTCCAGCTGCTACTGGAGGCTACGCCATGCATTTACTCTTCCCCACAGAGGGGGGTGCGACAGACAGAGACACAGAAAGCGTAAACAGCTTTGGCAAAATCTCGATGCTAATTAGTCACGTGCCAACTTCAGAGGGTTTGTGTGAGTCTATGTGGAATGGAGAATTTGCTCAAGAAATACCTTTGATGGCTCTCCTCTCCCATGCATCATGATTACAATTGTTGCTGCCTGTGCTTTTTCTGCAACTGGCAAAAACACTGTGGCGTAGGTGGACTGACCATCATGAGTGGCCAACTGGGACCAGCAGCGAGCTGAGAGAGCCCTGTGCCTTCCCCATGCACAGAGAGGGAGGGAGAGAGAGCACAGCGTGGGATGAGGGGGCTGGGGGGTTGTTGAGGGCATCACTTGATCACTTGTCCGTGGCTCTACTTTTAGGCTCTTGTTTAATTTCTGTAAATAGAAAAAGAGCATGCAACTAATGAACATAAAGATCTGGTGAACTATAAACATTTACAGGCATCCTGTAAAAATCAGAGGGGGAAGGGGTCATTTGAAAAGGATGCAATGTAAGGATAACTGCCTGCTAACCAGCCGCTGTTGTTCTACTGGGTGACTGCTTTTTCTAAGGAGTGGGGGTCCCTAAAGGCAATAGCAGGGGTTAATTTACAAATGGTTGGCAGGTGTGTTAACCTGCATATGCTTTTCTTTCATATTATTGGGTTTCAAATGTATCTTAACAAGTCATTTTGCCTTTTCACATTAGGACATGGTTACTAGTAAAATGAACAATGGTTCTCTCAGTGTGAGAAAGCGTGAATGACACCAGGACCCTGAAATCGAGGCAGCCAAACAGAATTCATCCACAAAGTGCAACTCAGCACACAAAAGGTCAGCCTTCTCTTAAATGTTTGACCTTCACTGTACTCCATGCAGGGCTTGACATGGGCTTTTGGGTTGTTTTTTTGTTTTTGCTTTTAGATTTCAACACTTTAAAAGTATTGAAATCCAGCTGACGGGTTACGTCGCCAGTGTTACCCCTCTGCCTCTTAGCAGATGCACTGATGATATAAACTTGAAAATTCTCTGTGATTTTCATAAAAAGTTGACTTTGACCTCGAGTTCAAAGTCACTGAGATTTGAACTTTTGTGAGATTTTTAGTAGCTGCACATATGGTATCAATTTCAAAATCCTGCATCGCCTCATTCTCGAGTTATTGCATTCAAAAACTTGGGTGTCCCACCTGCCCAACGGCGTGATAACAATACCCCATCAGCCTTGTATGCATGATGGGGTAAAAAAAACAAACTATAAAGCTTATTTTTTCAAAGCTTTTTTACCTGTAACCACAATTTGTGAAATTGCAACTAGTTTGGGAGCCAAGCCTGGTCCAAAATAAGCCAAGTGCATTGTGGAAACTTGAAGCTTTTACTAGAGAAACTCTTCAAAATGTGTCTTTCTGTGATGCAGTCAGACACTATGAATCCAGATCCAGTGGTGGAACTTTGGAAATTAAAACTGTCGCTTCCTTAATGTAGTTTCAGTGATCTTTTATTTTATCCTATTAACTTTTTGTATTTATTTCTGCTGCTACTCACCAACCTGCCAGTTTCTCACATAGCCACTGCTTTTTCCAGTTAATGCCAGTGCACACTGCAAGACTTTTGCACTGATTTTCCACTCCTAAGCAAACCTGATTCTACACCTGCACAGCCAAACCTTATTACTCCAGCTGCACGGTATGTGTATATACCAGCCCACTAATATTGCAGGTTCAGTCTCATGCTTTCAATATTTACTTACATGTTCCCCCTCTCTCTCTCTGAATTCATCACATCTGCTTACTGAAAGCATTCTCCCCTCTGTTAAATCAATCGGATCTTGCCATGACCTATGAAACTGCTGCCGGGAGCTGTCATTTTAGTGTCAGATCAATCCTCATCCGCCAACATTCAGCTCCAGTTTCAGAACCAGCAGCCAACGCTCGCTGGATTGAGCTCATCAGCAGCCCCGCTCCATATCTTCAGATCATTCTTCACCTCTGCTCCACCACCACGGCCTAGACGCCATTCAAAGTGCAAACAGCTTGTCACAAACTAAGCTTGTATAATAACGACGCTTCTAATCAAATAAATGTAATTCGTTTGGAAGCTTTTCCCTCCCTCGGCTCCATTCTGTTTGTAAAAGCTAGTCACTTCTCTGTTT
This sequence comes from Rhamphochromis sp. 'chilingali', assembly GCF_963969265.1. Classification (NCBI taxonomy): domain Eukaryota; kingdom Metazoa; phylum Chordata; class Actinopteri; order Cichliformes; family Cichlidae; genus Rhamphochromis; species Rhamphochromis sp. 'chilingali'. The sequence goes on from NC_137948.1 coordinate 30,877,397, forward strand.
TCTGCAGAATCCTCCCACTACCGGCTCAGTAGACAGTTTGACTTGTCATGTTGTCTGCACAGGTTCAGTTAATACAATTAAAAATGGCTGCACTGTGCATGCTGGCCTCTTTGGGACACTTGATGGAACCAAACTTAATGAAATTAGTTTCACCTGTGCTTTTTCTCGTTTGCCAAGTTAAAATGTGCAGCGTTGAAAAGGTCTGCTGCAGCCTGCTGTCTTCAGAGACAGAGACCATTACCCCAGCTAGTTTTTCTTTGGACTTTTGCCTGACTGCCTGATCCCTCCTGGCCTTGTTTGCCTCTGATGGCCGGCTACCTGTTACTGACCTAAATGCTGTCTTTTTGACAAGTAAAAGCCTATTTTTGTCCCACTACCTGCTGTGTTTGCTTGCAGGTCTCATTTCAAGTCTGCTATAGATACAACCTAATTTTTGAGGCTCCACATTTAATATGTTTTTATGAGCAGAGCACAGAAACCCTGCTGACATTAGTAGACTACTTAACCGAACCTGTCGACAAACCTGGACCTCATTACCCCATTAGACCCACACTATATGTAGCTTCCTAGTAGTTCAACTTTCTTCTCCAAATTGTCTATTGCAGCCTTTTTCTCTGCATCTACCCACCTGCCAGTGTGCCTGCTTGCATTGGTAACTTTGAACCCAGCTAGTTTTTGGACTTTTGGCTGCCTGCCCGAACGCTTCTGGTCCTGTTTGCCTCTGCTGACTGCCTACCTGTTTCTGACCTACATCTTGCCTTATGCCTAGTAAAGCTTCTTTTCTCATACTTACTCCTACCCGCTGATACTGCCTCTGAGTCTGACACCTGTTACAGTGCTAACCTAAATTTCGAGCATCCTAAATGTAGGGGCAAAGAACACGAAAACCATTCCAACAACGGCAAGAGCAATGGAGCACAGTCATAAAAACCAAACACAGTGAAAGGTTTTGTCTGAAGTATTTGTCCCAGCTAGTGAACCACGAGCTAATGAAGGGCACTGGAGGATGAAACTGTATTCTTCTTTTAATGCTCACCTGAATGTTTGATTTCACATTAAATTTCATTACATGTTATGAGTGTTTAAAATGCCAAGTCCATTTTAAAGGCTCTCTTGAAAAAAATGATTATACTGTCTCTTTGTAGACCATGCAGTACTTTAATGTCTTCTCTGTGGGCTGTGGTGTTATTGCCGATCTGTTGAAGTTAGCCCTTCTGAATATAAATTTATGGAACCTGCCTGGTCCCGAACATCAGTACACAAAGGGGAAGAGAAAAAAATTTGATAAATCACAGCTGCACATCTTCCACATATTAGGCGTAATATGAATAAATGTCTCAGATTGCAGTACAATTAGTCAAAGCAAGCAGCAAGTCTGCCAAGTCTAAGGCCACAGCTGTCCCTTCTGCTAGGTGTCTCTGCTCCATGTCTAAATAAAAAAGAAAATCAACTATGGGTGGACTGCCTACTTTCCTCTACTTAAAAAGATCAGAAATTGTAATTTGGCTTCATATAACAAGCTTACAAGATGCGTCAGCTTTCATATAAATTCCAATTCTGTGCTTCCGAGTGCCAACACAGGTGTTATCTCTGTTCCACAGTACCATCCCAACATGAAAGCCGAATCTCAGAACCGAGTGGCTCCCGATGATCAAATAATCACCTGCTGTGCAGAAAACAACATGATAATTTTATCTCTGTTGCCCCTTTGCTCTCATGTTCTCAATAGTGGAGTAGATCTAAAGCTACACCAAGCGAACTTACAATGTTGTGTTTTCAAAACACCCAGAGGGGAGAGATGCTGAAGCTGAATCATGTTTTAATAGCCCTTTTCAAGAAATACAGCTAAGTGGGTTTGCTGTAATAAATGTTGTGAATGTAGATAAATACCAGAGATTTGTTCTAGTAAATGAAAGCTCATTCCCGGAAGCTGTAGAGGAGACAAATAACGTTACTTTCCATTATCTGTAAGAGATAACCAATCAGTCAGATATCACCCTGTGACGGGAGGTTGCTAGTCATTAAAATCAAAGCCAAGATTTCTCATAATAAAGCCTTAATTCATTAGGTCCACTTTCAGTAAATCCTGCTCTTTCCTCATTTATTACACTAAAACGTTCAAATAAAAACTCTAAAATGTTCAACTGTTTTGTTTTGTTTTCAAAATATTCTGAGCCGCAGAATTTATTTGTAAAATATTAACTTTTGGTGATAACAAACCATACAAAAAACAAAATAATAACAATAATCAGAGTACGACATGCAACAGAGAAAATCCACAGATGATGTGGTTACATGGAATCCGTCATGCACAATCATTTATCATGTCCCCATACAGGTATATTGTCACAAACTGATATTATCTTGGACATGATTGGCTGTTACTTTGAGTTTGTTTTGTTGTACATGTACAAAGACAACAAAGGGCGATAAATATACATATGCTTTAGGGATAATAAATGCATTTCTGAGTTTTCTTGATTGCTACTTGGCGTACATGCTATTCTGTGCTGTATCTATGACCTATTAGTCCATTTATAGTGGACATGCTTTTTACTAAACTAACTGATATATTCCCATGGGTCCACACCAGTCATTTGTTTCTTTTGTGATAATTTCATTCCTTGACTTTCTTTTGTTCATCTTTCACACACATTTGATTTTTTGTAATTTTTGTAAATCTTTCCCCACACACCACAAAACAAAACTACTGCAGTAACTGTGGAGGAATTAAATAGATTTTTATGTTTTCAGAGGCTTCAGACAGACAAGCAGTTTCATGGCCAGGTGAGAGCTGCTCCATTGTTATTTCATGACAAATTAAGTGGATAAAATATCTGGAATTGATTCCAGCTGTTGAAGTTGCATTGGGTAGTTTTTTGTTTGAAGTCTCAATAAATATGAGGTCCAAACAGATGTTGATGACACTAAACTTTGGGAATAGCAACATTTAAAATGTGGTACATTCTTAAAGAAAAAGGAATGCAGTTGCCCACTCACCAACACCAACAAAAAAGATAAATAAAGTGGGTGATCACAGAATTCTTTCCATGGTTAAGAAAAACAACTTCACATCACATTAAGACATTTTTCAGGAAGAAGGTGTTTTCCTGTCGCATCAATCAAGAAACATCCTTGTGGGAGGAAATGTAGGAAGTTTACAGCAAGATGCAAACCGCTGGTTACACTCAAAAACAGGAAAGCCACATAATACTTTACCAGAACACATCTGGTAAAACACCAGAATAATGGCAGGAGTAAAGTATGGATCCAAACCATACCACATCAGTGCTCACTGTATTACTGCCAGTGGAACTGGGTCACTGGTGTTTACTGATGATGAGTAAAAACAGCCAGGAGAGTCAATTCCCACCTTAATTCTTTGCACTATTTTCCCTCTCTCTTTGAGAAACCTAACATTGACCCTGAACACCATGTCTGCTCTGTACAAGTCCAACATGAAGTGTACCACTTTAGCCTGCATCACAGTATACCAACTGCAAACTAATTTCCAACCGAGCATGCTATTATTTTCTTATTATTGAGGAAGTATCTTGATGTTGTCACCAGAGGCAATACCAAGCTGCAGCACACAAAAAGATGAACTCATTCAGCAGCAATATGCAATAACCTGCCAATCAGATTTAATGGCTCATTAATTGAAGGTGCTAGGATGCTGTTCCGGCCTGTTCCAGCCCATTTAAACCCCCCCTGGTGACTGCTGACAGAAGTAGCAGAAAGAATTCTTAAGTGTGCAGGGTTATACTCTGTGCTCAGCCAAACATTGCAAAACTGACTAGAAAGCTCTTCTTTCAACCTAACTCTTCAGTGAGCAAGTCAGCCACCTCATCTCAACCCAATAAAGCATGTCTTTCAATTACTGAAGACAAAAATGAATACAGAGAGACCCACAAACAAGCGACAGCTGAAGGTGGCTGCTGAAGGCTTGGCAGAGCATCTCAAGGAGGAAGCACAGCATTTAGCGATTTCCACTGGGCCTCTAAAAATGTTGATGATATCTTGAATTAAAGCTTCAATCACATCTTGATTGTCTGATTTAAAATGCGCTATATAAAAATGTGCCATTGTTCAAATAGTCATGGACCTAACTATTATAACTTATATATAACTTAATGTCCTTTTTTTAAATTTTGTTTTACAGAAAATCATGTTCTCCCTCATAAAAGATTTTCAAGTTTCTCCACAGCAGGTCTTCTTCATTATGTAAGTCAATAAGTAACTGTCATACGTCCTTTCTTAACCTCTCAGATGTTTTAAGACAATTTGTCATCATTAACTAACCCTCGCGTGCACACACACACACACACACACACACACACACACACACACACACACACACACACACACACACACACACACACACACACACACACACAAACTCACACTTCATTGAAGAAGGCGTTTGATTGGATACATTGCCTGCGAGTCTCCAATCTGGCCTGTGGATGCACAAAAACAGCAGTTTTATGTGAGTGGCAGGAACAAATTCACTGCGGTTTGGAGTTCAACAGCAGGAAAGTGCGTCTCTGAACAGGAAGGGATTCAACATGTGACTCAAGGACACTTTAGCAGAAGCAGCAGGGTTTATTTGAAACTGATGGACACACAGCAGGGCCCTCGCTACTCCGACAGCCTCGCTGTCCTCCACGATCCAGCCTATCCAGGTGGAGCCTCTGTTAAGTGGATATGAACGTATGAGCCCTGCTGCTTTCCTCTCTTGCCAGCTCTCTGCTCCTCTCCGTCTCAGTCTATAGATTTGTCTCTCCTGCATGCACACACACACATACACAATCCTTCTGTCCCAGTGGGACTTCTCTACACTCATCCTCTGACCTGCTACAGAGACTGCTTGTCTCAGAACAGCTGTTCCAGCTCGAGACTCTGCCGACTCCTTCAGCAGGAAAACGAATGCTGGCGATCCACTCACTGCTCTTCTGCCTGTCTGCCGTTCACCCAGCAAAGCCTGGTAAGCAAGAATGGTCACGACCGCATCCGTTTCAGACTCGAAAGGTAAGTAAGCAAGGGAGGGCTTTTTGTGGGGAGCTTTTGCTTTTCATTAAGAAGCCATGCATTTAGTTTCTTCCTTAAAAAAAAGTTTATCTCTTATATTCTTCTGCACTAATATTTCTCCACTCAAATAACAGTATATCTTTATCTTCTGATACCACTCCTGTAACTTGATGCATGACCTTCGAGTAACTGGGTTTTGCTCTATATGTTGTTCCGGAAAGGCAGCTCCAGCGTGTGGGGTGACACTGTAACTTTCCTTGACTGATTCACTCCGGAGGTGCCCAGGAACATGTCAAGCATGATTGATATTTACTGTTTTCGGGCCCAGAGCAAGCTGTTGTTGGGGAGCAACAATTTCTCGCAGCAACTTCTGGATGTAACAGCTCCAAAACAGCCAAATAATTCAAGCAAAGTTTTAATCCAAAGAGAAAAAAATAGCACAAATGCTCGAAGCTGTTGCCACCCTGTAGCTCTGTAAAAATCACTAAAGAAGCATGCAAAGAGAAAGAGACAGAGAGAGAGAGTCATACCCTCTGCTATCATTTACCAAATACAGTGGTTCCCAGTGTTTTTCTTTTTTCTTTTTTTATTCTAAAATGAGGCAACGTCTGCTTGAAATCAATCCTCACAGGTTACAGATCAAATTAACCTTTTTCAAATTAACCAAAATTTGAAATAGATTCCTTCCCATTTGCTCAAATAATTTTTGGAGTCCTGAAATTATCCACCACTTTAAAAATGCAATTTATTTGAGGAAAGCCTTAAGACATTAAAACTACCCATTTTTCTTTTTCTCCTGGCTGCTCCCTTCAGTGGTCAGCACAGTGGATCATCCGTCTCCATTTCATCCTATCCATTCATTCCCATCACCAGCATCCTCCTCTGTCACATCAACCCTCTGCATGTCCTCCTACATTATATTTATGAATCTTCTCAGTGGTCTTCCTACATGTTCAACATCCTTTGTCCAATATAGCCATTTCCAAGCCCACTCAGCCTGGTATCTCCACTTTTTCTCAGAAACACTCAACTTGGGCTGTCCCTCTGATGTACTCACATTCACCCTTTACACTCACCTCCAAATACTCCACCCTGCCTGCACTCTCCTCTTCACTTCTCTTGTGCACCACCTGTTGCTTTGGATGGTTAACCCCAGGTATTTAAACTTCGCTACCTCTGCTCCTTACGCCTTTCCACACATACTTCTCTGCCACTCCTGACTTCCTTATGCAATACCAAAGTTCCACTTTTGGCACACTATCAAATTGTTCCTCTGAGCAAAACATTTTTCACTCTTTTTATATTTTACTGGTTATTTTACATCCATCATTCAGTTCAGTTCAATTTCATTTACATAGTGCCAAATCAACAAAACGGTTGCTTGAAGCGCCTTTATATTGTAAGGTAAAGACCCTACAAAAATGGAGAGAAAATCGAGAAAACCCAGCAATTACACGACCTGCTATGAGCAAGCGCTTTGGCCACAGTGGGAAGGAAAAACACCCTTTTAACAGGAAGAAAACCAGGCTCAGGGAGAAGCGGGCATCTGCCGTAACAAGTTGGAGGTAATTCAAGACAAAAGACGTGGAAGAGAGCCAGAGATGAATAATAACTAATGATTAAATGCATAGTGAGTGAGAAGGTGAGTGAAGAAGAAACAGGGTGCATCATGGGAGGACCCCAGCAGCCAAGACTTATTTCAGCGCAACTAAGGAAGGGTTCAGGGTCACCTGATTCAGCCCGTCATCTATGTAACACTAAATATGACATACGTCTACGAAGAGTTTAGTGCACATTAGCTGTTCACACTGAGAGCTCTGAATATGGTTTTTAAAAAACGAGCTGAGACAGCCGACTTCGCATTACCTGCGCTACCTGTTGTGTCTGGAAGCAACAACTATGAAAGATATCAACCAAAAACCGAACAAATCCGCTGACTGGCCGAACCCTATAGCATGTAAGTCACTGTTTCCTTAACAGTGCCAAAAATAGCTCCGATGTAGCCAAAGGCTTGTGTGTGTGTATGTGTGTATTTTTTTTTCCTTAAACACCAGCGAGGTGTTCTTGCTACGCGTCTCGCCACAGTGGGTTTTATATCAAAGCCAAGACCTGTTTTGATACAGCCGGGCCAGCCGGTCATGTGTGTGTGTGGGGGGGGGGGGGGGGGGGAGACGGCAAGGTCGTCTGGGTTATGGAGTGAATCCAGTGGAGATGCAGCAGTTTGTGGCTCTCTGCAGTTTGTTTGTTGTCAGGCGGGTCCATCTGGCGGGCAGCAGAAGGATTGCTCATGTGGAGACGTTAATGGCACATTTTGTGTGTGTGTGTGTGTGTGTGTGTGTGTGTGTGTGTGTGTGTGTGTGTGTGTGTGTGTGTGTGTGTGTGTGTGTGTGTGTGTGTGTTGTTGTTGTTGTTGTTGTGGTAACTCTCACCTTCATCTGTTATGCTCCATTTCCCCCTTGAGCCATCTCATAACACACTTTCCCACCGTTGCTGAGTCCGGATGAGAGGAAGTGTTTAATGCAACAATAAAAAAAAACCCGCGCACTGTAGCAAAGCTCCGACCAGCAGGCAGGTACACTGCAGAGGAAATGAACTTTTACCCACTTAATGGTGCTCCATCTTTTGAAATAAGCGGGGGAGTTTATTAATTAGGTTCACGTCTTATTCACGTTTTATTAAGAATGAATGTCACGTGCTTTCCTTGTTTATTTTTTACACTGCATACATCAGCGTGCATCGCCGTACATATGACTGCTGTTGCCCATCCGGGGGACCTTATCTCTTCACACCGGAGTGTGTGGAACTCAAGCCCCCGGCCGGCCGCTGAAGAATAGCGGTCGTTAAATATTCATCCTCCGTTCCCGGTGGCACACTTTTCTTCCCTGCAGACCGACCCTTACTGCTTCGAGACCCGCTAGAGCAGCAGCAAAGGCGTAAAGCTGTGTGAGTAATTAAGATTTTTTTAAATTAAAAAGGGGATTGTTTTTATTTTATTTTGATTTTAGTCTTTCGCTCTATTTTGACCCGTAGGAGGATGGTGAAACGTGAATATGGAGCTCCAGTAACGTGAGGATGCCCGTTCCCGAGGTCTGGTGTGTGCCAGGGAAAGGTTGGTTATAGGTGCATAAATCCACACCCATTCCCCCTCCCTCCATGCCTCCCACATACAGTGCACATCTATCTGTTTGCCTGCATGCTTTGGCTTTGGTGGGTCTTATTCTCTCCTGCAGTATAATGTTTTTCCTGGAGCTGGATTGCCCGGTGTTTCTCCCAGCCCGTTATTATAAGACTAAACTAAATCATGTAAGGAAATGCAGAATTGTTAGGTAACTGCTGTGTGTTGTGCAAGCTTTTTGCCACAGGCCTGTAAACTTACCTGATATCCGACCAACTCCTGACTACAAGAAGTGCTGCAGGTGTAATGCTGCTCCACTAGATAGCAGCAGATTACTGTGTGTGTATGTGTGTGTGCATGTGTGCGTGGATGTATGTGTGCAAAGTGACAAAGATGGTCTACAGCTTCCCCTTGGGACCTGAATGCGTTTGATGAGCCTCATCAAGTCCACCTCTGTCATAACTCTGCTTTTTTTGCCCCCTCCCGGGCATTTATCCCAGTTTCTCTATGTTGTCTCTTCTCCGCAAATTCTATCAAAAGATGGAGGACCACCTGCCAGCAGCGATTGCTTTGGGAAAAGGGAGACTGGCTGCAGCTCAGAGCTTTTCACATTTGATAAGGGCTTTTCATTCTCCTTCAAAGGCGGATGTACAGTTTGAAACAAATTGTGGGAAAGCCAGGGGAAGAAAAAAAAACACTCTTTCATCACACTCTCCATCTATTTAATACACACGTGCACCCACTCAAAGGCATCTTTATGAGCAACCCTGTGCACACATGCACTGCTTGTGCCCGTTCCTGGTGTGTAATGATCAGATAGACTTACATCCAGAGACCAAAAGATCAGGATCTGGCAACCCAACACCTATACTCTGTAACAGGACTGATCCAGCAATCCGACCCCTTCCCTCTCGAAGAGGAATAATTTGGTTGATGGCACTAATAATCACAGCCCTGTTACTGATCCTTCACTGGTTCTCTGTGTATGTGTGCGTGTGTGTGTGAGAGTCATTCCTCTGTCATTGATACCTAGAGGGAAGACGTCATATCTCTAGCAAGTGGGTGCTTCTCCTGCCTCTGCTCCTTCTTCTGCTGTTACGTATGTGGAAGTAGGTTGGTGGTGGCTGCATTGCTCATTTTGAGGCTGTTTAAATATAATATTTATTGAAAAGAAGCCTGTGTGAGCAGGACACACACACACATGCACACAGCTGACAGAGTTCAGGAAACAGAGTTAGAGAATATTTAAGGTTAGAGCATAAATGTGTGTCTGGGTGCTCAGGTCAGGGTTGTTATTACATCTTTGTGGGGATGATGACATTTTACTGCCAATCAGGCTTATCTTATGCATCCCATGTCTGTCTATCTCTCTTTATCCTTCTCTGTCTCTGTCTCTCTCTCTCTCACTATCTCAACCTTTTGTATTATTTATGCCCCGCCCCCTCAGCCGCCCAGAGATCTCAAGTTTCACCTGTAGAGCCAGATGACAAATTAAGACTCCTTCTACGAGCTGCCAAAAGGAACTCTTTAAACCTACACATATACACACATACACGCGCATTGGTTGTCACACACAGGAGGGCTTGGTGAACAGAGTGGCGTGTTGAGTGAGAGAATGTGTTGTAGTGAGCAACAGAGGACAGAGTAGGTCAGAGGAAGAAGCTCGGTGTGACCCAAAGACATTTGCCCAGAGTTTTTTGCTGAAGAAGAAACTTGCAAACAGGACGCGTCAGATTTGAAGACTGCAGACACCAGCCAAGAGCGCAGCACTTCCTCTTTTGTGACGTTATTTTTGTCAGTGAAGTAGAGGTGACTATGACCGGAAAGGTTTGGATGAATGATTGCGGCTTTAACTTCAAGTCTACAGATGAAGCACTGACTGGACCGTAGAGGGAGTAGAGCTGGAGCTGGTGTAACAGCTCCATATGTTGTTTGTGTGTTTTCAGTGCTTGCATTTGCACGAACGCAAACACCGTAGGGATCAAACTGTGTGGAAATGAGTAAAATCAACACAGTAACAATCTCCTTTCAAAGAGTTTGCAGTGAGGTTTACAGTCAACACCTTGCATACTAATGTAGAATTGCAATTTACAGAAGGCTTTTAGAGCTGACCTTAAAGCCTATAGTACAGCTGGACATTGATAGATGATGGCTCTTTTCACTGAGGTTGTGTATTGCTAAGAGATTTCTGTATGGAAACTGGACATTTCTAGATGATGTCTTCATATTGTAATATAGAGATAGGAGCTCTAATCACTTTGTAAAGGATATGATATTACGACAGTATTCGTGCTAAGACAAGAACACTGACTTATCTAACTAAATGCATTTTACTGCTGTTTCTGAATGTGATAGCAATATTAATGTTAGTCTTATTTGTATGTGTGAGATTGCAGACATTCATCTATCTATCTGTCTATCTATCTATCTACCTGCACAGAAGCCTTCATGGGGACCCGATCTGGGCAGTGTCAAACTGCTTTGGCCAGGTGGACCTGTCCTTACACAGATACAGAACCCGCATATAGCTCTGGCACAAAGTCAAACAGGCACATATAAGGCAAGGAGTCTTTTAAAGGTCAGACTTTTTGGAACACAACATGCCTTTTATTGAACTTGAGACATTCTCACAGTGGTGCCTTCCAAACTCTACACATGTCATGTCTTTCTATTTTTCTTTTGAAGGTCAGCTCCATTGCATCTCGTAGAGAGGGCATGGTGTGCCCTTAGCCAAAATGCCTGGCAAGAAAGACCCCAAAAAGGACGCAAAGAAGGGTGGAAAACCTGAACCAGAGAAAAAGAAGGAGGAGGAAAAGAAAGGCAAGGATGACAAAAAGGGAGGGAAGGACGACAAGAAAGCCAGCAAGGATGATAAGAAAGGTGGAAAGGATGATAAAAAGGGTGGTAAGAAGGGAAAAGAGGAACCGCCCAAGGGGAAAGATGATGGAAAGAAAGGAAAAGACAAAGGGAAAGGCAAGAAAGTGGAGTCTGAGGAGGAAGAGGAGGAGCTCCTGAGCGATGAAGAGGATGAAGAGTTCAGTGATGAAGAGGATGAGGAAGACTCAGAGGATGATAGGAGAGGGAAGGGGCGAGGAGGCAGGGGAGCTAAAGGAAAGAAAGTGGGGAAGTCTAGACGGGGTGAAGACTCAGAGGAGGATGATGATGAGGATGAAGATGACGAGGAAGACGAGGATGATGAGGATTATGGGAAATCCCAAAAAAAATCCAAGGACGATCGCCACCATAAAGGAGGGAAATCCGATGCTGACGCAAAGAAGAAAAAGGGCAAAAAGAAAGAGGAAACGCCACAGATTCCAGTGAAAGCACTGACTTTCCCGAGGAAAGGTCTGAAGAACATGTCCAGGATGTTCATGAAGTTTTCAGGCTTCAAGCGACGCAGGAACAGCAGGAAGAAGCTTAAAAGTACTTCACGTTTATTCCTGGGTTTGGGGAAGAGAAAGACGCGAATTGCTAAGAAGAAACGTCGCAAGTCCATGCTGAAGAACACCTCTCGTTTCATGATGAGATTCAAGGCCAGCAAAAAGAGGAAAAAGGAGAAAGAGGCCAAAGAGAAGGCAAATGGTGGGAAGAAGCCAACCTATATGCTGCTTCGCCTGGGAGGGAACAACTCCAATGAGAAGAAAGGGGGCTTCTTCAAAGGCTTATTTGGGAAAAAGGACGGTGATGGGGCTGTTGACGACTTCAAGAACAGAAGTCTACTGTTGGGGAAGGTTGCAGCGGCAACTAACTGGCTGACGAAACGCTTCCTGTCCACCAAAATGCGGGAAAATTCAGAACAGCATGGCTGGCAAGGGCATAGAGCTCACAGTCGGCAAGCCAGCTCCCGACGTTATCTCCAGGGTTACCAAAACAATGGTTATGAGCATGATGAAGATGTGTACGGATACCAGAAAGTATATGAAGGGTATGATGACGGTTATGGAGATGAGGCAGCATATGGAAATCATGGTCATTATGGTTACTATGACAATGACAATGGGGCAGGGGGAGCAGGATATCAAGACCTTGGTTACTATGAGGATGAAGGATTCAATGATCCAAATGCAGAATATTATCCTGGTGTTCTTTATGATGAGAGCACGGGGGAATATTATAACCCTTATTCCTCTGCTGATTACTATGCTTACGAGCAGCAGCAGGCAATGTATGGTGATGAGGATCTGGACTACTATGCAGTAATGGGTGATGACCATATGTATGGAGGAGAGGTGGATGGGTTCCTTGACCCTCAGACTCAGGGCTATTATGATGAAAATAATCAGGGAGTTTACTATGGTGGCGAACAAGTGGGCTATTATGACATTGGACAGGCAGGTTATTATGAGAACCCTTATGTATCATCTATGGGAATGCAAGGTGGATTTGCGCAGGACTATCAACTTAGCTATACTGATGTTGGCATGCCATACCAAGACTTCAGCTCCCAGCAGGCAATTGGATTCCCTCCAGGAGGCCAACAGGTGTTTGGGTTTGGAGACCAAGTTGTAGGTCAAGGACAGTACCTTTATGGAAACCAGAATGTTGGCCAGATGGATCAGTATGGAGATGATAGCAGTTTAGTTCAAGGGGGGGAGATGACGTTTAGAGTTCCCAGACCTCAAGTGCGCCTTTTTGGGAAAGAACGTCTAGATGTTACCTTGCCTCCTCCACCAACTTTGCCGCCTGATCCAGAATTTGAAGACATGTCAGAAATCCAGTACGAAGACCAGATTCCTCTCGTGCCAGGTCAGCCTGGTGGCATGATGTCATTACAGCAACAGATGGCAATGTCACCACAACAACAAATAATGATGTCTTCGCAGCAAAATCTGTTGCCCCCTCAAGAACCAATAATGATGTCCCCTCAAATGATATCACCTCAGCAGCAAGTCATGTCACCGCAGCAGCAGATGATGTTACAACAAGACCAGAGTATGTCCCCCCAAATGATGTCATCGCCAATTATGTCACCACAGCAACAAATGATGTTAACGCAGCAGCAGCCGATGTTGCCACAACAACAGATGATGTCCCAGCAAATGATGTTGCCACAGCAGCAGACGATGCCCCAGCAAATGATGTTGCCACAGCAGCAGATGTCACAAGAGATGATGTTCCCACAACAGCAAATGATGTCACAGCAAATCATGTCACCACAAGAGCAAATGATGCCACAGCAAATCATGTCACCACAAGAGCAAATGATGCCACAGCAAATGATGCTGCCACAACAACAGATGATTTCACCACAGGTAATTCAAGCTGTGCAGTGTCATTGAACCTGACACTGTTCTTAAAGCTAGAGAGTCACAGGAGGGTGACTTTGCTGACTTTCAGTGTGATTCATATTGCACTGTAAATATAAAAAAGAAAAAAATAGGAAATTCAAAAGAGTACACATGCACTGCCCTTTCAAGTTACACAGTTCTCTTGTTTTAAATAATCCCACCACACGGAGAAATGTGGCAGTAACATATTCAATAAATAAAGAAAATATTGCTCAACATTGTTCAATTCAGTTTTTCTATATAGTGCCTAATCACGATAACAATTGCCTCAAGGTGGTTTATATTGCAAGGTAAAGACCCTACAATTGTATAGGGAACAATCAGACCACCACGACAGCGGTAAGGAAAAACTCACTTTTAACAGGAAGATACCGACAGAAGCAGGTTCAGGGAGGGACGGCCATTGGTTGGGGGCGAGGGGAGGGAGACAAAATAAAAACACACTGTGCAGAGAGCCAGAGATTAGTAATAACTAAGAGAGTGAATAGCGCTGAGTGAAGAAGAAACATTCATCATCGGAAGCCTCCAGAAGCCTAAGCATTGTACAATTTAAGTAAGGGAGGGTTTGGGGTCGTATGATCCAGTCTGATCCAATCTTAAAAGTAGAGCAGGTGTCTGTCTCCCAAGTTCAAACTGGGAGCTGGTTCCATAAAAGAGTGGCTTGAAAGTGTCTGCCTCCCATTCTACTTTTAAATACTCTGGGAGCCACAAGTAAACCAGCAGTATGAGAGAGAAGTTGGGGTAATATGGTAAATTTAATTCTAGATTTAATATGGAGCCAATAAAGTGAAGCCAGTATGGGAAAAATATGCTCTCTCTTTCCCTCCAGTCCCTGTCAGTACTCTTACCAACTGAAGGCTTTTCTTTTGGGGGGGGGGGGGGGGGGGGGGGTTAGGACAGCCTGATAATAATGAATTACAATAGTCCAGTTTAGAAGTAATAAATGCATGAACTACTTTTTGAGATGAGATGGGATGTTTCTATTTTTAGATTCTCAGTACTAAGTACGATTAGTGATAGCAGCATTCATTTCATTTCATTTGAACTGGAAATAGCGATAGATAATCAATAAGCCAATGTTAGATAGGTGTAGCTGCTTTTTTTTGCTTATGACCAACAATGTGATAAATAGTTCTTTGAAATAATTAGTGTAACATTTTCTTGATGAAAAATAATATTCCAGGCAAAATCAGCTTGCAAATCTGATAACTGCTTTTCACAGCCTGTAAATTACTGGGCTAAAGTCCATGTTTCCATTTTGAACATAAAGCTTTGTGCTCTTTCAGCAGCAGATGATGACTGACCCAATGATGATGCCACAGCAGCAGGGTTATGGGCCACCATCCATCCCTACTCCAACTGCAATGATCATTAAGCAAGCAAACATGTCCCCTCTTCCGGGACGCCGTATTCAACCCTCTCCGACACCATCCCGCCGTTCTGTCATTATGCCCTCCCCACAAATGCAACGTCATCCTCCTGCTATGGCTTCCCCAGTACCCTCTCCTATGTTTGCACAAAGACGCAGTCCCTCTCCACAGCCATCCATGAGGAGTGGTTTAATTAATGCCCAAAGACCGCCCTCTATTATGTCTAGGCAACTCTCACCTCCTTCCTCGCCTATGGCCTCCCCGCTTGCTCGTCGTAGAATGCAACCTCAGAGATCACCCTCTCCCCTGGCTCGAGGTCCTTCAGCCCCCCACTCTCCCCGTGCCTCAATGATCCGGCATAGTCCCCCACCGTCACCAAGACCATCAATGAGGCGACGATCTCCACCTTCTTCACCTCGTGCTTCCATGAGAAGGCGAAGTCCTCCACCAGCACCCAGTCCTGCCCTCAGCCCATTTGAAGCTAGAAAGATTCATAGGTCACCATCTCCTACCCTCTCTCCTGCTCATGTATCTCCCCCCCTCTCTCCACAGCTCAGCAGAAGACCATCTCCTTCCCCATCTCATCGTAGCTTATCTCCTGCTGGGCCCCGGCCTCACCTATCATCCCCTACTCTTTCTCGCCGCTCAACTCGACTGCTTAGGGATCCAACACCAGTGGCCCGGCCTAGGATGGGTGGAAATGTTCCTTTAGGTACTGTCAGACCCTCCCCTATGGGTCTCCGAGGACGTCCAGTGCCTCCACCAACCCAGAATGTGCGTCCTTTTCGTGCCTCCTCTATAAGAAGCAATAGGTCTTCTGTTCTCACAGTGGACTCCTCGCTTCACTCCTCTCCTTTCCACTCCCCTCACATGGTCCACCGTGCTCCCTTGAGGAGAAGAGAATCTGGAAGATTACCTCCTCGTCCCATTGCTCGAGGACGTCCACTCATGGCCCCGCGGTCAGTAAGAAGTATGCCACCCCCTTCCCCACAGTTGTCCATTAAACACATACCGCACTCCGCGTCCCCGCACCTCTCTCCTCGAGTCTCCCGTCAGCCCTCCCCCCTCCTGCCCCCACGTGCTGTCCACTCGCCTACTTACACACCAGAAATGATGCCCTATGCTGATCCTTACACTCAACAGTCACATCAATTTGTAGCTCCATCTTCTCCCATGCTTTCTGGTGCTTTGCAGAACCAGTCTCTCCGACAAGCCTCCTTCTCATCCCCCCTTGGACCTCAGGTAGCCCAAATGGTAGTGATGGAGGATATGGTTCCTGAAGTAGACCCTTATGTTCCCTTGTCCCCTACTTTGTCTGGTGCAATGCAAAACCAGGCTATTCGTGATGCCTCCTATGTCCCCTCACTCCAGAGACCAGTGTCACCTTATGGTCAGCCTATGGCACCCTCATCTCCTATGCTGTCTGGGGCTCTGCAAAATCAAGCTCTACGAGATGCATCTTATGTTTCCCCTTTACAAAGGCCAGTGTCACCTCTTGAACCTTCTCTGTCCCCTTCTTCTCCATTACTATCTGGAGCTCTGCAAAACCAGGCAGTGAGAGAAGCGTCCTATGTATCTCCTATTTATAGACCTCAATCCCCTTATCCCCCATCTGTACCTCCATCTCCAGTGCTCCCTGAAGCCATGAGACATGGACAGGCACTAAGAGGCGTAGCTTCCTATCAGACACAGTTCAGTTTGCCATATGGACCAACTGTTGTTACACCATATGATTATATCTCTGAGCCTGCCCCTGCACCGCTGCTCCATGATGCACTGCAAAACCGATCTGGTTTGCAGAGTGTCTCAACTATGAGATCCCCTATGATGCAGCGTCGTAACCCTTATGCACCAGCTGGGCCTCAGCTCCACAGTGCTCTTCAGCAGAACCCAAACCTTCGTCAAGCTTCTTATCACACTCCTGTGCAACTCAGACGATCTCCATATGGACCCAAACCACCCTCTTCCCCAGCATTAGGAAGTGCCCTGCAAAACCCACAGTTGATGCAAGCGTCTTACCGTCTGCCAGATGGAACTTTGGTTTCGCCATATGCAGATCCACGTTCCTCCCCATTGCTTGGCCATGCCCTGCAAAATCAGCAAGTTCGTGGAGCTTCGTATGTTTTGCCCGATGGATCGATCAGGGTACGTAAATGGAATATGTCAGTTATGTAGGCTACAACAACAGCTGCCTCATTACATTATACTCTTCTAATTCACACTCTGCCTCTACCCACATAGGACCCTCGTATGCCTCAGAAGCCAATGTCTCCTAACCTCTCGAGAGCTCTTCAGAATCAGAACCTTAAGACTGCTTCATATACTCTTCCGGATGGGACCATTATCGATCCTAGACAGCAAGTAATCCATGTCTTATGTTCCTTTCTTAACTCATTCTTTTCATCATCTGTTTGTTCAAAATAAGGAATCTTTTAATACATTTTTCTCTATTTGTTTTTGCTCATTCAGCAACCCATTTCCCCAAACTTGGCTAAGGCCCTAAGCAACCCAGTTTTGCGTGAGGCCTCCTACTCTCTCCCCGATGGGACCATTGTGATTGACCCCAAGAAACAAAAGTCCCCCAATCTCGCAGCAGCACTTCAGAACCCTTACCTCAAAAGTGCATCCTACACCTTGCCAGATGGCACCATCATCATTGATCCACGCAAACCTGTCTCTCCAAACCTTTCCGGTGCCCTCCAAAACAGCGCCTTGCGGAGTGCCTCATTCAAATTACCAGAAGGGGTTCAAGACCCCAATATACCCATATCACCAAACTTGATCAAGGTTAGTTATTGATATGTTATGTGCTATGAATTTCTCTTTCAACTCACCCTCTCTTCCCCACATAGCAGGACTTGTGTAAAAGTTAACAAGTATAAGTATCATGTCTTCAAAAGTTCTCGTGGCTCCAGTTTGTCTAATAATCACTGTTGACCTGAGGTGCCTCTTTAATTCACTGATGACTAAATCATTTGTCTCTGTTTTAAAACTTAGGCTCTCCAAAACCCAGCCTTGAAAGGAGCTTCATACACGCTCCCAGATGGAACTATTATCGTTGACCCAAGAAAACCAAAGAGCCCCAACCTGGCAGCTGCCTTGCAGAATCCTTATTTAAAGGGTGTGTCCTACACCCTGCCCGATGGAACCATCATCATTGACCCATGGAAGCCAGTTGGCCCTGATCTCTCTAAAGTGCATACCTGTTAAAAATAGTATATCATTTAGCTTTGCTACAGTAATCTATTACTATTTATCACTATTTACTATTACTATTTATACTATTCAATAAAGTATAAAGTAAACATTATTTGTATTGCTTTTATTTATGTTTTTATTGCTGTTTTAGTTGCATTTTTTTTGCTTCTAAAGTTAAGCATAACATTCTAGCTATTACAGACTATTGAAATGAAGTGTAATATTGGGGACATTTTAGTGACCTAAACTGCACTCTTGAGTAACTTCTCTGCTTTTCCTCTGCCTCCTTCAGGCTCTCACGAATGCAAACCTTCGAAGTGCATCATATCGTCTTCCTGATGGGACCCTGGTAATCCCTGGTCAGCCTCCAAACCTTTCATCTGCTCTGAGGCAAAACCGGGCTCTTCGTTCTACAGGTCTCTATCATCTGTCAGAAAACTCTGTGCTGACAGGCGTGCCCAAACCTACACCTCCCAACCTATACACTGCGCTGCAGAAGGAAGATATGCGTGGCGCCAGTTACAGGTAGGAAACTATTCTGTTACTGGAAACTATCACAAGTGACCTGATTAGGTTTTTCCAGGTAAATGACCTATTAGGAAATCAATCTGCAAGCTGGGGATTCATTTAAACTAACTAACAGACAAACCCAAATCATCTCCAGTTGACTTTATACAATCTGCATATGTTGATGGTTCTTTCATACTTTGATTCTGACCATTTTGCAGCATTTAGTCTTGTATACTCCACATACTAGAGAGTAAGCCCACTTAATGTTCGTGTTCACATTTTGCCAGTGTTCCACAGTTACATGCTATTCATCAATTTTCTTGTCCATTAGGCTTCCAGATAAATCACTTCTCACACGGCGGTTCCACAATCCAAGCCTGTCTGATGCCATTCAAAACCAGCAGCTTCGTTATGCTTCATACGCGGTGCCAACAGGACTGCAGGGTGAGGACAATCGCTATGCTGTGATTCCTCCGTATGGGCCACGCTCAGGCCACTGGGCCAGAAATGCCCAAGGAGGAGGGGATGGAGGTGAGGACGTTTGGGCAGCTGAGAGGGTTTTACCACATGGCACTGTGCAGAATTTATCTAAGTGGTCGATGTACAAAGAAGATGGGGTGTTAGAAGGATATTCACCTGCACCTCGATTTGTGGATGGAAAGGCTCAGGACCCAGACTGGGCTCCGGAGAGAGAGAGAGCCAGGCCGAAAGTACCAGGTCAAAGCTGGTATGACAAGGTACCTGAATGCAAGATCAACCCATTTTTAGGAGGATTTAAGTTTCTATAATTTTTTACAATTGGTGGAGAATAGATTGGCATAGGAACAAGCGTAATGTACAGATTATTCAAGCAATAACTGAGAAGCTTTAAAGCTAAATGGCCCTAGCAGCATTTCCTCATAGAGTTCACAAACATCTGAATTTCTGCATGTTTTGCATCAGCTATGCATTGAGCCATGACTGTACACCCCAGGCTTTGTTATTTGTGAGTCCTTGACTAACTATGTACATTTCATGTGTGTGTCCAGATCTATTCTATCCTAAGCATGCCCACAACAAGCCACAGGGTTAAACGCTGGGCGGAGGGAATGGAGGACTTGACACAGCTCCCGTAAGCACAAACCATTATTAGCAGCCTCACTTCTTATTTACTTATATCACACTCTTACAAGCAGTTTATTCCCTGAGCACAGTGTAACACAGTTTATTCTATGGCTTGTTTGTTCCCAGTGTCCCTGTAAGCTCTGAAAAGCTTTGAAACACTATAATTATGTAAATTATATGTTAAGTATGTGAGTGTTATTAAAAACACATCCAGAGCAAAAACCCCACATTAGATATTTGTTTTGTTTTTAACTACAAGTCTTCGGAAATCAGAGAGCTCTTGAGTGTCTTTGAAAACGAATTAATGCTGGATGTCAAAGTGAGAGTGGGAGTGCTGCTTCAGCAGGACAATATGTGCTCAGGACATGAATTTTAATTTTCTGTGTTTAATTTCAGTGAGCTGAATGAGACCACTGTTCTGATGAACCTGAAGAAACGCTACGACCAGGATCTTGTCTATGTATGCTAAATCACTCATTTGCAGATTAAATAACGTAATATCATAAAATGTCACGGACACTGCCAGCTGCCTCAGTTCGTTTACCCTCCCTTTTGTCCTTTTGTCCTTCTGTCATCTCTGTCTTCCACTCAGACCTACATAGGCAGCATCCTTGTGTCTGTGAATCCATACAAGTTGCTCAACATTTACGGGACAGACATGGTGCTCCTTTATGAAGGTCATGGACTGAGTGATAACCCCCCGTAAGATCTGTGTTTGTGTGTGTGTGTGTGTGTGTTTGGGCTTTTGCATGTGTTGGACCTGTTAGAGTTTCTGCAAAGAGGTAATGCAAGATAGGCCATTTTTGAGTATTTTACTATTAATAAACTGCACAAGATTATTAGGCTCGAAATGATTTAATTCTAACTTTGTCTCAGAAGTGTGACAAAGGTCAGGCATTTTCCTATGAATTTAGCAAGAAGTCACCTTTTCTAGACTATTTATTTATTTATTTATTTTTGTAGACTACCCGCTTTTGGATTTATCAGATGTGAAGATGTCTGCCTTGTTTAGAATATAATGAATTAGACGACACTAGCCCTGTAGTTCTAAACTGAAAAAGTCGACAGGAGCTTTTCTTTTTGTTTATAAAGCAAAAAAAGCAGGTAGCTAGCTAGCATTATAGTTCAGCTTAAAGGATGCTGTTATTTTTTACATTCGGTCAGGCTGCCACAAGCAAAGTGATACACTGAGCTGACATAGTTCAGAATAAAGAAAATAGTTCCTTCATGAAACGTTTTTGGGGGAATAAACGGGTTGTAATTCATTGCAAGAGACATTGCTAATGACTTTTTCAAATGCAGTTTTTGGCAGTTTAATACACTTTATTCTAGAGAAAGGCAGACGTCTACACAGCTAATTTCTCCTGGTGACCTTAACCCCAAAATCTAGATGCATAAATAAAACTAAAGGCCAGAGAATGGTTCATGGTTCAGAAAAAGTTGGAACCACAATTGTTTGAAAATGGAGTGCTTATTGAAACAATTTTTTGAAAAAACAAAAATATTAATTTGCATCTACATGAGTTTTAAAAAATGTATTGTGTAATTCATTTTGGTTTTTGTGGGTGAAAAAATTCACACTGATGACGCAAAAGTCTCAAAAACTCACAAAACACCACGTATCAAATGTGATACACTAGCCGTTAAAAGGTTAAACCTTTAAGTGAAACCTTTACAGCTGTGTTTGTGTGGGCATACGCTGTCCCACTACATCTGTCTACATGTGTCGTAAGCTGTGCTCTGAGATCCTGTACGGCGGTAAATAAAGGCGTTAAAGGCCAGCACTCTCAGGTGTTAGTAACAGGCTCGCCTTACACTGTTAATGGTCTGTTGCCAAGGGAGAGTTTGGTTATGGATTTCACTGCCACTTCTACACACACCAAGCTGACATGCACACAGCTGGTGTGTGTGTGTGTGTGATTTTATTCTAATTCGACATCTTTCGTTGTGTTGCAGTCATCTCTTTGCCATTGCTAATCTCTCATATACCACCATGATGGATGCCAAAAAAGATCAGTGTATAGTGATCAGGTATGAACTGCTGATTAAAGTCTGATTAAAGGCATCATAAAACGAGCGCTATAAATCATTCATATTGGTGGTTTTTGTTATTCCAGTGGAGAAAGTGGGTCAGGGAAGACTGAGGCCACTAAATTGATCCTGCGTTACCTGACAGCCATACACCACAAACGCAATGTCACACAGCAGGTATATGTCCAGTGTCCAATTCTTTTGTATGAGTGGACAGACACAGAATGAAGCTCATATTCAGTTTAAACTAACTTTTTTTTCTCTCACATCGTGGTCTTTAAATCTATCTTCTGCCTTCAGATAGAGGTAAAGTATTCTCATCGCTTCCCCCATATTTTGCTCTCTTTACCGTCATACTGAAAGTGCTCATAGTAATTTTCCCTCTGTGCTGACTGGGCAGATCCTTGAGGCCATGCCCCTGTTGGAGTCTTTTGGGAATGCCAAAACAGTGCGCAACGACAACTCTTCACGCTTTGGCAAATACACGCAGATCTACATGAACGAGTGAGTAGTAACAACATTCTTCTTCTTTCAGCTGCTTCCTTTTGGTGTTGGTGTTACGCCAAAAAGGGATTTCCGATGTTTCAGTGTGTTTTTTTATTTGTAATAATTTTGCTTTTATTGTTAGGTAGACTGTAATCTATAGCATTTATGAAGAGGCTATATATAAAATAAAGAAACGGCCTATTTTGTGACTCTACTCTGTGTTATACATTATCTCGCCCGTTTTGGTCACTTGAAATGTCTTTATAGATCTGTAATGTTATCCCTGTATCATAACACACACACAGAAACACACACACATGCACACACACAGAGAATTGGTGACACTGGGTTTACTGGGGAATATGCTAATATGTCCCACTGGCACAGTTAGATAAGGAGTTGATTTTCTGTTAGAACTGTGACAGAGAGCACATTACACATGCATGACTTGTTACTTAACTCAGCCTTACTCTGTGTTTGCATGTGTGTGTGTGTGTGTGTGTGTGTGTACCTGACTGTGTAATTTTACCAGGGGTGTAATCAGCGGTGCCATAACGTCTCAGTACCTGCTGGAGAAGTCACGCATTGTCTTTCAGGTGAAAAACTCTCAAACACACGTATTCACACAACAGCTCAGGTGGAGTCTTTTTACCACTGAGTCATGAGCCCCATTCAGACATGCACTCCTTTCCATTAATCTAATGCCATCTGAACCTAGCGCTACATATCCTAGTAGGCACCCTGTTCACTTTTCCTGTAAAACCTGCAACAGCAACCTTTCTTGGTACTAGGCCACTTACACGTCACCGAACGGCATTTGCGTTGAAGAACAGGCAAGCACAAAGTCGTAGCAGTGTCTTACCTGTGTAATTAAGTTCACTGTTAATTTCAAGAAAAGTTCAAGTAAAATTTAAACATTGCTCTGTGATGTGCTTTTGCCATCCACAGTCCAGATATACCTCTAAGCCTGGTCTAAGGGAGAATTAAATATTCACATACTGTGGCTCTAATAACAGTGACGTATATCTGAATGGCTTTGAATGACAGACAGCTGTGTCTTACAGACAGATGTAGAGATGTAGCCCGAGACTTTCTTCGTGGTCGCTTTCATCTGGTCACACATCCTTTGAGTATCCCTCAAATATGTGTTTCTCTGTCAACGGCATTATGTGTGTCCGTTTCAGTCATAAGAGATTTAAACTGCTAAGCAGTCCTAGTGTGTGTGCGCATGTGTCAGGGTGACTTTTTTCTGTATGTGTGTCTATTCACAGGCCAAATCAGAGAGGAACTATCACATCTTCTATGAGATGTTGGCAGGCCTTCCTCCTCATGAGAAGCACTCGCTGTACCTGCAGGAAGCTGAGACTTACTACTATCTCAATCAGGTGCTCAGATTCAAACACGCAGACATCCATCAGATATCAAAGAAAATCACAAGGACATTAATCTCCTGTAGAGTTACCATTAGTATAACTGCTACTTCAGTAAGCCTTAAGCCATTAAGTCTTGGGACTAAAATTCAATAAGAACCATACTGCAAAAGCAGCCCAAGAGTTTCTTGAGGCAAAGAAATGGTATAATCTGTAATGACCAAGACAGTCACCCGATCTCAGCCCAATAGAGCATGCTTTTCAGTTACTGAAGCCTAAACTGGATGGAGAGAGACCCACAAACAAACAGCAACTGAAGGCAGCTACAGTAAAGCCCTGGAAGAGCATCTGTGTCACGTTATCTATAATATATATATATCTAAAAATGGCTTGAATTCCTAAAAAGTTAATGGAATTTTTTTGTGAAACCCATTTAATTAAAGCTGAAAGTCTGCACTTGGATTACATGTTGATTGTTTTATTTAAAATCCACTGTGGTGGCGTGCAGTGTGATCCAAAATCAGCCATTGTTAAACCAGTCCTGAACAATGAAAGAGATCAGACTAATGTCACAGTATTAATACAGCACAGAAATGACCATTTCATTGCTCACAGATTTAAAACCATGAAACCACAGCCTATCCTGGTGAATAGGATTAACATTATACTTGTTGAACGTCCACTTTTCAACATTTATATTGAAACACAGGTGTGCGTAACTGCAGCCTAGCAAAGCTGCAGGCACAGCTGTAGTCTTGTTTCTTCTTTGTCAGCTGTCCTGCCAACACCAGGTGTTTTTTTTTCCACACAAAAAGAATTAATTAGGGCCATTTGTTCATAATTATGACATTTTCTGTTTGTTTTTTCACCTCTGGGCTTTATTTCCAAGCTGATTTGCGCTGTTGTATTTCTTTATGAGGTAGTGTTCATCTTGGACTATTTCCCACCCAGTTAGCGGTGTGTTTGTGGTAATTACAACAACATTTTTTGAAGAGTAACTTAGCACCGAGCTGAGAGATAGCGTGTCATTGCTCTCCCTGACTGAAAGTGTGCTGACAAGTGAGCCCTTTTGCACTCGTAACTGCAATCGCCAGTGAGGTCACGGTGCTCTGATACACCCTGAAGTGGATCCTCCCCATCACTGCACCAAGAGACTCAAATCACTGATAAGTTGCTCTTAAATTAGACCTAAAGAGGGTAAAATGTCTTTTTCCTAACGGTGCACGTGTGTGTCCATGCATGCAGGGAGGGAACTGTACCATAGAGGGAAAGGATGACGGGGAGGACTTCAGGCGTTTGCTGAGTGCCATGGACATCCTGTGTTTCACCCCAGAGGAGCAAAATGGCATCTACAGACTTCTTTCCTCTGTCCTTCATCTGGGGAACATCTACTTCCAGCCACACCTGGTCTGTCTTTCAAACACAAACATGTATTTAGTTTCACGACCTAATGGTGAGGATGACGTTGGCAGTAATAATGACAGTGACTCCATATGTATGTGTCTGCGACTGTGTCCCGCAGGCTGAGGGTCAGGAGGTCGCGTCAGTGGTGAGCACGCAGGAGATAAGGGTGGTGGCTGAGCTGCTGCTGGTCTCACCCGAGGGCCTAGAGAAATCTGTCACCTTCAAGCTGACAGTAAGTGGTGCACACTTTTGCAGAAACAGCCCCGTGTACACACCACAGATATGATTATTTCTGTAACAAAATATAGATGTTAGATATCAGAGATGTGTTTGATCCCCCAGGATACGGTGCGGGAGAAGATCTATACTCCGCTGACAGTGGAGAGTGCTGTGGATGCCAGGTGAGTGAGTGACTTAAAGTCTCAATCTGTTAAATTAAACATGATGCACCTTGCTCTGCTTGGGGGAAAAAAACTGAAAATCTTAGGGCTTTTTAATGTCCTCATGTTTTTTTCACCCCCTGCTTTAAAATCATACCAGGAGACTGCTGAGAGGGAGCCAAGAGTCTGTGATATTCTTATCCAATCTTTGGTAGAGGCATGTGAGGACAAAGGACGTCAGGGCTTGAAGTGGGGGGGGGGGGGGGGGGGGGGGGGTGTTCAGATGTCCTCTGTTTCCATAGGAACCGGGTTTTCTGTTTCCATAGAAACCTTATTGTGCGTTTTTCATAGAGATGCTGTTGCCAAGATCCTGTATTCGCTGCTGTTTAGTTGGCTGACGGAGCGCATCAACGGACGCGTCTACCCTCGCAACGAAGCCCTCTCCATCTCCGTGCTGGACATTTATGGATTTGAGGTCAAACTGAAGAGCACTCGCAGTTTGTGTCTGAGCTGACCCGTGTGCTAAGTGACTCACATAACCCCCGGTTGTCTCTTCTGTGTGTCCTCCAGGAGCTACAGGTGAACAGTTTTGAGCAGCTGTGCATCAACTACGCCAATGAAACTTTGCAGTTCTACTTTAACAGGGTCATTTTCCAGGAGGAGCAGGTCAGAGAACCACAAGTTAATGTGTTCATTTCCCATTTAGTTCACATCAGTGACATCACTGACCAGTTTGTTAGGTACACCTGTTCAACTTTTCATTAATGCAAGTATCTAATTGCCCAATCACATGTCAGCAACTCTATGCATTTAGACATGTAGATGTGGTCAAGACCACCTGCTGAAGTTCAAATTGATTTAAGTGATTCTGAACATGGCATAGTTGTTGGTATGAGATGTGTCCGAATGGTTTAGAAACTGCTGATCTGATGGGATTTTCCCAAACAACCATCTCAAGGATTTACAAAGAACAGTCTGAAAAAGAGAAAATATCAAATAACCGGCAGTTTCTCTGTGAAAATGTTGTTTTGATGTCAGAGTTCAGAGCAGAATGGCCAGACTTCTTTAAGCTGATAGGAAAGCAACAACCAATGTATCCAAAAGAATGAATGCACAATGCCTTGAAACCTGAAGCAGATGGGCCACAGCAGCAGAAGTCCACACTGGGTGCTGCTACTGTCAGCTAAACACTGAAACTGAGGCTATAATTGACACGGGCTCACCAAAACTGGACAAAAGATTAGAAAAATGTTGCCTGGTCCACTGAGTTTCAATTTCTGCTGCAACATTCAGATGGTAGAATCCAAATTTGGCATAAACATCATGAAAGAATGGATCCATCCTGCCTTGTATCAATGCTTCAGGGTGCTGTTGGTGTAATGGTGTAATGGTGTGGGGATATTTTCTCGGCACACATTGGGCCTCCTTAGTGCCAAATGAGCATTGTTTAAACACCACAGCCTACCTGAGTATTGCTGCTTACTATGTCCATCCCTTTATGACAACAATGTACCCATCGTCTGATGGTTGCTTCCAGCAGAATAATACACCATGTCACAAAGCTCAAACCCTCCCAGACTGGTTTCTTGAACATAATGGGTTTCACTGTACTGAATGGCTTTCACAGTCACCAGATCTCAATCCAGTACAGCACATTTGGGATGTTGTGGAACAGAAGGTTCACATCATTGATTTGCAGCCAACAAATCTGCAGTATCTGTGTGATGCTATCATGTCACAAAGGACAAAAATCTCTGAAGAATGTTTCTGAGCAGCTTGTTCAATCTATACCATAAAGAATTAAATCAGTTCTGAATGTCAAACATGAGCACAAACTAGCAAGGTGTTCCCAATAAAGTTTTCAGTGACTGTATGTATGCAAGGCTGCCTGCAAACTATCACAATAGTTTACAGGCAGCCACAAAGCAAAAAAAACCCCAACAACAGAAAAAAACCCCGCATAGTTCACCACTGAAGCCAACAAGATAATTTAATGTAGCAACAAAAAAAGTTAAAATGACACCAGAGAAGCTTAAAGAGTTTTGTGTTAATGATACAGAAGCACAACTATGAAACCTATATTCCCGTTTCACAGTTGTAGCCCCATGTCACCCGTCTAAAAAAGGAGGTATTTCCAGAGGCACATTTAAACTCAGGCTATCAAATCTTTCACAAATCATAGCAGAAAGCAAGAAACAATTAGCAGCGAGTTAGTCGAGTTTTACACACACCAGCCTGACGAATCTTGCGCTTGTTTTGTGCTGAATTATGCTGCGTAGGAGGAGTACATGCGGGAGCAGATCAAATGGCAGCAGCAGCCCTTCGGCCACAACGAGGCATGCCTCGACCTTATTGCTGCTAAGCCCCATGGGATACTGCGCATACTGGACGACCAGTGCGGTTTCCCTCAGGTAAGCCCATTCCTGTTAAACTAATAACCGTTTTCTCCAGAGTTATTGGAATTCGCTTAAATTGAATCAAAAACACATACAATATGAAAGTGAATACAATAATGGTAAACACAAGCAGTTTTTAATTAAGACAAAGGTGTTTAATGACTTATAACTCCACGGAGAGAGAAGCCCCAAGTGCGCGAAGAACAAGTGATTGAGACAGACTCAGTATGTGGAAAGCGAGCGCACTTATAATAAGCTTATATTAGATTACAGGAAACTTTGGAAGAGTTGCACTCTTTAAGCGTGCTGTTAAAAAAACACAAGCCAACAACAGCTCTAACTTCATATTTCATATCTCAGTTTTAAAAAAAATTGAGTTAAAAAAGAAAAAAAAACCCTGCACTATTGGATTTCTCATTAACCAGGAGACTGTATTGTAGCCAGCTTCAATCAATACAAAACTATCCCACATGCTCACTTAATTGCCTACCTGCTGCTATCATTATTCCCGGGGCTCCCAGTGTAAGAAGCTGTCTGAGCTCATAGTGAGATAAATGTATTATAAGTCTCTGATGCTCGGAGTGAAATATGAACACGCCGTTACATGAAAAACCCACTGAGGCGATCTGCCAAACACTCACACGCAGACACGCACAGGAAACATGTGTTTGTGCTGTAGAGGTTTAGTTTCCATGGCTCAACAACCATTAACCATCTCCAATCATTGCTAGGCAACAGACCACACCTTCCTTCAGAAGTGCCACTATCACCATGGAAACAATCTGCTCTATGCCAGGCCAAAGATGCCACAGCCAGAGTTTACCCTGAAACACTATGCAGGGAAGGTCACCTACCAGGTACTTCCTGCCTTCCCTGTTTTCTTTCTTTCCTGCTTCTCTGTGTTTTGCTTTTTAACATTTTCAACTTTTCATTTCTCAACATTTCAATCTCTTTTATAGCCTTTTTTTCCCCAGTGTTCTTCCTCTGATCATTTCCTTTTTTCCCCTCTTTTTTTGCATTCTCATATAAAGTGCATCTGGAAAGTATTCACAGCTCTTTGCTTGTCCTACATTCTGTCATATTACAGCATTATTTCAAATCACTGATTAAATTCATTTTCCACTTTTTATTCTACAAACAGTACAAAAAAAGTTTGCTTGAAATTCTTGAAAATTTATTAAAATAAAAAGCTAAAATATAACATGCACATAAATAAGAATTCACACCCTTTGCCAGTGATCATCTGTCAGATGTCTGTACAACGTGATTGGAGTCCACATGTGGTAAATTCAGACATACAAGGGCCGCAGGTCGGCCTCAAACTGGGGCTTTTGCATTTCAGCCGTATAGCATATGTGCACCTGCTCAAACACTGAGTTAAACAGGTGCCCATCAGATCCAAAGTCCACATTGTTCTTGGATGTAAGGATTTTAAACAATTTAAAATGAATACACACCAAAATCCACACATCTGACAGACTAAGAGCCACAGGTGCTGTTGAAATGACATTTTTAATTGAAAATTTGAGTGAGTGATTTTTCTTTTAGTTGACTAATTGCTTAACAGCTCTAGAATTGTGTGTCCATCCATCTCTTTTTTTCCATCCATTCTTGTTCAGGTTCACATGGCTTCTATTGTGAATAAATCATTGTGAAGTAGTACACGGGAGTACTGAAAAACTGTGTTATAATATTGAATGAATGTGATATAGTATTGAAGGTTATTAGGTTTTTCATCAAAATGTCTTGCTTTGGACAGTATGATTGTGAAACAGGTAGTCGCTTGCATACTGTGTGGTATGTTTTAAACATATTCTAATGTAATCTGTCAAAACCAGACTCCAGAGATATTTCCGTTCCATAAAAATCTCCCTGTCGTTCATGCATGTGGCTGTAAATTTCTGGTTTGAATCAATTTGCAATAGTTTTGAATGATTTGTGATGCAGGTCTACAAATTCTTGGATAAGAACTTTGATATGGTGCGCCAGGATGTTTTGGACCTCTTCACCCAGAGCAAGAACAGAGTGAGAAGTCGAAATGTTAAAAAAAAAATTGATTCAGATACTAAAGTATGGTGAAGCATGATATTGTAACGTGGATATTATCTGTGTCTTTCTGTGTGTGCAGATGGTTTCGAGCCTCTTCTGGAAGCACTCAGAGTCTTTGTCTCAGCAGCGGTCTAACGTGCGGCGCAGCAGCGCGGCTCGCCGTTATCAGGCCAACACGGTCAGCGCAAAGTTTCAAAGCAGCCTGCAAGAGCTGCTGGAAAAGATGGAAAGGTTTTAGGCTCATTTATCTTTTTAAAACAAGAAGACTGCATCACAGCTTTCTTTGAAATCTCTCCCTCTTTGACACTCACTCGAGTTCCCACAATACACTGAGCCTGTCATCAGTTCAGGTGAACCACAAAGTCAAGCTCAGCTACAACTGCGATGAATCAGCTGAATGTTCAGCTGACAGTCTTCTATGCATCCAGCTGACAAATCGCATAATGGGTGGGCAGTTTAAGTAGCTTTATCCTAAAGTCACACAAGGAAAAACAGTGGACCACAGTGCAGCCGTGTGCAGTAAAATTAAATGCTTGCTTTGAAGATGAGAATCGGGTCAGCTACTGTCTTTAAAGCGGTTTTGGCGGATCAACATGCTGATAAAATAACAATACAACTGAGCCAGTGTGCAGCTGAATAGGGTCAATCTGGCAATTATGTGAAATCTGTTTGTGATAATCTGGTGTTTAACTGTGACTAATTAGATTAAATCACAAATCTGTTGGCATCAAATTCACATTAACGACTTTCATTCAGACTCCAGACACAACCTCTTAGATTTGAAACAAATATTCAGAAATTACTTGCAAACTGACCATATTACCAGCAAACCTGCTTTTATATAGACATGTTACCAGATTACAATCAAACTGAGAGATGAGTCCCCCGTTGCAAAAAGACACCTGCATACCTGTTAACCTTGACTCAGAATATAAATTAGAAAGTTACTTGCCAACTTTTACCAGTCTGTATGTGAGTGGTTGCAGAGAGTCAAGCCAGACTGCAGTTGTTTGGAGACAGGTTGCCAACCACCAGGCAACTGGTGCAGTCACCTTCCAATCAAAAGTGGTCACTCAGAGGTCCGGTTTTTCCTAGTTGCCATGAGGTTGCCATCCTGTTTTTGCTGTAGTGTGACTGAGCCATGACTCTGCTTGCAGTTAAGAATCATCTGCAAGTCCCTTTGTACCAAGCCCCCCCCCCCATCTCCTCCTTTTATGGTGTGTCTGACTTAATCAGTATCATGTCTGCTGTCAGTTCTGTACAGACAGTCTCGTTGGTCCTCTCCCTGCTGCCTCTAGCTTTGCACGTGTGCACATGGAAGGACGGGGAGGTGAGCAGCGCCACACCACCAAATATGAATCGCAGTCGTGGGAAATATTAATCTCCTTTAGACTAAAGTGGTCCTGACTATCACTGGTGAAAAAAGATAATGATGCTTCATAAATGTATGAAATTGTCTGTGATGAGAGTGTCTGATGTGGGCAATGAGCAAAAGAAGGAGTGGTTTCTTTCACAGCTCTCATCAAACAACGCACACTCTATCATGGCCTTGTTCCTAAAGGCGGATTGAACAATTTGTTTTGCCGTGGTGTACCATTAGACTAAAGTGATTATCTCTGACAGCCTTATTAGCCTCAATCATGTCTCAAATAGATGAAAACTGAGGCCTCAGGAGGTCTGTCAGTCTGAAATTGTTAATAATGTAGCTCCAGCTATAAAAGTACATGCCATGCATTCTCATTTTCAGCTGGAAAGTAGACTTCCCCGCACAGTTTATCAGGTTTCATCAGCTCATGCATTTGTTTATTCACTCATCCATCCATTCATTCTCATCTATCTGTGACAGGTGTAACCCTTATTTTGTGCGATGCATCAAGCCAAACCATCTTAAGGTATATTTGCAAGTTGGATGATGTGTGCAGGCTTGCAGTGCTTTCTTGTTTAGATTTTTATTAATTTCTGTTTTTTTTAAAAAAAAGCATATATATATATATGTGTGTGTGTGTGTGTGTGCATGTACATTGTGTACTGTTATAGGAGCCAGGAATGTTTGACATGGAGCTGGTCAAAACTCAGCTGCATTACTCCGGCATCATGGAGACCATCCACATCAGGAAGGAGGGTTATCCAATCAGACTGCACTTTCACAGCTTCCTATCGAGGTTGGCCACCTACTTATCTCCAAGCTGATTGTGTTTGAATCATCATTCTCAGCTTCCTTTCCTCAAATAAATTGTTTCTGCTGCCCTCTCCACTCGCTGCTTTCAGTTTTCAAAAATTGCTCAGATGATTGGTCTTTTTTTTCTGGGTAGAATACGTTTCACACACAGATTTCTTCACGCTGAAGTAGCCATCTGGCTTTTGTCACCTCCTGCAGTAGGAGAGCAGCTGAAATCAATTGATCTCACAGCGCCGTTCACTGCCAAAGTAGTCTGAGAAAAGAAAACAATGTCAGCACAGTCCAGCGTTTACAATAAGATTCACAGATAGAAGTTACCGAAGCTGTGAATGCCCAGATTCCCAATAAGCTCTCAGATTCACCACAAGTAATAAGCAAAGATACACAAGATTTAGGTGTTTTCACAGAATTCAGATTGAACTGTCACATGTCGATGCAGGTATAAAGCCCTGCTCTGCCTGAAGGATACTCCACCTGCAGACGGAGAAAACTGCGTTGCCATGCTCCAAAGACTCGGCCCAGTGAAGACCGACTCGTATCAGCTGGGTGTCAGTAAGGTGAGCGTTCTCAGAAATCTGCACACAAGTACAAATCATGAGGTCAGCTATGTCGTGCTGTAGATTTAAAAACAGATGAGTTTTTATTTGTGTGTGTGTGTTAGATTTTTCTGAAAGAGGAGTTGTATCAGCTGCTGGAGGGCAAGCGTGACCGTGTGCTGAACCTCGCTGCCATGACGCTGCAGAGATACACGCGCATGTTCTTCATCCGAAAGAACTTCATCAAATTCAAGCGCTTTCTGACTGTGTTTGAAGCTCGTAGCAGAGGCTACCTAGCCAGGTAACATGCCCATCGTGTTGCCTTCATCTAATGCTTCAAAGCATCATCACTTCACATTTCAAATGTCCTTATATATATATATATATATATATATATATATATATATATATATATATATATAGATATAGATATATATATATATAGATATTTCCTCCTCAAAAAATACAGAAAACAGAGAAAAACTCCAAATAGTCACAATCTTATTTCTCTATTCTAAAAATCTTAAAGCCGAACACTATCAGTATCATCGGTCTTTTCCTGGAAGTCGACTGAGCCTCGGCTTTCTTCAGCAGCCAACATGTTGCCCTGTTTAGTCTGGAGTTTCAGTCCTGCACTTGGCAATTTAGGCTTTAGGGTTTGGTTTCACAGAGTCAAACAGGTCAAACCTTATCTCAGACAACCTGCTTCTTTGTCCTTGATGTGAGGAGACAAGGCCAGAGGATTCAGGCTGTACTTATCCATCAAAGGTGATAGATGTCTGATTCGCTGCCGGCCCACCAAAGTCCATAGATGTTCCAATTTACATTTTGTTCTACTGTGTAAAAAAATCAATAAAAAAGCACTAAAACTCAAGGTCAGACATTTCAAGACATTAATTATAGTTCAGCAGCGGCCGGTCTCCCTCTGATGAATTTGGGGAAATGATACATTAAATCTTGTTACACTGGTTGCAGCATTAATTCTTGTTAGAGTAAGATGTCAGACTTTTGAACAAAAACATGGCAATTTTATTCATTTCTTTATTTACATACAGTCATGATAAAAAGAAAGGACATAATAAAAATGATACCAACTACTTAGCAGGTTTTAAAATTAGGTAAATGCAACCTGACATCAACAAAAGTGGATTACATATTAAACTTTGTCATTATTTTCCTTTTTTTTTTACAAAAATTAAAGCAAAATGCAGAAGCAGTGTGTGAGAAACTAAGTGCAGCCCATGACTTAATAGTGTCTAAAACCACATTTAGACATTTACATACAGTAATCATTTTCTGTATGACTTTATCAATCTCTCACACCTGAGTGCTCCACAGCAGAAACGTGCAAAAGCACAACAGATGCTCACATTCGCTGATGATCAATTTGATTAACAGCACCCAGCTGCTACTTACCCTCTCAATTCCTATGGAAGCAGTAAGGGTGATCTTAGTTTTACACACACTGCTGCTGCATTTTGCTTTAGTTTTTGTCAAATAAACGCACGACAGTGTAATATGTCACATTTGTTTGCTCATCTGAGATCATATTTTTGTCATTTTAAGACCTACTGATGACGTGATTGTTTTTATAACGTCCTAAAACATAAAACTTCCAAATTTTAAAATCTGATATGTCAGTGATTTTACCATGACTCTATGTACTGAACATTAAATCAGTGTTTTCTCTGCTCTCTGTTTGCTTCTTTTCAAATCCTTCATGGTTAATCCTTTCCCTGAACAGGAAAAACTTTGCTCTGAGGAGGAAGTACCTAATCAGGTTACGCTCCGTCGTGCTGCTCATCGTCAATCGCCAGCGTTACATGAGGGTAGGCGCACACGGTTTGAATAAACTGCTGGACACTTTTACATATTTCTAAAAACAAGCGAACAAATAAAAAATGAACCAGCGTGTCAAGTATGATGCTGTTGTGTTTCTGTCAGACAGTGGTGGAGCCTGCAAGGAAGGCGGAGGAGGTGAGACAGGGAGGACGTAGGGAGAATACGTCAAAGGGAGGAGGGCCGCATTTTGAGTAAAAGAAGAAGATTTCGTGTACGTGTATAAATGTTTGAGTGTGTGTGTGTGTTTGCAACGTGTGCAGGATCGCATCAATCGAGAAGTGGTGAATGTGACAACATTGCCCATTCCCGCTGAGCTGGCCGCCCTGCTACAGGCTGCTTCAGGTACACACACACACACTCATATATAACACTTGCTGATATGAAGACAGTGCTATAAAAAACCTCCATCAGAAGATGTGTTCCATCTTGTTTGCAGGTGGCCTCGAGAATATTTGCTGTCGTATTTCTGTGCTCACACACGGCCTGCTGCTTTTGTTTGTATGCGTGTGTCGTGCAGGTGGTGAGGAGCTGCATTCTGACTGCTTGGCTGTCGTTCAGGCTCCAAAGGTTCAGGTTGACCCCCAGTTGACCCTGCCCCTGGACATCAACAACTACCTCATGACACACTACATCCGGGCTATGTTTAGGGTAATAATGAAGATACACGCACAGTTATGTTCAGATCGTGTTAGAGGACATTACACTGACTTACATTTATCGCATGTAGACTTTCTGTAACCCTAAACATGCTACTGCTGCCACTTGCTGAACCATAAACCTTTTACTGTAACATTAAACCAAGTGGTTGTCATAAAATGTAATTATTTACATCAAGAGGACTTGCTTTTTGTCACCACAGAGGAAGCAGGTCTGCACAACATCACTGTCTAAACAGCTTCATGTCCCTTACAACAGGAAAAGTACAAGCACTCAGGAAATGCATGTAAATTTTTGTGACTGGTTTAAATAAATGGGAAGCGTCACAGGACTCATTTATATGAGGGTTGTAAATGGTAACTGGATATATTATTTCTCAGGCTGAGTGTGTGTGTGTTTATAGGAGCCGTTGTTTGGGATGGTGACTGCCCCGCTGGAGAATTCCCTGATTCGAATGGATGAGGAGCTAAAACACGGAGCCCTCAACGTTTTCCTTCTGGTATAGTTGCATTCAGTTGTTGCTGGGTAACTCTGGTATCTACAGTGTAAATGAAAACCTTGCGGTGCTGAAAGGTCAAATCTAATGTCAGGAAATGAAAAGCAATCAAATGAATGTGTCCTCCAGTTTTTGGCACTTTAAAAATCCCTCAGCTACAGTTAAGTCCACAGGTCTTTGGAAAATGATACTTTTTTTTTTCTTGTAATGTCGCCTCTGCATGACACTTCGGTGAATTATAAATCAAACATTCAAACAAGCAGGTGACCAGGTGAAGCCGGGTCTCTTGTTATTTCATTAAAGCTTAGGCAGATAAAAGATCTGTGGCTGAAGGTGCATTTGCTGGCTCTTCAGCTCTCAATACGAGGTCCCAAGACATGCAAGGGAAGGAAGCTGTCAGAGAGGTAGCAAAAACTTTAGGAGTGGCCAAATCAACCCGCACCAGAGTGATGGGAAGAGAAAAGTATGGAGAAGGAGAGAGACAGCTCACCATCCAAAGCATATCACATTATCTGTCAAACATGGGGGGACAATGTTACAGCATGGGCATGTATGTATGGCTGCCAGCTGAACTGGGTCACTGGTATTTATTGATGTTGTGACTGCGGATAGAAGCAGCAGGATGAATATTGAAGTGTGCAGGGCTACACTCTCTGCTCAGACTCAGCCAAAAGCTGCAAAACTGATTGGACAGTGCTTCACAGTGAAAAAGGATAGTGACCTAAAGGAACCCAAGAGTTTGTCCAGGCGAAGAAAGTAGAAAATATTATTCAGTGACCAAAGTCAGTCACCCGATCTCAACCCAGCTGAGTATGCTTTGCAGTTAGTGAAGGCAAAACTGAATGCAAAGGGACCCACAAACAAGCAAGCATCAAGCAGCTGCTGAAGCTTTCCTTTTTTATGGAGCTTATAGTTGGGGCTGGATCAGGTGACCTTAAATCCGCCCTTAGTTATGCAGCAATAGGTCTAGGCTCCTTCATGGCTTCCCATCAAGTACTGACTGTTTCTTCTTCACTTACCTCTTTTCACTCACAGTGTGTTTTCACACCACTCTGTTATTATTAATTAGTTATTATTAATCTCTAGCTCTCTTCCAAAGTGTCTCTTTTGTCCTGTCTTCCTCCCCTCACCCCAAACCGGTCATGGTATTCTGCTGGAGGTTTCTTTCTGTTAAAAGCGAGTTTTTCCTTCCCGCTGTCACCAAGTGCTTGCTTATAGGGCGTCGTTTGATTGCAGGTGTTTTCTCTCTATTATTGTAGTGTCTTTACCTTACAATGTAAAGCACCTTGAGGTGCTTTACATTCAGTTTTTGGTGTTTTAAAAATAAAACTATATAAATTGAGGGAAATATGCATAAACATAGCTGTAGTTCCTAAATAGTTCATTTAATATTTATATGAAACCACTTAATTAAAGCTCAAAGTCTGCACTTCCATCACATCTTAGTTGCTTGATTTAGTATCTGTCCTGGTCCAAACACTTGTGGTTCTAACTGTATCTGTGTTGATTTAACCATCAGTTTAATTGGACATCAACTGTTCAAAATCAGTAAAACCTTTTTTGACCAAACCTATAAATTTGGGGGCTTGAGTTTTACTTATGCATGTCTTAACTACCAACTACCCGTGCCTTTAATAGATACTTAGGTTCATGGGTGACCCAAACTTGAACGGGGCTCAGGAGAATCTGTTTGGGAACTACATCATCCAAAGAGGACTGGCCAATCCCAGCCTCAGAGATGAGATTCTGGTTCAGGTGGCAAATCAAGTAAGAACCACTTTTTGTGTCTACTAATAAACTATATTACTAATTAAATATTTTCTTAATTTACTTCATTGCTGTCTTTTGTACCACTAGGTGTGGAGGAATCCTAACATCCTAAATTCAGAGCGCGGCTGGCTCCTGCTTTCTTCCTGCCTTTCTGCCTTCCTGCCCTCTCAGAGGCTTGCAAAGTACCTGCTGAAGTAAGACGTGAGCCTGCAACATATAAACCATCCATCACTATTAGCAACAGTTTATTGATCTTTATGCTCTAAATTAATATGTTCTTTTGAAGTATTTTGCTCCTTGGTATATTTTTGCTGTGGTTGTGCTGATACTTGTGTTTGTTCATGCTTGTTGTTGTTTTGCAGGTTTGTGTCTGACTATGGGCCGGAGGGCTATGACTGTGTGTGCCAGCACCGTCTGCTTCAGGCCCTGCAGAGGCTCAGTGTCGGGCCAGAGTATGTCAGG
This sequence comes from Rhamphochromis sp. 'chilingali', assembly GCF_963969265.1. Classification (NCBI taxonomy): domain Eukaryota; kingdom Metazoa; phylum Chordata; class Actinopteri; order Cichliformes; family Cichlidae; genus Rhamphochromis; species Rhamphochromis sp. 'chilingali'. The sequence continues at coordinate 30,915,071 of NC_137948.1, forward strand.
ACGTACCCACCCTGCCTACTGGAGTGGACCGCCAATCGCAAGAAAGCTCACACGGTTCTGCATGTGCACTGTTTCGATGGTGAGAAAATGAACAACACACAATGAAAACCTTTATGAAAGAGAATGCAAGCATATATATATATATATATATATATATATATATATATATATATATATATATATATAATTTTTTTTTTTTTTTTTTTTTTGCTTTGTTTGTTTATATTTTTAGAGATGTGTCAAAGTGCCCCTGAGCCGGAGCCTGGGTCTACCAGCTATATTTGTAGTCAGCATATTCACTTTCTTTGAATTTAGTTAAGCTCAATCCTATTTTCAAATCATTTGTCGTTTTGTAAAACTTGCTAAGAAGCAAAAAGGGAGATGATAAAAAGGATGTTGAAAAAATTGCATTTATAAATTTTTTTAACTACCCTTTGCCTTTTTGACTGAATGCTCTTAATCTGGTGCAGCAACACTGTGCAACATGTACACACATAATAACTATGAGAGCCAATCAAAGGTTACCTTACCTGATATAAAGTTGGAGGATCTCCATTTTCAGGATCACCTCCTTGTGTACCTCTGGTTCACTTTCAGTGAGGATGCTGCTCTTCTATTGCTCTTTGGAAGCGGGTTTGTTTTTTTTACCTATTTGTAAAAGAAGATGGGAAAAGGGCAAAAACCAGGTTAAAATGACTCATGTCTCAGTCTTTACTGAGACTAGATGGTGTCAAGTATCATGTCAGGAGCATGATGTAGGAGAATGGTCCTATTTTTTTCCCACATTCAGCAGGCATTGCACTGTGAATTTATTACCCAGGATCGGTCTGTGAAAACTAAATCTTTCTGTAATGTCCTGAGATGTCCAAGGGAGATTATTCACTGCCATTATTCACACCGACACAATCATCGCTCACCACCCACAGTGTTTGACAAACGATTTTGTCCTTTTCTCCAAAGATAAATTAAAGTTGAAGCCTCGGAGTAATCTAAAATTAGCGGGAGACCATCTAAAATGTGAGATTGGCCACATTTATATCTGTATGGGAGGAGTTGTGGTCTTATTATTGAACCTATTGAACTGGTCATTTGGTACAATTTGACTCCCTGTAGCTCGACTGTCTTTATTTCCCCCTGAGCCCTGTCAATGTGTGCACTCTCCAGCATGACAGCGGTAGCTGTCTCTCTCTCTCATTTCCACCTGTCATTCAGCCAATCTGTCCTCGAGCCTCGTGGCAAGTCCGCTGAGGATTAGACAACACCTGATACTCGCTCTGGTTCACTGGTCTTGTTTGTGCCTGTTTGCTGTACTGGTGTCTGTGGGAATCTTCCCAAACACACCAGTGAGGGCGCTGAGAAGTTTGTTTAAGCAATACAGAAGGGAGAATGAAGACAAACACAGCATGTAGCAGTTCATTTTATTCACTCTGGGACATTTGTTCTTCAGGTGTGTCCTTTCTGTGTCCACTGCACTCATGGACAACAGGAGAAGAGATGGCCAAAGACATCTTACAACACAGGTAGCATCTTTGCACAAAATTCACTGGGTAATGTAGAAATGCTGAAAAGAGAAAAGCTGATGACAAGTGAACAGATTACAGTCTTGTATTGTGTGCCTCTGTGTGTGTATGTGTGTCTAGGGGTGTGGTGGAGGGCCGTCGAGGATGGTCGGTGCTGCTGAAAGAGCCGGCTCAGTGGGTGGAGCTAGAGGGCTCAGACTACGTTCTGGACCTGATGTCAGATCTGGAACTTCCTGCTGACTTCCCCAAACACAGCAGCTACTTCATCATCTCTGCACAGGAACCAGCCAGAGTGCGGGCCAATGCCAGCATGTAAGACACACACACACCCACACACACACACACACACACACACACACACACACACACACACACACACACACATTGCATTTTCTCTGGTGCTGTACTTACTCATAACCTTGAGATACTTTTGAGATACAACTTCAGGCCTGCTGGAAATATTCAACTTTCCACTGGTAGCACAAATTCCATTTAAAAATGTACCAAGGCTCTTTGGATCCATTGTTGCAGGATTTTAAATAATTTCCCACTGGAATTTTCTTTAAATATTTCACAAAAGGCTAACATTAAGGGACACATCAACAAGGTTAATATAGATTTATTTACTGCAAATTTAGATTTTCTTCATTCTTGCCCTGTTATTGATGTCACAACCCCAGATATTTATCATTTAACAACCACTAAACCCAAATACCTAAGCATACATGATGATTTAAAAACAACTCCACCTTGACCTGATACATCTCTGAAATGTCAGTATGATGAAATAATATACAAAAAGTTTCCAGCCTCAGAGGTATTTTAACTTAAGATGCTTAAGGTTAGTATAGTTATAAATTATGCTTTCCTTTGTCTGTACCTGCAAACTGAGTGATTCAGTTAGAAACAACAGTAAATATTGTTTGTAGCTGTTCTCAGCAAAAAAAGAAGAAGTAAAAAAACAAACAAACAACAAACTCCTTAAGCTGCAGACTGTATATAAAAGATGGAAGTTGCCAGGATGAGGACATCAGGGATTCATTTGTGAAGCCACGTTTTAAAAGTTAGATTTTAGCATTTTGTCTGTCGCTGTCTTACTTTTATTTAAGCTGGAAGTGGGACACTTGAGTGATTAGAATGCTGCATAATCAGCTAATGTTTGCAAGCTTGGCTAGCAAAGTGCATCTGAAAAACACAGATATTTGCTAATTAATACTGTGTAGCATACAAATAAAATGCTAAATCTCACCCAGACTTCAAAGTGTATTCTTTGTCAGATCGTTGTCAGAGAAGCTTAGCAGGTAGCTATTGGTTATGGCTCTCTGGGTTGGTATCCACCTATCATTAATGCAATTAAATAGATGAATAAGAAGACTGAACATTTGTCACGAACTGAGAAATTTGCTATGGAGACCAGAACAGGTTTTTGTTCCAGGGTGAAACATGTCGATTTCTGCTGTGAATTTGGATATTCTGGCATGTGAGTCTCTGGGGACTGACTTTCACTTTTGAATCCAGCCTCAAACACCAATTCTTTGGCTTCATTTTCCAATCGCAGAGGTTGCCCCCTGCTTAAAAGCAACTGCACACTCCCTGCTCGGCACCAGATAAAAATGCAGTAGCACAAATAGTGACTCATTGGTTCACAAAGCTGAGCTTTTATTAGCTGAAGACAGTTGGTAAAGACCAAAAATGGAGCTTCCCAGAAAAACACAGACATGAAAGTTGCTTGGAACTGTTGGATGTGTACATAACTAATTGTTTGCATGTTAGTAAACCTTTAAACAACTTTAAAGGACATTTTAAAAGTCTGTAAAGGTGTCGCCACCAGTTTTAAACAGCCTTTTCTTTCTTATTGTGCCACAGAAGCCTGTTGGGGGGTGGCTTTAACACGAACGATGATGTCATATCTACAGCCATGTCTAGCTCGGATGCAATCAGCCAAGGTACGTCACTACACCAAACATATGTGTGCACATATTGATTGTGACTGGAGCAGACTTCAAAGTCCTCTCCCCTCTCTCAGACCTGGAGCCTCACAGAGGGATGGATCGTTATCTTGACAGCCTGTTTGACCCTGTGCTGTCTGACGGAGCTGGAGTAAGTTACATAATTCATTCACTCTGAAACACTTGCGCATGCGAGCAGACTCCTCCATCAACCACTTACTGTCAGTCACTGTAAATCTCTGTAGAGCTCTATTTTTAGAAAGTGGGCATGGAGTGTGCCTTCAAGGAATGAGCTGTATACTGGGTAAAAGTCAGTTAGATGTACAATGCATATAGAGAGCACTTTTGCCACTAGCATACAGACAGTTGTGAATATACCTCTGAGAGCAATTTCCAATAGAAGCACCCAATTTCAGGTCTGTCCTATGGACGTGCAGGTCTGAGATGTTCAGAAAGTCTAGTGTTTGATCCAATAAACCTTTTTGTAATTTTGCAGCCATTTTTTCCACAGTTTTTCCACCAATAATAGTAAAAATATAATACAAAACATAACTGGATGGTGCATAAAATGAGAGTAAGGACAAAAGTCATTAAAGAGAGCAAAGTCTAATTAAAGAAGAACAATAATTGTTTTACATCACCTTCTCAACAGGCGTCATCGAGAGACTGAGAACATTTAAAAGGACACGAGACTCAGTGGGAGTTTGGTAGAGAGTGAATATCATAATGTGAGGCCCTAATAGCAAAAGCCTGAGCGTCTTTGTCACAAACTGTGAGCTCCAAGTTAATTACAGCAAAACTGTGACTGGGAATTAGGGCATGTTTCTAGAAAGGAGGATATTTAGTAAAGTGTGTCTGGTGATTTATGTTTTTTAGCCTGGTTGTGCCAGATAAAAGCTTTTTTCACTTGAAAATTGTTTTCTTACAGCAGTAAAAACACTTATTCTTCATCTAAAATGTGTGATTGCAGAGAATATCTGAAGACTGAGTTAAAGCCTTTTGTCAGGGCAGTGTTGCAGTGAATGCGTGACTTTGTCGGCCGGCCAGTCCTCTGGACGCCGATGTGGTGAATGTTAGTCGTGCTATCGGATGTGGCTGACAGGAATTAGCATGTATCAGATGTGTTCTACAGACCTCTCCCGGCCAGCAACCTATTCCGTTACCCAGTTACCGTAACTGTCACAGCCACCAGATCGCCACGATGATTTCCCACCCAGGGGATCTGCTTACGAGGGACTGACACTCTGGCAAATGAAGGGCTTATTTTTTAATGAGACATGGCCTACAAACGCACACACACCTGAGGATTTATGGGTCAGTGGCTGATTTCTGATGGAACGGTTGCACACTGAAGAGGGAGATTCCTCTGATCACACAGCAGACAGTCACTCGCTCTAAGATACTGTAAGCACAAATGCTGTTTCAACAAGCAGACACACAGATACATACATATATTGTATATATATTTAAATATATACACACATACAAATATACATAGAGAGTTCTGTGCAAAAGTTTTGAGCTATCCCTCTTTTCTCTACATTTGCTTACAAGCAGCCTGACCTTCTTGTGATTTTTAAAATGGACAGTTCTCCAGGCTTTCTGAAGGCCTTTCAGAGTTTTTCTTTGAAGATTGGCTGCTTTAAAAAAAGAAAAAAAAATCAGTTTCGACCTTGAACCTGACATTTTCAGAGGAATTATTTTTTTGTTAAGCTACTTTTAAATTGTACCTTTAGGCACTTGTTCCATTTTCTTATTTTGTATCTATGAAAAATGACAAATATAAGAGTTTGAATGGGATCAAATGGTATTTGTGCATCAGCTGTTAGCTGAAAATCTTTACCTCAGCACTGTGTGCAGTGTGTCCTTAAAAAATTTGAGGAAGCTGAACTTTGCTGAAACCTCATTAGAAATGGTCTGAGTGGAAGTATGGCTGTGGAAAAAGCCATGGAAGCAGAGAAAATGCCTTTGGTTTGCCAAATTATACAAATTACACAAGAGCTGGACCGAAAATCAGTGACAACAGGTGTGATTGAGCGATTAATCCAAATTCGAAGTATTTCAAGTGTTTCTTAATACATTTAGAGCAAAAATGACTTTGACTCTTTGGTGCTTGACCTCACGGTGATTATATTCATCTTTTATATACAGCCTGTGGTTTTAAAGTCTGCTTGTGTATCCTCACAGGAAGTAGAATCAGCTGGAGGACTATCCAGCCGGATGAAGGGAGCTGGGGGAGTTGGTGGTGGTTGGCATCAACAAGGAGCACCCACGGGCCCACCGCCTCCACCTGGAGGTCAGTCACAGACATGGACACACATGCTAAATATTTACTCCTTCGCACTCCACAGTCCTGACAGATGATTAGCGTGTGAAATAAAACAAACACACTTAACATCTGACAGAAACTGGATGGCTGTGTGTGTTTGTGTTCACAGCTGTGCGAGTACTTCCTGTGGGAGGTGTGATGTCGCCTCCTGTTGCTGCAGTGGCACCTGTAACACCTGGTTTGTATAACGAATGATGATGATGGGGGGGACTCATCAAACATGATTTTCCATCCTGTTTACTGTGTTTTTCCTCCAGATGCCCAGCAGGCTGTTTTGTCCCAGCAGCAGCAGGCGATTGTGAACCAGCAGGCCGTCATCATGGTGCGCCTCGGTTTTGGATCCGCATCTGTTTATCTATCCCACTGCTCTCTGCTACCAATGTAATGTGTCATGTTCTTGTTTCTCAGGCCCAACAGATGACTATGCAAGCCATGGCTATGGTCGGCAGCCCGGTGTCGAGTCCGCCCACCTCCCCGATCACGAGCCCTCCCATGAGTCCTCTGTTCCATCACCCTCTGAGCCCTTATGCCCCCACGAGCCCGTATGCTGCCATACCGCCAAGCCCGTATGCAAACATGCCACCGAGCCCCTACGCCAACTTCACCCCAACTCCCTTTGCTGCAGCAGACATCCCGCCTCGCCCCCATCCTCTCTCTGCTCAGGCTCCGTCACAGCCTCAGGCTCGGCCTCCTGCCGGTCCCCAGACTCAGCCTCAGGCCTCCCCTGCCAACCCTAACCCTGAGCCAGCCTCCACAAAAACTGACAAAGCTAACCCAGCAGCACAGGTCAGTAACTCCGAGACATGTGAGGAAACAGTTCGCACTGACACGTTGCGTAATATTCCAGCACTGCGAGTGTATAAAAGAGGCTGCCGTGAACTTAAAGCAACAGGAGACATTATCCAGGAGAAGCAGTTTATTTGAAATACAAAGAAGATATGTGTTGTCAGGATAATAAGCAGCAGCTGGTTCAAAAAAAACAACAAATATAAAAACCAAAACACATAAATGCATCAACCAAAGATCTGCAATAGTAAACATACTAATTTCTATGCCTAATCAGCCAATCGAAATCAAGCGCATCTGAAAGTGACTCTCAAATGTTCAGACAAATGAGGGTGAAGCAGTTGTGCGACTACAGCTGCTGCGGAGGCGGCTGCAACTTTTCTTTGGTTCTGATATCTTAGTTTTACTCGTGGAGGTTACTCTGGGTCTGCAATCCTCCGTAACTCTCAGCTAAAAACTCACTAATTCATTAAAGAGATAAACAGATTCACAAACACAATGCACAGCACCCTGAAAACACAGATCTCTTTATAAGGTGAGAACAATCAGCTGTGACTGAACTTGGATGAGTGACGAAACGTTTCTTCCTTATTCGTTTCTTTATGCACAGACGCAGACGTATTATATGGTATAAAAGACAAAATAAGGTGAAATTCGGTGTCCGCCTTGGTTACTGTTTTGGTTTTGTTTTTTTGGTTGCAAATTACAAATTTAGTTGCCAGTCTCATCTTCCCTTTGATGTGATGCCCAGAATCCCTACCTCCAAACATTTACTCTCACAGTTTGCCCATCTTTATTTCCCTGGCACACGTTGCTGAGTAAAGTGCCGTGTATTAAGTATTCTGAGGAGAAAATTTCAGACAGGTTATGGGCGAAGCAGTTAAATTGGATTGAGGCACATTCCATCAGTGCGAAATTTCAGCTCACTAGTTAAGAGCCATCCATCAGCGGCATTCAAAGACCAAACTGAATAGAATATCTCCCTCTGTCTCCGCTACATTCGCTAAGTTCATGTCAAGTGATGAGATCCTCGGGTCATCCCTTTTTTTTCCCTCCGAGCTCATAAATTTCTGGGATGGCAGCTTTGATTTGTACAGTGAGATATGTAAAGTTGTTTCAGCGTCTATATGACTTTTCCTCTTACATTATTATAAATCCTCATGTTTGTAGTGGTCAAAGGGAAAATAGTTATCTGAGAGGGAAAAATGTCACCCTGTGCATTGACTGTATTGTCCTTTGATCCACCAGTTTTATACCTTTCATTTTAGACCTTCCTTCATGTCAGAACTCTGGCATGTCTATCTTTTAATGTTACAAATCAACCACAAAAACGTCCCCCAAAAACATTATGCACAGGTGCAGACTATCCACAGGTTTATCTGCACCAAAAACACTGTCAGCTTCTTTTTTCTTTGCTCCCAAACTGACTTCTCCGGCAAAATTGCAGATGACTACATTGAACATCTGCAGAATCTTGAGTGCAAACTCTCTGTTTTCTCTCTGTGTGTGTGTCTATGTGGCTTTTTCAGGCTCAGTCAGCCAAGGACAGCGTCCCTCTGAGAAAAGCTCCGGGCATCCCCGTGAACAAGGACAAACCAGTCAGGAAATTTGGTAAGAGAGTGAGAGAGAAGTTCGCTTCTCACAGAACTCTCATTTAAGAGAGCAGAGGAAATCTAATCTGTTTTTGCGGATGCCTCAGCCCCGGTTGTGACGTCTCCTCTGCCCCCTGCTGGAGAAGTGGTGAAGTATTCAGCTCAGACTTCAGATCATGTCGTCCCCAGCCAAGATATCCAAGGTAACTGCAATTTTTGACAGGTTCACACACACATGTGAATAAGCGAGTCTTTTTCTTGACATTCTTGAAATATTGTATAAAACTTTGAAACCACCCTTTGTTGACATGTTTTATTTCATTAAAAAGAAATCATTAAAAGATACAACTCTCCACCACCACCGCCGGACCCACTGCCACCTGGCAAGAGGTGAGGCTACACAAACACGCACGCGCGCAAACACGTGTTCTGTGTTGAGGAATCAGCTCTCAGCTCGGTGATCAGATTTTCCTACAATAAACTTTGCTTGTAAATCCAGCACAGCAGTTGATGCTGTCTGCAGACACAGAAATAACTGCGCACGCTGTAAACAAAGCACCGACAGACACCGGCTCCGATGTTAACGCCTGCATTAAGCACGCAGCACCAGAACGATCGTGTTTACACTCAGTAAACATAAACGCAGATTATACAATTTGATGTATTTGTAGTAGAAAAACCCTGCGCACCGTAATGTGTGATGTTGACACTGTGTGGTTGTACTTAGGAGACCAGAAGGGAAGTTTAAGAAGGCGCAAACACCTCGCGATGAAGCTTTACAGATCCTCAAACCACAGATGGAGAACCCTCCTGCTCCACAGGTGAACACACACACACACACACACACGTTAATGCAAGCAGCATATACAGTTGTGGTCAAAAGCTTAAATCCACTCGTCATGGTAATTCAAGGTTTTTAATTTTTTTTTATTTATTTTGTTCTTTTTACAAGGTGGAATGATTGTACAGATGCAGCTTTAATGACTTAAAAAACTACAACTGGTTTAATTTAGTTTGAATTTATTTTTTTATTTTCTATAATCCACACAAGGCAAACCAGTCCCACTGGCAACAAAACTGGTCCAGAGCGTGACGCTTCCACCACCGTACTTAACAGCTTTTGTTCTTAGGTCTGAGCATCACCTGCCCCTGTGTGGATGCAAACTTTTGACCACAGCTGTAAAAGGTCACATAACAAAATGTTTTTGTGTCTCTCCAGCCCAAACGTCCTGCTGCTGCTTCACCCTCTGCGTCTGCAGTGAAAGAGGCAGGGTTTAAACCCACCAAGAGCACAAAGACCAGAGCGCCTGCCCGTCCCCTCCCCATACCTCCTCCAGGTATACACTGATTTGTGTACAGATGAAGCTAAATCACTTTCCCTTGTTAGAAAAATCTCAGCTTTAACCAAACAACAGTAGTCATCTCAGGACCCTATAATCCTCAGGCTCAAAGAGGATCGACCATGACCAACTGGGATGAGAGGAAAGAGGAGAGGGAGCAGTTCTGTTTTGTTTAGATCAAATAGACCTTACAAGAAGAAATTACGTGCTGAAGATATTGTCTGGCTCACAGAAAACCTGCAGAACCTGATTTTAGTTCAAAACTGTGTTTCAAGGCTTATAAATGATGAATAAAAAAGAAAAACCCACATGAGCCCTGTTTTAGCTTCCCTTCACTTGGGAAATTAATTTTAAGATTTTATTATTCACATTTTAAGCGCTTTATTGCTTGGTTATGAGCATTATTACTGCTGCCCAACCAGCCAGATTCTCAGCAAGGACTCGGATGACTAGATCAAGTCTAAAGCTGAGTGTTTTTTATTTTCACCAGGGGACTCTAAGCTGTAAAACTGGTTCAGTCAGTGACAAATTTGCCTTTATAAAGTAACTCATAATGTATTTGGAAAAGTGCTTTATGAATAAAGTGGTTGAAATTCCCAAGCTTTTATTTCTCCTCCAAACCTCTATGCCACGTGTTTAGTTAATGTTTTAAAAAAATAACATATATGCTTATTGTTACATAAAGTTAAGGCCAAGCACCCAGAAAAGAGTCTCTTAACAGTTTTCAGGTACTACTGGGTCATTATGTTGCCTCCTTGCCTCTTTTTATCTACTTCTCTGTCCTCCTGACCTCATCTAGGAAATGCCACTTTAATGGTTCCAGGCTTCTCTGAGAATTTGAAATAGATTTCTAGTAATTTGATATCTGGTTATTATAAAGTTTTGGCCTACTCAATGGATAGTTAATGTCCTTGCATTTGGATTCATTTTGTTCTTTAAGTTGGTTATTTGTGTTCTTAGTTTCCTCAGTGTTTGCCAGTCTGCTCCTCCATCTTTCTTGTTTCTGTCTTAATGTCATGGTTCCACCTGAGTAATTTCTTTTGTTTAATGCAGAGTCTGCATTAATTCTCTTTCCACTTTTACTTAACACTTGGGTTTCTTTCCTGCCCTGCATTAGCGTTTTTCCTGCTTCCTGAATGTTTTCACCTGTGTCTAATTTCCCCTCCTGTTCCTTGTTCTCAGTTAACCCAGTGTGTATAAATAGTCTTGACTCCTCTTAATCCCTCTCAGATCATTGGTCTCCTCCCCCTGTTTTTCTGTGATCTGTATGTTCTTTTAGACTTTTAGTATTCTTCACTTTGCCATTTAACAGCTTGCTTTTGTATCTTGACTGTCAGTTGTAATTTTCCTGACATCCCACACTACCTGCTTGTAAACACTAAGTAATAGCTGAGACAACTGTAATAGCTCTCTAAAGGTCAGGATATTGACAGCTGTGAAATGGGACTGTCACAGCAAGCCAGCAGTGAGACCCCACATGACCCTGACGGCACATAGATTCTGAACTATTAGAAACGTTTGACTTTCTGTTAAAAAAAAAGGTTTACAAAATGTTGGAATGAGTTTTCCCTATTTTCTGTAGTGAACTAATAGCAGACATAAAGATTCACTTCAATGCCTTCACATTAGCCTCCCCTATACTGTGGAGTGCTAACTAGCACAGGTTAGGGTGCTAAACAGAAATGGGGAGCATAAACACCCTTGTCTGGTTTCCCCTCCTATTCCTTGTTCCCAGTTAGCCCAATGTGTATAAATAGTCCTGTCAGATCATTTGCTTGCCTCACTCTGTGTTTCTGTGATCCACACATGATCTTTTAGATTTTAAGGTGTCTTAACATTGCAAGCAGTTGTTAAACTGCTTTCTTTTGTGTCATGCTTGCATTTTGTAACGTCAAAATAGATAACTATAATAAATTACTCTGGACGTCAGGGAAAGGAGGGCAGTGAAATGCAAAGTTTCTTTGCGTAGCTTAAAGCACAGGTTTGCCTGAGCACAGTCTCATCTCTATCCTCATGTATAAATAAGAGTGTTGACTGGAGGTAACACAGACATAATCTGACCTGTTTTATGCAGTCTCTCGAGAACTTCCAGTAGAGACACAAACTATCCAGACGCAGCTTCATCAGAGGACCAATGAAGAGCACTACACCTACACCAATGTTCCCTGGAGGCTGTATCTGAGGAAGGAAGTGAGCACATATACAAATATAAATCCTAAAAATTCCACTTATTCTGACCTGTATCTCCTCACTATTAAACCACGTTTCCTACCGCATTTCCTTTCCTTCACAGGTATTTTATCCCAAAGACAGCTTCAACAGTCCCCTGGTGCTGGATCTAATTTTCAAACAGGTAACTTTTCTTTTCTTTTCTTTCTTTTTTAAATTTCCAACCCATTTGAGCTCAATAAGTTTAACTAATAACGCAAAGATCATAGAAAGATTCGTCTTAATAATTTCTAACAATTCCTCTTCTCTGCTCTCCTCTGTCCTCCAGATAGTAAATGACACCTTGTCAGAGGCGTGTGTTCGCGTCACCCGGGATGAAAGGCAGAAAATGAAAGCTCTTTTTGGTAGTCAGTCTGTTCTTCCGGGAGACATTTTTTAAGATCGTATGCTTGAATCTCTTTGACATTCATGAGTTTGTGTGTGTCTTTTTGTGCAAATGGCAGCTAAGCACGGTGTCAGACAGAATATGGATCCAGTGGAGGAGCACGTAAAGAAAACTGTTGTCACAGCAGCCAGGGAAACCTGGGAAATATACTTCTCCCGACTCTTCCCAGCCTCGGTGAGCCTGGCGGTGAATCCTTAGGGCAGTATGATTTCTGAGTCGGTGGGGAATTTTCATTTTTAATAACACTTTTTTATATTTTTTCTGTCTACATTTCTGCAGGGTAGTGTAGGAACGGGGGTGCAGGTATTGTCAGTGTCCCACAGTGGAATCAAACTGCTAAAGACTGTAAAAAGCAGTGCTACAGCTCCAGACTACTTCCGAGTCCTAAGACCGTACACGTATGTGCTTGTTTGTCTCTGTGTAGATTTATGTCACAGACAAATACACCAAACATACACGGAAATACAGCACATAATGCAACAAGCAACATTTGCACAATTCTAACAATCTTGACAGTCAGTATTTGGTGTGAACACCTTTAGTTGTTAACACAGCCTGAACTCTCTTAGGAAACCTTTCTCATCTTGTCTTTAAGAAGTATTCAGGAATAGTTCTCCAGGCTCCTTGAAGGACATTCAGAGCTCTTCTTAGGATGTTGGTTGCCTTCTGTTCTCTGCTGATATGATCCCACACTGCTTAAAAGAGGTCTGTTGAGGTCTGGGCCTTGGGGAAGCCAATCCGTGACTGATAGTTTTTCACTTTTCTGTCCAGTTATGCCTTTACTTTACAGATGGCTATAGGCACTCACTGTTGTACCTCTCATTTGATCTCCTCTATACATACTGATGACCAAAAACTTTCAAATTTGGTGCTAACCCATCTCAAACGAATTAGCACTGTTGCCTCACAGCAAGAGGGCTCTTTGTGGAGTTTGCATGTTCCCTCTGTGTTTGTGTGGGTTCTCCCAGAGTCCCGGTACTCTTGCTTCCTCCTGCAGTCCAAAGATATGCAGTTACTGGGGTTAGGTTAATTAGTAACTCTAAACTGCATAGTTGTGAATGTGAGTGTGAATGGTTGTCTGTCTCTGTGTGTTAGCACTGCGACAGACTGGTGACCTGTCCAGGGTGTATCCTGCCTCTTGCCCTAAGTTAGCTGGGATAGGCTCCAGCAGCCCTGCAACCCTAACAAGGGTAAGCGGAAGAGAATGGATGGACTCCATTAGACCTGTTGCTGCTGCTGCTGCTGATTTTCAGTCCATGCCTCAGCCTTTTCTCCCTGTTTTCCTTCATGGCTTCTTCTTTCCACTGTCACCATTTCCATTGTCAGTGAATAGTTTTTCCTATTTATTAGGACATGACTTTCTGCTATCGATAGTTTCTTACCTGACACTTCTTTTATTCTTTGGCTTCTTTTTTTGTATATGAAACTGAAGAAATCAATTATGTCTTTATATATCAGGCCGCAAAAAAACATTCCTCTGAAAAGGACTGAAAATGAGGGGAAAAACCAGCCAATGTTCAAAGGAAAACTTTGAATGGTCTTCAGAAAGCCTGGAGAACCAGACCACCTAAAAAAATTGAGAAGAAATGACGGTTGCCTCGAGACTTTTAGACAGTCCTGTATCTCCAAGCTCTCACCAATCTGTTGTCTGATAGTGTGTTTTATTTTGTTTTGTTTTTGTTGTTTGTTGTTAAAATATTTACTCCGCTTTTTTTCCAGCTATGCCGACATCCTGTTTGTGACCATCCCATCTGAGAACATGCTGGAGTTCAATCTGACCAATGAGAAGCTCATACTGTTCTCAACCAAGGCACCACAAGTCAAACACCTCATAGACATGTTCATCAATGAGATCAAAAAGGTACAAAGCACACACACACACACACAATTCACCTGAAACATTCAGCTTAAGTAGGTTATACCAACGTCCAGATACACAAAGATAAACAACAATTACACATATAAAACATACGCAGGTATTTGAGCTGTTTAAAAAAAAAAGAAAGAAAAACCAAAAATAAGCTCTTTTTTCTGTGTTTTTCCCCTTTTCCCCCTCAAGGACTCAGACTACGTGATTGCAGAGCGTAACTTTGTTACAGATGAACGCTCGATGCTCAGTTTCCATAAAGGTGACATCATCAGGCTCCAGGTTATGGATGGGCTGGAGAAAGGTGAGGCACTGGTGTGGAAGTCACGCTGTATTCTGTGTGAATCTGCGGCAGACTCATGAGCTCATATTTGCCTTTGCTCATTCTCCAGGGTACAGCTATGGCTGCGTGGTGAGGAAGAAGGTTGTGTTTTTGGAGGAGCTCAAAAGAGACACTCAGGACTTTGGTATTTATGAAATCCTGTTATTTTAATAACAAAAAACAATCAGTTTTGCACAGAGTTCCCAGATGTTGGACGAGGCCCAAATATAAACAAAGCGACAATTCAAAATGACGGTTTTAAAGGATTTACTAACCTATGCTGCGCTGTGTACCCTGGGGATGTGAGGGTATTTTTAAAGCCAGGGAAGAATAGCTGCAGTCGTGTTGACGGCGCCTGCGGCACTCTTTAAATACAATATTGTATCAGAAAATTATTTTCCAGATGGATGACTGCAATGCAGTTCCAAAACTATTGATTTATGTGTTTTCTTGAGGACATAAAAGATGAAATGGGATCACAAATGTCACGTCAAGCAGTCAGTGGATAAGACAAACTACAGCAGAAGTTTGCGCACATATTTCTAATTTAATCTGACGTATTGGTTTTGTTTTTCGGGGTCTTAAATTCAGAACTTATAAATTGCTCATATAGCACTCCATGCTCATGTTTTATTCATGTGAATTCTGCCTGCGCCATTGAGACCGCTCTCATTCAACCACAGTCTTTAAATGGTAGCATAAAAAGCTATATTTTTACATAAATTAACCTTTAATGTTAAGTTGATTTATGGGCTGCATAAAACATTTTTCATCAACTACGTTTGAGTTGGTCCCCGGCCCTGTTTACTGCTTGAGGATGTTGAGGATGTTTTTGAGCACTATATCAAAATTGGAAGATTAACAATTCAGGTTTTTTTCAGTCATATTGCCACAGGAGTATAAAATCATGCACCTAGCTATGCAGTCTGGCCATACAAAAATATGTGAAAGAATGGGTCAGTCTACAGAAGGGATATCCAACTCATTTTATGTAATAGGCCACATACTGCTTACTTTCATCTAAGAGTAAACCTCCCTTTTTGTCACTGTAAAGAAGTTTAACTGCACATTAAATCTGTCAAATATCGTAATATAAGCAAAAAAAGAAGGAAAGTTCAACAGTTCAACTCATTTCTTTCCTGCATGATAAAGAAATTAAGTAAATAAAAGACATCTGTCAGCACGATAATCCCCAGACTGACCTGTAATTACAAAAAATTTTTCATTAATTCACAGGAAATTCTGTTTCTTTTTATCTTACTGTTGGTCTATTGCAAAAATCAGACTGAGATTTCTATTGTAGATAGTGGAAAAAATGGGTTTTCTCTCATTTTTGTGTTTATCTTTTACATAATTACTTTGGTGTAGTAAGAATGGCCACAGGGAGGTCTTTATCAGTGGAATGCTGTATTTTAAAGTACACAATTTAAACCCTCCTTCACATTTCCAAAGCCATCAGGTGGGCGAGATTGGAGTCCTTGTTGATTTCTTCCTCCGGGTCTTAAGTTTGACACTCCTGTTCTAAAGGGTTTCCTAAATTTGGGTGTGGAGCTGTCATAGGATGGTAGCTTTGCTACAAGTCAGTTGGTGACATTTCTTCACTCATAGATATTTCCCAATCAACTGCAACATGTACTGTTGCAAAGTGGAAGCATTTAGGAACCACAGAAACTTGGTGTAAACTTACAGAGCAGGTTGATGGGTTGAGCTCCAAACCTCCTCTGGCATTATCATAAATACGAAATCTGTATTTATGGAGCCATGGAAACTGTGGCATAGGTTTCCATGGCTGTCCAGCTGCATGCAAGCTTTACATCACTGAGCAAAATGCCAGCTGTCAGATGAAGTGTCTCAGGACTCTAGAGCAGTCAAAACATATTCTGTGGATTGATTAATTTTATTTCTCTATCTGGTAGTCTGATGGATGAATCTTGGTTTGACAAATGACAACTGCATGCTTCTAACTTTGCTTCTTCTCCTCAGAAAACTGAACCAGTTTTCACATAAGTCTGAAAAAGAAAAAAACAAACGGCGTCTCTGGAAACTATGAGCCAGCTGACAGGTTAAACTATTGAATATTGCAGCATTAATTTCATCACTCGCTTAGCTTCGAGGATTGCTGCAGCACCATGTCATGTTTGGGATCAGGGTTGGAGGTTGCCCCATATCAGATAAGTTAGCCTTATGTCTCTACAATTATAGAGGAGACTGCCTTTTGTGCCAGGTTATCAGTGTGGCAGCAGAGAGGTGGGAGGGGGATCACATCTTGTAAATGAATGCAAAGCCTGCAGATAAAGATCCGACCACTTTAATTGAAAAGCTGACCTGCTGGTAGAGGAAAGGCCGATAGCGATCAGGATTTGCAGTAAAGCAAAAGCTTGTTTAGGCACAGTGAACAATCAGCTGTTTGCCCTGCATCACCTGCACCTTGTTACCCCTCTGCTCTGTCTGCGCATCAGGCTGGAAGTTTGGCGCCGTGTTCGGCCGCTCCGGCGCATTCCCCGCCGAGTGCGTCCATCCCGTCGCTCCTCCTGACTTCCTGTCACTTCCACTGGACCGAAAGTCGGAGCCTCGAGGTGGAGCAGGACAGTTCGCTGTGTCATCAGCTGTCGCTGTCGCCGTAGCATCCACCATGGCCGCGCATGAGATAGATCAAACAATTGAGGTTCACAGACACTCACACACGCATACAGATTGCTTGTTTTTCTGTCAAACTGAATTCAGGTTGTTTTTCACTGTCACTCTTTGCCTTTCAGAAGGTCTCTGTTGATGGCTTTGCTGATGGAGATCTGGATGAAAGCGCCCTGCAGGACACGAAATATGACATGCTGGAGTTTGCCAAGAAGTACTTCAGACAGGCGCCCAGCGGGAAAGGGTGAGGGAAAACACAGAATGAGTTTACCGTGCTCTAACAGCAGAACAGGAAAAAGATGTGTTAGTTATCTTTTGTTCTTAGTAATCAGCAGGGAATAGACAAAGCCACCAGACTTCCTAACAATAACACTGTATTTTCATGTAAAATTATCACTGAGTGAGAACATTAGAAGCAACAGAATGTCTCCTTAATTTTAGTGCACAGTCTTCAAGTGGATGCAGCTGCTGAGCAGCAGGAACAGCGAACCTGTTGCTGTTAGAAATTTCACTAGGCAAAGATAAAAGAGTGAAATGAGGAGGTACGGCCCGAGAAGGAGCATCAGAAAGGGGCATCGAAAGTAATCAAAAATACTTGAGTTACTTTGAAAATCATTTAGGAGCTAGGCGCTCCTGTGTTCACAAGTTCTGCATTGAAATACAATTTACGATGCTAAGTCCTGCTCCAATGATAGAATATTAAAATGATGTAACACTGAGAGGTACTAATCTGCATCATAGGTACACTGAAATCAGTTGTGTCGAAAGTGCTTGCGTACTCTTGTTTAGATACATATTTGAAGGTTGCTAATTTTCAGGCAATTCAAATAAATGCTGTTTTATTGGAACTAAAAGGCAACATGAGGCATGACTGACTGTGTTCACAGAGCTTCCCTGAAGAGCAAAAGCAAGAACAGAGACTGCCGGGAGCCCATTGAAATGATCAAGTTTTCCAAGGTGCCTTCTTCTTTGCTCTCAGTTTTGCTGTCGTAACACTACGGCCGCACCGCGTCGTTCGCGTAACTTTTCTTGTACTGTGTTCACCTTTGCAGACGCCTCTGACTGAATCTCTGATAGAGTTCACAGACCCGGCCATGAACAGAGTGGCAGCCGATCTCTTCCTGTGTAAGTTCTCACCTTCTGTCGTCTTCAGTTACATTAATAATTTTCTGATTTTTTTTACAACCCGGGCTTCAAGTGATCTTCTGTTCAGAGGAGATGTTCTCATATCCTGTGCCATCTACTGCATATCTGTTCATCTCGGCAAAGCAAGAGCTGAGGTTCCTGTTTTTTCCCCGTAAAAAGGATTTGAGGGGAATTTTTCATTATGTGATTTGACCATCTGAAGTTCAGGTTTAAATGTTGGTGTGCGTGTGTGTGTGTGTCCTGGTTATGTATTTTATGTAGCCATGATGCGTTTCATGGGCGACTCTCCATTAAGGGGGCTAACAGAACAGGAAGTGGTCAGCACTTTCCTCAAGGTAAACATACAGATCATTTTTCGCCTTGTCTACTCTGCTGTTTTCTCTTTGACAGCTGGCTAATCTTTTTATGCTGTTCTATGTATTTTTGTGTGTATGTGTGTGCGTCCATCCACCGCTCAGCTCATAAGAGAGTTCTCCTTGATGAGGGATGAGGCTTACTGCCAGCTCCTCAAACAGCTTACCACTAACACCAGCTCCAAACCGTAAGTCCGCACACCGACACACACGGTACAAGCCTCTTTCATCACTGAGCCTGTGATTCCGAGCGTGCACTCCTGTGCTCCACAGCGACAGTTGCCAGCGAGGCTGGCGGCTGCTGTACATCCTGACTGCTTTCCACTGCTGCTCTGAAGTCCTCAAGCCCTTCCTCCTCAAATACCTGCAGCAGGCCTCTCGCAGCGCAGGAGTGCAGTATCAGGGTAACGAGCGCGCACAAACACACAGCTTTTACTGTCCCGTGAGTGTAAATGTGTAACGTTGCCTATAAAATTGGCAGGCATAGCTAAAGCGTGCGAGCAGAATCTGAAGAAGACGTTCCAGTTTGGCGGCCGCATTGTTCCACCCAACAGCATGGAGCTGAAGGCTATGATGGTCAGTGTCTCTCTTTAATTTATGTCCCGAAGTTTCCACTCACAGTTTATCACGTTTGCTGATTTGTGCATAAAATGAATAAAAAGCAAAACTATTTGCTGTAAATTGTACTAAAATAATGGTGTCAGGTTTAGGGAGCATTCAAAGCTGAAGCTACCCCAGCGCTTCAGTAGTGCTGTGCTCCTGTCTGCATTGTTTCGTTGCACCTCTGTGGGTGTGTACACTCTTTGTTCACTATATTTTTTTTGTTACAAACTGAATAAGGACAGACACAATTTCCAAACCCAGTCTGCCTTGAATTAGAATGAAGTTTACTCCTATTATGTTATGTTACAGTACTGTTATTGATGTAAGCAGTAAGTTAATGAGGTAGCTGGCTGAACTGAATTGGCTTTTGAAAGATGAAAAGTTATATTCTATTTTATTGTAATAGGCAACAAATTGAATGAAAGACCAAACCAAGCAATGGTCGGATCCCACCAGCAGGCATTGTCTGAATAATCAAAGCTTTTTTTCTCCCCTCCCTCTTTGCCAGGGAACTCGATTGTTGTCCAAAATCTATTACACATCAGAAAGCCACAGTGTTGCAGTGGCTGACACGCTTCTGGGGATTCTAGTGTGAGACTAATTCCCAACAAATGCACAATTTTCTCCTGTTTCAGCAATACTTGGCAAAAAGTGCAGCGTCCAGCTTTTTTAGCAAATAACTAAAGGATGCAACTTGGAAGCCACTTTAAAAGATTTATTGAGGAACCAGCAGGCTTGGGGGGCTGAATGCTACAAACAGGAGAGCCTAATGAGAGAAAAACATGCTGTTAATTTTAAAAAAAAACAGGTTTCATTGGGTGTAGGATCTTGTGAAGTAGCCCCACTTATACAGTGTGTGTAGTTTAATCTCTAGCAGTGTATTACATGTGTATGTGTTCGTGCCTCCTCAGGCGGGACGGAGTTCAAAACGTCAGCTGTTCCTCTTCCCCGGGGGTATCGAACGTCATGTGAAAATCAAAACTTGCTCTGTAAGTGCTCAGCTGCCACTTTCACCATCACTGGTGTGCATCATGAGAGCGAGTGCATCCATGTGTCTGCACTGACACTGTTGTGTTTGGGTTTTGGTTTTTTTAGGTTGCCCTGGAGGTGATCGAGGAGCTGTGTTATGAGATGGGTCTGCACAAGCTGGAGGCTATGGAAGAATATGCCATATTTTTAGTGACCAATAGAGGTATGCTCATGGGCAGCTTGTCTCAAACACATACAAACACATACATATTAAACTTTGTATTTATGCTCTTTGAGAATCTCTGTTAGTTGCTCTCTGAGGTTTAGCTGTAAGAGAAAGTCAGGGAATGGTAAAACTCATCATCTAATCCTTTGCAGGTCTTAAAATGAGGTAAATACAGCCCGCAGTGAACATAACACACGACGTATTGCATTTTTAATTTACCCAAAATTACACTAAAATGCAGAAGCAGTGTGCGGAAAAATTAATTACAACTGTCATGGTTTCTATCTGACTTAACAGGGTAAGAAGCAGCCAGCTGCTGCTAATCAGATCCACTCGATTAAAGCAGAAGTTTCGGCAGGTTGCTCATCTGCAGCATTTTGGTGTGAGTTAACTCTGGAAGGGCTTAAATTTCCAAACTATTTGACATCCACCATTCAACAGTGAGAAAGATTATTCACAAGTGGAAAACATTCAACGCAGTGCCATAGCCAATCAAGGAAACTCAGTTTCCTGGACTCAAACACAACCTGGAGACCGACAGCTTTGCAATTTCAAAAGGTTTATTAACGAGTATGCTCAGGATTTTAACTCAGGAAGACTGGTCTGCCAGAGAAGGCAGGTAAATTAGCCAAAGTGTAATATGTTATATTTTTTATTTTTATGTCGTGATCTGTAAAACCTTATCATTTGAGGAAGGGGCACCTTCTTTCACATGACTGTACCTCTAAAAGTAAACATTTTTTTGTGTGTATTTAAAAACACAAGTGATGAAGAACGGCCCTATGGCTCGTTTCCTTCTGCTTTATCAATAATTTAATGTTTGAGCCCCTTGAAATGCTCTCACAGTACATATACTTTATACACAAACACCATTGTTGTCTTTTTTCTTCCCTGAGCATTAAATATCTCCACATGATAACAGCTGGCAGCTGCTCTGACTCCTGCGCTTTTCCGAAGCACAGCAGGTCACGCAGCATGGGGCTGCACAGCACATTTCAGAACACGAGTATCAATAGTTTTAACTCCTTTTTGGGGGCTGAGCAGTGGCCAGTGTGAAAATATGCACGTCCACTGTGTAAAAACTTTGCATATTTGCATGTTCAGGTCAGAATGTGCGTCCTTTGAACAAGCATGAGTACATCCTGGATGTGGCGACAGAGGCCGAGTTAGTCGACACCGGCTACAGCTTCTGGTTCAGGCGAGTCGTCTGGACTCAGCCGCTCAAGTTTGACAATGAGCTCTGTGTGGCCATGCACTATAACCAGGTACAACATTTGCCGCACATACTCGGTAGCTGCTGTTTACCTGTGTGTATGCATGTGTGCATAACCCTGTTTTTGTGATTATTTAGATCCTTCCAGACTACTGTAAGGGTCTGCTGAATGTTCTTCCACATGGAAAAGTGAGCGATCAACAGTTTCACCAGATCTCCAAACTGGCAGCTTTGCAGCACCGAGCCAAAGACAACATCTTCATTCCCAGCATGTGAGGAAACAGCAGCACTGAGAAAGTGGTTATAGTTTAATTCTAATGAGCCCCAAAGAGGACTTTAAATTTAACCTGGAGTTCAATTTTACTTAATTTTACATACTTACTTTGTTCTGAACAATTTACTTTAGTGATAATCATTGTCCTGAAAACACAAACTTATTGTACTTTAACAATCCTGATGTCAAACAAATCCCAATTAAAAGAAAATATTAGCAACTAGCAATTAGCTCCAACTCTGTGCATTTAGGCAGATAAACATGGTTGAAGAAAGTTAATTTAAATGACTGAATGTGGCATGGTTGTTCATGCCCGATGAGCTAAACTGAGTATTTCAGAAACTGCTAATCTGCTGATCTCTAGCGTTTTCAGAGAATGGTCTACAGAAGAGAAAATATTCTGCGAGCAACAGTTCTGGTTCAGATTGGCCAGACTGTTCTGTTCTGAGAAGAGCATCTCTGAATGCATAGCACACTGAACCTTGAAACAGAGAAGCTCCAGGCAGCAGATGACAACACTGGGTGGCACTCTTGTTAGCTAAGAACAGGAAACTACATTTTTTTTGCACAATTTGCCCATTATCGGCAAAATCTGGTCTGGTAAAACCTGATTTCTGTTATAACATTCAGAATTTGGCATACACTTTGTACAAGTATGGATCCATCCTGTCAACAATTTATCCTGCAGGTGTAATGGCTTATTTTCTTCAAGCATCCCAGCCCACCTGAATGTTATTCCTGATCGCGTCTATCCCTTTATGGCCACAGTGTACCCATCTTCTGATGGCTGCTTCCAGCAGGATAACGCACCATGCCTAAAAGCTCAGAACATCGTAAACTGGTTTCATGAACATGACAATGAGTTCACTGTACACCTTTGGGATGTGGTAGATTGAGAAATTCTCATATTGTATTTGCAGCTGACAAATGTGCAGCACCTCTTTGATACTGTCATGTTAATATGAACCAAAATCTTTGTGGAATGGTTCCAGCAGCTTGTTGGATCTTTGCCACAAACAATGAAGGCAGTCCTGAAGGCAAAAGAGATCCAGCCTGGTATTAATAAGATGTACCTAATAAAGTGTTCAGTGACTGTAGATGGAAGTCATTCATGATGTAAAAACAGTGTCAGCATGTTTCTATACATTCTTTATGTTTGTCTAACTTCGGTTTTGTTTTTGCCTTTAAATATTATAACTTGTTAACTAAGTTATTCTTGATATTTGAACGTTGAATGAACACTTTCCCCAGGATTTCTGGATGGGTTAGACTTTAAAATGAAATAATTCTATTCCCATCAAAAACTTTGGTAATACACCCTACAATGACCAAATTTGTTGTGGTCTTTTATATCTATAATGTAGTATTAATGCTCATTTTAGTGGTGAGAAATTACAGCAATTAAAGTGTGAAATAAAGGAACGAGAATTTAGTGTCAAGCTGAAAAATTAAGAGTAAAGACCTCATAAAATGGCCTGCATAAAAGAAAACAGAGTAAAATCTTGTATAATGTTAATGTTTAAGTGGAGGATTCTGACTCGACTTGCAGCAGTTTAGTAAATGCAGGCACAGACTGTGGTGCAGTCACCAGTTATTGTGTTTAAAAGGCATGACTGCTTTTCTACTTTCTCAACTGTAAAAACTCTTATATGACTTCTTGCTCTAACCGCTGTTATCCTCGATCCTTCCTCCCCCATACACAGACACACACACAGACACACACAGACACACACACACAGCCTAAAGCGGAGAAGAGCAGCTCACTGAGTTGTAAAACTCTTCTGGAGAAATGTGGGAAATCACAGAGTGAAACAGACTGCTGTTTATCTGATACTCTGTTTCTGTTCTCCCTCTCCTGCAGACACGAATTATCGGAGTACATCGCCACACCTCTCTTCAAAAAGCAGCCACCCCAGCAGTGGGTTACCATGGCGACACAGCATATGCAGCAAGTACAGGCACTGAACCCGCACCAGGCCCGAGCACAGTTTCTGGGTAAGATTGCTGTGGACATTAAGAAGCGCTGCAGGAACACCTGGTGGTCTACAGTAATGTGTTAAACTAAAACTCAACTGCTTCACCCCAAGATTGAAAATTTACTCAAATTTTTCTTGTGCGCTTTCAGGCCTGGTCAGTGCATTCCCCATGTTCGGCTCTTCGTTCTTCTACATCCACAGCAGCAGCTCCACCACCTTTTACGCTCCCAGTATCGTTGCTGTCAATCAACACGGTCTCCACTTCCTCCACAAAAATACCCATGTAAGGAGCGCGCACACACACACACCTTTGGTCGGCTTATGACTCAGCGCATCGTGATGAGAAGATGAACTCATATGCAGATCTGTAATTTCAGCAGACAGCTGTAAAAGTTTAGTCTCTGTCATGCAGGAGATGATGGCACTGGTCCCCCTGGCGGATATACAGTCCACCCGCACCCAGAGACCCACTGCTGGGACCAGTTACCCTTATGTAGACCTCACCTTAGGGGATATGAATGCACAACGTGTCATTCAGCTACAGCTGGAGCAGGTATTATGCAAACCACACATCTAAAGAATCTTGATCATCTTTAGCCAGTCAGCTTTCGGGCTCTGATCCACTCTTTCTTCATCCTCAGGGCCTGGAACTGTGTCGAGTCGTCGCCATGCAGGTGGAAAACATGATGTCAGTGCGGGAGAAGAGGCTCACTCTGCCACCCAGCGAAATCACCATGCTGTAACGCACAAACTTTCACGAGTGCACATGCTCTCGCTAATGTACATGAGACCTTCATAAATAGCCTACCTCTTCTCAGCTTAAGGTGTTTGCTATATGTATCTCGCACACACAAATGTGAGGTCACTTTCTATGAGTGCAGAACAAGAATGGATCTCAATACTGGACGAATTTCCTGTTTTTCTATCTGTGTGACTCATTAATAATTGCACTTAACTGTTTTATGTGTACAGAAGCTGTAAATGAAATGTGGGGAGGCTTTGCAGGGCCGGTGTCGTGTCTTCACAAAGTTTTATAACTGATAGGCTACATGTTTTATATTTTTTTATAAGTACAGTTGACTGTACTCTTTATTGTTATATTCAGCCCTTGATAATGCCCATTTTGTTAAAAAAAAATCAAAACAAGAAACATTATATATAAATCACAATAAATCAGGGTTTTTAAAAACAATTGTGAACTTCTTCAGTGATTATTATATTACGTGCATAACTATACACTGCTGGGGAAAAAGTGAAATATTTAATCAGCAACCTTTCTCCTAATCAGGTATTTACTGACTTCATTGTTTACACACATAATATTAAAAATATACATTGTTTCAGTGTGCGAGAGTTAAGCCGAATACTGCTTGCTTCCAAACTCTATAGCGGCCGGTAAGTAGTTATTTTTACTGTATAACAACACTTTTTTTTATTCCACTATATTCACTCTTTTATTCTTCTTCGTGATATGTAATGAAATAAAAAGTTTGCATAAAACTTTAAAAACTATTTTTTAGTCGCACAGTTTTCTTTCTTTGTATATCTGCTATATAAACTGAAAACCAGCGGAATTAATAAAAAAAAAACCAGAGCTATCTGGATGTAAAGTGTGGACTCAGTGGAGGTAAATAAGAGGTAAGTGGGACAGAATTAGCAGCAGAGGACTAAAATGTGTCCTCGGGGTTCCCAAAATGGATTTAGCCCCGCCCCACACTGTCAAATCGTCACCGAGCATGCGCAGACTTCTGGCAGGTTACACGAGTTTATTTTCAGCCTTTTTCTTGGAGACGGTTTGTGCTGGTGTAAACTAAGAGGAGGTCAAGATTCGTGCGCATATAGCAATGCGTTTCCCAGGCTATTGGAGTTAAAACCTGACTCGTCTGCGGAGCTCTGAGGTCTGGAGTTTAACGGCGACATGTGAAATGTTGCTGCGTGGTTTGTCTGTTTTTCCAGGCGGCGACGGACAGACCCAGCCAGGCTAGTGGAGCTAACTAACTTACTAGCTTGCTCGCTAGCTGGTAGCCAGGCCGCTCAGATAATATTTTTTCGCGTTTCTGCTGGCCGAGCGTGCTGCATTTGCCACGGCTCTGTTTTCCTGAGAGAGTCCGGTAAGGTAATCTCCAGACTGTCAACTGCCACACCACATCGTTACTTCAATGCAGACGCGGAGTGGCCCACCAGCTTAGCTAATGTTAGCTACTTTATGCGCTGCGAGAAAGTAACTGGACCCTTTAAAGCAAGTGATATTCATCTGTTAGACGTCTAGTCCGCTCACGCTAACAAGACCCCGAGTAATTGTTGCTGAAATGCAGCGCTGATGCGTGCTATCTGTTAGCTAGCAGCCCTCGTCGCAGCACGCCGGTCATCTTGTTTTGGCTGATATGGCAGCCAGTGGATACTCCGACCTGAGGGAGAAGCTCAAATCCATGACTCCGCACAGAGACGACTACGAAAACAAGTGCGTGGACGAAACGAGCAACGGGAAACACCGAAAACGCAAGCACCGGGAATCCGATGACGACGAGTACGAGCACAGCGATGACAGCACGGACCTCCGGGAGCAGGAGGCCCGCCGGGTGAGGAGCAGCATCCAGCAGAAGACCATCTTCACGCCGGAGGAGTGCGCCCTCATCGAGAAGAAGATCGACGAGGTGGTTGCACAGGCAGAGGCCGGACATTACCGCGAGCACACCGTGGATAGAGCGCCCCTTCGGAATAAGTACTTCTTCGGGGAGGGCTACACGTATGGAGCCCAGCTGGAGAAGCGTGGTCCGGGTCAGGAGCGGCTGTACCGCAAAGGAGAAGTGGACGAGATCCCGAGTTGGGTGCACGAGCTGGTGATCAATCGGCTGGTGACAAACGGAGTCATCCCAGAGGGGTTTGTTAACAGTGCAGTCATCAATGACTATCAGCCAGGTGGCTGCATCGTGTCACACGTGGATCCTTTGCACATCTTTGACCGGCCCATCGTGTCCGTGTCCTTCTTCAGTGACAGCGCTCTCTGCTTCGGCTGCCGCTTCCAGTTCAAACCGATTCGGGTGTCTGAGCCCGTGTTTGTCTTGCCTGTGAGAAGAGGAAGTGTCACCGTGCTTAGGTGAGTATAGCTGTGTTTGCTGTCATGTTTTGTGTTTTTGTG
The DNA here is from genome assembly GCF_963969265.1 of Rhamphochromis sp. 'chilingali'. Classification (NCBI taxonomy): domain Eukaryota; kingdom Metazoa; phylum Chordata; class Actinopteri; order Cichliformes; family Cichlidae; genus Rhamphochromis; species Rhamphochromis sp. 'chilingali'. The sequence goes on from NC_137948.1 coordinate 30,941,920, forward strand.
TAGTTCCCACGGGCTGCAGAGAGCAGTCACTAAAAGCCTCTTTTCCCCTCTCTCAGTGGCTATGCAGCAGATGACATTACCCACTGCATCCGACCACAGGACATAAAAGAAAGGCGTGCAGTAATCATCCTCAGAAAGTGAGTCAACACACTGTGATTTTGAAAAATTGACAATCCTAATTTAAACCTCTCTCTCAACCCCAGTCTTTCTTATTCTGCTTCTTCTTCTTTTTGGCAGGACTAGACCTGACGCTCCTCGACTGGGCTCTGACAGCTCGTTAAGAGCTTCTTTGGCACAGAAACCAGGTCGCCTGAAAGCCAAACGTTCTCATCGCAAAGCAGACCCTGATGCTGCTCACAGGTATCCACCCGCACGTGCTAACACACCAGAGGTCTTCATGGTACAAACTAAACTGAGAAAAGTCAGACAGCGCACGAGTATTTCATCTGATGAGAAACTGGTCAAAATGTAATTGGAAAACATAGAGGCTGCAATCAGTGAGTGCTAGGAAGGGGTACCAGAGTTTGGCATTAAATTCATACTGATTCCAGTCTCCTCTAAACTGAAACATTGATAAGTGTCTGGACAAGTGGTGCCACTCTCAGTATTTATGTAACGTTAATTCATTCTAACAAAGCCGGTGTTTAGAAATTCACAGCTGCCCCCTGAAAATGAGGCTGCTAGTCTCAAGCAGATTGTCTGCCCCTCAAGTCACAGTAACTAGGGCTATTAATGAGTCTTTTATGAAATGCACAGTTGGCATCGGTGTGAGTACTTCTTTAAGTGGCTCTAATTAATTCTCAGGCAAACAGCACAACAAACGCTTTCTCAATCAATAAATGAGGCAGAAAGCCTTGGCCAAAGATATTGTAAGGCTAAGTTTGTTGACATGACAGTACAAGCAATGCTTGTTTTTGCCAGCATAATTAGATGTGTGGAAAGTGTGATGTGTACAAACAAAAACATTTACCTATTTCTGCCAAAGAAAAAAAAAGATTCCTGTCAGGATGACAGGCTGCGGAGCGGAGTAGGTGATCCCATGTTGGGTCAAGATGATGTGTGTAAACACCAGTGAGTGGTATTCATCATACAGTCTGTTCAAGTTTAAACATGTAGAAAAGATATAGAGGGTGTCATATCTTGGTTTTTAAGTTGCTGTGACAGAAAAGCGTCTTCCACTGAGGTCAGGGACGATACTAGCCTCTGGTCTCGCTACTCACGTGGAAAACTGGGGAGCACTTAAGCAGAGCTCTAAGCTGTAATATTTTGTCATGGCTCAGAGGTGGTGAATCTGCAAGAATAAACGTGAGGTGTGTTAGTAAGATAACTCTGTGCGATGAAAGGGTTTGTGATGAATGACCCAAATGTGACTCCACCAGGCCGAGGGTTCTGGAGATGGATAAAGAGGAGAACAGACGTCCTTCACTGTCCCGTCATCGTCACAGCATCACCTCAGAGAACTACAGGAGACGCGGCCAAGACTACGACAAAGAGCAGGAGAGTTCAGGGCGCAAAGTCAAAATGAGGCGCCACTGAGGACTCCTTTCACATGTGAATATCTGGTTGTTGTTGTTTTTTTTTAATGTAAGCCCATCAGCCACAACATGAAAACTACTGACAGGTGAACAGGATGATCTCATTACAGAACAGCGTCGTTTGAATCCTCGGGGCCCTGGCGTTCATGTCAAAGTTACTCTGGCCAGCTAAACACTGGAGCACAGCAGGACAAACAGCAATGAGGAAAACATCTTAGCAGGACACACAGGCAGCCAAAGAATCTGCTGCTATCATCACAGCGCCATCAGAGACACCCCTACCCCTATGGCATGATAGGTCAAATCTGTTTTGGCAACACTGAGTGCGGCCTGCACCGTTTTGAGCAGGTGGTTTTAATGTTATGGCTGATTATTATATTTCAGTATTATATTATTTGTTCATTCAAACTTGCTCCTTTTGTTTCAGTTTGGCACAGGGAGGGCAGTTATCATACTGTTGCTTTTTGATTTGAGTGGATTAGTTTTTGGCAGACAAAGCTTACATCTCTGCTACTTATTACAGCACTTGGAGTTATTCACTACAGTTAGGCTCTGTTGATAAACTGTTCAGTTAAATGAAACTTTTTGTTTGTATGTTCATAGATACCTAAAACTGGCATGTTTTGTTTTTTTTTGTAACCAAGATGTACAGACCTTGAGAGCTGAAAGGAGTATGGACTTGTAAAAAGGAAACCCTGGGCTGTAATCTAACTTGTTATAATGTACAATATGTTTATATAGTGTTTGATTGGAGGACTTTTATGGAGCGTTTGAGTTTTAGCACCTACGTTTCTGACCTGTAACTTCACTCAGTTCACTTTAGCCTCCATTTTGCAGTTTTAAGTTGCAGCAGACGTGAAACCTGGATTTCTGTTTTACGATTCAACTCGGCCGCATGGCTTCTGTTGCTGGTCTGTCAGCTGGAGTGATGCACCATTTCAGGAGCAATGGAAAAACTCAGGTCTTGTTTTACACTCCTGTTTCATTCTGACGTTGTTGCGGTCCTGTGCTAGATCTAAATTTTTTTTCTTTTAAATAAGGTGAAATTGGGGTCAGTCAGAACTTTAATTTGAGCAGAATGACCTCCATTACGTCCTGTTTAGTTTGGGTCTGAGCAGAAACAATTTCCTTGCGGTTTGCTGTGTAAACATAAATTTGTTGCTTGCTTCCAGTCAACCATGTTTGGCAGAGGTACTCATTAGATGACTTCTTAGTATGGAGTTACATATGAGCAAAAATAACCTTGGTTCAGAGGAGAAATTGCTTTCTAAAAACAGGACGTGGGGTGTTCATGGCTCTGTGTAGCTCGGCTAAAGTTGAAATGATTGTGTGGACAGTGAAGGAGCATAAAATGGTTTCATGGGTTTTTAGTTGTCATTTGTTTTGACTGACAAAGGTCCTCGCTAAATGAAATAAAGCTGAATTTGCCTCTCCCGAGTCTATTTATTCTGCCTGCCATACTGACAAATATGTATTTGTTACATTTTTAAGTGCAGAATTTGAGATTAAATGATCTATTGAGAAATCTTATTTTATATCTAATATCAGTAAGAATAGAATAGAATTCAACTTTATTGTCATTGCACAGGTACAGGGCAACGAAATGCAGTTTGCATCCATCCAGAAGTGCTTTAGCCATGATCGAGAAGCTGAAACATATAGCACTACAATTTACTGCAAACTTTCCAGCCACTGCAAACTGCTAAACAAATGCAGTTATGAACTTTTTTTTTTTAATGGTCTGATTCTGTGGTATCAGAAATACAATTTCTTCTGGAAACTTCAATCTAGAGTACTCCCATTTTATCATTTCAAAGCAGAAAGCTGACGTAAGCAGTTTCCTCACAAGCTCCACCTCATGAACTAAGTCAGGGTATTCATCTAAAGTTTCCTCTACAAACTGCTGCTGAATTTAACATCTGATCCAAATGAGCTGTTTATGTTTTTACACTATGTTGAACTGATGAAATTTAACTTCAGTGAAGGCTTGCTGAAAAGCCTAAAAACCTTCTTTCTTGTCAGCCACTTTGAGTAGGAGAGAACTTTCATCTTCACTGAAATCTCATCTTATAGCTTTGGAATAGTTAATTATTAAGTGATGATTTAACTTAAAGGGAGAACCACAAAAAGGAAAAAAGCTGCCCACATATATATATGTATGTGTGTATATATGTATTTGTTACATTATTTTTGGAAATTCAGATAAATGTATAGAAATAACCCGATTAGTTAGAACAACTGTACAGAAGAGAGCCGGACAGTTATTGAAGGTCTGTTGTGCCAGAGCGTCACCAGGGGGCGCTAAGGCACCTTTAACGATGATTATCATCCGAAATTTTAAAAAAAGACGAAGAAGCCACCAGCTGTTAGCTACTGTTTATGGCATACTTATGGCAGCAAACGACAGTCGACAGGCTTTTTTTATTTGCCAAAAAAGCATCAAAAGACGTGTTCTGTCAAACTCCAATGGTTCTGAACCTGAATATCACATTTTCTTCGCACTGAGTGGTAAGCATATTTATCAGGAGGGTGGAGAGATAACTTATATAATGGACTGCTAACAAGGCTAACCAGCTGGCTAGCTGCTAACAATGAGAAACGCTTTGTTTTTGTCTGCGTTGTTATTCGGACAGCTGTGTAACTTTACTGTCTGTCAGTATGTTACTCGTTTCCGTCGACGTATTTTTCGACTGTTTTTGTAAGGCTAGAGATGAGAGGGGAGGTCGGCGCTAAAATACTGTCACAACTCGTTAGTAGTGAGACCTTCAAAAGTTTGAGTGATTCCAGATGTTTCACAGAAACACTTAATTGAAGTCTCCTCTCTTAAATTTCCAAGTCTCCCTTTGGAAAAATGCCTCAGCAATGTATTTGGAGGCTGTTAAAGGACCAGTTATGCAAGCAATTAGTTCGTTTGGATATAACCCAGAGCATGACTAAAGCAGTAACCGCAATAATATAATATTATTTGGAGGTAAAAACAGAAACAAGATAACAAAACAGATAAAACTAGGTGAGTGATTAGCAGACTCTAAAAGTTGTTTCTGAAGAGGAGAGTTAAAGAGGAGTAAGAAAAGTTGAAACAACACCATATGCTTCTGTCATGACCTGCTTTCCACACTCTTTCTCAAAAGCACCAAGAGACAGATAAACGAAACGGACTAAACAGGGGGTTAATCAAACCTTAAGCATGGTTAAGGTTCCTCAAAGTCTGGAGCCACATTCTGCAAACTTGACTAATTTGGTCCAAACACATTGTCAGTGAAATGCTGAGAACGCATTGCACTGTTCTGCATCGTGATATCACATGAAAACAGGCAAAGAACTCTCTTTAGCAAGCAGCAGAATCAGAGCATCTTGGATTCATGTAAAGACAGTTGACTCTGAGAGAAATTAAACATTCAGAAGAATTCTCCAAAATGCCAAATATCTTGAAGGCTTGTTTTAAGGGCAAAAGATCAGCACACCAAGATTTTTTCTTTTCAGTTTACTACTCTTATTATGAAGTCAATTAACATTAGAAACTTTTCCACAGTACTCTTACGGTGAACATACTGGCAGTCCAGTCAGCAGGATAAACTGCAAATCCTTTAATCCTGTGGGAGAAGTCTAACTTTGCCCTTTCTACATTTGCCATGTGATATGTTTAGTATTTGGTCAGTAATCTATCACACAGATGGAAAAGAAGAAAATTGCATTTTATTTGTATAATGTCTTTGTTAGTGTCATATATAATGGCAATGGCAGGTTTATATATATTAAGATAAAAACCTAAGAATCTGTGCAGGTTTGCAGTGCTTTAAAGTGAAAATGGCAAAAATAAAACTTTACAACCTCCCATTCACACACACTCACAGCTATTAAATGTAGAGTTTGTTTTTGTTTTTGAATGTCGGCAAAGACGGAGCGCTGCCTGTCCTCTGTCAGTTGAAGTCTAGTAGGATATGCTGCTGCTGATGGTGGTGCTAATGTGTCTGTAAAATATATATATATATATATATATATATATATATATATATATATATATATATATATATGTATATATATATATATATATATATATATATATATATATATATATATATATATATATATATATATATATATAAAATAAATAAATAATATTTTTTTCACGCTTAAATTAGCAGTTTGAATGCGGTGGTATAATTAAGCACTATTGTGACAGCAATCAGGATATTGATGTAAGTATTGACCTGATGGTAACAGAACAGTGACCTCTGTTCTGATAGTCAAAGTGACACCTCCATGCTGTATGTGCTGTAACTAGATGACTCAGGGATGCACCGGGTCTATAAATAGAGCGCTCCTTTGGTTTTGGGACCCTGTGCCTCTTGCAGGGAGCGAGGACACAGAGTTGTTTGAAATGGTTTTGAGTAATATCTTATAGCTATTTGTGGATATCAGGCATCTGGAGCTAAACGCGATAAGCTCAACAAACTTTCGGCTTTGTACAAACTAAAAATACATTTCTATCACTGTCATGTTCAGTTATAGAAGCTTACAATCAGCTTAAACAAGCTCCTTAACTGAAGTTTTGCAGTGCACTGGATCATAGACCTCATAGTGGGAGGGATGTTTTACCAACAGACTGATGTGTCACAACAGGAAAATCCCAGGTGTCATCAGTAAGGGCTGGTGTACTGTAATGAGCTTAGGAGTGCAATTAATGGGATTGATTACACCTGTGGAAAAAGACCATGACACAAAAGTCTGCTTTAAATTAGCTTGCCTTTCTATAACACCTAGCTATGAAAGAAAAAAGAAAGGAATATCGTTGTATCAAGCCCAGTTAGGCGAATGCATGTCAGACATTGATCCTTACTTTTTTTTTTAAACAGAACCTTTATTGTGGCTGTTTCAGGTCTAAAATATGACCTTAGTTGCACCATATTCAAGGCAACCGTTGCAGACATATTTAGTTCCTGATACTAAAGCAGTGAGCAGAGCCCTGAATGGTGTAGTCAGCTACACCAGTCTGTGAAGCTCTCTTCATGTAACTACATCACTATTAACTCAGTGACAATTCTGAAGCATGTCAAAACTGAGCTGTCAGGATTCCCGCTAACAATAATAGCCATGTTTGTTTATGTAACACTGTTTCTGCCAGCACTTTCTGACATGTTTAGTTATTCTTTAACTGGGAAGGGATGCTGCTTTAAGAAAGATGAGAGCAGGTTTTGTCATTCTAAGAAATACTCTGTGGCTCGTAGAAGTATTGACATAAAGAGTGCTGAAAGATTAAGAACCAAGCCCTTCATTCAAGGTATAAAAGCTTCAGTTTATTTCTTTAATGTGTCCACACATCTTTGAAGAATACTCTGCTCGATGTGTGTGAAGTTATTCATCATATTAAATAGAAATGTTGCTGTGCACACTATTCCACTTTCATGAATTATTCAGACTTCAACACTTTAGAGTGCTGTTGCATACAATTATTTCTAAACGAAGAGAAACCCCCAAAATGTTGTTTTCCATCTGACAGTCAGTCATATCTTGTGTTGCCTTCTGCTCTTCCAAATGCATGCCGTCTCCTTTTCCAAAGGCTGACCACGAAAAAGGAGAAGATGAACTTCCAGAGCAGTCGGAGGCGAGGAGAGGAAGGCATCGCTGTAGTGATTGACTTTCTGCTGTCTAATGCCCGGCTGGTTCTGGGAGTTGGAGGTGCGGCTCTGCTGGGGATCGCTACACTGGCAGTGAAACGGGTGAGTGCTTTTTGAGTTTGTTAGTACCACATCACAACATCTTTCCCAAGCCCAGTGAGTATGGAAATATTGTGTATCTAAAGGGATGAATGACAGATTCCTCATCATTTGTTCATCATTTTTGCCTTTTCTCGCCTTTATACATCACTCTTGTAGCTGCCAGTAACAATAATTTTAAATTCTGATCTAATAATATAATATAATGTATGTGATTCTGAAAAAGATCATTATGCACAATGAGTACTTTTACTTAATGTACTTTAACTGTGTTGCAAAAGGGATGAAACAAGTAAAAGTAATAGTGCAAAATCTGAATTTTGCACTATTACACATGGATCTAAAAATCATGCCTTATGGCATCTCTCCCCATTTTCTTTGCTGTTTTTACGTCAGTGTTAAATATTATAATCTCTTATGATTCTTTCACCCTCATCTATGCTAAACCATTTAAAAAAAAAAAAAAAATCTTACATGCACTTTGGACTGCACAGGTCCTGAGGATGGTTCTGTCTATCAACATTTATTTGCCTGTGGGTTGTGATGGTGTATGTAATTGTATTTGTGGAGTGTACTCATGGCTGCACGTCTGTGACAATGAGTGTTTTCATTCAGCTGATAGAGCGTGCAGGCCGTGCAGCAGATGACGAAAAGGTGGAGCAGAAGATGGCTGAGAGCTGGGAGGAGTTGAGTTTGGTCTCTGCTTCCCCAACACTCATCAGGAAGGGCATAGAGGGTGTGGTGATGAAGCATGTCACCAAGGCAACCAAACAGCAGAAAGGTATTTGAGCGACTGAAAGTGGGCACACAAATACACAGAACGTATCCTTCTGTTATTATATCACAGCTGTTCTCTTTTCACTCAGCTGATCTCTGCCAGCAGCCTCAGATGCTGGACGTGCAGACTAAACCGGAGTCAAAGTCCAAGAGGCTCCAGCTGTGCGCCCTGACTTTGCAGGTACACTCTGACACTTCACCTCTGAGCCCTTGAAGAGAGAGAATATGAAGTCTCAGCAACTGCTCTGTAGTTCCTCTGCTGCTGTTGGCTCATTTATGTATGCGCGTCCAGCATGTTTTGTTAAGTGCAGTGCTTAGGGGATACATATTTATTATGCACTATTAGGCTGACAGAGCCCCAAGAGCCCTGCCAATTCAAAAAACAGTGTGTGCTGGGCAAGCAGAAGATACAGAAGAAGTCAGACAAGCATGACATTGCTCTGAGGTATTGTGCATAACATCCACATAAGCAGAGAAATTAGTATAAGATAATAATTTCTTCAGTAAATGTTAGCAGTGCTTTTAAATGGTCAAATCAAGAGTTGCAGTATGAACTTTGGGAGTTTCCTTGCATGATGACTATAAATAGCAATAGATGTGTTAGAACAAAGTAGGGAGTATTAAAACTGATTTTAAATTATGTGAACTGTTCAGGAGCGTCTGCAGCAGTACTACCACACAAGGGCGGCGCTCTCTCCCCAGGAGGTGCAGAGGGCTCAGTCTGTGGCTCTGGACATCTGCACTGAGATCCAAGGTTTTCTGCACAGCCGTCACCCAGACATGCCTCTGGGTGATATGACACTCGGCGGTTCTCTGCTGGATGATTTGCAGGTATACACAACAGAAATATATTTCCCGCTGATGGGGAAACGAGCCTCTGATTTTGTCTAGCAACATCTTGGAATTGTTTTGTTATGTGCTGGTCTTTAGGTGGTCAGTGCAGACCATGCGTGCCTGCTGGTGCCTCTACAGCTGGAGTCTTCTCTGTGGCGTCTCATCCCAGGAGAGGAAACGTTGCTCACACATCCTCTGCACTGGATGGTCCGACGGATCAATCTAGAATATTTTCCCAAAGGACGCAGCTACTGGGACAGGTGATCACCACACATTTTTTTTATGTCTGTATTAAATCAAACACATGTGTAGCATATTAATATAGTGTATTGGCCTCCACTTTCCATTTTAGAAGCAAAATTAATAGAATTTGGGGGTTTTTGAGACGCTGTTAAATGGATGAAACAAGGGTCTCTACTTGTGTCTTGCAGGTATTTGGTGGGCGGCTATCTGTCTGCAGAAGCTGTTGTGAACATGTTCAGTAAGGCTGTCATGGAAACTGTGAACTGGCCGTCAATCAGCAGCACTTTGGACTGTGTCGTCAGACCTGTACTAGGAGGACCTGACCTGAGATTGGAGATCCGGTGTGTGCCCATGCTTAACTGCTGATTTGTTGAAAATTGTGTTGTTGTTTTTTAAATAGTAACATGTTGTATTTAATAGTTCACTGCTGACATTACTTAATTAATACAGTTTGATATTGTATGACGAAGCGCACACACCATTCTTGAAATGAGTCTCTGGATCTAGAAAGATGTATTAGTCCAGATTAGTTTGTGATATACGCTCAAAAGGTATAAATATTTATAAATATTTATATTTGATGCAAGATAGACCTAGCTTCACCCTCAGTATAATTTTCATTCAAACCTGAGTTTATGAGTAATCTAACCAACAAACATACTAACAAACTGAGTGATGGGTATAACTAAGAAAATAATAAACTCTACAGAAATGTCTGTTTGCATTGAACTGACACTCCTCTGTTGTCATGCTGCAGGCCTGGAAATGCAGTCGAAGGAGCAGAGAGCGACTATCAGCCCTTGTTTGTCTCTATGTTGCCTCTGTTGAGCGAGGGCGATGTGGTTTTGACCGCCCAGCCAGAGTTTACGTCTCCTTGGGTGAACGCCTGGCATCTCTCTCTCTACCCGTGGGAAACTCAACGTCTGGCTCAGCTTGATGCAGCCGACAACGGCTACCGCAAACACACCCTTAAAATACTCAAAGCGGTGTGCAGACAGAACCCTGCCCTGCGACCGCTCAAAGCCACCCCGCTGGCCAATCTCATCCTGCACCTTAGCGACTCCGAGAGCGACTGGTCCGAGACCAGCTTGGATGTAAGATTCCAACAATGTATCACAGAGCTAATTGGCTACCTCGAGCAAGGGGCGCTGCACAGTTACTTTAAACCAGCCGTCAATCTGCTGAGCGGCTTGTCAGAGGACCAGGTGGACCAGATGGGCTTCATGTTCTACTGTGCTGTGTCAGAGCCGGAAATACTGCTTATTTAACGCTGCACACCCACAGCATGTCAGTTCTCTCAAGCTCTGACATGCAGAGATCAAAGGAATAATCTTATCTGTGATGTCTGGTTCAAGGCTCCTTGTCTAGCGCCTCCATATTTGACACAAATGAAAAGGGCACAGTTGCTGTGGCATAATGGCAGGCACCATGGTTTGATGTCTACGCTGGTGGAGGAGACGTTACAAGGAGGCTGCAGATTTGCCAATCAGGCTAAACAAGGCACTCTGAGGAAAAGAGACAGGCAAAGAGTTGAAAAAATATTTGTCAGAATGTCTGAAATGGTGTGTCAGACCTTTAGATTTGTGTGGTATCTTTCCCAATTACACAGCTCAATATATCAACAGCAGAAGAGGAGAATGGCTTGTTCCTTTATCCTCTGATTAACGGTGTGTGCCCCGAATCATCTTCTTAGATCACTGAAATGTTTTCTATGCAGATCAATAATAACATGATGAAAACCACCAGCTGTTGCTGCACTATCCAGTGTATCTGAGTTGGGCTTATTTAACTCATTGTGAACATTTAAATATAATGATGGTTTGAAGTGCTGAGCATTTTTCTTTGTCTTGTTTAGTCATCTGTCTGTTGTGAGTCGTTTCTGGGTATAATAACCCTTTAAATTATGCTTTGAACCTTCCTAATGATTTTATGCAGTTTTTTTTTTTTAAATACAGAGTGAATGTGGTGGGAATATTTTAATTGTGTGCTTTGATGGTCGTAAGAGAAATAGTTTTTCTGTGAGTGAACAGCAAAACTGCAAATAAAAATGAAAAGCTTTTATTTAGATTCCTGTAACTTTGTTACATTAAAAAGTGTTTTACGTTTATGAACCTATAAGGTGGCATGTATTGTGAATTTCAAATGAGTCATGGGGGTACCTCAAACCATTGCTTGTTAGGCCTCTTACAATATATTCATTCAGCGAGCTGTGAGCACTGAAGCCCACTCACCTGTGGTTCAAACCCTATGTTTGTGAGGAGCAGCCTCAGAAGAAAGTTGGTTTAAGAGAAAGGTGGATTTAAAGGATAAGGGACTAAAGAGGGAAGAACTTGGAGGCGGCACCAGTGCCCAGAAAAAATTAAATAAAGATAATTTTGACCTGTGTGTTATGCAAAGCTGCTCCAGTAAAACAATAAAAATATGGAGCTGGAAATAAACATAACAGGTGTCCTTTGAAATAATTTGACATGCTCTTATGTATTAACCTGTCTTTTATTTCATTCGTTTCTTTGTTAAATCCAGAAACGAATTGAACATCCTTTTCCACATATAAAATAATCAGGTCCCATCATGCCTTAAAGACCTCATAGTACCATATCACCCCAACACAGCACTTTGCTTTCAAACTACAGACTTATTTCAGGTTCATATGGTCTTTTTGATAAAATTGAGAAACAACTCTCCATTAGTTATGCAGCATAAAGCTATGCTGTGTTTTTAACTGCAACTTCCTTTTAAAAGGCAGGTTTTTTTTCCACTGTTGCCAAGTACTTGTTCATAAGGGGTCATCTGATTGTTAGGGTTTTCCTGTGGTAGGAACAGTTTCTAAGATTTGGTGCCAAAAGAACCTGAACTTAATAGGATTAAAAAACAAATATATTCTAACAGGGTTTCTGTAGGCTGAACTACTTCAGTCAAATTAAGTGTCGATCCTCTGTTTTTAAGGTAGTATTTCTAATATGAGCAAGCTGACTTCTATTTTAATTTCTACGTATACTTTTCTAAACCTAATGCAATGTCTTAGTTTTATTGTTCAGATTCAGCTGTGTTTTGTGTTGGGTGTAGTGTGATGCAATTAACTAGAGTAATAATAGTGATAAACATTATTTATGTAAGACCTTTAAGTCCTTTGACAAATACACAAAATTAGAAAACAAAATTTGGCTAAAACCAGCCAAATATCAAAGACACACAAAAAACGCAGTAGACAGTACAACAAAAGACACTGCATTATTGTGTAGACATGTTAAGTAAAAAAAGTGTGCTTCCATTAAAATAAACTCAACAGATAAATAAAATGACTGGTTAGTATAATATAATTCAGGCTTTAAAACAATCAGAGCGTTAAATCAACACTGTACCACACACCGATAATGACAAGCTTCATGAACACGTGAGTTTATTTTGCAGCTTGTATTTGTCTGTAAGTGCCCTCTTGAGTTGAAACCAGTGACCGGAAGTGTTCATTATCGAGTCTTGCTGCAGTGCGGACCTCCCGCGGGGCTTCACATTAAAAGCACCCACTTTGACGTCTCAAGGAACGGGAGCGTCTCGGCGTCTCTCCCTGCGGCTGCCCGTCACAAGGTTAAATATTTGCAAAGAGGCACAGGTCAGATATGTGACAGCGAGGCACATGTTTTAGACTCAAAGTTAGCTTGCTAATTGCGAGAAAAAGAGGAACACGTATCCCGGGAGAAGGTCAGCAAACCGTGTGACTTGAGCCCGCAGGGAACTTTCGCTTCTCCGTCGACTTTTCTGTGCTGCGTGTTTGTGGAAACGCCGCTTGTTTGCGCTGAAACGCAGTGGTTAGGAGGACCCACATTGAAGTTTCAATCTGGTTAACTTTCAATAACATTATAGTTTTGTTGCAACAAAAAATTGCGCAACTGTTTTTATTTATTTTTTGCCTCCTTGGTAGCGGTTGTTGCTGTTGGGTCCCGTGTGAACAGCTGACTCACGGACTGTAGGCTGGGCGGCACCGCGACATGGCGGTGTTTGAGCCCGTAGCCTACTCTTCCTCCCCTGCGGAGTAGATCAAAGGTACTCGCTGATACCCTCCTGGGGGCTGACCCTTCACCGAGTCAAGATGATCGGGTCACCGGACCTGCTGGCCTTCACCAGCACGGAAGGCTTTGGGGGAGAGGAAGACGAGCAGGAGGCTCAGGGTCTACCTGAAGAGCTCTCTGTCCCTCGCTTCCCCTCTTCTCATCCCTGGAGCACAGCAGCACAGTTTCACAGAGACTTCATATTGGTGGCTGAGTTCTCAGAGCAGGTGTGTTTGCTTCATTCAAACAAAAACTGCTGGTTTCTTACTGTGATCGCACTTGTTTTAAACGGGATCCCATGTTTTTGGGGGGTTATTTTCTGTCTATATAGTTTTAACAGGGTGGATTCTCATAAACACAAAAAAAGCTTCGAATAATGGGGTCAGTACACCTGCAGGTAATCCCCGTGTGTTTGATATAAAGGTGTATGAGGCATTGGAGAAGGGGTAGCTTTAATATGGTCATCTTATGCACAATCAGTCAATCATGGTATGAGCTGAGGGACTACATCAAGTGTAGGATAATGAAAGATTATTTTGAACTGTTATGTGAAGCTATTTTACAGTTAAATAATACAAATATGGAGCTTGTAAAGTGTCAAATGGGATACGCCAAAGTTGGACCCCCATATTTACTGATTCTCCTTCAGAAACAATAGGTGTTGAAGTATTGCAAACCCATCTGCTAAAGATTATTTTGTAAAAAAAAAAAAAAAAAAGTTTAAGTACATTTATAAATTCCCAGAAGAAAGCTAAAGACAATCCAGGCCTAGGTTTATAACCCTGCTTTATCTGCATTAAGGTGCATAGGTATTATAATAGCACGGCATCACTTGTTACACACATATAATCAGGCTGCATTCTCTACAGTGCAACCATGTTTACTCCAATACAAACAATATATTTCCTGCTGTTTTCTAGATACTTATGCATCACTGTGTTGCAGCAGATAGTGAGTTGACGTTTATTCATTCAGGAAGTCTCTTTAAGATTAAGATCTTTTTGTCAAGACAGAACTACTGAATGATTAACAGGAAATACTCTCCAAGTCAATCACACAAACGAGCCACCTCTCACATAGAGGGACGCCGAATCAAAAAGTTACAAATAATAAATTAGCAAGTGCAACTTCCCACATTGTTGCGTATCTGTAACCGGAAGGTCGCTGGTTCGATCCCCGGGCTCTCTGTCCTGGTCGTTGTGTCCTTGGGCAAGACACTTTACCCTACCGCCTACTGGTGTTGGCCAGAGGTTCTGTCAGTCTGCCCCAGGGCAGCTGTGGCTACAACCATAGCTTACCTCCACCAGTGTGTGAATGCACGAATGGATGAATAGTGGCATTGTAAAGCGCTTTGGGTGCCTTGAAAAGCGCTATATAAATCCAATCCATTATTATTGCTGGGGTTCAGTGATGAAGGATGAATAAAACACATGGCATGACATGAATACACAAAGGCAAGTAAAGACATAATATTAAAACAAAAACAACAAATGAGAAACCAGGTTTAAGCATTTATGGTAATATTAGTCTTAATTTTGTCATCATTCTTTATTTCTGAAAAAGCATAAAAATCATCTGAAAACAGCTTTCTTCTGTTTATAAGGACGCCCCTTGTAAACAAGTACATTTTAGGATGTCTGCTCCCAGCGGTATCATACAGATACACGTTCGGCAGTTTGCACCTCAGGCATGTTAAAAGTTCACGACAGTAAAATTAGAAAAAGACTCAACAAGTATTGCTTGTTTGGAAGCTTTGCCAGGAGAAAGGCTATTCTCTCTAAAGAGAACATGGCAGCAGAGCTTGTTAAGTTTGTTAGCGTTAATCTGAACAAAACGCAAGACTTCTGGGACATTTGAACAGATGAGATCAGGATGGTGATGTTTGACCATAATGCACAGCGCCATCTTTGGAGAAAACCAAACACAGGGCACCTCATACTAACTGTTAAGCACGGTGGTAGAGGGGTGGTGATTTAGGTTTGTTTCACAGCCACAGGACCTGGACTCCTTACAGTCATTGAGATGCCCATGAACTCTTCTGTATATCAAGGAATTCTAGAGTCAAATGTGAGGCTGTGTCTAAAAGCTAAAGCTTTGTGCAAACTGGATCGTGCAACAGGCCGATAATCCCAAGCACAGCTGCAAATCTACAACAGAACGAATAAAAAACAGAAAAAAATCAAGCTGTTTCAATGGCTCAGTCAAAGTGTGCACATCAATCGAAATCTGTGATGGGACCTTACCATAGCTATGCAGAAACAAATGCCTGAAATTCTCAATGAACTGAAGTAATGCTGCTAAGAGTGGAACAAAATTCCTGCATAATGGTGTGAGGGACTGATAAAGTCATAGAGGAAATAATTACTTCATGTTATTGCTGCTAAAGACGGTTCTACAAGCTATTAAGTCATGGGGTGTGTTGAGTTTTTCTCATGACTGTGAATGGCTTTTCTGTAGACATTTTCTTCATCTTATTTAAGGCTCTAAGAACAGAGGGTGTGGTATGCTCCATATGTGGTAAAAAGCCCCTGAATCAAGTTTGTGATTTTTGGACTACCTAAATAAATCCACAAATCTAAAATTAAAGCCAGATGATTAGTGACTGATTTGATTACATCTCTACAAACCCCCTGCTCTGTGTCTCCAGGTGGGTCCATCTCCTGTGCTGACAATACCGGAGGACTCCAGAGTCCTCGGGTCATTTGACCTCAACCACTTCTCTGTTCGCATCATGTCTGTGGATTACCAAGCGTCTGGCCCCGGCCACACCCCTCCATCCTCTCCCGGCCCCCGACTCAACTTCAGCGAGGACTCCAAAGTAATCCTGGGAGATTCAGCAGAGAATGCGTTTGCATATGTTCATCACCTGACGCTGTACGACTTGGAGGCTCGGGGGATGGTGCGCCCTTTCTGCATGGCCTACGTGTGCTCGGACCAGGTGAAGCTGATGGAGAACTTTTCTGAGCTATCGACACGCTTCTCTGAGGCAGCTGAAAGCCTCAAGACGGGAAACAGACAAGCATTTTCTATTGAGCTGCAGAGAAAACTACAGGAGCTCGAGTAAGAGCAGCACTTTTTACTTTGATTAAATTGGACGGTTCTGTGCAAAACTGTTTGTACTAAAATATCCAAGCCACTTACTTCTAAATATCTTTAATTTGAGCAGATTAAGAGCGTAAATTGGAAGGAATAATGAAGACGGCCTGAAGAGAGTGAAAATGCTTCAATTTCTATCTCAGTGGTGAAAAGGGGAAGCTGTTAAAGAGGAAGCAGTCACAAGCTCAAGCATCACTTCATTTATCAAAAAGGATGCTTCTTATTTTTCAGATCCTCCTGTGTGGCCTCTTGTTTATTTGGCACAGCTGCATTTAGTGATAATTTCACTGTAACTTTGAATTTCTAGCCTCAAGCCTAAGCCTAACCTGAAAGAGGAAGGAGCTGGATACCACCTTCCACTAGTAATGACTTGTAATGTGCAGGGTTGGTTAGCAGGTCTAACATTAGGCCCCGCCTTCCCTGATAACCTTTTGCTAACTTTAACCTTCTTTTTGTTAAAAGAACTGCATCCCCCAGCTAAAAATCAAATGGATTTTTAATGTAGGATCTTTTACTTTTACACAAATCCACTCACTTGCTTATAACACAGCTCTTCAGTCATCAAATCTCAGGGATGCTTTTATGTTTTAAAAAACATGTATAAACCCACATAAGTGTGTATTCAGAAATGTAGACTCAGAAGTATCTTGGGCATGGTTGTCATGGTAATTTTGAACTTTTAATGGTTTCTTTGAACTGTTCTTTTTTTCAGGGTGGATGATTGTACAGCAAAAATATCTAATGACTTTAAAAAACAAAATTCAGCTGCGCAAACTTGAATTTATTTTGGACTTTTGATAATCTCTGATACAAACAGATTCAAGCACCCCACTTGAAAGCCAGTGGGGTGCTTGAAACAGAAGATTATTTTGGCTAAGATTGTGGCTCGTCTTCTCAAGAAATTTAGCTTTTCCCAGAAGTTTGTAGTTCATGGCAGCCTTGAAACTGTGACACCACTGTTAGTTAATTAAGGGCTGCTCACCACATGTTACTGCCTGTGTTTCAGGTACAGACGGCTGACCCTTCGTAAGGACGCAGAACGTCAGACAACGGTAAATGTGTTGACAGAATCTGAAGGAGAAAGTGAAGAGCTCGAAGCTGTGGAGCGTTCAGTCTTAAATCACAGAGAGCTCCTTCGTCAGGTCGCATCTTACCCAAACAGGAAGCTCAAACAGCCCGACTTCTTGCCCTATGACCCAGCCACCTCTCTCACGGATCCACCTTTTGAGCCATGCTTCTCGTTCTCCACCCCCTCCTGCAAGTCAGAGCACCACCTGAAGCCACTGGAGGAGCTTTGCAACGAATACTACCTGTCTCTTACGAAGGACCGGCTCAAAGACACAGAGCGACGTCTCCGTGGTGACAGAAGTGTCCTGCGAACTACTTATGCCACACAATCATTGTCCAGGAGACTAACACTCACCAACTTCCTGTTTGAGCTATGGAGCCCGGACGATGCTGATGAAGAGGGCACTGAGGTGGAGCTGCCGAAGGACATGGGGAGTAAGAGGACTGGCGGGGCGTTTCAGCCAGAACCACCAAGCATGGAGTCGTTCTTCTCCTGTGTGGAGGAGATCCCAATCAAACTGGAGGCAGCAGAAGCACATACACTGACCCCTGGTCCTGGTCCTGGCACAGAGATGACGGGGAGTGTAAGCAGCAGTGACAGCATCGAAGTGCTCGGAACTGAGAAGTCGTACATGACGCAGCATGTCGCCGACAGCAGAGGTACGGCAGTGCGGAAACATTTCTCAAATAAATGTTTGGCGGATTGGGTATTTTTGTTAGTCAATTCATATAAGAACAAAAATAACAAATAGTGTCTGGTTGTTGATCAAGAGTGCCAAATATATCAGAACCGGCCCACCCAAAGGTCTAATCGGGTCCACTGGGTGGCTTTCAATAAACTCTGACATGTTTGATTTTGTCTTATATTAATTAAATACCACAGGGACTCAGTTTGAACATTTGATCCTCTGCTCCTGTGTGGATGTCTGGGATTTAAGCAACAAATGATGGTTTAAAGAAATATCAATGAAAAAAAGTCTTTCGGCTTTTCATTACATATCTAGTGAGATTAAATGCTTATTTTAAAATAAAAAAATGAAACAAAAACCTTTCTCTTCCACAGACACACCAGTCGGAATGACAGAGAGTTGCAGCAGGCGTGCAGCAGTAGACACTGGCATCAGACACCCGCGAGCTTATGCAAAGCGTGCCAACAGCGAGGACAGCATTGAAGTGCTCAGCACCACAGAATCCATCCTTACCGAAGACCTCACCGCCATCACAGAGGAGGAAGCAGAGCTGCAGCCTCTTAGCAACGGCTTTGAGAATGAAGAAGAACTACAGATGGTGGATAAGTCTTACAAAGTCCTCCAAGAGGAAGAGACACTGAATGCACCTGCTGCAGTAGGCGAGGATGAAAATGATGGGCCTGATGAGGAAGATCAGTGTTGCGTTGAAAGTGAAGAGCCTTTGGAGCAAACAATGGTTACTGATGACATCATGATCAAAGAGCAGCCAGGCGCCATAAAGATGAATCAGTTTCGCAAAGACAACAGTGAAGAGAAGACCTCCAAACTACTGCAAGGTAACACGTTGTGCAACTATTCATTTCTCAAGCTCTCGTTATTACATCCATGCTATAAAACTATGAAAAACATATATTCACTTTGTCGGTATGGTTTTTATCCGTTTTAAATAAAATCTGCAGCAACACAGAAATTAATGAGAAGCTATTTTAAAAATGTGGAAAATATGCATTTGTAATCGTGGCTTAGTGCAAATTTAGTTGGGGGTTTTTTTTCTTCTGACATAATTTAAAATTATAACAGCTGATCATTTAATAAAGCGCTTAACTGCTAGGGAAAGTAGCTGATTACTGTAGTTTTTTTAAAACATATAAAATATTGTTATTACTCCACAGCTGACGAAGCGATGAAGCCCTCACCTGAGGTTCACCAGAAGGTGCGGCTGATGCCCCAGGACAATGCGAACTTTGCACCTGGTTCCTACATGGCCGAGGTGGATCGTTGGTCTTCCCCCCGCCCTCCCCTGAGGCTGCTGAGTGTTGATGAGGAGTCAACACTCAGCAGCATCAGTTTCACTGAATCTTCAGAGCCCCCATCCCCCATTCAAAATATCCACAGCAACATCTGCTGGGATAAGAGGAGGAGGAGAAAGGCTGGACTCAGAGCCCTCAGGTTTATCAAGCACAACTCGTTCTCCCAGCATGCAGTGTTCTGTCTCCTGAGTGGCCGGCCACTGGTTGTCATCGGAGGAGATGAGAACCTAGTCAGGAAGACGGTGGATGCTCTGACCCTCTTCCTGCCTGCTCCTGGTCCTCATAGAAGTGCTGTGAAGATGTGTTTGACCACGCCCCTTCAGCTGACTGACCTGCTCACCTGGAGACTGATGGGAGTGTACAGGTGAGGGCTATCTGCCATCCTGCTGTTTTGTTTGTTTATTTTTATGCATTTATTTTTGAGTTGGCAGTAAATATTTCGGTAACAGGGTGGCTAGTGGCTAATGCTAGGTTACTGGTCAGCACTAACCAGATACCTGCTAACGTATAAATAAAATAATATTTCACTCGCCAAAACCAGAGTACAGACTTGTTAAAATACATTACAAGTCCTGCTTTTTTTGTTTCGTAACTTCATTAAGGTAATTAAAAGTCAGCAACCTCATACCGATGAGATGTCCAGTTCATTGAGCTAAGGTTAGAGCTAGCAGGCAGCTATGGCTTATATCCACTAGCCCTCAAATTGGCCAAACCATTAATAATGCATGACTTTAAACCAAATACAGTTTAACTGGAGATCTTATAGAGAAATTTAAAAAGTATGACCCTCCCTACAGTTGTAATGAGCGAGGAGGGGACATTAGCCAAAAAGTTTTTGTCCCAGACTGTAAACATGTTTGTCTGCTGTCAAGTTGGGTGCTTTAACTGTATATAAACGCTTTTAATCAGGTGGCCATTTAAGGCGAATGACTGCAGTTATTGGTCAGACCTGGAAACATTAAGTTCTGTCACCACCTTTACAAACTGAGCAGCTGAGGTTTATGCTTTTCATTGTTTACTTGCTAAGTTTATGGGTCTAGGTAGCTTCAAGTTGATCCGAAATGACAGTAAACTGACATGTGTAGAAGGCTACAGCTTATTTCTTTTTTTCTTCAGCTTCAGGTCATAAATGAAATTTATTAATGTCACATCCATGTCATGGTTTCTTGCACCAGATCATCCTCAGCTTCTTTTTCCACCATCCTTCCTTCTCTGAGTCGCTACAGTCGTTATGTGGCTCTGCTGGACCTCGACCAGAGGACGCTGCGGTGCCCGTCTTACTCTGGTTCTCTTCTCAGCAGACTGGCCAATCCTCACACTGGTATCACCCGGGGCATCACCTACTTGCAGCATCTGGAGAGCTGCCTTGCTGCGCTGGTCAATCACGTACTGGTGCACACTTTTATACCTCTTTTTAAAAATCTATGCGTTGCTAAAGAGAAGGGTAACACAGAAGAGGATTCCTGGTGTGAACGAGGTGTGAGCGAATGTGATTTGAGAGTGATGAGCTATCTGTCTCATCTCATTAAACAGCGGTATGCGGGACGTGGACCTCCAGTGTTAAGATTTGCTTACAGCTCAGTGCAAATGCACAGAAACACAATGACATCATAGGCGTCCAGACGGAGAAAAAGAAACCCTGAATGTTTAGATGTTTCTCTAATTTTTAGGTTTGATCAACTGCTGCTGTGAACATTTCGGTACAAAAAAAATGTTTTTATGTGCAGTGTTAAATATAGATTTAGGTCACATCGTTGCACTAGTGCCTCACTTGGCACCAAAACCCTTCCACATGCTGGCAGCCTTATCACTTAATGACACATGAACTTGTAATTTAAGAAAACTGAGCCTTATCTGAACACTGTGCAATGTAAGCAAGCCTGTAACCTCTATAGAGTACTGTTTACTATAGAGTACAGCAGGACATCCACATGACATGTAGGTCCATTACATCATTACTTTGTAAAAACCTGTCACCCTGCCTTTAGCATGTCTGATAGTCACAAATAACTGGCAGCCTATAATTATTCTACGACTATTAATGACAATGCGGCCCATGCAGTAAACCTGCAGGTCTGTTGGATGTCAATGGGTTCTTGCTAAAGGTTAAACAGAAAGATCAGTACCATTTTGTTTGAACAGACAGGTAGTGCATTACATTGAATCACCCATCACCAAAATCTCAAGTGAAGCATTGGTGGAGAAGTGTGCACTGTTTTGTAAAAGCTGTGTGTGGTGTAAAGGTATGTGTACTTTTAAAGCACTTTACAACTGAGTACTCGGGTGCTTTTTACTGCAAGCCTCATTCAAACAAGCGCATTTTTCTATACTGGAGCCTTGTCACACAATTGCACAAACACTGAGGGATGCAGCAGGGGCAAATGTTTAGTATCTTGCCCAAGGATATTTGATGTGCAGGCTGGAGAAGCCAGGGAGTGAACTGATCACTAATGTTTCTTGGCTGAATTGATAATGGATTTATAGTGTTGGCATTATTATGCCAAAATGGTTAGCTTGCATGAACACCAGATAATTACCTGTTTTTATCCCTCGATTATGAATTTGTAGGATTTTTTTTTCCTTTTTCAAATTAAGCAGAAACAGTCCATAGCACTTACAAATTTGTTTTGTTTTTTTTGTTTGTTTTTTTTTTAAATTGATATGGTTCAGGTACCTCTTTTCCACTGTAGTAGTGCCAGTGTGGGCGCAGATTCAATTCTGCACCAGGAACCACGGATTTCCTTAGAATTAAAAAAATAATGTTTTTGTAAAAAAATCCTTACTTTTGTCTATAAAAGTACACATTACACCATCAGTTACTGTGGTAACTAGAACTCCATAAAAGCCCGTTAATCCAACCGGGATTTTTTTTTTTTTTTGTATACAGCACACTATTTGAAACAATAAAGTGCCTTTATAAAATGACAGAGCAACAACTGTTGTTTATCTTGCTGTGGAGACAATAAAATCATTTTGTATTCAAGCAGCGATTCAGCAATCTAATGCATAAAACTGTCTTTTTATTTATAACTGTAACATTAACATTTTACGAACATTAAAAAGGTGAATCAATATCAAGTCTCTTGTCATCAGATGGTGAGTAGTAGGGTTGATCTGATATCCTCGTGTTGGTGTTGTTCCCAGACCATCATGAAAATGTTCCAGGATCAACATTGCAAGTGACCAATCAGAATGTTGTGACGTCATACTTTTGCGACTTCGGGAAAAAACAGCGTAAAACAAAAAACTGTACTTAAGCTGCGAGAAACCGCCTCTGTCCGCCGATCAACGGACCCTGACCGTAACCCTTTAATAAACAGTAAGCAGAATTGATATTGTCCTTGCAACATTGGAATTTCATAAATGCACGAATGGCTTGGCGCGCAAAAGAATAACGTCACAACAATGTGATTGGTCACTTGCAATGTTGAACCTGGAACAACATTTTCATGATGGTCTGGGAACAACACCAACACGAGGATATCAGATCATCCGAGTAGTAGTGCCAGTGTGGGCGCAGCTGCACCAGGAACCACGGATTTCCTTAGAATTAAAAAATTATAACGTTTTTGTAAAAAAATCCTTACTTTTGTCTATAAAAGTACACATTACACCATCAGTTACTGTGGTAACTAGAACTCCATAAAAGCCCGTTAATCCAACAGTGTTTTTTTTTTTTGTATACAGCACACGATTTGAAACAAAGTGCCGTTATAAAATGACAGAGCAACAACATCCTTCTCTCTGACACTTGTACTGTTGTTTATCTTGCTGTGGAGACAATAAAATCATTTTATATTCAAGCAGCGATTCAGCAATCTAATGCATAAAACTGTCTTTTTATTTATAACTAACATTAACATTTATGAACATTAAAAAGGTGAATCAATATCAAGTCTCTTGTCATCAGATGGTGAATAACAGAAGTATGTGCATTGTACCAACATGAGCTGGTGTGAGGACGCAGGTACAGTCGGGCATCTGTAAGACGCTGGCGACTCTCCGCAGTATTTAAACCTTTGTGGAAGGCAACAGTGCTGTAAACAGTGTTTAAGACTTCTGTAGCTCTGCAGGGGGTAAGTATGTGCAATCAGGATGCACTGGAACAAGAAGAAAAGTAATGACAATGAGATTCAGTCAGACACACGTGCAGTGCTGAAATTATCACATGGCTGTTAGAATTTAAAAAAAAAAAAAAAAAAATCCTTTATCAGACAATATTTCATAGTTAAAAAGTCCTTGCTTGTCCCACTTGTGCTGAGGTAATGTATGAGTCGGCATAAATATGTAGCTCTAACGCTTTTAGAGCCTCTCTTCCCTCCGTCGCAGACACTTAACGCACCTGCTGCATCCACAAAGCAACTTGCATTGTGGAGGAACCGCACACACACTCTTCACCCTGCTGCCTTCTGGCAAGAGGTACTGGAGTATTCAGGCCCTCACTGCCAGACTGTGAGACAGTTTCTTCCCAAGCTGTTAGACTCCTGAACACTCAGTAACTGGACTGACACACATGCATACCTTCATACACGTCAATACCAAGCACTTATCTGCAGAATCACACACATTCATACACCAAGTTACTTTTTGCACATTTCTATTGCACTGTTGTGTCTGTATCGTTCTGTCTCTTGTTGCACTGTCTTTGTTTTTGCACACTGCACTTTATGTAGTCCTGTGTTGATTATCTGTTCTATGTCATATGTAGCACCACGGTCTTGGAGGAACGTTGTCTCGTCTCATTGAGTACTGCACATGGTTGGAATGACAATAAAGCCACTTGACATCACACTCCATTTTTATATTTACATTTAACGCACACAAACTTTTTTGGGGAACTGGGATTGTATTAAATCAAAGCTTTTCTGTTTCTGGAAGTTAATTTGATTAGCTAAAGGATGCTGAGATTTGTAGTGGTTTATCTCAAGACTTGTTCACATACCTGCTGTTTTCCCTCTCCTGTGCAATCGCCTGAAAGAATCTTTTCAGATGTTCTTCACTGGAGGAAAAACTTTCACAAAGCCACCTAAAGGCCCATGAATTCTCCTGCAACACAAGAAAGCTGATTAAACAACAAACAACAGCACAGCCCCCGAGAATTCAAAGTGTGAAATTATAGAATCTTTTCAGTCAATAGTGACCCCAAACAAACAGACAAAGCATACAATTTTAAAGTTGTGGTGTCATATGTTTAACTGCGAGTAACACTCTCACCTAAGAGAAAGCATCCTGAGTGTGAAAATGTCAGAAGAAAGACTTCTGTGAACAGCTGGAAACTACACACTAAACTCCAGCTGCTTTTATTAATTTGGAGAGTTATTTATCCATTACTGGTGTGTTAATCTGACCTGTCACAGGTGGTTTCCATCACAGATGAGACTTGAGTGAAGAGCTGGATCTTAAACATTTCTTTAGAGAGCAGCTACAAAATTGTAGATCAAAGTAAGAGTACTGACAGGGACTAGAAAGAGAGAGCATATTTCTCCTGTTTTGGCTTCCCTTCATTGGCTTCCTGTTAAATCCAGAATTGAATTCAAAATCCTGCTCCTCACATACAAGGTCTTAAATAATCAGGCCCCATCTTAACTTAATGACCTTGTAGTACCATATCACCCTATTAGAGCACTTCACTCTCGCTCTGCAGGCCTACTTGTTGTTCCTAGAGTATTTAAAAGTAGAATGGGAGGCAGAGCCTTCAGTTTTCAGGCCCCTCTTCTGTGGAACCAGCTTCCAGTTTGGATTCGGGAGACAGAATTAACTGAGGGAAAACAGTGTGTGGTTCCAATAGCCGAAGACATGTGGATTTTATGACTCTTCCACAGTGTGTCTTTTGTTTTGTTCCCCCCCCCCCAAGTCTTAAAAGGTAGGTTTTCCTCCCCACTGTTACCAGTTGGTTGGGTCATCTGTATTACCTTCCAATAAATCATAGCAGGAGGTGACTATTCCTGTGATTTGGTGCTATATAAATAAAAAATGACCTGTAATCAATTTGAGAAGAGTGAGGCTGAGAGTGATTCTCTAAAACAAGCTTTTCCATGTTTCTTTATACTGTACTTGTCTTATTTGTTATGCACGTCTGTTGTTTTGTAATTTGAGGGGGGGGGGGGGGGAAGGAAAAAAAGGAAGGCCATCCAGTGCCAAATGAAAAGATGCAGATCCATCCGCTGTGGCGACGCCTTGGGAAATAAGGGAGCCGCGAAAAGTACCTTTAATTATTTCTTTAGCGAGACAAAGATGCAAGAGACACTCAAACTGTCATAGTTACACAAAATTATAGCACCGTTATTGTTGCGTGTGCCAATAGAGCCCTTTACATGATATAGCTTAAGTATGTGAAAGCACAAACAGTGGCGTGGCGTCTATGGAAGGAAAGCAAGAGTTGGCTACCTGAAAGGTGTTGAGCACAGGTAGGATCGGATACAAAACGGAATCGAGGATTCTTTGGCTCAAAGCTTCCGTCACCAACAGGAGCAAGGCCTGATCTGGATACACCTGCGAACACATTGGACTGTTTAGTTCTCGCAAATTCTAAACACTGAAGTGTAAGTGTTAATGCACTGACCTCATGCAAGGATCGTGGGATCTGCATATTGGAGCCCTTCTGATCAAGCAATATCCCTTTCACAACATCCCGCGCTTCCTTCATCATTCAGACATCGAGGAGACAAAATACAGAATGAAACAAAGCAGAGAAACATGGAGAAAGCTGCAAGTCTAACTCTAACAATCAAGAAGTACACACCTGCAGAAACTGCATACTGGGCATGGGTAAAGCAGTGAGTGAACCGCAAGGCTTGTTGACAATCGAGAGCAAACTGGTCCAACACCGAGACTGGATCAGAGGAGTATTAGACATGCAGTCAGACATGGGACATACTAGTCAAGGTTTTAACAAGTATAAAATATACCTAAACCAAGAAATAAAGATGGCAGATATCTAGAGACAAAAACATTTTTCAGACTTGAATGAGGAGCTTTTAACTTACATCAGCATATACAGCACTGCAGCATCCCTGAGCCCTGAGAGCAAACCTCACCAGCTCATGACGTTTCAGCGGCACAGCATCTACACACAGAGGAATCAGATTTATTATCAATCCTTGTTTTATACTAAATCTTATCCTGAAGCTACGTTTACACTGCAAACCTCATTGCTTCATTTGGATATTTTGCGTTGATTTTTTTTGTTGAACTGTTCATATTAATGATGCAATTGTGTGGCCAAAATCAGATTCCCATGTGACCTGATTCATATGCTCTTGTTACTGTTCTTACAGCAACAAAGACTTCTCACACAGGAGGCGGTCATACAGAAGCAAGCACAGAGGTCACAGTTAGTATAACTTTAAAGGGCTGTAGCTGCAATCACATGACATTATTGTGCATGTGACATCTCTATTGAGGTGTATGTGGATGCACAGTTGAAGCGGGAATGTGGTGGAGTGATGACATGAATGGCTTCAGTAATGCACTTTCAACTGAAAATTTCGTGATAATTACAGTAACACTAAGAAAAATCAGACACAAGCACAAACTGACTTGGGTCACTTCTGAACTTGGTACAAACCCCCCCCCAAAAAAAACAAAACATCTCTGCTGGACCTTCAATAGACTCCCACGCTGCACCAGCACAGCAGAGCTCTCCCGGTTTACTGACTGGTGTCAGCTTTGGTGCAGTCGCTGTTTCAAAGACTTTGAGATAAAAGAGGAAGAGGTCCGGAGTAAAGTGGGAAGCGGGAGCATTCACCGAGGGGAACAAACTTGTGAGAGCTGATGAAAAGTCTCCAGCCATGCACATGAAGTAGGGGATGAGGTCTTGTATCTGCTGATACCTGACAGAGAAACAAATCCAATGCAGCAAGTCAGCAACATGTCACTGCTGGTGTCTAAATATTTAAACGTTTGATTTGAGATTTTAGTTTCTCTATAGATGGTAACTGCAGATTGACAGTCATTTCTGAACCTATATTTAACGAATTAATGAACTCCAGATGGGGTTTTAAACTATGAAATATGGAAGAGCTACAGTTTTCCCCTTTTTCAATTAAAAATGTATTATCCATCCTAGACTGGAAGAAGAAGATTGAAAATGTGAAGCAAGTGCAGAAGCGCCTCAAACCTCCCCTCTTCCTAATGGCCGTGGCGTGGGGGTGATCGGCTTATAGTTTTTACTTTGTAAATGTAGAACAAAACACGTTACACCTACGACACTGATATCCTGATCCAGGAAACTGTCTCACTCTCGCCTGCACCTGGATCAAGGATTTTCTTACAAAGTGCCGACAAATAGTCAAGCCTGGTCCTCACCTCACCCCCAAAACACCACTCAGTGCTGGTTATGTTTTTAAATCATGTACTGACATGACAATAACACAAAATGCACTTTGCTGGAAAGAAAAACAGAGGAACCTGTGCATGTACTCACTGTGCGGTGTTGTCTGTCTGGACGACTCGTAGATATCGACACAGCTCTCTGTACCTGCAGACAGAAACAACACAGTTAGACAGCTGTCTACACACAGCAAAGTGGATGAGTTCACGTATACAAACCTGCGCTGATGCTGCAGTAGCTCCGTCCTCAGCAGAATCACAGAAATCTGTTCAGCCAGGACGTCTTTCTTGCCTTTGTCCTTACGCACGCCTGACACGTTCTGTCCCTTCATCACAGACACGAGCAGGACGTCGTTCCAGGGGCGAACACACAGGCTGGAGCACACAAACATCAAGTTATAGCAACAACATATACATGTAACAGGTAACCCTGGAGGTTAAAGGGCGAGCATACCTGTTTCTCATGTTCCTCAGCTCAGCTGGGAAATGCAGTTTCTTGCAAAACTCCTGTAGTTTGTTAATGAAGTCTGGAGTAAAATTAGCCATCACCATCTGTCTCTGTACCAATGCTATTACCCTGGTAAGCACACACAAACACAAGTAGAAGATGAATATCCAGGTGAATGAGCTACAGGTATAACACAAGAAGTCAACGTGCATGCATTTACCTCTGCAGTAACATCGTTTTAGCTGTATCAACATTAGCCATTGGAGAAGCAAAGATGAAACCCCTGTAAATGGAATAAAAAAATATTGAAAAACATTTGAAAATTAAGAAAAAAAGGAATGTGTGTAGAAGCGGAAATGCTGCAGTGAGTACCCTGAGAAATGGAAATGTCTAATAAAGTCCTCAGCAGCCCCCAGACTCATGATGACTGCCGCTCTGCTGTCCTGTTGATCTGCCTGGTTCAGGAACGAGGACACAAACTCAAACACCGGTGAGTAACTGGAACAAACACAACAAAAAACAAAGGAAAGTTAAAGAGACGTCTTAATATACAAGTGTGTGGACTCGTTCCAGCACTGCACTCCTAAAATTAACAGCTGACCTCACTGAAACGTTACGTCAGACTTTTTCAACTCGGTTTTCCTGGGTCTTTTCACGTGTGTTATGAATAAATCTTCTTTTTTACAGTACCGGTACTAGTTTTATTTTGTTGCATTTATCCGCGACACCTTAAAGGCCGGTCCGTGAAAATATTGTTGGGCATGAACCGGTCCGTGGCGGAAAAAAGGTTGGGGACCGCTGGTTTAGAGGAGAAGTCAGTAATGCATCAACAGAACAAGCAATAAATAAAGAAATACTTTTAAAACAAATAATTAAATCAAAAATATAAAATCGCAGATTTACAACCAGGCAGTCCTATGAAAAAAAACTGAAGCTTTTATAACACTATCTCCAAATACGTCACTAAAAGCAAAGAAAAGTGTGCACCCTTTCTCCAAGAATGGCTGATGTTAAGGCATCAGCTGTGTTAAACAATATTGGTCACCAGGACTCAGGGAACCAAAATGACCTCAGATGGTCTAAAGGGACATGTTTTTGAGGTGAGCCTTGGTGATCTGTAGGATGAATAGCTGGTCTTTCCACAGGTTTAAGCTCATTACTGGGAATGTTCAAGGCAAAAATTGTCACAGCAACTTCCATGGACCTGATCCGTAACAAGATATGGCAGACTTGCCCCCCCCAGACTTGCCCCCTTCCTGAGCTCTGTTTTGCTGCAGGTTTCTCCTGCAGTGTGAGTTTTTCCCTTCACACTGTCACCAAGTACTTGGCTCGAGAGGGGTCGGCTAACTGTAGGATCTTCACCTTACAATCCAAATCACTGTGAGGCACTTGTTGATGTAATTTGACACTATATAACTAAAGTTTATTGAATTGACCACAATTCAAGCCCAAGTGAATATAAAGACCACTGATGGCTACTTTCTTCTTCTTTTTTGTGTGGGTTTCACAAAAAACTGTACCAACCAGATTAGAAAGACCTCCTACACCTGATGGAGCTCATGACATGTGATGCTCTGACCAATGACCAGAAGGAAGTGCTGAACAAGGTGATCCACGACAGTGGTTCACACTTCAATGTTGGCCTTCTGTCAAATGTCTAAATAATTATACAAAGTTATTGTGAACTGGACTGTACATCAAAGCAGAGCATTAAGTGATTTACGAGCCAGCTGCTTGATGTATACCTGCAAGCTCAAGAAGCTTAAAAAGCCTTAAAAAGTCTGACTTGGGGAAAGTGATGAAGTTCCATGTTGAAGGTGGTGGCGGCAGTGCAGCAAAGGCAGAGGGTAGAGACAGCGGACAGCTATGACCGTGCCCATCCCGTAGACAGTGTAAAAACACTGACCTGAATAATCAATGTAAATGCTCCACATATTTATAGACATATTGGGAATCTCTTACAGCTATGGATTTATAATTGGTCCAGATGTGGCTCCTAATCATTGCAATATAGAAATCAAAATCTGAGTGTTATGAAACATACTTGTAGATGAAGCCTTGTTGGTTCTCTTGGCTCAGACCATATTCCTTTAGTGCCTCGCCTTTCATGTAGGACGAGTAGAGCGCAGAGAGCTCTTGTCTGAACTGCTGCAGCAACGTCGCTGGACATGAAGTGAAAATAAATAAATACATTAGTAAGATATATTTAAAGTACAGTACAAGAGGTTCATCTCGGGTGTCTCCTCGCATGAATTTGTTGTTTGCACCTGCTTGTCGGAGGTGCGAGTCCATTTCTGACAGGGTGAGGTTGAAAGCAGTCAGTCCTCCCAGCAGCTTATGGTTTCTGAGGTTGCTCCAGAAGGCGCTCCTCTTGTGGCTGTTGCAGTGACAAATGCCGCTCACGCACCACATTTCACACTGAAAAACCAGCGAGAAAAGCACATCAATCACTATTTTGTAAGAGACCTCCCCATGACTTCAAGGACCTGCTGGGGACATAGGGATGTAAAACTTCACTGACATAAGCTGGTGCTTGTTCATGAAGAGCTCTAAAAATCAAAACCTGAATTTTTTTAATCGACTCTGAATTTAATCTGGAGTCAGTGCAGCTGGGTCAGCAACAGCGTGCCATGAGAGCTCTTGGAAGACTTAGCACTCTGACCAACCTTCAGACATTCCAGGAAGTTGTGTTTACTTAGACAACAATGAATTACAGCAATCCAGGGGTAAAGAAATAAATGCATAAATAACAATCTCCAGGTCAGAGTGCGACACAATGGGACTTGACAATATGTCTTTAGTGATAAAAACAAGTGTGAACCACAGATCAGACATGAACACTCAAAGTGATGTTCATGTCAAATCCTGATAGAAATTTAGCAAACAAGGCAAGGCGACCAAGAGCTTCTATTTCCTTAGGCAAAAATAAGTCAGGGGCATAAACAAGGACTTCCTCATTAAATTGGAGAAAGCTGTTTGCCATCCAACTCTTCATAGACCTATTCAGGATCTGTAGCTTAAAAAGAGAGATGTATAACTGAAGGTCATCAGCATAGCAGATAGCAGCGATGACAGTCATGTTGTTAAAGGTCCCCAAAATGTGCTGAAGAGGGAGCAGATACAACGGAAACAATAAGAGCCCAGTACAGAACCTTATGGCACACCACAAGTAAGAGAAGTGGAAGAGGACCTGTATTCAAAATTAGCTTAAAATGAGCTGATAACACTACAAAAAAATCTTTAATTCTTTATTTCCCCCCATACTGTTTCTTGATACAGTGTTATTAAAAAACAAAACAAAAAACAAAGTATGCATTTGTTTAATTTTTGAGTAGGCAAGAGCAAAAACAAGCAAAAAAAACAGATGAATACAGTTTAGTGAACCCTCCAAACTGCTGGTCAGAAACATTTTGTCCTGTTAACATTAACACCTACCAATGATGCCAGCTTATCGCAGATGTAGCAGAAGCACTGATCACAAATGAGCTGGTTACTGTCTACTGGCATGTTAGTCTCCAACTCTGTAGGCCTGAGCGTGCCAAAGAAAAGCAGTGTGAGCACCTGACACAGTAAGACGGGGGTAAAGAGCACTGATGGTCATTTCAAAGTGTATCTCACGTAAAAGGGTGTATGGGACAGTCGTAGCGAGCATGAGGTAGCACATCAGCGTGGCGGGAGAAGGTCACGACCAGGTCTTCCTCCAGAGTGCTGGGAGAGGACACGCAGTCTGGAACACAGAGGCTGTTAGTGATTAGTCATAAGATCATCCACAAACACATGGAGCAAACAAAATAAAACCGCTGTCACCTTTTTCCTTCACATCCACCACCTCCACGATGAGGCAGGACATGTCTCTGTCATCCTTATGATCATCGTCATCATCACTACTCAGGATGATTATATCTCCACTGTCTGCTGGCGTGCACATCAGAAATGCCTGGTTAAAAAAAGAAGAAGAAAGAAACAGAAAAAGGAAAACCAACCATCAGTTAGTTCACAGATGCAGACCTGCAGTATGAAATGCGTGCATGAATGTAGACTTAACCCTGCAGTCATGCACCAAGGCTGCTAGCCCACAGGCTCAGCTGTGTGCTTTGTTGTGAATTTCTAAACTTTAGAGGTCATACTTTCTCAACAACACTGTGTTATTCTGCAGCATGAACTGTTCCAGCCAGGCCTAACAAAGGGACAGTACGGTTTTCTTACTTTTAAGAGGACAGTTATTTATTTTTACAACTTTAGAAACGCGTAGAAAAAAAAGTCGACCTCGCGCTTTATTAGCTGCAGGCGAACGTGTAACGTAAACCACATAAATGACCGCGTCGGTACCGTAAACCATAGTTTTCTTACCTTGTTCTGTTTTACTGTTTGTGTCTAAACCGAAGTACGCTTTCCTTCGCGCCTGGCGACTGAAATTTCTGCGTCACCGGATGTGATGGCGTCGCTTCCTCTGCTGCTGTTTCTTTCTTCTGTTTTTTGCGGCTGTGTAACAGCTTCGAGTTGCATTACCGCCGCCTCCCGCATAGAAGAGAGAAAACAGTCTAATTAAGGTGAAAATCATCATCTTGTTAATACATTGCTCCTAAAAATGAAGGGAACACTTGGTCACTCGGTCGAGTCTCTTCAACTTTGTCAGTTAGGAAGTAGAAAGCATGTAAGCCACTTCTTCAGGTTAACATCAGTGTTAAGCCTGGGTTTGAGGTATGAGCTCACCACCTTCTGACCAATCAAATGTTCGTCTTCCCTCCTGTCCGACCTCCATGCTCGGACGGGACCATGTTTAGATCCAGTTTTTCTATGTATTCTTTACTTCCTCTCTGACAGTCAAACATCACTGAAGATAACATGTATTAAATTAAATACTCAATAATAATCTGTCAGATTTTTACCAGAATTGTGATATTGGAAAATCTGTTTACTAACACTTTCCTTCCTGGGATCAAATAGACCTTAATGATATATTCAAAACACATTCATTAAACACTTTTAATACACAGCTACTGCACTCTGTCCTCTCATGGCAGGTTACTTTCAGTATGCATAAATTATGTGATTTATCAGATGCTGCCAGCATCAATACAGGGAGTGCAGAATTATTAGGCAAGTTGTATTTTTGAGGAATAATGTTATTATTGAACAACAACCATGTTCTCAATGAACCCAAAAAACTCATTAATATCAAAGCTGAATGTTTTTGGAAGTAGTTTTTAGTTTGTTCTTAGTTTTAGCTATTTTAGGGGGATATCTGTGTGTGCAGGTGACTATTACTGTGCATAATTATTAGGCAACTTAACAAAAAACAAATATATACCCATTTCAATTATTTATTTTTACCAGTGAAACCAATATAACATCTCCACATTCACAAATATACATTTCTGACATTCAAAAACAAAACAAAAACAAATCAGCGACCAATATAGCCACCTTTCTTTGCAAGGACACTCAAAAGCCTGCCATCCATGGATTCTGTCAGTGTTTTGATCTGTTCACCATCAACATTGCGTGCAGCAGCAACCACAGCCTCCCAGACACTGTTCAGAGAGGTGTACTGTTTTCCCTCCTTGTAAATCTCACATTTGATGATGGACCACAGGTTCTCAATGGGGTTCAGATCAGGTGAACAAGGAGGCCATGTCATTAGTTTTTCTTATTTTATACCCTTTCTTGCCAGCCACGCTGTGGAGTACTTGGACGCGTGTGATGGAGCATTGTCCTGCATGAAAATCATGTTTTTCTTGAAGGATGCAGACTTCTTCCTGTACCACTGCTTGAAGAAGGTGTCTTCCAGAAACTGGCAGTAGGACTGGGAGTTGAGCTTGACTCCATCCTCAACCCGAAAAGGCCCCACAAGCTCATCTTTGATGATACCAGCCCAAACCAGTACTCCACCTCCACCTTGCTGGCGTCTGAGTCGGACTGGAGCTCTCTGCCCTTTACCAATCCAGCCACGGGCCCATCCATCTGGCCCATCAAGACTCACTCTCATTTCATCAGTCCATAAAACCTTAGAAAAACCAGTCTTGAGATATTTCTTGGCCCAGTCTTGACGTTTCAGCTTGTGTGTCTTGTTCAGTGGTGGTCGTCTTTCAGCCTTTCTTACCTTGGCCATGTCTCTGAGTATTGCACACCTTGTGCTTTTGGGCACTCCAGTGATGTTGCAGCTCTGAAATATGGCCAAACTGGTGGCAAGTGGCATCTTGGCAGCTGCATGCTTGACTTTTCTCAGTTCATGGGCAGTTATTTTGCTCCTTGGTTTTTCCACACGCTTCTTGCGACCCTGTTGACTATTTTGAATGAAACGCTTGATTGTTCGATGATCACGCTTCAGAAGCTTTGCAATTTTGAGACTTCTGCATCCCTCTGCAAGATATCTCACTATTTTTGACTTTTCTGAACCTGTCAAGTCCTTCTTTTGACCCATTTTGCCAAAGGAAAGGACGTTGCCTAATAATTATGCACACCTGATATAGGGTGTTGATGT
This sequence comes from Rhamphochromis sp. 'chilingali', assembly GCF_963969265.1. Taxonomy (NCBI): domain Eukaryota; kingdom Metazoa; phylum Chordata; class Actinopteri; order Cichliformes; family Cichlidae; genus Rhamphochromis; species Rhamphochromis sp. 'chilingali'. Next base: position 30,976,498 of record NC_137948.1, read on the forward strand.
CATTAGACCACACCCCTTCTCATTACAGAGATGCACATCACCTAATATGCTTAATTGGTAGTAGGCTTTCGAGCCTATACAGCTTGGAGTAAGACAACATGCATGAAGAGGATGATGTGGACAAAATACTCATTTGCCTAATAATTCTGCACTCCCCGTATACAGCCCACACACTGAGCCAGACACCTCTCCTCTCCTCCTCTGTGCTTCGGTCTCGTCCAGCAGTCAGCACGGGAGGAAGGTTGAAACTGAACGGAAATATAAGCCATTTCTGCAGAATCAGTCTCAAGCAAATCCACAGGAGATCAAACTGAATCCATTAAAACACAAAGTAGTACAGTCCTGTACTGATTAAAGGTTTGAGTGGGCTGAAGCAGCGAGTCTGGGAACAGCTGCTTTAGAAATCAGAAATGCGTTTGCCTCTTATTGCAAGATGATTTATCTTCAGCTCTGGGTCATCAGGTTCACGCTTACTGTTCGTTTGGATAAAAGTTGACTTTGAAAATGAACTGAGCAAACCTGACATTTAACAAAGGCCCTCAACTTGCTTACAAATGCAGGTAATCCTCACACCAAACAACGTTATGAAACTGCTGTTTGTTTATTGAAACGCTGATCAATATTAATACTCAGTTAACCCGAAATCCACAAATTTTATGACCAGTGTGGGTCACTGAAAGCCAATGGGTTGGTTGGGTACCTTTAAAATGACAGTATAACTGAAAAGATGGAGATGAAGAAGTTTTATTTTTCAATAAACAAGCCCAAAAACTTGAAACTGGAACATAAATTACAATGACATCACTGTTTTTCAAGAATAACGCAACCACATGAGCCACTATTTTGATCCAAGTCCATCCAGGGTTATAAAGTTTATTACAGAACAAGCAGCAGGTAAAAGAGTGGTCGTGATGATCTCCTGGAGTTCAGTCATACAGTGGACGTGCTGCTGCTCTTCCTGTCCCTGTTGCGAGTATGACACCTCCTGGCTGCTGCTCTGTGGTTCCTCTGGGCCTCCGTCAGCCCATCTGCAGCCTCTGTTCTCAGCTCTGCAGCATCTGTCTGGGACTGCAGCGCTCCCTGCTCCTCCTCAGCGCTCTGAGCAGGCATGTGCTTGAGCCACTGCTGGTAGTAACCACGGAAACCGTCAATTTGGACCAGATAGTTGTTTCTGGATTTGTACTGGGATAGAGAGAGGGGAGAGGGTGCCAAAAAGTGAGGGGACCAGAGTGAAAGGAGAAATGTGAGTCATACAGTCACCTTCCAAGTTGGATCTTTGTTGTGCCACGAAATGAGAAGAAGTTGTCTGTTTACAGACTGCACTGAAGTCAGTAAACAGAGAGGCATTAAGATTGACAGCATACACACTTCAATTAGAGCAAAATAGTTTACAGTGTTTTTTATTCCCGTGTTTCCAATTTAGATTTTACTTGACTGGTCTGCCTGTGTATTTTAACATTGGCTGGACTTGCAACTTGCCTGCTTTGGACTGCAGCCAGTAATAATTGTTCTGCTCTGCAGCCTCAGTGAGCTTGGCACCAGCTGAAGTCTGTGATAAGAGACTCACTGGAGAGGCAGCTAATTATATCAAATCAAATCAAATCAAATCACTTTTATTGTCACATCACATGTGCAGGTACATTGGTACAGCACATGTGAGTGAAATTCTTGTGTGCGAGCTTCACAAGCAACAGAGTTGTGCACTCTGTGTTATATGGCACTTATTTGTGAATTAGAAAAAAAAAACTTATAAAGGAATATCCTAGCAATTATTTGAAAAGAGCATATGCCTTCTCTAAATATGTGGGAAACACTCATGTACCAATCATTACAGATGTGCTCAGTATAGATGGGTGCATGCTGACCTGGTTATAGTTGGGAGGATATTGTGCAGCAAACTCCAGCTGTCTGATGATGACCTCATTAGGCCAGACTTTCATGTCACTCATGGTTTTAAGGATTGTTCTTAGGTAGACGTAATCCAGTTTGCGACTCGCTCGGCCAATCAGAGCAGAGAACACGTGGACGTTAGGCCTCAGTCCTGCTTCCTGAGAAAAAACGCATAGAGCAAAGTTAACTAAGATGCACAAGCACCTAAACCCTGCATTCCTTCTACCGACCAGCAGGGGGCGAGTTCTGCACTAACAATGCCAGAGACAGAATTCAGGTCAATAAACAGCCAAATTTAGTGTAATAACATATGCTTTGTCACCTCTATGCCTTTCAGCAACTGAAGGCCGTCTTTCTGCTGGTCACAGGCTAATGCAAGGCACCCAAATGTCTGCAGATCCACATTTACATTGCGCTGTCTCATTACACTCAGCACAGCCTGAAAAGTGAAAGAAGTGTGTGAAAAACAGCACGCACAGTTTAAACATTTCTAACTCCAATTTTGTTAACGTTTACCCAAGTTTAAAATTTGTGTTCCTTCCTCCTCCAGATTTACAGATACCAGATAGACAACAGTTTTTCTGAGGACTATTTCTCCTAAGAAGTTGCTCCAGGATGGGCATCACAAACAAAAACAACACACACACACACACACACACACACACACACACACACACACACACACACACACACACACACACACACACACACACACACACACACACACACACCTTTGCCTCGTCCAAGTCCCCGGCTCGCGCTGATCTGTGAATCACAGAGTTGAAGAACGCGACATCAAGCTTCACTTGATGCCGTTTGGCGACCTTCAACAACACCTGCAGAGACTGGTAGCCTGGCTCCATCGTGTCGGCCAGTAGGGTCAGAGTCCTGAGGTTTGGACTGAGTCCGTTAGCTTCCATCCTCTCTAGAAAACCTTTAGCTCCACCGATGAGGGCGAGCCTGTCTGACATTTTATCTACAGTGCCAAGGGAGACCACAGCACCTCTTTTACCCTCAAAAAGTTCCAGTAAGTTAGGAGCAGAGGAGTTGGCGACTAACTCTCCGGGTAATCGGGCATTTACTGTTTGCCTGACCGGTATCAGATGGGCCGAGTCATGTCTGAGTCGCGTCTCACTGCTGTCTTCCTTCTGCTCAGGCTGGATAAATAACCGTCTCTCAAGTAGGTCGATGTCTATCACAGCCTTGCACCTGGACTCCGACACATCCTTGCTCCCTTTCTGACCCTCACAGTCAGTCCCCAGCAGAAGAGCAGTGGCCAAGGCAGGATCGCCAAGTCCACAATCTCTGGCAGTTCTCAGGAGCAGGGTATAGTTGTGCGAGTCAGGACGAATCCCTGACTGCAGCATCTGGCGCCACACCTGAAATGAACATTACGAAGGAGCTCATTTGTGTATCAAGTATCAATATTGTTTAATGACCACCTGATGTATCATTATCAGATTTTTAAGATCAACGAGAGCTGGCATTGGTTGGGCTATTTTAAAGTTTACTCCTAAAAACATCCCACACTTAAGTATTACGTACCTGTAACGCCAGCCTGAATCCTGCCTCTTTGTCCTTCAAGCAGCCCATCAGCAGGTAGTGAAATGTCTCCTGAGTTACAGCATGACCATTCTCCAGCATCTCCTACAAAATGCACACAAACCCAGAATAAGACACAATTTGGTGACAATGGATGAGCTTTCTCCCTTATAAACATGCAGCTGTGTGTCCTACCCTGAGCGTATAAATGCAGGCCTGAAGGTGGTTGGTGACGGCGTGCGCCTTCAGAAGAGCGTGGTACGTGATTGTGCTGAGAGGGTAGTTTTTGCGACGGAGCTCTTGCTCTAGCTTCAGCGCTTGCTGCAGGCCAGCTTGTTTTGAAGGCGACTCAGCGCAGGCGTTGAAGAGCGCCGTGTAGGTTGCATCGTTAGCAGTGAGACCACGCTTCTTCATCTAGGAGAGAAAAAAAAAACAAAAACAAATAATTACAGAGAGGGTTTCTGACTGTGTATAACGATCTGTCAGAATAAAGGACAAGAATGAATAACACACTTAAATATTAAAAAAAAACAAACATCTACAATGAAACTAAACTGATTGTGAAAGCTGGCTCTTCTATGGCATTAGTGGACTAAAGCAGTCCCCAAGCTTTTAACCCCTCTGAATTTGAAATAAGACTTATATTTATTTTAACACACAAACACATAGGAGTCTCGCATCAGTGTCTGAAGCTTTAAAAATACTAGAATCTGTTCTTTGATTATAGCCAATCTCCACAGTTTTCCTGACACAAATCTGGAGGGTGGAGGGATTGGCAGCCTGCAGCATTTAAAGTAATGTTTCTCATTAAATCTTGACTGCCATACAAATAAATTTATAGTAACTTTGATGGCTGTAGTAGCTGGTATGTGGGGCAGTTCAATTGTACAAATCATTTGTATTAATCTTAGTCTCTTCTTGTGGATATTAAAAGCGAGGTCCATATTCATGCATCTTCTCTGTGGTCTTCCTTGTTTCCCGCTGGCAGCTCCATCTTCAACATCCTTTGTTCACTACATCCACCATCTCTCCTCTGCACATGTCCAAACCATTTCAGCCTTGCCTCTCTAACTTTGTCTCCAAATTGCTTCACCTGAGCAGCTGTCCCTGTGATAAACTACATTTAGAATTTTGTCCATCCTGGTCACTACTGATGAAAATCAGAGCATCTTCAACTCTGCCACCTTGAACTACTCCTATCTTTAGTCAGAGCCACCGTCTCCCAACCATACACCATCGAAGCTCTTCTAGACCTTCCCTTTAAATCTTTCACCCTGCCTGTTGCTTCGGATTGTTGACCCCAGGCATTCACCTTCTCTACTCCTTGCACATCTCCCGTCTTGCTTCCACCTGCTCCTTAGCCTCACTACATATCACAATGTCATCTGCAAACATCACAATTCAGCAACTGGAAACTGCAGCACCTGAATCAACACCACTCTAAAACTGTCAAACATGAATATTTTAACTTAGAGTTAGAGTGTACCTTGCACACTGACATCTCATTTCAATTGGTCAAATTAAATATGCTTACATCATTGTAGAGTTTGAAGGCTTTTTTCAGTTGTCCAGCTCGTCCACAGCCTCCTATCAGGACCGTGTAGTTGTACTCCTCCGGCTGCAGCCTCTCTCCCTGCAGCATGTCCCTGCTGAACACATCCAGAGCCTCCTGTAGCTGTGAGAGCACAGAGGAGGGTTATAAACACATCAGCAGGGAAGAGAAAGAACAGAATGCTCCTTTACGTTGGTTGCCAAGTTAAACACAAAGAAGAAGAAGAAGAAGAAGAGAAAGAACATCAGTTAACATAAAACTGCTCAGCCACACTAACCTTGTTCTCTTTGATGAGCTTTTTGCATTGTAAGAAGTACCAGTACGGTGTATTTCTCCTCACGGGCCTCCTCTGAGGTTTACCGGCGTCTTCTCGCTCTTCTTCGTTCCCGGTTCCGTCTTCCCGGTACTGCAGGTCCCGGAGGCCTGGGCTGCTTTTCCTGAACGTCCTCCTGGAGGCCATGTCGGTAGACAGAGAGCCGAAGTTTTCCCAGTCAAGTGGTTCAGAGGGGGAGTCCAGTGGGTCCGCGTCTCCTCGGGAGAGGGCTGACAGACACACGGGCCTAGGATGCCAGGGAGTGTGTGTGAGAAGCCTGGATAAAGGGTGCTGTGACACATCCCGTCTGCCTGTTAGAGTTAGCGGTTCTGGTGACTTCCTAAAGGTTGAAAATGTGCACAGCCTGGCAGCAGGAAGCGATATTTTCCTCCCGTTTCGCGCACACGAACGGACAACGGACGTCAGCATGTTTGTTAGTGTTAGCGAGCTGGTTAAAAGCTAACGGATCATGTCGGGTTTCTTCCTTTTGTCAGAAAACTACAAAATGTGTTACACTTACAAGGCTAGCTAAAGGTGCACTAACTAGCTGCTGACAAGCTGAGTACAACCACGATGTTTCAATGACACAAACTTGCCCAGACCTTAATAGTAGATATACAAATATAATTATGAGCGTCTTTTTGGGGGATTATTTTTTAGATCGTTGGAGTAAATTAACAAATTTAATTAAAAGTATATTTCTATTAACGGTTTACATAAATTGTTGAAAAATACCAGTCTAGTTAATTAAGGATGGCGTACTTCGATCGACTACATCGACAATATGTTAGTACGCCTGTGTGGTGTTTAGGCTTCACATAATCTTTAGATAGATTGATATCGCCCCCTGCTGGCTATGAAAGTACATTTTCCGTCTTTTGAATGGGGTGAAATGAGGTGAAGGCTAAAGCCACATCTTTCTATTTACTAAACATCCAGGAAAATGTTCTAGTTAATATCTAAGTGGCGGGTCAGGTGGGGTCAAGCAAGGCTTAAATGAAACAGGTAATAAACCCTCAAGTGAATAGGCAGGATAGTTTAGTCAGCATTATTACCCTTGCAAGGAAAGCTACAGCAGCATGTCACACTATGGTATTATTTCAGCAGAGGGCTCCAAGTTCAGTTCAATAGGCTAAAGCTTGTTAACGCATATACTTAACCAGCCAATCACATGACAGGAACTCAGTGCATTTAGGGATGTAGACGTGGTCAAGATAACCAGCTGATGGTCAAACCGAGCATTACATGACTTCCAGTGTGGCAGGTGGGATAGTTTGAGTGTTTCAGAAACTGTTGATTAACTTGGCTTTTCCCACACGATCATCTCTTTTTATTACACTGAATGGTCTGAAAAAGAGAAAATATTCTGTGAGCGGCAGAGGAGAATGAAGCTGATACAAAGGCAACAGTGATTCAAATAACCAGTCGTTACAACCAAGGTATGCAGAATCACACCAGGTGCTACTTCTGTGCGCTAAGAACAGGAAACCGAGGCTACAGTTCGCACAGGCTCACCAACACTGCACGAGAGAAGATTACAAAAACATTTTCCGAGCGGAGGAGTCTTGATTTCTGCTGTGACATTCAGATTGTAGGTTCACAATTTGGCATAAACAGATATGTTTAGTTATAACAGTTCGGACTGGTAGTGATGGTGTAAAAGTGTGGGTGAGTATTTTTTGGCAAACTTAGGGCCCCTTAGCATCAACTGAGCATCACTTTAACACAGCCTATCTGAGTATTGTGGCTGACATTGTTTTTCCCTTTGGGACTAGGCTTTACCCATCTTTTTATGGCTGCTTCCAGTAGGATAACACACCATGTAACAAAGCTCAGGTCATGAAAGTGATTTCTTGAAGATTTAGAGTTAAGTTAAAGGTGAGTTGGACTTAAAATGAGTCCACAGTCACCAGATAGCAATCAAATACAGCACCTTTAGCATGGTGGTAAAACGGGAGAGTCACATCATGGATGTGCAGCTGAATAATCTGCAGCAACTGTATGATGCTGTCATGTCCACATGGACCAAAATCTCTGAGGAATGTTTCCATCACTGTGAACTCTTTATTGTCATTGCACAGTCATAGTTAGTACAATAGCACAACAAAGTTTGAAAAGTGTCCCACGTCGACACTAAGCACAGTAAACTTTAAAGTGGATAAAAAGTGCAAAAAAATGTATGAATAATCAATGCTAGCTTTTATTTGAAATTAAGGAACTAAGTATTTTGGGGTTTTTTCTAAGTTCTGCATTTTGCTGTTATTTTGAGACAAAGCACTGAATTGTGATGTGGAAAGAAGTGCACCTGTTTCCTGTTACAATCCCTGTAGATACATATATTTGGATCTTAATTTTTAATCATGCAAATTACCCAAAACCAACAAAAGTCAAGTACTCTTGGTGAAAATAATCTGCCTTTATGGCACCCTGAAGCTGCCTTTGAAGAAAATAAAAATTCTCTCTCTTCTTCAAGTCTTTATCATTAAAAGGCCAGCATGGCACTCGCTGCTGTGGCTGATCAGAAAAATCAGAAATCTACAACCCCAGTGTACGAGAGACAGCTTCGGCAGTGTTCGGAGTGTTTTTGAGACTCCGACTGAAATCACAGACAGCAAGAAGTTTGGAAAGATTTTGCAGCCGCTGGAGTTTACAGATATGTAAATGTGGACAGATCTTCATTTTTTCAATTGAATTCAGTTTTATTTCTATTTTGCCAAATTAGAACAACAGTCCCCTAAAGGTGCTGTATATCATGGTCCCATGTACCCTACAATAATACAGAGAAAACCCCAACAATCACAACCCTCCATGAGCAAGCATTTTTCAACAGTGAAAAGGAAAAACTCCCTTTTAACAGGAAGAAACCTGAAAACGTAACCGAGGAGAGGTGGCAACCGGTCTTTTCCTTCTCATCTAGCCTACCTACAGTACATTTTAGTGTGTCACAGTTCCTGACCAAGTCACACAGACTGATGGGTATCCATGGCTACTCACTCACTTCCTGTGTGCATTGTTTGAGTCAGACTGACGGTGAAGGACATGATTCATATTCATGCAGCTCAAACAGCCACACAGCTTGTCAGGGTGATGACATTCTCTGAGGTCATCACTGCTGTAGGCGAGCCCAATATCACACAGGAAGCTCCATCTTTAAGTGGCTTTAATAAAGGTCTGAGTAGAGCTCCTGCTGATGGCTCTGTAGGTCAAAGACTACAGGCAGTAATTAACTGTAAATGGGGTTCCATGAACATTAAATGATTCATTTTGACTTTCTGCTTCTTTCCAATTCATTTTGAACTTTGTACATGGTGTTAAAAAGTCTGGATCCCAAATATACTTTATAAAAAGGTAATTGAGTATGAATATGATAACTTATCAAATAAATCAAATCTCCACCCAATTTTATGTTCTCAGAGAATATTGAAATAAAATAATATATTGACATCTCTTTCGTCTCAAACTGAGTACACTGAAACACACACACAAAAAAAAAAAAAAAAAAAAAAAAAAAAAAAAGTTACCTCCAGTGCTATTCCACTATAGTTACTTCAAAAAATAAATAAATAAATAAATAAAAATAACAGCCTGCCATGAATGGAAGAGCAGCACACAAGGGAAGGATTAAAAATTATTTATACAGACTTTATTATGATATTTGGTACAAAGTTTAAAATACAAAATGCATCCTAAAATCCATTTTGGCACTTCATTTTAAAGGAACTGTAATGATTTGTGATAGAGAAGCCACAACCGTCACAGAGCCGCAGTACATCTGAAACATCCTGGAACGAACCGTGAGCCTGAGTGAGTCTATTTCCCTTGGAAAGATGATCACCGGTGTAAATGTAAACAATCGTGGAGCACACAAACAGAAATGATGGTGCTGATGACATTCAGTCTCAGCATCATTTGTGGATTTTATTTCGTGCAAGAGGAGAAAAAAAAAAAAAAAAAAAAAAAAAAAAAAAAAAAAAAATGATGAGCACCTCAACTGCTGAGCACCAATCACACTAAAGCATCCTGATGAGGTCACAATGGTGATAAATGTGGTGGTTGAGCCACGTGGCTCTGAAACAAAGTGATCCGGTCCAGCAGTGTTAATGGGATATCTCTGATGACTGAGGGTAGGTCTTCGTGTTGTAACGGATAGATGACCACACTGAGTGCCGGGCGCTCTGCTGAGAACCTTAAGAAGGAAAAAAAAAAGCCAGAAAATACACAAAACGAGTGAAAAGACCCCACAGGTAAAACTTTCGACAGAATATGCCCCCTAGCTTTAAATACATGAACACAGTCACCAACCTGTCCAGCAGAGCTTTCTGCAGCGTGCGACACATCACTAAGGTGCCACCCATGAACATGTGGCACATGACGACATGGCAGCACCGCTCCATGAAAGTTTCTGTGGCTGATGGGTCAAAAGTGCCACAGCGTGAAATAAGGCAGACGCGCTGCAGTCGGGAGCAGCAGGACAAAGCCTCGAAGAACGACGCATTCGCATTCAGGTAGGGCTGCTCCAACCTAAGAAACAGATGCACGTGGTTAGTTATGCATCCATCCATCTTCATCCGCTTTATCCGGGGCCGGGTCGCAGGGGAAGCAGCCTAAGCAGAGAAGCCCAGACCTCCCTCTCGCGAGCCACCTCCTCTAGCTTATCCGGGGGAACACCAAGGCATTCCCAGGCCTAATCTCTCCAGCGTGTCCTGGGTCTGCCCCGGGGCCTCCTCCTTGTGGGACATGCCCGGAACACCTCACCCAGGAGGCATCCTTGTCAGATGCCCGAACCACTTCAGCCGACTCCTTTCGATGTGGAGGAGCAGCGGCTCTACTCTCCCAGATGGCTGAACGTCTCACCCCATCTCTAAGGGAGAGGCCAGCCACCCTTCGGAGGAAGCTCATTTCTGCCGCTTGTATCCGCGATCTCGTTCTTTCGGTCACTACCCACAGCTCATGGCCATAGGTGAGGGTAGGGACGTAGATCGACCGGTAAATTGAGGGCTTCGCTTTTATACTCAGCTCTCGCTTCACCATGATGGACCGGTGCAGCGTCCGCAGCACTGCGGCCGCAGCACCAATCCGTCTGTCGATCTCCGGCTCCCTTCTCCCAACACTCACGAACAAGACCCCGAGATACTTGAACTCCTCCACTTGGGGCAGGAACTCATCCCCGACCCGGAGTGGGCACTCCACCCCTTTCCGGCTGAGAACCATGGCCTCAGATGTGGAGGTGCTGATCCTCATTCCCGCTGCTTCACACTCGGCTGCGAACCGTTCCAGTGCGAGCTGGAGGCCCTCACCCGATGAAGCCAACAGAACCACATCATCCGCAAAAATCAGAGATGAGATTCTGAGGCCACCAAAGTGAAAGCCCTCCGCCACTTGGCTGCACCTAGAAATCCTGTCCATAAAAATTATGAACAGAAGCGGTGACAAAGGGCAGCCCTGGCGGAGCCCATCACCCACCTGGAACGAGTCCGACTTATTGCTGGCAATGCGAACCAAGCTCTTGCAACGGTTGTATAGGGATCGAATGGCCCGTAGCAATGGGCCAGACACCCCATACTCCCGCAGCACCTCCCACAGGACACCCTGAGGGACACGGTCGAATGCCTTCTCCAAGTCCACAAAACGCATGTAGACTGGTTGGGCAAACTCCCATGCGCCCTCAAGTATCCTTGAGAGGATAAAGAGCTGGTTGGTTATATAAAGACAAAAATCTGAACAGACATGTCTTCAGTCAGAATTAAAAGTAGAAACAGTCTGAGATTTGTCCCAGTTCAGAGTAAAATAAAGAGCAGGAGTGGGGAACTCCAGGCCTTGAGGGCCGGTGTCCTGCAGATTTTAGATCTCACCCTGGGTCAACACACCTGAATCAAATGATTAGTTCATTACCAGACCTCTGGAGAAATTCAACACATGTTAAGGAGGCAAGTTAGCCATTTGAATCAGCTGTTTTGGATCAAGGACACATCTAAAACCTGCAGGACGCTGGCCCTTGAGGCCTGGAGTTGCCCACCCCTGATATAGACCAATTGGACAACTGGAAAGTGAAAATCCTATTTGTTTAAAAGCCTCTCAAAACCAAAACATAATTCACAAATTACACTTTACAGGTAATTAACATTAAATGCTTTGATTGAAGAGAGTCAAGGGCAGGTCAATTTGGTCAACTTTAAAATGTTGGGCAAATTTTATTTCCTTAATGTTTTTTTTCTCCAAATTAACAGAAAAAAACTGAGCCAACTGTCTGCTGGACAGTCATACAGGTTAGTGCTTCTTAGATGAGATCCTCTCATTTGCATATATGAACCTAATAGTCTATAGGGGGCAAAAAGAAAGATAAATACGAATAATATTTAAGTGATGTTAATGTTCTTGCTTCAGGTGTATGAAATCAGACAGTTTTAAAGCACATTTTCATACTATGAGCATACTTCATACTATTATATAAACAAAGCGAACACAAAGTCATCTTCTTACCTGAGCTCCTGTAGCTGCGTGCACTGTTTAAGTGTGTCCAGCAAGGCAGCGGTGTAGTTCATGGTTTTCAGCGAACCCAGATTGGCGAGGGATAATACTCGCAGGTCTCTGCACTGCTTTGCCAGCTGTACCAGTCCCGTTCCCCTAAGAACTCCAGGAAGACCAGCCAGAGTCAGGCGACGCAATTGAGGCAAAGCCTCAAGCACCGCCAAATGTGCGTCTCCAATTCCTCGTGCCCAAGCGCACATGCCACGAGGCTCCACGCTTGCACGAGTGCACGGCTCAAGCCGAGGCAGTGTGGAAGCAAAGCCTGGACCGATAAGCTCAAAGGTCTCTAAAAAAAGGCAGCCAGCTAACAGCAAAGCGAGCCCCGATGTGCTGTCCCCTGACACAGAGGACTCTGAGGCAGGCTTGTAATTCTGGAGGCCCACACGAGGAACCTTCTTCAATCCCTGGAAAAGCGGAGAGAGATGAGTGTTCTGCATTTGCGTGTGATTTGTATTTAAACCGTCTGACAGGGCGCAGGCAGGGAGAGTGAGAGACAGCAGGTGTCTGAATTTGGCCAAGCTGGCACACAGGTGGGTTTCCCCTTCCAGCCCAGGTGAGTTTTCATGATGATAATGTGTGTGCATCAAGTTTAGGTATTTAATGTTGGAACAGCTGTCTGCCAGCTGGCTCATTGTCCCAGCAGCCAGCTGATCTTCCACAATCCTGCACTCCGAGTAAGGAACGTGGTTGATCCCGCTCAGATTCAGACTAACCAGCTGCGTGGCGTCTCTTACACCACTGTTCAACAGCGACTGGAACACCTGTGGCCACAATGCTGGGCATCGGCTGAAGCTAAGGTGTTTGGGGCTGTTTCCTTCCAGAGCTTGCTTGAGCGATGCAGAGTCCAGCCATGACCGAGGGAGCTGCAGGGCAACCAGGTCGCCCCGCTCACCCAAGCTCTGAGCCACTGAGGGAGCAGCAGGCCAGGGAGCCGGGTTTGGGCCGGGGATGGACACAAGGAAAACTCTGAGATGCTTCGGAACGTTAACGCTGAACACTGCCAGGTATAGGAGGAGCAGGGTCTGGTTTACCTAAGAACATGACAACACAAGCGCGTTAATTAAAGCCCATATAGGAACAGGTTTCATGGACATAAGCCCCAACACACTCACCTCTCCTGGAGCCAGCCTGGCAGTGAACTCCTCAAGCTGTTTGTAATGTGGCACGCTGCTCTGACCGACCATTAACTGACAGCAAACGCCGACACCCTCTTTGGTCACATCTGGGATGTCAAACTGCAACATCAGCCTACGGTGCAACGACAAGCAAATGCACACAACACTGTATCATTTAAATATCATACATTTTTGTTTTTTAAGCCAAAGACACAGCTGTCACATAATTTACAAATGACAGCCATTTTATAGGCTATTTATAGATTTTTTAATTAGACATGTTCCCTCGTTATGTCATGAAAATTAAGCAGATCAAAGAAAAATCAAAGTAAACCTATCAGAGAGTGGCTGGATTAAAGGACTGGCAGAAAACCTCAAGGAAACGCAGTATGGTGGTCCAGAGAGCCAAAACCTATAAAAACTGACATTGTCCAAATATTTCTAGACTTTGAAGAGGGCCGCTCCTAAGCATTTGAAAGGGGTTTAGGGAGGGAAGGGATCAAAAAACACAGTTGGGTCAGGGCCAACATCCTTACTTGCGGAGTTGGGCACAGCATGGCACTACACCGTAGCTTGGTGTCAACAGCATCTGCCTAAGCTCTGACAGGCGGCTCAGTGCATCCACTGCCTCTGAGCTGAGCTGAGCAGAGTTGAAACCTGGTGCCACGTCAAAAGCGAGGGATTTGAGGAAAGCGAGGGAGGAGAGGAGACGGGACAGGCGAAGTGAAGTGATGCGACAACCGGTGACATCTAGGTGCGTCACTCCTCTGCAGCGTGCGATGTGCTCCATGGTGGAGCCAGATAGCCAGTAGCAGCCATTCAGGCTCAGAGACTGCACATGATTGGCCAGCTGCTTTAGTATGCGTCGAACCAATGCGTCATCAGCCTGGAGAGAAATAAAGAACAGAGTCTATTTAATGTTTCATTAGAATACAACTTGCTGTTACAGAGGCATTTTCTTTTTTTAAAATACATGGAAAGTTGTACACATACATGAACTTGAATATTGCAGTAAGTTACCCAATAATCCTCAGACAGGCTGACATGTGTGAGCAGGGTCTTGTCATGGCACAGCGTGTTAAGCTTCTGGCAGACATTTGCCACATTCAGCAGCAGGTCACACACTGGAATATGGCGCAGGATGCATAGCAGGATTTCATCAGACAAATCTGACATCCCCACGGACGAAGAAGACAAGGTATCCTCATCGCACACAGCCTGAACCAGACAGCACACAGTGTCAGTGACAGGCGCTTTTAGGCCATTTGGAGAATATTAGAAAATTAGTCAATTAAATTCCTTCTAGAGGAATTTAATTGACAATATAATTTATACCATGACAGTATTATTTTATGTAGCTGTTGTACAGCTCTCCTTTTAATGTGTCCTGTTTTATTGTCATTTTTGTACGTTTTTTTTTTTAAACATTAATATCAGGTATGTGTTAAGTATTCAATTTACTCGATCAGAAACAATCATTTCTCCATGGTTTATCTTTATTCATGAAGTATGACCCCCACTATAGCTGAAGCATTATTTAGCAGAAACAAAATAAAAATGAAACATTTTTAATAGAAAATGGCAATAGTGGTCCCTGTGCTCCAGGTTATTTTTTTATTTGATAATACCACTTCGGGACAATACAACCTTTTAATGGTTTTAGTACCAGGGCGTTTGAGCTTAGCAGGTTTTCTCGATAAAACAAAACAAACAAACCCACACGCGCACACACCAAAACGCACTTATTTCCAACACACTGCCGACGCCGGTAAACCAAACTCGGGATTAAAAAAATAATTGTGTAAAGTGTTTGGAGCATAACCTTACCTGACCGGCGTTAACATTTTGTCGCTAACGTTACTTTGAGCTGACCTGCTCAGCAGCACCGCTAACTAACTGTGAACGCCGTCTTCACCAACCTGTAAAATCTGGTAATCCATGCCGTCTGAAACTCCGCACACATCCCCACTCATGTTTTTAAAAAAGGCTCATCCACCCAGCTGGAGCTTCATGTTCCGTGAATCTGCTGCGTGAAACCACAGGCGGCTGAACGTTTGTGTTACCGTTAGCTGCACGGACGATATATGCTGTCGCACGTGTCGGACATCTTTTTGCGACGGACACACTTCCTGCTGGTTCAATTTACACAATAAAATACAAATTATTTTGTAAAAGTTATTAAATAAAGTTTTGTATTTTTTTTTATAGATGCTATTAGATAGATATAAAAAAATATACAGGGCGATAACAGAGCTGTCTTCTTTTGCTGGCTGCTCCCTTTAGGGGTCACTACAGTGAATCAGGGCCAGTGTCCTTCAGGTTTTAGATGTGTCCTTGATCCAACACAGCTGATTTAAATGGCTAAATGACCTCCTCAACATGTCATGAAGTTCTCCAGAGGCCTGGTAATAAACTAATCATTTGATTCAGGTGTGTTGACCCAGGGTGAGATCTAAAACCTGCAGGACACCGGCCCTCAAGGCCTGGAGTTGCCCACCACTGCCCTAGAGGTAACATATACCAGACGAGACAGCAGGATCTTGCTGTCCACAGTATCAAAGGCAGCAAACAGGTTTAGAAGAACTAAAATGGCAGGGCTGCCAGAGTCAGCAGTTAAAAGCAGATCATTAAGAACTCTCAAAAAAGCCATCTCTGTAATGTGACCTGACACTGACTGAAACTTTCCCCACATACTCTGTTTGCTTAAAAACATTTTTTTCCAAGGACCTTAGACAGAAATGGTAATTTAGAAATAGGTCTGTAGTTAGAAAAAACAGCAGGGTCCAGGTTCTTCTTTTTAATAAGAGGCTGCACAACAGCATGTTTAAAGGCAGCTGGAATACAACCAGATGTAAGGGAACTGTTTATGAGAGGAATAGCTGGTTCCACTGAATCAAAAGCCTCTCGAGAAGACAGTCTGAGGGAGAATTCAAAAGTCTCATATGCTAAACCAGTCACAAATCACCAGTCACCAGTCCTGTTTTCATACATGCCCCACCCTCACATATTACTTCTCCTGCACTCCTGACTTTGGCATGCAGACTGATAAGAGAGTTATGCAGGATTTATTGAATATTCACAAATCTAAAGTATTGGTAAGACAAATGTATGCCAGCTTTAGTGTTAAACAGAAAGATAGTAAAGTTTCAGTGCAGCAGTCTTTATATTTCCTAATGTATAGAACTATATAACATCTTATATATTTTCTAAAGTCATTAATGTAAAAAAAGCTGATTATTGTTTCCCATAATCAGTTATTCACATGATGGCACTATAAAGAAAATTTTTGTAGTAAAGTTATACTCCTCAAAATCCATCTTCAGTATTTAGCCTGCCATGAAGGCTGATGACTGTAAAATTTGCTGTTTAACTCTTGACAGCAGTCAGACTGAAATGTGTGTTAAATTCTTTTTTTTCTTTTTTTTTTTTTTAAACTGATTAAAGAAAAATCTTGAGAAAAGAATCTACAGAATTCACATAATACAGTGTTTGGATGGAGGCTTTGATGCATCAGTGTTTGTTGCATGTGCAGCACCTTATACTGACATGCAAACAGTAGCCAAATGGGCTCCAGCCATCAATGCCATTCACGCCAAATGCTTATCCCATTTCTTAATTTAGACATCCTTGATTCCTTTCCTCACATGACCCCCCCCCAAGTCCTTCCTACGAGCTGCAAGCTGAAGTGTTGTTAAGACAAAAGCAGGCTTTGGTTCTTGGATTTGTCATTTAAGACACTATTGTTTCAGTCATATTTTTGCCAAGATTAACATGAGACAGGTGTAGCTTATTGTTACAGCACACAACTACATTTATGACACTGAAGTCACAAGTGTTGCCCCTGAAATTAAGGGTGCAGAGTTCATCTTTTATTAAATTTTAATGTGCAAACTGAACCTACTATCCACTATGGTTTAACTTCCAGGTGTCACACTTGACTTTTGCCATTTATACCAGCAAAGCCTCTGTCTCTTCCAGATGCATTTTACTAAGTCTTACATAAGCTGAAACAACTTTCCCAGAGTGCAGTTTGAGGCCAAATGATGAATAGGTTACTTTGATGCATTCAACATAAAGACAAAATCAGACTTGAGTCAGACATGTGCGCTTTATTGGGTTGTTGTGTACACCAGAGGCTTAAAGCCCTATGCACAAACCTTCATACACCTCAATACAAGGTACAAGCCTTGTCTTTTGCATGATGACAAAAACAAACTGGACCAAGTATCATTTAAGGCTGAAAGTACAAAAACAAAACAAGTTTCAGATTACATAATTTACATATTAAGCAATACTACAGTTCTGATGGGCAGCGAGCCCACCAGAGAATAAACCTTCATAGAGGCAAATAAGGTGGTGAACAAAGACAACTGGAATGACCTACACAAACACGACAATGGATATCATGTTTCTCACACATTCACACCGCCTAGGGTTTCTCCGTACTTCCTGCAGAGTTTCTCCCCATCAGGGGGCATGGTGCCATAGCCAGAGTGATGAGGGAAAATGGAAGAGGTGTAGGCTCAGCATACACCAGTGTGGTGGTGTAGGCATGTATGCTGAGCTAGTTTGGGTTTGTAGCAGTGTGTTTTGGTGGGGGTGGGGACAGTCTGTTTAGAAGCACTTTCTGTGGACGATGCTGGGGCCGGACTCATCGTACTCCTGCTTGCTGATCCACATCTGCTGGAAGGTGGACAGAGAAGCCAGGATGGAGCCTCCAATCCATACAGAGTACTTCCTCTCTGGGGGAGCAATAATCTGCAAGGGCAGAAGTAGAGTTGTCAGCAATGAATACAGTCCATTTATTATAAACTTATAATAAAACAGACAGAACAAGAATTTTACCTTGATCTTCATGGTGGTGGGTGCCAGTGAAGTGATCTCCTTCTGCATGCGGTCAGCAATGCCAGGGTACATGGTGGTACCTCCAGACAGCACAGTGTTGGCGTACAGGTCCTTACGGATGTCAACGTCACACTTCATGATGCTGTTAAAGGTAGTTTCATGGATACCACAAGACTCCATACCTGTGGAGAGTTGGAAAGTTTGGGGTTAAGGTTAGCCTTGCTAAGGACTACTTTTTACAAATCACAGAAGTCTGTCTTAAAGCTGATGCTGCTTACCAAGGAATGAGGGCTGGAAGAGAGCCTCTGGGCAACGGAACCTCTCATTCCCAATAGTGATGACCTGTCCATCAGGCAGCTCATAGCTCTTCTCCAGGGATGAAGAGGAGGCAGCAGTTCCCATCTCCTGCTCAAAGTCCAGGGCAACATAGCACAGCTTCTCCTTGATGTCACGCACAATCTCACGCTCAGCTGTGAGACAAGAAAACATTACAGTTAAGATAAGAAAACCCTGAAAGCCTCACATCATGTCTCAAAAACCATCCTCATGCTCACCTGTGGTAGTGAAGCTGTAGCCCCTCTCAGTCAGGATTTTCATGAGGTAGTCTGTGAGGTCCCTGCCAGCCAGGTCCAACCTGAGGATGGCATGGGGCAGAGCGTAGCCTTCATAGATGGGCACAGTGTGGGTCACACCATCACCTGAGTCCATGACAATACCAGTTGTACGACCAGAGGCGTACAGGGACAGCACTGCCTGGATGGCCACATACATGGCAGGAGTGTTGAAGGTCTCAAACATGATCTGCAAGAACAGCAGGAGAAAAGAGATGATCAGTGAAACTAAGAGTCAGAGTACTCTGAAATAAGTTTCTATGTGTTAGTTCAATTGTACAGAAAGAACAGCACACTGGGTTGAGTATTATGCCAACTACAATAGAAAACTGCTTTGTTACACTGACTCTAAAAGTTAAAGTGCAGAAAACTGCTCTATTATCATCCATTGCTTCATGCAGACACCCGTGTAGTTAAACACAAGTCTCAGTCTAATTTATAAACAGCAGTGCCCATGCTGCAGCTCATTCCTGATGCATCACAGTGCAGAGATAGAAACCTGAAGCATCTGCAGAGCTGAAAAGATCAGTCGAGGGCAGAGGAAACCTGGAGGGTTGAAGGAGGATGAGGAAAGACAGATTGAGCAGGGGAAGAAACACCCGAGTGGCAACATAGTTTCCTGTTGTTGGGCACTGCAGCTCAACAGTTTCCTGACTTAGGGGGAAGTTTGTCAAGGTGTCAGCTCTTGTTACCTGCGTCATCTTTTCCCTGTTGGCCTTGGGGTTCAGGGGGGCCTCTGTGAGCAAGACTGGATGCTCCTCAGGGGCAACTCTCAGCTCATTGTAGAAGGTGTGATGCCAGATCTTCTCCATGTCATCCCAGTTGGTGACAATTCCGTGCTCAATGGGGTACTTGAGGGTCAGGATTCCTCTTTTGCTCTGTGCCTCGTCACCAACATAGCTGTCTTTCTGGCCCATACCAACCATTACACCCTAGGAATGCAAAGAGCAGTGCGATTATGAAAAGGTCAGCAGTTATGAAAAGGTTACAAGGTATGTGAGGTTTATTAAGGAATATGTACCTGATGCCTGGGGCGTCCAACAATGGAGGGGAACACAGCACGTGGAGCATCATCTCCTGCAAAGCCAGCTTTGCACATTCCAGATCCGTTGTCAACAACGAGGGCGGCAATTTCGTCTTCCATTTTCTGTATGAAGTAGTAACAGGAGGAAAGGATTTTTAATCCTAATGTTCAGCAGCAGTGTGCGATACATCTGGCAGACAGCCTGGATGAAGTCTTGCAGTTATTGAGAACGGACGCTGGATGTCGCAGTGGCGCAAGGTTGAGTCCTAATCCAGAGCTGAGAAACAAAGGCAGTTTCTCACTCGGGCTGGCCATGGCCATATAAGGCAAAAGTGAATGCAGCTTAGAGACTGCTGTAGACCGGCCCGGAAGCCGCCCCGCGTGTCGCTAAACCTCAAATGACACCGACAGGCGACCACTCCCTTCACCGAGCTCACCACAACCGTTAACCACACAGAAAACCCTTTAGCAGCTGAACGAACTTCTACAAATCAGTTAAATCTGATATATCTGAACGTCGTGACTGACGCATTTGCAAGGTTACACGAACAAAAAGCCAACTTCGCACATTTATTTGAAGCAGACGCACCAGGATTTGCACATTAACTGATAGCTGCAGTGACACAGCAAAAACCTTTAATTTCAGAAGCTCTACTTACAAAATTAGTAAAGTCTCTATAAGCCTAATCCATCTAATCTGCATTTGCCTGGTCTGGTGTTTGAATGTTTGAAACCGGAGACACCAGAGCTGCAGACCTGCCACAGTGGATGCTTACATGTAAGCGAGAAGGTCAAGCTTTTTTCCTTTAACACGTAGTCTTGATTTGTCGGACTACAAAGTGATGACAGCATCGAGTGGCAAGGTTATTTCACACCCACTTAAACATAAGCGGCAACATGTCACCACATTTCTAAACCGAACCGTTACATGGTTAAAACTGTGGCGGTCAAAATAATAGGAACACTGTAAAGCCTAGCAAGTGGCTTCAGCTTGAAATGAGAAAACGACTTGGTTCGTAAGCTAAGGAGTGATATATATATAAAAAAAGAAAACACTCGCTGTTCAAAATGTTACATTAAAGCGTTAAAATGTGAGGAAGAAACTTCCACCGACATTCCGCAGTTGTCTTACCTGTGTGAGGGAGGGTTTTCGGTGTATGAGAACTGTGACTGAGCGCTACACTCCGGTAGGATGTAGTGTCTGAACTTGACTGCAATGAAGGCCAATAAAGTGGAGGATTTTTATGAGGGCTCGTGCTGCAGCCCCTCTCCATAAAAGGAGAACTTTCCGCACGGCGCCCGCTGATTGGTTCGGCTCCATCCACTGGGTGTGGCGCATGCAGATCATGGTTTGTGCGCTCTGACATAGCAGTGGGGGGACAAGTTCCACTAAACTAACCCATATACCTCCCTAAAAGTTATCAATCCGGGGTCGTTCAGTGTTCAGTAAACCTGCTGATTTTTTAAAACTGTCTGCCATAATGTGATAATAATACATAAGTGGGATACAGACTAGTGGATGACAAATCCCACAACCCCTGCTGCAAAGCACTGAATGGTCCCTGAGCATGTATTAGTTATTACTTTAATAGACTGAATTAATCCAGCCTATAGTTACGTCGTTTTTACATCCTCTACATTGTGACGGTGCCAGGATCATCCTGATTATAGCCTCAGTGATATAATATACCCATGAATGAGTGCTCTTAATTTTATTCACGGGGTCAGGGAATGCTTCAGAAGAGGATTTCACCATTCCATTTCCCATTTGTTTGCAGGATGCTTGTTTGTGGTGACAGGACTGGGGATGGTGTTTAATCTCAGGGTCACTGACAGCACGGTTAACCCTCTATCTGGCTCTTCTGCCCCGGCACACCAGCGTCACACAAACACAAACGCACACAGTGCAGACTGACAGTAATGCATGTATCCAGGCTGAATTGCGGTAATGTTTAGGGCATGACTGTAACGAGACTATATATATATATATATATAGTCTGTTAACTGTTAAATCTTTTTTCTTTTACTATATTTTATTAATATTTTGCTCTTTACTATTTTTTACTGTACCAGTCTGCTGAGTGACTGTCTTCTGCTCGTCAAATACATTTCATTGCAATGTTGACCCTGTGCTAACTTGCATATGACAAATAAAACTGAAAACTGAGACTGTAAATGTCTTACCTTTTCATCACCTCGCAGGAATTGTGCAATTGAGTTTACGGGCCTGAAACTATTTCAATTCTTTGTTGATTTTTTTTTTTAATTTTTATAATGAAAATCCTCCTCCAAGGCTCATTTTATAAGTTGACCAGAGATTAGGTGGCTGGATGGGCTTTAACTCAATAAGGGCACCGGACAAAGCCTCATAAACTTACACTCGGAATTCTCACAGGCCCTGTGTGTTCCTAATAAGGATATATGGGAGCTGGATCACCAAAAGGCACAGGAAGCAAGCTTTTAAAGTGCCTCACTTCTACAGATGGAGGAAGTGACCACACACACACACACACACACACACACACACACACACACACACACACACACACACACACACACACACACACACAGAGCTAGGTGTAGGTAGGCAATCAGGTGATCAGAGAACTGGCTTTTCCGCTCAGCATTATCCTGCTTTGAATTGACGCTAAACACACACACACACACACACACACACACACACACACACACACACACACACACACACACACACACACACACACACACACACACACACACACACACACCAAGTATAGACCCAGGGCACCACCATCCCTTTAAGAGTTCCTTTGGATGACGTCCATATAAGGAGATATTGGAGAGAGTCACATGGGGGGAAGAATGCGCTGCTCCGGTCATGTGACCACTCTGAGGAAATGAATGAATCTCCC
The DNA here is from genome assembly GCF_963969265.1 of Rhamphochromis sp. 'chilingali'. NCBI lineage: Eukaryota > Metazoa > Chordata > Actinopteri > Cichliformes > Cichlidae > Rhamphochromis > Rhamphochromis sp. 'chilingali'. The sequence continues at coordinate 30,998,809 of NC_137948.1, forward strand.
TTTTTAAGGCCATGTTTGTCTGTTACCGCTCACATTTTCTTCTGTATTCTTTATCCGATTTATGTTTCAATCACAGTTTTAAATGATTAAATGTATCTTACAAAATAATCTTTTAAACTTTGTTCTCTATCCAGACAGTAGTTTCTCAATCTCACGCCTTTGCTTGAGCAATTTCAAAACTAGGCAGCGTGCATGACTCATGCACGCATTACAACACACAAATGTAGGCACTCCCTCCCTGCATTGCTCACTCACACAGTCAGAGAAACTCACAGTCCTGGGTAAGGCCAGCTCTGACTAAGACCGTATATGGAAGAAGCTGGCAGGTAGCTTCTGTCCACTTCTCACTCATCCCCTTCTCTCCCCACCCTCTTCCTTTAAACTCCCATTAAGTCTCCAATTCAGCCACTCTCTTTTTCTGTATGTGAGCACCATGTGTGCTCAGTATGCATACTATACCTGTTTCAATCTTCACCGTGTTTCCAGTCGTTTAATGGTCACATTTCAGCAGAGTTTCATACACAGCATTGAGGGGGCAGGGCTCGTGTGTGTGGTATGAGAGAAACCGCATTTAGTAAATAATAGCACATTTATTACTGTGAAACAACAATGCATCTCATGTGTATAATGTAAGGCATTAGCACGAAGTCTTCTGTCAACCTTTAAGCTTACTGAATTTTTAATTCTAAAATATTATGTCCTATCTTAGAGTCACAGGGACACACAACCTTTCTTTTAGGCCCCTAACAGATGAGATACAGGGCTACAAGATTAGGAACAATAATGATATGCAGTATTATGCTTGCGTCACCTCATTTCTTTATATTTTGTTTAGGCAAAAACAGAGTTTGTACAATTCTAAGGAACTCGAAAGTCAATACTTTGTATGACAATCCTTACTCTCCAACATAGTCTGAACTCTTAGGCAAGCTTTCTCATACTTTAAGTAGTCTTCAGGAATAGTTCTGGAGGCTTTCTAAAGGACATTCAAAGCTTTCTTGTTTCTCTGTTATACTGCTTTTTGTTCTGTTCTCTGTAAAGATGATCCCACACTGCTTCAGTAATGTTGAGGTCCAGCCTCTGGGGAGGCCGATTCATAATCTTTCATTGTGTGTTTTTCTACCCAGGTATGCATTTACTGTATTAGGTGTGTTTGGATCACTGTCATGCTGAAAAATAAACTTGTTGCCAATTAGATGCTTTCCAGATGGTATTGCATGGTGGATCTAAATTTGACAGCACTTCTTCTGTGTTCATAATTCCATCAATTCTGACAAGATCTCCAACACCACTGGCTGACAGAGCCTCCAATGTGTTTTACAGATTAATGTAGACACTCACTGTGGTAGCGCTCTCCCTACCTCCTTCATAAAAAGACAATGATGTGAACCAAAAAAAATACATAAATTCCAGTTTGGATTTACCCCTTCATCAGACCTTCTGCCACTGATTTTCAGTACACTTCTTATGAAATTAGGCACACTTCACCCTTTTCTCCCAGTTTCCTTTCCTTAACTATGACTTCTTGACCTTTTCACTGATGGATCAACTGGATCAGGTGAAGATCCTGATGCATCTCTCCTGTCAGGAAGCAGCCAGTGTCCAAATAGGAACTTTGAAGAAAGCCTGGAGAACTATTGTTCAGGACCACTTGGAAAAATTACAAAAAAGTCCTGCTCCTTGGAAGCAGGGGTGGTAACTAAAAATATTTCAGCTAGTACTTAAATCAATTAGCCTGTACTAAAATGTGAGAACATCTTTGTGTTTTTATCTTATTATTGTATTCGTAAGTGTAAAGTCTTCAGTTGTTATTGAAAGTAAGTAGAGTATAAATATCCTTTGATGGCTTTAATTCCAAAAGTAAATACAATATATTGATGCCCTGAGTAACAGTAGAACATTTTCCAAGACCTTGTACCACACATGACAGACATGCAGTTAACATCTCAGCATCAGAAACAGATTTAATCTTTCAAAGAAAGGTGTACACATTTATACATTTACTGCCTTACTTTTTTATTATTATTAACAAAACACAAATATTTTAACTTTACAATGCATTAATAAACTGTAAAAACCAGTGTCAGAACAGATTGAATCCTCCATATGCAAGTCAAGCAGTCCAGCTCTTCCCCATGTCTACAAGCTCCATGCCTTCACAGTAGGACCGTGGTCGTGACACCCTGACCTGGTTTCATAGAGAAACATCGCATCATTCAAACTGTGAAACCACGCAGACATTTGTATCTTACCGAAACTCTCATGGAAACCACATGTACAGTCACACACTCACTGTGGGTGTCCTGTGAGAAGCCAGTTGCTGCAGAAGTGGAAATGGAGTCCAGTGAATGGGTTCCACTGGCCAGCTACACACTGAAAGGTCACTGGCCTTACCCGAGTCCAGCACACCATCCCCCATGCTCATCTCACTCCCCCTCCATCCATACTGGGAACTACAGGATGCAAAAGGATTATTTACATTATTTAATCACTTCAAGCTCAAATTAGTAGCTATTTTAAGCAACAGTTAGGGAAGTGAGTAGTGAAATCTTTGAATGAGTGGGTTTTTAGAGAGATTACTTATTAACATTTAAACTAGACTCAAGTGTATTTTGCATTTATGTACAAATTATTATGTTGTGTTAAGTCCTGCAGTTAATTATGGATAGTTCATTTCATTTCCTATCCAGTTCAACTTATTCCAAACTATATGAAGTGAGTTTAGTTTGGATTATTTTGGAGGCCCAGTCCACTGATGCCCTAACATCCTACTTCTTGGAGAAACCTCTGCTGCACATGATACATTCATTAGCGTTAGCTGCTGTGGGCACTGGCAATTAAAAGCACCTCACACACATTTAGAGCTCACGCTAATGCCTCAGAGTTTAATTAGAAACTCCATTTCAACATTAACTCTCCAGGAACTGACTAGAAATTTGGACTCTGTGCTTATGAATCAAAATCTGACATTTTATTGAAACTACCATGTATTAGTGAGATGCAGAGGTGGCGAACAGAAGGTATTTGCGACTTCTGCTGAAGTGCCAAATACTGCATGCTCTCTAATGGCAACTTGAGGCTGGCTCCAAAAGCGAGTCAATGTCCACAGACTCCCATCCATGTTAAAATGGCCAGCTTTACAGCCTTAAAAAACAACAACATGTCCACTACAAAAATAGATTGTCCCCTCTCCAAAACATCTATACGGTGGGTGATTTATTAGTTTCAATTTCTTCTTCTTATTTTAATAATTGATTTATCGGGCTACTAGAGTCTGATATTCCCCACCTGACCTGGATATATGCTGTTGATGCCATTCTGGAGCATTTGGAGAGTGACTGGGACATGAATAACTTGAGCCGATTATATAATATTTTATTACAGTGTATTTCTTACTAGGCAGCTCATTCTCTTGACAACGATTTCTTTAAAGCTATAACACATTTTGGGGTAAGACTGAAAGAAAGGCAGATTTGAAATGTAAAAGGGAAGTCAGAGGTCAAATGTTACATGATATTTGGATGCAAGCTATGATGTGAGATTTACAATCTCCATGTACCAGGATAATTTCCTAAATGCTGCCAATGCAAACACAGGCAGAAGAATTTTAAGCAGTTTTAAGATAAAATACATTTTATGAAAGTTTGACCTTAGGGTCCAAAGTAACATGGGATTTAGAATCCGAATATAGAATTCCTTATATTCCATATGCTGTCAATACAAAAAAAAAAAAATATATGTCAGTAAGAAACAGTTTTAGCTTTACTGGCTTTAAAACATGTAAATATTCCAAGGTGACCATCACTGATAACTGTGAACCAAGCTTGTTTTTAAGCTTCAAGAGTGGCATTGGTGAGAACAGAGAAGCTTTTCACTGAAAACTCTCCCACATTTTGGAACACACAACTCACTGTCAGACAATGAACACTGTGTGTGTGTGTGTGTGTGTGTGTGTGTGCACGCTGTATATACCTGTGGGGGTAGATTGTGTTGATTCGTGTTCCGTGGCTGGGGCAGGTGGAAGCCAGTGACAGCGTGTCGTCGTGGTAACAGCAGGGGCGGTCAAGCGCTCGCAGATGCAGCAACTCATCGGAGCGTGTGAAGGCAGGATTGTCCAATGAGTCTGCTGATCCCGCCCACGAGCGCAACCAGAAGCGACCTGACAGCTCATCAAAGTGGTTGAATCTGCGATAGCTGCGCAAACAAAATCGTGAGAGGTCACAGGGTACAATGCTTGTTGTTGTTGCTTCTCTTTGCAATCTGGGTTTTCCTCTTTTTTTTTTTTTTTTAACAATTGTGTGCCAGCTTTAAACGTTTCACATGAACAAAATTTCAAGAAGGAAAAAAAAAAAATCAACCTAGTCGATGGGAGACAGCCCTTTTACAATGTGGGGTCATAACTTGAACCTTATCTCTGTGGCATTCATAGAAGCTCTTATTTTACCCCTAAAAAGAGTTTCTTCTTAAAAGCTCTTCACAAAGCTGCTCAGTTTCACCAAGGAACAAAGAACTCCTATGACAGCAGAAAGGTCGGAGATGACCCCGCTCATACAGATGATGTTGTTTCATGAATGAACTGATGTGTCACAGTGACACATGACTGCCCCTTGCCAGTGAATAACTTTCCATTTACCAGAAATAGATCAACAGGTAAGAAGAAACATTAACAGATTTGTTTAAAACATTGCAGATCAAGAACAATATAAAACTATACCGCTTAATTACCATTTAATGGGCACAGGTGATTTTTTCCAAGTTATTTTAATAGCATAAGTTCCACTTATAAACACCTTTAAAACCCAGCCATTGCCCTGAAACCAGTAGTTGTCAGCAGTTTTGTAATGAACTCTAGTTTACAACCAGGGTTTGTGTATACTGGCAGGAGATTACTGCTCTAAGATGTATAAAGTTATAAAAGGTAAATCCTCCCCATTATTTGTATAAAAATCCTCTGGAATAACTTATTTTAGGCTAATTTTAAAATATTTTCCTGTGCTAAATTATATGCTTTGCAAAGTTTCTCTAAACTCGGGCAATCATCAGCTACTTGGGATGTTTAAAAAGATGACTCCAAAGAGGCCCCAATTTCCTGGAAAACACACATTTCCTACTCTAGACATACTGGACTTAAGGCTTAGCTTCAGACTTATTACTTCCTGTCTGATCTTTGTCTTTGTACATGCTCAATATTCAGTCAAACAAACAGTATCTTGATTAAGATCAATATGCTTTTGCCTCTTGCAGTCTCAGTTTGTTATTAAGGTTCAAATGAAAAGTGCTTTGACACAAGAATCCTTGTAGGTAGACTTTCATGAAGCTGAATCCAAGTCTCTGCACGCCATCATATTAGAACCATCCAAAACCACAAGGTCATTTTTTCCAGACTACACTTGGAGGAACACCCGAGGTTTAAAAACAAACATTAATATGAAAAGAAAGTACACAGAATTGAGATTGCATTTATGCTGGATTTACTAATATTACCATGCATACACCTCTAATATTAGTTGTGTAGGAGGCATTTCCATTCAGGAACAACTAATAGGTTTCCTCATCTCCTGGCCCAGCACCCTAATGAAACATGTCACAGTATCAATGACTGTGTCTGTGTGCTCAGCTGTCAGCATATGTGGAGGTTAGACATTCAGATTGAGCCAGCAATCCAGTTCCACCTTCATCCTTAGTATGTGCGTTGTCAGCTAGACTGTGCCACCTAGTGGCAATGAGTGTTTACAGTTACTGAAGAGCATGTGCGTTTATGTCAGTCTCTGGTTTTTCTCTCATGGATCACAACAGAATACTTTCACCTATTGTGACTACTGCGATTTACTGTACGTCACAAATATGCACGTTTTTACTATAAATTTTAAGGTTTATGGAAGTACTTATCGTCCAAAAAAAATGTAACCTTTGCAGTAAAAACCACAATGGATCTAAAAGCAAACAAGATGTGACTGAAGAGCAATCTTTCAGTTTTAATTAATATATAATATATAAATATAATAATAAAAAAAATCCACTGTGGTGGTGCAGAAAGGCAAAATTAGAAAAATTGTATAATTAACAAAATATGCATACGCCTGAACTGTAGGTGCGTCTTAATAAAAACCTTTTCCTACCTGCTGCGAGTCTGGTCTACTTTGGCCTGAATCAGAATTGCTCGATAGCGTCGCACTGCCACAAACGCCAAAATGATGATCACTGTCACTATGATGAGTAAGATGGCAAGGCACGCACCAATGAGACGTGCGCGGGTCATCCTGACATCGCACCTCTCACCCATGAACCAGAAATCGTCACCTGCAAGGCAGCTAATGCCCAAATACAAGTCATTTACACATGCAAACAAAATATGCCTGGGTGAACAAAAATATTTGCTTTTCCTTTTAACGTTCTTACCGGCAAACTGGAAGCTGGTGTGGATGGTGTGTGCAGATGCCGTGATGGTGGCAGTAGTCAAAGTGGCAGACTGAGGAACAGCTGTAGTTGGCAGTGCCAGGCTGGGAAACACACTTATATCCTGCAGAGCACTGCAGCAACCAGTCACAGATGTCGCCCTGCAGACCTGAGGGGAAGGCATGTTTAAAAAGAATTAAAGAAAATAATAAAGGTGGTGCCATTTTTTTTAAATTTTCTTATCATAAAGTGATCTCATTGTAATGATATATGCATCCAAAAATCAGACAGGCACTGAAGTTTTTAGTAGTCACGTGAATATCATGCAATTACACATTAAGCTAATGTGTCACAAGGCTGAATTTTCAGTTGTACTTGAGATACTTGAGACTTAACTTAACAATTGTTGATTAGGTTCTCCATTAACCAGCTGATAATGTTTCTTATTTGGTCTAAACAGTAATCCGTATTTCAAAAATTGTTACAAGTATGTGCACTGTATGGACAAAAGGTTACATCGCTTGATCTTTGAGCTCAGGTGTTTTCAGTCCTGTGACCACAGGTGTGGCCCTGGACTGAGTTGTGAAAAAAAATGTGTCTTTCTAAAGAGTTAACTGAATTCAAGTGTTGGACTGTTATTGCAAGGATGGTTTCATTGCAATAATTCAATTTGTCAAATCTCTTCCTTCCAAGATTTCCACCATTTAAAAGGGATCTCCACACCAGGTAGTTGTAACAGTCACCAAAGTAACCGATCACATAAAGTCACAAAGTGGTGAGGTACATAGTGTGTAAAAGTCACCAACACTCCGACTCCAAACTTCCTCTGGCATTAACATCAGCACAAGAAATGCGCATCAAGTGCTTCATGACATGAGTTTCGATGGCTGAGCATCCCCTGAAAATGGAAATGAACCGGCCACATTTTCAGTATCTTAAAGGTTTTACTTTATCACCTGGAGAAATATAAAAAATGTATTATAAAGTTTCCCCACTTTTAGAATAATTCTCATCTTAAAGCTACATGACATCACTCTTGCTTTTCTGGTGAAGATGTCTGTAGCATGTGCTCTCCTCACATGTTATGCCTCTAACAAGCTTGCAGTACAAAAATGAATCACTGAACCTACTGCGTTTTTTTACCAAATGACTATTTAAACTACACTGCAGCACTTCTGCATTTTAGATTTTTTCTGATGCCAAACATTAAAATGGAAACAAATAAAATGACTCCACGCTATAGTAAAGAAGAAAAAGTTTGTTAGACCAAGCCAGGTAGAATAATTAGATTTTTCATAATTAGATTTTGAGCTTAACTGAGTCAGGCTAACTGAGTTACGATGTTTACATCAGTTTTCCTGTATCTGGGTTAATTGAATTAAGACGTTAAAAAAAAAAAAGAAAAAAAAAAAAGGAACTTTCTCTCAGGTTAATGAAGAAACTCAGGACATCTTGGTGTCAATTTTTGACATTGATGACAAACACAAACACCCAGTCTTCTGCAGAAAGATGACAGGAAATGAACGGAAAGATATTAAGAACAATGTGCATGAAAAGGCAACCAGACTCCTCCCAAACTGCTCAGCCACCAGGGCTTCAGTCAGCTGCCTGCAGACCGGCACCTGAACACGGGCTTACCTCCGACTGTGATGTTGGTGATCCTGGAAGTCCTGAATGTCCTCTTGTTGCGAACAGCCTGGGCTAGTCCAGTACGCTCCAGCAGTGATGTGGGTTCTGTTATGCTGAGCCACTCCAAAGCTCTGCTGGTTTTGAACTCCAGCAGGCTCTGCACTGCACGGCCACTGGAACAAAAACAGAACTGGAGATTTACCTCCTTTTACGCAACTTTCTGTGACCGATCCCAAAGCATAACCCAATTACAATTTCCACTGTGCTTTAGTTAGATCAAAACATTCCAGTTGGGAAATTATCTGAGCCCTGTTGACAAACTGAGGGATGGCTAATAAAATTAATGTCGGGAAAGCAACATAGAGGTTAGAGACCATTACATAATTTAATGGACACTGACTTTAGTTTCCAAAGTCCCATTAGCTGCATGGGTAAAAAAAAAAAAAAAAGGTTAATACTTAAGAAAGGGGAGAAAAATGCAGAAGGATGATGAAGAATTTATTATGTTTTTTTCACATTTTTTCCCCTAATGATGTTTAACTCTGGTGGATTTTTGTGATGTTTTAATTGTGTTTACTTATGTCTGAGAGTTTATATCTTCCCCTAGCAGAAATGATGTATTTAACGTCCCATAACCTGGGATAGGAAACACACACAACTGAGAAATGGACAGTGCATATTGAGAGACAAGGTGGAGCTAATTGAAATCTAGAAAGAGCCTGGAGGTGCCTTTCATTTTCAGCTTGTCTGCACCACCTCACCTGCTCCAGACTCCCAGCAGCCGGCTGAACCCCGGGGCTTTCTGTAGGTATGGCTTCATCTGAAAGAAACCTTAATTGAGAACTCTGTAAAAACTACTCAGCTGAAGTCAAAAATACTTAATTATTTGATTATTTCTGCTTTTTTGTGCCAGTGTGTGTTACTGTACAATCCCTCACCCAGGTAGTAGTGTCGTTCTCCAAATTGACATTTGAAGCCAACATGGGCTCTTCTACAACTATCTGCAGCAGCAGCTCAACTGACTCTACTGGACAGAACAAGTAAATAAACTAATTTCAGGACTTCTGGATATATAATCAGGATATTTACCTAAACGTAAAACACTTCAGTGGTGTTTGGGAAGTACCTCTGATGGCAGCAGGCTGATCTGGCACGATGTAGAACTTGGGACTGTTTGTGGAGCTTCGAGCAGGTGTGGAGGTTAAAGCAGAAGAGGGCTCCTGGCTGGGATGCATGGTTGTCTGCTGTGGAGGTTGCTGTGGTAGTCCAGATGTGGGAGTGCGTGTGGTCGTGCTGCTGGAAGACCACTGCCAGAACTTATACTTTTCTACTTGTTCTTCTCCAGCTCCATGTCCATAATCTAATGTTACAGTAGAAAGGAGAGGAGTATGTGCAGTAGTAGTAATAATTAGGGGTTGGGATTGGTTACGTGTTGGTGACATATTAGTAGAAGTCTGAGGAGGCGGGTGATTGTGTGTAGGAGGTGACATTTGTGGAGGTGAAGGCGTGGCTTTGCTGACTGTGTGGTCCGTGGTCTGAGACACAGACGAGGTTAAAGCAGGGTGTGAACTATCAGGAAATGTACTGTGTGTGTGGAGTGTGTACAAAGCTGTAGAGGACTCTGTGGATGTGGTGGAAGATGAAACAGCAACAGCAGTAGAATCTGTGGGCGAGTCATCACGTAGGAGTGTGTGAGCAGGATGCAGAGTGTATGTCACTCCAGTGGTTCCTGTGATGGCTGAGTTTTGGGTTACACCTCCCACGGTCAGCGCTGCCCCGGGTGTAGAAGAAGAATCGGTGAACCCTGAAGTCCAACTGTAAGCCTTGGTAATACCAGGTGGGGAAGGGATAGTGTTTCTAGTCGGGTGCGCATCAATGATATTTCCGCGTGCACTTTTTACTGCCGTTTGTGTCTCTTTGTCTGTCTGTGTAAATAAAGATGACGTGTAAGCAGAATGTGTGGGGCTCTCTGTGCTTTGAGGAGAGTCTGTTAGACTCCTTGAGGAAGATGGGAGCGTCATCTCAGTTTGTTCAAACTTATCAGGCAACTCAGATGTGTCAGTCTGAGCAGCAGCAACAGATACAAATGAGTTAATTTGACTTATGTTTGGATGAACTGGATCAGCCTCCACAGTGCTAACAACGTTGTTGAGCTCTGTGAAGTGGGTGTTGAATGAATGAGTGCCGCTGTAAACTTCTGAAGATGATGATGATGCAGTGGGTTCAGTGTGGGTTTGTGCACTGAAGTCATCCTGCAGTGTTTTGATGGAGGATTTTAAAGGGTCAGAAGTGACAGCAAAGGTCAGGTCAGAATTATGTCTGTCTGTGCTTCTCTGGCTCCTCCAGGAATGAGGCTGTTCATCTCCAGATGTCCCACTAACACCCACACCATGTGCGGTTATGCCTGTATGACCTGTCCTGGAGGAAGATAGCTCAGCTGGAGCAGAAGTACGGAGAGGAACGCTGGCGCTGGACACTCTTTGATCCATTTGTGTGGCAACATCTTTGCCTGTGTTTTTAGATGTCTGAACGGATGTATCTTGTATAGCTTTGTCAAGCATGAGAGCTGAACTACTGGCTGTTTCCTCTGTCAATGCCATCAGAGTTTGAAGGCTTTTTTCAGTCGGGTTTGAGGGTGTGCTTGTATTGGGGCCTGCACTGAGTCCATGCTGAAAATATGGGTGTGTTGTATTTCTGGCAGCCATGGGCCCATCGGTGAGGTGAGCAGCTCCAGATGTTTCCGCTCCATTGTTTGGTTTTTCCTCAGGAAGAGGGAGAGTTTCCCTATCACTTCTCCCAGCGACAGGGAGTCCCTGCTGGGGTGAGGTGGGGTTCAGCAGTCCTTGATCCAGAGAGGAGGCACTAGACACAGACAGAGGTGCAAAACTCCTCTCCAGACCATCGTAGGTGTGATCTCTGCCCTCCTTCATGCCTCTCGTCACTTCTTGATCAACAGGAGGACTATTTGTAAAGCTGGTTCCTGTTGGAAACCATTGAGTGGGGTCTAGGTCTGGATGTTGGGTTGAGTGGTCCTCCGAGGAATTCCTCTCATCTTCCTGGACTGGAAAACCAGGAACAAACACAATAACAGAGAGAGAGAGACAGGGTGAGAAGAGACAGAGTGGAAATCACAACAACATAACATTGCTCTGTGTAACACCACAGAGGGAGATAAGATCTTTCCGACAGATTCCCAGCTCACGGCACAGTTGGAACAACACATTTTCACAGCATGTTAAGTTATATACTACTCAACCTGACTCCTACTGTAAATCATGAATATATTTCATGTATTCACTGAGAACATCAGGAGGCAGAAACAGCTCTAAAAATACCAGAAATAAATGTCATTATGATTCTCGTGATTCGCGCTTTATCTGAGAAGAGAAAGAGAAAAACCTTGTTAGACTTTTACAGCTCAAACTGCATTTGTGGGAATAAGCTGAGGGAAGTACAACCAAAAGGTTAATTTAAACAGAGAATTTCAGAGCTTACAGAACATCTTATTTCCATTGACTAACCCCAATAATATTGAGGTTGATCCGAGAACAAAACGCTATTCCATACCGACAGTGTGCATATCACTTTGATTTAGCCTAATTTAAAGACAAAAGAATAGCAAATAGCACAATAACATCTAACATGTCAGCGGCGGGCGGGCGTTCTTACCTGTTGTGACGATAAAAAGCAACAGACAGGCGTGGAGCTGCATTTCCAATGGTGAGACATTTCAGTGTAGAACACCCTTTTAATCCAAAACACATGCAGTTTTTTTTACACTGACAACATGTACATGTTACGAGGAGGACGAGCAAACTGCGCAAATGATTAATGAGCTCCAGTCTTTCCTGTGGACTGTCCCTGAGAGAGAGAGAGAGAGAGAGAGAGCAGAGAGGCGTCAGAAACTTTCCTCCTCCATCATTTCCTTGTAACGGAAACCGCTGCGCTGTCAGGGGCACAGCGCCGTACACTCACCTAAATTAAACACACGTGTGTGTGAGAGGCAGCCTGTCCTGTACTGCAGAATGGACAGAGGCTTGCGGATGGGAAGGTTTTACGCCGCCTCCAGGCTGTTCCACACGACATTTCAGAGATGAGAGGAAGGAATCCAGTGCGTAAAGTCTACACAGGAAAATTACCGCAGGCGGCATGGAGGCATGAGAGGGAGCAGTTCATTAGAGCTTTTATACTTACGCCCCACTAGGAGTGCTCGAAAGACTAAAAATGAATGCTACGAACACGTAAACAGGTTTTAAGTCTATAGGTTCAAAAAAAGTTTAGGAAATGCAGAACAAATGAAAATATACCGGGAAAGCGGATGACATCATTTCTTAAACATGTGGGAGAAAATGAACTTTGGAGGTGTCTTTGTAATCAGAACGTGTAAGATCTGTAAACACATTAGCTTCCTCCCCTATTTTATAACACCATGACACCCCCATGGACTGACTTGTGAAGAAACGGTTGCTTTCTACAAGATGGTGACCCGAAAATCAGAACCACATTGTACAGGAGAAATTTCCACACATTTAAAAACAAACAATCAAAAACAATAACAATCACACAGGACACAGTTTTGTTTTATTCATATAATGCCAACAACAATAACCACGTCAAAGCACTTTAAAGTGTAAGGTAAAGAAATACAGTTTCATAGAGAGAATCCCAGTAAGCACGTGATGTCACTGGAGAGAAATAATAAAAAACAAACAAAAAAGAGAAACATCTCGTTTAAATCAGTCAGACCATCTGAATGAAAGTCTGCAAGGCTGTGATTGCTGCCAATAAAGGATTGTTTGATGAAGCAAATTTCAAATTAATATGAAAATACATTTTCAATCTTGGTACTATCATTATCCTTCTTTCATATTCACAAATTTTATAAATGACAGTATATGTTTTCCAGGGAGACCTTAAACAAGCAAATATATATATTCTGGGAGCTTGAGGGTGCTGCGCAGTATCTTTGCTGTTCCTAGGACTGCATTCTTCTGGACAGAGAACTCGGATGTTGTTCCTGGGATCTGCTGGAGCCACTTGCCTAGCTTGGGAGTCACTGCAGCTAGTGTTCCGATTACCACGGGGACCACCGTCACCTTCACCCTGCACATCTTCTCAAGCTTCTTCTCTGAGCCCTTGGTACTTCTCTAACTTCTTGTGTTCCTTATTCCTGATATTACTTTCATTCGGTATCGCTACATCTATCACTACGGCCGTCTTCTTCTGTTTGTCTACCACTATGTCCGGTTAGTTAGCCACCACTATTTTGTCTGTATCTGGAAATCCCAGAGGATCTTAGCTCGGCCATTCTTAACCACCCTAGGAGGAGTCTCCTATTTTGACCTTGGGACTTCAGGTCCATACTCGGCACAGATGTTTGTGTATACTATGCCAGCTACTTAGTTGTTGCGTTCCATGTATGCATGCGTGATAGACCCCAGCCTCGATTAATCTTGTGCTCAGAGCTTGTTCCTGTGCTGCCATGATTAGTGCCTCTGTGCTGTCTTTCAGTCCAGCTTTGTCCAGCCACTGGTAGGACTTCTGGATGTCAGACACTTCCTCTATCTGCCGGTGGTACCATGCCTGTCCTTCCATGATGGTTCCTCCTCTTTCTTGGGTTTCTGCCGGCTGAGGTAATCACTGAGCATGCGGTCGGTTGGGGCCATCTTCCTGATGTATTCGTGGATTTTCGTTGTCTCACCCTGGACTGTGGTACTGAGACTCACCAGTCCCCGGCCTCCCTCCTTCTGCTTAGCATACAGCCTCAGGTTGCCCGACTTGGGGGGAAACCCTCTATGCGTGGTAAGGAACTTCCTTGGCTTAAGTGGCTTCTATCTGCTCCTTTGACCAGCTTATTATCCCAGCACGGTACCTGATCACAGGCAGGGTGTAGATATTCATAGCCTGGATCTTGTTCTTACCGTTCAACTGACTCCTCAGGACTTGCCTAATCCTCTGCAGGTACTTGGTGGTTGCAGCCTTTCTAGCGGCCTCTTCATGGTTCCCATTTGCCTGTGGGATCCCCAGGTACTTGTAACTGTGCTCTATGTCTGAAATGTTGCCTTCTGGTAATTATATCCCCTCAGTTCTGACTACCTTCCTTCACTTGGTTACCCGACTACACTTCTCCAGTCCGAACGACATTCCAGTGTCATTGCTGTATATCCTGGTGGTGTGGATCAGTGAATCGATGTCTCGTTCACTCTTGGCATACAGCTTGATGTCATCCATGTACAGGAGGTGGCTATGGACTGCTCATGTTTCCCACTTTGAGAGCAAAGGAGGCATCTTCAAAAGCCTTCTGCATCTGAGTTAAAGCAGAAACATACTCTAAGCCATTATCCAAATAAAACTCATACATCATCAGCACATGTGACATGCATCTACAGAAAGTGAAATCAAAAATATTTAATTAATTCCATTTTTTAGAAAGCTTGTTAGTGCTTAGTTATAGCTTGGCTGTATTTGCATATTTTCTGCTGCAGATTTAAACACACCAGTTTAGGGAGACATGGGTGCATAGAATCGGGTCGGGTGCACAGGAGAGGTGAAGAGGAGAGTGTCAGGGGAGATGTGCAACAGAACGAGAGAAAACATTTTTATAAGATGGTAAATTGGGACACTGGAAAGTTAATTACAATGACCATTGTGGCCTCTGGCAGCGGACTCTGTGCTTGTGCTGCTAGACCTCAGTGCAGCAGTCGATGCTGTTGACCATAATATTTTATTACAGTTATTAATATTTATTAAATGGAGAGTTATCTTTACACACTGAGTTTAATTATGGAGTTCCACAGGGTTCTGTGCTAGGACCAGTTCTATTTACCTCATACATGCTTCCTTTATCATTAGAAAGGATAGAAAATATGGACCAAATATGGTTGTTTCATGAGTACCTGCTCTATCATGCTGTGTTTTTTGAACACTGTGACACAAATGCGAGATCAAATTTTTTTTATGTGAGTACACAATCCCATTGCATAACATCAGCATTTTTTATATACACTATCAGTTAAATGTTTGAACATACCTTCTCATTTAATAGTTTCTTTTTTTCATGACTATTTACTAGTGATGGCCCGCTTGAAGCTGACGCTCCGGAGCGTGTGTCGAAAAAAACAACACACTGGTTCAGAAGCACTGTGTCGAGGCTTGCTTCGTTTGGCAAAAGTCACGTGACCAGTGACGTCCGAAGCTTCATTACGCACGTAACTGCTTCGGTACCTGATTCAAACGGATATAAGGAAGTGAATCATCCACGGGATTCGTGGAGTGTGTTGATGGTGACAGAGAGCGAAGAGGTGATCATTCCACTGACAGATATGGAGCCAGCGAGGAAGAGAGGACATTCTGGCGTGTGGGAATATTTTGAGTTGATTTTGCTCAATTCATTTTATCTGCCGAAGTGAAAAACTTGAAATGTCCAAAATCATGTTTTCATAATGGAAATATCATTACAGCATATGACTTTAGGAACACTTCCATGTGAATTAAAGCTAATGAAGACTACAACAATGTATTTGACACTATACGTACATTACATTGCTACAGTTTAGAAAATCATTTTGTTTATTGTTTTTAGGTGATAGTCTGCAGGACCCAGGAATACCTGCATATCTACCAGCTTGCAGTGTAGTTCCTGCACTCCACAGCCTCTTCTGTTCCATGCAAGTGGATTTTCTCCAGGGCAGGAGAAACTATTTCTAAGAAAAGAAACAGACTCAGCCAGCGCACAGTAACACTAATCCTCTTTTTAAATGTAAATAACAAAAGGGCTACCTGACATAGATCATGTTTTTACTTTGCAAGTTCTTGATTAGGGGTGGGTTTTGATTATCGCCTTTCTGATTACAATCCATGCTAAATTGAATAAAGTGATATTGATTCATTAAAATCCCGTGTCGATTTGTAAATTAACGTTATTATGCCTGAAACGCCAGCATCTCAGGTTAAACCTCACAACATGTCGTCAAACACCATGCAGCTAAAACAGTAACTGGGAGCAGGTTTACGGATTCTGCATACAAACGTGAACACAGAGCGCGGACCCGACGCGTCAGAGTCAGATTTTGATGTGTCGTCGGGTCCGCGCTGTGTTTGCCTCTTTTTTCCCCCCCGCTGGCTTCTGCAGCTGCAGGTTTCATAACTCTCTGTTTACATCTCTAATTAAGTCTCACATGTGTCAGCTTTCTTTTAATAGATACGAAATTATGGATATATACTGTTAAATGATCAGAATTGTAATATTTCTGACTGAGGCAAAACTTTCCAGATTCCAATCAAATTGAATCGGATCCTGTATCGAATCAAAAATGATTCTACAAATCAGTGACGATGCAGCCGTACTCAGCTCCCTAAGCATTTTCCCTTTCCAGTTCACAATCAATCCCACCCCTAGGTCAAAAATATGTATAGGACAATTGGCCTCATCTAATATTTTGTATGAACCTGTCCAGCTGTCCAGTGATTAAACGACAAGTAGATGGAGGCAGGACTTCACAGCAGGGGCATACTCCATAATGTGCTGTGCATTCTCATATGTATATTATATATATTGCTCACTTATTGTATTTACCAACATCAAGGAGTTATGAGCAAAGAAAGGCCACACCATAGTGCATGTTTAAATAGGGAAAGTTTATTGATCAAAATGTATTACGCAGATACGCATTACATTTTTTTCAGCCCCCCAATCGAGAAAACAAAACCAATTACATGTTCAAAGCAACGGAACGGTGGCCCAATATCAGAGAGAACTCCACTCTTGAGTGAGCAGTGATAATTGAGCAGTCCGTTTTATTTTGCAGATTCAAGCTGCTCTTCAAAATTTTCACCACCAGATGTCACCGGAGAGGACTGTGTTGAAAAGCTTCGAGTAATGAACCGTTTTTCAATACAAGCTTCAGTGCTTCGGAAAGCTTCATTTGGCCATCACTACTATTTACATTGTAGATTCTCACCAAAGCTTCAGAACTATGAATGAACACATTGGAATTGAATGTAGTAAACAAAAAATATATATTTTAGAATCTACAGAATACACACTGTCAGGGCTCTGTGTGCAGGCAGGTGGAGAGGAGGATCCAAGCGCAGGACTCAGACACTGAACTGTAACTCAAACCTCAGCTTTATTGCTGTCATAAAACAAAACATAAACTGAGCAATGGCAATGAACGTGAACCACTGCCACAAAAAACACACAGGCATAATCTGAGGGTACAACGCAACACCAAGCACGGGAAAACACAGGGCTTATATACACAGGGTAGTAACGAGGGAATCGGCAACAGGAGGGCGACACAGCTGGGAGAGATCAGGGCTAATGAGACAGGGGGAACAAAGCTGCACACACTAACATAAGACAAAGACTTTCACAATAAAACAGGAAACATGAATCACAACTCAGAGACACGGACTCAACACAGAGAGACAGACAGAAAATGACACATGGAACTGAACTGTAAGTGAAACCACAATTCCTAAAACATGGATAACAGAAACATGAAACTCTAATAATCATCATCATCATCATCATCATCATCATCATCATCATCATCATCATCATCATCATCATCATCATCATCATCATAACAAGAGAATGAGAAAACAATCCAAAACACCAAGATAACTGAAACACAAAGTACCAGAGAAACATAAAGAATAATCCATGATGCAAAATTAAACCAAAACATAATA
Organism: Rhamphochromis sp. 'chilingali'; assembly: GCF_963969265.1. Lineage (NCBI taxonomy): Eukaryota > Metazoa > Chordata > Actinopteri > Cichliformes > Cichlidae > Rhamphochromis > Rhamphochromis sp. 'chilingali'. The sequence continues at coordinate 31,016,530 of NC_137948.1, forward strand.
AACTCAAAATACTGGGTCCAATGGACCCAGAACCGTGACACACACACTTTGCTTTGATCACTGCTTTGGACACTGTTGACATTCTCTTTTTTGGAGAGAGGTAGTCAGTCTGTAGATGAGGTAGGCACCAGAAATGGTTTTCCAACAAGTTCCCACTCCATCAGTCCTTCTTGGTCAAACAGCCCTTACACAGTCTGGAGGTGTATTTGGGTGTTGAAAAATAAATGATGGTTCAACTAAACGTAAACCGAATGGGATGGTATGTCACTGCAGGATGCTGTGGTACCCATGCTGGTTCAGTGTGCTACTGTTCAACTCCCCAACAGTGTCACCAGGAAAGCACACAAAGACAAGGGGTGGAACCAAAGATCTCAGATTTGGACTCAGAAGAACAAAGCACAGTTTTCCAGTGGTTTTAATGTCCATTCCTTGTATTTCTTGGCCCAAACAAATCTCTTCTACTTGTTGCTTTTCCTTAGTAGTAGTTTCTTAGCAACTATTTGACCATAACACCTGATTCGTGCAGTCTCCTCTGAACAGTTGATGTAGAGATGTGTCTGTTACTGGAACCCTGTGTGGCATTTATCTGGGCCCTAATCTGAGGTGTTACTAACTACAATCTCTGAGACTCACATGAATTTATCCTGTGCAGCAGAGGTGACTCTTGGTCATCCTTTCCTTGGGTGGTACTTATGTGACCCAGTTTTGTCATAGCACTTGATGGGTTTTGCGACTGCACTTGGGGACACACTGAAAATTTTACCAATTCTCCAGATTGACTGACCTTTAGTTCTTCAAGAAATGATGGACTGTCACTTTTATTCACTTAGCTGATTGGTTCTTGCCATAATATTAAGTCTAACACTTTTCATAGGGCTGTCAGCTGTATACTGCCAGGCACACCTGTGAAAGTGAAAACCAGTTCAGGTGGCTACATCATAATGCTCATTGACAAAAGACCAAGGGTTTGCAGCGCTGTCAACAAAGCAAAGTGTGGCTACTTTGAGGAATCTAAAATATAAGACATATTTAGAGTTATTTATCTTTTTTCTCTTTGCTACATAATTCCTCATATCTTGCTTAACATATTTGATGTTTTTAGTATAATGTAGAAAGCAGTTAAAAAAAAGAAAAATAATTCAATTCGAGTCTAAAAAGAAAAATGTTTTTACTTACCTGAGAGAGCAGAGTCAGGTGGAAAGCTAAGGAGTCTCGAAAACACTGGTGCCAAACTGAAATCCTTGTGTGCTTTGAATAAAGCACTCAAAAAATAAAATTGGGTGGTTGTTACATTTATAACTTGTAATTTAAACAAAACAACTGTTTATATGGTGAACATCATTATATTGTGTAGGATCTGCATGAAATTCAGCCACTTTAATATGAGATGATATAATCTAGAAAGAGTGGTTAGTAGCCTGGACTTGCAAAATTCACGAGATCACACAAGATTTCAAACCACAGGAAAATCACTCGTGTTATAAGAGGCAGAAAAAGAAAAAAAGTATTGCTATTTATATTAGTTTAACATGTCAAGGACAAAAATATAAATAAAAATCTGTATCAAGCCTTGTAATCAGTTATTATGTTAACCAGACTAGACTTTGTTTACTGACTCCAAAAAATATCATTTTAAACTTATTTTAAAAAAATCACGGAAAGGATTTCCATGTTAATAAATGCCTTTCTAGGATTAAATATTTTTGTTGGACTAAAATAATTTGAATGGGTTGGATCAACTCAATTAAATACAGTTGGACTTAACTGCAAAAAATAGGGTTATTCATCATTAAATAATTAACTTGGTGCATAATGCTAAAACAAAGCAATGTAATCATGCTGGAATTCTATAAACTCTACAAAAGAAACCAAATTCCAAGAAATCCAAACACAGAAATGTTTGCACAAATATGTGATTATGCAAAGAGGTCCCTACCAACCAACCTCAGATCTCCACGCATGCAAACATGAATACACATGACTTTGCACACAACCAGAAATGAACTCCACCAAAGGAACCAAAATTACGAAATCCAAACACAAAAATGTTTGCACACACATGTGATTATGCACAGAGGTCCACTCTACTGACCAACCTCAGATCTCCACACATGCACACATGAACGAAAATACATTTGAACACAAACAGAGACAAAACTCAACCAAAGGAACCAAATTCCAAGAAATCGAAACAGACAAATGTTTGCACAAATATGTGATTATGCACAGAGGTCCAACCCGACCAACCAACGTCAGATCTCCACGCATGCAGACGTGAATGTTCTAACATTTGCACACAACCAGAAATGAAGTCCACCAAAGGAACCAAATCCTAAGAAATCCAAACACAGAAATGTTTGCACACACATGCGATTATGTGCAGAGGTCCACCCTACCAACCAACCTCAGATCTCCACGCATGCACACATAAATGAAAATACATTTGCACACAACCAGAAATGAACTCCACTAAAAAAACAAATTCGAAGAAATCCAAAGCCCCAAATCTGTTTCAAGATGTCGCCACGGGAGAGGCTGCCAGTTACAGGAGCTCTGACCAACTTCCATTCTTTTAAATTATTTAATAATAAAAAGTAGACAACAACATACAGAGCAAGAAAAGAGCGTATGGAAAAGGATGTAACTATTGCAGTGTTTACATTGTATTAGATGGAGGAGTTGTACAGGGAGATGGCCACAGGCAGGAATGATTTCCTGTGTCGTTCAGTGGTGCTTTTTGGTAATCTCAGTCTCTCACTGAACGTGTTCCTGTGACTGACCAGCATGTCATGGAGTGGGTGGAAGGTATTGTCCAACATTGTCTTTATCTTGGACAGCATTCGCCTCTCCGGCACCACCTTGAGAGAGTCCAGCTCCATACTCACAACACTACTGGCCTTGCGGATCAGTTTATTGAGTCTGTTGGCATCAGCAACCCTCAACCTGCTGCCCCAGCATGCAACAGCATAGAGGATAGCACTGACCACAACAGACTCACAGAAAATCCTGAGCATTGTCTGACAGATGTTGAAGGACCTCAGCCGCCTCAGAAAATACAGATGACTCTGGCCCTTCCTGTAAAGTGCAGTAGTGTTTTTTAACCAGTTCAGTTTATTGTCTATGTATACTCCAAGGTATTTATAGTCCTCCACAAAGTCCACGTTGACCCCGTGGATTGAAACAGGGGTCAAGGGTTTCCTGGGTCCTAAACTCCACAATCAATTCCTTGGTTTTTTCCACGTTGAGCTGTGGATGATTGTGCTCGCACCACGTGACAAAGGAGTCGACCACAGCCCAGTACTCTGACTCGTCACCCCTGCTGATGCATCCAACCACCACAGAGTCATCAGAAAACTTCTAAAGATGGCAGGTCTCTGTGCAGTGGCTAAAGTCTGTGGCGTAGAGGGTGAAGGGCTACATATCTCAGACCATGAAGATTTATACCAGGGTGACATGAGCTACCTATGTGAACTATGCGGGGAACCATCAACTGGAACTAGGTGGAAAAACTCAGGGAGAGGGTCATGACTCAGCAGGGAAGATCAGTGGTACTGGAATACAGAGAGAAGAGTGTCAGTCATGGCGGCGGTTGGTCTGGTAAGAGGAGTAATTAAACTGAGAGTGTCTTGCAGGTTTTGCAGGTGGAGGCTGGCGTGAGGGAAAGGCAGTCAAAGTGGTCTGGGTGAGTGTACAGAAGTCTAATTTAACAAATTTGCACTCAGCTTTGCAGTCTCAGATTTTGTAGCTGTCCTACGTATTTGTTTAATATGCACTTTGAAGCTCATAGATGACTTCAATGACTTCAAGATTACAGGAGCTATAATTAGCTCTATGCACTGACCTCTTTCTCTCTTTTATATATACATGCTTGATTATTTGGCTCACTGCTGCTGCAAGACCGGGGGTGGTCTGCTTGTCTCCACCCCAGAGCAAAGGGAAACATCTACTGGGTCCGGGGGCAGATTGCCCCTCTGATACCTGGACCAGGGGGTATAGAGTATGTTTGGGGAGTGTGAGTGTGTGTACAGTGTTCATTTCTGTTTGTCTCCATGTTGGGCGAGTGCTGAATATTTTTATATGTGTGCATGATGGTGGGAATGCATGTTTGTGTCTCTGTGTGCCTGTTTGTCTATGTTATGTGTCAAGTCGCGTCTTAGACTCCACCGCTCTGGAAACATCTTAGGCCCCCCCATGATGTGGGGGCCAATCTTCCCTTACCACACGCCCTGCCAGTGGCTGATGCCCTCACCTGTTAGTAAAAAACGAGTAGATCTTGCTTGCTTTATTGTCTTTGTTTTTGCCTGTCCCGTTCGGCACTGTAGCAATCACAATTATTGTCTGAGGGCCAAGAAAAATGCCCAAAAGATTTATTTTCCCAAATGCCCAAATGGATCATTACATCTTTGCCATACTGGTCCACTTGATTGATCTTTATAATGTGTGTGTGTGTGTGTGTGTGTGCTCTATGTGTGTGTGTGTGTGTGTGTGTGTGTGTGTGTGTGTGTGTGTGTGTGTATTTATTTATAACTTTTAAGTTATTACAATCAGACATGACCGGGGATAGGAACGGGAAAGACATAGACAAGAGAAGTTCAAGAAAAGGAGAGGGAAAGAAAAACAGGGGGAGAGGGACAGTGAGAAAAGACACAAAAAATCTGCTACATCACTTGCCATGCAACACTCTGCAGCATGGCGCTGCAGCAACATGCCAGCTACGCCAGAGTGGACCGCCCCTGGGCCCAGAGCCCCGAGGTCCTAAGCTGGGTGCTTCTGCCGGCTGCTTGGTAGGGCCTGGCGCCCGTGGCTCTGTCAGGCCCTGCCACGCAGCCTCAGGGAGTCAGCCAGTACACATCCGAGCACCCAGCCTCAGACACTGAGTGGAAGATCTACTTGATTTTTTACTGTGAGCCGAATGGTGAATTTTACTGTTAGAAGCAGCTTTGATGGATTTGTGTTTAACTTGGTAAATAAAACAAACAAAAAACATGGAAACCCCGGGGCCCGCTGGGGAACTGGGAGAGTACTATTGCCATTAGCACCAATGTACATCTACCTCTGCATGTCATGACTACTCTATTACTTTGCAAGCTTCTATCGATAGTGTCAGCTTTGACTGGAGGCTTTAGCTGAACTAAAAGCTACTTTGCTGCTATTTTGAATTTTTTTTTTTTTTTTTTTTTGCCTGTCCCGTTTGGCTCTTTTGCCATCAGAATTGTTGTCTAAAGGCAAAGAAAGATGCCCAACGGATTTACTTTACCAAACTGACCATCCCAGCCTTGCCGTAATGGTCCATTTGATTCACCTTTTATTGTTTATTTTATTTTCACTTACTGAATACGGGACAGACTTGACTGGGGGAAAGAAGGGGAGAAAGAAAGAGGGAAAGAGAAACAGCTGAGAAGAGGGACGGGGGAGAAGGGCAAAAAACAGAAACCAACAGAACGGGCAGAGAAAAAAAAATGCATATATCAATCACCTGGATCACCTGCTGAGAAAGAAAAAAGAAAGCAAGCAGAAGAGAACAAGAGTAATAGAATAAACAGCATCACAATGATATATGGGAATATGACAGTAAATACTAAATGTTAAACATTATTGTGCAGCACATAAGATCAACAGAACACAGTGTGCTTTGAGGTAGGAGCCAAAAAGGGTGTAGTTTGTGGGTGTGATCACCCGTGTGTACACCTGTGAGCATGGACGCGCTTGTTTTTTGTTTTTTAAAAGGTTCCTTCATGTAATAATCTGCTAGAGGGTGTGGGGGGGCCACAGCCCCGTCCTCCAGGGCGTGAAGCAGGTGTGGAGGAGATCAAAACTCCAGACATCCAGAGGCTCTCAGAACACAAGAGACCAAGGAAGACCAACAGAGGGGCAGCCGCACCACTGTCCCGCAAAGACCTGAGGAGAGTCCCAGATGAGGGCTCACTCAGCAGCCGCGGAGCAGAAGCCAGGGGGAGTTGCAGTGACGCGCCCGTGAGCTCCGCCGGCAGCCAGCTGCGCCTGAGTGACCGAGCCCCAGGCCGAGAGGCTGGGGGCACCCCACCTCCGAAGTGGCCCGAGCGAGCCCCAGGCTCCAGGCCCCGATAAGCGGCCGCCAAGGAGTGAGCCGGTGTGTACCTGGACGCCCATCCCCGGACACAAAGAACCACCAACGCACCGATGTCTGAGGGGGTCCGCCACTGGCAGGGGAAGTGGTGGTAGGGGGAGATAGGCCTCCAAACCTTGGAGGGCCTGAGATGTCCCCAGATACTTCCTTCTCATCAATGTGCCTCACCAGCAGTGTTGTAGAGCTACATATGCTTCTTCAAATTGTAACTTGGAGACAATTATTGTCAGTCACTATAATATATATATATTTTTATAGTAAAAAAATAATGCAGCTGGGATGCAGATACACACACATACACTCACACAACATGGATTCCCTTATAATTAGGTTTATCTGAAAATTAGTTACAGTAAAACAGCAACAGTACACGTATCTTTTATTTATTTATTTTTAGTTTGTGGCAATGATTTTTTTAAACATTTTAAGAGTAATAAAAATCAAAAACATTATCAAATCCTTTTCTTGATTTGCAAATGAATTAAGCTATTTTAAGCTGTATAAAAAAGGTAGTGGGTTCATAGTGTAATATTTTACAGTTTGAGAATGGGAGGAGACACAAATTCCTCAGGGGTGCATCAGCTCTTTGTGAGTAAGGGAGCAGCCACAAGAAGCTACTAGGTGTAAAAACGTATTCTGAGTACTTCTTGTAAGAAATTACCATCAAAACCTGTCGTTACTCACCACGTTATAATTTTGAGGGTATATAACTTCATTCATACACATTTTAAAATCACCAGATGCTGAATTTAAAAATAATTTCCCCAGAAATTCCTACTTTTTAAAATCTGTATATCCAGACAAATGCACTTGTGTTTGACCTGCCCACACTGTGACATGAAGTATAATAGTCTTTTGTTTAACAAATATTATGTGATATTTTCTTGTTGTGTTATCACGTTTCTTTCTTTCTTTTTTTAATTTAACATTACCGTGCTTTTTTCATTTGTTTGAGAAGGTAAAAAAAAGGGTTACATGTATTTGACAAACTGAAATCAAGTATAATCTGAAAGAAATGAAACTACATATGTATATAAAATATAAAAAATAACTGAATGACAAATGAAAAGAAGATCAAATTTAAAAAAATGGATATGTACGATATATATACGAGGAAAATGAAAGAAAAAACCCATCAGTCATGTGACTCTTATGTGATCAACAGATTTATCACAATTGATTATAGGAGAAAGACATGCAGCCCCAAAATGCATTTCTCATTATGGAGATGGTGTATATTGGTGACACCAGGCTCCTGTGAGATGTGAGTCGCAGGTCAGAGTGGTCTTGAACTCATAGCTGCCACTGTCAGCTGAACAGGAAAATATACGTGTCCCCTGAGTTGGACGCCGGGAACATGATCCCAGAAGATCATCATAGAACAGATCCTCATCCCATAATTCAACATACACATCACTGTGTGTGTCCACCTTCATGAGAAAAAAAGCATTAAAAATAGGATTTAATATACTGTTGTCCTACAAATAATATGCTTGAGATTTTGTACCATATACAATAGTGACAATGGTAATTCACATCTAATTCATAGAATGTAAATTCTGGTAGCACTGTTGTGTTTTTGATATATATGTCATATTGTTACATATTTTAAATAAGGAGGAAAATGTGCAGTAGCAAGATTTGCATTCAGTACTTTATGACACATGGTTGACATTGTTAAAGCATTCATATTAACCGAAATCATTACCTTAAATTGTTTAAATATACCTGATGAAAGAATTAGTTCTGCTTAAACTTAACCAAATGGAAATAAATAACCTCAGTTAAAGAACAGCTAAAGTTAACTGTATATAAAAGATGTAAGTAGCCCAAGTTCTAAAAATTGAAATCAGTACATCAAACCTGCAGTATTAAAATTCCTTTAATATGATCCTTGATCTTATATGTAGTCAGGGTTCACTGACCTGTCCAAGATCAAAATAAGCATTCCATCGGGGATAACTTGATTCGATCATGCGAGTCTGATGATTGATGGAACCAAACCTCAGTTTAACATAGCTGTGAGTAGGAGAAAGACACAAAGATGAATAATATTGCAGATTTCTAAATCTCTAAATCCTAGAGATTCGGAAATCTTTAGAAAACTCTAAATCCTAATCCCTAACCATGCTGGTCTCACCTGTCAGTTGGGCCAAGATGATCTCCTTTCAGATTCCAGGCCTGGATGATTTCCACAGTTAGCTTCCCCCTCCAGGCTTGTCGAGGACAACAGTTGAAATCTAGGTTAGAATTGCCCCGCCAGCAATTTCGTTGGCTGTGTGATTGACTCACATCATTGTCTGTTATGTACTGCTCTATGGCAGCCTTCATCCCTGACTTCTTTGTGCCTTTCGGTATCAGCTGATACATTGGGCGAATGAAGTAGGAAGCAACATCTGCATGATCCTTCAGACTGTTCAGCCAGTTTTTAAAACCCAGGGAGTCATCATAGGCAAGTGAAAACTCTCCCAACCACCCATCACCTCCCACCACATCCGTATAGTGTTGGTGGAGACCAGAGCTATACCTAGTGGCAACATCCCGGTTTTCCAGGAGGTTTTTGCAAGAACCTTGGACAGCAGATGGATTCAGCTTTCCCAAGCCAATGGAGACACCCATCGACAGGCAGGAGTGTAACTAGAAGGCAGGAGAAGACATAAGATGCAGGACTTCCATTAAATAGGAACACATGCCAAAGAGAAGCGCTTGTGATGTTAGGCCTACATGTCATGGAACTTGTGAACTAAGTGTGTCACTCAAGGGTTATTGAAAATGTCCTAAAAATATCCTGGTGTAGAGCCAATTTAAAATGTAACAAGAAAGCTTTGTTTAAACAAAGAAAGGTATTCATGTCTCATTGTTCTGGTTCTCTCTGTATTATTGAAGGTTCTTTACCTTACAATAAACACAGTTCCTTGAGACAACTTTTGCTGTGCGATATAAATCAAACTGAACTGAGCTTCTGTCACTGGACCTTTGTGCAGTATTGGCCAGTTGTGGCTTTCCTCCCAGAGGGTACACAGTGTGGTCAATTTCCCTGTGCCTGGTATGGTAACTTATTTTTCTTTGTCTTTGTCTTTGTCTTTTTGTATTTTCTGTTTGTTAATGCACTTTATTGATATTTGTTAAAATGCAGATGTTACAAATTACTTATACATGCATTCAGTGTTGAAAATTTTGGCAATGCTAACCATCACATGATTTCTTGTAAATTATGTGTACAGATCCAGATCCATACTGTTCATATTATTCCTAAAAAAGTAAAGTGGAAACAATTTGTAGTTGATCGTTAATTCGTTAAGTCTTTAAAATGTCCGCAGGTGTTTCTCTCTCTCTCTCTCTCTCTCTCTCTCTCTTTTTACCAAGTCCTGATGCCTGTTTCGGCTAGGAGGAGGCAAGAGTGAAATCACCATTCACCTGATTTACGCTATTCATGCCCACTGGCAGTTGAGAAATTTGAAAAACAGATAAAGAAAAATGGAGAAAAGGAGAGATAACAATGAAGAAAATGTCAAATATAAGTAAGTAAGTAAATGTAAGTAATCAGCAATTTTCAAACAGCAGTCGGTTGGATGTGTCTTTGTCACAGGTGGAACTAGTCAGGCAAGTTCTTGTCACAGACAGTGGGGAGCTGACGGTGTGTAGAGAGAACACTGGATCCAAATGCAGACTAAAACGGAGCGTGAAACGTGACTTGGACAAAAAGTGAGCCGTTTCTTGTGGCTGATAAGAACAGTACACAAACAAAACAAAGGCGAGTGGGGCGAAAACTAAACTAGAACCTAAACTGGAGAAATTAAACTTTGATTACTATGACAAAAACATGAATCAGAACAGGTGCATGTAGGAAAATATGAATATAAACATGAATCATGAACTACCTGAAACTTGACATGACATGAAAGAAAGAACACAGAACAACAGGACAAAGACTGAAGGAAACACACAGACTAAATACACACAGGAGGTGATCAGGGGAAGTGGAAACACATGGGGAAACAGCTGACACAAATGAACATAACAACGTCACAGGGGAAGAGTAAAACTAAGCACATTGAACAAAGAAACACGAAACTTTCAAAATAAAACAGGAAACATAGCGAGACGTAGACATGACAACCCAGAGTTTACAATATGAAACACGTGGACAAGAAATACAAAACAACTAGCACAGAAGGCCTGGGTAAAACAGACTAAACTAAAATTCACAGCCAATTAATAATAATCCCAACCTCCACATTATCTTCAAAATATAACAAAAGAGATGAAAACCAACTGAAACTGCTGGGTCACAGAACCAGCTGCTGACAGTTCTCATACAGAAGTGGCTAAAATACACTACATTTCCAAAAGTATTCACTAATCCATCCAAATCATTGAATTCAGGTGTTCCAATAACTTCCGTGATCACAGGTGTATAAAATCAAGCACCTAGGCATGCTACAAACATTTGTGAAATACATGAAAGTTTGGTGGAGGGAGGATTGTGGTGTGGGGTTGTTTTTCAGGAGTTGGGCTCGGCCCCTTAGTCCCAGTGAAAGGAACGCTTGATGCTTCAATACACTAAGGTATTTTGGACATGCTCCCAACTTTGTGGGAACAGTTTGGGAATGACCCCTTCCTGTTTCAACATAACTGAGTACCAGTGCAGACAGCAAGATCCATAAAGAAATGGATGAGTGAGTTTGGTGTGGAGGAACTTGACAGGCTCACACAGAGTCCTGACCTCAACCTGACAGAACCTTTGCAATGAATTAAAGCAGAGTTCTCATCTAATACCAGTGTCTGACCTCACAAATGTGCTTCTTGAAGAATGATCAAAAATTCCCATGAACACACTCCTAAAACTTATGGAAAGCCTTACCTGGAGAGTTCAAGCTATTATAGCTGATGTCATAATGAACCCTATGGATTAAGTATGGGGTGTTACTCGGGTTGATATGCATGTAAAGGCAGACAAGCAAACACTTTTGGCAAAATAAGTGTTAAAAGGTGCCGTGTTTATGGTTGTTGTTGATGTTGAAAATGGCAGCGACAGAAGCTAGAGGTTTTTCAGCACAGCAGAGAGAGCTCCTGATGGACTGTGAGACAGATAAGGTACAATGGTTTCTTTCACTTTGGTCAGTAGAACAACTGAGAGAATATCTTTTGGAAGGGAATAAGCTCCTTGCATTCATATACAAATGCAATAAGAATGATGTCACTATTCAGTTGTTGCCAAAAAACCAAACAAAAACACAACTATTTAGCATCCCTTATGTTCTTATTCATATGGAGTAGAAATATGCAGTCTGGTGACTGTGTGCAGGCAAATGTTTTTCATGTACCTCATTTGAGGAGAATCCGTTTAGTCTGGACAAACAGGTTCGTACAGCTGTGACTCGTCTAAGACGGCCACCAAGACGAACCTGTAATGTAGCACAAAGTTTTAATAAAAAAGTGTTTTTACTCCTGAAATAATCTAATTAACAGTGTTTCTGTGTTTTAACCTTGCGAATGTAATGTGTGCCGTAGGTATCTATGACCTCGTTGTACTGATCTCTGGTGGAGGAGTTATAGCGACTTGGCAAACTGGCCACATCCCTGCTGAACTCAGAGCTAAGAGTCGGTCTGCTTGATACCCGGTAACTAGATAGAATGAAACTGATTAGTAAATTATTAAAAACTGAAATTATATATTGTTAATCTAAACTTGTGGTATATGTGGTAATGCCAGGATTTTCACAGCTAACCGATAGTGAGTACAGGTGACCGTGTGTGTGCTGAAGGAGTAGTGGTCCTCTTTGGTCTTTTTTGTAGCAAATGCATATGCCATGGAGTGTGTTCCTCCAATCCCCACGCTGGTAGATATGGGATTTATATTTAGTCCAGCCTGATAAATAGAAATGTAATTTCATTACCATTTTTGTTTTTAATAATAGTCAATGTAATGTAAAAGTAATAGATAAAAGTATTAGATATAATAAATACTGTCTTATTATTCATTCACTCAATTACTTTGAATATAATACTTTTTTTCTGGGGATCAAAAATATTAAATTGGAAATATTAAATGAAATAATGAGACAAGGAATTCATATTTGTATCACATTTACACAGCTCAGTGAGCCAAAATTTAATCAAATCAGCCCTTTTGATGAGAACTTGCACACTAAGGTTTTTATGTTATTACAGTCTGTTTGATTCAGTGCACATTTCACTTGTAAAAGAAAAAAAAAAGAAACGAATCAGCATGCAATGTTGCTTACAAATTTTGCATTTCTATTAGTTTTAATAACAAGTAATTACAGTAACAGTATTTTGTAGTTTCAAACAGTAATTTTGAAACAAACAGTAAGTGCAAGATGCTTCCTACCTTCCAGTCGTGGATGTCCTGATCAGTGTTAGAGTTAAGTAGTGAACTGTGGACACAATTTGAAGGAGAAGAATTACTTTTTATTTACTTGTTTCATTTCTTTAAATTTTTTTTACAGTCAAGCATGGAGGGGAACCATTATGTTTTGGTGATGTTTTGTTGCTAAATGGTGACTTCACCAAATTTAGGGGCCAATGGATTTTATTTACCATAAAATCTCGGTCGAGAACCCTTTTCTGTCAGCCACAACACTTAAGGCTCGTCATGGATGGGTCTTCCAACATGCAAAAGAAGCATTAAGGTGATGGCCAAGCCAATCTCCAGACCTCAGTCCTGTAGAAAATGTGGAGGGAGCTGAATCTTGGAGTTGGCAAATGACAGCCAAGAAATCTAAAGGATTTAGAGAGTTTCTGTAGTGTGCCCCAGCAAATAAATATAAATTCAGTGTATGTAGTGAGACGCTGTTTCTATTCTATCAGACTGTTGTTGCCAGTATCCCCTATTTTACTGCCCTCCCCTTTTTACACTGTGATGGGAATGCAGTATGGTGAGTAAGAATAGTATGTGGCTGCACATATTACTGAAGAAGGCTGGCTTATTAATGGGCAGGACTGTGGATTCACTGGGAATTATTGTGGAAAGGTGTATGGAGAAAAAATACTAGTCACCCTCTCCATAATATTTTGAAGGGTCAGAAATGTAAACAGCAGGCTTCTTCTCCTAAGCAGTGTAGGACAGAACACATTAGAAGTTCTTTTGTTCCTACTGCTATGAGATTTCAAAATGCTGATAATCAACACAAGAAATTTGTGACCTGGTCATCACTTTACCTTCCAGTATTGTAAAAATTCACCCATCTTTGTTGTTTTATTCTACAGTTGAGGAAATATCATTTGATCCTTTTTTGAATATTAAAGTTTACTCACAAAGAAGTTAATAGTCGTTCATTTTGTTGGTGTTTCCTTTTAATGGAGAGAGACAAAGTGCCAACCAGACATCTAAGAAAAATATGTGTCTGTCATGGCTAACTGGTATTGTGACAGACTAGGTGAAGTAATGAGATGACAATGATCTCTGGGATGAAGTCCTTTCAGCAACAAATATACTACACTATACTGTACCTAACAGTGGTGTGTGCACTGCTGGAGATATCGGTTTTGCATTGGCTGATTGCACGCCAGTCGACAACAGAGGCCGGCAGCTGAAGATAAAAAAACAGAACACCATGATTAAGATGTGCACATAACCTATCTACTATAGTTTACTGGTAATCACAGTTTATTTACTTTTTGTAGAGTTTTGTTTTGATTGCGGTTGGTGCAGAGAGTACAGGTGCCATCTGGTTTGCGGTAAGTAGCTATATCAATCAGGTAGGCTCCTTTTCGGTGCAGGGTGATGACATCAAATCCCTCCCCAATCAGGTTGTGGCCTGGTACAAATGGAGCAGACTCACACTTGCTGTTGTTTACTGTCATACAGGAAAGAACCGGGGAGTTCCATGACAGAAAGAGAAGGAGGCTCAGGTAAAGAGGAGGTGGGGTTGGACTGGAGCGCATGGCTGAAGTCAAAGACAAAACAGACAAAATGACAAAAGTTTTGCAAACAGGTTTTGTCTGGGTATCACAACAGGGGTTATCAATTCTCTTTATTTTAACTGTCACTGTTCTGACTGAGGTATGCAAGACTCAGTCTCAAAAGGAACAAAATGAAGCCATGAAAAATCCATTAAAAATTATTGGTAGCACTTTCTGTTACAGCTTGGAAATAATGTGGTATTGGTGAGGTCCTTTGTCAGTGACCAAGCACTCTGTGCTTACTGTGCTAGACCTCAGTCCAGTGTTGAACACTGTTGAGCTTAATATTTTATTACAGAGACTGAACACTTAATTACAAAAAATATTCAATAATATCAAAGTAGTTCTTCTACATCAACAGAGGTTATAGCTAATAGCTAAGAAATATTACACGGAACTTTATGTAGCTGACCAGAAACTGGTGTTACGACCCGTCTAGGGCCAGGCCATAACATGAGCGAGGCACTCGCTTCCCCCCCAAGACCCAAGCAGTCACACGAAACCAATCCGTTAGATATGAGGTGATTTATTTACAATGTGAATAAAGAGAACCAAAACGGGAGTGTCAACACTTCAGGGTGAGCCAAGGCCAAAACAATAAACAAAACAAACCTACACAAATCCCGCACCCCTGACCTTACCAAAACAAAGTCAAAAATAAAGACAGAGTCTGACCTCCTTAACTAACTCAAAACAGGAGAAAACGGGTGATCAAAAGAAATGGCAGCTCACCCCTACCCACTCCACTTCCACAACTTTCAAGCGTATACTGCAGCCAGCGGCTACCACAGGACTACTGCTGGGTGATGAGGAGAAACGCGAGGGCCTCTCCCGCTGTAGCACTCCAGCCTCCTTTTAATGGGCGGGTCCTCCAGCTGGATCCAATCACGCCGGGGCAGTATATCCACGCACCAATCGGAACAGGGCCCTGGCACAGCTAAATTAACATAGAAAAAACACAACACCTGCACAAACAAACACATGGACATACAAGTTCGTAACACTGGAGACAATAATGTGGAAACAAAATCTTGCCTATGAGGCAAAACCCATTACTAATAGTTTAGCAATATATAGGCAACAATATGACAACCAGATTTTACCAAAATGGTCAAATCTGTGCATTAGAACTTTTGTATAATGACTTATGGTAGTAGCCCACAATAATAAGGCAATATTGGTTTATACTTACATTAGGATACTATTAACATATTATTAACATATTATAATGCCGGCCGGCATTCTTTTTTGTTTGAAGCTAGCAATGTAAATATTATGTTTAATGTTGTGGCTAATTGTCTAAATATGTGTGTGTGGTTATTCTGTGCAATAACCAGCAAACAGGACTAAAAATTGCACAAACCTTTATTTGTGTAATGAAACAAAAATGATATATTGCAGTATCATAGGTTTTGGCTCTGGGACATCACATGTGACTAATTTTCAATATTATATCTGTCTCCATTTATTTTAATGAATAAAATTTAAACTTTTTATCCTCAAATTTGATAAATGCTCATTGTTGTTCATTTCTTACTGGGGTAAATTGACATGGTAATTTACGCTATGGACCTAACCTGATCTGGAGCAGGTTAGGCTCCAGGTTAAAGACAGTAGGTCATACCTACTGACCACTCAATTCTTCAGAAATAAACATTCTTAAAGATCTACTGAACCACTGCATGGAGAGTAGGAGTAGGACAAAAAAAGATAATCACAACCAAACCATTTTTTTCCAATGGTATGTATGGTATTATATATTTCAATGGTATACTTATAATGGTAAGTTCCACTCACTTAAATTCAACAACTCACAGACACCTAAGTCAGCAGCCTCATACACAAAGAAGCCATCACACATGCAACGAAGTCTGTTTTGCAGACAGTGCAGCAGTCTCACGCTCTTACAAGTAACTCATAGATCAGTTCTTGAAACAAATACCTTTTGACGGTCTGGAGGGCAGGGCCCAAAAGAAGAGGCCTGGTCTGTTCCACAGTAGTGATGGACATGTTCAGTTTTCTGTGTTAAACTGAGTTTAACATATGAATTGCTTCTTTGTGTGAGTGGCTGCTGCTGTGTTCCTCAATAAATCAGAAGTCAGAATTTCTAGAATACCCTCTCAACTCATATTTCCCTCACTGAAAGTCAGAGCAGCACCAGCATTACTAAAATTGTTAACTTTTAATCTGTACTGACACTGTTGTGCATTTTTGACTCACTAAATAAGACATATGCAGAGGACCATATCCATGAATGCACTTTTAAAGTGCAAAAAAAAAAAGATACCTGAATGGTTCTGCCAAGAATCAAAACAAATGTTGTTTTTCTACAGTTCTACGTCCACAGGTTGTTGATTTTGCAAAACTGAAATTGTTCTGTTCAGTAGGGGTGGGTGGATCAACCCAAATATCGATAGTATCGACTTAATGCTGGTACTGACATTGAATTGTTACTATTGTGATCAGCTCAATGCGTTAGTTTTTTTCTCTTATGTAAGTTCAGTATGTTGCTACTGATCATCAAAAAGGAGACATGTCTGTGCAAACTGCTTCCCTCTCATGCAAGCACACTCTTGTCCGCTCCCTCCTCCCTGCTCAGTTGTGTTTAGTTGTCCTACAGTCATATGACTCAGATGCACTAAGCAAAACCATGCAAGCTGCAGTAAGTGAGAAATTGGAACAATATATAGAGCTACTTTACAGCTGTAAATCGAAACACTGCAAACAACGATGCCTGCTAGAAGGATGTTTTCTACTTTGGCAATCCTATGAACTTATATAAAGATATGAAAGACTATGAACAGCACAACTTTGTCTTAGAAAAGCAGCAAAAGAAATGAAGAGAGGATGAAGGAAATCGTTCAGACAGACCCAGATCCCTCGCACAGAGACAGAGCCCACTGTCACAGAGGGAAATTATAACCAGGTAGTTCATATATTGGCAGTGGCAGTGGGGGGTACAGTTGGTTAAGGGGCAGTGCTGGGGGGAGGCTGGTTAACGCAGCTGTGGTTATTTGGCTAATCTTACTTGCCTCCCCTGTCATTTAAAACATTAGAATGTCAGGACCAAGATGATGTGTGTGTGTGTGTGTGTGTGTGTGTGTGTGTGTGTGTGTGTGTGTGTGTGTGTGTGTGTGTGGAGAGTGAAGTGAAGTGATGGCTGAAATTTGAAGGAATATTAAAATGGATTTGCTACAAACTGAACACCTCTGTGCTGTGTTGGGTGAACCAGCAACATAAAGCCTGCTACAGTAATGTTTCAGCCATGACTGATGCTGGATCTACAGTAAAAAGGATTAAATTGTTATTCGTTATCATAGCTGTTACTTTAGCAGTCCAATGCCTGCTAAAGTAATATGATTACTTATAGACTATATTCAGATAATATATTCAGCCCAACATTATTTTATTGGAAATGAAATAATATACCTTTAACATGAACTATGAAAAATGTTAATGCGAATATACTCACCTTTTTGTGTTGACTGTCAGGTTATTTTATCATGGAACACATTTAAACAACATAAACTGACCCAAAGTGCTTTAAAGCTAGACACATTTGTCTTCCAGGTCTCCAATAAAACCCAAGAACAACAAAGTGTTTCAAAATACATGAAAAAGCTGAAAGGTGTGTCTTGTTGTGTTCACGGATTATTGCGGAAAGTAAAAATCACAGATTCAGTGTTCATTAAAATTTGTTCAGAATTTAGCAAATTGATGAACTCTCTCTACACTCTGCCTTTATAAGTTAAACGTATCGGTAGTACTGGCAATACTTGTATTTACTTGGTATTGGATAGATTGTAGTATCGCAGAACAATATGAGAGTTTCGCTTTTAAATCGGTTGGAAGAGCCACGTTTTCACTGAGTCTTCACTTCGTGCGGCACTCTGCAAGGAGAATGTGTTGTGCAGCTTGTTAAGCCGTACCATACTCAAACCACCAAATGAGGCGCAAACTGCGTGTCGAATTATCACGGGAATGTGCATGTATTCATTTGGTGATTAAGAAAATACATAAAATGCGGATATACTTGATTATAATCTGCTGTTTTTCTTTCTTTCTTTCTTTTATTCTACTGGGATTGCTCAACAGCACTAAGAACACCTGACCAATCAATAAAATATATTTCCATTTGGTCTGCGACAAATTAAAGCGTTTTGCGTTATTAGACTTTGGCACAGTCCATTTAAACATTTAAGTAGAGTAGGCTTAAATGTTTAAATGCCAGTTTAAAGTTTCAGAGCTCTAATGTGCAGACATCGCCTTAGGGGAAAAAGCAGCACTGAGCACGCACTCAGTGACAATAATAAGAATTAACTGCATTAAAATGTTTATTTTTGTGCCCTAAATCACCAGATTAACAGTTTGACCCAGAATTCATCTTTTGTCCTTTTTACAGCGTGATATTTTACTAAACATTTATTATTTATTTATTATTTTCTTAAATTTTAATCACCATTTAATTGTTGGTGGCACTCACAGAAATTGTTTACTGTGGGCGAAAAATACATATGATCTGTGAAACAGCCATTTTAGATTAGTCAGATACTGCCAACAGCACCATTTCATGTGAACGCGCAGGAGACACTCTGGGTTAATTTGGCGAACTGATAACCAGCTTCGTGTAACTGCTCATCCCAATTTCCAATGTCAGGGAAAGTCAATCCAGGTAATGGAAAACTATCCTGTATGTTGAACTGGCATTATAGTATCGGGTTCAGTGAAACCTTAGAGCATGAAACAAAATTATGTACCGTCTCTGCTCCAGGGACAAAAGAGATTTCAAACAGTTGCAACAAACTACCACAACTACACAGCCCGTCTTTAGATCTGTGCGCAGGTGTGCAGAGATATACGCTGAGAGCATGCACAAGAACCTTGCAAGTCTATTGTGTTGTGGAAGAACGTGGCCCCAAAACAGACTAAAAAAACCCCAGTAAAATAGTGAAACAGAGTAAAATAAGCAAAAAACGAACCTTTATTTAGGAGAGCAGATAATCCAAAGAACAGCCGGTAACAAAAGTCTGTCTAAACCGCAAAAAACAAACAAACAAAAAATTCACAAGGTACAACAAGTGCGGACAAACGCCGCAGAGAACTGAGCAGAGACAGAGGCTACAGCCAAAATACACACATGGCAATCAGGAAAAGACCAGGCAACGCCAGGGGACACAGATGAAACCAATAAGGTAAGACAAGACAGTGGAAGGAAAACGAAATATAGCGCACATGAGACAAGATGCTGTCAAAATAAAACGGGGAGTTACAAAACGTAGACTTCACGACACAGAACAGCAGGCCCTATTCCAGCATGCATACATTTGCACCTAAGAGAGTCAGATGAGCTGTTCAGCTTGTGTTAAGCACGTTCGTTATCAAACGACCTCCAGCACCAACATCGCAAAGGAAAATAAAGAACATAGATTTAATTTTAATGCAGCAGATCAGGAACTAGGAACAGCTGTCAGTGCTGACCATGATATTTAACTAAAAAAACAGGAGGGGAGAAATGACTCATTTTAATCTGCTTGGTCCACTGGAAACTGGAATTTTATTTTTGTATTTGGCTTTTAAATGTAATTATTCAGCTTTAACACACACACACACAAACTCTCTCTCTCTCTCTCTCTCTCTCTCTCTCTCTCACACACACACACACACACACACACACACACACACACACACACACACACACACACACACACACACACACACACACACACTGTATCATCTATTTTGAATCCGGTGTCTTATTTTGAACACGATCTGTATTCTGTATTTATAAAACGAAACATACTTACAAAATACTAATGAACTACCTAAACACTTCTATTCGTTCTGTCTCCGTGACAGAGTAACCCATGTGACTAATTTCTTCCTTCTTAAAAATGTTTTCTTTCTTTCTTTCTTTCTTTCTTTCTTTCTTTCTTTCTTTCTTTCTTTCTTTCTTTCTTTCTTTCTTTCTTTCTTTCTTTCTACAGCACGATCAGTGACATATGTGAGACGTGTTCATATTTCTCGGTCCACGTGGTTAAAATGCAGGCTCTGCTCTGTAATGAAAAAAATTCTGGCAAACTGAAATGCCAGTGGAATGCTCCACAGTTTAATGTTTTGTCTCCATATAACCTTTTAATATAAAATCTCAGCTGTATAAGTTATCTTTTGCAGGAAATGTTCTGACTGTATTCTGTAAATATAGCTGCACAGGTGTGGCTCTGTTAGGTGTAGTTCTAATAGGTATTAGGCCAAAGCAGTACCTCTGACAATAATTGTATCCCAGTCCCCTAAAGCGCGCTCACGAGGAACCGCAACTTTGTTGTGTTCTGCAAAGGACCGCGCCACTCCAAAGCAGATAGTTTCTTTTCATTCGTCGGTGTGCTGCTCATTACTGATCTATGTTCGTGGCATAAACCTAGAATGTTGGAAAACCCCGCTATTGTATCGTTTTGAAAGTAAAGTGAATACATTTTAATATCAATTTCAAGCAAAATCAGTAAAATATCTTTTATTTATGTAGTTCAAGTTACTAATGCAAATGATTGTCTGCTAGATAAATAATTCCGATCTTCCTTTAATAAAATGGAAATTGGTAAACAAAATTATAACACTATAGAGAAAAATACGTTTTAGTTATATAACTGTTTTGTTACGTAACTGTTTTGCTCACCTTCGTTATCTTCTGGAGGTTTGTGGTTGGACCTATAGTGTACCAAAATCCATCTCCTCTTTGTAACCACTCTCTGTCTTACTTCAGTGTTACACATTTTATCAGGCTGTGACAGCCAAAAAATATGTCCCCCTCTTCTATGATCCTCAGTCCTTCTATAGCCAAGTGTTTTATTTTGCAAAGATTTCAAGGGACTTCTTGGTAACTTTATAAGCTTTAACAACACCATATGTTTAACTGATTGAGCTGAAGTCTTTAACATGCTCTTCTAGTAAAAAGTGACAACAAGTGAGGTTTATCAGAGCATCTGTTTAAAAGAGAAAAACCACACACACATACAGTACACTGCCTACTGCACTTGTTACATCACTCAGACAACTGCATAGTTCATTTCAACAATAATTATAAGGGTAACATTTCTGTTGTTAAAACATCAAATAGTGGCAAATGAGTTACCTGTCTCCATGATCCAAACAAAGACTTCAATCTGGCCCAAACGGCTTCCTTCAATTCCCATAGTGGCCACCTGAGGGCAGACAATCCCCACAGACAAACAGGTGAAACTGTCCAACTCAACAGTATTTTAAAGCATATTTATATGCTTTCACATACATTTACATGGCACAAAAAAGTTTTTGGCCTGTATGGATAGTTTCTGCCTTTAAAACATCTATACCATGGCTTATTTATCTTTTCTTCTTTACAACTAATCTATCTGAAGACTGGAGACTGTCTGACACAAGAAGCTTGAGCCAATTAGAGCATGCCACGTCTAATTTCTGCTAATAATCCCAATGCTGACGATGCCTTTTGGAACATTTGATACAAACAAAAAACATTACCTGAAAAAAAACAACCCGGTGTGAGGCTGGGACGTGGCCCCAGAGTAGACCCGGGACTGGAGAGGTTACAGATCTGCTTGGGAATGTCTCAGTGATCAGCAGGAGGAGGTGGCTGAGAGGTAGGAGGCATGAATATCTCTTCTTAGGCTGCTGAAGCCCAGCTCCAGATGAGCAGTATAAAAAGAATAGATAAATGGTGTATCTGTATTCTGCATAGCTTAATTAGTATAAATGCTTAAGGGAGACATTAAATTTTTTTAAAGACAGATATAGAATCACCAATCTTCTGGTTAGTAGGTGACCTGCTCTACCACCTGAGCTACAGCCACTCAAAATAGCAATTATACATTTATCTGTAGTGTCACGGCGGGGTGCTCCGATTGTGTTGATTTCACAACTCAGATGCAGATGCGGAGAGTAGAGTTGTGTTTGAACGAAAAGCGAGCTTTATTTAGCTGGTCACCTATATTTCTACATGCTGAGCACCTCTGATGCTTGCACTTGATTACCAAAATGGCAATCGTGAATATTTTGTCCAACACTGAGCTCACGATTATTTACCACAGTTATTCACTGATTTTATTGACAAAGATGTTTTTATTACAGAAATGTAAACAGACACCGAAAAAAGACAAAATGATCGTCATTTACAAATATTTGCATTAATTATTTGCATTAAAATAAAAGAAACCCTCATTAATCACCTAAATACAGTGCATCTCTAAGAAAAAGAAAAGTCTGCTGATAAAAAAATACTAATACAGAAAACAAAATTAAGTCATTAGAGCACGGCTTTTACCTTAACATTGTGCTATTAATTCATCTTTATAAATCAATATTTTCAGAAAAATAAGATAAAGTCTTTCCCTCCATTCATTGTAGCAGATGGCTATGAATAAAACTAGCAAAGTACTCAGAGGAAATGCCTCTCTACTTTCAATCAGTGTTCAGTGTTGTGTTTTACACCCCAAAATTTGTCAAATACATCTTCACGAAGCTTAACCCAATCTCTGCATTTCACTATATTATAAAATTGCTCAATCTGTAAGATGTAGATTTTCCAGATTTCACTGGGAAGAACACTTATAGTTAATAAGAGCATTAGTGTGAAAGCATATGTGTAATAATAAAGTAATAGTGAAGCAAAAAACAGAAGTTGTGCAAATTAGGCAGAACAAAAAAGTAATAGAATTTTGCTTGATTTATGAATTTATTAATGTACTGAGTGTTATCATACAAACTTTTCCAATATCAATGGGCTTAATTTTGGAAATAAATTCAGGCGGAAGAATTTCTCCCCATCAGGGTGCATGGTACCATACCCAGAGTGATGAATTAAAAATGGAAGAGGTGTAGGCTCGGCATACATCATTCTGGTGATGTAGACATGCATGCAGAGCCAGTCACTATGGGGTTTGTAGCAGTGTGTGCTTTGGTAGGTTGAGGGCAGTCTATCTAGAAGCACTTTCTGTGGACGATGCTGGCGCCAGACTCATCGTACTCCTGCTTGCTGATCCACATGTCCTGGAAGGTGGACAGAGAAGCCAGGATGGAGCCTCCAATCCATACAGAGTACTTCCTCTCTGGGGGAGCAATAATCTGCAAGGGCAGAGATGAAGAGGGTTCAGCAATGAAGACTTTTAGGAAGTGCACTTACATTCTGCCAGACATACAAATTCAGCACAGTGTTAAATACCTTGTTCGTGTGAAAGTGAAGCACCTTTAAAAAAAGAGTGAGTATGAAAGAGTACATAAGAAGCAATAACTTTACCTTGATTTTTAGGTTTTTGGGTGCCAGTGAAGTGATCTCCTTCTGCATGCGGTCAGCAATGCCAGGGTACATGGTGGTACCTCCAGACAGCACAGTGTTGGCGTACAGGTCCTTACGGATGTCAACGTCACACTTCATGATGCTGTTAAAGGTAGTTTCATGGATACCACAAGACTCCATACCTGTGGAGAGTTGGAAAATTAGGGGTTAAGGTTAGCCTTGCTAAGGACTACTTTTTACAAATCACAGAAATCTGTCTTAAAACTGACGCTGCTTACCAAGGAATGAGGGCTGGAAGAGAGCCTCTGGGCAACGGAACCTCTCATTCCCAATAGTGATGACCTG
Organism: Rhamphochromis sp. 'chilingali'; assembly: GCF_963969265.1. Classification (NCBI taxonomy): domain Eukaryota; kingdom Metazoa; phylum Chordata; class Actinopteri; order Cichliformes; family Cichlidae; genus Rhamphochromis; species Rhamphochromis sp. 'chilingali'. Next base: position 31,040,193 of record NC_137948.1, read on the forward strand.
TCCATCAGGCAGCTCATACTTCTTATCCAATGACGAAGAGCAGGCAGCTCTTTCAATCTCTCTCTCAAAGTCCAGGGCAACATAGCACAGATTCTCCTTAATGTCACGCACAATCTCACGCTCAGCTGTGAGACAAGAAAACCCCCAACTTTTTATTGTGAGTTTTAAATTTTTTCCTAGTTTTACACATCTTCTCTTGACTGTGTCCATGTGCTCACCTGTGGTGGTAAAGTTGTGGCCCCTCTCAGTGAGGATTTTACCAAGGTAGTCTGTGAGGTCCCTGCCAGCCAGGTCCAATCTGAGGATGGCATGGGGCAGAGCGTAGCCTTCATAGATGGGCACAGTGTGGGTCACACCGTCACCGGAGTCCATGACAATACCAGTGGTACGACCAGAGGCATACAGGGACAGCACTGCCTGGATGGCCACATACATGGCAGGAGTGTTGAAGGTCTCAAACATGGCCTGCAGGAGAGCAGGAGAAAAGAGATGATCAGTGAAACTAAAAGCCAAAGTACTCTGAAATAAACTCATATTGGTCATTCTGTCTCCAACCAAACAATTATTGTCCTCAACTATCTCCAATTTGCATATATTGTATGGTGGAAAATGTTAACGTTTATATGTAAGGGTAAGAAAGGCATTACTGACAAAAAAAAGACCCCCCTTCCCCAAAATCTTTTATTTACAATGTTTGGTTAAAATGTTCCGATTGTTCAAATATGTTATTTTCTTTATTTGTTGTAAAATAATGTGTGCCCCAGTCTCTAATGAGACATAGTGCTGGAAGGGTAGTTATTCCTCCGTTACACCACAAGAGGCAGTATCTCCTGAAATGAGCACCTCTAGCAGGCGTAAATATGCCAGGCCACTCACCATAATGCAGTGTGCCCAACAAGAGCTGTGTGAGACTATGTGCAAACGTGTAACCATGAACCATGTCTATATATGTACAGAAGATAAAGGCGGACTCACGAAGCTACACTGGTTTCAATTCCTTTTAATCCAAGTGTGCAACATATAATAATTCATAATAATTGTTCTGAAATTTTAGCTTCACATATCTAATAAGTTTAATATATATATATATATATATATGTATATATATATATATATATATATATATATATATATATATATATATATATATATATATATATATATATATATATATGTGTATATATAAAAACACCCAGCACGCCCCTGCGGGCGGTTTATCCTTCAAGCTCGGGTCCTCTACCAGAGGCCTGGGAGCTTGAGGGTCCTGCGCAGTATCTTAGCTGTTCCCAGGACTGCGCTCTTCTGGACAGAGATCTCTGATGTTGTTCCGGGGATCTGCTGGAGCCACTCGCCTAGCTTGGGAGTCACCGCACCTAGTGCTCCGATTACCACGGGGACCACCGTTACCTTCACCCTCCACATCCTCTCGAGCTCTTCTCTGAGCCCTTGGTATTTCTCCAGCTTCTCGTGTTCCTTCTTCCTGATATTGCTGTCATTCGGAACCGCTACATCGATCACTACGGCCGTCTTCTTCTGTTTGTCTACCACCACTATGTCCGGTTGGTTAGCCACCACCATTTTGTCCGTCTGTATCTGGAAGTCCCACAGGATCTTAGCTCGGTCATTCTCCACCACCCTTGGGGGCATCTCCCATTTTGACCTCGGGACTTCCAGGTTATACTCGGCACAGATGTTCCTGTACACTATGCCGGCCACTTGGTTATGGCGTTCCATGTATGCCTTGCCTGCTAGCATCTTGCACCCTGCTGTTATGTGCTGGATTGTCTCTGGGGCATCTTTACACAGCCTGCACCTGGGGTCTTGCCTGGTGTGATAGACCCCAGCCTCTATGGATCTTGTGCTCAGAGCTTGTTCTTGTGCTGCCATGATTAGTGCCTCTGTGCTGTCTTTCAGTCCAGCTTTGTCCAGCCACTGGTAGGATTTCTGGATATCAGCCACCTCCTCTATCTGCCGGTGGTACATACCGTGCAGGGGCCTGTCCTTCCATGATGGTTCCTCGTCTCCCTCCTCTTTCTTGGGTTTCTGCTGCCTGAGGTATTCACTGAGCACTCGGTCAGTTGGGGCCATCTTCCCAATGTATTCTTGGATGTTCGTTGTCTCATCTTGGACTGTGGTGCTGACACTCACCAGTCCCCGGCCCCCTTCTTTCCGCTTAGCGTACAGCCTCAGGGTGCTGGATTTGGGGTGAAACCCTCCATGCATGGTAAGGAGCTTTTTTGTCTTTATGTCAGTGGCTTCTATCTCCTCCTTTGGCCAGCCTATTACCCCAGCAGGGTACCTGATCACGGGCAGGGCGTACGTGTTGATGGCCCGGATCTTGTTCTTACCATTCAGCTGACTCCTCAGGACTTGCCTGACCCTCTGCAGGTACTTGGTGGTTGCAGCTTTTCTAGCGGCCTCTTCATGGTTCCCATTCGCCTGCGGGATCCCCAAGTACTTGTAACTGTCCTCTATGTCTGCAATGTTGCCTTCTGGTAGTTCAATCCCCTCAGTTCTGACTACCTTCCCTCTTTTTGTTACCATCCGACTACACTTCTCCAGTCCGAACGACATTCCAATGTCATTGCTGTATAGCCTGGTAGTGTGGATCAGTGAATCGATGTCTCGTTCACTCTTGGCATACAGCTTGATGTCATCCATGTACAGGAGGTGGCTGACAACTGCTCCGTTCCGTAGTCGGTATCCGTAGCCAGTCTTGTTAATGATCTCACTGAGGGCGTTCAGGCCTATGCAGAACAGCAGTGGGGACAGAGCATCTCCTTGGTAGATCCCGCACTTGATGGTGACTTGTGCTATGGGCTAGGAGTTGGCCTCTAGTGTTGTACGCCACATCCCCATTGAGTTCCTGATGAAGGCTCTTAGGGTCCCATTGATCTTGTACAATTCTAGGCATTCCAGTATCCAGCTGTGGGGCATTGAGTCATAGGCCTTCTTGTAATCAATCCAGGCAGTGCACAGGTTGGTCAGTCTGGTCTTGCAGTCTCGGCTGATTGTTCTGTCTACCAGTAGCTGGTGTTTTGCGCCTCTGGTATTCTTGCCAATTCCTTTCTGTGTCCCGCTCATGTATTGACCCATGTGCCTGTTCATCTTAGCCGATATGATGCCTGACAGGAGCTTCCATGTAGTACTGAGGCAGGTTATTGGTCGGTAGTTGGAGGGGACCGGTCCCTTCTTGGGGTCCTTGGGGATCAGGACCGTCCGGCCTTCGGTTATCCATTCCGGGTGTCTCTCGTTAACTAGCAGCTGGTTCATTTGTGCTGCCAGACGCTCGTGGAGTGCAGTCAGCTTCTTTAGCCAGTAGGCGTGAACCATGTCGGGCCCTGGTGCTGTCCAACTCTTCATACTGGAGACCCTTTCTTGGATATCTGCTACTGTGATGGTTACTGGACCCTGTTCAGGGAGGTCGCTGTGGTCAGCCCTCAGATCCTCTAGCCACTGAGCATTGCCGTTATGGGTTGCATCCTTCTCCCATATGCTCTTCCAGTATTGCTCCGTCTCCAGCCTTGGTGGTGCTGTTCTCTTATTGTTCCCTTGCCACTGAGAGTACACCTTTGCTGGTTCTGTGGAGAACAGCTGGTTTATTCTCCTGCCTTCTATCTCTCTGGTGTACCTCCTCAGGCGGCTGGCCAAGGCTGTGAGTCTTTGCTTGGCAGTTTCCAAGGCCTCAGGTATGGACAGCTTGCTGTATTTCTTAGGCACCTAATTTGTTGCACCTTTCTGCAACTCCGTTAGTTGGCTAACCTCCCTCCGTGCTACTTTGATCTTGCCCTCTAGCCTCCTTCTCCATGGAGGGTACTGCCCCTTGTCGCTGTTCAACTTGTAGCCAAGCATCTCACTGATCACTGTTGCCGTATTGTAGATCAGCTTGTTAGTGTCGGTAATCGTGGTTGTAGGTATTGCCCGTAGTGCTGCATTAACATCATCTAGCAGACCTTCTGAGGGTACTTCACGTAATCTTGGTAACCGGCTACGGGGGATCCAGGTTTCAAGCTTGGCCATGATCCTATTTTTTCCTATTTTTCCTCTCGCACTCAACGATCCTTCTCCTATCGCACTTGGGGCTATGTACCCAATCTCGGGTGGGGGTGATGATATCGCCCCCTGACCTGGCGTCCTGACTCCTCCTTGCCGTAGCATTTGTGTTGTACCTCGTTAATCTCTAGCTGTGAGAGCAGTCCCTTCTTTCGAATGTTGGAACACTGAGCTACTAGTTGTTTCGCCGTCATTGTGGATGTTGGGTATCGAAGAATCCATAGGTCCCTCATCCTATTCATGTAGCCCCTTCCGCCGGGGTTACTTGCGTAGTAGCATTCCAACAACGCCCTGTTTTCGTCTCTTGCCCACCGATGCCTTCTTGTTCCAGTAGCCCACTTTTCGTCAGGGTGCCCTGGTTCCTCAACACCTGACGCGGACCTTGTTGATCCGGGCGACGTCCGACGTCCGAGCCGGCATGCCTTCATATTTATCTGTCTCGCTCATGTCTGCGGTAGGCTTGCTTAGCATAGGGGGTCTAGCCTTAGGACCCTTACTGGATACAGACGCCCCAGGCAGGAATCGAACTTGCGATCCTCTGTTCCAAAGGCGTGTAGTCTAACCACTACATATATATATATATATATATATATATATATATATATATATATATATATATATATATATATATATATATATATATATATATATATATATACACACAGTGGGGCAAAAAAGTATTTAGTCAGCCACCGATTGTGCAAGTTCCCTCACCTAAAATGATGACAGAGGTCAGTAATTTGCACCAGAGGTACACTTCAACTGTGAGAGACAGAATGTGAAAAAAAAATCCATGAATTCACATGGTAGGATTTGTAAAGAATTTATTCGTAAATTAGGGTGGAAAATAAGTATTTGGTCACCTCAAACAAGGAAAATCTCTGGCTCTCACAGACCTGTAACGTCTTCTGGAAGAAGCTTTTCTGTCCCCCACTCGTTACCTGTATGAATGGCACCTGTTTGAACTCATCATCTGTATAAAAGACACCTGTCCACAGCCTCAAACAGTCAGACTCCAAACTCCGCCATGGCCAAGACCAAAGAGCTTTCGAAGGACACCAGGAAAAGTATTGTAGACCTGCACCAGACTGGGAAGAGTGAATCTACAATAGGCAAGCAGCTTGGTGTGAAAAAATCAACTGTGGGAGCAATCATCAGAAAATGGAAGACATACAAGACCACTGATAATCTCCCTCGATCTGGGGCTCCACGCAAGATCTCATCCCGTGGGGTCAAAATGATCATGAGAACGGTGAGCAAAGATCCCAGAACCACACGGGGGGACCTGGTGAATGACCTGCAGAGAGCTGGGACCAAAGTAACAAAGGTCACCATCAGTAGCACACTACAACGGCAGGGAATCAAATCCCGCAGTGCCAGACGTGTTCCGCTGCTGAAGCCAGTGCATGTCCAGGCCCGTCTGAAGTTTGCCAGAGAGCACATGGATGATACAGCAGAGGATTGGGAGAATGTCATGTGGTCAGATGAAACCAAAGTAGAACTTTTTGGTATAAACTCAACTCGTCGTGTTTGGAGGAAGAAGAATACTGAGTTGCATCCCAAGAACACCATACCTACTGTGAAGCATGGGGGTGGAAACATCATGCTATGGGGCTGTTTTTCTGCCAAGGGGACAGGACGACTGATCCGTGTTAAGGACAGAATGAATGGGGCCATGTATCGTGAGAGTTTGAGCCAAAACCTCCTTCCATCAGTGAGAACTTTGAAGATGAAACGAGGCTGGGTCTTTCAACATGACAATGATCCAAAACACACCGCCCGGGCAACAAAGGAGTGGCTCCGTAAGAAGCATTTGAAAGTCCTGGAGTGGCCTAGCCAGTCTCCAGACCTCAACCCCATAGAAAATCTGTGGCGGGAGTTGAAAGTCCGTGTTGCTCGGCGACAGCCCCAAAACATCACTGCTCTCGAGAAGATCTGCATGGAGGAATGGGCCAAAATACCAGCTACTGTATGTGCAAACCTGGTAAAGACCTATAGTAAACGTTTGACCTCTGTTATTGCCAACAAAGGTTATGTTACAAAGTATTGAGTTGTATTTTTGTTATTGACCAAATACTTATTTTCCACCCTGATTTACGAATAAATTCTTTACAAATCCTACCATGTGGATTCATGGATTTTTTTTTTCACATTCTGTCTCTCACAGTTGAAGTGTACCTCTGGTGCAAATTACTGACCTCTGTCATCATTTTAAGTGGGGGAACTTGCACAATCGGTGGCTGACTAAATACTTTTTTGCCCCACTGTATATATATGTATATATATATATATATATATATATATATATATATATATATATATATATATATATATATATATTTTTTTTTTTTTCTTATATTTCGGGTCGATGACTTGTATAGACTAAGAGGCATCCTAACCAAAATGACTACCACAGCATTCTGTAGCACTATGCAATACCTTCTGCTATGCACCTAGTTGGTCATGGGTTCATCCTACAGTAAGCATAAGTAAGCTACAGTAAGCTTAAGTCCAAGCTATGCCAGAACTCCCTCAGGAAAAAAGAACAAGATGCTGAGCTTGAAAACATGGTCTCCAGCACAGTCTCCAGACTTAAACCCTCTTGAGCTGGTTTGAGATAAACTGGACCGAAGAGTGAAAGCAAAGCCACCTACAAGTGCCACACATTTATCGGTACTTTTGCAAAAGATATGGGAAGAACTTTCTGAACAGTATTTGATTTCTGTTTCGAAAGAATGCCACATGTTCAGCTGCTATATCTGCTAAAGGTGGCTACTTTGATAAGTCAAAAGTTAAGAATACATTTTGGTCTATATATTGATTCCATGATTTATTTTTTAACTGCAATTGCTTATTTGTAGCTGTCATTTCAGAGTGCAATGAGACATTAAACTACATAATTTTCAATAAAAAACTGGAAAAATTGGCGCGTTCTTTTGACGGGTAGTGACGGGTATATATATATATATATACAGGGTGGGCCATTTATATGGATACACCATAATAAAATGGGAATAGTTGGTGATATTAAAGTCCTGTTTGTGGCACATTAGTATATGTGAGGGGGCAAAACCCTCAAGATGGGTGGTGACCATGGTGGCCATTTAGAAGACCACCCATCTCCCATGCTATAGTTAGCAAACTGCTTGCTAAGTTTCGTGAAACTGGTTCAGTGTTGGATTTGCCAAAATGTGGATGCAAGAAAACTGTCACTAATGAAGAAACATCAGTGGCTGTCCTAGCTTCATTCAGCAAGAGCCCACAGCGTAGCACTCGCCTCATGTCACTGGAGAGTGGCATTAGTCGAACATCCCTTCGGCAGATATTAGCTACTCACAAATGGCACCCTTACAAACTCCAGCTACTGCAGCATCTCAACGAGGATGACCCAGATCAGCGCACAGAATTTGCAGAATGGGCAAAACAAAAATTGGAACAGGGCCCTCAGTTCACGCAGAAGATTTTGTTCAGTGATGAGGCAAACTTTTATGTGAATGGTGAAGTTAACAAACAAAACCACCGCTATTGGTCTGACACTAACCCACATTGGATGGATCCCTCCAAGACTGTTGGAACAACAAAAGTGATGGTTTGGTGTGGTATATGGGGTACAACGATAGTGGGTCCATTCTTCATCAATGGAAACCTCAAGGCCACTGGATATTTGAAATTGCTACATGATGATGTGTTTCCCTCTTTATGCACTGAAGCTGGCACGTTCCCTGAGTTTTTCCAGCAAGATGGTGCACCACCACATTATGGGTGCCAGGTCCGAGCATTCCTAGATGAACAGTTTCCTGGAAAGTGGATTGGTCGTCGTGGGCCAGTTGAATGGCCCCCAAGGTCTCCCGATCTGACCCCCTTAGACTTTTATCTTTGGGGTCACCTGAAGGCAATTGTCTATGGTGTGAAGATACGAGATGTGCAGCACCTGAAACTACAGATACTGGATGCCTGTGCTGGCATTTCTCCTGCGGTGTTGCTATCAGTGTGTGAAGAGTGGGAGAAGAGGGTTGCATTGACAATCCAACACAATGGGCAGCACATTGAACACATTTTATAAGTGGTCAGAAACTTGTAAATAACTCATGAAAGAATAAAGTTACGTTGAAACCAAGCACACCATTGTTTTTCTTGTGACATTACCAATAAGTTTGATGTGTCAGATGGCCCTATTCCTATTGAAAAAACAAAAGTTGTTTCCAAGATGGCCGACTTCTAAATGGCCACCATGGTCACCACCCATCTTGAGGAGTTTCCCCCGTCACATATAATAATGGATTGCATTTCTATAGCGTTCAAAGCACTTTACACTATTCATTCACTCTCACATTCATACACTGGTGGAGGCAAGCTACAGTTGTAGCCACAGCTGCCCTGAGGCAGACTGACAGAGGCGAGGCTGCCATATTGCGCCATCGGCCCCTCTGGCCAACACCAGTAGGGGGTAGGTGTCTTGCCCAAGGACACAACGACCGAGACTGTCCGAGCCGGGGCTCGAACCGGCAACCTTCCGATTACAAGACGAGCACCCAACTCTTGAGCCACGATCACATACACTAATGTGCCACAAACAGGACTTTAATATCACCAACCATTCCCATTTTATTACGGTGTATCCATATAAATGGCCCACCCTGTATACAATATACTCAAATTTTCAATTGAATCTGCAACTGAAGCAGTTGGTTAGTATGATTTTGACTTTTTGAATTCCAGATGTTCGACTCTTGTCTAATTTAAAATAATGACAAAAGTAAGGAATAAATATTGAGTTTGGCTCAATGACTCCACTGTGCTTGTTCCTTAGTTATGTTATGTCTATATGATGGAAAGCTTTAAGTATCCGTTACTGAATATTTTTTAATTTAACTTTTAAACATGTTAGTTTTATTGTTGTTAAAATGTACAAGTACATAAATGTCATTAACTTAAAAAAAATAAAAATAAATTTGCCTTAATTTTTGTTCTGCTGACATCCTTGGGTTTACAGTGTGTGTATGGAGGTGTTTTCATTATATTCTTTTGCTTCTTTTTCTAAAAGATAAAATATTTCATCACTTGTCTTTGTCAGCTATTAGAAAATCGTTTTTGGTAATCTAGTAGATATTTATTTAACTATTAAAACAATATTTTTTTTACAATTCTTAAGTCAAAGTCATGTCTATTCAGAGTTCAGACAGGCATTACAAATGGTATGATTTAATGGGATTTATTTGCTTAGTCAAAAGTTTCTGTTTTTGTCTTTCTAAAAAAGTCATCACATACCAATGTGTTGATGTCAAAGGAGAATAGCTGGACTGCTTTGATGTGACAGCAAGGCAACATTAACTAAAATAATCACTTTTTAGAACCAAAGAATGCAGAAGAGCATTTCTGAACATGCAAGACTTTGAAGCAGGTGGGCTAGAGCAGCAGAAGAACATGCCAGGTGCCACGCCTATCAGCTAAGAACAAAAAAAGTCTCCAAAACTGCAAAATAAAATTGGAAAAAGATTGTCTCATTGTCTCATCTGATGAGTCTCAATTTCTGGTGTGACATTTCACTGGTAGTGGTGTGTTTGCATGAAAGTACAGATGCAACCTTTCTTGTTTCAGTGGTTCAGGCTGGTAGTGGTGTAATGGTCCTGGGGATATTTTCTTGGTACACTGGGTATCAGCCGAGCATCATCTAAACACCAAAGTCTGCTTGAGAGTTTTTGTTAAACCGTGTCCCTTTATAGCCACTGTATACTCATCTTCTTATGGCTGCTTCCAGCAGGATCCCTCACCATGTCACGAAGCTCAAAACATCTCAAACTGTTACTGGTACTCAAATGACCTTCACAGTTCCAGATCTGAATCCAAGACTGCACCTTTGAGATGTTTTGGAATAGGAGACTTGCATCATGATGACCTGTTGCTTCACAGTAAGAAGGTCCTGGGCCTTTCTTTGTGGAGACTGAAAGTTCTCCTTGTGCAATCGTGGGTTCTCTGCGGGTACTCTGGCCTCCTCCCACAGTCCAATAACAGATGAGGCTTCATCATTAGGTTATTCTTAATTGGCTGTAGATATGAATGTGATGTGGATGTCTGTCTGTCTCTCTTTGCCAACCCTGTGAGAGACAGCTGACCTCTCTAGGGTGTATCCTGCCTCCGGTAAAGTCTGGAGCTTGAATCATGTAGGAAGAATTAAGGCAGTTCCGAAGGCAAGAGGTGGTCTACGCATAGCTACCAACACATTTCTACGAAAGCTGTCAATGTATAACAAGTATAATTTAAGTGGTTATTTCAACTAAAATGAGGACTTATAGAAAACCTGATCTTTTAACTTAAATGGTGAAAAAAACCCACTTCCTGGTGTTTAAAATACAAAGCTTAAAATGTCAAATGAAAACATTTTATACATGAGAAAAACTTCCATTGGCATTTAGCACTTGTCTTACCTGTGTGAGGGAGCGTATTCAGTGTAGGAGGACTGGCAGTAAGCACTATACACTCCAGTGGGATTTAGTATCTGAATTTGACTGCAAATGAAGGCCAATAAATTGGAGGATTTTATCAGAGGTCGTGCTGCAGCCCCTCTCCATAAGAGCAGAACTTTTCACATGAGTTACTCTGATTGGCTCAGACACATCCACTGGGTATGGCATATACAGTCACTGGTTCTGCACTTTGGCAACACGGGGGGAGAAGTTCCAGTAAACTAACCTATGTACTGTCAGTGTTAACTATCTGGGGTCGGGCAGTGTTCAATAAATCCTATTTTTATCATCTGTCCAAATTATCGCAGTGTGCACAACTTTGATAGGCATTATAAGTATTGTGAATGGGGCCAATAAATCCTGATTATGTCCATTATTCATATAACGTACTCATATAACATACCCTTCCATATTTGTGCACTGGAAACCTAACAGAATAATTAATTTATATAATTTAATTAATGGGATAAATGTGATTTCACCAGAGCATTTACGTGTTGCTCATTTGCAGATACCAGGACACTGGGTCTTGGGGCCACATGCACTGGAGGCACAGACCACATGGCACTCTGTGCCAGAGATGCATGTGGTCCGACTTAGGGGGGCTAATGTTTACAGCATGATTGTGATGAGACTATAAATTTCTTATCTCCCATCACCTCTCTTCACCTAACCTATGGTGCATGTGATTTTCAAGGACTCATTAATCTTGTAGGCCTGAATGAGATATGATTAACAGTTGTGGAATTTCCCATACATACCTATGTTTGGTATCAAAATAAAGCTATTACCCCTGTTATCAATTTATTACACATGAACACATGAACATTGTAGTGGAAAACTTGTATTTCAACACACTTAACCTTTTGTATACTAATGGTATATGATTGTAGCCTTCTTGTAACCTGACTGTGTGTACAGTGACAAACAAATTACTGTAAGCTGCAAGGTCATGAGACGTTTTATGTCTTTGTTATCAAGCAGGTGCCTATAAGACCGTGATAATAAAGTTCCCTAGAGCTGATGAGACAAAGTTTATATGCACACAATAAGTATAAAAAAGCAGTTTTCTTTCTGTATTAATACTGGTGTTACGACTGTCCGTGCTATATTGGTACATTTATAAAAGAAAGTAGGGACATGCAGCGCCAAAAGATTGTTACTAATCAAGTGTCTCAGTGTTTAAGTGTCAAAAGCAAGATAGAAACCAGATTAACCTCCTGTCACAGCAGTCACTGCACAGCAGCTTACAACATCTCAGACTGCAGGATGGATAGATGCCCCTTAAATCAAAAACTGGTTAGTTCTGCAAGATCACTTTATGAAAATACTAAGATGTCATGGTCTTGGGTCTGTGACACAGTTTTTATGTGTTTGGACTTTTGATTCTGTTTATTTAATATTGTGAAGTTAAGATTCTGTTCCAAGTTCTGGTTATTATGATTGAGATCCCTCTGTTTAATATTTGTTTTCTCAGGTCTTCTTAGTTTTGTTATCTAGTCTTTAGGTTTTGTTATCAAGCCTCTATGCCCCATACTCTTGTCTCTGCAGTCTCAGTGTCAAGCTTGAATGTCTTTTTCTGAGTTTCTGAGGCAGAGAACATAGAGGGAGAAATAATGAAAGGTGTTTTCAGTGTGGAGCCACAGTACATTGGTTTAATGATTGATCTGAAAAGGCAGGAACTGAAACTGTTTGACTCGGGTCGGAGGGTGAGAAGGGGAAGGTGTCATAGCCCAAAGTATTTCCATATTAACCATTCACCCAGACAGTAGATGAAAAGGGGGGGGGGGGGGGGGGTTACATGACATCCGTTTTGTCCCTGGAGGATGGGAAATGACCACGTCCAGTGGCATATATCTCTGTCTAACTGAACTCAGAGGCTGGAGGCCTTAGTTTGTTTGTGTGCAGTAGGTGTAGCGAAAAGAACAGTTCTAACTTTGTCTGACTTTGTAGGCTACTCAGATTTAATCCTTTTGCTCCATGTTCCTGCCACAATGGCTTCTCCAACACACATACATAGTCACCAGATGCTGGAAATTATCAAGTAAACATACTTTTTAACTTTACTGGAAAAAATATTTATTTCATTTAATAATTTAAGGCACTACACTAAGGCACTAAAATGGCCCCTAACAATCGGGAATAGCGTTTTGTTCAAAAGCTGTGTTCCCAGTACTTTAGCATCAAGGTAGGGACTGGTGCACAGTGGCTCTGTAACTGGTCACAGTTAGGTTACATCAAGTGCAGAGCAGCAGAGATTAATTGTTAATTTAAACTGATGAGACACTTAGATTCATTCACTAAATTGAACATTTATACTATAATAATATGAAGACCTTTTGGCTCTCGGAGGAGGCGGACGCACTTTTTCTCCTCTCCTCTCCCTTATCTTCCCTGGTTAGTTCTTATGTCCTTGTCTAGTCTTGTGTTTTTTTTGTATTACTTTCCCTGGAACACTCTCTCACAGTCTGTTTCTAAAACCTAAAGAGAATTATGGATTTGATCAACTGGTCTCTGAATGCTATTGACACCCTTTTCTCAACGAGAAGTCTGGGCTAGGGAGAGCCCGAGTGCCCTGGAGGGACTTTCCCTGCCGGATACACGATGGATGGGTGGCAGACATGGAGGATCGTGTGCCTGGCGGGAATGTCAATCGAGGACGCTGAAGATATCTACCTATTCGGAACCATGATAACAGAGTTCTTGCTGATCGGAGCTGGCTTGGCCCAGGCTTAACGGAGAATTAAAAAAAGCGGAACCAGCTGTTCAAACCCCCCCAAGGCTGCCCACTGGGATTGAAACGATTGGACGAGGCGCGACTTCTCAGAACGGGCTCATTGAAAGCAGCATGGTTAAGACCTTGGAGACGCTTACAGCTGCCGTGAATACTCAGAATAACACCTCTGAGCATATATTGGGTTACATCAAGGAGAGGCCTGCTCAAAATAACACCTTTGAGCGAAAGTTGGATTACATCGTGGAACAGCTCACTGCAGTCGTGAGGTCTCAGAATCGGCTCTCTGAGCAAAAGAATGACAAGACCACGGAGCGCAAGTTTGATACCATCATCGGGAAGCTCGCGGTTCTCCAACGAGAGATTGAGAGACCAGTGTTGGAGTGTTAAAGAACAGCTTTGAAATTCTCATGAGTTGTTGCAAAAGAAAAATTACCATCATAATCCGGCTACCCCTTCGGCGCCAGCTGTGGGCTCAAGGCTGGAGCCGAACAAAAACTCCCTGATAACGACTGTGTTGAGTCTGTTCCTTCCCATTCCCTACAAGGCCACCTGGGTTGGCTGGTAGACTGTTTACTTAGCCTGGCGGGGCGAAGGACACTGTCTCAGCTGAACTATGGACACGCACACACATACATATACTGATACTGATAAGCACTCACTGACGCATCACCCTCCCTACCCCGGATCCAACGCCACCTCCAACGCTTACCTCCCCTCTGATGTGGACATCGGGTCAGCTGGAGGCGCAGTCGACGATTGCAGCGGTCCCAGATCAGATGTACACACTGGAACACTTTCCCATGTTGCTTGTCTGTGTTTATTGTGCTATGGTGTGTTGATATCTGTGCATTCCTGTATTATCCTTTTGTGTTACACATTTCGATGTTTTTTCCTCGCTACCTAGCCTGACCTGTCTCCCCAATGTGATGTTTGTGTATTGTTTGTACGGTCGGCAAGGTCTGTCATCTCGGTTGTGGGCAAAAGACCTGCAACGGACAAATAAAGGCTATCTCATCTCATCATAAGCAGTATACTGTCAGTGTAGGGAACGAAAATCAGGGAAAACATTTTGTGAAATATTGTGTTGCATCTCATTGAATTCAGTTGTGTAAATCCATAAAGAGCAGTAAACCTATTCGCAGCAGCAGCTGATCACAGCTCGAACACTAAGGAAATCTGCTGGAGCCCTCAGTGTAAAGTATTGTGAGTTGTGATTCTTTTCCCCACAATGAGCCAATAAAACCGATTTTAGGGTTCCCACTTAAACCCTAAAATCGGTTTTAGGGTTTAAATTGAATACCCCTTTAACCCCGGACTCATCCGATTTTTCTGTTTAGCTGTGGAGGCAAAGTAAAAGGAAAATTTTCATTCCCATGTACTAATATTATTGGTATTTTTATATTAATAGCTATACTAAAGGCTATCTCTTCACCAAAAGAGCTTCTTCTAACAGCTGCTTTTTACTTTCTTATTCTGAGTTCATTTTAGAGCCTGGACTTTATCACTTTTACTTGAGTAAAGAAGTACAAGAAGTTCGTTAGCTATTAGTAGCTTCAGTATTTTTTATTTTTTTTTTTCCCATCTAGCAGCTTATATATTTATTTATATATATATATATATATATATATATATATATATATATATATATATATATATATATATATATATATATAGCTGCCTGTACTTTTGCCTCCCTTGACAGTTGGACACATTTCTCTTGTTTTGCTTCCTTTCTTTATTTCTCTGTTTCAGTTAGAGTTGACTGTGCATTCATCTTTTCGGACAAATGCTCAGTCAACTCAGTTCATCAAGTGCTGCAGCCTCCCTGGCTACCAGTCCAAGTATACCACCGACGGTCGTGCTGTGAGAAAACAGTGCAGTTGGCAATGACCAAGAAGTAAAATATCTGTAGATATAAAAATAAATAATAAACACATTCAATAAGTAAAGCAAGTGAGACCAAAAACAAAAAAAGCTAACAAAAAACTAAAGAAAAATATCACAAAACTGATAATCTTTTCTGTCAATTTTGCTAAACCATTTTAATACAAAAATCTTGGCAGATACATCTTCATGAAGCTGAAATTGCTGCATTTCAATGTTTTAGAAGAAGAAGAAGCCATAATATTTCATGTTGGATTTATAGGTTTACTAATTTACTGATATTTATCAACACATTTCCAGTATTTTTTGGAAACATTTCTTATTTTTGAAATACATTCAAGTGAAAAAGAGTTTGTTACAGAAAAACTAAGTACAAATTCACACTGAATGGGATGCTCTATGCTTCCTGCAGAGTTTCTCCCCATGAGAAAGCATGGTGCCATAGCCAAAGTGATGGAAAAATGGAAAAGGTGTCGGCTAGGCATGCACCAGTTTGGTGCTATAGGCATGTATGCAGAGCCAGTCATTTCTTTTTCTTGCAGTGTGTGTTTTGGTGGTGGTGGGGTGGGGGCAGTCTGTCTAGAAGCACTTTCTGTGGACGATGCTGGGGCCGGACTCATCGTACTCCTGCTTGCTGATCCACATCTGCTGGAAGGTGGACAGAGAAGCCAGGATGGAGCCTCCAATCCATACAGAGTACTTCCTCTCTGGGGGAGCAATAATCTGCAATGGCAGAAGTAGAGTTGTCAGCAATGAAAACACGCCACATTTAAACATCACAGACTGAGGATTGAGCAACAAGAATTTTACCTTGATCTTCATGGTGCTGGGTGCCAGTGAAGTGATCTCCTTCTGCATGCGGTCAGCAATGCCAGGATACATGGTGGTACCTCCAGACAGCACAGTGTTGGCGTACAGGTCCTTACGGATGTCCACATCGCACTTCATGATGCTGTTATAGGTAGTTTCATGGATACCACAGGCCTCCATACCTGTGGAGAGTTGGAACGTTAGTGATCACTCAGCTACAACTGCTTAACAATTCACAGAAATCTATCTTAAAGCTGACGCTGCTTACCAAGGAATGTGGGCTGGAAGAGAGCCTCTGGGCAACGGAACCTCTCATTCCCAATAGTGATGACCTGTCCATCAGGCAGCTCATAGCTCTTCTCCAGGGATGAAGAAGAGGCAGCAGTTCCCATCTCCTGCTCAAAGTCCAGGGCAACATAGCACAGCTTCTCCTTGATGTCACGCACAATCTCACGCTCAGCTGTGAGACAAGAAAACGCATTACATTTAGGCTTTTCTGGGGGTTTTCCTGGTGTAAACCATCTTTCCTTGACTGTGTCCATTTTCTCACCTGTGGTGGTAAAGCTGTGGCCTCTCTCAGTCAGGATTTTCATGAGGTAGTCTGTGAGGTCCCTGCCAGCCAGGTCCAACCTGACAATGGCATGGGGCAGAGCGTAGCCTTCATAGATGGGCACAGTGTGGGAGACACCATCACCGGAGTCCATGACAATACCAGTGGTACGACCAGAGGCATACAGGGACAGCACTGCCTGGATGGCCACATACATGGCAGGAGTGTTGAAGGTCTCAAACATGATCTGCAAGGAGAGCAGGAGAAAAGAGATGATCAGTGAAACTAAGAGTCAGAGTACTCTGAAATAAGTTTCTATGTGTTAGTTCAATTGTACGGAAAGAACAGCACACTGGGTTGAATTTTAATAGTAAAACTACTTTATAGAAAAGCAATTTATTACAAAACTCCTTTGTTACACTGACTCTACAAGTTAAAGTGCCGCAACCTGCTCCATTCTTCTTTTTTTTACATGCAGACACCTGGAGAAAAAACCTGGAGGGTTGAAGGAGGATGAGGAAAGACAGATTGAGCAGGGGAAGAAACACCCGAGTGGCAACATAGTTTCCTGTTGTTGGGCACTGCAGCTCAACAGTTTCCTGACTTAGGGGGAAGTTCGTCAAGGTGTCAGCTCTTGTTACCTGCGTCATCTTTTCCCTGTTTGACTTGGGGTTCAGGGGGGCCTCTGTGAGCAAGACTGGATGCTCCTCAGGGGCAACTCTCAGCTCATTGTAGAAGGTGTGATGCCAGATCTTCTCCATGTCATCCCAGTTGTTGACAATTCCGTGCTCAATGGGGTACTTGAGGGTCAGGATTCCTCTTTTGCTTTGTGCCTCGTCACCAACATAGCTGTCTTTCTGGCCCATACCAACCATTACACCCTAGGAATGCAAAGATCAGTGTGATTATGAAAAGGTCAGCAGTTATGAAAAGGTTACAAGGTATGTGAGGTTTATTAAGGAATATGTACCTGATGCCTGGGGCGTCCAACAATGGAGGGGAACACAGCACGTGGAGCATCATCTCCTGCAAAGCCAGCTTTGCACATTCCAGATCCGTTGTCAACAACGAGGGCGGCAATTTCGTCTTCCATTTTCTGTATGAAGGGAATAAAAAGGGAGGAAAGGATTTTTAGATCAGCTGTTAAGCTGTAGTGTTTTCCATGTGGTATGTTTTATCATCTGACATCGCTGGCACAGGGTTCAGTCGAAACCCAGTGCTCAGTCTGCCCATTGCTATAGAAGGCTGTTAAGAATACTTTTCACACAATCATCTCTAGGATTTACAGTAAGTGATCTGAAAAAGAGAAAATATAATGTGAGCTGCAGTTCTTTGGGTGAAAATGCCTTGTTGATGCCTAATGTTTGAGGCACATAGTCAAAATCCTTCAAGTTGATATGATGGCAACAAAGACAACGACCACACTAGCTGCAACTCCTATTAGTTGGACAATAGAAGATCGGAAAGCCAGTGGCCGCTGTGATGAGTCTCAATTTTGTGCTGTGGCATTTAATGTAGCATAAACAACACAAAGCACTGGCATTTCACAGTGAAGATCTTTCTTCCAAACCAGCCTTTCCGTGGGGACTTTACATATTCTTCCTGTGCCTGTGTGGCTTCCCTTCAAGTTCTTCTTTGGCTTCCTCCAATCCAAAGACAGATGTGGACATGTTCAGTGTTTTTTTCCAAGATATTTTAAATAGGGTCTAGGTGTGAACTGTATAATCCTGTTAAGTCAGTATCCCCCAGAATCTCTCTGAAGAATACGTTGTTGAATCTATTTCACAAAAAAAAAAAAAAAAAAAAAAAACTAAGGCAATTCTTAGTGGAAAAGTTGGACTGGCAAGGGGATAGGTAAGTTTTAGAACCGAAGAAGCCTCTTGGATCAAAGGTAGAATGTCTTCTAGAAACTTGAAGAAGTCTGGACGCTTTCTTTCCAACTCCTTAGTCAATACATTTCTACAAACTACAGATGGCATCCTCTTGGAATGACTGAAACCAGCCCATTGAAGTCATTATGCAAATGTACTGTTTATAAGATTGGGGAAACCTGCAGTCAGCTGAGACTGAAGAAATCACTTGGATGAGTGACGAAACGTTTCTCCCACAAAACGCTACGTCCAGATGAACAGAATCAACTTTTGGAGATTTACTTACCTGGATGATTGAGCACACATCAAGATGCCATAACAAGAACATTATACATAACAAGTGGTTTCTAATGATCGGTTCAACTTAAGTAAGAAATTTAAGTAATGGGATTAAAAGATACCACTTGTTTGAAATGTGAAGTTTACAATTTGAGAGTATTTAAAATATAAGTAAAAGACATTCAGTGGGATCTGCTGTTGTCTTACCTGTGTGAGGAAAGGTTTTCAGTGTAGGAGAACTCTGACTCAGGGCTGCACTCCCATAGGATTTAGTACCTGAACTTGACTGCAATAAAGGGCAGTAAATTGCAGGATTTTATCAGGGTCCGTTCTGCAGTCTCTCTCCATAAAAGGAGAACTTTGTGCACAGCTCCCGCTGATTGGTTCAGTTTCATCCACTGGGTGTGGTCCATGCAGAAAATTGTTCTGGGCTCTGACATAACGGGGTGGACAAGTTCCACTAAACTAACCTATGCACAGTCAGTGTTATCAAACTGAGGATAGTTCAATGTTCAATAAGCCTTTTACTTTATCTGTCAGAATTATTGCAATAGTGCTGATACACAAGGCCAGTATGAGTATGAAACCAGCTGAAATATTTCCTTTTATGTATTTGTTATTTGTCCACTAGGAAGCACATTTAATAAATCCATTCAGTCTACAGTAGAATTGCTTTGCCATGAGGTTTCCTGAGAATTGGTCCATGTATCCCAATCACAACATGTGTAAAATACCCATGTATGTTTGTACACTGGAAAATTAACAAAATAATTAATTGAGCTAATTTATTTCATGACACACAGGAATATTGTAGAAGTGGATTTCACTATTGCATTTTACCAGTTATTTGCACATATTTGGTAGTGATTTCAGTATATAGGGTTGGGCATTTACAAGGGATTGGGAGATTATAATCTTAGGGTCATTGACAGCACAGTTAACACCCTATCTGACTCATTTGCTCAGGCATACCAATGTCCCTCACACATCACCAATGTTCCCTCTAATTTTTCACGTGTCTGAGCAAACTCCCTGAGCGGTCCCTTGGACTACTGTGAGCGACATCAGACGTGTGCACTGTGGTCATGCCAGCATCGAATCCATCCAAGTTACATGGTTTATTCAAATAATCAAATTACAGCATTTATGTTAGACTACTTTTAATTAACTGCTTTAGCCCATTTACAATGAAAATGTAAAAAAAATCTAGCCATTGACCTGTGTAGTATGTTAACACTATTGGAAGTAAAAAAAACAAAAACAAAAACAAAAAAAACTTGAACTCCAATTTTGAAAACACAACTTTCTTTCATCCCCCCCCCCTTTTTTTTTTTTTTTTTTTTTTTTTTTTTAAAAATATAAAGCTCTGACTTGTATTATGAGTCTGTGGTCTGGGAGAGAGTCCTGTAACTCTCTGTCTGCAAAATATAGTATATAATGACCAATGCTGGGCAATTAATTATATAGTTACTTCTTTAAAAAAGTAACTCAGTTTGGCAAACAGATTTTTTGCCAAACTGAGTGGAGATCACAAGTTTTTTTGCAGCTATTTTTTTTAAATACAGCCAAGGCATTTTTAAATAAACATTTCAAACTATTTACAGAACAATCAGCTGATCTGCATCAAATTTGATGCCACACAAATTATTTGTGCCACTCCAAAAAATACTTTCTGTCCACTATGAGAAAAACAGCCTGATACCTGCAGGCCTGACAGCAGGAGATGTATCACTGCTGTAACACCTGTAACATTCAGCAGTCGCCTCATTGTTCTGACACACACAACAAAACTATTGACTACACGACACACTAACTACACAAGATTTGCGCTAAACGTCTCAAATCTCTCACATCTCAAAGCACCGCCGTCACTCCTAAAACTTCCCCCCGTTTTTTAACAACTAGATGCCTCGTTGCCATATCATTTTTTGATTGGTCGACATGGTAGTTTTTTGGACGAATAGGAAAGGGAGAGGGGGTGGAGTTTGTTTTTGCTCACAGGTGAGCGCTTTCGAGCCTTTTTTCTTATAAAACGCCGTTTTTACCGTTTATTCCCGCAGTAAATATAAACAACGACAGTATTCAGGAAGAAAACCAAACATTGCATTTTTTTTATCATAACTCTGGTTTTACGTGGCCTATCAACACAATTTAAAAACTGGTATAAAGTCCACACTTTTTCCGTTAATTGTTCCGTCTGCTCACATCTCCAATGGTTTTACACATTGTCATCAACGTGGCTTCACTCCACATCGGCCACGCCGCTTTGCTAGCTAAAACACCGGTGTCGGCACATAAGGACGCTGTCAAAGCCTGTCGACGACGGTGATTAGCTGCGTATATACGAATGAATCGCATCATTGGCTGGACTATGGGATAAGGTGGCATCGTGACTAACACTGCAAAACAGAATTGTTAAAGTATTAATTTTAATTTCAATTCAGGTTAGGTTTTTTTGTGCGCAACACAGATTTTCTGTGCGCAGAGACCGTGCCAGCAGTGCGCAATTGCGCACGTTCGCAGCTTAGAGGGAACATTGCACATCACACGTGCATAAATAGAGTGACAGCGTGACAGTGATAGATTTGGTCTGGCGGAGATGGGTTAATGTTTACAGTATAACTCAGGAGACTGTAAATTTCTAATCTTCCCTCACTTCATCTCTCCGAACCTATGGTGCATGAGACTTTCAAGGATTAACCTTTTACACCTGAAGAGATACGATAAGCACTTGCGCAGTTTTCAGAACTTACCTATACATGGTTAGTGTCACGGCTGGGGGAGGGAACCGTGTGGTGTGGAGGAAAAGGAGGACCCAAAATGCAGCAAACTGATGATACGAATGACGTTTTATTTACAGGGTGGTAGTGGCAAAAACAGGCAATGAAGCACGAGTAATTACAAACGGAAACCTAAACTGGGAGAAACTAAAGAGCAAACCTGAAATCTTACAAAACTGAGAGCGGAGCAGAGAGACGCAGACCAAGGACCAGGATACCAAGAAACACAGACGAGCCGACAACGAACACAGACCGACACCCACTATATATACACACACACACACACACACACACACACACACACACACACACACGGTAATCGCACACAGGAGGGAAGAACAGCTGATCTGAATACACATGATGACTGGAGGACACAAGCTGAACACAATGACAACAGACACAGACTTTCAGAACAAAACAGGAAATCTAGAACCCGAACTGGACACAAGGGGGGAGGACACAGAATAACTAGAACAGAGGGAAATAATCACAAAACACAAAACGCTGGGTCAACGACCCAGGACCATGACAGTACCCCCCCTCCAAGGGCTGGCTCCAGACAGCCCAAAACAAAAACAGACGACCAACCCAGGGCGGGCGGCGGGGGCCCAGGACGGAGGGACCAACACAAGCTCCAGCGAACCGAGAGAATTGTCCAAAACAAAAACACACATGCTGGAGCACGAGAACAAAACACAGTTCAGGAGGTCGGCCCGGAGGCTGACAACTCAGAAGTCCAGGACAGTTCATCTTCTGAGGCCGGCCACGTCGGCGACGTAGATCCATAAGCCGACCGAGCGGAAGGCAGCGGTGGCGGAGTGGAGGCAGTTCAGGGGGCCGACCGTGCACACGGCAGCGGCGGCGACGGGGAAACCGGTCAGGCGGCCGACCGTGCGGACAGCAATGGCGACGATGACACAAGTCTGGAGGCCGACCGCGCGGAAGGCAGCGGCGGCGTCTAGGAGGTCGTCCATATTGACGATGACGCTCCACCAGCGGCCTGGTAGATGACCGCCGATGTCGAGGCGGCAGTTCGGGACCCGAAGGTGGCGTGGCCGTCGCAGCACCAGACGAGACCGAAGCAGCGGCTGGTCCAGGCGCGGCTGAAGCTGAAGCGGAGGCCGGACCAGGCGCGGCTGAAGCAGAGGCCGGACCAGGCGAGGCTGAAGCAGAGGCCGGACCAGGCGAGGCTGAAGCAGAGGCCGGACCAGGCGAGGCAGATGATGATGCTGCACCGGGCGAGGATGAAGGCTCGGAGGCTGCAGCTGGCGAGGATGATGAGGCTGCAGCAGGCGACGGCGTGGAAGCCGGAGACTGTAGCGCTGCAGGCGTGGAAGAAGCTGCTGCTGCCCGTGGCGTGGATGAAGCTGCAGCTGGCGAGGATGATGAGGCTGCAGTTAGCAGCTGGACGGGCTCCTCGGGCCATCCAGCTGGCGAGACAGGAAGCTGGGCGGGCTCCTCGGGCCCCCCAGCTGACGAGGCAGGAGGCTGGACGGGCTCCTCGGGCCCCCCAGCGAAAACAGTCTCTGGACCAGTGGGCACCGGGGCCTCTGGCAGGCACAGTTCAGAGCCAGCAGGCGCACGGGCCTCTGGCAGGCACAGTTCAGAGCCAGCAGGCGCACGGGCCTCTGGCAGGCACAGTTCAGAGCCAGCAGGCGCACGGGCCTCTGGCAAACACAAGGCAGACTGCAGCTGCACAGAGCATCGACTCAGCTCAGGCAGCGACAGCCGGATACAGTCCTCAGCTGGCTTCTTAATCTCCAGGGGTCCAGAGTCGGCCGGGGGCTGGGACCCAGCCTCTGGGGAGGCCCTGGAGTGTGTCACAGTCTCTGGGCTGGCCAGCTTTTGAGGACTGATTACAATATTATGTGGTGTGTCTCTCTGCTTGACATGAACAGGTGAAAAATAGTTCTTTCCGGGTTGGATGGACTTAACTTGTTGTGCAGGAGGAGTTGGTGACAACGATGGCTGAATAGGTGATAATAAGGCGGATGAGTCTCTTGTCAACTGAGCTATTGACTGAGCTATGGATTGTAACCAAGTGTCTAATAGGTCTGGCTGTGACTGTAATGGGGGTGACGGTTGAGTGGCTAACTGAGCTACCGGCAGGGCAGCCGACTCAAAAAACACAGCCCCGGAATAAAGAGACACACAGTCCAAAACAGAAAAAGGGTCCTTTTCACTCACCACAGCTGGCAGTTCCAAAGTCCTAGTCTTCGGCTGTGGGGTGATGCGCCGACGGCGCGATCGTCACTTCCTCCCAGGCAAAACCTCCGGCGGGCCGGGCAAAACCTCCGGCGGGCCGGGCAAAATCTTCGCCGCCGGGCTGAGTTGGGAAGCGGTAGCGGCTGGTGGGTGAAGGTGCAGTTCGTTGAGTATGAAGTCCTGTGCGAGCGGGTGAAGAGAGTCCAGCAGCCAGGAGTGAGCAGAGATGAGCTGCTGTAGCCTGGCTTCTACAGCGCGGAGACACTCTTCCCCCTCATGCTCGAGCCATAGGTTAACCAACCTGGAAACAGAGTCAATTAGTTCCTCCCGAAGCTCCTCGGGAGGTGCGGATGCCGCTGGGTCCATGTTTGGTCGGCTCGTACTGTCACGGCTGGGGGAGGGAGCCGTGTGGTGTGGAGGAAAAGGAGGACCCAAAATGCAGCAAACTGATGATACGAATGACGTTTTATTTACAGGGTGGTAGTGGCAAAAACAGGCAATGAAGCACGAGTAATTACAAACGGAAACCTAAACTGGGAGAAACTAAAGAGCAAACCTGAAATCTTACAAAACTGAGAGCGGAGCAGAGAGACGCAGACCAAGGACCAGGATACCAAGAAACACAGACGAGCCGACAACGAACACAGACCGACACCCACTATATATACACACACACACACACACAAGGTAATCGGGTAATCGCACACAGGAGGGAAGAACAGCTGATCTGAATACACATGATGACTGGAGGACACAAGCTGAACACAATGACAACAGACACAGACTTTCAGAACAAAACAGGAAATCTAGAACCCGAACCGGACACAAGGGGGGAGGACACAGAATAACTAGAACAGAGGGAAATAATCACAAAACACAAAACGCTGGGTCAACGACCCAGGACCATGACAGTTAGGTCACAAATATTTGGACAGAGACAACTTTTTTCTAATTTTGGTTCTGTATATTAGCACAATGAATTTTAAATGAAACAACTCAGATCCAGTTTAAGTACAGAGCTTTAATTTCATATATGGAACAAAGCGACTGCATAAAAATGTGAGGAACTGAAGCCTTTTTTAGCGCAATCTCTTCATTTCAGGGGCTCAGAAGTAATTGGACAAATTAAATAACTGAAAATAAAATCTTCATTTCTAATACTTGGTTGAAAACCCTTTGCTGGCAATGACAACCTGAAGTCTTGAACTCACGGACATCACCAGATGCTGGGTTTCCTGTTTTTTAATGCTCTGCAAGGCCTTTACTGTAGCGGCTTTCAGTTGTCATTTGTTTGTCGGCTTTTCTGTCTGAAATTTAGTCTTCAACAAGTGAAATGCATGCTCAATTGGATTAAAACAGTGGTTCCCAAAGTAGGGGGCGTGCCCCTTGGTGCAGAGCCTAGCATAACGGACATAATGGACAGGTTTGGACAGAAGATTTTCTTGTAAAACAAAGGGGGCCTAGCAAAAAGAGTTTGGGAACCACTGAATTAAGATCAGTTGACTGACTTGGCAATTCAAAAATATTGCACTTCTTGGCTTTAATAAACTCCTAGGTAGTTTTGGCTGTATGTTTTGGGTCATTAGCCATCTGTAGTATGAAATGCATTTACAAAATCAATTTGACTCTAGGCGGGCAGTATGTCTTGAAACACCTCAGAATACATTTAGCTGCTTCTGTCCCGTGTAACATCATCAATAAACACTAGTGTCCCAGTGCCAGTGGCAGCTTTGCACGTCCAAGGCATCACACTGCCTCTGCCTTTTTTTTACCGATGATATGGAGTGCTTTGGATCATGAGCTGTTCCACGTCTTCTCCATACTTTTTTCTTGCCATCATTCTGGTGAAGGTTGATCTTGGTATCATTTGTCCAAACAATGTTTTTCCAGAAGTGTGCTGACTTTTTTTACATTTTTTTTTTTTAGCAAAGTCCAATCTAGCCTTTATATTTGTAGCATTTCATGTTCCTTTTAAGCCTTAAGAGTATAAAGGAAATGTACACCATTAAGTCCTGCTCTCAAAATCTGATATAGATGTAACACTGTCTGTGAAACTGGATTTAAGTGCTTAAAATTAAAATTTAAAAACATATTTAGCACCATCTTTTGTCAGTACGGAACTGGACGTTATCTGGTTGGTTGGCTGGTTGGTTGTGGCAAATAGACTTACATTAATTTTAGCTAACTAGTGACAGAATCAATAACTCAGAGGAAAGTGCAGTGCAATTTGCTGAGATGTTCAATGAAAATTACATAGTTTGTCTTCAGATAAAAAAAATAACATCTAATCTTTACGTAGATGCCAGTTGTCATCGTGAGACACTAAGTGATCTCCAAGCTGTTCTCTGAATCCTTACAAAAACCCTTGGATGCTATAACTTTTTCAATAGTTATAATATCATATAGTGGTATATCTCACAGAGGTCTGGGCACTGCTGTAAATATAAGTCTTGCATCGGCTGAATCCACGCCAGTCCACTAGAGACACAGGCAGCTAAAAATGAAGTTCACATAAAGTATGTGCTACAGTTTAAGTTGCTGCTAACTAACTCTCCATCTCTACCCTCAGGGCTCTTTTCACCCACTGCAGCGACCCAGACAAACAGGTCTTCAACATACCTGGCTTGTCTTCTGAGATGATGGCACTCATCATTAACTTTGCTTACACCGGCTCAGTTTCCATAGCAGGGGAAAATGTAGTGGAACTTCTCATGGCAGCTGATCAATTCAAAGCAATGGACATTGTGAAACTCTGCTCTGACTTCCTCGGGGAGCAACTGTGCCCAGAGAACTGCGTTGGCATTTGGCAGTTCACAAAAGTATGCTTATCACCCGAACTACGCGCCAAGGCCTACCACTACATCATCAGTAACTTTGAGCAGGTTGTTCTTGAGGAGGAGTTCCTGCAGCTAACTGTGGAGGAACTTACTGACATCCTTGATAGAGAGGACCTCAATGTGCAGTTGGAGACCACTGTGTATGAAGCGCTTACAAAGTGGATTAGCCATGTACCTGTACAACGGAAACAACACCTCACCGCTCTGTTGTCCAAGGTCTATAAACTTTCATTACTACATTTAGTTTGGACTTAAATCTTCAGTATTTAAGTCATAGATTGAGTCGATCCATCTGGGTATAAGGATGCTTTAATATCTTGAGATGTTGCTCTTTTCAGGTGTAGCCAAACCACATTTAAGAAATTCTCTTCAAGAGCATTAAAACCGTATCAGATCTCTACATACATACTATAGAATAAATTATATTTATTAAGTATAGTTGCTAGGGCTATGACTAAAAACTGTCCCTGTTGACGAAAAGGCTAATGGTGTCTGACTTTGGTCTCTCTCTTGCTAGTGTTACACCCCGGCCTAGGCAACCGGAGTGCAACACAAAAAAAAAGTAAAAATAAAGAAAAAAAAACACACAAAAAAACCCCCACTAAAGCTTACCACCAAAATCCCAAAACGAAAGTATCGACAAATCTATTTACAGCTATTTACAACAAACTATTTATTTACAACACGGGGGAGATCGCGACCATGACACACTGAAACACAAGGCTTAAATACATAGAAGGGGCAATCAGGGAATGGACCACAGGAGGGAAACACAGCTGGGGCAAATTAGACCTGACGAGACAGGGAAACGTAAACTGAAAACACTAAGATAACACAGACTTTCAAAGTAAAACAGGAAACACATAACAGTCACGCCAAAAGCAACACACCGACAACACCAAAACGTAACAGTTCCCCCCACCCAAAAATCAAACATTTAACACCAAGTGAAAAGTTTGATCCAGACAGACGAAGCCGATGAAGGCTGGAGCGGTCCCACGGACCCTCCAGCGACGACGAAGGCTGGAGCCGTCCCTCGGACCCTCCAGCGAAGGCGGATGAAGGCTGGAGCGGTCCCACGGACCCTCCAGCGACGACAAAGGCTGGGGTGGTCCCACGGACCCTCCCCTCAGCGAAGGCAGACGAAGCTGATGAAGGCTGGAGCGGTCCCACTGACCCCCCAGCAGACGACGAAGGCTGGAGCAGTCCCACGGACCCTCCAGCGAAGGCGGATGAAGGCTGGAGCGGTCCCACGGACCCTCCAGCGACGACAAAGGCTGGGGCGGTCCCACGGACCCTCCCCTCAGCGAAGGCAGACGAAGCTGATGAAGGCTGGAGCGGTCCCACTGACCCTCCAGCAGACGACGAAGGCTGGAGCGGTCCCACGGACCCTCCAGCGAAGGCGGATGAAGGCTGGAGCGGTCCCACGGACCCTCCAACGACGACAAAGGCTGGGGCGGTCCCTCGGACCCTCCAGCGAAGGCGGATGAAGGCTGGAGCGGTCCCACAGACCCTCCAGCGACGACAAAGGCTGGGGCGGTCCCACGGACCCTCCCCTCAGCGAAGGCAGACGAAGCTGATGACGGCTGGAGCGGCCCCACCGACCCTCCAGCAGACGACGAAGGCTGGAGCGGTCCCACGGACCATCCAGCGAAGGCGGATGAAGGCTGGAGTAGTCCCTCGGACCCTCCAGCAGACGACGAAGGCTGGGGCGGTCCCTCGGACCCTCCAGCGAAGGCGGATGAAGGCTGGAGCGGTCCCCGGACCCTCCAGCGAAGACAGAAGGCCGAAGCTGTCCCTCCTTCGGACCCTCCAGCGATCCCGGACGAGCCCCCATATGTTACACCCCGGCCTAGGCAACCGGAGTGCAACACAAAAAAAAAGTAAAAATAAAGAAAAAAAAACACACAAAAAAACCCCCACTAAAGCTTACCACCAAAATCCCAAAACGAAAGTATCGACAAATCTATTTACAGCTATTTACAACAAACTATTTATTTACAACACGGGGGAGATCGCGACCATGACACACTGAAACACAAGGCTTAAATACATAGAAGGGGCAATCAGGGAATGGACCACAGGAGGGAAACACAGCTGGGGCAAATTAGACCTGACGAGACAGGGAAACGTAAACTGAAAACACTAAGATAACACAGACTTTCAAAGTAAAACAGGAAACACATAACAGTCACGCCAAAAGCAACACACCGACAACACCAAAACGTAACACTAGCAATAAGAAAATTAAACAACATTAGGAGCATTATCCTAAAGAAGCTTGAGTTTACTAAAACTGATGTAGTTGAAATTCATAGTCACATTCTCTTCTGTCATCTCTCTATAGGTCCGACTGGGATTGATGACGTCAGACTACCTGAAGGACCATGTGCTGTCTAGTGAGCTGGTGGAGGCCAATTCTGAGTGCCTGTCCATGATAAGTAATGCCATCTTAGACATACATGATCTAGGAAGCAGACCCTTCATATCTGCCTTGTATCACCCTCTTGCTCGTCCACGCCTGCCTCATTCCATCCTGCTGGCCATTGGGGGGTGGAGTGGTGGTGAGCCAACTAACGGCATCGAAGCCTACGATTGCCGGGCTAACCGCTGGGTCAATGTAACGAACAACCTCGAGTGTCCTCATGCTTATTATGGAGCCGCATTCCTCAACGGGTACGTCTACTCCGTTGGTGGCTTCGACGGGGTGGAGCATTTCAACAGCGTCCGTAGGTTTGACCTGACCACTCGCGCCTGGAATGAGGTGGCGCCCATGCACTCCCGCCGCAGCTATGTGAGCGTGACTGTGTTGAACGGGTTCATCTATGCCCTGGGAGGCTACGACGGGCATGTACGACTCAGCAGTGCAGAACGCTATCAACCTGAACTCAACCAGTGGAGTCTTATTGCACCGATGCACGAACAGAGGAGCGACGCCAGCTGCACAACACTTAACAACCGGGTGGGTGAAGTAAAAGAGTAGCAGAGAAATAGAGTAGGGTCTCAGGCACACAGGCCTAGAGACCTGTCAGCAACCTTTGGTAACAACGAGTTGCTAGGGAAAAATGTGTACTCCTCAGCTGGTTAGGCAGTGATTGTATGAAAGACTACAGATTTCTACAGCAAATAGTTTGAGTATTTGCAGACAAGTCAGAATACTCCATGCAAACCTCAACAGTCTGCTTACGACCAAAGGAAACACAAGGAGGCTTGTGGTGCAACACCTTCCTGGTTACAATTTCACAGTAGTGACAGCCATCAACCTCCAGCAACCACTTGCCAACCAGTCAGGGAATACACATTTTTACAGTGAAGCGAGGTGCAAGATAGGTCACAAACTGGTTTCTATGTTCATGTTTTCAAATTTAAAAGTATAGTTTAAAGTTGAACAATATACTAATATATATCTATTTTGTTTCTAACTGATCACAAGTGCATCTTTGCATTTATGTACAGTACTTTAGTTGAGTTGACTTGTCAACTAAAATATAACAGATATTACAAAAAATTGTAAAACACATCATTCTTTTATTATATTAAGATCCCATATTACAGTTATTTATCTGCATTCCTGAACAGAAAAATTAGCCTTATTGATTGCATGTTATGTTTGATTCATTTCTGGCTTTCTGACTCAAAGAAGTCCCACAAAAATTTTTAATGTCCCTTTTTTGTTTTCAGATTTACATTTGTGGTGGACTCAATGGCAACGAGTGTCTGCAGACAGCTGAATATTACAACCCAGAGAGCAACCAGTGGACGATGATCAGTCCCATGAACAGCCGCCGCAGCGGGATAGGTGTCATTGCATATGCGGATCATGTCTTTGCAGTAAGACAAAGTAGTGCTGACACTCACGTAACATACAAATCAAATCTGTAATGTGCTTTGATCAGTAAGGTTTAACACAGATTTGGCTGACACAGAATTTGGCTAACTTTGTTTTGTATTTATCAATGATCAGATTCCTATCCTGACCACAGGTTCAGAGAAGGCATTCTTACTCATTCTATGTATTAATTTAACTGATTAGTGATGTTTCTGCCTCTCTCTTTTTTTTTTCATGTGCCTCATTCCCAAAATGTTGTGTCTTTGATGATTTCACATTTCACTCAGTACAACAGAAATACTTATTCAAAACCAACATTGTCATCCTCATCGTTCCATAAAGGACATATGTTAGAGACAATTTCAAACTTATCCTGCGATACCTTTAGAAAAATGAGGGAATAAGCCAAGTGATTAGAACTCATCCTCTGGGGACGGTAGGCATTTTAGCTGTAAATTTATCTTGCTATTTGCCTTAAAACCACTTATTTAGTTGTTTAGCAGCTGCACCCTTTGGTAAAAAGCAAAGATTTTAGTCTCACCTTCTGAGACACACTTCTTTATTTAGCTAGCTACCGTTTAGTATTTATTTTAGTCTCTATTCAAAAAAAGGAAAAGTTATCATCAGCAGAATGCAGTGACCTTACCCTGGTGCTGACCTCAGGGTCTTTGATCAGGCTTTTAGGCCCCAAGGCCTATCAGGGCTACTTTAATCTGTTATAGGAAGAAAGGACTGGAACTCAATGTTCCTTTTTGGACTAAAGGCAAAAGAGCTTTGAAGACATTTATACTGAAAACACAAATACTTTGTCGAGGGCTATTCATCTTTGTTGATAATAGCGTGGTGTAATAGACAACAGTGCTTTAATAGCTGTAGTTGAGGCTTGAGTGAAAAAAGGTCTCATACAGACTTCCACAACAGCTGGCTTCTACTTTATTTTACTTTTTCCTTTTAATTCAGAAGTCATTTTCACACACCACTGCACCCTGATCTTTTCTAGACATTCCCAACAAATGTGGGCCTGTGAGAATGCAAATACTGGGACGTTAATGAGCCTTTTTTAAACAACTTTTATGTGTAAACTCCATATAACAGCATGAGAATATGTCAGGTAGGTGTTCGCTTTATCCAGGTAAAACCCTAAACCAATCAGAGTATTTCCAGTAGTCAGATCACACCTAAGGTAAACAATCTCCTTGTATCTGCTACATATTAAGGGCAACTTGGGACAATATTGCAACTTAATTCTTCTGTCACTTTCTGGAGTATCTGTGCAAAAGCAGCTAAAGACATATAGCAGGTGCATTTTCTTACAGGGGTACGGTGAAGCTGGTTACACTTACATTCAATCATTTGAGCCACGTATTTACTTTTAGGTTGGTGGCTTCGATGGAAACAACCGTCTGCGCACCGCTGAGGCTTACAACCCGCATACCAACACGTGGAACCTCGTGTTCTCTATGCTGACCCCGCGCAGCAACTTTGGCATTGAGGTAATTGATGATCGCCTCTTTGTCGTCGGGGGTTTCAACGGCTTCACCACCACTTTGGACGTCGAGTACTACACCGCTTTAACCAATGAGTGGTATGAGGCGTGCGGCATGGATATTTTCCGCACAGCCTTGAGCTGCTGTGTGGTGTCCGGACTTTCCAACCTGACTGAGTACACCTTTCCTCGTGACTTCCTGCCACTTGAAAATGTTCTAGAATTAGCAATGGAGTCAGCAGAGTCCACGTAACATCTTTAAAGTGCAGTACTGCCATGTGTCAACATCTGAGTCTCCAACATGAAGGACTGAAATAAATCTTTAGAGCATTAAACTGCTGGTGAACTGGACATTTTTTGTATGTATCTCAAAAACTTTCAGTAGGAGAGCCTGCACTGTAGATACTGGGTTTTATTAAGAGAATGCAATTGCAACAATAACAAATTGAAAAGATTTTTTCATTCCCTGTAATGTATGGCTGCTGAGTAGCCATACCAGACATGCACACAGGGTGACCAGATCACAATAAGCCGCATGTCGGACTTATCAACTCTTGCTAGGTAAACACCATAAGAATAAAGGGAAGTTTTCACTCTCCCTTGTTATTTCAGCTGCGGTTCTGTCTGGTAACAGTCTATAGGTTTGAGTAAGGATGTATCCAATATTTTACAGTTGTACTAGCCAATACCCAATAAAGCAATTCTTACTTTTATACCAAACTAGTCAGTCTCAGCTTAGTCAATTTACTCTTTCACAGTAGAGCCTATTTTCTGAATAGTCTTCTGTCTAAACTCAACATATAAAAAAAAAAAATCTTAAAATTAACTAAAAGCGAGGCTGTCTCTGCACTGCACAGACCAAACACAAAATGTCGGCATGTTAGCCAATATTATCGTGCACCCTTAATTATAACACTGGGCTAACCTGGCCAAATTACAAACAAAAATCAATCACAACCAACATGGACTGTAGTAGCCGTGGAAGGAGAGAGGAAGTGCTTTCCTATAGTCCATCTGACCATATTGGCTTTACTGGCCAATAAAAGCAGTCCACTCAGCCATGCCAGAGGGGCCGATGGCGCGATATGGCCACCTTGCTTCTGTCAGTCTGCCCCAGGGCAGCTGTGGCTACAACCGTAGCTTGCCTCCACCAGTGTGTGAATGCGAGAGTGAATGAATAGTGGAATTGTAATTAAGCAAACTTCCTGTCCCCCACACCATTTCCTGTCACACACACAGCACGCAGCTTCTCAGAGCAGCTCAAGCTGCTTTTCTGTTTCTGCAGGCTAATCAAACTTATTTTGTATTTACAATCTACAAACCCTCTGTAATTCTACTAACTTTTGATCCAAAATGTAGCATCATTCACACAATGATTTCATAATCCTCTCACACCTTTATTTATCATTCAAAACCTTCTACTCACCACATTCACACACTTAAACTGTGACCAGAGTTGAGGAATATAACTCAAAACAAGCTTTCCTAAAAGTATTTTAGACATGCTTGTCATAATCAGAAAGAGCAAGTCAACAAAAACAAAGAAAAAAACAATTGAAACCTCTATTAATTCTCACAGCACACACAAGAAATTGAAAAAATAAAACACACCAGCAACTATTGCTGGAGAGAAGTTACTACTGAAAGTAATATGTTAATCTTAAGTATATACAATGCACTCACTATATTTATATATCTACATCCAAACTCAGTCAATTACTATACATCCACTACAGCAACTCAAAACTTTATTTATAGCCCTCTAATGAACATAAATGGTGTCTTAAACACACATTCAACAATGTTTGCAGCAGTATTTGTAAAACCAGCTGTGGCTTAAACAGTTCACTGCTTACTAATTTGCATTTTCATACTCACACACACACAGTCTAAAAATAGCTCCAGCATTGCCTCAGACTCCTTTCACACAGAGATCTCTTATTTTATATTACAAAGACGTCTTATATTTACAACCACTGTCAGATCTGTCAGCTTCAGCGCCTAAACAATTTTGACAAATTTAAGTTAACGGTCCAACCGGTAAAGTCCAACTTTTTTGTGATCAATTAACCAGTATCAGACTAACTGTTTCTGGCCTCATCTCTAAAATCCCTAAGTTAATTTAAAAGCGTCAACCAACCCAAACTTTGCCTGAAGCTCTATTTTTTGGCGTTTCACAGCCAAGGCTTACCCAGAAGTTTTAAGTTAAAGTTACACGCCCGAAGTCCAACTTCTGCTGGCCAAAAAAGCGCAGACTACCGTTCCAAACGGTAAGGAGACTAACTCCTAGTTTAATTCCAGGATGCCCTGTACCCCACAGTCAAGCCAAACTGAACTAACCCTGTTCGCCGACAGGTCAATGTCGCGCGTCCACGACAAGGAGGGAGCGTAACCTCCGGGCTCTGCGCTTCCTAGCAGACTCTAACTGCCATCCTATAAAAATTTATAACACTTTAAAACAACAATCAACACCCAAAACAAGTGTATGACTGAGGCAGATCTACCCTGATGGACAATGGGGACTCCAACCCACAAAATGACCAACAAAGGTCTGACCTAATGACCAACCAGGACTTTAACCCACAAAATGACCAAATTCCCTAAATCCTACGTGAGCCTCGAACTCACTTTCACTGTTTTCTTTTTCCTTGGGACTCCAACCCAATTTCTTAGCAGACTCTAACTGCTTTAACTTCTTCGTAGCAGACTCTAACTGCTTCAACTCATGAGATTTTTCATCAAAATCAAAACAGACATCTACCAGTAATTTCAGTGAGTAGACTTAAATTTTATCATGTCCAATTTGGCACACTTTGGAAATAATTCAACAGGTAGTGTCTTACCTTTGGATAAGCCGGCTTATGCCCACTCACTTCGACCACTGGCACTCATGTCTGCCCGTCCGACCACCTCAGACCACCGAATTTCTCCGTCTACACCTCCAATTCTCTCCCTCCTCAACCACCGGACGAAGCCCCCAAATCTTAAGGTTCACATAATTGAGGAAGGAGCGTACAAACAACCATTGGTCAAACAATTGATTTTAATGAATACACGCGTGGGAAGACCACTCTGTACGCAGACAGGGATTGATCTTCGACTTAATCAAAGCATACACAGATTTTTATAGCATCAGGGTTTGAATTAAAGACGCCCCTTCATACGTCACAGACAGAATATATATACCGGTATACGTCAAATCAAAACCACAATGACTTTTAACACGGTTTAAAAGAACATTGTCTTCTATCTTGTCTGAAACACGAGCCCCACATCCTGCCAGACGCGGTTCCTCTTTCCAGAGACAAACATGACCAACTTCTCACCTATACATGAGTCTCTCTGAGTGTGTGTGTGTGTGTCTATGTCGTCCTCAAATGCTCTCTCAATTCACCCGTTGCACTTCTGACCTTTTACCAGACCAGAGGCTCATCCTTATGTGTAATAACCTAACTGAAACTACATGTACTATGTTGAATAAATGTTTTAATCAAGAACCTCTACTAAGAGCTTAATAAAAGAATATAAAAGTATAACAGACAATTTGAATAACCTAGTAATTCAAATAGCCTCGTCTAGCCTGCTCCTCAGAATAACTTAGACTCTGCTTTCACTTCTGCAAACTCTCTGCAACTTCCTGTCAACTCCTGCAACTTAGTCTTTCTGAAAGACACACACACTGTTTAAACCTCTGAATACAATATCAATGCTGCAGATTATATTATTAATGCAATGGTAATGATGATGATTATTTAACAATAGCAGTAAAATAATTTCCCTGCTCCACAGCGCTTTGGGTGCCTTGAAAAGCGCTATATAAATCCAATCCATTATTATTATCATTATGCTCTTCTTGTAAGATGATGTGAGATCTTTCTCATGGATTTTGTCCAAGAGAACCTCCGTCTGTATGACGGAAAGCAGAGTGGCTACACATTTTGGGTATGTAAGGTGAAGGGTGTAATAGTAGGCCATAAGGTATAAAGCACCCTCGGTAACCAAGTCTTTTGGAAACGTGGTTATTGGCACATCTCCTACCGCTAGGATGCAGTTGGATGGACTCACAATCAGGACTGGGCATGAGAGAGGACGTTTCATCAGATAGGTATTAGGGTCTTCTTGGTCCTTTAACAGATAACACAGACATACTTTTGTAAGGATGATGCACTTTTGTTTCAAACACATAACTAAAGCTAAATTACAACAAAAGTTGAGGTTCTGAGAAAACACATCTGAAATTGCTACTTTTAATTATTCTCGATGGAATTACTGTTCACATCTGTCTAGCCTTCCTGAAAAACAGAAAACCAAGGCTACATTTAGTTAGGTATCATTGAGGTGATAAAAATGTGCTACCACGTAATGCATCCATGTTTGTATTTACTGGTCACAGAGATCTAACATGTGAGAACCCTCATTCCAAAAATGTGTTTTAGGTGCCTTTTGAAGGCTTAGAACATATAATATGTGAATATAAAATACTTTGGCACTCATCAGAAGCATTTTTTTAATACTGTTGTCCCAAAAAGAACAAAAACAAAAAACAACTACTACATTTTACACAACTCACCTCAAGGACATGCACCAGAGCCTCACTCGCATCCCGTGCCCTCTTTGGAGGAGCAGAGGTGGATGGGAACAGTGATGGCAGCACATGTAGCATCTCAAGAGCCTGTTCAGCTATACAGAAAAAAGAATCATCATCTCATTACCAAACTTAAACAAAATCCTCAAGATCAAAAAAACAAACAACAACAAATATTTGGCCAGTGACAACCATCGTGGATTGAAAAGGTGAACAACAAGACACTAGCACATGAAAGTTAAAGCTGTAATCCATAGTTTAAGCTTGTCACAGTAACCTAAAAAAATGCTAAATGGTGTAGATAATTGTAGTATACTGTGTTTACAGTAGGCTAATATGACTTATGCTTGAATGCTAACTACACCTACATTGGCCTACATTGCATTAATGTCAGTCTGTAAAACTTAATGCTCAAGAGGGGAGGGGGAACAAAAAGGGATTTATCTTACATTGTATGTTGTGTAGTGAGCCTACACAACAACCTTTTCCTAAACTGGCCTGTTGGTTTGTATTTTTAGCCTTTTGTAGTGTTGAGTCTGTTTTCCCTGCGCGTAACTAGCATCCAGAAATGCATATACTATTATATATTGTACATATATTTATTAGTTTCAGATGTAGCCATTCTTGTATTTTGCTTGTTTACATTATTGTATTTTGCACAACTCTGTTGCTTGTGAAGCTCGCACACAAGAATTTCACTCACATGTGCTGTACCAATGTACCTGCACATGTGATGTGACAATAAAAGTGATTTGATTTGATTTGATTTGATAAAGGTGCGGCTTTCAGCTCCTTCAAGAAGGAGAGGGGGAGTGGGGGATTAGGCCTTTAAAATTTCAAATTCTCCTCCTCCTGTCCTCAGTGACATTACTTTACGGACTACTGCTTTAACATGCTTAAAGATCCAAACTATACTCTGATGACCAATAACACCAAAACATCATTGCTTACCTTTATCCATTCCCATTGGGGGCTTCAGCGTCTTTTTCCATACACCAAAAAACTGCACCTTCTAGTCAAAAAAAAAAGAAAGCTTGCCATCTTCCCTTCAGTTCATTGATGAAGTTGGCATTTTCTTTATCCAAAATGTGATGAAGCTCCTCCATCACCTATAAAATATTCAGCATACCAATACAAACATGTCAATGCATCACTGAGGAGCAAGAAGTCGGTATGATAAACATTGTTTGGCTTGAATCACGTGGATTCAACAATGACTTACATGTCCAATGTCCTTGAAGCAAGGATATGCTTCTAGAAGCTTTTTGTGTCTGTCCTCCTCGCGAATAGTATTTGAATCAATGAATGCTCTTCTGGCTGAGAGACATCCTGGTGGTTTGTGTTTTTTCTTTTAAACAAAGTTTGTAGGGTCTTGTAGTGTTTGGCCAATGTTGCTGGACAGTGGGTGTCTGGACTGTTGATATCTGCAGGCTTGTTTGCTGCAAGACACAAAATTATAATGTCTCTCACTTTAAAAAAAAAATCTCATGTCATTAAAATGACAAGTGTCAGAAATCTGCCATAAAAAAATATAGACTATACTTTAATGGAGTTAAATCTTAAAACCCCCCAAAAAACTACAGCTCTGAACTTAACTATTAAATACTTATTCATTTTTCAAAATATTTACCATGTAAATGCCAATTTACATATGGTCATGCAATCATATACAATTATATGTAGGCACACAAGTGCACCACTATAAAGATGTGCCCACACACACACACAGCCATGAGGCAGTTGGATGGACTCACTATTAGGACTTGGCAGGGTAGAGGGTTCTTCTTCAAGTAGGTTTTGTGCTTTCCTTTTTCCTTAAAGACATAGCAAAGAGATATTTTGTGTCAGGGTAATACATTTTAAAAAATTAGTTTGGAACCTAAATTAAAAAAACAGTTAAAAAGAGAAAAAAAAAGCCTCTAGTGAGGCACATTGTTTTTAAAAACATTACTTTACATGATATACTGAGTGGTTATAGACAGTGATGTTGCACAGACTTATACTATAAACACACCACAGTACCCAGCTCTTTAAATTTATAATATACTGGCTTTTATTAATACCAATACTTTATTAACATTCATTTCCACAGAAATGTTAACAAACTGATGATAAAACAGGAAAAATGTGATGTAGTTATCATTTTCTGATGCCCATTTTAAAGCCTTTTACTTCTGTCATGTCAGGACTGCCATCTTGACTCAACATGCAGGTATATTTGTTTTATTTTTTTATGATGACCACACAGTGACCGGTTTGTAAATGTAAAGTTGAAACTCACCTTCTAACTCACTTGTTTTACTGGCCGACTCTGGGCTGCTCCTCCCTTCTGTGGACAGATCCAGAATGATTGTTGAGTCACTTGAATCCATTTCTTCTACGTCACTTGGCTGATCAAGATGTCGCCTCTTGGCAGAGCTGCAAAGATTAGTCAGTTAATCAATTAGTTATCAACTATAAACTCAATCAATTCATATCTTTATTGTATAGCCATTTTCATATATACAAAGTGCTTCTTCCTTTCATGCTAAAACAGGTGAGGAAACTAAAGGCAGGTCACCAAATACTTGATTGATCATTTTGGATCACTTCTTTCTTTCCTTAATAAAATGCCCAAACATGATTTTAGCTTTTTTGTTTGTCCTCTATCGTGGAAATTAAAATTGTCAGGTTGTGGACAAAAGAAGACTTTTGGGGAAAAACTTTCACAACTTTCAGACATCGTACTGACTAAACATCTTATCAATTAATGAGGAAAATGAATAACAGAATTATCATTGCTAAAATTAAAATTAATTAGTTGCAGCCTTACCTCTTTGAATGTCTCCCATCTGGAGTGGCTTTTTGGGGGGATCTCACATTTTGCAGTCTTTTGTTTAGCTGTGTGTACACAGTAACCTGTATAGGACATTTAATACATTTTTCGAACCACTACTAAAATGTCCAACATGAAACACTTTGGTATTGAAGTGGATGCATTTCACTTACCCATGTATTCTTGATGCCTTGGTCCTGTAGCATAGGGTAGTACTGCACTATTCTCTTTGCCATTGCTGTAATTTCTGGTTTTGACGGGTATCTATCAATCAATCAATCAAAATCAATCAAAATTTATTTATATAGCACATTTTTAAAGACCGAAGTACACCAAAGTGTTTTCCAGTAAAATCATGATACAGATAAAAATCACAATATAAAATATAAATTACAGATATAAATAAAATATAAAATAATTACATAATCCAAATGCAAAGCCAGATGTAAATTACCCTAAATCGCCTTGAATGCCAGGTTAAACAAATACGTTTTTAAACGTGATTTAAAAGACTGAATGGAATCTGATGCGCGAATATGAAGAGGAAGAGTATTCCATAACCTGGGTGCAGCAACGGCAAAGGCACGGTCTCCTCTGGTCTTCAGCCGAGACCTAGGTTGCACTAAGAGCAGTTGGCCCGATGATCTTAGTGCTCTCTGAGGGCTATACAGACAGAGGAGATCAGCTAGGTAGTCAGGTGCCATATTGTTTAGAATTTTACAAGTAAACAATAAAATTTTAAAATCAATTCGGTATTTAATAGGAAGCCAGTGTAAATTTTCCAGAACAGGGGTGATAGAATCGTACTTTCTAGTGCCGGTCAAGAGACGTGCTGCGGCATTTTGGACCAGCTGCAAACGCTGAAGAAGAGAAGATTGTAGGCCCAAGTAGAGAGAATTACAATAATCCAGTCTTGAAGTGATGAAAGCATGAATGAGTTTCTCCAGATCTTTGTGTGGTATGTAAGGTTTAGCCTTAGAAATTAGGCGTAGTTGGTGAAAGCTGGTTTTTACCACAGTAGAGACCTGTTTATCTAGTTTGAAGGAACTATCCATGAAAACTCCAAGATTCCTAGCAGCATCAGTAAGGTGGTTAGCAACAGGCCCGAATGTGCCAGTCAGTTGTCCCAGAGGCATATTTCTATCAAAAACAATAATTTCTGTCTTCTTTTCATTTAAAGTAAGAAAGTTACGTCATAACCAGTTTTTGACATCGCTCAGACAATCAAACAGAGGATGTAGTGAAGATGAAACATCCCCAGTCTATGGAAGAAATATAGTATCATCAGAATTCAAGTATTTTTAGACATTGAATTTATGACACTGAATTTTTATCCTCCAAATTTCCCTGCAAAAATATTCACCTGCAAAAATTCACCTGCAAAAAATTCACCTGCAAAAATTCACCTGAAGAAAATTCACCTGCAAAAATTCACCTGCAAAAGTGATGAACTTTAATGACCCAAGCCAGAGCAATCAGCACCAGATCGAGTCGAGTGGCTCTCAGCCAATTAAATTACGCTGTTTGATCACATGACACCGTTAGCCAGCAGTGTGTCTCCTAAAAGAGAGCTGTTTAAAGGTGAGTGATTAAGTTTTTCTCCTAAATAGAGATCATTACAGAACGCCTAGTCCTACTTAAAATCCCATTTATTATTATTATTTTTTTTATCATCTACTCGAACTAAGGAAAACGTTTGACTAACTCAAAGACAATTTCCACGCCTCCCCTGCCTGACTGCAGAGGCAGTTTTGAATTTAGGAGCGCCAAGATGGCAGCGGCAAACCCTGGCGGCTCTCCGGTGAGTATATATATTTTTTTATCTTCAAGTTTGTCTTTTGAAACCTTAATTTTATTTAAATCCGTTGCTCACGTATAAAGTACACAGACGGGGTCTTTGCTCAACTCGTCTGAGGCGTGTCTCACTAAGCGCTACATGCTAGCATCCTGCTAACCGAGCTACCCTTTACATGCTGTGCTTTAGAAAATGGGATACTCGTTAAAAAAAATACTCCGCAGATATTGATAGATAGACGAACACTGCAAATATAATGTTGGAAACGAGAACGGCCTTTGGTGAAGGGGTAAAATACACCATGAATAGAGCCATAGAGTGAATGGCTGCCATGGTTGCAGAACAGCCTGATTTAATGACAAGAATGGGGAAGAGTGAGGTGAAGTGAACCACAGCCACAAAACACGGTCAGACAAGGCGGCAAAAGGGCAGTGATCTGTCCGTCAGTATGAAGTTGGTGTGTGCTTTGGTGAACAAAAACTCCAGACTGGTAGCAGGAAGATGGGAGACTCATGTTTCACTGGAATAGTGGTGA
Organism: Rhamphochromis sp. 'chilingali'; assembly: GCF_963969265.1. Classification (NCBI taxonomy): domain Eukaryota; kingdom Metazoa; phylum Chordata; class Actinopteri; order Cichliformes; family Cichlidae; genus Rhamphochromis; species Rhamphochromis sp. 'chilingali'. The sequence continues at coordinate 31,081,708 of NC_137948.1, forward strand.
ATTAAAACATCCTTTGTTGGGGACATTTCGGTGTAAATGCATCCATACAGGCAAGACAGAGGCAGACTAGACAGTGAAGAAAACAAGGCAAACATTAGAAATATAAAAACGGAAATATAGGATGAGTCGGGGATGAGTTCCTGCCCCAAGTGGAGGAGTTCAAGTATCTCGGGGTCTTGTTCGCGAGTGATGGGAGAAGGGAGCTGGAGATCGACAGACGGATTGGGGCTGCAGCTGCAGTAATGCGGACGCTGCACCGGTCCGTCGTGATGAAGAGGGAGCTGAGTGTAAAAGCGAAGCTCTCAATTTACCGGTCGATCTACGTCCCTACCCTCACCTATGGCCTTTACATGACTAACGTCCCCTCTTCTCCCTACCTCACATTAGCCCCCATCTTTCTTCCAGGTGGAAAAGACCCGTCACCTTCTGGGAGAGGCGGCTCCCGTGGGAACAGCTCCCACCACCAAGTCCCTGAGTGAGTCTCTGTCCCCCAGCGTGAGCTCCAGCACTCTGTCCACGTCCACCTCCGCCTCCTCGCAGATCTCCAGCACCACCTTTGAAAGCGTGAGAAGGAGCTGGCCACCAAGGTGAGAAAAACGTGGGCTTAGTGGGCGTTCTTGTTGCTGCCTTCTTCCTTCTCTGCTCGGAGCTGATCGGTCTTGTTCCTGTTGTGTTGTAGTGCCTGCGCCTTCTGACACACACCTTCAATACTGAATACAACCAGCTGGTGAACAGCATCAGTGACTGCAAGGTGAGAAATAATACAAAGAAATAAAAAAATAGCCTTTCTGTGTCACATCAGGGAGTTCCTATATTGACGTCTACCTCATCCTGCTGTTGTTTCACTTCAGCTTTCTCTCATCTCACCGATCGGACGTGATCCATCCGTGACGAGCTTCAGCAGTGCCACCCTCACCCCTTCCTCTACCTGCCCCTCTCTCTCGGACTCCCGCTGTGGCTCCATGGGCCAGAAGTAAACATATTTTTAGGAACATTGACCTCGATCTGCAAACGGTTATTGACAGGTTATCCATTTGATTCTAACTTGGTGTGATTTGTGTTAAAGGACCCCTGAGAACAGCTTACGTGCCTCCAGTCCCTCCTGCTCAGACTGTGAAAACTTCCCGATGGTTCCCACTCTGGAGACCTCCTTCCTTGCGCGGGCTGCAAAAGAACGAGTTCCTGAACTTGGTGCCTGATATTGAAGAAATGCGACCAGGGTGAGTAATGCCATATTAACCCAAATACTGTCACTATGACATGTGTCTCACAGACCAAATGTAAGTCGACACTCATGTTCTCTAGTTCAAGCAGAAATGATGTGGATCGATTCAAATTCCTGAGCCTGGATGATTTCAGCTGGAAACAAACCAACTCTGCTTCTTCCTCAGATAATTCAATTCAATTCAATTTTATTTATATAGCGCCAAATCACAACAAAAGTCGCCTCAAGGCGCTTCATAGATACAGAGAAAAACCCAACAATCATATGACCCCCTATGAGCAAGCACTTGGGCGACAGTGGGAAGTAAAAACTCCCCTTTAACAGGAAGAAACCTCCAGCAGAACCAGGCTCAGGGAGGGGCGGCCATCTGCTGCGACCAGTTGGGGTGAGAGAAGGAAAACAGGATAAAGACATGCTGTGGAAGAGAGACAGAGGTTAATAACAGATATGATTCAATGCAGAGAGGTCTATTAATGCATAGTGAGTGAGAAAGGTGACTGGAAAGGAAAAACTCAATGCATCATGGGAATCCCCGGCAACTATGCAAGTTGTAAACAGTTGTAGGATTAAAGATTATTGAATGTACAGAATGATTATTTACACAGAGCTATACAGTAGTGCAGTTAAGATAAGTGAGGGTGTAGATAGTTTCTACAGAGGCTATATAAAGTGCTAGTGGTTGTGAGTGGTGGTTCACTCCATGTTATTATTGTGTGTTTGAGGGTACAGTTGTCCATTGTGGGTGTGTGTATGTTCAGTGCATGAGTTTAACGTGGGTCAGATGTCAGGAGGCAGAGTTCAGGAGTCTGACAGCTGTGGGGAAGTAGCTGTTCCGGTACCTGGTGGTCTTAGTCCGGAGGCTCCTGTGGCGCCTCCCAGAGGGCAGGAGGGTGAAGAGTCCATGTGATGGGTGACTGGGGTCTTTGATGATTTTCCCAGCCCTTTTCAGACACCGCTTCCTGTAGATGTCCTTTATGGCAGGAAGTGGTGCTCCGGCGATGCGCTGGGCAGTTTTCACGACCCTCTGCAACGCCTTCCGGTCCGAGGCAGAGCAGTTCCCGTACCAGACTGTTATACAGTTGGTCAGGATGCTCTCGATGGTGCAGCGATAGAAGTTCACCAGGATGTCTGAGGACAGGTGGTTCTTCCTCAGAGTCCTCAAGAAGAAGAGGCGCTGGTGAGCCTTCTTGACCAGCTTGGAGCAGTTGGTCGTCCAGGTGAGATCCTCGGAGATGTGGACTCCCAGGAACTTGAAGCTGCTCACACGCTCCACAGCCGTCCCCTTAATGTGGATGGGTGGATGTGGGTCAGCATTCCTCCTGTAGTCCACGATGAGCTCCTTGGTCTTCTCGGTGTTAAGCAGCAGGTTGTTTGTGTCGCACCACTCAGCCAGACGATCCACCTCCTCCCTGTAGGCGGCCTCATCGTTGTCACTGATGAGGCCAATCACCGTGGTGTCATCTGCAAACTTAATGATGGTGTTGGAACCATCAGCAGGTCTGCAGTCGTGGGTGAAGAGGGAGTAGAGGAAAGGGCTCATCACACAGCCTTGTGGTACACCGGTGTTCATTGTGATGGTAGATGAGCAGTGGTTATCCAGCCGGACATGTTGGGGGCGGTTGGTCAGGAAGTCCAGTAACCATTTGCAGATGAGGGAACTGATGCCCAGGTCTGTCAGTTTCCTGATGAGTTGTGAGGGGTGGATTGTATTGAATGCTGAACTGAAGTCTATAAACAGCATTCTGGCGTAGGTGTTGTTGTTGTCCAGGTGTGAGAGGACAGAGTGCAGTGCGATGGAGACTGCATCCTCTGTGCTCCTCTTCTGGCGGTATGCAAATTGGTGGGGGTCCAGGGTGGGGGGGAGACAGGATTTGAAGTGTGCTAGGACCAGCTGCTCTAAGCACTTAGCTATTTACAGTTCATAACAAGAGACAAGGCACCATTTCTCTCCTTTGTGTTCCAGTCATCACAGCAGATTAAACTTTTAAAATATTTGCAAATAGTATAAAGAAATATATAAAGAAGTAAAACAGTAATTTATTAATACTTAGAAATACTAAAACTTACATTTGTCAGCAAAAACTGCTGCCATCTGAACCGAAACGTTACAAACCAGCTTACCCACAATCTGTGTATTTTTCTATGCTGGCTACTTAAATTGGCATCCAACAAGCTATTTGCTTTAATCTTTTATTAGACAAAGGCTGACTGGTTAGTTCAAGCTTCAACTGCATCCAAAGGACTGAAAATGTTTTAACACAGTGACTGAACTTGATTGAAGTCTCCGTAGTTTGTTGAATCTGTTTCGAGTGACTTATTTTCACAATTCCAGGAATTTTTAAAAGGCACCAAAAAGCATTACAACGCTGAGCTCGAGTCTGTGGACTTCAAAGGAAATGCAGAGGAGGCCAGGGTCCACATCAACAGCTGGGTGGAGAAGCAGACACAAGGTAAGCATAATGTAACTTTAAATGATCTCCACTGTAAATCCTTGGGGATCAGTTGTGTTGTGTTCAGTTGAGACATTATTACCGGATTGTCCACCGTCCACATTATTTTCTGTTTCCAGTTCTTCCAGTCTAATTTCTATTCAGTATTAAGCAGCACTATCTCTGGGTTTTACTGTTTGGTTTCATGCTATTAATAAAACCATCACAGCAGTATGTTGCTGTAAATAGCAGGCCAATTCTTCTATTCTTATTATATTATGTGATGGGTACTTCTACTTTGATCACTTGTGTCTTTAACATATTTTTATTTTTCAGGCCCATTTAGGATTGGCTGCTATTGATTCTATATCTTTATATTATCTTAAGTGCAGCAGGAAATTCATTCATTGTTTTTATAAAAGCGCGATACAAATACAGGCCATTTATAAATCTACCATCTATAATAATAGGATACAAGGACTTTCCATGAGGGTTATAGGACTGGTGCCACCTGCTGGAAATGAGACAATCTTAATCCCATTATTTTTGTAGGAGCCATTTTTGGGTTGATACCTCATGTTGCCGCTAGAGGTAACCTTTTTAAGTTTCTTTTTCTTTCTTTTTTTTTTTTTAACTTTATTTAACAAACAATGAGTATACAACATACGAACAGATGAAGTATACAAAACAACAGAACATGAACACAAAAAGCCAAGAGTAAAAGAAAAGGGTAACAATTATAAGAATACACATACATGTATTGTTTTGAGAGCCTTTGTGTTGGTGGAGTCTGATATTGATTGTATGTACATTTCCACATCCTTAAAATAATGACAGAAATATGGTGTTTTGTTAGTAAACTTACATTTATGGATAAAAAATGTAGCTAAAAGTATGAACAAATTCATCATAAAAAACATTTCTCATACTTCTTGGGGAACTTAAACAAACAGAATAAAACATTTTCCCATCGTAAAGAAAACTCCCTTAAAATATGGACAATAACAAACCTGCTAAATTCCTTCCAGAATCTCTGTGTAAAAGAACAGTACCAAAAAAGATGCGTCACAGTTTCTGGATGATCCCCACAGAAAGTACAATTAGTATTTATGTCCCTTTTAAATTTTACCATGTAGTGACTGGCTGGATAACATTTATGTAGAATTTTAAATGAGACTTCTTTCACCTTATTTACAATCAAATATTTATGGGGGACCATCCAGACTGTCTTCCACTTGATATCTGGAACATATCGGTTCCAATAAGATGTTATATATGGGAGAGAGACGATATCTTCTTGGAATAAACTACGTATTCTCTTATTGCTGTTACCAAGTTCCTGTGAAAAGCAGATTTTTCCTATTGGTGACTCAGCTGGATCAGGGAGAGTGACTGAGGTAGATATTGAGCTGTCAGTGTTTTTATATAACATTAAAGTCCCTGAGGGTGTGGCACCAAGCACCACTGAGGATTCCACCTTTTTAAGTTTCTGTATGGTAGGTTTATGTAAGGTATTTAAGGTGGACGCACGTAATCAGCGTCAGGTGTGTTGTTAATCATAAGAAGGCAAAACGTTTGTGACCGCTGCGCTTTTATCTTAAAATGTTTGGAACAAAGACCAAAAAGGACAAGATAAGTACTGCTGGAGTTATTGGACTGTTTAATTAATTCATGCATACCAGAAGCATCGCGTCACCCCCGCTAACAACCACCTCAGTGGCTTCAAGCCTACGCTTGAATTTTTGTTTTTTGTTCCCTGTTATACTGATCATAAAGCTTTTTCCCCCTTTTTTTTAAAATAAAAACCATCTTGCTGTTGCCCTGTTTTCTGATTTTATAGCTGAAGATGTTGTACAGTAACTAGTGCATCTTTGGTAATAGTTAATAGTTTTCATAAATTCTTTTTACCAGATAAAATCAAGGACTTGCTAAGCCAGGATGCAGTGGGTAGCCTGACGAAGCTGGTTCTCGTGAATGCCATTTACTTCAAGGGCAGCTGGAACACGCAGTTTAAGGAGGAGAAGACTGCTGATGTGCAGTTTCGACTGAACAAGGTAACAGTGCAGAAAGGCAGCATAGGATGGTGCAGTTATACTTTGATCTGTCATACTACAAACGAGCTGTGGATTTTGCTGAATGAGAACATAAAGCCTGGAGCTCTGAGGGGATAAAATCGTGCTTTTAGGACGATCACTTTCCAACTTTATGCAGTTATGCAATGCAGTTTATTATTCATGTAATATCCAATAAGTTCTCAAATAAATCTCAAACAACAGCACATCACAAACTTCGGCTAACAAGAACAAGTTGTGTTGTGACGTGTGCTCTACATCCAAATCCACTCAATGGCTGGAATAAAACCATGACAGAACTTTTTGAGATCATTTTGAGACTAAACACAAAAAACATTTCTCTTGTCTCCCCTATTTTTCAGAACGACACTAAGCCGGTGAAGATGATGCAGCAGAAAAGTAAATTTCCTTTTGCGACCATTCCTGAGGCCAACTGCAAGGTAACATCCATCACTTTCAGCTTATTACAGGATTTCACCAGCATGATCTAAAACTTGTCTTTTACAAATATCAGCCTAAATTTCTAGATTAGGAAGTCAGATCATCTTTGATGGAGTAATAAATAAAAACAATGTTTCTGGACAGATTCTTGAGATGCCGTATAAAGGAAATGACCTCAGCATGCTCATATTCCTGCCTAATGACATAGAAGATGATACCACAGGCTTGGAAAAGGTAAGATGCACTTACCAGTACTTTAATGTCCAGTTTCAATCAGACAAGCTAGTGACACTGTATCCACACAGCTGGAGAAGGAGCTGACCTATCAGAACTTTGTGGACTGGACTCGCCCAGACATGATGAGCCCCAACGAGGTTGATGTCAAGCTCCCTCGATTTAAGATGGAGGAGAAGTATGACTTGGAGAAAATCCTGACCAACATGGGAATGGAGAACGCTTTTGACATCTACAAGAGAGACTTCTCTGGTGAGAAATATTGCACCAATGAGACACACTGAATCAATTATACAGTTATATTGAGAGCACAAAAACTGCAAAACATCATCTGTTAAAGAATAAAACAACTGATTTCTGGGCTCTTCATCTACTAGGAATGTCTCAAGCAAATGACCTGATAGTGTCCAAAGTTGTCCACAAGGCTTTCGTGGATGTAAATGAAGAAGGAGCTGAGGCTGCTGCTGCCACTGGGGTTGACATGGAAGTCCGCTCTATAACGATTCCCGCTGAGTTTGTTGCCGACCATCCCTTCATCTTCTTCATCCGACATAAACCCACCAAGAGCATTCTCTTTGTGGGCCGGTACTGCTCACCCGAGTAAACACGAGCTGACATTGACATGAATTAAACATAAAACATTATATACAGTATAAGATTTTGTAAGGTAAACCTAGTTCATACAAATGAAGTAAAGAAAAGTTATTAAAACAAAACGTGCCTTGCTGTTTATTCTTTCAGTGTCCCACAGTAGCACATTTCCTGCTAGGAAAATGTCAGAAGTCACATCATTTCTGTAAATTGGGAAGTAACTGTAATACATCAAGTCACCTCTGTCTCTTGTTACCAGGACTTTTTAAAATGAATGGTGCAACATGGAAAGAGGCCCTACACAAGAGTTTAGCTTTGAGCTCAATATGCGATGATCCTTTCAGCCATGACATCTCTGACATGGGAAACCAGGGAATTTGATTAGAAAATGGTGAAGGATTTTCTTTTCAGTTAGAAACTGGATTTGTGTAACATGGTGGTGAAAAGCCCCCAAAGAAACCAGCATATGATCAGTCGCTATATTGCATTTAATACAAACGTCCTTCGTGTATCCTTTGAATACAGAACAGATCATTTCTGATATCTATGAGTAAACCCAACCAGCACGTGTCCCAAAAGACCCCACAGTGTTTTTATCTGGCTTTTCCCTGACAGTTAGTGGACACTGACAGATGTGTGCTGAATATGAAAGGAAACAAAAGAACTAAAGAAGGTTTGCAGTGTTAAAAACAAGAACTACATGAAGGTTGTTTCATCCTGCTGTAACTTATGACAGAAGCATCTTTTGTTTGTTTTTTCATTTATTTACACAAAGACAGATGTTGAAATAACAGGAGTAACAGTTTAATTCAATTGAAATCAGTCCAATAGTCTATAATGAAATTATTGTTTTTCATTAGTTGGCAAAAGATGGGGGTTGTTGACGGCAATTCAGTGAATGCAACAGGGGAGGACGCCAGTTTGGATGGAGGGGAATCAGCAGGACAGATGAGATTTTGTTTAGGAGTCGAGTAGTTGTGTGAATGAGGAGAGGAGAGCACATTAAGACTGCTGAGAGACGGGGAGGTAGTCAAGCACTGACCACATGTCTTCTTGGATTTCAGCAAAACAGATGGGCTCATCTCGGTCTTGAAATAATTCAACTCGGGGTTGAACTGATGCAGTTTGAGAGGCATCTACAGGAGAGGCAGGGGTGGGTGAGGGCTGCTGAGACTGCGCAGTGATGGGGAGGGGGTCGAGCTCTTCCAGCACTGACAGCAGTTCTTCCTCACTGTCTGCGACAAAGGCTTCCTCTGTCTGGAACTGAAGGGCTGCAACAGGGGAGTCCAATGAGGTGTCCTCAGGGAAATTCATGTGAGAGGCAGGGGAGACCTGATTTTCTTGACAGAGAGGTGTGTAGGGTGATGCCTGTGTGTTTGGCAGTTGCAAACACACTGGCTGCTGGCGAGGCACGCTGCTGTCATCTGGCTTTGTCTGTGGCTGCTCATGTGGCTCTGTCAGAAATGAATGAGAAGAAGAAGATGGCTGTGACTCAGCTGGCCTCATACGCAAGTTGGCTTGTTGAGCTTCTTCTTCATGTACAGATGCAGATTCTGCAACGCAAACAAAAATACATTAAGTCTTCTTTTTTTCAACACATTTTTGTTTCGTTTTCATCACATTTCTTATGTAAGATGCTGTGATACCAAGAAATCTTCTTTCACCTTTTCTAAGTCTGATTCTCTTCCTCTTCTTGCCCTGAAAACAAACACAGAGTTTTCATTAGCTGAAACTCTGTGCAGTGACTGTTTCATCATTCAGTGCAGTGATGCACACATGTGTGAACTGCATGTTGGCACTTTGGACATACATAGTTTTCTTTGGTCGACCAGGCTGGATGCTCTTTGGCATGATTCTGTCTTTCTGTTTCAGCCTGCTTGAAATATCTGGCTTTCTGGTCGTTTGAAAGCGACTTCCACTGTGGACAGAAGATCATAAGAACACACTGTGAGCACTGCTACTACACATAACTACAGGACAGCTGGGACACATGCAAAAACATGAGCAGACAACATTAACAGATGCATAAATGTATGCAGAGTTACACACTTACTCTCTGTCCCACCACTGCATTTACGGCTGCACTTCCAGGGATGTTGAGTTCAGCAATGACCTTTGGCCTCTGCTCTTTGAGATAGAGCATGAAGGCATTTGGCGGCTTCTTGACGTATGGCCCATCTTCATCCTGCTGGGCACTTTCTTTTTCTTCAGGAATAAAACACAGAGTAAGAGCACATGTTAGCACTGTGTACAACTGTGAGGGAAGCAGTTCAAAAACACGAGACAAGCTGTAAAACTGAATGAAATCAGGCACCATTAATGGATCATTACAATAATTCCTGCAGACATCTGCAAACAAATGACAGATACTTGCAGATCAGTGAACCAAAGCAGCAGAGCAAACTTAGTTTGGAGTGGAGGTGTTAGGTGGAGGAGCAGGAGTGACATAATCATACATCTGTACACCGTTCCTACACAGATGAAGGGAGACAGATATGAGATAACAGGAAGAAGTTATGAATATAGAGATGTTCAGCAGCTGTGTTCACTCCAGTGTTTGTGTGTTTTACGTACAGTACTCCAACAGGACGCAGGTTCTGGAGCACACAAAACACACAACAGGTGATGAGACAAGCTGCAATACTATCATCTATCCACTAGGTGGAAGAATTGATCAGTAGAAAGAGGAGATGTGCTCAAAACGACATTCATACATAGATTTATTCTTCTTAGTTAGTCTTAAGAATTAGGATTCACTGACAGTGAAGAAGTTTCAGACGTGCACTTGCGTTTCCCCTTTTGCCTTTTCCTGCTCCAGCCAAGTCCTCCGCCTGCTCTACATCTCTCCTATTACCTTTTATTACGCTTGCACTCATGCCTTTGCCTTTCACCACTTCAAAACTGCGCCTTCTTCAATATTACCTTCATATGCTCTCTTTGCTTTTCGCCTTCCTCACTACACTAAGTACCATTTTTTAACGCTGTGTACTCACTCTTGCTAAGTACATGTGAACAGATCTTGAAGAAAAAAAACAAAACAAAACATACTTTTCTTTTCTCTTCTGATACTATTGAATGATCCTAACAGAAAAAAACAGAGTTAACACTGACTTAATAAAAAAGTGTTATATTTTATCTCAGATAAACTAGTCAGTGTTTATTAGTGTTTGCTCAACTAGAAGTCTTCATAGTAGCATCCACACATCAAGTCTTTAAACAAATAATGAAAGGATAATGAAAGAAAGTTTAATGTGAAATTACTGAATTATATGAAATGCCAGAGTGTTTTTCTTTAAACTACTTGGGACACTGCCTTTTAGTGACATCACTAAAAGGCAAGGTTCTAATGTTGTGTTGCCATAGACTCCGGAGTTTACTTTTAAAGCTCACTTACAGAACTGACTTATACAGCTTAGTTAGAAAAGTCAAGCATCCAGACATTTGAAGGACTATTCACTCATTAAGGTGACATTTTCTATTTTAAAAGTTCTCAAAAAATTAAGATGAAAAAGGAAACAAGAAAAGTTACGACTGAGGCAGATAAGAAAGATCCAGGAGATCAAAGTAAGTAAAAAAAAAAAAAAATCCCCCAAATAACAGAATGTACATTTCTAACAATGTTGAGGCTCTGTGTATAAAATGATTCATTTTTAGAGGATTTAAATCCTGGTTTTGATTGAAACTAACCTGAGTGCAACATGTCTAATCAAAGAAAGGTTACTGGGGCACTTTGTCTTTTGGTAAAATAATGTGACAAGTTTATTCTTGGACTGAGCAGTGAAAACAGAGCAACAAGTGTCATCAGTATCTAGACTTAGTAGACCTAGTATGGACTCGTGTTGGTGTGTTTTTTTATCAAAAGGATAAACTTGTTGTTATATTGTAAGCAATACTAATTTAAAATTCAATGACATCAAAATCCTTCTAGTCCTGATGTCGAGCGCTCTTTTTCACTAATGTGTTGTTGTTGTTTATAGATTGTAAGAGCAGGATGGCTAAAAGAAAGGCCAGTCCTGAAAAAACGACCCCCATAAAAAGAAGGAGGGTCACTGAGCAGGCTGGTCCTTCCACCAGCTCAGATGCTCATGTGGTCGGGGGAGTTAAGCGAAAGGTCCAACAAGATGAAGCGGGGACAACCAATACAGCAAAGAAGCGTAAACTTCTTGAGCATGTGAGCGGTGACAAGGGGCAGGCATCTTCCTGGTTGGACACTGGTAAAGGTAGGCTAATTAGTTGAGTGAGGGGTAGATTAAGTGTACATCTGGTTGCTAGTTTGAAGATATTAGTGTTTGGGAGATATTTGTCTATTATCTAATAAGCTGACGTGCTTTTGGTGTTTTCCACATCTGCAGACTGCAGCATAGAGATTTCAGAGAGCTGCAGTAAAAACAAAAAGGCTGGCAAAAGGAAAGCTGCGGGAGACACCAGGGACCCACCTAAGAAAAAGAACGTGGACCAGGACAAAACCAAAACCGTTGCCAAAAAGTCAGTGGCTGAACAGAAACGTAAGTAGCAAGCAGCTTAGCTTTTATATTCAGGTGAAGAGCAAAATGAACATTTAGGGTACAGCAGAGAGTAATTTGTGTGACAGCTGTAGTAAAACCCAATTTGTGTTTGTCTGTTTAGGTGACTTCCAAGCGAGATACGTGGAGGAGCACCGGCTTGGAGCAGGAGGATGCGGAGCAGTATTTGCTGGCTACCGCATAAAGGATCATTTACCAGTAAGTGTTCAGATGGTGGTAGTAAGACAGGCAGTAATGCAGATAAGGGATAATATCGTAAGCTGAGATGTATGCTGTTTTACACCTTTAATGATGTCATACTGAGGAAATGCTCATCAATGCCCTGTGTCTTTTAGGTGGCCATCAAACACATCCCAAAGGGGAAAGTGTACTGCAAAGTGAAGGTAAATGTGCAAGACTTGAATTGTTTTTACATTAGTGGATTGCATGCAGCGTTCACCTGTGGAACGTCTGTGCCTCATCATCCACTTTGTTGAAATATTTCAGGATGATAACGGGAAGAATGTGTCAGTGGAAGTTGCCATCATGCTGAAGCTTGCAGCTGAAGCAGATGGATCAGTGGAAACATCAGCCCCAGTGTCTCTGTTGGAGTGGTTTGACTTTGGCAGAGAGCTGATCCTGGTGATGGAGAGACCTGTCCCCGCTGTGGACCTGGATAAATACATAGAAGAAAATGGAGGATTTTTGCCAGAGGACAAGGCCAAGGCAAGTTGACTTGCCTTAGAAGAGTCTTAGACTGTACATCATTCAATCAAAGCACAGAGTATTAGAGAAACATTAACCCATTGATTGATTATTGTCTTTTTCATCGTTTCCAGGTAGGGCTGGGCTATATCATACCATTCACGGTAATACCGGTGTAATTTTGGGCAACGATAGGAAAATGAAATATCGCGCTAGAATAGGTAAAACGCGCATGCGCAGTGCCTATGTTTACATACGCAGATGGCGGTGACGCAGAAAGAGAAGAGCAAAAGTGGATCGTTGAATGAAACGGATGAACCAGAACTGGTTTGTAAAAATGCTGCAACTTTAGTGGTGTGGAACTGGTTTAGCTTTCGTCCGTCAGATACACAACAAAGCACGATTTTTGGTAGCGCATGCTAGCGGGCCGCCGTTATTACCGTGTTGTTTGGAAAATACGGCACACTTAAAATCAATCCTTTGATTTTTCTGAAACTCGACAGTGCCCCTTATAATCCCGTGTGCCTTATGTATGAATTCTGGTTGTGTTTACTGACCTCAAAACGATTTTATGTACACGGCGACTTTGCTAAGCTACAAAGCCGCACCGCTCGATGGATTGTCGGAGCATTACGGCTATCGTAGGCAGGCGCCTCGCGGAGTGATACGTACTGCACCTCAACGTGATATTACCGTATTGTGTGTGAATAACCTCTTTTTAAGCTTTGTGGATATTTTACATGGTTATGCTGAGGATATGTCGGCCAATTTCCACTGGAAATGCCTTTTGGTTAAACTGTCAGCAAGGAATTTGCATTTGCACTGTTACATTTTTATATAACTTTAATGCACATAAAAAAACAGCTGCTTGTTTAAGTGAAAATACATTTATGGGGTTTTTTGCACTAATAAAGTTGTGGAGTTGTAAAGTATTTTGTCTAGTGTCAGTTATATCGTCAGTTATATCGTCAGTTATATCGTTATCGCAACTTTTCAAATGTATATCGTGATAAATATTTTTGGTCATATCGCCCTGCTCTATTTCCAGGTCATTCTGAAGCAGCTGGTTGATGCTGCGAAGCACCTGGAGGATAAACACATCTTTCACCGGGACATCAAGAGTGAGAACATTCTAATTGAGACCGGCTCAGATGTACCGCGTGTTCGTATCATCGACTTTGGACTGAGCTGCTTTGTTAAGGAGCAGTCGCAGTACCGCGTCTTCTATGGTAACATATTCTGCTCTTGCTCTTCACAGATGTCACAATTTTCGCCTTTTGTTTTAGAAGAAATTGCAATTGTGTCTGTTTATTAGGTACAGAAATTTACTCCCCTCCCGAGTGGTACGGGCGCAGTTGCTACAGGTGTGGACCCACCACGGTATGGCAAATGGGAGTGGTTCTGTACGAAGCGCTTCATGCCGGGGACTTTAACACCACGAGCTTCCTCAAAAAGCGCCTGAAATTCAAAAGACATCTGTCCAAAAGTAAGAAAACGTCACACTTCAAGACTGACTGATGGCTTGGACCACTGGAACTATCATCTTCATGTTTTTTCTCTTTCCTTTCTTTCCAGACTGCCGGGATTTCTTGGACGCCTGTTTAACCAAAGTCCCGGAGACGCGGCCGACGCTGGAGGAGCTACAGCATCACACTTGGCTGAGATAAGCCTATCACACACACACACAAACACACACAATTCAGACGTTATCATTTATGTGTGATGTATGAATTACCTTTCTTTTTTTCAGGAAATAATTTTTTTTAATTGGCCCACTTTAAATTTCAGTGTTTTGGAATTCCTGTAACCCCCCCCCCAGCCATCCCAGGAAAGGGGATCTCTCTTTGAATGGGCTTTCCCGAGGTTTCTTCCCGTCAGTCTGGCCCCCCCAGGGGAGTTTTTCCTCGTCTTCATAGAGAGCTTGGGCTGGCTCAGGAGCTCCATCAAAACTGTCTTTATTTAATTACTCTAATGTAATCATATACTTTAAAGTAATCAAATAAAAGACAGTAAAAATCTGAAGACTTGAAGTAAACTTCCATTAAAATAAAACTTGTTTAATTCATCTTTGCTGAGGATACTGTGTTATTACTATTTCAAGGATTATGTCAGAACACCGGATACTGGTACCCATCCCTACCCATCACTAGGGAACAGAACAAACCAGACATCAATTACAACAAAAATGACACTGACCCAGCCAGCATAACTTGTCTGCCTTAAGAAATGTTTAGCAATATTACAAATTGGGTGATATGCCTTAAAGTAGCTTCTCATGTGTTCAGCATTGTCAAAGGCTACATTTTAATTAAAACCACAATCTAGTAATGTTCTGTCTTTAACCTTCCTAATTTGTTTTTTGTCCTAACCTAACACTAAATTGCCAGTGAAAACAAAAGTTACATAAATAAAGAAGAGTAAAGAAAATTACGGTCTTTTTTATTGTAACAGTTTACCAGTGTACAGTTTGGTTTGTGACATATCTATCTAATAGACTCCAATTTGTGCATGTAAATGGAGAGTCCTCTTCACACACTGAGGTTAATTATGGAGTTCCACAGGGTTCAGTGCTAGGACCAATTCTGTTTACATTATACATGCTTCCCTTAGGCAGCATCATTAGAAGACATAGCATACATTTTCACTGCTATGCAGATGACACCCAGCTCTATCTGTCCATGAAGCCAGATAGCACACACCAATGAGTTACACTGCAGGAATGTCTTAAAGACTTAAAGACCTGGATGGCCGCTAACTTTCTGCTTCTTAATTCAGATCAAACTGAGGTTATTGTACTCGGCCCTGAAAAGTTTAGAAATATGGTATCTAACCAGATTCTTACTCTAGATGGCGTTACCTTGGCCTCCAGTAACGCTGTGAGGAACCTTGGAGTCATTTTTGACCAGGACATGTCCTTCAACGCACATATTAAACAAATATGTAAGACTGCGTTCTTCCATTTGCGCAACATCTCTAAAATTAGAAATATCCTGTCTCAGAGTGACGCTGAAAAACTAGTTCATGCATTTATTGTGTGAATGTGTGTGTGAATGGGTGGATGACTGGATATGTAAAGCGCTTTGGGGTCCTTAGGGACTAGTAAAGCGCTATATAAATACAGGGCATTTACCATTTATTACTTCCAGGCTGGCCGACTGTAATTCATTATTATCAGGATGTCCAAAAAACTCACTGAAAAGCCTTCAGCTAATCCAAAATGCTGCAGCAAGAGTCCTGACAGGGACTAGAAAGAGAGAGCAGATTTCTCCTGTTAAATCCAGAATTGAATTCAAAATCCTGCTCCTCACATACAAGGTCTTAAATAATCAGGCCCCATCTTATCTTAATGACCTTGTAGTACCATATCACCCTATTAGAGCACTTCGCTCTCGCTCTGCAGGCCTACTTGTTGTTCCTAGAGTATTTAAAAGTAGAATGGGAGGGAGAGCCTTCAGTTTTCAGGCCCCTCTTCTGTGGAACCAGCTTCCAGTTTGGATTCAGGAGACAGACACTATCTCTACTTTTAAGATTAGGCTTAAAACTTTCCTTTTTGCTAAAGCATATAGTTAGGGCTGGACCAGGTGACCCTGAATCCTCCCTTAGTTATGCTGCAATAGACGTAGGCTGCCGGGGATTCCCATGATGCATTGAGTTTTTCCTTTCCAGTCTCCTTTCTCACTCAGTATGAGTTAATAGACCTCTCTGCTTTGAATCATATCTGTTATTAACCTCTGTCTCTCTTCCACAGCATGTCTTTTATCCTGTCTTCATTCTCTCACCCCAACCGGTCGCAGAAGATGGCCCCGCCCCTCCCTGAGCCTGGTTCTGCTGGAGGTATCTTCCTGTTAAAAGGGAGTTTTTCCTTCCCACTGTCGCCAAAGTGCTTGCTCATAGGGGGTCATATGATTGTTGGGTTTTTCTCTGTATCTATGAAGCGCCTTGAGGCGACTTTTGTTGTGATTTGGCGCTATATAAATAAAATTGAATTGAATTACCTGAGGAAGAAGCAGAGTTGGTTTGTTTCCAGCTGAAATCATCCAGGCTCAGGAATTTGAATCGATCCACATCATTTCTGCTTGAACTAGAGAACATGAGTGTCGACTTACATTTGGTCTGTGAGACACATGTCATAGTGACAGTATTTGGGTTAATATGGCATTACTCACCCTGGTCGCATTTCTTCAATATCAGGCACCAAGTTCAGGAACTCGTTCTTTTGCAGCCCGCGCAAGGTAGGAGGTCTCCAGAGTGGGAACCATCGGGAAGTTTTCACAGTCTGAGCAGGAGGGACTGGAGGCACGTGAGCTGTTCTCAGGGGTCCTTTAACACAAATCACACCAAGTTAGAATCAAATGGATAACCTGTCAATAACCGTTTGCAGATCGAGGTCAATGTTCCTAAAAATATGTTTACTTCTGGCCCATGGAGCCACAGCGGGAGTCCGAGAGAGGGGCAGGTAGAGGAAGGGGTGAGGGTGGCACTGCTGAAGCTCGTCACGGATGGATCACGTCCGATCGGTGAGATGAGAGAAAGCTGAAGTGAAACAACAGCAGGATGAGGTAGACGTCAATATAGGAACTCCCTGATGTGACACAGAAAGGCTATTTTTTTATTTCTTTGTATTATTTCTCACCTTGCAGTCACTGATGCTGTTCACCAGCTGGTTGTATTCAGTATTGAAGGTGTGTGTCAGAAGGCGCAGGCACTACAACACAACAGGAACAAGACCGATCAGCTCCGAGCAGAGAAGGAAGAAGGCAGCAACAAGAACGCCCACTAAGCCCACGTTTTTCTCACCTTGGTGGCCAGCTCCTTCTCACGCTTTCAAAGGTGGTGCTGGAGATCTGCGAGGAGGCGGAGGTGGACGTGGACAGAGTGCTGGAGCTCACGCTGGGGGACAGAGACTCGCTCAGGGACTTGGTGGTGGGAGCTGTTCCCACGGGAGCCGCCTCTCCCAGAAGGTGACGGGTCTTTTCCACCTGGAAGAAAGATGGGGGCTAATGTGAGGTAGAGAGAAGAGGGGACGTTAGTCATGTAAAGGCCATAGGTGAGGGTAGGGACGTAGATCGACCGGTAAATTGAGGGCTTCGCTTTTACACTCAGCTCCCTCTTCACCACGACGGACCGGTGCAGCGTCCGCATTACTGCAGCTGCAGCCCCAATCCGTCTGTCGATCTCCGGCTCCCTTCTCCCATCACTCGCGAACAAGACCCCGAGATACTTGAACTCCTCCACTTGGGGCAGGAACTCATCCCCGACTCATCCTATATTTCCGTTTTTATATTTCTAATGTTTGCCTTGTTTTCTTCACTGTCTAGTCTGCCTCTGTCTTGCCTGTATGGATGCATTTACACCGAAATGTCCCCAACAAAGGATGTTTTAATTCACCACTATTCCAGTGAAACACGAGTCTCCCATCTTCCTGCTACCAGTCTGGAGTTTTTGTTCACCAAAGCACACACCAACTTCATACTGACGGACAGATCACTGCCCTTTTGCCGCCTTGTCTGACCGTGTTTTGTGGCTGTGGTTCACTTCACCTCTATGGAACGCCAGGACTGCCATAATGAATTAATTAAATACACCATTAAATAATTAATTAAATGTGGCAATAATTAATTAAAATTGGAATTAATTAATTAAATAAATAGTTATGACACATGTAATTAATTAATTATTGACACATTTAATTAATTATTTATGTATTTCACATTTTAATTAATTATTGACACATTTAATTAATTAATTATTGACACATTTAATTAATTATTTATGTATTTCACATTTTAATTAATTATTGACACATTTCATTAATTATTGACACATTTAATTAATTATTTAATGATATATTTATTTATTTCATTTTGGCAGTCCTGACGCCTGGCTCTCGTCATGAAATAATTTTATCTGTCAGCCTCACCCATCAAACTCAGGGGGCGGGGTTAACGCTGCCCATGCAGCTTCTCTAACATTTGATTGGTTGCCGTGCAAAGTAAGTCAAAACAGGTCGATCCTAGAAAATCGATTGCTTGTGTAGACTTGGGGCAGCCAGTTATCCCAGAATGCAGATCAAATCACAAGCAGCAATGGTGGTGGTGTAGTTTTAAAATACCCCGTTTTTCTGTCACCAGCTACACTTTTAACAGTGTTTTAGCCGCGAATGTCGCGACGTATGTCTGGTCAGGTTGTCAACATAGAACATGTTTGCAAAAGTGCTCAGATGTTTTCAGAGATTTCACTAGCTCTGCTAACAGTTAGCATGCAGAGTGCACCGAGGGGGTTACGTTAACCGGTTTGTTTACATATTCCACTCTCCGTGTTCCACATGTTGCATTCGCAGATTCTCATTTTCACCGAACGATCGTCTCTTTCCGCCTGGTCTTGTGTCTCTGTGCTTCTGTAACATAAAGAACGAGCTGACATTTTTCTCACGAAACCAGCGATCAGCTCAACAGACCCTCAGTTTACCTGCATGCATCCTCCTCCTCATCTGTCAGCTGTTTAACACCTGCTGCTAATTCAAGAAACACGCCTAGTTACCTGGTGATAGTCACAGTTTAACTGGGCAGCCGGTGCTCGATATAACGCAATGTCAGCGCATTTTTCTGCACAAGATAAGTAAATATAGTGTTTTCCCCGAGCGCAGAGCTGCTGGAGCTCGTTTCCTTACAGAGCACTTTATAGGCGAACAGCTTTATCAGCGGCTGATGTCCAATCACCGGCACACAGCTTTCAAACCTCAGCTGAGTTTTAGCTCTCAGTGGTTAAACGCTGGACTTCATTCACTCAGGTTCTGTCTGTCGGGTCACGTTTACTTCGCTGTTTTATTTACAACTGAGCAAATCGGTTTGGCTGAGGTTAAAGTTACGTTTCATAACTGCATAGTTTCACAGACGTTTAATGGTTCACTGGCACATGTGTTAGACTGAACTATCATCTAAATATCATCTGTTTTTTAATAGTTATTCAACTGTATTCTAAGCACCAGCTGTCTGTTAGAATGTGATTTTTTTTCTCTCTCTGTTGGCAGAGGTATAAAAATGCGCAGGAAAATCTGACATGCATGGCGAACTTCACCGACGATATTTAGGGAGGAATAAACACACATCAAACATAAATGAACCATTTGTCTGTCTCCATAATTGAGAGAATTTTCTCTTCTTATGTCAACACTCTCTCTCTTTTTTTTTTTCTTTTTTTTTGCTTTTTCGGTCATGTTATGTTTACCTGTCAAAGGCTTGTTACAAACTATGAAACACATTGTGCAGACTTCTGGATGTTAGAAGAAAACTAATACTGCTCATGAATGAGACTAAAGGCAGGAAGGTGTCCTTTAAAACTAAACATGTTAATAGGACCTCCCTGTTTATATCATAGTTTATGATATAGCACGTGTATTTCAGTAATAGCCTGCTGAGGCCACTATACGTGCTGGCCTCATATCAAATGTGAAGGCAGACTGAGTCTATGTTTGACGTTTTTTATATCTAATCTTCCTTTTCAAACATTTAAACAGCAGCGAGTCTGCAGCTGAGGGAATACAAATTCAAATTGTCGGAACAGGTTTGCTCGTTTCTTGGATTCATTTGGTGATTTATTAAATGTATAACTGTTATTCTAATCTGCTGCTGAGTCTCTTACACTTTTCTTTATGCTGTATATTTTCACGTCTCTGGAATAGTTGGCAGTTAGATAGTCAGCTGGGAAACTTTGTGTTAACTCATGGAGCTGAGGATATCGTGGATATGCTGACCTCGCTGCGTGGTGTACAGAGCGAGGTCAGCATGATTAATATTCACAATAAAAATATTAGCCGAACATCATGAAGTCTGTATGTGTTTCATAGTGTCGAACAACCTTTGTACAGTTAAAGCCAGCAGTTACTACATGACGGAAACACCAACGTTATCTCTTTTATGTGTTTATACACAGGTCACGCTGATTACTGAACAAAAACCCAAAGATCAGATGTTAAACAGATTTATTTGCTCTCTCTCCTCCTTAAACATGTTTTTAATGTTAGTTATAATTCAGAATTGGCGACTGAAACACGTAGGACACATAAGAACATCAGGAAATAAAACATCGATAAATATAACCTCAGTAAAAGAAGTCAGCGGGGGTTACTACAGCTGTGTACCGGGGCCTGCGCTTTGTCGGTGGGATTGCTTGCGAGGCGAGCGGGTCTATCCCACGCTTTGCCGTGAGACTGGGCAGACATCTCCGAAATCATCGAAACACTTTTGCAAAGAGGCTGTATCTTGACAAACCGACCAGACACATGAAGATTAAACCACTACATTCTCGGCTAAAAAAATATTAAAACGGTATTTGGTAACACACAAACAGGGTTTTTCAAAGCTCAGTTCTGTTAGCTTCCACATGCCGGTTGTTGTGTGCTAGAAACAATGGCCACCAGGCCAAAGCAATGGTTTTGACTCGATCAGCGTTAACCCCGCCCCCTGAGTTTGATGGGTGAGGCTGACAGATAAAATTATTTCATGATGAGAGCCAGGCGTCAGGACTGCCAAAATGAAATAAATAAATATATCATTAAATAATTAATTAAATGTGTCAATAATTAATTAAAATGTGAAATACATAAATAATTAATTAAATGTGTCAATAATTAATTAATTACATGTGTCAATAATTAATTAAAATGTGAAATACATAAATAATTAATTAAATGTGTCAATAATTAATTAATTACATGTGTCATAACTATTTATTTAATTAATTAATTCCAATTTTAATTAATTATTGCCACATTTAATTAATTATTTAATGGTGTATTTAATTAATTCATTATGGCAGTCCTGGCGTTCCATACACCTCACTCTTCCCCATTCTTGTCATTAAATCAGGCTGTTCTGCAACCATGGCAGCCATTCACTCTATGGCTCTATTCATGGTGTATTTTACCCCTTCACCAAAGGCCGTTCTCGTTTCCAACATTATATTTGCAGTGTTCGTCTATCTATCAATATCTGCGGAGTATTTTTTTTAACGAGTATCCCATTTTCTAAAGCACAGCATGTAAAGGGTAGCTCGGTTAGCAGGATGCTAGCATGTAGCGCTTAGTGAGACACGCCTCAGACGAGTTGAGCAAAGACCCCGTCTGTGTACTTTATACGTGAGCAACGGATTTAAATAAAATTAAGGTTTCAAAAGACAAACTTGAAGATAAAAAAATATATATATATACTCACCGGAGAGCCGCCAGGGTTTGCCGCTGCCATCTTGGCGCTCCTAAATTCAAAACTGCCTCTGCAGTCAGGCAGGGGAGGCGTGGAAATTGTCTTTGAGTTAGTCAAACGTTTTCCTTAGTTCGAGTAGATGATAAAAAAAAATAATAATAATAAATGGGATTTTAAGTAGGACTAGGCGTTCTGTAATGATCTCTATTTAGGAGAAAAACTTAATCACTCACCTTTAAACAGCTCTCTTTTAGGAGACACACTGCTGGCTAACGGTGTCATGTGATCAAACAGCGTAATTTAATTGGCTGAGAGCCACTCGACTCGATCTGGTGCTGATTGCTCTGGCTTGGGTCATTAAAGTTCATCACTTTTGCAGTTGAATTTTTGCAGGTGAATTTTTGCAGGTGAATTTTTTTCAGGTGAATTTTTTTAGGTGAATTTTTTTCAGGTGAATTTTTGCAGGTGAATTTTTTGCAGGTGAATTTTTGCAGGTGAATTTTTGCAGGTGAATATTTTTGCAGGGAAATTTGGAGGATAAAAATTCAGTGTCATAAATTCAATGTCTAAAAATACTTGAATTCTGATGATACTATATTTCTTCCATAACAGAGCGCCCAGAGTCGGCGATTAGAAGAAGGTCATTGAAGACTCTTAGTAGGGCAGTTTCGGTGCTGTGACGCGGTCTAAATCCAGACTGGAATTTATCACTTATACCGTTTCTCTCTAAGTGGGTCTGTAGTTGCTGAAGCACTATTTTCTCTAAAACTTTTGACATGAAGGGGAGTTTAGAAATCGGCCTGTAATTTGCTAGAGTGTTACGATCAAGGCTACTTTTCTTGATAACAGGTTGCACGACTGCATGTTTAAAGACAGTCGGAACATAGCCAGATGACAGTGATGAGTTGATTAAAAATAAGATACAGGACCCGATTGTATTCAATGCATTCTTAATGATACGAGAAGGAATAATGTCATGCAGAGAATTTGAGCTTCTCAGGTTATTAATTATTTCCTTTAAAGTCGAGAATGACACAGGTTCAAACTGTTGAAAAACCGTTGAACATTCAGAAACTGGGGCTTGATTTACTACTGGAGAATGTGGGGCCCTTAACACCGAGATTTTATCTATAAAATAATTTAGAAATTTTTCGCAGAGGGCCGGGGAGGCACCCATCGAAACGTCAGAGCAGGGATTAACCACTGAGTTAAAGATTTTGAACAGAACTCGAGGATTGTGACTATTAGTCGCAATAATGTTTGACAAAAAAGAAGTTTTTGCCATTTTGGCAGCCTTCTGAAATTTAGACCGGCTCATATGCAGGATGTCAAGGGACACCTGAAGTTGATCTTTTTTCCATCTCCTCTCAGCTCGACGACATTCACGTCTAAGAGCGAGGGTGGATTCATTTAGCCAAAGTTGGCGAGAGGTTTTACGGCGTTTGGTCTTTACTGGAGCCACAGTGTCCAAAATAGAAGAACATGTAGAAATAAAAGAGTTGACTACGCCATCAACCGAGAGAGGTGCATTACTGATGTCATCATAACAGAAAGAGTTAGCAAAGGCCGCAGAGAAAAGGGCAACAGCCTCAGAATTAATCAGACGCGATAGGCTCAGTGGACCCTCAGAGTTCAGTTCCATATTGCATAACTGAACAATATGAATACAAGCATGCTGATCCACACAGGTATGCACACAGGTGTACACACGGGTATTCACAGACGCGGACTACAGCTTTCTTGGCTGCTGCCTCAAAGCACATTGTGCGCTGTCTATCTTGCGTGCTGCACAATATCGTTTATTATTTAGTATCTACTGATATCTACTGCTAGCTAGTTTATTGTGATGGTGCTGTTTTTTTATTATGTTGCTCTTTGTTGTTTGCTTTCTCTTGTGTTTTTTTTCTCCATACAGGTGACCCAGGTGTTTTTTTTTTGTTGTTTTTTTTCTTTCTCCCCCCCCTTCTCACCGTCTCTTCTCCCCTTTGGTTTTCTTTCTCTCCCTCTCTTTCTTTCATTCTTTCTCCCTGTCCTATCCCCCAGTCATGTCTGGCCCGTTTGTAGCAACTGAAAATAAAATAAATTCATAATTATAATAAAGGTCAATCAAATGGACCAATATGGCAAGGCCATGATGATCCACTTGGTAAAATAAATCCGCTTGGCATCTTTCTTGGCCTTAAGACAACAATTCTGATGGCTAAAGATCCAAACGGGACACAAAAAAAAAAAAAGAAAAAAAAAAAGAAGCCTGTTAAAACATTTAAATACCCCTAAAGCTCACATTAGCTAGTTATATAGTATTGTTGTCTAGATGCAAAAAAATGTCACTTGTGAGTTTTACAGAGAAGACATAAACACTAAACATGCAGCAAAAGTCTCCTGCCCACTTGAAACCAAGAACAATACAGCACTTGAGTGCCGGCTGTCTCCAGGCAACCTCAAGGTAACAAGACTTCCCAAGTTGCTGTCTATCCAATAATAATTTAAAGTCCATACTAGCAAAGAACAATCTAAGACGTGATGGGAAATCTGTTACCTTTACACAGTCAGCCTAGATGTTTCCTCTAAAACTCTAAAACACAATTATAATGCAGTTTAGTTGGAGTTTCATGGACCTGGATTAACGTTACATTAATGATAATCCAGGTGCTAATCTAAGCTAAATAACACCTAGCACCTTTCTTACTCCTAAGGGTTTTACATAAATTCTATACTTTGACAAAAACTATTATTATGTACTATATTTATATTTTAAAGTTAAGCAACAAGTTTGCTGCAGTGTGTATAATTGCATGCAAACTGTGTGCTGTGTGTATTCCACCATGTAAAGCGGGGTTCCCCAATCCCAGTCCACGGGGGCCAGTGTCCCTGCAGGTTTTAGATCTCACCCTGGGTCAACACACCTGAATCACATGATTAGTTGATTACCAGGCCTCTGGAGAACTTCAAGACATGTTAAGAAGGTAATTTATTCATTTAAATCAGCTGTGATGGATCAAGGACACATCTAAAACCTGCAGGGACACCGGCCCTCGTGGACTGGGATTGGGGACCCCTGATGTAAAGGATGCTACAAAGGATGAAGCATTTTCTCCAACAACAGATCTGCTCAAACAGAAACTGAAAACAGAACTCAGGAAAGGTCCCAGAACAAACTTTATAGCTTTACAGACACATTTCAGTGGACAAACAACCAACACGGCTGATTTGTTGGAAGAGTTGGTTAACTGGACATCTCCAAAATGTTAGAATACACCTTTAATGCATTAATTGCTTTATATTTCATGTCCACATGAAGTGTGCTAAATTAATTAACTTTGCTTTCTGTAGGGCTGCTGATCTTCTACTGATGTGAGCTTACCAACAACTGTTGCCTGATAGTCGTTAACGCCTCAATGGAGCTCATCCAGTTTGCTTTGCTGCCTCAGGAAGTCCCTACAGCTACCTGGAGCAACACCTCTGCCCCCTCCTACTCTCATTTCCTGCTCCTTTCTGCTCCCTCCGAACCGCTTCACAGCTTCAACCAAGATGACACTTCGTTTCTCCTTAACAGCTCCTGTCAAAATTGCACCAAAAGTAAACCAGGATCCCTCCCTGGCTTGGCTGGAATCTTCATCCCACTCATTTATTGCATCGTTTGTGTCATTGGCTTGGTGGGAAACACTCTGGTCATCCATGTTGTTGTCAACTACACAAAACACGAGTCAGTCACAAACATCTACATCCCCAATCTAGCCATTGCAGATGAGTTTTTCATGCTGGGCCTACCCTTCTTGGCGGTACAGAACACTTTGCTCTCGTGGCCTTTCGGCTCTCTGATGTGCCGAGTGGTTATGACAGTGGATGCCATCAACCAGTTTACCAGCATCTTTTGTCTAACTGTGATGTCAGTGGACGGATACCTGGCTGTGGTGAATCCCATCCGCTCTTCTTGGTGGCGGCGCCCCCACGTGGCTAAGGCTATCAGTGGCACCGTTTGGGCGGGGTCCTTTGTGGTGGTGCTGCTGGTAGTGGTGTTTGCGGACGTGCTGAAGGATGATGGGAACTGCAGCATCGTATGGCCTGAACCAGCAGAAGTGTGGAAGACATCGTTTATTGTCTACACGTGCACTGTTGGATTCTTCTGCCCCCTGCTGGTCATCTGCTTGTGCTACCTGCTGATCGTCATCAAGGTATGACTTTTAGAGTAACACTGAAATAATTTGAGCTTTTAAGATAAAGGAGGAAGTTGGAGACATTTTTGAGAAAGTGTAGTCTATTCAATGCTCTTTTCTAAAAATATTACATAGTCTAACTCAGATGGGCAATAGTGAAGTAGGAGCCTTTTATTGTTGATTAAAACACCGCAGCATTAGTGTCATGGCCAACTTAAATCAAACTAGAATCCACAAGTAAACCAATTTCAGCTGCAAACTGTTTTAAGAGTATTGTGGCTTCAGTCAACTAATGTTGATCTACTTGATTGACATTTTATGATTGAGATTTAACTGTTCATCCACTGTCTAAAAAAAGCCATTTCCTTTAAGGCCACTCTTACACCCTCAGGAAAGGGCTAGGGGATGAGGGGATTAACAATGATAAGCTCAGGGGAGAGATAACGAGTCAACTATACTGTTATATCACTCCAACAAAGGATGTCAACAGACTAGAATCTGCTGAAAAGACAAGAAATGGTTAATCAAAGAAAAACTTCACTCTCACATAGGGCACTGGCTGCTCACTACTAGCTCAAACACAGCGCTAAACTCATCGTCAATACGTCAAAGCACATCACTACACAAGCCTCTGCAGGCTGGGAAACAAACACCTAAGGTCACCACAGTACTGACACTGGCGTACACCGTGAAGCTCTCCACAAGCTTGTATCCAGCTATACACTGGCTCCTCAGGAGAAATGGGCGGCAGCTGAACCTGTGGGAGCCTGCTAGGGTTATAACAGCCATCCTCACTTTAAGCCAGCTTTCTTCTGTTCATTATAAACAGGTTGAAAAGCAGTGGTGAACCAGCAACAGGGTCATGTGCAGTGCATGAGGCTGCATAGCTGCAGACCAGTCAGGGTGCCCATGCTGACCTCTGTACATTCATGAAAGCACCAAAAATGGGCACATGAGCATCAGAACTGAACCACAGAGCAACAGAAATACATGGCCTCTATAGCTGTGCCCTCTTTCAGCAACGCAAACATGTTTCAGGACTGGTTTAAAGAGTACAACAACATGTTTAAGGTTGAGAAGCTCCGAGGCCCCACCTCGCAACTTCCAGAACTTAAAGGATCTGTTGCTAGAATCTTGTTGCAGATACAGCATACCTTCAGGGCTCCAGTGGAGTCCATGCTTCAGGGCTGTTTTGGTATCAAAAGGGGGACCTGTGGCCTGTGGTCATAATGGTATCCCTGATCGGTATCTGCATCAGTGTGTGTATACACTGTTACTGTAACTTGTTTTTATGTAAACAAGGTTATAACTTTTCATCTTCCACTTTCACAGTTGCTAATCTTTTTGCAGTCATGATTAACATTGCTCATGTTGACTCATTGTGAATCATGTTGCTGCATCTGTGGTAAACATAATTGAACTTTGGGAACATAATGGCTCCTTCCACACTAAAACTCTGTCTCGGTTATTTTTGTTTAAAAAAAAAAAAGAACCTCACTCCTCTCCACAGTGACGTCCTCCTAAACTTACATTACTCAGAAAATCTGCCAACATATGCATAGATGTAAATGGACTACACTCTGTTAATATCACTAATGGCACAGGAGGATGAGTGTATTTAAGTAGTATTTGCACAGACCTAATGGAAAAGCAGAGTGTGCCATGGTTAGCAGGTGTTTCTACATTTTGGGAGAAAAACAGCAATCAGACTGCGTGAATGTTGTTCTTCCAGCAATCTGAACTCTTAACTCTATAAATATGTTTAAACAACAAACAGAATCACGTATATCCTCCCTAACCACCAGCAGGATCTCAGATAGTGTTGACTGTTTGTCATAGTTGTTCTATGTTTGACAGTTTACGTTATTTCAGTGACTTTTCTATTTCAGGAAATCCATCCATCTTTTTAACTACTGGGTCATTAAGTAGGCTGAAGCCCATCCCAGCTGTCATTAGGCAAAGGGCGGGGTAGACCTCGGACAGGCCATAAAACAGGATTAATCTGGTACACTAGTCTCTTTTTTTCTTTAAAAAAAAACAAATGTGTCTGCAAACATTTGTGTTATCAGTTTCATTTGAGCCTGAATACATTTTGGATGAAATTTCTCAAGTTTTTAAAATTGAGAAATTAAACTGTTATTCTACTATGAGACCACACGGGGGCAGCCCTGCCTTATTATGTATTATTCTCTCTTACTAGACATGGTTAGGATGGCTTTTGTGTCAAACTAACCAAAGTAATGTTGTTGGTTAATGTTTTTGTGAACAGTGGTATTTCAAGTATGGTCCTGTTTTTTTCTCCATTACAGGAGTTTCACTGGTTAAACAATCAGTGAATTGAAAGATTGTTGAATGAATGAATAACCAATGAAATGAAAGGTTGCCTATGACTTGTTGGCTGATCGCTGACCTTCTCTACTCTCTCCACAGATTCGACAAATATTCAGCTAATGTGATGGTGGACAGCAAGCCGGTCAACCTGGGCCTCTGGGATACAGCTGGACAGGAAGATTATGACAGGCTCCGCTCCGTACAGACTCACACATGCACACACAATAACTAATGGACATAAAGTTACACAGACAGAACTTATATAACATGTCAGCTAATTAAAACTGCAGCAGCTATTCTAATTCTTTGTCTCCTTGTCTCTCCATCCAAGATGTTTTCCTAATCTGCTTCTCCCTGGTTAGCCCGGCATCCTATGAGAACGTCAGAGCTAAGGTGAGTTTTGGCTGTTTTTTATGAGGCCTGTCTCTCAGCTGCCAAGGAACAAAATGTAAAAAAGAACAAACGGAACAAAAGCAGTAATTTATTATAGAGAAAAATAATAGGTACTTGGATTACAAAATGGAGAAAAAGCCTAAACAGGTCTAATAATTGATGTGAATGAATGATTGATGCTGTGGGTGAAAGTTGGATGATGTATTTCTCTCATCTTTAATAGCTACAGCATATCATTTGTTTTTCATGCCTTCATCCACCTTTCTGTAACACCTAGCATCAGAGCTTCATCTCCCTCCACCTTTGATTCTGTTTTTTACCTCTAACACGTTCCTTGATTTTGCGTGTTCCCCTTTCTTGCCTCTTATTTAGTTTTCCTTTACTCTGTATTCTGCCAGTGGTACCCTGAGGTCCGTCACCACTGCCCCTCCACGCCCATCATCCTGGTTGGCACTAAGCTGGATCTGAGGGATGAAAAGGATACCATTGAGAAAATGAAGGACAAGAAGCTGGCGCCTATCACCTATCCACAGGGCCTAGCTCTGGCTAAGGAGATAGGTCAGTCACTCTTACTTTATTTGCTTGAAAAGCACTTTAAGATTTGAAGCTCTCCTCACCAGTGAAGATATGAAACTAGCAGATGAAGATGCTAGAGAACTTTGTAGCCTGACTGCCTCTGCAAATTTTTGTTATTCCCCTCATTTCCTGGCATCACAGTAAAAGTATAGTACCTGTAGTTGACTATAGTGTTCTTTGAAAGTTGAACTTATTCTTCTCCACTACCAGCAAACCTTTCTTCTCTTACTTTGTCTTTGTAGTTCTTTCTCTTCTTTTATTAACGTATATGTGTCTTCGCATGTATAGATGCAGTCAAATACCTGGAGTGCTCAGCCTTGACCCAGCGTGGTCTGAAGACTGTGTTTGATGAGGCCATTCGTGCCGTCCTCTGCCCTCAGCCCGCCAAGGTCAAGAAGAAGCCCTGCTCGCTGCTGTAAACGGTATGACTGAATAAAACACAGAGGAAGAGGAGGAAGAGAGATTAGACGTTTGAGAGAAGAGAGAAACAAAGTGAACTCGCTCATTAAATGAACACATAAAGTAGAGTAGAGGTTTGAGGGCTTATTTTCTTTTCTTTGAACATAAGTCTGAAGCTATTCAATCAAGCCTTTTATTTGTCACATGCAATGTTTACATCTGCAGTGAAATTGGACCCCCCCCCCCAAACATACATACGTATCAGCTCCAGCCTTGAGACCACAGCTGACACCGATATGGTAGCTGCATGAAATGATGGTGGTTTTCCTTTAGTGCGAACAACTGCATGTCAATTTCACAGTTGGTCTAACAGTCCGTCACTGGTCTCTCGATCTCCCGTTGGAGAGCTTCTCTGAGATGTTATCAATCTTGTACTCAGAGAGCAGAGACTGCCGTGAGCTTCTCCAAGATCCTATCCGTGCTGCGTTCAATGAGCCCATTTTGAGAAGTCACGACCCGTCCCATCATTTCCATCATAGCGGGCAGCCTTGTGGGGTTTTGAAAAGTCGATTCCGCTTTCCTTGATAAGCCAGGGCCAAGCCAACTCCGAACAGCAAGAACCCTGTTATCATGGTTCCGAAAAGGTAGACGTCTACAGGGAGTGCAGAATTATTAGGCAAGTTGTATTTTTGAGGAATAATTTTATTATTGAACAACAACCATGTTCTCAATGAACCCAAAAAACTCATTAATATCAAAGCTGAATGTTTTTGGAAGTAGTTTTTAGTTTGTTTTTACTTTTAGCTATTTTAGGGGGATATCTGTGTGTGCAGGTGACTATTACTGTGCATAATTATTAGGCAACTTAACAAAAAACAAATATATACCATTTCAATTATTTATTTTTACCAGTGAAACCAATATAACATCTCCACATTCACAAATATACATTTCTGACATTCAAAAACAAAACAAAAACAAATCAGCGACCAATATAGCCACCTTTCTTTGCAAGGACACTCAAAAGCCTGCCATCCATGGATTCTGTCAGTGTTTGGATCTGTTCACCATCAACATTGCGTGCAGCAGCAACCACAGCCTCCCAGACACTGTTCAGAGAGGTGTACTGTTTTCCCTCCTTGTAAATCTCACATTTGATGATGGACCACAGGTTCTCAAAGGGGTTCAGATCAGGTGAACAAGGTGGCCATGTCATTAGTTTTACTTCTTTTATACCCTTTCTTGCCAGCCACGCTGTGGAGTACTTGGACGCGTGTGATGGAGCATTGTCCTGCATGAAAATCATGTTTTTCTTGAAGGATGCAGACTTCTTCCTGTACCACTGCTTGAAGAAGGTGTCTTCCAGAAACTGGCAGTAGGACTGGGAGTTGAGCTTGACTCCATCCTCAACCCGAAAAGGCCCCACAAGCTCATCTTTGATGATACCAGCCCAAACCAGTACTCCACCTCCACCTTGCTGGCGTCTGAGTCGGACTGGGGCTCTCTGCCCTTTACCAATCCAGCCACGGGCCCATCCATCTGGCCCATCAAGACTCACTCTCATGTCATCAGTCCATAAAACCTTAGAAAAACCAGTCTTGAGATATTTCTTGGCCCAGTCTTGACGTTTCAGCTTGTGTGTCTTGTTCAGTGGTGGTCGTCTTTCAGACTTTCTTACCTTGGCCATGTCTCTGAGTATTGCACACCTTGTGCTTTTGGGCACTCCAGTGATGTTGCAGCTCTGAAATATGGCCAAACTGGTGGCAAGTGGCATCTTGGCAGCTGCACGCTTGACTTTTCTCAGTTCATGGGCAGTTATTTTGCGCCTTGGTTTTTCCACACGCTTCTTGCAACCCTGTTGACTATTTTGAATGAAACGCTTGATTGTTCGATGATCACGCTTCAGAAGCTTTGCGATTTTGAGACTGCTGCATCCCTCTGCAAGATATCTCACTATTTTTGACTTTTCTGAGCCTGTCAAGTCCTTCTTTTGACCCATTTTGCCAAAGGAAAGGACGTTGCCTAATAAATATGCACACCTGATAAAGGGTGTTGATGTCATTAGACCACACCCCTTCTCATTACAGAGATGCACATCACCTAATATGCTTAATTGGTAGTAGGCTTTCGAGCCTATACAGCTTGGAGTAAGACAACATGCATGAAGAGGATGATGTGGACAAAATACTCATTTGCCTAATAATTCTGCACTCCCTGTACTTTTGATTGTCACAGTGTTATTTGGGCAGCTGCCTGCCTAATATAACATAACATCACCACAATATTTTACATTAAATGAGGAAATGTATCTTTGTTTCCTCAGCTAAGACTGCTTGGCTGCTGTAGCTTGTGTTTATGTTGAGAGTGACATCTGATTTAAAAGCAAGAAGCAAAAGCCACTGAGCACCATCAGTCAGCACAGAGGCAATGCTACAAATTTAAGGAACGAAGGTCAATTCTTTGTGTGTGTACATGCACAGAGCACATGTGCACACGGTTGTGCAGATTAACTCACAGATGTATATGACAACTCACGTTTGTGGCATTGACATTGTTTTCCAATCTTAACCCTTGTGCGCCCTGGACCAAAAAAAAGCGCGGACCCAGGTCTTGTCACGAAACAGGGCACCGGTTCGTGGTGGGGGCAGATGGGGGTCAGGCGGACCCCCGGCTATAGCGGGTCTCGTCACAGCGTCGGACAAAGGCACCTAATTGGTTGTAACCCTCCATCGATCGCGTAAGTTACGATGGCAAACCTTGGGGTCTGGAGGGACCCCAAAGCGCCACGGCAACAACTCTCAACTTCACATCATCATCATCATCGTCTCCTTCTCGAGAGTGTTCGCGTACACCGGCCTCAGTGAGGACCTCGGACTCTCCGTTCCTCCTCGATCTCCTTCCTCCTTCTCCCCCGTTCTCCTGCTCCCCGCAGGCAAGCGCTTAGCCGGATGGGCCCCGGGTTACGCGTAAACCGGCCCAAGTGGGGACCGCGGGCGCTCCATGCTCCGTGGGTACTCTGTGACCCCTTAGTGATCATGATGGGGTATTTCGCCACCCCGAACCACATTCGTAAGTTACGATGGCAAATACTGGGGTCTCAAGGGACCCTGAACCACCGGAGCAAACATCTCTCAACTTCACATCATCATCATCATCATCATCATCGTCTCCTTCCTCCTTCTCTTTGGTCCTTCTATCCTGCGCTTGCAAACGCTCAGCTTTACAGAGGGTAGTCTTCACGTAAACCGGCCTTCTCCTCAGTTCTCCTGGGCCTCGCTGTTGGACGCTTGGCTTTACAGAGGGCAGAGTTCGCGTAAACCGCCCTCCTTGAGGGCCTCAGACTCTCCCTGCTGCCTACCTACCTCCTTCTGCTCCATTCTCCTGCTCGGGTGGGCCCCGAGTTACGCGTAAACCGGCCTAAGTGAGGACCGGGGGTGCTCTCTACTCCGTGGGTACACTGTGACTCCTTAGTAATGGCGATGGGGTAATTCGCAACACCAATGCTCATTCGTAAGTTACGATGGCAAACGCTGGGGTCTGGAGGGACCCCGAACCGCCGGAGCAAACAACTCTCAACTTCACATCATTATCATCATCATCATCATCATCATCAATTTCTCCTTCTCGGCAGTGTTCGCGTAAACCGGCCTAAGTGAGGACTTCGGACACTTCCTGCTTCCCCGTCCTGCGACCTCCTTCTGCTCCGTTCTCCTGCTCCTCGCAGGGGAGGGCTTAGCCGGACGGGCCCCGGGTTACGCGTAAACCGGCCTAAGTGAGGACCTCGGACTCTCACAGCCTCCTAGTTCAAAGAACAGTAGTTCAAAGCGGTTACTATTTAAATGGTGTCTAGACAGAAATATTGACTCCTGTTATGACTAAGTTGCTATGTTACTAGTTAATGAAGTTACCAGTAACATGGTTAATCGCATCCACAGATTCACAGTAAAGATCCCGATTAGCTTCAATGGATCTATAATAAATTTCTGCGCTTCATTTAAACCGTATGATACTCATACTTACCCAGAGTCAGTGTAAAATAAAATTCTACCTGTGTGAACAAAGTCTGGCTCCTTTAATCCTGCATGACAAACTTCAGGATGCAGGTTTATTGACCCTCTTTCCTGCTGGCACACCTGTGACACCTGAGAGTCAGCTAGAAACTTACAGGAATGTTTACATCATGCAAAGACTGATAGACTCTGTAATACTGTAAATGATCAGTAACTTAGGTTAATACTAAACATTTGTGCCTCTCTGTCTGTGCTGAACCATTTAGAATCAGGTTTTGAGTCAGGCTGCATTGAGTGTGGGACTTAAAAGCATTAGGCTTGAAGATGGTATGAAAATCTCTACTTACCTTCTACGCTATATTTTTGTTACTGATTTATTAATACATTTTACATTGTTTCTTTTGTTTATCAGTAGAGAGAACACAGATTTCAGAGGCGCAAAGAGAAGCACTGTTGCTTCATACTTAATACTTTAAAGCTGCATTAGGGGAAGACAAGAAGCAGAAGTACTTCCAGGCACAGCCGCAGTGAGGGAGCAGACACCTTACACTGAGTTCAGAGAAGTCAGAATTTCAAGAAGCGTCTGAAACAGCTCAGGTTTGGAAAGAAGCCTTTTATGTTGGGTGTTATAAAAAATATACACATATTTATAAATACATTTTATAATAACAACTATAATATTATTATAAATAGTAGTTATTCTCTTATTATTATAAATAAATATCAAACATTTCAGTTGATTTTCTATCACATATATTGTGTTAGCCCTGTGATAAACTGGCAGCCTGTCCTGCTTTTGCCCTGTGGCAGCTGGGATAGGCTTCAACCTCCCACTGTCACGATCCTGGGTCTTTTGACCCAGCGTTTTAAGTTTTAGGTTATTTTTGATATTTGTGGTTTATTTTTAAGTTCATTAGGTTATCTAAGCTCATTTGTTTATTTAGATTCCCCTTGTGTCTTCTACCCCTGTGTTTTAGTCTCCCTTTGCCCTTTATGTGTTTCATGCTGCGTGTCTTATGTTATCAAGTTTATATTGTCTTGTCTGCGTCTCATGTTTCCTGTTTTATTTTGAAGGTCTGCGTCCTATGTCAGTGTAGTCAGCTTTGCTTCCTTTGTCTCGTTATGTCAGAGTAGTGTCAGCTGTTTCCCCATGTGTTTCCACTTCCCCCTAATCACCCTTGTGTGTATTTATTCTGTGTGTTTCTGTTCATTCTTTGTCAAGTTGTCTGTTGTTCCATGTCTCCAGGAGTTTCCATGTTTATGTTTTTTGCAACGTTCAAGGTTTTGTTCTTTGCCTTTTGTGTTTAGCATTCAGTTTTCCCAGTTTAGTTCTAGTTAGGTTCTTTCTTGTGTGCATCTGCCTTTTATCAGCCACATTAAACGGCTCGCTTTTAACCTGACCATGTTTTACCCAGCAGACATTTATTTCAGTGACTCTTTGGAATGTAACGGACTTTGGATTATTTCCTGTGCAGGAGGAGGAGAAGGAGGCTATTCAGATGACCCGGATAGCCACGGCTAACCCAAGGTTTCTGGATTTTTTTGCCTGATGATTTAAAGAACTTTGTTACTGCCTCAACCTCAGTAGTAATATAACTTTTTAACTAGTTTAGGAGCATTTCACTTTTCTTTTGTGCTCTGAAAGACACAGAGGCTAATAGTTTTTAAAACAGAGTACCACAAACAACATGTATCCCTTTAGAAATAAACTTTTCTTGTGATACTTCTAAAAACCACATATTCTTAACTAGCCACAATAGCACTGTATCGACGCCCCAATGTTCCTTTAATGCAACCTATAATTGTCTAGTAGCCACACAAACGCACTGCAACAGTAAGACTTGATGATTAGACAGAGGGGGTTACAGGTAGGGCCCCAACAGTCAGCAAAACAAGTCATAAAACAATAAAAGCTGCATACTTATCAAGAGCATCCCAGCACACACATCCCAACTGTAGTTCCATAGTTTTTCACCTTTTTTCTTTACAAACTGCTCTTTTCATCTCTCCATGTCAGAGGTCAACTGAAACCAAGTCCACCTATATAAAAACACCCCATCAGACACACAGTATTTTCCTCAGCACTTCACAACTTTCGCAAGGTATATCGTTTTAACTTTTTTTTTTCGGACCCCGGACACAGCGCTGTGAGGTAGTTAGCACACAATTTGGCCATGTAGAAAGCATCGTTTGTTTGGAACGCGTCATCACTGTTCATAAGAGTTTAATTTAATCAAACCTCATTTTAGGATCTACGTGGCTCCTCATCACTCGCCGATTCATCATTTTATTTAAATATCTGAATGTTCGGAATGGTGATCTAAGCGGGACACAGGCTGCTAGTTTTAACGCACCAGAATGCCGCAAATATAAATAAAAGTCTGACTGTCCCGAGAGCCTAGCCGCAGCGACACCTTTCTTTCAAATGGATACCTGCAGGTGCGTTGGAGCCGACTTTGCTACCCGCACAGAGCGTTTCTGACAGTCGGGCGCTGCTTATGCAATAAAGAAAAACAACAATACAGCATGTTTCTCTGCTCCAAGACATCCGCGGTCCTTTCACACGGTAAGCATGTCTGTTATACCCAGCGCATAAATGCCTGTATGTCAGCGCTGATTATTCAAACCCTGTTTAAAATGTGACACGTTTGTTGTCCAAAAACATTTCCTCTAAATTTGCAAAGTTACTGATTTAAAATCTGCTCTAAGAAATATTTCCTGTGATCTAAAATTTGGCACATTTATATTTTTGTCTGGTAACAACAGCAGCAAATGTGCTGTACAGCTGATTCTTTTGAGGGTGTAGCGCCTTCAAAGGTTGACGTAGGCACCATGTAGAGTTATAAAACGGGGTTTATTCTGGTCTCGATGACCCGGGAGAACTGCTCAAAGAAGAAAACGATTTTTTTTAAAAACATCACATCAAAATGGATTCTTCTACTTTGTGTAAATCAATCACAACGTAATCAATCACAGAAAATAAAACATTTAAAGAACACAAACAAAGTAAGGTGACCTCCAGGAGGGGCTAAATAGTCCTTTGTGGCCTTATTATCTTTTTCTATCACCCTCCTGGGTGATAAGTTAGCAGCGATGCAGGTGGATGCTTCTCTGGTGTCCTGGATTGTTGATTACCTGACAGGAAGACCACAATATGTACGTCTCCCACAGTGTGTGTCTGACAAGGTGATCAGCAACACAGGGGCACCACAGGGGACTGTCCTCTCCCCCTTCCTCTTCACCCTCTACACCACAGACTTCAGCCACTGCACAGAGACCTGCCATCTTCAGAAGTTTTCTGATGACTCTGCGGTGGTTGGATGCATCAGCAGGGATGATGAGACAGAGTACCGGGCTGTGGTCGACTCCTTTGTCACGTGGTGTGAGCAGAATCATCTGCAGCTCAACGTGGCAAAGACCAAGGAACTGATCGTGGACTTCAGG
Organism: Rhamphochromis sp. 'chilingali'; assembly: GCF_963969265.1. Lineage (NCBI taxonomy): Eukaryota > Metazoa > Chordata > Actinopteri > Cichliformes > Cichlidae > Rhamphochromis > Rhamphochromis sp. 'chilingali'. The sequence goes on from NC_137948.1 coordinate 31,118,417, forward strand.
AAGACCAGGAAACACTTGACCCCTGTTTCAATCCAGGGGGTCAGTGTTGACATTGTGGAGGACTATAAATACCTTGGAGTACACATTGACAATAAACTGGACTGGGCTAAAAACACCACAGCACTTTACAGGAAGGGCCAGAGTCGTCTCTATTTTTTGAGGCGACTGAGGTCCTTCAACATCTGCCAGAAAATGCTGAGGATTTTCTATGAGTCTGTTGTGGCCAGTGCGATCCTCTATGCTGTTGCATGCTGGGGGAGCAGGCTGAGGGTCGCAGGTGCCAACAGACTTAATAAACTGATCCGTAAGGCCAGCAATGTTGTGGGGATGGAGCTGGACTCCCTCAAGGTGGTGTCGGAGAGGCGGATGCTGTCCAAGATAAAGACAATGTTGGATAACACCTCCCACCCACTCCATGACATGCTGGTCAGTCACAGGAGCACGTTCAGTGAGAGACTGAGATTACCGAAAAGCACCACTGAACGACACAGGAAATCATTCCTGCCTGTGGCCATCTCCCTGTACAACGCATCCACTTAACACACTGTTTTCTGCTACAACTACACATGTTTTTTTTTCAGCTATTTATTTATGAGTGACTTATGTATGTATGTATGTATATATATGTATATATTGTACTATTCTTAGTTAGTGTATTGTCTGTCTTGTCTTAATGTTGGTTTATAATGGAGCACTGTAACAAAAAATAATTTCCCCCAGGGATCAATAAAGTATTCTGATTCTGATTCTGATTTCTTGCACTTATTTAATTTTGAACATTACTTTTTCCATGTGTGGAGCTAACGATGTGTGCTAGCAAAAAAGGGGTTGGGTGGAGACCCAAAAATGCAACCAACTCTACATTCCACTGTTCATCACCAGATGGTGCAAAAGCGCAAGATCCAGACATAAAGCATCAAATCCAAAAGTCCTTTACAGAGGGTTTTTATCATTATTATTATTTATTATTTAACTAACTTTTTAAATGTTTCACACATTAAACATTAATGCATGAATGGATGTGTATTTTAAAATGAAATACTTACAGAAGACATTGTTAATTATTAACAGCTTAATTATTGTGCTTTGTATATGCTACATGTATATATAGTACATGCAGTATGACAGGAACACAGAGGTTTAGTGCCAGACTTCACATAAAAAGTATCAACTATGTTAGGATCCATGATTATCATGTGTGGTGTTAGTTTACATTAGTGGCTCCTCTCATGAAGGTGTGTGGATCTCTCACCTCTCTCCAAATTGTGGTTGTGTGTTTGATGCTGAAACAGATGAAGACTGCTGATTGGCTGAAGTAGGGTACAATATATATTTTTGGTTTTTGGTTTGGGCAGTGCTCACCGCTACATTAAATAAACTGCTGCTCGTGTGTGTTTGTAGGTTCTCAGTCATCCAGCTCATGGTTGTCTAAGGAGCCTGGAAACACTTCAGCCACCTGGAAATACCCAGCCTGCAGAGTACATCATATGATTTATTGATTTATTTTGTGTTCATGTCACATGGATGGATGTGAAATTAATTTATGATTGTTTTGTTTTTTGTCTGTTTCTAGAGGAGACGTCGTTCAGGTTGCAGGACTTGGTGGTTATAGAGTAAATGCCACCGGCCACACACGTAAGACCATATTTTGTTTGATTATTTCACAGTTAATGCTAGAATCTGATTTCGGTTTCTGTGACTGTTTTATACTTACATTTATGTTTTTGTTTAATACTGAATGAAGAACAAGTTTTTTCTTTTTGTAAATTTTGGAGTAGATATACTGTGCGCCAAGTTCCTTGTTTAAAAATCATTTGGAAACATAACAAAAGATGAAACATCATTCTACTCAAAATTTTAGCTTTTGAAAGATTATGAATAACTTTTGTTCTTTTCCTTTTTCTCTAGTCCCTGATGAACCACCTAATCTTCAGTGTGCAGACGTGTGTTGCTGACTGTGAGCCTACCAGATACTCTCAGTGTACTGCATATGTGCCATATAACAACAGGCTGTGTCTGGAAGAACATCAAGTAGATGCACGTGGGGTTGGTTGACTGCTAATATTACTGTATATCATCTGTGTTTGTTTTAGATATTTTGGGGAGCACAAACTACATTTCTCTTCTCTCAGGGTGATTCTGGTGGTGGAGTGATTTACAACAACATGATTTATGGTGTAATCAGTTCTGGTTTTGAACGTGTCTGTACTGGACCAGCTGTTACTGTGAATGTTTGTTCTGACATGAACTGGATAAATCAGAAAATTGCTCAAAATAATGGAAAATAACTGAATGAAAATAACATCCAGAATAAACAATCATCTCTACATGAAACTTGTGTGCTGTGTGTTGTTTCTACTCTAGAATATCTTCATGTTAACTGCAAATTGTGAACCTTTTTCTTTGGTCTAAAATATTGTGTCAGATTTGCAGCTTGTGTGTGTTTGAATGTGGTGTCAGGTGTGTAGCAGCTCATCCTGTTGTTCAGAAACTCTCAGACTCACACTGTGAAGATGCAGAAAGGCTTTCTGATCAGACATGCCACCAATCAGCTGCAGGGCCTGAACATGATAAACTTCATAAATCTGAGTTGATTGTTGGGGGTGGAAATGTTTACGTGGAGGCTGTTGGCCTCCGTGCACTGAGGGCATTAAAATAAATACAGTAACCATCAAAATACGTTTTGTTGATAAAATACATTTCTTGAAACCGTCCATTGTTTTGTCCGAACTCTAAACACTGAATCCAATTTTCAAACTAAAAGCAGTGCTTTCAAAATTTACACTAAAGCAAAAAACCTACAAGAACAAAAAATAAACAAAATAAAATTATAGTACATAGCGACATATGTGTTTTATTTCTCATAACACATCATTTCCATCTTGTCTTCAGTCCTGCATTTTTATACTTCTAAGAGCAAAATGAAAACTAAACTCTTCATATTCACAAACACTATTTGTTTCAGGATTTCATCATGATTCATTTTCCATATGAGGCAGTGCTTTCAAATTACTTTTGAAGTAGTACAGAGAAATTACTCTTCTCCTCTTCTTTTAAATTGCATCAATATTTTCCAACTGAGCAGTAAAAGGACACGGAACTCAAACATGAAGCATCAACGTGATGTTTAGATGTCGATTAATATTACAATAAGAGACTAAAGTAACTCGCTTTGAACACTTCAGTTTTCTCTCTTGATGCTGCTGTTTGTTTCCTCCTCCACTTGTATTTTTCTGCACTTCAGTGAATGTGCATAGCGCCCTCTGTTGTATGTTTGGGAGAACTGCACTGCATTGTCATCAAACGAAACTGTGCAGAGGTGGAAAATGAGCAAAGGAAGCACATCAACTGAAGAAGCTTCTTGGATCAGAAGTTAAACATCATCCAGAACCTTAAAGAAGTAAAGTCGCTTTCTTTCCAGGCTCCTTAGACAACCATGACCTGGATGACTGAGAACCTACAAACACACGAGCAGCAGTTTATTTAATGTGGACCTGAGCAGTGCCCAAACCAACAACCAAACAATTTTTACTGAACCCTACTTCAATCAGCAGTCTTTATCTGTTTCAGCATCAAACACAAACCACACCTTGAAGAGAGGTGACAAATCCACAAACACCTTCAAATGTAAACACACATCACACATGATGAACATGGATCCTAACATAGTTGATACTTTTTTTTGTAAAGCCTGATACTAAATGTATGCAGGCCACCTGAACTGCTTTGTCTCGAGTGCCGCCCACTGGGTTGGTCACTAGAACTGTGTGTTGCCATCACTGGAGCTGTGGTTGGTCTTTTAGATTATTTAGACTGGGACTGTTTTTTGTTGATTAGGCGGCATGGTGTCCTGACGGCTGCCTCTGTTGTTTTTTATCCCAGGAGGAGGAGAGTGGAGCACAGGTGGACAGCAGCCACGGAGCAGAGAGCACAGAGTTTTGGGTGAAGACATGACACAGGAGTCGAGGGAGCTCAAGGGATTATTGTGTTGTCTTATTTACTCCACTGTAAATAAAGAGCACTGTTCATCGCACGAGTCCTGCATTTGGGTCCTCCTTCCCCACTTCACAAACACTGAAACTAATTATACAGGTAATAATAAAGGAACCAAAAGTTCACATCTATAGCTTTAAATTTGGACAAATCTGTCAACACAACCATCAATAATAGAATAAAATACAAACAAACACTGAAACTAATGAAAAATTACACATGATATATGAACTGTGGAAACTAACTGAACAATAAAACTCAGAATAAACAAATTCAAACATTAAATGAAAGGTATAAACTGATTTGCATCTTACTGATTTGCAGGCTCACTTTGCTCCAGGACTTGACGACTGGCCCAACCCGTACAGTCTTTGTCTCTTAATACTGAATGTTGAAAACTGATACTCATGGACACCTTATTTCAGCCTCTTTACTTTGCATAAGAGACCCAAAGCATTACATTAACATGATGTTGTCTAGTGGACCAGCACGTCCATTACATGTTTTGCCGTTATTGCTGTTTGTTACGAGTTCAAATATTGAGGGTGAGCACAAAACAATAATGGTCCAGAAGAGCTTCTGTCAAACAATGATTTTAATGAACACGCGCGTGGGGAGATGAACACTGCCCACAGACAGCATCGATCTCCGCCCAATGATACACAAGCAGTTGTTTTATACCATCAGGGTTTACGTTTATGACGCCCCCTCATGCGTCAAGCAGATACAACACATGCATAAGTTTCAAAACCACAAATGTTCTGTTGACGACTTTGGACACATTTAAAAGGACATCTTCTCTGTCTCGAGGCCAGGTGCTTCCTATTAATCTTCTAACTCTCGCTTATCTCCTGGAACAAACTGTCCCTTAGGCAGACACAATTTTGCAGTCACAAGCTTTTGCAAACTATTATTTGAACTCTTACCTAAATATGAGTCTAACTACTGTTTGTGCGTGTGTGTCTCGACCTCCAACGCACTCAGCCTCACCCCGCCCGTTGATGCTTCTAATCTTTTACCAGACTGAAGCTCTCTGTGATAGGTGTAATAATCTTAACTAAGAACATGTGTAATCTATTGAATAAATGCTTTGATGAAATGATAATTAATGTAATGGTAATGATGATGGTTATGAATAGTAGCAGTAAAATATTTCCCTGATCTCCACACTGAGTTATTCATCTTAGAGCAGTTTGTGTGTGTTTAACAACTCCACAACATTAATAGATGATTCCTTTGCTCTAAACTGAAGATTAGTTTATTTTGGGTTTTGCACATTTTGTTTCTGAATAATTGTTTGATTTGTAAATTCTTATTTCTGTGTTATGTAGAGAAATGACACTATACATATTTGAAATCACAGACTTTGACCATCTGCATCCACTGAGGAAACACAGCACTACAAACACAAAAGTAGATTTGGTGGAAATTTCAAACAGGACTGCCTCATAGTGTGTATGGCTGTGTGTGTGACAAATAAAATTTGAATTTGATAACAATAGAGCTATTTTTCTGAAATCATAAAAGGTAGTAAAAGTCAGCAAAACAGCAATTGTTGAAGCTGCTGCCTGTTTGAGGGAACTGGCCATTCAACCACTTTGACTGAGTGTGCTTTTAAATGACCCTTTTCAACAATAAAGCCCAGGAATGACACTGAATCAACATGAAATTCACATTTCTCACCTTTTAAATTGAGATTTTTTTTCTAGGAGACATTTGATCGGTTTCAGATCAGGGAGGCCGTTCCTCCCAATCACGCCCCTCCAGGTCTCGCTGTCATTATCCACGTGAGCATTGAAGTCTCCCAGCAGGACAACAGAGTCTCCAGGTGAAGCACCTTCCAGCACCCCACCCACTCTGCGCACAAGCGCAGATGACATTCAGGACCTGTTCCACGACCCTAAGGTGCAGGGAACAAACCCTCTCATCCACCGGGAAGAACCCCAACGTACCGGCAGCAAGCCGAGGGGATATTAGAATACCCACCCTAGCCCGCCGCCTCTCACCAGGGGCAACTCCAGACTGAGACAGAGTCCAGCCCCTCTCCAGGAGACCGGTTCCAGAGCCCAAGCCATGCGTAGAGGTGAGCCCGACTATATCTAGCTGGTACCTCTCAACCTCACACACTAACTCAGGCTCCTTCCCCACCAGAGAGGTGACATTCCATGTCCCTATTGCCAGTCTTGGCAGCCAGGGATCAGTCCGCCAGGCCCTCCGCTCCTGGCCGCCGCCCGGCACACAATGCACCTGACCCCTATGGCGCCTCCTGTGGGTGGTGAGCCTGCGGGAGGATGGGCCCATGTCTCCTATTCGGGCTGTCCCCGGCCGGGCCCCATGGACTAAGGCCCGGCCACCACCTTTGTTTCCTGATTATTTTTATAGCCTCTACAGAGACACATTTCTCACAATCTTCTGTTCCTGTGTATTACAGTGCATGGTGTGTGCATGTTATTGCAGGTGATTGTTTCTTATTTTAAATTGTGTATTAAAGCAAGCATGGGGTTGATCTTCCTCAATAAAGTTGAGGGTGCAAACATGTATGTATGATGTTTGTAGGGCTCTACTGTAGTTGCCTGGTAATTTCGCTTCTTTTTGTTCTTTTAAATATTGTCCTTACAATGTTCAGTCATGGGATACTCTTTTAAACATGGAGCTAGAAATGGTTACAGGACTACATCAACAGTTTGCAGTGATAATAATATGATTTGCATGTTTCACTCAACATGTTTCCTACCTTCCAGTCGATGCTGTTCTGGTTGGTGTATGCTTCAACCAGTGAGCTGTAGAGAAATTATTTTGTTTAATTCCCCAAAATATTCCAATAGGAATTAAATGCATTTTCAATTTCTTGATGCATGCTCAATCATCCAGGTAAGTAAATCCCCAAAGTTCGATTCTGTTCATCTGGGCCTAGCGTTGTCAGAGGGAGAAACGTTTCGTCACTCATCCAACTTCTTCAGTCTCAGCTGACTGCAGGTTTCCCCAATTTTATAAACAGTACATTTGTATAATGACTGAAACTAGCACCACTAAAGGAACAATTGGCTGGGAGGTCAGTTCCTTGAATATGCAAATTTTCATGACCATTGATCAATGACCACTGATCAAAACTCATTGTACCGTAAACCTACACATATGGATGAGTATTTAAGGTTTGACTCTCATCATCCACTGGAGCATAAACTGGGTGTCATCAGGACGCTACAACAGAGAGCGAACGCCATTCCCACAGACACAGTGGCCAGGGAAGCAGAAGAATATCACATCAAGAAGGCCCGGAGTAAATGTGGTTATCCCAGCTGGACATTTGTCAAAGCTGGGAAGGCGCCTATAGAAAGCTCCAGCCGTTCCAGGAGAGAAGGACAACCATGGATTGTTGATCAACCACTGACAATTTGCATATTAATGATCAAGGAACTCCCCTATTTTTCAGACCATAATGTGCATCGGATTATAAGGCGCATTAAGTGAGTGAAACAAAAGAGTCAGATAAGTCAAAGTTTACTCAACTCATTCTTCCTGCTTCCTCCACTTCCGTACCGTTGATTCATTACTGTTGAATTGTCTGGCAGCTGCTCTATTCCCATGTTTTTGCAGTATATTAATGACTAACCTCGTATTGTGGATGGATTGTCTCAGTTGTTCTTCTGACGGAAGTTTGGTGCGTTTACAGCATCCTGCCATGCGATTGCATTTGTCTCTAACCATTGGGAACCCTGGCGTTAACTTTTATAAAGTGGAAATAAGTTAGCGTTCATGCTCCAGCTTATGTTATGCTAACATAGCTGTGTCACTAGTGATCACGTAGCACATCATTATATACCAGCTCGTCCAACTTCAGTAGCCCTACAAAAGTCACTGCTGTTTCGTTTTCTGTCTTCGTTTATGTTGGAAGTGATAGCAGAGCTGTACGTTTAAATTTTTTCAGAAATCTCTCAGTCAGAACATGGCATATCATGTGTAGGTGGAAACTAGCGAGCTAACTTCCTGTTAACTTCTAACTCCGTTAAATTTAATAAATTCTGTTTTCATGGATGCCTGGATGTTAAACTTAATTGTTACACCTGGTAAAGCAGCAACGCTGATCATTTTATTAAAGATGAAAGAATTTGGACAGTTTTTAACTCTCAGTGATGTAGCAGTGTTTGTTTGACTTTGGGACCTGAAGCTGATGGACTTTGACCCTGATTACTCCGCAAGGCTACTGACTATATTAGCCGTAATGCTTCGACAATCCATCGAACGGTGCCGCTTCGAAGCTTACCAAAGTTATTCTAAAACTTTTTTTGACAGATTTTTGAGAGCCGTGTAACACATAAAATTGGTAAGCACAACCACAATTCATATGTAAGGCACACCGGATGTAAGGAACAAGGAACAAGGAAAATTAAAGAATTTTACGTGTGCATTATAGTGCGGTAAATACTGTCTGTAAGTCATAAATAGTTACAATTGTTGACTTTCTGGCCCTGTCACATCCCAGTAAGACATGATGATCTGAAAAAATGAATTGCATTATTTATTTTGTATTTTTATTACATTTATTGCATATAATACACACAGTTAAACATTTGAACACACTAATCCATTTAATTAATGAATTAATTAGAGGTCTTATGTGAATTACAGTCCTTTAGAGGTTTCACATACATTTTTACATTACTGAAACTAGACTCACAAATTAGTAGGAATACAAACCAGCTGATGTAATGGGTTTGGATTTATAAGTCTATATTTATCATTTTAATCTGTTGAAACCAAAAGAAAAAAGATTTTTTAATTTTTTTTAAATTAAGCAATATTAGGGTATAGTAAACCAAATTCATATGAATAAAAAAAGGGTGACTAAACTCTAACAAATATAAAAGAACAAGTGGAATATTGTTATGTCTTAGTAGTAGAAAAATAAATGCATAAACTGACAAGTATCACATTAATCTTTACAGTTCATTAGAGCAACAGAACTATTATGAAGATAACATACAAAATATATTTCTTATTTTGCAGATGGTTTGTAACGATTACACCGATCTCCAGCCAGATGAGGGTCACATGCCAGAGTGTACCGGACCTCAAAACCACCTCTTTTAGCTGGACAGGTAAATGTGTGTGTCCCCTGCTGAAGATACTTGAAACATGATCCCAGACGGTCATCATGCCATACATCCTTGTCCCAAACTTCAACCTTCAAACCCAAGTGTGTGTCCACCTTCATGAGAAAATTAATCAAACAAGATTTAATATAGTTTTATCCTACCAATGTTAATTTTAGCACTAGTGAAAAATAAACACAAACGAGAACAATGAAATAGGACAAATCCATAAACCATTTGTACATGCTTAATAAGAGCAGCATTTAAAACTGGGCCATAGGAGTCATTAACTGTGTGAAAGACACAGCGGTGGATTCGAGGGAGATTGATTATTGGAATCAATTTAAAGAATGGCTCTTTGAATATGAATATGCATATATGTTTATGTATATGTTTGCTAAACCACTACCTAGCTAACATTACTTCTTCCAAGTCAACTAACATACATGGTATTTGTCATTACAACGGTTCTAAAGCTCAACTTAAAAACAGAAGTTTAGTAGTTTAGTAGTAGAGTCTGATTATTTGGATTGATGATGAGGTAATGCTTTTGCATTTTTTTTTAGGTATTAGCTAAACTATGGCTTTGTGTGATATATTGTGTCGAAAAAACAAACAAGAACAAGAAAAAAACCCGTAGTAAACTGTTGATAGGCTTCAGGTTTGAAAAGTAAATCAACTCTGCTGACTGTGAGGCCAAACAATTTATCATGATCTATAATGAGGGTTTACTGACCTTGCCTAAATCATAATTCGCGTTCCACCAGGGATTGTTTGACCGAATCCAACGAGTCTTCCGATAGAAGGAACCAAACCACATTTTAGCATAGCTGTGATCAGAAGAAAAGAAAGAAGAGCAGCAGAAGAATTATTAAGTCTGCTTGATATACCACACCAGCCAGATCTTAATAGACAAGAGTCTATTCACCCCTCAGTTTTTCCAACTGGATCTCCTTTCAAATTCCAGGCTCGCACAATGGTAACCCTTAGCGTCCCCCTCCAGGCTTGCAGAGGACAGCAGTTGGAAGCCAGATTAGGAATGTGCCACCCACAGTTTGGCTCATTGGGTGACTTTCTCACAGCGTTATCTTCCAAGTACTCCTCTATGGCAGCTTTCATCCCTGCCTTTTGTGTGCCATTTGTCATCAGGCTATAGATTGGCCGAAGGGAGTAGGAAACAACATCTGGGTGATCTTTCAGGGTGCTCAGCCAAGTTAGAAAGCCGAGGGAGTCATTCTGGGTGAGTGCAAACTCTCCCAACCAACCATTGCCTCCTACCACCTCTGTGTAGTGTTGGTGGAGTCCAGTGCTGTACATAAACGAGAGACCCTGGTTTTGTAGGACCTTGTTGCAAGACTGTCTGTTACTGGATAATTTCAATTTTCCCAAGCCGACAGAGAAACCCAGTGATAAACAGGAGTGGACCTGCAGGACAGGAAGGGAAACAAAATGTCAGTGTCTATCAAGGGCATTTTCTCTGCATTTCTAGCTGTACTATAAATATATACAGTGGTGTGAAAAATTGTTTGTCCCTTCCTGATTTCCTTTTTTTTGTTTTTTGCATGTTTGTCACACTTAAATATTTCAGATCATGACAGAAATTTAAATATTAGATAGAGATAACAAAATAAACACAAAATACACTTTCTAAATGAAGGTTTTTATTATTAAGGGGGAAAGAACTTGCATGAACCTGTATGAGAAAGTGATTTTCCCCTAAACCTAATAACTGGTTGGGCCATCCTTAGCAGCAAAAACTGCAATCAAGGGTTTGCGATAACTGCCAATGATTCTTTTACAGCGCTGTGGATTAATTTTGGCCCACTCAGAATTGTTGTATTTCAGCCACAAACTCAGCCATTCAGGGTTTTTGAAATTTTTTTAAAATTCATCCCACATCATTCAGATTCAGGTCAGGACTTTGACTGGGCCACTCCAGTCTTCAGTTTGTTTTTGTTTTAAGCCATTCAGAGGTGGACTTGCTGGAGTATTTTGGATCATTGTCCTGCTGCAGAAGTCCGCTTCAGATTGAAGTCACAAACAGATGACCGGACTGTCTCCTTCAGCATGTTTTGGTAGACGGCAGAATTCATGGTTCCAAATACCACAGCAAGTCTTCCAGGGCCTAAGGCAGCAACATAGTCCCATACTATCACAAAACCACCACAATGTTTTATTGCTGGTGTGATGTTCTTTTCATGAAATGCTGTGTTAGTTTTATATCAGATGTAACAGGACTCAAGCCTTCCAAAAAGTTCAGCTTTTGCCTCATTAGTCACAGAGTATTGGGGATCATGAAGATGTTTTTTGGCAAATGTGAGACGAGCCTTTATGTTCTGTTTGTTCAGATGTGGTTTTCTCCTTGAACTTTCCCATGGATGCCATTTTTGCCCAGTCTCTTTCTTATTGTTGAATCATGAACACTGACCTTAACTGAGACATACGAAGCCTACAGTTAATGTTGTTCTGGGGTCTTTTGTGACCTCCTGGATGAATTGTCAATGTGGTCTTGGAGTATTTTTGGTCGGCCGGTCACTCCTGGGAAGCCTCACCACTGTTCCAGGTTTTCAGTTGATGTATGATTGCGCTTATTGTGGTTCACTGAAGTCCCAAAGCCTTAGAAATAGCTTTGTAACTCTTTCTTGACTGATAGATGGCAGTGACTTTTGTGTTTCTCAAGTACTTATTTAGATTGTGGCATGATGTCTGGCTTGTTGAGATGCTTTTTACCTTGCTTCACTTTGTCAGACAGGTTCTATTTACGTGATTTCTTGATTCAACAGGTCTGCCAGTAATCATGCCTGAGTGTGTTTAGTTAACCTGAACTCAGCTTTTCAAATAGTGTGGTTTATCACAGTAACGCATGATTTAACAAGAGGAGACAATCACAATTTTCACACAGGACTAGATAGGTTTGGATAACTTTGCTCCCTTAATCAATAAGATCATCATTTAAAAACTGCATTTTGTATTTACACACACACACACACACACACACACAAAAAAACACAAACACAGTTTGTGAAGATTTTGCGGGGCTGTCTGATCACGTCAGTTTCATAAACATGTCAAAGCTGTTGTATTAAAACCAACTTAAATCATGCATATGCTCTTCTCTTAACAAAGCACACAAGCAGTCTTGTGGAGAGAGAAGATGATGACATTATAAATGAAGATGATAGAGTGTATGAAGGACTGTCAAACCAATTTTGAAAGATGAGAGAAAATAGGTGTTTACATCCAGACTCAGATTTAAAAAAAAATCCAGTTCATCAAGATGTGTGCCACATGTATGTCAATTTTAACTCTAAAGACTGTTCTACTTACTTCTCTGTTTTCTATTGTCTTGTGTAAAGTCAACCATTTGAGCATTAATCTAAATTTTGGCAGCATTATGTAATGTTATGTCTCAAAAATTGGGTTAATTAGCCCTGCGTTAGGCTGACAACCTATGACCCTATGATAGCTGTGACTCTTATAAGGATAAGTGGAAGAGAACGGAAGGATGGATGGACAGAAAATTATGGTGACGAAATATGTAGGCTACAAATTATGTCACTAAGATATTAATCATAGCTTTATTGATCGAATACTTAATTACAGGATCAGTAAGAGTCTGGACTAAAGAAAAACTGAAGTTTCTAATAACTAAGATAATATTGGACTATAGAAGTTTATGTAAAACAAAGCAAAAACAACAACAAAAAATCATTGGCATTATTGTTCAGTATGGCACAACTTTAACAGGGTTAACTTTGGCCTTTCATGACAGAGGTACTGCCCTGTATGTATAGAAATATGTAGTCTGGTAACTGCAGGCACATGAGCCAACATACTATACAGAGCACGTGTCTCGCTATGCAAAACCCACACACACGGTTTTAGATGCAAAATTCAACTTTAAGCCTAATTTACTAAGCCCAAAATTAACCCAGGCAGTCTAGAGGCACTACAGCGGGCCAACGAACTCAGCTCGGAGTCTAACCGGCGAAAGAACTTAGCCCCACTGTCAGGCAGACTGTCAACTGTAACAGTTGACAATCTCAGCTCAGAATCGAGCCAGCAAAAGAACTTGGGCCCACTCCCATACAGGCTGTCACCTGTGGTGAATTTAACTACTCAATTTCAATCGAGATGCAACCTCTCGCACTTTCACATACACACGCACAGCCTAGAGGCGCTGCCCCCTTCGCACAGAATCTAGCCGGCGGAGAAAATTGGGCGGCCCCCTTTCATGTAAGCCTTTCAACTGTGGCAGGGATCCCACACCCTGTCTGGTTCTTTAGGATGTCCTCAGTTCCCAGGTTACCACCCCAGTCCTCCCTTCCCATGGGTCTCGCCCTCGCGTCCGCGAGCGAGTGGGGCAGCCAAGCCCAGAACAATTAGTCTTACTCTTACATTTTCAGTCGCTATTTTTGAGATAAAATTATTTGAAGTGCCTCAGTAATGCTATGCTTTTAATAAGTGTTATAAAGTACCTCATTTGAGGACAGTCCATTCAGTGAGGACAGACAGGTTCGTGCAGCTGTGACTCGCCTCAGTCGACCACCAAGGTGAATCTGCAATGTGGTGCAAAGTCGGTGTTATAAATCATTTTTTTGAAGAAATATAATAATAATAAGGAATAATAAGAAAATTCACAGCATGTGCTTTAACCTGGCGGATGTAGTGTGTGCCGTAGGTGTGTATAAGCTCACTGTACTGAGCTCTGGTGGAGCTGTTGTAGAAATGTGGTAGCTTGGTTAAATCCTTACTGAACTCAGAGCTGAGAGACGGACTGTTTGATACTCGGTAACTGGACACAAAGAGACAGATTAGTAAATGATCTCAACAGAAGCTTTTCAAACAAAGATTGCAACATAACCCAAATTTATATGACTATTCTGAGTTATTCACAGCCTACCTGTAATGGTTGCAGGTGACCCTGTGTGTGCTGAAGATGTGGCGGTCCTCTGCGGCCCTTTTTGATGCAAAGTTATACACAGCGGATTGCTTTCCTCCCACAAATATCCCTAAATCTAGGCCAGTCTGTTATGAAAGATAAGAAAAAGAATAAATAAATTAGTGTGTTCAACTGATTGATTTTTTTTTTTGCCAGCCAATAATGAGACATTATTTGATCTATCTGTCCCAAATTACAGATCTCGATTTATGTTCAAACATGGCCTCAGTTTCAAAGTGCAAAACACATGTTGGTGGTGGGACCATTATTCAAAAATCTGAAAAAGTATTTAAAATATGAGGTTAAAACTTCCTAATAAGACTTAAGACCATATACTTTAAAAAAAAAATAAATCTATCTATATTGACATGTTTATCATTATTGTAACATTGACATTATTTGATAATACCAAAATATGTTAATTTTATGTAAATAACTGTTGTGAAATGTGCCCTACCTTCCAGTCAGTACTGTCCTGGGAGGTGTAGGTGTCAACCAGAGAGCTGTGAATACAATTCACAGTAAAGAATCACTGATAAATTTCAGTTTGATTTCAAAAATGATTTCCATTATTTTAAACAGTTAGTATTTACAGATGAGGACCTGTTTTTGTAATTAGATTAGCTCTGAATAATATGATGAAGAGAATAAAGATAATTTATACATCAGAAAAGGTGTCTAGCAGTAAAAATCCTTGAATTTCATCACTGCCAGAGACTGAACTAATCAGATATAGATTTTTAGATAGCGACTCAACTGTCACACAACATTTAACCTTCTCTCAGTAAGACACTAACTGTGAAGCAATCATAATAATATAACATAATAATAAGGCTATACCTAACAGAGGTGTGGATGCTGCTGTAAATATCGGCACTGCATCGGCTGAATGCACGCCAGTCCACTGCAGAGACTGGCAGCTGAAAATGAAGACAGATCATGAACATGTACACATAAAGTGTGTGCTACTGTTCAAATGGCTCTTTGTTGTTGCATCTTTATTTACTTTCTGCAGCATGTTGCCTTGAAGCGGGTTGGAGCAGAGAGTACATGTTTCACTTGGTGTGAGGTAGGTATTCACATCAATCACGTAGGCTCCCTTTTGTCGCAGAGTGACCACATCAAATCCCTCCCCCACCAGGTTGTGACCTGGTATAAAAGGAGCAGCCTTACACTGGCTGTAGTTTCCAGTCTGACAGGAAAGAACAGCGGAGTTGCAGGACAGAAAGAGAAGGAGGCTCAGGTAGAGAGGAGGTGGGGTTAAATAAGACAGCATAGCTGCAGTGAAAATGACTGATATTTTGGAGAGAGAGAGAGAGAGAGAGAGAGAGAGAGAGAGAGAGAGAGAGAGAGAGAGAGAGAGAGATAAGTGATCGTCATTAAAGTTCTCAGTAAAGTAAAGAACACCAAATTTTTGCAAACATGCAGCCTCACCTGACTG
Source organism: Rhamphochromis sp. 'chilingali' (assembly GCF_963969265.1). Classification (NCBI taxonomy): domain Eukaryota; kingdom Metazoa; phylum Chordata; class Actinopteri; order Cichliformes; family Cichlidae; genus Rhamphochromis; species Rhamphochromis sp. 'chilingali'. The sequence goes on from NC_137948.1 coordinate 31,133,886, forward strand.
CAGGGTTCCCCAACCTTATAAACAGTACAGGACACAACAGTGTGCGTATTAGTGATTTGCATAATATTATAAGCTTGAGTAAACCTGCAGTCAGCTGAGACTCGATGGGTGAGGAAATGTTTTTCCCACTTAAAATTCTGTGACTGGATGAACAGAATCAACTCTCTGTGATTCCTTACCTGTATTTAAAAACATTCATTAAGATAGTGTGCTTTAAAAAAAAAAAAAAAAATCTGGATACCTCTTTCGCAGTTTTTCCATGGCAGAGATTTCTGAAATTTGTTTTAATCATCACTGATCAAAAATGTAATTTTCCTTTTTATTAAAATGCTGTGCTTGTAATATGGTTTCAATATCATATACTGTAGTATCTTGTGTGAGAAGCTGTAGTCAATAAAGTATTGTTAGTTGACTCAAGTCAACATTTTTCATATTGACTTGACTCACATGTAAAATGATCTTGACTTAAAAGAAGATAAGAAAAAAAATCACTAAATTGAAATGCAAGCACACATACATAAACAAATAAAAGGAGAGGCTTTCTTTAAACACTGTATCTCTGTCTGTCTTATTAAAATAAAGTTAACAATAACTTTGTGTACCATTAAAAAATGTTTCTACCTTTTCCAAATACTGTTGAAGTTGCTGTTCCTCTGTCAGTGATGCAATTCAGACAAAAGCAGGACAATGAGCCAACAAGACTTGTTCAAAAACAGACAGAGAAGCACAGCTTTTAAAGAATAAGATGGGTACACGTGCTACAAATCAACAAAGATAAGGATCGTTAAACAAACCAACAATGGCTTTTTGGACCCTGGATTAAGGAAGTGTCCTTGGAATAACTTCCTTGTCAATGCTGAGAAGCTGTTTGAGATTATGTGCCCTCTTAACAATAGATGTAACTGTATATGTGTAAGAGAAAGCGGGCTGTCAGCCCCCAAACCACAAAATTCCAACAACAGAGATGCCACACATGCACATTTGGTTCAAATATCAAAAATGATTTGGACCATGTATATTTTTATCTTCATTGCCAAATCTATTTATTAAAATGTTTTTTTAAATAACTAACACAATTAACAATATAATTAAATAATAAACAGACTGGCGACCTGTGCCCCAATTGTACCCATATGGCACCTTGGATACGCTCCATCCCTCAGCCCTGCGACCGTGATAAAGATAAGCAGAAGAGAATGGATGAATGGATGCCAAATTTAATAATAAATGTTTAGGTAACAGAGGCGTTATCAGTGTTGTACTGCTGGCTCTGCAGTCACTAGATATAAAGTCTGTCTTCATTCTGGGTAAATGTGTCACGTTTATTATTGCGGCTCTGATTGTTTTCCCTGTTTCACTCCTTTCTTCAGTTGTTTTTCTTACACCCACAGGTGCCCTTGGACTTTAATTGCTCCTAGTGTCACTCACGTGTTTGGCATTACCTGAAGCAGCTTTGTGTGTAAACATACCTGAAATCTTTTACTAGTTGTTTTCAGCAGTGAAATGAATACATTACCTGTAAATCAACTTCCTTTTGCACATTTGTATTTTTCATTTGTAAACTTGTTATGTTATTCACTATAAAACATGTTCCATTACTACGTAGGCTTACAATTTCAATTAATATCCAGACCTTTAAGTAGTCAGGCTATTCATTTTCAAACTGTAAAAACATTACACACAGACAAAGTCTCACAAAGAGACTCTCAAAAGAGACTTAGTGTTGTGTTTGAAGTAGTATACCTTGCCTGTAGAGGTAAACACAAAGATCATTAAGCATGCATGTTATTAAAGTATCTTCCCCCCTTTCAGCTGCTCAATAATGCAAATATATAATAAGCCAGTCTAATGGTAGCAACGGAGTGCATTTAGGGACATAGACATGATCATCCTGCTGAAGTTTAAGTAACTTTTAATATGGCATGTTGATGTCAGATGGTGTAATATAGAAATTGTTTCCCATAAAATCACCTCTAGGGGTTACAGAGAGTGAGTGAAAAAGAGAAAATATCCAGTTTTCTCAGTGAAAATGCCCGAGTGTGTAGTTTCATACCATGGATTCATACCATGGATAATCCTCTATTTTAAGGTACAGTATGGCCAAGATTTTTTTTAACAGTTTTTACAGAATTAAATTTCATCTCTGTAATATTCTGAATATTTATAATTGAGCTATTTGTATATAGTAGAGCTATTTCCCAATTTTGTGAACTTTGTAATATATTGTATTATTTAATTTAATTCAGTCTGTTACTGTTCTTATTGTCTTGGAGCAACTGTAACCACATAATTTCCTCAGAGATTAATAAAGCATTCTGAATCTGCTGAATCTGATGATGAGACAGCTTTGAGCTGATAGGAAGGTGACAATAACTCGCATAACCACTCATTAAAACCAGGATGCTGTCAGGGTTCCTGGGCCGTTGACCCGGTATTTTCAGTTCGTCTTCATTGTTCATTCTCTGCATGTTCTACTTCCTGTTTAATTGTGTTAGCCTTACTCTGTGCATTATGTTCTAGTTCTCTTCCCATTTATCATTAGTTCATTATGTTCAGCTGTTCACTCACCTGTCTCTAATCACTCATCATTCCGCCTGTGTATTTATGTTCCCCAGTTCCACCAGTCCAGTGCCGTGTCATTGATGTTGCCATTATTGTCGTTCCTGTCTGTATTCAGTTATTCAGCCAGCCATTCAGTCAGTTAGTTAGTCTTGCCGTTCCTGCTTTGTTCATTCACCCGCTCCAATAAATCCTCGTCATTCTGCACCGTGAGTCCAGCGTTTGGGTCATCTCTTCCTCGCCTCCCACAACCCCTGACAGGTGCACAGAAGAGCATCTCTGAGCAAACAACATGCTGAACTTGCGGATGAGCACACCAGTCATGCACTACTGCCAGCTAACCCTCTATGCCAAATGAGTACTACTGAATACCTGAGTATCGTTGCCGCCCATGTCCAAGATGGCGCTGCGGATGGTCGCCCTGGTGCTTCAGTGCGTTACTTTTGTTTTGTTTTTGTGCATTTCTTCTGTGTCTGGGCACTCCTCTGGATATTCGTACACCAGAGAAGAGCTCCTTAACTACAGGACTACAACGCCTGTGGATTTATTTCCAATATTTGTCGCATCTGCGGAAGATTTACTGCTGACTCTGACCAGGAAAGCGAGACGTCGAAAGAGAGGGAAGCGAGCCGGCGCACTCGTGCGTTTGAGGAGACGCGGACTGCGAACCGCTCTTCCTGGGATCTTCCTTTCTAATGTACGCTCACTCGGGAATAAGATTGACGAACTGGCCCTGATGAGAAGCATGAACAGAGACTTTGCCTCCTCCTGTGTCTTATGTTTTACGGAGTCGTGGCTCAGTGAGAACATCCCAGACTGCGCGCTCAAACTGGAGGGCTTCCATCTGCTGCGCGCGGACCGGCAGGCCGCTCTCTCCGGTAAGTCCAAAGGTGGAGGTCTCTGCTTCTACATCAATAGTGGCTGGTGCACAGATGTGACAGTGATTGCTCAGCACTGCTCTTCCTCTCTGGAATATCTTTTTATCCACTGCAAACCGTTTTATTCTCCGCGGGAGTTTGCTTCATTCATCCTGGCCGCTGTTTACATCCCGCCAGACGCAGATGCGCAGGCAGCTCAGTGCGCACTCGCGGAGCAGATTCTCCACACGGAGCGGACATTCCCGGACTCTCTCATCATTGCTCTTGGGGACTTTAACAAAGCCAATCTGAGCCATGAGCTTCCAAAATACAAGCAGTATATTAAATGCCCGACCAGAGAGGAGAGGACATTGGACCACTGTTACAGCACGATCAGCGGGGCCTATCGCGCGATGCCCCGCGCTTCACTCGGACTTTCTGACCACGTCATGATCCACCTAATCCCCGCATACAGACAGAGGCTGAAGCTCTCCAAACCTGTCGTGAGGACTAAAAAACTGTGGAGCAACGAGGCTGTGGAGGAGCTTCGCACGTGTTTGGAGTCTACAGACTGGGACACAATGAAGGCTGCTTCTAACAGCTTGGACGAGTTTACGGACACTGTCACCTCCTATATCCACTTCTGCGAGGACAGCATTGTGCCATCACGCACCAGGGTGAGTTATAACAATGACAAACCCTGGTTCACCTCCTATATCCACTTCTGCGAGGACAGCATTGTGCCATCACGCACCAGGGTGAGTTATAACAATGACAAACCCTGGTTTACTCCTAAACTCAAAAAGCTGTGGCTGGAAAAGAGTAAGGCGTTCAGAAGCGGAGACAGGGACTGCTACAGAGAGGCCAAGTACAGGTTCACTAAAGAAGTGGACATTGCTAAACATCAGCACTCTGAGAAGATGCAGCAGCAGATCTCAGAGAATGACTCGGCCTCTGTGTGGAAAGGTTTTAGGAATATCACAAACTACAAGCCTAAAACCCCCCACTCCACTGATGACTTGCTCTTGGCCAACACCCTTAACGACTTCTACTGCCGTTTTGACGAGCCATCAGGCAGCCTTCACACCTCCAACGGCCCCAACAATAGAGACACTTTGGACACTAATTCCCCCACCTCTCCCCCCTCCATAGAGCCATCACCACCTTCAAACCGTTCACCTACAACACCCCCCTCCTCACCCCACACAAAAGAGGATTTCACACCACCTCCTCCCACCACAACTCTTCATATTCATGAAGCAGATGTGAGGAAGCAGTTTAAGAATCTGAATGCTCGGAAAGCTCCCGGCCCAGACGGCGTGTCTCCTGCCACCCTCAGACACTGTGCAAACGAGCTGGCCCCAGTGTTTTCTGGCATTTTCAACTCCTCACTGCAGGCATGTCATGTGCCTGCCTGCTTCAAGTCCTCCACCATAATCCCTGTCCCCAAGAAACCTAGGATCACTGGACTAAATGACTACAGACCCGTGGCTCTGACATCTGTGGTCATGAAGTCCTTTGAGCGCCTAGTTCTCTCCCATCTCAGGACCCTCACGGCCCCCCTCCTGGACCCCCTGCAGTTTGCATATAGAGCCAACAGGTCTGTAGACGACGCCATCAACATGGCCCTACACTTCATCCTGCAGCATCTGGACTCCCCAGGAACCTACGCCAGGATCCTGTTTGTGGACTTCAGCTCTGCCTTCAACACCATCCTTCCAGACCATCTCCGAGACAAGCTTTCCCAGATGAATGTGCCTGATCCCATCTGCCGGTGGATCACTGACTTCCTGACGGACAGGAAGCAGCATGTGAGGCTGGGAAAGAATGTCTCGGACTCCCGGACCATCAGCACCGGCTCCCCTCAGGGCTGTGTTCTTTCTCCTCTGCTCTTCTCCCTGTACACCAACTGCTGCACCTCCACCCACCAGTCTGTCAAGCTAATCAAGTTTGCAGATGACACCACCGTTATTGGACTCATCTCGGACGGGGATGAGTCTGCCTACAGGAGGGAGGTTGAACGTCTGGTGTCCTGGTGCAGCCACAACAACCTGGTGCTGAATGCCCAGAAGACAGTGGAGATTATTGTGGACTTCAGGAAGCACACAGCCCCACTCCCCCCCATCATCCTGACTGACACCCCCATCACCTCTGTGGACTCATTCCGCTTCCTGGGTACCACCATCACCCAGGACCTGAAGTGGGAGCCCACCATCACCTCCGTCATCAAGAAAGCCCAGCAGAGGATGTACTTCCTGAGGCAGCTGAAGAAATTCAACCTGCCAACACGGACGATGATGCAGTTCTACACTGCAATCATTGAGTCCATCCTCACCTCCTCCATCACCGTGTGGTACGCTGGAGCCACTATCAGGGACAAACAGAGACTGCAGCGTGTTGTGCGCTCTGCTGAGAAGGTGATTGGCTGCAGACTCCCATCTTTGCAGGACCTGTACACCTCCAGGACATTGCGGCGTGCAGCTCGGATCTCAGCTGACCCTTCTCACCCTGGTCACAGTCTGTTTGACCTGCTCCCCTCAGGCAGGAGGCTCCGGTCCATTCGCACCAGAACCTCTCGCCATAAGAACAGTTTCTTCCCCTCTGCTGTTGGACACATGAACAATAACCATATGACTATCCCCGCCACTAACACATGACCCTACGCTGTGTTCACTGTTTCATTCCATGTTTGGCACTGATCACCACCTGCACTCATGTATATATCTTTCAACGTAGCACTCTTAATTCTTACTCTCATGTATATATCTCATGTATATCTCATGCACATATCTTTCCACGTAGCACTTTTAATTCTTATCCCTACTTTTATTTTTTCCATGTCTATTTAAGTGTTATTTATGACACCATGTTTGCACTGAAGCACCGCAGCAATTTCCTAATGTTGTAACCCTGCTCAACATTTGGCAATAAACCCCATTCTGATTCTGATTCTGATTCTGATTCATCTGTTTTTGATCCCAGTGTACCCATCTTATGAAGGCTGCCTCCACAATAATGTGTTGTCTCACAAAATTCAATTCATCTCAAGCTGGTTTCTTGCACATGATAATGATTTAGCTTTATTCAAATGGTCTCCACAGTCACCAGATCTCAATCCACTAGAGCCTGATGGGACGTGGTGGAACAGGAGATTCACATCATTGATGTGCAGCTGACAAATCTGCTGCAACTTTGTGATGCTGTCATGTCAGTATGAACCAAAAACCTCTGAGGAACATTTCCAGCACCCTGTTTAACCAATAAGAGCCAAGACCCATTTTTACTGTCAGGAAAACTGGGAGAGTCAATTTTGAAACTTCAACAGAACCTTTCCTCAATGTGTACAGGGGCATGGGTTCTTATGGGCAAATCTATGCCATGAATGATTAAGGTAGTTCTGGGATCCAGGCTATTATTAGCAAAGTGTACCTAATAAAGTGAGTATAAACAATGGAAATGAGTGTCTTCGTTAAATCGAATCCAGCTGTGTGTGCTAAAAGTACATTTTAGCATGATAATCTAATCTGATACCTGCTAAATATTAACTTATTACTAATGCCTTTACTATGCTAACTCACTTTACCTTTCTTTACTTTGCATGATTTATTCCAGACATGTCTCACAAATCTATTCTGGGCTTCAGACCAGATTTTATAACAATATCACCACTAATTGGTTGGGTTATTGGAGCAGCTCATGGTCTCCTTTTCTTCATTTTGGATTAATTTAGACTTGTTATGTTTTTACTTGAACTGTGATTGTCAGTAAGTGACTTTAATTGAGAGCAGCTACAAAGCTCGCTACCATAGAGAGTATAAAAGCTTGACTATTGTGATGTCACATCCACAAATGTGCCTTTGTGACATTAATTAGTGCCCTCACTGACACACAAAACAAAATGACTACACAACAGAACAACTACACAAGACAACACAACACACTAAGTATACACTCCACACTAAACGTCACAAATCTCCCACATCTAAAAACTCTCTCTCTCTCTCTCTCTCTCACTCGCTTGCTTTGTCTGTCTGCCATTACCGTCACTCCCAAAACTTTTCCCTCTTCCTAAACAATCAAATCCCACGTGTTGACTTTTTTTTTAAAAATTGGTCGACATGGTACATTTTTCCACCAACAGGAAAGCGGTGGCTTTTTCCCTTTCTTTACTGTTTTCACGCTGTCCTTAGAAAATGCTTAAAACACACACACACAAAAACGTGACGACAGTGTTTAGAAAGAAGTATGACTTATATCTATTATCATAACTCTGGATTTACTGGCCTGTAATTAAAATTTAAAAACATTGAAGTCTGAACTTTCAATGTGGGCTGAAATAGAGACTCAGTGTGGTTGCAGCTTGTTGCTATGTCAGCTTACATCACTCATGTGATTTGGAGGTGGAGCGTGTCCGTGGACCACGGAGAGTTAACATCCAACCACCTGTGTAAAATCCGAAATTCCCATGGTGTTGTTCAAAATGTGCTTTGGCACAATCATAAGCATCGCTTGTTACTGAAAACAAGAAAAAAGCTGGTCCTGCTATGGGCTGAACCATTTGTTACTGGTGCAGGGGGGAACACTATGCAATATATTCAGTTTTAGCATTTATATTCACTGTTGACTGTAACTACGCTCAAACTGTTAATGCTACCTTATTTTAATAAACAACACTGTCATATGCAAAACTGGGGTGGCACTTGGGGTGGCAAGGGAGCATTTTAGGGTGGCACTTGCCACCCCATGCCACCCTTCTAGATCCGCCCCTGGATCTAAGGGGAAAGGAGTCCAGGTCGGCATCAGCTTTCAAGCTCTGCAAAGCAGCCTGTACAGGAGCACAAGGGGATGCACAAACTGTGCGTGAACAGGGAAATGATTTGTTCTCCGTGTTATACGGAAGAGGCGCTGAGGTGGACACCGCGTCAGCCTCCTTTCCTTTCTCTCTTTCATTAACATGCACTTCTCTAGGCAATTCTTTCAAAGCTGCTTTCGTTTCCCTCCTTTCTGCTTCTATCATCCACATTTTCAAACATTCTTTCTCCTTGCTTACCCTACACAAATCTACCGTCTTAACTTTCCCTTTCTTTAACAGCTTTTCTTCCTCTTCCCGCAACTGTTCCTCTACTTTCTTTAACTGGTTAAAACTCAGCGTGTCACGGTTCTGGGTCCGTTGGACCCAGTATTTTGAGTTCATTATGTTTTGGTACTTTTGCATCATGGATTTTCCTTTATGTTTCTCTGGTACTTGGTGTTTCAGTTATCTTGGTGTTTTTCTATATTATGATTTATGATCTGATACTGTTGTGATTATGATTATCATTTAGTAGCCTTTGGTCAGTGTCAAGTCTGTCTCTGTCTAGTCTGTGTCTTAGTAAAGTGTGTTTTGTTTCCTGTTTTACTTTGAGGGTTCTTGTTCCTGTCTGATGTTAGTGTGTGCAGCTTTGTTCCCCCTGTCTCGTTAGCCCTGATCTCTCCCAGCTGTGTCTCCCTCCTGTTGCCGATTCCCCCGTTACTACCCTGTGTATATAAGCCCTGTGTTTTCCCATGCTCGGTGTCGCGTCGTACCATCAGATTATGCCTGTGTGTCCTTGGTCTCAGTGTTCCATCATCACTTCATGTTTGTTTTCCTGCCAGCAATAAAGCTGAGGTTTTTGAGTTTCAATTCTGTGTTCGAGTCCTGCATTTGGATCCTCATCTCTGCCTGCCCGCACACAGAGCCCTGACACAGCGATTCTTTTTCAGGAAACCCGTTTTCTTTTTGCCACTTAACAACATATTTCATACACCCAAACCCACATTTCTAAACCATACTGTCAAGTATTAAGTTTTGTCCTTGGCCGCCCGGTGGAATGTCTGCCGCCTTACTGGATCTAGATCCCATATTTACATTCAGAGCGTCCCCTCCAATGGGCTTCTTCCCTTCCCAGCAGAAAAGTAATAAAAAACCATCACTTCACGCACTGTAGTATGCAGAAATAATTATCAACAGTGGACTCAAACCACTGTCCCCTGTGATGGACCAGAACCAAACACAGGCCTGGGGACTTGAACCCCAGGATTTTCCCTTCGGAGACTCGAACTCTGGAGTCAGCAGCTGCTTCCCCCTCGGCCAGGCACAAAACTCTCGTGACTTGTATATAGGGTAGATACAGCTCACTGTTCTGCAGGAGTTTCCCCTCGATTTGTCAAGATGATCTTGGTGGTCTCTGAAACACGGCCCTGCAACTCCGCCTTTTTCTTTGCTTTAACCAGCCGGCAGGACCGAAGCGTTTAGCTATCTCGGGGTGATCAGCCGTCCCAGAGCCGTCCTTCAGTGAGAACACTGGACCATCCTGTTCGTGATGTCACTGAACTGTTGTGGAAGTTCACTAACAAAGCCTCCAGACATGATGAGCCATTAAAAAAAACAACACCTTTATTTCCCATGCATGAGGAGAGACTTCAGTCAGGGGGCACTGAGAGTCGTCTCAGTCAATGAACAGTTCAAGTACTCTTTTAAAACCGTTGCAGTACAAAAGCTTTCACAGTTCTCTTTCACACCTTGAGTCTAACATTTATTTTGTTTCTCACAATAAATCAGTTTATAAAGTAAAACATACAGAGAAAAGAATGCAGTGTTTACTGTAATAACCACACGGGTTAATAGCTTTTTGGGGGGCACAGTCTGATTTGTTTTTTGCTTACAGCCCTGACACTTTGTGTGTGTTTGGTTGACTTTTAAGATTTCTGGCAGTTTTTGTCAGGAGGTTTGTTCCACACACTATCTAGCAAAGTTAGAAACTATAACAGTTCATTTCATCTTTGAATGATCCTCTGCTGAGCAGCCTCTGAACCATGAAAAAACTTTCCCTGAACTTTATCTTGTAGCACTGAAATTTTGTTTTACTCTGACTGTACAGATTGGTGTTTGTCAATTCAATGCTGGGCTGTGCTAAAATAGTTATCCTCGGTCAGAAGGAGAGGCTGACATCCAGGGAGAAGATTGTAAGAGGTGTGGTTTATTTACATTCAGATTGATGGTACAAGAAGGTATGGCATAGTGTAGAAGGATGTGATGGGGTGGTGTGGTTTCTGTGATCAAGAACAGGAAACACTTAGATCGTGAATAAAGATTTAAGGCTATATCGCTAGCATGGAATTCCTTCACTACAAACCTGCTAAGGAATTGCATCAATCTACAGTTTTTCTGAAATGATAAAACACTAAATCCCATTGTAAAAACTAAACTGTAAACTACCAAAACTCGTTCATCAAATCAATCCCACAGTTGTTAAAATTTTAAACACTATTCATCTGGTTAGGACACAATTTGCAAATCTGAATCTCCCATTTACCAAAACTCTAAACACATTCTCAAACACAAAACACATTTAGCAGTGTGGTGCACTTGTACCCAGAATGGTGCACACAGGCTACAGAAGTTTAACACAACTAACACACTGTTTTCATCATTTACACACTACCACTCAAAATTGAAAACACGTGTCCAATCAGTGAACTCAATTAGTAAACAGTATATAAGCCTAGTAAAATGCAAATTCAACTGTCAGAGATCATGTTCTGGTGCATGGTATGACTATAAGGGAGGCAGGGCAACGTATGCAACCAAACCTAAGCAGGTTCTCCGTGGCTACTATAATCTGGACCTTCAGAGAAGAAAACAGGTAAAAAGTATACTTGTCTCAGTAAGGGGACAATGAAAAATAATTTCTCCATGGTACTGCTTGAAAACATTTACTGAAAACATAGGTGTGTGTGTGTGTACTTATAACTAAATAATGCAATTCGACTGCGTGAATTTCAAGCTTAACCGGCCTCTGTGCTGCTGTAGCTTAAAGAGCAACCAGCCATATGATGTTGATTAACCTTCTGTCCACAAGGTGTCACTGTTAGGCTTCCCAACATGGATGGTAATGGACAGATTCAAGGTTTTCGATGGTTACAGCCTCGTGCAATAAGAAGGATGCTCTGGATTGAATATGAATTCTGACTGTATGGAAATTTATCAGAAAATGACCACTTGAAATAGTGACAACAGTAAGTAAGGAAACTTACTGTTGTTGATGTGTTTATGGTCTCAAATACTAGTTTCAAGTGTCCATCAGTAGAATATAATGCTTTTTTTAAAATGTTGTCTCTAATGTTAGGTGTCATAGTATTTTCTACTCAAACTATGTGTGTGTGTGTGTGTGTGTGTGTGTGTGTGTGTGTGTGTGTGTGTGTGTGTGTGTGTGTGTGTGTGTGTGTGTGTGTGCGTGTGTGTGTGTTTTATGTACATGTACTGATGGTTCTGCAGTAAATATTGAATATAAATTCAAATTAAACAGGCTTGACCTCTTTCACAAGCTGTTTTCTCCCTTGAAAATAACAAATTATAACTGTTCCCTTTACATATTTAAGCATGCATTACAACATGTAATCTTCTTTACTACTTTTAACTAGCATAGGCCTAAAATTTAAAATGAGGTCCAAAGATAGTATTTTTTTCTAACTGATCAGGCCATTGAAAACCATTACATACAGAGGCTTAGAGGCTGAAATGGTTTGTTGTATCAGACTGTATATAAAAGATATAAAAGATAGAATTAAAGCACACATTTCAGATCTGAAACACGAAACCACTGAAAATGTCTTAAATCTGCATTTTGCTTCCTACAAGGGCGTCCTCTGGATGTAGGTGGAGGATTTACATTATTCCTACACATTTCCTTGCGGTTAGAACTCAGCAGCCCCAAGCACAAAGAAGCTATCGCATGCATTGCTGCTGTTTCATGTTCTCACAGGTAGCTCTCTGCACTCGGAGAGAAATCCTGCTTGCAGAATCAACTCACTTTTGACTGTCTGGAGCAGTCATTGGTCTGGAGGCGGAGCCCAATAAAGGACGGAGTCCTAATGTGATTGGTCAGTTTGATGGCAACTTCAGGTTAATGCGTACTGAGAGTTACACTGTGGCAGTGACAGCTGCTTTAAACCATATTTGTTCACAATTTGAAAAATAAAGTTTGTCGAATTAATTATAAACAGTTATTGTTTGCTGTACAGCAATGGAAGTACTAACAGTTTAGGTTGCTGCTATCATGCAGTGTAAATCTAAAAGAGTCTTATAACTATATTGCCCACCATGCTTGTAGCTGCAGTGTGCTGAGTGTGCTAAGTTTTTATGCTTTGTGGTTCCTCTGTGCAGCTAACTAGTGGATTAACTTTTGTTATGTCTGTTGTTGATCCATCACTCAGCTCTCCAGCCCCGAACCTGCAGACCACAGGGAAAAAACACACATCTACTGTATCTGCTGTCTGTTGTCAATGTTTTCTTGAAATTCTTTTACTTTTTTGTTTGATAAGTTTATTATTCATTTATTTACAAATCTTAATAGTGCTCATAAAGTAGGGTGACCATATTTTGATTTCCAAAAAAGAGGACACTTGGTCCAGTCATGAAGAACTTTAATAATACTGTTTACTTAAAGAAAACTTTACCATATTTAAACAATGCCTTCTCTGTGCACTTCATGAATTCATTCATTCATTCATGAATGGTGAAATAAAAAATGTCATATAGGCTTTTACAAGTCAACAAGTGCAAAAAAAGAGGACGGTTGGTCACCCTATCATAAACAGACTAGTTGATTTATATTGTATATTAATCTACAGAGGATTAGAGTTCATAAGAGTTCATAATAAAATGTTTTCATTTGGAAATAATGAAATATTTCCATTTGTATAGTTATTTTTTATGAAGAAATTTTAAAAAGTCAGTATGAAAGAGTTGATCTATGCTACACATCAATCTTGAGGATGTGTTGACTTTTTGAAAATGCAGTTTACCAGTTTACCTACAGCTTTTATTTCTTCTCTGCACTGGTGGGTGTGCTGATTTATGACTGGCTTGACTTTAAATTAAAAATAACTACAGAGCATTTTCAGTTGACCATTTCAAACTCAAAAACTTTTAGAACAGAAATTGTAAAAATTTTTACACAATTACAACAACTGCAAAACTCCATAAGCGGTGAATTGGAGGCCTAAATACAGGTTCAAAGCTGGAAACAAAACATAGTGGTGTCAATAGGTGTATTGACCACCCTAAAAAAATTCTGTTTAAAATAGTGCATAAAAATGGCTGTAATTCATCAACACTTATTAAAATATACAGCCTGTCAAATTACAGCTGCACCTCAGCTACTCTACGAGCTAAAATTATGAAAACTGAGTCATTGTCCAAACTTTTCTCAGCTGTATGAGTAGTAAAGTAGTAGTAACATACCCTGCACAGTATGTACCACCGGCAGATAGAGGAAGTGGCTGACATCCAGAAATCCTACCAGTGGCTGGACAAAGCTGGACTGAAAGACAGCACAGATGCACTAATCATGGCAGCACAGGAACAAGCTCTGAGCACAAGATCCCATTCATAACCTCGCACCTCCTTACCTTTCTGACCTGTTAAGCACTACCTTTTCTGCCCACCCACTTTGATCTTCTTCTTCTATCCAGCTTTCTGGGAATTTATTATTATCATTATTATTATTATCCATAGAAGCTGGGGTCCTTCCCACTAGGCAAGACCCGAGGTGCAGGCTGTGTAAAGATGCCCCTGAGACAATCTAGCTCATAACAGTCGGGTGCAAGATGCTAGCAGGCAGGGCATACATGGAACGCCATAACCAAGTGGCCGACATAGTATTCAGAAACATCTGTGCCGAGTATGGCCTGGAAGTCCCGAGGTACAAACAGGAGACGCCCCCAAGGGTTGTCGAGAATGACCGAGCTAAGATCCTGTGCGACTTCCAGATACAGATGGACAAAATGGTGGTGGCTAACCAACCGGACATAGCAGTGGTAGACAAGAAGAGGACGATAACCGTAGTGATAGACGTAGCGATGCCGAATGACAGCAACATCAGGAAGAAGGAACACAAGAAGCTGGAGAAGTACCAAAGGCTCAGAGAAGATCCTGAGAAGATGTGGAGGGTGAAGGTAACAGTGGTCCCAGTGGTAATGCGAGCACTCGGTGCAGTGACTCCCAAGATAGCCGAGTGGCTCCAGCAGATCCCAGGAACAATATCCGAGATTTCTGTCCAGAAGAGCAAGACCGCACTCCTAGGAACAGCTAAGATACTGCGCAGGACCCTCAAGCGCCCAGGCCTCTGCTGGAGGACCCAAGCTTGAAGGATAGACCGCCTGCAGTTCCTGGTCAAAATTGACCGGTCTGTTTTAACAGCTCTTAAATTAGCATAACAAACATTTTTCACAACCAAATTCAGTTCAGTGGGCCATTCAGTGTGTCGTTCAGTAGGTGGTAAAGTGGGTCTTTCATTTGGTCATTCAAATTACCAAATGAAAGATGTCATTTTGGCGACATTTGGGCAATCATGGCTCAAGAGTTGGGTGCTCGTCTTGTAATCGGAAGGTTGCCGGTTCGAGCCTCGGCTCGGACAGTCTCAGTTGTTGTGTCCTTGGGCAAGACACTTCACCTACCGCCTACTGATGTTGGCCAGAGGGGCCGATGGCGCGATATGGCAGCCTCGCCTCTGTCAGTCTGCCCCAGGGCAGCTGTGGCTACAACTGTAGCTGCCTCCACCAGTGTATGAATGTGAGAGTGAATGAATAGTGGTATTGTAAAGTGCTTTGAGGGGTCCCGAAAAGCGCTATATAAATGCAATCCATTATTATTATTATTATTATTCAGGGGGTCAGAGGCCAAAGGGTGGTATGGGGGGGTGGATTCCCATTCATTTCCTATGGTGGTCACTTTTGACCGAGAACACCACAGGGTACACACAACACAAGGTTGACTAAAACACTCAAAATTGAATGAAAACAAGTGCTCATCACTTTTGTATGTTCAAGTGCATAGTGTGGAGGATGTCCTAAGGCCTTGGGGCAATCGGATGTAAAACACAATATTTATGAGTGTTTTAAGTTGTAAATCGGACAGATTTGCCCTGGGCAGGGATCACACCAGCAACCCTCAGATTAGTAGATTACCTGTTCTACCTCCTGAACTACAGCCATCCCATCTGCAATTGTCTTGTACAAATGCAATAACTTCTGGAAGGAATAACTCAGTGCATTATTACAGTTTTTCTCGATTGCTTAAACACTATAACCAGGCCTCTAAACTAAAATTTCAAAACCGTAACGCTATTGTTCAAAAAGCTCACCCATTTCCCTGAACTATAAACACTATTCCCTGCTTTGACACATGACTCAAATTTGGTGAACTGTTACTGCAAAACTCTACACACAAATCCCTACATTTTACAGTGCTTACACCATGTAGTCATTTAGAAAGCACTAGCATGCAATAATGTTAACTTAAGTCAGCATAGCTTGAGCTCAATTAGCACACAATTAACCAGGTGGAAACACAGGAGTCAAAATTTAGCACACACCAATCAGAACCTGCGATGGATAGATAAAAGGGCCAAAGTCAGCTCATTCAGGTTTGAAACAATGGATCCAAAGAGATGCAAAGGAAGAGGACGTGGTGGAGAAAGAGGACGTGGTGAAGGAGGAGGACGTGGTGAAGGAGGAGGACGTGGTGGAGGAAGAGGACATGGTGAAAGAGGAGGGTGTGGTGAAGGAGGAGGACGTGGTGGAGGAAGAGGACATGGTGAAAGAGGAGGGTGTGGTGAAAGAGGAGGACGTGGTGGAAGAGGAGGAGGAGGTGGTCTAGGACAACAGGAAGGTGGTGGAGGAGGAGGGAGAGGTGGAGGAGGAGGAGGACGTGGTGAAGGAGGTGGAGGTGGAGAACGACGGCGACAAGGAAGGGGAAGAGCAAGGGCAAGAAGACAGTCAGTCTCGGATGAAATTCGAGCCACTTTAGTTGACCATGTCCTTGTCCATGGGATGACTATGAGGGAGGCTGGGCAACGAGTACAACCAAATTTGAGTCGCTTCACTGTTGCCTCCATCATCAGAACCTTCAGGGAGGAAAACAGGTAGGTGTACTTGCAGTAAGACTGCTTTGTACAGTAACGTTTAAGTTACTGAACTTATGTGTCTTGAGTTTCAGTATGTTTCCATTATTTGCCTGTAAAATGAATGTGTGACAGTTACAGTAATGAGTGCTTCTATTTTTGTAGGACACAGAGACGACCACCTGGTGGAGGCAGGTTAAGGCTTTTGTCGGAGGAGCAAGAGAGGGAACTTGTAAACATGGTAATTGCAAATAATGTAATCCGCCTGCAAGAGATTCAAAGGAGAGTGATTGAGGATGATCATCTTTTTCGAGGCATAAATGCCATCAGCCTCTCCACAATTGACCGCATCCTCCGAAAGAATCAATTCCGGATGAAACAGGCATACCGAGTCCCTTTCGAACGAAACTCTGACAGAGTGAAAAACCAACGTGTGGAATATGTTCAGGTATGAGTTTTGATACTGTATAAAGTATTGTGTACCATCACAGCATGGCAGTTTATGCTGCCATTTCAGCACTCTTGAACTGTGGTTCAGGGTACCGATTGACTCTACTGTGTTATGTGTTTTGCAGAGAATCTTTGAGATTGAAGGACGGCCTGTTCCCCATGAAATAATCTTTGTGGATGAGGCAGGTTTTAACCTGACCAAAAGAAGGAAAAGGGGGAGGAACATAATTGGCCATCGGGCTATTGTAAATGTCCCTGGTCAGCGTGGGGGGAATGTCACTATGTGCGCAGCCATCAGCCAACGAGGGGTACTCCACCGCCATGCCGTACTAGGACCCTATAACACTATGCTTCTCCTTGCTTTTCTTGATGGTTTAAGACAACATATGTTCCAGCTGGACTACAGGGAACCAGCACAGCCAGAGCAGCCTCACTACGTTGTTGTGTGGGATAACGTCAGCTTCCATCGCGCTGCTCTGGTTCGTGACTGGTTTACCCAAGGTTTTCTAATATCTTTCTGCCTGCATACTCTCCCTTTCTAAACCCGATAGAGGAGTTATTTTCGGCATGGCGGTGGAAAGTGTATGACCGAGAACCTTATGTCCGTGTTCACCTCCTTCAGGCCATGGAAGAGGCCTGCCTAGACATATCAGTAGATGCATGACAGGGGTGGATCAGGCATGCAAGAGGATTTTACCCCCGCTGCCTGGCTGGGGCCAATATAGCCTGTGATGTGGATGAGATTCTCTGGCCTGACCCAGACCAAAGACAAGATGCTGAGGTGGGATAATGTTTCTGGTGTGTGTTGTACTGTATAGTACATGAATGACAATGTGCCACTGTACATACATTGGTTGCGTCTTTTGTGTTTATCATGTGACAAGGGTTTTGAAGGGGAGAACCATAAGCAACCTATTTGTTTTGGAACTATTGTTTTGAATTAATTGTACCAGTGTGCAAAACTCTGTTGTAGTGTATGTGTTTTTGAGGGCTTGTGTTTGATGTCTGAGGGCAAAGTTTGGTTTTTCAGCAGGAGTGAATAGTTTTGGGTGTAGAGCTTCATTTTGACCTGGAAATAGGATGTTTGGGAAATTGAGTGAGATGTTATGGATTTGTGTTTACTGTTGTGAGGATATGAGGCGTAGTTTCAAGAAATGTGTTTTAGCAATCGAGAAAAACTGTAATCTGAAAATTCAGGGATTCAAACAAGAACTTGTTATGTATGTATGTAGTGTACTGTAAACTGTACTGTGCGTAAAACATTTTCACTTTCTTTTTTTCATGCAGACACACCTGTCTCAATGGTTAGATAAGGTTTAACTTGCCAGTCAAGAATCTTAGTAACTCCTTTGTTATTTAATTCAAAAGAGAATTAACAATAGAATACAAGGGCGTAGATTTGGTTTTGACATTGGTGGGGACGGATGATTCAACCAACGAACCCTGCCCTGCTTCTTATTTTTTTTTCCCTTTTGTCTTTGCTGCTTGATTAAAAAAAGGAGAAATATACTTGCCTACATATGCTATTAAATTACTATTAAACAAATGACTGACTAAGTATTTTAGACCAGCGGTCCCCAACCCCCGGGCCTCGGACCAGTACCAGTCCCTGAGTTGTTTGATACCGGGCTGCGAGACTTGAGGCTCAGGTGTGTTATGAATAAATCTTCTTTTTTTTCGGTACCGGTACTAGTTTTATTTTGTTGTATTTATCCGCGACACATTAAAGGCCGGTCTGTGAAAATATTGTCGGGCATAAACCGGTCCGTGGCGCAAAAAAGGTTGGAGACCGCTGTTTTAGACTTTAGTTTACTTCAGCCATATTCCATATAAAAAGTGAGACATGTCAATTCAGATTCTTTGTCAAATTACATCAGAAGCCCAACAGTTGTCATGATAATAAATACTAGTTAATCAATAGTACCAAATCATGAGTCAGTCACCTGTGACCTTGCCTCTTCACCTCTGTCCGAGCTACAACATGGCAGAGCTTACTTGGCTTTAAGTGACTTGCAGGTTTCTTTGAAAAATACTTTCTTATATCCCAGTTCTTCCTTTGTGCTGCCATCCTCCAGCGCAGGCTTGCCGCTGCTAAAACTAAACAGAACTCCCTGAAAGGCTCAGCCAATCACATTGGCCATATTTGTCACATGAGGTAGGACTCCAGTAGAGAACTTATTTATCTCTTTCTGCACCGCTGGGTGAATGAGACGTTGAAAGATAGTTTTTTTTCTCTCTATCGGGTTTGTTTTTCTTTACTCGAAGAGACCAAATTATTGGTGGGGACAATTCAATAATCGCTGGATATTGGTGGGGACATGTCCCTTCTGTCCATGCTAAATCTACGCCTTTGATAGAATACATAGAAATCATTTCTTTAACCAGGCTACTACAACCCTAAAACTAATTTAGCTTTGCTAAAGTAACATTAAGACAACTAATGTCTGTAAGCATGGAACAGAAGCTCATTAACCACAGGTCCTAACAGACTGACTGGATGGGTCACTTTATAACAGGTACATTCATTTGTAGAATTCCTCATTCAACAGTCATTTTGAGGAGACCAGCTCCTACAAATATTACACACATTATAACAACATGAGTGTGCTCAGTCATACGTTACATCTTTGCTTAAATGGGACCTAGGCTCTTTTCACTGTTAACCTGACAATCCGTTAAATTCTGTTAATTCTATGTACTGTCTTACTCAACTCGTAAACACAACTTTTTGTCAAAGGAGGCTTGCAGCCTGCAGTGCACATATAGGATATTCCTCTTAGCCTACAGTAATATCACCAACCTGAGATAAACACTCTAACGCAAAAGTTAGCACAGGCTTTTACAGTGTTTCTCTAAAAAATATGATTGGAACAGCAAAATATTTGCCATTCTTGCAATGGACAACATTTCACGCATCATATACAAAAACTAAGAGCACACTGAAGAAGTATTTGTCAAATAGATATAGTTGATTTTGAAATGTCATGTAAACAAAAAACAATTCTATTTTTTCACTGAAAGTATCACAGGGCGGTCATCATGTGAGCCCTTTTCATGGAATGACATTTATGTCATAACAAACATCCTCTGTGATACAAATGTACCCTAGGATTCCACAGCTTTTAAGATGGTTTTCAGTATCTCCATTTTGGATTTTCACAGGATGTCAAAGCATTTTAGTTGCCAGCCACTGAGCAGTCCCACATTATATTTATTATATATTTCTGAAAAGTGAAAGTCATGAGGCCACCCAAACTAGCTGAAAGCTAATAAATGTCAAACAAAGATCTAACTAAGATTTTATATTATATAAAAGGTTTCAAAAAATGGCTATAGATACATGTGTGTTTATGTTTTAGGTCAGATGTAGAAGCCTTTTGAAGATGCCCTTCTTTGCTCTCAAAGTGGGAGAGTGGGTCCTGTCTTTACTGACTCTGGAGTCCACATCATCTTGACAGGAAGACTTCACATGTTGTAATTTTCTATTTCATCATCAAGCGCACACAAAGAAAGTCCTTTATTCCATTTACATTATTGGTGTCCACCACCCTAATAAACAAAGCTTCAAGCCTGCATTGCATTATTATTTTATAAATTGACACTTAAATTGAAAAAGTATTCCATATTATTCTTTAAGACCATAAGCTCTTATTAACCGTTGAAGCAATCGTGCCAATGAAACAGTTTCATATGACTGAGGTTTAATTTAAAAAAAAAATCTTGTTGGTATGTGCATCTCTTCAAAAGGACTACTATCTTTAAGTTTTCCTATAAGATTTTCTGTTTATATCATTTGTGTGCCAAAGCATAATGTTATTGTATTGGAGAACAGATTAAATGATTCTTCTTAAGATAGCAGCGCTCAACAGATAGAGAAAGCTCAGTGGTGCCAAATTTTTTAAAACATGTTTTATTTCATAATTGTAACAACTTAATTGTTTTTTTTCCATAATTTAGTAAGTTTTAAAAGATGAGTCAGAGTTATCACACCTTCACAGTCTTACAGCTTGAAGGTTAATCATTAGAAGCTCTTAAGCAATTACAAGCAGTAACTGTCTTATCTATTTAAACCCCTGACTTCTGCAATCACTTCTATGGTTAAAAACATAGCTTCACAAATTAAGTCAAGAACCCTGTCAAGGAAATGGGACTATCATTGTTAAGGTCTACAATCAAAATAATCATTCATAAATTTGACTGGAAAGTGCAAACCACTGGTTCCACTGAAGAACAAGAAGGCCAAATTAGAATTTGCCAGAAACATCTGAAAGAGTCTGCGCTGTTCTGGAAATCTTTTTTGGACAGATTAAACTAAAATTAGAATGATGGGAAGAGGCAATTATGGAAAAAGTGACAAACAGCTCATGATCTGAAGCATACCACATCAACTGTTAGATGTGGTGGAGGCAATGATATAGCATGAGCATGTATGGCTGCCAGTAAACCTGTGTCTGGTTGCTTGTTGATGGTGTGGCGGCAGGGTGTACAGGGCTATACTCTCTGCTCAGATTCAGCCAAATGCTGCAAAACTGATTGGACTGGGCTTCACAGTGCAAATGGATAATGCCATAAAGCAAACTGCAAAAGCAACCCAAGAGTATCTCAAGGGAAAGATGTGGCCAACAGAAGAGAGGAGCGTCATAACAGTTAAACAAACCTGAAGAATATATCATAGCTAGCATGAAGATTACAAACAGAATACTGAACTGTACAACTGCAAGCCCACGGTGTAGTGACTTGTATGTTGAGTAGCACTGGTTCACTGATTCTACGACAACATGAAGCATCTTGTTGAACAGGTTAAAGATTTAATGACATTCTAATTGACCTGCAGGCTTATGCACAAAAGAGAGAAAAAGAAAGTTAAACTGTGTGACTCAATTTGTCTTATATAATTACTCTTTGAGACAAAACAATGTACGCTTTGTCAGGATGACAGTTTCCAGTGTATCTTTTTAGTTTTAGCAGGAACAGTTTTGTTAGTTGAACAGTTTCAATTGGGAAGAAGACTAATCTAGGTGTGCTGGATAACCTCACTTCTCACACTGTGTTAAAACTCACCCTGCAGTGTGCTTAATTTAACTATCACTGCTTTACTAATTTTAATCATAGTAGCTGATGTGTCATCTACTGCCCCTTTTAAGCTGGAACAAAGCTTTCATCCAAGTAAAATTACCTGCAAATATCCACTTCTTGCTTTTTCAACTACAGTTTAAACACATATCCAAGCAATATATTTGGTGGTATTACTGTTGTTAATAGCTACAATGTCAAATAAAGATCTGCACACCAAGCTTTATGCTTTTAATTCTTTTGCCAATAAATTGTGAAAGTCGGATGTGAGACATTTACAAAATGAAAGAAATATATATATTACTGTGAAAAACTCACATTTGGGACCATTGCTGTTTTGACATATGTCAGGTTTAAGTGTTTTAGCATAATTGTCAATGCATTTAAAATAAATTTAAACTTTAATAAGTCAGACATGCTGACAAGCACTGCCTGATTTGTGCAAAAATAAAACCACACTGTCATAGTCCCAGATTTGTTGTGATTATTTTGAGTTTTGATTGTTTTTTCTTGTCTTCCCTGTGTCTCCCTGCCGTTGCCTTTCTTTGTCATCAGTGTGTTTGTTGAGTCCTCTTCCTGGTTTTTATTTGTAGTTGCTTTCCCTGGCCATTTCTGCCTGTTTCTCAACTTCTCATTTTATTTTCCCTACTTTGTTATCGCCTTTGTGCCACTGTCACTTGTATGTGTGTCAGTTATTGTCAATTTAACAAATGCAATAATAATAATAAACTGACATAACATTGGCATGTATGGCTGCCAGTGAACCTGGGACTGGTGGAATTTCAAAAGCAACCCAAAAGTTTCTCAAGGGAAAGTCGTGGCCAACAGAGCAGCATCATAACAGTTAAACAAACATGAAGAAAATATCATAGCCAGCATGAAGATTACTAACAGAATACTCAACAGTGCAACTGCAAGCCCACAGTGTATTAACCTGTATATTGAGTGGGACAGTTTCACTGATTCTACAACAACGTGAAGCATCTTGTTGGACAGGTTGAAGATTTAATGAGTTGAACAGACCTACAGGCACACAAGAGTGAAAAAGAAAGTGAAACTGTGTGACCCAAATTCCTTATATAATTACTCTGTGTGACAAAACAGCTTACACCTTTTCAGCATGACAGTTTCAGTGTATCTTCATAGAAGCAGTTTTAGTAGGAACATTTTTGTTAGTTCAGTTTTATTAGTTCAATAATAAAAAATAAAAACAAAATTAGGGGAAAAATACATTCAATAGAAATTTAACAAAGTTTCAGGTACCTACTTACATTAGCGTTCTTATAAAGTTCTTTTGAAGTGATACAGGTCACATCTGCATGTAAAGGATAAAGGTCTCTCTTTCGAGGATGCCAATGTTCACATTTTGGACAGAGAAGACATATGTTTTGAAAGAGGAGTAAAAGAAGCCATTTATGTCCACACTGAACAACCATCCTTGAAACGAGGGGGTAGCGTACGACACCAACTGTCCACCACCTATAATCCAGTTTTGAGATCCCTTCCCAGATGCCTCAACGCCCACTCAGACCATGTGTCAGCTCATCTCAATAAGTCACATGACAGAGTGAGGCAAGGTCTTGTAGGTTTCAGCTGAAGCTGTTGCGGTACTGGGTCTGTGACCCAGTGTTTTGCTTGTTGATTAATTTATATTCTTTGATTTAATGTTATTCATGGTTTTGGCTCTCCTTATTGTTATCCATGTGTTATATTCTTAGTGCCTAGTCTTTAGGTTTCTGTTACTATGTTTAATCATGCTTGTCTCCATATTCCCTCTTTCTCTTGGTCTCTTGGTTCCTGTTTTACTTTGAAAGTCTCGTGTCCCATGCACAGTGTTTTCAGTTTTGCTTCCTCCCTGTGTCGTTTTGTCTTATTAGTCCCAGCTGTGGTTCCCTCCTTTTTCCCCATCCACTCGTTGCTCCCTTTTGTATTTAAGCCCTGTGTTTTCCTCTGTCTGTTGTCGCTTTGTATTACCCCATGTTGCTGTGTGTTCAGGTGTTAGTGTTACTGTTATCTCTGAGCTTCTCGTTTCCCTCTCACTATTCCTACCTCCTAGTGTCTTGTTTTGGTCCCAGTCTCTAGTTTTCAGTATGTAGTGTTTAGTGGTTGGTTCTTGCATGTACAGCAATAAAGCTGCCTCCTTGAGTTTACTTTTCCATTTACGAGTCATGCAATTTAGGTCCTTCATTCTGCCTGCTGTATCACTGACCTTGACAGAAACCTCTGCTGATAATAACCCACACCCATTTTCACACCTTGGCTCGTGTGATTAGGCACCCAATCAACAGTGGGTCAACGACCCTCTTAAGGGACCACTCCCAATAGGGCTTAAAATCTGTGACTTCTCCCACTTGGTCATAAGATACAAAAAGCTTCTCGGATGCACTGCAAAAAAAGGATTTTCAAGAAAAAAAACAACAACAAAAACAAAACAAAACAACCACACAAACAAACAAAACCCTTGTTTCTTGTCTGAAAAGAAAACACAGGCAGAGGCATGGCAAATCAATTTCATAAAAAAAAGTTTATTAAAATAACTACAAATAATATAGAGCTGAAGAAAAGAAAATTAGGGGGCAGGACTTGCAGTACATAACCTTTAATTAAAACACTTTAGTAACAAACATTGCTTAAAAGAATGAGATTCACTGCCACTATGTTGCTCTAGTTAAAAAGAAAAAAGGGAAAAAAAGCACTTCAATAAAATAGTTAAGCAATATGGCTACGGAAGGAATGAGTGCCAAATGCCAGGAGTCACTGAGTAGGCCACAGCTGCTCCTTAGAACCAGCTTCTGATTAGACAGCTAAGGGAAGAGTAAATGTTCATGCTGCGTTCACAGACACCATGCATGAACAGAACATCTCCTACAAAATCTAATCCACTATACAAGTTGTGACATCATGACCAGAGCCTGAAACGATGCAGGGGCGTTAGTGAGTCCAAATGGCATGACCAGGTACTCAAAATATCTGAGGTGAGTGTTAAAGTCCATTTTCCATTCCCCTTCCTTATCCTGACTAGATGTTATGAGTTCTGTAAATCAAGTTTGAGTTACTACAAGGACCCACGGTGTTCACCAAAGGCTGAAGACAACAGCAGCAGGGGCTACTTGTTTTTAACAGTGATCTTGTTTAGCCCTTGAAAGTCAATACAGAGATTGAGAGGCTTGTCTTTCTTCTCTATATGGAAGCCAACACTGAGTGGGAAGTGGACGGACAAATTATCCCAGCAGCCAGGGAGTCTGTAATGCAACATTTCATAATCTCCCTCTCTGGCTCTTTTTCATCTGCTGGCTCGCTTCCTCCTGGACTCCGTTCCCTTGAAGTGGCTCGAACGCTCGATGAGAATCCCCCACTAGGCTGCTGTTAGCCGTAGTTTGGTTTGCCATATTCATGCATGTGGTCATCCATTCTAATGCACATGGACATTAGAGAACTAGGTAAATTCTTGACAGTTAACTCACGACTTAAGACGTGAGTTAGGCTATGAAGTAAAAGCCCCCCAAAGGGCTTTCTCCTCCTTCCCTGTCTCCCAATCTAATCCAAAAACCAATGGAGAAGTCAGATATGCGCCTCTTACCTTGCTTGAGAGTAAACATCTTGTGTGCTGCTGCGTGGGGTTACAAGCTTTATCAAGAACAGTGGAATTTTGTTAGAAAATCATCATATGACTAGTCAGGGTGAGCTTTTAATACCGCTTGTGCTCATTTTATTGGCATCCAGTCAGTAGCTCCACTATGAAGGAAATCTTTTCACTGTCGGATGAATAGTGCTTGCTGTGCTGGTGAAAAACAAGTGGAAATTGGGTAAGAAATCCTCCACTTGTATCTAACTCAGCGGTCCCCAACCTTTTTTGCGCCACGGACCGGTTTATGCCCGACATTATTTTTACGGTGTCGCGGATAAATACAACAAAATAAAACTAGTACCGGTACCAAAAAAAAGAAGATTTATTCACATGAAAAGACCCAGGAAAACCGAGTTAACAATAAAAACGATAACAAAATAACGCCGAAAACCGATAAAAACCCTGAAAACCATACATTTCACACCTGAGCCTCAACTCTCGCGGCCCGGTACCAAACGACTCACGGACCGGTACCGGTCCGAGGCCCGGGGGTTGGGGACCGCTGATCTAACTCACCTGCAAACTTCTCTGGGGTAGGTGGCAATGGAGGAAGACGGCTGGCGGCAACGACGGCACTAAGAGACAGAGGAGCTGGATAGTGTAGTGGTAAGACTATACACCTTTGGAACCGGATTCGCAAGTTTGATTCCCACTCGGTGTCCAGTAAGGGTCCTGCCCATATGGAAAAGAAATGGTAAAAACTTATATGTGATTACTCATGAAAGTGGCCACTTTCATGAGTAAATCATATAAGGCTTATATGATTTACTCATGAAAGTGGCCACTTTCTCATTACTTTCATACATTCTTTTAGTAAGTATCCAAAACATACAAGTTTCATCATATAATTTTTCATGGGATCTTATGTCTGTTTTCACTCTTATATGCTTATCATACAAGTTTCACACAAGACAGATACAAACTTTATAAGATTGATAATTATCTTTTCCATATGGGTGGCTAGATGCTCAAAAAAACAAAAAACAACAACACAACAAGCCCAATGCGGTTACATCTACTGCCTGTCCGCAGCTCAGACACAGGCACTCACACTTTCACTACATGTTGTACTCTGTGTATGTGACAAATAAAGGTTGTTGTTGTTAAGGGTGTGCGGGCCTGTAACATACCTTTCATTTCCATGAAGCAGCAAGCTCTGTTCCTTGGAAATGTGCTGGAGCATTCCTTTGTGGCGCTCTAGTTGGTCCCCCTGCAGCGACAGAAGGCACTGAACAGGGCTAGGGCTGGGTCTGTATCTGGCTGGATTGTTTGGTCAGGTTTACAGGAAAACAGGACCTGAACACAGGACGTCCTGAGGTCCAAAGAGGTTTCTTCTGTGGCGATTTCCCAACTTGTGTAAACTGTTGTGTGTGTTGTAACTGTGTTTTCAATAAAAGGCAACGAGCGGAGGCCTAAGTCGGGGTCATTTTGTGATAGGATTCGAAGTGGGGCCTCCCTTGTGCAAGTACAAACAATCGATCACTGATTGTCTTGCTTTCTTCATGAGGAATAAGTTTCTAAACTAGCGGGGCCTGTGGAAGCGCAGACCCAACACTTGGTAAGCTGCTAGCATATGAGTTCAGTCATGTGGCCTCATCCAAAAGCACACAATGTTCTGGTTATCTGCATTATTTTGTTCATTGTCTTGTAATTCAAACAATAAAGGGATAACTAGACAACTAGAAAGATTCTTGACTGACATGTAAACTCGTTTTCTTTCTGAATGGTCTAGTAGCAGTACAGTGCGTATTGTTGTGTAAGGATGTCATTCATCACCTTTTACAGTAACTTCCTGTTTTCTTCAAACTCCCAACATCTTGAATGCCTGAGATTTCAGATAAATGAAGCACTGTTCTTGCCTGTCCAGATTCCATTTGCATTTATCATGTGACTTTCAGTCCTAATGATACTGTTTTGGTATATTCAGAGAGAGGGTTTTAACCACAGCACAAAGTTTATTAATTTAAGAGGATTGCTTCGTAGCTATCTGTTCTCTGGAGTTATTATCAGTTTTCTACAGAACTTATGTTGTGATTTGCATAAATATATAGTTGCATTGTAGCTTTCAACAAAAAGTAATGGATTAATGTATACTTTATTGATCCCCGTGGGGGAATTTCCCCTCTCCATTCACTCAGTGAAGCAGTGGGCAGCCGATTGAGATACTATAAATTCTTTTTCCACTCTCAGTTTGAAGGCTAAAGCTTAATCTAATCTAGATCTAAAGCATAGTAAGTTCAAAGGCTTGCCTCTCTATCACTGCTTATGACAAAATCTTAGTATAAACTTTGCCATTGCTTTATTTTATCATAATTTTCAGAGGGCAATGTATTTGGACTCCACACCAAAAAATGTATTTTGTAATTGTCTTTTCATGCCTTCATCTACAGTTAGGGTCATAATTTGTTGGACAAAAAAACAGTTTCTCTTGTTTTGCCTGCAGTGCAGACTTTCAGCTTTAATTCAAAGGATTTTTAAAAAAGTATTACATTAAAAGTTCAGTAATTACGGCCATTTGTATACGTACTCCTCAATTTTCAGACTCAACATTATGTGGATAAGTGGACAGTAAAACAGGTTCATGGACAGGTGGGGCTTGTTCCCTTGTTACTCAATGATAAATGACAGTTTTATACCTTTTTACTGTAATTTTAAATATGAGGCCCAAAGAGACATCAGTGTGTGACCATGTTTGACATTGGCTCTACCATGGACATATATGGCTGCCAGTGTAATGAGATTTTACTGCTGATATAAGTACCAGGATGGCTCTGAAGCATGCAGAGCCATACTGTCAGCTGAGATTCAGCCAAATACAGCAAAACTGAAGCAAGGTTCATCTTTAAGGCTAAACTTCCAGTGGTTCATCAGACAACCAATAATATGCCTGACAATAAGATGACTGTAAAATGGCAGAAAAGATTGACAACTTCTCTTCTGTCACACATCACTGTGAACCTGCTCTTGATGATGGACACCTTGAAATGTAAATAATAGGTTGATGTGCGCTCGAGAAAAAAATGCGTCAATGCAAGTTTGTTCCCTGCCTAAAACAACTTTCGTTTTCTGTTTTGCTGTTGGTTTCTGCTTTTGAATGTATTGTAAATCTTTTCATGCTAAATAAGAAGAAAACATGGAGTATACACCTGCCCACACACACATACTGTTTTTATTATTATTCAGCAGATGCATTTATTAAAACAAAGAGACTGATATATATTCAGTATTACATTATTCTTATTATTATTTGTGTATGTATTATTTTAATGGTTTAAGCTGAAATAATTTAAAGTATTAAAGTAGTATTTAGGCTAAAGTTGATCATCCATCCATCCATTTTCTTCTGCTTATCTGGAGCAGGGACAGCAGCCTAAGCAGAGAAGCCCAGACCTCTCAGTCCCTGGTCACCTCCTCCAGCTTGTCCAGGGGAACACCCAGGCATTCCGAGACCAACCGAGAGATATGATCTCTCCAGTCCTGGGTCTTCCCCGGGGCCTCCTCCCGGTGGGACATGCCCAGAAGACCTCACCCAGGAGGCGCCCAGGAGGCATCTTTGTCAGATGCCCGAACCACCTCAACTGGCTTCTTTAGATGTGGAGGAGCAGCGGCTCTACTCTGAGCCCGTCCTGGATGGCCAAACTCCTCACCCTATCTCTAAGGGAAAGTCAATCTCCCACTCACCTCACTCGTGAGCAAGACCCTGAGATACCAAGGTATCTGAGGTTTGACTAACAGACAGACTCTCCTTTCCAGCATGCTGGCATAGACTTTCCCGGGGAGGCTGAAGAGTGTAATTCCCCCATAGTTATAACATCCCCCTCCTCAAATATGGGAACCATCACCCTGGTCTGCCAATCCAAAGGTACCGTTTCTGATCTCCTCACAACATTGCAGAGGCGTGTCAACCAATACAGCATTACAACATCCAGAGCACTCAGTCTTCCCAAAAGAATGTAACTCCCCTGGCAGTTCAGAGTTTTATATGAGAATGTGCAATATCTAACCGATTAAAACTGGTGGGGAGAAGCTGCTTGTTTTGTAGGCACTGAGCTAAGAGGTGGCTGTGACTGACATCAGGTGCAAGTTTTCGTGTCTACAGCTGCCCATGCACATTTCTTTATACTGGTATAGCTGCAGGTTTCTAAGTAATTATTCAATCAGTAAGAAACTAAAGTTTCTATTAATTCCAAATTAAAATCAAACCCAACACTCTCCAAACTCCGACCATATCAGAGTTTTTGCTTTAGCCTTTGCCCAAGCTGCGTTCCACTTGACCTGTTGGTAATTATTGGCTGCCTCCGAAGTCCCACAGGCTAACCAAGCCCGATAGGACTCTTTCTTCAGCTTGAAGGTTCCCTTAAAATCTGGTGTCCAACATCTGGTTCGGGTATTACCACCATGGCAGGCACCAACCACCTTGCAGCCGCAGCTCAATCCAGCAGCTTTAGCAATGGAGGTGCTGAACATGGTCTATTCAGACTTAATATCCCCCAGTCTCCCTTGGAATGCTGCCAAAGCTTTACCGGAGGTGGGAGTATGCTGCAATAGGCATAGGCTACTGGGGGACTCCCATGATGCATTGAGTTTTTCCTTTCCAGTCACCTATCTCACTCACTATGTGCTAATACACCTCTCTGCATTGAATCGTACCTGATATTAATCTCTGTCTCTCTTCCACAGCATGTCTTTATCCTGTTTTCCTTCTCTCACCCTAACCAGTCGCCACCTCTCCTTGAGCCTGGTTCTGCCGGAGGTCTCTTCCCGTTAAAGGCGAGTTTTTCCTTCCCACTGTCGCCACGATCTTGATCGTGGCTCAAGAGTTGGCAGTTCGTCTTGCAATTGGAAGGTTGCTGGTTCAAGCCCCGGCTCCAACAGTCGTTGTGTCCTTGGGCAAGACACTTCACCCGTTGCCTACTGGTCGCGCCAGTGTCCGGCAGCCTCGTCTCTGTCAGTGCGCTCCAGGGCAGCTGTGGCTACAATGTAGCTTGCCATCACCAGTGTGTGGATGACTGAATGTAGTGTAAAGTGCTTTGGGGTCCTTAGGGACTAAGTAAAGCGCTATACAAATACAGGCCATTTACCATTTACCATGCCAAAGTGCTTGCTCATAGGGGGTCATATGATTGTTGGGTTTTTCCTCTGTATCTATTATTGTAGGATCTACTGTACAATATAAAGCACCTTGAGGCGACTATTGTTGTGATTTGGTGCTATATAAATAAAATTGAATTGAATTGAATTGAATTGAATTAGAGATCTAGCCCATACCTCTCAACCTCACACACCAAGTCAGGCTCCTTCCCCACCAGATAGGTGACATTCCAATTCGCTAGTCTTGGTAGCCGGGGATTGGTATGCCAGGGTCTCCACCCCTGGCCACCGCCCAAAACACATTGCACCCGGCCCCTACAGTTTCCCCTGTGTATGGTGGGCCTAGAGGAGTATGGGCCCATGCCCCCTTTTCAGGCTGTGCCCGGCCAGACCCAATGGACTAAGGCCTGGCCACCAGATGCTTGCCCTCAGGCACCCTTTGTGGGCTCCAGGGTGGGGCCCCAGTAACCCTGGATTACCCTGGCAGGGGTAGCTGTTCCCTAGTTCTTGCACACACAGGGGTTTTTGAATCTCTCTGTCTGGTCCTACATCCAGGGCCAATTTACCATGGGAGACCATATTAGGGGATAAAAAGCCCCAAAATACATAGCCCCTGGGATCCCTGGGACACTCAAACCCCTTCACCATGATAAGGTGAATGCAATAAAATTAATTACCTCTCAATTTTGTAGCTATGATAATGTGGAAAAAAAAGAGAGAGCGAGAGAGATGCCAGAAGGTCAACAAGCGTAATGGTGGTCTAAGGAGCTTGGAAAGAAAAGCGTCTATACTTCTTTAAGTTGCTTGAAGACGTTTCACCTCTCATCCAAGAAGTTTCTTCAGTTCTAGGGTCAAATGGAGGAGAGTCCCAGATTTAAGCCCTGTGGGAGTATTCCCCCAACGAGGGACAATGGACCCCCTAATGATCCTCTACCTAATCACATGTTAACTTTGACAACACTAACATCTAATTTAAAAACAGTAACAAAGTATTTGTATGTCTACTTCAGGTTTAGTGAAATTCCGGTCTGAAAAGTTCTTCACCCATTTTTCCTGTCTGTCCTCAGGTGTGTGTTCTTCTCTGAGGAGTGAATGTTTTTGATAGCAAAGTGGCTGTGCCATGGGCTCCCCGGTGTCACCTATTGTAGCCAACCTTTACATGGAGGAAGTGGAAAGAAAGGCTCTTGGCTCTTTTAAAGGGAAAGTACCTAACGACTGGTACAGATATGTAGACAACGCCTGGGTCAAAATCAAAACAGAAGAAGTCAAATCCTTCACTGCTCACATTAACACTGTGGATAAAAACATCAAGTTCACCAAGGAAGACACAAAGGACAACTGGTTGCCTTTCCTGGACTGTTTTGTGTGCATTGAAGAGAGTGGAAACCTCAACAATGAAGTTTACCGGCAGCTCACACACATGGACCAGTACCTCCTCTTTGACTCCCACCACCTTCTGGAACACAAAATTGGAGTAATCAGGACCCTACAAAACCGGGCAGAAAATGTTTCCTCTAAGCTGAAGGGAAAAGAAGGAACACACACATGTAAAGGAAGCACTTAAAACATCCTAATTGGGCTTTCAGCAAGTCAGCAAAGAGGCACAGAAATAAAGATCAGACACCAGCTAGGGAGGATAAGAAAAACAAATGCAACAACATTGTCATCCCCTATGTAGCTGGTGTATCAGAAAAACTCAGGAGGGTTTTCTCCAAGCACGACATCCCAGTTTACTTCAGACCCAGCAACACGCTCAGACAGAAACTGGTTCATCCCAAAGACAAAACTCCTAAACACAAACTTAATAATGTAGTGTATACTGTACAGTGTAGCGAGGAATGCCCAGACATCTACATTGGAGAGACCAAACAGCCACTTCATAAACGCATGGCACAACATAGAAGAGCCACCTCCACAGGACAAGACTCGGCTGTCCATCTGCATCTAAAGTACAAAGGTCACTCTTTCGAGAATGCCAATGTACACATTTTGGACAAAGAAGACAGATGGTTTGAAAGAGGGGTAAAAGAAGCCATTTATGTCGACTGTGAGCGACCATCTTTGAACAGAGGCGGTGGCTTACGACACCAACTGTCTGCCATCTATAATCCAGTTTTGAGATCCCCTCCCAGACGCCTTAACGCCCACTCACATCCTGGGCCATCTGACCTCAGGAAATCACATGATAGGGTGGTACCAGGTTTCACAATGAGCTCACCCGAAACCTTGGCTGATTGTGACCAACACCTGTTTTCACACCTTGGCTCATGTGATTAGGTAGAGGATCATTAGGGGGTCCACTGTCCCTCATGGGGGGGGGGGGGGGGGGGGGGACACTCACACAGGGCTTAAATCTGGGACCATTTGACCCTAGAACGGAAGAAGCTTCTCAGATGAGAGGTGAAACATATTCAAGAAACTTAAAGAAGTCCAGACACTTTTCTTTCCAAGCTCCTTAGACTACGATGACCTGGATGACTGAGAACCTTCACAGACAAGAGTAATAGTGTTTAACCTGTTGGATTGTTTCATTTCCTGTAAGTCATTTGAATGCCAAGAATTTAGCTGATGTATTGCCTCGGGTGAATGTGAAATGTCATTTTCTTTTTCTTATATGAGAGTCTTTCCAGCTCCGTGACAATACAGTTCTTTCTTTTTTACTGTCACCATGTCTTGTGCACCTTCTGATTTTCACATAAAGATCACAAAAATATTTTTTAACAAAAATATAGTATTGGGAATCAAAACTCATACCATGTTATCATGTATTTATAATGTGTGATCAAAATGCTAATTTTTTTGTTTTTAAGTAATAAAGCATTATTTTTCAGAGCTCCAAAATCACAAATATGTTTGTGTTCATAGCATGCTGTTTCTCAGCATCCATGCTTATGTGTTAAAAAACAAAACAAAAACTGTCGCGTGTAGGTCACATGACCTGGGACAAAGAATAAAAGTGCTGTTGCCTGAACAGTCACAGGACATCCTCAGATGATACCCTCACCATCTCCATCTCTTGACACATTCACTGCTGAGGTTTAAACAGGTAATCTGATGTTTTTTATTTAAAAAATATTTAACACATATTTTAAATCAAATCAAAGAATGAATCTTATATTATTTACAGTAAACTTATGAATGATCCTGCTGATTTTTTGCCACCTCAGGCTGAACAAATTAATTTAATAAATTTATCTAAATTACTGATTGTGTGTGAAGTAACATAACTAGCAGAAACACATTAAATGTTGGTACTACGCAACCAATGCCAAACATCATTTTGATTTGTTAGCACAGGTAAATAAATATAAATATAAATATAAATAAATATCACAAATGTAGCTTTTTGAGCTGTTGATCTAATGAAACAAGCCTTTCAATGGAATGATGGACCCTTTCAACATGGAATGCAGTATTCTGAGTATATATAAGATAAGATAAGATAAGATAAAACTTTATTAATCCCTCGGGTGGGTTCCTCTGGGAAATTCGGTTTCCAATTGCACAGCACCGACAGAAGTTACAGAACGTAAGCAGAATATTATATACATACACATATATCAATACAGAGACATATATAAATAAAATATATAAAAGGGATAAATAGAATAAATAGAAATAAGAATACAAGGGAATTGCACATTTCAAGTATTGAAGTCTATTGCACCGTTGACTATTAACAAAACGTATTGCACAGTGAAGTGAAGAGGCACTTGTTCCCCCCTCCTTTGTCCTCCTGTTTCCCCTCCCTCTCCCCTCCAGAGAGGAGTTAAACAGTCTGATGGCGTGTGGGACAAAGGAGATTTTAAGTCTGTTGGTTCTTGTCTTTGGGAAAAGCAACCTGTCACTGAACAGACTCCTCTGGTTGTTTATGGCTGTGTGCAGAGGATGCCCAGCAGTTTTTTTAGTGTCCTTTTCTCTGCCACTGTCACCAGAGTGTTCAGCTTCATGCCGACCACAGAGCTAGCCTTCCTGATCAGTTTCTCCAGCCTGGATGAGTCCTTCTTTGCTGTGCTGCTCCCCCAGCACACCACAGCATAGAAAAGTACTCCAGCAACCACTGACTGGTAAAACATCCTCAGGAGCTTCCTGCAGATGTTAAAAGACCTCAGCCTCCTGAGGAAGTACAGTCAGCTTTGGGCTTTTTTATACAGGTGCTCTGTGTTGCATGACCAGTGCAGTTTGTTGTCCACCCACAGCCCGAGGTACTTGTACTTGTTGACCACCTCCACCTCCTCCCCCTCTATCTGAACCGGCAGTGGACCTTCTCTGGACCTCCCGAAGTCCACAACCAGTTCCTTGGTCTTTGAGGTGTTGAGTTGCAGGTGGTTTGTGTGACTCCATGTGACGAAGTTCCTCAACAGACTTCTGTACTCCTCTTCCTGATTATCCCAGATACACCCTATGATGGCTGTGTCGTCTGCAAACTTCTGAATATGGCATAATTCAGAGATGTAGCAGAAGTCAGAGGTGTACAGGGTGAAGAGAAGAGGGGACAGCACAGTTCCCGGTGGTGCTCCTGTGCTGCTGACCACAGTGTCAGACATGATGTCCTTCAGCCTGACGTACTGTGGTCTGTCAGTTGTTAGTGATTGTTAAAAAACAAACAAACAAAAAACCAGCGGCATATTAATTAATATTTAAAATAATCACTAGAAGCCATCCTATATATTATGACAATGTGAATAGCCTCTTCACCTCACTGTGCAATACCTTTGTGCAATACTTTTGTAAATAGTCAATGGTGCAAATAGACCTCAATACTTGAAATGTGCAATTCACTTGTATTTTTATTTTTATTCCTATTTATTCTATTTATCCCCTTCGTATATTTTATTTATATTTGTCTCTGTATTTATATATGTGTGTGTGTGTGTGTGTGTGTGTATATATATATAATATTCTGTAACTCTGTAACTTCTGTCGGTGCTGTGCTTTTGGAAACCGAATTTCCCAGAGGAACCCACCCGAGGGATTAATAAAGTTCTATCTTATCTTATCTTATCTTAGCCGGGTCATATCTACTTAAGAGAGATGAATGATTAAAAAAAACCCAAATAAAACAAAAATAGTATTTCTTGCATTTTCTTTTTGATACATTATATTACAGCTTAAAATAAAGCAACTGTTCTCCCTTCTCCCAGCCATGCTCTCCTTTTCAACTCCCACCACTCTCTACCTGAGCCTCCTCCTCCTCTTTCTGTTGTGCCTCTCCCCTGCTCTTTCTTGTCAGACTGGGACTCAGAGCCAGTGTATGTCTGCTCCCTTTGTGCCTGGTTATGACCTGGCAGGGGAGGGCTTTGATGTTGTTACACTTAAGCGAAAAGGAGCTTATGTGATTGATGTGAAGACCTACCTCACTCCAAGAAAAACCTGTACACTCTGCACCAACCCTCATAAAGGCGGCCAACTGCAGAAAGTAACTAAATATTATAGTAATTAATAAAAAACATGTCAAAAATTACTTTGGCATACCATAAACCTGTTATTAATTATATTTCCAGCTACCAGTCTCTACTTTGGACTGGCGTACATTCAACCGCTGCAGTTTTCGTCTCGAGGACAGTGAACACACCTCCATCAGGTATTCTAGGACTTAGAAACATAATCACTCATTGTGCCCTGACAGGTTTCATACATTACTTTACATATTCATAGATGTCATCCCACCCACATGGCATACATTAATTAATTTTATCAAACAATCATTTAATAATTGCAAATCATTTTTTCCTACTGGAATATTTTGGGGAATTAAGCAAAATAATTTCTCTACAGTTCACTGGTCAGCACATACACCGACCAGAGCAGCATCGACTGGAAGGTAGGAAACATTCATGTTGAGTGAAACATGGATATAATGTTACTATTACTGCAAACTGTTGATCTAGTCCTGTAATCATTCCTAGCTCCATGTTTTAAAAAGTCCTATGACTGAGCATTGTAAGGACATTATTTAAAGAAAAAAAGAGAAGAGAAATACAGTAACAAGGCATATAAACATCATACAGTGTGGAACCCCTCTGTTTATTGAGGAAAATCATCCCACTTTTGCTTTAATATGTAGCTCTAGGTAAGAAAGAATTGCCTGCAATAACATACACACACACCACGCACAGTAATACACAGTAACAGAAGGTTGTGAGAACAGTGTCTATGTATAACCTATAAAAGTAACGAGAAGGTGTTCTAACTTGTAGAAGGATCTTAAAAAAGAAACATTTCGTTCTCCCAAAAATCCCGTTTCCTTGTCAGGTGTTTCTCAAGAGTCCTTAGAGTGAGACTAGTACTTCTCCTAGTTTTTTTTTTTTTATAACAATCAATAATTTAAATGCTATGACTATAATTCCCTCGAAGCAAGGCAGACGCAAGTGGTTTTCCGTCACTGGTTTATTTGAAGACTTCTCTCCAACGTCACCGTGAAAACTACACACCATTAACAAAATAAAAACTCAATGTAAGACACAGCACCTAAAATAACACTGTACAACAAAACGAGATATATCAATAAATACCTCGTTGGCTGCATGCTGCAAAAAGGGAATTAGTCACCATTCTTCTGAAGTTTCCTTATAAGTGTGTATTTAAAGCCCATTCCACTTAGTGTGACTTTCACTAAAGAACGGCCTCATTCTTGCTCCGCACTTAGTTTTCTCCTTTTTTCTCCCAAAAAGGAAACAGCGCGACTTGTAAGCAAGCTTGACTTTCAAAATAAAAGCACAATAAGTTTAACTACATAAAATAGCATAGCATAAATAATGTAAAGCTTAAACAATTTACAACGATGACATGGACCTTGAGAAGATAAAGAAATAATTCAAATGATATAAACAATGTCATCATGCCAACAACAACATGACCATGCATTGTTTGGACATGGACAATAAGCTGGTCTAAGCTGGCACTACTTCCAAGAACTTTGCAACTTGTTCTCCAATGTGAGCCTTTCTCTTCTTTTTGTAAATATTCCTCTTGACTATATATTTCTCCTGTTTGTTATTTATTCCTGCTGTCTTATTACAGTGTTTCTCAAATGCTAAAACACATGTCACACAGGAAATTCAAAAGTGTTAAATGTTTTGGTGTTAATAGTCTTCTTGCAAAAGTAGAGTTAATTTTACTCTAAGCAGAGTCACATTCTTTTAATGTAACTCTGAGGTGTAAAATGATAGTAGTTAAAATCGAGTGTTAAAAATGAGTGTTTCTATTTCAAATCTGGAGGTGTTACAATGGAAACATTAACTCTTGACCTCTTAACTCTGAACTCCTAGAGGGGCTATGACACCAATAGAGTAAATTCACAGACTCCGCCCCCAGCACGGCTCCAATCGAAGCTGAAGTGAAGCCGTTTCAGAACATTTTGCACTACATATTTGAGTTGTTTGCCATGCTTGGTAAGTCATTTTTTCAAAGATTGTTTCAATTATTATTATGAGCTTTTACTTCTGTGGCTCTTTGGAGTTGAGACAAAGCTGTGTGAAAGGCATTAGCCATGTTGCTCGGTGATAGCATAACATTCTGCTTTAGCTAGCTGAAAGGTATTGTTTGCAGGCAAATACCACAGCCTTGAAAAAAAGCTTGCATGTGAATTTTCAGTCAAACTTTTGGTCAAATACACCTAAAACAATGTGTAGAATGTGAAATGTTGGTATAATGGTGCTACTTGAAGCCTGAAAACGATCGCCCATAAAAAACAAAAAAACAAAACAAAACAAAACAAAACAAAACACGAGCAAACAGCAGTAGCTGACGTCCTGACTGGATTCTACGGTAGCATTTAGATCCCTCCAGAGTTTTGTGCACACGGTTTAAGTAAAAATTCAAAAGGTTGAGGTTTTACATTTAGTTCAGTATTACCTGTTGCCTGCGTCCTTGTCTTTTGGGAAAATACTTTACACAAGTAATGGCTCAAAAAGGATTCCTTTTTTTTCTCTTTTTTTTTTTTACTGTGCTGCAATTGTTTACTGGATTATTTGTGCCATTAATTAGTGTCAACTAATTTTTATGCAATCTCCGCACAGGATATGCTTGTGAAGATGGAATATGGGGGAGAGCAGAAGTGCGTTGAAGTTCCACAAAGGGATGAATGAAGGACATACATATTGTATTGAAGAAATAAGTGATGAGAATGCTGTTATTTGCATTTACCATGTCAGACCTTTTGATAAACAAAATTCTAATGAAAGTGAGAACATGTACACTGTTACATCTTTCAGAAAATGTTTTGAAATTGTGCTGCACAGTTCAGAATAAATGTTTTTCAAAAACCATTGCATCTTTTTAGTAAATGTTTATTTCCAAAAGAAATTTCTAGAAGTTCAGAACAGTAAAATTCCCTCTTTTTAGAATGAATTAGAAGATAACTCTTACGTAGTTAAACTAAAATACTCTTTGAGAGTTAATATATAAACTCTTAACACCAAGTGTTAAATTATCAACTCCA
This sequence comes from Rhamphochromis sp. 'chilingali', assembly GCF_963969265.1. Taxonomy (NCBI): domain Eukaryota; kingdom Metazoa; phylum Chordata; class Actinopteri; order Cichliformes; family Cichlidae; genus Rhamphochromis; species Rhamphochromis sp. 'chilingali'. Next base: position 31,172,910 of record NC_137948.1, read on the forward strand.
GACAGATTTGGTGTTTAACACTAAATCAGAGTTAACGTACCAACTCTCCAAAAAGTGTTAAATTAACACTCTCTGGTGTGGACCCATATAGACACTTTAATAGCGTTGAAATCAAATCCGACAGTGTTAATTTGGACATGCTGGATTTGCTGTGCACAAACGTTACCACCAGGGGCCTGTTCTTCGTACCTCGCTAAGTAAGTTAGCTCGATTAGATTGTTGACGATTTCGCGTGATCCTGGATCGTTCGGTTCCCCGAAGCTCATCCGGGACTTGCTGTCATAGCAACAGAGCCGTAAGCGTAAACCTGCTCGGGAGCAGGTTTACTTTATGTAAACAGGATTAGATCGCGGCCACGCAGGTATGTCCGCTTCATTTATACGAAAGCAACAGCGATATTCCACCACTGTTTCACCATAAATAAATAACATCAATATAACTAAAGATAATGCAGCACTTGATCCTTTTATTGATGTCACACAGATACATACAGGTCATTTCCTAAAAAAGGGAAATGTACTATTAACATTCTATTACATGTATGTGATTATTACAGATGTAATTCATATTTCAGAGTAGTAATTGTAAATTACTTCGTGTAATCAAGATGAGAGACCACGGCTATAAAAGCGAAGGTGGATTTGGGAAGCCTGTCGCAGCCATGTCCTGTCCGTATACGCGACCAACCCATTGCGGAAGGTGCAAGATTGATAAGGAGAGTCCTCAGAATTCAGCGTATATTGCGGGATAGACAGGATCCTTTAGCTCAGCGTGACAGTGTGCTCATTGAGAGATATCGATATTCCCGTGAGGGTATTATTTACTTAACCAACTTGTTGACGAGGGGGTGCAGGACCACCACCTGTCTTTTTTTCCTCTGCCCTTTTCTTGGTTGCTGTTATGAACAAACTAACAGAGTATTACAGGCCAGTATTACCTTGCCAAGAGACGAAAAGCAATCTAAGAGATAAATATTACCATTCTGTAGAATACTCCTGTATTCCACTTTTACTTGTTCCCATGTTCTTGTGGGTCCTGTTGTGGCTCTAATGTGAAAGGGGATATAATATAACATATTATAATATAATATAATGCCATATGATATTGGACAATATAGTGTCATATGATAGATCTACCCTACCGCCTACTGGTGTTGGCCAGAGGGGCCGATGGCGCGATATGGCAGCCTGGCTACAACCGTAGCTGCCTCCACCAGTGTGTGAATGTGGGAGTGAATGAATAGTGGTATTGTAAAGCGCTTTGGGTGCCTTGGAAAGCGCTATATGAACCCAATCCATTATTGTTAGTATTATTATTAAATTACCTACGAGTTTGATTTGTCAGCAACTTTCTGCCAGCCCTCTCTCCTTGCTTCTGCAGCCTTTGCAGTTTTCTCTTGCGTTTTAATTAAACTCTGAAACTCCTGAAATCCCTCACTCATGAGTTCTTGCTCTGCTGCCGGAAAATACCGAGCACGCCCCTTCGACATTTTCGCCGACCAATCAGCGGGTTGCCGATCAATGTTTCTACTATCGATGCGTAGCCCCTTTTACGACACCCAGTGATGTCACATTACTGCGTCCAGCTGTACTAATCGTCAACAGCAGGTGTGTTCGGGGAACCGGATTAGCGAGCTCACGGTTAGCGCGATGGTTTGGTCTTGGATGTGTCATTTGATCTTGGATGTAGTAAGCGACGTACGAAGAACAGGCCCCAGGTCCCCCAATGTCCAAACACAACACCCTTCTCTAAAGCTACATAAACACAACCACACCTTCCCACTGCAAAACTCAAACTCCCACACCAAGAAAGCAGCTCGAAGCTGTCAAAACTGTAAACACTATACACAGCATTACACACTACAGAAAAACAATTGAAAACACAATGCTCAATTTGTGAGAAGGTTCTTTGGTTCATAACTGCCAATGCATATTTTTATAAACTGTACAGTAACGGATCATCATAGAACCCTGCAGAGGATTAGGCATTTAGATTTGTGAGTTTCACATGAAGACTATAAATCTATAAAAACATCCTGCATGTACGTACACTACTGTAACACAACTCAATGCAAAAACAGAATCTATCGCACACAACAGTACTCTCGGAAACATGATCAGGGTGTGAAGTCTTTTTTATTGTCTACACGGTCTTTTTACAGTATTACACACAGTCACTGTGCGGCATCATGTCGCCGAGCTGCATTGGGCCACATCACCTCATCCACATCACAGGCTATATTGTCCCTTGCTAGGCACCGCGGGAAAAACGCCCTGGAATGGCGAATCCATCCCTGGAAGGCCTCCACTGGGATGTCAGCACAGGCCAGCTCCATTGCCCGTACGAGGTTCTCTCTTGTCTGTCATACACCTTCCATCTCCATGATGAGAAGAACTCCTCTATAGGGTTCAGGAAAGGGGAGTAGGGTGGCAGACAGACGTTTAAAAAGTGGTCACTGTTGGTGGTGAACCACTCTCTGATTTGGTGTGTTTTGTGGAAGCGGACGTTGTCCCAAATGATCACATACATGTGATGTGCTAGCCTAGGATGGTGTTGTTGACGGTCCAGGAGGATGTCTTTTAGCTCCTCTAGGAAGGTGAGGAGACGTTGTTTGTTGTAAGACCCAAGGACAGCATGCCGGTGGACAAGCCCCTCCGTACCCATAGCTGCATAAAGAGTAATATTACCCCCCCGTTGGCCAGGAACCTCAGTGATGGCTCTTTGGCCAATGATGTTACGGCCTCTTCGCCTTCGTTTCTGGAGGTTGAAGCCAGCCTCATCCAGGAAGAGGTATTCATGGGGTCTGGCCATCGCGTCCAACTGCATTATCCTCTGTGAACATGGAAAAGCGTACAGGTGTTCAGAACGGTCAATCAGGTAGCACAGTATTGTCCAGAAGTAATGTAGGCCACTAAGCAACACAGTATGTCCACTAACTGTACTGTGGACATGGATGTATACGTACTTGCACATACTCGTAACGTTGTTCTATGTGTCGCGCAGAGTTGCGCTCAAAGGGAACCCTGTAGACCTGTTTCATCCTCATCTGTTGGCGCCGGAGAACTCGGTCTATTGTGGACACGCTGACAGCATCAATGTTCTCAAAGTTTACATTATCTGCAATGACTTTGTCTCTGATCTCTCGGAGTCTAATGCAGTTGTTCTCACGGACCATATCTGCAATGAGGGTTTCTTGTGCCGCTGTGAATATGGCAACCCTCCCACCTCTATGTGGCATTCTTTCAGCTCTAAAGAAAGAAACATGTGTTGTCAATTGACTGATTTATATGTAAAACTACATGTAAAGTAACAGACCACTTTCACAGGCCTGTAAAACTGTAGTGTGACAAAGAAAGCAATAGCGTACTATATCTGTTGTGTTGTCTAAATGCCTTGATAATGGTGGCCACGGTGAACCTACTCAGGTTTGGATGTACTCTTCGTCCCGCTTCAGCCATTGTCATGCCATGGACAATGACATGATCAATTACTGTTGCTCGCATATCATCTGTTATGATGGTGCGAGGTTGTCTTCTTCTCCCACCTGGACCTTCTCCTCTCTCTTGTTGGCCTCCTTCTCTTCCTCCTCTACTCCGAACTCCTCTTCTTCTTAGGCCTTCACCTCTTCCTCCTCTGATCTCAACCCCTCTTCCTCTTTGGCCTGCAGCTCTTCTCCTTCCGCACGCTCGAATGCCTTCATCCATTGTGATTGTTTGGCATCTTCACCAAACTATGCTTTTATAGGTGGGGTCACATCATTAGCAACAGGTGTCTTCAATTTTGAGTCGTTGTGTGTAGTGACTGATGCCAGGTGTGTTCCCTGTGTTCAAAGATTGGTGACTGTGGCAAGCATTTTGCATCACATGGGCTTTCATTTGTGAATATGAGCAGAGTTGTTTTGCAACATGTGTTTTAGCAAGGACAAATGTGTTTAGATTTATGAGTACAGAGGGTTGTGTTTTGTGAATTGTGTCTTCATGTGACATGTGTTTATGGTACTGGAATATGGTGGCTACATTTAGTAAATGTGTTTAGACTACTGGTCATTTGGGTTACAGGATTGGCTTTTGTGTTTTAACATTTGAGAAAAACTGTATTTATATTTTATTTGTGCACAGTTGGTGTGGAGCACACACAATTTCATTGTACATTCTACAATGACAATAAAGGACTACACACCCATTGCTCAACAACTTGTTAATTACAAGTCAGTCACTGAGTGTCTGGTTTACAATCAGCACACTTCAAAATGAGACTTCATAAACCAACATATGACATCACAATAGCTACATGCATCTTTTATACTCTCTATGGTAACAAGCTTTTTAGCTGCTTTCAATTAAAGGTACTTTTAAGGCCTATTGCAAATAAAAGTTGAACAACAGGTGAGTTGTCATCTTAATTCAATGTGGTCCTATAATTCACTCACTAACAATCACACTTCAATCAAAATATAAATCACGTAGCTCATGCCTTCATTTCTCTTAGGTTGGACTGGATATTGAGAAGCTTGGCAACCTGGAGTTTGGAGGAACAAGATCTACAGCATACAACTTTGCTGTAACCAAGAAGAGAGAGGATCGCTACACCTTCAGCACACATATAATCACCTGTAAACATTATAGGTAGAGTTTAAAGACTACTACAACATCTAATTTTTTAAATTTAAGTTTGATGTCTATTAATCTGTATTTTTTTTGTGTGTTTAGTTACCGTGTGTCCAACAGCCCTCCTCTCAGTGCTGAGTTCAGTAAAGATGTGGCCAGACTCCCAGCTACCTACAGCAATGCAACCAAAGCCCAGTACAGACACTTCATAGACACATACGGCACACATTATATTCGCCAGGTGATAAAATTAATATACACATCCCTTTAATTTTTTTTATACCATTCAGAAGTCATTAAACCCATCCATCCATCCATCCATCCATCTTCATCCGCTTTATCCGGGGCCGGGTCGCGGGGGCAGCAGCCTAAGCAAAGAGGCCCAGACCTCCCTCTCCCCAGCCACCTCCTCCAGCTTATCCGGGGGAATACCAAGGCGTTCCCAGGCCAGCCGAGAGATATAATCTCTCCAGCGTATCCTGGGTCTGCCCCGGGGCCTCCTCCCGGTGGGACATGCCTGGAACACCTCACCCAGGAGGCGCCCAGGGGGCATCCTTGTCAGATGCCCGAACCACCTCAGCTGGCTCCTTTCGATGTGGAGCAGCAGCTGCTCTACTCTGAGCCCCTCCCGGATTGCCGAACTTCTCACCCTATCTCTAAGGGAGAGGCCAGCCACCCTTCGGAGGAAGCTCATTTCTGCTGCTTGTATCTGCGATCTCGTTCTTTCGGTCACTACCCACAGCTCGTGGCCATAGGTGAGGGTAGGGACGTAGATCGACCGGTAAATTGAGAGCTTCGCTTTTACACTCAGCTCCCTCTTCACCACGATGGACCGGTGCAGCGTCTGCATTACTGCAGCTGCAGCCCCAATCCGTCTGTCGATCTCCGGCTCCCTTCTCCCATCACTCGCGAACAAGACCCCGAGATACTTGAACTCCTCCACTTGGGGCAGGAACTCATCCCCGACCCGGAGTGGGCACTCCACCCTTTTCCGGCTGAGAACCATGGCCTCAGATTTGGAGGTGCTGATCCTCATTCCCGCTGCTTCACACTCGGCTGCGAACCCTTCCAGTGCGAGCTGGAGGCCCTCACCCGATGAAGCCAACAGAACCACATCATCTGCAAAAATCAGAGATGAGATTCTGAGGCCACCAAAGCGAAAGCCCTCCGCCACTTGGCTGTGCCTAGAAATCCTGTCCATAAAAATTATGAACAGAACCGGAGACAAAGGGCAGCCCTGGCGGAGCCCATCACCCACCGGGAACGAGTCTGACTTATTGCCGGCAATGCGAACCAAGCTCTTGCAACGGTTGTATAGGGATCAAATGGCCCGTAGCAATGGGCCAGACACCCCATACTCCCGCAACACCTCCCACAGGACACCCCGAGGGACACGGTCGAATGCCTTCTCCAAGTCCACAAAACACATGTAGACTGGTTGGGCAAACTCCCATGCACCCTCAAGTATCCTGGAGAGGATAAAGAGCTGGTCCAGTGTTCCGCGACCAGGACGAAAACCGCATTGTTCCTCCTGTATCCGAGGTTCGACTAGCGGACGAACTCTCCTTTCCAGCACCCTGGCATAGACTTTCCCAGGGAGGCTGAGGAGTGTGATCACCCTGTAGTTGGAACACACCCTCCGGTCCCCTTTCTTAAAGATGGGGATCACCACCCCAGTCTGCCAGTCCACAGGTACTGCCCCTGATCTCCACGCAACATTGCAGAGGCGTGTCAACCAGGACAGCCCTACAACGTCCAGAGCCTTCAGGAACTCGGGGCGGACCTCATCAACACCAGGGGCTCTGCCACCAAGGAGTTGTTTAACTGCCTCAGTGACCTCGCCCCCGGAAATTGGCGGGTCATTCCCCTCATCCCCAGACTCTGCTTCCTCCTCGGAAGACGTGTCAGTGGGATTAAGGAGGTCCTCGAAGTATCCCTTCCACCGCCTGACAATTTTCTCAGTCGACGTCAGCAGCGCTCCGCCAGCACTATACACAGTGCAGGTAGAGCACCGCTTTCCCCTCCTGAGACGCCTGACGGTTTGCCAGAATCTCTTCGAGGCAGTCCGAAAGTCTTTTTCCATGGCCTCTCCGAACTCCTCCCACACCCGAGTTTTTGCTTCAGCCACTGCCCGAGCCGCATTCCGCTTGGCCTGTCGATACCTGTCGGCTGCCTCCGGAGTCCCACAGGCTAACCAAGCCCGATAGGACTCCTTCTTCAGCCTGGTGGCTCCCTTCACCTCTGGTGTCCACCATTTGGTTCGGGGATTACCACCACGGCAGGCACCAACCACCTTGTGGCCGCAGCTCAATGCAGCAGCTTCGGCAATGGAGACGCAGAACATGGTCCATTCGGACTCAATGTCCCCAGTCTCCCTCGGAATGCTGTTGAAGCTCTGCCGGAGGTGTGCGTTGAAGATCTCGCGGACTGGGGCCTCTGCTAGACGTTCCCAGCACACCCTCACTACGCGTTTAGGTGCACCAGGTCTGTCCAGCGTCCTCCCCCGCCACCTGATCCAACTCACCACCAGGTGGTGATCAGTTGACAGCTCAGCCCCTCTCTTTACCCGAGTGTCCAGAACATATGGTCGGAGGTCTGCTGATACGATTACAAAATCGATCATCGACCTACGGCCTAGAGCGTCCTGGTGCCACGTGCACTTATGGACACTCTTATGTTCAAACAGGGTGTTAGTTATGGCCAAACTGTGATTAGCACAGAAGTCCAATAACAAAGCACCGCTCGGGTTCAGATCAGGGAGGCCGTTCCTCCCAATCACGCCCCTCGAGGTCTCGCTGTCGTTACCCACGTGAGCATTGAAGTCTCCCAGCAGGACAACAGAGTCTCCAGGCGGAGCACCCTCCAGCACCCCCCCCCCCCCCCCCCCAGGGACTCTAAGAAGGCTGGGTACTCTGAACTGCCACTCGGCGCATAAGCGCAGATGACAGTCAGGACCCGTTCCCTGACCCTAAGGCGCAGGGAACAAACCCTCTCGTCCACCGGGAAAAACCCCAACATATCGGCAGCAAGCCGAGGGGATATTAGAATACCCACCCCAGCCCGCCGCCTCTCACCAGGGGCAACTCCAGACTGAGACAGAGTCCAGCCCCTCTCCAGGAGACTGGTTCCAGAGCCCAAGCCATGCGTAGAGGTGAGCCCGACTATATCTAGCCGGTACCTCTCAACCTCACGCACTAACTCAGGCTCCTTCCCCACCAGAGAGGTGACATTCCATGTCCCTATTGCCAGTCTTGGCAGCCGGGGGTCAGTCCGCCAGGGCCTCCGCTCCTGGCCGCCACCCGGCACACAATGCACCCGACCCCTATGGCGCCTCCTGCGGGTGGTGGGCCTGCGGGAGGATGGGCCCATGTCTCCTCTTCGGGCTGTGCCCGGCCGGGCCCCATGGACTAAACCCTTTTTTAAAAATGTTTAATAAATGTTTTTTCAGGTTGATCTTGGAGGGCAGTTCAGGCGAGTCACGTCTACACGTACCTGCTTGTCCAGTCTGAATCATCTTACTTCATCCCAGGTATGTGTAGCACATATATCTGGTTAAAGCAGTGAACATATGTACATACACTTTGTACCAACAAAAGCAATATCCAGTGTTACCTCCTTTCACACAGGTACACGACTGCTTGTCATTGGGTGTCAAGGTAGGCCTGGGGAATGTTAATCTGGGTCCTTCTTTTAACTTATGCGCCTCAGTCCTAAACAACCAAGGTGTCTCTGTTATGTACGCCTCTGGTCTTCACGGTCATTATTCAGAAGTGGTAGGAGGCAGAGGCTGGACTGGGGAGTTTTCACTCACCAGAAATGACTCACTGGGCTACCAGAATTGGCTAAAAACCCTCATAGATCAACCTGATGTGGTTTGCTACTCTCTAAGACCACTGTATGAACTGGTGCAAACGTCAGCACGGAATAAAGGACTAAAGGCTGCAATAGAGCAGTACTTAAAAGACAACAGCATCAGTCGATCAAACACACAGTCGTACTGTAGCAGCAGTGGTCCCAACCTGGATTCCAACTGTTGTCCTAAAGAGATTCAGAAAGGAACACTAAGGATAACAATGATCCAAGCCTCTGGTCTGAAAGGAGATTTTTGGGACAAGACTGACGGGTGAGTAGTGAACAAGATAAGCTTCAAAGGAAAGCCACTGTAAACATAACAGATGAATCATAGACATTAACACAAGGAGGGATATTATACCCCTTATGTCAAACAGAGTGATTTGTGGCCCCAATAAATGATTTGTGACCCTAGGAAGTAATAAAGGAAGTAATAAAACATATGGTACCCATAAAATTATTATATTCATGAAAATTATGATATTCATAAATTTGTGATATTCATCAAAATATGCTAGTTCATAGTTCATTAATTTTCCCCCAAAAATAAATGATTTCATTATTTAAAAAAAGTTTTTTATATCAAATAGCATCCTTTATTTTTAAGCATAAAAAGTTTTTACTTTTTATGCTTAAAAAACGCCATCTGGTGGTGGGTCAGTGTGTGTGTGGACTTTCTCAAAAACAGGAGAAAACTGATCAAACAAAAAGGCGGTCCACCCCTACACGCTCTTACATTAACCAACATAGTGACACAGTGAACGGTCTGCCGGTTGGGTTGGGCTGAGGATGAATGACCTGGCAGTCCCTGGCGGTGTCTTCTTATCGCTGCCTCCCGGTCCTTAGCCAATCGGTGCAATCCAGCCACCCTGGATGCACCAATCACGGAGGAGCACCTGCACACTCAAATTTACATATGATAATTACGACAACAGTCGTAACATGTGCTTTTTGTTAAATAAAAAACATGAGAGATAATTCACTTAAAAACATAATAATAATGTTTTATTTTTGGTTTTTGATTACATCAGAAATTTAACCATGTGGGTGATAAGGCAATTGTCTTGCTTTTCTTCTTTTTTTGGCTTAACAATAATATCTTCCTCGGATGATCTGTGGTATTCTCCTGTTTCTCTTGAATCTTTTAGCGCTGCTATTTCCCTTCTGGCTGACAAGTTTCCAATAGTGGACAGGGGTAGCTTTAGGTCCGCCAGAGTTCATGCAAGTGAACGCCAGCCTGTTGGCTTCACACTTGTCCAAGAGCTTGCTAAAAACTTCATCAAGTCAAGCACGTGACTTCCTGGTATAGGCTTTTCTCTATGCATCAATTCTCCGTCCTCAGTCCATCCGCTGTGACCTTTTGATGCTAATATTCTACGCATTAGATATTCAGTGTTTCTCTTTGAGCGAGGGTTTATGTGGGTTAAAACGGCATGTAAAACCTTATTCACACTTGCCACCTGCTCCCCCTCCTCGCTTTCTTCCTGCTGGTAGTCGCGCTCATCATGTGATCTCTCACTCTGTCCCTCTTCACGCGCAGCGGGGAGCCTTAGTGTTATTTGCTTGCTTTCATCTACTTTTTGTCTCTCTAGTATGAGATACTTTTGTAAAAGCATGTTATACTTTTTTTATTTTCTCATCGGGGTTTAGACCCTGAGTCTCCAATACACGTCTCATTTGACTGTCCAGTTCATCCTCGGCTTTGTCTCTGATGCTTGGTCGAGAAGCATTTGCATGCGTTTCATGTAAGCATTTGATCTGCTCAGGCGAGATCAGATACATTTTCTGCATTTTTATTTGCGAATGGCGCCTATAGCTAAATCAGCTATGATGGGTAAGACTGTTGTGAGTAGTGGTAAGAGGAAGCTGCCTTTTTGAGTCATTACCTTCTTTTTCTTCCTGACACCGTCACGTCTGTTGGCCATTTGTCTGATTTTCTCTTATGTCATTTCAACTTCTTATGTTGGCATTGTGTGATTGGAATATTTCCACACAGCTGTTCTGACGGTAGTATCCCGGATCTCAGTCTGAGTTGCTCTGGAGAGGTGGGGGTTAAACCTATCAATAAATATCCGTGTGGTTCTCTCGTGGCTTCTTCAAAACTCTCCAAGATGAAATGCAGACGTCCTGGACATATTTGTCTAGCTAGTGTATTAACTTGTAATTTATCGTGAGGTTTTTAAATAACACTGTTCAGACTGATCGTCCTGCTGTGTTTACCTTGTAGAAACACATTTTGGCTCAACATCATCACACTCGTATTTTTATGGTGTCTGTACTTTGTGAAAATCCGGACCACTTTTGGATGATTTGCTGCTTGAAAAATAACATCATCCAGTACAATGAGATGACTCTGGTGTGAGGGAAACAAGCTCTCATCGTCAAAAGAATCAGGGAGACCTTCAATGAATTTAATGATTTTATTTTTCTCTTGAAGCTCAGAATACAGAGGCTGAAAGGATGTATAAACCCACACAACATTGTCAACAAACTTGTTCGAAACGTACACAGTTTTCCAATACAGATTTCACGAAAAAGGTCTTTCCCCTCTTGGTTGTTCATTTCAGCACAAGTGCGACAGAGAGTAAAGAGAAGCTTGCCTGACTTTGTTTTATAGAGTCCTCTGGGTGGGTATACAACCGCTTTGATAAACCCAAAGTAGTTTTTAGGGTGCTGAAAATTTCGAAAAATTACTTGAGGATGGCCTAAGGGGTAACGACAGGTGCTATTTACAAACGGATACAACGAGGTGACATCTAATTTTCTCACCAGGCGCTACACTGCAACGCAACTGTGCTGGGCTTGTACGGCCTCCGAAGAGGGCATGGCGAGGATTCAAAGGCTCTGGTGGATCATAACGTCTGAGGAAGTTGATTACACTCTCATCAGTACGTTTTAACTTGGTCCACTCATGCTGCCAGATTATAACAGGACACACATTATGTTCAGCTCTCAATCTAGCGAGCCTGTCTTGAGCGGCCATGTTACTGTCTGAAAAAGAGGCCCCTAACAGAGGGTTAACATCGGCCTGATTTGAAAAACACGTAACACACCCATGGAAGTAGCAACCCAAAAATTCCCACAGGTATGTTTTACCGTTAATCTGACCATACCCATCCACATAATAACTAGTGAGCTGTTTTTCCCCTTGATTGAGTGCATGTCTGATAAAAACACCTTGTGTGTAAGAGAGATATTGGAGCCAATGAATTGAGGATGAGGAAAATGATTTGACCTGATTATGGTAATTTAGAGGGCACGGTATTGCTAAAGAATTCATTGGCATGAAGTTTGTTAAATAGGTTTTAGGCACGCGCTAGCAAGGGTGTTGCGGCTGAAAGGATCTACTCCTGTCTCTTCAATAAATCCGTTTCTGAACAATGTGCAACCCCGAGCTAGAATTTCAACATCGTTTTCACAGTATAAAAGGGCCTCTTTCATGAAATTGAAGGTGCCGGAGCTGACTGAATCATACCATTTGTAAAATTCTTTCCTGCCCTGTGTTGTCATACGCTCGAGACTATAGGCGGAGGGGGAGGATAAGTGATGTTTGTTTCGAACTGAAACAATGGGGGGAAAGCCTTTAATGCTGTCTGAAAACCCCATTCCTTTTGGGATACCTGACAACGGCATCGGAAGGAAACAGCACGAGTCCATATAGCGCTGGTTTAAGTCTGTGTCTGTAAAGCTGATCAATTTCGAGCCTTGACTGATTAACTTTGGTTTTAAGCTTTGCTTAACCATAGCCCTGAGAATAATGTAAGCATCAAAACTCTTGGCATTATGAGCGATAAAGATAGATAGATAAAGATTTCTGCCAAGGCTGCTAAAGCCTGATTAAGCGCTATAAACGGATCGGATGAGGAAATGTTTTGTGTCAGACTCAGTTGAGAATGAGCCGCGTCTGACTCTGTTTGGATCTCACCATGCTCAACACTCAAACATTGAGAGCTATTTTGCGAGACACTTTCACTAGGCGCTAATCGGGCTAGAGCTAAATTAAGCATTTCTAAAGGGTCATTATTATTATTATTGATCACATCAGGTTGCTCACCGCTTTGTGGAGGTGTATTCTGTGAATGAACAGTATTTTGATTTAACCTAGCTAACGCTAGAAGCAAGAAATGGGTCTGTAATATCATGTTCCTGGTTATCCATTTTTATTGAGTGACAAGAATATCTAAAAGCACAGTTGTTGAAAAAGTAAAGAAAAAAAAACAGCTTTTTATATGATGAGCGAATTAATTCAGCAATGAGACATACTGCTCGAAGAGCGATAGAAGCGAGCTGGTGTCGTCTGCGCTTTGTCCTTGTGCTCCTTATCCTTCTGGTCCTGCTGCTTGTTCTGTTGCTCCTGAGATGTTTAAGTAGACCTAACAATTTGAGGATAACCCCCCCCCCCCCCCAAAACAAAACAAAACAGTGAGTTATGTTAAATACAAAAGGATAGTTTTTATAAAATTAGAAAAAAAGTGAGAACATAGAGAGACTGACCGTGTTTAGCTCGCAAAAGCAGGCGCCGTGAATTTCGTCTGCCTGATGGGGGAGAAGAAGCGTTGGTGGGGATGGTGCTCCGGCAGCCAGGAGCATGAGGACCGACCGCAGAGAGCAAATCTTGGCGGACAGACGAATATTTTTCCCCGAGGGTCGCGGGAGAGAAGAAGCGCCGGTGGGGATGGAGCTGTGGCCGGCAGAAGCGGGACGACCTAGCGCTAAGAACAGATCTCTCCCGATTGGACAGACGGATATTTTTCTCTCAGCGAGAGATCATAAAAATCGGACCTGTATGCGATTGGCTAACCGGGGTGCACGGGGAGCCGCTCTTTTGTTATGTCATTGGCAGCGGGGCGAAGTTAGGCACGTCTCGAAGAGCCCGAAATCATTAATAAGGAGCAGATATAGCGAGAGTAACAAGGGAAAAAATTGTGCGCTGGCTGCGGCTCAGTGCGAGGTAGAACTTAGGCTGTGCGCTGAATTTGAGATGGAGCTAGTAAGAGGGCTGGTTTGAAGAAAAAAGACTAAGGATTTTTTCAGGAGTTTTTACCCTGTTATCGAATATAAGTTTTGGGAATAGAGGGTTCCCCCTAACAAGTTATTCCTGGGGGGGTTTTTTGCGCGTGTTTTCGATAAAAATACGGAGGGTTTTTTCTGGAGGTTTCCTGCTTGTTTGCCTAAGGGTTGGGTGGGAGCCGCGGTGAGCTTATGCTTGGGGGGGATAGCGAGAGTTTTATCGAGTTATTCTGGGGGGGGGGGGGGGGGGGGGGGGGGTTTGCTGTTGTTGTGCGTTTTTGGAGAAAGACGGAGGGTTTTTCAGGAGGTTTTTGCTGGGAGCCGCGGTGCGCTTATGCTTGGGGTGGTTTTTTTGGGGGGATCTCCAGCATTTGTGAATCGGACTTGGATTCTCATTTTCCTTGTTCAGATTAAACAAATGCAAATAAATTGAAATAAAGTTTTCCAATGAGGGATGCAGCCTGTATCTCCCGCCATACTGAACGTTACAAAAACACAAGTTTAACTAAGCACTTTTACTCTGGTTTAACACACACACACAGACGAGCACGGGCCCAGACACAGGCACGCGCACAAGCGCGCACAGACACACTCGCACGGGGGGCGCGCGCGTGCGCACACACGCACTGACCCACCACCAGATGGCAGTTTTTAAGCATAAAGAGTAAAAAAAAATTTAATGGCTTAAAAATGAAGAATGCTATTTGATATAAAAAAAAATCAAATCATTTATTTTTGGGGAAAAAATTAATGAGCTATGAACTAGCATATTTTGATGAATATCACAAATTTATGAATATCATAAATTTTATGAATATAATAATTTTATGGCTACCATATGTTTTATTACTTCCTTTATTACTTCCTAGGGTCACAAATCATTTATTGGGGCCACAAATCACTCTGTTTGACATAAGGGGTATAATATCCCTCCTAATACAGTAATGTTCTTTTTCCACATTTTGCCATTTCACAGATATGTTAAGATCCAGTTTCAATCGCAAAAATTCCAGACCAGTGTGATCGAATCTAACTCCCCCTCCTGGACCACCAATTACATTCTGGAAAATGTCAGTACAAAGCACTTCTATCTCACTTTTATCCACTACAACAAGTAAAACCAAGGACATTTTAAAAAGCTCTTTTTTTTCAAGATTTTGCATAATTATCTTCTCAGATAAAGAAAAGAATCACACTGTTATATCTTTATATTAAAGACAAATAATAATGAAGCACTGGTGAAATGCTATTTTTTCCTTCTGGAGTTTTTTTTTCTTTTAAATTATTATTGTAATAAAATGAAACATTACTTTAAATGGGCACAACATACATAATTTTATTTCACTTTGGTTTAACTTTGTCTGACTTTTTTTTAAAAAGGTGGCAACAAGCTCGCCTCTGATGATTGAAGTCTGGGACGAGGATGTGTTCTTTGATGACCACCTGGGATCGTGTGTGAAGTACCTGACTCAAGGTACAAACACAATCAGATGCTCACTTCAAAAAGGCGGCACTGTTGAGGTCCAGTATACTCTGACATGTGACAGACACCTGACTGGATCCACCTGTAACCAATACCAACCATCTTCACAATGAAAACGCATTCTGGCTGGCACACACTATGGAAATGCTGGTAGCTTATCTTTAATCAAGTATCATGTCAGGTTGGGTGATAACATTCTTTATGTGCAATATATAAAGAATAATAATTGGGCACAAAATTAACACATACCATGCACTTAGAGTTACAGCTAATTTGATGTGTCATATAGTCTGAGGCAGACAGTCATCTTGTTTAATCCTCATTTGATTTTGGTGGTGGGTCCACATTCAAATCACTTTGTGTATTCATTAAAGACACTTGTGATTATTTTCTGAATTATGTGTAAAAATGGTCAGGCCTCTTCATAAGTATGATTACAAATGCATTCTTGTGTGTCATTCTTGCAAAAGCCTTCATAACATGCAAATATTTTATGTATATTTTTCAGTTCTTTGATTTGTAACAAGTATATAAAACATTAAGTTTAGCAATGCTTGCATGGGTCATATTTAGGGACTTAATGTATCATTTATAATAATGCTGATTATAAAGAAATAAATGTGAGTTCTGATTAATTGATATTTGGCTCATTAAACCTTTGGTGGTGTTTGAATGGCCATAAATAACTTTTTTCTTTCTTTTTTTTGTAGACACCAAGACTAGAATAAATAAAAAGGCACCCCCAGGTGCCTTTGGCGGTGCAAAACATTTCGTCGACATTGTGTTTGTTACAAACATACAGTACAGCACTTCAGAGTCATACTGCTAGCGATCAAAGATTTATGGAAATTTGACAAGCTGGAAGCATTGTGTACTGTACAGGAGACACGGCACGAGATTGATTGACATTGGTCTACAGCCAATCAGGACGCAGTGCACTGTGTCCTGAAATAAAATCCACAAAACAGCGAGGCCGCGAAAGGTGAACCGCGTTATAGCAAGGGACAACTGTAGTTTCAAATCGTATAAATAGCCAAAGCTCTGTTGAAAAGGGTTACTTTTTAGGGTTTAAACCATGATTGTAAAAATGAATATGCTGTACTGAAAAACACTGAATCTGGGAAGTGAGAGAAAAAAACTTATCCAAAAGGTTTACTGAGGTCATCAAGTGAGCAGAAGAATCCCTTCCTCACTGACTTTACAGTTTTTCTGAATTGCTAAAACACTAAATCCCATTGTGAAAACTAAACTGTCAACTATGAAAACTCATTCATCAAATCAATCTCACAGTTGCCAAAATCTTAAACATTATTCATCTGGTTAGGACACCATTTGTAACTCTGAATCTCCCATTTACCAAAACTCTAAACACATTCTCAAACACAAAACACATTTAGCAGTGTGGTGCACTTGTACCCAGAACGGTGCACACAGGCTACAGAAGTTAAACACAACTAACACACTGCTTTCATCATTTACACACTACCACTCAAAATTGAAAACCCATGTTGCAACCTCTTCTTCTGCTATTTGCTAGATTGAATACAGCTTCATCCACGAAGCTGTATTCATGAGGCCTAACCATTGAATCAAGCTCAAAGATTCTCTTTATACAACAAACTAATTTTAGTTCTGTAAATGAAATAGTATGATGTATATATGTGCTATCTATACAAGTATACTTACAGTTTTTTCTGAATGCTTAAACCCTAACTGTGATTCCTGTAGCACAATCTCTAAAACTATTCAGACTTATAGCAAAACCACTCACTGAGTTTGCAAAACTAAAAGCACAAAAACTGCTTTGCACTCAGTTTGCAATTTTGTAACACACACTTTGCAAAACTGTAGGCACAATCCACTGCACAACACTCAATTACCAAATTTCCAGCACACTCCTAGCAAAAGTATACACATGTATGGCTATCATTAACACTAATTTGCCAACTGTCTGGCACACTTTCACATGTGAAAACTTTTTTAGATAATTAGTTCACTTTGCAATCAGCCTAAGCACTATAATACAGGTAAGCTGTGTGTGCGGAGTACAATGGAGGGAGCAGAAAGAGTGAGAAGTAGAGGAGGCCGAGGAAGAGGACGTGGAGGTGAAGAAGTAGGATGAAGAGGACGACAAGGACAAGGAGGAGCAAGAGGAAGATGAGGAGGGGGGAGAGGAAGGGTAGGAAGAGTAAAAAATAGAATTGCTGATGACATCAGAGCTACAATAGTGGACCATGTAATCAACCGTGGAATGACCCTGAGGGTAGCTGGCCAACGGGTCCAGCCTAACTCGAGCCGCTACACTGTAGCAAGTACCATAAGGACATCTTGAAATGAGAATCGGTTAGTACAGTCACTTCGCACAAAGATTTGTAGCACTGCCATATGCCAATGAGAAACACACCAATACCATTGATGTAAAAATACTGAAATTGTTACTTTACAGAATTGCTAGATGACCAGATGCTGGGGGCAGAGGAAGCATGTTCACTGCAGACCAAGTAACCCATATAGTCATTATGGCGATTGCAAATAATCCTATACTTGGAAATAGACACTTGTGTTCGTTTTGATGTGTTTGAATAAACACCAGTACTTGAAGTTTGGATCCCTCTATGCTTATGGATCTATGACAGAAGTATGAGCTCAAACTGACATAGCCTACCTTGTGCACAGAGAAAGCAAAAGCCAGATGTGTTTTGTATTCATACCATCAGTGTGCAGTTGGCGCATTGTGTGCTTAGTAGATGATGGCTTGTGTGTACTGTTTGATACGGAAACACTATTTTTACGAAGGTGTGAAGAGTTAATCTAGCTGTGTTTGCTTTTGCAAGAGAACTACAATGTTTTGATTATTGGGTGACAGGTTTTCTTATTTGTGTGAAGAGTTTTGCAAAATTAGCCAATAGTTACAAAAAATGTGCTTAAGCAATCAGAAAAAACTGTAAGTCCTCTGTCTCCCTTTGTTCATTGTCAAGTCATTTCCCATCTCACTGTGTCTCAAAGGTTAGTGTTATCAGGATTTTTGGGTTTCATGTTATATTTTCTTCCAGTCTAGGTTTTGTTAGTTCTCGTTCTGTTTTTGTTGTTGTTTATTTTCATGTGTATTGTTGGCCAAAATGAAGACTTGCCTTGTGTTAGATTCAATTCTGCCTCCAGTGCATCTGCTTTTGGGTCCACGCCACAACTCATCGGCTACCCAGCCGTAACATTCCCTTTACATATTTAAGTATGCATGATGAATGAAGCATATGAATGTATGCATGAAGTGAGGTCCAAATTATTTTTTCTAACTAATCAGGCCATTGAAAACCATTACACAGAGACCCTCCAAAAAGGTCTGTTTTTAGAGGGTGAATTGGTCTGTTTGCATAGATTTCAGGTCTGAAACATTAGTCTACTTAAAATGTCTTAAATCTGCATTTTTTTCTTATGACAGTGGCCTCTGGATGTAGGTGGAGGGTTTAGTTCCTACACATTTCCTGTAGCTTTTCTCTCACAAGCAGAAGATGAATTGTGTTAAATACACTTAAGAAATGAAAGAGGGCGATCCTCAGTGTGTAGGCATTGCATTGTTCTTACACTGAAAAAGTCACGACCATCTCAGTTCAGCAGCTATCTACTGTTACATCACATGTGATGATAGCTGAGAGATTTCCAGTTACTTTTTTATTCATATCACTGAAATATAAACTTAGTACTTTCAGATAGGATAGAAAGAGTTTGACAAGTGACTGCTGACTGATTATCAGCTGATCACACAATGGTTCACGCATGACAATAAGTTGGTACAATACAGTATTCCCTAAATGGAAATGTTAAAACCCAACTTATTAAAGTTTTGTATTTACTAATTAGATTTTTTATTTATTTCATTCTGACTTTCTGCTTTTAATTCGGTTTAGTTTCAGGTAGTTTCCAAAGTGGATTTTCTTGTTTCAGTTTAGTTTTTTTTTGTTTGATATGTGTTTTATTATTGGATGACTTGGAAGAGTTTGTGTGACAGGTAAGATTTTGAAAAATCAGTACAGACATTACATCTTGAAAGCAGTTGACTTGCAGTCTTGTATCCAAAGTCTCAATGAACGGATTTATGACAGCCTCATTAGGCAAGTTGTGATAAAATCTTTATCAAACTAACATATACTAAAACTAAGAATATTTCCTGCGTTTATTTTATTTTTTTCAGCTTTCTGAGTTCACAAAATTGTTTCAGTTAGTTACATTTTTCAAAAGTCTAGTTCTTATTTTAGTTCATTAATATGTTTTTTTTTCACATTTCAAGTTTATTTCTTATTATTTTTATTATAATCATTATTATAATAAATGGTGGCGATTTTGAAAAGACAAAATCATGACGATCGTTTTCATCAGATCATGTGTCCTATTCTTAAATGAAAGACCAATTAACAAGTGCAAATGAAAGAGCAAGTGTGGCACAGACACATACACAGTTTTTTTTTAAAGTTTTTTTTTTTAAACAAGATGTTCAGTGTTCATCGGCCTGTTATTAAATTTTTTAAAACATTTTAATATCTAAGAAGAAATAAGAGCAACTTTGAGACAGCAAAAATTATTACAAAATTTAAAATAAAATTCAATGAATGTGGATATCCTGAGTGATGTGTAACCAACTTTAAGGTATAAGGGTAAATTACAGCACAATAATTACTTGGGCTCGTAATAAGACCCTGGCCAGAATCAGAAGACACCAAATTCATATGGAACCAAAGTATTGAGCAGCAATAATGACCTGGACACAATGTTAACTTTTGAGTAGCCACTCTTGTATTGTTACGAGGTATAACAGATATTTGTCCAATTTGTACAGATAGTATAAAATAAATAGTGTGCACACTCAAACAAAATAAAAGTACTCGTTGAGGCCCTTTAAGAATTTAGAGTTAAGCTGGCGATAGCCAACTTCAAAGGTCCTTGTGAGTGTAACTGGAATGTATGAGTGTGTGGGTGTGTATCTTCTTTGGGGTAGATCGTCCTCAAAGTGGTTGGCTCACCATCTATCACAACCGGAATATCGTCCTGGTCCTTGGACTTTTCTGTCCTCTCCAAAAAAACCTGACCTATAATCCAGGTCATAAAATGTACATTCTAATCAGCCTGTTTCAGATGCACTGTTTAAGGTTAAAATGTAATATCAAAATATTGCATCAACCTCATATTCATTGCATCAACATCTTAAATCTTATCAAATCTCACAGTTCTCTTGTACAACATTCAATTTTCAAGTATATCAAATATGAGAACTAAACATCTAAGTTGCTCAAATATTTCTCTATTCATGTAAACATCAATTAAACAGTACTTATGGTAAGTAACCATTGACATTCAAAATACAATACACCATAACAATTTCAGAACTATGTGCAAATAAGCAACAAAATATACATGTGAGTTCAGTTCAGAGGCATTAAAGCAGTGGGCTTAATTTCTCCACACTATAGGCCTATTCGTCAGAGAGAAATGCACTAAAGATTACCCTCTAGGTTACTTTAAACTCACAGTGAACTGACAAAAATTAGCTTTAGAGCAGCTAAGAAACATGTTACTCACTTTTGCTCTGTTTCACAAAAGCCCAACACACACTGGTGTTGGAATTGCAGCAGCTCTCCGGATGAAAGGTGAGTGGTTAGCCTGTGAGACACCGAGCTAGCATTAGCGTGATCACAACAGTAAGTCTCTACAAGTTTTTTTCCTTTGGAATGACACTTGCTTCTCTCCTTCATCCACAGTGTTGGGTGTAACACATTACTAAGTAACTAAGGCTTTTTAGCCTCGGCAATCTTGTGCTTACACCCAGAAGGAACAGACTGTTAAGTGAACGCTTTGAGAGACTTACATTAATGAGATACAACAACTTTTTCAAAAACAACACAGCTAAGTAGTACAAAAAATGTTTTGGAAAACATGAGTGCATGCAGGAAATATGGTGCTCATTGGTTTGAGGAAGTTTCAGAGGAATTCTATTTGTTAACCAAAGTTCAGAGTTAACTTCACTTTGTTGAATCACATGACATGATTACATACATTATGTATGAATATGTTACTCATTGCTTTGAAAATGTAAAAATTTTAATGTTTACTGTGTGAAATATGTCATGTATAACATTTCTTAAGTTAAGCTTTTTTGTTATTCAGATATGTTGCAGAAAAATATATTTGTTATTGTGGAATTGTGTTTCTTAGCTAAAGAAAGTTACATTCCTTACTAAAAAATGTAATTATTAAAGAATGTTTTTTATAGAATGTAATAAAGATGATTCAGGAAGCAAAAAGGCTAAACTATTTCATGTTGACTCGTATTTTTTTTTTAAATTATTTATTATTTAAAGAGTTTAATTTCTATTGTTTGTCCACTCAAGGTTTATGGGGATTTTAATAAGTATTTAGTTAAATTACTTATTGAGTAATTGAGTTACTTTTCAGACACAGTAATTAGATAAGTATTTTAAATACAATATTGATTAAGTAATTAGTAATAGTAATTAATTACTTTTTTAAAGTAACTTACCCAACACTGTTCATCCAGCCACTCGACTCCAGACTTCCAGCAGGTAAGTATGCTGGCTTCCCTTCCTCTCAATTCTGGGTTTTTCCTCTCTTTAGTCCGGGTTTGAGTAGCAGATGCCTCCACTCCTCTTGCTGAGATGAGAAAAAACCCGGGAGCTCCATGCACCTCACCTCACTTCCTGGCTGACAGGGTCAATGCGGCCTGGGTAGGCTCTGATTGGTTGCTGAGCTAGGTGCCCTCACGTGGGGTGAACTGAGAGGTGCATTCAATGGTCATAGGAAATATGATGCTTTGTTGATGTGGACAGTTAAAATAAAGAGAATAAATACACTCTCTTCTCTATCATTGGTGTAAATATGATTTTTTTCATCTGGACTACAGATGCAAGAGTTAATTCGAAGGCAGCTGTTGGACTTTAACACCTGTGACAGACTTTAAATTTTGTCGCTGCTGCAGTTCACAAACAGAATTTCACTTTGCATTTGGATGCATTTTTTATAACGGCTTACCAGTTCATGAGAATGTAAGTACTAATTATATTTATAAGTTATTTATTTATTAGCACACATAATCTCATTCTGAGTGGTTCTGGGGCAAGTGGAAGGATATTAACAAAATAAAGGTATTTTGCCTTCCAGTAGAACTGCTAACGAGTTGAACCTGGAATTTGAGTGCGTTTCAGGTTTGTTGGTGGGTTGTTGGACTCAAAGCACCAGTGGATCACACCACAGGCAAATCCTTCGCTCCACACTCAGCCGAGTCTTCTACATTTGATCTGCCGGCCAGCACTGCAAACTTACCTCTCAGCCAATCATATGCCAACTTGGCCTGACCTGGCTCCATGTCTTTGGGCCAAGTGTTTTTGTTCTGGCACGCAATGTTAGGCTCACAACAGATAAAATGTTGTTATCTGTAGCTTTAGCTGAGAACAGTCTGAACTGATTACAACAGCATGACTCTTAGTGAAAGACTCAGGGTTTCAAATGGACCTGCCAGGAGTCCAGACTTATCACCCAAAGCAATGCAAAAAATGACTGAGGAGATGCCAAACTATCTGGCAGCAGAAACCCTTTCAGAAAATATGACAAAACCAACTAAACAAAGAGTGTTATTGAAAGATGAGGTGATGCAACACAGTGGTGAATGTGCTGCTGTCCCTCCACTTCTCTAGAGTTCAGTAGTGGTGTGCTTTACACCACAGCTTCTGAGGCTTTGCATAGTGCTTGGTGATGTAAGACTTAGATGCAGTTGCTCAGCCATAGAAACCCATTCCATAAAGCTCTCTATGCACTGTTCTTGAGGTTATTTGAAGGCTACATGAAGTTTGGAGATCTGTAGACTCTGCAGAAAGTCGGCGACCTCTGTGCACTATAGGGAGTGCAGAATTATTAGGCAAGTTGTATTTTTGAGGAATAATTTTATTATTGAACAACAACCATGTTCTCAATGAACCCAAAAAACTCATTAATATCAAAGCTGAATGTTTTTGGAAGTCGTTTTTAGTTTGTTTTTAGTTTTAGCTATTTTAGGGGGATATCTGTGTGTGCAGGTGACTATTACTGTGCATAATTATTAGGCAACTTAACAAAAAATAAATATATACCCATTTCAATTATTTATGTTTACCAGTGAAACCAATATAACATCTCCACATTCACAAATATACATTTCTGACATTAAAAAACAAAAACAAAAACAAATCAGCACCAATATAGCCACCTTTCTTTGCAAGGACACTCGAAAGCCTGCCATCCATGGATTCTGTCAGTGTTTTGATCTGTTCACCATCAACATTGCGTGCAGCAGCAACCACAGCCTCCCACACACTGTTCAGAGAGGTGTACTGTTTTCCCTCCTTGTAAATCTCACATTTGATGATGGACCACAGGTTCTCAATGGGGTTCAGATCAGGTGAACAAGGTGGCCATGTCATTAGTTTTTTTTCTTTTATACCCTTTCTTGCCAGCCACGCTGTGGAGTACTTGGACGCGTGTGATGGAGCATTGTCCTGCATGAAAATCATGTTTTTCTTGAAGGATGCAGACTTCTTCCTGTACCACTGCTTGAAGAAGGTGTCTTCCAGAAACTGGCAGTAGGACTGGGAGTTGAGCTTGACTCCATCCTCTACCCGAAAAGGCCCCACAAGCTCATCTTTGATGATACCAGCCCAAACCAGTACTCCACCTCCACCTTGCTGGCGTCTGAGTCGGACTGGGGCTCTCTGCCCTTTACCAATCCAGCCACGGGCCCATCCATCTGGCCCATCAAGACTCACTCTCATTTCATCAGTCCATAAAACCTTAGAAAAACCAGTCTTGAGATATTTCTTGGCCCAGTCTTGACGTTTCAGCTTGTGTGTCTTGTTCAGTGGTGGTCGTCTTTCAGCCTTTCTTACCTTGGCCATGTCTCTGAGTATTGCACACCTTGTGTGGTCAGAGGGCCCGGTGGCGCCAGTGTCCGGCAGCCTGTCAGTGCGCCCCAGGGTGGCTGTGGCTACAATGTAGCTTACCATCACCAGTGTGTGAATGTGTGTGTGAATGGGTGGATGACTGGATATGTAAAGCGCTTTGGGGTCCTTAGGGACTAGTAAAGCACTATATAAATACAGGCCATTTACAGGCCATTTGTGCTTTTGGGCACTCCAGTGATGTTGCAGCTCTGAAATATGGCCAAACTGGTGGCAAGTGGCATCTTGGCAGCTGCACGCTTGACTTTTCTCAGTTCATGGGCAGTTATTTGGCGCCTTGGTTTTTCCACACGCTTCTTGAGACCCTGTTGACTATTTTGAATGAAACGCTTGATTGTTCGATGATCACGCTTCAGAAGCTTTGCAATTTTGAGACTGCTGCATCCCTCTGCAAGATATCTCACTATTTTTGACTTTTCTGAGCCTGTCAAGTCCTTCTTTTGACCCATTTTGCCAAAGGAAAGGACGTTGCCTAATAATTATGCACACCTGATATAGGGTGTTGATGTCATTAGACCACACCCCTTCTCATTACAGAGATGCACATCACCTAATATGCTTAATTGGTAGTAGGCTTTCGAGCCTATACAGCTTGGAGTAAGACAACATGCATGAAGAGGATGATGTGGACAAAATACTCATTTGCCTAATAATTCTGCACTCCCTGTATGTGTTTCAACATCCACTGACCCTGCTCTTTGATGTCATGCTGTTCTACTCCTACCACTTAGTGGCTGAGTTGCTGTCGTCCACCACAATCGATACCACTTTGTTACACTACTACTAACAGTTGGCTTTGGAATATTTAGTAGTGAGGAAATTTCCTGACTGGACTTGCACAGGTGGCATCCTATTATGGTACCACAATGGAATTCACTGAGCTCCTGAGAGAAAACCATTCTTTCACAAATGTTTGTACAAGCAGCATCCCTAGGTGCTTGATTTTATACACCTGTGGCCATAAAAGTTATTAGAACACCTGAATTCAGTGATTTGGATGACTGAGTGACTTTTGGCAATATAGTTAGTTTCTGTTAAAATAATTGTCTAATTAGTCTCTTTGTGTCTAGTTTGCGTTTAGCAAACAGACCACTTCTTAGCCCGGAGTTCAAGAGGGATGTGGACAATCTGCCAAGTCACTACAATTCCTCCACCAGCTATCAGTATGATAAACTGATACATACCTATGGCACGCACTACATCCACAAGGTTAAAACACACAAACACACACATACACACGCACGCGCACACACACACACACACACACACACACACACAAACACATTTTTAAAATAACAATATTGTGTTAATTGCAGGTTTTCCTTGGGGGCCGACTAAGGAGAATCGCAGCCACACGAACCTGTTTGTCCACACTGAGCAGGCTCAACTCAGATGAGGTACTGTATATTGTTTTCAATGCACACTAAAAACAATACAAGTGTAATAATAATATATTTTAGTTCTACATATAAATGTTATTTGTCTTCAGTAACCTTATTTTAAAAAATTCTTATTCTAAATAAAGTATAAGTAGATCAATTAGACTTGCAGTTAGATCATCTTTCAAAACAAAATATATTGCATTCTGTCATATAACATGCTGAGTATGATGAAGGAAAAAACATCTTCTTGCACTATTTAACAAGATAAACTGGATCAGATCAAAACATCGATGTCTTCAGCTTTCTGACTGAAGAATTGTAAAAGGAATGTGTCTGTAGTTAAATATCTACTGTATTACCAAAAATCTTCTACTAGCAGTAAATGGTGTAGCACCACATGGAAACAAGGTGATGGTGGACTTTTTCAAACCATTATTTTAGGAAAAGCAGCAATAAAACACTATGAAAACACCAAACTGCCATTTAGTGTGTAGCTATTGAATATACACTGTTTCCCCTTTCTCTCTTCCAGGTTCACTCCTGTATATCACATGGATTTTCTCTCAGCTTGGGGAAGGAGATATCATCCAGTCTCCGACAATCTTGCATGAAGGTCCTACAAAACCAGGATTCCACCACTATGTACCGCGCTGGTCTCCATTATGGGCTCAAAATGTGGTCATAAATATTTTGTACTTGTAAAAAAGATTTGTATGTGTAAAAAAGATTTGTGTGTGCGTAAAAAAGATTTGTATGTGTAAAAAGAATTTTCGTGTGCGTAAAAAAGATTTGTATGTGTAAAAAGGATTTGTATGTGTAAAAAGGATTTGTATGTGTAAAAAAGATTTGTGTGTGCGTAAAAAAAGATTTGTATGTGTAAAAAAGATTTGTGTGTGGACTTAGAAAAAAAACCCCCTGCAAGTTACAAGTACGGATTTTTGACCCTATTTTTCTTCCCTTCATCTGATTGGTCAATGTCATGTCAATCACAAATGTAACAATCCAATCAGAGAACAGATGGGTTTGGCTGTCGGAGGGGCGCTTTTTTTGAACTGCAGGTCTTTGAAGGGAATAAATGCCCTTTTACATGCCAACCCAGCGTTTTCCTTCATCACCACGAAGGAAAACAGTCTGTGGTCGTCCGAGTTTGGTGATTTTTATGTCACAGGTCTACGTGTTTAATACAGGGACTTCCACAGCCTTTTCAACAGCGCTGCGGACCGCGGGGTGGGGGCGGGCAGTGTTTTGGAAATGACAGTCTTCATTACAAAGCTTTCTTCGTTATGAATTAGCATACATGTTTTTATTGAACATTTGAAGAACTAGCAAAAAAAACAAACTCTTGTAGAGGACATAAAGTCAGAGATAGAAAAGACAAGGAGCAGGTGCATCTAGTACAGGTAGAGCTGCTGCAAAAACCCATAGAGCCCAGCAGCCAGCGTAACAAATTCTGGATCCTTTGCTTTTA
The DNA here is from genome assembly GCF_963969265.1 of Rhamphochromis sp. 'chilingali'. Taxonomy (NCBI): domain Eukaryota; kingdom Metazoa; phylum Chordata; class Actinopteri; order Cichliformes; family Cichlidae; genus Rhamphochromis; species Rhamphochromis sp. 'chilingali'. The sequence continues at coordinate 31,199,708 of NC_137948.1, forward strand.
GTTAGCAGTTAGCATTAGCAGCGTATCCTGCATCCGATGTGAAAGGACTTTTATGCTGCGCACTGTGACTCACAGCAATGGTCCTGGGTCAGCCCTGACTTTGTGTTAAACTAATCCTAAAGTAATAATGTTATTTCTAACCACTGATATACCACAACTTTTTCCTTTCAACAGCTACTGAAAGTTAGGGGACCTAGCTGCTATCGGATATTTATATAGCGATCCTCCAGCTTCAAACTGTATCACCCTTCAAGGACCTGCAGTTCAAAAAAGCGCCCCTCCGACAGCCAAACCCATCTGTTCTCTGATTGGATTGTTACATTTGTGATTGACATGACATTGACCCAGATGAAGGGTAGAAAAATAGGGTCAAAAATCCGTACTTGTAACTTGCAGGGGTTTTTTTTCTAAGTCCACACACAAATCTTTTTTACACATACAAATCTTTTTTACGCACACACAAATCTTTTTTACACACACACAAATCTTTTTTACACACACAAATCTTTTTTACGCACACACAAATCTTTTTTACACATACAAATCTTTTTTAAGCACACACAAATTCTTTTTACACATACAAATCTTTTTTACGCACACACAAATCTTTTTTACACATACAAATCTTTTTTAAGCACACACAAATTCTTTTTACACATACAAATCTTTTTTACGCACACACAAATCTTTTTTACAAGTACAAAATATTTATGACCACATTTTGAGCCCATACCTCCATCAACACCACACTGAAGTGATAGGAGGCAATGATTGGTCAGGGGACTTTGCCCTCGATGTTGATGACTCTGTGGGCTTCAGAAATTGGCTGAACAGCTTGAAAGATTTCCCAGATACAGTTTCGTACTCCCTTCTGGCACTGTATGAGCTGATGCCAACTGAGGCAAAAAAGGAGGGGGTAAAGACAGCCATAGAGAAGTACTGATCTGATAACATCATAGGTTCCTCATACAAAGAGAAATTTTGTCAGCACCCCGATAACCTCGCTTCCAACTGCTGTCCTATACAAGCCAGGAGGGGGCTACTGAATGTGACCAAAATTCAAGCCTGGGATCTGTCAGGAGATACTTGGGGTCCGTCTGACAGGTGAGTAAGCTGAGGTCAGGACCTGCAAGTTGACAGTATGTTTTTAAATTCTCAGAATACCAGGACATCTTGAGTTGTTTCCTGAGTCCAAAAGTGATATAAGTCTTAAATCAATTGACACCAAAATGCAGATAGTTTGGTGAGGGTTAATCGAGCCCCAGCTTGTTTCGATGTGGTTCTACAACATGTACAGATCACAGCCTCTTTGAAACCAGGTTAATCAATTTCACCGTTTTTTTCCCCTCATATTTTTAAATCAGATATTATGTCTGTACATGTGACATTATGTTTTTTAATATTTGGAAACCTGCTGCAAAACAAACTGAGGTAGACTAACTGTGTTATTCACAGACTGCATGGAAACATTCTGCAGATTTATCCAGGATAAACAGGTTAGTTTGCTGTAGTGTGATGGGTTTAAGGTAAAGAACGGTGTGACTGCTGCACATTGGCTGGTCAGAGTTAAATTACATAAATTATATCATAAATGAATTTGAACTTAAGCTGATGATACTACGTTTCATTCACTGAGTTACAACTTTAGAGTGTCTAATATAAAGACAGTATAAAAAGTCTACTGTTAGTGCAGAGGATGGAAATCAGTCCGGACAAATCCTGAAACATATGCTGACATCTGGTTGAATTCAGTTGTGTAGATCCACAAAAAGCAGCAGGTCAGCTGATCACAGCCAGTAAACTAAGAAAATCTACTGAAGCTCTCAGTAGAAATCATTGTGAGTTATGATTCTTTTCCCTACTCTGAGCCACTACAATTGATTTTAGCTTTCCCCCACCTGCTGAATCCCACTTTAACACTTTTTTAACACACTGTGTGCACAAATCCAGCTAGATGCAGTTAATTTGATTGACATAAACAAAACATACAGCCAAAGCAACCCAGGAGTTTATTAAAGCAAAGAAGTGGAATATTATTGAATGGCCAAGTCAGTCACCTGATCTTAACCCGACTGAGCATTTCACTTGATGAAGACTAAACTTCAGACAGAACGGCCCACAGAAAAACAACAACTAAAACCTGCTGCAGTAAAGGCCTGGCAGAGCATTAAAAAGGAGGAAACCCAGCATCTAGTGATGTTCATGAGTTCACGGCTGCAAAGGATTTTCAATTAAATTTCAAATTTAATTCACTTAACCCCACTAAGTGCATGTCTTTAGACTGTGGGAGGAAGCCGGAGTATCTGGTATTTCCTTTCATTTTTATCCATGTAGCTTTGTACAAGGATTTTGAGAACTCCAAGAGTTAATACAAAAGCGTACACTGAGGAAAGACGGGCTCCTCAGCAGCGCAGCATCCGCAGGCCACAGCCAGGCTCCACCATCAGCCAGCAGGCCACAGCCAGGCTCCACCATCAGCCAGCAGGCCCAGCCAGCAGGCCCAGCCAGGCTCCACCATCAGCCAGCAGGTCCAGCCAGGCTCCACCATCAGCCAGCAGGCCCAGTCAGCAGGCCCAGCCAGGCTCCACCATCAGCCAGCAGGTCCAGCCAGGCTCCACCATCAGCCAGCAGGCCCAACACCAGCAGGCCACAGCCAGGTTCCACCATCAGCCAGCAGGCCCAGCCAGGCTCCACCATCAGCCAGCAAGCCCAGCCAGGCTCCACCATTAGCCAGCAGGTCCAGCCAGGCTCCACCATCAGCCAGCAGGCCCAGCCAGCAGGCCACAGCTTGGCTCCACCATCAGCCAGCAGGCCACAGCCAGGCTCCACCATCAGCCAGCAGGCCACAGCCAGGCTCCACCATCAGCCAGCAGGCCACAGCCAGGCTCTACCATCAGCCAGCAGGCCCAGCCAGGCTCCACCATCAGCCAGCAGGCCCAGCCAGGCTCCACCATCAGCCAGCAGGCCACAGCCAGGCTCCACCATCAGCCAGCAGGCCCAGCCAGCAGGCCACAGCCAGGCTCCTCCATCAGCCAGCAGGCCCAACCAGCAGGCCACAGCCAGGCTCCACCATCAGCCAGCAGGCCCAGCCAGCAGGCCACAGCCAGGCTCCACCATCAGCCAGCAGGCCCAGCCAGCAGGCCACAGCCAGGCTCCACCATCAGCCAGCAGGCCCAGCCAGCAGGCCACAGCCAGGCTCCTCCATCAGCCAGCAGGCCACAGCCAGGTGCCATCATCAGAAATTCCGCTTCCGGGTCCCTCGTGGTGGCCGCCTCGTGCTCTCACTTCAGTATGCCACCCAAGAAAGGCCCAACACCAGAGGAGGTTGAGGACATTAAAACCTCCCTCGAAGCGCTGTGCAGAGACATGGCAGCAGTCAGGGCGCAGCAGGAGCTGCTTCTGGGGCTACTGGAGGAGGTAAAACAGCTACGCCTCCAAAATGCCGAAAAGGACAGACGGATCATGGATCTCGAGCGGCGGGTGGATGAGCTGGAGCAGTACACCCGTACGAACGACGTGGTCATCAGCGGTATTAAAATCAAGCCGTGCTCGTACGCGCACGCAGTGGCCGGGAACGTCGGGGAGCCCAGCGACGAGGAGACCCGCTCAGTGGAGCAACAGGTGGCGTCCTTCCTCCAAAGCAAGGGGATAGAGATGGACCTGGAGCACATAGAAGCATGTCACTCACTGCCCAGGAGGAGTGACAGACCGCCGGCCGTCGTTATGAGATTTGTCAATCGGAAGAACAAGGTCGCACTGCTGAAACAAGGACGCAAACTGAAAGGCACGGATGTTTTCATTAATGAGCATCTGACACGAAAAAACGCAGACATCGCGAGGAAGGCAAGGCAACTGAAGAAGAACGGTAAAATACAACATACATGGGTAACAAACTGTAAGATTTTCATTAAGCTAAACGGGACACCAGAAGAGGCAAAAGTACTGATAGTGAGGAACATGGAGGATCTGGACAAGTACAACTGACACTAATGTGTCGAGGTAATATATAACTCTAATGACAATCAAATGATAAATACACCAACATCTCTAATTACACCAGGAAATGACATGGACATGTTGAAATTAATTCTTCAACAGAAAGTAATTGATTTAGATTGTGAATATAAGGAGCATAATATAATAGATCCAGAAATAGATTCTGGAAGTAACTTTCTCTCTACTTTTGTTAAAAATTGTAATTATTTCACTCAGGAACAATATGAAAAAGAAATTAACCTAGACGGGAAGCTCTCATTAATTCACTTTAACAGCAGAAGTATGTACTCTAATTTTGATTTCATTAAGGACTATTTGCAACAATTTTCTCGCCCCTTTAGTATTATAGCCATCACTGAAACTTGGTTCAATGTCGATAAAGGAATAGATTTTTGTTTGAATGGATATGATTTAAAATACATGAATAGATTAAATAAGGCGGGCGGCGGGGTTGCTATATATGTTCATAACTCTATAAAATATAATGTTGTAACAACTATGTCTATGGCTATTGATGGAATTTTGGAATGTTTGACTATTGAGATCATGAATGAAAAAAAGAGAAATGTTATAATAAGTTGCATATATCAGACACCCAGTTCAAGTATTGACACTTTTAATGAATGGATAGAAAAAACGTTTGCTTCGGTGAACCAAAAATTACTATTTATCTGTGGTGACTTTAATATTGATTTGCTAAACCCAACAAGGTTAAAAGCCATTGATGACTTTACTGACACGATGTACAGCTTATCACTATATCCAACAATAACAAAGCCAAGCAGAATAACATCACATAGCGCCACTATTATTGACAATATTTTTACTAATGTCATGGATTTCCAAATTAATAGTGGCCTGCTTGTCTGTGATATAACTGACCACTTACCAGTTTTTACTTTGTGTGACTGTGATTTTAAAAAAATAGATACCAAGATCATGATAGCAAAGCGAACAATAAATGAAGAAGCAATTCATGCCTTCAATTTCGATTTAGCACAACAAGATTGGAGTTCGGTGTATGAAGAGTCAGATGTGGACAAGGCTTATGACAATTTCCTAGATATTTTTACTATGTGGTACAATAAACATTGTCCTGTAAACGAACACATGACAAAGAAAAAAAAGATAAAAAGTCCTTGGCTCACAAAAGGAATTATTAATGCTTGCAAAAAGAAAAACAATCTGTATAAACAGTTTATCAAAGTAAAAACAAAAGAAGTGGAACAAAGATATAAAGCATATAGAAATAAATTGACTGATATTATAAGAACGAGCAAACAACTTTATTATAGAAGAAGATTATATGAAAATAAAAACAATATAAAAGGAACTTGGGATGTGTTATGACGCACGCCACGCCGCGAGTCTGCACGTGCCTGTTGTGACCAATCCTATTCGCGAGGCACTATTATATGCCTTCCGGGTTGTCGCCTCGAAACGACGCGGGGGAGAGGCGTTAGCGGATGGAAGCAACAGGTACGTGGGGTGAGCGCTTTTCGCTGTTTACTATCTTGACTTGTTTTTGAATTAATTGTGGATTGCGTTCAACAGTATTTTGATACCGCCGCGGGTAGATGCGTGGGGCTCGTATGTGACATCGCACGTAGTGAATGGTGAGTTGAGCCTGAATGTTTGTTTGTATTTGTAACCTGTATCAGTATGCCAGTGCTATTAGCTGATGGGATAGCTAAGGGTGAGGCCTACTACATTACTACTACTCTCACTTTACGTGGCTGTAGTTTTGTTATTAGAGATTGTTATTTATTTTAATTTATTACAATGGTTGGATATGTATTTGTTGTATATTGGTATTTTCTCATGAACTTTATTGTGTACACTGGAACTAAAGCTAGCTTGGGAAATTTAGATGAATTTTGCTAATAGAGGTCCTGTGATTATAGTGCAGGCTAGTGGTGCCCTGGAGAGACCACAGCGACACCACTACTTTGGATGGCGAGCTAGGCCCAACGAGCCAGAACCCCAGCTACAACTTCCTGCGGTCTGGTAGGAGGCTGCTGCGGCCTACACTCTCCCCCCCTGGTTTTCAGTCCCCCAAATCTCACTTTCGAGATCTCAGTCTTGGAATCTCAGTTCTGATCATCACACTTCCAATTTCAACCTGTTACAGACTGTCATACGCGTTGGATTTATATCAATCATGAAATAGCAACTTTATGGACATTGTCTGCCGGGGGTTGGAGGAGGTTGCTGCACCACTGTGCAGCGGATACTTTACAAGCTTGAATTATGTTTTATCTTTTCCTGTCTGCAGATTTGTAAATATTGGTATTTGGTAATTGCACTTTATTTTCACTATAAATAATAACTGTAATCACAATATCTGTGGTTGTATGTTTATTGTACTTCACTCACCTCCTAGAGCCGAATCTGATATCTTCTGAATTAGCCCAACTACTCATAACCAACTTAAATTTTTTTAGCTTATGTACTTGCTACATAAGACAAATTAGTGGCGAACCAGCCAGGAGGTTGTGTCAAGTATAATATTGTTGTGTACATTCAGTCTCACTATCTCACCATATTACTATGAACATGGACTTGTTGGAGTCATTAGGTGTTAAAATACCAAACGCGGTATTGGTCAGTGGCGTCCCCGCATATGAGGTTGAGGAGGTTGAAGATTTTCTTCTCCAGTATGGTGCTATTGAACGCTCCGTGCCAATAAACTCACCCGGTTCTGAGTTTAATAATATGCTCGTCGTTGAGTTTAAAACAGGGTCTGCTTTTGATTTATTGGGTCCGATTCCGCCATATACATTTAAGCCCTTAAATAATGAATATCATATAAAAAGCTTGTCTAAAATCTATGCGGCTACTGTCGGGTGCACAAAGACTAAGACTTATTTAGCTGACTTAAAACAAGTAGCAAAATTGTCTGGTCAGGATTTTGCTGAAGTTCTTCAAGAACTAATGACCCAAATAAATGGAGCTGTTTCAGAACTGCACCCAGGAAAACCAGAAGGGCTCAAGCAGGAATGCACTGCCGCATCTGAACACAAAACGGCTGCCACTCCGGATCAACAAACCCACAACATGGCTATTCCTGTCACTTCTTCAGCTGCCCTACATCCTACAACAACAGAAGGACATTCTATCAGTATGTCTGCAGCTGAGTTAAATCCACCTGAAGTACAGAAGTATGTTGTGGAGCATATAGTAAAGAGCGAAGATGTAAACATACGTTCATCCCATAGGCTGCGCAGGTTTTCTGGGAGACTGCCACACCCACAGCATGAGGTGGACTATGATACATGGCGCTCTGGGGTGGATCTCATCTTAAAGGATCCAGCCATTTCAGAACTGCGAAGATCCAGACACATCCTTGATAGTCTTTTACCACCTGCAGCGGACATAATCAAGCACCTTAACCCCGACCTACCAGCAGAGACTTATATTCAACATCTTGATTCTGCTTATGGAATTGTACAGGACGGGGAAGAACTTTATGCGAAGTTCATGGACACACTGCAAGACTCGGGTGAGAAACCATCCGGCTACCTACAGCGACTTCAGGTGGCCCTGAGTTTAGCTGTCAAGCGGAGAGGAGTCAAGCAGGGTGAAGTGAACAGGCACCTGCTCAGCCAATTCTGTTGGGGATGTTGGGATAGTAACCTTATCTCTGAGCTCCAGCTGAAGCAGAGAAAATCCAACCCACCTTCTTTTGCAGAACTGTTACTCCTATTAAGAACTGAAGAAGACAGAGAAGCTAGCAAAACTCTGAGGATGAAGCAACATCTGGGAACACCAAGACACAGAGTTGCAGCTCAAGCTCAGTTCGCAGTAGAAGAAGAAAGGGGGGTCTGTGCTGCATTGTCCACTCTCACCCAGCAGATGGCGGAGATACAAAAGCAACTTGCCGCCTTAACTGCCTCCCAGTCTCACCAGTCCTGTACTCCTGTTCCAAAGCAGCACCAGAAGCAAAGAACGGATACACAGGGGACTATATCACCTAACCCCAAGCCTGGTTTCTGTTTCAGGTGTGGGGAAGATGGACACATTAGACCACAGTGCGAGAACAGACCCATTTCTGCATTGGTCAATGCAAAACGCAAACAGTTCAGTGAAAGGAAACCAAAATGGCAGAAGCGGAATTCATCAACTGGACATTTAAACTAGATACAGTTCCTGTAATGGGACGTACAGGAACTGTGCAGGACCCACATTGTCCCGCAAAGGAGGAAAGGAACAAGGAGGAAATTGTTCACTGTGTAGACCTACACACTTGTCCGAAGGCAACCACAATGTTACCTCATGGGTTAGTTGGGTCAAGATGCACAACAGAGGTGACCCTAGCAGGCCATCCACAGAAATGCCTGCTTGATACAGGATCACAGGTTACTACAATACCTGTATCCTTTTACAACAATCATCTTCATGAACAACAAATTCAACCACTCCATGATCTTTTCCAGGTGGAAGGTGGAAACCATTCCATATCTTGGATACATTGAGATTTCCGTCAAGTTCCCCAGAGATCTTGTTGGTGAAGAATATGAAGTAACAACATTGGCTCTAGTTGTTCCGGACGTACACCCTGACGTCCCCGCCACTGTGCTAATTGGGATGAACACCCTGGAACCCCTGTATGAACAGCATCTTAACCAGCATCCGAGCTATCAGCCTAGCACTCATGGGTACAGAGCGGTGTTGAAAACACCCCACTGTTTAGCCAGAGTGTTCTCCTACAGCATCCTGCTTCCACCTTACCTGGGGGTTTGTGCGTCAGCAGTTGTCTCATCAACTTCCCTGTTCTTTCTCCATACAAGGTTCCCGTGGTTATTATAAATGAGTCGGAGCAAGATACCTTCATTCCACCTCACAGTGTCATTGCGGATTTGGAAACCTACCACTCCATCTTGTCTGAACATCGCGTGACCCATCTTCCAGTCAGGAACACTATCACCAGCCTGAATTTTGATTTTGGTGATTCCCCACTGTCACCTGAATGGAGGACGCGAGTCATAGGCAAGCTGAATGACATCTCGGAGGTCTTTTCGCATCATGACTTGGATTTTGGATGTACATCACCTGTCAAACATCATATTCCACTCCATGACAATACACCGTTCAAGCAACGTGCCCGGCCAATCCATCCACAAGATTTTGAAGCTGTCCGCCGTCACCTGCGTGAGCTTCTGGAAGCCGGCATTATAAGGGAATCATCGTCTCCTTTTGCTTCGCCTATCGTGGTGGTCAGGAAGAAGAACGGTGAGGTCCGGCTGTGCATAGACTACCGGAAACTAAACCTTCAAACCATCAAGGATGCATACCCCTTACCTAATTTGGAGGAATCCTTTTCAGCACTCACTGGTTCTAAGTGGTTTTCAGTACTCGACCTGAAGTCCGGTTACTACCAGATCCAGATGGAGGAGGAAGACAAGGCAAAGACTGCTTTTGTGACTCCTCTTGGGTTCTGGGAGTTTAACCAAATGCCTCAAGTTGTCACCAACGCCCCAAGCACATTTCAGCGCTTGATGGAGCGATGCATGGGGCACCTCCACCTAAAGGAAGTGCTCGTTTTCCTTGATGACTTAATCATCTATTCAGACACTCTTGAGGAACACGAACGAAGGCTGCTGAGAGTCCTGAACCGGTTGAAGGAATATGGGCTGAAACTGGCACTGGAGAAATGTCGATTCTTCAAAAAGTCTGTAAAGTACTTGGGTCATATTGTCTCTGAGGAAGGAGTTCAAACAGACCCCGAGAAGATAGAGACCATCAAGACATGGCCGGTTCCACAGACTTTGAAACAATTGAGGTCTTTTCTGGGCTTTGCTGGCTATTACCGCGGTTTATAAAAGACTATTCCGTCATTGCCAAACCACTCAATGACCTGACTCGTGGATATCCTCCGGTTCAAAGATCAAAGACCCTGAAAGCTCGCAAGACATCCACCTACGGGCCAAATCAACCCTTTGGTGAGAGGTGGAATACCAACTGTCAAGTTGCATTTGAGACCCTGATTGAGAAGCTTACAACTGCCCCGGTCCTTGGGTTTGCAGACCCGTCTCGTTCATACATTCTGCACACCGATGCGAGTGTGACCGGACTTGGAGCTGTGTTGTATCAAGAGCAAGAGGAGAAACTCCTGGTCATAGCTTATGCTAGCCGCGGATTGTCGCAGAGTGAGAGCCGTTATGCAGCCCACAAGTTGGAATTCCTCGCCCTTAAGTGGAGTGTGACAGAGAAATTCCAAGATTACCTGTACGGGGCAGATTTTACAGTGGTGACGGACAGTAATCCACTGACCTACGTTTTGACAACAGCTAAACTGGACGCTACTGGACACCGTTGGTTGGCTGCATTGTCAACGTACTCCTTTAAACTTCTGTACAGAGCTGGCAAACAGAATTGTGACGCTGATGCGCTCTCGCGACGACCTTACTCCTGCTCCAATGATGAAGTTTCTAATGACCATGAACTCATTCGTCAGTTCATTTCTCAACACACAGCTGATTCTGATGTCCTCTCAGAAGAGACTGTGAGAGCAATCTGCCAAAGTCATTTGGTCAGAGCCACACGGCCGGGTGACTGCGGTGAGGTTGGCTTCACACTTGTCGAGTCTTTGTCAGTTCAAATGGATACTATCCCTGACAGTTACTGTTCCGAGGACTGTCATCAGCTGCCTGTCGTTTCTACTCTTAACATCAAAGAGAAACAACACTCAGATCCCTGCATTCGGGAGCTTATTCACCAGCTTGAGACGGGGGAGAGGGTTCCACCACGAGCTAGAGCTGAGCTCCCTGAACTTCCGTCCCTGCTCAGAGAATGGTCCAGGTTGGAGCTGGTGGATGGAGTCCTGTACAGGAGGAGACGGGACAATGGAGACCTTTCATACCAGCTTGTCCTTCCAGGGGAGTTGCGACCATCAGTCCTGAAAATTCTCCATGAGGATATGGGCCATATGGGGATTGAACGTACACTTGACCTTGTCCGTACGAGATTCTACTGGCCCAAAATGGCAAAGGATGTTGAGCAGAAGATTAAGACTTGTGGCCGCTGTGTGCGCCGAAAAGCCCTGCCGGAAAAAGCTGCTCCACTTGTCAGCATAAAAACATCTCGACCCCTTGAGCTTTTGTGTATGGATTTTCTTGCTCTTGAGCCTGACACTAGTGGCACTCGTGATATCTTAGTCCTGACTGACCATTTCACTAAATTCGCTGTTGCCATTCCAACACCCAATCAAAATGCAAGAACTGTGGCCACTAATTTGTCTTATGTAGCAAGTACATAAGCTAAAAAAATTTAAGTTGGTTATGAGTAGTTGGGCTAATTCAGAAGATATCAGATTCGGCTCTAGGAGGTGAGTGAAGTGCAATAAACATACAACCACAGATATTGTGATTACAGTTATTATTTATAGTGAAAATAAAGTGCAATTACCAAATACCAATATTTACAAATCTGCAGACAGGAAAAGATAAAACATAATTCAAGCTTGTAAAGTATCCGCTGCACAGTGGTGCAGCAACCTCCTCCAACCCCCGGCAGACAATGTCCATAAAGTTGCTATTTCATGATTGATATAAATCCAACGCGTATGACAGTCTGTAACAGGTTGAAATTGGAAGTGTGATGATCAGAACTGAGATTCCAAGACTGAGATCTCGAAAGTGAGATTTGGGGGACTGAAAACCAGGGGGGGAGAGTGTAGGCCGCAGCAGCCTCCTACCAGACCGCAGGAAGTTGTAGCTGGGGTTCTGGCTCGTTGGGCCTAGCTCGCCATCCAAAGTAGTGGTGTCGCTGTGGTCTCTCCAGGGCACCACTAGCCTGCACATTCACTACGTGCGATGTCACATACGAGCCCCACGCATCTACCCGCGGCGGTATCAAAATACTGTTGCTTCCATCCGCTAACGCCTCTCCCCCGCGTCGTTTCGAGGCGACAACCCGGAAGGCATATAATAGTGCCTCGCGAATAGGATTGGTCACAACAGGCACGTGCAGACTCGCGGCGTGGCGTGCGTCGGGCTCGTATGTGACATCGCACGTAGTGAATGTGCAGGCTAGTGGGCCTGCACATTCGCAAGACCAAACAGATTTTTCTGTTTTTTACTGAAAAAAAAAAAGAAAGAACTTTGCAAAGGGATCAATTCAGCATGATGACAACATCTCCCTTTATAACCGTCATGTGGATAAAATCTTTGTCTATTTAGTCCCTTGAGCAAAGCATTCAGCTGTTTTTCTGTCTGTTACATATCAAAAGTACACAGAGGTTAGATGAGGTGAAGCACAAATTTTCCATCACAACATGTACCATGTTCTTTGTGTTCAGTTTAGTTAGTATTTATAAGCAGGGGTGCACATAAGTGGTCCACAGGTGCGCAGGTGTTGTCAAAATAAAAGACGCGCGTTTGCGTACACAAGATTTTCTGCAGGAGGACAGACATTTGTTTAGAACTCTTAAAGATGTCGAAGAAGCAAGCTCCTTTAAGCAATTACTTTGGTGTTCCTCCACCTCCAAAGAAATGTCAGAAGGAGTCCGAACCACAAAAGAAGTGCGTATTCCCGGAAAAGTGGTTGCAGGAGGTGAGCTTGTCATGGTCCTGGGTCAAGCGACCCAGTGTTTGAGTTTATGTATTTTTTTGTACTTCTGTTGTGCCTTAGCTTAGTGCACCTAGTTAATTTCTAGATTGCTGTTTAGTCTTGTTCCTTAGTTGTTTATGTCATCTTCCCCTGTACTAAGTCTCCCTGGTTCATGTGTCACGTCTGCGTGGTTATGTTTAGTTCATGTCATGTCTAATCTCCATGTTTCCTGTTTTACTTTGAAAGTCTGTATTCAATGTCAGTGTATTCAGTTTCACCTCTCCTGTCCTGTCGTTATGGTTCATGTGTCAGCTGTGCTCCCATGTGTGACCACTTCCCCTGATCATCCCTCATGTGTATTTAGTCTCTGTGTTTCATGTAGTCTGTGTCGCGTCATCTGTGTTCCCACCCCCTGTGTTCCGTATCTCCAGCCATAGCCTTTCCATAGTTTATGTCCAGTTTAGGTTTCTGTTGAGTTATACTCTTATGCTGTCCTCACTCTGGTTTGTTCCTTTTCATCAGCCATAATAAAAGGCTCGCTTTTGTTTAATCCACTCCTGTATCTTTGCTTGTGTTCGCACCTGGGTCCACCACACACATTTCCGCACGGTCTGCCTCCGCAGATCATGACAGAGCTGGCTTCAAATAAATGATGAACGCACAGAGATGTAGTGCAGAATATGCCGTGAAAATCCCACTCTAGCGGACAAAAACAGTGCCTTTTATATGTACGCAAACGCGCGTTGCAACTTCTTATCTGGTGCGCGTCTTTTATTTTGACAGCGAATGCGCACCTGCGGACCACTTATGTGCACCCCTGTTTATGATGTCATTAGTGTGCGCCACTGCCCTCTCTGTGAATTATGGGAACAAAGTGTGAGACAAAGACAAAGGCACGCAGGCTTGACACTGTGATGGGGGAGAAAGAGACATGGGGACATAATGGACTGGGGAGACAGAGAAGGAACACGGATCACGGAGACAAGAGTAACTAAATGTGGATCGCAGGGAAGGCACAGTAACAGAAAACTAAAGACTAGAAACTGAAAATAATATATGCAGAAAACAACTAAAAGAACCAAAACTATGAATAATGTGAGCATGTAAGAGTTGTGGAAGGTCTTTCATCTGTGTGTGTATAAAAGAGATCAGGGCGACGGCCATTGTTAGAGACCACTCCATATTGCAACATGTTATTAACCCCACTACGAAAAGACGCTCACCAGGTGTTTGCAGTTCATTTAAAATTTCCATGACACCCTACAATTGCCCTGGGATACTGTATGTGAAAAAATAACATTCATTGTTTAAAAACATTTAAATAGTAGTGTTAGTTACTTGGATACTACAGCTACTGAATCTCTGTCCTTGTTGTTAATTGCTGACTTTGTATAACTGAGTGCTCTAATCATTTCTGTTCTTGGATCACTATACCTCTTATAGGAATAGCTACATTATGAGACCCTTACTGATAGTACCAAATGTTTTTGCAGGTGTTGTCACATTATTTTTCACTTTTGAATGTAACTAAAGTTTAGCAGGACACAAGTTGCTGTTAAACTTGGACTTTTGGTTTAAAGCAAGAAGTTTTGTCTATGTTATTACTTGAGAAAATAACTAAAAAGGGGGATAATGTGATATTCACAAGAGTTGTTGTATCTTGTGTGAAAAACTACCCTACCTAGTGGACACAATAGGAACAGAAGAATAGAAAAGAATCTACAGAGAGGCACTGTAATGATCACATGTACAGTATCTGTGCTGCAGTCAGCAATAAAGTTTGTTATGTTGTCACCATGGTCGTCTTCTGATAAACACCAGAAACACTACAACTGTTAAAGACAGCAATCTGTGACTGTAGGCATCGATATGATGAGTATCAGCAAAATTCTGTTGTGTTAACATTTGTGTTTCTCACAATGAGTTTTTAAAGTAAAACATACAGAGAAAAGAATGCAGTGTTTACTGTAATAACCACACAGGTTAAGAGCTGTTTTACAGCCCAGTCAGATTTGTATTTTGCTAACAGCCCTGACACTTCCTATGTGTTTGGTTGACTTTTAAGTTTTCTGGCAGTTTGTGTCAGGAGATTTGTTCCACACACTGTTAAGCAAAGCTAAAAACTGGCATAGCGTTAAAAATATATATTTAAATGAAAAGACTACATGTGTTTTCCTTCTTTATTAAAAGTTAACATTAATCACATTTTCATGGGGTAATTTTGACCAATTGTAACAGTTCATTTCTGGCATATCTTTAAATCATCCTCTACTGAACCATGAAAAAACTTTTCCTGAACTTTATCTTGTAACACTGGAATAATGTTTTACTCTAACTGTACAGATTGGTGTACATCAGTTCAACGCTGGGCTGTGCTACAATAGTCAGAAGGTCAGAAGGAGAGACTGACATCCAGGGAGAAGATTGTAAGAGACGTGGTTTATAAGATAAGATAAGATAACCTTTATTAGTCCCACACGTGGGAAATTTGTTTTGTCACAGCAGGAAGTGGACAGTGCAAAAGTTATGAGGCAAAAATTAGAATACAATAAGAATAAATACAGTACACAACTGTACAGAATAGAATAAAATAAAATACTATATACAGTAGAATAAAATAAAATAAATATACAATAAGATAAAAATAGAACACAAATACTATATACAACTGAGTAAAAATACAACGATGACAGAAAGGATTATTGCACTTAGTATTATTGCATATGTATGGATGTGTGTGCTTGATCAGTTAAAGTCTTTATTATGGAGTCTGACAGCAGTGGGGAGGAAAGACCTGCGAAATCTCTCCGTCCCACACCGTGGGTGCCGCAGTCTCCGACTGAAGGAGCTGCTCAGTGCTGTCACAGTCTGCTGCATGGGGTGGGAGATGTTGTCCAACAGGGATGACAGCTTAGCCGCCGTTCTCCTGTCACTCACCACCTCCACTGGGTCCAGAGGGCATCCTAGAACAGAGCTGGCCCTTCGGATCACCCTGTTCAGTCTCTTCCTGTCCCCAGCAGAGATGCTGCCGCCCCAGCAGACCACACCATAAAAGATAGCAGAAGCCACAACAGAGTCATAGAAGGTCTTCAGGAGTGGGCCCTCCACTCCAAACGACCTGAGTCTCCGCAGCAGGTACAGCCTGCTCTGCCCTTTCCTGTAGAGGGCGTCTGAGTTATGAGTCCAGTCCAGTCTATTGTTCAGATGAACACCAAGGTACCTGTAGCTGTCCACAGCCTCAATGTCCATACCTTGGATGTTCAGTGGTTGCAGTGGAGAATGCTTGTGCCTGCGGAAGTCTACCACCAGTTCCTTGGTTTTACTGGCGTTGATCTGGAGGTAGTTCAGCTGGCACCAGTCCACAAAGTCTTGGGTCAGACCTCTGTACTCCTTGTCGTCCCCATCAGTGATGAGGCCGACTATTGCAGAGTCATCAGAGAACTTCTGCAGGAAGCACTGGGTGGAATTGTGGGAGAAGTCTGCAGTGTAGATGGTGAAGAGGAACGGAGCCAGAACCGTTCCCTGTGGGGCCCCCGTACTGCAGACGACCCTGTCCGACACACAGCCCTGAGTCCTCACATACTGTGGTCGGTCGATGAGGTAGTCCAGGATCCAGGTAGTGAGGTGATGGTCCACTCCAGAGTTCACCAGCTTGTCCTTTAGAACCGAGGGAAGAATGGTGTTGAAGGCACTGGAGAAATCAAAGAACATGATTCTCACAGTGCTTCCAGCGGTCTCCAGGTGAGCGAGGGAACGATGTAGGAGGTGAATGACGGCATCATCCGCTCCAATGCCAGGCTGGTAGGCAAACTGAAGTGGGTCCAGTGATGAGCTTATTAGGCGCCGAAGCTGAGCCAGGACCAACCGCTCCAGGGTCTTCATCAGGTGGGATGTCAGAGCCACCGGCCTGTAGCTGTTGAGGTCCTTGGGGCGTGAAGTCTTTGGCACTGGTACAACACAGGAGGTTTTCCAGAGCTGTGGGACTCTTCCCAACCTCAGGCTCAGGTTGAAGAGGTGCTCCATCACCCCACACAGTTGGTCCGCGCAGGACCTGACGACCCTCGAGCTGATGCCATCTGGACCCGCTGCCTTCTTGCCATTAATCCTCCTCAGTTCCCTCCTAACCTGGGTGGTTGAGAGAGACAGGCTGGAGCCTTGTGTTGAGTGTGTATTGGATGCTGCAGTTGGGGGTGGGGGGGAGTGAGCAGGGTGAATAGAGGAGGTGTACATGTACATTCAGAATGATGTACAAGCAGGTATGGCATAGTGTAGGAGGATGTGATCTGGTGTTGTTTCTGTGATCAAGAACAGCAAACACATTACAACTTGAATACAGATTAAGGGGTAATATAGCTGACATTAAATTCCTTCACTACAAACCTGCTAAGGCAGTGGTTCCCAAACTTTTTTTTACTAGGCCCCCCTTGGTTGTACACAAAAATCTTGGCGCACCAACACATCCTCCAACCACACACATCCATATTTTGTTTTCAAACTCAATTGCAGTTTATTTCACACCTCTAACCTTTTGTAAACAAATAAACAAAAGTAAACTGCAATAAATTACAGGTTACAATAATATAAACTACTAACTCTTTTAAATAACCAAAAAAAAAGCATCTTTATGGTGTAATTATTTTAAGTGTAGTTGTTTTTTTTTTTACTGTGTAATAATATTCAATTATTACCCACCCTATTTAGACGGGTGGGTAATAATTAAGCAAATAATGCACAAAACATTTTATCATGGTGGAAGGAAAACAGCAAAAGTAAGAGGGAATTAATGACGATGTAGTTTTGATCTTCTTTTGCTGCTGTTAGGTGAGGGCTGTGTGCGGACAGGGATAGGACCCAAGGTGCAGACTCCAGAGACAGATGTGAACTCAAAACCGCTTTAATGTTAAACTCAAAACAAAACCAAACAAGGAGCCAGAAACAAAAAAAAGAACAAACAATGGAGCCCGGAAAGCAACAGAACAAAACACAGGAACAAAGTCCAAAACAACAGCACCAAGGCCCAGGCATAGTCCAAAAGCAAACAAACAAAAGAGCTCACGAAAGGCGCAGAGGCCCCGGCAACAGTCTCGAAAAAGTTCAGGGGGCCGGCCCGGAGGCTGACGGCACAACAGTCCAAACCCGGGCAGGTCAGGGGGGCGGCCCGGAGGCTGATGGTCCAAGAGCCCAGAAAACAGGTCAGGAGGCCGGCCGGGCGGGAGGCACCGGCGGCGACGTAGTTCAGGGGGCCGTCCATGACGGCGGCGTCGGTCAAGGAGCCGGCCATGACGGCAACGACGTCCAGTCATCGGCTGGACCGGACGTGCAGGACGAGCAGGCCGGACAGGACGTGCAGGACGAGCAGGCCGGACAGGACGTGCAGGCCCAGACGGCATGGGGACCCCAGGCGCAGACGAAGCTGAACACTCCAGCAGAACCAGTTTGCAGAACAGATGAAGTGGGTATGATGTCCGAATGTCCAGAGTCAGAATGCTCAACAGTTCTGTTGTGGCGGCGGCCAGAACGCCGTTTCCTTCGGGATGAGGAAACAGGAACCGGTGGAGAAAAAGAGACCCCCTCCTCATCCTCTGACCACATAGCTGCCAGAAAAAAGGCAGGTGAATGAGAACCCAGCTGGTGTGGGGAGGGAGAGGAAGTCCGTGGCAATGTTGAGACAGAAGGAGAGTATGTGTTGTCCTGGGGTAACGGTGGGGAAGATGTAGAGAGTGAGAGAGCAAGCTCACCAGCCTTTACTTGCTCTCTCCAGGCAGTAATGGTGTCGTCCAACTTAGTGTCCTTAGCAAACTGAGACAGCTGAGGGTTATGGCGAATGATGGTATCCACTGCATTCAGCCCGACTGCCATAGTCCGTAGATCCCGTGACTGGGCAATGCGGTCGAGCAGACTCACCATCTGCCTCATCTCGCCGTTGAACTCCGAGGAAAAGGAGTCTGCAGGGTCCATGTTCTGGTCGCGATCTTCTGTTAGGTGAGGGCTGTGTGCGGACAGGGATAGGACCCAAGGTGCAGACTCCAGAGAACTCAAAACCGCTTTAATGTTAAACTCAAATATAACATAACTGGAAACAATCAAAATAAACTAACACCAGAGGACTGACAGAACACACAGCTTGGTAAACGGTAGATCGCGACACAAACACAGAGAAACACAGGGCTTAAATACACAGAAGGAGCAATCAGGGAATGAATAACAGGAGGAAAACACAGCTGGGACAAATCAGAACTGACGAGACCAAAGAAGCGTAACCTGAACACACTTGAATAAGACAGAGACCTTCGATGTAAAACAGGAAACACATAACACAGACTCACATGCAGGCACTACAGAGGGAACAGAGACGTGGGACCAGGGCAGACACAAACACTGACTGAACACGGGGATATAGGAACTAAGGATACACAGAGACGCAAACTAGACAAGGGGATACAGGTGATAGGGGAGACAGAGCAACTAAAGAAGATAGAGACATAAACCATAAGACAGAACTCAAAGAAACCAAAGACTAGAAAGTATAAATAATATAATAAACTCAAAAACCCTGGGTCAACGACCCAGGCATCCTAACAGCTGCTGGTTCAGTGAATTTTGGTCGCAGTGACAAAACCTGCTGCTTCAGAGTCTGTGAGCCGTCGGCTTTCAGCACCTGCGAGAAAGCCCACATCTCGCAGATTCTGATGCTCCCCACTTTAGGAACCACTGAGTTAGGATGTGTACAGGGCCTCTCTATCTTAAAAAAGTTATTTTATCTTAAAATAAAGCATTATGCAGAGCAGTGGTTTCTTTGTATCTATAAAGTGCTTTAAGGAGTGGAATCCGTTTACCTGCTCTCATTTACTATTTTGGCTCTTTGGTGGTTTTGAAATAGTTTTGTGAGCTTCAACCTGAGATCCTGGCGTTTCTGGCAAAATACATGTATATTTATAAAATCGATCAGGATGGGAGTTGCGTGATGGAGCGTTTGGGACTGGCTCCGCCATAGAGAGTCTCTGACCCCCGTCAACCTTACATTAGTTTTAAAAAAGTTAGATGTTCCCAAATAATGCATTTCCAGACTGTGGTGGCTAGATCAGCATCCTTGAATTTATTGAGAGACATGGCCACAGAAACGAAGAAGAGCGTGCAAACTCGAATCTCCACAATGGCGGTGGGGGGAAATAATGCTAGCAGTACTAATTTTAGCCCTGCTAGCCAAGAAGAAGGACCAAAGATGGATATAAGCGGCTTGTTTGCCGAAATGACTAAGCTTGGAGCTATCCTAACCGGTGTTGCAGCCGATATATCTCACATCAAGTCTGACATGGTAAAATTTAAAAACGCTATAAGTGGAATCCAAATACGGATGACTGAAGCTGAGGGCCACAATTAAGATGTGGAAAACAAAATGAGGAGCATAACAGAAGATAATGGCAAAAATATCAAAAAAGCTTGAACAACTATGGGCCCGAGTAGATGACCAGGAAAACAGAAACCGCAGAAAGAATATTTGGCTTATTGGTCTGGAAGAGGGTCTGAAGGTGGCAACACAAATGATTATGTGATGAAGATACTTGCTGATGGCCTGGGTCTACGAGGGGAGGAATATGAGCTGGAAAGATGCCACAGAGGTACAAGACCACGCCCGGGACCTGGTCAACCACCTTGAACCATGCTAGTGAGATTTCTGTGTTACACTGCATGACAAAAAGTTCTCATAAGCGCTATGCAGAAGAAAGGCATAATGTGGGAGAACTGCCGCTTGTCATTCTATGAAGATATGACCGCAGAGCGAGTGGCGCAGAGGCAGCTTTTGTACCCAGTGATGAAGAAGCTATGGCAGCATCAGATAAAGCACACCCTGGCACATACAGCAAAACTTAAATTAACATGGAAAGCAAGGGCATAGATTTGGTTTTGGCATTGGTGGGGACGAATTACTCAACCACCGAACCCTGTCGTTTCTTTTTTTTTTTCCTTTTTGTCTTTGCTTCTTGATAAAAAAAAAAAGGAGAAATATACTTGCCTACATATGCTATTCTACATGTTTTTAAACCATTTAAAATTACAATTCATAGTTTTATATGTGAATTATATAATGTTAAATTACAAAAAACATGTAGTCACACATGTGCACCACCAAGTCATCATCCAATTTCACCTGTGATCTTGTATCTCCATTTTTCTCTGAACTTTGTGTTGGTTCTTCTGTCACCTGACAAATAGGACATACATGACAATAAGAATAAAATGTGTAGCTGCTTCAGTGTTTCTGTCAATTTGTGCAGATCTTGACTCATCAGTAATGTTTGTGTGAGTGCATTTTTAAAACAATTTGTGCAAACTGCACTACAAGGTGGAATATTTGCAAAATCATGACTACCTCATGATATTTTGTCTCAAAAATTAACCCTATGAATATGTCAGTGCCATTAGGATGAAATTATTGTGTCACCAACATTTTAACATTAAACATATAATTTTAACAGCCTCTGTAAACTAATATCCTGGCTTGCTCAAAGCTGCCGTTTTCTCTGACCGTTTCAATCAAAATTAGAAATGCTACTCTGGGAGACTGAGATAACTAGTAGTGCTGCCTGTTGTGCAGTTAGTTTCTAAAACACGTTATTCATGGTTACATACAATTTTAGATTGATGTGGGCCAAAGCCATAGCCTGTAACGTTATTATGACGGACACATTTTATGAGTGAACTTGACTTTATGTGACTTACAGGTTTCTTTAAAAAATACTTTCTTATATCCAGTTGTCAGAACCATACTGAATTTCGCCAGAGACACACACACACATATGAAGAGAGAGAGAGTATGCATTGTATGCAAATGGCTACCAAACAGCCATCATAATTGGTCATACAATGAGAACAGGACAAATCAACAATTGACAATGACTAATTAATATTAAAATCTGTAACATAATGTATTGTTTGGAGTTTAGTCGTTTACTGTTACTATTTTTACCATTTCTTCTTGGAGCAACTGTTACTCACATTATTTCCTTAGGGATTAATAAAGTATTCTGATTCTGATTGTTTCAGGATGACCTGCCATTGTCCAATGACACATCTGCTTACCTGTATCTTTTGCTCGTTTCTCCTCCTCTTCTTTTCTCTTTTTTGTAAACTGAGCACCTGATGGCTTTGAACTTTTCTTGTCCATCTTCCATTGGTTTTAATTTTGGACTCCAGTATGAACACCCCTCGCCCAACTCGAGGATCACCACAACATAACCTAATAGACCTACACCTTCACAGATTCACTTTGTCGAAGGTGTATTTCTGGGATTTCACACAACCCAGGATTCAAATCTTCAAATCAGTAATACATAATGGGCTTGGATTTACATAATTATGAATGAAATGTGCTCTATTTGGAAGCAGCCACCCACCCCATGTATATATATATATGTGTATATATATGTATATATATGTGTGTGTGTGTATATATATATATATATATGTATATGTATATATGTATATATATATATATACATATAGCACTTTCAGCTGGATAGCGTAGAGGTTAGACTACACGCCTTTGGAACAGAGGATCGCAAGTTCGATTCCTGCCTGGGGCGTCTGTATCCAGTAAGGGTCCTAAGGCTAGACCCCCTATGCTAAGCAAGCCTACCGCAGACATGAGCGCGACAGATAAATATGAAGGCATGCCGGCTCGGACGTCGCCCGGATCAACAAGGTCCGCGTCAGGTGTTGAGGAACCAGGGCACCCTGACGAAAAGTGGGCTACTGGAACAAGAAGGCATCGGTGGGCAAGAGACAAAAACAGGGCGTTGTTGGAATGCTACTACGCAAGTAACCCCGGCGGAAGGGGCTACATGAATAGGATGAGGGACCTATGGATTCTTCGATACCCAACATCCACAATGACGGCGAAACAACTAGTAGCTCAGTGTTCCAACATTCGAAAGAAGGGACTGCTCTCACAGCTAGAGATTGACGAGGTACAACACAAATGCTACGGCAAGGAGGAGTCAGGAGGTCAGGGGGGAGATATCATCACCCCCACCCGAGATTGGGTACATAGCCCCAAGTGCAATAGGAGAAGGATCGTTGAGTGCGAGAGGAACTGACCTGAAAAATAGGATCATGGCCAAGCTTGAACCCTGGATCCCCCGTAGCCGGTTACCAAGATTACGTGAAGTACCCTCAGAAGGTCTGCTAGATGATGTTAATGCAGCACTACGGGCAATACCTACAACCACGATTACCGACACTAACAAGCTGATCTACAATACGGCAACAGTGATCAGTGAGATGCTTGGCTACAAGTTGAACAGCCACAAGGGGCAGTACCCTCCATGGAGAAGGAGGCTAGAGGGCAAGATCAAAGTAGCACGGAGGGAGGTTAGCCAACTAACGGAGTTGCAGAAAGGTGCGACAAATAAGGTGCCTAAGAAATACAGCAAGCTGTCCATACCTGGGGCCTTGGAAACTGCCAAGCAAAGACTCACAGCCTTGGCCAGCCGCTTGAGGAGGTACACCAGAGAGATAGAAGGCAGGAGAATAAACCAGCTGTTCTCCACAGAACCAGCAAAGGTGTACTCTCAGTGGCAAGGGAACAATAAGAGAACAGCACCACCAAGGCTGGAGACGGAGCAATACTGGAAGAGCATATGGGAGAAGGATGCAACCCATAACGGCAATGCTCAGTGGCTAGAGGATCTGAGGGCTGACCACAGCGACCTCCCTGAACAGGGTCCAGTAACCATCACAGTAGCAGATATCCAAGAAAGAGTCTCCAGTATGAAGAGTTGGACAGCACCAGGGCCCGACATGGTTCACGCCTACTGGCTGAAGAAGCTGACTGCACTCCACGAGCGTCTGGCAGCACAAATGAACCAGCTGCTAGTTAACGAGAGACACCCGGAATGGCTAACCGAAGGCCGGACGGTCCTGATCCCCAAGGACCCCAAGAAGGGACCGGTCCCCTCCAACTACCGACCAATAACCTGCCTCAGTACTACATGGAAGCTCCTGTCAGGCATCATATCGGCTAAGATGAACAGGCACATGGGTCAATACATGAGCGGGACACAGAAAGGAATTGGCAAGAATACCAGAGGCACAAAACACCAGCTACTGGTAGACAGAACAGTCAGCCGAGACTGCAAGACCAGACTGACCAACCTGTGCACTGCCTGGATTGATTACAAGAAGGCCTATGACTCAATGCCCCACAGCTGGATACTGGAATGCCTAGAATTGTACAAGATCAATGGGACCCTAAGAGCCTTCATCAGGAACTCAATGGGGATGTGGCGTACAACACTAGAGGCCAACTCCAAGCCCATAGCACAAGTCACCATCAAGGGCGGGATCTACCAAGGAGATGCTCTGTCCCCACTGCTGTTCTGCATAGGCCTGAACCCCCTCAGTGAGATCATTAACAAGACTGGCTACGGATACCGACTACGGAACGGAGCAGTTGTCAGCCACCTCCTGTACATGGATGACATCAAGCTGTATGCCAAGAGTGAACGAGACATCGATTCACTGATCCACACTACCAGGCTATACAGCAATGACATTGGAATGTCGTTCGGACTGGAGAAGTGTAGTCGGATGGTAACAAAGAGAGGGAAGGTAGTCAGAACTGAGGGGATTGAACTACCAGAAGGCAACATTGCAGACATAGAGGACAGTTACAAGTACCTGGGGATCCCACAGGCGAATGGGAACCATGAAGAGGCCGCTAGAAAAGCTGCAACCACCAAGTACCTGCAGAGGGTCAGGCAAGTCCTGAGGAGTCAGCTGAATGGTAAGAATAAGATCCGGGCCATCAACACGTATGCCCTGCCCGTGATCAGGTACCCTGCTGGGGTAATAGGCTGGCCAAAGGAGGAGATAGAAGCCACTGACATAAAGACAAGAAAGCTCCTTACCATGCATGGAGGGTTTCACCCCAAATCCAGCACCCTGAGGCTGTACGCTAAGCGGAAAGAAGGGGGCCGGGGACTGGTGAGTGTCAGCACCACAGTCCAGGATGAGACAACGAACATCCAAGAATACATTGGGAAGATGGCCCCAACTGACCGAGTGCTCAGTGAATACCTCAGGCAGCAGAAACCCAAGAAAGAGGAGGGAGACGAGGAACCATCATGGAAGGACAGGCCCCTGCACGGTATGTACCACCGGCAGATAGAGGAGGTGGCTGATATCCAGAAATCCTACCAGTGGCTGGACAAAGCTGGACTGAAAGACAGCACAGAGGCACTAATCATGGCAGCACAAGAACAAGCTCTGAGCACAAGATCCATAGAGGCTGGGGTCTATCACACCAGGCAAGACCCCAGGTGCAGGCTGTGTAAAGATGCCCCAGAGACAATCCAGCACATAACAGCAGGGTGCAAGATGCTAGCAGGCAAGGCATACATGGAACACCATAACCGAGTGGCCGGCATAGTGTACAGGAACATCTGTGCCAAGTATAACCTGGAAGTCCCGAGGTCAAAATGGGAGATGCCCCCAAGGGTGGTGGAGAATGACCGAGCTAAGATCCTGTGGGACTTCCAGATACAGACGGACAAAATGGTGGTGTCTAACCAACCGGACATAGTGGTGGTAGACAAACAGAAGAAGACGGCCGTAGTGATCGATGTAGCGGTTCCGAATGACAGCAATATCAGGAAGAAGGAACACGAGAAGCTGGAGAAATACCAAGGGCTCAGAGAAGAGCTCGAGAGGATGTGGAGGGTGAAGTTAACAGTGGTCCCCGTGGTAATCGGAGCACTAGGTGCGGTGACTCCCAAGCTAGGCGAGTGGCTCCAGCAGATCCCGGGAACAACATCGGAGATCTCTGTCCAGAAGAGCGCAGTCCTGGGAACAGCTAAGATACTGCGCAGGACCCTCAAGCTCCCAGGCCTCTGGTAGAGGACCCGAGCTTGAAGGATAAACCGCCCGCAGGGGCGTGCTGGGTGTTAGTTTATATATATATATGTATATATATATATGTATATATGTATATACATATATATATATATACACACACACACATATATATACATATATATACAGATATATTAGGGGTGCAACAATACACAAAATTCACGGTTCGGTTCGGTTCGATACTTTGGTGTCACGGTTCGATATTTTTTCGATACAAAAAAAATGTTCATGCCTTTTTAATTTGTCATTTATTAAATTTTCACGGCACATTCCGCACCACATCTCTGTGCGTTCATCATTTGTTTGAAGCCAGCTCACCTCCTGCAACTACTTTTCCGAGAATACGTGCTTCTTTTGTGGTTCGGACTCCTTCTGACATTTCTTTGGAGGTGGAGGAACATCACAGTAATTGCTTAAAGGAGCTTGCTTCTTCGACATCTTTAAGAGTTCTAAACAAATGTCTGTCCTCCTCCTGAAAATCTTATGTATGCAAACACGCGTTGCAACTTCTTATCTTGTGCCCGTTTTTTATTTTGACAGCGAATGCGCACCTGCGGACCACTTATGTGCAGCCCTGGTTATTTCGCTTGTCATATTGCAGCCACAGAAATTCTTTTGTCCATGAAGCCATAAAGCTGCACTTTCTTTTTGCCTTATAGTCTGATTTGTCATAACTTTTCCGTTTTGTGGTAAGTTTTTCTTTGGCTGTCACTTCTTCACCCTGACCTGTCTTATTTGGCTCAGCAGAACTAAAATATTGTGGCGAGCTCAGACAAGGAGGAGACGGAGGTATCGTTTGGTCTTGCTTCCCGTGAGCTAGCCAGGGAGCACAGCCGTTTATTGACATCTGCAGAAGAACACTGCCGCTAGCTAACTGCTCAGCGCGGCAACAGCACAGCAACAACAACAACAACAACAACAACAACACCACCACACAGGGCGCCCTCTGACCTCGGAAGGACACACCGTCGCAGCGAGAGGGCGTCACCCGTCACTATGGCAACATAAACAAAACATAACTGTACAAACAGAACCCTGAACAGCCCTGACCCGCTACATAGCCCCCACCTAAGGGGTCAGTCGTCCCCGACGACCCCATTACCCCACACAAAGTCCTGCAAATGTCCAGGTGCCTTCTTTTGGCGCACCGGCCGGTCACGACCGGCGGGGTAAAAGTCACTCGGGTCAGAACATGGGGTGCCACCATCATCCCGCTTCTGACACCAATGTGGCGAGCTCAGACAAGGAGGAGACGGAGGTATCTTTTGGTCTTGCTTCCCGTGAGCTAGCCAGAGAGCACAGCCGTTTATTGACATCTGCAGAAGAACACTGCCGCTAGCTAACTGCTCAGCGCGGTAACAGCACAGCAACAACAACACCACCACACAGGGCGCCCTCTGACCCCGGAAGGACACACCGTCGCAGCGAGAGGGCATCACCCGTCACTATGGCAACATAAACAAAACATAACTGTACAAACAGAACCCCGAACAGCCCTGGGGCCCGTTCTTCGTACGTCGCTCACTACATCCAAGATCAAATGACACATCCAAGACCAAACCATCGCGCTAACCGTGAGCTCGCTAATCTGGTTCCCCGAACACACCTGCTGTTGACGATTAGTACAGCTGGACGCAGTAATGTGACATCACTGGGTGTCGTAAAAGGGGCTACGCATCGATAGTGGAAACATTGATCGGCAACCCTCTGATTGGTCGGCGAAAATGTCGACGGAGTGCGCTCGGTATTTTTCGGCAGCAGAGCAAGAACTCTTGAGTGAGGGATTTCAGGAGTTTCAGAGTTTAATCAGAACGCAAGGGAACACTGCAAAGGCTGCAAAAGCAAGGAGAGAGGGCTGGCAGAAAGTTGCTGACAAATTAAACTCGTAAGTAATTTAATAATAATAATAATAATAATAATAATAATAATGGATTGGATTGATATAGCGCTTTTCAAGGCACCCAAAGCGCTTTACAATGCCACTATTCAGTCACTCTCACATTCACACACTGGTGGAGGCAGCTACAGTTGTAGCCACAGCTGCCCTGGGGCAGACTGACAGAAGCCAGGCTGCCATATCGCGCCATCGGCCCCTCTGGCCAACACCAGTAGGCGGTAGGGTAGATTTATTATATTACACTATATTATCCAATATTATATTACATTATATTATAATATGTTATATTATATCCCCTTTCACATTAGAGCCACAACAGGACCCACTAGAACATGGGAACAGGTAAAAGTGAAATACAAGAATATTCTACAGAATGGTAATATTTATCACTTATATTGCTTTTCGTCTCTTGGAAAGAGACCCTGAAATAATCTGTTTGTTTATAACAGCAACCAAGAAAAGGGCAGAGCAAAAAAAAGACAGGTGGTGGTCCTGCACCCCCTCGTCAACAAGTTGGTTAAGTAAATAATATCCTCACGGGAAAATCGATATCTCTCTATGAGCACACTGTCGCGCTGAGCTAAAGGATCCTGTCTGTCCCGCAATATACGCTGAATTCTGAAAACTCTCCTTATCAATCTTGCACCTTCCGCAATGGGTGTCTCGCGTATACGGACAGGACATGGCTGCGACAGGCTTCCCAAATCCACCTTCGCTTTTATAGCCGTGGTCTCTCATCTTGATTACACAAAGTAATTTGCAATTGCTACTCTGAAATATGAATTACATCAGTAATAATCACATACATGTAATAGAATGTTAATAGTAGATTTCCCTTTTTTAGGAAATGACCTGTATGTATCTGTGTGAAATCAATAAATGGATCAGGTGCTGCATTGTCTTTAGTTACATTGATGTTATTTGTTTATGGTGAAACAGTGGTGGAATATCGCTGTTGCTTTCGTATAAATGAAGCGGACATACCTGCGTGGCCGCGATCTAATCCTGTTTACATAAAGTAAACCTGCTCCCGAGCAGGTTTACGCTTACGGCTCTGTTGCTATGACAGCAAGTCCCGGATGAGCTTCGGGGAACCGAACGATCCAAGATCACGCGAAATCGTCAACAATCAAATCCAGCTAACCTACTTAGCGAGGTACGAAGAACGGGCCCCTGATCCGCTACAATATATATCCTGCTGCTTTTACACACGCACTCACATAATGCTCAGCGATTCTCTGCACGATCAACCTCACATGTTTAAGCTTGCTGCGGGAGTTTTTACTTGTCATGTTTGCATAGTAAGCTAACGATTGATAAGACAACGTCAGAGGAATTGGTGCGCAAATTATCATCACTCACCAATCAGTGCTGTTGCTCTCTATACACAGTTCGCGCGATTGCAAAGTGAAAGCAAAAAAACAAGCGCAAATTCAAACGCGATTTCAATATGTCACATATTAGCAGTGGCTCACCGATGTCAATGACATAATTACCCAGCTACATTTCCGAAAGAATGCAAAAGCATTGACATAGATTTTTCCTTCCTACAATAGCCCGACGGGCAGGGTAGCCCGTCTGAAAAAAATCGCTAGCCCCAGGACGTCGGGCTAGCGATTTTGCAAGCCCTGTATCTGATTGAGGAATCACTCATCTTTGGAAAAGAGAGTTTATTACAGAGAAATGCCTCTTTCCAAAATAAAAGCTATACTATCCGCTTCTTCTGGGCTATATTCTCAGCAGCATAAGGAGAATCATGTGCTAACAGCTGTCTAAATGACTCGGCTAAAGTTAGTAGCATGCTTGTTGTTTTTGTCTTTGCACTAGGATGATGTAAATGTGCAGTCATATTCGTTGTGTTCCCACTAGTGCTTTCAGGTTAATCTCGTTGAAATGACCTTAACGCCACAACACGGCAAATCTCCGTTAACGAGCTACCGCCGATCGCCCTGTGCATGGGGCTAGACGGCCAACACGTTAACAAGCTAACTGCGCTAACACACTAGTTCCCACCTATGTAATTGAGCATTGCATGGCACATCCAACATACTGTTTTACTTTAGTCCATGACTCGCTTACCTTCAGGGTCATACGTCACATGAAAACCAAAATAATTCCAAACGCCAGATCTGAATGAGGGGGGGGGAGGGGGGGGGGTCCATGTTGCAAGGAGAGCTTAACTTCTGTCTTGCTAGCTTGCCCTGCGCTCTTCCTTCTGACTATGCTGTCTGTGTTGAGCGCTCAGTGGATCTGCGCTCGACAGTGCAGCCTAGGCGGAGTAGTCGAACGCAGATTCACTGAGCGCTCAACACAGACAGCATAGTCAGAAGGAAAGTTGATAAAAAAAATTACAAATGTTGTATTGTTCGATACATATGCGTACCGAACCGAAAGCACTGTATCGAACGGTTCAATATCGATACGAATATCGTTGCACCCCTAACATATATATATACATGGGGTGGGTGGCTGCTTCCAAATAGAGCACATTTCATTCATAATTATGTAAATCCAAGCCCATTATGTATATATGGTATATAGATGGCCAAGCTTGAAACCTGGATCCCCCGTAGCCGGTTACCAAGATTACGTGAAGTACCCTCAGAAGGTCTGCTAGATGATGTTAATGCAGCACTACGGGCAATACCTACAGCCACGATTACCGACACTAACAAGCTGATCTACAATACGGCAACAGTGATCAGTGAGATGCTTGGCTACAAGTTGAACAGCCACAAGGGGCAGTACCCTCCATGGAGAAGGAGGCTAGAGGGCAAGATCAAAGTAGCACGGAGGGAGGTTAGCCAACTAACGGAGTTGCAGAAAGGTGCGACAAATAAGGTGCCTAACGGTGTGTTCACACCGAACGCGATGGACGCGAATAAAACGCCCCAAACGCCCCTAATTTGACGCGTGTACATTCGCGTCTCAACGCGTGTCCAAGAAAAATCCATCGCGCGTCAAAATATGATATTTTGACGCGCGTGAACCGGAAATGTGGGAGGAATGTGGGAGGGAGTTGTGCCAGACCTGGTTTTGCAAGATGGCAGCTATCGAGCTAGCGCTTGAAGAGAGAGTCTCCCTTCTCTATGTACTGTGGAGAGCAGAGCAGCAGCGTAAAAGACGTTCTCGCCATACCTGGGTCCATCAGGTCCTCCAGAGGCATGAGCAGTTTGGTGAGTTTCACCACTTGCTCCAGGAGCTGCGCCTGGATGACGGCCGATTCCAGCGCTATCACCGTCGGCCAGTTTGAGGACCTGCTTTCCCTCGTCGGTCCCAGCATTGCCCGCCTAGACACCAACTACAGACGCTCAATCCCACCTGCAGAGCGCCTGTCCGTCTGCCTGAGGTTAGTAAAACTATTTAATACGGTAGTCCTTTATTGATATCTGTGCTAATATGCTAATCCATCCAGTTATACACTGCTAACATGGATGTGCTATGCTAACAGTGAATGCTGTCGGTGTTTACTGAAAGCAAACTGTGGTACAGAGACGACTCTTTATAATATTTCTAGTGATACTCAGAAGCTCTCATCAAGTCCCGATTTAATTCGATTTATGCTGTTATCAGTGTTTGCAATGATAGCATGGCTGTGGTGTCACATCAATGTATGCGCTCGGTGTTTGCTGATATCAAACTGTAGCATTAGGACCACTGAGTTAACCTTTGTAGTGATACTCACTCCTTTTTATTTAGACCTGGTTTAATTCTGGGATAGTTGAATATTTGTATATAATCCCTGCAGCTGTCAGACTCTATAGCAGGGGTCACAGCCTTTATTAAAACAGAGTTAGATAAAACTGTGAACAGTTTGGTTCATCTCTAGTTACATGGTTCTATCTTGATAAGCTGTCTTATCACAGATTAATTTTTCAAAAATATGAATGATTTAAGCAAGGAAAGGGCTACATGTCAACACACAACTCTTTATTTCTATTAATGTCTTACTTCATTCCTACCTGATTGACATGTTTAGGAATTGTGAGTGATTGGCTCACTGTAGTTGTGAAAGTTGCTACCAATCAAATTATGATATGTTAAAGTTAAAACAAAACACAACTGTTTTAGATATTATCTAATATACATTTTGTAATTATCCTTATAATTACAAAAGGTTTTATGTAAGATTCATGTTTTGTGATTTAAATCTGACATCACAAAAGTATTTTGGAATTTGAATAATGTATTTTGTAACTGCAGCACACATAATACTAATTTTGAACAATTTTGTCCAGGTTCCTTGTCACCGGGGACTCCTTCAGGACCATCGCGTTCAGTTTCAGAGTCGGTGTGTCCACGGTGAGCCAGATCACCCCCCAGGCAGCGACGTCCATCTGGGACTGTCTAGTGGACGACTTCATGGCTGTGCCTTCACCTGGAGACTGGCGGTCCATCACAGAGGGATTCCAGGAGCGCTGGAACTTTCCTCTGTGCTGTGCAGCTCTGGATGGGAAGCACATCCAGACAAAGGCACCCCATATATCATATAGGAGACACACACATTGATATACACTAAATATTCATTTCATTTCTTTTTTGTGGTGCCCAAATTGATGCACCTGCTTGATTTTGTTTAAACAATTATTGCACACTTTCTGTAAATCCAGTGAACTTCTTTTCACTTCTCAAATATCACTGTGTGTGTCTCCTGTATGATATTTAACTGACATTTTTTATTGTAACAACCAACGATTTATACAGGAAAATAATGGCTATTAACAAGGTTGCCCAAACTTTTGCATCCCACTGTATCAGTATATTTTGTCATTAGTATAATATGAAATAAAGTCTACATGTGTCAAGTCGTGTGCCAACATTTGCTGTGTAGTAGAACTGAGACATTAGTCATTATAAACATTTATTTAAAATAATATTAAAAGTCTCAAACAGAAAAACATTAAACATAAATATATAAAATATAAGAATTTACAGAGAGACAGGAATAAAAAGGACCAGCTGCTCTCCAGAGCAGGAACAAGGCTGAGGAGGAAATGCTCCATTGGAGACTGGTGTGGCCTCTTCAGGGACTCCAGGATGGCCAGCTCCACCGCCGATGGACCGTCCTGGGACCCGTCCCTCATCTGCCTCGGAGCCGTCCTCCTCTGTGGGCCTGTAAAACAGCACAAAACACAAAGAAATGAGAAGGCTGCTACTAGATTTTAATTTCAACATTGAAAAAAAAAAAAACAATAACAGGATATAATCAGATTGGTTGTAGATATTTAGTAAAGGTGATCACAAGGGAATCCCACCGACTAAAAAGGTATCAGTGCTTGCTGTACATATCTGTGGGTGCAGCAGCAGGAGCTCAGGGACTGGGGATGCTCTGCTGCAGAATCAGTTGGTTCTATCAATACAGTATTAAATGTTAACAGGTTGGATATAATAATCGTAGAGTAGACAGTGGTCCCTCATTTATTGCAGCAGGGGTTCTCAGAATAACTAGCCCCTGGTCACAGTTCTCACAATTGATTCTCAAAGTGCAAACCTTTGTAGATTGCAAAACGTAAAAGTATTATTATGCCGCGGTTTGTCTTCATCTGCCCGCCACTTTCGTGCGCCTTTTTCCCTCACGGTGCAGGTGTCTATTTCCGAATGAGGCTCATAGTTATGGGTGTTTTTGTGCTGTTTTTTCTATTGGACGCGATGGTTATCAAAACCAAACGTGATAAATTTGGCAAGCGCAGGAGATTTGTCAATCAGGCTGCAGAATGCAATGCTGTACTGTGCAATAAAAAATCAGCGAAAAAGCAAAGCAGTGACGGATGAACAGCGGGACCACTGTGTGCTGTTTATTAATAAACAATAAAATATATTCCTAAATGATAACATGCATAAAAGCAGAACGGTATTTGTACGTCAGTGGGAAAATAGCGGTGGCTTGCTAGCTTTTGTGCGGCTTCCCCGGGTCAGTGAAAACTTTCAAAAGAGAAATGAATGAACTTACCAGGTTGCCCGATCTCTTCACATATCTTCCTCCAAGCTCGGTCCTTTTTATTCCTGTCTCGGTACTGAAAGCAGCTGGTGTCGTACAGCTCCGAGTTGTTTGCTACCGCATTGATTAGCCTTCCCCTCCATTGAAGTATGAAAGGCTTTGGCTGGATCTGCCCCTTTGACCTAGGTAACAGCCACGTCACCAGGCTCCTGATTGGTTGTCGCGGCGCGATTTGACGCTGGAGTTCAGATTTTTCCAACTCGAGCGGTAGACGCGAAACGCGCGTATGCACAAAGTGCAACACAAAAACTCACGCGCGTGGTTTTATTCGCGCGTCAAACGCGCCAGACGCGCTACACTGACGCGCGTTTCACGCGTTTTGGCGTTTTCGCGACGCAAATCTGCTTCCGAATTTTCGCGGGACCCGCAATCGCGCGTCATCGCGCCTTTCCATTGACTTTACATGTAAACCTGACGCTCTATTCGCGTCCATCGCGTTCGGTGTGAACACACCGTAAGAAATACAGCAAGCTGTCCATACCTGAGGCCTTGGAAACTGCCAAGCAAAGACTCACAGCCTTGGCCAGCCGCTTGAGGAGGTACACCAGAGAGATCGAAGGCAGGAGAATAAACCAGCTGTTCTCCACAGAACCAGCAAAGGTGTACTCTCAGTGGCAAGGGAACAATAATAATAAGAGAACAGCACCACCAAGGCTGGAGACGGAGCAATACTGGAAGAGCATATGGGAGAAGGACGCAACCCATAACGGCAATGCTCAGTGGCTAGTGGATCTGAGGGAAGACCACAGCGACCTCCCTGAACAGGGTCCAGTAACCATCACAGTGGCAGATATCCAAGAAAGGGTCTCCAGTATGAAGAGTTGGACAGCACCAGGGCCCGACATGGTTCACGCCTACTGGCTAAAGAAGCTGACTGCACTCCACGAGCGTCTGGCAGCACAAATGAACCAGCTGCTAGTTAACGAGGGACACCCGGAATGGCTAACCGAAGGTCGGACGGTCCTGATCCCCAAGGACCCCAAGAAGGTACCGGTCCCCTCCAACTACCGACCAATAACTTGCCTCAGTACTACATGGAAGCTCCTGTCAGGCATCATATCGGCTAAGATGAACAGGCACATGGGTCAATACATGAGCGGGACACAGAAAGGAATTGGCAAGAATACCAGAGGCGCAAAACACCAGCTACTGGTAGACAGAACAGTCAGCCGAGACTGCAAGACCAGACTGACCAACCTGTGCACTGCCTGGATTGATTACAAGAAGGCCTATGACTCAATGCCCCACAGCTGGATACTGGAATGCCTAGAATTGTACAAGATCAATGGGACCCTAAGAGCCTTCATCAGGAACTCAATGGGGATGTGGCGCACAACACTAGAGGCCAACTCCAAGCCCATAGCACAAGTCACCATCAAGGGCGGGATCTACCAAGGAGATGCTCTGTCCCCACTGCTGTTCTGCATAGGCCTGAACCCCCTCAGTGAGATCATTAACAAGACTGGCTACGGATACCGACTACGGAACGGAGCAGTTGTCAGCCACCTCCTGTACATGGATGACATCAAGCTGTATGCCAAGAGTGAACGAGACATCGATTCACTGATCCACACTACCAGGCTATACAGCAATGACATTGGAATGTCGTTCGGACTGGAGAAGTGTAGTCGGATGGTAACAAAGAGAGGGAAGGTAGTCAGAACTGAGGGGATTGAACTACCAGAAGGCAACATTGCAGACATAGAGGACAGTTACAAGTACCTGGGGATCCCGCAGGCGAATGGGAACCATGAAGAGGCCGCTAGAAAAGCTGCAACCACCAAGTACCTGCAGAGGGTCAGGCAAGTCCTGAGGAGTCAGCTGAATGGTAAGAACAAGATCCGGGCCATCAACACGTACGCCCTGCCCGTGATCAGGTACCCTGCTGGGGTAATAGGCTGGCCAAAGGAGGAGATAGAAGCCACTGACATAAAGACAAGAAAGCTCCTTACCATGCATGGAGGGTTTCACCCCAAGTCCAGCACCCTGAGGCTGTACGCTAAGCGGAAGGAAGGGGGCCGGGGACTGGTGAGTGTCAGCACCACAGTCCAGGATGAGACAACGAACATCCAAGAATACATTGGGAAGATGGCCCCAACTGACCAAGTGCTCAGTGAATACCTCAGGCAGCAGAAACCCAAGAAAGAGGAGGGAGACGAGGAACCATCATGGAAGGACAGGCCCCTGCACGGTATGTACCACCGGCAGATAGAGGAGGTGGCTGATATCCAGAAATCCTACCAGTGGCTGGACAAAGCTGGACTGAAAGACAGCACAGAGGCACTAATCATGGCAGCACAAGAACAAGCTCTGAGTACAAGATCCATAGAGGCTGGGGTCTATCACACCAGGCAAGACCCCAGGTGCAGGCTGTGTAAAGATGCTCCAGAAACAATCCAGCACATAACAGCAGGGTGCAAGATGCTAGCAGGCAAGGCATACATGGAACGCCATAACCAAGTGGCCGGCATAGTGTACAGGAACATCTGTGCCGAGTATAACCTGGAAGTCCCGAGGTCAAAATGGGAGATGCCCCCAAGGGTGGTGGAGAATGACCGAGCTAAGATCCTGTGGGACTTCCAGATACAGACGGACAAAATGGTGGTGTCTAACCAACCGGACATAGTGGTGGTAGACAAACAGAAGAAGACGGCCGTAGTGATCGATGTAGCGGTTCCGAATGACAGCAACATCAGGAAGAAGGAACACGAGAAGCTGGAGAAATACCAAGGGCTCAGAGAAGAGCTCGAGAGGATGTGGAGGGTGAAGGTAACGGTGGTCCCCGTGGTAATCGGAGCACTAGGTGCGGTGACTCCCAAGCTAGGTGAGTGGCTCCAGCAGATCCCGGGAACAACATCGGAGATCTCTGTCCAGAAGAGCGCAGTCCTGGGAACAGCTAAGATACTGCGCAGGACCCTCAAGCTCCCAGGCCTCTGGTAGAGGACCCGAGCTTGAAGGATAAAACCGCCCGCAGGGGCGTGCTGGGTGTTTTTTTTTTTTATATATATAATGTATGTATGTATGTGTATCTTTTTACACCATTTATTTTAATTCTTTTTTTGACTGCATTTTCCCTCTGTTCAGCACTTAAGCCGACACTTGATGTCTTGTAAGTGTGGTGTACAAATAAAGCTGACTTAAGTGTCCAAATATATATGGACCTAACTGTATCTTTGGCCCTCATATTGAGAGTTCCTGTGGAAAACTGCAGAATACATATGCAACACTTGGAGTCAATTAAAAATGGTTTACATTCTTAATTGTAATTGCTGTTAATCATAGAATGATGATGATGAACCAGGTCTTATGTAGTAATAGAAGGTCTTGAAATTGTTTCTCAATCAATAGCCCAATTATATTTGTATCTCTGAACTAATGGACTATAAACAAAAGTGGCTGTAATTCCAAAAGCAATTTATGCAATTCTTTTGTTAGAGTTTGGGCCTGCATTCACCCTGTGGTGTTGGGGAATTATGAACACATAAAATGATCATCATTGATTCAGGAGTCATGGAATAGCATCTGGAAAGTGTCTGATAAGCCATTGCTTTATTTTTTAGAATGAGAATTAAAATATCCTCAGGTACCCCGAAACCCCAGAAACAGCCCAAACCTAAATATGCAATCTGTTTCAGTCTTATATACTATATTTTTATGTATGTTTGCACATTTCAGTAAATTACTTCATTTATATGAAAAAAAATATTATATAAATGATGGATGGTTTCTTTTCTAGATATGTGTGTTCACAGACCTATATTTAAAATTAACATGTTGAAATTTAGAAAGTGCTTTTTTTATTTCAACTATATGTAATGCTAGTCAGTGAATGACTATAATCATGATTTATTTGATCAATGAATAACTAAGTGATAAAAATATACATTACATGAAGTAAACCTGAATCATATCATATCCCAGTGCTAAGAGATCAAGTACATACACTCATCTGTAAATAAACTCATGTGATCCTTTACGTTGTAAGTTCAACAGATCTGATACAGATATTAGTTACAGCATTTGTAACTATGGTGAAGGTTTATAGCGCTCACACTTCTCTCCTGTCAGATGAGGGTCGCAGATCAGAGTATAATGAAGCGCAAAGCGACCTCCACTGGATGGGCATCTAAATGTGTTGCTCCCCGCCCACAGGTCTTTCTGACATGATACTAAAAGATCATCATAGGATGGGTCCTCGTCCCAAATCTGGACCTCCAAAAGTGACTCTGTGTTTACCTTGATAAGAAAAAAAAATTAAAACAAGATGTGATTTACTCATACTTTAAATATTCAGCTGAGATTTGGGGGTTATAGAAATGGTGAGAAGAGCAGACCTAAAGGGCAAAATATTTAATCACACTGATTCTTGAAAGCATACTCTTTGCACAATTACACATGAATGCTCTCATACACACCCCAAATTAGAAGGTCTGTTTGATGAATTGTGATACCAAAATATAGCTGTCCCATTGTAAAGTAAAACCTTGTGCAGTACAGCAAACAAATAGGTAATACAGATACAGAGACAAAGCTGCTCTGAGCACAGAATTGCATTGTACCATATTATCTGTGGATCTGTCTATGGTGCTGGATGCAGTGGATCATTAATTGCTGCTGAATAAACGTATTAATGCTTGTGTTCATTCTAAGGCTGCTATTTGGTTCAGAATTTTCCCTATGAATACAATTCAGTGTGCCGATGTCATAAAAAAGACCATTTATCTGATTTCTTAAGCTCCCACGGGATTGCACAGTGCATGCTTGGAAATAAACAAATATGGCAAATCATTTTAAACTGATTTTGTTCTTTATGTTTATAAATTATTTGGGTATGGGCATCCCCAAAAAACTAGTCTATGATGACAATACTGCTGTTTTTACACTTGATTCCTCAGTGGTGCAGGAAGTGCAAGAACTTCAGACTGTATTTCACACCCTGCTCTCCTGTATTTAAAGCCATTTTTGTAATGTTCCCAAAACAGTTTACAGTTTTTTCTGAATGCTTAAACCCTAACTGTGATTCCTGTAGCACAATCTCTAAAACTATTCAGACTTATAGCAAAACCACTCACTGAGTTTGCAAAACTAAAAGCACAAAAACTGCTTTGCACTCAGTTTGCAATTTTGTAACACACACTTTGCAAAACTGTAGGCACAATCCACTGCACAACACTCAATTACCAAATTTCCAGCACACTCCTAGCAAAAGTATACACATGTATGGCTATCATTAACACTAATTTGCCAACTGTCTGGCACACTTTCACATGTGAAAACTTTTTTAGATAATTAGTTCACTTTGCAATCAGCCTAAGCACTATAATACAGGTAAGCTGTGTGTGCGGAGTACAATGGAGGGAGCAGAAAGAGTGAGAAGTAGAGGAGGCCGAGGAAGAGGACGTGGAGGTGAAGAAGTAGGATGAAGAGGACGACAAGGACAAGGAGGAGCAAGAGGAAGATGAGGAGGGGGGAGAGGAAGGGTAGGAAGAGTAAGAAATAGAATTGCTGATGACATCAGAGCTACAATAGTGGACCATGTAATCAACCGTGGAATGACCCTGAGGGTAGCTGGCCAACGGGTCCAGCCTAACTCGAGCCGCTACACTGTAGCAAGCACCATAAGGACATCTTGAAATGAGAATCGGTTAGTACAGTCACTTCGCACAAAGATTTGTAGCACTGCCATATGCCAATGAGAAACACACCAATACCATTGATGTAAAAATACTGAAATTGTTACTTTACAGAATTGCTAGATGACCAGATGCTGGGGGCAGAGGAAGCATGTTCACTGCAGACCAAGTAACCCATATAGTCATTATGGCTGTTTGATACGGAAACACCATTTTTACGAAGGTGTGAAGAGTTAATCTAGCTGTGTTTGCTTTTGCAAGAGAACTACAATGTTTTGATTATTGGGTGACAGGTTTTCTTACTTGTGTGAAGAGTTTTGCAAAATTAGCCAATAGTTACAAAAAATGTGCTTAAGCAATCAGAAAAAACTGTAAGACTCAAAAGCTCACTTCACACTGAACACAGGAAGAGTGACTGTCAAAAAAAAACAGGAGTCTGTTGGTTGAGAAAAAGACATTTCACAGATTCTGATGTGTCGCGTCCAAGCTTTGTGTTTACATCTTTGTGCAGAATCCGTTTACCTGGGCCCTATTTCAGGAAGCCGGTTTAGAAAACAGAGTGAAAAACGATACTCAGGGTTGAATAACCCCGAACTGTCCAACTCGGAATATTCGGTTTCAGAAAGGCTGATAACAATTAGTTCAATCAACGCGGAGTTGCTTTAACCCCAAGTTAAGCGCACGCACGAGGATACATAAAGCCCTGATTAGTGGAGCACAGATTAAGCGAGTCACCATGGAGACGGAGGGAAAGAAGGCGCGGTCAATGTATTTTACAGCGCTTGAGGCCGAAATTCTGATGGCAGTATAGGGCTTTGGAGCGTGATGTCACGGGGGTGGGCGATAACATGCAAATTTTGCGGAAAAAAAGTAACACAGCCTCAGCTGCAAAAGAAAGGGAGCATGCATGGCAAAACATGGCCGACAGAGTCAATGCATGAGTGTTAATTTAAACATTGATCTAGGGATTTCCACCCATTTAACACGTTATTTTATTATATTTTATTTTATTTTTTATTTCATACATTTTATTTTGTGATGTGATGTGAGCGCAGGTGCAACCCAACAGGCCCCAAACGTTCCTGGCAGCAAGTAAAAATGAAATATAAAAATATAGTCCAAACAGGTAAGGTGTAATTGTATTATGAGCCATAGTGCTTGGTCTGTTTGTCCTATATAAATCAATTGCAGTTAGAGGCTACATTAATTTTCTTTCTGTAAG
The DNA here is from genome assembly GCF_963969265.1 of Rhamphochromis sp. 'chilingali'. Lineage (NCBI taxonomy): Eukaryota > Metazoa > Chordata > Actinopteri > Cichliformes > Cichlidae > Rhamphochromis > Rhamphochromis sp. 'chilingali'. Next base: position 31,239,916 of record NC_137948.1, read on the forward strand.
CACTTATTGAAATTATCTGAGCACATTACAAGTACATATTTGCTTACTCTGTATGCTCAAATGTGACCCGTTATAGCCAACAGAAAAAAAGTGGAGGCCTGAAAAACAGGTGGGGGTCCTCCACCACCACCACTCACAGAGGCTGAGCAGTTGGCTTCCACATTTGTGATAATGTTGGCAGCATCACATATGATCTTCACAGTGCAGAGAACACAAATTAGCATCCATTACTATAATGAAATAATTTGTTAGTTTGAAATGCTACAGGGAACTATGTACCTGTACATTAATGCTGTGGAAAGACTTCCTGTTCACATAGTCTCCTTCATTTACTGAAGGAGCAATGATTGGAATGTGAGTGCCATCTATACAGCCAATCACGCCTGGGAACCGTGAGAATAAATGTAAAATTTAAGTAGTAGTTCAAGTATCACCACATCATGAATTAAGTTTTGTTCATCCTGATACCTGCAATTTTGTGGCATCCCTCTTTGATAAATCTTGTGGGTCTATGACCGGGGAACACCACAAACGAGTACAGGAGACGTTTCAGTGCAACTGTAACATTCCTGACTGCCCGACAGACGGTAGCCTTGGAAACGTGCTCAGCGTCACCAATATTATACAGAAAGCTCCCGTTTGCAAAATACCGAAGTGCAATACAAATAATATGTACAGAACTGAGACAATGTCCGCGATGTGTCACATGAGCAATATTAGGCCTGAGGATGTTATCCAAATAAATTATAGATTGTGCTGAAAAACGGTAACGTTCACACAGGAAATCATCAGGAAATGATAAAATGTCCAAACGCGCTCTAATCACTCTCTCCCGGCGGAGAGCTCTGCGGAGAATTTGGGCTTCAACATCTACTGGCTCTTCAAGGAAGAGACACGCCATGTCTGACACTTCCTACAGTCAGGTTTCCGACAAAGAGGCGGAGAAAGTTAGGGTTAGTTGAAGTAAACCTGCTAGGGGGCAGGTTAGCTTCACGGAGTGTGTTGTCATAGTAACTCGCTCAGAATTAATCTAAACTCGCTTTGTGAAACCGAAAACCCAGAGTTTTCGTTAACTCAGGGTATACTTACTCAGATTTTGCTCTAAACCGGCTTCCTGAAATAGGGCCCTGCTCTCACTGTTTTAGCTGTTTGGTGGTTGTTGAAATAGTTTTGTGAGTTTTAACCTGAGATTCTGGCATTTCTGGCAAAATACATTTAGATTTAAAAATTGATTCAGGATTTAATGAATATTGTGTTATTTAAGCTAAAAATTGATTTTAATTGGAAAATCCCAAACTGAGAGTGAGAAAGTGAGAGACCTGAACACACACACAGAGGAAGACGTAAAGACAGATGACATGACAGACTCTCATGAGAGACAAAGACACAAAAGGGGCCTAGTTGACAAGAACAAAATAAACCAGAATATGAATATAAACTTGGAGACACAACAAGAAGTAAACTCAAGACTAAAATGTATAAAACTTAAATCATTAAAACCCAAAGAACGAATCAAATAGAAAATAAGCTAAAATATCTGGGTCATAGACCCAGACATCTGACAATAAGATATTTTTGACAATTAAATATACAGAAAGAAATAATTATAGGATAAAAAGACACAAATATGAAAAACAGCTTTAATCTTCCTTAAAAAAGTTTACTGACCGTGCCGAGCAAATAGTCACCAGTCCAAGTAGGGTAGTTTGACTCGATCATTTCAGTCCTGCCTCTGACGGAATCAATCTTTAATACAACATAGCTGTGAAGAAGTAAAGAAACAAAGAGGACAAGTTGATTAAATATTACTGCTTGAAGGAAATGCTTTTAGCATTGTGAAGCATCCTGTGCAAGAAGTTCACAGGCATGAAGAGGGCAGAGTAGAACAGGCGATAAAGAAAAGAGAAAGCTAACAAACCATTTGGGTTAAAAAAAATTTAAATCTGCCAAAGCAATCAAGAAGCAGCTAAGCAGCAAGGTAACAAGGTACAGTTAGATCCATAAATATTTAGAAAAAGACAGCTTTTTTCCATTTTTGGTTACCACGTTACCACAATAAACTTTAAATGAAACAACTGAGATGCAGTATCTGAATAAAAAGATTGCAGAAAATGTGAGAAACTAAAGCATGTTGTTAACACAATCCCTTCATTTCAGGGGCTCAAAAGTAAGTGGACAAATTAAATAACTCAAGATAAAATATTTGTTTCTAATACTTGGTTGACATCACCAGATACAGGATTTCCTTCTTTTTAATGCTCTTCCAGGCCTTTACAGCAGCAGATTTCAGTTGCTGTTTGTTTGTGGGTCTTTGTGTCCAAAGTTTAGTCTGTCTGAAGTGAAATGCTCACTTAGGTTGAGATTACTTGACCGACTTAGCCGTTCAAGAATATTCCACTTTTTCGCTTTAATAAACTGCTGGGTTGCTTTGGCTGTAGGGTTTGAGCCATTATTCATCTGCATTATGACACGTAGAATAGGGTGAACAAGTGGGTCTTTAACTTAGCTTTGAAAAAAGAAAAAGCATGGTCCCAACAGTTTTTCTCCTGGCTTTAGGAAACTTTAGAAGGCCAGAGTATTGAGATTGGAGAGCATGGGAAGGAACATAGAGGTGCCAAGTTCAGAGAGATATGAGGGTGCCAAACCATTTAAACCCTTGTAGGTGAGCAACAGCACCTTAAAATCTTCTTAAACCTGACAAGGCACCCAGTAAGAGATTTCAGTACCGGAGTAATGTGCTCATATTTCCCAGTTTTGGTTAAAATGTGAGCAGCTGCATTTTGTACCATCTGTAAACGTCAAAAACTTTTCTTTGGTAGCCCAGAAAGGACAGCGTTACAATAATTAATGCGTGAAGACACAAATGCACGGACAAGAACCTCTGGAGTGTCAAGTTATGAAACTCGTATGATTTTAGCGATGCTTCTTAGGTGATAAAAGGCAGTCCTTGAATACCCGTCCATCTGAAACATGTTTTGGACACCACTGTAAAAATGGTTAACTTTGTGAAAGCCAGGCTCCAATGCAACAAATAAGCAGGGAACATGAGACTTTATTACTGCACAGAGAGGTTCACTGGCTATCAAGAAAGTGCTGACCCATTTCTTTGAGCTGAGGGATGAACTTAAAGTTTTCTTCTGTAACTATCCCTCTGAGCTGCCTGAACATTTGCATAATGAAGAGTACCTTACGTGCCTGGCTTATCTGTGGCTTACACATTTTCTTGTCTGAACAAGCTCTGTCTCGGATTACAAGGTGTTTCTGCAACCATATTCAATGTTCAGAATAAAGTTGAGGCCCTGATAAAGGAGTTAAACCTTTGGAAGAACTCCATGGACACAAACAACACAGAAGTCTTTCCCGTGCTGCATGATTTTCTGTGCTTAAATTATCTCACACTCACACAGTGTGAAGCACAACTGTAACATGCACCTTGAGGAGCTGGTGGCACAGTTATGCCAATACTTTCCAGAAACGGAAGGGTCAAATGACTGGATGTGTCACGTATTCAAGGCCATGCCTACTTTATTATCAGTGGCTGACCAGGATAGCCTGATTGAGATCGCCTGAGATAGGTTTCTAAAAGTTGAATGTGCTCAAAAGACCCTGGCAGATTTCTGGATAGTACTGTGCACTGAAAACCCTGCGTTGGCTAAGCGTGCTGTCAAGACTGATGCCTTTGGCCACCACATACTTATGCAAAAGTGGGTTTTCTGCTTTAACAAACATGAAAACAAAATACAGAAGAAGACTTTCTGTGGAAAACAATTTAAGACCTTTCCCAAATTGAGCCAAACATTTAAGAGCTGTGTGCCTGTGCTCAAGAACATCCATCACATTAAATAAAGTTCTGTATAATGAAAGTTCACATCTTGTCTGTATGCTCTCGATTCTAATAAATCTTTTGATACACAGCTAGTATTAAGTAGGAAAGTCATTATCTTTAGGTGGGCGATAGAACACTGTAATTAGAATCACATCATATAAGGCTTATGTGATTTACTCATGAAAGTGGCCACTTTCATATATTGTTCTAGTAAGTATACAAGTTTCATTTATATGATTTTTTTAAGGGATCTTATGTCTGTTTTCACTCTTGTATGCTTTTCATACAAGTTTCACACAAGACAGATATAAACTTTAGAAGATTTATATACATCTTTTCCATTTGGGTTTGCATGTGGCGATAGAAGCTTTGGTGCAGACAATGATGAGTGGGTAAGATGACCAAATCAATACCTAAGACTGAATCACCTTGAATGGGGAACCTCAACATCACTGGGTAAAATGCCATTTTGATACACCAACAGAAAACGTATAGTTCAGGTAACCTGCATGCCTTTGCACTTTAAAGACACTGGCGTACTTGAAGGACACATGAACACATACAGCGATCCACAGCTAAGACTTGTGCACAGAAATCTGCAGTGACTGTACATGTAAACATTTTTAATTGCTTCATTCAACAACCTGACTTTACATGAACGGCTGACAAAATGAAAGTTATCTCTTTCCAGACTGGAAGAGGAAAGTGGTAGCACACAGTGTGCATTGACTTTCCTTGTGCAGGTACATGACAAACAGCAACAGTCACCTACTTTCTTAAATCCACTCACTCTCACAAGCTCAGTCATAGTGGCTCTGTTGCTTACTAATCACTGTCTAACCACTGTAAATTCACTGTAACTGCCATCTCCTCATAAAATGTTTGTTAAACTGACCAAGCTTACATAGACTGGATATAACTACCAATTCAAGCTGTGTAGATCATTTATCTATTTTAGCCCCAAATGTTCCTAACAAACAGTACAGGATTGTCCCTGGTGACTATAGTTACACAAATGTAATCTACAATCTCAGTACATATATATATTACAGATGATTTTAACAATGATTCAAGTAGCTGAATTCTTGAAACTGAACCAAAATGATGCTCCTTGTACTTTCCTATATTTATTAGGGCATATTATTAGGGCAAAGCATCGTGCCAAAGCAGTGGGTAGCACATGAGATGTGAGCCCACTGAGGTGGGATACAGGCCAGTCCTTCTGCAGGGACACAAACTGTGAATTTAATTATCCTGGTTTTGGATAAGGAAACAACTCAAGATGTCCTGGTATTCTGAGAATTTAAAAACATTCTATCAACTTTCAGGTCCTGACCTCAGCTTACTCACCTGTCAGACGTACCCCAAGTGTCTCCCGACAGATCCCAGGCTTGAATTTTGTTCACAACCAGTACTCCCCTCTTATGCTTTATAGGACAGCACTTTGTATCCAGGTTATCAAGGTCCTGACAAGTTGGGTTTTTTTCTAAGGAAAGCGCGATGTTATCAAATAAGTACTCATTCAAGGCAGTCTTTACCCCTTCCTTTTTTGCCTCAGTTGGCATCAGCTCATACAGTGCCAGAAGGGAGTACGAAAGAGTATCTGGGAGATTCTTCAAGCTGTTCAGCCAGTTTCTGAAGCCCACGGAGTCATCAACATTGAGGGCAAAATCCCCTGACCAATCATTGCCTCCTATCACCTCAGTGTGGTGTTGATGGAGACCAGCACCATACCTAGTAGTGTAATCCTGGTTTTGTAGGACCTTCATACAAGACTGTTCAACACTATATACTTTTTCCTTCCCCAAGCCAACCGAAAATCCCTTCGATAAACAGGCGTGAACCTGAAAGAGAGAAACACAAATGCCATGTATTTAATAGCTATATTTCGGTATTTTATTGCTGCTTTTCCTAAAATAATGGTTTTCTCCACCACTTATCATTGGCAGCTAGAAGAAGATTTTTGGTAAAATAGTAGATATTTAACTATAGACATAATAAAATTTTACAATTCTTCAGTCAGGAAGCAATGCAGAAAATTAAAGACATTTATGTTTTGATCTGATCCAGTTTATCTTGTTTTATAGCAGAAGATGTTTTTTCCTTCATCATACTCAGCATGTTATATGACAGAATACATTAGATTTTGTCTGGAAAAGATCATCTAACTGAAGGTCTAACTGATCTGCGTATACTTTATTTAGAATAAGATTTTTTAATAAGGTTACTGAGGGCAAAGAACAATTACATACAGAACTAAAATCATTATTGAGCTTGCATTGTTTTCAATGTGCACCACTATTCATAGTTGGATTTGTTGGATGTGAAATTCCACAATGATTGAATGTAATTTAAACAATTTAGTTTAATCATCGACTAGACACAGACTAGACACAGACGACTGCCATCACTGTAAATCTGTGCGCACCGGGTCTTTCATGGCAGTGGTAACGTAATGTGTGTAAATGAAGTGTGTGCAGTCTGTGGGCAGGCACATCTGCTTCATGTACATGTACCTCATGTGAGTTGAACTTGTTCAGGGTGGACAAACAGGTTCGTGCAGCTGTGATTCTTCTTAGTTGGCCCCCAAGGAAAACCTGCAATTTGGTATATTGTTATCTTTTTAAAAAAGTGTGTGTGTGTGTGTGTGCGTGCGTGCGTGCGTGCGTGCGTGCGTGCGTGCGTGCGTGCGCACGTGCGTGTGTGTCTTAACCTTGTGGATGTAGTGCGTGCCATAGGTTTTTATCAGTCTGTCATACTGATCACTGGTGGAGGAATTGTAGTGACTTGGCAGATTGTCCACATCCCTCTTGAACTCTGGGCTTAAAGGTGGTCTGCTTGCTACACGGAAACTAGACACAAAGAGACTAATTAGGTAATTATCTTAACTGAAACAAACTAACTGACAGGAACTTATTTTCAGAGCCTACCTATAATATTTGCAGGTGATGCCATGTACACTGAAGGTGTACCGATCCTCTTCAGCCCTGGCTACAGCAAATTTAAATGCTTCGGAACGTGTTCCTCCCACAAACAAGCGATCACCCAGAACTATATTCAAATTTAGGCCATCGTGATCAAGCACAGCCTGCATTACATACATTATAAGTTACATCAATTAGGGGAACGTAACATAATCACTTCTTTTTTTTCTAGGTTCCTTTGTTCAGATGCTGTATCTCATTTGTCATGGATTCCTGATCACATTATTAAAAGAAAATTATATTTTTCATTTAACAACAGATACGTTTTAGCATTGGGTGAAATTAAATATGTTGAGATATGAAATATTTAAGATTTCATGTTTTCTTTAGTGCCATGCTGGAGATTAAAAAAAATCAGCAAGCAGTGTTTTATTATTTAATTGACTAAAGTATTAATTGTATGTCAATAATAGGTGTAATATGTTTCATACCGTCATCAGTGAGCTGTGGATACAATGCAAAGGAAGGGATCTCTGTTAAATTTCACTACTGATTTCTTCAAACAGTTTATCAAATTTTCTGTTCATAAATCAACAGAGGATGTTAATGGGACATTTAGCTTTTACACTTTATTAAAGATATTAAAGACAAATTAGGATCCAGAAGAATATTGTTACATTATTTTATTTGTCCATGGCAAATTTGATGCTAGCTTTTATGGTGAGGCACAAGTCTGTGTTACATAAAAGACATGAAGGCTGTTAGTCTTTTAGTAATTATAACATGTTATAATACTATACCCAACATTGTCGTGTACACTGCTGTCAACCGGAGTGCTGCACTGGCTGAATGCACGCCAGTCCACTACAGAGACTGGCACCTGAAAATAGAAGACAGAATACCATGATTAATAAGTACAAGCTATGTGTAAGCCATGTTTAACTCACTGCACAGAATTATTTATTTTACTTTCTGCAGCCTGTTGCCTTGAAGGGGGTTGGTACAGAGAGTACAGTGGCCGTTTGGAGTCATGTAGGTCCTCACATCAACCACATAGGCTGATGTTCGCCTCAGGGTGACCAAGTCGAATCCCTCCCCCACCAGGTTGTGACCTGGTACAAAGGGAGCAGACTCGCACTCGCTGTTGTTCCCAGTTTGACAGGAGAGAACAGGGGAGATGTATGACAGAAGGAGGATCAGGCAGAGAGGAGGTGGGGTTGAAAAGAAGAGCATGGCTTCAGTCACAGACTGAAAGGTGGGAGAGAGAAGGATTTTCATTTAGCTCCATATTTTCTTTTAGACAGCAACACATATTTCGTAACTTTAGTTTTGTACCCAAAAATGCATATCTATGAAATATACTAAAGTTGAAATTTGTGGGATTATTTTTCTGATAAAACATCTTTGGGTTGAATTAGAGCAGATACTGCAAGTCAGTGTCTGACAAATGCATTTCCGGAAGATTGGATATAAATTACCATAAAAGCATTCCGAACCTGGTGGAAAGTCTTCCTAGAAGAGTTGAAGCTGTTATAGATGAAAAAGGGTGTGCTGAAACCAAACTAAGCTTAAGCTCAATTTAAACATATTATCCTGTATATGAAAAAATCTTTTAATCTTTTCACTGTATTTGTAACAATAGTTCAAATTCATTTCCAAAACAGCTGGGAAGCTGTGTACAATTTAATGAAAGCAGAGTGAATACCATTTAAACTCTATGCTTAACTGAAAATAGTAAATGTACCATATTTAAAAGACTGAGACATGTTTTATGTAAAAAAATATAAAATTTACTTTCATGCCAGAAACACGTGTTAAAAAATTATGGACAGCACATGCAGCATGTGTTGCATCACCTCATCTTTCAATAGCACTCTTTGTTTTTGGGTTTTGAAATCCAAATATTTTTTGTTCACTAGTTGGTTTTGTCATATTTTCTGAAAGGGTTTCTGCTGCCAGATAGTTTGGCATCTCCTCAGTCATTTTTTGCATTGCTTTGGGTGATAAGTCTGGACTCCTGGCAGGTCCATTTGAAACCCTGAGTCTTTCACTAAGAGTCACGCTGTTGTAATCGGTTCAGACTGTTCTCAGCTAAAGCTACAGATAACAAAATTTTATCTGTTGTGAGCCTAACATTGCATGCCAGAACAAAAACACTTGGCCCAAAGACATGGAGCCAGGTCAGGCCAAGTTGGCTTATGATTGGCTGAGAGGTAAATTTGCAATTTGCAGTGCTGGCCGACAGATCAAGTGTAGTAGACTCGGCTGAGTGTGGAGCGAAGGATTTGCCTGAGGAGTGATCCACTGGACTACTGGCAGTGGATCCAACAACCCACCACCAAACCTGAAACGCACCCAAATTCCAGATCCAGCTCGTTAGCAGTTCTACTGGAAGGCAAAATCCCTTTATTTTGTTAATATCCTTCCACTTGCCAGAGAACCACTCAGAATGAGGTTATGTGTGCTAATAGATAACTTAAATAAATGTAATTAGTACTCACGTTCTCATGAACTGGCAAGCTGTTATGAAAAACGCATCCAAATGCAAAGTGAAATTCTGTTCGTGAACTGCAGCAGCGGCAGAATTTAAAGTCTGCCACAGGTGTTAAAGTCCAACAGCAGCATTCAAATTAACGCTTGCGTCACTCAGGATATTTACATTCATTGAATTTTTTTAAAGTGATTTTTGCTGTCTCAAAGTTGTTTCCTCTCAGATACTTCAATTTAAAGAAAAAGTGAATTGCAGGTCAATGAACACTGAACATCTTAAGACTAAAAAAGTCCTTGCAGTGTGTGTGTGTGTGTGTGTGTGTGTGTGTGTGTGTGTGTGTGTGTGTGTGTGTGTGTGTGTGTGTGTGTGTGCGCGCGTGTCACACTGGCTCTTTCATTTGCACTAGTTAATTGGTCTTTCATTTAAGTTTTCTTTTCAAAATGGCCACCAGTAATCATAATAATGATTTTTTTTAATGTGAATAAACTTGTAATGTGAAAAAACATATTAATTAACTAAAATAAAAATAAGAACTAGACTAGACTTTTGACATTTCTGAAAATGTAATTAACTGAAACAATTTTGTAAGATTGGAGAACTAAAAAAGCAAAATAAAATAAAAAATAAATATAGGGAATATTCTTAGTTTTACCATCTGTTAGTTTGGTAAGGATTTAATCACAACTTGCCTAATGAGGCTTTAAATGTGTTCATTGAGACTTTAGCTAAAAGACTGCAGTCAACTGTTTTCAAGACGTAATGGCTGTACTGAACTCTTCATCCAATAATAAAACTAATAATAAATAATAAATGATAAAGAACAAAATAAACACAGAAACTAATAAAGTAAAACAAAAACATTTCAAACAATAAAAACTAAACTGAAACAAGAAAATCCACTTTGGAAACAACCTAAAACTAAACTGACTTAAAGCAGAGTTAAGTCAGAATGACGTTTTACACAATCTAATTAGTAAATACAAAACTTTTTAACTCTGTATTTAACATTTCCAAGGAATTCCGTTACAATAGTTGATACAATATTTTGCATTATTGATACAATTTATAATCCTATTTACCTTTTAATACCCACCCAGTCTCTGACAACATATTTAGGGTAGAGTGACCGTATTGTATCAATTTATTATCACGCATGAACCATTGTGTGATCCAGTTTATATTACAGTGCTATGAATCAAAAGTAAGGAGAAATGACTCAACTTTCATCAGCTGTGATGTAACAGTTGATAGTTGCTAAACTGAGATGCTTGTGACTTTTTCAGTGTAAAAACCAGGATGAGTTTCACAGCACTGGTTTATTTATTGACCTGTTTCCCTAACATCACTGTGATGATGGTACTGGAGAAAATAGTCTCAGCCTGCTGAAGACCACAGGTGAAACATCTGTGCAATTCACAGACATGCCAAATCTGAAAGTGGATGACTGGACCATTTACATGCATTTACATCCCCCTCTATTTATATTTATATTCTAACTCTGTAACATGGAACTTCTCTCGATATTCTGCAACTGGAAACTGAATTTCCTGGAGGAACCCATCCGAGGGATTAATAAAGTTCTATAGAATCTAATCTAATCTAATCTAATCTAATCTAATCTAATCTAATCTAGAGGCCTTAATTCCCCCTTGATAGCAATACCTACACATTAAGGATCACTTTCTTTGATTTCTCAAGTGTATTTAACACAATTCAATTCAATTCAATTTTATTTATATAGCGCCAAATCACAACAGCAGTCACCTCAAAACGCTTTATATTGTGCAGTAGATCGTACAATAATAGATACAGAGAAAAACCCAACGATCATGTGACCCCCTATGAGCAAGCAATTCAGCTTCTGCTTGTCAGAGAGAAGCTACAGAAAATGTGTAGGAAAAATGTAAACCCTCCACCTACATGCAGAGGACAAAAACAAAAAAATGCAGATTTAGGACATTTTCAGTGGTTTCATGTTTCAGACCTGAAATCCATGTCCATCTTTTATATACAGTCTGATAAAACAAACCAAATCAGCCTCTAAACTGTTTCGCCTGTATAGAATAGTTTTTGATGGCCAAATTAGTTAGAAAAATACTATCTTTGGACCTTACCTTGGATTTTATGCTATGCTAATTAAAAGTAGTAAAGAAGATAACACTTTGTAATGCATACTTAACCCTGGAGAACCCATGGGGTCAAATTTGACCCCATGGTTTCCCTAGTAAACCAGTGGGGTCGGCTCTGACCCCATGGGTTCTCCAGGGTTAAACATGTAAAAGAAACAGTTATATTTTGTTATTTTCACTGCAGGAAACAGCTCGTGAAAGAGGTCAGGCCTGTTCACAAACAGCTGATTCTGAGAATGGGAAACATATAAAGGCAACTGGGAGGAATCCAAGTACACTGCGTACGAGAAGTGACAGGAGATGGGGTGAAACAAGGGGAAACAAACAGGGCAAAGATAGCAATGGTAAAAACATCTGCCTTTGGAGAACACAGACTTTAGATTAAATATTTACAAACTGCCGAACCAACAGTAAATATTTGTGGGTAAATAAACACACACACACACATTTGAAGAGTCAACCCACAGGTAACATTTAAATCTTTCTGGAGTTTGAGTAGAGAATACTATGAGACCTAACATGACAGACAAAATATAAAAAACAAACATTATATTGTACTGAAGGAGACTTTAAACTAGTAATTGAGACACATCAACAATAAGGTTCCTTACCGTGGTCACTATTCTAAGTCACTATACTAGGTCACTAGGTCACTATACTAAGTGCAATAATCCTTTCTGTCATCGTTGTATTTTTACTCAGTTGTATATAGTATTTGTATTTGTATTCTATTTTTATCTTATTGTATATTTATTTTATTTTATTCTACTGTATATAGTATTTTATTTTATTCTATTCTGTACAGTTGTGTACTGTATTTATTCTTATTGTATTCTAATTTTTGCCTCATAACTTTTGCACTGTCCACTTCCTGCTGTGACAAAACAAATTTCCCACGTGTGGGACTAATAAAGGTTATCTTATCTTATCTTATCTTATCTTATCTTATTCAAGTGGTCATTTTCTCATAGATTTCCATAAAGTCAGGATTCATATTTAATCTAGAGCATCCTCTTTATAGCACGAGGCTGTGACCACTGAAAGCCTTTCATCTGTCCTTTACCATCCATTTCATTTTGTACAATCCACTCTTCCAAGTTTGTGTGGTTTATCCATCTGACCAGGTGAATCTTCGTGCACAATCTTTTTAATTTATCACCACACTGTGTTTATGTGCTGAAAGAGAAATTATTTCCTTATTAAAACCGATTCTGAAATACGATTTCACTAATAACTGTGGCAGTTTGTCTTGAAAGAACAAGTGTAATCTCCACATTTTGACTTTTATGTCAAAATTTTGAGTCTATTTTCAAAATGGTCAATAATATTTTTTTTCTTAAATTGTACCCTGAGCTGAATTTGTGGTTATATTAACAAAATTTCTGGGTGGTGTAGAGGTTTGTGCTTTATTTTGGGGAAATACTTATATTGTTATACATCTTAGTGTCATATTAGTCTAATCTTTAGCACTAAATAGCTTTTATGTGTGCCTGTTGCACTGACACCGTTTATGAAGACAGCTTGTGAATCAAGGTAACTAGAATGAGCTGCTAAATTAGCACTCCATCATGTTGTCCAAGTATGTAAACTTCTGGCTCCAAAACACTAACATGACCAAAACGACACAAGCTTATGCTTCAAACTGCATAGCATGAATCAAATTAGTGTTTTGTTGGAACTGATTTCTTTTACTCTATTTGTGCATTGTGCAGGGTGTGCAGCAGAATACACACTCGTGTGCAGACTGGAGTCAGGATGCCCTGGAAAAGTACTGGAGGCTGTAAATTCTGGTGTGTGTGTGTAGGGAGGAGTTTTCTCTCCATCTCTCCACAGGGAGATGCCCACTGCTGGAGATGTATGATGAGCGAGAGCCAGACCAAATCCCAAATAAGGGAAAAGCCAAGTATAAACCACAGCTACACCCCAACTTTTTAACCAATCATATTAATATTCTGTTTGTGTGACTCATGATAAAAGTGTTTACTGCTTGGATGCAGTGACCTTTGTCCGTTCGGCTCACTAAACAGAGGAAGAGGCACAGCAGCCATCTTAATTTGAACCTTTACCCGCCTAATAAAACTTATACTTTGACTTTACTCATCTTCTCTCAAAATAAAAGGACCCCACAGTTTTCTCTGTGGTTACTTACATATATTCTTTTATAACGTGATCTACAGGAGTTTTTCTCTGCTGGCCTTTAGAAAGAACACGGCAGTCGATAGTATCAATACCAATGCAGGTATTGGTATCGGATCAATAATAGCAACGTACGATCAATACTTTATTTCTATCCTCCAAGTTCAGTCTGTAGCCCACTGAATGAAAACACACTATGAAAACTGTCTGAACCTTTTTGTGTTGACTGTCACATGTTAATAGTCTTTTGCACATTTAAACAACAGAAATGGGTCAATTTCTGACTTTCAGGCATATTTACACGCCAGATCTCCAAAAAGCTGTGTTTTATGTCGTGTTAACTAATTTAAGTGCAATGTAAAAATCCCAGTGAGTTAGGGATCATTAAAATATGTTCAGAATAATGATGATTAATAAGTCATGACACACTCCATAATCTCCCCAACAAAGCTGCCCTTCTTATGTTAAAAGTATGTGTATATGTGCACATGTGTATTGGCATCAGCAGTCCTGGGACTGTATTTGATATCAGATCAATACCAAAACTTGCTGTATCTCACAGCACTATAATGCATATGGTTTGAGGAACTTCCACACAGCCTTTATAACATTTTCTATAAGAGAAACGTTTTTTGTCCAGATGTGATGGTGTCAAATGGCCCAATCATGATTAGCATGATTATTTATAAAAATTCAGATTAAAGATTTAGACGTTAATTTTATGTACATGCCTCGTAGTGAAGTTGACACGCATGCTTAAGCAATAATTGACCAATAAAAACTTGTGATTTGTTATTTTCACTGCAGAAAACAGCTTGTGAAAGAGGTCAGGTGTGTTTACAAACAGAGCTGATTCTGAGAATGGGAAACACATAAAAGCATTGGGAGGAATCCAAAACAACTTACGTATGAAAAGTGAAAGGAGATAGTGGTGAAATGTTGAAAACATTTGCCAAGGGAGAACCAGGGCTTTACAGTCAAGACGTCTAGAGACTACAGAACCACCAGTACATGTCTGTGGGTACATTAAAAAGATACATTTAAAGATATGACTAAATTGCAACACTAAGGTTTATGTAGAACAGACTTGGGCACTGAACGAGGTCAAACATATGTGTGGTGTTAACCACTACACCAATCAATGGTTGACACCAAACAGTTTTTCATTTCTATAAATCAACTTGAAAACAAACCTAACATCCCAGAAATTAATGTCTATTATTGTGCTTTATGACAGCCTAAATATGAGTATTTGACAGCAGCTTTTACAGATTTTAATTACATCAGTTTTATGCGGTTTGTTTCCATTTGTCCTTTAATATTTTTCATTTGGAACCTTTTTTCCCCTATAGATGTCCTTTGTTGGGATGAGAAGCAAGAAGTAGTTTTCCTTTAATGCGCTGCATTGCTCACATGTTTGAAAGGTCTTTATTTTTATAGGCTATGAAAAAGAAAAGCCTCGCATACAAAAACTAAGGATCTATACACACCTGTTTTGAAGACCCAACACATAACACCAGATCAGAGGTTTAAAACCGATATACAATCTACACTTTAGTCACTTCCTGTCTCTTCCTAAAGAGTTTCTAAACTGGAAACGCTTGAAGGTGGTTAAATCATGGAAATAACAAAAACCAGACTTACAAAAGGAGATTTTATTTTTGCCTCAATGACACAACAGTGTTAACAGTTCATCTGAACATTGATGGTTTTAAAAGCTGTGGAGATTATTGTTAAAACCTGCAAGCTTTCAGCGGTGCCATCAAGGCATATCCAAAGGCCAGAAATCATGCGTTTTCAGAGTGGATTGTGTAAAGAAATAATTCCATTTTTTGAATAATGGAAAACACAAAGATTAACTCTAGTAAACTCAGAACAACAGTGCTTTCTCCATCTGCAGGGATGCTGCTAATATTAGAAAGTATTTGAACCTATTTTCCAAAACAGTTAAGGAACTGCTTTGGCACACATACAGTGGAAATGGGAAATCTTATAGGGAAACATACAGTAAGTGGTCCTTTAGAAGTCATGCACATACTAAGTAGACTTTAAATAATCCTCACTCATATGAAAGTTTCCATAGGGCGGTCACTTCAACAGGCACTGTCATCGTTAATAAAAGATCTTAAAGAATAATAGTTTAATGGTGCTTGGAACAAACGGATCCTGCCTCAAATGATGCGATGCAGGCTTTAAGCTTTGTTTACTGGGGTGCTATGTGCCATTAAAATAATCTGCAGGATTGACTGGGTTAGACTTTGTATGTGTGCTTGATGATGGAAGAGGAAAGTACAACGTGTGGAGTCTTCTTGTCAACCAGTGCGTAAGATGATGTGGACTCCAGAGTCAGTAAAAACAGGGCCGCTCATGTCTCCCACTTTGAGAGCAAAGGAGGCGTCTTCAAAAGGCTTCTGCATCTGACCTAAAGCAGAAACACACACTGAGCCATTATCCAAATAAAAACTCATACAACATGATGCACATCAGCACGTGCATCTATAGGTAATCATTCATTTGTATGACTATTTCATATTAATGACATATTAGCTAATTTACAAGATTAATTACATTAATTTCTTTTATTCAGTTCTACAGAGTTTGTGCAGCTAGATAACAGGCTTGTACAGGCTAAGCCTACACTTGAAGCCACTTAGGTGTTCGATAGCGGGGGTGACGCGGTGCCACTCTTATGAATGAAACTTGAGAAAATCCAATAAATCCAGCTGTGCTTATCTTGCCCATTTAACACCTTTAATGCTTTCAATTGGTTGCATTTGTTGTTCAACAGTTCTCTTAGTTTCCAGCGTGTCACAAACCGTTTGCTCCTTCCGAACAACAACACCCTCTGATAATTACCTGTGCATACCTTAAGTAAGACACCATAAACATTCAAAAAGTGACCCCTAGTGGCACACATAGGTAACAACACAAAAACAGCTCCTACAAGCCTAACGTACAGTTTCAGGTCAAACAAATACTAATAAATGCCAATAATCTTTTTCACTTCGCTGTGGACAAATTTGGGCCAACTCTTCTTTGCAAAAGGTTTTAATTCAGCCACATTGGAGGGTTTTCATGAACCAATGGCCAGATCAGCTCAACACAAAGCTACATTCAGAGGTGGACTTGCTGGTGTTTCAGATGATCATAATAAATGAGGTCATCACTTAAAATAACTGGCAGTCACCAGTGCTACCCCTAAAGCCTTAAAGCCTCGTGGCTGATGCTCCTATGGTATAAATTTGAAAATTGAGACTTCCTTCTTTATCGCATTCACAAGATTTTTCAGAAAACTTCACCTCTAATATTGACATTTAGGTAGGGCTGCTCAATTAATCGAATTTTAATCACGATTACGATCTGGGCTTTCAACGATCATTAAAAATGACTGAGCCGATTATTAGCCCCTCCCTCGTGCTTTACTCTCGCGCTGCTCCGTGTGGCAAATCGAGCGCACCTCTCTGCATTTCGAACTCGCGTCACAACAATTAAGAGGACCCGAGGGAAGCTCGGAAAGCTAAGCAGAAGTTATTTGGAGAGGAGAGTGACTGCCGCTGGTTGAAAAGAGAGGTTAAAAACAAAACAAAACAAAACAAAAAACCATTATGGGTTCGCAGAGTCAGATGTGGATCAAGTAGACATAGTGTGTAAACTCTGCTACAGTGTGGTAGCTGCACCACAGGCCAACACTGCAAAGTTCACTAAACATAGATGTTTACATTTTTCATTTATTTTTTATATTGCAAACATTTGCACTGTTATCAGTATTTGCACACTATTTTATATTATTTTTTAAAGTCATTATTCAATACATTGTTATTGTTAAATAAATATCGTCAAATAATCGAGATCTTGATTTCAGTGAAAATAATCGTGATTATCATTTTTGCCATAATCGAGCAGCCCTACATTTAGGTTGAGGTTAATGAAATTTGAACTTGCCCAAGATTCTTAGGAGATACACCTATAGTGTGAACTTTGCTTTGAGTTATCGCATTCACAAACTTGTGCATTCATGCCACCCATGCATCAGGCGGAGTGACGACAATACCACATCGGCTTTTTACGGCCGAGGGGTAAAAACTGCAACTTCTGTATTTACTCTGGTTATCCTTGTCTCATATTGAAAATCAGAATCAGAATACTTTATTAATCCCGAGGGAAATTAGGGATTGATGTTTGAAACGTGTGACAAATATGGAATTAAACTGTGCTCACAAACTGCTGGTTTAACTTGTCACTACTATCAGTTATTCATGCACTGAATGTTTGATCACTTGATGGAGAGCTATGTGCAGGATTTCGTTTTATTCAGAAAGACAGATGAAGGAGATGCTGAATGAGAGACTGCACTGAACAGAGAATGACATCACGCCGTGCATACCTCTACCAAACAGTCCCAGATCTCCACCATTCTTAGCGGAGCTGCAGTCGCTAAACTGAGATGCCAGGGACTCAAACTTCTCCTGTCCAGACTTGATCTGTTCTATGTACTCTGCACAGAAGACAGAAGATATTAAATGCATTCATCAGACTTCGTAAAATCTCCTCTCCATGCTGCCTTACTTACTCTGAATCAAATCCAAGGCCTCATCTTTAGATCGTATAATGTTTTGTTCCCTCCAGGAAGATGGACGACGCGACTGATTATGCTTCACCAAGAGATGAGAGCAGCGTACCTGAATTTTAAAAAATATATACATATACAAATATATCAGTATTTGTGTGTTAACACTCCAGATGTTGGAGTATCAGAACCACTTTACAATTTGGATGGCAGAATTTCAACTTTACAGCAAGTCATGCAGCCCTACAACTACATTTGACTGGTTCTTCCTTTGACCTTCCACCAGATGTCATGAACATACAAGAACACCAATCAACATTACATAAGTCGCAAGTGTAAAAGAAAAAAAAAAAAAACAACTAAATTGCTTAGTCCTAGAATAATAAAATTAATTACTGTTTCAGTCCACCAGGTGGTGCTGTTGATGGTTTTTTCCCCCCGTCTGCTTCATAACTAAGTATTGTGATAAGATAAGATACATACTGATCAGCAATGACGATAACCATTAGCTAAGTAAAAGCACACAGTTGTCCATCAGTCTTTATTAATAATCATGTGAAATATTAAATACTGTTAATGACTGGATTCCATTTCTCTGCACCGTTCCTCCTATCACTATTTAAATGCATACGTGTCATATTGCAGGCAGCTCCCTGATGTCTTACAGGAACATTTCAAATGTTATCCTGGAGAACGCTATCCCCCGGCCAAAATGATTTTTCACAATAGTTGTCGAATCATAAATAATTTGCAGGCATTACCAGTACCCTAGCTGGAATCTGAACATGCCGTGTAAAACGTGTTTCAGTACCTCTTTAGGGAAAGTAGCACTGACTCATCACGTGCATAAAAAAACAAACAAAAAAAACTAAACTAAACATTACACACAACCTTATCTGGCTCGCCACGTCCGTCTCCCACTGGACGTTCCCACTGGCTGGCATTAGTGATGTGGTTGAAGTAGTACACTTTGCCTGTTGAAGTAATGACAGAGAACCAGTAAATTCATTAAGCTTTATTAAGATCTTTTTAAACACATGTAAACACAACACGGACTCTGCAGCTACCCATTCACCCAGTACAGGATACTGTGCTACAGCAACTGGCCTCACTTCACACGAAAATGTCTAAGACTTGAGTTTTACACAGGGATGGCCGACGCTGAACCTAACAAGTTATCCTGGAGTACACCTGAGAGTTAGGCTACGTTCACACTGCAGGTCTTAATGCTCAATTCCGATTTTTTGATCAAATCCAATTTTTTTGTCTGCGTGTTCACACTACAAATAAAATGCGACAGCAAACGCGCTCTAGTGTGAACGCTCAAAGCGGCCCGCATGCGCAAAAGAAGACGTCACACACAACGCGCTCTGTTTAGACCCAGAGCAACAGTATTGTTTGACTGATGGCCCTTAATATAAAGACTTCGGACTTTATTTTGTTATTTACATAATAATGTAGATAACTTAATAATGATCCTTATTGCTGTTTTAGAGAGGAGCGGTGCTTCAAAGGATAGCTGCAGATTTCTGTCAGAATCTGCAGATTATACAGTACAAATAAAATAATCACATTTCTCCAACGTTGTCTTCCCAACAGTTTCACTGACATCTACACGGGATGGCCAGGAAGCGTTCGCGATGTCTTATTGGGCGCTTCTCCGGCGCTGATAATTGGCGTCTGTCTTGTGTCGGTGACGTAAAAGACGGATTTAATGCGACATGACCATTCAAACAGCAGTCGCTTTCTAAAACATCAGATATGTATCAGATTCAGTACCACATACGAAAGTGACCCAGATCGGATTTGCGCCGTTCACACTGTCATAGCATGATCGGATATGGGTCGCACAGGGTCAGAAAAATCGGATTTGATGCACTTTCGCCTGCAGTGTGAACGTAGCCTTAGAGCCATCATTTAAGCTGCTAAATGTCCACCTTTCTTTGACAGCTGATCACTGATGATGTGTGTAAGCCACTGTTGTGAGCTGCTAAAAAGAAAAAAACAAAAAACAAAAAAAAACAACCAAACTGCTTCCTGCCATGACTGTAAATAAAGGTAATGAGAGAAAAGCATCAGAGATGCTATCAAAAAGCCACAATAACCAAACTGACTAAAAAAAGCTTATTGTGTGAGTTTACAACTATGAGCAAAGCCTTTTATATTAGACATTAAAGGCCATCTGCACAGGAGAAAATAAATATCGCAGGATGTCTTCATAGAAGAACCACCTTTGAATCCTTCACGGCCTTTCAGCAAAAAGGTGTAAAAGGAAAAAAAATGCTGCTGAGGCCGTACACTTTTAAAAGAAGCACCTTTCTCTAGTTTAGGATTCGATTGTACTTAAACACTGAGTCAACTATACAGTTTCTTCTGTTTTAAAAGTAATTCTTATTTTAAGACTGTTTTCACGGACCACTGATTCATTTATTAGGCCAAATGTGACCTTAAAGCTGCAGTCCAACATCATGAAACCCGACTGTTTTTATCTTTGCAAATAAAGACTTCCAGGTAAACTGCTAAATGGTATACGCTCTGACACACAACCCTGCTACCGCTAATGTTCACTGATCGGCTCTTTTGCAGTGCTAACATTTTCATGTGTGGTTTCATAAGACCAAGATGGTGAAAGCCCAACTGCCACACTGCAAGTTTCAAAGCTGGTGCCCACAAACCACGGGGTGACATTAAAGTGGCTCTGCCCAGCTTTTATATGCTTTGGGTGCTTTCCATGACTCAAGCATGCCTCCTTTCTTCCTCTGGTCAGGCTCCATCTTCATATAAAGCAATTAGCTTGTTGTCCAGTACTAGTTGGCAACTAGTTGCTAGCACTGTCACTAGGAGACGGCTCTTCCTAGCCATCTCAGAGAGTGTCGATGGAGGAGCTGCTGTTGCTAAATGAGAACTTTGTGGTTTTATCGTCAGTGTAGAGTGAGTCACGGTGCACAGCTGGGCCACCTGTCCAACTCACAGACTCCCACACAAGCCCTCACTTAAGAACGATTTCAAAGCTTAAAGCAGCTTCTCCTTCACAGTCTGAAAGTCATTCAAATCTCTAACAGGCCAATTTAAAAAAAAAAAAAAAAAAAAATCTCTCGAGCCATCTTTAGATATGCTAAAAAAAACAAAAACAAAATATTAGTATTTTTTATTTTATATCTTCCAAATATTTACCTTTGATTTATTTACTTGCGTTATTGCTACTTCCTTACTTATCTTTATTAGTCGTTGATATAACAGGCTACAAGGTAACAAGACAGGCAGCACTGTAACATATCACTGTACTAATTTCAGCAACTGCATTACATCATTTCACTATTTGCATTGAAAAGGTTCTTCAATTATCTCAGCAATGGGCAGATTGAACGAAAAGAGAGGAAAAAAAATCAAACCAGCAGTTTTCTTCCTGTGCTGCTGTCAGCTGAGTTCAGATTTTTGCAGGGAGGAGGAAAATGGTGGAGCAGTTTACAACATTTGAGAAGTGGTGATGTTGCCATTTCATTGAATGAAAGGATGAGATCACGAAGCGCAAACTGCATCCAGAGCAGAAACTGCTGCAGTATACTGTTAATGCAACATCTTTTTACAAACATCTTCACGGTGAAGAACCCAGAGTCGGTGTATCCTGACCCTTAGTCAGCAGCCAGAGCCCAACAGGTAATAAAGGAAGTGATGAGCCATCAGGCTCAGCCTCCATTTCTACCTGTACATGTTTCAACAGTAGAATCAGTGTGTGTCTGAAGGCTCCTTGAGTTGGTTTTCAACTTTGCCACGTGTTATCACTACAAAAAAAAAAAAAAAAAAAAAAAAATCTTACAGCCTCCGTTATGATAGGGGTTTGTGTCACTGTGTGGGATGTAGCCTAAGGCTTATAATGCATCACAACATGCTGTCAGTCATGTTGCGGTGGAGTAGCGCAAAGTATAACGAGAAATTACTTTCTCCAAGGAGTAACTAGGTAATGCAAAATTAAACAAAAACAAATTAAATAAAAGTGTTTTAAGACTTTGAGCAACGACCCCAGCAATTTTCACCTCACAGTAACTGTTTTGTTTTTCTTTCTTTTTTAAGTAATTAGCTTCCTTGAGGGATGCTAAAATATTTAGGTTAACTGTATATTAAATATTACAGTGTTTCTCCGTGTAACTGTGCTGTATTAGAATTTACTGGTCCTTACAAAACACCACGGCACGAGAGCTATGACGATAAACTGTGTCACGTGAGGAGGGAGGAGAGAGGATGCATAAGTTTAGCATTCTGAAAAGCGTCCTACTGCTGGGACTCGTTCAGTCTGCAGGTGAGGTGCTGGGGCGGGCTGACGTCATGCAGGGCCCTGCCGCAGCCAGGTTGAATGAATCAGCTTTGGCGCGATAATGAAGCTAAAGTGCCTAAAACAAGCTGAGAAAACGCCACAATTAAATAAAGACAATGACAGCAGCGACTAACCCCTCGCTGCTTTTAGACTGCAATGATTAAACACGTCACTCCAACCTCGTTTCAGCACTAATGCACGATGCTGAGGTTGCTAGCTACTGAGCTAAGTTCACTATACACTGCAGTTTAGCTCACTATTTAGGACACTTAGCTTCTTTTGGCTCGTGTTTTATCACCTGAACTGCGGCTCATTCTTTTCTCCCATCCGGGCGGTAGGTTCTCCTCGTCTGCCATGTTGCTTTCTGCAGCAGCGTTTTCAAATTTGATTTCAATCTAGAAGCCGTGTGACGAACCAAGCTGCAGCTAGGCAGATTACGACAGTTGGCCTGACGTTTATGGTAAAAGTTGTTTCCAGTATTAGGTCCGCCATTGGTGGGGGTTTTTGTTCTCTGATAGGTCTAGTGAGAGCGCCAATCATCGTAGTCCTCATTTGATTGGTAGGAAGGCGAATTCGCAACTAAACCAGCTTTACGGTAAGCAGGACCGAGAGGTTTCCAGAAAATATCAGCGAAGGAAATAATTGTTTTTTCTGCTGCACGTTTCAAGGTAAGGATGACAGCTTCAACGTGCGGTTTTTATACGGTATCATAATGTTTCGAATTTTGAACACATAAAGCTGCCCATGAGTGTATTTAAATATAAGTCCCGTTTGTTACATTAACGTGGTGTTGTGAGCAACAGCTAACGTTAGCTAAACAAAACAACCTGGATGATTTCAGTAGATTTCTGTGCCTGTGACTTCCAGCGCGTCTTCTATAAAACAAACTCACTATGGTTATCACCTACTTTATCATCTAATACCTTCATTTGTCTAACGTTGTCTCATCTCTTCCTTTTTTCTGCAGACGTAAAGATGATCGAAGTGGTTTGCAACGACCGTCTAGGCAAGAAAGTCCGGGTCAAGTGCAAGTATCCTTTGCTGAAACTCTGAAAATGATGCTGAATATTGTCTCTCAACATACACGTCAAAATAATGTTTTAGGTGCAGACATCTGGGATGTCTTGAGATGAGTTAACATAAGTCAGGATTTTTAACAGTACAGCATTCATCTGCATCTGCTTTCAACGCACCCCTGCTCTGAAAGTATGGACTTACTTTTAAGACGCAAGCAAAGCTCATTTATATTATAGAATGGTGTGGAGAATAGTTTTACAATGAATCTATTAACATATGAGTTTCTAGAGTATGTTATAAGACTAAAATTCAGTGTCACTGTTTATCTTGGCATTTCTTATGACTTATTTCATTCCGTTAATACAGAATCCCACAATTGCAAGTCTGTGGGTGATTATAATAGTCATATTTGAGATTTCAGCTTGTAAGTGAACTTTATTTAAAACGTCAGTGTCTTACATTTTGGTCTTTCATGTTCTTTTACCTTTTAATATATGACGCTATTTATGTTTATTATCATCAAATGATGCTTAAAAATGGTGCTTGCCCCCACTTGCCAACTCTTGACAGCAGATATAATACCACTTGAATGAACGCCACTTGACAATCAGCTAAAAGTCTGATGATTTTCAGTAACTTCTAGGTGTCGCAGCTTGAAGGGATCTTGTTTGATCAAGTGTTAGATGTGTTTTGCCTATAATGGGTTCAGGAGCAGTCTGTCACGGGGCTACAGAGAGAGTTGGACCAGTTTAGCTAGAACACTTTAGCCATCCTGCGTGTGTTTTGATTGAGGAAAGCAGAGCGTCCAAAGCTGCTGCGCCGTCCATCTGCAGATCAAAAGAAACAAAATGATATTAGCAGACAACGCTCAGATTTTTTTAACCACGCATTTGTTAACACTCTGGATGTTTTCCAAGCTGTTACACTGCCCTTCCTTAACTTTGGTGTTTCAGCTCTGAGGATACCATCGGAGATCTGAAGAAGCTCATAGCTGCCCAGACAGGAACACGGCATGATAAGATCGTGTTAAAGAAATGGTGAGCTGCTCAAATGGGATTTGATGTGCTTGATGACAAAAGCTCATCTATTTGGACCTAAATGTTGTCCTTTGTTTTCCACAGGTACACCATATTCAAGGACCACGTGTCTCTGGGTGACTGTATCCTTTAAAGGTTTTTTTTCCTGTAGTTATACTTATGTGGTTTTAGTTAGATTACCTTTAATTTAATAATGATAATGACCATGACATTATTACACCCTCACAGAACAACTGCAGTTCTTTTTATTGCACTCACAATGATCCATAACATAAATGTATCCATAAATTGTTTAAATCGGTTAAAAAATATATTTTTTTTTCTTGATTTAAAGATCAAGATTATTTTTGTTGTACTTAACCAAAAACTCTCCAGATGAAATCCACGATGGGATGAACCTTGAGCTGTACTACCAGTAAGCAAGAGGGGAACTACGAGTCAGATGTACAGATGTAAAGATGTTTCTTGCTACAAACACAAACACACATGCGCCGCTGGAATTGAAGGTCTCACACAACATGATGGAGCGAGAGCGACTCTCACACAGCAACAAGTTTTAATTTTTCCTCTCAAATTACTTTGTGAAAGAGACGTTGAGGTTTTTTTTGTTTTGTTTTTTGATATTTTGGAAATAAAACTGATATTTACCTGACTGTGAGAGTGAGTGCTGGTCTTTGTTGTCCATTAATTATTTTCTCATACTGGGTGAGACTGGGAAACCTTATGTATCGCTAACTCTTCTCCAAATTACTCTTTGCTTTCCAGCTTGCTGGATGAAGGTAAAGTGTTGGGCAAAAGCATGTAAAAAAACATGGAGTTAGTTGCTTTTGATGTTGGTGGTAGAAAGTAGAAGGGATTAATTGGTGCCAATGGGACTTACAAACTTCTCAGTGGATCTTGGCAATGATATTTGCCTATGGCTGTGCATCCAACACCATTCACGTGGGGATGTATATGAATAATTTCAGTGGAGGCAAATAGAGACCATCAGGTTTTCTAGGGGCCTTCTGCTCCAACTCCTCCACAAACTTTTAATTAGTCGTAGCTTTACCTCTGTACATAAGACCAGTATAGCTAATGAGTTTATCGCATATATGCGTTGCAGAAGCTCGATTTACACAAATGCTGTTTTCAACAACAAAAAAAGTCCTTTGACTTAAAAAAGTGATACTAACTGATTAATCAGCTTTGGCAGCAGTTCTCAGACTGTGAGCTGGGGTTGGCAACCAGGGGGAATTGGTATGAGCGCTAAAACTCCCTGTACACTATATGTTTAACCTCGATATGTTAAACCATTCTTTACCACATTACTCTGGTACTGGACCACATTTCAGAGGAAATTATAAGACCTTTGTGCATCTAACATGTACTTTTATTTTAGAAACCTTTCTGTAGTGTACTGATCAGATAAGACAGCTATAGTACAAAAACCACCTGCTTGTATTCACTGCATCAGCGTGAATTCATAAAAGGTCTATTGTGTAAACTATTTTTGCAGTTCTACATGTCAGGAAGCCCGTGGCATTGATACTTTGACCTTTGTTGCAGCTAAATAAATGCTGCTACTACAAAGAAGTGCCATGGCCTGCAACTCTGTTTTAGATTTTAGATTTAGCATTACAACACAGATGTGGGCACAAAACCAGGCCCATAATCAAACATTTTCCTAGTTTGGTGTGTAAGAACATGTCTGCACTGAACAAAGCCATCCAACATGTTTGAAGTGGAAGCAGCACTTTTGGCAAAGTGAGAGCGAAGTCCTGCTGCCATGGAGACCTAAATCACTTACTTATAGACTCAGTCTTATTGGACATGGATAATATTGTCTGTCCCAACACTTCAGAGCTTTAGCCAACAGTCATTCTAGGTTAACTGACATTTCTGGCAATTGATGTAAACCTTTTACTAAAACTGCATCAAAGAAGGAAAAGAATGAGAGGACAGTCGTGCACAGCTGTGGAAAGACAAACAACAACTGCTGAATAAGGGAAGACGTCAAATGTGATAATTAGAATCCCTATATACTAGTATCATTTCCAAATTGTTGCCAATACAAGAATTTGAATCATTTTTAAAAATAAAAGGCAAGTTTTACCTTATTTGACATTGAAGAAGAGATCCAAGTAACGTCCAAAGTAATGTGATAATTAGAATCCCCATTTATCATTCTCCATATGCTGTCAATACAAACAATAGCAGTAAGAAGGTTTACAATAGCTCTTCATAGTATTATTATCACTTTGACCTTCACATGTATCTATTGAAGTTGAGGGAGAGGTCAGACGTGACACAATATTCTAAATCTTTATGCATTACTTTCTAACAATACACACTATATACAGCAAACCAAGCCTAAAATACTCTGTTGTAATACTATTACTACTAATACTACTACTAATAATTAATAATAACACAGCAGTTAGTTACATGCATGCACTGTAAAGAAAGAGTAAGGGCACTTGTTCACACATACTGTTCTTCACCTTTTCCCTACAATGGCAGAAACAAATCATCATGTACTTGTTTCTCTTGTAGTGGTTTTAGTGTCAGTCCTCCACACTGGCTAAACCTTTTAACCACTAAACACCTACTTTGCAACCCCCAACCTCCCACTATGTTTCTCTGTGTTTGGTGGTCTACTGATGTTCTTGGTCTCCTGGTTTCTTACGGGTTGCAGACTGCAGTCCAAATAAAGAAAACTGTCTTGTTCACGGCCTCTTTTTAAAACCTTTTTATTTGTTGTTGTTGCTCCCTGAGCCTGGTTCTGCTGGAGGTTTCTTCCTGTTAAAAATGAGTTTTGCCTTCTCACTGTCTCACTGTTATTTTTGGGTCTTTGCTTTGCATTATACAGCGCCTCGAGGCAAATGTTGGAACTTTATAAATAAAATCGAGCTGAACTGAATTGTCAGTTAGCTTTAGGTTTAGCTTTAACTTTAAGACTGCACCACATGAAGTCACATTTGCTGCTTTGGTAATCGGAAATCCGCTGCATACACGATGTACATTAAACACCCTTTTTTCAGTTTTTAATTTAATTTCACATGAGATCACACAAACACTTAAACGTGAGCTTAAAAACAACACAGAGGTGGTGTTGTAAACTGTAAATTTCGAGTAGATATAATGATATGGTTAAAATCCATACATGAACCAGACATCATCAAGCTGGCTGAACAGAGATTTTATTCACATCACTAGACACTCATCACATAATCACAAGTAGCTACTGGCATTCTCGTTCATACACACAGCCACACTCCTGCATGTTGGTTAATGCAGTCCCTCACACAGACCCCTACACATCGAGAACGAGTCTACATATCACATCCATAGGAACATCAGCAGTAGTCAGAGTAATCCTCCTCCACATAGTTGGCTGGAAAGAACCCCACCTGGAAACACAGGAGCAGTGCAGGTCAGACAAGAAAACAGCAAATAAAAAATAAATTTTTTTTTTACATTTTTTCCGTGCTCTCACCCGGCCGTACACCTCTCCTTTCCACCAGCCACTGTGACCCTTCTTGGAAAGGATCTTGATGGTGTCTCCTTCCCGCAGCGAGAGCTCGGAGCGGTCCCTGGCCGAGAAGTCATACCTGGCCCTTGCGACGCCAAAGCTCCTCATGCTGCCCCCTGTGAGACAGAGCCCACATTGCAGCATGGAACAGCTTAAAGGAATAGTTTTGGGGAAACAGTCTTACCCCATTCCTCGCAGAGGAGTTTTCATGAGCGTTATCATCACCACTCATGTTAAACAGAGTTAAAGCAGATTTTAACTTACAATAAAGACTGGAGATGGCAAAAAGAACTCATGCGGCTATCATAAAGTCATTTCTATACTCTTGCTTTTGTTCAAAATAAAGAAACGTGATAAAAATGAATATGAGAGCTCCATGATCTGTAGTGATCTGCACTTCCAAAACTAGGAGGTGGGTTGCTCTGTCATTTTGCACAGACATTTGCAAGTCACAGAGGACGACTTTGGTGATCACAGTGAGGACTGTAGGAGGTGATGGAGATCTTCTGTACCTGGTGTGAAATTGGGCATGTTGTCAGACAGGTTGCTTTGCTCCGGTTGTTTGAAAGGTATACAAAGTGTGGTGTCCAGGTCCTTAAAGTACTCCTTCAATGAGGTCTGCTGGTAATACTGAATCATCTCCTAATATGGGAGGGGGGCGGGAGGAGAAAAGAAGCGTGAGAAACGTAAGAGAGATGTTAGTTGTGGTTAGAGAGGACGAGCTGAGGTCAGCAATCCAGCACTAAAGATAATGTTCAGCGGTAGGTTTGGTTTCTCTTGCTCTGAGGCAGTGCTTCAGCTTTATGACTGTGTATGACTTACTACTAGCTCCTTGAAGGCCTTCTTGTCGTTGATGCGGTAGAGGCCTTCACTAGAGGTGATCTTAATGTGTCTGATGTCCATGTTGAACCTGAGGGAGGAGAGAGGTGAATATTAAAAGCCACAGTCTGGGAACTCAGTCCACGTGGAGGCTGAACGGCAAACATAGCGATGGCTCTCCAACGACAGAATCGAGAATTTTTCACTTCTGCAAAGATGAATGGATTTTGTTGGCTCATGAATTATAAACAGATCATGCATTAAATGCTTTGTCAGTCTGGATTGTTTCCCTTGGTTTTGAGAGGAAGTGATACTTCGTTTACTGCACATTTACGCATTACACGTGTTTGGTGAAACATCTCCAAATTTCCAAACCGTTTTTTGGATGGGGAACTTTTTAAAGAGGAGGTTTATTTTACAAGAGGATGACAATGCAGTATATTTCCTGATGACGTTTTGTATGATTTTATTAAGTTAAATGCTCCTTTGATGCAAAAAGATGTTCATCCTTCCATCCATTTTCTTCCGCTTATCCGGGGGCCAGGTCGCGAGGGCAGCAGCCAAAGCAGAGTAGCCCAGACCTCCCTCTCCCCAGCCACCTCCTCTAGCTTGGCCAGTCGAGATATATAATCTCTCCAGCGTGTGCAAAAAAAAAGTGCTCTTTCTTATTGTTTTAGGGCAGATATGCAGCTTATCCTTTAACAATTAAGGTTTGAAATGCAATCGGACCAATAATAGAATATTTAAAAAAATTGCTTGTAATTTGGCCATCTTCAAATCAACAGATAGATAATCAAACAGTACTTTAACTGATATATGTCTTACTTAATGCTGATAGCATACTCTCCTCCATCTTTCTGCCGCACGAGGAAGGTACCATCAGAGCGGGACATTAATAGGTTTTTGGCGGCCGTGCGGTCCATGTTTCCCGCAAACCTTCAATCACACAGAGAGAACGAGAGCGTCAGTTTATTTTGAGTGAATACTGTAGCCTCTGCAACATTAATTCACACAGTTATTTTTTGACAACAGTCACAAGACCAATCAAGTTACACTGCTATCAAACACACACTTTGTCACTACAGCATTACTTGGCCTTCTTTGACAGTTATAGACGTGAGAGCAGACAATGATTCAAATATGAGTGTCATTACAAAGAAACAATCATTTCACAAACAGCACCAAAGTGTTAAAAATTTAGGATCCAGACAAATGTGAAAAATGGTCAGTATGGCAAGCTTTGAGCCAAATTTGAAGAAATCCCCTGAAGACATTTGTGAGATATTTCATTAAAGTGGGTAGCCCTAAAACAAAACCCCTCTGGCTTCGCTCTTCGCTGACAGCTAGTGAAAGAAGCTTTGCCTTTAGGGGTTTTTACCAGAAAGACTGTATAAAGAAAAATAGTAGGCTACACTTAGTCCAATGCTTTAGTTGAAAGCCCATCAGTTCACACCTTAACCACATCTTAAAAAGCTATCAAATTAAATGTATCGGTTGCATTTCCCTGCACAAGCGTACATAATTCTGAAAAATACTTTCAAACGAGCTTTAAGCTGATGTTGTTCTCTACAAACTCTGATCCATTATTTTGATAATGGAAAGCTCTGTTTATAAGAAAAATTATGTTGTCTGACTGTACATGATCAGTCGTGTTCACTTTCCTGTCCTTAATGTCATACTTTTCATTACCACCAGGTGTCGCCAAACTGACACATTTTCTAACACGCTGTCCTTCAGGAGGGCAATGGTGTGATTAAAAAGCTGTTTATAATCACTACTTTGAGGGCTCAGAATGCCGTCGTCATCGTCATCAACACGAGCCTGGGGGCGAATCACATATCACCACAGTGTACGGTACATCCCATCAGTTTGAGCGTTACAGAGTGTTCCAAACGCTGCCATTAAAACGCCTGTAATTTTCAGTATCGGGTTCTGCTTTTGCGTCTGTTAACTAGTACTACTCTATGTGTTGGCTCTGTGGTGTTTCCCACTGAGTTTTGCAAACACTGCAGCACTGTAAAAAAAAATCAGACCATGGTTAACCAAGGTAAGCAGAAGCTCGGCGAGCGAGCAATTCTGCCCCGTTCCTGTCAATACTCACCAGTTGAAGCCAGATAGGTCTTGGGGTGGCCTCTGGAAAGTAGTGAGATCACAGAAAAGTCACATATAAAAAGGCTGATAACAAGTTTTCATTTCCTTCTGCTTAATGTTTGTTTTCTTTACAGGAATATGCAAGCTGACAAAAACCACTTGGCTGTGCTAAATTTAGTCAGTTATTTGTTTGCTGTTCTGAGCTTATGCCTTTCTGGGAAATTAAATCTATTTGAAAATGTTGTTTTGTTTTCAAAATGGAAAAAGGTAGGGTGCTTACTGGCTGCTGGATTGTACTCACAGTGAGGTAGGGCTGAACCTTTTGGCAAGGGAACCATCCCATTAGACCACTGGTTAGATTTCTTCCCTATGTCACATAATAGAAAATAACATGATCAGACTGAGTCAACCGATCAGTCACTGAAGGGTAAATCAAGCAATCGACCCCAATTGTAAAAATATTTACTCATATACAAAAGATAGCAATCTGAGGTAAGTCACACATCAAAAATCTGTAAGCAGAGGTTTAATGAGGAAGTACTGTGAAGCATGAAAGAGCTGGCTGACACCTGATTTGTGAATCAATTTTTTTTGGTTAACTATTAACAAAATGTTAAAAACTATTTCACTACGACATGTTTTAAAGTCCTGATGGATAAAATCACAGACACTGTGTTGAGCCCATTTATGCAGCGCTGACAGTGAGACGGTTCAAACGCATGAAGGTTTTTCACTCTTCTCAGCGCATGCTTTCTTTCTCATGAATGAAACTTTCAGTAAACTGTGCCACAGTGAGCCAGCGGGAACAAAAAGCACGGCCGCGAAACCTGAGCGGCTCTGTGGATTTCTGCCGTCAGATTACGCTTATTTTCCAAATCAAAACTGTCACACAGCATCGCGACTGCATGCAGATACAAGTGCAGGTTTGGCACGAGGGAGGAAGTGGAAGACTGAGACGCAGAGAGGAAAATGTCAAAAGAGACTGAAAAAAGACAAAAGCCTCTCACACCTACACGGTAACCACAGGAAACGAGCCTTGAAAAGTCTAAAAAATAATGCATGACCCCCCCTCACCCCTCCCCTTCTTCAGTTTACTGAATGCAGAATGGAGTGCATGTATATGGCTATGTTTTTTAGGCCTACCTCCCACCAGGGCAGCTCTGCGTCAGCGCGGGTCAGCTCAATGACGTCCCCTCTGGAGAGATGAAGCGCTTGGCCGAAGCCCACAGGAGGCGGCGGCATGCCATAATACTCCTGATTTACCTCCATCTTAGGATATCCTGACAGCAGAAAGAGGAAAAAGGAGAGGTTGTGATATTTGGAAGAGCTGCAATAAGGCAAGTACTCCTGGAAAAACGAATCAAACTGGATCAAACTATTCTCTGCATATTTTTAAAAACTTTTAATTTCAGATAGACAAAGTTTACCAAAAACATCCCCTATCCCCGCCTACCATGATGCTCCGTTTAGATAAATTAAACTGGGCTACCATTAACCACACACGAGTGGGGTTCCCATCAACATGCATAAATTGGTTGAAAATAGTCCACAAACTAGTTAATGGTTGTCGCTCTGATATTTTCTACCTTAAAAGAGGGCTCAGAAAAGAAGACTGTGAGAACATCTCATTCGCTGCAAGTACTGAACTCACGGCTCAATCGGTAAGAATAAAAAAACGAAGGGAATGAGGGGAAAGCACTTTCATTCAGACGTAAGCGAACCATCCTCATTTATTTACCAGCCCTGTTATGCAACTTGAATAAATCGGGTTGGGGGTATAGTACACTGATATGTTTGACAGGTGAAGCTAAATCACTTGCTGTGATGTTTCTGGGCAGAACTGGAGGGAGATAAACCAAGATATTGACCTCAGGACTCTGATTGACAAAACAAAAAGAGTAAGAATGAAAATATTTACAAGAGTGTTGCTTTTATTCCAGTCATTACAACCAGTGAGTCACAGTTCAGTCATGACTTTTGAAATATTACATAAAATGAAACCTAAAAATCCGTTGGTCACTCCGTGGGCTTTCGTAAATTCCTAAAGTTGAGACATCGCATTACAAACATAAATCTCTTTGAGGTTGCGTCAGAAAGAAAAAATCTTCAGAATCAAAAAGGTGGAGCTATCTGCCATGCTTATGCCTTCTTAGTAAGGGAAATAATCTTCTTCTGGTCAAGAGGCAAAAAGATAAGGTATTAAAACGTGCATCTAGCGATAAGATTATCAGCGTCAAAGAAAATGAATCAGACAGGCTGCAAAGTTTAGTTCCGTCGCATTTCCAGAAGACCAGCTGATTTCTATGCCAGCTCACAACAACAGATGACTCAGCAGGCAAACCTCATAAAGTGGGGTTATTTAATCCTGCAGCTGCAGCAAGCCACTCTGCAACCCACCTCCACCCCACTCTTTTTCATTCTGTGTCTGACGATCTCTACTCTGTTCTGTGCTGAGCTTTTGTTGCTGTTCTTCCTGCTTTATGCTTTACTCTTATGCACATGTAAGAACAGAGACAGCCATACCCTCTAATATAAATCAGTGCTGATGTAAACAATAAGACCCCGTGCACACAGACACACTACAGTAAAAAAATACCTTCTTTTGATGAGGAAAAAAATCAGGTTGCTCGGTCAACAGCCGCAAGCAGTTGGGGTGACCAGAGATTAAGTGTGCAACACTCTCAACCTTAACTGAATTAACCAGCCACCTGATGGCTCTCAAAAAAGTCACAGTCAAACTTATACTGACTGCAATCAGTCAGACAGATTAGTTACAGATTGTTAACACGCTGCGATCTATTTTAGTCAGCATGGTTGCCAAGCGCCTATGTCACTTTGCACTTAGTGTCTTATAGAAAATAGATCACCGTTAAACACATCACAATAAAATACAACCATACAGGCAGGAAAAGCAGACTGGGAATACTTGCTGATAATGTGATATATAACTATCTGAATTATTTATGGTGAACTCTGCTGCTAATAGAGGAGAAAATGATAATTGCCCTGCTGAAGTTCTAGCTGTCCGACATAATAGGGTATGGGTCTTTATCAGAGAAGATCACAGAGAGATTAAAGCTGATGGCAGAGAGGCTTTTAAAAATGGTCACTATATATAGATTTGGTTATAACTTTACAAACAAAGAAAGCACTTTTATGATAACACAACTCACAAGATATATGAATTGTATGTAGGTTATAACTAGGGAAGACACATCGCTACAGCTTTATATTTGAGTGTTGAACAAAAACATAACCTCAGAACCTGAAAGTCTTGTGCTGTATGCTTTCAACATGCTGGTAGAAGTAGGCTTTATAAGCTGATATATCATGAATTGCTTACCAATGCTGGAATGACCAGAGGACCTTTGAGCTTTATTCTGCAGGAGCAAAAGAAAGAAACGGTGAAGCAAAGTTTTGCGCAAGTCCCAAAGAACATCCATCCATTAAAACTGGCACGTACAATAGTGGGAATAAAAAGCCCAAAGAGGCTTTATCCACCAGCTGAGCTGGAAGTTTACAGTATGAAATATATGTAGACATACCTTTTTTGCAGAAACAGAATGATCTGTAATTTTAAAAGCAGAATTGATCATTAGACTAATTAGTAGCGGTGTTTAAACACATACATATGCATGTGTGCACGTATACAGACCTGAGTTTCGTCCACAGGCGGGTACTCTGCCTAAACATTCTTTATGTGCTGCCATCTTACAGCGAGTGCAGCGATAGCCCTGAAAAAATATCCCCCTGCAGACACATTGAGAAATTTTACCTTTAGAGGAGATTCCTTTTCTTTTTTTTGTTAACTTGTTAATACAGTTCCACAGGAGCTAACTTGTTAACTAGTTGGAGGAATAATAGAATAACAGAAGTACCTTAACAACATTGAGCAAGCTTTACAGGAGGTGGTTTCCTCAAAGCAGTGCATCTGGAAGTCATGGTTATTTGCTGTGGAGTTCTCAGGACTCATATTTGACCTGTAAGCATAAAGCGAAACTGTTTTGACCTCAGCTGGGGGGAAGTAGGCATTCAAACAGCTGCTTTTCAGTGCCAGATACTTTGGTACTTTCACTCTGGTAAAAGTACAAATCATAAGGTATCCGTTTAGAGAGACTGGCGATGAAAAAGCAGTCAAAGCCAGTGCAGTGAGACTGCAAATAATGTAACAAATAGCAGGTTGATGCGTTAAATCAACAACAGAAATCCATAAAACTAAACGTTTCCATGTCCAACCTTTTTCAGATCCGCTTCTTATTTTGTATGTTCGACAACACAAAAGTCCGTCATTACATAAATGTAATATTTTGGAGGAAAAAACAATTAACAACCTAAAACCTGCAGTAACTTATCCCAGCTCTGGTTTGCTGACATATTGAGGTGTTTTGAAAGAGCTCACTGTTTTTTTTTAGTCTATAAGTCTGAGTATAGTTTCTGGAACTTTAGCTGCTAAATATTCTTCATAGTTCTCCGATTGCTGTTTTTAGTGCTCAGCTGTACGTCCACATTTAATACTCACAGAGCCATCTCAAACTGTTCCAGCCATTTTTTCTTCAGTTCTCTGGTTTTGAAGAATAAATCATAGCCAGACCTTCCGTAGCAATCCAGCAAGAGGAACAAATAGGACCACTGTTCACATACAAAAACACACACACACAGTCAGTCCTATTGAGATGCCTTATGCCGATCTTGTTTTGTGTGTAACAGGTGTCTCAGTGCAGATTTGGAGACCTTTTTATTGTCCTTCTCTCCTGTGGTTTCATCTCGTATCTGGTAGCTGTGTAGTTCAATGATCTCTTTCAGCTCAAAAGTTTCTCCACTCTTTTTCTTACAAATAAACACGGCTTTATCAAAGAGGAACGCGTACCTGACAAACAGCAGAGCGCACACAAACGCAACGTCAAAAAACAGCTTGTAACATATCAGATGAGACGTGCGTCAGCCACACACGCACCTGTCCTGTTTCGATCTTTTCTCTGAGCTGCAAATCTTTAGTTCTCCATCGATTTTGGGACGACCGTAGAGAGCTAGAGACTGAGTCTGAGGAAGGAGGACGAGAGGGAGGATGAGCAGAAAGGAAATACAAACAACAACCAAAGAGAGACTCATTAAAAATGAAATAGTGTAACCGCACCATGTTTTCTATGGAAAGCTGAAATGTGGTGATTTGCTTGATGATCTCATTGTCTCGTTTCACCTCATTAACACTCTGCGCCAGATCCTGGAAACACACACACATGCATGCACGAGGATTAAGTATCATACTTTCAGGTTACATACAAGTAGAAATACACAAATACACACACTTACTCTCATGGCATCTAGAGCTGTTCGCAGGTTCTCCTTCTCTGTTGAGTCAGTGGTGTGTTTTACCAGCTCCTGCAGACACAAGCAAGCCACGGCAAATTAAAGCTGCTGGATAAAACCAACTGGAAACTGAAGATACAGTAAGTACCATGTATGAAGTATAAACACATGCCTGTAATAGCAGGTGGTATTTGAGGACTCTCTGCATGGGGACCATGAGTAAATCTCGTAGAGAAAAACGTCCACTGTTTGCTCTCTTTGAACACTCCTGAGAGAGAGACAGACAGAGCGAACTAGTATTAAACAACAAGAAATGATGATCAAATAAATTTGCATGAAGTTATTTAAATATGTCTAAAATGGAGCGTGTGTTTCCTCCTCACCTCCAGTTTCATCCTGATATCCTCCCTCGCATTTGAAAGCTTGTCAAGGTGTTTTGTTGCCGCCTCCACCTGACTGCAGTAACGACCGTACAGTAACAGCCTGGCGAGAGATGGGATACATAAACATATTTTTCATACATTTGTTTGTAAGATAAACAAGTGGATCTGTGTGTGTGTCTCTGCACGAGCGATATACCTCTCCTTGTAGTTCACAAACACCTGGAACAGATTCCTGGCTCCATTATTTAGGATAGAGTTCTGAACTTCTTCTAGCAATTCAGAATGGGTCTTATTCAAATCCTACACACACACACACACACACACACACACACACACACACACACACACACACACACTATGTAAACAAAGGTTTTCCATGAAGTGGGTATATCATGCAGGTGTAGAGGTAAACACCTTCTTTACCTGTACGTTGATGAAGATACTTTCAATGTCTTGTGGCTGGAGAAACCTTTGAAGAGGCTTCATAAAGTGCTGCACAGAAGAGCGAGTATGAGTGTTATTTTTAATTTTTTTTGTGCATGAGTTCTCTATACTTGTGTGCTTGTGATGTATGATGAAGGATTGAAAGAGGTGTGGAACAGGTGTATAAAAAGTGATGTTGTTACTTACGTAAAAATGTTTTTTGCAAATTTGTGATTTTAATTTCACAGAAATTCAGATTTCTTTTTTTTTTTTTTTAATGTGTGAGCTTTGAATTTCAGAAATATTAAAACATTTTTGTGTTAAGTTTAAAAGATCTCAGAAATTCACATTTTTTCTCCCCCAGCTCCTTTATGTTTTTTAAGATGGGCTCTGTCATCGTCATTATGAGTCGTTTTTTTTATTGCCATATGAATGCACCGATCTTCTTTGATCAGACTGTGGGTGTGTGCACACCTGTAGTATAGATTGCAGTGTTTCTGAGTATTTCTCTTCCGTCTGTCTGATCTCCTGCAGGCAGCACTCTCTCTTGTCCACACCAGTTTTCTGCTGCTAAAGGGCACAAAAAAAAGTCAAATGAGGGTTTTTTTGCTTTTGTTTGTACTTGCCTTATACAAAAGAAATGGGTTATGGTGTTTAAGTAGCAGTAGTTATTTAAACATTAACAGAGAAGTTTAAACAACCCCTATCAAAGTCAAACAGAAAACTTTGGCACATAGGCTCTGAGGCACTGCGGTTCCTTGACCCACAAAGACTTTCAAAAACCAAAGGAGGTTTTAAGAACATTAATAAGATTGGAAAG
Source organism: Rhamphochromis sp. 'chilingali' (assembly GCF_963969265.1). Lineage (NCBI taxonomy): Eukaryota > Metazoa > Chordata > Actinopteri > Cichliformes > Cichlidae > Rhamphochromis > Rhamphochromis sp. 'chilingali'. Next base: position 31,277,712 of record NC_137948.1, read on the forward strand.
ACAAAGAAAAATTATTATTCCTGCTACACAAAATTGTATTTAATATTTCAAACTGTCCTTCTTGCTCTTTTCTTACTGAATAATTCTGACTAAAAGGTTTCTAAAAAATCTAAAATAACATGCTTCGGGTGAAGGTGTATATATTAGACATCTGCAAGTAAAACTCTAATCTGATTAAGAGTCTTTGATATGCGGACTACTCTGCCTACCGAGTCATAGCCTCACATGAGGTGATAAGAAACACAGTGAAACCCAGATTTTAGTGCAGAAGTACTTTGTTGGAAGACCTGCAAAGTTTGCAGGTTGCAAGTGAAGGCTACACCCTCCTTTTTGTTGCAGGTTACAGGTCACATGGGAACCACTCACAGTTTCAGGCGGTTCATCTGTCCTCATCAAGTCTTCATAGATCTCATCTCCTTCGTTCTCCTCATCCTCCACAAAGTCGTACAAGTCATCATCTTCATCCACTGTATCACTAATACACAAAACACATGCAAAGTACTTACTGTTATCACCTTTGGCTTTTTTTCTTAAATATATCTGTGCTGTATACGGAGCGTCACTAACCTGTACACCACCTGTACACCACCTGTATAGCTGGTGGAATATAACATTTCTCCACTTGCAATAAACCATCACATCTCCCAGTTTGATTCAATTAAAATTCAAAATGTCCTGACAAGACTCTTAAATTTAATTCTTAAAAGTAAAATAATGCAGAATTTTTGCTGGTAGTTTTCTGTTTGAGTATTTTGAACTTTTCTACAGGTCAAAATGTGGCATTATGAAAGCATTTCCTTGTGAAGATGTTAAAGTTTTATAGGAAAATCCTCAAATCATACAGCCACACAACAAAACGAGAGAGAGAAAAATTGGCAGCTATTTAAAACAATCTCTCTCCCTCCATTTAGACATTATAGAGAAAAAGGCTTACTCTATCTGGTCAGACAGGCCGCTGTAGATCTCCTCATCAAGAGTGCATCCCTCTAAAGGAAAAGGCCTGTTGAAGGGAAGGTGAGTGTGTTAAAGCAACAAAAAAAGAGAGTGAAAATTACAACTGAATAAAGGTTAATATAATATTAGTAATTAAGCATGAATTTAGGTTCCAGGCTGAAGGACAAAACCCCATTACTGTGGTGCTGACTTCCTGATGAGCCGGCGTATTTAATGGTAATGGAAAGGATTTAAATTTTTAAGTGCCCAGAAATCTAACAAAAACCTGTTGTGCTCAAAATATAAAGATTAAATGCCACTTAAATTAATGAGTTACAAAACTTGAAACTTTCGGGAACGTTCTGTCAAGTTAAGAAACAACAGTCTTATCTGGCACTGAGGAAGTGCTGTTATCTGCTACACCAACTTTCAGCCTAAGAAAAAAAACAGCCACAAGTCTCTGGTCCATATAACCAATTTCAGTTGTATAAAAATTATATTCTCGCTTTTAGGGTGGCATGGCCACAGACCAACAAAAAAGTAATCCCAAGTAAGCACTTTCACATCCACGTGGTAGGATAAGGGTATAATTTCATGTTGTGCAATAAACCATTTGAGACTAGTTATTTAAAACTCCATAATTTCCACATTTCTACAGAAAACAGTTATGATTAGGACATTTATTATAAAAAAAAAAGTTGACCATCTTAAACAAGTTACTTCTCCCTTCTCTGCCAACGCATCTGTTTTCTTTCTGCCAGCAACGAAATCGTCTGTGTGATTTCTATAAACCCCAAATATTTCAAGGAAGCAAACAGACAAATAATAAATGCTTCACACTAACAGATAACACACACATCAGATAATTAATAAAATACTACAAATTTAAAAATGCAGATAAAGCTTTTTACAATTGCATTTAAAGGCATTTGTTGCTACGTTTGGCTCTGGATGATGTCAGTGAGATCGCATTAAAGGTAGGTCGATCCAAATATCGGCACCAACAATAGTAGTGGTATCAAATCGATAGTAGCATGATAGAGCATAGAAACAATGTATCGATTCTAAGTCCAGTATGTAATCGACTGCTTTAAATTAATTCTTTTTTTGGGAAATGAGAGAATATACCTCAGACGTGCACCATGAAAAATGTCTGAAACTTTTTGTGTTGACTGTCACATCTATTTTATTTATAGCTTATAGCCCATTTACACAACAGAAGATGACCCAAAGTGCTTTGGAGACTGGCACATTTAAATACCCCAAAAGCTGAAAGTTGTGTTTTGTTGTGTTAACCCATTATTGTGGAAAGTAAAACTCACGGTGATTTGGTGGTCATTAAAATGTGTTCAGAATTTGCGAACTGATGATGATTCATCTAAAAATTCATGACACACTGCTCTCCCATACATGAGCTGCCTTTATAAGTTACGGGTATTGCTACTGGTATTGGCAGTACTGGCCCTGTATTTATTTGGCATGAGATCAAGACCAAAATTTCCAGTATTGCACAACACTGGATCAGATATCCTGAATATGATTAGAATATGAGGGCTTATCATAAGAAAGTCGCCTTAAAAGGAGAGCTGGATGGAAGGTGATAGTCTAAGAATACAAGCATGGACTTAGCAGTTAGCACAAGTGGTCCCTTTAAACTTCAATTTTAGTTACAGGCAGGAATGTACTTACTGAAATCCTCTTTGGACAGCAATGGACGAATGAGACAGGGTGGACAACGTATCTATGACCTTACACAGACAGAAACACACAAAGAAGTATAGTACACAATTAACAATCTTGTACAGAGTGTGGGAACACACACTGGCAGAGAAACTGTAAAACTGTTTAACACTTTAAATGTGAACACTAAATAATGGCCTAGTTTCACTCTCGCTCTGTTTGACAGTTCAATTAAAAAGAGCATAATCACGGTGGGTGTTGAAATTTCATGTGAAATGTGATCAGAAACATACAAAAACAGTGGTTAAAATGAAAGTGAACGCTCTTTGTTTAAAGGAAAGCATGTATTAGCGAGTTTAAATGTTGGTTTATAACTTACTAACCAAGTAAGTAAGGGGCAGTTTGTTGTTGTCACACATTTTGAGCTTCTTTGACACGCTTTTTCACTTTTCAGCATGTTTTCTTTCTGTGTGATGCCACTTGACTTGTTTCAGCTGAAACTTGTCTTCCAACACTTCTGGTTAAGTAAAAAAAAAAAAAGGACTAAGGAATACATTTCTCAGTCAGCATTTTTCGGTCTAATTTCTGCTTTCATTCAAGACAGAAAAAAAGAGTAAAGATGCAACAAGAAGTGAAAATCTGTGGTTCTGAGAAGTCCTGTGGAAAAGAAATCAGTGAACTAATTCAAACTGCTATCTTAGTAGCAGAGAATTCAATAGAAAACACTAATTAGCTTTCTGATGAAGTGGTGGTTAAAAAAGATCCAAACAGCTGTGTGAGAGAACAGATGTTTCCCATACTAAAATGTTTTATGCTTAGCTAAGCCCATCGTCTGCTGTCTGCTTGCTTTCTGTTTAAATGCATCAACCCCTTCTTTCATCCTTATATCCACCATAGGTTATCAGAAGTTCCACTTAAGAGAAATGTCTATGTTAAATCTTGAGATGATGGCTAGAAACCACTGAACTAAGCTGTATCAAAAGCAATTTGTGATGCAAGCTCTGCTATAACAGCAAAGTAGAGCTCACACACCGACGGGTAAGCGTTAGCAGTTTAATAAAGCAATAGATTATAATAAGATATCTCTCGGAGCAGGTTTTGTGCCGATGGACTTTATTTACTTGTGTACAGGATCTACCACACCCATGTTTTCTACATTAAATTGTTATGGGTGACTGAGTGGAAGCTGCAAAGTGAAACGAGAAGCTTAGTGACAGTAACACACTGTAAAGTTGATGAAATGACCCCCCCCCCCCCCCCCCCCTCCAAAAATAAAATGTCCTGATGACTCATTTTGAGGACATGGCTTCATCTTAGCTTGCACAGACAAAAAAAAGTGCTCATTTCAAATCCACTCTTGGTTGCTTTAAATCGCTGCACTGCATAGAAAGTGAAAGAGAACTGTTGAGTACTGCATTCATGCCTTTGCTCTGACACTTCACATTAGAAAATCACCAAGCTACTTCCTGTTAGGGCTTTGTGGGTGTCTGCAAGCTGCAGTAAGGCGTTAGGACTTCATGCTTCACTTTAGACGTCTGCCGTAATGACTGAGCTACGAGTGCATCATGAGTTCCCCTTTCAGGTACAATTTTGGGTTCTTCAGATCTTTAAATTTTTATTCATCGTGTAACCATCAGGAAGAGATTTCATCCGTGCAAGATACAGCAAATAAACGACCGTAAAAAGACGATGACACAAAGTAATAAACACTTATCCTCTGGGACAAGAGAAGCAAGGAGTGCCACAAATGATGGCCTGGACCTGATCTCAAACTCAGTCAAACAGAGTCAGCCTGAGGCAGCATGATGGGACACTGAGGCAAGCTAAATCTACAGGAGAACTGTAGTGCGATTCTCCAAAGTGCAAGAGTGCCTGGAGAATTTGTTTCAAAAGCAAACGTAAAATGTGGTCACAACATGAATGTAGTTTTTCCTGTTTACTACATTTAGTGTAAAGCTAAAAGCTTTGGAGCTTTTAGCGTTCATCGTGATAGCGCAGTGGAGAGAAGAAAGGAAGGGTGAGGAGAGAGAAGACACGTGCTGGATGGTTCGGGGCAGATTCAAACCCAACTTTGTTTAAAGTTAATCAGTAATTAAAATTAACTCAGGGAATATGTCCGAAAGATAGATTTTTGCATGGTCATACCTTTCCAAAGTCCCGAACATCAAACAGATCAAAGGCTTCAAATAGTTCATTCTTCTTCAGATGAAACTTGTCTTGACAAACTCCCAGGAATGTCCGGATATTCTTTAAACACAGGAACTAAAAAAAACCAGAAACACAATCATCACTTTTTTTATAAGTTATATTATTCAATTCAGTTCAGCTGATCTATAAACCAAATAACCATAAATATACATGTGCAATTTTTACATGATAACAAATATGGGCATTGGGCCATACCTCTTGTATCTAGGCTTTAATATGTAGTAGTGCAATATTTAAACTCATACTTAGTTGTTTTTGTTTTAGATGCATTCTGCTTGTGCAGTGTGGATCAGAGTGAAGCTGCATTTCGATCGCGTGGATGTCCCGCACATATTGCACAACTGACAATAAAGTTGACTTTGACTTGAACATTTATGAAAGCATGGGTTGTTCTAAAGAGCTCGCTGAATGTGTTGGTATCGTAATAATTTGTGAGTTTTCTTCCCTCCTACATGCTGCAACTCGGCTACAAAGATTCGGTGCACATAAGCGAGGTCACAGAGTGCTGAGAGACACACGGATACATGGTGCACTAAAATTTCCAACACTCTGCTGACTCAATAACTGCAGCGCTCCAAACCACCTCTGGCATTAACATCAACACAAAAACTGTACGCTGGGAGCTTCATGTAATGGGTTTAAATGGCCGAGCAGCTCCTGTGGTCCAGTACATTTGTCCATACAGTGTATTCTAGCCTTACTCTGGATCCTGAGTAATCTGTTTTTCAATCAGTCAAGTTAAATAAATGTGTATAATTCAACAGACTTATTTCTCACTGATTTAAATATGTAGGTAAACACAGGTGTTGGTAATCACATTAATTAAGGCTCTGTACTTAATCTGAGAAGAACTCTTGATTAATATTATTAGTAAGATCTGAAAAGCTCCATACTTTGTGTCCGAATGGCAGCCATGAAACAGGTCTACTGGGTTTTTCCTGGTCTTCAGCGGTGTTGACTGTATTTCTTATCTTACTTATCAGAAATCTATATTTTCCTGTTTTATGTTTGACCAAACTTCCCCCAAAAACACTGTTATAGTGATTTTTCACTGGAAGGCCATCAAAACCTCCAATCTTTGCTAAACACAGATGGTTTAAGTTACAAAATGTCTCGTGTTTTTTAGAAGTGACAATCAAATGAAACGAGCAACTGATGATGCCACAATGGGCTCTGGGAACGTGTGATCAGCCTTTATGACTGTGCTCAAATACTTAGTATATATTTAGTGTAATATTTAGTAGTTCAAAATATTAACAGAAATGTTAATGAACAGATCCATGAAAACAGGAACTATATTAACAAGTTAAAAAAAAAAAAAAGATTTCTCTCAATAGTTAAAAATAATTTAGAAGCAAATCAAAAGCAGTCGAAAAGAAAACACGTCTTTTTTAGCTACAATTGTAACAAATCAATAAAAACTTGACAAGTTTAGAAAATTGAAAGATTACAAATTAATAATAAATATCTTCAAAGCCAACGAGCCTGTTTGAGAAGGAACAAGCTGCTGTCTTTCTTTCAACACTTAGATTCCACATACGCTTTGTTACAGCCCTGACCAGACTGTAAATACTCATCAGCAGCACGGACCACGTAACCATCAAGCACAATGAGCTAAAATGTGTGCCACTAAAAAGAAGCAGTTCGAAGGACATCTAAAATATGACTGCAGAAGAAACCACACGGAGCAGAGTGTGCAGTGCAACTGACATGGTGGTCAGACATATGCCGCTTTACATAACTTCCTGCTCTCTCTCTGTGTGTGTGTGTGTGTGTGTGTGTCTCTCTCTCTGTGTCTCTTCAGCAGTGGGAAATGCGGAACTCTAATTTGAGAAAAGGGGAAACGTTTAGTTCTGACTGATACTGCTGCACACATCATGTCGCCCTGCCAGGAGATCACATTAACATGCAATCAAGTATTTGTTTTTACACTACTAAAATAATCCTTATTGCAAGAGCACAGACAAGATTGTCTAATTGTGTAATTGTGTCAACAGGTGTGTGTGTGTGTGTGTGTGTGTGTGTGTGTATGCACATTTGTATACGCCTGTGAGTCTACGTCACAGTGTACACGTCCGGCCTTCTGTTAATCAGCGGATGTTTCTTAACCACTTTTGACCTCATAGGATTTCCCAGAGTTTCCCATGCATATGTCAAAGGCCATTAACTCCTGCACTGTTTGCAGATCTCCAGTAAGGAGGGCCTTCTTAAGATTTCAGCTTAAAAAGGCCCAACATGCTCTACTTTAGGTTATGATATTCTACCATCCTGTCTTTCAAATGTTTTTAACTCATATTTGCCACCCTTTTAATTATCTCATGCCGTTCAACCCTTTTGTTTTTTGTTTTGTTTTTTTAGCTAATGTGTTTTTTAGCTTGCATGCACTGTCAAAAACAATTTTTTGGACAAAGTTGAAAAGACGAGGAAATGTAGGCAGGAATCAACAGGACTTTTTGAGAGTTATATTTAAAAAATGCATAGCTTAAGTATGTATTAAAAATGAATATATTAGCAATATATAAGAAATCACGCCCTTATGTCTGTGTTGTAAATGTACTGGAGCTAACACCTGGCTAACGTAGTGTAGCAGAAAATGTAAGAAGATAGGAAAGTATTCTGCCTGCTACAATCCAGAAAAAAAAGGTTCACCTAACCACATGCCATACCTCAAAAACATTGCTTGTAGTTTGTGAAATCTCTGCAAAAACTGAAGTCAGCTGTTTCTGCTCCCATTTCACACAAACAGCCTGTTTCTTATCTTTATGCTAAGCTAAGCTAACCATAGAATGGTATCAGTTTTCTCATTTGACTGTCTATAACAAAGGTATACACAAAATATTAGGCATATTCAAAGTGAGGAGAAACGATAAGAGGTGAAAGTATTTTTATCATATCCCTTGTGGAGTATACTCTGTAGAAATATGATCAAATTAAAGCACTTTCCAGCTGCCAGTGCGATTACGGTGCTTCGAAGTCGTTCATATGAGTCCAAAAGTTTCTAATTGTCAAATAAGAAAATAGTTGACATATCACAAAGAGTCTTGCTTCGAGCACAAATCCTGAATTTTCCTGAGCTGTGACTATTCTGGATTACAATGCAGCAATTTGGTATCATCAAATCCTATAAAAGTGAAGAATAAATTTTTAAATTGGAAAATGTTGACAAAACCCCTGTGTATAAAGAGATAATTAAATAACAAAAATTTTAGAGTTTTTTTTAAACATTTATTTATTATTTCTCTTTGTCTTCTAGTTGTCTCCTTTTGTTCTCCTTCATTATCATTATCCTGATCACTACATGCTCCCGGATGTACCGATAATGACTGAAGCATTTTCCTATCATGCAGCATCAGGGCCTCAGTAAGCCATGGTGGTAACAATAGCAATGTCCTATGGAAATGCATCAGGAAAAAGTCTGGGTGTGTGCGTATGTGTGTGTCTCTGGCATTGTGTCTTACCTGCGACATCTGTGGGCGTAGGTTGATCTCTCTCAGGTTGACAGCCTGAGGCAGCAGGTTGTTGAGCAACTGGCAGAGCAGCACGCCATCTCTCAGAGCCTGAGCCAGGTCGCACACCTGTCATAGCGCACACACAGAATTAATTTGAGGAACTGAAACAAGTTTGTGTATTCACACACAGGTGAATATGAATGTGTCGCTGCTTATTTACCTGTGCACCCTCCAGAGTGACCCTGTGGTTCTCTGGAAGAACTCGGCAGTCGATCAACCACATCGCGCACTGCCGCCACAGCTCCATCTTGGTTTTCTGAATGAAAAATAGAAAAAAGGGCAAACACACAGACAGAACTTAGACATGCGGCGTTCAATCAAATGGAGAGCAAAATGAATGTTCAATCAGAAAGGCGCACAGCAGACACTCAGCAATGCCTATCACGCTGTCATTCAGTGAAACACCTTTGTTGAAACTCAATGCAACAAAAAAAAAAGTTGCCGCTGTCTCAGTAAACCTGATCGTACGAGTCCAAATCAACGCAGGACCATTTAACCATCGGTCCTTACCTTCACTGGTTCCTCCCGGCACTTCTATGTGTTCTTTCTGATGTTAACCTCCCTGTCTTCCTTTCATTATCTCATTTTCAGACTTCGGCGCTCTTGTTCTGTCGTTCTTCCGTGGTGGGTGTTCTGCAGAGCTGCACTGTGTTGAAGGCTTTTAACTTTTTTCCCGCAACTTCCTTTTTCCTCTGACGCACCCTCTCTCTCTCTCTCTCTCTCTCACTCACACACACACACACACACACACACACTCAAAAAGCTGCTGCTGCTGCTGTTGTGACAACTGGCACAAGCTGATAAAAAAAGAGTGAGACTTGATGAAAATGTATGTGAGACATGAGACAGAAAAGCAGCAAGTAAGCCGCTGGACTGTCAACAAAGAAACATTACTTGTCTAGTCATCTACGCACTGATATTTCGCCTCAATAAGGATTTTTTATCCACTTTTGTGGCAGTAAAACGCTGCAGGAACCAAACACACATCAATAAATCTGTGAAATTCAAAATTACACTGCAGAGTTCATATTTAATCTGTCCTAAAGCTCAACAGCAGAGAGACACACTGTCTATCAAAGGAAAATCCTCGAGCTGCCTAATGAATAATGAAACATCTCCTCAAACACTCTGACAGCACCCAGGGGTGATTTTACCCTCATGTTGGCACTTAAAAAAAAAAAAAATTCACAGCTGAGACGCCCCAAAATCAAAACTCATTCAGATGTAACATCTCAAACTAAATCTTTACGAATTTCTTTTTGTGCGACTAAAAACAGTGGAAGTACCGTCTAGTGATATCAGTAATTTAAGCCTTCACTCATTAACAATAAAGCAGGAGAGCAGTATTTAGTCAAGTACAATTTTGGGATATTGTTATCCATATAAGTACTTCCACTGGTACTTTGCATTTTTACTCCATCCAATATATGAGAAGGAAATGGAATGGCTTTTGCACATTTTACTTGCAAAACATACAACTGTTGATTTCAAATTTCAATGCCATCTATGTTTTTTTGACGGTTTGTCCAGTTCAGAGTGACAGGAAGCTGGTAAACCATGAAGAGCTTGCCAGTCTACAGGACGATTGACACAGAGAGTCAGACAACTGCTCACACTCGGCTTCACACTTACAGTGAATTTAGAATCACCACTTAACCTAACGTGCAAGCCCTTAAACTGTGGGAGGAAGTCAAAGTACCCAGACAGAGAGCCTATGCAGTCACAAGGATAATATGCAAAATCCACACATTGAATTTTCATGCAGTGTTGTGCACATGACTACAAATTTGTCACATAGTAAATAATAGATAGAGCCACATAAAAATGTAAACACTGTTGATTTTGGCAATTTGGGGGGCATTGTAGTTACTGTTACTTATCATAATAAAGATAAAATTAGATTACAATCCTTTCCTCAGAACTATAAAGTTGCAATATTAACAGGTCTATTCAAGTCCGGAACGCTTTCCACTGTGAGTTATCTGTATTTTTAAATATCAGATTTATCTTTCTAAATTTATGCTGGTGGTATGGCTTCTTGGAGACTGCTGAGCTTTTTTTCAAATATGCATTTATTTTTAAAATGGCCGATAACTTTTCACTCAAATCTCTGTTCTGAGGTGGCAGGAAATGTGTCAAAATGATCTGAGTGTCTAGGTTAGAGTTGGAAGGGGAAAAAAGAAAGAAGTATGGAAGAGCTGTTTTGCAAGAAAAGTCGGTTTAACTTATGGTGAACAGCAACCACTGTGGCCACAAGATGAAATTGCAGGATTACAGTAATAGCATTACTGATGATTGAGCAACATTAGGCGTTACACACATTTGACCCAAGCGTTCACAGAGGGAGGGTTTTATGGGTATTTCTTCTTATGGTGGCATAGTCTTGGTTTAAAATATATGGACGGGACAGTGAGCTGATTCATGTAGACCAGGAAACAGAAGAGAAGACGTGACTGATGAAGGGTATTGTGATGTAGCATAACTTAAGCAGCAAGGAAGGTGATAAGTAAATAGCATTAGCAGACAATTGAAGTTCTTTTTAAGCATACTTTATTGCTAGCATCTCCCTTTTACCATAAAACAATCAATCAGGCATGCAAAAATCCCACTGGCTTTATACAAGACTTTGCCCACACCTGACCTCGTTAGTCCCTACCATTGAAACAAAATAGGTCAAACCAAATAATACAATTCTAAACAAAGAACAGGAATAAAGTCATGCATGAAACTGACAAACTCATTTACTCAACTAAATGGTTTGTAAAGTAAAACACTGCATACAATATAACTCAAAAGGCTACTTTAAAGAAAACAAACAATACTATACAAAATGAAAACCCTCCATTTGGTTACACCCAGTGATCCAATCATTGACCTCATGACCCTATATAAACAGGAAGTAGTGGGCGGCCCTTCCCATACACCCGTCTCACATACAGGACCTGAATGCACAACATGGACACCATGGTAAGTATAACCAAAGCAACATAAAGAAACATAATTTACTAGACATGTGCCTGTAAACAGAAGAAAATTCAGATGATCTGATGGTTAGTAGTGTTTGCTTTAAAACACATGCATGGATGTAAAGAATGTAACTACTGCTACCACAAACAAAACCCGGGATATTGTGTGTTAAGAGAAGTTACACCAGCACTGTCTAAATTAAAGCATTATGGCTGACTGTAAAATAACAGAACACAGAATAACAATATACGCAAGTGACAAATGGCAAATGAATTCTGTCCTAGCCACTTTGTCACATTCCCCCCCCCCTTAAGTCCGTTACTCTTCATAGGAACGGGAAAGAAAGTCTGCCACAACATTCTTTTTCCCTGCCCTATATCGAATCTTAAAACAATATGGCTGCAATGAAAGATACCACCTCGTGATCCTTGCGTTGGTGTCTCTCATTCTGCTCATCCACTGTAAAGCTCGATGATCGGTTTCAAGCACAAATTCACCTCCCAGTAGATAGTATCTCAGAGTGTCCAAAGCCCATTTTATTGCCAAAGCTTCTTTTTCAATTGTGGAATACTTCATTTCTCTGGGGAAGAGCTTACGGCTTATGTACTGCACAGGTCTTTGGTCCTCTCCATCACCTTGCAGCAACACAGCTCCCAGCCCAACTCCTGAAGCATCAGTCTGTACAATAAACGGGCACGTAAAGTCTGGACACTGCAACACAGGCTCATTACACAAACAGTTTTTCAAATCCATGAATGCAGCCTCACACTCTGGAGTCCATTTAATTTTGTTGGGGCATGATTTACGAGTTAAATCACTAAGAATAGCTGATCTGGTAGAGAAATTAGGGATGAAACGACGATACCAGCCAGCTAAACCCAGGAAGGATCTCAACTTTTTCTTTGTAGTCGGAGGAGGACAAGAGGCAAGGTTCTCGACCTTACTCACCTGAGGGCGGATGACCCCACCCCCAATGACGTATCCCAGGTACTCCACCTCGGTCTGTGCAATGTGGCATTTCCCAGGGTTGATGACTAGTCCAGCTGTTCTGATGCGTTGCAGGACATCAGCCAGATGTTTCACATGGTCCTCCCATGTCTCGCTGAACACCACAATGTCGTCAATATACGCTGCTGCATAGCCATCAGCTCCTTTCAGAACCAAGTCCACCAGCCTCTGGAACGTGGCTGGAGCTCCATGTAGTCCGAAAGGCATAGTTCTGAAACGATAAAGTCCGCTGGGAACCCTGAATGTAGTTAAATCCCTTGAGGACTCTGTTAGGGGGACTTGCCAATAACCTTTACAAAGGTCGAGTGTTGTGAGGTACTTGGCATTACCCAAGCGCTCAATCAATTCATCCACTCTTGGCATAGGATATGCATCAAAAGCAGAGACAGCATTAAGTTTTGAGAAGTCAACACAAAATCTCTGTCTTGCATCATTTTTCTTGGGGACGAGTACCACAGGGCTACACCACTCACCTCTAGATGGCTCTATAATCCCTGTTGCAAGCATTTCTTCCACCTCCTGTTTCAATGCTGGCATTAGCTTTGCTGGAACTCTGGAGGTGGTATCCCTGATGGGTGGTTGATTCGAACAACGCAGGTGTATGTCATGCTGAATAAGATGGGTGTAGCCTGGCTTTGTGCTGAAAAGCTCCTGTGGCATTATGGCCGCGAGCTCCTCCTGCTGTTCTGGTGATAGATGGCTCAAATCCGGAAATAGCTTTTCTTCAGTACTGGTGGGAAAGAATTGCTCTTGAGGCTCTTCTTCCTGCAGTACAACACGAGCCCACAACTGAAGTGATTGCTCTGGCTTCTCAATCCACTCCCTCAACATGTTGACATGAAACACCTGTTGCTTTTTCCGACGATTCGGCATGTTGAGCTCATAAGTGACAGGACCTGCTTTCCTGTTTATCACAAATGGCCCCTGCCATTTGGCTAAGAGACTGCTTTCAGTGGTTGGCAAAAGGAGCAACACTTTTTGTCCTTCTTTAAAGGTCCTCCTGCGAGCTGTCTTATCATAGTTCTGTTTTTGACGTCGCTGGGCACTTACTAGGTGACAATGAGCCAGTTCCTGAAACTGTTCAAGCTTGTCCCTCATTTTCAACACATAAGAGAGGGAAGAGCACTGTTTTTCAGGGCTAGCTTCCTCCCAAGCTTCCCGAAGTACATCCAGTGGACCTCTGACATTATGGCCGTACAAGAGCTGAAACGGAGAAAATCCAGTTGATGCTTGTGGTACCTCTCTATAGGCGAAAAGCAAAAATGGAAGCCATTGGTCCCAGTCTTTTCCCGATTCTCTTACGAACCTCCTCAGCATTGATTTCAGGGTTTTATTAAACCCTGAAAGGTGGATGACAGATGCCCTCTCCTGCAGACGGTAAGTGACGGAAGTGATGTTGTAGGTGACGTCAGACGCCGGAGATTTTGGCGGAGAAAAAGCAAATGGTAGCATAGAGTTTAACAAAGGTTTTCCAAGCTTCAGTATTACCAAATATACTAATCAATTGTCATATAACTAACAACATCTGTTTTATCATCTCTAACACCCTGGAGGACAACGGGGAGAGTTTAGACGCTCTCCAAGATTACATCGACCGCTGTTTTCAAGATTTAGTAATGCATAAGGCCCAGAGTGCATCTTCCCCGGCCAAAATCGAGACACCGTCATCGAAGAGAAGTCGCCAGGCAGACTCCCCCGGTACAACATCGCCTGCCGGCAAAGACATCGCAGAAATCCTGGAGTCAATCGACAAGCGATTGTCCAGTTTCGATGCGAGGCTGTCCCTGGTGGAGATTTTACACCGGGAATTTAAATCTCTGAGAGAATCCCTGGAATTCAGCCAGCAGCAGGTGGAAACGCTTGCCGCTGAAAATGCCACGCTACGGGAGTCGGTTAAATCTCTCACCGATAACGTGACCCAGCTAAACATTGAAAATAAAAAAATAAAAGAGTCCGTTATCGATCTACAAGCCCGTAGCATGAGAGATAATCTTGTGTTTTCTGGTATTCCAGAAACTGCCGGAGAGGACGCAGAGGCAACGGTGAAAAGCTTCATTAAAATCCACCTGAAGCTGCCGGAGGACACCGTAAAGAACATCGACTTCGATAGAGTACATCGCTTGGGGGGCGCGCGGTCGCGGACCGGGAGACCACGGCCTATTGTGGCCAAATTCAGTCAATTCAAACAGAAGGAACAGGTGAAGAGTCGCGGCAGAGAGCTGAAAGGAACGGACTTCAGCGTGAACGACCAGTTCCCCAAAGAGATCCTGGAACGACGCAAGGTCCTGTTCCCAGTTCGACGTAGCTTCATCCAGAAAGGCTCCCGTGCTGTCATCGCCGTGGACCGGCTCTACGTGGACGGACAGCTTTACCGCGACCTCGGCACCACACCGTGGTTATATTAACTGCACTCCAGATAAGAACCCGCTACACTCTTTTCTTATTCATTCACACTCTCTCCTTTATGAGTTTAAGCTAGTAATATCAATATGATGTCATAGCAGATATAACACCGTCACCCTCCGTCATTGCTTTAATTGGAATGTTTCCGTTTCGTTTCCTTTTTTTTTTTTGTTGTCGCTCACAGTTCATGTGGTTTCTTTCTTTTGTCTTTCACTGCTGTGGTCACCTACTTCCCCACTCACCTACAAACAACACCCTCTATTTCTCCATATTTTCACAACACGATCACGCAAACACATCAGCTCAACGGCAGCACATTCACAACAGCCTCACAGCACGCACAGACTTGCAGGACACATAAGCAAGCCACGCTTGTTCATATTAGTGAATATTCACACACATAGTCAGACTTATGGAGTCTCTCACCACACTTCTTTTTATCTTTCTATTTACAAACAAGGGATGTTTCCATATTCTCTCCACCTGTCTAAACGAAACACCCAGCATACATCATTAGACATACACGCACAATTAAGGGCATGCTGAGGTTTGTCACATGGAATGTAAATGGAGCTGGCACCAGAGGAAAGAGGTTAAAAATATTTAACCAGCTTAAAAAACTACAGGCAGATGTTGTTTTATTACAAGAAACTCACAAACCTGTCACAGGTTTAAATGAACTTAAAACACCTGAGTTTCCTAACGTGTTTGCAGCCGGTTATAATTCTAGACAACGGGGAGTAGCAATTTTAATACATAAAAATGTTAATTTTACAGTACTCGATACAGTTATAGATCCAGAGGGTAGATTTCTAATTATTAAACTATCAATACTGAACAAAAAACTATGTATTGTTAGTATATATGGTCCAAATGTTGATGAACCCTCATTCTTCCACGGTTTTTTTAGTGCACTCTCTGAACACCTTGATTGCACACTCATTCTTGGCGGTGACCTCAACCTTGGACTAAATGAAGAAATGGATAGGCTCAACACAACAGGAACTCAGCGTAATTGGCAGTCCACAAATATAATCAAACAGTATATGAACGACTTTGGTCTTTGCGATGCATGGCGCTCTCTTCACCCCACCAGTAAGGAATATACTTTTTTCTCGCATGTTCATCACTCTTACTCTCGTCTGGATTATTTTTTGGTCAGCAGCTCACTGCTGTGTGACATTTCAGGCACTGAGATTCATCCTATAGCTGTCAGCGATCATGCTCCTGTATCTTTAACACTAATGCACAAGAATAATACTACACCAAGTAAAAACTGGAGATTTAATATATCACTACTTAAAGATGAAGACTTTATTAAATACTTTAAAAAGGAATGGACTTCATATTTAGACTTTAATGACACTCCCGGAATATCTGCTTCTGTTCTATGGGAAGCAGGGAAAGCTGTGATGAGAGGTAAAATAATTTCTTTCTCATCACACAAAAAGAAAGAAGAAAAAAATATTCAGGAATTAGAAAAAAACATCAAATCACTAGAAGAAGCCTACGCGTCCCACCAAGATCAGGAAACATTGAACAAAATATGCAAAACAAAACTAGAATTAAATGAAACTATTAATAAAAAAAACACAATTCCTTATACAAAGACTTCGCTTGCAGAATTTTGAACACAGTAACAAATCAGGTCGATTTCTAGCTAACCAGCTAAAAATAAATAAAGAAAAAATAACTATATGTGCTGCTAAAGATTTATCGGGGAACACAATATATGATCCTGGAAGAATAAACAACATTTTTAGGGATTTCTATGAAACTTTATACTCACCACAAATAAACCCATCTAAAAATGAAATTGATCTGTTTCTTGACAACGTAACTCTTCCAAAATTACTAGACAGTCAAGCAATGGAACTGGATTCGCCACTGACGCCAAGTGAACTCCAGGAAGCCCTGATAAGTATGCCCAATAATAAGGCTCCAGGTCCAGACGGCTTCCCTGCAGAATTCTACAAAGAATTCTGGACAATTTTGGCACCAGTATTCCACAGCATGTTGCAGGAAATCGAGGAAAAGGGCAGACTACCACCAAATATGAATTCTGCCAACATTAGTCTCCTGCTAAAACCAGGCAAAGACCCTTTATTTCCCTCAAGCTATCGTCCAATTTCTCTTTTAAATGTAGACCTTAAAATAATCTGCAAAGCTCTCTCAAAGAGATTAGAGAAAATGACCCCCCTCTTAATTCATCCTGACCAAACTGGTTTCATAAAAGGTCGGCACTCCTCAACAAACACTCGTAGATTACTTAATTTAATAGACTACTCATACGATAAAAACATCGAAACCATAATATTATCTCTAGATGCAGAAAAAGCATTTGACAGAGTTAATTGGAAATTTTTATTCGCAACTTTACACAAGTTTGGTTTTGGAAACTCTTTCATAAACTGGATAAGAATATTATACAATTCCCCAACGGCTCGTATCAGAACAAATGACCAGACATCCTCCAGCTTCTGTCTCCTGAGGGGCACCAGACAGGGATGCCCACTCTCCCCTTCACTTTTTGCAATTTTTATCGAACCTCTAGCAGCAGCATTTAGACAGGCTACAACAATTAAGGGCATAAAATGTAAGAACATAGAACATAAAATCAGTCTCTATGCGGATGATGTGTTGCTTTTTCTGCAAAACACACAAACCAACCTCTCTGAGGTAATTACTTTAATAAACTGGTTTTCAAGAGTTTCAGATTATTCAATTAACTGGCCAAAATCTACAGTTCTCCCCATTAACTGCTCCTTCCATAATTCTTCCTCTGCCCCACTGCAATCCGGAAATATTAAATATTTAGGTATTAATGTCTCTCCTAAGCTTTCAGACTTAACTAAACTAAACCACATCCCACTTCTAAAGAAAGTAGAAGGCGATCTGACTAGATGGAAATCTTTACCCATATCACTCATGGGAAGGGTCGCCACTATAAAAAATGATGATCTTGCCAAAAATAAATTACTTATTTTTGATGATCCCTAACAAACCATCACAAGATTGGTTCAGATCTCTGGATTCATATATTTCCAAATTCCTTTGGAAAGATAAACCCCCGCGTATTAGCTTAAAAACGCTACAAAGAACCAAGGATAGAGGAGGATTAGATCTGCCTAATTTTCACCAATACTTCTTAGCCAACAGGCTTCAGTTCATCTCAGAATGGTTAAAACATACCTTCTTAGTTGAGCCCTGGCTAGATGTTGAACAGGCACTATGCAAGGATCTAGAGATTTCAGACCTACCATTTATTAGCTCAAACATCAAAAGACATGAATGCTTTAAAAGTATCAACATCAGCTTTTCTCTAACAGCATGGTGGGAGTTTCTAAAAATAACGGAGTCTTCATTAATCCCATGCAAACGTACACCTATCTGGAATAACCCTGACATATTACAAAACAATAATATGATTAATTTCCCAGAATGGAGTTGTAAAGGAATTAAATACTTAGAACATATATTAGAGGGAACAGAATTTATTCCATTTGACAGACTAGTTGAACAATATGGGATCAACAAGACAAGGTTTTTAGAATATCAACAAATTAAATCCATAGTAAAAAAGAAATTTAACCTCAGTCAAGTTGAATTACAAACACCACTAAGTGCGGCACATTTTCTTACTCTTAAATCCCCCAAATTATTATCTAAAATATACAGAACACTTTCTAAATTAGATGAATCAATATCCCTTCCTACTGCAAAGTGGGAAGCAGATTTATCAGTCAACCTAGACCAAAACTTCTGGTCTCAGATTTGCTTAACTTTTAAATTAATTAAAAATCCCAGTCTGCAATTAATACAATACAAAATACTTCATAGAGTGCACTATACAGGTCATCGGATGTTCAAGATGGGCTTTACATCTTCCAACAACTGCTCACACTGTCAAGGCAATACACCAGACAATTACATCCACGCTCTTTGGTTCTGTCCACCAGTGCAAAAGTTTTGGCGCGAGATATGTGAAGACTTATCAAAGTGTCTGAAATGTAACATTCCAACTTCCCCCTTAGTGTGTCTACTGGGCAGCTTAGATAATGTCACTTCAGAAAAGAATATAGCCCATATGATCTTCACTGCCCTATGCATAGCCAAGAAAACAGTCCTCATGAACTGGAAAAATAAAAATAATCTTAATTCTAACCAATATAGAAATTATCTATTAGATTACATTAGTCTTGACACAGCCTCTGCCACCACATTAGATCAATTGCTCTGGGCCCCTTTTATCAGCTCCATCACCTAGTGGGGGTGGGGGGTCATAGTTTGGTCCCGCCTTCACTGTTGTGATTGGTGAGGGGGTAGGGACAGGCTTAGGGCGTCGGGGGGTTCCCCGGAGGCATCTTCCTTGGGGGGCTCAACCCGGGGTAGCGGTCACGTCCGGTTGGGGGCTCTGTTGGCTCTCAGGTGACTGTTTCCTCGCGGCTGCGTGCAGCGGGGCTAGGGGAGGGTCTGTGCTGACGGACGTGGGTTACTGACCTGGAAACCTGGCTGCCCCTGGGTGGGTCCGGGATGGGCGTGGGGTTCTGGGGGCGCTCCGTCTCTGGGCTGGGGCCCGGGCCGGGCCTCGGGGGCCTGGGTCCTGGTTGGTGTGTTGCCGGGGTTGTGGGCGGGTGGGTGCATGGGGGCCCGGCCCTGGAGCAGGGTGCCGCCGGTGCGTCGAGCCGCCTGGGGGGCTCTTCAACTGGTGGGGGGGATGGTCACATCTTGCAGGAGCTTTCTTCTCTTCAGGAACTCTCTGCAGGAGGGGGAGATACAGGAGAGGTGGAGGAAGATCTCAGCCTGGGCGTTTACCGTCTTATGTAGTCTGGAAGATGTGTGGATGGTGGGGTGGGTGCAGTTTTCTCTGTGGTGGGGTTGGGTGGACTGTCCAGGGCTCTGTGGAGCCGGGGGGCGCTACTGCACTGGGCCCCGGTCTGATGGGCCTGGGCCCCCCTTCCCTGGCGGGTCGCGGAGGGTGGGGGTGCCTACTGGGGTCAGCGGGGGAGCTGGCCCCAGGGAGGGGTTACCTGCCCCTCCCTTCCTTCCCTCCCCATCTCCAGCTGCCTCCCTCTTCCCGCTCCTCCACAACCACCCACACATGCAGGGCCTTGGAGTGGGGGTATGTCACCAGGGTGCAGAGGAGGCTACCCCCCCCCCGTCCCCTTCTGGCTGCCTCTGCCTCAATTTTATCCCACAACTTAGACATTCACATTATTCACACTCTCATTACACATACATATAGGATCTTGGGGGTGGGCACAATCACGGAGTCCAAATCACCATCAGGGTGTATACCTCACCCCTGACGTCGTTGCCCACCTCTCAATTTTAAATACACTTAGTCATTGAGGGCTAGCAGGAGGGACTATGCGCTTACCTGCTGCTCCTTGGCAGGTAGCTCCATGCCCTCCTGGGTTTTAATTACACCTTAGAACACATATGCATCAACACTACAATGAGCGGGTGGAGGGAGGTTTGGAGTCTTCTCCCACCCCCATTCTCTGCGGCCTGCTGGAGCGGGAGGGCTAGTAGGAGGAGTTGGCCGTCCGACTGCGGTCTGGGGTGTGGGGCCTCCCTGCTGCTGCGGAGTCGGGGTGGTCTGCCTCTCCCCACCGCAGGGAAAAGGGTAACACCACCTGGGTCTGGGTGCAATTCCCCCCTCCAGGGGCAAGGGTACCTAGACCCGGTTTGTAGAGTACGCTTGGGGAGTGTGATCGTGTGTACAGCGTCTCTTTATGTCTGTCTCCACGTTGGTTGAGTGTGGAGTGAGTGCATATGAGAGCATGAGGGTGGGAATGGATGTTTGTGTCTGTGTGTGCCTGTATGTCTGTGTCTATATGTCAGGTTGGGTATCAGACGCCACCTCTCTGGGGACACCTCAGGCCCTCCAAGGTTTGGAGGCCTATCTCCACCCACCACCACTTCCCCTGCCGGTGGCGGACTCCCTCAGGTGTCGGTGTGTTGGTGGTTCTTTGTGTCTGGGGGTGGGCGTCCGGGTACACACCGGCTCACTCCTTGGCGGCCGCTTGTCGGGGCCTGGGGCCTGGGGCTCGCTCGGGCCCCTTTGGAGGTGGGGTGCCCCCGGCCTCTCGGCCTGGGGCTCGGTTACTCAGGCACAGCTGGGGGCCGGCGGAGCTCACGGGCACGTCACTGCAACTCCCCCTGACTTCTGCTCCGCGGCTGCTGGGCGAGCCCTCATCTGGGACTCTCCTCAGCTCTTACTGGAACAGTGGCGCGGCTGCCCCTCTGTTGGTCTTCCATGGTCTCTTGTGTTCTGGGGGCCTCTGGATGTCTGGAGTTTTGATCTCCTCCATACCCACTTCACACCCTGGAGGACGGGGCTGTGGCCCCCCCACACTCCCTAGCAGATCATTACATGGAGAAACCTTTGGAATGCAAGCATGCTGATCCACACAGGTATGCACACATGGGTATTCACAGACGCGGACTAAAGCTTTCTTGGCTACTGCCTCAAAGCACACTGTGCGCTGTCTATCTTGCGTGCTGCACAATATCATTTATTATTTAGTAAATATTGATATCTATGACTAGCTAGTTTATTGTGATGGTGCTTTGTTTTCTCTATTATTATGTTGCTCTTTGTTGTTTGCTGTCTCCTCTGTTTGTTGTTTTTTTTTTTTTTTCTCCATACAGGTGACCCAGGAGTTTTTTTTTTTTCTCTCTCTTCCCCCCCCTTCTCACCGTCTCTTCTCCCCTTTGGTTTTCTTTCTTTCTCTCCCCCTCTTTCTCTCATTCATTCCCCCTGTCCTATTTATTAAAAAAAACAAAAAAACAAAAAAAAAAAAACAGAATATAAGATCATGTCTGTAACAGAGCAGGAAAAGTGAGCTTACAGTGCCACCATCTGGACAGACAGGCTCATTTCAGCTCTAACTGTAGCTGAGTGTTGATGTTCAAACTGCAGCATTTCTGTGAGATTCTTTGAATGTTACTTTGTACATTAGGTGAAGCTGTTGCTGCTGTGATGCTCCTCCTCTATAACACTCATAAATCAGCATATTACTGTGATATATACACTGTTTGTACCTGTTCTATTTATTTCCTGTATTTAACTTATTTAAATCTGTTCTGAGGTCAGATAACCGGTGGAAAACAGATGTGACGACAGAGCTCATATAAGATGCTAAAATACAACAGAAACATTCATGCCACTGTTTTACATCTCAGATGAGTAGACTAGGACATAGATGAGTCAGTAAAAATATAAAATACAAATAAAAGGTTCAGTTCTCTTACAAAGAAATGAACTGGAAGTGATTTTCAAAACTGATAAAGAAGTGCTGCCATGTTTCGCAACAATAACTAACGTTACCTGTCATAATGTTTTTAACCAGCTGTTGTTGTTGACTCAGCTGTCTGGAGACACCAGGGTCACATGTTTAATCTGCTTATTGCCACAATAAATAATTGTGATAATACTGAAACCTTTGTTAGAGAACTTACACTCACACATTTCTAAAAAAAGGAAAAAAAAAAAAATTAAACCTCTCAACAAGTCCATCAGTTTGTGGATGATAAGGGCTCGTTTTGATTCCGGTAATTCCCAGAAGTTTGTAGACTTCTTTCAACAGGTTGGAAGTGAAGTTTGAGCCTTGGTCTGTCAAGATTTCTTTGGGAATACCCACCCTTGAAAACATCTGTATCAGACAATTAGCTATTTGGCGGGCTTTGACCCTTCTCAATGGGAAAGCTTCAGGATACCTTGTTGCATAGTCACAAATCACTAGAATGTACCTATGCCCTGAACCACTTCTCTCCAATGGGCCGACAATATCCATGGCAACACGAGAAAAGGGGACGTCTATTACAGGCATAGGAATGAGTGGGGCTCTGTCTCCTTTCCTACTTGGGGCTGTCAACTGACACTGTGGACATGATTTGCAAAACTGGGCAGTGTCTGAAAATTGCTGTGGCCAAAAAAAACGAGTTACCATTCTGGAAAAGGTTTTAAGATGTCCTAAGTGGCCTGCCCAAGGAACTGAATGAGCCAACTGCAAGACTACAGGCCTTAAGCTTTTGGGAACAACCAACTGGTCACCAACTTTGCTACGACGATATAGTCGTTCATTCTTAACAATGAATACTTCCCGTACTCTGTCTGTAATCTGTGCTGATTCTTGGGTGCTCTTAGCAAACAGAGGTGCTAAAGAGGGGTCCTCCCTTTGAAGTTGGACAATATTGCTCGGGACAACCAGGAGCTCATCGATCTCTGGTTCAGGAAGTGACTCAGCAATTTCTGTCCCCCTCACTTTTTCCTGTCTTCTCTGCATTTTACTTTTCTTTATATGCGGCCTACTTGGTCTGTCAATATCTGGAATTTCACTGTCTGCATAGGGCAACTCACTCAAACCTGGCTCTGACTGAGAAGCTTTATTACCAGACCTAGTGACTACTAGCAGACCTTCACATGCAACATGCAGATTCTTCTCTTCTCTGTCCTTCTCTGTCTTTGCTAATAACTCCCCAAGAATTGGCATGTCCCGGCCCAACACAATCTGGTAGGGAAGTTTATCCATTACTCCAACTGTAAGTACGTACTCCTTTTCATTAACTTGAAGGCAAACCTTGGCAATAGGATAATCAACATTATCACCATGAACACACCAGACTTTAACTTTACCACAAAATGTGGTGTCGCTAGGGAGGCAATCTTGCCTGACAAGTGTGCGGCTACTGCCTGAATCCAAGAGGGCAACACACGGTTTTCCCTCAATGAAAACACAGATGGTGTGCTCCTGATCACTGGAGGGTACTAGAGACTCTGTTTCTTCCTCTAGCAAGTCAAAACACTGTGGTGAAAGACACATGTAAGTCTTACTGACTTGCTGACCTGGGCAATCTGCCTTAAAGTGACCTGCTTGACCACAGGCATGACACACCAACGGGCCTCTCTGCTTTACTTCTCTAGCGCGGCTACTGCTAGTGATTGGGGAACTTTGTTTAGGGCTTTTAGCTTTGTACCCATTCCCACCCCCTGACCTACCCACAAAAACATTGGCTGAACTGGGTTTTCCTACCATGTACCCTTTTTGTGGGCGTCGGGCTGCAAGAAAAGCCTCTGCCATCTCTGCAGCTTCTTTTGAAGTGGTGGGGTTGCGCTCTTTCACCCAGGTCCCCAGCTCTGGGTTAAGAACTCTGAGAAACTGTTCCATCACTATGACATCTCCTATTTGGTCCTTTGTCTTCTCCTTTGGAAGCATCCACTTTTCATATAGGTCTTTAAGGCGGGTTCGCAGCTCTTTGGGTGTCTCATCGTCCTTCACCGTCATGTTGCGAAATCTGGTTCGGTAAGTCTCAGCACTTATTTCAAATTTTTCAAGAACGGCGGTTTTTACCTTATCATAGTCCATTGTTTCTTCAGTGTCCATAGCAACATATGCCGCACGTGCTTTACCACTAAGAAGTGGAGCCAGATGCAGTGCCCATTCTTCTTGTGGCCACTGACATCCTGTTGCAATCCTCTCAAAAGTGGTTAAATAATGTTCAATATCTTCATCCTCACCATAGGGCTGCATCTTCGGGCCTTTCCAACCGCTTACTCTGCCCAGATTGGATGAATGTGGTGCTGCGGAAGATTCAGGGGGGTTTCCTCGCTGTTGAACAGGTTGCTGCACCTTTTGCCGCACTGAGGAACTCAGAGGCACTCCGGAATCAGCTACTGCACCTTCCCACAGCATCTGATGCTCCCGGCGCTCCGACTGGACCTCCTGCTGCAGTTGGCTGAACTGGTGTTGCATTCTATGCCACCGTTCATCCTGGCGTTGTCTGTCCTGCTCCCATTTTGCCTCACGGTCAGCCTGCTGTTGCATCAGGCCTTTTAATAAAGTTGAGAGCTCTGAGAGACTTTGTGCTTCCGTGCTGTGCTCACCCGTAGCTTCTGGCAGGTTGCCATCATCTTGGGCCTCCTCTGGGGGAAAATCTGTTGGCCCTTGAGGTTTCCTTGACTTGGCTGATTTCTGCATTGCTATAACCTATTGGCCTGGAGCCACTGCTGCCACCATTTGTGATGTAGCATAACTTAAGCAGCAAGGAAGGTGATAAGTAAATAGCATTAGCAGACAATTGAAGTTCTTTTTAAGCATACTTTATTGCTAGCATCTCCCTTTTACCATAAAACAATCAATCAGGCATGCAAAAATCCCACTGGCTTTATACAAGACTTTGCCCACACCTGACCTCGTTAGTCCCTACCATTGAACAAAATAGGTCAAACCAAATAATACAATTCTAAACAAAGAACAGGAATAAAGTCATGCATGAAACTGACAAACTCATTTACTCAACTAAATGGTTTGTAAAGTAAAACACTGCATACAATATAACTCAAAAGGCTACTTTAAAGAAAACAAACAATACTATACAAAATGAAAACCCTCCATTTGGTTACACCCAGTGATCCAATCATTGACCTCATGACCCTATATAAACAGGAAGTAGTGGGCGGCCCTTCCCATACACCCGTCTCACATACAGGACCTGAATGCACAACATGGACACCATGGTAAGTATAACCAAAGCAACATAAAGAAACATAATTTACTAGACATGTGCCTGTAAACAGAAGAAAATTCAGATGATCTGATGGTTAGTAGTGTTTGCTTTAA
This sequence comes from Rhamphochromis sp. 'chilingali', assembly GCF_963969265.1. Lineage (NCBI taxonomy): Eukaryota > Metazoa > Chordata > Actinopteri > Cichliformes > Cichlidae > Rhamphochromis > Rhamphochromis sp. 'chilingali'. The sequence goes on from NC_137948.1 coordinate 31,303,048, forward strand.
AACACATGCATGGATGTAAAGAATGTAACTACTGCTACCACAAACAAAACCCGGGATATTGTGTGTTAAGAGAAGTTACACCAGCACTGTCTAAATTAAAGCATTATGGCTGACTGTAAAATAACAGAACACAGAATAACAATATACACAAGTGACAAATGGCAAATGAATTCTGTCCTAGCCACTTTGTCACAGGTATGACGCACCTCCCTCATGTTTTAGTCAAGGCTATTACATATCTTAAATTTCAAACGGGTGCTAATGATGTGATTATGATGGAACCCTAAAGCCCTGGGTTGAGAGCTAGATAAAAAAAAAAAAGGCAGCAGATCTTCTGGAGGTTTGTAAGGCTGTTTCACAGCTCGTCCAAGAGGCTTCTTCAGCTCTAAAAAGCAATATGGAGAGTCCCAGGTATTTAACCCCTAGTGGGCGTTGTCCCCTTTGGAGGTGAACCAGGTCGTTGAGCCACTATTGATCATGTTAGTCATAACATGAGCTAAGGTGTGGAAAAAAAAGACATGGGCCATTACCATCACTAGTGGTTAAGGGCGAACCTACTGTGAGACCTTGTCCCCAAGCCATCATGAGACTTATTGAGGTCACCTGACACAAGGTGTGAGTGGGGGTGAAGCATCTGGGAAGACTGCATCATCGGGGGCTGATAGCTGGTGTCATAAATTACCACCTGTATTCAACGCTGGTTGTTCACAGTGGACATAGATCAGGGGTGTCAAACATAAGGCCCGATCCAGCCCACTGGATAGCTCTGGAAAATGTGAAGGACAGCATAAATTTTGGATTTTTAACTCTACTTTTTTAATGTTTTACAGTTTTTCCTACAGGTAAAGACTCTCCCATGGCCATTCATACTGCACCAAAGTAATCAAGTAACAGATAAACAGTTAAATTCAGAAATTTAAATGACAGAAAAGGTCTCGTTGTACAATAATTTTTGCTTGTTTTTTGTCAGTTAACAAAGACTTTCTCTTTTATAACTAAATGAATTGAGTGCATTGAGCTACCAGAGCTTTTTCTCTAGTTTTACACATTTATTTTATACAGCTGACAGATTTATTTCATTCACTGCAGCAGCATTTCTTTGTTGTGTAGAAAGACTGATGTGCATTCTTGAAATTGCTCTTCTTTATTTTTAATCTCACTGATTTAATGTATATTTAAAATTCTTTACACTGACAGAAAATAGACTACCACTGGTCCGGCTAACTTAAGTGGGCTGTATGTGGCATCCTCAAAAGTATCCTTTGTCCTTTAGGTGCGTTTGTACTGCGGAGTCCTCTCCTGTTGACGAGGCTATTCTATGTTGAACCTTGTGTTTATAGAGCAGGTGTTTCATCTGCATAGAGGTCCGAGCACTCCTCACTGCCCTGCACAGCAAACACTATGTTGTTTAGCTTGTGTTTTACCCTCGGGACAAACCAGTTTGTATCTGGTTGTGATGTCATTTTTGGAGAAAATACTTCATTCATTCAGGGCTTCTTCAGTCCTCAAAACAAAAAGTGGATTTCTCATCACCCACTGGAACTCAAAGTAGCTGTGATCAGGACCTCTACACCATGGGAGAAGAACATTATCTCTAAGGGAGGACAAAAAGAAGAGGAGTACACACATGTTGGCCTAAATCAAATCAGCAAAGATGCACAGGAAAAAATGTCAGAAACCAAAATGAATACCAAATGGAACAACTGTCGTCCTTTATGTAGCAAGTTTGTCAGAGAAACTACAGTTGCCTTTTTTTAAGCTCTCAAGACTACTATGACCTGGATGACTGAAACTATGGTAAATGATAACCTTTACTCCACTGAAGATTAGGAAGTTTACCACCTAAACAGAATTTAATGCTGTCGAGTCACAAGACTACAACTTTTTCCTGATCCCTGGGGTGTAACCGTATCAGTAATACAATATCGTTAAAACTGAGTTTTTCCTTCCTACTGTCACCATGTGCTTGCTCAAAGGGGCTCATCTGATTGTGGAGGTTTTCTCTGTATTATTGTAGGGTGTTTACCTTAAAATCTCAAAAAGCACTTTGAGATAAATAATTGAACTAAATTCTCACAGGATGTTAAAAGTAAAAAACAACTCACAGGATGATTTCAGCCTGAGGAAATGAACTACTGTGAAGTCTGGTGGTACAGTGGCAGATTGTGGCTCTTGGTATTCTTTGGGCTCACCTCACTAAAAGTCATCCATACTTAAAAGACAGATGTGTTCAATGTAACCCTTTCAGTCTTGGTTCGTACACACGCAACAATAGAGGGGGATGTTTCCTGTCAAGAACCTGGCACTGTACCACCATCATGGAAGATGTTGAAATCCCTTAAGTTCCCCTTTATGAATCAAAAAGCGAGGAGGGTTCTCGATCAAACACTGATACAGCCTCCCTTACATATGCGCCTTTAAACATCCTCGCTGGGAGGAGCTACGGTGAGAGAAAGAGATGAGAGGGAGGGAAACAGGAAGACATGCTGGTTTAATGAAAAGCACCCGGCTCAGCAGGGATTTCAAACCTTTATGTTGAGAGGCCAAACAGCTTCAAAAGTCTTGTTCTAATAAGACATTAATCCTGCACTGTTTACTTTCCCCCTTTGCAGGTAGCCTTTCACTTTCCAACAACTATTCTGGCTCTGTATTGGCCAGCATTGGCCTTGCTGAATGCAATCAGCCTTATCAGCAAACAAGAACACACTCAGTGGTGCCAGTTGCCAAGATAATTATCTGTGCCAAATCAATATTGCACCATATGATGATATAACACGATCACATCAAAGTCATATCAAAAACAAAACAGCATTTTGTATGAAACTTCAAAAATACTTAATGCTCCATAGTGTCTGTAGAAAAAGTAAACACCCAAACTGTCCCCATTTAATTTCCTTAGTTACTGACACTCTTTACTTTCAGATTAACATACTGCGGCTTTACATATGCTGAGCACTTGCCATCAAGTTGAGTAAATTGCCTTTTGTTGTATAAAACTGGCAGGTCTGTGTCACTTTTCACTTCAACACTGGGTGTCACCCTCATGCAAAGCACCAGTATTCCTGCAGGGACTGTATCTCACAACATGCTACCTTAACAGACAGTCAGACAGGTTGGAAGACATACCGCTGGGCCTGCATGCCTATCTCTGACTTGACATGCTGACAGCTGCCTAACATTTAATATCCCCCTTCTTGTTTTTTGGAACTCTGTATCTATCTCACGGCATGTCTCTACCTGCGCTCTCCACCTACCGAGAACTCAAGAGGATTCCTGTGATGTGATTTGCCGTTTTGGGCAGGGTGCTGTGTTCCCAGTGTAAAATCTGATTGGCTTTCTGTTGACCCCGCAGGTTTGAGGGGGAGCGGGCTTCCACTGTTACCACAAACAGAAAGTGAGAGGCAGACTTAATGATATAAGAAACTTTGACAAGGACTACTCAAAGAAGGGAGGAAAAGTAAGGAAAGAAAAAAGCAGAATGAAAGAGAGATATTAAAAAGAGAAGAGAGAGAAGACTCCCAGAGTGAGACGGGGGACCCAGTAAACAGGTAGGCGTTGCATACTGTAGCTGCTGCAAGGCAAACTGGACTGTCTGCTTGTGTTTCTAGCTGGCTGCTTTCTGGAAGTAAGCTGATAATCAGGCTGATCCTTCATTTGTGTTTCTTCTAAAACTCTTATGCACAGAAACATGTGCAAGCATGTGCGTGTTTGCATATGTGCTGGTATGTAATCCGTATCTTCCCCCCAACTTGCTGTTCAGACATGAATAATCGCTCCATCGCCTGGTGGCTGAGACAGATTGGCCTGCCCCAGTACACCAAGATACTTGAAAATGAATATTATGGTCTGGAGGTATGAACAGTAAATATTCAAAATGCATATTTTTTCTTTTTTTTTCTTGTACCCTAATCATTGCCTTTTTTTAAATGATGTTCCCCGGCCTGACTTTGTTTGTTTGTTTACTTGTTTACAGGGTTTGCTGAATGTGACGGACGGAGAGTTGAAGGATGCAGGGATAGAAGATGCAACACACAGAGAAACCATCCTCAACCAGCTTTCAAAACAGAGAGAGCGAATGGACCCACACTACGGTGACATGCATTCGCTAGATGCATTTGCACGTACACACAAGGGCTGGGAAGTTTGGAGATTATGTATAAATATGCTGATTAAATATTGAAACGTACTGGACGACAGCATATAAAGTGGAGCATTATCACATCACAGATTACAGTTTTGTCAGGCTTTCTTTTGGTAAATCATGTATTTCAATAGTTTATCCCACTCCACTTATATCCTGGAAGATTTTGGTTCATACTGACATGACAAAAGTAAATGTGGTCATGGATGTGCAGCCAATAAACATGCAGCACATCCATGACCACATTTCCCGTTTCATCACATCCTACAACATGCTCTATTGGATGCATCCATGCTTGCATCCATGTCTTTTTATGCCAAATTCTGACCTTGCATCCAAGCAAAAATCAAGACTCATCAGACCAGGCAATGTTTTTTCTAATCTCCTACTATCCAATTTTGGTGAATTCAAGCGCACTGTAGGCCTCAGTTTCCTGTTCCTAGCTAAATAGAGTAGCACCCTGTGTGGTCTTGTGCTCTGAAGGGATTTAAGGTTTGACATGTGTGGTCAGAGATGCTCTTCTGAGTACCTCGCCTCTAATGTCTGGTTATTTGAGTTACTGCTGCCTTCCTATCAGCTCAAAGCTGTTTGGCCATTCGCTCGTGACCTCTGACATCAACAAGTCGTTTTCACCCAGAGAACTGCCACTTGTAAATTCTTGAGATAATTGTGTGGAAAAATCCCAGGAAATCAGCAGTTTCTGAAATAATCAGACCAGCCTGGGAGGCAGCGACCACGCCGTGCTATATATGCATCAACATGTGTACCTAACAAAGTGGCCAGTGAGTGTATGTCTCTGTTACGAAAGAACACAGACAGAAAGATAACATCTTATCTTGGGTTGATTCATCCTTAACTTTCAGAGAGCAGAATCTGTTAGAATAATTAACGCAGTGCGTGACGAGTCGGTTTATGAAGTCAAATGTTATCTTTTTGGGGTTTTTTCTGGCTCTTGGTGCTTAGTATAAATGAAAGTAGGTGAAGATCTCTGAACGAATGATGAACTCACAACTTATTTAATATCTGGCACAGTGCATGCTTGGAAATAAACAAATATGCTGAACAGTTCTGTGGATGAAAAGACAAAAACTAACAGACTTTAATCACCAATTAATTTAAATTAACATTGACTATGTTTTTTTTAAATTCCAGCTTCAATTCTAACGGACAGTCAAGACAGCGGTACGGATCTTGTCTTCTTCAACTCTTCTTTAACTCTGTTTTCCAGCATGTCAACCTGTGCCATTAAAAATGTCCTTCTGTCCTCTGAGGTGGGCAAGTCATAAAGCGCAGAGTGAGCCGAAAATATTCGCTGGGATCGTCCATGGATCTGGTGAGCTCGCAAAGTTTGCACTGCAAGCTGTGAACATCACAAAACAGCTGAAGTCCTAACGCAATGCAGACAGCTGCTCCAGAGGCAACACTAACTGGGGATTTGCCTTTGCGTGCAGGAGAGGCCGAAGGATCTGTTTCGTCAGAGTGTTCTGCCCCGCCTCCAGCGCGCTGACAAGAAACATCGCCTGTCGGCCTCCTGCTCGCAGCTCCGCCCCCTGGACGAGGACAACATCAGTAACAACACCTGTCAGGACAGCAAACACAGGTAAAGTGACCCCCGCCTCCACCTTCTGGCTAATGATTACATTTGACCTCACAAAGTCTAACTCAGAGTTTGTAAGGCGGGGCAAACAATCAGTTATCCATAAATGGGCCTGAAAAGACATTACGAATGAAAAGCCTTTATGAATATTAAATGACAGGATGTTACGCTGCACTGAGTCCCACCTCCCACTGACGAAGGTCAAGAACTCAGTGACAAAGTGAAAGTACGCGTCTGCAAGTGTTCAATCCTTACAGTCCAAACAATTACAAAGAAGAAGATTTAGCTCCAGACTATCTCCAGCAACAAAATCCAGTTCATTCAAATTACAAAAAGCATGTATTTTCACTCTATTCCTGGTAAGTGGCAACCTTGACCAAGTCATGTCCTTCCTAAACCCATTGTTCCAGTTTGTTTGAATCATCCAGAGACCTTATGAAGAAGATCTCCATAAAAGAATCAGTTAACTGTTATTTTCTCTCAAAACAGGCAGCGATGGAGTTTTTCAGCAGATCTGAGATGGACAAACAATAGTTTAGCATCCTATGTCTGAGGGCAGCTGTAAATGTGGATATTTGAACATTTGAGCATGTAAAACCAAACCCACCTGCACGGCTAAATACAGCTTCAAGTGTGTGTGAAAAGATAGTTTTATAATGTGTGAAGTGACCGTTTACATATTAGCATATCACCTCCTCTCTATAGGTCTGCTCATCACCTCACCTGTAATCAGTTTTACTGATCCAAAGGCTATTTATATCCAATATATAACATCCAGTCATGCACTTACTTTTTAAATTTTGAGATGCCTGTGTGTAAGGTTTCTGTTGCTCCTCCTCAGTGGATGTGACAGGTCAGGAGCAATTTATCTTTCTATTATCAACATCTGTTAAAGTATAAAGAGGCATAAAACAAACAGCATTTGTTGTGCTGAAGAAAGACTTAGTAAAATCTGTTGATGAGGAAAGCATGTGCAGGAGTGCTACAATAGCAGGGTGATCGGTTTCCAATAAACTGAATGTGGGGCAAACACTGTGTCTGTGTGGGACAAAGTGGGACATGTCAACAATGCTGAGAGACAGACAGGTACATAGACAAGGTATGCTACTCTATCTATCCATAGACTAGCATACCTTGTTTTGAGCAATATCTGACAGTTTTAACCATTTTCATCCAAGAATGAACACATATACTACGTTTACGTTATTTTTTCCCCATCATATTCAACAAAAAAGCTTTTTGGTGACTTGTAGCGTTCCCTGATGGTACTAGACAGGATAAGCTTCTTCTGACTAGAAAAGTGCATGACCTGCAAAAACAAGTCAAAATGAGGGACAATGCTTCATGATGTTCCTAGGACTAGGGACAAACATGTTGTCCACTCCCACATAAAGAGGCAAATCTAGTTACTCCACGTAACACTGGTTACTAAATACTGCTTAGATTATTCATATAAAATATAAACTCAGTAATCATGCCAGATTGTAAAAGGTACCAGCTACTCAGCAGTATATAAAGTAAATAAAACAAACAGCAGCTGCAACATTGTGAACTGCTCTGTTCTTTATACTAACTATGTTTAGGCCATATTTGGATGCTATTGCTTTTCTATGCAGGGACTTTTACTTGTGCAAATATTATAGACTGTAGTGCAGTAATGTGTATGTTTTGGTAAATCGTCTTAACACTTCTTTCACCCCAATTCCAAATTATTGCTTAGGTCATTTTTCATGCAATACTATTAGCAAATTTCCATTTGTTTCTTCTTCTTCTAATAATAATAATAATAATAATAATAATAATAATAATAATAATATCTATTTTCTACTTTAATTTTTTTTTACATTTCTATTCATGGTAACCCCCCAGCCTTCAACTGCTTCTTTTGTTTTTAAATCCTATGCTCGCCCTTGACCGTGTTTTGCCCAATACCGACCTTCAGTTTGTGTGATAAAATAAAATGTTGGCCAAGTTGACATCTAAACCAGCTCCACATGTAGCATATACCCCCATACAGCTCCCCACCTTCCTGTCGTCCCAGGTGCTGCTGTGTCAGCTCACCTTGCGTCGGTATCCGAGGAATGCCAGACAGATAGCGGCGTTTCAGCACCGGGGCCAGGGGCGGGGAGGAGGAGAGCTGAGGGCAACTTGTGGGAACTCGTACTGAGCACGACTCAGGCAGGAGGGAGAAGAGAGGAGGGGGGAGCTGGGAGGGACCGCAGCACAGACGGACACAACGTTAAACTTCCCAGCTGTTGTTTGTTGGTGTGAACTCGGACCGCAAACAGTAAAACATGTCCGCGGAGAGTGAGCTGTGAGTCGGGCTGACAGGTAGGACGGACCGCTGACCGCCGTCAGTGCCGTTTTTTTTAAACAACGAACAACTTTAACTAACGCGAGATGTTGGAGGTTAAGACGGGTGTTTTCTCAACAGTTAATTTACCTTTTATTGCGGATTGTGCAAGGCTTTCTGGACATTTTCTGAACATGCAGTACTCAGAACTCAGCACACGAAGTGGTAAAGCTAGAACCAAAAAGTCGAGAGTGGTTACTTTTGGGTTGTTGTTACCTGTACCTCTGCCAGCGAACTAACGACCTGTTGCACAATTTTAAGGCACTGGCAAGTTTAGACGCTGTCGAAGAATGTTCAGGTTGACAACAAGAGCTGTTAGAGGATATAATGGCAGCTGTCTCCTCTGGTGTGCCAAATTTCCAGAGAACTTTAATAAAATTGTATCAAACATAGAAATATGTGGTGTCAGGTTACATTTCTCAATAGCTGGCTGTCCAGCGCGTTGTACAGGTGTTTCTGCCCAGACCAACGCCCCTCAGACCGGATGTTGAACTAAGAACCACACAGAAAATCTTACAACTGTGATTTATTCGGATGTCCTTCAATTTTAGTTTTTTACCCCCCGGTTTTATTTATATAGCGCCAAATCGCAATAGCAGTCATCTCAAAGCACTTTATATTGTGAGGTAAGGACCTTGCAATAACAAAGAGAAAACCCCAGCAAGTAAACGACCCCCTATGAACAAGCACTTGGCGACAGTGGAAAGGAAAAACTCCCTTATAACAGGAAGAAACCTCCTTCACTCTGTTCAAAATGTCCATTATTATTATTATTGTTGCTGTTGTTGTTTTTATTATCAACATGGGACACCCCTCAACATAACTCGTATATTACACTAAACCTGCTACCTGTACGAAGGCTGTGATGGTGTTACGGTTCTAATGCTTCCCTGACCTGAATCCATTTGAAAGCCTCTGGGATGTCATGTATCGGTGACTCCACCGAATAGACCCACACACCGAGGTTGTTGTGGGTTTGCACAGCCAATACACACTACCGTGACACATTACGACAATACAGGGAGTGCAGAATTATTAGGCAAGTTGTATTTTTGAGGAATAATTTTATTATTGAACAACAAGCATGTTCTCAATGAACCCAAAAAACTCATTAATATCAAAGCTGAATGTTTTTGGAAGTAGTTTTTAGTTTGTTTTTAGTTTTAGCTATTTTAGGGGGATATCTGTGTGTGCAGGTGACTATTACTGTGCATAATTATTAGGCAACTTAACAAAAAACAAATATATACCCATTTCAATTATTTATTTTTACCAGTGAAACCAATATAACATCTCCACATTCACAAATATACATTTCTGACATTCAAAAACAAAACAAAAACAAATCAGCGACCAATATAGCCACCTTTCTTTGCAAGGACACTCGAAAGCCTGCCATCCATGGATTCTGTCAGTGTTTGGATCTGTTCACCATCAACATTGCGTGCAGCAGCAACCACAGCCTCCCAGACACTGTTCAGAGAGGTGTACTGTTTTCCCTCCTTGTAAATCTCACATTTGATGATGGACCACAGGTTCTCAATGGGGTTCAGATCAGGTGAACAAGGAGGCCATGTCATTAGTTTTTCTTCTTTTATACCCTTTCTTGCCAGCCACGCTGTGGAGTACTTGGACGCGTGTGATGGAGCATTGTCCTGCATGAAAATCATGTTTTTCTTGAAGGATGCGGACTTCTTCCTGTACCACTGCTTGAAGAAGGTGTCTTCCAGAAACTGGCAGTAGGACTGGGAGTTGAACTTGACTCCATCCTCAACCCGAAAAGGCCCCACAAGCTCATCTTTGATGATACCAGCCCAAACCAGTACTCCACCTCCACCTTGCTGGCGTCTGAGTCGGACTGGAGCTCTCTGCCCTTTACTAATCCAGCCACGGGCCCATCCATCTGGCCCATCAAGACTCACTCTCATTTCATCAGTCCATAAAACCTTAGAAAAACCAGTCTTGAGATATTTCTTGGCCCAGTCTTGACGTTTCAGCTTGTGTGTCTTGTTCAGTGGTGGTCGTCTTTCAGCCTTTCTTACCTTGGCCATGTCTCTGAGTATTGCACACCTTGTGTGCTTTTGGGCTCTCCAGTGATGTTGCAGCTCTGAAATATGGCCAAACTGGTGGCAAGTGGCATCTTGGCAGCTGCACGCTTGACTTTTCTCAGTTCATGGGCAGTTATTTTGCGCCTTGGTTTTTCCACACGCTTCTTGCGACCCTGTTGACTATTTTGAATGAAACGCTTGATTGTTCGATGATCACGCTTCAGAAGCTTTGCAATTTTGAGACTGCTGCATCCCTCTGCAAGATATCTCACTATTTTTGACTTTTCTGAACCTGTCAAGTCCTTCTTTTGACCCATTTTGCCAAAAGAAAGGACGTTGCCTAATAATTATGCACACCTGATATAGGGTGTTGATGTCATTAGACCACACCCCTTCTCATTACAGAGATGCACATCACCTAATATGCTTAATTGGTAGTAGGCTTTTGAGCCTATACAGCTTGGAGTAAGACAACATGCACGAAGAGGATGATGTGGACAAAATACTCATTTGCCTAATAATTCTGCACTCCCTGTAGTGTGTCAGCCTGTGGTTTCAGTTTTTATCTCAGATTTTTGGTTTGATTGTGGTTCCAACCTTCAAGGGGTTAATGATTAATCGTCCCAACTGACCACTGTGACATCATTTTGTTCTCTTTGAATTACTCAGTGTATGTCAGTAAAGATTTTCAGTTTGAGTATTTCCTTCATCAAACGCTGATGTGTGATTTACAATAGAGAACAGAATGCTTTTATTGTCACCATCCAGATGTGCAATGAGATACAGAGCGTCTCCTCCTCAGTGCAAACATGTGGGAGATTTAAGTGTTTCCTTTCTTTTTTTTTTTAAAGTGTACTTATCCACTGCCACAGGGTTTAGACACAGACTGAAACTACCTCTTAGCACAATTAAAGGCTATTTCTCTGGCCTGTGTTTTGGATTGAGCTTCATACCCAGTTAATTAATTGTTTTTAGATCTTTGCAGCTTCTCAGTTTGGGGGATTTGCTGTTTTGCTTTGTGTTATGTGGAAGTTGGATTTTTGGCTTTAGGAAAGTGTGATTACTATTATTATTATTTTGCCATTTTGTAAAATTTATAGATCAAATGACAGGTGGATTAGTTAATAAGAAGAAAACTCCTGAGTGGAATATTTAAAAGGCATACAGGATGAAGATTTCTGATGTTACAAAATTGTTCAGGGAGCAAGTTTTCAAGGGCTGCTGTCAGTCTGGTGGACGCCTGCTCTTGAATTCAGTGAGGACAAACATGGAAGAGAAAGCTGCTGTCAGGCTTCATTGCTAGTGAAAGCAGGTAGGATGAGCGGCACTGAGGACTCTGAGGTCATGGAGGTCATATGATTTTTTTTTCTGGAAGGTTGGTGGACTTTTTTTTAACAACCGTTGAATAACTCTCGTGTTAAAGACTTAGTTGTCATTTAAAAATATGCATATTCTAGTTTTTTAGATTATATGTCTGAAAAGAACATTTTTGGTGATTTGGGGATATAAAATTATGACTTGTTTGCAAAGGTTTTTGCAAAGGTATAGATCTGAAAATAAAGACTCAGTTTGATGAGGTTAATTTAACAGTAAACTGAACAAACAATTAAAAGACACAAAACAGGACTCATCAGAACAATTGCACTCGTATGATTTGAGGATCCTAAATTTGTTTTTGTAATCAGAATATACTTCTCTGCATAAACCAAAGAAAACCATAAAAAATGTGGCGGGTTTTGTTTAGATGTTGATAGTGGTGATGTCGAGGCTCAAATCACCTTCCATCACTGTTTGTGCACAAGCAATCCCTAAACAGATCATTTGTTCCAGTGACACAGATGGACCTTTTATGGAATAGTTAATATAATCTGTGGGAGGTATCTTTTTCCAGCCCTGTTATAAGTTGTCTGACCTCTTCATCTGCAAGCCTTGTGTATACAGAGGCAGGAAGGTGGAAGCTTGGGGAGGAAGGAAGGAAGAAAATGAAGGCAGGCTGTTAAAAGTTGTTCAGATTTTCTGGTGTTAATCGCACACCCAGACCTTGGACCTTCCATCCTCGTGCTGCTTTTGTTCAGAGGAAAAACATGGCACCATCATCTGTGGCTCTCTGGGGTTCAGACGAGTAACTCCGAATCACTTCTTGTTTTTCAGCAAGAGGAGAAGTGTCGCTGCATACTTCAGCCAGCTGAAGGTAAGAGCTTAAGCAAATGGCCTTTCTGGCTGTTTTCTTTTTCATTCTATAAATTTCCCTTTAAATCCTCGTTCATGCAGAATATGAGCACGAAATCAGCAGTGTATCTCTGGCCTCTGCGGGGGCTGCTGTGTTTTGTGCTGTAGGTGTTTGGAGGTCGAAAAGAGATGGACTCACTGAAGAAGGAGCTGGAAGAAGAGCTGAAGCTTAGCACTGACGACCCAAGGAGCCACGCGTGGTACCACGGACCGCTGAACCGAGAGGTGCACATCAGATCTACACGTTTAAGCAACAGATTTACTTCCCCTCTGGAAATATGGTTATTTGCTGTACTGTGAAAAGTTAGACTTTCATGTTTGTACAAAATAAATATCAAGTTACACCTAGTAGCTCGTTATTGTGTGTCAGCCTAGCATGAAGACTGTAAACAGACAGTGCAGAAATAGACACAAAAAACCAACTTCCTGCAGTTGTGACTTCATCTGGGGTTGTCAGGCATTCAGTGAAACCTCAAGGAAGTTGTTTCTTGTTCTCGCAGTTTTTGGATTTTGCAGATCAAACAAGCAAACAGGATATAATGAGTGTAGCTGCTACTGTTATTACATTTGGATAAAGGTAGCATTGACGTTTTCTTCAGTATACAGACTTATTGCCAGTTTTCATTCAAGTGCCACTTCCTGTTTAAAAACAGGTGAATAAGTAAATGAAGGCTAAGTTTAACAGCATAGCTCACCATAAATATCCTTTACAGTAATCATACATCATTCTTGAACATCTAAAACACTTATCTTTAGCTGACTGGCAACTCATTGTATCTATCACACAGACATGAGAGTGTGTGTGGTAATTGTCTGGCTGTCAAAGCTAACCTGCTGACTCTTCTCCAGGCTGCCGAGTCTCTGCTGGAGAGGGATGGGGACTTTCTGGTCCGAGAATCGAGCTCCTCCGCGGGCGACTATGTTTTGACCTGCTTTTGGAAGAACAGCCCCATGCACTTTAAAGTCATACGAGTGGTCCTCCGACCAAAAAAGGTGTGTCTGTGCTACGTGTGCTCATGCTAACCTGACAACAATCCATGTCTCAAACAACACACACAGCACATACCATATGTCTGGCCGTAGATCAATAGAAAAAACAAATATAAATAAAAATAATTCATAAAAATATTAATGCTGCTAAAGAAGTTTGAGATCTTGTGTGATGTTTGTATATATATACACATATAAATTGTAATTATTATTATTATTTTTTAATCAATACCAACTTAAAAGTAACAGTAATGATTCTGGGTCACCACAGCTGCAAGCTACACTAGCCATTTTTTGTTGTTGTTAACAATACGTCTTTACTGCCTTTGCTTGACACGTTGTGTGTAAGTTTGTGTGTGTGACTGCGCCTCCATCTGTGTGACAGGGCTACTCTCGGGAGCTGTTCCAGTTTGAGGAGGATCGCTTTGACAGCGTTCCCGCTCTCGTTCGTTTCCACGTGGGCGGGCGCCGGCCCATCTCCCAGGGTTCGGGCGCTGTCATCTTTCACCCAATCACACGGACCCTTCCTCTGCGTGTCATCACCGAGCGACAGGCCACGTCCAAAAGCAGCTGTAATAAAGTTGCAGGTGGAGAAAAACAGACCGAGCACGGCAAAAGACGCAGCCTCAGCTCCACACATGCCGACACACTGGAAGTTGCCAATCCGCTGCTGAGGTGCGAGAACGTAATTGGTGTGGTGCACATTCATACACAGAACTGAGATTTAAAGCAAAGTTACTGAGCGTTGTTTGATGTGTGGCAGAAGTGGAAGTCATCCTGCTAACTTGGAGAACGTGGGACGGAGGCCTTCACTTCAGACTGCACAGTCTGACAGCAACCTACGAACTGGTACAGTATTGCAAACATGCAGCGTATTTGCAGAACAGCAACATTAATGTCAGCTGCTTGATGTACCACTCGTGCTGCCAAACCAGTTCTGACCCCCTCAGAAAAAAGGAATATATTTAAATTCTTTTTTGGAATTTAAACATTTGATATGTTTTTGTTTTTCTGTGTTGGATTGTGATAAGGGTTTCAAAGATCATTATACACATACAGTGGTGGGGAAATGATTATTTAATCCCCTGCTGAAGCTGTAAGTGTGCTCGCTTCCAAAGAAATGAACAGTCTCTCGTATTTATGGTAGTTTTATGGAGAGAGGGGGATTTTATCCACAAATCCAGAAAGAACACATTATATAAAAGTTATGAATTGATTTGATGAATTTACGTTAAGTGAAATAAGTATTTGATCCCCGACATGACTTAGTATTTGGTGGCAAGCTCAAAGGTAAGAGGTTCCATGTAGTTGGTCACCATACATTTGGACACACCTCAGGAGGGATCTTGACCCCCTCCTCTGTACAGAAACACTCTAAATCCTTTAGGCCAACTCGAAGCTTCAGCCCCTCCATCACTCCATGGCCTTAATGTGCTTCTTCTTTAGCCACTTCTTTGTTGCCTTGGATATGTTTTGGGTCACTGTCATGCTTGGAGACTCATCCACGCTCCATCTTCAGTGCTCTGTCACCTTCTTCATACAGGTGTTTCACAGAACCTTCAGTCTGAGGACACTAGCCCTGCCCAAATCTCCCCAGTGTTTCGGACAGGCAGCGAGCCCCTTCTGAGCCCACAGCCACGACACGCACGACCTTCCCATCCAGGTAACGTGGAGAGCCACGCGCATGGAGAACTTCTTTATCTAACAAACAAAGCTCATGCTTCCCTCTCTCTGATGCAGGTGGTGGTGCAACTTTAAGAGGTTCAGATGGGCAGCTACACCCCAGAGCTCCTCCTAAGCCTCTCAGGGTTTCTACTGTTTTCTCCAATACTGTACCTCCCCCACCCAGAGACCAGGATGAAGACCCTTCTTCTTTCTACAATGAGCTGGTCATCCGGGTAAAAGAAAAAAATTTCACAGCTGATGTCATCTTTCTGTTGTAACTGTTTATGTTTGCAGAAATGAGGAAGGCCTTTCAAGCTACAACTAAATCCTCCGTGGAGACTTAAGCCCTCCTCTTGTTCTGTTTAGGTGCCACAGAGCCGGCGGAAAGGTCATGTGGATCAGCTGCGTGCGGAAGAAAAGTGGCAGAGCCGTGCCCGCCTCACAGAGACTTCCTTTGGCTTTTTGGAGGCTGAGAAAAGAAAAGCCTCCTCACAGCTGCTGTTTGACAAACAGTTCCAGAAAAAGGCAGAGAAGGAAGTGGAGGACTGGTGCTTTGAACGACCACATGTTTGTATACATAATAATTACCTTCCAGTTTGTAGTTTTCACATTTCCCATTGGTTCTGAGGCTTCTGGAACTATTAAGTTCTTATCTGTACATAAATCTATTTTATGCTCCCCTGGGAGGCTGTTGATTTCCAATTATTTGATTATGATTTATGAAAAGAGTACTCTTTAAATTGTTGGAGTTGTGTAATCCATCACAGTGCTATCAAATCTGCTTTACCTTAGATATAGTTGCATACGTCTACAGGCACAGCAGCTCCAACTTCCACATCAGTGTTTGGTCAGCTACACAGAGCTGACAGTGTCAGAAACTGTATCTGTACCAGTCTTGCCAGTTAAAAGTAATAGGGAACTCCAGGCCTCGAGGGCCGGTGTCCTGCAGGTTTTAGATCGCACCCTGGGTCAACACGCCTGAATCAAATGATTAGTTCATTACCAGGCCTCTGGAGAACTTGAAGACATGTTGAGGGAGAAAATTTAGCCATTTGAATCAGCTGTGTTGGATCAAGGACACATCTAAAACCTGCAGGACACCGGCCCTTGAGGCTTGGAGATCCCCACCCCAGACGTAAGAGGAAGTTTTCCATTGTTCCTAAGATCATGTCAACATTGACCTTGACTGTTATTAAAGGTGACACTTTTTTTGCACTATTGCATGCATATTTCCTGTTGTTTCTCTACTGCAGTTTTAATTACTGACTTACTACCTTTTTGCCACCAGGTGTCAGAATCATATTGTATTTGCCAGTTTGTAAAGCCTGACTCTGCCGTCTTAACTTCATATTCACAATAAATTCAATCCATGCACATTAGTGTGCAGTTATATAGAACTGCACACTAATGTGCATGATGTGTATCATGTGTGTATATGATATTCTTCTGCCTTCATTACAGATGGAGTCACAGTCGTGTTTTCAGTTGGATCAGTTTAAGTCGCTGCTCCTACCTGAGAATAACCGACCTCTGGAGAACAGCGTCCTGGTGACGCTGAAAGAGCTCTTTACCCGATCAGACCCTAAAACCATGGCTTTGCACATGCTCAGCATTGACTGCCAGGTGTCCCTGGTTTTTACTCTTTTCTCATTTAAAACTTTAGCTGTGTTGAATTTAACAGTAGTTTCTAATCTTGAGTAGTTTGATAAACACTTTATGTACACATGAGCTGTTGAAATTCTTGGATCAGGAATCTGACTGGCCATTTATCGCTCATTGTGCAGGTTGCACGCATCATCGGGGTGACCGATGAGCAGAAGAGGCTAATGGGAGTTGGCTCAGGGCTGGAGCTTGTCACTCTGCCACATGGACACCAGTTAAGACAGGATTTATTAGAGAGGTACACGCAGCCTGCACACTATTTTAAAAATCAATCCAATGTTACACTTTGTCAGTCATCCTTGGAGGTGTTGGTTTATCTCGTGGCTGTACACAGAAACTGTAAAAGGATCAGTTTTTATTTGTTTGTTTCTTTGTTTGGGGTTTTTTGCACATCTTTTTTTTTTTAATTCTCTGGGTACCACAAAATTCGTTTCACCTCAACTGTATTTGCTTGGACTCTGGTTGGGTGAAAGCCAGTGTTCAGAAATGAAAAATGTCCCTTACCAGTTACTGCATTCAATCTTCTGTCCACTCAGACGCCTCTAATCCACTCAATGTGAATTTTTTAGGCATCATCTAATAGCACTGGGAGTCGCAGTGGATATCCTGGGCTGCACAGGGAGGGTGGAACAGAGAGCATCTGTTTTACACAAAGTAATCTTATTGGCTAAGGCCCTGAAAGAGCACACCCACAACTTGTACTCTTTCTCAGCTGTGATGAAGGCTCTGGAGATGCCTCAGGTGGAGTATTTATGACAGAGGACTGTGATTGCTGGATGTAAAATTATTCAAAGTAAAATGCGGTTCAAGTTTTCTTGCATATATTGAATATTTGTTTACATACAAATGTGCAGATAACGCGACTGGAGGCGACATGGAAAGAGCTGAGGAGGGAGTACACAGAGAGCGCAGTTTTATTTGAGAAGAATCTCAAACCGTTCATGAAGTCGCTGAATGAGGGAGATGGTGAGTGGCTGTGTTTACATCGTCTATGCAAGTTACTTTTGTTCAGCGCGGTTAGAAATATTTGTTTCTTGTGGTTTGATCAGGCGTTACAAAGATACAGTACTGTGCAAAAGTCTCGAGCACCCTTCATTTCTTTAGATTTGGCTTGTAAAATGGGGAAATAGGTGCAGCAATTTATTGAAACCTGTGCAAACATGCACGGAAATACAGTATGTAAGGCAAAAACAGAATTTGTACATTTCTAATGAGCGTATTCTTCAACCTGGCCTAGACTCTCTTAGGCAGGTTTTCTTGTAACTTCTTTAAGTAGTCTTCAGGAACAGTTCTCCAGGCTTCTTGAAGAACAATCAAAGCTCTTCTTTGGAAGCTTTTTGGTCCCTCTTTTCTTCTCTCTGTCATGATTTTGCTGCAGTATCCCTTCTCCTTATACTAGCAGTTGGCAGTGATTTTCAGTCTACCTCTAGTGTAATTTGGCACACCTCAGCCCTTTCTCCTCATTTCCCTTGCGTAAGAATGGCTTCTTGACAGCTAACTTATTTCTGATGAGGCTTCAGCAAACAGTAAATGGATCAATTCATCACTCAGGTCCTGTCTCAGTCCTCTGCTGTATTTTTTCTGTTTCTTAAGGACATGAATATCAGACTGTTTATCTGCTGTAGACAGTTTTTTTTTATGCCTCCCACTTCTTCTTTTGTCCTCCACTTGCATAGTTTTCCTTCTTTCCTTCCTCCTTTCTTTTTTAAGGAGAGACTGCAGAAAATGCTGAGATATGGCAAGTTTACAGCTAACAGCTCTTTGGGAAAAAACTTGCTGGTGCAAAAATACTACTCTGTGCCTGTCAAACTGTTATCTTTGGCATTTTTCATAGATTCGGCTAAAGAAATAGGAACAATTATCTACTTTTCCCCCACAAGCTGTACAAAGTGCCTAAAGATACAATTTTAAAGTGCATCTTTGCTAAGTTGTCTGTTACATGCAGATACAACACTGATTCATCACATGAGTTAGGTGATGAATCTTAACATTGACAAACAAACAAAAACTCCCATTCATCTGAAAGTGGTCAGGTATAAGGCCTGGACCGAAAATGAGTGAAAAAGCTACCAACGCCCGAAACTTTGAATGAGCATCAGAAAAACCTGGAGAACGATTAATGATGTCTGGCTCCTTAGAGGCAAAATATAAAGAAATGAGTGGTGGCTCAAGACTTTTGCACAGCACTGTAAATTCACAACACAAGGATTTCTGTGTAATATTCAAATTCATTTAAGGTCCAGTTATGCTTGTTATGCTCATATATAACTCTAAGGAGGTTCTGCTTGGTGAGGTCCAGCTAATTAGAAGAAAGTCTCTCAGAGAGAGAAAGAGACTGGAGCTGAGGGCTTTTCTCTGCCTGAACCAGCATGGGATTTTTCCCCCATTTAAAGCTTTTCTAATTTAGTAATAATATTTTTTTTTTAATTATTCAAAGAAAGTATAATATGTCCTCTTGAATGTATAGGTTTATTAATAACAAGACTTTCTCATTATTGTTGCTAAGCATGTATAGGTTAGAAAAAGAAATGAAATAACTTCATGCAGCTGGATAATGAAAACCTGTCTAGAAGCCCTGCAGCATCATTCATTCTCTTCTCTGGACAGTCTTAAGTTTGAAAGCCTACCAAGAAAATGAACTTTATGTAACTCTGCTCAGTACTGTGCACATTTGGTTAAACTTTAATATAATTGGAAATAGTTTATCTGGATTTCAGGAGCAGGACCACGCCTCCATACACTTCCTGTTCTCTGTCTATGACCCTGTGTGAAAGCTGTGCATTTTCATTTTCAGGCCCCACTCACTCTCCCTCCCTTTCTCAATGCAGCCACTCCTCATTACTACATGAGGATCTGCCCGGCCTTCCCCAAACCGCAGCCTCAATTCATGGTCAAGCCGTCTGCCATCATCTACTGGACAAGCTGTCAAACCTAAATGACAATGTGGTCCCAACTAGTGAAATTACATATAGAGCACAATCAAATCAACAATCACAATCAAGACCAATACTAATATTTGGCGATTTGATGTATTTTGGCAAACACACAAAACATAACTTTCACTAAAATTTGACATATGTAATCATTTATCAGTCCTTTCTTAGATAATGTGACAATGCAGTTTTTCCTTTATTGTCGCAACAATTTGTGAATTAGTCATTTACAATCTGCACAGTTCTCCTTGCATCAGCTGGCTGTTTGTGGTGTCCCAAAAACATCAAGTTGCAGAATGCCGTCTCACAGACAAACTATGCAACATCAACATGAATAGCATGGTCAATCGCTTTCCTTTTTTTTCCCCTTTACTAAATTTTCAGTTGCCAGCTAATACAAATATTGGCAAATATCTAATATTGGCTGATACATCAGTCAGGCTTTAATTATATATGTTAAGCTCTTATGAATATGCAGTTGATGTAGTATTCCCTGAAATGTGTAAGCAAACACTGATGTGTAAAATCTTTGCATTACCCCTGTGAGATTAATGGGTGCAGTGCTCTTGTTTGCAGGCTCTGTGGTCCAGGGCCCCATAGCCTTGCCACATCTGGTTCCACTGCTGATGCTAATGGAGGGTGAGGACCCAGTAGAGGACAGTGAAAGAGGCTGTCAGCTACTCTATGATGTCCTCCAATCTGCTCGCAGCGCTGCGTTGCATGCCCATGATTATCAGGAGCACGCACACGCTCTGCTCTCAGGTATGCACGTTCATCCACACAATACAGTACAACATTATCATTAGTGTTATTAAGGAAACAAAAATGTCAGTGCACGTGAGTCCAAATGAGGGGGGAAATAATATTCAGTAAAACGTTTAAGGCAAATACAGCTTGTGTAAAGATGCTGGGAGGCAGCTGTGTTACTGAGCTGAAATTCAAGTCGAGAAAATGTTGAAGCCAAAACTGGCAACCTGGTGATATGGTGAGCAGAATATTCACTGTGCATCAATTTCCTTCAGCTTTATTAAGTAAGTCGAGAGAGTGTTTTGTGAAATATGGAAATGAAGTGGATTGCTCCCACAGGCTACAGATAATTGGTTCATCTGAGTAGCTTTTGCACCGAGCCCATTGTAATATAAAATAAACACTGGCTGAGACAGGAAGTGGAAAAGTAAAAAGCATTATGCTCAAAAACTGTGTACATTGTGAAACTTGTATCTTGGTGGTATCTGATCTGACTAAGTGTCCAACGCACTGTTCCAACAGGAGGCTGGGAGCCGATCCCCGAACTGCTCGAGGCTTTCCGCACAGAGTTCGCCCTGCGGCTGTTCTGGGGTCAGCTGGGCGCAAGAGCAGAGAGGAAGGAGCGATATGAGAAGTTTGATAAGGTTCTTTGTGTCCTCTCAAAAAAACTGGAATCTAAAGACAACCCGAACCTTTAACCTGAGCCTCAGCCCTCCGTTTCTCTGAGCAGAGAGCGAAATCGGCACTTTCTTCACTTGAGGAAAACGAGAAAAGGTTTCAGCCGAGCCTCTGCGTGCTGTGGAGGTAAAGGAAGAGACATTTCTACTGGGAGATAAAATAGAGAAAAAAATGTTTTGTTTTGTTTTTTTCTTCCTGTACTTGCTGAGAAAAGACTGTATGTCGAGCTCGTCAAACAACAGCTTAACAACTTTCTTTTTCTTTTATTTTTTTTTTTAAACAGGAATGTGTGCACAGACCTTTATTGTGAAATAGGCCTGCGCCAGATTTCAAAATTGTTTTTCCAAAAACTGGAATGTGTTTACAAAATGTACATTTCTGATCCTTTTTTTTAAAAATCATTGTTTAAAGAAGCCTGACTGGATACTCTATTTTTCACTTCAGTGTTTCGAAGCATAAATAAATAAATAAGTTTTCCTTTGTCATTTGTTTCTTATGAGTAACACTGCAATAAAACGAGACAAATGTTTTTCCTTTTTTATGATACAAGTAAATACAAACATTTTCTTTTAAAAAATGACAATGATTCCTTTTGAATGTTGAGAAAACATTTACTCGTGCGGGTCAGAGTGCTGGAGAAGACGTGCGTAAACCTTATGTGGCTCATCTTTAAACGTTTCAGATTTGATCTTAGAAATATTTGATAGCTGTTGGGAGGGATTCCAGTGAGGAGGTGAATCATAAAACTCATTTCCTTTCCACTGATGCCGTGATTCTTCATAATATTGGCTGAACGGGGCCATCGGCATTTCAAGTTTAAAGAAAAAAAGAAAAGGAAAGAGTTTTGCTTTTTAAAGGACCTCATTTTAGACAATCTGACCAGGCAAACATTCAGGAAACATGCAGTTTAAACAATTTGAGAATATGAGAAACAGAAAGCAAACAGCTGACCATGAGAGCTGTAACCCTTCCAGCGTGAGTCCGACCACCGCCAAAAACTGCCTGTAGACCACATTTGTATTAACAGATATGATAAAGCCAGTGAAGCTGCACCCTCAAACACAAGCAATTCACAGGGATCAAAAATTAATAAACTCTGCATTTTTTTTTCACAACTTTGATCTTTCATTGCCAGCACTTTTCCTTTCGCTTCGGACAAACCTTTAATTCACAAAAAGCACCGCAAAGCAAGTTCCCTTCCAACCCTCTGTCACAGAGAAACTACAATGTCTGGTGTGAAGACAAAGGATAGGTTCACATGGTTTAAAAAGTCTGTCTTCACAGTACTCAGATCCTGCATAAGCCCCCTTTCAGCCACCTTCCTTTATTCTGACAGCTTCATGGACACTTCTGTAAACGTCACTATGTTAGAATGTGTAACATCACTTTTTACGCGACACGAGCCTGAACGCATGCCACGGGTTAACCGAGGAGCGTGCGCCGAATTAGACCGCGCACAGGCTCTTTGTGAGTTGCTTGACTCACCAGAAAATGCCCCAGACAGCAACAACCATTGTGCTTTCGTTATCTGGCCAAGTCAGTTATTAATTTCCAATAAGATTAAGACAGACCTCTGCAGTTTCCCCATTCCCAATCTAGAAGAGAAATCTCGCTCGCTGTCAGGGCCTGCGTGTGACGGGCAAGCTACAGGTCTCTGAGAGGCACCGTGCAGACAGAGACGCTGTGCTCTGCATGACAATCGCTGCGAGATCTAAATGTTCAAAAGTATAGTTACACTTCCATAGCGTGACTGTCTCCATCATTGTCGCGGCATGTCTGAATCAGGTCAGGAGGAGTCAGCAACAAAGTGAAAGTGTTTGAATAACCGGTTGGTGAAGCCATGGAGAAAAATGACTAATCTTCACATGGAGCCCGAGTTCTGTTCCAAACAGACCATAAACACACGTAAACCTATCCTTTCCTCTCACCGTCTACTGGGAGGGTCATTGTGCACTCCCTACTGAGTAGTGGTTTTCAGTTAAAATAATTAAACATCACATTTCTAAATAATAATAATAATAACAATAATAATAAAAAACCCTCACATTATCCTCTCACATGAAGGAATTGGGTAAATAGTTGGTGTTAAAACAAGAAAAGGTTCAGCAGGTTAATTCAAATCATTAGTGGGAAAGTCAAGTGGATGGATACAAACATTGCCATAAACATATCAAAGTATGTTACAGGAGTGGTCACTTCACACGTGACAAAATGTTCAGGCATACATTCAAAAGTTTTGGGGTTTTTTGTTTTAAAAGAGCTGAGATCTATAAAAGTCAAAGTTTCGTCCGTCTGCGTTTAGAGGCAACGTCTGCCACGGCGAGCAGAGATGGAGTGTATGATATTGCGATCAGCCTCGATAACAAGCTTTATAATCACTCACTTTCATCTCTCCATACACATCACTAGCTGAGATAAAAGATGTAGAGAGCAGCTCCAATTATCTGGAATGACTTTGTGTTCACCTTTGGCTGTTAACTTCCATCACAAGCTCTGTGATGGAAGTTAGGATGCGAGTTTGACATAGGATGAAGGTATATAGCCCTCGTCTCCACTGGCTCTAAGGACTCTCATCCATCCGTCGCCTTTATCCTCTTCCATTATGCTCAATAGCTCTCCCTCTTTAATGGAAACGGTGCCCTCGCTGTTGCCTGCACATAAACACCCAAGTAAGAGATGTATAATAGGCTAAATGGAGACCTATTTATTAACAAGTTTCATGTCAGTCATAAAATTCACCTTCAAAGCTGTACAGAGCCGTGCACTGGCCAATAGGACTTTCTATTTCATCAAACTCTTCATCGAACTCTGCGTAGATGTTCGCATCAGGATCATGTGTTACCCTGCTGGACATGCTCGTCCTCAGATGGAAAAAAAAAAAAGATTACTCATTCTGTTTCACTTTAAATGTTCACACGCTAAGGTAACTGGTATCAGTGTCTAAAAGGCAGACATCAAGCTACAGCCAGCAGTCAGTTGACTCAGGACACAAGGCACCCCTGATTCAGACAACTGTCATGTGATGGCCATGTGACTTTTTAAAATTACATCAAGCAATAGCTCCTAAGGAGGTGCCTTGCTTTTTTGAGAGGGGAAAAAAGTCACATAAACGTCAGACCACCACAGCCAAGTTTAAAATGTGAACATCTTCAGTGGCCCAGCCAAACTTTTTTGTCACAAATCTGATCACCGAACTAGAAAATTATGATTTTCTATAAGCATAAATATGTGATTTCAGTTTTAAACGTGTTTTGGACAGTTTCTTCTCTTTTTATGACAGGTGGTCTACATTTCTTTAGTACTGTGCTATTTACATCAAGCTAAGCTAAGCTAAGCAAACTGAAAGTCTCCTCGTACGTTTCCTTTAAACTTACCCATACTCTGTGTTGTTGTTGACAGGAAATGGAGATTCCTCTCCTCCCAGAGCTTCTGAGAGCCACGTCTGTCAAGAACATGAAGATTTGAAATGTTTATGAAAATTGCCCCAAAATACAGTACGGTATTAGCTTGCGTGTGCATATGTATGTGCGCGATAACCTCGTATTTGGCGAGCTCTCCCCTCAGGCGGCCCATGTCCTTGGTCATTTCCAGGATCCGAGGTTCCAGACTGGAGGGGTCTCCCATCTGTGGATTCTGCTCATACACACCCTTCATCTTCTCCAGGGCTTCACTGACAAAAGTGATGAAACAAGGAGAGAGAGGTGTTAATGTTTGGGGAATGTGATGTTTAAGGAAGTCTTTTTGAGAACACTTGTTGAGCTGCTGTTTTAAATCACTGCAAAGCTGTTGAATGGGGTCGGGGTCAGAGCTTGGTGAAGTTATTTTGTTATCTATTAATGGAGCTGACATGAGCTCTAGGTACTATTACGTTCAAACAGAAAATAACCTTTTTAAGCTTCCACAAAGTTAGAAGTACACATTTATTTAAGATATGAAATGATGACTTTGCATTTCTATCTCTCTTATATATTTGCTGCTGTTTTGGTTTAAACAAGAAGCATGTGTGGGAGATATAGCCTCGGGCAGCCGCGTTTCATTTCAAAGTTAGTTCATGCACAAAGGAGCTCGCACTCGGCTGTCTGTCACAGTCAAAAGCATTTTTCAGAGACGTCTGTCATAGTGTTGCCGACGCTTTCACCTTTGGTCCTGTGCCTTCTGCAGATCTTTGTGGATATCGTCAATCTTCGTCTGCAGCCTCTTCTTCCTCTGCTCCGGAGGAAGGTGAGAGTAATCTTCTGCAGGAGTTTGCTACACAAACACACACACGACACCAACAACAACGGAAACGCACACGCAAACAGTTAAATCTCCTGAGCATCACGTATACAACAATCATATGAATTCTGACCACCGGCTGTCTTCATCTTTCCCACCTCTAGACAGACATCTTCACACACACACACACACACAGGTTAATGCAGCAAATGCAGGTTGTTAGTTAAGGAAACAGAAACGAGGGAGAGACATTTATAGTAAAAACCCAGTAAGTAATAATGCATTTACAGTTTATACTGGATGAACAGTTTACAGACAGAACAAGGCCGACTCTCTCTCCTGTGATGGTATACAAGTACGCATTTAAGTAGCAGAAAAGATTCAATTCATTACACATAGTAAATTTTAAAAGACAATATAACAAAGAGGCACAGCAAACAAGTAAAATATGACACACAATGCAAATGCAAACTACAGAATACTGTTTTATATTATACGTTTTTAGGAATGTGCCTAATTGGGAAAAATATGACCCTGTATGATTTATGATACTGGGACTTTCTTGCTGGTTTTGGTTCTTAGTTTACGAACCAAAAAGTGTTTTACACGAAGAGCGAGGACTTCTGTGAAGGTAGCAGGTGTTGTGTTAAGCTACACTGGAAGGTAAAGTGCCAGCACTACTGATTCTACAGTAAGACAATAATAATAATAATAATATTGGCACACCAGTTTAAAAGAAATATGTTTTAAACTACTAAAAAGTAGGAGAAGGAGCGTAGTTAGAAAAGGTAAGGAGCTCCTTATGCCTACATGCACAAGCATTTAACATTAAACAAATGTTAATCTGGACTTTGGACTCAATAATCTAGTCCAATCTATTTTTGGAAACAGCTGGAGCAGCAACAATCAATGTTGGGTCTTTACTGCTTTATGCGCACTCGTTATACATGATAGTTAATAAAAACCACTTTGGCTGTCTTCACTGTTGTTTTTAATATATTTGTGAAGTGAACCTCCAGGTTAAAATGTCATATTTTGTAACTTTTTATTAAGCTTTTTCCTGGATTGGATGGTCAAGCTATAATATACATATACTGTAAATAGTATGTAAAATAAATCTTTAAATTAAATTGATCTGAATTTACTTCAATGTTTCACCTTAAATGTTACATACCTGTATGTCATCACAGAGAGAGAAAATTCAGAGGACGTCCTCAATAGAACAAAAACAAAAACAGTCGATTTTCCCATGAGATAACAGCATTTGATCGGGGGAATTAAAGAGTAACTGCAACCACACTGAGAACCCTGCGTGCACTGCCCACTAGGCCTTTTTCCACACACCACACCCGACTGTGATTACAGGTGTAATGCCATATCACTTATTTCCTTTCAGATCTCTTATCTAGCATAACCCACGCTGGTGCCACCAGTACTAATGCTGATAACAGCGACTGTGTTTCAAAACTTTCCATGTCCAGAAACAGTAAATGGACAGTAAACGCAGCGAGCTGCTGCTCTTGGAGAATCGCCTACAAAAGCTAAATCTCATTTAGGGTGGAGCATCTAGAAATGCACCAGCAGGTGTAGAAGACGACTGGGATCTGCAGGTTACACAGCATTTTCTGGTTTATATAAAATTATGACATGATGTGCTGTTCAAATGTGCATCCGTCAGCGCTGGGTGGAAGCAAATGACACATGAATACATTTACAATATTGGCAATAAAACAGCCATTCCACCATCAGAGGCGTTCTAATAAAACTGAGAAATATTTTATTGAACTGATGAGACGGGAGCCCAGAAATAAGCTTCACTACCAGCCCAACTCCCACAATGCAGCCCGACCTTTACAGAGCTCTTTATTGTGGCAATTAGTTATTTCATCACTTCCTTACTTGCGCTTTCATTTTAAAACAAGTGTGCTTATTAATTATATAATAAGAACGTCTTTATAATAGCGTAAATTAAATGGCATGTGGCTTTAGGAGCGCGGGGAACTGGTGTTGTTTGAAAATTACCCCACAAAACGAGGCCTTGACGAAAGCGAAGCTTCCTTTCCCACGGTCAGTGATAAATGAAAGCTGCACTCGCGCTGTCTTGCCCTCTCTGTACCTGGATACTGCCTGGAGCTACCAAAGGATTCAAAAGACACGTTTCTATTATGCTAACAGCACCTTTCTTCTCTTCTTCAAACAGGCTACATGCTCACACAATTATAAAGGTACGGCCGTTCCAAGCATCTGGACAATGACAACATTTGTAATTTCTCCTCTGCACGCCACCACAGTGGATTTTACAATCAAACAATCAAGATGTGATTGAAGTGCAGGCTTTCAGTTTTAATTCAAAGGGGTTTAACAAATGTATTCTATTAGATGTTTAGAAATTTTAGTCATATAGTGTTTTTCCATGTAGTTATTTTTGCAGTCAATGATTGCCTGGAGTCTGAAACCCTGTTTCCTCCCTTGAGATGCTCTTTAGTGCAGCCACACTCAGTTGCTGTTTGTTTGTGGGTCTCTGTGCATTCAGTTTTGTCTTCCGTAACTCAAATGCGTTCTCTGTTGCTTTGAGATCACGTACCTGACTTGTGTATTTAGAAATATCCAATTTTTTTGTCTTGAGAAATTCTTGGTTTGCTTTTGCAGTGTGTTGTTGGTTATTAGCTATCTGCTCAGTGAACCTGCTGAATCTGAGCAAAGTATGGCTCTGTATACTTCAGAATTCATGCTGCCACTTCTGTCGGCAGGCACAACATCAATAAACACTAGTTTCCCAGTTCCCCTGGCAGCCTTGCATGCCCATACCATAACACTGCCCCAACATGTTTGAGAGATAATGTGTATGCTTCAGATCATGAGCGATTTCTCTCCGGTAATCTTGGTTTTATCTGTCTAATGATTTTTAAGTTAAATCTTGCCTTTCTGTTGTTGAATGTAACTAGTAGTTTGCGCTATGTTGTAAATGCCCCGTATTTTATTCACGAAGGCGTCTCTTGTTCTTGACTTAGATAAGGCTACTCTGAAGCATATCTAACACATTTGAGAACACCTGGGATTCTGAATGTTCGTGACTTGGTTAGATATCGTAAGATAAAGAGGAAACTGCCCTCCTGTGGCTATGCTTGTCACTCAACAATTGCTTTTGAGCTTTGGGAAAAAAGAAATGTCTGTAATTCGAAAACACTTAATGCCATACTTTTGTTAAAGTAGGGGATTAATTAAGTCTGCATTTCAATCACATCTTGATTTTTTTTTTTTAAATTTAAATCCTCAGCTGCGATGTATCAAGAAAAATGACAACAATTTAGTCACTGTGCAAATAGTTATGGACCTAACTGTAGTTTATATACACATATGACTGGAGGAAATAGTTCCCATCTGTGGAAGGAGCTCTAGTTTACATCTATACTGGTCAAAATATTTAAGGAACACTTTTTAAATGAGAGAAAAGCATCAAGTCATTTAAACTTCTTGGCTAATGACGTGCTCAGTTAACTAGCGGGGGGTGGTGGTGGTGGTGGTGGTGGGGGGGGGGGGGGGGGGTTTAATCAGTTTCAGCTGTTCTGTTTTTAAAGAAGGTAACAACAGGTGCACTAGAGGGGCAACGATGAGATACTACAAAAACAGGAATTGTTTCACAGGTGGAGGACACTGATATTTTCCCCTCATCTTTTCTGACTGCTTTTTTAACTAGTTTTGCATTTGGCTAAGGTCAGTGTCACTACTGGTACCACGAGGTGATACCTGGACGCTACAGAGGTTGCTCAAGTAGTCTCACGATAGCTCATCGGTATGTGCCATTGCGTGAAGGTTTTGCTGTGTTTCCAACCACTGTCTCACAAGCATGAAGGAGATTTCGGCAGACAGGCAGTTACTCTAGGAGAGCTGGACAGGGCTGTAGAAGGTCCTTAACCCATCAGCAGGACCAGTGTCTGCTCCTTTTTGCAAGGAGGAACAGGAGGAGGAGGCCATTGGACTGGAAAGGCCATGACAGTGTTATGCTGCCCATAATATTGTTAAGGATGACCGATTTGGTGGTCTGGACAGGCATATCCATGGAGGGACACAAAGACCCATACAGGCTAAGCAACAACACCCTGACTGCTATTAGATATCCTTGGATCACCTGGCAGACCCTACATCAGTGCAGTGGGTGCTGGGGTCCTCCTGGTGCGAGACCATGCCCGGCTTCATGTGTGAGAGCATGCAGGCAGTTCCTAGAAGTTGAAAGACTTCATACCATTAACTGACTTCCAAGCTCACCTGACCTAAATCCAACAGAACTGGGACATTATGTTTCAGTCCATCCAGTGGTGCTGGGTTGCATCTCAGACTGTCCAGGAGCTCAGCGATGCCTTGGACCAGATCGTGGAGGAGATCCCCCAGGTAATAACCCATCATTAGGATGTTGTCAGGCATACAAACGAACTACTGAGTGCCATTCTGAGCTCTTGCAATTAAATGAAATTGCAATTAAAATGGACTCGCCTGCCACCTCATTTTTTCAGCCCACTGTAGATTGATAATTTTTTATTTCCATCACACAATGTGGCCACCTTTCAGTCCTAACACATTACCTAGTCCATTACAGTATAGATATCCAGTATGACTTTTTCCCCCATTGAGATATGATGTATTTTCAAAGTGTTCCTTAATTATGAGCAGTGTAATGTGTTGCAGCATCCCCCTGCAAGCAGTGACTGGAAGAGTTGGAGGAAGTACAACATCAACCAGCTATCCGGTGACATTTATTTCCTGAATGACATGACTTGGAGCAGATGCCTCCCTGTGTCAGGAATCTAAAGTCAAGCAGGAAGTAAATTCCTTGCTTTGTAGGGGTCAAAGGTACTGAAAGCCAACTGAACTGTAGCTAAGCGCAAGAAAGTGGGGTCAGTCACGAACAGAAGCTGTCAAACGGAAACAGATATGCCCCTCAGCTGCGATGAGCGATCAAAATAGTAAAAACTAAACTTCTTTGCAATTGATTATGTCCTCTTAACAGTTCTCTGTCTCTTTTATTATTGTGGTGGTCTATAGGGGACATTTTTTACTGAGTGGCTACTGGGATAACTTGACAGCAAGGGTGTCTGTGCTTTCTACCCACAAAGGTCAGTGCAGCATTAATTAGTGTGGAGTTACTCCTTATATATCACTTCCCCTTGAAAAGAATCCAGCACCAGATCAAGTTCTACCGGTATACCCTCTATGTAGTGATCATAATTGTTACCATTTGCTTTTGAGCTTGCATTATCTAGACAGAAAGAAACAAAGAGGCAGGTACACATCAAACACATGGCATGGAACGCACAGATACAATATCAACCAAAGCTTGTGTACATGAAACAGATTAGGACAGCAAAACAAGGGCGTGAACACGACAGCAAGCGAGGGGATGGAGGTCAGACGTGAACCAAGACGGGGGCGTCACTCACCAAGCAACATTTGTTTAATGTCTTTAAGGTGGAAATCCTGAGTTTGACAGAGGCTGAGGGTTGGGGTGGAATAAAGAAGGAGGGGAAGATGGAGAACAGAACAAGACAAGGTGGAGGAGCAAGGGAGCGGAGAATAGGAGGGATAAAATAACAATGGTAATGAGAAAAGAAGAAAGGGGAGAGAGCGGGTGAAAGAGGTGCACAGCTTGAAATAATGTGTGTAAAGAGGGACAGTGAGAAATATGTTTGGGGCATGTCTGTGCAGCAGCCTGGAATCAGAATCGGCCCCCTAGGCAATGGGGTAGTGGGGTACGACATGAGTGGAATGTGAGCTGAGTCTGATGTATGCGTGTGTGCGTTTGTTCGAAACTGCTGTTATAAGACTATGACAGGACCGTATTTGCAATTCTCGATAAGGTTGACAGGAGCCAGAGTCCCACACTGCATCGAGCACCTGCAGGTTTTCTGTTTCTAGAGTTTGGAGATTAACTCTGTAAAAGTGTTGAGAGACTGACTAACACTGTATTGTAAATGGACTTTGAATGGGACCTGCTGATGAAAAGAAAATACAGAATGAAGCTCTTCCTGCAGTCTGCTGGATAATAGACCTTTTTCATAACTTGACACGTCACAGCAGGGAAAACACAGATGCCTTAATGATGGCTGCATTCCACTTAAGGGAGGTCCTGCTTTTGTTCCATGCAGTGGCTTAATGGGACACTGAAAGGAAATGGGCTGTGCTTTCTGTATTACAGTATAAAAGGTCATAAAGGTCTGTAGAGAAAAAAAGGTCTTTCATCACAATTTCAGAGACTTGCAACACAAAAACAAACTGCCTGTCAGGTTAAAATTCTCTCTATAATACTAACAACAAGGTTTATGTTACATCCTGATGAGATTTGTAATTTCAAGCTCCATATTTAAATAACTCAAGGCAAAAGAAAAAGAGTGTCTTTGTAAGTTGATTAGCATGCCCAATCGTGAAATCAACTCTGTGTCTTCATTTCAAAATAATGTAAAAACATGTACTATTTTAGGAAAGACTAACAAAACTAACTAAGTTAGCTACACATCTTTTTAAAAATGTTGGGATCATCTTAGCCCAGATTAGAAATGATATTCAGGTTTTTACATGCAGAAGAGGAGAGTGCGGTACAAGTTCACCTTGTGTTTCTTGCTGAACGGCCAGATCAGGCCGCGCACTTTTGGCGGGTTGAGGCTGGACTCTGAGGTTGCCGATTTAATGCCCTGGGAGTAGTCTTCAAAGTCCACATCTGCTGGTGGCTCGAAACCAGATTTGTGCTGCTCGATGACCAGAATAGAGTCCTCCAGAGAACAAAACAAAGAAATAGACTCAGTCACATCAAAGCAACAAACGGAGACCTTAAAAGGGTTGGCAGTGACACTGGATTTTTAAGTGCAGCAATTAGAAGCGTTTAATGTTTTTATTTAATTATTTATTTTATTTTACAAATTTTACAGCTAAAAAGCAACATCAAAGTCAAAAACCACCATTCCTTCCACTAGATGCTGTCTACATACGCTGGTCAGAAGTAAATGCATTTAGGTACATTTTTACCCCTCTGTAAAAACAGTGAAGAGGTGAATTTCTGTATAAGTGACTCATTTCCAATTTGTAGCCTGAGAGTTTTTTTTTTTTTTTTTCACTTAACGTTTTACATGACAGATCTGGATTTTCCAGACGTTAAGAGAAATTCTGTAGCTTAATAATTAGCCGTTATCTGTGTGACAGTCAGACAGTATAAAAGATGGCTGCAGCCTTGATGTCATGACCCCAAACACACTCAGTGGCTAATGGCTTGCGATTGGCCAATCCACTAACCAATATCGATGCAGTTTCATACCACAGATAATCCTGTATTTTGGAATACAGTATGAGAAAAACTAATAAAACTGTTTAATTTTTTAATCAAAATCACCCAAAAACAAGTGACTGAGCCCATAAACTCTGCAGGAAAATGTTAACAGTGACATCTCCAAGTTTTGCTTAAAGTTGTGTTTTCGTGGAGATGACTCTAAACCTGACAGAAAAAAAATATGACAAACATTTCACACTTGCCTGTTTCTCATTAACTTTTGTCCCAGCAGCAGAAATTCCTTCTAGACACTTCGAGATGATGGGCAGCACCTTCTTCTCAATATCTGAAAACTTGCAGTAGCCATCCGCAAGGCTCCGGATCCTCCGCTCATCCATGCCTTGCAATTTCTGTTCACAGCACAAATTAAAGGGCCTCCTTTCACAATCAGACTTGCTGATTTCTACAATGGCCACTCATCAATGTATGAACTCACTGAATTGTTTTGTTTATATTGACATATGTCATATTAGCTTTGTCCACTTGTGCTACATCATCACAGTGTTTTTATGAATACGTTTGCCTTACATTGAGGAGCTGCGGTATGTCGGTGTAATAGTGGTTGTTCTGTTCCTTGTTGTATTTCTGGAGTTCTGCTGCATAGTCGTTCCTGCACTCCTCTGCCGTGTGAGTGCGAGCATGGGCATGCTGCTTGGCCTTTCAGAGTGAAGGGCAGATGGAACAACAGAAACAAGAGATGGGAGGATAAAAGGGTTCAGCAAGAAAAAGAAATGAAGAGAGACAAAACAAAATGCAAAGTGGAATGCAGGAATAGATGCACGGAGGTGATGGGAGGATACACAAGGAGGTGAGCGGGAGACAGAAAGTAAAAGTTCATGGAGGGAAAATATCACAAAATCCAAAAGTGGTAAAAACAAACTAAAAACGAAACACTGCTCAAGTAAAGCTAGCGCGTGCATGTGTGTGTTTACTTTTTCGACATCGACTTTGGTGGCATAGACCTCGCACTCCGCTTTCTCTGCTTGTTGTGAGGCTTTTTCCGCCTCCGCCCACTCCTTGGCATAGCGCTTCTTCGTCTGTAGGCATAAACACACACATATTAAACTTAAACACAAACTTTATTTTTAATAATTTCAGCCCTAGTAGTATTAACAATTTAAAAATGAAAGAACTGAGTTCCACTTGAGATACTAAGAGTAAAGTCATGGCCATATTTTACTGCCCCTCGGGTAATCTGTCACCTGAAGAGTTACCAATAAATTATTAACAGTATGACAGCAAAAATCATAATAACGTAAACTCCAATGATGTCATTGAGATATTGCTGTAACATCTGTAGAATAAGAATTACTACCAAGAATATCTTCATCTTGAGGTACCACTTGAGTGATCTGCTCAGTAACAAACTAAAACCGCGAACAACACAAGACTCACATTTTCTAGGTGCTTAAAGCTGCTCTCTAAATTCTGCTGGGCCTTCTTGACATCAGCCAGGTGCTGAGGAAGGAAGAGGATGCAATAAATGTCAGGCGGTTCAAGATGATGACGGAAAAGTGTGCAAATCAGTCTTTAACCTGCCAAACTTTCCCGTCAGTTCTTCCTTTCTTTTTCTCCCCCTCCCTATCTCCCTCTCACACTCGCTTCCTCCTTCTCTCACCGTTTTCCGTTCTTGTTTAAAATCCTGAAGCTTCTTCAAGAGATCAACACAGATGCCAGTTATCAAGTTTTCAGCAATGAGCTCACGTTGCCCGGCGTAATCGTTGAGCTCGTTGAGGATCTCCTGGAATGAAGCATGGTTGCTGAACCTGCGAGAAGATGGCAAAGGGATAAAGTGTTGGCTCCAAAGGTCAAGATTTAACGTACTATTTGGTAAAAAAACAAAACAAACCCTACTCTGAACAGCAGTTGTAAAAAAAAAAGTAATAAACAAACTATTAAAAAATGGACATAGTGATCATAGCATCACATGTCACATACTGGTTACTGAAGTCCTGTTGGAGTGTTTTTGCATTGCCGTCTGTGTGTTTTTAAACCAGACGTGGCGAGGAGCACGTCTGACTGAGAAACTGAGTTGCGCTACATGCTAATGAGTGAGGTTATAATGGACATCATAGTTTCAGGTATAAGGCACTTCTTCATTTGCTTTGTTTTTCAGACTCAGAATGATATAGTTTCGTATATGGTTTGCATATTCTCTATGTTTGACATGCAGCCTTTATTACTTCAAGCTAACTACCATGCTACCAAGCTATAGCTATCTACTGATTAGCATAGTTTTGGACCATCTGTTCAAAATCTTTTAAGCCTCCAAACCACAGTTAGCACAATTTTTAGTATCATATATAATTATGTGCCATGCTACTCCACTAGCTCAAGCTTTTTATCCGAATGTGTGAATGCAAAGAAGAAAAAAAAGATGCTAAACGTGAAACTTGAAAATGTTAGCCCACATGATCACAGCATTCTCTTACATACAATCTTCAGTCATTTCTGCAAAAACTTTGCACCATTTGCAACTTATCTGCAGTCATTAAAGTATATAGTTAAAGGTTATATCAGAAAAACCTCAAAAACCAAGAAAATGTTATATACAAATAAAAAAATAAGAGCTGAAATGGAGAAATGTAACAATGCAACTCAAACTGGAGCTGGAAACGAGTTTTTGTTTTCTTACTTGCAGTCTTGATCTTCCCTGTTTCCTCGTTTGGCATATTTCTTTGTGAGATTTCTGTTGGAAAAGTGTAAAAACATCCACTTGACTAGCATGCATAGGGTAAGAGCACACACAAAAAATAAATTCAAGATCCCATTTCATATAAAAATGAATAAACATTCAGAAGGACCACACCTGAGCTGCTTGGCGTAATTTTGTTCTATCTCCGACCGCTCCTTCACAAATTTGATGTAGCGGTCCAGCAGGTCAAGGCCCGACTGTGTATGCTTGTCGATGACATCATACTGATCCTGAAAGAAGAACAGCACAGAGAAACATGTTTTATATCAAAATATCACCTTTGGTTTCTGGACAATTTCAATGGAAACTTCTCCTTCCATTGAAATTGTCCTTCCTTCCTCATCCTGTTACTTCCCTAACTATACAAATGCCATAGCATGTCAGTAGGTCAGATTGCCTTTTAAAACTCTGTAAGCTGACCATGCACAAGCAAAAACACGGCTTCAGCAAACTATGACACAGGACTTAAAAGAGTTTTTCACCAACAGCCACTCTGATAAAGCAAACATCCACAGCGCCGTGTGCTGCAGGGCTGCAAAAAATTATTGTTTTTATCATTGCTGCTGAGTATTTTCTCAGTGAGACGACTTGGTCTTGAAAATGTCAGGAAATACTTTTAAATGCCCACGAGAATTTTCCGAAGCCATAACAGATGTTATGAAATTGTTTCTTTTGTCTGACACAAGGTCACGAAAGCCCAGAATACACAGTTTGCAATCACAAAAGGAAGCAAAAGTTCTCACAGCGCAGACATTGGAGAATATTTGGCCTTTTTGCTTGACTTACACAATTAGTTCACAAAATGAGACTCATTGCTCAACCCGGGATGTATTTCACAAGGCGCATATTCTGCATTTAATTTAGGGTTGCAGTTAACTTAATATTCTCATTATTGATTGTTCTTCTTAATTTTTCTTCTTCTATCAAGCTAATATTAGGTCTTTTTCTCAATGTAAGTTGGGCTGTAAGTTCCCACAGTCCAACATGCCTTCATGTAACTCATTTTTTGCCCATTAAAATTTTTAAAAACAAAATTATTTCCTTCATAAAACAATAAGCAGAAAACATTCACTTGTGCCATTTTGCATTAAAAAAATAATTAAAACAACAAAAATTGATCCCTTATTAAGACGAACACTGATTAATTTCCTGTGGCTCAGCTAATCGTTTGAGCTTTAATTAAATTGCCTTTCGCAACTCATTTAATCAGGCTGTCGATCTGCCACAAATAGAAAATGGAGGCCTAAGAATAACTCACTGCACACGGATACACACAAGTATGAAGGTGTAGTAGAGAATAAAAGCGCTCCAACAGTACTCTCCTGTCAGCATTCCTCCCTCGCTTTAGACACATCTGTGCAAATCAATCCACACACACACAAAAACCTGTTGGACCGGTAAGGGAGCCCTGCTGGCTTTTATTTACACTGTTTAATGACATACAGTGAGAAGCACCTCGGAGGAGAAAACAATCTGATTACATGGAAACATGAGAGTCTGGGACACGTAATAAAGCCCCACGGGTGGGTCCCTTGTTGTGTCTCTTGTGAAGCACAAAGGAGGGCTCCACCTTTTTCTTTGTTGTGGTGTGTGTGTGTGGTTAAGTGCATGCGTTGGTGCTGGAGGGCCTTCTGGGACCAGAGACACAGATACAGAGTCCTCAGAGGAGGGGGAATCTAAATGGAGATCACACAGTAACACAGTTTGATATGAGAGGCCATGAAGGAGGCGAACGGGATAAGAAAATAGGAAAGTATGATAAAGCAACATAGTTTATGCCAGGAAGTAAAATGACCGTGGAAATCAGATTGAATTATTTAATGCAGGTTTCGATGCAAGAGATTAAAGAGTGTATGACGAGTTCTTGACACAGATTAATGCGTGCATTTCCCACTTCTGTTGCACTACCTCACTTTTACTGGAATACATGTGCATGCTTGTGTGACAAAAGGAAACTGATTGTAAGACAAAGAGCGTTCAAGAATGAGATAATGATTAGCTCAGCGTGAACCTCCGCCCTGTGACTGACGCTCCCAGGGGCCTATCTAAACCCTGGAACCAGTCTGACTGGTCCTGCCCTCACAGTACTGCCAGCAGCAGCCGTGCTTCCTGACTGCAGCTGATCTGGTGTCAGGTTTTTACCTCATCTACTCATAAAAGCCACCCAACAACATTTACTGTA
Organism: Rhamphochromis sp. 'chilingali'; assembly: GCF_963969265.1. Classification (NCBI taxonomy): domain Eukaryota; kingdom Metazoa; phylum Chordata; class Actinopteri; order Cichliformes; family Cichlidae; genus Rhamphochromis; species Rhamphochromis sp. 'chilingali'. Next base: position 31,340,495 of record NC_137948.1, read on the forward strand.
ATAACTACTTGTAAGTCAGCTTCTAAGTTATTAATAGCTTTTGTCAGAGTGGTAATTTACTCAAATGGGTTGTACGACTCGTGTTTAAAGACCACGTCCAGGCAGGTTTACTACGCATTACTATGAATTCTATTACTTACTTTGCAATTATTTTTTTTTAAATCATACAACTTTTGAATGTGAATTTCATGTTAAATTGTCCGTGCAAATAAAGCTAATTATCTAAATGTTATACCCATTTTCAGAAAACTGAATACACTGTCACTGAAATATTAGATACATGTTGAATTTAATTGACATATTGGAGTCAAAGATTTTCAAAGAGGCTCTTTTAGAATTGTTTTTGTTGTTATTTTTACAAAATACGATAAATGTAAATTTAGAATATGGACAGCAAAGAATTAAAGAAAAAGCTGAAAGCTTAGTGGATGTCAATTTTGCCAAAGTGGAAATCTGTCACTTAAAGCATGACTTATAGAAATCACCCTTTAAAGATATGCAGTGTGGGATTCTGTGTATTTACTGGAAAACGTAATGCACAGTTAAATAAGTTAAGTTAAATATTTTAGCAAATTGCAGTCAATGTAACTGAGCATTTGCAGAGGAATCTTTTTCGTTTGTTAAGCCACTTAAATACTGTTCTCTAAATCATTCAAAGATTAAAAAAAAGGCCCCTAACTCAAAAGATGAACCAGTGCTGTGTTTACATATAACAGGCAACTCAACCAAAGAAACCATTTAAAACAGACTTTGCTTTGCAACGAATTTGTTCCCATTTCGTTAGTTGAAAGATAACCTACTTTGACAGGTGTAAAATTGGTCAAGCATGTCATGGTTCGGGGCTGCATTTCAGCCAGTGGTGTTGGGCATCTTCCAAAACTCCAAAAGTGATGGAATTATGAACACAAAAAAGTATAGTGAGATTTTGATTGACCATGCAATACCATCTGGAAAGCATCTTATTGCCAAATGCTTAATTTGTCAAATCTCAAACACACGGCCAAGGCACTAAAATCATATCAGGATAGAGAAAACACACAATGAAACACTATCAGTGATGGATTGGCCTCGCCAGAGACCTCAACCAGCAGTGTGGGCTCATCCTGACAGAGAGCAGAATAAAAGAGAGCCAGAATACCAAAGAACAGCTTTGAAAGTCCTTTAAGAAGCCTGGAGAACTATTCCTGAAAACTGCTGAAAGAAATGACAAGAAAGCTGCCTGCAATACCTTCTCTACTACGCCTTCATACTTGTGTGTATCCGTTCAGGCGGTGTTAAAAAAAATGTAGTCAAACCACATATTGACTTTCAAGCTTGTTAGAATTGTACAAACTCTGCTTTTGCTTTATATACTGTATTTCCATTCATGTTTGCACATTAATAAATCGCTGCACCCATTTGCAACTTTCATAGTAGAATATAAAGAAATGAGTGGTGTCCTAAAACACTGTACTACACTGCTCTGTGTGCAAAATAGGCGTTACATCAATAAACATGCCATAATTTCCAGAAATGCATAACATACAATTAATATTTCTTATACAACCACCATTGCTTTACATGCCAATACAACTTGGGATCAAGATAAAGGAGAAATTGGGCACAATGGAGGAAGCAGTGATGTAGCTGATTTATATCTAGGTCCCTGAATTACATATCAGCAGGATGCAGGCAGGTCAACAAAGAGAGACCATTCCACAGCAACATCATTCTTTAAGTTTGATTACCTGCTCTGTGCAAACATGTACAATATTTGTTATCAAAATGACCTAAATGAACGAGTCAGTTTCCACTATTTTCCACAGTTAGCTTGTTTTAGTGTCATCATGTGATCAGGGAGATTTCTTCCAACTGAACTGGCAAAAAGCAAAACGCACGTACACGGACACACAATCATCCTGATTGCGAAGTAGATGGTTTTCAATGTGACAGAGCTGCATGTCCTCAAGCAAGAGTTTAAATCCACATGACCTGAGATGTTTCACTTCTATTAATGGGATAACTCATGCTTTAAATAATCAAAATCTTTGATAGGACAATAGAAATGCTGAACCTTCTGCACAAAGTACGCTGCTTACATCAGGCGTTCTTGTTACAAATTGCAAGATTTTTTTCTCTTTTGAACAACATGCGATTGACTTGGCTCCGCGGTGATTCGACACCTTCTGGATTGCGTCATATTTAATAAGAACTGGTGGTGGTTTTAACTAAGCAGCCAGTAAGTCGGTCATTACAAAGCTATGCCGTGCAACAAAATATTGTCTAAACCCACAGGACTTTATTTTGACATCAAGCACAGAGTCGAACGCTCACCAAAGACAATTAATATGTCTGAGCGTATTTTAGAGGGCATGTGTCTGAAATCAGGCCCAATAAATCTTTTATGATTTAATTTGATGAGATGGTGACGATGCACAACCAAGAAGCCGGAACAGCTGAAGGTTCTTCCAGAATTAAAACAGCACTATTAAATCAGCTGAAAAAGAAATGCATGACGTGTTTCCAGGGTTTGTCTCTCCTCATCCCCAAGATATTCAGTTTACACAAACAGAGAGAGAGCATGTTAACCTAAAACTGGATCAATCCATCTATCTTCTCTTGTTTATCCAAATCAGGGGGAGGGCTTCAACCTCTCCAAGCTATCATAGGGCAAGAGGTGAGGTACACCATGGAAAAGTCCCCAGTCTATTGCAGAGATAACACACAGAGACAGATATCTACTGATGCTCACATTCACACCAAGAGCCAATTTAGAATCACCAGCATGTCTTTGGACTGTGGGAGGAAGCTGGGACACCTGGACAGAAAGCATACTGCTACAGGGAGAGCATGCAAACTCCACCCAGAAAGGCTCAGGACACTTCTTGCTATGAGTCAGCAGTGCTAACCACTGCACTGTGCAGGCTCAATTTCATATTTCAGTACCGCTTATCTCAATTTTAATGCAAAAAAGCTATGGTTTCAAATCCTCGAACGTGAGAATCATACCTGTTTCTATGTTCCATGACAAACCAAATATCTTCTGATTTTGGAAAGAATTCTCAAATGTCACATCATGCTTTTGTCTACAAGACATTTACTCACTAAACTAATAAATAAATAACGCTTTTCTCATCGTTTCAGGTCTAGGCCTCTAACTCTTGCTCCAGTATCAATGAAGCCTCATACACCCAAGTTTATGGTATGCAGCCAAACCCACTGCAAGCAATTGAATGCAGTTGAATGACTTTCAACTCTTTTGGAACAGACACACATTAGATTCAGGCCATCAGCCTCACTAAGTCTAACTCTATCTGTGCAATCATTTCAGATCGCTGTGCCCAAATGTTTTCATTTTCTTTGACCTAAAATACAACAATGTGTAGTCAAAGGCACATGCAGCCACCTTCACTCATCTGATTAACTAGGAACTACTCTGATAATCAATGAACTGTTCAAGAAGCAGAGATGGTGAACGATCTCTATCTGGAGCTTTCCAGATGGGAGGATTTCCTGTCGTTCTGTGACACCGGGCAGGACAGAACTTTGCTTTAGGATTTTGGGGAAGAGGATTTCTGATCTTTAGAGCCAAACGCTGAGAGAGATCTTTATCAGTCAGTGCCTTAGATCTTGTGGCTTGTAGCCACAGTCCCTTAAATGCCCTGTCACCCAACTGAAGGCGCTGGTGTTGGTGTGCCGTGACTGATGAGGGAGCTGACTGTACTGATGATTCAACAACTGAGACACGGGCAAGAGCAAGGAGGTTATACTTTCCTAAACATTGCACTGTTTGTATCTGCAGCCAGGACACTTCCTGTCACAAAGGAAAATTTCAGGTTTGAGCTCATATGAAAGAAGAGGATAAAACAAACAGTGTGTGTGGTGGAGCACACCCTAAGCTCACTGTGTGTACACAAAAGTGCACCAGAAAAGAGTAATAAACCTCTCCTTTCCCCTCTGCTTATGATAAGGTATGCAGCAGGAGTTGCGAAATCCTGTCGCTGCAGGCTTTACAGATAGACTCCTGCTGTTGTCTTGCTTAGCCAAGGCCAGCTACTGAAAAACCACCGTGTGCTACGGTGAATGTCGACGAAAACAATTAAGAGGGCACCGCACTTAAAGAAACAGTGAAAAGGCGGAACGCTGTCCTCTAAGGACTTATCCCAGAAGGCTCCTCCGCTTCTTCTGAGCCAGCTGTCAACTTACCCAGAGCTGTGTTCCCCAGTCCATGTCGCCAAAAAAGTTCAGATGCGAGAAGATTCGCAGAGCAGGACTCTTCGGTGTGTTAAAGCAAAGGCAAAAGGCGATCAGGCAGAGATTGTTTTTTAATTATTAGTATGTTCTTTAAAGTAAAACTCTTCTCGGAACAAAACTTTGAGGCACGAAAGCGGAGATGGTAGAGGAAATGTTTGAAGGAAGTCTACGCCTTCTCCTTGGCACGGACGCGACTGTCCTGTTTCTTCCAGCAGGCAGCGAGCGCAAAAAAAAAGTGTTCCTGAAACAACTCTGGGTCCGAGAGAGGGAGGAGGAGGAGGAAGCGGCCTTTCTGTTTGTTTTATCTTAAAGAAGCAGCTTGAGGTTGTTGTTTTTTTCATAATAAAAGCTGGTGTTGGGCTCCAAACTTTAACCCAATGATGTATCCAGTGCTCGTCAGATAACTCACAACATTACACATAAGATTAAACCAAATAAACTAATTAACTTTTCCCCCCACAGCACTGATAGAGGAAGTAAGAACATTCTTTAAGCTACTTAAAACTTTTTTTTTTACCCTCGTTGTAACATAAAACAGCACCTTCCTTGTGGGGCCCTTTTTTGTGTTTAAAAAGTATAAAAGTTTTTTAATGGCCAGTAGGGGGCGACCTCAAGGAGCGCCCTTGTATAGCCCATTTTGGGGAAAAAAATTCTCCAGCTGTGTTGTTCTATGACATCAGTGCACACGTTCCAGATGTGTTTATGATCTCACTAGTTTCTGATAATGTAACGTGGTGTTAATTTTGTAAATTATAGTCAAATTTAAAGAAAAACAGATGATATAGCAGTCTAAACCTGTGACTTCTGGGGTTTTTTTAAAAATAAGAGTCACTTCACTAACTAGTGGGCAGTGTCACTCGGGCTCTTCTTTTTATACCACTGCAAAAGTCTTTAGACATTCCTCTATGTTTTGCTATGAAAACGCAAAATAGGTGCAGTGATTTACCGAAATATGTAAATGAACATGGAAATACACCATATAAGGCACAAACAGAGTTTGTGCAATTCTAATGAGCTTCAGAGTCAAATCTAGTATGACCACCTTTATTCTTCAACACAGCCTGAACTCTTCCTGACATACATGACTGATAGTGTTACATCCAGGTATGCTTTCACTGCATTGGCAGTCAGTTTGGGATCATTTTCATGATGAAAGTGAAGCATTTGCCATTCAGATGCTTTCTAAATAATATTGCTTAATGGACCAAAACCTGACGGTACTTTTCTGAGTTCATAATTCCATCAATTTTGGAGATCTCTCTAATACCACAGGCTGAAATTTCGCCCTAAACCATGACAGAGCGTCCACCATGTTTAACAGATGTCTACCTCTCTCCCAAACTTCCCCGTTTGTCCCCAAAATTTTTAACTTTGATTTGTAAGCTCTGTCACAATGCAAACTGAGCGATCTATTATTTTGTAATGATTTTAACGGAATTAAGGCCCTTTGTACAAATCCTGTAACAATCAACACCCTAAAAGCGTGGCGAATTGTCCGCCGTCTTGAGGGAAGATCGATAATAACATCAACCTTTACCCCTATAATGAATAACCCTGCTTTCCCTCCGGGTTCTTTGGACCCCGGCTTTCAACGATGGTCTGATAAGAATATTAAGTCTCTTGGTGACCTTTTCTCGGGTGGTGAACTCATGTCGTTTGAACAGCTTACCAACAGTTACGGCTTGCCTAGACAGGATTTCTTTCGTTTTTTGCAAATACGACACTATATCACTCACAATACAACCCTTGCTGAGCACCCTGAAGTATCTGATGTTGAGAGGGTTTTGTTTGGGCAACAGCTGACGGTGTCTCTGAGTTCATTTTACCATGTGCTTAATGCTTTGACTACCACTGATGCGCAGGGGATTAGAGGTGTGTGGGAGAGGGAACTGTCGGTAACCATAGATGAAGATAAGTGGGATACCGTTTGGTCTCTCGCAAAAAGGATTTCAATTTGTACTCGGACAAGAGCAATCCAATTTAAGATTTTACACAGATTACACGTATCCCCTCACCGCAGACACCTCTTCAGCCGCTCTCTTTCCCCTGTGTGTCTTAAGTGCAAAACTGATGTAGGGACTTTAACTCACTGTTTTTGGTCCTGTTATAAGCTTCAAGAATACTGGGCTGACATTACAGGTGAACTGGGGAAAATCTTCCACGTTGATATAGAGATGGACCCTTTGTCCCTGATTCTAGGTCTTCCAAGTGACCGCCTAAAAGCGGCGGCCAACAAAAGATTGTATAACACTCTAACATTTGCAGCCAGGAAAAATATCCTCTTACAATGGATCAACGATAGGACTCCCACTGTCTGTGGCTGGCGCAAAATAGTTTTTGAACTGATTCCTCTGGAATACCTCACACACGTTATACACCACAGTGTGGGTCAGTTCTATGGGATGTGGCACCCCTTTTTGGACTATATTGGACCGGACCTTTCCGCTATCTTATTCAAAGGACTACTACACACGTGATCACCACCCGGGCGCTGTAAGACTGACTCACCACCTCTTGTATGTTATATTTTGTATTTTGTATCTTGTATTATGCCTTATTTAAGAGCTGTTGTGTACGTTTTGTGTTTGTACTGTTTTGTTGTTCTGTGTCTACTGTCGAGACACTGTCGTGTTAAAGGAAAATCTGCAATAAAAACAATGATGAGAAAAAAAAACAACAACTTTGATTTGTAACTCCATAGGGCAATTTACACTTGGGAATATTAATAAATATTGCTAATATAATATTTAATACCTGTCTAACTGGGTTATCTTTGGCAGATTCAACTAAAAATTGGGAACATATAATGTGCTTTGTGAGAGGCCGCTACTAATAGTAAGTAAATGAAAATGGTGAAGTACAAGGTATGGACTTTAAATGAGTGTGAAAACAGCGAATATCAAAATAAGAATTAAAAAAACCATCAGAAAGCCATCGACGAACATGCTAGCATTATCCCTGTTAGCTAGTTAGCCAGATGAAATTAGCTTTAAGCTCAAAGCTCTGCTGCCCCTGATGTTAGTCTCCTGGCAAGCATGTAGACTCTTTGAAAAATGACAGAAGTCAAGAACAGAGATAGTTTAAAAAAAAACACCATTTATTATATTTATGAAAGAGCTAGCACAATGAAAATGCCTTTCACCTTTTCCAGTAGCATATCATTGGGTTTCTAATAGGAGCTGAATGGCACCTCCTTCTCCTCCTCCTACTAACTGCAACTTTTAAACTTAGTCTACTCTATCTTAGAGGATAGAGAGAAAGCACCAGTCCTGTAGCGCTAGTATCGATCAGATGCCATTACCAGCGTTAGTATCAATACTACTGATATTTGGGTCGATATGTTATTAAATAACATAATATTGTAATAAGAAATTTCAAAAGTAGATGTATGCAGATTTAAACTATTATTACAGTTTGTATTTTTGAAACAAGGCACTAAACTAAAAAAAAAAAAAAGGAAATAAATGGGTGTTTTAACTGTTTCTTTATTGCTTGTAAATTAATTTCAGCAAGAACAACTTGGGTGTTAGAGATGGTGTCCCCACACATCCCAGCTCTTCTCGTGCAATGGAGGGTGGGTACTATCATAATCTTGTTTATCTTTAGAAAATCAGGTTAATTTCTGCATGAACACTTAGGTCTTAATCGAATTTTCATGGCAATGGTCTTGAGGGAGTAGTTCCAGCCCTTCCATGTATGCCAAATCACGTGGACGTTATCATACCCAATGGCACCATGAGGCGCATACATGCCGTTTGGGTTAGTGATGTGACACTGATTGTACCAGAACCCACCCAAATAATGCTGAGCGCAGTTTTTATCCCACAGATCCTGATCTTTGTCGTACGTGGTGAACTTCATGGAGTTGTGTTCAGATAAACTGTCCCCTAGAAGAAGAAAACAGGGAAAATGTGAGTGCAGTCAAGACTAAGAAGGTTCTATGGTCTTTTTTACTTTTCTCACGCGGGTTTGTATTTGTTATTTGGCTTTTTGTGTTTGACAGAAGTAGTTAATTTACTTGGAGATAATATGTAGAGGAAAATAGTTTGGAACTTTTCCTCAGCCTTTATTTTCAGCAGTTAATTCCTAATTATTATCTTAACAATTGTCTCTTTAGCTGTTTTTCCTTTCAAAGGAAGAGAATGACTCTGTACAGACCAAATACTGCACTTTGCAAACCATTAAGATAAAAAAAAAAAAAAAACATTATTCAAATTAATAAGCTACACTGGCATATCTCTTTAATAGGATTTTTCCACTTAAACAAAATTTTAAAAATCAGTATGTTCTTTCATTATTATAATTTTATTTTTGGCCAGGTTTAAAAATGATCCACAGTCTCTTGTGCTCGACACACTCCTCACCTGCTGCACCGCCAGTGAAGCTGCCCAGGTGAAGCTGATACCCAACAGTCTCAGACTCAATTGAGAAAGAGGAGTACTGTGCGGACCTCCTTTCTCCGTTCCAGTCCTCCATGTCGACCCGCAGCTCGTTCTCCTTCCTCATAGTCAGCAGGAAGATGTTTTCCAGACCTGGAAAGACACACACACACAGCTCTGTTTCACTTTGCATCGTGCACCAGCATCCTATTTCTGACACTGTTTCTTTCCCAGGCTCCATCATTTCATCTCGCCACACCAAGTTTAGATTAAAAGCAGCACAAGCGCCTTGTATTTAATGCACTTCTCCTTCCTGCACTCACCCAGCCAATATTCTCCAGCCACATTCCCAAACCCTGTCTTATAGTGCCTCCAGGGCCTGAAGAAGCTTTCTGTCCCATCGATCCTCCTCTGAAATACCTGAGAGGGAAAATACGAAACAAACTGAGACCTTTAATGTTTACTAACATTAAATGCTATATATTTATCTAACATTATTACTTGGTCACATCTGCATTCTCCACTGATGCCAAAAACATATATCATAATTAAAGATGTAATTTTTCATTTTTGCCCAGGTGCCACCACTCCAGAGGGTTTCGTGAAATTCAGCTTGGTATTTTTGTGCTGACAAACAGACATGTTTGTCAGCACAAAAATACATGTTTTATTCTGCAGCACGGTGACACCCCCCCACCCCCCAAAAAACTTTGACATTTATTTGAAAATATGATGATAGGATTTGATACTGACAGTCCATCTCCCTCCATCAGTGTCCATGTCGCAGTAGACATGCAGGGGAGTAGTGGGACCTCCTGGGTAGATTTTGTAGACTCCACTGGAGCTTGTGTTGTCATTGCGATATATGTCATCACAGTCAATGGGAAGGTAAAACTGGGAGCTGGAGTGGACTGAGGCCACAAGAACGAGCAGAGCTACGAGGAATGTCTCCTAGAGGAGAGGAAAGAGATTATAGCACCTCCAGTATCTACACTGGTTTCCTGTACCCTAGAAAAATGTTTGTCTTATTTATCACGGAAAATCATGCAGATATTTTGTTCTTTTGATCGCCTCTTAAAAATACTTATATTTCAGAGTCTGTACTTTTTCACTTGTACCTGAGAAAAGAAGATCCTTCAGTACCAGCTTTTACTGGTATATTTTTTAACACATGTTCCTGTACTTCTACTTCAGTAAGCAATGTGTGTAATTTTGCCACCTCTGCTATGATACCACCAGTATCCAGCAGTGATGACATTTGGGGTTTCCCTGCAGGATGACTCTGATGTTTGCCATAAAGTTTTGCAATTATTTGTGTAACTTCTCTGGAGAACAGGGTGTTACACGGGCTCAGTGAAGCAAAATCTGTTTTATTCCCCCACATTTGTTCTGTGCATGCGTCACAGAGAGTGAGGTCACAGGTCAGGCGTCTGTAAACTGATGACACGTTGTCAGCGGAACTGGGAGTGCCTGCTAATGGTTAACTAAAAATATCAGGTAACAGGATAAAGTCAACAGTAGAAAGAGATTACAGGCAGCACACGTAGGTTGTCTGTTAGGACGAGGTAGTCTGGCATTTTTGTTGATGTCTGCAGCCTTCAACCCCAATATTGAAGTATATATGGTATATTCTGTCAGATGCAGAATATACCATACCCTATCATCATATCATTTTAAATTTAACATTTTTTTTTGGGGGGGGGGGGGGGGGGGGGTGTCGTTAATGTGTAGCTTGCATTATTCTTACCTGCATCATCGTAATGTGGAGGTGGGTCTCCTGTTCAGGTCAGTCTATGGTAAAGGATCTCAGAGGAGGGACAGTTTTAAATAGTCCAAGCAGGGTCTGTCTGTGGAGTCATGTGACATGGGCGTTTGTCTGTAGACACCCACAGTCTGATAAAATATACTGGTCAATTTTTGTTACATACATATCTAACTCTGATTTATTTTTTTAATGAGACAAACCAAAACATTCTGGGTAGCACTTTTTTTTCAGCACAGCACAATTGTTAAAAAGTGGTAATAGCACGGTAACAAGTTAGAATCAAGAAGGAAATAATGTGGAAATTTCTAAATTATTAATTAATTATCAGTAATAACATGGTAGGAACAGTGATTACAGTTGACTCCACTGAAATGTGGCCAGAAACTGGGGGTGATAATGTGAAAATAAAGATTTGGTAACAAGGCAAAACCAGTTAGTAATAGTAGCAACAATGCTGATGTTTTAGCATACTTGGATAGTATTACTATACTATAGTGCTTAAATTATACCTTTGGCTCCCAGCATTCTGCTTTAGTTTAAAGAAAATATGTAAATATTATGTTTAATACTCTGAATTATTAAACAGATATTTGACATTATCAAATCAATATTCTGAAATGTGTCCCTTATACTATGAAGACGTTACTAAGACCATTTGAAAATGTAGGAAGAAAAAGATCCAAGGATTTTTACTGAATTTTGACTCTTTGCCCTGAAGATGCCCAGAGAGCTTTCTCTTTTACTTGCTGAAGGAAAAAACTCTTTTTATAGTGTAATTTGAAAAACTCGAATCAAACAGGCATCCAATCAGCCTTGTGTGAAGTCTTTTAGCCATCAAAGCTAGAAAGGAAGAAGGTTATTTGTAAGTGAAAAATGACAAACCTTCACTGTGCAGGCAAACAAAGGCAGAGGAATACGTTACAATTAGTGCTGTCAATAGATTAAAAAAAATGAACTAACTAATCTCACAATTTTCTGTTATTAATTGCGATTAATCTCAATTACTTTATTAATAGCCTGGCTCCAATTACATTTTTTTATTCTTTATATTTTAAGTAATTATCGTTGTTCACCGAAGTCCAGTGGTCTCCGGTGAGAGCGACATTCCTTACTTGCACAAGCTTGCTGGACTGCTGAGCCCTCTGGTCCCCATACAAAGTGTGCAGTCTCGACACAATGGTTCCTCTCGAGGGCAGATTGTAACACTCATCTCCTGATGCAGCACGAATGACTTCTCTCAGTCCATCATCTTCTACTATGCTAACTGGTCGGCAGTTTTTAGCTATCCAAACAACCAAGGAATTGGTTACCTTTTCTCTCACATTTTTTGTTATTCGTCCACAAGCACCATACTCCTGAAGCGTAGACTGGCGAGGTCCCGTAGAGGTGGATTCAGTTGGGTGTTTTGCTCTCAGGTGATACGCCAGTGATGAACTGCTTCTGTGGTACTTGAATTCAGCGTTGCAAATTGTGCATCTTACTCTCGTTTTGTCCAACAAGCCATCAGGCAACTTCTTAAAGAGAAACTTTCCACCCAAAAGTCCGCCCTCGTCCATGCTTGCGTGTGTTAGCTAGTGTTAGCTAGATAGTAGCATGGTGTCACTTCTTCTTCTTCTAATCATTTCTGTCAGGCCAAACGCCAGCATAGCACACTGTTGCCCCCTCCTCCAGAGGTGCTCATGAATTTAAAGGTCTTAGATTACAGGAAATTAATAAAAAAACAAAATCAGCGTTAAATTTTTTTAATGCATTAAACATTTCGCGTTGATCTTAACAATTAACGCGATAATTTTGACAGCACTAGTTACAATCCTAGTTTTTCTACAGGCTATACTGCTGACTATAGAAGCTTGCTTCTGCCACTGGAAAAAAATGCTGCCCTTGAAAAATTAGATTTTGCAATTTTCAGTTGCTTTTTCAGAACTGAGAGCTTGTAAGTAAAAGTTTGGGGAAACCTAACTCAAACTTTTAAGACACTAACATGAGCTTTCTTAATTGACTTCTGAATGCAAAGCAAATTTTCACCTCTGTGAAATTAAAAGTTAAGTTTTTACCAAGTGTTAATGTGAAAGTAACTAAGATTAGTGAGAAACAAAAAACAAAGTCACATTAGCTTTGTAGGAAACAGTTCCATCACTTTGGGAAAGTGCCCTGAACCGCTTTTCATTAAATTTTGAAACGGTCTGGCTACTGCCTACCTGGCACATCTTCTGCACATATCTCTCGGATCCTCTGTCCGGTCATTTCTTGTTGTGAAGACTGAAGCACCCACGGGACGAGCGTTTCCTGTTGTGGTTACAAATAATGGAATGAACTGCCTCTCTATATTAAGCTGGCTCCTACACTTGACATTTTAAAATCCCTTTTGAAAACAAACATGTTCTCCACGGGATTAGAGTTAGCTTCTACTCAGTTATTTGACACTTAATAATCTTTTTTTCAGACTTTTTTAGTTTTATTTATTCTAAATTGCTCTAAAAATGAACTTGAATTGGACTGGATGGTCTGGCTCTTCTGTTGGACTCGTATTTTCTCGGCTGTGATCTGTGCACAGCTTGACATTTGAGTCCATCATTCTCATGTTGATGTTTAGCGATGTTGTTGGATCTTGGGTATTTCATAAACAGTAGAGTGTGTCACATGTGGCTCAGCAGAGCATTGCTCATTAGTTTTATGTTTTAATTGACTAAAGGAAAAGGATCACAGACACAGGGACCTAATTTATTTTCCTTTGCAGAATTTCACGAGTAATTAAACCAATCTCAAACTGTTGAAACTTTTTCCTTCAGTTGTAAATCTGCTCCCTCGGCTTCTGTTCTCTTCGCTGGCAAGGCGTTTCACTTCTGCCAAGCTCATCAGCAGGCTTCCAGGAGGATTGGGATCTACCTGAAGGACCTGGCAGCCGTTGATTTCCTCTGCGTCTGTCTCCTTATGTATAATACCAATTTTGCCAACAGCTCTGTTGCTATCCCCATATTCGACCGTAGCTTTGGTGCCTCGGCCTTCCTCCTCATCACGCTAGCATGGTGTTCCCGGTCTGCATCCTTGCTTACAGGTAGGCAGCAGTGTCACACTGTGTAAGTGTAAATGGTTTGTACTGGTCTGGGATTTTCCCCTAATATAAATAAAAAATAAAAATTAATTAATAAATAAAATCCACATGATGAAAATGATAAAAATAAACACACTTGATCAAATTCCATGTTATTATTAAGGTTTCTCAAGATTGTCAGCCTTTTTGGAATTCACATCCTGCAGACAGTGCAGGGCGCGCACATCATCTGTACAGTAAACTTGTTTTTTCTTTCCTGCTCCAAAGAGGCAAACCTGGCAACCTTTGATCCCCAACGTCATGATCTGAAGTCAGCTCACCCAGTTCTGCAAAATCTTAACATATTACCTTCCAGCATATCCCAGTCTCCCTGATCTGCTCCCTGAAGCAGTGACTGGTCACACAGAAACACCTGGTGCTTTATATACAAAATATCTACAGAACATCTGTCTCATCTACTTCACTGTCTGCAAGGTTTTCAGGACCCAGTTCAACCTGAGAATAATTTGTACAAATATATCTTCCAATCATACAATTCAAAATATATAAATCATCCATTCGTTTTCTTCTGCTCGTCTAATTCAAGTTTGCAATGGGGCTGGAGCCTATTCCAGCTGTCATAGGGAGAAAGGCTAGTTACACCATGGTTTTAACAGCTGTTCAGTCTAATGCAAGGCTAACACACAGAGAGAAAGACAATCATTCACTCTCACATTCATACCAGTTAGCTACAAATGCATGTCTGTGGGAATATGGTAAAGAAATGTAATTTTTAAATGTATTATCAAACTTATCAACGTCATACCATACATAAACATTTATACATTATTCTTTCATTTACAATATTGTGGTTTCAAATACAGATAATGTAGTAATGCTAATAAATATCTATTTATTTATAATAGTAAAGTAAAACAAATTAACTGCTTATAAAACAAAACAGCTTAACATTACATTAACAAACATTTCTAAAATATTTGCAGGAAACAGGATGTTAAAATTTCATGGAATATATTTCATGGAATGTACAGTAGTAAATGTGAATATTATTATTCCTCACATAGTCTTGTTATAGTGACAAAAATGTAACTGTAACTGATTATATGTAAAAAATGTTGGGCATGTAATGTACCAGTGTGTCATGTTGTCACGTTTACTGACTGATTTTACAGTCCTGTTTCCCTGGCAACATTCCTAATTTTCTGACCAAAATCAACTGCAGTGGAACTGAAACTGTTACATCACTCGTAGGACGTACAGCAGCAGGTGTGGTGAATAAAGGGATCGATATTGTCTTATACTGTACAAATGCCAGTGCTTTCTGGATGTGGCTCCTTTTTATTTGATTTCCTGCACAGTTCAAACACTGGAGTTGTGATCCAGCTTTTGTGGTGCTTGGGTTACTAGACAGCTAGCTGCTCTCTCTTTTTTCCTTCCTATCTGCCTACCAGAGGAAGTCAGGTCAGCGGTGGCTTGACATTAACGACACAGTTATTGATGGCTAATCTCAAACACAGAGATGCAATCAAACCCAGAATGATGTTCCAAGAAAAGGTCAATGAAAAAGTGGATTCTTTCTGCTGTTCTCACATGTCTCTCTGTCTTTCTTTCATTTTATCTCAGTCTTGCTGCGGGGCTTCTGGTGGTGTATTGGCTCAGAGAAAAGGGGTGGGGATGATTTGACAAATAATCCATGTTAATAAATGGCCCTTGAGGATGTCAAATGCGGCTGGAGGAAAAGGGGAGATAGAAAGGAAGGAAGAAAAGGAGTGTTTGTGTTAAATTAAGAGTGTTCACATATTGTCCAAAATGTTGTATCCAGCTAGAGATATTGGTTGAAAGTGCACCTAAAAGAGCCTTTAAGTTTGAGCTCCACAAGATTTTGAGGGATTCCCATTACCTGGTTGCTCTTTGAGTAACTGTTGTAGTTTATACAGAGGCATGTTTCAGATGGAGCACATACAGTATTTCCTTGTTGCTGTTTAGTAAGCAACTTAAGTAAGCTACTGTGTCAGGGCTCTGTGTGCGGGCAGACGGAAAGGAGGATCCAAACGCAGGACTCAGACACTAACTTGAAACTCAAAAACCTCGGCTTTATTGCTGGTACGAAAACAAAACATGAAGTGAACACGGACTATGGAGAACAGAAACACACAGGCATAATCTGATGGTACGACGCGACACCGAGCATGGGAAAACACAGGGCTTAAATACACAGGGTAGTAATGAGGGAATGGGCAACAGAAGGGAGACACAGTTGGGGGAGATCAGGGCTAACGAGACGGGGGAGCTAAGCTGCACACACTAACATAAGACAAAGACTTTCACAATAAGACAGGAAACAAGAATTACTAAACCAGATGCAGACATGACACTGAGAGACAGACTAGACACTGAACAGAAACTGCAACACACATGAGAACCCAAAACCCAAGAACTGATCCCTCACCAAGAATAACAGAAACAGATCCATAATGATAATAATAAACAAAGCACCAGAACATCAGAAAACAATCCATAATGCAAAAATAAACCAAAACATAATAAACTCAAAATACTGGGTCCAACGGACCCAGAACCGTGACATACTGTGAGCAAACAAGTTCTTTATTTCCATTCTTAGTTGATAACGCAACACTTTTCCAGGTTTAACCCAGTGAGATCCGAGTCATCACCTCTGATGACCCCAACCTGTACTTTCAGAATACATAGAGTGCTTAAAAGAAATTTATCACACCACCACCTAAAGTAAGGTTTAAGCCAGCATTGGTAATTCAGTTTAATTTATGTTTATATAATGGTTAATCATCTAGTTTGTTCAAGCTATTAAATCTAATTGCTAAAACTGTTGTTGTCCAAAAGCAGAAAAAATAGTAAAGTAAATTATTATTATTTTGATTGAGATGAAAAATTATAGTTATTTACTTACTGGAGAGGAAAAATCATTTCAGTGATTGGATGTTATGCTTGATTAGTTTCTGTTAGTCCAGTGTGGCGGCTCAGATTTGAGCATAAAAATGTGAGTTCTGTGAATATTCCATAATTTTTAGTTTTAAACAAGTTTTTGACAGATTTCTAAAATATTTGTGTTTTTCGGTTTTTCAAAGTCTTGAGAGTTACCGGAACATGACCATAGTTCTCAGTTAAACACTTCAGAAAGTTATATCCATAGACAGTATTAGCCAACGCTCAGAAGTTTTGTGATGTATCTGTCCAAAATTACAGATCGTAAATCATTGTGATGGCACAAAAGACCAGTGAAAATATCAGCTTTCATCTTTAATAGTTGTTGACATATTCATGTTCAAACGTTGCCACAGATTTCAAAGTGTAAAAAATAATTTGCAAGTGGGTCAAAGGATCATTTTTCAGAAATATATATTTTGAAAACTATTTGATATATGAAGCTAAAATCTCACAGGACTCTTTGTATATGTTCAGACCTTATACCATATTGCAAATTGAAGATATTTGAGCTGAAAATGTCCTAAAAATTGGCTGCATAACATGGAATTACCCACATATCGAAAACCCTTTAAAAAACTCATC
Source organism: Rhamphochromis sp. 'chilingali' (assembly GCF_963969265.1). Classification (NCBI taxonomy): domain Eukaryota; kingdom Metazoa; phylum Chordata; class Actinopteri; order Cichliformes; family Cichlidae; genus Rhamphochromis; species Rhamphochromis sp. 'chilingali'. The sequence continues at coordinate 31,357,473 of NC_137948.1, forward strand.
TCAAAATAGTCCAGCTTGTCCAAAAAAACCCAACAAAACAAACAAAAAACACACATGTAAGGGTTGTTATCACTCAGGATGACTTAGCTCTGTGATAAAAAGGTAAAAGGTAGTGCAAATATGGTAAGCAACCTGCCTTTTGTCACTGTTAATGTTTTAAATGTTCTATATCAATGTTAGTTATGTTTTATGTCCTATGATGATTTATGTTGATTTTGCAGACAGTATAATAAAAAAATCCTTATGTTGATCCCTTTTTCTATAACTGGGCCTCTTTTTTAGCATCAGAAAACACACTTGAGGCAGCTGCAATAGTAAAGTGTGGTTGGGGTTAATCAACAGCACACTTCCAGGTATTTCCAGGAGTTCCAGGTACCTCCAGGTAGTACCTGGACCCTGCATGTAGTCTCACCTCCTAAGCAATGCTGATATTCAGGTCTAGAAATTCATTCTCAGAGCGAATGATCTGATGATGGCTGCACTTTACATTTTAACTTTAGTGGCCAAAACCCATTACCTTATAAAACTGTCATGGTGGAATGTCGAGCAAGCAGCTGCTTAATTATGCATTCAGTAGATGTGGAGCAGCATTACAATTCATCTGGAGTTTCAAGCCTGCAGATCAATACAAATTCTCTTTTTACTTCTGTTTTTAAACTCTGTCAACTTTTAATGGTAATATCTGAATATAGACCGACTTAATGCTCCAATAGGTTCACCAGCTAGTCTTTGACTGTGTTAGCTGGGCAGGTAACATACATGTAGCTTACAACTGAAGATGCAAATGAGTGAAACTGGAGGCAGCAATGTGACTGAAATATACCATTCACACAGATAGCTCCACTCTAAGTAAACATATGCAGCACTAAGTGTTGTGTTAACAAATGTGACAAAAATGAGCAAAATTCAAAGTGAAGACACATTTCCTGTATGCTTTTTGAGTTATTTTGACACACAGTGTTGTTTCAGATATATTTTTGTGCAAGTTTTTGTGCCAGCAAACTAAATAGTTTTTTCCACAGTTAATTTCAGAAGTTATTTTAGTGTTATTTAACTGCAGTGACCTTGGTGCTTTTCCAAGTGTACACCACTGTATTGTATTATACAGTACTTTTTTATTCTTTCTAAGTCACACTCGAGTCCTCTTTTGCTTGAGTCCACCCATAACTCATCTGTGTGAAATCACGTTATATCAAGTTCCTTGACCTTGTTTAACAAGTGATCTTTAAAAAGCTGTAAAATGACAAAGTGAACTGCAGAGGCTGTCCCTCAGGTCTGCAGTGGCAAAAGTAGTGACTGATGCCAGTGTAAATGCTCGGGCTCTAAAGTACTGTATTTGTTATGGGTGCGTAATGTGGTCTCTAATGTTTGTGTGGCAGAGAGTGTGTGGGGACGTGTGTGGATGTGGGGACATCAACACTCTGGCTGAATAACTACATGTAGTCAGCCAGTCAGCGTTCTTTTGCAGAGCGGTCACTTGAACACTAACTAAGCTGCACCCCTGTGGGAAATGTAAACGCACAGGATTTGCCACGGAAGCTGTGATTTTGTCTTCGCTCAAGAAAAAGAATAAGTTAAATAATGTGCAGAAAACCAAGGAAACAAACAAGTGAGAAAGTGCATGAAAACAGTTTAAACACATTAAAACACCTGCGATATCTGACAGTATTTTACTGTGTTTAATGGGACAAATTGTGTATCTCAACGTGTATTTGTGTCTACATAATGCCACACATGTCGCCCTACATTTAAAGCATGTTGAACTCTTGTAGCTCCTTCTGTGCTGAGGGGAAAGGAGGTGATATGTTCGAGTGTTTGATCACGGCATTACGAATAGGCACCTCTCAATGTTGACGAAACATTACCACGAGCACTATCACGTGTATGATAATGACATAATAAGAAACCCTGAGTGCAGGGTTTCTCTGAACCACTGGATGGCACTGCTCCTCCTCCCACAGTTTCATTTCACCCACCACTCCCTCCCACCATGTAGTCTGTTTCTCTCTCTCTCCCTCTCTCTCTTGCCCTTTCCTTACGTCTCCTTATCTTGTGTAGGAGGAAGATTAGAATCGCCAGAGAGCACAACGAGGATTACCAGATCAATATCGGGGACAATCTTTCTCTCCCATCTCTTTTACATGGTCTATCCCTCTGTTTCCTTCTCCTCTCAGGCTCTGTCACTCACTCGCTCTCTGTGGTTAATTCCTATTTTCACCCTCTGCCCTTCAAGTCACTCATTGCTTCTGGGTGAGAGAGAGAGGCAGAGAGAAATAGAAGGAGAGAGGGATAGCAGGGGGTTGGGGGTGAGGATGGGGGGAGCACCGATAATAAAGGAGACAGATACAGCTGAGTGAGATGGGGACAGAGATGAGAGATTTAGTTTCCTTTCACTCCACGGATGCTATTGATCCACTCTAACCTGCTTGCACACACACTCATAATGGGCAGCACTCTTAATTCATTACACAATGCTAAACAGGCTGAGCTGAGGCTCGGTGAGGCAGCATATAACCCATTTTATACACAGATAGGTGAGTGGCGCTGATGAAAAACACCTAAAGGTATTTTCTGTCCTCTCAGACCGACTTGGGGCCTGAAGGAGGGGAGAGGAAAACGGAGAGGAGAGACGGAAAAGTCGGAAATAAACGCACAGGTGCACAGATCCATACAGGTTTAAAATAACAAGTGGAACGGAGGAACCTTGTTTGTCCACTTCCAGGGTACACGGAGAGGTGGTAAATGAAATCCCACGAAAAGGAGATTAGTCAATAGACTCAGGTAAACACTTATAGATATAGTGCAGCGCGTGTATGTGTGTATGTCGTGGGGAGGGCGGTGGGGTTGGGGGACTCATCTTTTATGTATGAGTGTTTGTTTAGCTGCACTTGCAGCTGTGCCTGGGTTGCTTCCCATTCTCGGTCAGACACGACTTTCTCTTGCCATAATTAAACACAGTGCTCCATTTAAAACTGTCTGACTGTCAACACGCAATGTTTACATTATAAAATGTCCCAACAACACATTCACAAACAGAGGAACATGACATTTGGTGAAATGACAGTAAAAAAAACCAACAAACAGGAAATTATCTCATTACTTTTGCTGGGGCTCAGAGTTAATCGCATGAATGGACTTGCACACTTGTCTGTTTGCTTGCGTGTTTGCACATGGGTTTGCATGTGTGAACACCGTGTGTGTGTGTGTGTGTGTGTGTGTGTGTGTGTGTGTGTGTGTGTGTGTGTGTGTGTGTGTGTGTGTGTGTGTGTGTGTGTGAGACCAGCTTGCATCTCAGTTGGGCACAGGAAATGGGTGTTTGTTTGGGAACAGTTGATGGTGAACCACTCTGTCCCAGGCAGAACTATATACCAGGAGGTGACCAGCGAGCACACACACACACACACACACACACACACACACACACACACACACACACACACACACACACACACACACACACACACACTTCCTTTCCTACTTGCATAATGAACCAAAGAAAGGTCTGTCTAAACTAATGGCCATATCAGCAAGTTCAAATAGTCAAAAAGACTGATGTGAGTCACACTCGCAGATCCACACACACAGACACAAATGAAATGTGGCTTTGCAGATGTGCATGTGTCTCTACGTGTGTGAGAAACTCATTGATATGTGTGAGCAAAGGCGTGTTATTGGTTCCCACGGGCTCGTTTGGGGCTAATTAGAGAGAGTAATGAGATAAGAGGAGTGGGAGAGGGAGGCGATGCTCTGATGGATGTGGGGAAGGGGACGGCATCTCAATGAAGAGAGACTCTGTGGGAGGGAGAGAGATCAAATTAGAGGATGAAAGGGGAACAAGAGGCAAGGTAGCGAGGATGGAATAATGCAGGGAATCAATAATGTGGGCTGAGCGGGAACCTCGCCTGTAGTGGTTCAGTGAAGGGGAGGTCCCGGACAAAGGACACAGTATATTCCAGGAGCTCAGGGTTAAAGTCCAGTACCAGGTAATAAGTCAGAAAAGCAAACATTTCCTGCATCTGGTGATATACACACTGAAGTACCTCTCTGAAGACCGAGAACTGTGAAAAAATAAAAAATAAAATAAAACAAAACAAATACAGCCAAGCGTTGAGTAGCTTATAGAACAGCTTTTAGCGGCAATAATTTAAGTAATTGCTTTCTGTTATCTCTTTATCAGTTTCTGTGGAGGAATTCTGGCCCATCTTCTTTACATAAAGAAAATAAAAGAGACTGCGGTCATTTGTTTATGCACAGCTCTCTTCACATCACAGGGTTTCAGGTTGACGTCTGGACTTTGCCTGGGTCATTGCAACACCTTGATTCTTTTCTTTTTCAGCCATGCTGTTGTAGATTTGCTGCTGTATCTGGGATCGTAAACCTGCAGCATGACCCAGTTATACCCACATCTTACCTATCAGACGGATTTCATGGTCGACTCATTGACTGAAGCTTGTGCCCACGCTACAAAACAAATCACACCTCCACCACCGTGCTCTGCAGTTAGTATGAGGTGTTTGTGTTTATGAGCTGTGTTCGGTTTTCTTCTGTTACTTTCCATCCAAGTATGAACAAAGTGGATAAAATCATCTCTGCTGCAGAAATACTTTGCTTCTTCATTTTAAGTGGCTTAATATGAGGTGAGTCACTAATATGAGTACTGTGAAAAAATAAAAATAAAGAGTTTGAAGACAGCAGAGTTTGTTTATAACAGACCTTCCCAAAGTTTGGGGCCCATGGCAGGGGGGGCGTGGCATGAAAAGGGGGGAAAAAAAACAAAACACTTGGACACTGCTAGCACGGGCGCCTACAGAAACGCAAAGCAGGAGATGAGGCATCACTGAATATGTTTCCAAACCAACTTCATTCTAAGCCAAAGACTATAAAATATGGTGAAGCATATCTGCCCTTTGGTTTCACCTGCACAAGTGCCGAGGTAGGTCTCCCTGCAGAATTGGTTTTCCCTTCATCAGGAGCAGCGCTGGGCTGTTTAAATCACGGACAAACAGTATCCCACATTCGTGATTTTTAGTTCACAAACACTTCTTGTAATGACTACTCCTGACATTTTGGAGATATACATACTATACTATACTTTGTACAGTAAAGTTACAGCAGGATACAAATGATATCAGGCTGATCCTGCCACGATTTGTTCCCCTGGTTCAAATCACGGACAAACAGTATCCCACAGCTGTTTATGTTTTTAAACCCATTTTGCACAGAGAGGCATTTTTTGAAAAATGTATTGCTAGCAATGTTGAATTTTATTACACAGGGAAAAAAAACTACACGTAAAATAATCACACCGTGACGCCTCTGCCTTTGTAAATAGAGGGACAGTAACTGCGTGTAAAAACTGCAGATAGTCAGATTAACAGTATTTTGTCTCTATCTGCCATTCTGCAATTCATCTCATGTAAACAATAACGTGGCGCACAGCGTGACATGAAAAAAGGCACATACCTTTGATGTTGTGTGACGAACTCTGTATTCCTCGTCCACATGTAAACGCAAAACAGGAGTTTTTAAAAAATCTCAGTTTTGCTGATTCCAAACGCTGTTTACGTGTAGACGAAACAGCTGCGTTTTCAAAGATACCCGTGTAGGTGCTGACGTAGCGTAAAAGAGTTAGTAGTTTATTTTATTATTACCTGTAATTTATTGCAGATTACTTGTATTTGCTTAATTGTTTACTAAATGTTTGAGGTGTGAAATAAACTGCAATGAAGCAAAATATGGGGGTGTGTGGTTGGAGGATGTGTGAACCACTGAAGTTTATGATAAGAAAAACTATATTCCTCTCCTTAGACGAGGCTGAAGAGTCAGGAGAATAGAAGAGTGCAGAGGTCCTTCCTTGTTACACTGTGAGGCAGAGCCATAGGTGTGAGGTCAGTGAGACTCTGTAGCTGAGAGACAGAGTGACTCATGCATCCAAGCACTGTTTTCCAACTACCCTGATGCATGTAGTAGGCCTGTGTATTATTCCAATAGTACACTTGTTTGGCACAGATAACCTACACCTTCCATGTAGTTCCTTTTTTCCCTTCTGGTATTGTAATACATGTGACCAGTGCTATCTATCTATCTATCTATCTATCTATCTATCTATCTATCTAGATGAGAAAAATTCCATCCATGTTAAACATGGAGCTGGTAGATATTTTTAACCTATACTGCAACCAGCCACCAGGGGACGACTGAACAGGACGTGGTCATGTTATCCATCTTTATATACAGTCTATGGTTTCAGCTTTCAAATTCACTTGAATGAAGCGAGGCGATATTTCGAGCTTAAGAGCTGGGTTCTTGCCAAGACAACAACAGCGATGAACTGTCCTGCTTTATGTGAGCTGATATTTTTAGACTTTTAATGTTACACAGCAAGTGGAACTGTATTACATGCAAATTGGTGGACTCTCTTCGCAGTTCGTGCAGAATACGCATATTGTTACGCAGGACACAATCAAGCTTGAAAACTCTGTCATCATAACTCATACGAAAGGCGACTGCTGCTGTCAGCACGAGGTTTATGTTTCCCCAGTGATTCTACAGTGTTGTCTGTGTGGACTTTATTTCTTGCATGCCTGTCATTTATATTGTCATTCAAGTACAAATAAATTTAAATATAGAGGCTTTGGTGTTCAGTGTAATTTAATTTAACCCTGAACTATTCAAAACCATTAGATTAAATTACACCTAGACCTATTTAATTGTATTTTAAAAAGTTTTCTTTTCTCAGATGTCTGACTTGAATTAAATAAAAAGTTCTCGGGAGCAGGTCCAGATATGTCTGACAACTACAGAGGCGTGACAAACATGAATAACTTGAATAAATGATTTGTGAAGCATAACAAATGCTTCCCTAAAGGGCAAAGAAGCTCACTGAATGGTTTGATGAGTATGAAAGTGATGTGAGTCATGCCTTCGCTGTATATACAGTGGGGCAAAAAAGTATTTAGTCAGCCACCGATTGTGCAAGTTCCCCCACTTAAAATGATGACAGAGGTCAGTAATTTGCACCAGAGGTACACTTCAACTGTGAGAGACAGAATGTGAAAAAAAAATCCATGAATCCACATGGTAGGATTTGTAAAGAATTTATTCGTAAATCAGGGTGGAAAATAAGTATTTGGTCACCTCAAACAAGGAAAATCTCTGGCTCTCACAGACCTGTAATGTCTTCTGTAAGAAGCTTTTCTGTCCCCCACTCGTTACCTGTATGAATGGCACCTGTTTGAACTCATCATCTGTATAAAAGACACCTGTCCACAGCCTCAAACAGTCAGACTCCAAACTCCGCCATGGCCAAGACCAAAGAGCTTTCGAAGGACACCAGGAAAAGTATTGTAGACCTGCACCAGACTGGGAAGAGTGAATCTACAATAGGCAAGCAGCTTGGTGTGAAAAAATCAACTGTGGGAGCAATCATCAGAAAATGGAAGACATACAAGACCACTGATAATCTCCCTCGATCTGGGGCTCCACGCAAGATCTCATCCCGTGGGGTCAAAATGATCATGAGAACGGTGAGCAAAGATCCCAGAACCACACGGGGGGACCTGGTGAATGACCTGCAGAGAGCTGGGACCAAAGTAACAAAGGTCACCATCAGTAACACACTACAACGGCAGGGAATCAAATCCCGCAGTGCCAGACGTGTTCCGCTGCTGAAGCCAGTGCATGTCCAGGCCTGTCTGAAGTTTGCCAGAGAGCACATGGATGATACAGCAGAGGATTGGGAGAATGTCATGTGGTCAGATGAAACCAAAGTAGAACTTTTTGGTATAAACTCAACTCGTCGTGTTTGGAGGAAGAAGAATACTGAGTTGCGTCCCAAGAACACCATACCTACTGTGAAGCATGGGGGTGGAAACATCATGCTATGGGGCTGTTTTTCTGCCAAGGGGACAGGACGACTGATCCGTGTTAAGGACAGAATGAATGGGGCCATGTATCGTGAGATTTTGAGCCAAAACCTCCTTCCATCAGTGAGAACTTTGAAGATGAAACGAGGCTGGGTCTTCCAACATGACAATGATCCAAAACACACCGCCCGGGCAACAAAGGAGTAAGAAGCATTTGAAAGTCCTGGAGTGGCCTAGCCAGTCTCCAGACCTCAACCCCATAGAAAATCTGTGGCGGGAGTTGAAAGTCCGTGTTGCTCGGCGACAGCCCCAAAACATCACTGCTCTCGAGAAGATCTGCATGGAGGAATGGGCCAAAATACCAGCTACTGTGTGTGCAAACCTGGTAAAGACCTATAGTAAACGTTTGACCTCTGTTATTGCCAACAAAGGTTATGTTACAAAGTATTGAGTTGTATTTTTGTTATTGACCAAATACTTATTTTCCACCCTGATTTACGAATAAATTCTTTACAAATCCTACCATGTGGATTCATGGATTTTTTTTTCACATTCTGTCTCTCACAGTTGAAGTGTACCTCTGGTGCAAATTACTGACCTCTGTCATCATTTTAGGTGGGGGAACTTGCACAATCGGTGGCTGACTAAATACTTTTTTGCCCCACTGTACATTGGTTAGTTCAGACCGAATTATAGGCAGCAAGTGTTCACTTTTCATCTCAGCCTCGAGTCTGTGGAACAAATGAGATGTGCTGGATTCCTGACTACGGTATGAGAGATGATGTCTCCAACTTGGCATGTCAACAAGCTGCATGAAGCACAGCTGCAAAGATCAGAAACGCATAAACCCTACAGTCATTGACCCTTCATCTCAGTAAAGATACAGTATGTGATACCAAAACAAACCAACGCAGTTAAATCATCCAAAGTCAGTTTAACAGAATTAAACAGATCTGCAGCTCTAAAAGGGGGACTTTTGCATCCAAATTAGGCTTTTGGATAACTGAGTCAGAAAATTTATAATTAAACTTTTCCAACTTGTCACAAACTAAATGTTTTGCTACTTTCAACTGAAAAGAAAAGCAACATAAAATCATTTGCATTATACAGTGTTCACTTGTATCTAATGCTGTACGGTGTCAAACATAAGGCCTGGTGGCCGTAATCGGCCTGGCAAAGACTCCAAACTGGCCCACTGGACGTCTTTGGAAAATGGTTGGGCCCATGGTAAAGAAACAAAAAAAAGAAAGAAAGAAAAAGAAAACTAATGTTCGTTACTGTTGATTAACAGAAACTATCTGTTACAGCACAGTCTGACAGCACTTTTTCTGCAGTTCTACTCATTTATTTCTTACAGCATAAGCCAAAAGAGTCATGCTGACACATTTCTTTCATTTAGTGCGGCAGAATTTCTTTATCATGTAGAGAAACTAAGAAATACAGCTGAAATAACATCTCCGCTAAATGTGCCGTTAAACTTCTTTTCACTGACAGAAAGGACAGTTTCGCTGTTGTGGCCTACTTAAGATCAAAATGAACTGCATGTGGCCCACGATGTAAAATGAGTTTATAGAGAATATGATCAAAGATCACTGGCATATTCTTGAAGTGAACCATTATCTGTAGATAAAACACGGGCATACCTCTGGAGCACAAAACTGAAGCCAACAGCTGAATATATTTAGTAATGGCAGCAGGGGGCGACCTCTGTGGGTGAAAAATAGTCACAAGTTGATCTATAACAATGGAATATGCCCTTTAAATTTCCTGATCAATAATTGTGCTTAATCACTGGCTTCACATCTTGTTGAAGACAACATGATGCTAATTTTGTAAATTGTATCGCTCATAACTGTTTTGAAGAAGGATAAAGAAACATTTGTTTTACCCCATATGGTGAAACTATATTCCTGGTTTCTTTGCTGAATTTTCTTAATACTTCCAAAAGCAAATGAAACATTTACATGAACAAAGATTTATGTAATGTAAAATTATTATAAAATCAGTTTTTCTTCAGGCTTTGTTGATATATTTCAGCAGAGCATCATTGCTGTTGCCTTATTTATGCAGTTTGGTGTAAACGATCATCCTGTAACCTCAACATCATATAATATTCAGTCATTCCTACAACTCTAATATTAACTATGAATTCAAACCTGGGATTGTGGGATTCTTCTGATTTCTCAAAAACAAAGTAGGTATATTCTCATGTTGTTGCGGCCTATAACAAGGTGGTGGCTTACATCCTGATCCCGAGGAGCTGAACCTTGGCTGCACCTTGCTTCTTATACTTTTGATATATAATATGCAAAGCTGGAGCGTCTCTGCCTGGATCAATGAAGATATATTTCATGCCCATCTTAGTTGCAGTAGTAGTAGCATTTATTATTTAGCAGCATTTCTTATAGTGACACAAGTGACTGCAGACAACACGCCTCCATGTGTCACAATTTGGCAGCTTCTTCTTAGGTTGCAGTTTTGTGAATGAAAATTCCCCCCACTTTTCCTGGAGAGCAAACACACACCTCCTTATGAACGAATTGTTGTAAACAGACCGAAACAATTCGGAAAGCAACGTCCTTGTGTGCGAACCAAGGACATGATTGTGTGATTGGCAGACAGCCTTGTCTGCCTATCAAAAATAATTGCCTTTTTTCATTAGGCTCTCCTCATTGAAAACCTATACGGTTTGAAGTGTAATCTCCAAACACCATTCAGCATCTAGTGTTTACTGGCTAACGGATATAAATAAAGACATTTTTAGACTAATTGAAAATGAGATGTTGCATTTCAAGGGGATGATCTAGATAAAATAAATTTCCTAGTCTATTGCCTCTGTATAGTAATTATGCTTACACAAAACAAATTCATAGCTTGTGTATCAATTGCTGCAACTCCTAATTTAGATCACCATTACTTTCAAAATTCCCCAAAACCAGCACAGCATCACATAATCAGACCTGTGAATTTCAACCATTTCTTGTGATGTTCCTTCTCACAACACAACCAACCAAACATCGGTGAGGGGACATCATTAGTGTTCTTGGTGGAAAGCTTCCCACGGAGGTCCCTGAAGAGAAGATCCAGTTGACAATAAGTGACAAAGACAACGCAGCTGACATCTCTATGAATGTTCGAGAGAGAGACTGAGTAAGGGGTTTACCGCTGGTACTGGAGCTTGATTCTAATTGGCTGGATTTCCCTCCCCAATGTGCAAGGGCTTCTATTAATAGAACAGCAGACGAGCCCGGGTGGAACCTTATGCCTCTCTTTTCTCTCTCAGACCCCAGCATCCTCTTCATTGCTCATTTACACCCAAGCAGGAAAACTTCCCTGACCTCTTCCTCCCACCAGCCCATGCTTTCCTCTCAGGCTAGTCTTTCAGCCTGTGTCCTTGTTAAATAGGCTGATCTCTCCATTATTAATTAAACATGATCATGTCTCTCTGTGTGCTTTGCTTTGCATCGGTGTGCCCCACTATCTCCCAAATCGGGATTGCGTTTCTCTTCCAAAGGTCTCTCTTTTTGTCTTTCCTTCCTCACTTTAACTCTCCTTATTCTGTTTCCTTCTCTCCCCCTTCTGTTCCCCTCAGGTGGTCTCTTTTTAACAGCACTAAATTATTCAACAGGCTGATTTCCGCCCAGGAGACAAAAAGCCAGGGGATACTTGGACAGATAGAGATGAATAAATAAAAAGATAAAAATGATATATCCACCTGTCTATTCCTTGCGGAGCAGCATTTTGTCCAAGTCGTGATTGTGTGTCTAAATGAACAGTGTGTGTGTGTGTGTGTGTGTGTGTGTGTGTGTGTGTGTGGGCGTGTGAGACTGCATCGCTGTGTGGAATTCCGGCAGGTCTTCCGGAGAGGTGCTTCCACTATGCAGAAAATCTGAGCCAATGATGGTGATAGATGGGGAGAAGGGAACCTTGCAGCAGGGACCATGCCAGACTGACTGGGGCCCTGCCAAAGACAGCAGGGAGGTGGCCAAACAAAGGAGCAAGAGATAGATGGTAAAAGTGAGACATAAAGGTGGAGGTGCACAAAGCAACTGGAGTAAATTTTCCAGGAGTCTGTCTGCCTGCAGTCTATCACTGAGATGTGCATTCAACAATATGTTCACTTGTCTCAGAAAGCGGAATAAAAACCTGCAATACCAGACAACGACCGTGGTTTACTGCATGCAATAGGCAGCAGTGACACAATACTGACACAAGAATCCACACATATATATGTGTGTGTGTGTGTGTGTGTGTGTGTGTGTGTGTGTGTGTGTGTGTGTGTGTGTGTGTGTGTGTGTGTGTGTGTGTGTGTGTGTGTGTGTGTGTTTGAAAAACCTCCTGCTACCTGTGTTTTTAAAAAGTGCAACCATTATTGGATGTGAAGATGACACTAAATTATGGGTTGGTAATTTCCTGTGTGGCTGCCAGGAAAGAGCTGCGCAATTTGGTACTAATTATAGGGGAAATAAAAGCAGTGTCCATTAGGTACAGTTACTTGCTAATTTTACTGGATAGATAAAAGCCTGATATTTCCCTGTTATTAGTGCCAAATTAGTTTTACATGGAAATTCTTGAAAATTAGAACCTTAACCAGCTTTTCTTTGGAGGGTAACATAGGAGCACACAAACATTTTCTGTTAAACTATTTGAGATAATAGCGTCTGCAAAGAAGATGACTCACACCTCACTTATGCTGTTCCCTCTTATTTTCTTAGAAACTTGAATGTAAATGATAAATATAAGAAGGATTCTGACCTTCAGGTCTGAGAAAGGTCTGAAGCCTGGTTGTACATAAATCTGTGGAAAAATAACTATAGGACTCACTTTTTGTAAATAGAAACCTTTTTTCGTGAGTTTAGTGTAATATTCACTAAATGCAACTTAATGTTTGCTTTGTTGGTTAAATTTAAGATCAAATAAATGTTTTAGAGTATACTTAATTTGTGCTTGACAAACATCTGAGAGTCCAGTGTTCTTGGTTCCTCACTCAGATTCATCTCTCACTTGCTATGTCCAGTTTCAAAAAACAAGATAGTAATGGGCAAAAAGGTCAACTCAAGATTTCAGAACTGGTTTGAGGCTATTTTTGCACAAATCATGGTGGTGGCATTCATCTTTAGAAAAAAAGGCTAATTTTAATTCAAATATTCTAATTCTCAGTTTAAAATGCGGCGTTCCTCAAGACTCTATCCTTGGCCCACTCTTGTTTTTTAATATATATGTTTCCTGATCAGATCAGTCATAATCATGACATTGCCGTTACAGCTATGCAGATGACACATGTCCCTCTCCAATCCCAGTAGCCTTGACAATTTATTTACCTGCACTTTTCCCTGACAGTAAATCCAATGTATTAGTTACCTTTCTAAAAGTTCTACTGCCTGAGCCTACAGGAAAATTAACTCACTGACCAAAATGTCAAGCCTTGCACTCATGACAGGGGAGTGACAGATAGAGATGAATAAATAAAAAGATAAAAATGATATATCCACCTGTCTATTCCTTGCGGAGCAGCATTTTGTCCAAGTCGTGATTGTGTGTCTAAATGAACAGTGTGTGTGTGTGTGTGTGTGTGTGTGTGTGTGTGTGTGTGTGTGTGTGTGCGTGTGTGTGATTTTGTTTTTTGTTCTTTTTTAGCCACAAATGACCCTTTGGTTCGCTTATTTCAGAGCCAGCTTTTAAAAAGCAAAAACACTCTAAACTACATGCCCATATCCAAGCACCAGACAAAGCTAATTGGCATTCACATCATGACACAGTAAAAGCAAACAGGACTTAGTTTGGATATGAGAGTGATCAAGATGGCGCCGAGTATGGCAGCCTCGTCGCGAGCTCCCCCAAGCAACGGCTTTCTTCTGTGTTTAATTTTACTTTTCCTTTATTTTTTCACGAGCAGCACTTGTCTCCTTGGGTACGACCGACAAACCTTACTGGACATAAAAGACGGTCTTTCTTATAACTTTCCGGAGTTCAAGTTTTGCAACACGGACGCTCCGTTTGCAGACCCCCCATTCATCTCACCTGAGACGCCTTTGTTCTCTGGCCCTGGAGGCCGCAAACGCCGACGCAGAGGGAGAAGATCTGGCGTTCTGGTTCGACTGAGACGGCGCACTTACAGACCACCGTTACCCAGTTTATTACTGGCTAATATGCAGTCTCTGGAGAACAAGCTGTGCGAGCTTCGGGCACGGATCTCATTCCAGCGAGAGATGCGGGACTGCTGCGTGATCTGCCTCACAGGATCTTACTGGGAAAAGCAGAGGCGGGGGTGTGTGTTTCATGATCAACAACAGCTGGTGTGATTATGCGAACGTGCACCCGGTCAAATCCTTCTGCTCACCGGACCTGGAGTACCTGATGATTAAGTGCCGGCCATTCTGGCTACCGAGGGAATTTACAGCAGTGATTATTACGGCTGTTTACATTCCCCCACAAGCCGACACTGACCGTGCACTCAGGGAACTGTACAGCGCGATCAGCAGCGAGGAAACCGCACACCCAGAGGCAGCGTTTATCACAGCCGGAGACTTTAATAAGGGAAACCTGAAGAAAGTCTCACCAAAACTCCATCAACACATCCTTTTCAACACACGTGGAAACCGGCAACTCGACCACTGTTACACCTCTTTCCGGGATGCGTACAAAGCCCTCCCCCGCGCCCCATTCGGCCAATCAGATCACTGCTCCATCCTGCTCCTGCCCGCCTACAGGCAGAAGCTGAAACAGGAAGCTCCAACCCGGAGGGCGGTGCACTGTTGGACGGACCAATCGGAGTCTGCGCTGCGGGACTGTTTTGATCACGCGGATTGGGAAATGTTTCACGTGGCCGCCAGAGACATTGATGAATACACAGACTCAGTCTGTGGATTTATCAGGAAATGCGTGGAAGATGTCGTCCCATCCAGAACAGTCAAATCCTTCCCAAATCAAAAACCCTGGATTAACGGAGATGTTCGCGCGGCACTGGCGGCACGGAACACCGCCTTTGCCTCCGCGAACACATCGGACTACAAACACGCACATTACCAACTCCGAAAGACGATCAAAGCAGCCAAACGTGAGTACAGGGACAGGGTGGAGCAACAGTTTGACAACCCTCGGAGTATGTGGCAGGGACTAAACACGATCACAGACTTTAGAGGGAAAACCAGCACACCGCAGACCACGGCCTCTCTGTGTGAGGATCTAAACGTATTCTACGCTAGATTCGACACAGCGAACACCATGAGACCGGACAGTGTGCGCACCGCGGATGACGTCAGTGCGCACACTGTGTCTGAGGAGGATGTGCGGAAGTGCTTCAGGAAGGTGAACGCACGCAAAGCTACTGGTCCGGACGGGATTCCCGGCCGCGTCCTCAGGTCATGCGCGGCTCAGCTGGCTGGAGTGTTCACACACATCTTCAACCTTTCCCTCTCTCTGTCTGTAGTCCCAGCCTGCTTCAAAATGGCCACCATCGTCCCTGTACCCAAATCCTCCACCATCTCCTCATTGAACGACTGGCGACCTGTAGCCCTGACCCCCATCGTAAGCAAATGCTTCGAGAAGCTGGTCAGGGACTTCATCTGCTCTGCACTACCCGACTCACTGGACCCTCTACAGTTTGCATACCGCCACAACAGGTCCACTGATGATGCCATAGCCCTGACACTACACACTGCCCTGTCACACCTGGAGAAGAGAGACACGTATGTGAGGATGCTGTTTGTAGATTACAGCTCAGCATTCAATACCATCGTTCCCTCGAAGCTGGACAGGAAACTGCAGGATCTAGGACTGAGCAGCTCCCTCTGCAGCTGGATCCTTAGCTTCCTGTCTGACAGACGCCAAGTGGTCAGACTGGGCAGCATCACCTCATCCCCCATCACACTGAACACTGGTGCTCCACAGGGGTGTGTACTGAGCCCTCTCCTGTACTCACTCTACACCTACGACTGCACAGCCACTAACAGCTCCAACATCATTGTGAAGTTTGCGGACGACACTACAGTGGTGGGTCTTATCACCAACAGTGATGAGACAGTTTACAGGGAGGAGGTCAGCGCCCTGACCCACTGGTGTCAAGACAACCATCTCACCCTCAACGTCGCAAAGACAAAGGAGTTGATAGTGGACTTCCGGAGGTGCAGAGAAGTACACACCCCCATCACCATCAACGGCGCTGCTGTGGAGAGAGTGAGCAGCTTCCGGTTCCTTGGCGTACACCTGGCTGAGGATCTTACGTGGTCAGTACACACAAACAAAACAGTGAAGAAGGCGCAGCAGCGCCTCTTCTTTCTCAGGAGACTGAAAAGATTCGGCATGAGCCCCCGCATCCTCAGGACCTTCTATCACTGTGCCATTGAGAGCATCCTCACTGGATGCATCACCACCTGGTATGGCAACAGCACCGCCTACAACTGCAAAGCTCTCCAGCGAGTAGTGCGGTGCTCTGAACGGATAATTGGAGGTGAGCTTCCCTCCCTCCAAGACATCTACAGGAAGCGGTGCCTGAGGAAAGCGGGGAGGATCATCAAGGACTCCAGTCACCCCAGCCATAAACTGTTCAGACTGCTTCCATCAAGAAGGAGGTTCTGCAGCATCCGGTCCCGTACCAGCAGACTGAGAGACAGCTTTTTCCATCAGGCCATCAGACTGCTGAACACTTCATAGACACCTCACCTCCACTACTGGAACTTCAACATTATGCACTCCACACTGTATATAAATGCCACTTGTTTTGCACATATTCAACTCTGTATATTTTATATATTTTATTATTATTATTATTATTATTTTATTTTATTTTTTTACTATTTAATTTGTAAAAATGTGTATACACACACACACACACACACACACGTAGGAAAATATTTAGTATACACATCCAGAAATGCATACACTACTATATATTGTACATATATTTATTAGTTTCAGGTTGGCCATTCTTGTATTTTGCTCGTTTGTGTTGTTGTGTTTGCACATCTCTGTTGCTTGTGGGGCTCGCACACAAGAATTTCACTCGCATGTGCTGTGCCAGTGTGCCTGCACATGTGATGTGACAATAAAAAGTGATTTGATTTGATTTGATTTGATATGATGGGAATTTGAAAATCCCCCCCCCCTCAAACAAAAAAAAGAAAAAAAGAAAAAACAGGACTGGAAAGGCTACCACATTGAATATACATCATTCAAAACAATTAAAAGAACCCTGCCTCTTTTGCTTATCCACATCGTTTGATGGAAATGGAAATGATCGGTGTACAGAGGATTGAATTTAAAGACAACCTGGAAAGTCAAATTAAAAAAATGATGATCCAGGCTAGTTTATTTCATTTCAGTCAGCTAAGTCAAAACAGTACTCTATTCCTTAAGTGACCAGATCAGTATTACAAAGTGTAATTGACTTGATACTGTACTCTGTTTGAAAAGTAGGGAGTAAAACTGCTGAATGGCTCAGTATGGAGTGGGAAGCAGGTGAGCAGGCAGGTGTGGAAGGTCAGGTGACTGAGCTAGAAAGCATAAAGCCTACCGCTGCATAGCAGGTTATCTGTACAGACCTTTTTTATTTATTTATTTTTTCAAAACTGGCCAACAGTAAAATAACAGCATGGTGTGAAGACTGCATACAAAGTATGCAGGTTTATTAAGCACAATCTTCACCAGCACACCACCTGCCTTGTTTTCCAGATGGATGGCGTGCCACACACCTACAAATAGAAGTTCCCTATAGTTATTTCAGAGGCAGTTCCTTACTAATAAATAACATGAAATGACTTTGTTGGAAATATAAAAAAAAGGATATTGGCAGTGCTTCGTGTTTGAAGGCAGAATCTGTGGAATAATACATCCATCTGATAGCAGTATAAATCACCACAGATGCTCGAAGCTTCTGTTTCCATCTGAAAAAGGTGAAGGTTTCTTACAGCCTGCCAGTGGCTCATTTCCAATCTCCACCCTAAGGGCCCAATCAGTAAACCCTCACAGACTTAACTGAAGTCACCTGATAAATGATTGAGTGCCACAGGCTGCACGAGCTTGAGAAAGTGTAAACAGAGATCAGGCAGTATTTGTTGACATGTACAGTTTTAAGAAAAATCCCGTTGGCTCATATCTGATTAAACAATATATGACTTTCATCATCTTGCCATCACAAGAAAAGCAACTGCACACAATTAAAGCTATAACATTGCTTCATAGTTCCATCTTCCTTTTCCTTGTAATGCAGTGGAGTGGCTGATTATGCCCTTGTTTGTTTACTGTTTAATTCTCCCAGGCTTTCCCTGGTAAACGTTTAAAGTCACAGCGCTATGAACTGTGGGTAATTCCCTCAGGCAAAGTCTGTAGAAACGCAGACTTGTTGAACAGGAAAGTGTGCATAAAGGGCTTAAAACGTCTGCAATAGAGAGTGCTCATGCATTGCCGATTTAACAGTGGGATAGCCCTGAGCTCTCAAGGACTGAAGGGGAACGTGTCTCAAAGTCTGTGAGTGTGGGCATTGAGATTGAGCCAGCATGCTTGCTCCAAAAGACTTAATTAAGAGACACTTTGCATTTGCAAGTGGAAAGTGAATTGGAATTGAGTCACTATATTAAGTCATAAGAGAAAAAGTGCAGCAGTAAAATCATATTCTCAGACAACAGGACTTGTCTGCACGTGGCCGGAATTATCGTGATGCTGGATATTTCTGATAGTGTCAATAAAAATGAATTTAACTAAGAAATCACAACTGTTAAATGTGATCAAATATATCATGGTCACATTCCCATGTGTAATGTAAGTAAATCTGTTAATGCAGTTAAACCTCTGTGCGCCATCCTGTCCCTAGAGTAGTTCTAGGAGAACTCCTGTTAGAGTTAAATTGTTAAATGTTTGTCATTTTTATGTTTACCATTTGTACAGTGTTTTAACTCTGATGAAAGGAATTCCACTGTCCTTCCCCCAGATTCTCGAGGTTCTGGTGGGGGGCTGTAATGTCTTATTGCAGATACATCCTATCTGGAAGATCTGCTTCTTTTGATGTAAGCTTCCTGCGTTTACGACCCTTTGGACAGCAGGAGGTCTGACACACACACACACACACACACACACACACACACACACACACACACACACACACACACACACACACACACACACACATTCTCACAGAAGTTCACAAATGTACATAAAATGCTTTGTCTTAGAACCAAGGGGGCGTGGCTTTGTTCTGACGTGTTTTGTGTGAACTGTGTCTCAATAAAAAGGGCAGCAAGGGAGGTCGTCGTCGAGGTCATTTTCGTGGTGGACACAGGCCTCCCTTGCGCAAGTGTTTGATCGATCGACTGTCTTGTTTTCTTCATGATGAATAAGTCTCTAGAATTAGCGGGGCTTGTGGAAACACAGACCCAACAACTCCCACTTAGAGAAAGTCAAACCCCAAACTGCCATGATCCACCAGTGGATGTCCTGGGGTGTGGTGCCTGTTTACCAGTGGTCACCTGATCTTCACACCCACGCACACGCACCTGTGGCTCCTCACGGCTGACAAACACCAACCAAACTTAAGGCCTGGCTGGCGTTCCTCACTGAAGTGTTGTACTTACTAGTGTTAGTGTAGCCCGGTTTAGTCTCGTTGTTCTCCCTGTGCTCCTGAGTGTTTCTCTGACGTCTGTCTCCATCTCCCTTGTGTAGACTTTCTGGGATCTGAACCTGTCTTTTCTGGACCCTTCCCAGTTGACCGTGAGTGAGAGTCCACTGTCTGGATTTGGACTGTACATAGTGGAGTGTGAGCGTGTGTTCCCCTTTTCCCAGGTCTGGACCTGCACTTGGAATCCTCTTTTCCCCGCCTCACTTTATATATGTACAAACCCACTTGTTTGATTGCATAGTTCAGAGTTCTGCCTTTTGAGTTCAGCGCCGGAAAACGTGACAAAAACTACAAAGCTTACAATCTGATTGGTCTCCTTTGGGTTTCCTGTATTAGCTGAAAAGAAACCATGATGTCAGAACATCTGGTGAAGCTGATTCATAAAATGTACGCTGCCAACCGTTAACATTTTGGCTGTTTTGCATCTTGGGATTTTTTTCTTATAGTGCAAACATTTGGTATGAAGGGAGAAATTAACAGTTTTTTTTCCAGGCTGTGAACCCCTCTTTTTACCCTCTAAAGAGGAGAATGTTAACATGCGAGTCTGCAAGAATTGACTCACTTCGGTAGCCAGCCTCAAGTGGCCAGCCGAGGAACTGCAGTTTTTCAGCACTCACAGCAGCTTGTTTCTTTTAGTCCTGCTGTTTGCAAATCGAAAGATGGAGCAGTTTTGCTCAACCAAAGACTAATATGATCACATTTTGTTACACATGCTTGTTCAGTTGTTTCAGTTTTGTCACTTGAATTATGCTTCTTGCCATTACAACCTGAATGTAAAAACCTCATTTAGCCCTGTGTATAATTGTTGTAATTAAAAAGCATTGCCTTGGTGATTATAATCAGCTAATTATTGCTGTTGGAAAGGCAGTGAAGGGAGGTGGTAGGATCACACCTGTTCTCTCCAGAGAATGGAAAAAAGCTCAGCCTGTGTAAAAGAAGCCAGTGATGCAGACTCAGTAATGCTGAGTGTTGTCAGCACGGTCTGTAGAATGAATCCACAAATTTTAGATTAGTGTCCATACACAAGAAATTTCATTTGCTTTAATGTCTCTTCATTTTTGTGCTAAAATAAGTGGATGTTTCTGAGCAGTGACCTGAACTCAAAGCAGTTAGACACAATATAATCACAGTCACCATGGCAACAGAATGGCCATTTGTGATGTTTCCACTGTCTTTATTATCCTCCATCGCTTTCTATCAATCCAATATTTTGTTCATCTTGTTATCCATGAGCACGCCACCGCCTGTGACTCCTGCCTCGTCTGTACATCTGCTGTGTTACAGTATGCATTTCGTGTACGTGAGCTCATCTGTGCGAATGCGAGTGTGTGTTTCTGTGAGACTGCCGGTTTTAAGAAGCAGCACTGACTAATTTCTGGCTGTGTAATCTCTTCATTTTCAGCCCATAATAGCCACTTAAATTATAATGAGCAGGTTAATCTTTGCAGCTGTGCTTGTCCCAAGCTCGTTCAACTCAAATCCCGTGTAACACGGCTGGGCTCTTTTTGATTTCAAGCTGAGGTCCAACATCGGAAAACAAGTTATCATCAAATCTTTTTTAATTTTTTTTTTTTATTTGGGGGTGGGGGGGGGGGGGGTGCTTTATACAGCACACAGTGCTATTATTTTCTTCAATCTTTGACTCTACTTTGTATTGTGAAGTTTTCTATTATTATTATTATTATTTTTTAACTGAGCCATCCTGTCATTTCAGATCCTGACATCCTGCCCTTGTGTGTTTTCCTTCTCTGTGATTACCTGCGATACACTAATTTGTATCACATGGATCTTAGTTACAGGTGTACCATCCTATTCCGAGTTGTCCCAGCTGCCTGATTTTTTTTTTGGGATAATAAAAAGCGTGATATTTTTTTGTGTGTTTTTGAGTCGTATTTGAATCTGCCTTCCGCATTAACTTGTTATACTCCCTAAAATAATTTTAAAACTAAGAACATTTGCTAAAAATTAGTAAAATGTGCATCAAGTTTTATCTTATCGTACAGCACCAATGTATCATCTGGGAGACCTCATGATGACAGAAACATTAGTATTTAAAGAGACATCCACATACAGTAAGAAGGAAACTGACGCTTGGTAGCTACCAGCTGAAATTTCAAGGCCCAGCTCCTTACAGTACTGTGAAAAAAGTTTTCTCATGACTCTTTGCAGCAATAATTGAAGTAGTCATTTTCTCTATGACTTTATCAGTACCTTGTGTTGTCATGGAAGAAATTTGACCAACTCTTTTGTATATCATTGCCTTCTTTTATTGAGGTTAGCAGGGATTTGTTTATACACATCCACAGTATTTCGATCAGGTTGAGGTCTGAACTTTCACTAGGCAACTGAAACTCTCTGATTCTTTCCTTTTTCAGCCATTCTGTTCGAGATTGTTGATATGTTTGGGATCGATGTTGAGGCGTTCGCAACTGGCTCAGCAGCTACAAAACAAGCCCAAATCATCACCCCTCCACCTCCATGCTTGACAGTTAGTTGGGGTCTTTGTGCCAATATGCTGTGCTTGTTTATTCCTAAACGTGGCGTTACGGCAGACTACACTTACATTCTTTTCAGAATTTGCTAGCTAGTTATCCTTTTAAATTTCAATGCACAGCATAAGAGTAAACGTGTAGTTTGACCCATCAAATGAAAAAATAAACTGATTTTTATCACCATCATGAGAGAAATAAAGTGCAGACAAACTGTCCCCTGATATGCTCACCTGGTTACTTACAAAGCTAAACCTCAAAATCAGATGTATAATTGCTGTGAGAGAAGATTACCATCAGCTCGATATTCAAATTTGCCCAAATTAAGAAATATGTGTGTCCAACACATAATCACTCTAGTAAGTGTAGAAACTGAGAAGGAAAAATGGAGACACAGTTTACACTAACCACAATTTACCAAGTTTCCTTTGGTACATGGTGGAAATCATTACTAACATGTCGATCACATAATTTTCCCTTAGAAATGCTCATTTGGGGTTTTTTCTTGCAGAAAAATTCAATTTTTTGACCCTCATTGGGAATGCTAGCACATAAACATAAGAGGCATTTTCCATATATTGTTATTAAGATTGGAGGAACCAGTTGTTTATATGTGGAGTTATGGCTTTTTCAGGTGTTTTTGTAAGCAGCATTTGTATTTTCTGTCACAGCAACATGTGGGAGATGGTCTACTGACTCATGGAAGCCAGCTGCCCAACCACACTGCTGCATGCCTGAGGATAGAGCTGGGCGATATGAGATTTTTTCATATCACGATATGTTTTTTTTCATTTCAGGCGATAACGATATCTATCACGATATAAGCCAAATAACTATATTTGTAAGATTTAAATGTGCCGTTGCTCACAAGTAAAATGTGAAATAATCAGCAGCTTGTTTTTATTTAAATATTTATTTCCCATAATAAGTTCAACAGGGTAGATGTACTTAAGGAACATGAGACTTTTTCAGATAAATAAAGGCAAATATTGCAAACTACACAAAAGGCAGCCGCTAAAGCGTTTAAGTTTCAAAATAGAACAAATGAAACAGACTAAATTGTCAATTCCACTTAGAAACAAAATATTAATTCTAAAAATAAATCTTAGTTTGTTTTACAGAAGAACAGACAAAACTGACTAACTTTTGTCAATATCAAAGAAACTGAGAACTAAAAGGAAATTCTCAATCTCTCCTTGTTGTATAGCTGAGCTTTTCAAACAGTTTTAACAGTTACTTTAGTCTGACAAAAGCCGAATGACGAATTAGCGCTTCCAGTCAGAGACTGAGGCTACGTCCACACGTACACGGGTATTTTTGAAAACGGAGATTTTCCGTTTTCGTTTTAAAAAATAATCCCGTCCACACATAAAGGCAGAAATGAAGGAAAACGCTGCTATGAACATGCCAAAGCAGCAGGTGGCGCTAGATTCCTAACCGTGCAGAAATGTTGGCCAATCAGAAGTCTAGAAGCCTCGGTGGGAAAAAGTAAACAAAGCTGGGGCATAGAAGCAGAACCGAGTCGTATGTGTGGACGGACAGTAACTGTGTGTATATGTAAGCATTTAAACACTGCAGAGAGTAGAATTAACAGTAACAGTATTGTAGAAATTCATTTCACCGAAACAATAACGTGGCGCACAGTGTGACGCATGCACCAGTTTATTGTATTTCCAGACTTGCTTTCGGCACAATTTACAGTGCACGCTACTCTGTTTTTTTGTCAGACTTGAAATAGCCGAAATACCTTCACACTACGGAACTTCTTTGGCTCTTCCGTTCGACAATCTCTCCGGCATTGGAACCATCATCTGTTTTCTCTTCGGTCACGCTCGGTTGATTTTTCTAGTCGGCACACTCATTTCCTCCATTACGCGCTGGCTCCATTACCCGCTGGCTGCTTCCCAAACAAACACACGTGCGGCTTGGCACTTGTGCTGTACGTAACAAGTCACGCGACGTGACGCTGCGGCTGTGATTGGTTCGGCTCTGCGCTACTTAATTTGGATTGGCTGACCTTTTTTTTTTTTTTTTTTTTTTTAAGAGGACAAGAGCGGCGAGGTCTATCGCGATAGCTTAATTTCTCTATCGAGTAAAAGTTATATCGCGATACATATCGTTATCGTTCTATCGCCCAGCTCTACTTGAGGAGCTAATTGCAATCAGTGCACTGGTTATAGGAATGGCATTCCAGACACTGTGCGATCGTCACTGCCCTTTAGTATCCATTACACTCTTTATTTTTCACTCTGTATTGAGCTCTTCCAAAGCCATGTTAAAAAGTACCTCACACAACATAGCAAGCAGATCCTGAAAAGCTAACGTTAAGAAGGAAAAATTTAGCAGACTGTCACATGATTGGATGCTGCTTTGTTCTGGAAGATGTGCACTGAAGAGCATCTGTGGCTATTTGAATATACTGCTTACACCTGCCATCCCATGAGGACATCTTTGGTTCCCTGTTTGTGTTTTTTAATCCTCTAAATTCATGAGGCTCCATCCAACCAGATGCCAAAGTGGAGAAAGGTAGAAGGAGAGAAAGCACAAAGCCTTTTTTGTTTTGGTGTATTTGTGTATACTATGTTGTGTAGAGATCAGGACAAAGAAGTCTTGGCAAAGTTTGACAGTAAACTTTATTGAATGAACAACCATGCTGACTGAACACGTCCACGATCACATCACAAACCCGGAATATCTCAGTCAGGGCCATCGTCATAGCTCGAGGTTTGAAGCGAGGTGAAATTCAGTTCATGAGCTGTGTGTATATATATATAATTTTTTTTTTCCAACAATGCGACCTCTACTTCCAAAGTCACTTCTTGATATACGAGTGGAATGAAACGTAACAGAATATGGATGAGCTCAAAATGTCTGACTTCCTTCTTTTCTATCAGCGTCCCTGCTGCAGAGGCAGTTAAGCCCATCGTCGCGGTGATGAACACTCTTGTCTGTGACCTTTAGACTGGTGTTTGACAACCATGTACTGTGTCTAGTTATTAGCTCAGCGAGCTCACATCATCTAGAAGTCATTCAAATTCAAACACAGACAGTACTTATTACCTTGTTGAGATGTCAGTCGCTGTTGTGTGCGTGTGTGTGTGCATGCGTGTGTATTTTTGCAAGTTTTGAAGTGTCCTTTAAAAACCTTTCTCCTTCATCTCTACTTTGTTTTTTTCATTTTCATTTTTATTTATATCTTTTAGGTGTAAATCTATCCATCGCTCCTGATAACGTGAAACAGTGTGACATTATAGAGGACCTGGTGACCGTTGTTCCAGGTGTACAGTGCTCTCTCTCTGGGGTTGTAGTCCATCATGCTGATGTGGGAGTACTGGTTGTGGAAGGGGATGTCGGTGTATTCGTACGTGGAGGTGTTGGTGTGGTAGGCAAAGTGGACCTTTGCTCCGGCCAGATGGGAGTTGGTGACGTACAGGGTGCCGCAAATCATGAAAGCCTCCCCAGCACTCCGCTTAGGAAACCCCGTGTCCCAGCTGTGGAGGACTTCAAGCGAATGAGGGTCGAGGCGACTCACCTGGAGGCAGAGAGGACAGGGTTGGCAATGATGCCGTCTCACACGGTTGTGAATAAGCTGAGGTAAATCTGTAGCTGCAGAAATGGTGAAATTTGTTGAAAGCAGCGTGTTTGTCGTAGATTGTACATGAGAGAGGACTTTTATTTTTTGTTTTCTAAAGGGCCTCACAGTATCACAGACCGTCTGCATAAAAGATGGATGCAAACTGTGGGCTTGAAAAGAGAAGCCAAGGAGCCATAAACCGGTCTTCTATCTGATGGAGGTGGATGAGAGAATGACCCTACATTTCAACTGATTCAGAAAACACTCAATCACTAGTTTCTGTCTTCACTGAAAACAGCACAATGTTCATTGGTGCATTATAAAGTAGATGATGGCGAGGATATGATTTAGGGCACAGCTAATTACTAACTGTCTCCCCAAAACACAACTGTTGTGTCTTGTGAAGGGTGTTTTTTGTGAGCGTGTGGCTTTTTTGTCGATCTCTGTCGTTTGTTTTCATTGTATTTGCGTTTCATTGTATTTGTATTTGCTTTATTCAAATTCCACTGCATATCGTGTGCTTTTGCTGGATGTTTCTATTTGCTGGTGTTTTCTTAAGATCCAGTACCATACATAAGATCCTGGCTGTCACATGAATTTGATGTACAGCACAGCAGCTTCTTCTCTCTGTTTCAGTGTGCTAGTCATAACACTTAAATCAGTCAAAATTTGCTGTGTGGCAATGTGTCTCATGTGTCTCTGTGAAGGAAAGTTAGAGAAAACGGAGACAGACCATAATGTTTCCAGCGTTTGGGATGGAGGTGTAGACAGCCCAGAGTCCTGTCTCATCTGCCATGAGGTCGATGTCAGAGGATCCTCCCCAGCTGTAGGGGAAGGTGTTGTTGTATCCTGCACCGCTTAGGCTACGCTGGAGTAACACACTGCGAGAGCGGAAATGGTACTGAACCTAGAAAGACACACACACACGCATATGCACGTACATACACGTACAGCATCTCATTTTACTCGACCGTCAATCATCAGCATCAGCTGTTACTGATCGTGACCCAGTCTCGTACCAGGATGTTGCTCTGGTGCTTGTTGTAATAGAGAGACCCGTTGTAGACCACGTGGCCGGTTCCCGCCCAGGGGTGGGGTAAGAGATGCTGCACGAAGTTTTGGCCTTTTGTGAAGTCCCCCATGGTCCTGTACTCTAGCACACGTCTGCCCTTATAGTAGCCATCCATCGACCACACCTGTTGGAGAGAAGGGCAAGGAGCGCAGATGGCTCATCTATAGCCAGCTCGTAAAATGAACTCCTGCTGAGCAATAAATTCTGTTACGCTTTGAGAGTGATCCATCATGCCCCCCCCCCCTCCTGCTGTCCAAAAAACTGATTAGATCACGACATAATGTACTCAGACTGTCGCAGTTGGATGATGCAAACCTCGAGTCGGTCAAATAAAATAAAAGCAAAGGCAACAGTTTGGTATCACCCAGACCTTCAGGTGGGGAAGATAACAAACGCAGGTTCAGCAGGCCTGCCAAAGCTCTGGATTTGTCAGCATGCTGAAGTTGTGCGCGTGAGGCCGCAGCAAGAGAGATGCTCAATATACAAAAGGTTATAGGGCTTTTCTTCAGCTGCTTTTCCTGCATCACAAATAGCAAAAAGTGTATGCAAGTCGGTGTTCGGCGAAGGTTGCTCACCAGAAATAACAAAACTGCTTTTTGTCTGCCTCCATCTAGGGAACGCATGCTCCCCCCTATCATATTCCTATTTCAGGACTAGACAGTGGAAGCAGTTTTGGCTATGCATTTCCACAGTTTATAACATTCCCGGAGATAATTAGCAGCAATAAATTCTGATCTATCCCAGGTATGGATGTTTGATGTCCACCTTTTTCCCACCTCCTCAATCAAGCTGACCTGAATTTAAATCACCGCCCGATGAGAAGTAAAAACCCAATAATCTTAGTGTAATGAGAAGAGCTGTAAATATAGGACAGTGGAAGAAGTTGTGGGGAGGGAGCAGAAGATGAAAAAGATCAGTGGTGAAACAAACGACCAGAGAAGAAATGGGATGGGTGGAAAATTGCGCGTCGGCAGCGTGGAGGATTAATTACCCGGGGAGGGGACGAGAGGTGAAGCAGATGAAAGAAAAGAGCAGAGAGCACTGGGAAGAGAGAGCATTGTTGGTGAAAAAGATGCTCGTTATCCACCCCCCCGCAAAGACTGAAAAGTACTGAGGCCAGATAAAAAAAAGGGGGGTGGGGAGGGGGCAGATGAAAAGGAACCTTTTTGTTAAGGGGAAAAAACCCTCTCCTGCAGTAGAACAGCAATTTTTTAAATTACAGTTCATTTGTAGCAGCAATATTTAAAATTCACATTGAATTAGAGACTTTCAGACAAAGGTAACTGATTGCGGTTATTTTGAGGGCCTTCAATAACAGAGTTTAATTGAGACTCGGCTAGTGGTTTGAAAAGACAATGAAGCAGACTGATTGGCCTTTCCCGCTCCTTCCAGTGCGCTCTCTTCTCTCCTCCAAACACTGATGAAGCTTTCTCAGTTTTAATTCGCTTTTAAATAGGTTTCAAAGGAAGACGAGTCCCTTTGTTTATTGGCAGCTGTAATCTTCTCGTGTCTGAATGCACCATTTACTTTAAATAAACAAGCTCCAGATACTGATTATATAGCAAACGGTGCGCACGGAAAGTGACTTGGGATTTTGTTTTCTTCTTCTGCTTCTAGAGCTTACGTCTAAGTTTTACAAATTAGTGAGCTATTTTCTTTCTGCTCCCCTCCCGGCTGGCCTACTTACATACGCCCTTAAAGGATCAGTTGTATCCTATTACAGTATCCACATGCTATGAAGTGATCCCTCCCCATTGTGACTACACTAAGGGGAAAGAATATCCACAGGTCCTGCAAATATTCATTCGGGAGCACGTCTGACATTTCAAGTGGGTCTCTTCATACTGGCAGTCACATGTTGGTTTACATTAGTGGGTTGGACTGCATTTACAGGGCATTTTTAGCATGTAACTGATGTACTGATACACTATTGCCAGTAAAGGCACCGATCTCAGCATCAGGTGCAATTTAGGGATCAGCATCTCTCACAAGGATACTCAAACATGAGGAGCCAGAGGCCGAATAAACACTGCTGTGATCAGTGGACTGATCCTACTCTGAAACTACTGCCAGTTAGCTTAGCTTAGCGGTTTGTAGCTTCATATAGAGTAGGCTCTTGTATTTATATTTTCTTAAGAGGGAAACATACAGTACTGTGCAAAAGTCACTCTCTTTTTAAAAATATTTTTCTAGAGAAATGGGAAATAGATACAGGGATTTATTGAATCACCTGAAAATATACATGGAAATATATATTTTCCATGTAAATTTGCTAGAGCCACTGCCTGAACTTTCATAGACAAAGTCTCTTCTTTAAGTAGTCTTAAAATATTTCTCCAGGCTTGTTAAAAGACATTCAAAGCTCTTTGGTTTTTTGCTGCCTTTTGTTTTGTTCTGTATCAAGATGATCCCACACTGCTTCAATAATGTTGAGGTCTGAGCTCTGGGGAGGCCAATCCATGACTGATAGTGTTATTGTCATGGTCCTGGGCCATGTTGGCCCAGTGTTCTTAGTTTTCTTGTATGTTTGTATTTTGTTCCTTATTTAGGCCATGTTTTCTGAGTTGCCCTGTTGTGTTGTTCCCTAAGTGTTTTCCCTTCATGGCTTTTACCCCCTGTGTGCCCCTCTGTGTATCTGTGAGCCCTCGTCTCTCCTTATGTTTTATTCCATGTTTCCCCTGCCCATTATGTCCAAGTTCTCCCCGTGCTCTCTCTCTCTCCCCTGTGTGCCCTGTGTATTTATGAGCCCTCGTCTCCCTTTGTGGTTGTTTCATGTTTCCCCAGCCCGTTATGTCTGTGTTTTCCCCGTGCTCTCTCTCCTCCTGTCTGAACCTCTGTGCACTTCCTGTTTACTTTGTGACTCTCACGCCCGTACATGTCATGTTCAGTTCACCCCGCCCTGTCTCGTTATGATTATCAGTGTCACCTGTGTTCCCCGTGTGTTCCCACTTTCCTCGTTTACCCTCTGTGTATTTCTGTCTGCGTCTCCCTCTGTTCGGCGTGACGTCGTCCCTCATGCTGTGTGTGGATCTCCCTGTGTCTCCCTGTGAGTTCTTAGTTTATGGTTTCCCAGTTTAGTCTAGTTTGTATGTTTGTTCTCCCAGCAAATAAAGCTGTGTTTTGAGTTCACCTCCCCGAGTCTGTAAGTCCTGCATTTTGGGTCCAACTCCTGCCTGCCGCACAGCGATTCCTGACAGTACGACGTCACCAGACATGGACCCAGCAGGCTCCTCCCGGGAAAGCGATTTGGCCTGCATCTTCAGCCTGTGGGAGCGAGTTTCCCATGCCTCGGACATTAAAGCAATGTCCATTGGGATAAACGCCATCGAGGCAATTCTCAAGGGGAATCCCCATCTTCGCGAGCTCTCAGGATTTTCGGGCCTACTGTCCAATCTGCAGAAAGCCAAGGAGACAGTACAAGCTCGCGAGCTCGTCATACCGCAACAGCGACCGCCACAATCGGGAAACGTTTCCACGCCGCTGCCACTGGACTCCTCTCCATCCACCCTCCACTCTGACTGTCACTCACCCGCTGCTTTTCTCGCAGCAATGTGGTCGGAGGATGAGGAGCTGGCCGTGATCTCTCCGTCGTTGCCAGTTTCCTCCATCACCGCACCTCCGGCTTCCCGAAGAAAACGGCATTCACGCCGCCGACACCCACCGCCACAGCCAGACCCCGAGACGTCTGAGTTGCCAGCTGTGGTGAGTGGAAGGGACAATCAAGAGTTTCCTGACTTTGGGACTGTTTATTCCGGGGCTGTGTTTTTTCACTTAGCTGCCCAGCCAGAAGCGCTAGCTCCATCTCCTGTGTCCCCGCTAGCACAGCCATTAACTCCACCACACGCTCCATTTTCACCTCTACCATCGCTTCAGTCATCAGTTCGGTCTGCCACTCAGTCGCCCTTAGTTCCGTCATCCACACTACCACCTGTTTCCCTTCCACCACCACCATCACTACACCCAGCCATTCAGGCTGCTACTCAGTCAGACATTCAACCCATAGCCCTGCCGTTAATATGCTCTATAGCTGAGCCACTAGCCGCCCGACCCGCAGCCACTTCAGCCACTCCTCCACCCGTCACACCTCCACTACAACCATCACTGCAATCCCCAGTGCAGTCTCCAGTGTCCCCAGTGCAGCCTCCTGCAGCCCTGCTTTCCCCAGTGCAGTCTCCAGTGTCCCCAGTGCAGTCTCCAGTGTCCCCAGTGCAGTCTCCAGTGTCCCCAGTGCAGCATCCCTTAGCACAGTCATCCACTCAATCACCAGCTCCACTTTCCCCTCAACTATCACTACCACCTCTAGCTCAGTCTCCTGTGCACTCACCTCTGGTTCATTCTCCTGTG
Source organism: Rhamphochromis sp. 'chilingali' (assembly GCF_963969265.1). Lineage (NCBI taxonomy): Eukaryota > Metazoa > Chordata > Actinopteri > Cichliformes > Cichlidae > Rhamphochromis > Rhamphochromis sp. 'chilingali'. Next base: position 31,388,425 of record NC_137948.1, read on the forward strand.
AAGTCATCAACTCCCCTGCCTACTCTGCTCTCACCACCTCCGTTACAACAGACATCAGTTCAGTCCCCTGTGCCAGTGCAGACGCCCTCAGTTCAGTCTCCCGTGCAGTTATCTACTTCACCACCATCAGTAGCTCAGCTCCCACTCTCACCCGTGTCGCCAGTAGCTCAGCTCCCACTCTCACCCGTGTCTCCAGTAGCTCAGCTCCCACTCTCACCCGTGTCTCCAGTAGCTCAGTTAGCTGCCCAGCAGCCTCTCTCTGCTCAGTCTCCTGTGTCGCCAGTTTTGCTCATTCACTCCATGCAGAGAGGTAACTTGATTTCTACTCAGGGTACTTTTCATGGTTTAGCCGCCGTTGGCACAGTTGGCCACTCCAGGGCTTCCCCAGAGGCTAGGTCTCAGTCCCCAGCTGATTCTGGACCCCTGAAGTTTAAGCAGCCCCCTAAGAACTGCACCATGTTCGCATTGCCTGGGCAGAGTCAGTGCTCAGTGCAGCGCCAGTTGTCCTCATGTCCGCCAGAGGACTTCATGCCTGTTGGCTTTGTTTTAGCCTCCGCTGGAGGGTCCGAGGGGCCCGTTCAGCCTCCCGTCTCCGCTGGAGGGTCCGAGGGGCCCGTTCAGCCTCCCGTCTCCGCTGGAGGGTCCGAGGGGCCCGTTCAGCCTCCCGTCTCCGCTGGGGGGTCCGAGGGGCCCGTTCAGCCTCCCGTCTCCGCTGGGGGGTCCGAGGGGCCCGTTCAGCCGCCCGTCTCCGCTGGAGGGTCCGAGGGGCCCGTTCAGCCTCACGCCTCGTCAGCTGGAGGGTCCGAGGGGCCCGTTCAGCCTCCTGTCTCCGCTGGAGGGTCCGAGGGGCCCGTTCAGCCTCTTGTCTCCGCTGGAGGGTCCGAGGGGCCCGTTCAGCCTCACGCCGCATCAGCTGGAGGGCCCGAGGAGCCTGTCCAGCCGCCACCTGCGACCGCCTCGTCGTCGCCTGGTCCGGCTGCATCTGCCTGTGCTTCTGCTACGCCTGGGCCAGCCTCTGCCTGTGCTTCTGCTACGCCTGGGCCAGCCTCTGCCTGTGCTTCTGCTACGCCTGGGCCAGCCTCTGCCTGTGCTTCTGCTACGCCTGGTCCGGTCTCAGCCTCTGCAGTTCCGCCTGGTCCAGCCTCAGCCTCTGCGGCTCCGCCTGGTCCAGCCTCAGCCGCTGCAGCTCCGCCTGGTCCAGCCTCAGCCTCTGCAACCTCGTCTGGTCCGGCCTCCGAGTCTTCGTCCTCGTCTGGTCCGGCCTCCGAGTCTTCGTCCTCGTCTGGTCCGGCCTCCGAGTCTTCGTCCTCGTCTGGTCCGGCCTCCGAGTCTTCGTCCTCGTCTGGCCCGGCCTCCGAGTCTTCGTCCTCGTCTGGCCCGGCCTCCGAGTCTTCGTCCTCGTCTGGCCCGGCCTCCGAGTCTTCGTCCTCGTCTGGCCCAGCTTCGTCTTTGGCTTCTGTTTCGCTTGCTGCAGCCCCGTCGTCGCCTGGTCCGGCCCCGTCGTCGCCTGGTCCTGCCTCGACTGGTCCTGTGCCCACCGGGCCATGGCCAGCACGCCTAACACTGGAGAGCCGCCGCTGCCTTCCGCGCGGTCGGCCTCCTGAACTGCTCCGTTGTCTCCTTCGCCGCCGCCGTTGCCTTGCGCACGGCCGGCCTCCTGAACTGTTTCCACGTTGCCGCCGTTGCCTTGCGCACGGCCGGCCCCCTGAACTGCTCCTGTGTTTTCTGTTGTTTGTTTTTGTTTCCCGTTCTGGTCCCTCCGTCCTGGTCCCCCGCCTCCCGCCCTGGGTGGGTTGTTTTCTGTTTTTGTTTTTTCGGGTTTGGGCTGTCGGGAGCCAGCCCTTGAGGGGGGGGGTACTGTCATGGTCCTGGGCCATGTTGGCCCAGTGTTCTTAGTTTTCTTGTATGTTTGTATTTTGTTCCTTATTTAGGCCATGTTTTCTGAGTTGCCCTGTTGTGTTGTTCCCTAAGTGTTTTCCCTTCATGGCTTTTACCCCCTGTGTGCCCCTCTGTGTATCTGTGAGCCCTCGTCTCTCCTTATGTTTTATTCCATGTTTCCCCTGCCCATTATGTCCAAGTTCTCCCCGTGCTCTCTCTCTCCCCCCTGTGTGCCCTGTGTATTTATGAGCCCTCGTCTCCCTTTGTGGTTGTTTCATGTTTCCCCAGCCCGTTATGTCTGTGTTTTCCCCGTGCTCTCTCTCCTCCTGTCTGAACCTCTGTGCACTTCCTGTTTACTTTGTAACTCTCACGCCCGTACATGTCATGTTCAGTTCACCCCGCCCTGTCTCGTTATGATTATCAGTGTCACCTGTGTTCCCCGTGTGTTCCCACTTTCCTCGTTTACCCTCTGTGTATTTCTGTCTGCGTCTCCCTCTGTTCGGCGTGACGTCGTCCCTCATGCTGTGTGTGGATCTCCCTGTGTCTCCCTGTGAGTTCTTAGTTTATGGTTTCCCAGTTTAGTCTAGTTTGTATGTTTGTTCTCCCAGCAAATAAAGCTGTGTTTTGAGTTCACCTCCCCGAGTCTGTGAGTCCTGCATTTTGGGTCCAACTCCTGCCTGCCGCACAGCGATTCCTGACAGTTATTGCATGATTTGGCATACCTCAACCTTTTCTCCTGTTCCTTTCTTTAAAAACGGCTTCTTGATACTAAACCTTTCACTGAGACCATTTCTGATGAGGCTTCAGTGAACAGTAGATGGATCAACTGAAGCCCCAGATGCATCTCTCAGGTCCTGTGTCAGGTCACTGCTGGATTATTTCCTGTTTCTTAAGGATGTGAGTTCATCTCAATGGTTTTTAAGCCTGCTGATTATTCATTTGTTGCCTGTTATGTTTGGACAGAACTTCACCCCTTGGGTGAAAAAGCATCCAGTGTCCAAAGGCAACCTTTGAAAGACCTTCAGAAAACCTGGAGAACTATTGCTCAAGACCACTTTAAAAAATTACAAGAATGTTTGGCTCCTTGGAGGGAAAATACAAGGAAACGAGGGGTGGCTTGAGACTTTAGCACAGTACTGGAAATACCAATACATTAGTTACACTACTAATACTGATGCATTACTTAAAGTACTTACGCTATTTAAGTGAATGGTCATTGATGCATTGTATTTATAGGACAACTAGACACAGGTAATTTGCAGAACTTGCCCATTGTTAGGCTCTTTACATCTTACCCTAACAACAATGAGCATATTTGCCAAAATGTCAGACTACTGCTTCACATTCAGCCCTAACTGTCTGACAAAAACGCAGCTCCTATTTAACCTGATCAACCCTGACAAATCAAAGGCCTGCAAGCAGAGGGCTACAGTAAATACCAGAGGGCTGTGAACCTGGCTCATCTTTAACCATATCTCAGTGTAATGTCATGTTAAGCACGCTTGAGCTTTGATGCAAACATAGTATTATATTCTAACCCTGTAATTTAATTCTGGCTTTAACAGGGAGGCAATGAAGAGAAGATAATCCAGGAGAAATGTGATCTCCTACTCTTGTTCCCTGTTAGCTCTCCTGCCGCTGCATTTTCGATCACCAGGAGGCTTTTCGGGGAGCTTTAAAGATAACTGTATAGCATAGAAATACAAAAACGAAGCCTAGAAGTAACAAATGCATTGAATTTCACCATCGCTTACAGAGCATCTTCCTAAAAACCCTCACCAAAAGAGGATCTACTGCAGCATTCACAGTGTAGTTTTCAGCAGGGTGAACCAGATCAACAACTACAATTCGAAGCTAATCGAAGAATTAACCCTGATTTAACCCACTGCAACTGGGGAATTATGCACTAAAATGCTTGACCTTTTCTTTTTCGCTTCTTCTTCTTCTGCTTTCTTTGGTTTCACATTTTTCACCTTCACCATCACCTCCCCGGCTCCCCTATTAGTCTCCCTCTACAGTTGCTCTTTTGATCAGCCTTCACTGCCTCTTCTTCTTCTTCTCTTTGTCTCGTCCCCTCCTTCTGTTCGCCCCTTGTTTCACTTCTTCTTTCCCTGCCTAACACCTCTTCAGCAACCGTCCTCATGCCCCCCTCCCACCCCCAGCCCCCTCCATTTGCTATGTCTCTCTCGCCCTTTCGCTCGTTCTCACACTATCAGCTGAGGCATCTTGACAGATCAGGGGATATCCACACCTCAGCAGCTGTTCTCAAATACAGCGACAGGTGTGTCCATGCGTGCGTGCGCGCACGTGTGAGTGTGTGCCGCGTGCATATGCACACACACATACACATGCACATTTGTGCACTGATGAGCTAATGAAGAATTCATAAATGCCAAAGTGGCACCCTGTAGTCATGGATACCAAAGGATGTATGAGAATGACTTTACTCATTTTGACTCACAGTGTGTGTGTGTGTCTTTTTGTTAAAGAGAACAAACTTTTACAAACAAACTAATTTGGTCTGTGATGTTTGTGATGATTCAATATGTGCACTACTACAAACAAAGCCTGAAAAAATATTATCAACATCATTGTTTGGAATTTTTTGTCTGTTTTTGATGAGATGGGAATAAAAAGACGCCGTTTTGGGGGGAAATCGATTCAATAAGATGATTGTCCGTTAGTTGGCTGGTCTAATCATGAAGAATAACAGCTTTAACAACAAGAACACAATGGCTGTCAAAGTCACATCATCTTCTCCGCTACACCCACACCACTCTTTTGTGCCTCGCTTAGGTTTGATTCTTTTTCTCAGAACACAGCAGATGAAATTAATGCCAAAACTGCTGTGTGCTTGGAAAAACGTTTGGAAGGAAAGTAAAGAAAACAGAATTTGCATCATTAGGGTGTTGAATTTGCATTTAAGAATATTAATAAATCACAAATTTGTCAGAGCGTGATTTTTCCTCCTCTGGAGCTTTGTGTTTCACACCTTGTTTTCACTCCCTGATTAGTTTCATTTTCACTCCTTCATAATTTTGCAGTTAGTTTTAGAAGCCAAAAACTACAGAATCTGGTCACATTTACTAAAATTAAGTGGATAAAATTGTTTCTTAAAGAGTAACCAGACAACTTAACAACACACAATATCTTGTTTGTAACTTTTGTTTAACCGAAGGTCTTTTTTATTACTACTTTAAAATCCAGGTTATTGCACAGAGCTTTTTTTTTTCCTTTTTATAAATAGCTACAAAGTTAACTTTTAACTCTGAGGGGGCCTCACCCACCGCTGTCTATCCAGGGCCTTGAAGTGGAGAGGGTGAGCAGCTGTAGGTACCTGGGCGTCTACATCTCTGAGGACCTCACCTGGTCACTGAACACCACACAGCTGGTCAAGAAGGCTCAGCAGCGGCTGTATTTCCTGAGGAGGCTGAGGAAATTTGGTATGCCGGCCAAGATCCTCAGCAGGTTCTACAGCTGCATTGTGGAGAGCACCCTGACCAGCCGCATCACTGCATGGTACGGCAGCACTACTGCTATGGACCGCAAACCCCTGCAGAGAGTGATAACAACCGCGGAGAAGATCACTAGGACCCCGCTGCCCTCTCTGCAGAGCATCTACCATCGCAGAGTCCAGAGGAGAGCTGCCTCCATCCTCAAAGACCCCTCACACCCCAACACGGACTGTTCACACTTCTGCCCTCGAGATGAAGGTTTAGAAGTGTGAAATCCAGAACATCCAGACTCACTAACTTCTTCTTCCCCACTGCCATCAGACTCACTGACACATTTTGAACAGTAATAATATTTTTTTGACCGTCTGGTCATCTTACATATTAAGCTATTGCTCTTTTGCACACATCTGTTTCAAATCTCCATATTTTGTCTCCTTTTCTGTCTTCAGCTATTTATTTATATATTAATCTGTGGGTGGTCAGCAAAGAAAAAATTCCATTGCACAAAGAAATGCCTTTTCTCTTGTGACACATGACAATAAACACTTTGAATCTTGAATTTTGAATCTTTTAACTTTCAATTACCGCAACACAAAAAGAGAGAAGATTAGATCGAGTGGCAGACGAATGGAAACAAGGAAATGGCAGCTGTTCTACTGGCAGATTAATGGCTTCCTTATAAATTACAGTCAGTTATTATGCTAATGTTATTTATCATTACAAGTAAACTAGATTCAGTCACAGCCCATTACGTATTATTATTCTGTTTCATGTGAGAAATGTTTGCCCAAATCAGTATGCTATGTTTACATATTAACCCACTTCCCACTTTATTTGGCACTGCTGTTCAGCTGTTCAGCTTGTTAATTAATCAGCCAATCACATGGCATTCCTTAAGGAATGTCAAAATGGTCAAGACGACCTGCTGAAGTTCAAAGCGAGCTTTAAAATGGACAACAAAGGTGATTTAAGTGGACTGAATGTGGCAAGGCTGGTTTGAATATTTCAAAAGCCGATGAATCGGCTGGGATTTTCACATGTTGGAGGTAGAGTCAGAATTTGTAGTAAACAGCATGAAAGCAGAGAAGGCATGCTTCTAAAGCTGCTTAACATGCACCCATATGTAAAAAGCATCAGTTGGCGTGTCATATAATCAAACTCAGAGGACACTCTGAGGTGCCAGAGACTTCTACAGTACATCAGTATTTGCTGTAGTGGAAATGAGAACAGGCTGAACTTACTCAACAGTTTGAAAGCTCCACTTTTTTGTTCACAACATGGGAGCAAATACTGAAGCTTTTTTGTGCCTGTGAACCAAGTGTGCAATTTTAATCCAAGTGAGTCATCTTGACTCTGGTTTTTAGTTCTCTTTAATGCATCCAAAGAGTGCATATGCAGCATCACTCAGTAAAATGTATTCACCGTTTTATAGCTGCGCCCTTTCCAGCTGTGTACGGAGCAACTGTTTTGTTTTGTTGTGCCAGTGCAGGAGTGGTTGTAAAATTTTAAATGCATTTTTTAGAGCCTGGCAAACACATGCAGAAATAATTACTTCTGTAAAAGGAAACAGCCCTGCAATAGTCTTGTGAGGGAGGAAATGTAAAGGACTTAATGATAAACATTACTGTCTTTGTTCTACAGGGCTCCATAAGGCTGAGAGGGGGGAATAAGATAAAAGTGATTGAAGCACTTTACAGCATATAATAGCTTTGCTGGCTTATTTAAAAACAATACAAATACAGAAAAAAAAACCCAGTGCATTTATAAAAGTGCACTTCTTGTGCTTTCTCCACGCTCCGATTCAGGAACATCACCTACTGTGCAGCATGAAAAGACCAGAAAAAGCTTCCAATTGTTGGGACAAAGGTGCAAATAGACAGAGAGACTGAGAAAGAGCCGCCACCCATAACTACACCAGTCACACCTGGAACTGGAAAACAGACAGCAATAACTGGGATACTGCTGCTGTGTATAGCGCCTTCTCATCACCAGGGAGACATTCTAATAGAGAACAGGCAAGGGTCACCATGGCGATATAAATCACACCTGGCAACTGGGAGACAGCCTTGACAACTAGCTTAATATGCACTCCCTGAACAGAATGTGTGTGTGTGTGTGTGTGTGTGTGTGTGTGTGTGTGTGTGTGTGTGTGTGTGTGTGTGTGTGTGTGTGTGTGTGTGTGTGTGTGTCTCGCAGTGAGCGGAGACAGAGTGCACACAGGAGTCATGTTAGAAATGAGGCTGAAAGAAACTGAAAAATACATCAGCGAAAATATAGAAGCGGGCAACTTTATGACCACTTTCACCTGCCGTACTTGTCATGTGCCCACAAGAGCACACAGTCTTATTTTGATGATTACATCAGTTCCCTTTACTCCATCTAAATCCAAACTTACAGTACATCTAAGCTCACACATGACTTCACACTAAAAATTAATTTCTTATGGGTGCATGTGTATTGAAACTTTAATATGACATTCATGTATCCCCTCACAACACGAATACTAACAAGTACATACACATATATTTGCATGCCTATCTTTGTGGGGACCCTTATGAATGGAACACCTAGCAGAGAAAATTTTTGATTTAAAAAAAAAAAACTGACCTGCTAAGAACTTAACCTAACATGATTTAACATCTAAATATATCTCCAGAACATTAGCGGGTGACCCGATGCCGCTGCGACAACTGCATCGAGCGGATCATGTGTGAGTTGGAGCAAATAAACACCGAAATGCAGGTGGTGTGAAAATGTCTCCTTTTTTGAGGTGCAGTAATTTAAGTTAAATCAATGAAGCTCGTAAATTGTTCAGCGGGGCAGTGAAAAGAAGAAACTGCAAATAGTTACATTTGGGAAATACTGGCCACTATGCTTGCATTGGCAATATGAAGGAGGCGAGATAGAGCCAGAGACTATTACATAAATAAACAAGAAGCACTCCAAGAGCACAAACCTCCATCAAGGCAGCTCGTTCTCTGGGCTGTATTTGCTCTTAAAGAAATAGTATTTTATTTTGTATATATTCATTATAAAAACAAAATGTGTGGGAGTAGGCGATGGATAACGAGTGTTGATTTGTCAATAACTTGAGCCTATTATATAATATGATACTACACCATATTTCTAACTAGCAGCTTGTTTCTTTCACTTGATAATACTTTTGTTAGAGATATAACACATCTCAGATCTACCAACTGGCATGATATTTGGATGCAAACTATATGACAGAAGAAACCCCAAATAGCCGTATCATTTCCTAACTGTTGCCAATACAAACAAAAGCAAAAGCATTTTACACACAATTTAAAAATAAAAAAAACAATTTTGTGAAAGTTTGACCGTTTGACCTTAAAAAAGAGGTCAGAGGTCCAAAGTAACATGATATCTAGAATCCAGATATATCATTCCCTATATGTCTATATGCTGTCAATACAAACAACAGCAGTAAGGAATATAGTTTTAATAAACACAGCTCTATATAGCATTATTATCACTTTGACCTTCAGATCAATCTTTTGACCTTGAAGAAGAGGTCAGAGGTCAAATTTGAGATGATATTTTATAATGTATATGTTGACAATACATGCTACACTTTGTTTCTAAGTTTCTAAGAATCATAGTTTCTACAGTATTGAGCTTTTTGTCAGTTTTTGACCAATAAATCATTAAGTTGACCTTGCCGACCTTGGTGGATGTAAGTATGTGTGACCTCACTCTGCATTCCTGCAAAGTTTTATGAGAATTCATTCAAAACTTTTCGAGCTATCATGTTTACAGAAAGAACGGCTCCCACACGCACACGCACAGGAGAAGGTAACCAGTCACCAGTCTGAACCTCAGCCAGGAAATTGATTGGTGCATTTCCAACTAAAGAAGAAAGCAGAGGAAGTTTGTACTACCAGAAAAGGTGCTTATATAAACCAGGAAACTATTAGCCAGTCATGTTGCCCACATGTGACAGCAGAGTTTCACTGGTCTTAGTTTGTTCAGCTGCTCTGGTGGGCCGTCAAAGACATCACTCTGGATTGAGTAATAATGACTCTGTAACATCATGAAATTTGCAGAGATTTAAATACCCAGCAGCAAACAAACAAACATTCCTCCAGCTACAACCATAAATAAATAAATGTAATTAATTAAATAATCTCAGAAATAGTGATAAACACTCAATAAAAACAGGATACAACAAGATAAATGACAGAAAGAAGTGAAATGCATGAGATAGAGATGATAATTTAAGGGTTGAGGGCAGTCTGCATGGTGGTCAGAGCAAAACCAAGTTATCAGACTTTTTAAAGCTGCACTTTTTATGTTTCAGTGAAATTAAAGCAACATCTCTGTCCACTTACATGTAAGTACGGGGTTCTGTAAGAGTTACAAATAATTACAAATATATGGCTACTGAGTGGCGAGACTTGCTTCTAGAAGGACTTTCCCCGAGCCAGACCACCAAATGCCTCAATCCCAACCTAAACCTTGTTCTAACCCCGACTGTAAACCTTTTTTTTTTTTAATATATAAATGGAACAAACTGAAGAAGAAGAAAAAACAGAAAAAAGACAAATCACACTGTACACCTACCCTGCTGTCAGAGCTGGGAATCATGGCATCAGTCATCCAAGAGCCAAAGCGGGATCCCGAGGCCCTCACAGTGATGGGGTTGCTAACGGCAGTCAGACGACCACATCCTGTTAACAAATGATAAACGGACCATGTAAACGCTGAGGCGGAGATCCTCCATCCTAGATCTGTTGTTTATGCATAGAGCAGCCACATGGAGAAGATAATGCAGATGGAGCACCAGTTTGTGCTCATGTTATCCGGATTGGTCTGAGTAATGCTCGTCGTCAAGGTGACTTGGCCAGCTGGTTTATGAGCAGCCATCACCTGCCACCAGTCTAAACTCACTTCAGCAATGCTTCATAAAAACTTGAAAATGTGTTGACGCCACAGGCGTGAGCTGTGAAAAAGCAGCTTCTATTTCTCGAAAAGATAACACAGAGGAATACATTTGGGTGTTTTAGTCATTTAGATAATAACTTTAAGACATTTTGTTTTTCAGGTAAATGAAACTGCCCACTCACAGTGATACCGCATTTACATTATTCCAACTATAAAACACCGTTTTTAGGTTTGAAAAGTGTAGTTGGTTATTTCACTGAGAGTTTTAATAGAGCCTTTTCAGCCACCTGAATTAACATCAGTTATAATGGCTCTCAACAGAGACAGCTATTTAGATCAAACCCAATGTCAAAATGCATTTCTACATCAACATCCACTTGTATGCTTTCCACAAACAGGCTTATTGTGTCCTGGCTTTTCAATTTTCCTCAAAATGGGCCTAAATAGGTGCACTTCTGTTTCTGTCCCCATGTTAGACTTTGTTGTTAGAGCACTCTCTGCTGCTCTTAAAGCAATACTTTGACATTTTGTGGAAAATATTTATTCACTGCCCGTTGGAGTGTTAGATGAGAAAATCAATACCACTCTTATGTCTGTCCAGTAAAAATGAAGCGACTGCCAGCAGCCTAGCTTAGCACAAAGAGGAAACCGGGAATGTCCATCTGTTTCCCCATAGCTGTCTCCGCATGTTACTACCCGATGGCTATCCGTCTTTTTTTCTTTTTACTGAAGAAACACCCTCAACTCTTACCAAGTAAATAAAATAAGAATCCTTCCTAAAAAATCTCTTTAATCCTAAACCATAGTCTTACTTCACTACAGCTATTCCATGTGCTCCTCTGCAAAAGCTGCACATATTCCAACCCGATATCATGACAAAGCTTGCAACAGACACATCGAGCTTTGCCTCTCTAAAACGTGAATTGTACATGCATGCAGAAGTTGCAGTAACAGCAGAGGAAAATATTTTATTTCAAGCCAACATAAAAATTATCACGGGAAAGTGCTTAAACAGACTTTATTAACACCTTTGCATGTATATACACATTAGCCGCCTAGCTTAATCTGTTCTGCCGATTAAGGACCCTGGAATGTACTTAATACATTTGTTGCTCACTACTGACTTCGTGGCTTAAATATTATCTCCCCCTGCTGGTAATGCAACTTCTGCACGCAGTGAAGTCGATTTCATGTTTTGGAGAGACAAATTGTGGAATGGACACAGTGGACCGGCATGTCTATTATACGTTTTGCCACGATACTGGGTTGTATGTCCACTTTGTACTCCTCTGCTTCCCTTTGTTCCTTTGCCAGTTGGTCCTGTTTGCTTCTAAGTCAGCTAGGCCAACTTCTTAATTTGTATTCCCAATGTCATCTTTTTCAAGCTCAGATTTTCCTTATGTATGTATGCATCTTTCCCTAAATATCCTGTTTAGTGAAGTCTTGACCCACTATTGAGCATCATCGCATGAGCCAAGGTGTTAAAAATGACATCACCAGGGGCTTTGGGTGAAACCACTGTGAGACCTTGACCCACCCTATCATGTGAACTACTGAGGTCACCGGATGCAAAGAAACCCTGCTAGAAGTTAAATTCCTCAGAGTCGCTTCATTTTGGTTTTAGAACTGAGGAAGTCTCTTGGATGAGAGGTGAAACATTTTCAACAAATATAAAGAAGTCCAGTCGCTTTCACAGTCGACTGAGAACCTACACAGATTCATTTAGTGTAAGTGAACTAGTTGGGTATATCCTAGTTTGGTAGGCCTGACTTTGCAAATTGTGTACCAACTTGATGAAACTTGGTCCTATTTTCTGTTACACTCCTTCCTCACTCCCTGTGGTAAATTTGCATGTTTTTAAACTTCACTCCCCTCCTTTATTCTTCCTGAACGTTCTTCTTCTCAGTTTGTTATAGAACTATTTTTGCAGACTGATGAATCGTTGTATAAATAAATCTTTGAGTGTGTAAACCTGCGGAGTGCTCCTTTGCGTGCTTCCACCCCCCGCGCGCTCACGTTCTTCGCTTTCATGTTCAAATTGCAAACGCGTGAGTTACTTTCAAAAGCAGCACAAGTCATATTTTGTTATTGCTTTCTTTCCAGCACGTACCCAGTTTATTCATGCAGCTGTGCAGCCTGGTCTCCAGCAACAGGACCCTCTGCTGAAGCTCCTCGTAGTCGTATGCTCCAATCTCTTCCTGGATGGCTGTCAGGACGATCGACAGGTTAAGCAGCTCCATCCGCAAGGTGGCCAGCGTCTGTAGATCCAGTCTGTACTGCTCCACCACTGACAACAGGGGCCGTAGCTGAGACATCTGACCCTTTAACTCCTGCGAATGAGTTAAAGAAAGTGAGAGAGGCCATTTGCAGTCATTATTTTTCTCTTTCAGTTGCTGTAGTTCGGCGTAGTGCCACCCTTTGAGGCACACTTGAGGCAGTTTATGTGTCCGGACTGGTCAGGGTGCCCCGTAAGGGTGACCTCATCCCAGCATGTGTAACAGGGTTGGTGGTTTGTTTCTCATTCGGCTGATTACTCTCCTTGTCATCCTTAATCTCCCGTTGTGCTGCCTTCCACCTGTGAATGTTTCAAATGAATCTGTTCACCTGTCCCTTTTGTTCACTCGTCGATGCTAAAAACTGAGCACATGTTTGAGACAATCCTTGTGTCACAAGGCAGCCCCCCGGTCTACCTGTTGCTGATAAACTTGTTGGTAGGAGACAAATGAAATGAACTGAGACACATAAAGCTCTCATTTCCTTTGGGTTTGGTTCAGAAGAATATTTACTTTGCGTCCTTAATTCTTTCTGTGCATTTGGCAGCTGAGATGCTGCACATCATATTTCATTTCTGCCTCTGTCGCCGCATCTCTTTGCTCTCCCCGAGGAACAGACGTGAGCGAGGGAAGCGGAGAATCACGTTAACCGAATGGAAAGCGCCCCCAGAACATGCTAGAGGGACTGCGCAATCCATCTGGCCTGAGAACGCTTCACAGTCCCACAGGAGGTGATGGAAGATGTGCTGGAAGAGAGTACGTCTGGGCAAGTCTTTTCTGGCAACGTGACCCAAATAAGCAGCATAAAATGGATGGAGGAAAACTCTCATTTTAAAAAAATGCACTCTGGATCATATCGGGCCAGAAAGGCCCCCTTTCCCCCCTTTAATCAGCTTAAATGGAGATCAATAAAAATATGGATAGCATATGAAACAATTGTGCTTGCAGCAAGAGGGACAATAAATTTTTATTTGCTACTTTTATATCTCTACTTTTAGCCTTGATACTTAGATGTATCTTCTCTTTCAGCTTGCTGAACAAAGAGCTGGATTTGATATGGAAAAGAGAGAAGGATAAAGAGAAGTGTCAAAAGCGAAGACAAAAATGTTATCATCTTCTTATAACATCTCTGCACCCCCGCACACAAACACAACAACATATCCAGGAAACAGTCAGCAGTTGGCAGTCAGTCAAACACTTTATGTATCCAATCCCTCCCCTGCTGTCTTGAAATCACGACCTGAATACTTTTCCAACATCGCTACGACGCATTTTTCCAATTTCTACATGTCACAAGAGCACAGCGTGAAAACTCTGTAATTCCAAGCAGCTTCAGCTCACTACATCATCACCGCTCATTGATATTGGCAGTGTTCTTTGCATATAATTGCAAGTTGATTAAATATTCATTAAAACCCCAATTTTGACAAAATGCCAAAGGTGCCACGGTTTGTTAGATAGCGAACCACTTTACCTGGCTAATCCCTCCCCTGCCACGTCTCCGCCTTCATCTCGATTTCTCTAATCTCTCCCTTCCTGATTCACACTTTTATCTCTCCTCCAGTCTCTGCTTAACCTTTACTTTCCCTCTTACTTCTCCTTGCACAGTCCTCTCATGTCCTCCCTCCCACCAAGAAATATTTAGGTGCAATAAGGCTTACTTTCCTGTCTCTTTCCTCCTCTTTCCTCCACCATCTCTCTCTGTTTATGACTCCCATTTGACATCCCATTCTCCACTCCCGCCCTCCACCCTTGTTTCCTTCCTCCATGGGTTAAAAATACTGTTTAGTTATTGATAAACTTACTGAAGTTCCACATAAATATTCAGGAGTCTTTCCTCTCAGTGCAAAGGCAAAAGCTTATGACTGTGAAAACCCCCCAGGAGCAACAATCATATGCACACACACACACACACACACACACACACACACACACACACACACACACACACGCGTATGCATAAACCAACTATATAAAAACTTAAAAACAGACCCCCCCCCAGCTGTTAAGATATGCTCGGCAAGAGATGAAAGGCAGAATGGATTTATGGGGAGGCGGTAATATGCCCTATTGGGGTAAGTAAGGGTTAGTGTGTGTGTGTGTGTGTGTGTGTGTGTGTGTGTGTACTTCTACTGCTTTTTATGAGCAGGCAAAAAAAAATCTGTGTGTACAGTCACAGTGTGGAGCTTGCGTCCCTTTTGTAGACAAAGTCCGCATGAATTAAATATTTTTAATTCTTAATTATTAATGAATTCTAATATGAAGACTTGGTTTGGGGTTATGGTGAGGATTACAGTCGGACAAGATGGTTTGTGGAGGGTTATTTCTTGTACACACTAAAAACAAAACTATTCGTCCTGGGACCACAGAATATTAAATGTATATTTCATAAATCCATGATAAGACAAACTAACCAATGAAGGACTGTGAAGTACTGGATCTTTTGTCCTATTTCCTCCAACCACCCCCAACCAGTCACGACAGACGGATCCCAAAGCCTATTAAAAGGGAGTTTTTCCTTCCCCCTGTCGCCAAGCACTTGTTCATTGAGGGTCGCCTTAATGTTGAGGTTTGTCTGTACTTTACAATATTAAATGCTTTGAGGCAACTGTTGTTGTGATTTGGCATTATAAAAATAAAATTGAACTGAATTTATTGAAAAGATTCACCTGTAAATTTGGAATTACTGACATTGACAAGATGAGCAAGCAAATATTTCACAAATATAACCCGAGATATCAAGCTTCTGAATGAACTGGGATGGCAGTCTTTCGATCAGCTATCACCTACTGAATTTAGGTTATACTTCCTGAGGCTACACATACACACATGTGTGTGAATATTTGTCTAAGTTCACCTCTCAGTTGGAGAGCACGGTGGAAAAGCAATTACCTTTCCAATAGTAGATTATCAGTTTTAATCCGAATTAGCACAGGCCTTACCTCATTAGCCATTCAAACAGGACAATAGAAGTGTTTTCATTTGAATTAGTCACTGAACACACAATTAGATCAGTGATCCTAAACTTGACTGAATCAAGTTGATACAACAGTTCACCGCTTAGTTGAGTCAAAAAGGCTTCCTTCAAATTTACACAGCTTTTCTTTCCTTTTCCAGTGTAAATATGCTGTATTAAAAAAGTTTTCTTTAAATAAACACGAATAAAAATGGATAATAACGTTAAATTCTGCAAACTTAAGCTGAGTGCACATAAATGCCCTTGCAGCTGCTTGCCTCATTGTTCGTTGTTCTTTATTTACATTTTGTTATAAAATCTAAATTTAATAAAATCCAAAAGGTCTCCAAGATTAGAATGTAGGTTAATGCCATTCCCTGTGTTTATTCTGCATTTATTCATCTATTAAGTATACCTTTAAGGTACTATGACTGTGAAAGGCTGTATTTCAGTAGAGTAAAAGTAGATGGTCTAAAGATGGCAACAACTGAGGCCACGAGGTGTGCTCAGTTTTCTGGAACTCCGTCCATAACAAAACAAAACAACCTGATTTATATTTGGCTGCTATCCTCCATCGGGTTGTCTTTTTTTGTCAACAGCTGTGAGCCTCAGAGCGCTCCCGGGAAGTCCTGCTCTGACTATTTGCGATGCATGCTTTGTCTCCCCCACTGTGTCAAAAAGGTGACATTTTGTTTCATTTTCAGGAAGAGGATGCAGAAGCAAGCCGAATTTGTGCTGCGTGCCAAAGTCAAGGTGTTTGCACGAATGTTGTTTTGCAGACGTTACAGCAGAGCTTGACAGTTTGGCCCCGTGATCTAATTTACTGTGCATAATGTGTGCTGTGTGTGACCCCTCAAAATGACTGTCGAATTACAATGTTTACTTTGGATCTGTATCGTTTTTAACTGAGGTTTAAACATTTTCTATTTGACATTTATGTCACCTTTCTTTTAAGCATTTTTTTCCTCCCATGTTGCCTTTTCAAAGCTGGAAGTGAGATAATTTGATAGAAAGAGCAAATAATTCAAATGTTTGGCTGTAAAAATACTCATTATTTTTAAGTAGAAATCTACTTCTGTGAATAGTAGCACTGACCAACAATTTTTAAGATTGATTGCTATTATATCAGTTTATTACATTTATATACATGGTCCAATTAACTGAAATAGTAATAACTTCCTGTTGAACTTGTTCTCATTGTGTTTTAAGATAAACCTTTAATGTTATTAACTTATGTACATTTGTTAGTTATTGTTGTTTTCATGCTTGTTGTATTAGTTTATCTCTGTTCACTGTAATATAGGGCTGTTATTTGTGTGTGTGAATATGGGGTTGTGCAGTTTTATGACAGCTTTTTCATTATTTTACACTGCATTTGAGAACTGTGTGAATTGAAATTAGCACTGGATCATGTCAGAGCATGGCCGTGTTTGCAAAGCTGCATCTAGACAAGACTTATGGAACAATGTCTATTGGACAGACAAGAACAAAGTTGAGATGTTTGGCCGTATTGCAGTGTGGTATATGAAGAAAACCACAAAAATAATAAATGACAAATGACAATAAATGACACTTGAGGCATCGAGGTGAAAGTTATCTTCAGTTGCAAGTATCTTGGTGTGACCAATAATAAGCTGGACTGGAAGAACCATATGGAGGCGGGGTACAGTAAGAGACAAAGGCTGAGGCCTTTCCACTCCTGCTGTGCAGTGTGGACAATACGATGGTGGCCAGTGCTTTGTTTATGCTTTGGCCTGCTGGGAGGAAGGAGACCGCACAGCAGACAGGAACAGAGAAAACTTATTAAGAAGGCTCTGTGGTCACGTCTGAATTTGAAACAGTTCAGCACTGTTGTGGCAGAGAGAAGAATGCTCTTAAAGCTAACATGACCACGCCATGCCCAGGAGGTTATCACCAGTAGCACCTTCAGTCAGAGCGCTCCAGGAGGTCCTTTAAACCGACCACTTTACAGCAGCTGTTTAATGCACAATAATATGATTTTTGACCACATTTCCATATTTCAAATGTGTTGGCTGTTTTATTTATTACTTTTATCTGTCTATCTAAAGTCACACAAGAAAATAATTACTTTTTCACATCACTTTCCATTCATAAAATCCATTTACATCCGTTTCTGATCAACTTAATATAGATTAAAAAACCTGTAAAAGCAGCAGATTAAAAAACCTTAAATGTGGAAAAATGTCAACCATACTTTACCATATAGTTTTTGCCTATCTTTTCCGTGAGATGAAAGTCCCTAAATCACTGCTTAAAGTTACATCCATGTGTAAACAGTGAGCTGGGTTATGCTAGGCTTCCACTTCAGTGTCATTAAGCTGCCAAATGAAGCCGTTTCACAGCTGATTTAACTGTTTAGATCATTCAGCTCTCCCTCCTGAGATCCACGGCCTGTCATTCTCTGTAGCTCTTGAAATAATCTTTCACTACCCCTCCCCATGTTTTGTTGTTGGCACAGACGCCTGCCAGTGGCATCATGGCAGAAAGCACCAAGCCTAATGAGATTAGTACTCCTAATTTAGAAAGTGAAATACATTCAGATTTCCCTCAGTAAAACACAATACTTATCCAGGAAGGCAATCTTATCTTCTCTCCTGCAAATTTAAAGTACCAAGGAACAAACTATAAAAGACAAATGCAGAAAAAATGTTCTGTGCTTTTGTGTTTCAATATTATTCTAATCTGGTCATTAATATTAAAATTCAGACTCTTTCCAGACAGATTTTTTTTTTATGACAGCTTGAAGCCTTAATGTGTGCAGTGATGCTGCAGTTTTACTGGCACCTTCAGAAAAAAGGCTGTGCGACACTTTAACACAGCAGACATGAAGCCAGCAAATTGACAGCTTCAAGACAAGTTTTGTCCTCTTGATGAAAGATGCTCGCGTGTCTGAGAGCAGGCAAGAAACTTCAGCTTGGCATGCGTGAAATCAATGTTTTCACACCAAAGGTTATATGTTCCCTGCAGCGACTGTCTGCATTGTATGCGACTTGATGTGTATGTGTGTGTGTGTCTGTTTGTGTGTGTGTTTACCTGCAGGCTCCTAGCTGTCAGACTGCGGGGACTGGCCACATAAGTGTGTAACCGTCCATCCACTCCTCTCAGCAGTGGCTCAGAGTCTCGAACATATTGCAGGTCTCTGGATGTCCGCAGGTCAACCACCTCCATGGACTGACTCACGTTCTGGACCTGATGTACACACACACACACACACACACACACACACACACACACACACACACACACACACACACACACACACACACACACACACGCATATGCATAATGCTGCTGATGCCATCAGTGATTACTGTTTGTCCCTTCCATTAATATTTATGATTGGCTTTGGATGCTGTCTGATTACTGGCACCTGTTATTTGTTTCCAAACACCTGTTGTTTGCCTACAAATATGGCTGTGTGGTGATATGATGACAAACAAAGGGCTAGTTCACTGAATTTTTAACCCCCCATGGTAACTAGTATAGCAAAGACAAAAAAAAGTTGTTGCACGCTGGTTTGAGTGTTAATGTTAAACCAACAAAACAAATGCTGTATTTCAATAATCATTTACTTATTATTTTATGTTATTTTTTATATTTTATAATGTATATGTATATAGGGACTTTTATTGTGAAATGAAAGAGCAGGAAGAACCACGTAGTTGCTGTCTGTAGCACAGACAGCAGAAAAGATTCCAGGTCTGAAAAGTGAAACCAATGTGGAATTCGTCTTTTTAATGGCCAACAGAGGGGACACAAAATCCTATGGAAGTCTATGGAAAACATAATGTATAAAAAATTAGATCAATTTTTAAATGTTGATAATTCTATGTTTCAGAAAGAAGTATTATCTGGAGTATGCTCATTAGCTATCGACTTGTAAATGACAATCAATGAGCGTTTGACCCTTCTACCACACAAAATGATCCCTATGAGCAACGCCTGCTTCAGTCAGAGGAGTTATCAGATGATGATGATAAATTGGTCTCTTTAGAGACCCTAAAAACAACAGCAAATAGAATAACAGATCTTTTCTATAGAAGATCATTAACTTGGTTATTTATGTATTTAGCTAATCATTTAAAATAAACATTTTAATGTGCGTTCATAATTTTACAGCTGAGTGTGCTCTCAGTGCTGCTAGTTATCTCTAAAGTGGTTGCTGCATATTAGAGTTCTGAGACTAGCTTACTGTCCCACAGCCTAATACACTGAGTGGAAAGATGTGATAAAGATGTGGAAATTGCTTCAGTTTACTGGCTGATCAAAGTAAAATTATTTTTATTGATTGAATAGATATACTTAAAGTATGCGCTGTGTTCTCATTGCTGCAATTCTACCCGTGTAAAACTAAGTGAATTTAAATCAAGTATAAAACCATTTATACACTTTTTGCATCACAAAATCAATACATGCCCATTTTAATGACAATGCAGCACACAGTCTGAGCTGCTTTAACCTACACCTTGGCTTCTTTCCTGACATTAGTAAGGTTTACAACTACTTATACAAATACTCCATTTTCTACGCAGATAATATATATTGCTCTGAAAACATGCCGTAAGTGAAAGAACCTGCTCCTGACCAGGTTATGTGTTCAATGTAAGTTACCATGGTGAATTAGCTCGGTAAAAAGTGAGCCACTTTCTTGACAGAGTACACTCTGATGTTAAGCCTGCTAGCCCAGTAATCTTACTTTGTAGTACCCACCCCTGGTGATGCAATGCCATCTAGGTCTACACCTTTATGGATCTAGTAGTGACACGGGCCACCAACCAAGACGGAGGAGGCAGCAGGAGGAAGACAAGCTGTCAGAACTGATAGTGATGCCAGTGTTAGCTAACAGCTGCAGATGTTTTCAGACACTGATGTTACAGGTGTTCAGGGATTCATTGGTGATTGTTTTAAATTTTCATTTTCACTGAAGAAGAATATCGTAGCTGCTATTAAGTACTTCACAGCTTGCTGTTTTCAACTTGAGACAACACTACCCTGGCAGAATTCACGCACTATGCTAGAGGTTTCTCGTGTGATGTCATGTGCATATTCCTCAAGAGCCATCCACCATGCTGGACATGATACAACTGCCTGTTGTGAAGTGAAAAAATGTGCATTCACCAACTGGTTGCCAAGTGGTTTCTGGACGTTGCTGACAATCTCTAAGAGAAATCAGTTATAAATAGAGGGTTGCAACACAAACCTCTTTCCGATTGCTCTGGTCGTTAGCAGGCTGCCACAGTCACGTGTTGTTTGCATGGAAGATTGAAATTACTTTCAAGCAGTAGTGAAACTGTGAAAAGTGCAATACAAACTGTTACTACCTCTCAGAAAGTAGCTAGCAAATGTTTGCTAACATGCCAGCAAGGTCCATACAAACTATTGGTGACCACAGCAATCTGCTGGTGATAAAGGCAATCATTAGAAGGTTTTCACCAACAGACCAGAGTATAAACATTTTGCTAGCAACCGGTGGTTCAAAAAGGGTCACTAACCAGTCTCTGGCACTGTGTGAATGGGGCTTTAGTCACCTGACCCTACCTTTGATATATAAGTGGTTAATAGTGATGGGACTCCAAAACCCCAAAGTATACATAATATACTACATAATGTTTATATGCAACAAAGGGACAGAGTTACAATTAAGCTAGCAACTCTGGATGTAAACTTTGCAGCACTGTACAGTGACACAGTGATCCTTGCAGTTAAATTCTACCAACAAAATTAACAGGCTGGGTTTTTTTGGCAGATTTAACAGATCTCGAATGTTAAAAGATGAAAACAAAAGGATCACCAAAGTTATCCGAGATAACCTCTGGGGTCCGTGAATATCTGCAGCAAGGGTTACAGCAATTCTTCCAAACTGGTCGAGATATTTGAGTCTAAAGCAGTGACCAACAGGCTGGCAGTGCTAAATACAGTCATTCTGTTCATGTGGTTCAAAATTTAAACTGCAAACAGTATGGTGGGCAGTTTTATTGTTCTGTGGTTTTATGTGTTTATTTTATTTAATTGTTCATTTAAATAATTGATTAATTTTATTTACTAATTTAATTGTGTATATGTTTTTAATTTTCTGTATTAAAGGAAGGTGGTGAGAGTTTTTAAAGTTGTAGTAGTAGTAGAATATATTATTATTAGTAGTATTATTAGTATTATTATTATCATCGTCATCATCATTATCATTATTATTATTATTATTATTGTTGTTTCATAAAAGTTGTAGGCACCACATTAAAAAACATTTTTTACACGTAACACGTAACATTTTTAGCTCCTAACTGAAAATAGAAATAGGTAAATAAATAAAAATGGATAAATAAAAGAGTGTGAGGAAAATATGCTTTGTAAATTAAAAGCAGTTCATGCTTCGGGTTTAACATCCCCCATTCACTGCTCAACAATATGATACAAAGACACAGTTTGCAGACCCCCTGTTCCCCTCTCTTAGATCTCATTAGGTCCATTTAAACAGAAGTCCCTCTCCTTTCGTGTCCTGCTCTAAAAAACAACCCCCACTCACGCCCCGTCTCATTAACCAGGCAGAGGGTGTACCACACACTTGAAATCTCTTTTAATGTTGAATGAAAAACAAGTGTTTAAAAAAATCTACTATAAAAATGACCCAGATATTTCCAGATATTCAGGAGTGATATGCAAACAAACAAACAAACAAACCCGCCCACACATCTCCTGTACAACACGTTCATTGGGGGCCAGACAAGCAAAAAAAATAGAAAAATAAAAAATAAGCGCTCATACCACCGCACACAAACTCACAGCGGGATCTAGGTGTCACTTCCACAGACATGCTGAGCTGATTAAGATTCATAAATACAAAAGACTCTCAACAAGAGCAGAGCGAGGAGAGAAGAGGGAGTTATTTCTGATAGTGTTCATCTACCTTTTTCTCATTTCTCTCTCGTTTTGTGTGAAGCGAGAACAGGATGTAACAGCACCAGTGTAGGACAAAAAGAGTAGTAATCTTTGTGATATTGCCATTGGTGTGCTCCGGTTTACTACAGCGTTGGTGAGAAAACGTGCCGTCGTGTGCGAGGCTGAGAATAGCGAATGCATTCAGAAATGTTTGCTTACTTGATGCCGTTCAATAATTCATCAATTTCTGTCACAAATCACTTTTATTACCCTCTCTTAGGACACAGGCATGAACTGAATAGCCCCGTACACATGTACACACACACAAGCAGTTACACGCTTGTATGGTCGTATGCTGAGCTGCACCCACAACACAGAACAAAGTGTTTCTTTCCCACCCATCTGTCAGCGTTTCTTTGAGTTTAAACTCTTTTGGCATGCTGAATGACTGGCAGTTTACAGAGGATTTGGCTACTGATGTATCAGGAATACATCTGTCAGCGAAGCCCGTGTGTGTCTGTTCATGTGTGTTTCTGCAAGTGTCAAAACAAAGAGACAGTCCAGTGAATATTTTCATTCCAGTACACCGCCTCTGCCCCGTGCCGCATGTCAATGCTGACCACTGAAACGTCAAGGCGCGAGACGAACACTCACAAATGCACACGCACCTGCTCGGTCAGCGAGCGTAGCTGTCGACTCCGAGGGTCTCGTTTACAGAGGTTCCGTGCCGGGGCGACCACCGTGCACATGCACCTGCCGTCGGGATCCGAGGCCGTGCTGTAAACCTGCCAGCCTTCCTCTGAGCCCGGGTACAGCCCCTGCACACAAACACGCCCGGTGTTAATGAAGTCACTGCGGGATAACACATTACCAGACGAGAGGGTGAGCAGAGGAAAGCACAGAAAGCAAAACAGAACAACAAACAAATTCATCACCTATTAGCAGAGCAGATGATGTACACAACAAGCTGGAGTACAACTATTTCCATTACCAAATAAACACCTCACCATTGTTCCTTGGCTTAACTACTTTATGCTTCTGTGACACGCAGGCCATGGGACTGTTTTTGTCAGTAAAAAGACTCTAAAACGTCTGGCTCAGATTAGATTAACCACAATGGAAACCAAGTTAAAATGTGTAAAACTGACATTTAACAATGCACAGGTTTGACATTTGAAACCATCAAATCAAACTGGGAGGGATTAAATGATTTATGGTTAAAATGCCTTTTTGGTCTGCATGCTACAGCCAGGTAGCAGGAAACAAATGTGTAAATGCACTAATGCAGGAAACTTATTGGTAAAACAATGAACATCCAGAGATGGATGGAGCAACATTGACATTCATTTGAAGTTGTTGATGAATGTAGGGTGATGATGTTCAACATTCACGGTCTTGTGAATGTCGAATATCTTTGAGAGACACATTTTGTTCTTCAACTGTGAAAACAGCAAGAAACGAAGAAGAAAAAGAGAGAGAAAAAGCAGAGGTTCAGGTATTGGTGGTTATTTATTTCTGCTTTGTCAGTTTGATTTAAATTTAGCTTAAAAAGGGTTTTTAGAGGAATCTGAAAACCGGATGCTACATTTAGAGATTAAAGCGAAAAGCTTCAGTGCTATGAACTCACTCGTATGCTTTGACATTGCATAATAATAATACAACAAAACAGAAAGCAAATATCAGTGATTAAAATTTAAGTTGATGATTGAAGTTTTTAGAGATTAAGTGGTTGCTCATAGATGTTTGGTTGTGCACTGGTGTGGACTGTTTGCAGGGTAGAAATCATCTTTTGTGCAGATTTGTGGGAGCTCTGGGGAGTCGGTGACTTTCTGCCAGAGAGAACAGCAGTTCCGTCCGTGGAGGCAGAGAGTGGAAACTCTCCAGTAATGCTGCTAGCTTTCCTGGACACAGACATGTGGGAGACGTCACAGCTAATTTTAGCAACAAATGAGAAATTCAGAATTGGACATGGATGTCTCTGGTGAAGTCGAGCCCAATGAAAACACAGAAAGCGCACAATCTCCGTTTGACAAACATAAAAAGACGCTGAAATCACGAGATGCATCATGGTGAGATCACGCAGAGATTTACGTGCTGGCTACGACGATAATGACATAAAAGGAAAATATCTGTTCAGCCCTGATGACTGCAGTCTGACCTGAATAAGACTGTGACGCTGAAAAGAAGTGTGTTGGCTGAAAATAAAAAATACATGAAAAACCCTACAAAGGCTACGAAACGGAGATTTAATAGAGACTACATTCTCCTAAAAAATAGAAAAAGAAAAAAAGCACAGAGCGGTAACTCCTCTTATCTTTATTTCTACCTTTACACCAAAATATGAGGGTTTTTTTTCCAAATGATGAATGCACATCTCCCATGATCTGTTTATATGTATGCATACTTTTATCTTTCAGCACATACTGTAAATGGGAGGTAGGAAATGTATTCATTCTTAAGCGAAGCCGTTATTGAAGCATGTGATTCAAGGTAAAATCATTCATAACACCCTCAACAGTGATCACAGTGACTGAGGGAAAATGTTTTTGATAGATTTGATAAATCCAATTAAGCCTGACTTTCTTTTAGATAATATTCTGGACACCTTGGAAACAGTAGCTAGTACAAATGATTTTGATAACACAAATCAGAGCCTGATCAATATATTGGTTGGGAGTCGGGACTGATAATGAAAATTTAAAAGGTAAGAAATTGAGGTGGAAAAAATATTTTAACCATGTTACGAGTGTTGAGGCTGCATAGCGTGTCCACCAGAGGGCACTCTGCAACTTCCTTGTTGGCAACACGTAATTGGAAGGTAACAAACACAAGGAGCTTTGTCTTATTATCTCAGTGAGGACTCATAAACAGCTGAACACGTCTAAGATTAAATACACAATTACTGATTTTAGGAAAAGCCCTCCTAAACACAAAGCTACTTTTATTAAAGGTCAGATTGTGGAGTGTGTTTAATGTTAATGCCTTTGAATAGTTGTTGATCCGAAGCTTGATTTTAAAGCAAACTGTGAAGCTGTGTGCAAGAAGGGGCCCCAGCGACTCCCATGTTTGAGAAGGCTTTCTTGTTTCCGCACTGATAAAACCACGATGATTTCATTTTATCCTGCTTTTATTGAATCTGTTTTATCCTTTTCTTTGTTGTCGTGGTTTGGATTCTTATCTGTAAATAACACAAACTCACTCAATCAAACTGTTAAGTGGTCTAACAGGCTGACTGGTTAACCACAGCATCCCTGCACACCAGACAGTTCCAGTTTCTTCCTTCTGGTCGAACGCTTCTGTTCCCAAAATGTAAAACAACAAAAGTTAAAAATAGCTTTGCTGTAGCAGCCATTACTCAAATGAACAAATGAGAGTTTTTGCAGTTTTTTCCCTTAGCGGGGGCGACATGAAGCCCAAGGTATTTTTAGTCATTGTTTGTTGTCTGTTCTGCCTGTATTGAGAGCGTGAATATGACGATGGATGACCCACTGCTGCAGAGCAACGCAGCAGGAAACGTGGTGTTCCAAGTTATTAAGAATGAATCTCATCATAAAAATGGCTGAACCGCTAAATGACATTAGCTCATCCAAGGAAAAGCACCTGTGTGTTCATTCACATGGACAACAAAATGCTCATTTTTTCATCTAAAGTGGTTATCGGCTTTCATTACGTTCACAATTCTTATAAAACTATCAGCTGCAAAAATACGTCGACTCCAGTACTGTCCTTAAGTGCCTATTATAGGTCCTCCTGCTGCAATGGAGTGGGCGTTTTTCACTGAGCTTTCAATTTCTACTTAACAGTCAAACGAAAATATTGCTTTTATAGTGCTTTTTTTTTTTTACCCCACTACATTTATCTAACTATAGTTACAAGTTATTTCTCCTGTTACAATTTTTCATAACCGTCCTGGTGAGTAAAGACTATGTCAGGTTTGTGATAAACTGCAGGATTGAACTTTCTTTTGTGTATGAGGAAAATTCTCTTTTTTACATTAAGAAAACATAAAAATTGAATTAGCTAAACAACGCTGTCACAAAGCTAACAGCAGGGAAACAGGAAACACTGTAGTAGTGTGTGGTTTGGCTGTTGTAGAGGTGGGGGAGAGATCAATGCCATTTTGTTGATTCAGTAGTTTCAGGTAAGCTGATAAAAAAGGAGAAAAGCTGTGTTAGCAGATTTTCTTCCCTATGGATATGAACAAGTACTTTTATCTGCTCTGTGGATCACTTAATAAAGCAAATCTGACTGAAATCAAGACTGGCTTCAACAACAGTTAGTAGTACGAGTTGGCTATTAATAGATAGCACCTCAGCAAGCTAATGTGTGAAACAAGCCTGGTACAAACACACACACAGATATAAGGTCATGTTCAGCTCTTGTTTAGCCAGTAAGTATAAACGTATTATTTAACCGTACCACGAGATTCCAGCAAGAAATTATAATATGACAGGATTTGTCCTGTTCTTTAATGTTATTAGGACAGGGGTGTCAAACATGAGGCCTGCTGAAGACTCCAGTCTGGCCCATGGGACAGCACTGTAAAGTGTAAAGGAAAGCATACATTTGGGGATTTTAACGATATTTTTGTAGATTTTAGAGCTTTTCCTACTAATAAAAATGTCGCTCGTGGCCACTGATACACACCAAAGTAAATAAATGACAGAAAGTTATTGGGGTTTTTTTTTTTATCTTTGATAGAAAGACATTCTGTCATTTAACAAAAATGTTCAGTTTTATAATTACAGGAGCTAACAGGACTTTTTCTTTAATTTTACACATGTATGTCTTAAAATCTAAGGCCAAAGATTAGTGACGACAGACTTCAGCATCATTTCTTCATCATGAAGAAAAACTGAGACGCATTGTTTCAACTGCACTTCATTTCCTTATATTAAAGTGTTTCAGGGACTAAATGTGTAATAAAATGTCTTTGCACTGACAGAGAGGAGAGCTTCACGAGTTTGGTCCACTCAAAGTGGGCTGCATGTGGTCCACAGTGTAAAATGAGTTTGACATCTCAGCTTTTAGGATCTGATTTTCATTGATTCCTGAGCTTTCTGAGCATTAAGTACTTGTCATGTTTTACTTCTGGTTAATGTTTCATATTTGCTTCTGTCAAGCTTATACATATCCAGTGTGTTCTTTTGTCTATTCTTCATTTCCTGCTTTACTTTGGTAATCCTTTGCCTCTTGTGTTTTACAGTTGCTTTTACTTCCCATCTGTCCTCATCTAGCTGATTGTACAGCTGATATTACTCCCTGCCTTGATTAGCCTTCTGTGTATAACTTGTCCCGCATCCCCTTGGTCTTTTGTTGAGCTGCCTGTAGTCGTACCTTCTCTCTGTGTTCCCATGTTGTTGCCTTGTTTTTGGAATTCTGCTATTTAGTTTCTTGGCTCTCGCTACAGCCTAAATGAACAGCTCGCCTTTTGTTATTGGAACTCTGCCTCCCTGCATCTTGCATTTGGGTCCTCTCACTACACATCTCACAGTTCTAAACAGTCTATGTTTAACCAGGCCCAAGTTCAATAACTAATCAAATCACTGTGGGTCAGTCTGCATGTTCAACATGAAAGGATTCTGGAGCCTGCATTTATGACATCCTTTAAAAAATCACTTCAAAATCAATATTTATTTTAACATGCACCACTTGAATCTACCCATGAGGATCTAAAATCCAGTTATTAATTGAATATTTGATTAAAGTGAAAAAGAAAAAAAGCACAGGGTCAGAAGATTAGTGTTGATAATCCACAATCAGGTGCTCTTCAAAGACGAGGCCAGCGGTCGAATAGAGATTTTAATGTTCAAAAAGAAAAACAACGTTTGTGCTTATTATTAATGGCAGTCCTTGGTATTGATTTGGGGAGTGGGGGACGAAATCAGAGGGGCTTTGGTTTAAGACAAAAAAGTATTAATTCATGAATCAAACAATGGGTTTCAGATCAGAGAGTCTCCATCGTGATACGAAGAACAAACAAAACAGAGATTTAATTGAAAGGGCTTAAGAGGCACACCGTGTGCGAATTCTAGCATTTAAGAGGCATTTCAAGTGGCTCCTTTACAACTCTGTTTGTACGCTGTACATTTGCAGCTATTTAAATGTCAGCACTCCTGCTGGTGTAATAGTATGTACGTTTTGCTTTTTGTTATTCAGACAGTAGGAAAATTAAAAAAAAAAGTTATTATTTGCCTCACCACAGGGGAATCCTATTTTTAACCTTTTGTAGCCTAAAGAATGGCACAAATCCAACCTGCTGAGGTGATTTTAAAAACTGCAGCACAGAGGAGTGGACAGGCAATTATTAGCACTTGAAAAATACAGTCTAAGCTGTTATATAATCAGACCCTTTTTTTATGTTTTGGGTTATTTGGGACTCATTAGGTTGAGGCGACACCGATTGTTCCCAGAGGGCTGACCATTTGGAAGCAAGTAACAGCAGAGGAAGTTAAAAACCATAAAGACAAAAACACAGAAGACGCTAAATCACGAGCTCATTACTGTGAGGTTTATCCAGGTCTGCAGCTTGACCTACTTAGTGATAACACTTTAGAACAATGTAAAGGAACGGCTGAGTTTGATCTGACACTCACAGCCTGTCGCACTGAGCTGCCCTAAAAACCCTGAAAAAGAATAATGGCAGAGGGGGAGGATGAGAGAAGGAGGCTGCCGAGAGGATGAAGGCACGAGAGGGAAATATGGAGGGGGGACCGTGGTGGCCTGGAGGGAAACATCTGATAAATCTATCAGCTGGGTTCAGAGGGGTAACCTTCACAATGTTCACAATGGAGCTGATGACGCGAGCGTTGAGGTTTAAAAAGAGGAAGATGTGAATGAGCTGAATGTATGAGCATCGGCTGTGCCTCCTGCTCGATGTAATTAAACAGAGGACATATGGCACCTCGGGGCTCATTTCACACGAGGGAAAAATGATAAAAATCTACACAGGCAGCTCGACTGATTGTGATCAGAGCAAATACAGAGAGCGCAGAGCAAACAGAGCCGCATTTCTGCAGTTGACAAATTGTTGATAAGAGGCTGAGGAGACAGGAGGACGTACGCAACTCAGAAAAATGTGTGTAACATCCTATATAAGAGAAAAATCGGAAAGTCTTACTGACACCATGTAGCTTAGAGTGTGTTTACCCAGACTAGCACTGCAATGAATAGACTGTATAGAAGCCTTCTTTTTTAAAAGTCATATGCTCTTATGACATAAGAAAAATATGCATAGTGAGTCAGCAGTAACACATAAACACTGAATGCTCTGACTGAGCATGGCAAAACAGGTTAGCAACAGAAACGCTGCAACATTAATCTCAATATAATAATATTATGTAGCAAAAAGTAAAAGGCCAACAACTGAAATGTGTTGTGGCAACAGGCTAAATGGGTAAATAAATGAATAGAACAGTTTAAAAATGACCAATAAAAACTCAATCAAGCTTAAACTAAATGCTAAAGAGTCAGAGGATAGTGAATAGTTACAACAGCTGCTTAAAACAATAAAGAATCCATTGAAATGCTTCTGTTACTCAGTATGTAAGCTGAACAAAGCACCAATTCATTAGCAGCCCTTATCTTAAAAAACAAAAAGAAAAACCTTTTAATACAATTTATGTTTTAATTACCATGCAGTTTAAAATTAATTCAGCAAAGTTGAAGCACATTTGGAACCTGACAAGTAGTGCTGATTAAAGAGCATTTGAGTTCATTTGATAAGACTCCGGGGAAGCACAATTGGCAAAAAATAAATAAACACTTTGGCGAAAGTGATGTAGCTAACAATTAAATTTATGTGCAATTAAGCTGGATTACAGAGACACAACAGCCAGATTTCAGACATTTCCCATTTAGAAACTGTCTGTCAACTATTGCAGTAGCAACACTGCCCATCTAACATCTCCATCTGCTTCAGCCACGGTCTCTGTGTGTGTGTGTGTGTGTGTGGGCACCTGCTTGCATGAGACTACATGCACTTTGCTGAACTTGCAAAGTGCCACCACGCAGCAGATGCGAGGTGCCAGAAAGGTAAATCATGCAAACCCTGAGTGTGCGCACAAACGCACACAAACTGCAATGCACGGACAGGATACGCATACGGGGTGAAGAAACCAGGGTGCGTGCAGTGATCCCCCATGTCTCGGGTTGCCAGGGGGGTTGCTAGGGCAACAAATCACCGGCTGTCCCATTGGGTGAGTCAGCCTTCCCTAGGAGAAATATCACCCCAGTAAGTCTGAGAAAGAGCAATCCTATTACCGGTCTGTGGGTGTAGCAGTGTGTGTGTGTGCAGCAGTGTGTGCATACTGTACATGTGTTCTTTATGACTCATAAAAGCTTATTTATTTATTCATTAGTGCTATTTATTCTTCAGTTGTGCCACCTGCTGTAGTGTATTTTCTAATTGTGCTCTGACTCTGATCTTGTGAGCGCTTTTTTTTCCTCCTCTACCTTCTTTCATGTCTTTTCTGCACCAGTGAACAGATCAAATATCTGCTGCATGCAGGCTAAAATATCCCCGAAGATCTTGATAATTGAATCTGACTTACTTCCCCCGTCATCGTAGATATCTTAGAAGCTGGGGCTTTTTTTCTTCTACAGTGAATAAGCAGACATTTATCTTGGAATAATTACAGATCATGTCACAAAGGAGAGCTTATGTCATTATATTTACTGAAAGTGGATGTTGCTGTGTAGAAAAGAGAAGTATGTAAAGGTGCTGCTGAAAATCACAACTCAAGTGACAACAAAAACGCGTCTCTATCGTTTGATGAAGACGAAGTTCTGGAAGTGCACAGATGCAGCGTGTATGCGTGCGTGTTTAGTCATATGAATATGAATACGTACGCTGACGATCCGTTCATGCGTGCCCTCTGAGGAGATGATGGTTCCATTGAGTCCAACCAGCGACGGTAAGGTCTGGGACATCCAGTTAGTTACCATAGCCATGGTGCTGAGCACCGCTCCAATTTTCAACATGGGAACACTCATCCTGATGCATACACATTCACACACCGCACACACACACACACACACTAACAGAAACTCTGGCCGGCTCTCACACACAGTCCAAACTGTTCACAGCAGTCATTCTAACAAGAGCAGCTGCACAGCATGGTGTTACAGGTTGTGCAGTCGCTCTGTAGTGTTTGTTTAAAAAGAAAAGAAGAGAAAAAACCACGAATGTTCCCTCTGAAGTCTAAGACACTGCCACAGGTTAGTAGATAAATCCAGATGCATCCATGCAAAGACGCATCAAGTCCAAACATCCAGCTCAGGCTGCAGGAGGTGCTCCTGGAAACAGCTGGTCTGAACTGTGCGCGTATGTGTGTGTGCGTGTGTGTATGTGTGTGTTTCCTGGACTCCTTCCTTCGTCTGGCAGTGAGGCGTTGTGGCTGAGCCAGCACTGCTCTCTCATTTATCCTCTAACTCTCTGCCTCTCCCTCCCTCCCGCCTTTCCTCCACCCTCTCTCGCAGACACACTCCTCCATCTCTCTCCCAGACTCTCACCTATTCCTTCCACTTCTTTATCCAAGCGCCACAGTCTCCTCTCAAACCATATTTCATTCAATGAAAAAAAGCACGCCGCAAAAAAAGTGCTAACGAGAAAAAAAAGAATATTCATCTGACACTTATCCCATTCTCTTGCTTTTTTCACCCTTTTATCATTTCCATACCCATTTTCTTCTTCTTTTACCTGACCTTTAATTTTCCCTTTTCATCCTGACTGCAGTCAACACCTTTCTTTTTCCTTTCTGTCCAATGTCCCCATCTTTTCCTTGATATTGATTAAATGCAGACGCCTACAGGAATGCACAATGATCTGGACTGACCTCTCCCTTAAGTGTGTGCGTGCGTGTGTGCATTTGTGCTTCATGTAAATCACACACTGATGCAACACTGCCACCACGTGGCCCTCGGTGCCTGCCGACAACCAAACTGTGTAAGAGATTTTACACTGGATTTGATCAAAACTTCAGAGAAAGTACAAGATGTACAGATGCTTTATTTGATCTGGCTCTGCAGCATTTCCATGGCAGCAACAAACTCCAAAAATAAAGTTCAGCCTGTGTGCCACTTCTGTCACTGTGTTTACAACGTTTGCATCCACCTGCTGGGGACTGCAGATTAAAAGGAGTTGGTACAGCACTTATGCACAAAGCCTAACTGTGTCCCAGTTAAATAATATACTTACTGTATACACGATACACTATACTACCTAAGTCTAAGTCTCTATGTGCATTTTGAAGGCTTTTATTCCTGGTACCCACTCTGTCTATCAGCAGCATTTGCAACACTGCTACTCTTCAGACTATTGTTCTGTTATTGATTGTTTTTGCAATGAAGATGAGTTTTTCTAGCTTGATATGTTTTATTTTCCCAGTGGTTTAACTTACAACCACAGTTTGTCTTAATTTTTGTGAAGCGGTGAGCTGTGTTTCTTTAAAAAAATGTTTTCTGGCACTTTTTTAAACCAAATGACTAACTGCCCTAATCACTGGCTTATTTATTTATATGAATGAATAAATGAAAGCCTTGCAGGCCGTAAAAAAATTAAGTGCCATTATTATGCTAACTAGCACAATTAGTAGTTCAAAACAATCCCATTTGTTAGTCTTACGCTGAGCCATGACATTTTGTTTCCCTTCTCTTCCCTGTGATTGGCTGTGCTTCACAAACACAAGGTTTGCACAACAGATTGGGGGAGGGGGGTACATTACATATTAGACCATGTCATGTATCATCTATTTAATAACATCTAAGCCAGGATGCAGAAGCACTGTAAGATTTAGTAGCTTGTAGAAAAACCTTAAACCTAACCTTAAAAAAAGCTGTGTGACTTTGTCATAGAAAAAATATTGAAGGAATTTTCAGCCCACTCTTCTTGACAGAGTTAATTCAGTTCACTGGTTTTATGCACATCTCTTTTAAAGTCCACAAAAGTATTTCAGTCAGGTTGAGCTCTGGACTTTGACTGGACCATTGCAATGCCTTGATTCTTTTCTTTTTCAGCCATTAATTTGTAGATTGGGATCATTGTCCTGTTGAATTTCCCAATTTGGGCCAAGCTTGAGCTGTCAGACAGACAGCTGACTCCAGAATACTTTGTTAACAGAGGAGTTCATGTTTGAACGAGTGACTTGTCCCGTGGCTTCAAAATAAGCTCAAATAATCAGCCCTCCGCCAACAAAGCTGACAGCTGGTATGATGGGCTTGTGCTGATAATCTGTGTTTGGTTTTCTCCAAACAGCTTCTTCTCAGAAAGAAGAGGCTTTCTTCTGGTAACCCGTCCAGCCAGGCAATACTTGTTCAGTCATTTTTAAACTGTATACTGTTGTGAACTTTAATATTTAACATGCCAACTGAGGCCTGGAAATCTCTTGAATTTTTTGCAGTTTCTCTGAGTACTGACCTTGAGGTAAATTTCCTAGAAGCGTCCACTCTTGGGAAAACTGGCAACTGCCTTGAATGTTTTCCACTTATGAATATTCTTTGTCAGTGTTGAACGATGGACTTCAAATTGCTTGGAAATGTCCCTATAACCCTTCTCAGATCGATGGGCAGCAACATTTGCGTCTTTGTGTTTCCTCACTGGCAGTGTGTTAACACACACCTGAATGCTCCAGACCAGCAAACTGACGAAACATCTGCTTTTATAGAGGCGCTCGCACCCGCTCATGATCAGTTAATCACGTGTATTTGATCAGCAGCGCCTGGCTACTCTTAATTGTTATGGAAGCAGTAAGTGTTCTGCATTTTGGCTGATGTTTATAATAACCCATATAAAGTCTTTTTTCTTTTATTTAATATAACCTGACATATAAAACCTTAAATGTGAAAGACGCTGTACATTTTTTTTTTAAAGCCTGCATATACATCTTTTTTTTTCTTGCAACAGTGGCTTGAGTTGAGTGTTGTTGTGAGCTGCTGCTAAATGAATCCTTTACCCATGAGACACATTTCACTGTATTTTTTTCTGACCGTATTTAGGACAGCACTTAAGTGGCAATTTTTGATGAAGTCTACAAAATACGGTAATGAATGTAAAGCTTAAAAAAAGAACTAAACACAAACTAAGTATACTGTACTGTAAATTCATCGTGTGTATGAAAATGTAATGCAAGGATCAAACACAATATTGGAATAGTGTCAAATAGGCCTCACGCTAATCACCAGTCAAGAGGAGGATCAAAATCATTGAATGATATACATTTTTAGCAATGGACATTTGCAGTTTGTAATTAGTTGAGTCTAATGAAAATAGGATAATACTGACACATCAGGCTGGTGTTTTTGAGCTGTAAAAGGCCACCCGTGATGCTAAACAGACTGCAGTGCACAACTAGCAGCCCTGTAACAACTTCAAGAGCTATAGAAGGACATGGCTCTTCCCCGTCTCCTGCCTCGAGCAATTATGTGTCAACAATTTAACTAACCAACACTAAATATTTTATAGCGCCTTTGTTCTCATCAGGAGTAACATACTCGTTGTTTTTTTCTAGATAAAGAGTCTGCAGAATACACATGGATTATACATAAAATCTCCTTCAGCAAATATTCTAAACATGAATATTTCAATCAGCTGCACTTAAGGTTACACAGTCATGAGGAGGAGGAGGGCAACAACAGAGCCAACATGACAAGTGAGTGGTGTAAAACACCTTCAGGGTGTTTCTGGTCACTGACTCAGGTGGCTGCCTCTCTGCATTTTTACAAACTAATCATCGCCAAGTTTCTCAGAACAATACAGTACAACAGATCAAAACAAGAAGAAAACTCAAAACTATAATATAATAAAAAAAATAACTCAAACAATGAATATAGATGATCGTGATTTCTCTGAGCATAAAACTTGGCAAAACAAATCTATAAAAATATAATTTTTGGGAGGTCGATTTTGATCTAAACTCCTTTGTCAGCAATATTTACTTTATCTAATATGTTTTAAGATGTGGATCTATATAAAGCATTTTATTTCTTTCAGTCAATTTATTTCATTTTATTTTAGTCCTGTTTTTGTGACTTATAAATATGTTTCCCTTAAAAAAAAAATGCATGCTCTAACTGTTAGCATGTAGGCAATATGTCTAAACTATTTTGGGGATGTCCAGCAAATACCAGGAGATATAAAAGACACAAGGTTGGTTAACAAAATGATAAATCAGAGTACATCAATTCTTTCCAAGAACCACTTTAAAGTTTAGAAACTTTTAAATTTTGACTCATTTGACACAAAGGTTGAATGGATAAGTTGGGGACACGGTGTCTCCTTACCTTACATGAGCTGACAGTGACCAGCAGCAGCAGCAGCAACCACAGGGCTTCAGGTGGACTCATGGCTGTCCTTTTCTCTCCCTCTGGTATTCCTGGTCTTGACCCAGCTTTGACACGCACCAGACATGAAAGAAAACTTGGTACTGTACACCTTCCTTGCTTAGCCTTGAGGTTATGACTAATTTGACTAGTCTGGAGTGACTGAATCCCCTCAGGCTGTGGAAGAAGAGCACAGTGCTAGTGTTCTTGCTGTGGAGAGCCACTCAGGAGCTGACTGGAGACAGCAACTGTCTTTGAGGAAGATTAGAGAGGAGGCGTAGGGAAGGAGGAGTTGGTGAAAAGGATGATTATTTGGTGCTTAACACAGCCAGTGAATATACAGTTAATTAGTGAGTGGGTGCACTTGTTAGTAACAGATTGCATGTGAGATTGTACTGCTGATTCTGGTATCATAAACTTACTCCCTGGAACTCAGGAAAACTTTTTCTATTAATTTGGAAAAAGGGGCGTAATTGTACGGAATCTTAGTTTTTAAAAACTCTCAAATTCTCCCAAATTTGGGAGTTTTTAAAAACTCCTAAATGTAATAATAAAAACTGTTCACTGGTAAGGTTGTCAAAATAAAAAAAATCATTACTCAGATAATTTAATAATCGATACTAAAAATTGGTATAATACCAACAGTGCTGTCTTGGCTCCTGCAGTTGATACACGACTTCAGCCCCTCATGACACAGGAATAGTGATTCATCTCATATCGCATGACTATATAAGAGTGATATATAAAAGAGTTTTTTACACTCATAGTTCACAACACTGAACATTTTCTAAAGTTAAGCAAAGCCCTCACTTTCACAAAACTGGAACATTAAACAGTTGCTAATGCTAATCTAGCTGCCGCGCACATTAACGTTAGCCTTTTAACTGCTAGCAGTTTAGCCCTGTGTTAAGCTATGATTAAGGTAGCAGCATGTTAACCCTAGAACACTATCGCTGGGTGATTTACACCCGAGAAAATACATTTACATGATTTCTCTCTCCTGCAGCTGTTTGCGTGTCGAGGAGCCTGTGCCTTCACCAGGGAAGTCTCAAATGTCCCAGGAATGGGTGGACCAAAGACCAGCTTTCCAGAGTCATTATTTTGTTTTAGGAGTTCTATTTTTCATTTTGTTAGACATGGCACAGTTAAAAGTAAAAGAAGACCACTCTAATTTGTCATGTGTTGTCATATTTTGATATATTTGATTACTTTTCATTGGTTATATTATATCGGGTAAAAATCACCCGGCATTAGTGATCGTGTTACTATTTATAGCGATAGTGTTCTAGGGTTAAATCAATATTAGATGTGACTGAACAGCATTTTACAGCATAGTATAAAAGATGGACGTTGTACTGTAACTGTCACGTATGCTGGTGTGGTACAGTAACGTCACCCATTGTTTTCTAATAATAAGTCTAATGACTTGTGATTGACAAGTGTTTACCCAATTAGGGTTTGGGTACATACCACAATTTTAAGAAAACAGACTCAATGTTTTATTCAATAAGAACAAAACGGAGTGACTAAACATATAAACCTAGCAGGAAAGTGTTTACAGAGGCCATGACAGAAAGCCTTTTTCCCATAAACGTCTATGGGACCCCAGGTCTTTTTCAACCACAGCTATCGCCATCTGGTGGCCTTTAGGCAGAATGCAGCCTTTTAGGCACTGATGTATTGGGTTAATTTTTTCCACCTATAAGTTATGTCCATGTGTTATAATGTCTATGGTTTTGAGCATTAGGTTAAAGGCTAGGCTAGCCCCAGTTAACGAACATGATACAAGTCAAGGCAAGCTTTGTCATGTTGGTAAGTAAAATGTTAGCATATATTCTGGTAATTATTCCCAGTACACACCTCAGATGGCTTAAAACAAATAAGATAAAGAGAAAAAAACTTCCTTTCCTCTGCATTGTTCTCTCTCTGGACACTGACATCTATCTTCAGTACACAAACCGAACAGGAATAAATTACTAACTTGTGCTGGCTGTCTTCCATGTGAACCTGCCACTCTGGCTTTAAACACAATGTAGGTGACTTTCATGTCACACAATCCATATTTCATTGCTGGAAATTAGCTGTTAAATACTCTTGGATGAGCTCGCTGTGTTCACTCGCTTCCCCTCATTAAAGTTTCAGCATGATTGTAATGCAGATTTCAAGACGGCACAGCAGGCAGAGAGAGAGAGTAACAGGAAAGGCCAACTGAAGAAGACATGGGTGGCGAGAGAGAAATATAGTGCACGCATGCTCGGCCTGTAGTATAAACCCAATAACAAATAGTCATACACCTTACGCACAACCTCATTACTCCAGCTGTGTGAAATTAAAGACAAACTTGACTTCATGCCAACCAAACAACAGGGCCCAGCCAGAAATTCATGAATCACTTTTCACTCAAATGTTCTGGTTAAAGAAATTATTATTATTATTACTTATTTTTGTATTTTTATTATTTTCAGTGAAAGCTTTTGAATGCTGCTGATGTAAACCCAGCAGTGGCTTTATTTTCACCTTCGATATTCTGCACTTTGGAAATGATTCAAAATTTAATTGGGTTTTAAATTCATGTTTAGAGATGACATTTCAAGCATGTTAAGGTCACTGCAATCCAGTTAACGATAGGTTTAACATTTTACACATCAGCCTACACAGTGACCTTTCAAAATAAGGGAGTTCAAACATGTGCTCGTTACACTCACAAAATGTAGTTTTACTATACGTCATGAAGAGCTCCATAAGTATCTCAAGTATTTGGAAAATCGGCTCATTTTTCAGGTCTTTTTTTTCCTGCACTTGTGTTACAATCTTCACTCCTCAGAAGCTGTGTGCAGTGAAGATATGAGCAATGTTGTTTTTGTTTTGTTTTGTGAAAGAACAAGAACGTGATGAAAATGCAAACAGCCACAAATGCAGCAGCTAACAGGACATCAACTCTTTGTAAAGACAGCATGCTTATATAAAGCAAATTGTGAGAAACTGACCCATGTGAAAGAGCAAAAGCTTGCTTTTAAACAGGTAACAAAAGCAGTGATGAGCAGTCAGGCTTGTAGGATTAATCTCCATTTCTAGCACTACTTTTTTCTCCAGCAGAGTCAGCCTGGCCACATTTTCCTTCCCAGCTTTGCTCTTGGCTTCGTGGTAGTAATTAATCACTATAAGAAAGTGTGTCTTCTGTGGAGCTGTAGCCTTTGGTTTATGTTAATTCGATGCATTGCTTATTCAGTACATCTCAGGCCATGTTGAAGATTAACTAGAAAGTAATATAACGAATACTGTAACAAATAATTATCTGCTGAGAGAAAGTAACTTAATGTATTTTGTAATTTATTATGTGATTCATTCAATTTTCAGAACAAGTACCCCCACACTACCCCAAAATATGGACACTTCCAGAGACATAACTACCTCAGTGTGATCCTCTGTTTCTTCAAATCCCATTTCAAAGTCTTGAGATGATCGTAATTTACTTTTGCCGTCTTGGCCTCTTGGCAGAGCAAAGGGACTGATCTGAAATGGTAATGATCGGATCACAGATAATCCTCCTTTATGAAACTTGGAATAACCCAAATTTTAAAAATGGAAATAGTATGAACAGAAATGGTAAATGGGCTGATTCCTCTATAGCGCTTTTCTACTTTTCCGCTCTATACAACATGCCACATTCACATTCACCAGACACATGCACTGTCTTCTATGCTTTTAAGTGCTTACTTACCATTCACACTCCAATGGATGCATCAGAGAGCATCCATTGGAGTTGGTTAATATTTTGCCCAAGGATATTTGGCATACAGACTAGGGGAGCCAGGGATTGAACCACCAAACTTCCAATCAGCAGATCACCTGCTCTACCTCCTGAGCTACCCCATGAATGAATGGCTGAGCCCATAAACTCACCAGGAAAATGTCAAGTCCAATGGCTGTCTATGATAATAATAATAATAATGGATTGCATTTATATAGCGCTTTTCTGGGCCCTCAAAGTGCTTTACAGTTCTGCTATTCATTCACTCTCACATTCACACACTGGTGGAGGCAAGCTATAGTTGTAGCCACAGCTGCCCTGGGGCAGACTGACAGATGATGACTTCTATCAGACCACACATCTTTTTGTGACAACTGTAGCCTCACCGGTGGCCATTAAAAAGAATGCTCGTTTAAGACACTTCTGCTTTCACCTGAAACAAGGTTCCCCCTTTTTACACTTTTACTTAGAACATGAAGAGTGAATGTTGCAGAAGCAGGTTTCTGTGCAGCTGTGTATGAATGGCATTTTAGTGCATAAATCAATTTTTGTAACATTTTATACTTTCTACCCTTATGGTCAAGATACTTTATTATAGGTGGATTTCATACCAAGAAACTAAGAATGCGCACAACTAGACGTTTAAAGATTGCTGCTCTTGCTAGTCATCACGAGAAATACTAGCCAATTAAGAATTATTCTCATTTTAGTATCACGCAGCAGTTACCTGTTGTGTCAAAGATAGATTATGACGTCCCACCGACCACCAACTGGAGCTCCAGCCCTGACAGCAGCAGCACCTCTCTTTGTGACAGGAAATTGGAAACAATGAAGTGACTGTAAACAATTGTCAGATATGCTAACTACCATAGCTCTGCAGTACTTGAAGATACAAAATAAATAAATAAATAAATAAATTAGATTTTAAAAACTAAAAATAAAGGTTGAATGTTGGTAAAAGAAGGAATTGGTAATCACTTGTAACGTAACACAACCTAGCAGACCACACACAACTAATCTGATATAGTGTGTTCAACATTGTACATGACAGTGTGCATAATTCAGCTAAATTTCAAATGCAATTTGATTATTAAGGAATGTGATTAGCAATTTTATGCAGCTTTTATGTAGCTAATCTTGTTCATTAGTTTTTATTTATTTATTTATTTTCATGTTCTATCTTTTAAATGTGTCCACGAGTGCGATTTAGTTTAAAGGAAATAAAAAATAAGTTACCAATAAGAAACCATCAACATTTGCTGAGACCGACACACCTGCAGGCTCTAAGAACAGTTTCAAACTGACATGTATTATGAAATTGCAGAACTAAAGCTGCTCCTGGAGTTGTCTTTGTTAAGCAAATGTATTCACTAAAAAAAAAAAACAAATTTCATCATATTAACTTAAATGTACATTGTGTACTTTTATTAAAATATGTTAATCAGTCACTTCCCCACACATATATGCATAGAAAGATCTCGAGGCAATCACACACCACAGTTTGTTAAGCAGAAAAAAAATATTAAACATGGCTTCGCAATGTTGAAAAAAAAGAAAAAAAATGCACTGCCCCAGTACCCATTTTTTAAAAATATTTACTCCAGAAGGAGCTCCATTATAGCACCATGATGAATTAAACTCCAATATACATGACATAACAGATTGGCATAATTGAAAAATTACAACAACAACAGATAAAAACAACACAACACATTTAGGTTTGATGACAATGCTGAAGAACATGGAGAATGAATGTTGCAGAAACATGCTTCTGTGTGACTACATATGGATGAGATTTGAGTGCACAGCTCATTATTTGTAAGAACAGAAGGACACGAATGAAACTGTGAGAGCACCACTTACTCCTTCAAAAAGAAAAGAGGACAAAATGAGTGTCGCTGAGGGGTTTTTAACAATCATTACATGTATGCAGTTCTCTTAATCACAGCATGTAAGCCCACAGTGAGAATGCATGACAGGGCTGTGTGAATGAAGGACAGAGTATGCAAACGAGTGTGTGTACAGAAGAAGGAACACTGTTGTAGGTATATCAACTTATAAATATGTGGTTTTGAATCATTTTTTTTTTCTTTTTATCCCTGCATGTAAAAAATGTCCATGGCTCGTTTTCCCTGTAAATTACTCCCTGACTCTGTTAACCGTTGAAACAAACCGGGCCAACTTCGAAACCAAATTTCTGGTTCTTATTTCCAAAATCGGACACAGCTACATCGATGATGGGAAGCGTGTTGGACAGCGGAGAGTCAAATTCCAAAACTGTCCTCTCCTGCCCTGAGCGTGT
Organism: Rhamphochromis sp. 'chilingali'; assembly: GCF_963969265.1. Lineage (NCBI taxonomy): Eukaryota > Metazoa > Chordata > Actinopteri > Cichliformes > Cichlidae > Rhamphochromis > Rhamphochromis sp. 'chilingali'. Next base: position 31,430,156 of record NC_137948.1, read on the forward strand.
CTAGAGCAGACAAAGACAATTGAATAAAGTAAATAAATAATAAAATCATTAATTAATAAGTTATCCTCAAAAGCGTGTCTGAGTTCCTCACCCGACACCCGTCGTATAGTGCAGTGATGTAATGTGTGTTCTCGTATGTCAGCTCCTCGCCGTCGCTGCTTCTAAAGCGCAGTGCGTATTCGTGGTTGTACGTGGCGGTGTGCAGCCAAGCAGCAGAGTTAAGGCAGTGGTAGGTGAATATCTGCTTGGCTGTGGCACTTAGCAGCTTCAGGAAGGTCATCTGGACAATGTGGACTGAAACGCCATCTGACCCGGAGTAGGAAAACTGGAGCACCAAGATCACACTGACTCATTAACAACACCATACAAAGTCAAAACAGTGCAGACAAAGCAAATATAACTGCAAACAGTTTTGGGTGTAACACATTACAAAGTAACACATTACTGCAATCACATTACATTTTTCAGTAGCACGGTATGTAAAGCATTGCTATGTTAAATTCGGTAATCACCTTACGGTTGCAAGTATCTTGTTACTTGCGTTACAAAGGTTCTTCGCTTATCTGAATGCTGGGCAAATAGAGAGAAAAAAATCAAACAAACATGTTGTTTTCCCTAAGGGAGAGACCAGCAAAGACAAAGCTCAATTCCACCCCTAGTATTTGCGATCTTATTCTTTCGGTCACTATCCAAAGCTCATGACCATAGATGAGAGTAGGGTGGCTTCATAAGGCCACCACCTGATGAAGCCAACAGAACCACATCATGTATGAAAAGCAGACAAGATTCTCAGACCACCCGAATAAATGCCTTCTCCCACTTGGCTACACCTAGAAATTCTGTCCATAAAAATTATGAACAGGATCGATGACAAAGGCAAAGAGCAGCCTTGCCGGGAACAAGTCCGATTTACTGCCACCGGCCCTCTCATCCCCAGACTGCTTCCTCTACGGAAGACATGTCAGAGGGATTAAGGAGGTCCTCGAAGTATTCCTTCCACCGCCCGACTATATCCTCAGTCGAAGTCAACAGCGCTCCACCAACGATACACAGTGCAGGTAAAGCACATCTTTCCCCTCCCAAGTTGCCTCACAGTTTGCCAGAATCTCTCCGAGGCAGTCCAAAAGCCTTTTTCCATGGTCTTGCAGAACTCCTCCCAGTTTTTGCTTCAGCCGCTGCCCACTGGCCTGTCAGTAGCTATCGGCTGCCTCCAAAGTCCCCCAGGCTAACCAAGCCTGATAGGACTCCTTCAGCCTGATTATTCCCTTTACCTCCAGTGTCCACCATCTAGTTTGGGAGTCACCACCACAACGGGCACCAAACACCCTGAAGCCGCAGCTCAGAGTAGCAGCTTCACCAGTGGAGATGCTAAACATGATCTATTTGGACTCAGTGTCCCCAGTCTCCCTTGGAATGCTGCCATAGCTCTGCTAGAGGTTGGAGATGAAGATCTTGCAGACTAGGTCATTATACAGGGTGGGCCATTCATATGGATACACTGTAATAAAATGGGAATGGACAAAGAAGCCATCTATGTCCACTGTGAGCGACCATCTTTGAACAGAGGCGGGGGTTTACGACACCAACTCTCTGCCATCTATAATCCAGTTTTGAGATCCCTTCCCAGACGCCTTAACGCCCACTCACATCCTGGGCCATCTGACCTCAGGAATTCGCATGATAAGGTGGGGCCAGGTTTCACAATGAACACACCCGAAACTCTGGCTGATTGGGACCCACGCCCAGTTTCCCACCTTGGCTCAGGCGATTAGAGGATCATCAGGGGGTCCTTTTGTCCCTCTGTGGGGGGTCACTCCCACTAGGTTTATATCTGGGACTCTCCACCATTTGACCTTAGAACTGAAGAAGCTTCTCGGATGAGAGGTGAAACGTCTTCAAGCAACTTAAAGAAGTCCAGACGCTTTTCTTTGCAAGCTCCTTTGACCGCTGGGCATTTAAGTAGGTTACATTGTTGGTTCTACAAATGTTTGCCCTAGAAGTGTAAATCAGAATATGCACACAAAAACTTGTTAACCAAGCTTCCTAGCCTTAAGGCCCTTTCACATCGGACGCAGCACACGCAGCGCTGTGTTCTGAAACCCATTCGTGTCTATAATGGTTTCCTGCTGCGCCGAGCAAAGTGCAGCACAAGTCAGAGAGACACATGTTTTGAAATGACAAGAAACGGGCACATCTAGTACACGTAGAGTACTAGTTTTACAAACCAACTTTCATACCTCTTAGCTTTTTTAAACTGTTATATTATTTTTAAATTTAAATTTACCACACAACTGTTGTTTAACATTAATCTGAAGTTTTCTTTGAGCTTGTTTTTCCAAGTCTACTACCCTTTGCAGAATTCTGAACTCGTAAAGACAAGAATGGAGCAGCACCTGCATCCCTCCAGGCCACAGCAGTTCATTTGACGGAGCAGCACACATTCAGATTTTTGCCCTCACCTGAATCCTCCCTCACTAAAACTTAAAAAAACAAAAAGCATTTTAATTTCTCCTCTTTAACAGTCTTAGCTGGGCAGCTTTGGCTGCACAATTATTCTCTGTCTTCACCTGCAGACTTCTTCTTCCTCTTGTTGGAGTTAGCAAGTTTTGCAGAACATGCTGCCTATTCCGCTATTAACCGCTGGACTTTCCTTTTACTTGACATGATAAGTACGAAAGTACCATAATTAGCATAAAAATGTATGTTTATTTTGCAGTTGAACATCAAGGACACAAACCTATTCAAGCTTTATTATTATTATTGTTGTTGTTATTATTATTGTTATTATGATATTATTATTATTATTATTATTATTAGCTTTTAATGCAGCCAATTTTCCCATGAGAATAGCCAGCTAAGGTAAACACATGCAGATGTGAATATGGTTGCTATTACAAATACTATGCACCTGTCTGCAATACAGACAGATAAATATTTTATTATTGACAGGGTTGCTGCCCCTTACATCAAACCAGAAAAAACACATGGTCCCCATGGATGTTCATGAGAGGTTAGCTTTGACTTTTAAATAATTTTAAGTTTCAGGATCTTTGCAGTAGAATGCAGCAGCTATAGTCACAAATTGGCTTGCTGCAACACACCAATGATTCTTTAGGTGAGCCAAGCGATTTTAAAGCCAGAGTGTGTTTCCATCCCATCTCTACAGTACCACAGTAGGCGGACAGGATTTCTGGAGAAGTTGGAACTATTTCTTAGCAGGAGTTTAAAGCCATCTGTGTCTTTGTATTCATTTAAAGCTGAAATCTAAAATTGTGGATAACAAAAAACCTCGTCACATATCCCACAGTATTTATTATTTCCCCACTGGCCCATGCAGTCTGCGCAGTCCACTCAGTCAAATATTTTGGGCTGCACGTCTGCAGAGGAGTATTCATCCACCCACACAGATTTATGTACATGATGAAATGTGCGTCACTCTGACGTTTGCATGCAAAAAGCATGAACTGGCCTTTAGTGAGGGAGACAGTTCCTGGTGTACCCATCACTGATACGATTGCTGCCAAAGTCTAAGTCTAAATCAGATGGTTTGGAATTACTCATGAAATCTGTAAGATGCTTAGACCAGATTTACTTGGTTCGACAAATTAACACGATGTTACAATAGCAAAAAAGCAAAGACAAAGATGCAAAATATTACAAACCTTTCTAAACCTTAAATCTGTGGGTAACAGGTGACCTGTACCACTTGTAAAAGTGTTTACAGTCAGATCCAGAGCCTTGATGAAGATACTGTTAATGTGTGTAAATTCACCCCAGATGTTTTTGTGTGTGTCTTTTTCACTCTGTGGCTGCTGGATCAATGTTTTAATACTACATACAGAACATTCAGACATGAATCTAACAGATATTTCAATATGTTAAAAACAACTAAGAAAAAAGAAATGACATGAAAGTCACTCTTTGTGCGAGTGCTTCTGAGTAAAGGCGTCAAAGACTTTTTCACTGTGTACTGATTTCTGTGTAGAAATGTGACTATAAGTGTGATTTACTATAAGTACCTCTGCTCACTGTAAAAAGTAACTTGACTCTCTGTAAAAGAGGTTGCATTATTGAGGCATCATCCACCGACACTCCGCGTTAACTACAGTTCAATTAAGTTCAGCTCTGTTTGATAAAAACAGTGTTACTGAGAGCCAGAAATATGTGGGGCTTGGGTCTAAACATGCAGGGTGAGGACTCTGAGTTAGACAGCCAAAGCTTTGGCACAGGACTCACAGCTTTGAGCCATCTGCCTTACTCATTCTTATAACTAACTTGTTCTCTTTGTTATTTAAAATTAATGTTATTTTAAGTAAATTTACTGGTCCTTACATAGGCATTTTGTACCCTACTTTCTAGCTAACATTCAACAATCCAATCAGTGCATCAAGGTTCAATAATTTGCCCAAGAAAACTTTGGCATGAAGACTGGAGGAGCCAGAGATCGAATCACCAACCTTCTAATGAGTAGATAATCTGGTCTAACTCCTAAGCCGGATGAGGTGAAAAAAATAAGACATGCCTTATTTCACTATTAATTTAACTCAATGTGAGGCTACAAACTTTAATAAATCACGTTTAATCATTTAAATCCTATCCTCTCAAAATGTTAAGCTCTGGAAGAGAATCCCAGACAAATATTTATGTGGAGAGGCCAGCGACAAAAACATCCTTCAGTTGCAAACTGACACTGTGTGTCTTTAGTAAATACCAGCAGCAGCTTTTCTTATGCCAAAAGAGGATTTTGTGCTGGCACAGTCTGTTAGTAAATCTGCCCCAAGTGTCTCTAAAATTCAGAGTTTCTTTTAAAGCTTTGCAACTGGCACTCATCCAGATGTGTTAAGCCCAACAAATATGTGCAATAATCATCAAACTATACCTTTTTTCCTTTCCTGAATTGACTGTACCATCTGCCAGGCTTTTCCTCTTTCCAGGATGCTAATTTTACCTAAAAACAGACAAACAAAAGAATCACCTCCAAATTCACACAGTCAGCAAACTGGTGATGACTAAATAGTGTTTACATCATGCAGCTTTTGATACAGCCTCCTGCTTATTTTTAATGTTAATCGTATTGCTCCAAAAAAATAGCACACTGTGTTATTTATGTAAACGAACCGACTGGAACTTCTTGTCGGGGTACAGACACGTCTCTCCCTGTGCGGTGAAGTTACAAAACACCTTGAAGGAGTCTCTATGGCAACCCTGGTTGGGATCTATCCAGTATTCGCCTGGATAGAGAGACAAAGAGAGGACCTCAGGGGGGCCAAGGCCACAGCAGACAGAAGCAGCAGAAAAAATCTACAGATTATCTTGAAATGAGACAGCTGTGCTCAACAGATGGCCAAGAACATAAACTGATGAAGTACCGTTGGGGAGATCTGGGTGGAGAAGCCAAAGCTCTTTGCAGGTGCGGGCGGGGCTGTGGTATGTCCCTTGCGGGGTGCGCAGACCTTCTACTTCGACTTTCATCGAGGATAGAGAGGCAAACACTTCCTCCATGCCTTGGCCCGTCTTTTCGTTTAGCTGGCTGTCCTGCTCCGCCTGATCCCCTTGCATCATTTCCTCCTCTCCCCCACCTATGGCCTCCTCCTCCCCATCCTCTTCATCTTCAAGTGCAGCACCATCCACCCAGGAGTGATTTCTCCTCCTTCTGCCTCGTTGTGGCAGAGGGACCACACCAGCTGCTGGTAGTCCCTGAGACGGAAGTAGATGAAAAGACAGAAAGAAGAATGGATTGAAGTAGACAAAAAAAGAAGAGAAGAGTCCAGATGCACATGGATCAATGGCAAAGTAAACAAAGGTCATACGATTCTTGAATGAACTAAATATTACTCACTGGGAGTCCTGGAGGTCCTGCGGGCCCAGTGTCTCCTCTAGGACCAATTGGACCCTAAATGAGCCACAAAATGATCAGTCTTTCAGTTTCAGTTATGAGTAGTTATGGTGTAATATAACAGCACTGAATAATTCAGTTGTGTGAAATGATGAATCTCAGAGTTACCTGATTTCCTTTAGAGCCCTTCTGACCAATCACACCCTATGAGAGAAATGAGAGAGCAAAAAAGAGGAAACACGGATGCACTGTTTCAGAAATCTCCATGCTTATGTGTTTATAAGTCATGTAGGAAAATAATCGTGCAAACTCACAGACAGACCCGTAGGACCAGGTGGACCGTGAGGACCTGATGAACCAACTGGACCCTAATATTACACAGTGGGGTGAACATAGTCAGCAGATTCCTTTTACGTGCAGTTAATTATCAGAATAATACTGGAAAGCTTGGGATTAATGCCAAATGATATTTGTTTAAACCGATTAAAAGTATATAGACATTAAAAATAATGATCATGTTGTAGTTAATAAACAGATCAGTGTCCGCAATCATCAGTCATACCAACAATTTATCAAGTGATAAAAAGTGACAGAAATATGTTCTTATGATATTTATGAATTGTTCTTATTGTTAAAGCAAGTTGTTTCTTTGGTTTAGCGCTACACACTTCAAAAGGTGCAGCTTTTACTTTGAAGGTGAACTGTCTCTGTTCACCTTCAACAGGCCGATCCGCGCTAACTCGCTAACGGAGATTTTGCCGCGTTAACGCGGTTGTGGCATTAACGTCATTTTAATGAGATTAACACTGACAGCACTAAATAAAACACTTGTATCTAAGATTTTGTTCAAGGTTGAAAAAGTATACCAAGACACTCTGCCTTAAAATCCTGTCGCTTTAACTACATTTACATAATTATTATGTGGCATTAAACCTTTCATATAGTGTCTAAGTACAGTAAACTTGACTTCATAAGTTAATGTGCCAAACATGTAATTTAATATTTGCTAAATTAGATATTACTGCCATTAAATTAAAATGATGTGATACTTTTATAAGTGGTTATAGTAATTATTATCACTATTATCATAAATAATAACATTTTGTAATTTTATCCCATTGGAAGGTGGTTGCTAGGTAACATCATGACATTATAATATCTGAAATAGATAAGAACCTTCAGGGACTAAATATGCATTTTCTTTACATTTATATAACTGGACAAATTTCAGTTCTTTACTCACTCTATCAAAAACAGATACTAAACCATTGTTTATAGCAAACTTTATACTTTGCATATCATCATAAAGCTAAAACTGTGACAGCAGCATCTAGATGTCTCCATGATTTGATACTGGACTTTCATGATACACCTCTACACATCTTGTGTTATTTGCTTGCTTGGAGAGTGTGTTCAAGCATTTTTTTAAGCACCTCATCTCCCTTTGGACCCAGTAATCCCTGGTTTCCTGGTAGTCCTCTGTCACCCTTCTCTCCAATGTCTCCTGGTGGCCCTATCAGACCTATTACACCACCATGACCCTACAAAGATATCAGAGATGAGGTCAAAGAAAAGTCCCAGTAAAGGATAACTTGAATATTTGTGAGTACAGTATGAACACACCTTGTCTCCCTTCTTGCCGGGGTCTCCCTTCAGTCCTGTTATACCCGGTGGACCCTGAGGAGATGAAATGATGAGTCAATTCAATCCACTTCAATTTTATTTATATAGCGCAAATCACAACAACAGTTGCCTCTAGGTGTTTTATATTGCAATGTAATGTTAACCTTTATAGTTCGGTTTTATGTGCTACACACGTATTTTTTCTTTTAAATTATCTTTAGAATAATATGCAAAAACATCAAACTGTGGTTTTAATGCAAGATGGAAGCGTGATTTTGTTGAAAACTTCTCAGATTTGCTATTTGATGGGTTATCTTACCATGGGACCTGGTGGTCCTGTCTGGCCTGGTGGTCCATTTAAACCCTGCTCACCCTGAAAGAAGACAAAGAAATGATTGAAACATCATGTATTCCGTGCTTTACTCACTCCTTCTGTGCTTTTCCTAAATTAACTCACTGCAGGCCCGGGGATCCCTCTCAGACCCTGGGGACCAGGCTTGCCAGGATGCCCCTGGGCTCCCACAGGGCCCGTCTTCCCAATGGGACCTTCCAATCCCAGAGCACCCTGCAGTGACAGAGAGCAAGTCAGCTTTCAGGCACTGCCAGTATTTAGAAGTTATTATTGAAAGACTTGTTTCAAACTCTCACCTTCGCTCCTTTCAGGCCTGCTTTTCCTTCCTTTCCTGGTTTCCCCATGTGGCCCTGAAGAACAACATTTTAAAACATTTTAACCTGAATCTGTCATAAGGGTGCAGTCATGCACAAACACACACACACATACGCACAGTGAGAATGCATTAAGCAAAAATACTCCCAACCTCTGCCCAACAGCAGAAGTTTTAATCTTCAGATTTAACAGTAAATAGAAAATGAGGTTTCTGCATGCAGACAAAAGAACATCATAAGAAAAACAGACAGACCCTTCGCCCTGGAGGCCCAGGTGGTCCAGGTTCCCCGGGTGCCCCTGGGGGTCCCTGGTACATTTAAAGAAAAAGGTTAGCTGGTCGGTCATTATGTTGCGTTTTCTTTTGTGTTCATACAGCAGTCTACAGCTTACAAGGTTTCCAGGGTCTCCTGTGTCTCCTTTAGATCCAGAGAGGCCATCAACACCCTGATGGGGGAACAAAGATTGTGGGCAGAGGAACACATAACAGCTTTAAAAGCAATAAAATGGGGAAAAAATAAGAAAAAAACTAGCCTGGTAGATGTCTGACTGAGAAAACAACAACTACAAAGATGTTACATAATGAGGATTTTATGTACTTTAGTTTCCAGTGGAAATATAAGAGCTCACGAGGAGCTTTGTTTCTCCACAGATCATCTAAAATATATGTTTGCCTGGTGTTTTCAAATTTAGCTCGGATGTAATTTCAAAGTTTGGTTTATTCCACATCTCCCTCTCTATGGGTCCTCATATATTTTTAACATTTTAGTTTGAATTCATTCAAATTCCAGGAAACTGCAAGTGCAATGCAACCGACAAAGATGAAACATTGAAGTCCTTTAAAAAAATAATGACTTTTTATCCTAGAAAGCTCTTTTTTGGTGAGTCTTTGTTCTGTAAAGTGGATGCATCAAACAGAATGAGGATGATAGATCAAACAGAAGAGAAGGAAGAAGAAGAAAACAAAGAGCAGACACTCACGTTGGGTCCAGCTTCTCCCTGCTGTCCAAGGTCCCCAGTCAGACCTATAGGACCCTGCGGAGAGTGAAGGAGAAGCGCTACTACACCAACATGTTGTACATCATAGAGTGTATTTCATAAATGATTGAAACAGTGCATTCGCTACAAAGTATACAACACTTTTAAGTTTTAAAGTGAGATTATTTCTCTTTCTAATCATGTTCTTTATGAAATACTCCTTGAAATGTTCCGTAACATAATTTTTCTTGCTTAATTGGACTTTACTTTGATTTTCTGACTGTTTATATATTATGGAAATTAAATACAGCACTGCGTTGTGAAGCTTCTGTCTCTAAAGTCTTAAGCTAGTAGTAAAGTCTTTAGCTAATTGCTAAATGCTTTTTTTGCTAGCCTTATTTTTATAGTTCTTTCTGAGGCCCATATTCATCAAGGTTTGATCTGCTGTGCATTAAGAGATGCTCTACTGAATACCTTGATTGTAACAAGTAGTTTTTTGAGTTATTGTTGTCTTCATATGAGCTCTGATTATTCTCTCTTTTTGGCATCAACAAGGCGTTTTCAGAAAACTGCTGCTCACTGGATATTTTCTCTTTTTCAGACCATTCTTTGTCTGGAGATGACTGTGTGTGTAAATCCCAGTAGACTGGCAGTTTCTGAAATGCTCCAGCCTAATACCCGCCTATCTGGAACCATCAACAAATCTACATTCGAAGTCACTTAGATCACTTTTGCTATCCATTCTGATGCTCAGTTCTACATGCCTAAATGCACTTCCCAACAGTTCCCGACATGTGACTGGAGCATTGAATATGTGAAAAGATTGTGTTAATAAGCAATTGAACAGGTTTCCAACAAGTGGTTGGAGTAGGAGTAGGATTTCCTGCTTGTCTAGTACATTAAACAGTATAGGAAGGGAAGAATGTTAGGGTACCACAAACTATATTAAACGTAATCAGGCAATCAAAGATTTTCATAGTGTATTACAGTGGTTTGGGTTGACTAGTATTATAATACTGATAAACACTTAAATAGTATGTTTTTTTTGTCATGAATGTCGCTTACAGCATTGCCTTTGGCTCCATCCTCCCCTGGGGTGCCTCTAGCTCCTGGAGGACCAGACATTCCTGGAGGACCCGTATCTCCCTTCTCCCCTTGTTCTCCTTTTGCTCCCTAAAACAACAAAAGAACAGAGTAAGTGATCATCTTGGGTATGTCAAAGGAAAAGAGAAAAAAATTGAGTATTATAAATGGATTAAAGGATGTCCGTGCCTTCCAAATAAGCAAACAAACTCACTGGCTTTCCTGAAACACCAACTGCTCCAGGATCACCTGCCTCACCATCCTCACCCTAAGAGGGAAGGCAAATTAGGTGTAAGATCATCTGGAAAGAGCATCAATATCTAAAAGCTGTTTTATTTGTTATTTTCTTTACCTTCTCTCCAACAACACCTGGCTGCCCAATCATCCCGGGACGACCAGGTGGCCCCTGTTCACCACAGAGACTTTTTAATTTCATCAAAACGTAAATCAAGCGCTTGACTAAATGCAGATCCACAAATATGCCTGTGAGACTTACCTGCCCCCCAATAGGTCCTTGAGATCCAGAAGGTCCTTGTTGTCCAGGTGGACCCTAAATTATGTGATGAGACAGAAACAAGTTTACTGATTATAGAAAATGGAGTGGAAAAAATGTGGCAAATAATAAAACAGATTAAGAGCTCACCATCAGTCCCACATGGCCACTCTCGCCTTTTTCTCCTGGTAGGCCAGGCATGCCCTTGGAGAACACATACAGCATTATATGACGAGAGTGCAGACTTTATTGTTTGCCTTCATAAAATAAGAGTCTCACCTGTAATCCTATTGGTCCTGTAGAGCCCTTGAAGCCTCTGGGACCTTCATCTCCTTTGGGGCCATACATGCCCTGTTGGCCCCGAGGACCTGGCAAACCATCTAGACCCTGTTATGCAGGGGAGAGTGAGAAATGTCTTTATGACTGAAATTGTTTATTTAACTTTCTGAAATGATGTAATTCCCACTAAACCTGTTTGACTGAGAGAGACAACAAACTGTGAAGTATCAGTACAAAGTACCAAATGGAAATAATTTATGAAGGGATTGATCTGATGGGTAAATTATTTATACGTCAGATGTTTGGTACCCATACTACTGGTAAGAATACAATACAGTTTCATCATGAAATACACACCACGGTAAATAAAAAACTACAAAGTGAAAAGCTAGCTGAAGAATTGACACTGACAGTGTAAATTGAGACATTTCAATTTTCAAAACCCTCAAAATGAAAAAATGAGAGAAGCAAACTCACCGGAAGTCCAGGCTGACCTATCGGCCCCTGGGGGCCAGTAGGCCCTGGAGGCCCCTGTGAGGAGAGAGGGAAGATGAAACAAACATGTATGATCATGTTTTTGTGCACTATTGAGTATGTACGTCTGCGGCTCCAGACTCACTCCTTCTCCTTTGTCTCCTTTGCTGCCTTTCTGTCCAGGTTTTCCCTGCTCTCCCTGTGGACACATACAGAGGACACAGCTTATAACAACAGTACAGACACATACTCACCCATCCCCTCCGGCTCATACAGGTGCATTTGGTTTTACCTTATCCCCGTCCTCTCCTGCAGGTCCCGCAGTGCCCATTGCCCCAAGCATCCCTACAGGTCCCTGGTCCCCATCCTGACCTGCCGGTCCTATTGGACCCTTCTCTCCCTGGGACACAAATACACACATTTAATTCCTGTTATTCTGTACAAAAACATATCAATAGTAAAAACTAACAATCCAACCAAAGACAGACTACTTTGATGGATCTTTGTTTTTCATCCATGCTGCTTATGAAAATGGACCAAATGGGCAAATATAATATAAGAACATAGAAGATTAGATGTAATTACAGGCTCCCCCTTCTCTCCCATTGGTCCAGGTCCTCCAATTGCTCCGGCCCTACCAGGCTGTCCAATGGCACCAGCTGGTCCTGGAGGGCCCCTCTCACCCGTTGGCCCCTGGAAACAATCAGTACACCATGTTGACACTTGAATGCTTAAAAAACAGGGGGTTTTTTTTAGTCATTGTAGGAAAATAATAGCACTTGACATAAATAACATATATGCCAAATACTATTTGAAAAGTGCTTTTGGCTTTTTCCTTTTAGGTTTTACTTCAACCACACATGCACATTGGAGCTACAAACTGTGTTTGCTAAGGCAGCAACATGAATGACTTGATGTTTTCTGGTTTGGCTGTTTTAAAGAAAATGGTTAGCTTTTTATTGGGGCAGGAGAGTATTTGTCATACAGTCACCATTTCTCTCAGGACCATTTTAGTTGAGATCGGACTGTTTTATCCATCTGCAGCAAATTATGTTTGTCAGTATATTCTGCCAAAAAGCAGGAAAGCAACAGCAAGAATCCCTGACAGAACAATGGACATTACTTTGATTGTCAGCAAGGGTTGAGCCACAAAGTGGCTTGCACAGGCAGTAGCGACTGTATCTATCAGTGTGCCATGAGTGTGATTTACCAAGAGGAAGCAAAAAAAGGGTAACAGCTGTGCCATTAGCTAATGTAGGACTGCATTAAGATCTGCTGGGATTACTAACCACGCTTGACTCTGATACTTGGGTTTGTATTCAAGATCTCTCAAGTGGTTTCTCTCCATTGTGTCATTTCTGTCTTTGTTTAATTTTTTATAGTGAATATGTGAATCGGAAATCACCTGATCACAGTCTAGCAAAAATGGTTAAAATGTTTGAAATATTCTACTTTATAACTATGCAACAAACAGAAACCCAGAAGACATGCTGTAGACTCACTATGGCTCCTGGTGACCCACGAGGTCCCGATCCACCTTTCAGACCAGGAGGTCCCTGGAAATATCACACATCATTTTGAATTTATATCTTATATTATTCCTAATCTTAAGAAAGTAAGAACTAAATATTAATGTGTGTGTGTGTGTTACCATAATGCCCGGGGCTCCTCTGCTCCCTCTGAACCCTTTCATGCCTGGAGGTCCATTTTTCCCAGATGTCCCATGTAAACCGGGGTCCCCCTGAGAGGAAATGAAAAGCATAGTGAAATTGAAGCATGCGTTGTGTTTCTATCATACACTGTGGACCTGCGAATGTGGACTGACCTTTCCACCTTCCTTCCCAGCAGTCCCAGGTAAACCATGCTCTCCAGGTACACCTGGTGCTCCTGGGTGACCTCGGTCCCCTGGTGGGCCGGGCTCTCCTGATTTGCCCTGAAAAAAATATAACAATGTGACTGGCTCAGTAATACCAATGAAAACATTCAGCACATGAAGGATTCACACTTTCGTGCTTACCTGAGGCCCCACCACACCTGAAGGTCCTGGGGGTCCAGTCTTTCCTTGGAATCCCTGCAGCATAGAAAATATGGAAATAAAGCATGTTCAGATGAGTTTTTGTGTGTGGGGAGACAAAAAGAACATCTTTAACCAACGACCCATGACCTCACTCACCGGCTCTCCTCTTTGGCCTGGGTGACCTGGAAGCCCATCTTTCCCAGCTGGACCCTACACACAGAGACACTTGGTGAGAAATGAAGCTCAGGAAGTTAAATATGAGGTGGTAAAATACCCTTCACCTTCAACCTTTTAAACAAGTCATGAACCTGGTAATAGTTTAGAGTGTAGAATATCAAATAATCACTTAGAGGTCAAATTCATCTTTGTTTTGTTTACTGTACAGAATTTCAGCTTGATCTACAAACTTGGTTTCCTCCTAACTTGGTCTATTTTCTTCTTGCAAGAAGAAGTTGTAAACAGCAATGAATCAGTTCTAAATGTACATCTATGTCAAAAAAAGTCTCCACAGCACCATTTGCAGTCCTGTGAAAAACTAAATGCACTCTTAATGCGTCCACAGGATTTAAGAGGATAAAGAGCAATCAGGAGCAGGTAATCAAATGCACTTGATTAAATGATCATCAACAAGCACAAGCACCTCTATAAAAGCAGATGTTTTGGTAGTTTAATGGTCTGGTGCATTTGGATATGCGTTAACATAATACCACAATCTTCCTGGGAGTGGATGTCCTAGCAGATTCACCCCAAGATTAGACTCTGCAGGCCTCAGTTAACAGGTTACATCTTAACATTCATGACTTTCTAAAAGAACGTTTGCAAAGTTCATCCATCCATCCTCATCCGCTTTGTCCGGGGCCGGGTCGCGGGGGCAGCAGCCTAAGCAAAGAGGCCCAGACCTCCCTCTCCCCAGCCACCTCCTCCAGCTTATCCGGGGGAATACCAAGGCGTTCCCAGGCCAGCCGAGAGATATAATCTCTCCAGCGTGTCCTGGGTCTGCCCCAGGGCCTCCTCCCGGTGCAAAGTTTTATCAGAATAAACCAGAAGACTTCTGGAACCATGTTGAGAACAAAGGGGAGATGTTTGGCTATGACACATGCGCACAGCGCCATGTTTGGGGAAAAACATCTCATACCACCTGTCAAACGCAGTGATGGAGGGCTGGGGATTTGGACTCATTTTGCAGTCACAGGACCTGGGCATCTTGCAGTCAGTGAGTTAAACATGAATGCCTCTGTTTATCAAACTATTCCAGAATTAAATCTGAGAAAATCTGTGACAACTGAAGTTTGGCTGAAACTGGGTCATGTAACATGACCACGATCTAAAGCACAGCAGTAAATCTACAACAGAACGGCTGGAAAACAAAAGAATCAAGGTGTTACAAAGGCCTGGTCAAACAACACGTCTGAATCTAGTTCAAATACTAAATTGGGACCTTAAATAGAGCTGTTCATAAATGAATGCTCGTAAACCTCAATGAGCTAAAGCAAAACTGTAAAGAAAAGTGGACCAAAATTCCTCCACAATCCTATGAGAGACTAATGAAGACATGCAGAAAAGGATTATTTCAAGTTATTGCTGCTGAAAGCGGTTCTGAATCATGTACTTAATTTTTCACAGGACTGCATACACTCCTGAGAAAAAAACTTTTTTTCACATCACTGTATGTGTGAAATTTTGTGAATGTGTCTACATATCTCTGTACTGCACTCACAACTGCTCCTTTAGGTCCCGGCTCTCCATTCCTTCCTTGTAGCCCTTGAGGTCCCTAAAAAACAGAAAATAGCCTATAAACAGCTAAATCTAAAGATAAGATAATATAGGTTAAAAGTATTTTTCTTACCCTTTCTCCAGATGGCCCTGGTGGGCCATCATGTCCTGAAGCACCCTATGAAAATATAAGAGAGAAGAAGAACAAGGAGGCGGTAATGGGTAAAAATATTAAACCATAGCTAATGGTGACAGGATTTTGCCATTGGCTAACAATACAGTCAACAAACCTTTTCTCCTGATTTACCAGTAGGCCCTCTCGCTCCCCTGGCACCTCGTGCACCCTGCCAAAGAAGAAACTTCAAAGTTAGGGCAAACAAACCTGTACAGATCTGAGAAAGAAGATAGTCAGTGCGTCTGCAGAGGCATGTACATTACTGCTGGGCAAGTGGCAACCTGTGAGGCTCAAAAACAAAAAAGTCAATGGGGAAGTGCCAAAATGTAATTTTTTGAACAGCCACTAGAGGCTTCCTGTTAAAGTGGGCCGGTGAATAAATTTAGAGCAGATGTAACCATATTTAAAGCTTCAATTACAGTTTTTTATAGCTAATTTAGTCCTTCGTGACAACAGTAAAGGCCTGGAGTTTTTGATAACTCACCTGTTTAATTCATTTTGAAGGCTTAAAGTTAGAGTCACAGCCTTTCTGCACACTTTTGACAGATGTGCAAATGCAGGGAGCTGTAGCAGCGAGCTTTCTGCCAGCCTTAAACTCCTCTAATCTGAGTCACCAAACTGTCTCTCTCGCCTGTGTTTGTTGTGTCTGATGCTTGTTTGTTACTTTGGCCTAATTAGCAGATACGTGTGGCTATGCTCTTCACCCATAAATTCAGAATTTTGCTAACCAGGCTTGATCGCTGATGAATCGACACTCTTTACACTCTGGAGCATGGGCGCGACAAAACACTGATGTTTTAAAACAGGGCTTCACAAACCGATTGGTGACATCATCACGGCGATGACCATATTTTCTACACAGTATGGCTCAATTTCTTTCAAGAGAGGAGAGGACAGGAGAAGAAACCATTTTGGGAAAGATGTGAAGATGTGCAGATGTGATGGTAAAATTCTTCATGCATCGGATTTTATCTGAATGGAGATGTGCTCCATCTTTCTGAACAGTGTGTCCATAAATGTGGCAACGGCAATGTGCCAGTTTTACTACACAGGTAGTACTTTCAGATGTTTATATGTCGATCTTTCTGTGGAGAGATTTTGTCACTGCCATAATATCTGTGCAACATACAGCCACAGAAATTTGCAAATGAGGTCAAAATGAGTTCAAAATGAGGGCTGATTCTGATGATTGCTGCTTTGTGAAAACTCAGCCATGTTGCAGCTGATGTGACATGTTGATAAGAGGGTCTCTTCAATGCAGGCTGTAGCTGAAGACGTACAAAAAAAAGGTTACAAAAAAGAACAAAATTATACAGACTATGATCAAATCAGCCAATGTTCTTGTCCCTCTTCAATTTATATTAAAAACATCATAGTATTTTTTTCATTTGTGACTAAGAATTTTGTATAAAGTATTTACATCTTTTACTTTACGGTACTGTGAAATTCAAATACATGCTATTCAGAAATCGCCACTAATTGTCTTTTGCAATATTAAACCTTTTTATTAGTCTATGTTCCAATATAGGACTTTGCAAGAGTGCAGGATTTCTTTTTTGTTTCACTTTTTAACTAGCCAAAACTTTTATGTTTGTTTCAAATCACAGAGTCTGATTCATCTTGATGGTAAGAAAGGCCACTGAAATTTCCAGGCTTTTATCTTTAATAGTTTTTGAGATACTCATGTTCAGACATTGCTGCAGATTTCAATGAGAGAAGAAAAGGCCTGAAAATGGGTCAATTTTTTTTCAAAAAAGCATGCCTTGAAAACTATTTGATATATGACGCAAAAATTTCACCAAAATCATCATATTTATTTTTGCACCATAAAACTTTTATGGAAATGAACGATTCAAGCAGAAAGCCCGTGCTGATTTGAGCCAGAATGACCCTGACATAAAGTGAGACAATGGCATCCTTGACCGTGTCCTTTCTGCCATTACTCAAATATCTGTTTTGAGACGATACTCACATTTGGTCCCCTCTGGCCTGCACTTCCTGGTTGTCCTGCAGGGCCCTGATTTAGAGGACAAAAGAAGAATATTGAAGGAAATAGCATCATCATTTTTCAGAGAAAATATCATCACGATGTCAAACCCTCCACTTACTTTTTTCCCTTTTTCTCCCAAAGCTCCCACTGAACCAGGAAACCCATCAGATCCCTGGGAGGAAAAAGACGCATAGATTTGCTTTGCGTACATTATATCTTCAACATCTGGTTTACTTTCATTCAGTTTAGTTCACCTTTGGCCCCTGTCGCCCTGGAAATCCTGGCAGTCCCGGTACTCCCAGTTTACCCTAAAAAGGGAGGCAGCATGACTCCTAATACATGTTGTGCAATATGAGTTAGGATTATTCACTGATACTTTTACTGATCAGCTATGATTTGCTCTGTACCTTCTCTCCGGGAATACCAATAAGTCCAGCCTCCCCCTGGGGACCCAACTGGCCTTTGGGACCTTCAGGTCCATCTTCGCCTCGAGACCCTGGTGCTCCATTGTCCCCAACATCCCCCTTTGCCCCCATCTCCCCCTTGGCCCCTGGAAAACCATCCTCTCCCTGCAGGCACAGCAAAGGAGAGGAGACAGGAAGACAAAGGAATGTCCAGATAATTTAACAGACAGCCTAAACAGATGGTTCTGGAACAAATACCTTGTATACTGTATTTTAGAACAAATTGCGCTGTTTCTCTGTCTTTGTTACCTTCTCTCCTTTGCTGCCCTTTAAACCTCTGAGCCCATCTGCTCCCTGTCAAACAGGAAGATAGACAACAAAGCTGGAAGTCAACAAGTAAAGAGAGAACACATGATACAATGTCACAGTTGGCTGTTCCTGACTTTAGCTTATGGTGAAATCCAATGTGGAAGAATAATACATTTTGAGTACGCTGACAAATCCTGATCAGTCACAATAGTAAAAACTGATTCCTCTCGCAGCACATGTACAATCTGTTTTTAAAGCTGGTGTGCTGGAAGCAAAAATAGGAGAAAATGGTGAGGACCTGAGTCACTCATAGGGTGAAACTGAGATGACTGGGTCAGAGCATCTCTGTAGCAGCAGGTCTTGTGGCGTGTTCCCAGCATGCACTCCTTTATACCTTCCAAATGTGTTCCAGGAAGGGACAAACTGGGAACCGGCGATTGAGTCATCAGCGCCCATGGCACATAAATGCACACGTAGAGCTACAGTAGTACAAACTGCAAAAAAAAACCACGTTGCTGGCTCTGACAGAAAGGTGACAGAACATGCAGTGCATCACAGCTTACAGAGCTGCATAAACCTTTCAGAGAACCCGTGCTGACCCCTCTCCACTGCTACAATGGGCACTTGAGCGTTGTTCACCTGGGGCAGCGATGGCAGCAGGAAGCAATGTTCTGCTCGGAAACCTTGGCGTTCATGTGGATATTACTTTGGCGAGTACCACTTCCCTGTACATGGTTAGAGATAGAGCTGGGCGATAGAACGATAACGATATGTATCGCGATATAACTTTTACTCGATAGAGAAATTAAGCTATCGCGATAGACCTCGCCTCTCTTGTCCTCTTAAAAAAAAAAAAAAAAAAAAAGGTCAGCCAATCCAAATTAAGCAGCGCAGAGCCGAACCAATCACAGCCGCAGCGTCACGTCGCGTGACTTGTTACGTACAGCACAAGTGCCAAGCCGCACGTGTGTTTGTTTGGGAAACAGCCAGCGGGTAATGGAGGAAATGAGTGTGCCGACTAGAAAAATCAACCGAGCGTGACCGAAGAGAAAACAGATGATGGTTCCAATGCCGGAGAGATTGTCGAACGGAAGAGCCATAGAAGTTCCGTAGTGTGAAGGTATTTCGGCTATTTCAAGTCTGACAAAAACAGAGTAGCGTGCACTGTAAATTGTGCCGAAAGCAAGTCTGGAAATACAATAAACTGGTGCATGCGTCACACTGTGCGCCACGTTATTGTTTCGGTGAAATGAATTTCTACAATACTGTTACTGTTAATTCTACTCTCTGCAGTGTTTAAATGCTTACATATACACACAGTTACTGTCCCTCCACACATAGGACTCGGTTCTGCTTCTATGCCCCAGCTTTGTTTACTTTTTCCCACCGAGGCTTCTAGACTTCTGATTGGCCAACATTTCTGCATGGTTAGGAATCTAGCTCCACCTGCTGCTTTGGCATGTTCATGGCAGCGTTTTCCTTCATTTCTGCCTTTATGTGTGGACGGGATTATTTTTTTAAAACGAAAACGGAAAATCTCTGTTTTCAAAAATACCCGTGTACGTGTGGACGTAGCCTCAGTCTCTGACTGGAAGCGCTAATTCGTCATTCGGCTTTTGTCAGACTAAAGTAACTGTTAAAACTGTTTGAAAAGCTAAGCTATACAACAAGGAGAGATTGAGAATTTCCTTTTAGTTCTCAGTTTCTTTGATATTGACAAAAGTTAGTCAGTTTTGTCTGTTCTTCTGTAAAACAAACTAAGATTTATTTTTAGAATTAATATTTTGTTTCTAAGTGGAATTGACAATTTAGTCTGTCTCGTTTGTTCTATTTTGAAACTTAAACGCTTTAGCGGCTGCCTTTTGTGTAGTTTGCAATATTTGCCTTTATTTATCTGAAAAAGTCTCATGTTCCTTAAGTACATCTACCCTGTTGAACTTATTATGGGAAATAAATATTTAAATAAAAACAAGCTGCTGATTATTTCACATTTTA
This sequence comes from Rhamphochromis sp. 'chilingali', assembly GCF_963969265.1. NCBI lineage: Eukaryota > Metazoa > Chordata > Actinopteri > Cichliformes > Cichlidae > Rhamphochromis > Rhamphochromis sp. 'chilingali'. The sequence continues at coordinate 31,450,189 of NC_137948.1, forward strand.
CTTGTGAGCAACGGCACATTTAAATCTTACAAATATAGTTATTTGGCTTATATCGTGATAGATATCGTTATCGCCTGAAATGAAAAAAACATATCGTGATATGAAAAAATCTCATATCGCCCAGCTCTAGTTAGAGACCACATACACACTTTCATGGCAGATGTATTCCCTAATAACAATGGCCTCTTTAAACAGGGTAATGCTTCCTGCTACAGATTATTCAGGAATAGACTGAGGAACATCACAAAGTGTTCACTCTGTGTTTATCATTAGTTATTATTAATCTCTGGCTCTCTTCCACAGAGTGTCTTTTGTCCTGTCTGCCTCCCCATCTGTTGTTACATAGGGCCTGCTCCTGCTGGAGGTTTCTCCCTGTTAAAAGGAAGTTTTTCCTTCCCACTGTCGTTAAGCACGTGCTCGTATCTGATTGGGGTTTTCTGTCATTCTAGGGTCTTTACCTTAAAACAGTGGTTCTTAACCTTGTTGGAGGTACCGAATCCCACCAGATTCATATGCACATTCACTGAACCCCTCTTTACTGAAAAATAAAATATGATTTTTTTTTTTCAAATTGAAGACATAGATCTGTTTTTTACTGGTGCACAAAATGAGCCGTGCATGTCACGGCAGAAGCTCTGCCGAACCCCTGAGACTGACTCACCGATCCCCTAAGGTTAGATCGAACCCAGGTTAAGAACCTCTGCCTTAAAATATATAATGTGCCTTGACACAACAGTTGGGATCAAGTTGAATTGATTTCAAATTCTTTAGACCTCAGTGGGATTTTTCTCTCTGACAACCCACTCGCAAGTTACAAGACTTAGTGGTCAGAGAAGGCCATGCTTTGGTGAGTCTGATTTGGACCTGCACTATATCAGGCGTGCAGTTTTGATATTGTGGATATTGTATGCTATAAATTCACTGAATTGTAAAAATGTTTTCTTTTTAGAACTTCATATATCTTCACAGAGAAGTTTCCTCTGTCAGTGCTGCTGTAGTGTCAGTTGATACTGGTATCATGTGGTTACATACACATAAGATTAACCCTACTAACTGGAAACCTCACTCTGCCTTTTAACATATCCAGAAATATACAAATGAATGGATTCATATATCCATATATCTCCAAACCAGGTTGCATTTTCTACCTTAACTCCTCGTTGCCCAGGGTATCCAACAGGCCCTTGGACACCTGGAGGACCCTAGAAATGAGCATATTCACATATTATAGTCAGTTGTAATACCATGAAAACAACATAAATCCTCAGAGACAACAAACTTACTGGCAGTCCTTTTTCCCCCGGGGTACCTTCTCGTCCAGGGTGACCCTGTAGACAAGACGATGTGTGAAGTTGAGGGAGTGCATCATGTCACAAGCGATCACAAAAGTAAAGAAATACAAGTGTGCATTTACTGACTGGGGGCCCGTCATTTCCTGGCAAGCCTCTCATCCCCTTCTTCCCTTGAGGACCCTGTGAGACAAAGATGAGTCAGTCAACTGAGATTCTCTTTGCTCTGAGGAAAGAATCCAAGTAAAAGACTCTCACTTTTTCTCCTGGCAGCCCTACTAACCCCTGAGGACCAGGAAAACCCTGGAGCAGAGACAGAGGATTAGTATTTCCTTAGATACATGTATGCAGCTGAGTTACATTTGTGAGTGTATGTTCACTGCTTTTACAATGATTCCAGGGTTGCCCTGCTGTCCGGGTGCTCCTACTTCTCCTGGCGGTCCCTGTCACAGAGGAGACATGATGTCATCAGAACAGATCAACATAGATCTGGGGTCTTCAGCGTTTATATTACTTACTATATTTCCCTTTGAACCCTGAGCCCCATCAATTCCTCGAATGCCCTGTGAGAAGAAAAAGGATGGCGGTTAAAGAAGGAGACTACATTTTTTTTATATCCTCAAATCTACTTATGTGGCCTCTAACCAAAATATTTAAAGCACATGAGGTTTTTGTTCAGAATAATAGGACTCTGGTTAAAGACGTGCATTGTTTTGTGGGCCGACTGTGAGCTGCTACTTCCTGTGTAAGATAATTCCTTTGCATGAGGTGTACTTTCTGCCACCAACTTTCTCTGTCGTATGAACTCTTTACTCCTACAAAAAAAAATAATGTCTGAGTAAACAAAGAAGCCATGCAGCTGCCATTGTTTAGATTTCTCTGGAACTATAAGCTGAAACATTATCAGATTAAGTCCTAAGTGAAAAAGAGAACTGAAAAAATGAAACAAACATTTTACATATTTAAATATTTTGATAAATATTTGCTGATTTGTTTCTATTCTTTTTTTCTAATTCATTTGTTGAGGAAAATGAGCAAAAATCACATGTTTGTGTGAGGAAAACATACAATACAGTCCATAAGTATTCGAACAATCGCTTAAAAAAATCAAAAAATCGAGATGGGATTGAAGGTCGGACTTTTAGCTTTAAGCTTTAAAGTATAGCATTAACTGTTCAGGAATAAGGCTTTTTCTTTTTCATAAAATCCCATTTTCAGAGGCTATTTCAGCAAAATTTTGTGTTTCCTCCCTTGAGATGCCCTCAGAGCTGTGCAGACTCTTTTAGATGTTGTGTGTCTCTTACCTGGCTTTCCTCTTCTTGAGTATAACCCCTGGTTTTCACCTTGTAAAGGTGTCTCTGGACTGTAGGCCTTGACAATGATTCATTTACATCCTTGATAATGTTCCTAGTTGGCTTTCTTTACCAAGGAAAGAATTTAGCAATCCACTTCAGTTGTCTTCCATGGTCTCAGGTTTCAAGTCTTTTGATGTCGATGAGGTGGTCAGTGCATTCCTACATTTTAAGAATCTACCAGATTGTTGGTTTGGTTATCTCTGATAGGCTTATTTTGATTTTTCATCCTTCTTGACTTGCATCAACATTTCTTTGGGCCTTATATCGAGAATTCCAGTGAACGACTACCAAGAAAAGATGAACAACGCTGGGAACCCACTCCTGTCATGAGCTTAACTTGTCATGGCTAACTGAGGGAACAGGACTCACGGCCATAAGGCTGCTTGTCACTCAACTGTCCAGTAACTTTTGAGCATGTGAAAATGGTGGACTGTGTATAAAAATAGCTGTTATTCATAAACAGTTGTAACCCCTGAATTAAAGACAAAAGGCTGCACTTCAATCAGATCTCGATTGTTTTTAACATCCACTGTGGTGGTGTGCAGAGGTAAAACTATTGCTTGTGAAGCAATAAGCTACAATTAAACACTTCAGGTAACTTTTGATCAGTCCTGCACATTGTTTTAGAGGCATTTTTGTCCTTTTCTTTGTACAAAACAGCTTCAGACTGGATTTACTCACATAAACTGTGCACGTCAGGTCTGTCGACAGCATTTCTAACACTTTTGCTCTTGCACTGAACTCTGTCGATAGCTGTTCTTAAATTTTGTCCATCTGTATACAGTCTGTTCTTTAGAGATGGTTCTATAACCAATTCCAGCTTGATCAGCATCAACACCTTTCTGTCTGGAGTCCTCCTGCTCACACCTGGTTGTCATCCCATGTGAATCTAATTTCAACTTCCAGTGTACTCGTAATAGTAGAAGTGTCCCTTTCACTGATATGTAATATTCGATGGCGTTATAATCTAATGATATTTCAGGTCATTATTAGAATTTTTAAGTGTCCTTCAGCTGTAAGGAGGAGGGTGTATTTCCCCTACATTTGTTTTTCTAAAGCTTGTTACATAAAACCCCTGGGACTGGAAACAATTTAAAAATGATCAACTGCACCACTGGTTTAGGTATACCACCTTTCTTGCTTGAGGCTTTTAAAGCGTAATGAACCAACATCAATGAATATATTTAAACAAAGCAAAGAGCATTGTCGGATGCCGACAAGCGTGAACGTGTGTTGCTACAAGTGCAAACAGACGTTACACAAAATGAAACGGCTTCAGGCCAGCAAACAGTCTCTTTCTCAGATAAGAATTACATAACACAATGTTAACAAATGGAGAAGGGGTGCAACTTTGTGATTAGGTATTATCTCCTGCAATTATCTGATAGTTACACCACAGCTGGATTCATGCAGCTGATGTAAAAGAGGGTTTTTTTCATGGCTAAACACAGAGTTGGCACAGAGCTGTAATCACTCTTATCTTACATTGTCTGTTGTTGTTAGCTGTAGATCTTAATGTGTGAAAAGGTGGTGCATTAAAAAGGATAAGGTTCACACTCACTTGCATGCCTGGGGGACCGGGCCGACCTCTGGGGCCAGTCATACCTCTGGGTCCCTGAAACACAGATCAGTTAATATAAATAAGATAATGTAGCATGCAGTAGAGATTGTGCACCATCCTGCAGCCACATTTTAGCACTGCTTTCTGTTGCAAACTTAAGTCTCAAACTGACTGGTTCTTACATAGCACTCAAAGTGCTTACGTCATTCATACGAGCCCTTTTTTTTATCTAACGTTAATACACACTCACAACCTAAGGTTAATTTTATTTTAATCACACAAATCGACAAGAGCTGCAATGGTAAAGAGCAAACTGCCTCCCGGACATAAACAATTGCATCATACTACTAACACTATGTCAGTTCTTTGCAAGTATCTGCACAAACAGCATGTTAACACAAAGCTATCCCAGAACCCAAAGTGAAGCTGAGTGTGTGTTCATTTCAGTCCAGCCTAAAGTTCAACAAGTAACAAAGGCAGTGATGAGCAGTCAGGCCTGTAGCCTGTGTTTCTACCTGTTCATGAATCACTGTGGAGATCGCTTTAAAGTGACTTTGGGCTAGTTTTCATCTTTGTTTTCAGTTTTCAGCTTTGTGTTTGTACGTGAACACTAACAGAAAGATCACGTGTGTCTTCATTAGGACGGCGATTTGTGTCGGTGTTGATAATTATGTGACGGTGTGTTCCAGGTCATGTTACCGAGAAAGTAATCTACTTTCTCCAGTGAGTAATTAAGTAGCATACTTTATTACATTTAAGAAAAGTTTAAAAAAATGTGTAATACATCACTCACTGACTCCAAAACTGGCAAATGGTCTAACTGAATATGCTGAATGGCACTAAGGTGTGTTTTTGTAATCACTCACAGCATCACCTGGTTGTCCTCTCGGCCCAAGTGGCCCCTGAGAACCCTGTTTTTAAAAAAAAAAGCAAACATGAATAACCATAAATAGAAGCACCTGCACACATAAAATACACCTACAACTGCCACGACCTCTCACCTTTTCTCCCAGCTCTCCAGGAGGACCTACAGGGCCTGGCTTCCCTCTGTCGCCCTGAGAAATTACACACATGGGAGCTGACAAGTGCTATTCAGAGTTATCTACTTAACAGGAACTTTTTCAGCCACATAACTTACGTTATGCCCTTTGTCTCCAGGGAGACCAGGCAAGCCATCAAATCCCCTGTCTCCCTTAAAGAAAGATGAAAAGGAGAAAGTTAATGTCTCAGTTTAAGGAGACGCAAAAGCGAGGTGTGACTGGGACTTTAGCTCACCTTTGCTCCAGTCTCCCCTATTTCACCACGACCCCCGTCTGCACCTGCTCGACCCTAAAAAACACACACAGACCCAGACATGGTAATAGTTTAGTCACAGAAATAACTACTTTAAATCCATGCTTATAACAGTTTCAACAATAAAAACTGTAGTAAGTATTCACACCCGTTTCCCAAGTCGCCCATTCTGACCGGAGATACCTGGCTGTCCTGGAGGGCCCTACAGGAAAAATAAAATCATCAAAGGAACGAGATCCAGGTGATATGTTGCCAGTGGTGAATTGTGTTAACAAACACAGTTTAACTGGTGCTCCAGTGTGTTTAAACTAACTTACTGGTGGTCCCATCTCACCAGTGGCTCCCTTCAGCCCAGAGGGGCCTGGTACACCCTGAGAAAAGAACATATTGATATTATTGACGTATTTATTTAATAGTAAGAATTTTTTTAAAAATTGCAAATTGCAAATATATATTTAAAAAAAACAAAAAAAATGGAAATTGGAAGTGTTTTTTTAGGAAGAATACACACAGACAAATGAATGTTTCAGTTACATAAGCAACCACTCAACCTTTTAAATGCACATATGCACATACTACATGAATCAAATCTATGTTTATGCACTCTCGTATACCAGGTTACAGGCGAAAAATGTGAACGATAGGTGCTATCGTATGCTGCAGATATTCACATAAATATATTTAATACATATTACAAGGTCACACAATCGTCACTGCATAGGTCATTAATGGTTAAATATAAGAGATGCACTCAGATTCTAGCCCTAAGGGCCTAAACCTGCATTCTTTTTGATGTCCAGCAGAGGGCGACTCAACTGGTTGTAAAGACTTCCAGTTGTATAGACATCTATGGAAAAAACGGCCCCTGATTCTGCTCTAGGTGACTTCAGTAAATGTTTTTCTTGCTTAGTTTATGAGCTCAGTTTCATGATTTTGGTCATAGGGAAGACAACATGGAGTAGATTTTGTGAATTAAGGTCATCTTTAGATTATCCAGGATATGCTCACTGCCCAACGACTTGTCAATCACAAGTCTGCAAACTTTCGTAAATTACTCCCTATGTCCTGCAAATGCTTCATCTGCCAAGTACTGTGTGAGAAATAACTTTTAAAATCCTCTGGGCTGCCAGAGTTTACATAAATAATGAGGGATGCACTCACCAGTGGCCCAGGTCTTCCCCTGAGGCCGAGTGGCCCTGGAGGTCCCTTCATAGCCAGCTAGGAGACAAAGAAGAACCAGTATAGAAGAGATAGTCTGGTTTTAATAATCTTCAGAGCTATATATAAGCTACACTTCTGAGTAAGCTGTATGTGCAGCATGCAACCGGTTGTATACCTTGGTCTGCTGAAGGATGGCCTGAGCTTGTGCTTCTTGTGCAGAAACCACAGAACCGGTCTTTGGATCGCCACCTGAGTGGAACTGCACACAGAGGCAAAGACACACACACAGTTGAGCGGACATGATACTCACAAGTTAAACTAAATACTCCTCCCAGTGGCCACTGCATTGCACTGCTGCTCTGGTCTTGCATAAGAAGGTGCAGATGGAAGGCATTTTGAAGCCAGAATAAATAAGCTGTAAAACGTTTCATTGTTTTATGATTCTGACAGCAACATGAATGCTATGCTGTGGACCTCGCAGCCACCAGATCTCAGCGCAAGTGATTAATTTTTAAAGAGATCAGTAAAATAAATGATCACCCTCAATCACCTGATTTGACACAGAAACTGCACCAAATATATTTTGCTGTAAACAAAAACATGCACTATAAAGCTTTCAGAGGCAAACAGATCGATCATTTCTGTAACTACCTCCAAACAACCCATTCCTCTGGCATTACTGGCATTCAAACATTCCCATTTGCCCTAAGGCTTTGTTGAAGGTTAACAGGACCAAATAACTGCTGCAGCAACATTAATGCAGCTTGTTAGCCTCGGGCAACGCTGTGCTATCTTTGTCTTACCGGTATAAGCATGATGTTTCCTGGGGGACCTGGTATCCCATCAACACCATTAAGGCCTGGCCGCCCCGGAGGACCCTGACAGGAGAGATATGAGAACGTTTATGGAGACTTGTCGATGTGTGGAGCACTCAGCCATTCACTCAGCATACAGAGGGCAGTCCTCACCGGCTCTCCAGCGTCTCCTCGAGGTCCCACCGGTCCCGTGACTCCAGGTGGCCCCGGCTCTCCCTGCAAACACACAGATAAGCAGTCAGCAAGTCACTATGACTGAATCTATTTAATTCAAATAATTAAAACTTTTGTTCTTTTTCTTAAATAGTGAATGAAATTGTGTTTCATGTTATATCTCATGCAGTGAGCATTGCTAACCTCGGGCCCTGGAGGTCCATAGGGTCCTGTGATTTGTGTTCCCTAAAATTTCACGTGAAAAAAAGTTTTTACATTCAGGTTATTTTGGTAAAATACAACCACTCAAACCAGTTAAAACAGGATTTGTATGCACGCTATACCTGATACCTGAGCAGATATTAGTTAACAACAGCAAATATATATATATATATATATATATATATATATATATATATATATATATATATATATATATATATATATATATATATATAAAAAACACCCAGCACGCCCCTGCGGGCGGTTTATCCTTCAAGCTCGGGTCCTCTACCAGAGGCCTGGGAGCTTGAGGGTCCTGCGCAGTATCTTAGCTGTTCCCAGGACTGCGCTCTTCTGGACAGAGATCTCCGATGTTGTTCCCGGGATCTGCTGGAGCCACTCGCCTAGCTTGGGAGTCACCGCACCTAGTGCTCCGATTACCACGGGGACCACCGTTACCTTCACCCTCCACATCCTCTCGAGCTCTTCTCTGAGCCCTTGGTATTTCTCCAGCTTCTCGTGTTCCTTCTTCCTGATATTGCTGTCATTCGAAACCGCTACATCGATCACTACGGCCGTCTTCTTCTGTTTGTCTACCACCACTATGTCCGGTTGGTTAGCCACCACCATTTTGTCCGTCTGTATCTGGAAGTCCCACAGGATCTTAGCTCGGTCATTCTCCACCACCCTTGGGGGCATCTCCCATTTTGACCTCGGGACTTCCAGGTTATACTCGGCACAGATGTTCCTGTACACTATGCCGGCCACTTGGTTATGGCGTTCCATGTATGCCTTGCCTGCTAGCATCTTGCACCCTGCTGTTATGTGCTGGATTGTCTCTGGGGCATCTTTACACAGCCTGCACCTGGGGTCTTGCCTGGTGTGATAGACCCCAGCCTCTATGGATCTTGTACTCAGAGCTTGTTCTTGTGCTGCCATGATTAGTGCCTCTGTGCTGTCTTTCAGTCCAGCTTTGTCCAGCCACTGGTAGGATTTCTGGATATCAGCCACCTCCTCTATCTGCCGGTGGTACATACCGTGCAGGGGCCTGTCCTTCCATGATGGTTCCTCGTCTCCCTCCTCTTTCTTGGGTTTCTGCTGCCTGAGGTATTCACTGAGCACTCGGTCAGTTGGGGCCATCTTCCCAATGTATTCTTGGATGTTCCTTGTCTCATCCTGGACTGTGGTGCTGACACTCACCAGTCCCCGGCCCCCTTCCTTCCGCTTAGCGTACAGCCTCAGGGTGCTGGACTTGGGGTGAAACCCTCCATGCATGGTAAGGAGCTTTCTTGTCTTTATGTCAGTGGCTTCTATCTCCTCCTTTGGCCAGCCTATTACCCCAGCAGGGTACCTGATCACGGGCAGGGCGTACGTGTTGATGGCCCGGATCTTGTTCGGGCCATCAACACACATACATACATATATATATATATATATATATATATATATATATATATATATATATCTCAACAAGGTCCGCGTCAGGTGCTGAGGAACCAGGGTACCCTGACGAAAAGTGGGCTACTGGAACAAGAAGGCATCGGTGGGCAAGAGACGAAAAACCAAGGGCTCAGAGAAGAGCTCATGAGGATGTGGAGGGTGAAGGTATCGGTGGTCCCCGTGGTAATTATAAATCTTGCAACGAGCTTAGCTTCTGTCTTGCTAGCTTGCGCTGCGCTCACTGGATCTGCACTCGACAGTGCAGCCTAGGCGGAGTAGTCGAACGCAGATCCACTGAGCTCTCAACACAGACAGCATGTCAGAAGAAAAATTGATAAAAATAAATTAAAAATTTTGTATCATTCGATACATATGCATACCGAACCGAAGGCACTGTACCAAACGGTTCAATACCAATACGAGTATTGTTGCACCCCTAATATATATATATATATATATATGTATATATACATATATATATATATATATATATATATATATATATATATATATATATATGGCCAAGCGGCTCCTATAGGTGTGCAGGACTCGACTACGGACTTTATTCAGATGCCAGTCTGTCACTGCTCACACACCTGCATCTGATCCAAAACTCTACAGCTCAGCTGTTAAAAGGCACACATGAGACCACATATCACCCACTGACTTTCTTGCATTTGCTCCCAGTTAGTTTTAGAATAGATTTTAAGATTTTATTGTTTAGTTTAAAGAGTTTTCTGTCTCATTCTCTTGTGTCAGTTTCCCCCAGCTTTCCCTGGGTATTGTATCGTATTTGCTGTTTACTTTCTAGTCTCACATCCTGTTTTATCTTGGTAGTTATTTGTCTCTGGTGTCTGATGTCTAATTTTGCTTTCCCCCGCGTATTGTCCTCTGTGACTATTTGTACCTGTGCCTTGTTGCCCTCCTGTGTCCAGTCGTCTACAGTCAGTCTTTGTCTGACCATCTGTTAATCCTTCCAGCATTTTTTAACTTGCCACCGGTCATTTATCTCACCTATTCTTGCATCCCTTCAATGACTTTTAGCGAAATTCAGAATCGACTTTAAAATTCTGCCGTTTCATATAAAGCTCTACATGGACAGGTCGCTGCTTATATAGCAGAGCTTCTGAAACCTTATCACAGCAGCTGGCCTCTCATCTCCTAGCCAGGTCTAAAACATGTAATAGACACGCCAGTCCACTGAGTCGGTTTTACGTTGTGGAGAGGCAAACTGTGAAATGGACACGAATGCAGAAGTTGCAGTACCAGCAAGGGGAGATAATATCTTTAAGGCAAAGAATTCAGTAGTGAACAAAACAAGGTGATTAACAGGGCCGTTAATCACCAGAAATTATCAAGTGCTTTAGAGACAGGTGCATTTGCATTTACAACAAAAAACTGTTTAAAAGTATATGAAATACATGAAAAACTGAGAGGTGTGTTTTATGTTGTTAACTCGTTATTGTGGAAAGTAAAAGTCACAGTGTTTTAATGGTCATTAAAAAGTGTTCAGAATGTGTAAACTGATGAAGTATCATCTCTTATCTTACCGCTCCCAAATACCCTGGCTCTCCTTTCTGTCCTTTCTCTGGTATATCCTGACAAGAAGAGTGAGCATGATTATTGCAGATGACTGCAAGGCAAGTTTTCTGTATGTTTCCATGTAAAATTGGATAAATGTGTTGATGGTACCTGTCCGTTAATGGAGAATTCCCGCTCTCTCTCCGCAGGTCCATAGCGGTCATCATATTCTTCCTCATACTCATACTCGTTCACGTGGTGGTAGTTTGTCGTGTTGTCGTAGTCTTCGTACTCTATGATCTATCCGACAGACACGCGCAGATACAAACGTTGAAGGACAGAAAAAAGCAGATGGAGCACAAAGAGACACAGCAGGTCTGAGCTTGTGATGCTGTTCATGCTGCACAATCTCACCTCGTACTCTGTGACGTTTGGACTGGCAGTCACCGTGGAAACATAGGAGTCATCATAGAGGTCGCTGAAGTCAAACTCTTCGTACTCTTCGACCACGTGTTTCTTTGGCGGTCTCTCCACCTAAAGCGTACAATAGAATCAAAATAGATAAAACATTTGAGGCCTTTTAGGACATAACGGATGTTTAAACTTCCTCTCCCAGCCTGTCACGACAACTCTAAAAAAGGTGCAGCGTACTCCAGTTTTTTAGTGGTGCCCTAATTCCATGTGTTCTATTGGCTTCCTGGTTGCATTTCTAGTGGTGCTACATTAAAAACAAACTGAACCCAGTAAAACAGGATTCTTTCCGTGTGTTTTGAACTTGAAGCCAATGGGAAGAGGAAGAGGATTTGAAGCCTTTCCCAGAAGTGTGGTCCGTTGGCAGACGGACCCTGGCGAGCTACTCTGAACCACAAGAGCCATGTAATGTGCTTCACTACAAGCACAGGAAGAAACAGAGAAGGAGATAAAATGTAAGAGTGGGAGAACTGGTAGCATTTATGACTTTATTTTAAGATACAAGGGAAATAAACAGCCCTGTGGTGCTTCTCAAAATGCAGCTACAATAAGAGGCATGAGTGCGTGTGTGGGAGAAAAAAATTTATTACAGACTGGCAACTAAAACAGTGTGAGCTAATGATCTTTCCCTCCACACAGTGAACATATTTTCATAGCTTTTAATTTATGACACCTAGAGGATTTCAGAGAAGAGAAATATGACCAGCATAGTGTAATTAAACCATTCGTCTTTTTCGTCTAAAATGCCCATAAATACTGGTAAAAGTTTCCCTGCCGCTTGTAACCCTGAGGGGACACCTTTAATTTTAAAATGACAGAGCAGATTTACAGCATTCAACACCTGAGATGCCTCACGGTTGTGTGTGCCTCTGAAACTCGCCGCTCATTTCCCTTCCTTCTCTCTGACTCACCGTTAAGGAGGACTTACCTCTTCGGCCTTTGTTAATATGCTGTTGTAGGGTAAAGGTTTGTCACAGTCTGGGATGTAGTCCTGACAGTACGTCTCCGCTGCTCTGGGGTCGTCGATGATCAGTAGCTGCTGGATGTCTCCCTGTGTCCCAGAAACACACACCAAGCTGAACTCGGAAAAGTCTGTGACTCCACTTTAGCTGTCAGGAATGCACGTTAAGGATGCCATTACTTGTAATCACTGAAAAATATCAGTGGCCCATCCACGTGTCTGTAACATCTCTATCTTCTGTGTTCATTTAGACGGATCAAAGTGACTTAACGGGCTGTTTTTATCGCCGCTCCGCACGTAATCGTCTCCAGAGCTTCAGTCTCAAATGGAGTCAGTTAAGACAGACACAAGCTCTTTCTTCTTCTCTCTGTTTTACACATGTACACACACATTAACGGATGGCGAGTCCAAGCCAAACATGCCTGGGAGTTGTTCACTTAAGCAGCTGGACCACCTGACAAAGCAAAGGTTACAGTTTGCACATTATGCATCTATGTCAAAACGACCGCAGATGCTTTTAAAGTGTGCACAGATTTGTTTATTTTAATGGCTTATTCGTCTTTTGCAATATCCACAAATATTAATAAATACACCAGTAAATAATATTAAGAAAATACGCTGTTCAAGAACTTAAACTGCACTGCATCCACCCACACAACCACTGGAGGGCGATGCAACTGGGAAAAGGCTCGATTCATTTCTCACTATTTGACTGACAAATCAAACAAGCGGCAACAAGCAGAGACACCTCCTCACCGCACACAAAGACCTTATTGTGGGTCCTAATCGTTTGTTTGGTTTTTTTTGCATGTTTTTATAGTTTTTATCAAAGACAAATGAGCTTCTGGCTTTACTAAATACACTGGAAAAAAACCCAAAAAGACATTTCCATGGTGACCCTGAGAGCTCAAATGCACTGCAACTTGAGAAAAGAAAAATGCTGCAAAAGCACGCAAAACATATCTGAAGATGAATAAAACATAATGGAAGTAGGAAATCTCACTAAACGCAACTGAGTAAGGAATTGATTCAACCTCCACTGTTTCTTGTGCTTTTGCAGCATTTTCCTATTTGTTGGTGGGGGTTTTTAAGTTGCGGTGAGTTTGGCCTCTATGGGCCACCGTACATCACAATTAGCAATGACCTTCGCCACGGCTCACTTGACATGTCACTTGTAACCCCCTCCGTGTCACCGATCTACCTCAAACACATCTTCATCCAGCAGCCGTGTTCCAAACACGGTAACACCCTCAGTGCTGACGTGGGGGTCGTGACCTCTGAGCAGGTCAAGGGTGTTCAGCTTCTCACAGTCCAGGTAGAGAGTCACTGACTGCCCATCCACACTGTAGGCTATTCTGTGCCAACTAGTAACAAAGAGAGAAGAAAGTTACTCTATCCAAAGCTCCTGCTGGTTGAGAAGGTGTGCCTGTAAGCACAGAGAAAGATCTGAGCATATTTTCAATTCAATTCAATTCAATTTTATTTATATAGCACAAAATCACAACAACAGTCACCTCAAGGCGCTTTATATTGTAAGGTAGACCCTGCAATACAGACAAAAAACCCAACAATCATACGACCCCCTATGAGCAAGCACTTTGGCGACAGTGGGAAGGAAAAACTCCCTTTTAACAGGAAGAAACTTCGAGCAGAACCAGGCTCAGGGAGGGGCGGCATCTGCTGTGACCAGTTTGGGTGAGAGAAGGAAGAATGAAGCCTAAACAGTAACAGATTCACATATGATGTTTTTACTAACATTAATAGTCTCTTTTTCCCCCTCATATTAATACTACTAAATGCTTCTTAAAAATTCTACTCCTCTGTTCATTGTTAGGTTCTTCTCTCCTGGGACTAAAGACAAAAAGCACATGCACATGCATGTATTACCACACGTTATCTGCATTAAACAAATGAATAAAGAAAGAAATAAGAACACAGAATCGTCATCATGGGTGGCTGTGTATGTGTGTAGTTACCCACTTGCCATCAGCCAGGTTGACCTTCCTAAAAGTGGGGTAAAGGTCTGGAGGGGGTTGGCCCTCATGGTCCTCATACAGGAATACAGGAGAACGGCCGATCTCTATGCCCAGCTGCTGTGTGCCCTGACAGATGCAGACACAGAGACCAGAAGGAAAACATGTCATGTTCATGAAATGATCATAAGAAAGAAAGACCTCCAAGATTTCCTTATATTTGATCTGCACACAGGAATGCATGGATTTGTTTCCTGCAGCCATCATAGGATGCAACCAACCAGAAAAAAGCAGGTTTTAGGTTTGGGGCCTTTTTATTTTTGTAACTGCAGCATAAAAATCTGCTGGAGAGAGCTAATGTGCTCACATTCTTCCAGCTAGCATAAACTCACTTAAATTAGATTAGTCCAAAATTATAATTTTGACAAAAATGATCTTTATCAGAGATGACCAAACTCCCATTCTGATGACAAGCTGTGTTTCAGGTGCAGGTTGCAGTGCCAGTGCAGATCCAGTGTTTCATATATTAGTATGGTGACATAACTTCATTATAAAATGTATCGTGGACACAGTCAAAAATGCAGACAGATGAGGTTCAGTGGTGCATGTGTGATGCATACCTGTGAGTCATACAGGGAAAGGAGAAAGACCTGTGAGCTTTTCAGAGCTCTAACTGTTGTCACCACTGAGAAATTCACAGGGAATGGAGAATCTGGGAAGAAAGCACGAAAAAGAAAATATATATATATATAAAAAAACCAGATTCATTTTCATTTCTTCTGCCAAGCAAGTCTACAGACTCGTACCAAAACTCACCAGGGAAAAATTGCATGGTGGGAGCACTCAGCTGAATCTTCTTATTGATTTTAAAGGAGAGGTCTGGCTCCTCTCTCCCCTCTCTGCTGATGCACAGCCCTGCCTCTAACGACACGCCCTCCATGTCCTCCGATACCTCCAGGACCTTCAGGACATCGACAGGAGCGACTGCCAAAAGACAAGAGCGCTGAGTGGGTTTGATTATGGCCTGAATTTTCAGGTATTTGTCAAGTCAGCCTAGCCAGCATCTAAATTACAGCTCTTTCAGACTCAAAAGTGACACTCTTATGATGCATGCTTTTTACCATAATCGCACACCGGCATGCACAGCAGTGTGCTCTGCTGCCAGCGTCGAGTGGCAGACGTTTGACACGGTCAAAAGTCATGTGGGAAAACGGGAAAATGTATGCATAGCAACTCCCTCTTTCATTTTCTAAGACTGCAGTTGCTGCCATGCTCATGCAATACATGCTCATCATTGGTGTTCCTTCTCTCATTAACCCCACTGAGCAGACAGACAGTAACCAACCAATTAAAAACAAAGAAGTTCCTCAGCAGTTAATTGAAAATCAAACTGAAAACCTTGTGTTCAATGTGTTCAATTGCTGTTATGTGTGCTGTCTCCTCTAAAGTTTGTGGGGTGATGTTGGCACAACATATAAGCAACCCGATCGAGACGGAGAGAGCACATCCCCCCGTCATCGTTAAACTCTCTCTTGTTTGTTGCAGAGGCTCTGTGCACAAAAAAGTTATACCAGACTGCAACAATGAATACACACGTTTTGATAGTGACCTACTCTGCTGTTGTGCAAAAAAAAAACAACCAAACACTCCATGTAAGAGACAACTGGAATATGCCCAGAGTTGAGGTTTAAGTAAAAATGCGTAACATATGCACTCACAGACATTCAGATTCTTTTGCGTGATGTGCACACAATAGCTGCAGAGCTCTGGGAGGACACTAAGCCAAGAAAGATGTGATATAAAAGACGAGGCTGGGCGGATTGGGCGGGTTGGAGGGAAGGGGGGGTCGGCGGAGAAATGTGCAACATATTGGAAGTAGGGAGATGAGAGGGGAAAATAGGAGAAATAATAGATGGTAGGGGAGAGGAGGGCATGCCTCTACTGGTGTGGCTCCTTTTCACACGTATTCTGAGGCTTACGTAAACCCTCCATCTGCCACGCACCTTAACCCAATCACCCTCCCAACACACACACACACACAGGCATGTGCATGCACACAAGAGGTTGGCATAATGTCTGAGTCTGAGTGCCAGATGTATTTGTTGCCTCTCTCTTCTTTTTTCTTTTTTTCTCGGTTTGTCCGTCTGCTTTGTCTGCCAGGCTGCCTGCTAGCACTCTGTCAGCTTGTAATTCAGTCTTCCTGCCTGGCATTGTATCATTTACAGATACAAGTCCATGCTATTAAAACATGCCAGTGATTTTTTTTTGTCCCTTTAACTGGCTGAGGAAATGACATCTTGATTACTTGTTCTGTGTTTAGTCCTCTGACTGGTAACCGAAGCGTCAGAGCTGGTGATATCATGCCTTTTGTTTAAAGTGAGCAGAAAACAAAAACAAACAAGAAAACTACAAAAAAAAACTTCCATGTAAGGGAGTTTACAGTCAGTGTGAGTACTTTGTCACTGTCTTGGTATTTTGTTTTGTTCTGCAACTCTGTGTTTTTAGTTCCCTTATTTCCCCTGTGCTGTGTGTCCCCCTGTGCCCCCTCTTTATGTCAGTCCTCATGCTTTAGTATCTTCATGTTTCAGCATCATATATCTTTTCATTTCTTCCTGTTTTACTATGTTTGTCTTTCCTCACGTCTTGATTTGCTTTTACTTCCTGTTCCAGTTTCCCTCTTGTGTGACTGTCTGCTTTGCCATCCTCGTTTTCACCTGTTGCTGATTACCTTCTCCTGTGCCTTATTCCCCCTCCTGTCACTGCATAGACCGCCTGTTTATGACCCTCAGCTTGACATTGGTTTTTGTTCTTCCTTTGTGACTTTGTTTATCTATGAGATCTTTTTGCCACTATCCATCCATCCATCCATCCATCCATCCATCTTCATCCGTTTTATCCGAGGCCGGGTCGCGGGGGTAGCAGCCTAAGCAAAGAGGCCCAGACCTCCCTCTCCCCAGCCACCTCCTCCAGCTTATCCGGGGGAACTCCAAGGCGTTCCCAGGCCAGCTGAGAGATATAATCTCTCCAGCGTGTCCTGGGTCTGCCCTGGGGCCTCCTCCCGGTGGGACATGCCCGGAACACCTCACCTAGGAGGCACCCAGGAGGCATCCAGGAGGCATCCTTGTCAGATGCCCGAACCACCTCAGCTGGCTCCTTTCAATGTGGAGCAGCAGCAGCTCTACTCTGAGCCCCTCCCGGATGGCCGAACTTCTCACCCTATCTCTAAGGGAGAGGCCAGCCACCCTTCGGAGGAAGCTCATTTCTGCCGCTTGTATCCGCGATCTCGTTCTTTCGGTCACTACCCACAGCTCGTGGCCATAGGTGAGGGTAGGGATGTAGATCGACCGGTAAATTGAGAGCTTCGCTTTTACACTCAGCTCCCTCTTCACCACGATGGACCAGTGCAGCATCCGCATCACTGCGGCCACAGCACCAATCCGTCTGTCGATCTCCGGCTCCCTTCTCCCATCACTCGCGAACAAGACCCCGAGATACTTGAACTCCTCCACTTGGGGCAGGAACTCATCCCCGACCCGGAGTGGACACTCCACCCATGGAGAACCATGGCCTCAGATTTGGAGGTGCTGATCCTCATTCCCGCTGCTTCACACTCGGCTGCGAACCGTTCCAGTGCGAGCTGGAGGCCCTCACCCGATGAAGCCAACAGAACCACATCATCCGCAAAAAGCAGAGATGAGATTCTGAGGCCACCAAAGTGAAAGCCCTCTGCCACTTGGCTGCACCTAGAAATCCTGTCCATAAAAATTATGAACAGAACCGGTGACAAAGGGCAGCCCTGGCGGAGCCCATCACCCACCTGGAACGAGTCCGACTTATTGCCGGCAATGCGAACCAAGCTCTTGCAACGGTTGTATAGGGATCGAATGGCCTGTAGCAATGGGCCAGACACCCCATACTCCCGCAACACCTCCCACAGGACACCCCGAGGGACACGGTCGAATGCCTTCTCCAAGTCCACAAAACACATGGTTGGGCAAACTCCTATGCACCCTCAAGTATCCTGGAGAGGATAAAGAGCTGGTCCAGTGTTCCGCGACCAGGACGAAAACCGCATTGTTCCTCCTGTATCCGAGGTTCGACTACCGGACGAACTCTCCTTTCCAGCACCCTGGCATAGACTTTCCCTGGGAGGCTGAGTGTGATCTCCCTGTAGTTGGAACACACCCTCCGGTCCCCCTTCTTAAAGATGGGGACCACCACCCTGGTCTGCCAGTCCAAGGGTACTGCCCCAGATCTCCATGCAACATTGTAGAGGCGTGTCAACCAGGACAGCCCTACAACGTCCAGAGCCTTCAGGAACTCGGGGCGGACCTCATCAACACCAGGGGCTCTGCCACCAAGGAGTTGTTTAACTGCCTCAGTGACCTCGCCCGCGGAAATTGGCGGGTCATTCCCCTCATCCCCAGACTCTTCTTCCTCCTCGGAAGATGTGTCAGTGGGATTAAGGAGGTCCTCGAAGTATTCCTTCCACCGCCTGACAATTTTCTCAGTCGACATCAGCAGCGCTCCGCCAGCACTATACACAGTGCAGGTAGAGCACCGCTTTCCCCTCCTGAGACGCCTGATGGTTTGCCAGAATCTCTTCGAGGCAGTCCGAAAGTCTTTTTCCATGGCCTCTCCAAACTCCTCCCACACCCGAGTTTTTGCTTCAGCCACTGCCCGAGCCGCATTCCGCTTGGCCTGTCGATACCTGTCGGCTGCCTCGGGAGTCCCACAGGCTAACCAAGCCTGATAGGACTCCTTCTTCAGCCTGGTGGCTCCGTTCTCCTCTGGTGTCCACCATTTGGTTTGGGGATTACCACCACGACAGGCACCAACCACCTTATGGCCACAGCTCAATGCAGCAGCTTTGGAAATGCTGAACATGATCCATTCGGACTCAATGTCCCCAGTCTCCCTCGGAATGCTGTTGAAGTTCTGCCGGAGGTGTGCGTTGAAGATCTCGTGGACTGGGGCCTCTGCTAGACGTTCCCAGCACACCCTCACTACGCGTTTAGGTGCACCGGGTCTGTCCAGCGTCCTCCCCCGCCACCTGATCCAACTCACCACCAGGTGGTGATCAGTTGACAGCTCAGCCCCTCTCTTTGCCCGAGTGTCCAGAACACGTGCACTTATGGACACTCTTATGTTCGAACAAGGTGTTCGTTATGGCCTAACTGTGATTTGCACAGAAGTCCAATAACAAAACACCGCTCGGGTTCAGATCAGGGAGGCCGTTCCTCCCAATCACGCCCCTCCAGGTCGTTACCCACGTGAACCCATTGAAGTCTCCCAGCAGGACAACAGAGTCTCCAGTCTCCTGCGGGAGGATGGGCCCATGTCTCCTCTTTGGGCTGTGCCCGGCCAGGCCCCATGGACTAAGGCCCGGCCACCAGATGCTCGCCCTCGGGCACCCTCCCCGGGCCTGGCTCCAGGGAGGGGCCCCGGTAACCCTATCCCGGCAGGGTAAACTGTTCCCTCGATGTTCTCTTCATAAGGGTCTTCTGAATCGCTCTTTGTCTTTTTGCCACTAATCGAATAAATTGAATGTTATTGTTATTTAATTCCTTGTGTCCTATTTTTGGGTCCTCGCGTCTTCAACATACCTTGCCAATACTAAAATGTTGAGTTTTTGGTTGAGACTACTCATTTGGTTCACTGGTACAATTTGAATTTGAACTGGAAATCTGGTGGTTCCAGATGTGTGCAGATGTGTTGCTCGTTTGCAAACTGAGGTGAGCTGAAATTGCGATCCTTTACTGTTTCTGCCCTCATCTAACCACACGTTGAATCCTAGCATTTACCATTTATGGAAACATCTGTAAAAACTGATAATGCACTGACAGTACAATGACAGTAAATTACATTTTCTGCTTTTTACTGGAATATTTCCATTAAAATGTTTCCAGCATCCAACCAGAAGACTCCACGGCAGATCTTGGATATGCTGAAGAGATTATTTCTGAAGAGATTATCAGCAGAGGGAGGTCTGGATTGCCTTGCTCATGCTGTTGTCCCAGTGGCCAAATGTTAATGTTAGAAAATGGATGGATGATTGCATTTGAAATAAAAACTTATAAACCATCTGCAAAATAAAAATATACCTATAAAACTATCCTCTACCTGTATAGCAGTGGTGTTAAGCTTAGTTTGAATAAAGGTCACCCCATCATATGAGACATACTGTATGAATGTTATTGTCATGCTTTATTGCATAGGCTTGTACACTTGCATGAAAAGCCCTCAACCTGTCAACAAAAAGGTGCTGTGCCATTATACCATTTATCCATAAAGATAATGCATTCTGATTACAGCTCTAAAATGAAACTTCTCCACAGCCAACTCACAAGTCTGTTAGATCATCAAGTTTGAATATGACAGCTGGTAGTTGCATGCTAACAAAACCAAACAAATCCTGATGCAAAAGCAAAGTGATGAATATTTAATCGTGTTTCTGCACACTCTTTTTTTATTGCTCAGCCGTGAAATTGTATTCAAATTTTTCAAATTAATTTTACAGTTTCTAACAGCCACTTAGCCTTTTCCTCTGTTTTGATGAAAATTGCTCTTACAGCTCCATCATTTTGGGATCTGGCTTGAAGAAGCGCACCCTGCTGTAGTCGACTGGCACTTTGTGATGCCTTTGTGTGCAGTTTTCAAGTGACGGTGCAAATTATCCTTGAAAACAGTGATTGTCTTGTGGCAAATGAATGCACAGGCCTCTGAAATTGTTCACCTTCAGGATCAACTTCCCTTTGCAGTGTGGATGCGCTTTCTTTTATGTCTGGTGTGTGCACGTGATGCAAAACCATACACACAACACCTAATTTGCAGAGGGCCAGATTTGGCCCACAGGCCCTTAGACTCACATATGTACTAAAAAGGTCAACACTATATAAAACTGTTTTATTACTCTGCTCCAATGTTAGCATGCTTTACTTACAGATAAAGATTGGTTGCAAGGTAGCTCTTGTTGTGCACACAGGCTAGAATGATAGACTTAAGGGATGACACTGACACCTATAAGCAGGCAGAGGGGTTTCAGTCATACATCATCAGCACTGACATCTGAATGCAGCTGAGGACAAGACACGACATGGAGAGTTTGCTTTTACTCTATATGCACTTAGCTAATGTCAGCTAATGTTTCCATATGCTCTTGATGTGTGAGTGTGTATGGGTTCAAAGCAACATCTGCAGATACACACACACAGACACAGTCACATCGTACCTATACTGTGCTATACATACAAAAGGAGATGTTCTGCTCTCCATCGGGTTCTGCTGTTATCCTCAGGCGCTAAGCTGTGGTGTGAGGGGCACCGTGAGCAACAAGCACATACATGCAGAGTATGTCAAGTGTAAGCCTCCACAAAAAGCAAAAAGATTGTGGTTTGAACAGAAAGACAAAACAGCAGGATGCTCTTTACTGTATAAAAATGTTCTTTACTGTACTCAAACTAATCAGGGGATTCAGGTGCCGGAAGTCAAAAACCTTCCAACACAGCTTAGAAATGAAAATCAGTGCTGTGGAGGAGTCAAAGGGTCATATTAATGCTAAATACAGTTAATATTCACTTAAATGTATCTAATTTAATTTATCCAGTTACTTTAAATAAAACAAAAAAGGTCAAAAGGTCAGTGCTAGAAAGCGGCACTTTTGAGTGTACCTCCAACAGGTGCACACGTATATATGCTTTCTGATTCGCTGCCGCTCACAAACAAAAGGTTTAACCAGCTTCTTTGCAAACAGCCAGACCCAGAGATCCCATTTTAATGATGTCACACACGGCCAAGAGTGGAAGTAACAGTCTGAAGTCTGATCTTCTGTCTCACACTGATTCCTTGAACATACAGTAGACCAGCGATGTCAGACTCATTTTATATCACGGAGCAAACACAGCTCACTTTATGGTAAATGGCCTGTATTTATATAGCGCTTTACTAGTCCCTAAGGACCCCAAAGCGCTTTACACATCCAGTCATCCACCCATTCACACACACATTCACACACTGGTGATGGCAGCTACATTGTAGCCACAGCCACCCTGGGGCGCACTGACAGAGGCGAGGCTGCCGGACACTGGCGCCACCGGGCCCTCTGACCACCACCAGTAGGCAATGGGTAAAGTGTCTTGCCCAAGGACACAACGACCGAGACTGTCCAAGCCGGGGCTCGAACCGGCAACCTTCCGATTACAAGGCGAACTCCTAACTCTTGAGCCACGATCGCCCCTTTAATCTCAAGAGGGCCAGACCAGTGAAACTCCAACACGCCTACTACACATGTCATTCCTGAGATATCTTGACTATAAGAAGAGGGTACGGTTTCAGCATCATATCTCAGATAAAGAAATCTTTCAGCATGGCTTTTTGAGCTTAAACTGTAAGAAATGAAAAACTTTATCTACACGGGTGGATGACTGGATGAACACAAGTTAGACTGCAGCACTAAAGCCAGACGCAAACAACACACCAACAACTAAATTGGCACCATGTTGGAAAGACTATGGATTTTCTGGTAACCAGATGTTTGAAGACTGGCAACTTTTTTTTTTGCTATCTGTGTGTGTTTCTGATTAGCGTACCATTATCTCAATAATAGCAAAGAATGCAATAGCACACACTTTGCAGTTAAGGTTTCCTACACTGCACCAAAACACACACACACACATAAAAAGAGGGCACTCAAGGGCACAAACCCCCCACAGAGCATGTGCCCTAGGAGCCTGTCATTACTATCCTTTTATTTTTTTGTAGACTCAAACGTCTCATAGCTCCAACGTCCCTCTAAAAGGTTCGTCTCCACAGAGACAAAACCAGGAAATAATAAGAACAGGGAGGATGGAAGCCAGGGGGAAGAGAAAGGGGCAGACTGTAGAAAATAGGATAGGGAGACCATATGTTTTCTTTCCGCCCAGTTCAGCTGGCTTTGATCAAGAAAACACACTGGATTGTCTCTCCTGCTGTCAGACACACACACACACACAAGTCTGTGCATAAATTTACACAAGCGCTTCGATGAATCCATAATATCAGCGTCAGAGAGAGGGAAGCCTACAAACAGACCTGCGACAAGTGCTTCCGATCTCCTTCGAGGAATCTGCGTCTTATTTGTGATCTTCTCCCTTCTCTTTACCTAAATGAGAGTTTCACTCTCACTGTATGTACAGTGTATGTACAGTGCATACAGTCTGACTCTCATGCAGGCTTCCTCTCAAACGCCGATCAAAGACTGCATCAATATTTGTCAGTCGCAGGGCTCCGGCTCTTCTCGGGTCGATACTTGTTGCTTTATGTGGCTCTGGCCCCTATTATTGTTGGCTGTTGCATCATATGGTAGCTTTGATTTTGGAGAACAAAGGGTGAGCATATTTTTAAACATGGAAAAAATTAAAGCTGTGCCAGAGTCATAAAAAAAATATACAAATGGTGAAAAATCTATCAGCACCTTAACATCAAAGCATGATTTTATTAAAAAAAAAAAAAAAAACAGATAATAGAGAAATAAATATGATTCCTCGTGTCAGATTATAAGTTGAATGCATTCACTGGAGAGCTGCTGTCCCAGAAAAAAGAAGGAATGCAACGCCGATCTCATGATTTTTCTGTATTTTATCACTTGGCCACGGCTCGCAGCTGGCTCAAAGGTTAATCCTGTACATGCATCCTTCATTTCAAAGTGCTTTGTCTGATATTTCAAAATAAAAGCCTGAAATCACCAGTGGTTCAACACGTGTTTCTTGGGGTCCTTTTAGAAACTTTTTATACGTACCCAGACGGTTTACACAGCCCGGCAGTAAAATACCCAGGCATCAGCTGATTTGAACTAAACGAGTTTAACTAAAAGCTTTTTTTTTTCTTGTATTAATGTAGGGCCTTTAAAGTCTTCATATTTTGAGTGCATGTAAATTCCTGTGTTTCCTTAGCATTGTGTTGTTTGGGACAGTGGTTGCTGCTGTCACCTAACAGAAAGAAAGTCCTGAGTTAGAAAACACAAGCCAGCTGTGGGCTTTCTGTGTGATGTTTGCATGTTCTCCCTGTGCCTGTGTGGGCACCCTCTGGCATCCTCCCACAGTCCAAAGACATGCATGTTAGGTTAACTGGTGGTTCAAAACCTTCCCTCTCTCTCTGTATTGGCGATTCAGTGCACTGATAGGAGTGAGCCGAACCTTTTGTTTTATGACAGCTGGGACAAGCTTTAATTGTATAAGTAGATGAAAATGGTTGAGAATGACTTTTCCATCTGAGTAATTTTTCTGTTTTGACATATCAAGCATATGTGGATTCTTTTGTTTTGCTTTTTGGGGACTGGTTCCCCTTCATGCACTAATTGTAATTACCTTAGTCATGCTAACATTTAGCTAAAGACAAAGCACAGCAGAGACCGATGAAAATGTCTTAGTTTTGTTATTATTAAAGTCATACACATATACATATATCCTTCTTGTTTTGGAGGAAATACTTTTCCTCCAAAACAACTTTTTTCTGTGTAAAACAAGTATTAAAAGTCATTAACCTTTTAAATTAGGGTCTTAATGTGTCTTTCTGTTTGCGTAATACCAGTTTCAACTTTCCACATCAGACGTTGCACACTGGACCAAAATTCAGTTCCAGACTATCTTTGCTGTCACACATCATCCTGAAATCAGCAGTGTTCATTGAATAGAAAATGTCTGTACAGATTTCATGGCAATCCATCCAGACATTTTGCTTTGATCTTAAACAAAGTGAACATAATTTTCTCCTGAGGATATATACGGCATTAACTGAGTACAGATGGAGGAAAACTCTGCATTTAGTTATTGAGAGATTGAGTGAATGTTTTCAGGGATTTCTTCGTGGAGTCTTGCATGGCAGATTCTCTTTAAGGTAAGGCAGAACGATACAGTCAATCCTCATCGTCTTATCCCGATATTTGCCTGTGAGCGCTAAACAACAAGGCATTTAAAAAAACAAAGTTGGATAAATATAAACTCACATCTAGTGCCAGATAAGAAGTTCAGGTATTACCAGTTAGTACAAAGATAATACTCTAACTCTAATTCATCCACTAGTTGCCAAAGTGTTTCAGTCTAACAGGGCAGGCCGACCCCCACACTGACACTCCCAGCCCTTATAAGTACAACATCTTTCACCAGCAGTCATTTTAACATGAAACAGAAGGTAAACCCAGGTGTTGCTCAGTTTATCCAAGGTTTACTTCTGAAAGCAGAGCCTTTACTAAGGTGCTCAGTACCACCTGTGTCTGCCTACTCCTTAATAACTGATGCTGAGAAAAGGGTGAATCTGTTGCATTCCCATAGGTTATGTCAGTGGTGTAAGTCAGTCAGACTGTAACAGCAAAACCTCAAACTGAAAAAATGGCTAAACAGACTGTGTCAGGCTGATAGTTATCAGTTACACAGTGAGGAAGGGTAGGCGTCAGAAACACCTCAGGCCACGCTGCTCTGAGGTCTGAGCTCATAATTTAAACAAAACCTGTTGGACAGCCAGGTGCGTGACCTTTTCCTACCATGAGAAAAATATCAAGAGTGACCAAAGGCTGTTAAAAAATACAAGAGTTTGTTCGTTAATTGGAAAAGAGCTGATGAGGTAAACAAAAGAGTGTTTGTTCATGTGTTTTCACTCTTTGTGAATCTGTGTTTCTCTTCGCTTCAGTGGGATATTTTCTAATAAACTCTTATTTACAAGAACATCTTGAGACACGCTCAAGATGCCTCCAGGTCAGGTTTATAACCTGAGTTTGACCTGAGATGACCTTCTGGTCCAGAGGTTACATTAGTCAGCTTAGAAATGACCTTCACAGATAAGGTATGTGAGTATGTGTGTGTTACTACTTTACACTGCGATGGAGGATAATGAACCTTGAAATATGGCATCGTAAGTTTTTTCTTAATCTCCAACACAAAGGCAGATGCTATTAAAGGTTATTGAGACATAACACAAATAGTTTTATGCTTTCTCAGCATCTTCTCAGACGGAGCACGTGAAGACAACATGGTGGAGTGTTTGCCAAGTCACCTGCTCGCTACTCCTGGGGGGATTTCAAATGAAACCATCATTAAATGAGGAAAACAAGAACAGTTAGAAGATGAAGAACACAGTTCAGCCTGGACTTTTTTAAGCCTATCCTTCATTTTCTGAAGCATTTTATGTCCCTGAGAAGCACTTTAAAGTGTGACTGACTAAATTAGCTCATCTTCAGCTGTTCCCTTAGTTTACATGATCTTAATCCAATATCCAACACTGGACTTGTTTTGTTATAAGTGCCATTTCCAGATTTAAGAATGAAGCTCAAACACAGGTGATGATGTCCTCATGTCTTTAAGCTAAAGTGAACAAAAAGCCGTTCAAGCGCTCAAAGAAAAATGTTCCAAAACACCTAAAGACACACTGAGGTGAATTGTTGGCTAATGACTTAACCTTCCTGCCTTCTTGGGACCTTTTTGTGCCACTGCTATGTGTTAAATGGCTGCCATTTCCACTGTGTTCAGTGGAATATAACCAAACTTGCCACAGGATAGTTTTTACCTGTCAATGTTAATATTCCAGTGTGAATTCCTTAAATCAGCCTAAAATGGCTGAGCAGCAGAAATCCCCACACCCATCACCCTGGGGACCATTTTCTGCCCATTGACTTCCATTATAAACGCTATTTTTCAACCCCAAATTATCATCATATGATTTTATTTTTTCTTCTTTTCTTGGATGTCAATGAAGACTCAGGGCCTTGAAGTTTTAATTTTTAAATTGCAAAAAAAATGCAAAAAAAATAATGGCAGGTCAAAATGTATGTTGGTGCCAATCTTTGGTCCATCTAAAGGCCTACTTATAATGACAATCACATATTACTTCAACTGGTTTTTTGTGGAAATATTTAGTTTCGTTTTTTGGTTTTTGGGGCTTATAACACAGGGCGCTCATGTAATAACACTGGGATTTGAAGGGTTAAAACAACGAAAATATAATTAAAACTTTACATGAATATTTCAGGGAGAAGTAGTTTTACAAGGTTGGCTAATTTAAAGTGGAATAAAATATGGATATATGGTCTTTTTATGGCGTGGCTGAGAATGGTCCCTAGGGTGATGGGTGTGAGTTTTTTAAAGGATGGCAGGAGGGTTAAAGGTCAAAAATTCATTTTGAAGCAGGACTGTGTTACTGAGCAAAAAAACTTGTTTTCACAAGTTTTAAGAAGCCACGGGAAAGTATGTGGCCTCACTTGACTAAGGTTCAGTCAGTCTTGGCTTAGCAGGTTAAAACAAACTATTTCTTTGCACTTCACTGAGTTCCTCAGAGGAGCTGTATGATGTCAGTAACCATAAAATGGACTGTTGGAGGCTTTTCTCATTCTGTAAAATAAAAAGAAGCTCACTTGAGCTTGTGCTGGTGATGAACATCGTCCACCCTGGGCTCTAAAAGCCCTGGACAGTTAAAGTCCTCCACATATGGTTCTGGTGCAGCTCCAGGAGCTGCTGCAAGGATCTCCAGTTTAAGTTCAGTACAGCTCACTTTAATTTGCCTCAGTCTGTTCCTCATTACCCAGCTGTATGGGCTAAACACCCCGTAAGCTGTGCTATGAGAGAACAGACAGATGCAGCAGGTATGGACTAACAAGTCTGGACATATAGGCCGACATCTTACCAATGTCTAGCAAATGTGCAGTGGGCTCGAGAAAGGTGATTCAGTTCAATAAGCCTTAGGTCTGCATAACACAGAGGAATGACATTATACCTCAAAAGGAGGCCAAAGAAAATGACTAGAAGACGTATTTATGGATAAGAGTTTTAGGAAGTTTTGAACCAAACAAGTGGCTGACGGTGCATTTTCTGTAAATGCATGAAAACAGGATCGAGGATGGGCTAAAAAGGACACTCAGACTTGGCTCATGAGACTTGGAGGGCAGGCGGTGACAAGTTATGTGACAAGGTTAGAGGAGGAGAGATAAGGAGGGAGGATCCAATTCAACTTTTTTATACATCGTTTAATTGGGTAACTGAAGTTAGAGGATCAGTTATTAACACAAGATAAACTAATAAACAAGCGTGGATGCTTCATCCTACCTGCTCCTGAGGTGTGCAGCGAGGCGACGAGCAGCAACAGCAGCCACGTCAGGCGCACTTGGCTCCATCGATCCATCATGAATTTATTAATGAAACACTTCCGTCGCGGCTGCTCTTCGCTCCTCTGGACACGGCTCTGACTCTGCACCAGAGAGCTTCAACAGTCTGGCAGCGCCCGTGCGTCTTAATGCGCAGCTGTAATTAAGAGCGCGCATGCATAAAAGCGGACTCAGCTGATTACAGGTGATACCCAGGAGCCCGCACACCGCTCTCTTTGCTCTTTGACTTCTGGGTGGACGGATGAAAACGGCAGACCGGTGATGAAGAGCCCCTTGATCTGGGGGAAGGTGTTTCTAACTTCACCCGCAGAGAACTCCTCACTTTCTCTCCCCTCCCTCCCCTCTCCTCCTCTGCAGGGCGACCCCTCCCTCCCTGCCTCCCCGGAGACTCCTTCTAGGCTCGTGGGGCTGTGCTCAAACCATAATTACTGCGCGTGTCACTCTTAGCATCAATACTGGATGAGTGATTTAGGGATTATGTGATGTCTCTGTGATTTGGCGCGCCTGTGTGCCCTGCGTGCACGAGCACAGATTGCAATACAGCGATGGCACGCACGAGCACATGCACACTTTTTTGTTATTAGACTTTAATATTAATAATAACCTACCGGGGGGGGGGGGGGGGGGGGGACTGCTCTCTTTTACAAACACGAGTGTGCCACTTTGCACTGACTGCTCCCCCCCTCTGAAGGCACACATACACAGCATGCTAGGACAGGACAGCGGTGCTGCCCAACTAATAAAAATATGCCGCTGCAGATTCCAAATTCCAGTGCCTGTCTGTCTTTGCCCACCCCACGCTCTCTTCAGACGCACACCATAGCCTTCTCACATGTGCACGATAAAAGAAAAATAGGCTCCCTGATTTCTGCAGAAACTTATCAAAAGTTAAAGCAGCTCACTGGGAGTACAAGAAGTTTATGAATGAAGAAGTCTAACAGACTGCGAACTCCGCACATGCGCACACACATGCTTCATTTGCATTTGTTATGTCTAAAAGATGTGTATTTTTCTTTCCTTTTTTTTGTGTATGTGCATGCAAATTTTTGACCAAATTTCAACGGATATTGTCATAAAAAGTGCACAAGGGTGATTTTCTACTATAATTAGTATTATTGTTATTATTGTTATTATTTATGGAGTGATCTGGCTGCAGGTTTTCCACAAATCTGGAATCCCATTACAGTTTTTGTGATTGGGCTTAAAATAAATTCAGTTTTATTCTATTTTATTTCTACAGAAACACTTTTGGCAACATACTGTAAGTTATCTCAGAGAATTACAAAGTATCAGAAGGAAAGAGCAATTATTTCCTTTGTAAGCACAATTTTTGGCACGTTGCTTATGATCAGACTCTCAGAGGGAAATGATCTCATATTTAAAGGCACTTGTGATATTATTAGTCATAATTATTAGGAGCTCTTCAAGTAACAGCACTGTTTTGGCAACAAGACTCAATTGGATTCTGGCACACATGCATGCTGATTTTCTGGAGAAGAGAATAGATTCCAGGCATATTTCCCAAGTCCCTGTACCTCCTGCTTCAGGTAGGTTGTCTTAAATGTATGACTGGAAGCTACTGTCTTGTGTTGAAGTGCGTGTGTGTATATGTTTGTGCTCCAAAATAAAAAAGAATCCACACCATTGTGTTAATGGTCTTATTTCTTTGTCTTAGAACAAAAGCTAAAGTAAATTGATCAGACTCAACAACTTAATGCACAGCTGGAACCTCAACTGGAATCTGGAGTAGTCACAATGAATAACCCATCTCCCCCCACAACTCCTCACTACAGAGGGGGCTGAGCTCCTTCTCCTTCTTTACCCTCTCTGCCATGAAGAACACATCAGGAAATCATTCATACCATTCTCTAAAAAACACTCCGTGCTCTCCTTTTTGTGACAGGTAAACACACCTGTCAGGCTTCCACAGTTTCCACACACATTTACAAATTTTTGTATCAAACATTTTTGCTGTTCTTCTTAGATTAGTGGTGTACATTTATTAATGCCATTTACACTATTTGCTAGAATTCTCTTTACACTGAAAAAAAGGGATTGGCCAGCTTTTGGATTTACATAAGCATCTTGCGTGTATTTAACACAAGTGCCTCATGCTTTAAAGCTAAGTGTCACTATATAGTGTAGAAACTACATGATATGCAGAGAGGCTAGATTAAATTGTTCATATCATGTTCGAGTGCAGTCAATAACTTACTACGACACTGCACGGGATTTCAGTCTCACGCGCTTTGGATCATGGTTTCAGGAAGGCATCCATCTCAGTCAAGTTGAGCAGTCGCCTCTACTTTTTTTGGTATACCGTAAAAGGTAAATTGGGTGGTTGTTACATTAAAAAAGTCTAACTTGTAATTTGAACACAATAATTTCATGTTTCTATGAACGTAATTAAATCATGAAGGATCTGTACGAAATTCAACAACTTAATTTGTTCTTGTTGACATGATACAATCTAGTAAGAGCGGTTAGTTTCTGAACTCATGAAATTCACAAGATCACGCGAGATGTCAAACTGCAGGAAAATCACTGGAGTTATAAGAGGCAGACAACTACACACACACCACGTGCATGCTATTGCTATTTATTGTGGATTAACCTGTCAAGGACAAAAACATACAAAAAAATTCTGCATCAAGCCTTGAAATCATAGCTTTCCTACTTTTGGTAAGTCTGGATTGGTAGCATGGTGGTTAGTGCTGTTGCTTCACAGTAAGAAGGTCCTGGGTTCAAATCCACATTCTGGCTAGTTTGCAGGTTTCTCTCTGGGTATTCTGGTTTCTTCCCACAGTTAAAAGTCATGCAGTTGTTAGAGTTAGGTTAACTGGTGATTCTAAATTACCTGTCAATGTAAGCGCAAATAGTGGTTTGCGATAGACTTGTGAGCTGTCCAGGGTGTACCCTGCCTTGTAACTATCACTTCAGGGTTATTTCCCAACCCCCCTGCAACCAGGATAAAGATAGAAGGAAGTTGTATATCCATTCAGTTTTCATGGTAACCAGACTCTAGACTTTGTTGAACATTATGTAATATGAAGACAACATGTCGTACTTAAGTGACCAAGTAGTATTGGGGTAAAAGTTATTGAATAGTGTTGAAATAAAATGACAAAATTGTGAAGGATTAAAATATTCCAAGAGCTCAACTTACTTCATTTAAACATGTTTCAATCGCGTTTTATGAACACAAAATGCATGTTTATTGAATATGAAAAAGTTGTGTTGATTTAACTCAGTTGTTTAAGTTTCTGCCAAAGCAAAACATTTGTGTGCAACCAATGTCCACTATTGAATCAAGTAAATCCAACATGGCCTTTTTTTCAGTTTACTGTATATAACATTTTGCACTGCCTCACATATAAGGCCTTCAGTATGGACAATTGGTACTTTTGTCAAAGTTGTTTTTATTGTAGATTATACTATTTTTATCCTTTGTGCTGCTAGCGCAACACTGCCCTTTATATTTTGATTACATTTCAGTAATTTAAGTTTATCTATTGAAAGTAATCATGTTGACCACTGGGAGTCGCCAAATTTCTTGGTGGAGGTCTACACAAGCTGACATCTAAACTTAACACAAAAAGTACAAAAACTTGTGTTTGGTGGATTATTTCTTTGTTGTAACAATGCTTCTTAGCAACAAAAATTACACCATTGGAAAGTCTTTTTATTTCCCCTAAAATGGTGTCACATTTATTAGAAAAATGCATTTGTGGGTTGAGCAGCAAAGTTGAGTATCTGAGTTGCGCCCATGAAGAACTTGCCAAACTTCTCTGCCAGTACCAAAAAGCTTGTTCTGCTGTTGACTTTTGTTTGAACTTCTGGTACCCCAGGTGCTGACATTCAGGCTCCTGACTGACACCAGCAGCAGAACCCTGCTACAGTTGGTGTCTGCTCCACGCAGACACATGGCACAGACACATGTGACTGATCTGGACATGGCTCATGCCACAGGGTAACCTGAAAATGGTGTTCTGCAAAGCCAAGCTACAGCATTTTTTGAATCTCCAAACTGAAGGCCAGGTTCCATATAATGGATGTGAGACACACGCCACAAAGTGGGCGTGCCAAGAAGACCAATTCCTCAACTTGTCAGCACTTAGGAACTGTAGGGAGTCTTTTACAGATTTGCAGTGAAGGTTTCCAGGACAAAGAGAAAACCAGACAATCCAGAACAGACTGCACACAGCTAATCTCTGGTCTCATAGAGCTGTCAGGAGGCCTGCCATAACTGCCCTTCACTGTCAGGCCCGTTTACACTGGTGTCACCAACATGTGCACTGGAACCTGAAGCTGTGGAGGAACGTTATGTTCAGTGATGAGTCCAGATTCTGCTGGATCATGGGGTCGAAGTGTGGAGAAGACACAGAGAACACTATGCTGATTGCTGCACTGATAGAATAACAGCTTTTGGTGGAGGCAGTGTGACAGTGTGTGGCAGCATCTCCCTCACTGGAAAAATAGGGCTCATCTTTACTGGAAGCAATCTCAGTGCAGAGAAATATCAAGATGAGATGGCAACCAGTGGCAATCCCATATCTCCACAGTCTGAGACTCAACTCTCTCCTCTAAGATGACAAAAACCTGCTCACACACAGTGGGGTTTTTCAGAGACTGCCTCCAGAATTTGGGATTGGAGAGGATGGAACGGAGCGACCTCAACCCCACTGAACACTTATGGGATCACAACCTGTTTGTGCCAGAGTGACCAAAACAACCGTACTGGGTGATGTGACAAATGCTGGTTGAAGAATGAGACAGTAGTAGTTGCAATGATGAGGTGACAGGCTGCTGTGGTTGTGTATGGTTCTTCCACATGCTACTGTCCTTTTTTTCAGTTTTAACAGTTATATTATGCCTGCAAAGCTGTTGGATAATCCCAGTCTTCATGCATTGTGTGGTGTGTGGCCTGTCCATGTGACTCCCTTTCTGAGTTTATCCTCTTATAATGGCTTTCATCTGAAAGTATCACTCATCCTGCTGAGCTGCTTGTCTGCTAGTATCAGTTTGAGCAGAGCCATGGAGAGACATGGGCAGAAAGTGGTGCTGATCACAGGCTGTTCCTCCGGCATCGGCCTGAGGATTGCCGTAATGCTGGCCGAGGATGAAAAGCAGCGCTATCACGGTGGGTACATGAGTGAGGAAGGTAGATGATACCTATATATTAGATTTTAACTGGTCTGGCATGTGAACAGGCTACAGTTGTGTTAAAAGACATAGGGAAACAGACAAAGTTCAGTGAAATAATTAAAAACTAATATAATTTATCACAGGAGCTTTATCCTCTACTGTCTTTTTTTTAGTGTTGTTAAGTTGTAAAATGATCGTGTTTGTAATGCAACACTCTTAAAAAACAAATAAGTCTCTTACAAAGCTATTGGCTGAAATTTTTACTCAATGTAGAACCTGGAGGTCAAAGTTGACCTTCTTTGGAGCTCTTTGCTTCAGAAATGCAAAAGCGGAGGTGCAAATACCAATGATTTGAGGATATTTAAAGGAAATGGTTCATGTCCTCATCAACAGTATTCTGCCACATATATCATATATATTTACTGAAGAGAACTGCTGTCATTTTCTCAGGTTATCGCCAAAAAACCTGTTAGCTCTACAAAACAGATCTCCAGTACTTGCACAGCTTGTTACAGACATGTGCGCCAGCATGAGAAGCAATTTTTTGCCAGTCTGCACTGAAATACAGCGCGTCGAGTTTTGCCAGAGAAACTAAGACTCTGCAGCATCAGACCAGATCTAATCCAAATCAAAGCTGCGTGCACTCCTTCAAAGGCTGCCTCCTACGCCCTCTCTGTTACATCCAATACCAAACTGTAGGAACACACGGCCTGTGTTAAAAATCATTACATCACCCAGTCACAGCTAATTATATATGTATGTAATGCTGCCTTTCTACTGTTCCATTTCTCCTGCTAGTCATATTAATGCCTCTCTGTGTCTTTTGATACTATTAAACAGTCATAAACAATGATATCATAGCATGGGAAAAATGCATACTTATACTCTGCTGCTGTAACAAAGCAAATTTCTTAACTGTGGGACTATTAAAGGCTATCTTGTCTTATCTTATGTTAAATGGTAAATGAACTGGTTCGTATATAGCACTTTTCCAATTTGATCGAGCACTTAGAGTGCTTCATACAACATGTCACATTCACTCAATCACACAGTGATTAATGTATTGGGAAACTCAAAAGTAGACTTTGGCATCCAGAGCAGTGAGAGATCAAATCACCAACCTTCAGATTACATGTCCTGCTCTACCTCTAGAACCATAGCCAAGAATTACTTGTTCAGAGGATGAAAAATGTAACTAGAAAGATTATGGACTTCGAAGCGGTCAGTGATTGTCAGTGGTGCTCAGGGTATTGCTCCAACATTAAGGCCAGAAACTGCATTTTGCAGTGAAAGGAAACACTCTCCTAGCTCGCTACATGATGCTGTGTAGATGTCTGTGTTGCCAATTTCGACCTTAGTCTCTCTTAAAACATCAGACAACAGGTAAAAAGAGGAAGCCAGCCACAGTTAGTGTAATAATTGCTTTATTCAAGGATCTCACGGACGAGGCTGTGAAGGCTGACCGGGCTATTTTTGGAGCAGGCAGGTGATGTGTCATGGCAAGGCTAATGCCAGTCTGCATACTATGCATCATCACAGAAAGCTACTTAAGGTTTATCATTACTATGGTGGCTATCTATAGCATAAATTCCCCTTCTGCTATTTAGAAAGTGACAACTAATAAATAAGTCATGTTTGAATCATGAAAAGTAGGCATGTGCGCACAGGATGAAGGCCATGTGTGTGGACTTTATCCTGTATGTTTACCTATAGGATATAGCCAACCTCTGTGAGCTTATAGATCTTCCAGCTCCTGAGTTCCAGTGTGATCAGGTGTTTTGTCAGCTAAGATGATGATCATCTCTGATGGCTGGAGTGAAGTCGTGACATTATGTTGCAAAAACTTCAGTTGTTTGTCAAGGGCAACATGCAGTTGCCAATTCAAGTTTGTAGAGAGAAGCCCCGTCCTTGTTTTTGGCTTGAGGCAGGGTTTCTCTCCAGTTTTCACAGAGGAGGTCTTCTTTATAGCACGATGGCTCTAGCTGGATGGGGTGGCAGTGGCTAAACTCAGCAAACCAAAGTTTTTGCCACTTCTCAGCACGACTGCATTTCCATGTCCTTGCGAAATCATCACTGGGAACTTGTTCCTGCTTTTGATATGACTGTGTAAACATTTATTGTTTCTTTCTTTTGTTGTAATTTTAATATGTGTGTCTGAAACAGATGACAGAAACAAATGAGACACTGAGTCTCAGTGGGATTACCTATAAATAATGGTTAAATAAAAATGTCGCGTTTCTGTGGCAATCTTGTTTTTGCAAAGCTGATAGAGATGAAACAAATCACAGAATGAGGCTAAGATAACAAAACATGTGAACATTAATCCCAGCTTATTATTTTTTGTCTTTTTTCTCTTTTCTGTCACCATGTTGTCTGCAGTAATAGCTACGATGCGTGACCTGAAACGTAAAGATAATCTGGTGAAAGCTGCTGGGGATTTGTACGGCAAAACTGTTTTTGTGGCTGAACTGGACGTCTGCAGTGACGAGTCGGTGAAACAGTGTGTCGACAGCATCAAAGATCGACACATAGACATCCTCAGTGAGTACAACGAAGGCATCACTATACTTTGATACTATACTATATCACCTTTTCTTCAATTCATCCTTTTTCTCCAAACCAGTAAGTAATGCAGGCATCGGCCTGGTGGGTCCAGTGGAGAGCATCCCTATGGACGAGATGAACAACGTCTTTGAGACCAACTTCTATGGATTCGTTCGTCTGATCAAGGAGGTGATGCCTGACATGAAGAATAGGAGAGCGGGACGCATCATAGTGATCAGCAGTGTGATGGGACTCCAAGGTGAGCAGACGTAGACGTATGAAGGGAGAGGAGGTGTGGCGGGGGAAGTAACACGTCTGTCAGCTTCAGTTTGACGGTTAGGCGGGTGGACAGCAGGCTAATGGAAGTGCGGACATATGAAGAGACTAATGTGTATGACTTCAGAAACATGTGTGAACAGCCAATCTGTGAGATTACATGTACGCTTTGTTTTTCACAGGGGTGGCGTTTAACGAGGTATACGCAGCTTCCAAGTTTGCTCTTGAGGGCTTCTGCGAGGGTCTGGCTGCGCAGCTTTTGAGTTTTAATGTCATGTGAGTACAACTGACTGTTAAAAAGACAGTAATCAGTGGCTGTGAATAAAAGATGAACAAACAAACTTTGAGGTTACCCATTAGTCACTGAATTTCCATTAGTTTGGGAAGCCTCAAGCTGAAAGTTTTTTCACCGTCACACTGTTGACATTTTGAAGGCAAAGCATGGGGTGGAACTGATTTAGGAACATTACATTTCAGTGTAGTAATCTGTCAAGGTAGGCCCGCCTGTAGAGAGTATAAAAGATGGATGTAGACTCTGTGACATTATCCAGGGATTTTGGACTCCACAAAATGCTGCAAAAAAAAAACTTCTTGGATGGCCTGTACCAAACAGCAAATCAAAATATTACTCAGATTATCCATTAAATAAAGCTTCAAAAGGCTCCAATAGCACACACATGGTGCAGAAGTTCGGTTTAATGCACTGAAGTAGTGACCGTCTAGCAGGCTGTAAGTACCTGTGCTGGGATACCTGTCAATCAAAGAGGCCTCCCCCTAATTCCAGCATCAAGTAGGATAAGCTGCAAAAGTAAAAAAAAATATACAAATAACTGCTTCATGTTACTGTTTTGGTTGGTACACTACTACTTTGGTGCAAACTGAAATGTTCAACAAATATTCAACATTATCGTGACATTTTGTCCAAACATTTATGGTCCCAAGAGGATCCGTCTAATAACCTCGAGACATTTCACAAAAAACAATAAATATCAACGTAATGGCCGAGCTAAGGAACATTTCAGGGATCAACAGGCATGTTAGATGACTTACTCTAAAAAAAACTTACATGGCAATCCACTGTCCAAAAATTTTGTTAGTTGAATTTCAATCTGAAAAAAGGGATTAAACAAATAACTGATAAAACCAACAGAACAGCATAAGAATGTTTTGGTTTGGGGGTTTTTTCCCTCCTTTTTTCATTCAAAACAGTTTAACTATCCAGTTGTGTCAAAAATCCGAGCAAACTTGTGTTTAAAACAGTGAAAGCTCATTTTAATCTATTTAACTTTGTAACTATTTTACTTCTTTGTTGTGTGTTTTTCTCTCCGTAGATTATCAATGCTGGAGCCAGGCCCCGTGCACACAGAATTTGAGTTAAAGATGATTCAGGGCATGAAAGAGAAGGAGTGGCCTAGTGTTGATCCCGACACAGTGAATTACTTCAGGAATTTCTATCTCCCTGGTGCTGTGGATATATTTGAGATACTGGGACAAACACCTGATCACATTGCCAAAGTAAGTTCATAAACTGTGTCATTATGACTCACTCAGTCTAATCCATCTGACTCCTTTTGGATTAATCCTTTAAGTCTGACTGCAGATGGTGTCTTTCCATTTGTCTTATCTTTCTTTGTAGCGTACAATGAGCATGATCGAAGCCAGCAATCCATATTTCCACAATCTGACCAGCCCGCTGTACTCACCCATTTTAGCGCTGAAATATGGCGATGAAACTGGACACCTGTCTCTCCAGGCCTTGTACTGCATGCTCTTTACCCTGCGTCCTTTGATGAACGTCGGCATGCCCGTCCTGAAGTGCCTCACCTTTGGGTTCGTGAGGAAATGGAGAATTTCACCAAACTAGTGTGCAACAGTCTGAATAATAACACAAACACTATGAGTGTCTACTTTTGGGCTTTTGCAAAAAATGCATTTTGCTAATATGAACAACCCAAAGTTGCAAATCAATCGCAAATAAAGAAGACGATAAGAAATCTAATCTTACACTAACATTTTCAACGAGTTTTGTCACTTTTCACATTTCACGCTGTTGATATGCAGTCTGCATTGTAGTGAAGAGAAATACACTATACTCCCAAAAGTATTCACTTATCCTCCTTTGCATTCATATCACATTAAGTGACATCACATTCATAATCCATAGTGTTCAATATGATGCTAGTCCACTCTTTGAAGTTATAACAGCTTCAACTCTTCTGGGGAGGCTTTCCACGAGGCTTAGGAATGTGTTTCTGGGAATTTTGATCATTCTTCCAGAAGCACATTTCTAAGGTCAGACAATGATGTTGGATGAGGAGGCCAGTCAAGGTTTTCTACACCCAACTTCAATGTCTTATCGGACCGAGCTTTCTCCACTAGTGCTCAGAGATGTTAGAACAGTTCCCAAAATCAGCTGGAAGCATGAAATTATCCAAAATATCTTGGTATGCGGAAGCATTAAGAGTATATTTCACTGGAACTAAGGTGCCGAGCCAAACTCCTGAAAAACAAAGCCACACCATAATCCTCCCTCCACCAAACTTTACACTTGGCACAGTGCAGTCAGACAAATACGGTCCAAACTCACATTTTCACCACTGCATCCAACGCTTTGCATTCTGCATTCTGTTAATGTAAAGCTTGGATGGAAACCCTTTCCATGAAGCTCTCTACATACTGCTCTTGAGCTGATCTGAAGGCCACATGAAGTTTGGAGGTCTACACACTCTGCAGAAAGCTGGCGACCTCCGGACACTATACTCCTCAGCATCCACTTTTAC
Source organism: Rhamphochromis sp. 'chilingali' (assembly GCF_963969265.1). Lineage (NCBI taxonomy): Eukaryota > Metazoa > Chordata > Actinopteri > Cichliformes > Cichlidae > Rhamphochromis > Rhamphochromis sp. 'chilingali'. The sequence continues at coordinate 31,489,274 of NC_137948.1, forward strand.
ATGGCCTCCCACTTCGTGGCTGTCTTGGTTTGGTTCCCAATCACTTCCACTTTGTTATACTACCGCTAGGAGTTGGCTGTGGAATATTTAGTAGTGAGGAAATTTCACAACCTTATTTGTTGCACAGGTGGCATCATGTCACGGTACCATGCTCGAATTCACTGAGCTGCTGAGAGCGAGCCATTCTTTCACAAATGTTTGCATGTGCATGTAGTAATTCAAGAATTTGGATCACTGAGTGAATACTTTTGACAATATAGTGTATCTATGTTCTCCTTTATAGGATGTTATGTTTCTGAATATAAAGAAACTGTAGCCCAGTTCAGTTTAATTGATGCAGATTTTAAAGGATGTTATCCTATGCAGACTGCTAAACGAGCAGGATTCACGCTTACAAGACAACATAGCATTGCTTTACTTCATTGTTTTATCCTCATCAGTCCAAGACACTCTAATTTGTTCAGAGAGAACTCCATCACGTCTGTAGCCTGATCTGTAGCCACTGCATCATTGTTTGATTTCTTTTTCTCATCAGTATATTAAAGTAAACATCTTTGGGATTAAACATGGCAAATTATGTCTTTCAAAACTGTGCTAGCTGCTTCTCGCAGTCTTCAGAAAACACGGCTCTGTACAAAACCCGTCTATCTTTCCACTAATAAAACTGTAATAGTAATCTATTTTAATAAGATTATGCAATAAAATCACCTCGTGTCACCTATTATCATTAAGGATTTTTAATTAATAAATAAATAAAATATTGATTAATTATTAATTTATTAAGTTATTTAAGTCATTCAAAGTTTTTGTTACATTATTTGCATTTTTAGCCCAGTTAAAATACTTTGGCCTCGTTTGGATTTTTTTGTAGGCAGCTTGCTAGTTGGGTAATTTTTTTACTGCTAATAATTTAAGACGTTCAAAGAATTTCAGCAGGCTGAAAAAAATTAGTTTGGCAGCAATTTGATGCATTTTATTTTTACTGATATAAGCTAAACGTGATTTTGTAAGTTTAACAGTTAGCACGGGCGCTGTGGTAGGCTTGTTGTGAGCTAGTTAGTGATGCTACACACTTGTGTTGCTCTCATTGTCAATATGTTTGACAATATTTTTGAGTCTCCACAGAGGCCCAGAGTTGCTGATAATATCAAAATTAAATCTGGAAATGTAATGTTGTCTTTTGAGATTTTAGCATAAGACTGACAATGATATCAAACTGAAGATTTAAAGTTTTATATCCATTGCAGATTGAGAGCTCTGGAGCCTGAAAACTTTAAATAAAATGTTCGACTTATAAACACAACAGCAAAGGTTTCATAGAAGCACAATTTATTATTTTCATTTTACAGCAGGACCCAGAATCTGCTTTGTTATCAATAGCTATAATTACCCTGGAGGGGGGTAATGGATGAGGGAGATCATCAGGACCAAGCTGGGCCTGGATTCCTGGGTCCAGAGGTTTAGAGCCGCTTTCTCCCTCTCTTTCTTCACCGCTATCCTGTGCCAGATGTTCTGTTGAACAAGTGAGGTAGAAATCATGTCAGAAACATCTTCACCAGCAGCCTCCTCAGAGGGAAATCGTCTTCAGGCGTCCACCATAGATCCCCCACTGATGTTGAACAAAAACAGCACTTTTTGAACACTGTAACAGCGACCTTTGCTTTGTGTAATGTTACAAGTAGCCTATTTCACATGATCCTCAGATAATGCACAGAGACTCTGGACTTTTACATACTGATGGTATGTACTATTCAGTCCTGTAGAAATGATATCTTTAAAATATTATTCTGTATGGCAAAATGCACTGTAAAAGAATTCCTGATTAAAGTTTTCAGATCAGCATTTAAATACAGAACTTTGACTTTACGCCAGGTTTTATTTAATGCCGTCAAAGAACTTTATTTCTGCAGCTGACAATCAAAGCTGTCATCAAAATGCTGCACCCCAATTTTAATAGTAAAAATAAAATTTATGAGAATGATTATCCCTTAAAGACAAATCAGCGTGATGAGGACTAATAATAATTTTAAAAGGAATCTTTGGGGATAACAGGCGGCGGGGTTTATGATCTGGGACTCTCCACCATCGGGTGTTAGAATTGAAGAAGCTCCTGGAGGTGAAACGTCTTCAAGAAACGTAAAGAAGTCCAGCCGCTTTTCTTTCCAAGCTCCTTAGTTTATGACCTACACTGCAGCCAGACACGAGGGGGCGGCAGCAACGCTTGGGTTCATTTACCTACCGCTGATCGACTCATCGGCGCTCGACTGCTCGTGCCTGGCGATGTGAGTCGCGGGAAATTAGAACTAAATCGATAGCTGCCAAATCGACCGTCAAAACAAACTTGTAGCCCGGTGTAGTCACTGAAGAGCTCACCTTATGAAATAGCATGAACTACAGTAAAAGGCAAGTTGCACATTTAATAAAGTATCGGTGTTTATCAATAGCGGTGTAAGCTTCGGCTGTTGGCTGCTAACGTTTATGTTTCGTGTGGGTTTTTCAGTTAAAGAAAAATCACGTTATTGTCAAGTGAGCTAAAGTTTTAGGGAAATCCATATGGCAAAGGTTACGTCTGCCAGCTGTGCTAGCGCCATAGAAGCCGTGTCATGGCTACATTTAAGTCTTAGTCGTGTGTTGCTGTGACCAGAGAGCAGCATGGAGACCACTGTGGGAGATATTCTGCACTGTGAGGAGCAGCTGAGATCTACGCTGCATTCTGATGATAAGGAGAAGGTAACCTGCATTTGTCCTCACACCTGAGCCACATAAAATGCTGCCATGACCTCTGAGATTAATGTTGTCTTTTCTCAGCTTCGTAGGAAGTTGGCTGAATTACAAAGGGAATATCTCAGGACAGCCCAGAGACTGCAGGTGAGTGTCTTTCATTGTGCTATAAAAAGAAAAATGTAAAGAGCATTTTTGTCTCATATATATATATATATGCATACATCTGCAAACAGCGTGCCGAGCGCTTGGAGGCAGTACAGAAACATGTGAGGAGCAGGATCGCTGAACAAAACCACCTGGAGCAAAGAGACACGGAGGCTGCATCAAATCTCCGTCTCAATCCTTCTTCATTGATACTGAACCGCAGCGGTGACACAGCTCAGGGCTTAACTCAGAGCCAGAGACACACTGAAGGTAACACTTGATCATGGGACATTTGCTTTGTCATATGGATGAGACTACACTGTTATTACTGTCAGAGGCACAGCGTGTTTGGCCTGTAATAAAAGCAGAAAGTGAAATTCACAAATCATCTGATTTTTTGCCAGGTCCAGCTGAATCTGACAACTCAAGGAGAAACCAGGTGATCAAGTTCTCACTTCCATCTGATGCTTGCCCGCAAACGCCAGATCTCAGCCATGCTGAACCTACAGGTTATAGAACAGGTTCTTCCCTGCGCCTCAGGTCACGACGCAGCCGCCTACGCTGGGAAAGTAGGAGCACAGAGAACAATGAAAAGGGACAGGAGCAGGGTGAGGGGATGGAAAGTGCCAAAAGAGCAGGAGAGGAGGAGAAACTCACATCAGATGAAGCAGATGCTATAAATGAAAGTGAAGAGCTTTTTTCTGGTACAGATTCTGAGTCTCCCTCTCTGCTGCTTACACACTGGAGCACACATGGATATACTGAACCAGGGGATATTCAGGGAAAAGACATCCCTAGATCCCAAGAACAAAAGGAAAAACATGCTGAGGAAAAAGGTGAAGGGGAGAAAGAACCTGAGTCATTGTTGCTCACAACACAAACTGAAAACAAGGGGCAGGATGACACACAAAACAAACCGAGAAAAGAAGGGGCGAGAGGAGAGGATGGTGGAAATAGTAGAGGACGGAATGAAGAGAACATTAGTAAAGACACTGAACAAAATGTAGGGGACAAAACAGAAAGTAAAAAAAGGCATGATTATAGTGTGGAAGTAAAAGAGGAAAAGAATGAGTTGACTGGAGGTGGAAAAAGTGGGAGCCTTATGGACTCCTGTACATTAGTGGAGGGACTACTTTTCCCAGTGGAATACTACGTTCGAACCACAAGACGGATGACATTTTCACAGAGCCAGCCTGACATGCAGGCTGTAATAGAGTCCCAGCTGAGCAGGGGACGACATCGCAGGAGTCGAGGTCGTGCCAAAGGACAGAACAGGAGCACACAGAGCAGCGACCTTTCACAGCCGCACACTCAGACAGATTTCTTCTCTCTAACAACTGCATCTGGGGACCCTAACAAACCATCACAGGCTGTTGCATCTGTGTGTGCATCTGCTGAACACAGCCAGAACTCTGGTAAGATTTCAGCTTGTCAGATGGACTCTAGTTTTTCTCCCACGTCTGCTCGTCCAGCACGAGGCCGGAAGAGGAAGAGAGGCACGGGGAGAGGGAGATCTCAGACCGGACGAGCCTCTAGTTTGAACACACATCAGTCACCAGGTGAGCAAACCTCAGATGATCCCCAACCTACAGACATTCCAGTCTCTTCCTGTCAGTCTCTCCAAGAAGCTGATGGACCAGAGCCATGCCCAATCCCAGGAGAAACCGACCTAGCAACAAATGAACCACAGCACGTGCCCACACACATCACTGATCCTCCGCTTACTTCTGGAGATAATAGAGCTTCTTCCAGCTCTGCCTCTGGACATCCAGAGGAGGTCTATGAAATCTTTATGAAGAGGAACAACAAGGCTTACAGATCCCCACACATGAACCAAAGTAAGACTTGTATGAGTATGAATCAAATAGAGCCCAGCGTATATTTCGGGTAATATCAGATATTTGCTGATAGATCTGTATCTGCATTTATAATGGCTGATAAATTCAAATTTTAAGAAAGACATGAAATAACTTGTTAGGAGGGCACTCTCCAAGGTCCCAACAACCAGCTAATCTGAGCAGAGTCGGCAGTAAATGAATAATCTCTGATTTGTTGTCCCAGTGAAACAAGTGAACTTTTTAACAGCATTATTACATTACCTCAGTAAGGACTCGTAAATAACCACATACAACAAACGTTAGAATAATCTGTTTTTCATGTGTCTGAAAGAAAGAAATATTGGCTCATATATTGCATGTTTAAATGACAATTGTCTATCATTATTGGTCATATATTTGTTGGGCTCTGGTATCAGTCTTTGTCTATGTGTCTGTGCATCATTATAAAAATACCCTGAGACCTATGTTCACTCTATAAAGTGAATTGTGACGAAAGGGTGAGCGCAAGATCTATTTACACCCATTTCTAAAACAACCTTCCTCCTTAAGGTTATGTTCATGTCTATGTGCTTTATCTGACACATATTCCACGCGTTCAGATTATAAAAACATCACAGAAATTGGAGAGACTCATCTCAAAGACTTTTGGATTCATTTGACTGTTGTGGCCAAAGAGACAGCGTTAAAAACATTATTTGCGTTGCACATTTTGATACAGCACAATGTTTCGATGCAGTTATGTAGTGGTATAAAGCAATGAGTGCCTCTGCAGTGTAGTGGTTAGCACATTTGCCTTACATGCAAAACATTCTTGGTTTAAGACTGGGAGGAGATGGTTTAAAATCTGGGCCAAATCAAGCGTGCATCCATCTGCTGTGCAGTCCCTTGGGAAATAAGAGATCAGCAGAAATTCCCAAACATGTTGCTGAGACCCACTTGAATGCACAGTTTGCTGCAATATACAGCCGCAATTTTTAATTCAGTGTGTCACACTTTGCATGCACTCTTTTAATTTTTTCCATAATAACCCTTCAAAAAGAACCTTCTGTCTTCAGCGTGAATCCTAACCCTCAGTGCACAGTTGCCATATGGTGGTGATTAAAGGGGTAGAAATGACGGCATTAGGTTAATTATAAGAATGGAAACTGGAAACTTTTGTTGTGTGAAGGAAACCACAGCCAATGCAGAGAACTGCACTTCTTCTTTTGATACAAGAAGTGCATCTAAGATGACACAGAGGCTATTTTGTGAGGAGATGAATGTAGATGTGCACTGAAAGTCTGGCTTGGTGTCTGGTGTCAGTTTAACTGTTTTAAAGTTCCCTGAACAGACCTACTGACATGATGACTGACAGGTTGTTCCTTCAGTCAGGTCATCACCCAGTATATACATAACAAGTTCTATATACAGTGACGAGCATGTTTTTGACTGAAGCTTTTATTTTCCACTTTGTGTTCTTCAGGTACATCGAGCTGGCGATCTCTCCTCTTGCCCTCCTTGTCACCGGCTCAAACGTCTCTGCTTCGTCTTCCCTCTCTGTTGTCTGGCCCGCTGATGAACTTGGACACCCACCAAGATTTTCATCTCCCAGATGACCAGTTTGCCTCCCTGAAGCTCCTCAAGCTTCGCCAAGTCACTGGAGAATCTGCAGTTGAACCTTTCTCATCCCCATCTTACAACACACGCAGCAGCTGGCGCCGCTTTGACTTTCGATGCACCGGCGCTGATGCAGCGACGCCTCTTCCTCTCCCGCTAAGCCTCACACCCACAATTGCAAGTTCACCAGGTCATAATGCAGAACAGCTGGCTGCTACCCAGTCCATACACATCCAGAGTGTATCAGAAGAACACAGGCTTACAGATAAAGTGATGAAGCACTCCTTCACTGAAGAGCAGCAGAGCTTGGCAGAGACTCACTCTAGCCCAACAGAGCCAGTGGGGCAAAAGTGTGCTAATGTCTGTAAGGAAACTGTGATTGTGAACTCTCATATTGAACTTCAGACTCTCATGAACTCTGCAGACAGACCAGTCTGCACAGAGAATGATGATGTCATCAATCACCCAGAAAAACTTAAATTACCTGAAAAACACACATATTGTGGTGTGGTCCGTGCTTCAGAGGATCTGAGGTGTATAAATCACAGTGAAGAAGATAAAGTTACCACTGAGCTGGTTTCCTTTGAGTCACCTGTAGAGGAACTCTCCTCCAGCAGCTGCGCTGATAAACAAGCATGTAATGAAACAAACCCTCCAGGAGAACCTCTGAAGACTCCAAACAGACTTCCTGAAAATCAGACCAAATCTTCACACGGTGTCATCTCTCAGCTCATGTTGAGTTCCCCTCTGGCTTCAGCACCCTCCCTCTTTATAACCCCACACCTGCCTTCATCCACCCTAAGTACCAGCCCAAAACTACCCTCCCTAGGTCTCACCCCCCACCCTGTCACCTGCAGCCTCCCTCTGACCTCCTCCCCCTCTGCCCCTTGTCTCAACCTGCCTCCACCATACAGCCCTTCCAGACAGGTTCTCTCTCCTCCACCCCTGTCTCCCTGTCCCTCCATCACTTACCTCCCTCCTAGCCCCTCTGCTCTCTCTCCATCTGGAGAGATCCACCATTTATCTAAGCCACCAGTTAGGGCCAATCAGCATCACACAGTTGAACTCACTTCTCCCCCGAGTCCCTCCGGCCATCAGCTGGAGGACTCAGCTGGGCAGTTGGACCTGAGAACAGAGGAAACGAAAGAAGAACTTGTAATTAGACACATGCACACATTGAGGGTAAAAAAACTGTTTTATCTGTTGCTGTATAGTTAAAGATTATTATTTAGCTTAAATATAATTTAAGGGTGTGTGCATCTAAAGCATCCGTGACATTGTTCTTGAGTGAGTTACAGTTTTTTGTGTGTGTTCAGGCTGCAGCAGGAGGCATTCTGGTAGATGCTTGCTGTTTTCCTGGATCCTCAGACACTTTGTGTGTAGCAGCAGCAGGAAAGTGGGCAGTGTGCCTTTGGAGTCAAGCTTCAGCATCTGAATGGAAATTAATACACACCTGGACCTTTAGTGAGGTGAGTTTCTTATGGGCCTGCATATCAGAATGACTCTGTGGAGGTTTGAACATTAGCTAGAACTACTTTTTCTTTTTTACTGTTCCACTGATTAACACCTGGTTTCAGTAATCTGCCAGGAGCCCTAGCTATACAATATAAATACATAGTTAAAGATGAGCGTAAAGAATCCACGTATTAGAATAAGTTTCATCTTTGTTGTAGCTCAGTGTTATTGCACAAACAATATAAATTATACATAAATGTGATTAGTAAACTGCAGTTTGAATGTTTGGGAGATGCATAAAATCACATGGCAGTAATTGGTGTTTATTTGCAGCCAGTGATCAGTGTGTTTCATGTCCCGGATGCTGCTGGGCTGATCTGTGTGACTCTGGGTCAGCTGGAAATCAGAGAAGTGAGGTGAATACTAAACCGTAAATGATTATCTCTACCATGTACTGTCATGTAAAAACTAAGTACACCCCTCCTGCTTCCATAGGTATTAAGAGGGTAAGGACCAGCCAGGTGCTACTGATTAACTGCACTTGATTAACTGATCATCGACAAATCAAATTCTACAGGCCTCGATTAAAATGTTGCAGTTCATGACATTACAATTAGAAAAATACAGAAAATGAGTGGTTTGTTTGGAAGGTTTGCCAATAGAAAGGCTCTCAACAAAAGTGGAGATGTTTGGCAACAATACAGCAACATATTTGGAGAAAACCAAACACAGCACATCAGCACAAACAGCTCATACCAGCTGTAAAGCACGGGTGATGATTCTGACTTGCTTTGCAGTCACAGGACCAGTGTACCTTGCAGTCGTTGAGTTGATTAAAGTATTTAAGAATCAAATGTGAGGGAATCTGTCTGACACCTAAAGCGTGTCCCAAATTGGTTTTAACAGCAGGACAATGATTCCAAGTCTAGCAGCAAATCTATAACACAATATCTGAAAAAGAAAAGGATTCAGGTGCAACGATGCCGTCAAAGTCCAGACCTCAGCTTCAACCAAATGCTGGGGCAGGACCTTAAGAGAGCTGTGCTTGCAGACCTAAATGAACTGAAGCAACACTGTAAAAAAGAGTGGACCAAAATCCCTCCACAACGATGTGAGAGACTGACAAAATCATACAGGAAACCATTATTTCAAGTTATTCCTGCTAAAGGCGGTTCTACAAGCTGCTGAATCACGGGGTGTGTTTTTGCTTCGCCTGTGCAAATGAGCAGTTTTCATTAAGTTCAGTATAGTTTGTAAAATATTTGTATGTTGTCTGTGTGCACAGAGTGCTGTCATGCTCCAGCCTCATGCAAATATTGCTCTGTGAGGGGATTCTTCAGGCAGTGATTGGTGTGTCCCGGTCCAGAGTGGTGACCACCTCCCACTCAGCCACAGGTTCCACTCTGCAGGTGTTTACGCTGTCAGACTACAGGTAACACATCACAGTTTTCCTCTCCGCTGTCGCCTTTCATTGTGTCGATGTCACAGACTACATCTGCATTTGGGGTCCGAAGCTTACATAGAGTTGTCACGATTCGTGTCTCACTTCTCTTTTTTTCTTTTTTTTTTTTCTCTCAGCTCACCAAGCTCTCAGACTCTGGTATCTCCAGGTGTTTGCGTGGGAGCGCTTGCACCAGTTGACGGACTTCCTGATGCTCTCATTGGTACAGATGAGGGCGGACACCTTTTTGTCTGGTAAACATAAATGTGATGATAAAAAGTCTAATTTAAAGATCAAGACTGCTGAATTCTGTTTCGGGTTTCTCTTTGGCTCTTCATTCGTTTCTGATGTTGTTAGAATCAGTTATTCAAACAGAGCTAATGACATCAGTAGGCTTGTGCTCCATCGGGACCACCTGACCAGTCAGTGTGTCAACTGACAACAGATGGGACAAGAGGAAGTTTAAAGACTCATCTGTTTGTTTCTGCTGCCCCCTACAGACAGAAAAAACAGCTTAAATAACACAAAACAAAACGTAATCCTCCTGTCGTTTTGTTTTTGATAGAAAGAAATGTGATTTCAGCAGCAGCTTCATCTTTACCTCGAAGCTGCTCCCGCTTACAGTTAAATTGTTTCTGTTTGTTGTAGGAATCTAAAGACTGGACAGCTGCTGTGCAGAGTCCTCTTTGGAGAGGGTTTTTCTCACACAGCCTGCCTCAGAGGATATTCCTCCTGTGTAAGTAAAAGCAGTAAAAACAAAAAAACCATGCCCCTGTAACGCTGTCATTCTTTACATGATATAAGTCCTTTGCGTGTTTGTGCACAGGGAGTGTTGTTTGTCCTGCTGCAGCATCAGTTTCTAAGCTCTTTAGAAGACGAAGAAAAAGAAGGAAAAATAAAAGATCCTAAGACTGCATTTTTCTCCTTGGTCGCCATTAACCCTCTAAGTGGAAAATCCATCCCCGCTACTCAGCTGTACCCACCGGAAACCTGGGTTGGCAGGTGAGATGAGGAATGGAAGACGAGGTTTGTGTTTCTGCGTCACTTTTCAAACACACTGGCATATTTACATCTGTCACTTTGCTCTACAGGCTGTGTGAAGCCGACGTCAGTGGCTCCGGCGTGGTGGGCCTGAGTCAGAACGGCTGCGCCTGTGTGTGGGAGCTCGGGCACCCGGGGGCTTCGAGGATGGTGTGGGCTCCAGAGAGTGAAGGCTGGCAGCTGGCTCGATGGGGGGGATTAAACACGCTGGTGACTGGACATCACAACGGAGACGTGACTTTATACTGCTACAGTCAGAACTCGCGCTGCTGCTAAAAACTGACTTTTAGACGACTTTTTAATCAAATATAAACATCTTTGTTTCAGTCTGCGTTGACATAAAGACATTGGGGGGTTTCAGCGTCATGGTGGGGCACGGACACGTTCCCTTCATTTGATTTGGTTACTGCTGTAAACTGTATTGCATTTCAGGAATTTACCTTCAGCTTGAGTAAATTTAACATAAAAATCCAAAAACATGAGCTTTCATGTACTGTAAACTGAGCATGTACCATAAACCAGTCGCTGCTGTACAAGCTTTCTAACACGTCACACCCTAGAGCTCCTTTTAGGTCACTGTAACGTCAGACTGGAAATGTGTGTTTTATTACTGCAGCTGTTTTTGACTTGTTTATGTATGTGTATGTTGTATTTGTTATATAGAAAAGAAATCTTACTAAAGTTGGTTTTAAGATTTACATTAAACATTTGTGAATTCTTTATTTTCTGTACATTTTATCTACTTTAAGCCACAACTGTGGCTCAACAACAGACCATGTTTTTAAAAAGTATGCAGCGTTGGAAATACGATTACTCGAGTATATTACTGAAATGGATCCTGTAGTAATAAAATTACTAAAGGCCAGAAGTTTACTTACACTCATCATGGACGTGAATGTCGGCTGTCCGTGTTAAACGTCCCCTAGAAAGATGACCAGATCCTTTTTGATAATCATCAGCAAGCTTTTGTCATAATTCTGTCCTGATATTTAATCGTAATTCTTGTCAGAATTGGTGGTGAATTTAAACAAGTTGATCGGGCATGAACCCGGCTTTAAATGTTTGTCGACAAATATTTAAAAGGGGGTTTGGGAACAAGATTTTAGAGGTTTGGTGTTAGCCTGCTTTATCCAATCCAAAACCAGTTTTGATGTGTCCTTTTAAATAATTATTAAAACAGTGAATATTTTTGAGTTTGAGGTGAAACTTAAGAATTTTAAGGCATTTTTCCATCCTCATAATTTCATCCACTTTCTTCAATGCACCAGTAGCACCGGCAGCAAAATAGTCCCAGAGCATGATGCTACCCCCACTGTGCCTGTCAGTTGGTACAGCTGACTACAGTGTTCTGTAGTTTTACTCCCCCAAACTCCTACTCTTGTCACTGTGACCAAATAGTTCAAGCTTTATCTTGTCTGACCATAAAACACGTGGGCTGTCCGTGAGTTCTTTGGACTTTATTTTGAAAAAATCCAAAATAAACTCAAGCTTGTGCACTCTTACTTTTTAAAAAGTCATAACAGATGTATGTTATGAAATGAAAGTTAGAGAAATCATTAAAAGCCCAAAATAACCGTGAGCTTACCAGGTATAAAAGCTATATAATTTAAATTTCATATTATATTATTTACCAGCTACAGGACAGTTAAAAAATAATGCAATACATCCGGTTTGGGGGGGGTTGTTTCAAATTCTTACCCCAAAATATACACTTTCCGGACACTTTAGCCCCTCCCCCTTCACCTTCAGTGCTGCTTTAATTAATCGTAGCAAAGATTACAAAAGGTGCAGGAAACATTCCTTGGAAATCGTGGCCCATGTTGCCATGATAGCATCACACAGATAGTGTAGATTTGTCCATGATGTGAATTTCACCACATCCCAAAAGTGCTCTATTTATAGATCTGGTGACTGTGGAAATGAGTGCAGTAAACTCATTGTCATCTTCAAAAAAGCAGCCAGAGAAGATTTGAACTTTGTGACATGGTGCATTATCCCACTGGAAGCAGCCATCAGAAGATGGGTACACTGTACTCATGATGGATGAACGTGCACAGCAACAATTTGCCTTCTAAATGTTGCAGCAGAAATCGAGACTCATCAGCCATGAAACATTTTTCCCATCTGTTGTCCAAATGTATTGGTTCTTAGCTGACAGGAGTGGCACATGTGGTGTAGTCTTCTGCTGCTGCAGTCCAAGATTCAATGTGTTGTGCTTTCAGAGATGCTCTTCTGCATATTTTTGTTTGTAACACCTTAGCGATGACTGTGTGGCAAAATCCCAGCAGATCAGCAGTTTCTGAAATACCCCGAGCCGTCTGTCTGTCACCAACAACCATGGAACATTCAAAGTCACTTAAATTACCTTTCTTCCCTATGCTGATGCTCAGGTTTATGCCTAAATGAAGAGGTTTGCTGCTGGTGATTGGCTGAATAGATGTTTGCATTACCAAGAAGTAAAACAGATGTACCTAACAAAGGGGGAGGTGATTGTTTATTTCCCTTTATGTAATAATGCCACCACAATGTTTCTCCTTATAAATATTATTTAACTGTCTCTGTAGTTACTATTCAATAGTTCTCCCCTAATGAAATATTCAGTTTTTCATTTCCCCTGTAGATTGTTTTCCATTAATCATCATTAATAGTTTACTGGACCATGGTCACATTTTTTTCTTTAAGCAAATCTTTACGAGCCACAGTCATAAAAATAGGTGAGTTCCCAGTCAGGTCGTTGGTGACCAGCAGGCAACAGTGGGGTTCAGTTATTAATGAGTTCGACCCTACCACGTGGCCATTAATTGCTCATAAATTGCCCATAGGTGTGAATCTGAGTGTGAATGGTTGTTTGTCTCTATGTGTAGCCCTGTGACCCTGATAAGCAGAAGAGTATATATATTTAATACAGTACTTTTGTTCCATACACCGCCACGGTATGTTGAAGCAATCAAGATGTGACTGAAGTTACTGATGTTTAGGAATTACTGACAATATTTTCAGATGCTCCATTTCCACAGACAGTAATAATTGCACAATTAAATAATAAGCGATATCGAAGTCACATGGGGTAGGATGCACTGGCCAGCTAAGCAACACCAAAGGCCTGAAAGAGACAAGTGAAGTGGATGATCACATGATCCTTTTTATGGTTCAAACCAGGGGTCTCAAACAGGGGCCAGAATGGGCCCAGTACAGACTCCAATCCACTGGATGGCTTTGGACAATGTGAAGGGCAACAGAAATTTTGGACTTTTAATTGCACTTCCATAGATTTTTTTTTTAGCTTTTTCTACTGATCAAGATTTCCCCCATAGCCATTCATACCAAACCACAGTAATTAAGTTCCAGATTTCTGTAATTTTACACATTTACTTCAGTTTAAGTCTCATCCTGACAGATTTATTTCAAATACTGCAGCAGCACTTCATTATAATGTAGAAAAAGACAATCTGTTAAAATAATACTTCAGCATTAAGGCATCTCTAGGATTAATGTGTAGTTAAAGTTCAGTACATTGACAGAAAGGACAGTTTCACTGGTCTGATGCAGATGAGATCAAAATGGGTTCTACATCAATGATTTAAAGCATCTCACCAAGTCAGAAAATGAAATTCAAGAGTGTTTAAGTGTGTAATATCAGAGGACACCTGCATTTATATTAAAGGGGGAAAAAGAGAAAGTAGCTTACCTCAACATGTGACCTGAGAAGGGGTGAATCCTGTGCTGGGTGCATGAAAACAGGATATCCGTCCACGATTTCAGTCATACCATGAGTAGAAGTTCAGCCAGTTCTCAGCTGGTGTGGTATTTATTTGTTTTTCCCCCAGTTAACCACCCTGACTTGTAATACTAATCTTTGTTGCTGACAAATATCCAGATTGTACACTACCCCCCCTGAAGACATGAAGTGCCTTGTACAAGAGAATCTTTATTTAAACACAGGTAAAATTAATCCATCTTTACAACATGTCTTCATATTCATCAGTATGTACATGTTTGTACAACTTGTTGAAAATGCCATCTAAAAATAGAATTATAAAAAGTAAAACTAACAGAGAAAGAATGTACATGATGCAGACGTATTAACATGGTCCATTTCTCTACACACGACACAGAAAAAACAAACTAGAGAAGCAGACCAGAGAAGCTTTCGTCCACCCACACAGCTGGCCCGAGTCTCAACCTCCCACTTCACAGTCTGTCCACTCAGCATCGAGTTTGAAAAGCAGGACTTTATGTACAAACAAAAGATGCAGAGGAAACCTCGGAGGACCGTTCCAACTTTAAGTTCAATGTAAACCAAGGGAACATTCACGTTTTCCCGTCTAGACTCATCTGAACACACACACACAGTCTGTGCTGTCAGCGGGAACGCAAGCTTCATCGAGAAAGTTACAAGAACAAGAGAGTTTCTATAAACAGGAAGACAATTTTTTAAAAGAGAAAACAGCGGCTGAAAGATGGGAATTTTCCATGTACAACATATATAAGATGAATTGTCACAGTAGGTGTGAAAGTGTTGGCAATAAAAAAGGATTACAACATGACCCATAAAACAGATGAAGACTGAAAGTTCGAGCCCGTCCTGAACTCACGGAGAAGCAGCCGGTGATTAAAGACACTTGGGGACTAATGTGCGGCGGGAGTTGGCTTGCTGTCCAACAGTTTCTCCACCATGAGCTTGGCGTAACGAATGCGGCTCGCCAGCTCCTTACTGCAACCGAACTCCTCCAGAAGAGACAGCTTGTAGGTGCGGAAGTCTCGTTTCTCATCTATGTAGGTCACTGCAGCCATCAGCGGACACAGGATCAGCTTGGTGTGGTCCTGCCAGAGACAAAGTAACAAAAGCATGAATAAAGGATCTGTATATGCCATCACAAGACAGGTAAACCAGTTAAGGACCGTAGGAAGGTGGTGTGGCGTCCTACCTGGAAGAAATTGATCTGAACCGTGCCGTTAGTGAGGTGCAGCACAATGGCGCTTTTGGTTCTGAACCAGAGGGAAAGGTACGGCAGTCGTGCCAGCTCATCTCCTTCCCGACGTGCTATGTTTGCGCCAGCCTTCAGCAGGTGCTCGCTCATGTAATTGCGGAAGTATTTCAGCAATGTTATCTACAAAGAAGAGAGAAACACTGAGTTGAGTATGAAAACGAGGGCGGAGACCATTTAAAACCTCGTCTCATACACAAAACAAAAGGTCTAACTTCTTACCTTCTTGTTGAGAGTGGAAGGGAAAGAGCGCACGCTCATGTAGGATTCAGTTGCAGTCTTGTCGATGTACTGCAGGCTGTCTCCGTCAGCGTACATGATCAGACGGGTGTAGTCGTTAAACAGAACGCCAACGCTGTTGTCACACAGCTGATATCCTGAAATGAAGATGAGAAACTCTTGTTTGAAATATTCATAAACACAAAATGTACTTAGCACAACGCTCAATACTTAAAATAACCAAATAACCTGCATTTAGACCAAAGTGTAAGACGAGGCACCCTACTTGTTAGTTAAGCAACACCTCAGTCAATCCAAGGCCAATTCCTTACAACAACGCTTGCTCTGTGGTTTCTTTTGAACTAGCAAACACGTCATCTGTGCTCCGAATTACAGTGAGCGTAATTCCTGCAATTGTTTGCAATAGATATTAACCGATGCATAAAGAGTATAAAAACTGGGACATAGATTCTGGGGTTCAAAAGTGAAGTTTAACCACAAGTCCCTTAAACATGTCTTCTATTTAATGACCACCAGGGGGCGAAAGTCCAAGGTTGCAAAAAGAAATCCAGTCGCATGGCAGTCAAATAAATCCATGTGAAAACCTGCAGCTTTGGCATCACA
Organism: Rhamphochromis sp. 'chilingali'; assembly: GCF_963969265.1. Classification (NCBI taxonomy): domain Eukaryota; kingdom Metazoa; phylum Chordata; class Actinopteri; order Cichliformes; family Cichlidae; genus Rhamphochromis; species Rhamphochromis sp. 'chilingali'. Next base: position 31,505,344 of record NC_137948.1, read on the forward strand.
CTAGCTCCACCCGTCTTATACCATCTGATCACTTTTGACTCCAAAATAAAGGAAATCTATATCTCTCTATATCTATATGCTCGCCCCAGCCCACCGATGGAGGCCAATGACTACCAATTTTCACAGTGAAAGTATAAATTCTCTTTAGGGTTCAATATTACACTATTAGTATTAGACAACTTCATAAATGAGCCAATATCACAGTTGTGTTTCCTTTGTTTTGGGGTTTTGTTCTGAACTAGGTGTTCAAGTGCAGATGGATGGATGTGGAGTCTAAGTGTAATACTTACCCAGTCCATATTTATCAGAGTAGTCCACCCATTTGCTGATCCAGAAGATGGGGATGCATGCAGGATCCTCTGCCTCCTCTGCTTATTAAAAGAATTTACATCTCTGTATGAAGCACTGACACGCAGATTATCCAGCTTAATGAAATATGCAGCACAGTCATAAAAAGACAGCACTCACCTTGGCGGACGAATGCCTTCTCAGAAGGCTTGGCAGCAATGATGCTGTTGAGCTGCTGCAGCATGTCTTTGAGGTGGTTCTCCGACGGGTCAACCTCCCTACACACAGATTACACCAGTCAAAACATCCAAATACATAAATGTGTCACAAAAAGCAAACCTGTACTTTATAAATATTTCCATTATTTCAAATTCAGTGGGACAAACATCTCACCGTGGTGCAGGCTCGTCCTTCATCTCCACCTTCTCTGTCCCTACTGGAAACACAAACCCGTATCATTAACATTCCTGCAAAAACTAAAATAATTCATCTCCAATATTTCAGCCTTGCTTTAAGCGTCTGAAGAGTTGGGGCTTCTTTCAACTCTCTTCCTGCTGGGAGGATTACCTTTGTTATTTATAGCTGTCAACGGGCGTCTCTGGCTGAGCTCGGTGGCTGTGGAAGGGGCAATAGAGAATCGCGGGGGCACTGTGAGACAAGTCGTGGGCAGGCGCAAGGGGATGTAGCCGGACGTGAAGAACTCGTCCGCTTGCAGCTCAGCAATGGTGGGTCTCTGGGTGGGATCGGCATGCAGCATCCTTTTGATGAGGGTGGTCGCTGCTGGGTTGATATGCTGCACGAAGACAATTGCCTTTAAGTTGATACGACTTAAACGAAAAAGCATCTTTGTATACAATTTTTTTTCTTTAAAAAAAAAAAAAAAAAAAAAAAAAAAAGCATCGTGTTAAACCGCCTCACCCAGGGGATTGTGTAGTTGTTTTTCTTGATGCGGTTGTAGGTCTCCTTCAGACAGGAGGTCTCAAATGGAGGCTTGCCCACCAACAAAGTGTACCTAAGAATTCAGACAAGGAGGAGGTAAAAGTGACTGTGCAGATTTTTGTTTTTTAAACAACTTTTAACTTTCTAATACATCATTAGAAGTATGTCTTGGGAAAATATAAAACCATTAGGACTCATAAGGCTGCATTTTGTAAAAAGACAAAAAACCTATATTAAACAAGCAGATGTGCAAAGCTTGGCATTGGCATCAGAATGGACACTACAAGGTGTGAATGACTCAGTGGCCGTAACACCTCCGTTTCCAGGTGTGCTTGTGTATTCAGACTTACAATATACACCCAAGTGACCAGACATCCACTTCGTAGCTGTGGCCTTTCTTGCAGAGCACTTCAGGAGCTATGTAGTTAGGTGTTCCACACAAGGTCTTCTTCCGCTCACCATCAAACTCAATCTTTGTGGCAAGGCCAAAATCCCCTGTTTTAAAAGAAAAAAAAGGGGGACATAAATGTAAAGAGGCACACTTGTGTGCAAAAGTTCATTCTTGAAGTATGAGAAATTACTGACGCAAGGACCTGGGTGTGCCTCATCCTTTTCTTCTAAAACCAGCAGGTTGCTGATATACCCAGTTGACATTTAGAGTCCCTGCCATCATGCTGAGTTGAGCAAATTACCTATCTTGACATCCATGTCGTCGTTGAGGAAGATGTTGCCCAGTTTCAGGTCTCTGTGGATCACTTTGTTGTTGTGCAGGTACTGGATACCCTTGAGCAGCTGAGTCATGTAGTATCGGGCCTCGGGCTCTGTGACAGCCTTACGACGCTTGTGCAGCTCCAGCAGGGACTGAATTGGAGAAGAAAATTATTTTAAACTGGGGCACTGAGACAGTAAAGCAGCAACAAATATCAAGTATATCGGATGGTTACCATGTAGTGTAGAAAGAAAGGATTTTAAAAAGTACTAATGCCATCAAAATACTGAGTTTAGGAATAGTGGCTCATTTGAATTATGTTCAGAGCTCCTGTGGTTTTAAACAGGCCAAGCTTCCTGCACTGTGACGGGAAGAGACCGCCAGGGTAACCGTTGGCCGTCCGCAGTTAACAGAAAGGACACTTTCTCTGCACTCACCCTTCTCCTGCAGATTTCCAGGACGACAAACACAAAATCATCGTCCTCGAAGAACCCGTGGAAGCCCACGACGTTGGGGTGGTTGAGGCTTTGGTGAATGGAGATTTCCGAAGTCATCTTCTCCCTCTGGTGCTGCTTCAGGATCAGCGATTTGGGCACGATCTTTCCGGCGAAAACCTGCTTTGTCTCCACGTCTGTGATTTCGTAGCATTTTGCAAAACCACCTTTTCCGAGGAATCTCCCCCTAGTGTATCGTCTCATGGTGCGTGGGTCGACCAGAACATCTGGGATTTCTTTTAGAGTGGCTGATTTTGGGTCGACGTGCGGCATCGGGTTCGCCGGCTTTGCAACACCAGCGCTCATTTTGGATTAAAGTGCTCTTAGCCGGGAGTAAAAAGAAACGTTTTAAAGCCCCTTTGCAATAGAGTTATTAATGATAAACCCCAAGGAAGAGAGTATTGTTAACCCTACCTTAACCGACGTTAGTTTGGCCTTGGAAGCTAGCGTGCTCCCTGCACTTCTGAATTTAAATCAAAACTAGCTATAATACGCTTTAGACGCGGTTGTTACTTAAACATTTCCTTGACAATTAAAACACGGTGCAACTAGACTATAATTATTTTTTAAAAACGAAAATATTGAATAAAGTAATCGCCAGAGTTGTCCGTCGATGGCTGCAGCGTTAACCCGTCCTGCCTTTTGACAACAGTTTCTGCTACAAGTTTAAAATGCTGCCTCGGTCGTTACGGTGCTCTCTGATTGGTCCGCTCGATTTGAATTCTAAGGTATTGCAGCAAAGCATCGTGGGAGATTCAGGCAAAAATAGCCAATCACTAAACGAGTATGTCACATTCCGCAGTGTTATTGGCTGAATCCCTGTTGTTGGTTTCTCCTTGTTTTCTCTAAGCGAGTACTGATGGGAAATGTAGTCGGGGTGGGCTTTAATCGTGACATACATCCGTTTTTTTCCCTTTCTTCTTTTTTTTTTTTTACCCAAGTAGATAACGTGGATTTAATGGTCATTTGATTTTTTTTCTTTTTCTTCTTCTTTTTTTAACTAAAAGCCCGGAATAAATAGTCGTCATCGTGGATTGTTGTAACCGATTTAGTTTAGTCGAGGCAGCAGTCTATAGGCTAATTTATATGAGACTACTCACTGCAATAACCTTTGCTTATTTATAAGCTGACATCACTAGTTTTCGATAAGTATTGTTTCGTTATTACTCGTGTAATACTACTTTTCGTAATTATCAGTCGTGAGGTTGTCCAGTTTAATTAACTCTAAAGCATAACCAGCTACAACATGTAGACTGTACATTCATGTAAAACACACAACCTATTGTTATTACTGTTTTTAGCCAGTAGGGGGCACTGTCACTCCTATAACTTCCCGAATGCAATATAAAGCTATAACTTCATAGGGTCCCAATATTAACATATGTTGATATCACTACCATAACAAATTGCTGTTGTTGAAGGCTGTAGTTATACAGTGAACCAAAGGACTGAATTTCTTTGAATGGACTGTTCAAAAAGTGTCACCATATTTCCATTAAAACCTTTTCTGGATCAAGTATGATCGAGTGTTAGTCAGTGCAATGTCTGTGTTTCATTAGTTTCATTAAAAACTTTTGTGTACATTCAGGATATATTATAGTTCCACACAATAATTGATGGGATTGTCATTGCAACACCAACTAGACTTAACTTCAGGCGGAGCATTCATGAAAAAGGTTATGTAAATAATTTTTCACTGGAAGTGTAACTATGGAAAGAAGAATGATTAAGAATTGCGTGGAGTGGAAACAAAATTTGTGGCAAACATGGTCCACCTTGAAAGTCATGATAAACCAACCACCCAGGCCTTTGCTTCACCCCAGTCTTGACTCCATGGCTACAGCCTTGCTCTGCGTCATTGCCTTTAATGCCTTTTACTTCTAGCCTGCTGCTTCTACAATTGCCACTAATGCTAGTTCTGGTAAATGACAATTATTATCACACTCAATAAATAAAAATAAGAAAAACTGTATGTTGGCTTTACAAAAACCTTAATTGCTACGAAAGCTGATACACTTTATATATAGTGCTGTAATATTCTCTGAACCCTCCACCCCTGAGGTGCACTGGTGGATCATTTATGCTGTGTGTGTGTGTGTGTGTGTGTGTGTGTGTGTGTGTGTGTGTGTGTGTGTGTGTGTGTGTGTGTGTGTGTGTGTGTGTGTGTGTGGTTACTGTAAATCTATGCTAAGCTGTCATGAGTGTTCATCTCAGGCCTGATGAAACATTTCTGTTGTGATGGAAATAGTCTCTTCTAGCATCACAGCCTCCGTCCATAGTGCACTCAGTTGTTTCTCAAGAATGAAAATAATGGGATTCATCTTCATCCAAGACAAACACACATGGCATGTTTCAGAGATTTCTCTTAATCACATCATTGTCACCCATCTGTTTATATGTATTTTGAATCATTGTGCTTTTATTTATTCTGTATTTTTATCATCTTGTTTCATAAGATGTGTATATTGGTTTTCTTTTTTATTGATCTGTTCCTTATCTAAATGACTGAGAAGCCTGTCCAAGAGCACAGGTGTTCTTTTATTCTTGCCACGTGCAGCTGACAAATAAAGTAATTCAAACTTTAATTTTCATGTTGTTCACTCTTCTTGGTAAAAGATAAACAAAAGCTTTTAATCCAACAGTGTGACATTTTTGATGTGTAATGATGCAGATTCATCCTTGTCAGGAGCCTCTGTTCTTTAGCCCTTGTGTGCTGCATGAGCCTCTGCTCCTCATTCATATTAATGCTTTTGTGGCAGACACGATTAATATCTGCTTAGCAACAGATTTTACAACTGACATGGTGATAAAGAGAGGAAAATAAGAGGAGAACAAGTGGATGAAGAGAGGACAGATGATGAGACCAGCGTGTTTGCTTAGCCCCTTTGTTCTACTTCATATAAGTGTCTGTGTGTGTGTCTAAAACGTCACGACACAACTTCAAGCAAAGAAAGGAGCTATTTTTTTTGGTATACTAAAAAACAGTAGAGGTGGCTGCTCGACTTGACTGAGATGGATGCCTTCCTGAAACCACGATCTAAAGAGCGCGAGTCTGAAACCCGTGCAGTGTCGCGGGATTTAACATTGATATATTATTGACTTACTTCACTTGAACATGATATGAACAATTTAATCTAGCCTCTCTGCATATCATGTAGTTTCTACACTATGCAGTTAAAGTTAACTTTAAAGCATGAGGCACTTGTGTTAAATACACGCAAGATGCTTATGTAAATCCAGGAGCTGGCCAATCCCTTTTTTTCAGTGTACTCTATTGTTTCAACACTCATCCGGGAGCGGGACTGTAGCAGTCTACTGGCAAGAGAGGTGCTGAAAGGAGGAAAAAGAGGAGACCACCAAACAGACAAAGGGAATGAGAGGAGAAAAAGAACAGGTGTGTGTGCTTTGATGGTTACTTTAACCATCACATTATGAGATTTCTGATTATTGAAGAAAGAAAAAAGCTCTAGGGCCCATCAGACACTTGTTCACATTGGTGTTTAACTCTATGATCCACGCATAGACAGACTCGTTTGAGATGTGCCAAGACCAGTGGAAGGTTTACAAATGAAGCACCGGACACATTTTACAACAAAGTTATTTTACTGACACCATATAAAAATGTACACACAAAACAGGACTCAAATAAAGTGCATCATCCCGTTTGCTCCCCTTAAACTATGAGCATTACAGGCCCCGCTGGCTTTCAGACACATTAAAGTGACCCGAGGAGCCGTCACCCGTGAACAGGTGTTAAACTGCAACACGCTCCAAAGCGTAACATTTTAGAGTGAGAACGGGCTCGAAACTGAGCAGGCGCAGTCCAGCTGCAGCGGTTTCTACGACAGAACACAGCTGTTGTGCTTCTTCGGCGAGGGTCTCTTCCTAGCTCGGGGCCTAGGCACGGTGTCTCTGCGTGTCCACGCCGCGGGGCTCAGTCGTGGCGGCAGGTTCACCTGTTGCAGCAGCGAGCTGAACACCCCGACCGCGTTTCTGCCCGTGCTCGCGGACGCCTCCACGAAGTCTGCGCCCCACTCAGCCTCCACCGTGGCCATGGCGTCACAGGCAACCGGCGCTCGACCTTCGCTCTCGGTCAGATCCGCTTTGCTGCGGACCACGGTGATGGGCACGCTCCTGCCGCCGCCGCGCAGCTCCAGAATCACGGCGCGCAGTCGACGCACCTCCTCGAAGGAGTCGGGCTCGTCTGCCGCGTACACCAGGGCGAAGGCGTCGCTGTGTCGGATGCAGAGCTCCCTCATAGCCGGGAACGAGTAGCTGCCGCTCGTGTCCAGTATCTCCAGCCGCATCTTCTCCTCAGAGCCCGCGGTGTCATACTCGAGCACGTGAAGCTCCTCGACAGTGCGCGTGTACTTGTGCTCGAATCCGTCGTGGAGGAATCGGTGGATGAGCGCGGTCTTGCCAACCCCCGCTGCTCCCAGGAATACAAGCCGGACCGTGTTGGGACGCCCTGACGGAGACATCCCGACGATCCCGGCGCACGTGCAGCTTTATGCAGCTCCATGCAGCCAGGCTATTTATAGGCTGCTCCACCGATACGACCCCACCCGGTCGTTCTCCGCTCAAAATCGCTCAAGTTCAGACTCTGAAAGCCACGGAGCACACCCGATTTGGCAGCATGGAAACATAAATGATTTATGGATTTAATGTCTTTTCAGCGCTTATGTCAACATGTGTGAAAGAGTCGAACACGTGCGTTTGTTTGCAGCGTTTGTGAGTCATGGAACTCAATGCCAGTGTATTTCACAGGAACCCGGATATCATAAATCATTTCCACAGTTCACAACAGTGTGCATACAATAACAAGCTTCTGTCGAAGCTTTGTAGTTAATTTACAACCCATGGTTAGCCCTTTTACATCCCACCATTGCGTTTGCTTATTTACTGCAATGATCCTAATCCCCCCCCCCCCCTTTTTTTTTTTTTTTTTTTTATTAATGGAACAATGGGGATGCTATACCTTTCTGAATCCTCATCGTAAAATTTAATTCTTGCAGCACTCTACTTCCCACCAGCAGAAATACAGCTCTGGCGGTGAGCAAGAACCCCCACCTGCTGATCAAACCCTGTGTTTGCAAAGGGTGGCCAATCAGAAGAAAGCTGGCTAAAAAAAACAGCTAGGAGGGAGCTGCAACTTGTTACTTGACAGAGGATGAATTAAGGGACTGCTACAAGGCCCAGTATAAAATAAATCATGATTCTGAACTGCGAAGAAGTTATTTTGATTTTCCTATCTAAAAGAAGCATGTAAGTCCCATTTCAGGTTCAGTGGTCAAACTTGAGACTTAACCACAGTGAGTCTGTCACCAGTAAATCTTCCCCTTCCCAACTAAATGTGTGCACCGTCTTCTGCTCTGTGATTACACCTTTGCTTTTGAATTATTGGCTCATTTCTCTCATTCCTTTGACTCAACATTTCCACCCACACCTGAATTTGTTATTGTGGTCACAACCTGAAGTCTGGTGGTAATAAAAAAAAAAAAAAAAAAGTCATTCATGCTCGCAAACAAGGTCCTGTCACGTGCAGTTATGTTTACACCATGTGTGGAAGGTTTCTTTTTAATGACAGTCCTGCCACAAAGACCCATTGTTTGATGCAAATACACATGCTCTATAATCTGATGATTAAAGCGCACTACCTGTAATTAAAAGCGCTGCTGGCCTTCCAAAAGAAATTTGGAAAGCATCAGGCTGCCCAGTGGTAACTGGCTGTGCGGACCTACCAGCACCACCCTGAAGAAGCTGTCAGTGGTGTGATGATGCGAACACATTGACCGCACAGTAGGTGGCTGGCATGAGTAGAATTTATGTGATGCAAGTAATGGGGTTTAGAAAACTGTACTCGCTAAATTTTTCTTATGAAGCGTGTAATTACTGTCACGAAGTCATGGGCGTAACATTGCTGAACATTGCTGAACATTGGGGGGTCAAGATCTCTGTCTAAATAAATAAAAAAATCTGGGTAAATTCACAGATGATTAAACATGCAACTATTCTGCTGGTAATAACTGAAATGAGTAAAGAAAATCAACAGCCTATTTATGCAAGATAATTCATAATTTTATTGGGGGGTCATAACCCCCCTAACTCCCCCTGGAAATTACGCCCCTGCACGAAGTACAGAACTAAATTCTCTGTGTCTCGCTGACCAACTCTGTCTGGCGGGACGTGGCTATCACTTGGTAAATAGGTACTGTGATAGCTTGTCATTGTGCGCGTGTATTTGGGTGAGTGCATTTGCTTCTCTTATCTGTACCCTTGAAGAAGTGTATGCAGTAATATAAAGGAGCAAATAAGATGGGAACAAACTGTAAAAACAGAACAAGCCAACCTTGAAACTGACCTGAGGCCTGCTGGAACTCTCGTATAAGTGGTTGCAGCTTTAAGGGGGGGTTCTAAGTGCTTTGGGTCATTCCAGAATCTGGGTAAATCCATATGGTAGCTGCGAGGTGTGAAACACAAATTACCGGTAATACAACAATTTAGAACAACAAAAAAAAGTAGTGTGAAATTTCTTTTACACACTTGGCTTTTGTGCATTAAAACATTTTCAGATTGAAATCAGCAATGGCTTCACTGAAACATATTCCAGAAAGCTGGAAACACTTATTACCCTTCTGTCTATCCATTTTCTTCTGCTTATTTAAGTCAGGGCTGTGGGAAGGAGCTGGAGCCTATCCCAGCTGCCGTGGGCTGAGACACTGGGTAGACTCTGAACAGGTCACCAGTCTGTCATAGGGCTAAGACATAGAAACACACAACCATTCACACCTATGGGAAATTTTAAATCACCAATTAACATAATTCCTCACAGAAAGGCTGCAGCCAGGTGATGGATATGAACCCAGGACCTTTGGATTGTGAGACAATGCACCAGAATACTGCTCCACATACTCACCTAAAATATAAATATAAATATAAATGTTGCCAGGGCAATATTTGCCTTAATGCACAGTTATAATAATCATTTATCTTAATTAATAATATTAATTAAGGATATAGTTTAAGCTAGGAATAACAGAAGTGCCCATATACTTTGGTGATAAAGTGAAAATCAGGTTTAAAGCATTTTTAAATGATGTACACTAGATGGCAGCAGTAGACACATTAAAAAAGCATTGAGACAGTTGGAGTTGCAATTAAAAACTGGGAAGTTGCTGCTGTTGCAAGTATGTGATCTGTGCAGAAGTAACAGCAAAGAGTCATCGATATGTTACACAGGAATCATGGGTATAAATAATGAAATCGGCTTCATATCTTACAGTAGCTTACCCTTAAACAAAGTCTGTCCTGTCTCAGTCAGAGAGGCACATTAAAAGAAAACGTTTTCATGCAGTTTAGATGATTCTGAAGTGTGTCAACTGTGGGCTTCTTCAAAACACTAGCATCTGCTGCAGTTCTCTGATATATGTGTACATGTTTAGACATCCTTGTGAGGACAGAAAATTGCAATGCTACTGTACATGTGGGGACCAACAGTCACCTCTCCCCACGAGTTTGAAGGCATGTTTGAGGCTCAAACTGTGGTTTTAGTGTCAGGGTTACAATTAGGTTATAGTTAGATTTAGGCTAAGGGTTAGGGTTAGGCATTCATTTTTGATGGTTAGGGTAAGAGGCTGGGGAAGGCATTATGTCACTTAGATGTCCTCATTAAGACATGAACATGAGTGAGTGTGTATTTTATTATGGTTATGGTTTTTTACTTCAAGAATCATAAAAGATTTAACGTCCTTTTATGAGTTTGCATAAAGGGACACTGCTGCTAGACATAGTGTATGAGAACACTGTCATTGTGAGTGTGGTACATTCTAGTATTAGCATGTTACTCAAGAGTTCTCCCACTGGTATGACTATAGACACATTACATAATTTATCCTAAAAAAAGAATATATATATATATATATATATAAAAATAAAATAAAAAAACAACTGTTCTTACAGTTTTCTCAGGATGGTAAAACGCTGTCCCATTTCACTTTGAGGAGTTTCTTTATCATGTTTATTGCCCAGGAGAAAGAAAACCTCATTCCTGCTTTGTCTTCACTTCTGTTCATTGCTCTGTCCCTCCGCTCCAGTGCCATGTGAGCTTTTTTCTGGCAGGAGGATTTGGCTCAAACCCGACATGTGCTTTCTCTTAAAGACTTTATGCACACAGACTGAAAAAGGCATGGGAGGTTATCATATTACCTTGAGCACAGTGGACGCTCCAATCCATTTAATAAGCACTCAGGCTTTTAATTTCCACAGTCCTCATGTGAGTGTGTCAGAAACTGTGTTTGTAGTTACACAGGGCGGTTCTGTTTTGGTTATTACAAGGTTTGCTGGGATTATTCAGCAATGTGTGTTCCATCTTTCAACAGTCATCTTCCTAAAGCCTCGCTCCTGCATTACTTGTTGCCATGGCAACACGCAGAGACCCTGCAGTGAAAGATAAAGGATGATCGTTCGTCTGCTTTTGCGTGTATTCAAACACGTAAGTTTTGCACCCATTATAGCGTTCAAGAGTTGAGATTTGGTCTGCAGAAGAGAGAAAGTGGAGTAGGTTACCTCGTTCTTGAGCTCGGCTGGCTTTCTCCTCTACCGTTTTGGCTCAGTGCACTCTCAGGGGGACGTGATGCAGGCTCTGTCTTCCTTCTCCCACACACAACAGCATTTGCTAAATAGCCTCATCAGAACAAGATGGTTGGAGGAAAAAATCTATGAAAAGAATAATAATGTAGGTCCACCTTCTTTTCTGTTTAGGTGTAACATGAAGAAACATGTGACCCAAATGCTGAGCTCAGTTGTTGCACAGACAGATCAGCTGAGCCCTGTTATTGATCCATATGCACAATTTAATAACAATAAAAACAGCATTATTAAGTATTATCAGGTTTATCTTTTTCACTATGTGCATTTTGTTCAAGCTGTCATCTCTCGACTCGAGCTGTTCAGTTTTAAAGTTACATCTATCAAGCGGATTCCTGTAAAGGGGCAGGATGACTTCTTGCTCCCAGAGTAGCTATCTTACCTAATCATGTGATCTGCAATATTGCTCTCACTTCCTTTTTCGGACTTGTTTTTATGGGATCAATTCAGTTATATTACGGGCAAGATTAGACCAGAGGCAGGGAACTTGTGAGGCTGTACTTTGAGCATGCTCAAAATGAAATTGTAAGCACACTACCATTTTGCAGCAGCAGAGCCAAGGGCTGGCTATATACACCTTATAAAATGTCTTGTCACTGCACACAATCATCATGATTGGAATATGACTGAAATGATCCTATAAAAACCAGAACAAGGAAGTGAGAGATTAGGCAAGACAGCTGCTCTGGCAGCAAGAAATCGCAGGTGCAAGCTTAACACTGAATAACTTACAAGTTATTGTAAGCACATTGTAAGAACTTTGGATTGAAAGGTCGTCAGGCAGTGAGGAAGCGTGTGGTTTCACACATCACATCCAGTTTAAATAACTCTGAAAAGTGATTTGTGCCCAAGGCTTCATAAGGAGATATCACTAACCCTTTCATCAAGGTTCACCACTTATAACTTTTATACTGTCCCTGTTTCTACAGTTATTGTTCCCATCAATCCTCTTCCGCTTATCCTTATCAGGGTCACATACAACCAACAATTTAAACTGCCATTAAAGAATTTAGTGTTGCATTGAAAAAGTTATTATAGGAGTTCTCATGGTGTACACTGTTAAAAAAATCCGTAAATTTAGGGGTCTCTTTACCGTGGATTTGCTACGGATTCGCTCCGTTTTGTGAAATACGGAAAGTTTGCTGTTGCGGAAGGCAGAATTTTCTCCCCCAGCCAGAATATTCCGACGCCATTACTTTCAGTGCGGTCAGTGCCTACCTAAATTTCTGCAAGTCACAAGGAAAGTTGGAAACAGGTTGGTTGTGTGGAATGAGAATGGAGTGCCACCTTGTTCCCCCTCGTACATTAAATTGGTCTCGATAGGCAGTTGGTAGTGGTGTGTATGTGAGTGGACGTTTGCTGCTAGCTGCGTTAGCATTAGCCAGCCGCCTGCGCTTCGTAAGTACGTCAAAAACCATTTTTTCCCTCCCTCTTACATGAAATTTGGTCTCGATAGTCAGTTGGTAGCCGTGTGTGTTTCATGGTAACATTTGAATGTGTGGGTTTTGCGTTATTTTGAAGCGTGGTTTGCCCAACTAAAGTTAACGTTAGCCTATAAGTTGGATGCGCGCGCTTGTGTGTGTGGGTGTGTGTATGTGTGTAAATTAGCCACATGTGTGTATTGTTATAGCTCGCTGTGTTACGTTAGCATGCAACTGAACATGGTAATAATTAAAAGGGGTGATAGTTAAGTAGAATCAGATTTCATTGCAGAAAACATTGCAGCCCAAAGAGAGTGGCCCATGCAGCCCAACGCAGATTACTTATTTGAAGGTACCTGAAAAGTGAATATGCTTCACTGTGCTGATATAAATTTATTGTTTTCATATTGATTCTGTTCTGATTCTGGCTATCCGTCAATTGGCAAATTCAATCTCTTAAAAATGTTGACTTGTAACATTTGTGGCTTTAACGCTCGGTCTTCGACTGATTACTTGAAACACTGCCGAACACACAGAAATAATAATAATGTATCTTTTTTATGTGGCCATAGGGATTGCAGAAGGAAGTTTAACACATACAGTAGCCTTGCTGTGCATATGTCACGAGCTCATGTAGACAGAAGGAGCACACAAACATGGAACCGTAATGTGTCTGTACAGTTAAGGTGCTTGTTTAATTTTTGCAGCAGTGAATATGATGATCTTAAAACTTTAAAGTGTCATTTGAGTGGTCACATAGATGAGGGTTTGACTGTAACGTGTCCCTTTGATGGATGTTCTAAGACATTCAATGTAAAGTCATCCTTTTTAACGCATATTTCCAGATACCATAAAGGGTGGGATGTTACCAAGATAGCCCCAGTTCATATATGTGAACCAAGAGAACGGTCTTTCCAAGGTGAAGGATCACATGTAGAACCTGAAGAACCTGAAAGTTTTAACATTGATGCAGAACAAAGTGATAATTTCTGCAGTGATCAAGTGAAAGACAACTTCACAGAGAGTCTTGCTCAGTTTTACTTGGGTTTACAGGCAAAATATTTGGTTCCAGCCTCCACAATAACAGAAATAGCAAATGAAATGAGAACTATAAGTGATATTCAACAGGAATATACTGTGGATGCACTAGCCTGTGAACTGGGGCAGTATGGTGTTCCAAGGGAGACTGTAACATCTCTTGGGAATAGTATATACGAGCAGAGCCCTATGCACAAGGCATTACATTCTTATTTTAAAAGGTGCATTAGGGCAAGTAAGAACTTCATAAATGTAACCAAGTCTCTGGCTGAACGGCACCAGTTGCTTCAGGCTTATCAGTCTTGTGGTACCTTGTTTCGTTCCCAGGTTCATGTCTCAGACTCAACACGGTTCTATCCAGAGCTCTATGACCAGAACGTAAAGACAGTGGTTGGAGAATTTGATTTGAACTCAAGTAACTCAGTTGTCACAGAGAGTGTGCAGGTTAAAGGCACTACATATGCAAATGGAATGCTGAGCTACGCAAAAGGACTACTGCAGTTAGGACAAATAGCAAGCATTTTTGTAAAAAATGAAACTACTGTCCTACTTTTGCTTCGAGGGAAAACTGCCAGCTGGATACCTGATCTTGGACTCTATGAACTTGATGAAAATGCTTCTGACCTGTTCAGTTGCCATGATTTGAACAAACTTGATGATTATCATCCACTTTATTCTTACCAGAGAGGTACTCGGTGGCTCATTCCTCTTAAACACACACCAACATGGAACTTGTGAAAAACTATGTCAAGAAAGCAATGCCATCGCTCAGTAGCGATCAGATGGATACACTCATGGCTAAACTGGAGGAATTAGGAGTTCTCTCTGTAGATGACCTGAGCCTTGTGGACCCGGAGGACATTAAAGACACTCTGCCATTCATTCAGTGCAAAAGATTCGTCAGAGCTGTCAAAGCATTGGAAGCAGGTGAGTTTTTGCCCCTCTGTTTTAATGCAAGTTTTCTGAAACTACAAAGGTTTATTCCAAAAATGTAAAAAAAAGTTGCCATCAGCTGTACATGGCAATAATTACTCTATAATTGGTTTTCATAATTAGGTCCATTTGTATTCCTGGTTGACCCAAACTGGACATTGAGGACCAATGTATTAATTGATTTGCAACAATTGTGATGTGTTTAATTTATGGAGATGTTTGTCATGTCATCCATAGATTCACAAACTCCACCGCAGTTCACCCGGCCTGGCCCCTCATCAACACCTGAACCACAGAGGTTTCAGCTGCCCTCAACACCACCTGAGACAGCCGACTCCCCATCCCAAGACACATATTCTGTACCATGGCACAAATTTCCCTCAAAAGTCATGGATGAGTTGCGTGAAAAAAAGTACATAATGGGGAAAGACAGACGAGAGATGGTTCGGATCGTCGCTGAAGATTACCTCCATAAACACCCAGGAAGACCTGGTAGACAAAAGCTGAGGGAACTCGCCAGTATGATTGTAGGACAATATCCTGCCTCCTTCAAGCTGACAGAGCCGTTTGGAAACAAACCTTTTGCAAAAGATGGTTCTGAAACTCTCTTTCGTCAGCTGGAACACAGAATTGAAAATATGAAGAGGCCACAAAGCTCACTGAAGAGGCAAGCAGGGGGTGAAAATTCAACAAAGAAAAGGCCCAGGAATTCAGATCTGTATGGATGTGTGGCGTGGGATCCAATCATTGAGGGGGCCGTGTGTAGAGAAGACCTGCTGTCTAAACGAGATGAGTTGAAACGTGCCTTTCAAACCCAGGATCTTCAGGTGGGTCTGCAATCATCCATTACAGATACAGAAAGCTTTATTAATCCTCGAAGGGCAATTCGGTTCCTACAGTCCACCATCTAGACATACAACCATTCACACAGCAATAGTATATAGCAGGAGTAATGCGATAAGGTCTGGGTCCAAGTACAATTTAGGACACATTGTGAAATTGTAGATCGTCTGTAGATCACTATGCCCATAGTCAATTGAAATTGATACCGCGTTTTATTATTTTAATTGGTTAGTTTGACTAACTGTTTGACTGTTTGTCTAACTGCCTCATATCTTTAGGAGTCATCTGTTCGAAAATTGATGACTGAAACATATCCCATTCAGCGTGAAATCCTCAACGATGATGATACCACTATTGCCGTTGTAAAGGACGAGTGGCCGTTCCTGTTTGAAGTTCCTCACCTGTTTGATCATGCATCTAAACTCCTTGGCTTCTCTGTACAAAACAAGCTGGCACAGGTGTGTTGTTATTGTTATTATTATGATTGTGCTGTGCTGCTCCATATGGAGAGAATTTTGTCTTTATTAATCAATCAGAAAAAGATTTGCAACCAAAAAGAGAGTTGAGACCAAAAAAGATAAACTGGCAACCAATCAAATAGAATAACTTGGATGAACAATCAAATGGAATAGATTTGAGACCAAAAATCAGGAAGTGACAACCAAAAAAGCAGGACATTTGAGATCAAAACAGAACAGGTTGCAAATGAAAATGAAATAATTCATTTTTATTTTTATTTTTTTCAAAATTCTCTCCATAGCTCCAAACGAAAATGAGTGTTAGTCTTATGTACTTGTACAAAATTAACACCTTGAACCTTGAACAGGAACTTTCCAAAAAAGAAAAGGGGATCAATGACTTCCTTGACTCCAAAGGGATGAAGATGGGCGAAGGTCCAATACAGCTCATCTGTGGCATTTCAAAATACTTCAAGGAAGACTCTTATAAACTCTTCCACAAAAAAGAGGTAGATGTTGTAGATTTTAAACTGTGTGCAAGATAATTATTTGCATCCAGTGGTGAACCAAGTAACCAACCACAGTAGGAAGTATAGATTCCTCTAATTGTGCTGCTGATATTCTCTATAAACTCTCTATCTATAAACTATTTACATTAATGTTTGTGCATAATGGCTACCTCTGTCTGATGAAGACACTAGCAGATAGTCAATTTGCCAGCAGGTTTGTGTGCACTGGAAACTATTATATTATTCTGTTATTATATGTTACCTTATATATGTAATCAAAGTAGTTGAATTAGAATACTGCTGTAGATCACATTATACCCTTTAATATAGAGTGTGTGAGCTGTATGTAGTTTAGTTCTCATTATACTTTTGAGTTAACAGAACATATTCACATATTAGTTCATTAGATAAATGTGCATCACTCTGTATCCTTGATCTGCTGGGAATGTGTTACACTGTTTTCTTGACATGCTTAATTGTTGAATCATGAAGAGAAGGTTGTAAGCAGGAGACTCTGTGTCTAAAGACAGGGGAGATAGACAGACCACATTCCACACCCCCACCTTACAGAAAGCAGAGAAACAACTGCCGAGGTCATAACTTAGGCGCTGTAACAGAGAAAAATGTGATGTTTTGGCTTTTACGACTAGCTGGGGGCCACTAGAGACTATAAAAAGCTGAGCAACCCGTCACCATTTTGAGACATGTGCCTGACCCTCTGGTAGCATCTCTCCCGTCCGGACGTTGTAATGCTCTGACTGTTGAATTGTATGGAAATAAATGATTGTTGATTGAGCATTGATACACCGAGTATTGTCCTTCCTTCAGCCCAAAGATTCAAAGAATTGGGAGATTTCAACAAAACATTAATTCATGTATCATGTCTGTCACCAAAACAGATCTCTGCAGATCCTGAAGTCGAACTCCCAGTGACCCCATTTAGTATTTATTTATTTATTGTCATTGTCAAGAACAATGAAATTGCGTTTGGGGCTTCCATACAACCCAAAAAAAAGAAGAAAATAATAAATACCCCTTAAAACCCAAGTGTACATATTTAACCCAGTGTGACTCCAATGCAATAAGACAATCCTTAGCAATAATGTTCGTAGAAATTCAGACAAAGACCTGAGAAACATGACAAAATACAACAATGCAACCCATTCAATATTATTGTACTGTGAGATATGATATCAGATATGATAGTTATCTATTTAAGAAAGAGGGGGGGGGGGGGGCAGGAGGGGGAAGAGAATAAAGATATGATGCACCAATGCAGACCAGTTCATTGCTATTAAGAAGTTGGATATGGTTATTGTCCGTGAGAGGGGGGCAGAGAGTTCAGGAGCCTCACAGCCTGTGGATACAGGCTGTTGGCCAGTCTGGATGTTCTGGCCTGTATAGACCTGTACCTTCTCCCTGAGGGCAGCAGATGGAAAAGGTGGCGCGCAGGGTGATGTTGGTCCCGCAGGATACTGTGCACCCTCCTCAGACAGCGAGTGGGGAAGATATTACTGATCTCTGGCAGACTTGTTCCAATAATTCTGCCAGCTTCTTTCACCACCCGCTGGAGTGCTTGCTGATCGGCCTTGGTGCAGCTGGGGAACCACACTAGACAACTGATGGCACAGTTGTAGAAGTTCAACATCAGAGATCTGGGAATGTGTGCATCCTAATCAGAGGTTTGTAGTTAATCTTTTTTTGTATCCCAGCAAGCTGTTGTTAGCAGTTGTTATAAGCTGTTGTTGTGTCATATTTATTAAAGAAATGTTTTGCTTGCCTTAAAATATAGGATTTTTTTTTTTTTGTAAATGGTACATGGTTTTTATCTGTGTTTAAGGTGACCAGCAATTCAAGATTGCTGTTGATGGGTTACTTGTCAATGACCACATCACCTCTCCCATTGTGGCCTTGAGCTACGTCTTCTCCATGTTTTATGTCTGCAACGTCCAATACCCACCGGAGATGGCTTTTACTCTCGAATTCATGCAAAGGTAAGCACTCATTGTTTGGAAATACTTTGTAAATGTGACTTTGCCGTGCCTTTCTGCACCTGACCTGCTTTTTGTCAATCTACACTAAACCCGTTTGTCTGAGATGTACAAGCTCAAAATGTGTCGTCACATGCTGTGAGCTTTTAGATCAGCTGTTATTGGCTTATGATCCCCCTGAATATGGATTTGTTCAGAGATTTTGTAGCTCCCTGTTGAAGACTATTGTTGGAATCAATGTGTCATATCTTTTTTAAAGGGCAGGTAACAGGCTTTTTGCTTTAAATAGTGTCCTAAGTCAATCAATAACAAAACAAACATAACATGATTCTAGTTGGGAAATGGAGCAAAAACATATTTTTCTCAGAATGGATTGTTGACACAAAATTCGTTTGAGCTATCTCTTTAAAACCATTAGCACCTGAGACCAGGTTATGTCAGTGGTGGGCAAACCTTTTCATGTCAAAGACACACAAACTGAAATTTATTTGGCTGCAGACCCCAAACTCAAAATATGTTGTTCCAGGGACCCCCCCCCCCCCGAAGGAAAGACTAAACATATTAATTTAAAAAATACTACATAGTGGATTCATGCCCAAATGTTAATACTTGTACTGATGTGTAACGTGCACTGAATGTCACAGTTTCTCCACTCCATGTTTGAATAACCCCCAGGACAGTCCGTGTTCAAATGTGCTGTTACACCTTTTGATAGGACAATGTCAACTGTGTTTTCTATCCCCTTCTGTGTTCTGTGCATTTATAATATCCCTGCATACACATTGAGGATGCATGCTGTCATGTGTTGGTGATAAGCAGACTTCTCACCCTTGCAAACATTTCTGTATATGCGCAGTGTGAATGCATGTGTCTTGAAAAGACAAAGGAAGAGATAAGCTTAGCCACTGGCACCAGCACCACAACAACATTGGGTTCTAGACAGATGGTCAACTAGAATGATAGAGAGGTTCACACATAGGGGCATATTGAAGAAAACAAATGTAGGATTTTATTGAACTGCTCCACTCCTGTCAAGCCACACTACATGTGCAAACTTTGTCTGCATATCACTATTGTTTTGTTTTTTTCCTCAGAGTTTTCTTTGGGGTCAATCCTGAGCGAGGCTCCAAGGCAGAGAAGAAGGGGAAGAAACGGCACTTCATTCCTCCACAGGTGTGCAAGCTGGTTTCTCAGCTGAAGGAATTTGAATGCAAGCAGAAGGAATCTGAATGGGCCATTTGAGTTGTTCTCAGAGCTCAGAAAATACCTTTTTGGACTGAATGTACACACACACACACACACACACACACACACACACACACACACACACACACACACACACACACACACAAAGGCGAATCCAAAAACATGGGGCTTGGGAGTAGAAATACAGATTTTTACAGTATTAGGTGAGTTCAGATGTTTTAACTAGATGCCCACAACACACATGCTGCAGTTTCAAATCCCCCATGTTACGGGGGAGGGAAGGTGGGCGATATTTGTCATTCCAGTTAAGCTTTTCCTGTCATTGTGGAGTTGGAGGTGTAAGTTTTAATTTTTTTTTAGTTTTAAGTTGTTTTAAGAGTTTTAAAAATCTCTTTATGGCATGTTGCACAGTCATCCTTCTAAGGTCATGGTTGTTATTGCTGCACTGATGTTTTATAGAAAAGTTGTATAATGTAATACTTCTAATGTTCTATTTGTTTTTGTAGAAAGGTCAGCCACTGGTTGCAGAGCTCTGCCTGTCGGTGTGATATGTGGAGTTGGAGGTGTAGGTTTCTGCATCCTCCTGGAGGGGGCTCCTCATTTTGCACTGACAGGTGAGACAGCAACAGCAATGCTGGCAGTTTTATTGTCTTATTTTGTCATTGTATTTAACAAATTAATTTGTTATTAATGCCTGTCAGCCTGTGGATGCTAAAAAGTTGCTAGATTTGGCATCTCCCTGTTAAAGGACATGGCTGTACTTTGAGAGAACAGCTGGTTTATGTATGTAAAATTTATCTGAATGTGAAGGTGATGTTCTGAATGTTTTAATGGTTGTAATGTAAATATTGCAAATCATTCACCACAAAAAGTGAAATCACTTTAAAGCACTGGCAGCTGTTAAAGGAAATAAATAATTGCTGTGATTCTACATTTGTGCTTTATTGATGGTAAACGGTATAGAGAATGGTACAGAATTAAACATTTTAGGATGACTGAAGTGTCCGTAAATGGTATGGATTGAGTACTTAAATAATACGGAATATTCCATTTTAGGTTTGATGGAACTGTCCGTAAATGGTAAAGAAAAAGTCAGGTAAATCTACGGAAATATCTGTTATAGGGTTTACGGAATTGTCTGTGCAATAACTCCGAAATTTATGGAAAATACGGAATTTTCCATTTTAGGTTTGACGGAAATGTCCGTCAATGGTACAGAAAAACTCGGGTAAATCTACAGAAATATCCGTTTTAAGGTTTACGGAAGTGCCCGTACAATAACGGAAAAAGTGCTGGTAATTAATTACCAGCACTTTTTCCGTTTTATAACGGAATTTTTTTTAACAGTGTAGTCCTGCCCAAACAAGCAAGGAATAAAGATATTTTGGCCTACATCAGTTTGCCCCACATAAAATAAATGAATGTCATATCAGTTTCTGTAACACTCTAATTGGCTGTAGATGGAAGCAGATGAACATGTAGATGGAAGTTAGTGTGAATCTTTAGAAATAATCCCTCAAACCCACAAATGCCCTCTCTTTGTGGAGCTAACCCTTTCAAGTAAAATCAACCAAGAGAAAAACAAGACGATCCACTGTTGAGAAGGTAAACTTTATTGGACTTTTCACTTGATTGAAATGTACGAGCATGAAAGGGAAAAGACAGAGTACTCTATGAAAGGCACAGCCAGAGAGATGACTCCACCATTGTGTTTACACACCAGCAGCAGCAGCAGCAGCAGCAGCACACAATCCAAGGCGGGCACTTCATCACCACAAACATGTGCTTTTAACGTAGTTCAAAAAGGACGCTGTAATATTGTGCTCATTTTTGGGCGCTGTGTTAGAACAGCTGGAATTAATGCATTTTTATTTATATGCATTTGTGTGCGTTTGAGTGCGTTGTGTGTCATTATTGTGCTAAGGCGACTCCTTCACTCGGTGAGTGAGTTTCGAAGCTCCTTTCAAACTGTTTTTATTTTATTCACCAAGAGTGTACAGGCAAAAAAAGACACATCTGCCAGCCCCTGGCTCTGTTTCCCCCATGGTTGCTATGGTTTCAATAATTGAGTGACAAAAAAAGAGCAGTATTTACAGCAGACGCGTGTAAATCAGTAACATTCCTTCATCTGATGAGCATTATGCGTTACACTTTGAACGAGAATAGGAGATGTAAGCAGCGTATAGAGGCAGCAGGACAATTAGCAGGAGAAGGTTAGATACTGCGAGTTATGGGTTATAGTATTCAACACGTTCATTTACACCAGTAGTTACCACAGATAGGCACAACTTATAACAATAACTGTCCTGACGGTTATCAGGTACGGCATGTGTAAAGTTTAACTGGGAGTGAAACAAATACTGTGCAATCACACTACAATGCATTCAGTTAACAGCAAGTCGTTGTAAATCCAAGCCTCCAGTACAAAGACCAGTAAGATGAGATCATTACTGAGAAATTTTTAAAAAACAACAAAAACAAAACACCTTTAGCACCTTGGTTCCTCTCGTCAGCGTCATTTTTCCGCCACCCATCCAAACAAATTCAGAACTGCGCACACGCACACAGGCACGCACACATATGCAAAAGAAAGAAAGAACTGCTACCTACACTAACTACCTCTAGTTTGAAGCATAGTGGAGAAGTCCAGCTGTGCTTTCTCAATATTCCCAGAGGGTGGCGCTCTCCAGGGAGTCTGCACTCGCCTTGAGCCCTCCAGCGTGATCCCCTTTGAGATACTTCCCCCTCAGAGTACGAATGGCCATCTTGTTGAGGTCACAGAACTCGAGCAGGAACTGGACAGGCGATGAGTCGCCGCACACAATGGCTGTGCCATCTCCAAAACACCAGTACTTCCCCTGGGAGTCTGGACAAACAACACACTTAATGAGGCTCCGCAGACACACAGTACACATATATAAGTATATCAATTTTATCAATTTAGTTTAGGAATTCAAGGAAAAGATATGTGACATAATTTTATTTAAATGTTTAAAATACTTTGGGATCAGAATTTGCTGGCCAACAATACAATACAAGATGAAAAATAATGCATCATACTGGCTCCCTGTCAAGCCTGAGTATGATGGTTCAAATGGGAGATGGCCCCGGGTGAGTGATCCATACAGCTATAATGGCTTTCCCATTAGATGCTTAAATATTGACTTTCCCTTAAGCAGGGTGGGGTTGAAGAGGGTTGGGTTGTGGAGAACACTATTTTAAACACCATGGCAAACATCACCACATTCATTAGAAAATCAAATCAAAGCCACGAGACAAGAAAATAGAAGCATTGTTTATTGAACGATCTGAATCTGATACAGGCTCTTTTGCTACAGAGGTTTCAGTCAGCTTCTTTGTCTCATTCTAGCACAACTGCTGTGTTGTGTAGGTAGCTTCAGTTATATTAAGTATATCTATGACAAAACACTAAATATAACTGCACATTTCTTGTTATCCACATTAGACCCGGCTCCCTGGAAAGTATTCAAATGCATTAACTAGTCTCACATAAGTCACGTTCTGTGACTTCTAGTAAGAAAAAAACAGTATGACCTACCAAAACAACACATTGCATCTAAGTGACACACAATTTTATTGTTCTATTCAAACAGTTACCCACCTTTGAAGGAGTAAGCACCATTGTGGAACTCCAGCTGAAAAACATCGTAGGATGCTCGGTTGGAGTCTAGGGTTGCCGTTCCAGCTTTTCGAGCCCCGATGAACCCGTGCTCCCCGCGGAGGACGATGATTGGACGGTTGATGAGCTTCATCAGGAACTGTTCGGCCTCCCCTGACGTGAAAAAAGATTAAGGTTGGACCAAACTACTCTGTGGCTTGTTTCATAAAAGCACCTTACGCGGGTATATGGGGGCATTAGAGGACGTGGCATAGGTAACTCGAACATCTGCGCAGGCACCATCAATGCTGAACCATAACATCTTTTTTTCACACATATCACATTTAATATGTTGATATGTGCATCAAAGCTTTTTTTTGGTGAAAACGTTGTATTTGGGAATGTAAGGAGCATGGCTGACCTGCGCTGTCAATGGTAGCAGCCAGCTGCCCGTTCTTCTTAGCAGTCACATACTTGCCATTGGCTGCACGGATACACACACGGCCGTCACGCCACTCCAATTCAAAGTAACTGTTGGCAGACCTGAAACACACCCACACAATAAACAAGCCAGTTATTCCACTGAATGTTGGTTATGCATGAAATAAAATGGGTGTTAACCAACATTCAACATTATATGGTGTGTGCGTATGTGTGTTGTTACTTGGTGGAGGCAGTGCACTGCAGTCCTCCGGTAGCTGTGAGTGTCCAGTATTTTCCAGCAGCGGTCCTGAAAGCACACTTCCTGTCCTCACGGCTCATCTCCAGCTGAAAGACTTCCTGGTCCCCTTCCTCATCCTGATTGGCTGACAAATCCATGCCTAGAAAAGTGGGGCAGACTGCTGTCAGCTTTCCTTCTTGTCTCTGGATGTCTGAAACTTTCAAACCCTTAAATTTATGAACTTTCTCCCGAGAGACTCTTAAAGCCAGAGGATGTCTCAAACTCACAAAGATCTGGGCCTTACTGCACCCATTCAGTGGATTCACCAGTCCTGAATGGGACTAGATAAAAGAAGAAGAAGTAGATGTGGTCATGTGAGCAGAGTAACGATAAAGTAGAAAGTTTTTCCTCATCATTAAATGTTTCATTGATCAGTTAGAATTCTAATGTGTCGAGAACATCTCTGCTTATGATCCATTTGTCAGCCTGCTGACTCAAAACACGTACACTCCAACTATATGCTAAAGATTTGAAACTCAAAAGCAAACCATTCAAATCAAGTGCTGTGTAAAAACAAATGTGTGTGTTACATAGCCATATGTTAACACGCCTTGATCCAGAGCTGATCCAGTCAGCTGCTCCA
Organism: Rhamphochromis sp. 'chilingali'; assembly: GCF_963969265.1. Lineage (NCBI taxonomy): Eukaryota > Metazoa > Chordata > Actinopteri > Cichliformes > Cichlidae > Rhamphochromis > Rhamphochromis sp. 'chilingali'. The sequence goes on from NC_137948.1 coordinate 31,529,742, forward strand.
TGCAGAATCGTCTGCTGCTGATCAGGGGGATGACCACTGAGTTGGAGCCATGTTTGAGGTCAAATGACAAGTGCCCCTTAAATGTTCCCCACTTTAAGCTGTAATTCGTTTCACTTCATCTGCAAGGGGAAATAGCTACTTGAGTTCACCCCCAATCTGCTGTTTTTTTCTCCCTTTTTCTTTGTTTTTTACTGGACAACTATATTAAAGTGAATTAATTGTTTTTAAAAAGGCAGCCATCTGCAAATATAGGCTCTGAGACTAAAACCAAAACAATGAGCTAAATTGTAGAGCTGAAAAATAATTGTGAGTTCATCAAAACAAGAAAGAGTTCACCCATAAATCAAATCATGAATTAAATACATGTGCTGTAATGATATTTGTCTAAGCTTTTTTGGTGTGAGTTGCCAGTTTTGCAGATATAAGCGGTTTTCCTACAATATAATGGAACTAAATGGCACATAAAATTGCATTTTAAAAATTCAACTGCAATGTATTTTACATAAATCATGACATGGTTGCTCAGAACAAATCCACCAACCTTGTAATGAACAATTACATGAAGGGACTGGTATTCCACCATATCCCTCCATAGAGGGAATCGTGTTCTTACATATGAGGAGATGTTAGTGAGACCGTGATCAGATTTAATGTATTTGGATATTAAGTTTAAACCAAGCATGAAAATGGAGAAGAGATGTGATTCAAGTAACAGTTTACAGAGAAGATAAATTACAGAGAAACAGCAGTTCTCTAGGCAAAAATGCCTTGTTGATGTCAGAGTTCAGAGAAGAATGGTCAGACTGCTTCAAGCTGATAGGACAGCAACAGGAAGGCAACCTCTGGACTGTACAGCATAGAAGATCTCACTGAGTGCCAGTCTTGTCAGCTAAGAACAGGAAACTGAGGCTACAATTTACAGAAGCTTACCAAACCTGGACAACAAAAGACTGGAAAAAGCTTTTCTTACTCTGTTGAGTTTCAATTTCTGCTGCAACATTTGGATAACTGGTTCAGGATTTGATATAAACAACATGAAAACATGGATCTATTTTACTGTATATTACTGGCTCAGGCTGGTGGTGTAATGGTGTGGTGGATATTTTCTTGTCATACTTTGGGCCCCTCAGTACCAACTGACCATTGTTTGAACACCATAGCCTACCTGAGTATTGTCGCTGACCATGTCCATCCCTTTGTGGCCGCAGCATACCACACCACGTCACAAAGCTTAAATCATCTTAAACCGGTACATGGAAACAAATTCACTGTACTCAAATAGCCTCCACAGTCATCCAGTAGAGCACCTTTGGGATGTGGTGAAATGGCAGAGCCCCATCATCTCTGCAACCCACATCAAGACAACATATTTTGAATACCAGAAGAAGAAACGTGTTAATATGTTTGAATATGAATTTAGCGCGAGTTTAACACATCTATTGATAGGGAAAATGGTTCCAGACAAAGAGCAAAAAGATTTGACCAGTAGATTTCTTACAAAGACACGAAACTGGACTCAGCCTCGCATTACATAAAACCAGTCCACCTTGGAAGAGTTGAGAGAGTAAAAATGTCTCTGTCCTCATTACTGACACCCAAGCTGCCAGTTAACAAAATGCTTGTGCAATGCCCATATTGAGCCCACTGAACCATTAGTGGTTTGTACAAATGCAGCAGCACTGTTATTTCTTTAACAAAGAAAGGAAATTGTGATGAATTATAAGTCCAAGTCCCCTGGTCCTGCTTTCCATCAGCCTTTCAATTATGGTCACAATTTAGGTCACAAGTCACTGCCTTACATACACTGACCTCATTCAAGCAAACCATCCTCTATTTCCCTTGGTATGCTCTCTGTCTGTCTCACACTCACTCACACACTGATAAATCCCCGCTAATGTTGTGCACAGAATCAATTAGAGACCGGGAGGCAACGAGACAATGAGGTTGCATGTGGGATAAAGACCTGTGTAAGGCACACCTCGCTCTTTGTGGCCCGCGTTCTCTGCCTCTCCACCATTTTCCCATTGTCTCCAAAGCAAATCTGCCCTCGTTTTCTGTCTGTTCTGAGATAAAGAACGATGCACAGCTGCAGACTGAAGCTGACCCGGGGCCAGCAACCACAGAGCAGGGGTAGAATTACTGCAGGAAAAATGTTAAACTGGCAGGGACTGCCCCCCGCCCCCCAACAACTACAAAAAAAGAGCGGAGGGGAGGGGGGCGATAATGAAAAACACATGGTGTGGGAGGAAAATGAGCTAACGGGGGTCTCTAATTCTGCTCTACTTTTTCATGCAGATACGCAACAGCTGCCTCCTGCTGTGTCCAGCTATGCGGTGACCTCACGGTGAAACTGCATTTCTTTTACTTGGTGTCTCTTGGGTCAGTGCAGCTGTACAGCCTCACCTTGCCTTGTGGAGACGTTTCTCTCGTTGCCTGCAGTCAGCACGACCTGCGCGTGGCTGCGCTCCAGGCCGAACTGTTCATCCTTTCCCACCCGGGTGCTCCTCCCAGACTTCATAGTGCCGGTGGGGCCTACGGGGGCCAGGTAGCGACCGTTACAGTCGCGGAATGCCACTTTCCCGGAGTGGAACTCGAGCATGTAGCCGGTATCCTTGTCCGTTGCGGTGGACAGGTTGCCGTCGTTGCGCAAAAACCGGTTGTCAGAAGTCTCGAGGTGGTAGCGCTGATCGCGGTACACCAGGGTCACAAGCGAGTCGACCCCCCAGGGGACATCCCGATCTATTGACACCTCCTGCCGGGCGCTCAGGTGGGCGAAGCGCTTGCGGGCGAAGCTGTAGAGGTTGACCTGCGGGTGCACGGCCAGGTGCATGCTCCATCTCTCCGCCGGCGAGGCGGTCTGCGCAAAGCAGGTGATCCGGTCCTCGCTGCCGCCGAGGAAGCGGCCGTAGGGCTCGGACTGCAACGACCACCGCCCGTCCTCGTGCACCGTTATGACGAAGCGGCAGTCCCGCTCGCGCGTCTCGCTGTCCGCGGTAACGTTGCCGTCTTTGTCCGTGGCGAGGTAGCGGCCCAGGTGGGACAGGAGGAACACGGCGCTGTCGTCTTCCCCTGTCTGCTCCAGGGTCCACGTCTGCTTCTTCTTCAGGCTGCTGGCCGAGGCGTTGATTTTGAAGCCGAATGTTTCCGCAGTCAGATACTTGCCCTCGCTGTTGATGAGGCCCAGAGGGATCTGCAGCAGGTCCCCGTCGGCGCCGTTTGAGGACATGATTGCAGCTTGACAAGAGGAGCAAAGAAAGGAGATGCTGGTCTTATAGAGAGGGATAGACAGACGGACAGAGGGAGGGAGAAAGACTGTGGGGGTGTTTGAAGGAGAGAGAGAGCTGCTGCTGATGGTGCTGATGGTGATCAGTGTCCCCTAACTGGGTAAAAATCCGGACTGGCTCGCTGGAGCTGCAGGAGTTGCAAGCTTGTGAGTTGTTTTTTTTTTCCAAGGCAGTACACGCCCCAGATACAGGCAGAGGAGCTGGAGGGAGATGACTGCAATTTTGACAAACCACTCCACCCCTGCACTGATCTTCACATAGCCCCACACATATAACCAGTATCATCCACACCATCAGCACTAACTTTTCCATTGCTCCTGGAGAACTCTGTGGATTCACCACCTAACAGATTTGGTATGTTTGTGCTGGAAAGAGGCAGAAAAAGGCCATTTTCTGACAATGTCAGCATACAGAAGGCCATGTGCTGGGATCTCTTATGAGTCAAATGTCCCCTCTGAATCTGATGTGGGGTAGTTTGTAGTTTAATGTTCTCTTCCCCCTGTAGTTTTCACAAAATCTGTGCTGAAAAAAAATTACCAAACAAAAGCTACTGAGTGTGGAACAATGCAAACATTGTGTTTTCACACATGAACATCGGAGAGATCAGAGACAAAAGTGCGAATTTACTCAGTTGTTTCCCTTCATTGAAATTCCACCCATTTTCCATCCTGTAGTCTGATCAGCCCTTCCGTCCTTCTCCCCCGTGCTTTGTCATAACTCCTGTCTACACATCCACCTATACTCTGAGAGAGAAAGAGAGAGAGAACGGCGGGTGCTTATCCTTTCCTCACGCCCACAACCCCAGGAGAGCTTTCTGAGGTATAAAAAGCTCCATGAGAAGCTAAATGAAGCTTTTCTCTTTTCTTCTTCTTTTCTTTTCCAGTAGTTGAACATATAATTGATTATGGTAATGGTGTTTTGATTTTGTACCGCAAAGTTATCTTCCTCATAGCTATAAGCCAGTGAAGTTTTCTCACAGCAGCTTTGCCTGCAGAGCTAAAAACCTTAATTCCTAATGTAATTCGAGGATGTAGTTGAAAGACGGGATAGTTCATGAACAGTTCACTTTGTATGCATACATTTTCAGTTACTTGGTTTTAATTTAGGGAGATTAGTGGCTTGCAAATTTGCTGCATGAAAAATTGGTGTGCTGCTGAGTCAGTAACCTGATAAAAATCAGGAAAATCTTTGACAACTTTTCACTTTAAGCTTTTGATCTTTGATAACTGTAAAACAAACGGAGGTTTTTGATTGGTTGATTGATTGATCTGGTCAAGATGAGCATTTTGATGGCACTACTTTTGCATCCCATGCTTGGATCTTTATTTATCATTAGTTATGACTTATAAAATAATTAGATAATTGGTTATAAATCGCTAAAACGAGTAGCACGATATACCCAAAACAAAGAGAAGGGGTAGCAAGAGAGGAAAGGAATCCCAGATTTGCCCCACCAACAACATTGTCCAATGAAATGAACATGTAGGATAAGCAAACCATGAAAAGTACGGATTTTATATGAGCTTGTGCATATAGTTTGAAGCGGGAGCGGGACACAGCCTGCAAAGTTAGTGCGGAGGTGGGATATCTGGGGGAGAGGATATCTTACAGCTGGGACTACATCGCCCCCATCTGGCTTTTTGGAGAAAAGCAGCAAGGACAAGAATCTCGGAAAGAAAAAAAAGCAAATTCATCAAGTTAAGGAGAGTCTGGATGTTTTTCATTACCTAACAGTAAAGTCCTTGAGTCTTGGTAATGAACACTGAGTTGTGTATACTTTTGAAGTATAATGCCTGGTTGCCTGTATTTTAGATAGCTCGTGGTGAGAAAGTGTAATGAAGTATAACTCAGCTTGCTCAAATGATACAGTATTTACTACTCAAGTAATGTGAAGCACTGTAAGCCCCGTGAAGCATTCACGGGGCTTACAGTGCTGCGTTCACCCCCTTCCCATTTAATCACGTGTCAGATCATCAAACAAATGTTAATATCAGAAAACGATAATCAAGATTAACACAATATTTTATAATTATTATTTAATTTTTTAAAGAGAAAATGAACCAAACCTACTTGCCCCTATTAAATCATGAATGACCGGGGTTAAATTTCAATTCCACTAGCCAGAGCCCGGCCTGATTACTGGCGGAAGCACTGAATCAAGTTAAATGACAAAATGAAATAGACTAAAAGATCTCATAAAACAACAGCTGAGAAGCAAAATGATTGACAACTATCAGTCTAGATGGTGCTACAAAGGTACAATTACATCATTCACAGGCAGAAAGGTTTTCTATCAGGGAGTTTTCCTTTCATCCCTTTATCTGGATAAAAACAGAAATTCTCTCTTGAGAAGGAGCGACTCCAAAGGGAAACTTTGATATTTAAGATCATTGTTTGAGGACACCGGGCATCATGGTGGTCCAGTGGTTAGGACTCTTGCTTCAAAGCAAGAAGTCACTGGGTTTGAATTCATCTCACTGGTAGGGGTCGTTTCTGTGTGACCTTTGGATGGTTTCCCCTGATAATCTAGTTTTCTCCCACAGTCCAATGGTAAATTGGACCATACTTGTCTAGAATATGTCCCCTTTGCCCTGTGACAGCGGGGATAGGGTCCAGCTTTAGTAGGTGTTGACCAAAATGAAAAGACATCGTGGATGGTTTGTGGGAAGTCTTTATTTTATTATAAACTATGTGATGAAGTCAAGTTATTCAGCAGACATCTGCCCCTCCCTGAGCCTGGTTCTGCCGGAGGTCTCTTCCTGTTAAAGGGGAAGAAACCACTGTTGCCACGTTCATGTTCAAAGTGAGTCATCTGATTGTTTTCTCTGTATCATTGTGTTATTGTATTTTTTGTATTATTGCAGGGTATCTACCTTTCAATATAAAATGCCTTACGATGACTGCTGTTGCGTTTTTCTGTTACATAAATAAAATTGAAATGAATTTTAATTATACCATTATCATCTCTCTGTATATGAGCAAAATAGGTGACTGGTTTTATTCTAAAGATACAGACTGGTGAAGCTCTCTAAGAAAAAAGGGACAGCTGTACGATTAAATGGGTTACAATGACTTTGCTCTCCCTGAACAAAAATATGCTGGTCTGCCTGGTTGTGTGGCACTGGGGGTCCAGCACCTGTGTAAACAGTATGAGAAAATGATACAGGAACATGGCCACTCAGCTCGCTGCAGAGTTTGCAGCAAAGAGGAGAATTTGAGGAATGACAAAACTCAACTCCTGACAGTGGACATACAAAAGAGAAAGATTTGATCAGGTTTTTTTCAATTCAGGCAAATATTCTGAACAAGCCAAACTTACTCAGCATCAGAGAGGCTGATACATGTTTGATGTTAGGACAACACCCCTGTGTCTTCTATAAGGCAATAGGACTATTAGGTTCTGTCAGTTATTCTTTGAACTTCTCTTATTAGTTTTTCTGACTTTTTCAAACTGAGCTCAAAGGTTACTTTTACATCCTCATCCCCTTGACTCATGCTATATGGAACCAAGAATGGGTTCAAACAACTGGACTTCAGAATGGTCATATCTGGGCAACTGAATGGCTTTGCAAAGTGATAATAGAAGTCGATAATAATGTTATATTGGATATCTCAAGTTTTTTAGATCGTAAAGGATTAAAAACATTGTTACTCTTTAGTTTTAAAACGCACGTGAATGTTTTGCGCCTTTGTATATCCACTATGATGTATTACAGCGGTGTAAGCTGTAATGCACAAGTAAAAACTAACACACTTCCATCTATTAATCATCTGTTTTGTAAATTATGGAGGTTTTTTTGGTCCACCCCAGATAGGATCAAATTGGGCTGTATGTGTCCCACGGACCTGAATGATTCTGGGAAGAAGAACCCACTTTCAGCCCCTCCTTGTAGCACCACTCCGAGAGCAGCGGGCAAAACACTACCTGGGCTGTGCTCTATCAAGGTAAACAGAGCTAACGGGTACAACCGGCCAATATTTTCAAAATAAGTTTCTTGTTTAAAGAAATGCGTTGCCCTTCGCTTGAAATCGAAGCGTAGTTTGCCAACTTAAAACACATTATTTCATAAACTACCATTAAATTAAGATAAGCATCACGCGTCACGTTTACTTTCGCCTGTCACGCGTTTACGTTTTTATTTTGAAGACGTCCTCATACAGTTCCGGCACCGCTCGGATTCTTTCTTGGTAATTTGACATCGCTGGTTAACGGCAGCCTGGTTGCTAGACGACTCAATCTGCGACGCCGATGAGAAATCAGTAACCTCTGTACCGAAAGACAGCAGCATTTTAACAGTTTTAAGGAAGCTATGCTCTACAGCCCACGTTACCGTATGAACTGCTTATTATTAAGGAAAGTTAGCTGTCCCAAAACACGTAAATTCCCAGTTGTAGCATAGCTAGCGTCTCTTTTGTTGCCCCCTCTGTGTATTTCTTAGCAAGAGAGGAGGCGACGTGAAGTGAGATTTGGGAGTTGGGAAAAGATGACCGAATTAGAAGTGGAAAAAGTCGAGTTTTCCAACCTAACATAACATTTATTTACTAGCGATGTTCAGTGCCAATGCTAAGACGTCTTTTCAGGCGAGTGATGTCCAAACAGATGAAGACTACGAGGAGCTGGTGAGTGTTCTGATCTGGCTGGGTTAAAGATACAGCTGTTTACTTAAAACTGACTTTACAGTGGTTCTTGTTGGAATTGCTTATTAAAAGCCTATAAGGTTCTATAATTTAAAGCCATGGTAGTTTATGGCAGTTGTTTTCAGCACTTTTGACTTCTCAATCAGAGGGGATTTCTGTCTTAGTATGGGTGTCTTACGCCTCCTAGGTTGAGGATGGCTTCTCGCTCCCTGCTGATGTTCCAGTAAAGGTAAACAAATGGACTCGTGAATCTAATCTGTGCCACATGAACACATTGTTATGTCTTTGTTTTTATGGCTGGGACATTTCCTTTGCTTTCGACGTGCTCTTCCGCATGAAACCAGTTTCATAAATACTCCTGTCATCTGCTTTGCCCCCTTCGTGTTTGTCCTCTATCAGAAAACGAAAAAGAAAGTCTCTTCTGGCAAGCCTCCTCCTTCTCCAGGTGAGTCCTGTTCGGCTGCACTGTAGGTAGTATTTTCAGACTCTGTAGGAAAACCCACCTTGAAAGTTATGTTTGCTTTTGTATTTGTAGGGTCTCCATACCTCACCAGTCTGAATGTGAATCACAGGAGAGCAGCAGTGGGTGCTTGGAGACTACCAAGGGCCTCTCTGGGGGACACCAGATTGGACACTCCCGGGGAGACTGGCCCAGCTCGCCTTACTTCCCTCAGCAACGGCCTTGGTAGGTGTCATGAAGGCACAACAAGCTCTGTGAATGGTGCCTACATAAATACATTAACAGTGAATGGGTTTATCTGCTTGCTTGAAATGAAACAGTTTATGGAAGGCTGTACAGCAAAAACAAGGAGGTAAAGGGAAATATAGGTTTTCAGTGATTTCGTCACATATCTGAACTTAAATGCATTATTCATGCTCTGCAGCGCGTCCTCGAAAAGTGTGAAAAGGCATGAGTCAGATGCAGTATTGACTCGTGTTGGAACAGTTTGTGTAAGCCAAACTTCTTTTTAATGTTTATTAGCACATCATCTAGGCTTAAAAACAAGCATGGCACAGGCATCTAACACTGCGTTATTAAAAACAATAGAAATCTGCCAAATGAATCAGGAAACCGAAGCATGTTGACAAGTAGCCTCTGTCTGTTTCTCTTTTTCAGATGTGTCTCAAACTCTGAGATCAGAGTGTGACGCCACACCAGAGCTCCTCATGCAGACCCTGAGCACGAGGAAATCCAAACATCTCCACTCTGCTTCCAACGGTGAGAGAACGCGTTTGTGTATCAGACGAAGAGGGAGACAGAGCTGAAGGTCAGGTTTTTGTGCTGAACAGGAGACGCTTAAAAAAAGGAAAAATACTGGCTGTGAAGGGAGTATGATGTGATATTAGTGCAGTCAGTGTTGTTTTTCACGACTTACAAAGCCAAGCATGTGTTGTCTTCTTTGTGAAATCATTTACCTTCTCCCATCATTTGCAGGTTTGACTTTAGTTACAAGTGATTTCATGAAGAAGGAGGACATGTACGATGAGATCATTCACCTCAAGAAGGTAAGGAGTAACACAATCACACGTTAAAACAAGACATGCATGCCTGCACATCGGTGTAGTGACTTTTCCATCTCGTTTTTGTTCTTCTTCTCAAAAATTCTTCCTCTTTAATTTAGTCAGGCTTCTTTAAAATGTAAATCCTTATGCACTTATTATATGTTTGAGTAGTCACTGGTGCTGTTCTCTGCAGAGCCTTCATGAGCAGAAATCTGACAACCAGCAAATGAAAGCCAAAATACGACGCCTGGAGGAAGACAATGCCAAGAGAGAGAAACAGATAGAATCACTGTTGGATCCCACTAAGGTAAGAATAGAAAATTATTTGTTTTTTATTTTTTCGTGTGTCGTTTTTTTGTCAAAGAAACTAAAATGATGGAAAAAAAAAAACCCCAACTGTGCAATGTTTTTCCTGTAGGGATCTGAATATACGCGTAGTTTGGTAGATAGGAAAAGAGAAGGGAGCGTGGTGAGTATATCCAGTGGGTTAGTGAACATGCCGGGAATAAATGTAATTTTTAGGATGTGTTTATAACAAGAAAAGCTGATCCTCTTTGTCAAGGTTATCAATGGACTGAGGCAGAGGATCCTAAAGCTGGAGCAGCAGTGCAGAGAGAAAGAAAACGCCCTGAGGTAATGCCGTCCTCCAACTTTGTCTCTGTATGTTTGGTTTCTGTGTAAAACAGAATGATGCTCATGTGATTTATTTATTTTTTTGCTTGTTCAGTAAACTGCAAAGTGAGCTGAGGGCCACCAACCTGGAAGAACTGAAGATTCGAGTCAAATCATACTTTGAGGAGGTAAAATCAGTCCCACTTTGCCCACTGTGAGTTTGGTGGTGTGTAAAGGAGTTCAGTAAAGTGGGTCTGTTTGCCTTTCCTTTTAGATCCAGAGACTGAGGATGCTTCTAGAAGCAGCTGAGAAAAGGTGACTGACACACACGTGTCTGAGTGTAGCCGAGTTCAGGAGAATCACGGATCTCCGTCGTCATCATTATAAAAGGTTAACGAATAAACGAGTATGTTTCTGGCATTGAGACTTCCTTACCTGCTCTGTTGCAGCTGTCGAGCCGAGAGCAAATGCTCCCAGAGGCAGCAAAAAGCTTTGAGCTCCACAGTTCACCGTCTGACTGAGAACCTGGAGCAGCTTCAACAAGAGAACGTGGCACTCAGAGAAGAACTCAACACCGACAGTCCTGCTGGAGGAGCCAAAGGTCTTTTCTCACACGCCACAACGTAGTGCTGAAAAAACCAGCAAGAGTCAGATATCAGTGTAAAACGCCTACAACTCGCTGTATATTTTACATACAGTATGTACATATGTATAAAACCGGGAGGAGTAAAAAACCAATGATACTGGAACCAGTATGTTCTATATGTTGATTTAGGGTCCCGTTAAAGGAGCTTGTACTAGAAACATGCCTTCCTGTCTCCTAGTAAAGCTCGCTGCTATAAAACAATTGTATTGTTTTTAAATCCTAATTGGTTAATACAGTTTTTCTTTATGATCTACGTAGGTTGCCATTACTGATTACATTCCAGCTAACATTAAGTGCAATGCAAAGACAAAGGAAACAAAGGAATTGGTATTAGTCTTTACATCTGTGCTGTTGGGCGAAAGGGGCAAAAAGTCCTTGTGGTCATGGATGCAGGCAGCTTCCAGAAGACTCAAAAGTTGTAGTTTTTAAGCCACAACTAAAACAAAATGCTGTGCCTCCAATTAAACACACAAGGAGACTAAATGCACTTTGGTCACAAGTGAAAATCCTGGAGATCAAGAGGATGGTCATAAAGTGGTTACAGTTTTCTGCTGTGTGCTGTAATGTTACTGAAAATAGTGTAATGATGTGTCCCAGATTACAGAGAGTGGAGTAAACAGAGACTGTTGAGACGGCTGTTGGAGGTGGAGAAGGTGAGAGGAAGCCGTAACCAGTTGTTCATGTAAACACGAGCAGTTGCCTGCCTCTGTTTCTAAGCTCGCAGCTAACAGACTCTCTCCTCCTGTCAGAGGCTGGAAGACAGCAAAAGACACGCCCAGTCACCAAAGAGCGCCATCCTATTGGATAAGGAAGTCCAGACCACACTCACTGAGAGTCTGGCGTTTACCATGGCAACAGAGGCAGTGGTCTCCGGGGGAACGCTCACTGATGAAAGGGAGGAGGTTTCGGAGTTGAGGGAACGCTTGAGCCAATTGGAGGAGGAGAAAATGGCACTTGAAGAGTTGCTGTCAAGTAGAGAGTGAGTGACGAGCAGCCTGAGACTGCTCAGTTAAAAAACAAAACACTACTTCTAAATGTAAAAGTCTAATAAATGAATGATGTGAACCTACCACATTATTACATCCGTAACAGCAGCTGTTGTTCTCTATACTTAATCTGTGTTGTCTGTGGTTCCAGTGATGAACTGAAACAGCTGAAGGCTGAAAGAGAAAAACTTGAGAAAGCGACAAAACAGTGGAAAGCTGAACAGAAAAAACTACACGATGAAGAGAGACGGCAGCATAAGTACACTTTCACTCCTGCATTTGGTGTTTGACATGGGTGTGATTCAGTGTGTCCACACTTTTCTTCAATTTGCATTGTTCATAAAATTGATCATTGTAGTTTTAAGTTAAAAGCCAAGTGTAATTCCATTTTAAGTCTTAAGTAATAGATAAATATGTAATAATAATACTAATACTAATAATTATGATGATTTGCAGGTGGAGTTTGCTTTTCATGCAAAGTTGTGTTTATTTACTGCTTTGCACGCGTGTGTTTTGTGTTTCCCAGACAGGAGTTGAAACAGTTGCGAACTCGGATCCAAACTCTGGAGGAGGAAAACAGTAAACTTGCACAGGCTGAGCTTTCCTCTCTTCCTCCCACATTGGCAGAGGAGACTCAGGGCAGCACAGGTGTGAGAGAGGGAGAGGAGAGGGACACGGGGAGCAAAGAGGAGGCAGAGGGAGGTGAGGAATCAGTCACAGATGACGGAGAGAAAGAAGAAATGGAGAAAGCAGCATTAGACATTCAGATATGCTGGAGGGAGCACAGAAACAGGGTATGTAACACGCTTATGCAAAGGAAGTTATTAATATCTGATAGAAATGTTATGTAAAAAAAAAAATGTCTAGACACTGGCCCAGATTTCTCTTTCTGTCCATATCCGTCCTCTGCATTCTCTTTTAAGGACACGGTGATGCTGCAGTCAGCTTTAAGAGGCCACCTCTTCAGAGACTCGCAGCTGAAGGAGCTACCGGAAGATGCACTGAATCAGGTTTTACCCACACGCTTCCATGCGATGCACTCATATCAAGCCGTACTTGTAAAGCATCGAGAACAGTGTACTAATAAAAACAATAAATGCTACTTTTCATGGATACTTGAAGACTCATGTCTCGTGTTAAGGTTAATTTGAGCATAACGAGTGCTGATTTTGTTTTTCTAATGCTGGGTAATGATCAGCAGGTGTGTGAAGTATTTTTAGCAATGAAGGACTTAAATGTAATTTTGTTTTTCTTTCTTTTTTTCCTTCAAACCCAAACAAAAGGGGAAAAATTGATTAAACCAGAAATTACTTGTGTGCTGATGTACTTCCAACAATCCTACTAGAGATCATGATGTCCTTAATAAGCCAGAGTCAGCGTTGCAGCTAACACAAATAACCACTAGGTGGCTCTAAAAAACATTTTCTGGTGGGTTGGCTGTAAGCTTTTGTCCCTGCTGAAGCTTTCTTATCTCTTCCCCCTTTTTTGCTGTTTCCAGGTTGAAAAATCCTCAAACTTCAGCGATGAAGCTTCCTCCGTTGGTGACACGCTGGATGATGACGCCTTGACGATGATACAGTCGGCGTGCAGGGGACATCTGGCTCGATGTAGTCTTGCACAAGAAAGGTGACTCATTTATGCACTGAATTAAAAACCAAAACAACAAACAAACAGTCAAACCAAAGAAAAAAATCCACAATTGCTTGTTTGCGTTTGTGTGTTAGGTCTGTGCCTTCTTTAATGGAAAACAATTTTCCCACGCTGGCACCAAGAGGAAGTGCATTACCACACCCACCCAGCAAAAAAGGTGAGGTTCTCGCCATCTTTTAAAAATTGTTTCTATGCAAACACATCCACAGCAAACTATCAAAATATTCATCAGAACACAGCAAAAAACCAAAAAAAGTCACAGCTCTCGCTCTCCATCCATCTTCAGTTCAGGGATAGGGGTTGATGCACCCCAACACGCTGTACAAATGTATTCAGTGCCTTCGTGCTACACTGTAACTGCTCAGTGCTCAGACTTCATATTCACTGATGTGTGCACCTCCCTGCTCTCAGGTTCCAAATCACTTATGATTCCTTCCCCCCGGCACTGCTTTGAGTATTGATGGATTTCGCTGGAGCAGTAATGTAATTCTATTGTCCCTGTCTGCTCAGCACCAGCGAGGGCACCGTCTGCCTCAAATAAAATAAAGACTTAAGAGGGCACTCAGCAGACCTTCACACCACTACTGCCTCTACTTTACTAGGAGTAAAAAAGACTGTTTAGGAGCTTAACTGTTTAAACAGAGGCGCAAATGACAAGAAGAAAAAAAGAGTTTGGAAAAATATCCCCCAAACTCTCTGCAAGTAATTCAATGTTAATTAAACTTTACAGAATTATATTTAATGCGCTCACGTCAAGCGATCGCAACATCCGCGATGACTCAGGTCTGTCGCAGCTTCCCATCAGCAGAGCCATCACACAAACGATTGCAGGGATTTGACTGTGTCATGCTGTGATGCAGTTCATTTCAGCGCCGAAGTAGAACCATTTTTTCCTGTTAAATGCCAAAATAGGAAATCAGATGATGACAGTGATTAATTATGAACAGATCGAATGAGCATGGAACTTTCCATGTGACTGAACCGCTCTGTGAATTATCCTCAATCCTTCCTAAGCAAGAAAGTTAGGAGTTCTCTGAGAACATTGTGCGAAGCTGTTTCTGTTTCAGGAGTCCTGCCTTCACATCTGTCTGCCCTAACTGACTCCCCCATTACTTTCCCCGCCATGTCCCAGAGTATTGAGCATGTCACAGCATGCTTGTGCATAGAGCAAAGCAGTGATGTCAGCATTTTCCCCCCTATAATCTTACAAGGATGCCTCTGCATTTGATACCTTGTGGGCTTCACTGAGAGAGTTTAACCTGCATCGTTCCAGCTTCTTTTCGATCTGAGAACACGTGCTTTCTTATGGAGCTTTACAGTGTGTCGTATTGTGTCATGCTTCACTGGTTACATTGTAGTTATATTTTATAAGTTGTAAAGGACAGCCTCCAGTGAAGCTGTTTTTTACCATCTTCATTTGATGTTTTTAATAATGTGGTGAAAGGCCTATCATGAGCAACATGAACTCCCTCGCTGAGCTGTTCTAGATTCCTACAGACAGGGTTTTATTTGTTGAAAAGTTTAGTCAATGCCACGAGAGCAGAACTGGTCCATATTTAAATGCATGCTGTTAGCACTATAGCATCTGTACATGTGTCTCTGAGGGTGTGGCTGAATGGCATTAATTACTCTTTGCTGTTCTGTTAATAAGATGCTGCATCTCTCAGTGATGATGGTGAAGAGGAAGGTGTAAAGAAAAATACCCGGCCTGCGTCTAACATCTCTGCCTCCAGGAAGACACTCACAAAAGGTCAGACAGAGGTCACAGCAAGTGTTTATTTCTTTCATGGCCTTTGTTCTTAAATGTAAGTGTTAAAGGTAATTATAGAGGAGTGCGTCCACACACCTATAAACATGCGTGCTGTATGTCTCCTGCAGCCCAGAGCGAGTCTCGTGACATCGATGAAGACGCCGCTTTCTATTCTGATGATTCTGATGACATCATCGTGTCTCCGTCACGCCCATCGAGAAGCTGAGTAGTCACTAAGTATAGTTACTGAGTATAGTTACTAAGAAGTTTAACTTCTTACTGAAGCTGCAAATAAAAGCTGGGCTGTTCCAATAATGTTTGTAATATCAATGACAATATTCACTGTGTAACACGAGCTGCTCCCATGCCAATGCCAATAACAGGAATATTCTCAGAACGTGTCTCAGTGTTGATGTAAGGTTATGAGATGTTTTTTTTTTCTTTAATCAGACAAGAACATAAAACGAACAGCCCATTTTTGTTGAGTGTGTTATTCTTGAGCCAAATATCTCTGTTTAATTAGTCAGATTTATTTTTGCTTCTTTTTGCCTGCTGCATGGGAATTCAAATTGAAATTACAGTAATAAATGCATTTATTTCTGCTAACCTAGCAGGCATCACTTTAAATTCATCTGGCTTCATCAGGCTGTAATAATCCATAAAATCACATTTGCACATGCCTTATTTGGTAATACATGAAAGTCAGCACACTAATATATTTTGCATGCTTAGTTCGTTATAGCTGAGTCTGCGGTGTGGTTGAGGGAAAGCTCTTAACTGATGCACTATTGAGCCAAACTGTGAATAAGTTATAGATCAGGCTGCTGCAATACTGAAACGGTGAGAGCAGGGGAGGATACACAGGGACTGTGTCTAATGCCAATAATACTTGTGCTTTAAAACAGACAAATGAGTCAATAAAATCAACGATCGAGTGCATTTGTCTCCACATGATCAGTGTAACTTAATTTCTGATACAGTAAATAAAATGTTTTTCTAATAAAATCTCCAGTCTCATGTGGTCCTTCCCAGAAACTATTACCTGTACTTACATTTTGTGCTTATTTTCCCAA
This sequence comes from Rhamphochromis sp. 'chilingali', assembly GCF_963969265.1. NCBI lineage: Eukaryota > Metazoa > Chordata > Actinopteri > Cichliformes > Cichlidae > Rhamphochromis > Rhamphochromis sp. 'chilingali'. The sequence continues at coordinate 31,545,884 of NC_137948.1, forward strand.
ACACTTCTGAGAGAAGTAGCATGTACCCCCTATTTTTTTTTTGTTGTTACACCCTTTGTGTCCATACACTTCTTAATGTTTGAAGTCAGCTAATATCAGTTCCACTGTGTATAAAATCAAGCACATAGCCATGCCGTCTGTCTTTACAAACCTTTGTGAATAATGTGTAGTTTTAAAGAGATGGCTGAGTGTTGTGCTGTAATAGGAACCACAACAAAAGCTGATTGAGGTGTAGTGAGAAAAAAAATCACCAACACTCTGCTGACTTTAGAACTGCACAGCTCCAGACCTGCTCTGGCACTGAGGATTGTACAAAAACCTCCCAACAGTATCATGATCAAGAGTTTTAGCTGAAACAAAAGAGAAACTCTTTACTAAAACTCCTCAGAATAGTGACAGAGTTAAGTGTCATTACTCCATAATGTTGTTCATGGATCTCTTCTCATGTAGAGAATAAGTCTGAGAACAAAAGGGGTGCCTCTGGGGAAAACACAGAGAACAACCAGTGAAATATAGGATTTTATTTCAAAATGTATGTATTTGAAATTAGCCCAGTGTTAAAAGTACAAGTGAAAATATAATTTCTATGTATTTATTATAATGTAATAAAAAATCACCCTCAACACTGAAGATGTGCATCCCCTGAGTCTGCAACCCTCAACCTCTGATATCATATTTATTTATATTTATTATTGGTAGGAGACATTAATATTGTTTGGGACTGTTTTTCTGATTTTTTTTTTTTCAAATTTGGAAATATTCCAGGAAAACATTTAAAACAATTTCTAGTGAAAGACCCATTGTGTTGCTTTCCACCTGTGTCGTAGTCATATAGGCTTTCTAAAATAATCTTCACCATTGTGGAGGATAAAACGTCTAATGTGTACTTCCACCACTTCAACACCAGGGGGAGGCTTTTTTGCGCATTTGCCCTCTCACATACACATCTACAAACTCAGGCGCGCGCTTGCAGAAACACACGCGCTCACACGCGCGCGGAGCTGCCGCAAAGCCCCGTCCTTCAGGGCTTTTAAAGCACCGTGTTTGCTTCACGCTCCAACAATACCATCCAATTGAAGAGCCACAACGCTGAACCGGCGGTCACTGTGGGAAGACCGCCGACGAGCACGAACCGTGAGCAGGGGAGGACAGCAACTGTATTATTATTAAAAAAAATAGATAGTGGTTTGCTGGTCAGATAATTTAACCCCTAATCTGCCGTGACGCTTTTGCGGAGGGTGAAGGCAGTCGAAACGGGAGGACGTCTCGGTGAAATGTGAGCGGACCGGGTCGGTGACCGTTATTCCGTTCTTTTCAATGTGGATGGGACTACAAGCGACTCGCTCGTTGCAGCTAGCTCGGTCCGGCCGCGTTGATGCAGCAACAGCGCACGGCTGTCGTGCTCAAATCTACCGCCGGATTCGGGAAGACAATAGGTGAAGTATACGCCGGTCTGGACCTCCAAGACTATACCAAACGAGGGTCTGCATCCGCTTGGGCTTCACTAGGTAGGTCATAACACTGTTCCTACCCACCCCAGCTCACGGACTTGGATGTCCACAGGCACGCAGACCTCAAAATGAATTCTTCCTTTTCTCCCTTCTCGTTGCCTTGACGACTCTGTGGTACTGCGGTAGATTTAATGGACAAAGCGGGATAGAGCTAGCTAATCTGGGTTTGCTAACATTTTATTGAGCGCTGCGATAGATAAATAAGGCTTGAATGCTGAATGTGTAAGGGTACCCGCGAAGGGGCTGACCTACATGTACCCATACAGTAAATTCAGTACAACGGCCATCCCCCCCTCCCGTTCAAGACACATTTATTTCACGAAGCCTGTGTTTTTGCAGTATGGGCGTAAATTGGGTGACGCTGTCATGGATGCTCTTGTCATGCCATAATTCATGTACAGGTTTAACGTTTGGGCGAAATGTACACTTACTGAATGTCTTGTCGGGCTTTAATTACATTTAATAGGTTATCGGTGATAATTGTTGTGCGGTTGTTATATAGTATAATATAGTTATTATAATGCATTGTGATACTGGCAATAAGCCAAACATACATCACTGTAAAGGAAGGCAACCTCCCAAATAGTAAAGTCATATGTCATATTGCAGTCTTTTTGCCTTTGTAACAAAACACACAGAAACCTGTAACCCCTGTGTTTTACAGCAGGGGTGTTTTATATTGGTCCAATGGGAAATGATCACGAAAGATTCAGCAGCTATACTCTTATTGAAATTAATAAATTGTGAAAATATATGCATAACTAATGAATAAAGAGGGTATCCATTATATTGGCATTTTTGACCCGCCCTGTTAGTGGGTATTGATTACTGTTAGGTCATCACATTAGCCTTACGATAACATGCGAATGCTGCGTCTTACTCTTCATCTAATGCGTTTGGTGACATTAAAAGTTGCTTCGTGTCCTCCTCAGATGCAGTGATTGGCTGTTTCTTTTACAGTGTCCCTGTGAGGAATCGGGCTAAAGAGTGAAGTGAGAGCCGGCAGGCAGCTGCATCAGGATGGCGGCCGTGGTGAATTATTCTCCGCCTTGGTGGGTGAATCTGCTCCACCGGTTGCCTCATTTCAACATCGAGTTTCAGACAGTGAGCAGCGACTTCAGGCCAGAGGACTCTGAGTACCAGAAGGTAAGACAAGTGCGGGAGAATAATTACCTCCCACTCAGAAATTCATCATCTCCTTCATCGTGCAGCATTGCCTCATCATCGTACCTCCTGCCACATGCCCACACTGTAATTTCACAGCAGAGTGGCCAAGTGGTGACTGAAGCCGTCCTGCAGCCAGAGTTGTGGGGTCTCTCCCTGCATCGATCAGTGCGCTGTGTGAATGTGTGTGTGTGTGTGAGAGAGAAAAAAAGAGAGAATAAAATCTGTGAGCCTATTCTTGTTCCACAGTCATAGACAGATGAATCTATATAAATAGATACTCCATATGAATAGCCTGACTCTGTAGAAAAGCGAGAAGGTAAAGGAATCTTTCTGTCTTCCATTTATTTTCTGCCAAATACGTTTGTAGTCCACGTAGAGAGTAAATAAGGGAATAGAAATCCAATCTCAAACCCACTCGTGCTTGTCTGACAGTGGTTTAGCCTCTATTAGCCTTTTTAAAGACGTATTTACATTTGTAAACAGTGACTGGTTCATTGAACTGAAGTCTTGCAACAGATATCCGGATATTTGAATTGCACTGTAAGTCCCAGACTGTGGAGAACCTGTAAATCAATGAATTTAGTAATCAGTTAAGACTTATTTTTTTGCAAATTAAATTTAGTTTGCTGTAGAACTCCTATTCTGACACATAAAATATCCAACATAACACAGCGTAGTACTAAGCACCGAAGGTACTTATAATTTCAAAAAATAAAATCAAACGAAGTAAGTAAACACTGTTTTACACTCTGAAACTATAAACCTTTGTTAACAGTGCTCCTGGTGTTTTTTTCACCTTGTAAAGTGCGTGGCATGATGCAGTGTTGGTAGGCTGGAGCAGCTACACAGAGCTGTGCAGGACCCCGTCTACGTGCTGAAACTGTACTGTCACCTGATGGCAGTGCCAAAAACACATGGAGCAGTCAGTAATGTGGGCTGTTTGTCCCATTGTTTGTGCTTTGACCCCTGTCATGATCAAACAGGAAAAAACAATGAAAAAAGCCATTGTCTGAGGTCTTGTGATTTTTATTTTTTTATATTTACATTTTTTTTGCCCTTCTTCTTGTTCATCGAGAACTCTGCTGTTGTTCCCCTCAATCTCCAAGCCAACTAGTCAGCCAATTAGCAGTCAACCTATGAATAGCATGATCGACGTTGGTTAAATTCCCATAATTCTTCACTCTGTTTAGCAAAAAAGGTACCAGTTGGACACCAGCACAGGCCATGAATCCATATTAAGTCTGTGTAATCATCTGTGGACAGATTGGGGTTTTTTTTTACCTTTCAATGATAAAATGTGGTGGTTTGTGAAAGTATCATCACTCTTGATGAACTGCTTGCAGCTCATACATATATGCAATCTGTAATATGAGGTAGTGAGTAGGAATTGATTTCTTGGCTCTCTAGACACCATTAGAAGTGTAGGAACCAATGGCCACAAATAAATCACAGACAATTTTGAAAACCTATTAATATGTAAAGTCATTTATCACTGGCAGAAATCCCAATGTGATTGTCCTACTTGTATATCATTATCAGTGTAATATCTGCTGATTTGCGAGGGTTGGTTGGACAAAATATGCAGTCAGCACTTTGTGCTCTCCGATGGTCCGTTTTTCCACAAATTTTCAGCATTTTATTGGATTAAAATGAACCTGATACTTGGAAAAAACTAATGAGGAAAAATCCCAAATTAGATTTCTTTGAAAGCATAAAACTAATTGATATCATTCTTGGATTAAACACTGACTGAGTCAGGAACGGTGCATTGGAAAGCAGCTTCATCTTGAAAGGGGGGGGGGATTTGCCCCAGTTTTGCTGCATTTCATTAGAATCCTCAAACAAGGTGACTCCCAGGTCTCTGCAGCAGTAAACCCAGCCTCGCTAGGCCATATAAAGCAAAGGCACATCACTCAGGATCTCACATTTCATGCACCGCAGTCATCCCTCAATGCATTTGCTGACACTACGGGGAGAGAAGGGAGGGCGTACAAGTTCATGCGCTGAGCGTGGGAAGGCACCCACAGCCACGAACAAGGGGAGGGAGATGAGAACCGTAGAGAGAAGAAGGGAGAGAGGAGGAGGAGGAGGAAGAGGAGTGAGAAACATAAAAAAGGGACTGATTGGAGCCGAGAGGAGAGAGAGAAGGCTCCATGAGCCATGGGAGGTGCTTCCAAATTGCCAAATAGCCACTTCCTGCGAGCTATTCAGTGTTTAACTAAGGGCCTTTGTAGATGTGTGTGCCAATGTGTTTGCCCACTGGAATTTTAAGGACCCCCCTTTTAGACTAATTACATCCTGACATATTTTAGCAAACGAGGCGGTTTCTATGTCAGTGAGGATTTTGTGCTACAACCATACGTTTGTTTGTACAGCTGTAGACGTTGCGTGCACTGTATATATATATATATATATATATATATATATATATATATATATATATATATATATATATATATATATACACACACACACACACACACATACATACATATATGTCACGTACAGTATGTTCGCTTTCTGTGTCAGCGCATTTAGAGCTTGCTCGTTGAGATGAGGTCACACAGCTCCCTCGGGGGGGTTTCGTGTGTGTTATTTCGCAAGTGTGTGTGTGAGTGAGTGAATGTAGGGGTTCCATTCAGGGTGAAATCGTTAATTCTGGCTAGACGCAGAGGAGGGAGAGATAGAGGTTGAGAAGGACAAGGAGAAGGAGGGTGAGTTGGACTGGGGGGAGGGTGAAGGGGAGGGCTGGAGTCTGTTGTGGAAGAATGCTCTCTTTCTTTCTTTCACTCTTTCACTGAAGCCCGTCTTTAGATTGGCTCAGTATATCTGTCTCAAAGGCTTTCATGCATCTACTCATCCAGCTGAGAAGCACATAAACACTCGGGCGCACACATAACAAACAAGGTCTTACACAGTGTCTTTCAGCACACGGTGTTCGTCACCGCACCACGACATTTCTCACACACACACACACACACACACACACACACACACACACACACACACACACACACACACACACACACACACACACACACACACAATAGAGAGAGATTCTTCTGTGCAGTGTTTTTCTTTCTGATGTGATTTGGCTCGGGTTCATTTGCATTCAGCTTTTGAAGCTGGTCACAAAAAAAAGAAAAAAGCTCTCCTCTCACACCATGTCTCACTCACTCACTGGTCTGTGATGACTTTGACTGTAGTGGGGATGCTGACTCTGTGGCTTTGTGAAGAAAACCGTTTGCGTTTTTTTTCCTGGATAGCTGAAATAGGAGCTCTTATCCTGAGGTTCTGCATTTGTGTTCATCTGTTTGCGTTATGGTGGAATCGCAAAGTCAGCTCGCAGCCACAGTTAAGCAGCTGCAGAACATTACAGAGGAATCATGTGACCTGTAATAACACACACTTTCATATTGCCAGCTGTGGAAAGTAAGTCAGTAATTGGTATTTTGGATGGTTTGCTACAGTTTGCACTGAAGAAGGCATTTCCTCGTAGCAGTTTAGAAAGATGATGCTAGCGTTGAATGTTTTTTGTGTGCGCTGTCCATGCCTTTATGCTTTGGTAGCTCTTTGACCCAGTGGCACAGGTGAATATTAACAGAATGAACTTGAGGTCAGTGAATGCCTCAGGAAAGAAGTTGAGAGGATAGTAGGCCAAATTACAGAGTAACACACAGGCAGGGAGAGTGCAAGGACAACTCAGTGAAGTGGAAGTGATTGATCCTGTCATCTCAAACACACACACACATGCATGCACACTTGTGGGAGTGCATGTACACACACTTAAATGGGCAGATTGAAAGTAGATCAGTGTGCCGGGGTGTTTAACGTTTAGCCCCTCCTCCAGCCTGCAAGCTGATCTCTAGTGTGGAGATGTGCACGCACGCACACACTAATGTACACCCAGGCTCACCATGCTTATTAGGGGCTAATTGATCCACGCCTAATCTGCACTGATGGTTTGTTAGCCTGACAGTTAATCTAACAGCCATCAAGCACACCAGGAGGAGTTCTATGAGTACTAGGTCAGTTGTTGTTGCTTTGTAAACATAACAGTCATGACTCGCTGATTTGCACTTTTCACTGGCAGGTGATCATTCAAATCATATTTCCTGCAAACTGTGAGATATCTTTCATTTCTAGCTGCTTAAACATAAACTTTCACTTCATTACGTCTCTTAACCACACTAAGCACTGAGTAATTTTGGGGTTTGATAATCTCCAAGACCCAATTTGTGATGGGTTAGGGTTTTCACTTTTTTCTACTGAGTACTGAGCCAGCCCTTATCTCTTTACAGTTTGCTTCCAAGGTGCCAGAATTTGTTGAAACTTTTTAGTGGTCTTTGACATACATAAAAAAGTAATGCACCAAAGAGATGATTCCCATATTTCAGCATTTCAGTGCAGTGTCTCCTTAAAAGATCTGAGTGAACTGGACAAGTGGAGGACACAAAACAGATGTATTAAGCAGATGAACAGTATCTGAAAGTCATGTCCTTAAGAAACAAAAAAATAAACAACGACACGACACAGGACCTGTAAAATGCATCTGGCCTTTTAGTTGATCCATCTATTGTTCTCCAAAGCTTTATCGGAAATGGTGTCGGTGGAAGGGTGACTGTGAAGAAGTAATTCTTTAGGAGGGGAAAGAGGGAGAGAAAGCTGAGGTATGCCAAATTACACAAGAACTGCACTGAAAATCAGTGGCAGTGGGACTTACGGGGTGACGAATCCAAATTTGAAAGCTTTTGTCCAAAGTGTTGTTAGTCTGCACAGAAGAGGTAGAACAGTGAGTGTCTACAGCCATCTGTAAAACAGGGTGGAGACTGTCATTGTTTTGGGAGAATTATGAACAGAGAAAAGTATCATCAGATTTTGATCCACCGTGCAATACCATCTGGAAAGCATCTCATTGGCAAATCCTTTATTTTTCAGCATGACAATGATCCCAAACAGTGCTACAAAGGCATACCTGGATAGAAAAACTATCGGGCATGAATACTATCAGTGATAGCATTGGCCCTAGAGGAGGATCATCTTTATGGAACAAAACGCAGCCAGCATCCAAAGAAGAGCTTTGAATGTCCTTCAAGAAGCCTGGAATAAGAAATTAGAAGAAAGTTTGCCTAAAACGGTTTCGTCTGTGCTGAAGAATAAAAGGGGTTTAATATTCCAAATATTGACTTTCAAGCTCACTAAAATTGTACAAACTCTGTTTATGCCTTATATGGCGTATCTTATTAATTTTCATTTACACGTGTTTAGGTAAATTTCAATGGTGTTTTAAGACTTTTGCATTGGATTGTATATGTAATTCTTTATATGAACAGACTTAATAGTCTGTAGTATAGTTTATCTATAGATAGCTTTATTGTATGTAGTTGATTTTAGTTGCATTTGTTTGAACTACTTGCTTTTTTGATGATCTGTTTACTAGTTGTTTTTCAGACGCCCAGGTTTTCTGTGAAAATTGCTTTTTTAAAATCAAAAATGCACACTGAAAATGTGAGTTTATTGATGAAAAAATGACATTTAATTCGTTTTTAAATACTGTTTTGACTAATGCCAATTTTTAAGCCCTGCAGTTTGATTGCATGGCCTAGCCTACGTTTTTCATGAGTTTAAGCTGTGTTTGGAGGCTTGGGTTTTCACCTTTCAGCCCATCATATGGGAACAGGAGATTTTCTCTGTGTTCACAGTGAGTTTCTTTCCAATGTTGTAGCAAAGCATGTCGCAGCCTTGCTGTCTCACTCATGCTCTGTGTTTAATTGGGTTAACCAAACAATTGTATTAACCCTGAAAGACATGCTATAAACAGTCCAAAAATATTTCCCTGCCTAGCAACAGTAAGGCTGTAAATAAGACTTGCAAACACAAAAACAAATCTGCAGAAAGAATTACCTAGTCCCCTGATATCTGATGATCTTCTCATTCATTCAGGCCAGTACAGTATTCTTTTTTTCTTTTCCATTTTGGCTTAGTCATTGCATGAAACTGTTTCAGTGCCGAAGGCTGTCTTCAGACTGCAGGCAGAAGTCTAGTTATTTTTTCTGGTTTCTGAACTGAAATTTACATTCACAATTCTATTATGTAGTTAAAATAGCCTGTGACAACCTGAAAATTGTCTCTGTGAAGCAATTCATGGTACAATGCCACCACTCATGGCTCCGACTCTGCACCCACACACGCCACAAGAAATGCCATAATTAAAAAGCTGGCTGTCGTCTTTGTGCTCTTTGTCATCTGCTCACAAATTTTCCCACACAAACTTATGAAGTAGAAAATGTAAACACTAACTGTGACCTCCATGTTTATTTCTGTATGACATGTGACGTCTTTGCCATTGTTCTTTTGGGCATGCGAGTCACCACAGCATCATGAGCAGTTTGCTCTGAAATCAGATCTCGGCCACTTGAAAAAAAACATAATCCAACCAAAATTGAACTCTTATGAAAGAGGAAACCGTGAATTCATGTAAAAATATTACTTTCTCTCCATGAATGTGTCCTACTAGTGACATGTATCATAATGTATATGTGCAGTTTCATTGCCAGTCTGTTACGGTTAATCTGTATCTCCATTTAGTTTAAATCCCTTTGTTGATTTTACATACACACATACCTATACATAATACCATAGACTAAGAATCAGGAAACTCATGTCATTTCCTCTCTCATCATCTTTAATCTGTTGGGAGGAGACAGTCAGGGATAGCTGGGTAATAACCAGATTTCTTCTCCTTGTCCTCCTCCTTCTTTCTGATGAGCAGGGCTCAACATTGCTAATAGCACATTTGCTGAGATGGACCCTCACTAATGAATATTTTTTCTTACAGTCAGAATTTGCACAATAAAATACTTAAATTTTTTAAAATAAAACTACTGGAGGGGATAATTTAAGACAGACCTGTTTGTTTTGTACAGCACAGCTATTTTAGGAATAAGCGTGTGGTAGTGTAATAAGACAACTTTTAAAACTACACAAATGGCAGACAATGGCCAAGGGACGTAGTGTGTAAACATCGCCAACACTGTGGACTCCATAACTGCAGAGCTCCAAACCTCCTCTGGCATTAACATCAGCAAAAAACTGCACCGGGAGCTTCGTTGGCTAGATTTTCAATGCTAAGCAGCTCCTGTAGGTATAAAGTATAGCTAGCTCAGTACTTTTGTCCATATACTATAGTTGTAACTTATCTTGTAATGAGGTACATCACATTTAAACATTGCACCAGGTCACAGCCATAACTGTAGGATCTCACACAGTAGACTGATGCGTTTAGTAAATAATGATGCCTGGCATGTTTCACTACACATATACTGTATGAAAAATTTTGCTGTAGTATTCTAATGAACCCATACCTGATTAGATTGGCTCTAGCCCCCTATGTGTTGGTATGGTGCTATAGTGCTGTTACATGTGCCTCAGCTCACACACCAAGAAGCACTGACATTATTAGGGTGCATAGTTTTTCTTAATGTGAAAAGAGATTTGTGCCTTCAAAGACAAGTTATCACTTATATGCTTTTGTGAGTAGCTAGCGTGAATTGTACTGCTTACTGAAAAAGTCCAATTTAAAGAGGCAGTGAAAGTAGAAATAGAAGTGAGAACATTGCAGTTTTAGCTGGCCCCTCATTCTAACATTTTAGACTAAGATGCTGAACACGCAAACGTGGCACAGTCTCTTACTAACAGGTTAGCACTGTTTTTTGTGCTCATGCTAGCATGCTAACATTGGCGTCTAGCTCAGTTGGATTTCCAGCTCAGAAAGTCCTTTACTTCAAAAGTAGTGCCATGCCTAGTGGTTTTGACATCGTATTGAATATAGGTGCTTAGCAACTCGTTTAGACCCATATTTACACATAGCTGGTTCAATCCTTAGGAGGATGTTCATGTTTCTCCATTATTTTTTCATTGGAACCATTCTAAGAGGCTCAAGGAAGAAGACCTTTAAAACTGCAGTGATTGTCTGTTTTTCTTCGTGTGTGTGTTCTTTTTTTTGCTCTTCTAATCCTTGCACGAATCCTGTTGGGTTAAGAGACACAGTCCCAGAGATTGCTTTTCCTGATATATTTTAATAAGCTTAAAGATGTAAGGGCATTGCCGTCTGGAAATCAGCAAAAATATGAGGTCAGTAGCAAAAAAGCAGCAGTTTAAAATCTTGGGAAGTCAGGAAGTGTTTGTGGAGGTGGAGTCCCATTGTGTTTATCATCAAGGGTCCCCAGAGTTGCACTGTTGCAGTTTGTCACCATGTAGCTCCGTGGCAGAATTCCTTTGTCTGCCTTAAGTAGTCTAGCAGGTGGAGATTTTTGGTTTTCCAGAAACGTGTAATTGTCCCTCATGGTCCTCCAGTACAATGACTTTTCCAGACAGTCCCAGAGGGGAAAGAAAAATCAACATTTCAGCGTGTGTGTAAGATAAAAAAAGATTTCATCAGTCCCAGCCAAACTGCTGTAACAGCTCTCGTGTCTGTCTTTACCGGCTTCTTCCTTTTTTAGAGTTCACTTCAGTCATTTTTCACATCTGCTTCCTTGTACGTCTCTCCAGCGTGTCTTTTTTTGTTTCAAATTTACTCCCCCTACTTCTCCTTCTGTCTACCCCCATCACCCCCACCCTCTTTTACACTTCAAAGCTTTTAGAGGGTATGTGATCTGTGTGGTGGGTCTCTGGCGCATACAGCTCCCCAGCAGCAGCGCTTCCTCTCACTTGTGGAGGTGTGTGTGTGCATGTGCTTGATGGTGTGCAAATACAGGAGAAGGTAAAAATTTTATGGTGTCTATCAAAAGCCCATTTAACAGTCACTATTTTGGGGGCCTCAAGTAGCAGGAGACAGGAACACAGTTTTGCAAATACATTCACATGTGTCTGGCAAATCATGTGGTCTGTTGGTGTGTCTGGTTTCTGTTCATATCAGCTAATTTGCTTCCTTAACCCACATCCTAAATGGCCCACTTCCTTGTGATAAAGGAAACCTCTCAAACACGATGCATCTGAATGAATCAAGACAAAGTTTAATGGAAAACGTGTAACACAAACTGTACAAAAATCACAAATGTCTTGTTTTTGCTAATTGGTTTTTTGTTTTTTCTCTCACTCTTTCCTCAGTCTGTGTTGCTCCTCGGTGCTGTGGCGTTGCTGTGTTTGGGCCTGGACCTTATTTTCCTCCTTTTCTACTCTTTCTGGCTTTGCTGCCGGCGGCGCAAGAGTGATGAGTCCTCACACTCCCATATGCACTCCCAGCAGCCTAGCGCTGACTGCTGCTGCACCGCTTGGTGCGTCATCATTGCCACACTCGTCTGCAGGTGAGACGTTATTCCTATGAGATCGACTCTTCTGTACAATGTGATGAAGCTGTTTGTGCTTGAGTGCGTTTAGCAACATCCACCTTTGCATCACAGTCTGTAAGATGAGTAAGGGAGGATTGTGTCTCATTGACTTTGAATGAAGTAATGTCGTGTGTTGCTGAACTGAATTGTGGATCTGCTGCTTCACTTTACTTATGCTGAAAAGTTGATGAAAGTTCAGAATGTCGAGCACCATATCAGCCACGTTTATTCAAATGGTCCAGCACTAGCTAGCTCTCGTTAATGTAAAGGTATCCACAGCAACTTGGTTGGCTTGCCTTAAGAGTGCCAGTGTTGCTAATACTTTATTTAAAGTTAGAAGTTGGAAATGTTGACTTCCAAGACTGAATTTATAACTGGAACGCCCCCTCAAGTTGGATTTCCAGCTCAGAAAGTCCTTTACTTCAAAATCCATGTTGGTGGAAGTGCACATAAAAACTGCAAAACCTCTCATCTGTACTACTACTGTTTTGTATTTGTGACTTACTAAATAAGTCACACACAGAGACCCAACCAGGCTCCATCTTTGTGTTTAAGGGCAGAAAAACAGACATTATACTGTATTGCTAGATGGATGCTTCTACATTGCTAGGAGCAAAACAAATCCTCTTCTTTCCTTTCTTTTCCGGCTTGAACGCAGTCAAGTCGGGAGTGATGTCATTCCCTGCTTTGACATCTGACTTCGGAGGTAAATGAAGCGCAGCATTAGACCATCAATCCTGCAAAGAAACAAAACAAAACAAAAGTCAGGGATGCCTTTGTTTGGCAGTGCTTAAGTGTGAATGCTCCCATAGGGCTGAGCCAGCATAATTAGCTATTCACTTGGAAGAGTTGCCCTCTAGCCCTGGACTCAAATTTTCTCAGGGGGTTGCTAAGAAAAGCGTTATACAGCCAGTTAGTGTACAGCGTGCAGCTGAAAAGGGATAGCAGGCTTGTAGTGCTTGACTAACAGGCTGAGCAGTGATGACTTAAGGCAAACGTTTTAATTTTCTTCAATCAGAACAAGTTTCTCTCATCATTACTTTGGAGCAGTGAGTAGCATGAGCAGAATGACTTTGGATTTTTTATTTGTCTCTTACTTGTATTATATGTGTACAACAAACACATGCAGTCAACATGTAAATAATTTTTGAATTAGTTATCATTAATAACTAGTTTTGTCTTAGCACACATTGCATCCAAGGTATACAGGAGAGCATTTCTGAAGCATCCTTGAAGCAAAAGGTCTACAGCAGCGGAAAACCACACCAAGTGACACTACAGTCAGCAAAGAGCAGGAAACTGAGGCTACAATTCACTCAGGCTCGCTGGCCTCAAGCCCTGTATTAACAGTTCAGGCTGCTGCTGGTGTAATGGTGTGGGAGATTGTTTTCTTGGCACACTTTGGGCCCCTTAGTATCAACTGATCATCATTTAAATACTATGACCACAGTATACCCATCTTCTGATGCAGGATAATTAATCATCTCAAACTGGTTTCTTTACATATTACAGTGACTTGCCTATACTCAGGTGCAGCATTTTGTAGTTATTTAAGATCGTGATCGTTTCCCCTCTCTCCACTGCTCTGTTTCAACATGCGTGTGTGAGTGTGTTTATTTGCTTTGCCATGTGTATGTTAGTGTGTTTATCTATTTAACCATATGTGTGTATGTGGGGCTAGCCAAGTAGAACATATAAAGTAAAGATAACAAAAGTGTGCAGATCAATGATAACTCGTCATGACACTGTAAGCGCTATAAAATCTTTCCAGAAAGTGTTAATGCCTGAAATGGTACGCCTCATGGTGGGTAAGCTAGTCCTGATGAGAGAATTAGCAGGTCTATTACAGCTGCACGCCCTGACAGGACAATAGATAAATAAAAAGAGGCCGAGGGTAAGAAGTTGACAGTGAAATGCAGAATAGGTGGCAATGGTGGCAAGTCACCATTCCAGCTGCTGTATCACATGCATGAAGCCCATGTGGCATATTTGGGAGCCAGCCAGGTGGTGACACTTCAGTGTTTGTGTTTATCTGACTCTGAAGGCTCTGGGTTCTTTAACCCAAGTGACCCAGTGGTAGGATATTTTGACCACAGATAGTGGAGTGTGTGTGGGCTCTGCTCTTACACAAAGACACAGACGAGCACATTTCTGCCTGCTTAGAGACACACAGACTGTTCCTCTTTCAGTTACCCTCTCATCAATTTTATGCCTCTCCTCTGCTGACTTTTTCCTTCCTCTCTTTCCATTTCTACATCTCTAGTCCTCCTCCTTTATTTATTATTTCTCTCTGTTCGGCCTTCTTCCTGGCCTAGAAAGGTTGCCATGGAGACAGAAGCAGATTTGATGCAGAGACGAGAAATGAATTATACAGTCGGGGAAGCTGTCTTTGTGTATGTGTGTGTGTGCATGTACGCACATTAGCGTGATTCAGAGCTGAAGATCGTTGTTTTGGAGGTTTTCATATGTTATGATTAGCTGTAATATTTCTTATTGAATATGGATCCGAGTATATGTGAACGCATTTGTGTGTGATTTTGTGTGCGTGCGGTTCCATGCGTTTTGTTTTTTTGGTTTTTTTTTTGGTTGGTCCACAATTTAATATGACATCATGTGTTATTTTTGGCTCAGTTCCAGCTACATGTGGGCTTCCTTCATTTGTGTGCAGCTGTAGTGTGTTTATACAGGAGACTCTGTAGCTTGCTTTAGGTTTTTTTTTGCTGTTGTTGTGAAAAGATCAGCCAAAAAACAAAAAGATCAACATATTTGATTATTAGTTATTTTCTCAAATAACAAACTGGCTGCCAAGAATGAACTGAACACTGTATCTGAGTAACTGATTGTAAAATGCATATTCAAAAACACATAGAGAACAGGTAAGGTAACATGAACTGCTGAACTGTGGATCAATGTAAATGGCTGGATTCCTGTGAAATTTGAATCTAGTAGAATGATCAAAACAATTACATAGAGAGATCATTGGATCAAAAAATATGCATAGCTCAAATGGCTGTTGCTGAAAAAAAAAAGTCAGCCATGTGTCTCATTTTCTCATATAATATTAGTGAGAATATCCAAAAGCAGAACACAGAGGGAGGCAGGGAAAGCAATAGAAAATGAGCATTTACTGTCAGATCAAACCCAGTCCAGAGTCCAGTCTGAAAAGGTAAACAAGAATCCATAAAGAAGCACCAAAAGAACAAGGAGCAAGGGAACAAACGGGAGAACAACAGGGAACAAACAGACGAGCCGACACACATTGATCGGTGTCTAGATGCAGGTGAAAACAGTGAACAGCGGACCGTCTCGAAGGAGGGAAACAAAAGCAGGAAGTAAAACCAAAACAAGGCACACGAGAAAACTAACCTTCAAAGTAAAAATGGTAGAGGCAAATAACTAATGACGAGACATGAAGACAGCAACGCTGAACAAGGTGACAGAATCTTTGGGACTCACACAGAGGGAGAAAACAGTAAAACTACGGTAATAAAAACCACGGGCACTATGACACTCACCCTGTATGTATCATACACTTTGTATCAATTTTGATTAATCAAAATGTTTTTGATGACATTATTGCGGATAATGTATGAAATTAGAGCCAGAAAGGAGGCCTGGCCAGCACGAATTGGATTGGTGAATCCCCCAGAATAGTCTTAATAGTCATCAGCTGCTTTGTTAGTAGCGGTTTTAATCATCAGAATGCTGTCTGCTAACTGAATGCATTTATTTTGGACTGCAGTGAATCTGTTTGCACTGGAAGTGATCATAACCCAGCGTTGTATTCAGCGTTTACTTTCTTATCTGCTGAGCTCCGTCTGACTGCACTTACGTGTGCTCATTTAGGTAGAACAAAGCATTTTTAGCTCATGAAGTCAGTTCATTTCAGTTGAAAGTGGACTGAAGCAGAAACTAAACAGAGCGCAGTTTCTTTGAGGTGACCTCGTTAAGAACAGCTTGCTGTTCCTAAAAGGCAAAAAGATGTTCTAGTAACGTATTTGTATTCTCCCGTTTGGAGGTTGTTTGTGTTATCAGAACTAAGCTGGATAGTGTTTACTGTCTCTTATTTGATTTCTCAACTTTTGCCTTAAAGGAGGATCTCTGTCTGTTTCATATCCTAAGCTTATGCAATCTCCTGATAGGAGCAGCTGGTATTAAAACCAGGGAGATAAAACTCATGGAGAGAGGAAAGGAGGGATAAAAGGGAACTAAGGGACAGAATGGGTGTTGGGTGAGAAGAAGAGGATGTGTAAACAGGAGCTGAGGGAGGTGGTTGACTGTTTAAGCTGAGATCACATGGAGGATGGAGTGAGATGATGGGAGGCAGGGATGGGTGGGGAAATGATAACTGATGAAGTAGACAGTGGCTACATCAATGCACAAAGCACATTAAAGGGCTACTGTGCTTGTTTTTTATCACCACTCTGTTTTTCTTCTGTGTTTGCGGTTTTATGTCATGTATGTCATAAAGCTCTGAAACACACACGCAGACACACACACAGCGCAGACCCTGTTGTAAGAGGGGCTACTCAAAATCTAATGGGCTAGAATGAATTGCTGTAATAAGGGCCATAAATTTCTCTCTACAAATCTGTCTGGTGTTATTGTGCAGACAGCATCATCAATACAAAAGCATACAGTTGGGCACATGCATACAAGTGGAGGACAGGAGCTTTTACAGGCTGAGTGAGGCTATAAAAGCATGGTGAGGAGGGGGGATGTCGGGGAAAAGGGGTCAGGAGTGACAAAACACAGAGTGGAGAAGATTTCTGTAACGGTGGTGGTGTTGGGCGGGCGACGGGTTAGTCGTAGCGTGAACATGGTTAAGGAGGACGTGGGCTTGAAATAAAGGAAAGTTGGGGGCCAGTAACCCCAGATATCGCAGCATATGTAATGTGTGAACGTGGGTGCAGAGCTGCAGAAGGATCATATTATTTGCGGTCTGGTGACCCAATTATTGTTTGGGCTCCGTGTGTGTGTGTGTGTGAGTGTGTGTGAATCATTTCTGGTAGTCCTGTGCTTGCCCGAGGCTTTAGGGTGACACCAAAGCCGAAAAGCCAAAGTGCTCAATGTCGCCTGTTGCTGGTTGAAAGAGCAACTGCACTCAGCAGTTCAACTGTCAGTGGGTAGTTCTGTATGATATGAATTTAAAGGTTAAATTATGTGCTGTGTTTACATGTGGGATGTCTTGTTTTCTGCCTCCTAGCGCTGGCATAGCCGTAGGATTCTATGGAAACGGAGAGTCGAGTGATGGAGCCGCGCGTTTAGCGTACTCCTTCCGTCATGCCAACCGCACCGTGTCTGGAGTGGAGAAACTGGTGAGTTGTCCACTGATTGCAAAAAATTTATTTATTTATTTATGGAAAACCTTCCTAATGACAGTTTTTTCTTTCTAGGTTTCAGACAGCGCCCTAGCCTTAAACCAGACTGTGGAGGAGAACTTGGTCCAGTTAGAGACAGCCTTCCAGGATCAGACAGATTATGTGTCCATCGTCCAGAAGCTCCAGGGACAGCTGGATGAGCTGGTGAGGCTGATGGTTGATGTTCCCTTCTGGTCCAATACTGAGATCTCCCTGGAGGACTTGGCCCGTAAAACGGAGGCCTTTGACTTTTACAGGTAACTACTGACCAGCATGGATTTTGTTTCTTACTCAGACTCAATACTACTCTTACATTCTCTCATACACAAAGTGTTATACTGTAAGATTAACTATTAAAACCACAGATGATGGACCATGTGTTCTGGTCATATCCTCAATCAAATCAAATAAGAATTTAAATATTTTAGGTGCACAACAGCAGAATTCAACAAATGTTAGCAAGAAAAGGCAAAATAACCAGTTCTAGTTCTAACCAGAATGAAGGCTACTCGCTTCCTCTGACAGACACATTGGATCAACAATGTCATGATGCACCTTTAAACGGAGAGGCTGAGATACATGCTAAAAGGAGCTCTTAAAAGCTATTCATGGATTATGTGGAGATTGTATCCTTCGCAGTAGTTTGTGAATGAATGGGTACTCTGATCTCATTCTTTAACTGTGAATGGCTTTCATCCCTCTTTTTCTGTTCATGTTAACCTGCTTTGTTGTTTTTGGGGCAATGACAGAAAAAGTGGTTGATAAAAAAAACAGATTGTGATGCTGTTACGTGTCGAGTCTTCTAGTAAAGCTTTAATTAGCTTTTCCTTTGCATTGCATATGTATCTGTTTGACTTGGTGTTGTATGTTTGTATGAAACACTGTGATAATTATTTTTATTTACAGGTGGTTGGGGTACCTTGGCCTGTTGCTCTTTGATGTTCTCATTTGTCTTCTGGTGCTGTTTGGACTGATACGCAACTCTAGAGGCACTCTTATTGGGTATGCTACCTTACATCACACACCAAAGCCTGCTCCTATTGGACAGATCAAATTGTGTCCTGCCTCTGTGTGTGCTGAGACTGCCTCCTGTATAACGTGTTGGTAAGCTGAATCTTGCTTTAAAAAGATAATTTTTTTGGGGGGGGGGGTTGTTCTTCAGAGTGTGTCTGCTGGGTGTTCTGACTTTGATCATCAGCTGGGGATCGCTGGGCCTGGAGCTGGCTGTCGCTGCTGTAAGTGTAACCATGGCAACACTGCTGAGCTCTCCGGCTCTGCAGTGATGTAATCTTTACCCACTGCTCGAGTGAGTTTGTTCAGCACGTTACTGTAGCCTGATGTGTCATGTGCACTCGCCCCCCACAGTCAGCCAGCGACTTCTGCGTCTCCCCCGATACCTACATCACCAGGGTGACCAAGGAAAACGATGTCATTAACCAAGGTATGGAGACGAGAAAATAAATCATTGGCCTTTTTTCAAAACCTTTTGTGCTTCTTTCACATAATCATAAAATGAATTTAACAAATTGTATTGCGGTGTTGTTGGCTTTGAAATGATGGCTTTTAAGATGGGGACCAGGTCTGTGACCACTTGCAGTCAGTTGCCCTCTGTAAAGCAACTTTGGTGGATGAAACAGCAAGAAGTGCTGTTAACCTATGTGCCATCAGGTTGCGACTGGATGGAATCAAGTTGGAAATGAGGTCAAATCTGATAACAGCAATTAACTGATATATATCGACGCTAATTGGATATCTGTTGTTGTCTACATGCACAGAAATTTACTTACAGTCAGAGTCCAGCCAGAACCTCATAGATGTGATGTAGTTTCTTCAGGACAGTGAATTAACTGAAAAATGACAGGTTGTCTGTAACTTTGCTTTTATATAGAAATACAACCAGTGCAGTCGAATCTTCTGTTGGACAGAGATAATCACACACGAGTTACACTCATTGGCGCAGACTGACTCAGACTGTGAGCGTGTCTGTGTTTATGAATTATATTAATTTCACAGCTTTGCCAATCTGTCTGAGAGGGATTGCAGTCAGTCCAAGTTGGGTCACAATTCTTTGGAGACACACGACCTGTCGAGACCCATTGTGGTTGAAAGTAGTGCTGAGACACTTAGGATGTCGCATGCTTGACCTGTGGCAGGAAAAAACTAAAGAAAAAAAAGTAAATTAAAAGCAATCATAAGGCAAGGAGGTTATTATCCTATTTCTGTTGTTGTGTGACTGATCCATAATCCACCTGTATTGACATTGGCTGTAGTGTGTCTAAACGGTGCTGGTAAGATAGGCATGAAGTGCTACAGGGCTAAAACAGCCTTTTCCAGTCTTGCAGACCACTGCCATCTATTTCAAAGTCTGTAAATCTGTGTGCAGTCCAAACCTTAAACCACAACTGTGGTCATAAGACGAGCTCATGAAGTGTTTCTGTGTTTTCATTTACTCGTTTTTATCTTCTAACGATTTACTTGTTGAAGCTGATTCTCATTTAACACTTTTAGTTGCAGTATGCGATAGCCACATCTCCATTATGGTTTTTACATCATTAATGAAGTCTAAGGGAAGTTAACAATTAAAATATGTCAGATTCCCCCCCCAAAAAAAAAAAAAATTAAAATCTGGTGGCTTTGTGCAAATAGTGATATTTCTTTTTTCAAATTTATATTATTTATATATCACACATAATTATAGTTTATATTATAATTTTTCCCATTTGTTTATCATATGCAAATTTTTCCTGTCTACTTGCAGTTTCTTCACAGCCCCACCAGGGGTCTGTGGCCTACCATTTGGGAATCTCTGGATAAAAGAATATTTACAGTTATTTATGCTGCTTGAAGACAAAAGCATCCCACATTTTGTTTTGGTTTTCACCAAATAAAATATCAGAATTTAAAGAAAGGGTGCGACACTTTTGGATCCAGAAGTCCTGGAGAAGGGATTGTCATGTTTAGAAATTCTCTGTTAATTATAAATCCTGAACATTTTATGGTAAAGGGATGTAGGGTACGACCCTTTATATGCAAATGCTGCATATTGACAAAAAGTGTGAGCTGAAATGTCTCAAACAGAGTCCATTTTCCTCACTGACAGTTGAATCTCACCCTGACATGTTGGTGCTATTTAAAGAAACAAGTGTGTGTGTTTGTGTGTGTGTGTATCCAGCAGGATTGTGTTTGATTGGCACTCTGGTATCTAAAAGCTCTCACTCTCTCTCTGTGCTCACTGCAATGCATCAGCAACCCTGTACTCCCTGCTCGCTCTGCCCTTGCTTGTCTCAGATTCAGAAAAAAAACCCAACCTGACTACATTTCGTTTTTCATTTAATTGCATTTGTTCTCTCTTTCCATCCTGTTATATCCCTCTTTACTTCTCAGTTGCTCCGTTTCTTTGTCTCCATTTCTCTCCCTCGCTCGCCTCCTTTCACTCATCTAATGACTTCTGTTTGTCTGTCAGTTGTTTCCGCTTTGTCTGTTTGCTGTAGCGCACAGATGTTGCCTCTTTAACACACACACACTGAATTATGCCTGAGTGGAATTGCAATCATGGCTCAATACAGTCATACTGGATATTATTTTACACGTGAGGTTTTTAAATGAAACTGTGCAGTCCAAACGTTCCCATCGTCATAGTGATCTGTATTTACTGGCATGTTCGCAGATATCCTGCAGTATTACCTGACCTGCAGCTCTGGACAGATTAACCCCTTTCAGCAGGTGAGGTCTTTGTCATTGCTGTTGCATCGTTGGAACACAGTTTTCTGCAATTTCTTCCTTTCACGAGGCTGTTTTGCTTTGTTTTTTTGTTTTTTGCAGAGGCTGTCGGGGAGCCACAAAGCATTGGTGGAGATGCAGGATGATGTGGCAGAGTTACTGAGATCAGCAGCACGTGACTTTGCCAGCACCAAGGTGTGTCTGTGTGTCTAGATGTACATAAGAGCAGATATTTACAGTATATTTGAGCATACATGTGTAACCTTCGCTCTGCGTGTGCAGGGGAATCTCGAGCAAATCCAGTCTGTGCTGAATTCCACCGAGGTGGGCCTGCACCAGCTGACTGCTCTCGTCGACTGTCGCAGCCTGCACATGGTGAGTTACAGGGTGTGTTGTGGTAAAGATAACGTCCATAATTGAAGCTTAAAGTAGACGTGTGCAGTGACTCTACGGCACGGCTGACACCGTTTTACGCTGTGCAGTTACATTTCTGTTGAGATGCACACCAGATCATGACGCAGGCTTTCAGAGGTTATGGTGAAGTAGAAATCCCCTGCGACTTCTCTCCTCTCCTCGTGTGGTGGAAACATGCACAGTAGCTTTATTTTTTTTTCCTTTGTGTGACTGTAAATAAGGAATTGATTCATTAAAGGACTACTTTAGGGCCAAAGCTCTCCTCTACTCACCTCTCCTCGTAGGACTACATCCAAGCACTGACTGGCTTGTGTTATGATGGCGTGGAGGGTCTCATCTACCTGGTTCTCTTCTCCTTTGTCACTGCTCTGATGTTCTCCTCTATTGTGTGCAGTGTGCCGCACACCTGGCCTGGCAAGAGGTAACACACACCCACCCTCACACACACACACACACACACACACACACACACACACACACACACACACACACACACACACACACACACAAGCCTTTACATCCTTAAATCCATCTCTTCAGTTAACTAATGACTGACACATCACTAGCTCGTTAACATCTTACTGTAACTGTCTAACTGATCTCAGCTGGTGGACTCGATAACAGTGGGAAGACCCATAAAGAATCGACTCGGTGCCCATGCATGTCATTCTTTTTTAAGTGTACCTGCCTCCCAGACTGTCGTATCACTCTGTACTCTGCACTATCTTCTTGCCATCTTTGCATCTATACAGTTTATTTTATCGTTTGCCGGTGGACAAACCGGCAAACCGTTTGGCTGAACATTGTTTGTATGTTTGTACATACTTCTCATTTTTCTTTTCTCCTCTTTGGACTTGGAGCACCAATGTCGTGTTAGACTTTATATCACCACAGTTTTTTGTTTTTTTTTGTTTGTTTCCGTGCCCCACTTCCTCCTTATGTTCTTTCCCTTCCTCCTCTCCCCTGTGTCCTGATTTGGAAATGCTTTGGGCTTCAACGAATGGTGATGCATATGACCCCCACGGTCAGATTAACCACCGCTACCATTCATACAAATATTCGAACGAGCAAATAATTCTGCGATAAAATCAGAGAAAGAGACAGGTAGACTTTGCTCGCAGTGACCGTGTCACTCCGGTGAAGGATTTGAATATTGAAACAGCTGTGCCATGATAGTTTTTTTCTTTTGCTTCCTTTTACACTTGCTGTTTGCGGGCATAAATCGGCATGAATCGCAGTGTATGACCCAACAGGTATGAAAAATAATCAATCTCTCAGAACAAGTGCTCACTGGGTCTCTTGCCTGTAAAGACTGACTGTGTCGCAAACTCCATTTTGGTTTAATGAGTAACACGTCTCCATCTGGTGGCCAGTTGGGGCAACAACACCTGTCGCTTATTGTCTCTGTTAACACGGGGCTTAGGCTAATTTATTCATCATACAGCTTCCTGCCTCTTTACCTTAATTGAAACTCTTTCAGTCTGATGATATATTCTTAGCATATGGACAGCTGATATAGAGTTGCAAAAAAAATCACTGGAAAAAAAGAACCTTATAAATAATAAAGCATACACGTACACATGCATTACTGTGACTGACCTTACTTAACAGAATCCAGTGCTTTTCTGCAGCTGCATCCAACTTCCAAATCAGCACGTATCTTATCTGATGCCTCATTTTGTTACGTTGCTGGCTGTTTTACATTTTTGACCATTTTTTTTTTGTTTTTTTGTCTGAAAATGGTTTGCCCAAACCAGCCATATTATCTTTTTTTTCCTGATGTTTTTGCTTTAATTTCATGGAGCACACAGAGATGCATGAATTATATAAAAGGACATTCTTGAAATCGGACACTGTTTGAACAATGCGACCTGTTAATAAAAGGAGCAAACTCTCTCAGCCAACAGTGGATGACTGCATGAAGAAAATGACATGCATGTTTCTACCAATGACATGGAATACAGAAGGGTTTGCTACTTTATTACAGTTGATGATTACTTAACAACACATAGCAATAAAGGGAAATAAAAGTGTCCACTCTGGACCTCACTGCACTTGTGGTGGGTCTGTTTAGTAGATGAATGCTGCCCAATGTTCCTTTTCTTCTTGTCCAGCTGCTTTGGGGCCGGAGGGCGTAGCCTTACCCAGATTTTAATATCGGGGAACTCCTGATAGTACAAGTACACCTTCCCCCTTCTCCTAACCTCCTCTTCAACCACTTGTTTACACTCTGTTGTCTCTCTCGGATCTCCCTCTCCCTGTACCTTTCCCTCCCTCCCCCCTTCTTATTCATCATGCCCTTTCGTGCCTGGCCCTTACCCCGACCAATTGAAGGATGGATGAGGAAGACGGAGAGGACGAGTCGGGCGCCTCACGTGGCGGGGTGCACGATAACCTGTACCGCGTTCACATGCCCAGTCTCTACAGCTGTGGCTCCAGCTACGGTAGCGAAGCTAGCCTGCCCGCTACAGCCCACACTGTCAGCAATGCCCCCGTCACTGAATACATGTGAGTTAGCACCCACCGCTAGCTAGAGGCTAGCAGGATCATACACTGCCTGCCAATAGGTAGCTGATGCTTGCCCTCCCCCACACCATGTGATCTAGGCTAGAAGTGCAGCAGTGCTTACTGCTTGTGGTAATGATAAGTTAGAAAAGCTGTTAAATAGTTTTTTTAAAATATGTATGGCTTGCATGTCGACTGCAACACACTGTCAGCGATATTTGTTACTCAGTGAGTTAGTACTTATCATCTTTGAGATGCTAAAAGAAAAACAGCTGCTTGCTGTATAAAAAAAATTCAGCTTTGCACTCGCATAGTTTAAGTTAATAGTTGCACCATGCTTGCTGTTGCCACAGGACTGAATTGCTTGTTCATAATAGGAAGTAGAGAAGATAAGTAAGCATATATCTCTCCACAATTAATAAACACAATGCAGTGTTTGCTGCAAAGGGAAGAATGATGGTTTTCAAGCCACAAAGAAACCAGAAAGTAAGACATGTGCTAATTTGAGGTTTTTGGACCATCGAAGGACCACATTCACCAACCCTGTATGAGTCTATATTCCAAAGCATACCACAGGGTTTGGTTTGAGCTTTTCCTGAAAGTTAGATGGGAAGTCTCATCCAGTCATTACTTTCCTTTTTGCCATAGCTAAGCTGTCATTGCATAGGTACACAGTCTCATATGGTAGTTGAATCTGTTGAATATGACAAGCTCCAGATTGTCATCAATCCTGGAAAATAAGTTTCATAACATAGTTACAAGGTTTAGGAGCTGGTTTGGCAGTAATGCAAATCATATGTTTACAGTTAGATGAACAAAGCATGCAAATCCATCATTATTAAACCACAGTACACTAAAAAACCCTAAAAACTGAGTGTCGCATGAGCGCTGGCTGGCTTTGATTATATTGAGCTAAATAGAAAAAAAGTGCAGCTTATCCATGCCGGGGTTGTTGGTTTCTGTACCCACAGTGTCCGCTTGCAGTAATAGAATAGAATAAACAGCCTCCTCAGCATTTAGCTCCCTAATAAATTTTGCTTGCACAGGACATTTACAGACTGTTATTAAGTTAAAAAATATCTTGTTGAATCCTTTAATAGTTGAAATGTTGGCCTGAAAAAACGATTGCTGCAGAGTTCTTTTAAATGTGGGCCTGAGGCTAATCTCCGGTGGCTATCCATGATGATAACAGTCCTATTTCACTGAGTCCCATTGTGAGATTCAATATTTTGCCTTTGTTCTGAAAGTATGTTAATTATGTTAGACTGTGGCCGAGGTGTTTTAAGCCCCTGTAGTACCAAGCTTACGTCCTACGTTGGCAATAATTATTGAGGTAATTTTTCAGAGGCCATATGTCAGAGTCATTGTGTTTCAGCGATGAGCAGATCCGCACATCATGAGCTCAGCGGCAGGGTGACGACATGCAGTAACCTCTTATTCTATAATGCAGGAGCCAGAACGCAAACTTTCAGAACCCTCGGTGTGAGAACACCCCCCTGATTGGCAGGGAGTCCCCTCCACCCTCTGTAAGTGCACACTTTCTAGAACACATTCTCCCACAGCTATCTTCCAATAGCCACAGTGCTGCTGGGACACATTTCAAATCCCACACAGTTGGCATATTATTCATTTAAGCGTAACAAGCAAAGAACGGTGTAAATTATTCACTATTTCAGATGTTTCATAGTGCGCTATGTGTGGATATTGGAAGGTAGCGCCACCCACCCACCCCAAATCCCTAAAACACTGCAAGTGTCCTCCGTGCTCACGCTAGACCGTGATCACAGATCGCCTTCATGTAGGTCATTTTGGCAGCCTGGGAAAACTGGAAGCTTGAAAAAGAAGCCTGTCGTTATAGTAAGATCTGCACTTGCATCAAAAGAAGGAGGCAGACTGTTTCGATAAGCGCAACTGCCGGGTCATGTTTGGCTAAAGTTGTCTTCTATTTCTGATGTAAAACGTCTGGTTGGCGCTGGGTGATGTGCAGACCACATAGATTTTTTTTTTCTCCTCAAAGACTTTTTTTTTCAACCTCGAACTTTGTTTTTTTGTAAGAAATGAAATGCTGACTGTTATGGCTTTTAAAAAAGTGCTGCTGGGCCTGTAGTTGTGGATTTCATTCCATGCAGTATCACCTGTACACTTCTACATTACAATACTGTGGAGTGACAGCATTTATTGAACAAATCTGGTGTTATTACTTCAGGGCTCGGGTTGCATTCCTCGCTCGGTGCAACCTGACCCCGAACCCTTGCGGGTCAGAGCTCATATAGCTTATATTGCAATTCTAGCAAAACTTGAGCCCAAGCCTCTTAAAAGTTCCCGCTCCTCCTTCCCTCCCTTGTTCCCACACCGTGTCTATGTGTGCATCTTCTGGTCGAGGTGTATGTGTCCTGTGTTTCCCCCTCACCCTTCACCATTGCACAGCCACAGGAGCACTTATTCCCCCACCTCCACTGTTGAAACGTAGCAGCCAGCAAAACGGCCTGCCGCTCGCCACTCTTAAGACAGGGCCGATGGCTGGGCCGCCGTCCTGTGCACAGCTGCTCTTCTGTCTTCTGCAGCGATGTGGAAACCGCAGACCTCCGACTGTAACTACCTCGGTGCTCCCGAGAGACCACTAACTCATACCAGGCTAACCTACTACATCAGAAGTAGAGCAACTAACTACGAATGAACCACATCTGCTAATTTACAATAACATCATCCTGACCTAATCAGCTGTTACACAATGAATAACTGTTGTAATCAAACCCCGGCTGTCCAAATGACTGGTCACAGTATTTCAGCTGTACATGTGTGTTTGTGTTAGCCTTTCATATCGATCTATCTACAAGCATTAATCTTTGTTTGTCCGTCGTTTCCTTGTCTTCTTCTCATCCTCTTCTCCTTTCTCGTCATTTCCCACTCTCGTCCCTTTCTGCTTCTTCTTCTCTTCTTTTTTTGTATCCCCTGTCTCTTCAGTACACCTCCAGTATGAGAGCGAAATACCTGGCGACCAACCGACCAGACCAGAACCGACGCTCCGTTCCTAACGACCAACTGGATCCCGCTAGCCGGCCTCACCCCGCTGCTAGACCACAGTCCTCAGTCCACTAAGAAAGCACTTCAGCCACAACACTGCCTGAATCCAGTTCTCACAGCCAACAGCAAGATCCAACACGGCCCACAGCACCAGAGCTGGGTGCTTTTTTTCCCAGTTCTTTTTCCAGGTCCACTGAATTTAACCAACACTGACCGGTTCATCAGCAGAACTCATCAACCAGATACCACAGCACATGACTGCACTTTTAAAGCTCAACTTCTACTTCTTTCCTACATAAAACCAACATAACTGAAAAGGCAGAAGAGCACATCGTAGAAGATCAATGCTTCTGCTTCTCTTCTTTATGGACACACACATACATACATACACACGCCCAAGCTGCTTGATCCACCACTGCTGCGAAGCCATAGTTTCTTCCTCCCAACTTGCATCTGTCCACTGCCGTCCAGTGAAGGCATCCACGCTGCTCTCACTGCTCAACCGCCCCTGACACACTCACACACAGGCAAGCACACAAACACACACACACACACACACACACTGTACAGAGCTGTAAATAGTGACCATGTGCTTTATTCTGAGTTCATGAAAAGTAGACTGTTCAATCCTTTACTGGTAACGTGGTGTGCTGTGTGTTTATCATGGAAATGTTTGCTGTATCTCTCATACAAACACACACACACATGCACACACAAGTAGGAAGATAGTCTAACCAAACATTCATTTGTGTAAATAATAAGCCAGTGAATCAGAAAGCCATGCTTAGATGAACTGTACCACCAGATCCCCATTCTCTCTTTAGCTTAACATTGTCGTCTAAGACTTGAATTGTAAGCTCAAAAAAAGAAAGAAAAAAAAGTGTGCCCGCGTGTCTTTTCCATACTTGTTAACGTGCGCATACGTTTCAGTTACGAGCCAGTAACCCTGTTGTGAAATGACTGCTTTTGAACTTTGGGAAAACGGAGTCTGAGACAACGGACATACGGAGGCTCAAATCTGTGCCAAAAAACTGAATAATTCAATGAGGGATGCCTGATTCTGCCCTCATTTCCTACTGCCTCCAGATATCTCGAGAAAGGACGGGGAAAAAAGAAACCTCACACGGAATCTTTTCCCTCCGTCTGTCAACGATAAGGGAAAGAGGAGAGACATTTGGAAAAGGGAAGGAGTGGACCGATAGTTGCAACTACACATTTGCCAGGTGCTATGTAAAGCGGTCGAGGATCCGGACTGAGGAGGGACAGAAATGTTTTTGTTACTTTTAATGCTTTTTTTCCTTTTCTTTTTTTTTAAATTCAGGGATTTGTTAAAGAAAAGCAGAGCGGCTTTCCGTGATTACTAAATGTAAATTGTGTCCCGAAGCCAGAAAAACTCCATTCCTGACTGAAAAAGATGTTACATCAAAGTTTGTTTTTATCATAAGCTGACATTGATGCTGTGATACTGTGACCAACTGTAGTATTCTGTTTCTTCCTGTGCTTTTATTTTGGTGACCTCAGATATTGAATCTTTTATTTTCTTTCTTTCTTTTTCTACCCACAAGCACAAATTCTCTTCAAGGTGACTTTGTGAGATGGAGAAGTAAAACTCACTGCCTGGGTCACTGCCAGTGGCTTTTTCCCCTCCCACTCTGTGTACAGTATATAAAAAAATCCAAACACAGTAGTCGTGAACCCGCGTGTGTGTGACATCACTGCGACGTGATTGGCTGTTGCTCTATGTCACTGTTACTCTGTGTGAGTAGTGATTAAGTGACTGGCAAAGCAAGCAAAGGCTGGCCTATCTAGCCCGAGTCATTCCTATACTGACGTTGCACACACGTTAACGGACACACACATACACACTTTGTGCTTTACTGACACACACCTTCCATACATACTGCAGTATTCTTTAAAGCCCATCTTTCCCTACTTTTATCCTGTTTACATTCATATCTAGAGCGATAGTAGCAGCACGTCCCCCTCCACCATGCTGATAACCCCGTGCATTATGGGTGATGTAGTAGGTAGTAACCGAATTAAAGAGAAACCCCCAATTCTGTAGTCGACCACCCTGAACTCCCGTACGCTGTTGCACCACCCAATCCTGTACAGCATTTTAATACTGTCTTATTAATCGATGACCACTTCTCGTATTAGCGAGACAATCTTACATGTGTGATTTTACTAGGAAGGAAACGTCCATGTTATGGTAACAATGCTACCTATGGTCTAGTACTTTTACAATGTTTTATTGCACCATGGATGCAAACAGTGTTAAGATCTGTGGGACTAGTCACTGATTAATGGCCTTTCATAATGTTTTTAAACTCTTACAGCACTCTTCATATCACGACATGTCTTCTTCTTCTTCTTTTTTCTTTTTTTAAGTGTTTCGCTGTCTTGTAAAAATCAGACTTTAAAGATAAAATAATAGCTAGCTGTTTTGTAGGATAATAAAGGCAAGAGCAGCGTTTTTCCTCTCTTATTAATGGTGAATGACTCTCTGTCTTGCAACTGTTTTAATAAGACTATTACAGTGTCGTCCGCGCACCTGACGCAGTGCTGCGTTTGAAGTTCTGTGCCAGTGCTGTCTGTGATTTGGCTGCTCTGGTACAGTATGTCGTGACGGGTGGGAAGAGCCCAGTAAGAGTCAGTAACGAGTGGGCGCTTCTCCGTGTGGTAATTACAGGACTTCAAATGCACGACTGTTCAGATGTGACAGACAAACAATGTTTTCTATGGCTGTTTTTATTTTCTGATGGTTTAACTAAGATATTAATGATATACATGTCAAAACTGTGGTAATGATATCATTCAGCCTGGAATAAATGTTTTAAAAAAAGAAATTAAAGCAACTTTAACGTACTGATGAAGACCGTTGCGTCTGTTTTTTTTTTTCTTATCACCCTGTTCCCTGAAGGTTTTACCAGGTTTAACACAGATTTAACAAGGTGCTGCAAACATTGACATGACAACATTACACAGTTGCTGCAAATTTCTCTGCTGCACATCCAGGATGGAAATCTGTTCCACCACATCGTAAAGCTGCTCTACTGGACTGAGACTGCTGACTGCAGAGGCCATTTGAGTGCAGTGAACTTGTCGTTATGTGCGAGAAACCATTTTGAGATCATGTGAGCTTTGTGACGTGGGTTGCTTTCATGTTTTTTTCACACTAAATGTCTCAACTTCCTGTTCTTATCTGACAGGAGTGGTGTGGTCTTCTGCCGATGCAGAGATGCTCTTCTGCATACCTGGTTATTTGCGTTACTGTTGCTATTATCAGCTCAAAGCTTTAGCCATTCTCCTCTGCCCTCTGGCATTAACAAGGCGTTTCCACCCAGAGAAATACCACTCACTGAATATTTTCTCTCTTTAGGACCATTCTTAATAAATCCTACAGATGGTGGTTTGGGAAAATTCAAGTCGATCATCAGTTTCTGAAATTCTCAAAGCAGTCCATCTGCTACATTCAAAGTCACTTAAATCACCTTTCTTCCCCATCCCAAGTTTGAACAATCTTAGTGCCTTAATGGATTGATTTGCTGTCATTTCCTTGACTGATTAGACGTTCGCACTGACAACCAGCTGAACAAGTTTATCTAATAAAGTGGCGGATGAGCGTCTTTACTGTAAGCTGATATTGCAAATGTTTTAAAAGTGCTGGAATCTCTTCAGTGACACTGAAATATTGGTTTTTACAGCCATTTAATTTGGCAGACTCCATCATTTCATTATTGATGTGATGCTATTTACCAGCATCTTCTCCTGCACCATCAAAATGAATACCAGTACAAATCACATCAAGAGGAAAATAAAAGCGACTGGACCGATGTCAATGAACAGAGAGAGCTACTTCCATTAATCTTGACAGTGTAGATATTACAATAATGAGTGCAGCTGATGTGAAGCTTGAATCTCTATAGAGCTACATTTGCATGGCGAATGATTTGTTTGGTCGCTCTATGACCTCTAGATTCTTACAGATTAAGAGCAGCAGTTTTTACTGATGATTAATGAAACCTAGGAGAATAGTATAAGATACATTTAGCCTAGTATATTAATAAACAGCAAGTTTACGCCTCAATAAGAGGACTGTCATGGCCACTTCTCCACCTAGTGGTTGATAGAGCGTTTTCAGACTTGTGCGCAGAAGTAGCAGCAAGCACGATTCATGCATTCATGAGACTCCAGACGATGCAGATTACTTTGAGCAGGAAGCAGAGACTAACAATATCATTGCTACATTTACAAGTTCAGTGTTTTGAGAGAAGTGGCACTGAGAATCTACCATCCATAATAAAATATGCCATGTACAGTTTAGACATACCAAACAGGCCGCACGTTTAATGCTTTAGACAAAATTCATGAGAGGACAAAACTTTCGGCTTACTTTTTATTTTGCAATAATGTCTGGATTCTGGATTCTGGATTAAATAAGGGGAATGATTACTTAATAATCAGCGCAATTTAATTTGTAATTGCGTTGTTTAAAATTTAATCTTGAGAAAGACAAATTTTGGATCTCACAGGCAATGGCGTGTCCAGCGGGGTGGCCTGGGGGGGCACAGGCCACCCCCCCCAACCAGACTGGCCACCCCAGGTGCCACCCCAAAGGTAAAACAATAAAATTCAATCAAATATCAAATGTACGATTATGTTTTCACGGTGAAGCTCAGATATCCGAGTGTAAGTGAATGCAGCATCGGCTTCTGCGCTATGCGCATCACGTTAGCAAAGGTAGGAGAGCCAAGCACGAAGGACAACACTGCAGGAAACAATTTTTCGGTGAAAGAAAATGAGGACAGAATAAATGTCCCGGTAAGTAATATTAAGTTTGTTGAGTTTAGTAAACTTCGGTGAAATTAGAATACCAAGGAAAAAAATAACACTTAAAGAATTTTTGCAACCATCGAATATTTCAGACAGTATGCTACTGAGGGCAGCTAACATAAGAGTTATGAGTTATAAGATGCAGGTCGATGTGTAAAAATAACTCAGTGGTTTGGTGGTGGCTATGGCGGGGCTTCCACAGAGGCCAGCAGGTGGATGAGGGAAGGGGAAGCAGGAGGAGAGACCCGAGGCGGCCACCAGTCCGAGTGTCAGGTGAACTGAACTTCAGGTAAGAAGTTATGACCTGCAGTCTATCTGGGTCAGATATAAACCAAGTTTAGGTGGAGTTTATTTTCGTTGTGCTGACTTTTTACAGTCAGTTACAATACCTCATACTGCGTGAGCTAGCATGACGAGTTTATACAGCTGTTCGGTTGCTATGATGTTACTGATAGTGAACTTTATTTTATTCATAAGGTTAGTTAGTAGAGTTGCCAACAGCTCCTTAAAAAATGGAATGGTCCCTCATTCATAGAAAATATTACGGGTTTGGTATTGAGCTGAGAAGAGACGCAGTTTGTCCCGGACTTCAGCTAGGATGGAAAAAGACACAAAACTGGAGTTATTCTGTCTTTACGCTGCACAGCTGCCTCTTCTCCTCTCATTCTCTCTCCTCTCTCTCCTGTTGCTACTTCAATCATGAAACTGATCAATGATCAGCTATGGAACGCCAGGACTGCCATAATGAATTAATTAAATACACCATTAAATAATTAATTAAATGTGGCAATAATTAATTAAAATTGGAATTAATTAATTAAATAAATAGTTATGACACGTGTAATTAATTAATTATTGACACATTTAATTAATTATTTATGTATTTCACATTTTAATTAATTATTGACACATGTAATTAATTAATTATTGACACATTTAATTAATTATTTATGTATTTCACATTTTAATTAATTATTGACACATTTAATTAATTATTGACACATTTAATTAATTATTTAATGATATATTTATTTATTTCATTTTGGCAGTCCTGACGCCTGGCTCTCGTCATGAAATAATTTTATCTGTCAGCCTCACCCATCAAACTCAGGGGGCGGGGTTAACGCTGCCCATGCAGCTTCTCTAACATTTGATTGGTTGCCGTGCAAAGTAAGTCAAAACAGGTCGATCCTAGAAAATCGATTGCTTGTGTAGACTTGGGGCAGCCAGTTATCCCAGAATGCAGATCAAATCACAAGCAGCAATGGTGGTGGTGTAGTTTTAAAATACCCCGTTTTTCTGTCACCAGCTACACTTTTAACAGTGTTTTAGCCGCGAATGTCGCGACGTATGTCTGGTCAGGTTGTCAACATAGAACATGTTTGCAAAAGTGCTCAGATGTTTTCAGAGATTTCACTAGCTCTGCTAACAGTTAGCATGCAGAGTGCACCGAGGGGGTTACGTTAACCGGTTTGTTTACATATTCCACTCTCCGTGTTCCACATGTTGCATTCGCAGATTCTCATTTTCACCGAACGATCGTCTCTTTCCGCCTGGTCTTGTGTCTCTGTGCTTCTGTAACATAAAGAACGAGCTGACATTTTTCTCACGAAACCAGCGATCAGCTCAGCAGACCCTCAGTTTACCTGCATGCATCCTCCTCCTCATCTGTCAGCTGTTTAACACCTGCTGCTAATTCAAGAAACACGCCTAGTTACCTGGTGATAGTCACAGTTTAGCTGGGCAGCCGGTGCTCGATATAACGCAATGTCAGCGCATTTTTCTGCACAAGATAAGTAAATATAGTGTTTTCCCCGAGCGCAGAGCTGCTGGAGCTCGTTTCCTTACAGAGCACTTTATAGGCGAACAGCTTTATCAGCGGCTGATGTCCAATCACCGGCACACAGCTTTCAAACCTCAGCTGAGTTTTAGCTCTCAGTGGTTAAACGCTGGACTTCATTCACTCAGCTTCTGTCTGTCGGGTCACGTTTACTTCGCTGTTTTATTTACAACTGAGCAAATCGGTTTGGCTGAGGTTAAAGTTACGTTTCATAACTGCATAGTTTCACAGACGTTTAATGGTTCACTGGCACATGTGTTAGACTGAACTATCATCTAAATATCATCTGTTTTTTAATAGTTATTCAACTGTATTCTAAGCACCAGCTGTCTGTTAGAATGTGATTTTTTCTCCCTCTCTGTTGGCAGAGGTATAAAAATGCGCAGGAAAATTGACATGCATGGCGAACTTCACCGACGATATTTAGGGAGGAATAAACACACATCAAACATAAATGAACCATTTGTCTGTCTCCATAATTGAGAGAATTTTCTCTTCTTATGTCAACTCTCTCTCTCTCTCTCTCTCTTTTTTTTTCTTTTTTTTTTTTCTTTTTCGGTCATGTTATGTTTACCTGTCAAAGGCTTGTTACAAACTATGAAACACATTGTGCAGACTTCTGGATGTTAGAAGAAAACTAATACTGCTCATGAATGAGACTAAAGGCAGGAAGGTGTCCTTTAAAACTAAACATGTTAATAGGACCTCCCTGTTTATATCATAGTTTATGATATAGCACGTGTATTTCAGTAATAGCCTGCTGAGGCCACTATACGTGCTGGCCTCATATCAAATGTGAAGGCAGACTGAGTCTATGTTTGACGTTTTTTATATCTAATCTTCCTTTTCAAACATTTAAACAGCAGCGAGTCTGCAGCTGAGGGAATACAAACTCAAATTGTCGGAACAGGTTTGCTCGTTTCTTGGATTCATTTGGTGATTTATTAAATGTATAACTGTTATTCTAATCTGCTGCTGAGTCTCTTACACTTTTCTTTATGCTGTATATTTTCACGTCTCTGGAATAGTTGGCAGTTAGATAGTCAGCTGGGAAACTTTGTGTTAACTCATGGAGCTGAGGATATCGTGGATATGCTGACCTCGCTGCGTGGTGTACAGAGCGAGGTCAGCATGATTAATATTCACAATAAAAATATTAGCCGAACATCATGAAGTCTGTATGTGTTTCATAGTGTCGAACAACCTTTGTACAGTTAAAGCCAGCAGTTACTACATGACGGAAACACCAACGTTATCTCTTTTATGTGTTTATACACAGGTCACGCTGATTACTGAACAAAAACCCAAAGATCAGATGTTAAACAGATTTATTTGCTCTCTCTCCTCCTTAAACATGTTTTTAATGTTAGTTATAATTCAGAATTGGCGACTGAAACACGTAGGACACATAAGAAAATCAGGAAATAAAACATCGATAAATATAACCTCAGTAAAAGAAGTCAGCGGGGGTTACTACAGCTGTGTACCGGGGCCTGCGCTTTGTCGGTGGGATTGCTTGCGAGGCGAGCGGGTCTATCCCACGCTTTGCCGTGAGACTGGGCAGACATCTCCGAAATCATCGAAACACTTTTGCAAAGAGGCTGTATATTGACAAACCGACCAGACACATGAAGATTAAACCACTACATTCTCGGCTAAAAAAAATATTAAAACGGTATTTGGTAACACACAAACAGGGTTTTTCAAAGCTCAGTTCTGTTAGCTTCCACATGCCGGTTGTTGTGTGCTAGAAACAATGGCCACCAGGCCAAAGCAATGGTTTTGACTCGATCAGCGTTAACCCCGCCCCCTGAGTTTGATGGGTGAGGCTGACAGATAAAATTATTTCATGATGAGAGCCAGGCGTCAGGACTGCCAAAATGAAATAAATAAATATATCATTAAATAATTAATTAAATGTGTCAATAATTAATGAAATGTGTCAATAATTAATTAAAATGTGAAATACATAAATAATTAATTAAATGTGTCAATAATTAATTAATTACATGTGTCATAACTATTTATTTAATTAATTAATTCCAATTTTAATTAATTATTGCCACATTTAATTAATTATTTAATGGTGTATTTAATTAATTCATTATGGCAGTCCTGGCGTTCCATAATCAGCTGATCGTCTCTCTTGTTTGTTTATCACCCACTTTGCGCCAGAAAGAGGAAACCAGCAGATGTCGCGCTAAACAGCAGCAGCATGTTTAAGCTTGATCAGCTGTTGTTAGAATTTATTTAGTTAGAATGTTTGCTGGAGCCACAGCTGTAAAGCTGTAAAGCTGCTGGTCATGATGTTGGTTTGGATATGTGGTGAGAGGGAAACATGAAGATGAAACCAGGAGATGTCCTTACTGAATCATCAGAGCTGAACAGGTGATGGAGAAACAGGTTTACCTTTTAGGTTACATGAATGAGTTGAAGGGAAGTTATGAACTGTTTCTGAGAGACAAATAACACCAGGATCCTTTTTTTATGTAGCTGACAGCTGGTAACTGTGCAGGGGCGGGTCTAGCAAAGTGTTGCCAGGGGGCCAGGTAGGGCATTAACAGGGAGAGGAGGGCATAAAGAAATACTTTTCTTTCTTATTCTCATTTAAAATATCTAGCTTTTATTAAATAATTATCTGAATCTTGCGAAGAAAGTTTTTATCTGACGTAAAATGTATAGAAATCATACATATACCAAAAAGACTGTACATCACTGTCACAACAGCATTTGTTTTCATTCAAAGGCTTTATGGCTTTAATACCTGGTGGGCCAATCTGTAGTGAAAATGCCCAATTTTTTGTCCCAGTCCAGCCCTGCAGGTTAATACTGGCAGTGTCACCATGCCAGCTGACTGCATTTCATCATCAGCCAGTGTTGTTCTCAATATTACCAAAGTAAGGCAGCATATAAAGTATTTACTTGCTTTCAGGTTTTATTCAAATGTTAGTCTTTTCAGTTGTTTCTCCACTTTTTTCCTGTTTCAAAATCAAACACCAGTTTGTGAGAAGATTATCTTCTTTTTTTTTTTTTTTAACAGGCATTGGTTTTGCATTGGAATTGGCTAATTTGCCAATTGTATGTTAAAAATGTTCGTATTTTAATATTCAAAAATGTTTTTGCCCAAAACATATGTGCACTACATGTCAGTAAAAATACTATGCAAATATTGATGTCCTTGAATGCTGAATAAACACTGACTGATTGTATCTCTTGTACTTAATCAACACAGTATCTAAACACTTTGCACCGTAGTGGTTAAAATCTCATTCTAATAAGGTTACGGTTATTAGGTTTACAGGGTTATTGAATTATGGTTAACGGTTGGTAGAATTGTTTTTAACATTATCTGCCAATTACATCTGCCACCCTTCTCCAAATCTGTGCCCCTACCTGGCCCCCCCAACAAAAATTTTCTAGACACGCCACTGCTCACAGGCTTGATGGTGGAGCTAAAACCTACAGTGTTAGGCGGATAAAAAGACGTCTGACCTTGAAATGCAGCGCAGTTACACATACAGCCAGCAGGTGTCGCTGTCCACTCAGATGAGTGTGAAAGCCCAAAGTGATTTTTATTCACTGGCTAAGTTTTCCTCATGGTTAACACAGCCTGACACCGGTGGGTTCACAGCGGGAGAGAGCACACACACACACACACACACACACACACACACACACACAGCTAATCTTTGGGTTCTGCCTTTATCTCTTGCAGGCCCTTCTGCGTGGCTTGATCAGATAAGAGGACTGTTAGTGTGAATGTGTGAGGGAAATGTCAGAGGGTTATGAGTGCGGAGGAGAAGTCCCGCCAGACAGAAACCCATAGATTCATGAACAAGTAAAAAAAGGTGAAAGGTCAAAGTGCATTTTTCTTCATAGACTTCTTCAAACAAACGGCAGATTTCTTTTCATGTAAGAAGTGTGAGTGTATTTGCATGTGCAATTTTTATCACTCCAACTTGTTTGTGATTGGAGAATTCGCCAATAAGCAATTGAGTAAAGAGAACAAACAGCTGATTGATAAAACACTTTAATTATAACCATACAGTCCAGATACTGGAGAGAGCCTTTCTGCTTCAGGAGCAACAGTTATTATATATACACACATTCACGTGGGGAGGGGCGGGGGTGGACTTTTAATTGCACAAACTTCCTTCAACACACAGAAAGACATCAAGACGACTCAACATGAGTCAATGCTCAAAAACAAAAACATTTTCGAAGCAGTGCAGTCATGTTCCTTCCATTTGCATCAATAACAACCTTTACAAAGAAGTTTTTGTAAAGGACAGTTTGACATTTTGGGGAATCTGATTGTTTTCTTGGAGAATTAAATGAGAAGACTGACATTACATCATACGACAGAGTAGCCAGGCACAAACAAGAGAAGAAAGTCATTTCCCCAAAATGTCAGACTGTTCCTTTTAGTCTTTTAATCAAATGACAAACTGCAAACAGCAAAAATAAGAGAAAAACGTGAAGTTCTAAAATATATACACCCAAGAATGGGGTTTATATTGAACACTGATGTTAAAAAAACAAAACAAAAAAAACCCCCCACATTGTTTAACACTATGGACACGTGGTTTTTTTTTTTTTCCTTCATGATGGGGAAATGCAGTGATATACATTCTCTGCTGTAAAAAAAAAAAATCTCTTGAAAGAAGAGAGAGGATGCTCAAAGGAAAGCAGGACAGGCTACACTATGCAGCAGTTTAGATCCAAGTGGGGCCAATTCTATAAAAGTCCTAATGGAGCGGCGCTACTGGTACTGAGCATCTCTCTACTTTCAGACTGTGTCATATCTTGCACACAAACTCCAGATAACACTGGTGAAATCAGATCGACACATTGTCCAAATTTGCCCTTTCTCGTGTAGCACGCAGCAGGAGAAAATCCGCCTCAGAGCGTGCAGAAGGCATGACTCATCGTGACTTCAATAGACTAATACCTGCTCGGCATTCTTCCACAGGCGCAATCACACATCACGCAGACTCTCGTGTTCGTGAACCGGCATGCTAAGGATCAGCCGATCTGACTGCAGCTTCCCTGGGTTATGTCGGCAAAAGTTCAGGCCTTGAGGTGCGTGCCTGAATCGTCGCTCCAGGCCTGATAAACTTGAAACTAAAATAGCTGAGAGTTTGCTGTGAGTAAGCTGGCGTTGGCATTCCCTGTTCTCAGAGGATGAATGCGATCTTATGATCATAAAATGTGTTATAAATCCATGTAGTCAGACCAACATACAGACTTTAAAAAGCCCTGCTTGAAGGAGAAAAGCATCTTTGACTTTGACATTTTGAAGGCCTTTTGCATTACTGCAGAGTCAGATAAATAAAATTCATACTGTCGGGGTCAGCATTGCGAGTATGAAGGCACAATAAGCCGTCAGTTAGCACAGCTTGGCGCAAAAAAAAAAAAAAAAAAAAGTCAATCTCCATCAGTTTTCCACGTAAAAGACACGTGACTTTTACACACTGGGTCAGAGTTCAAGTGTCCTAAAAAGCCTGTCTTCTAGTTGAGTTGTAGAGAGGCAAACACAAATCTCCCAACTGCCTCGAGACATTCTCCGGAGTCGGGAGCGGCGGGACTCGGCAGATATTTACGTTTTCTCCCCCATCGGTCCATCCCTTCCTCCCTCTTTTGTCTCTAGATGGGTGTTAAAGTCGCCAGGGGCCGGGGCACCAAGGAGTGTCTGGGTACAGCAGACAATGGACAGACCTAAATCTGAGAGAGAGGGGGGAAATGAGTGCGACAATGCCTGGAAGCTGCCAACTGGGGATTTCAAAATAAGGCCGTGGATACAATCAGTCACACACGCACGCACACAGACAGACAGAGGACAAAGCCAGGAAACTTGTAGTAAAACATGCACCACAAGTGCTTACATAAAGCTTACTACACATGTATGAAAACTATATTTGAAAGCAGACTGCCAAAGCAGCTGTGGGATTACGATGAATAGATTTAAAAAAATAAATGAAAAAAATAAAGAATAAAATAAACTATTGCAGGCTTTACTGATTTTCTATTCCCCTCCATTAGCCGCCAGTGGCTCACAGCGAGCTTATCTCATTACCTCCCACCATCTAGGCACACTGCCATCAGCACCTGCTAACAAAGTAGATAAATAAAGAGAATTACCTCAATTCAATACACAACAATATAATTACTGGCCAAAGAGCCAAGGGAGGGGGGAAAGAAGGGAAGGAATCCCCTTAATGTGAGGAAGCGTGTTCTCCAGCCTTTTGTTTTGCTTTGCTTGGATGTGCTACAGTCCTTGAACTGTAAATAATCACAGTGAAGGTGACCTTTTGATTTTTTACTGACTATTTTAGAGATCAAACAATTACACCGTTGTGTCCTGTGCTCAACATTACATAAGGAAACAAACTAAACTACCAACGCCGTTGTCAATCACTTCCAGGGCCAAGTGTAAAGTATGGTAGAGGGGGATTGGAGTTGGGCTTGGCCAAGCCTTTCCAGTGAAAGGAACTCTTAATGCTTCAACATACCAAGAGATTTTTGGATAATTTTGTGCTCCCAACTTTGTGGGAACCGTTTGGGGATGACCCCTAACATGACTGCGCACCAGTATACAAAACGAGATGTGGATGAGTGAGGTTGGTGTGGAAGGACTTGACTGGCCTGCACAGAGTTCTGACCTTAACCTGATAAAACACTTCTGGGATAAAATGGATGCGAGCCAGGCCTCATCCAACATCAGGATCTGACCTCACAAATGAGATTCTGGAAGAATGATCAAAGATTCCCATAAACGCACTCTTATGCTTTGCGGAAAGTTTTCCCAGAAGAGTTGACGCTGTTAATATGATGTGCTGACATAATAATCCCTCATGTACGTGTGTGAGAAGGCAGACAAGCGAATGTTTTTGACAACATACGGTCACACGTTGACACAGAAAATTTACCTGGTGGGATCTTCTTCTATAGTAAACGGGCCTTTCACGTTAACAGTGTTCCTGCTGTTGTCCACTGTGCCATAGCTGAGAGTGACCTGATGGGAGGGCGACATATATGAGGCTTGTTAGTTTGTCTGTGAGCAAAAGCCACCAAGGCAAAGTTTGTGAAACTGAGCAAAAGGGAGAGATCCTCAAATTCTGATGCAGATCTTAATCACGCTCTTTAAAACGGTGATTGGTCTTTGTGCAAGATGTCTCCTCATCTGCCCTTTTCGTTTCTTTGGCGTCACAATGAGTCTTTGTGTGGACGTGTGTACCTGGTTGTGTATGTCTGACACCAGTCCCAGATTCTCCAGGTGGGAGTGAAACAGCCCTGAGCGGATGAGGCTCACGCCGAGCAGCGCCTCCACGATGTAACCAACCGTGCAGTCATCAGGGAGGCGGATGTGCTCAGCTGTGGTCATGAAAGTGCCATCGCTAGAACAGAGAAGGAAAGAATCAGTAGATGAGACCTGAGGCTGAAACAAAAATAAATTAATTAATTTAAAAAAAAACAAAAAAACAAATTCATCTTAAGTGAGGGCATACCTTGCCCAAGGTTTCATCTTCAGGGAGAGGCCACGGCTCAGACAGAACCCTGCTCCTCCGGTGGCAAACCAGAAACGCACTTGCTTCTACACACACACACACACACACACACAGCATGAATATAAATGGACTGTCCACTTCCTCTCTTATTAATTTATTCATTTTCCACTTTTGCAAATTTCTGAATGTCGATAAACAATCTTAGGACCATTGTGTGATAATTGTTTCAGCTTCATGTTTTTATTCTAGAGTAGCTTTGCGTGTCCCAGTGTCTGAAACAAGCTGTTGTCGCTGCCTTCCAACTAACTTTAAACCAGCTTTATTCTTATTGGTTGCCCCTCTCAAACAGCTAGTGGAAGGGGCTGCTGTACGGTGGCCCTGATCAGTCAAACACTTACAACAGCAGCA
Organism: Rhamphochromis sp. 'chilingali'; assembly: GCF_963969265.1. NCBI lineage: Eukaryota > Metazoa > Chordata > Actinopteri > Cichliformes > Cichlidae > Rhamphochromis > Rhamphochromis sp. 'chilingali'. Next base: position 31,587,506 of record NC_137948.1, read on the forward strand.
AATAGGCAAGATAAACGCTAACAAACCCCCACAGAACACAACTGAAGTGTTTTTGGGGAGACGATAACATGAGAACAGCTGGGGAAGTGACAAGCTAACAGTATCTGGCTAATTACAAACATATTGACACGATTATATGAATCATGCAATTAAAAAAAAATAAAAAAATAACCCCACACACAGTATCTTTTTCTCCCTGAAAACACTGATGTATCCTCCACCTTAAGCGTGTCTCAGTGTGACCCTTCCCATGTTTTGGTTTCTGTCACTTCCGCAGCTGTTCCATCACGTTACTGCGAGATCGTTTTTTTCTACTTCTTTTCATTCAGCTCCTGTTGTGTTTAGTGCGCTTTTGCAGCATTTTTTCTATTTGCTGGTGTTTTCTTATGTTACAGTCTGTTTGACCTCTCGGGGCCACCGTACTCCCGTCCGTCTGTGACGTCAAAGAGAGCCAGGAGTAGAAAGAAAGAAAACATGAGAGAGAAGAAGGAACAAAAAGGCGCAAGCCTGCATAGTTACAAACCTAAAACATTCAATATTTCAATTTTAAGGTAAAACTGTTCTACGAAATCATGCCAAATTACCATTTCGTCAGTGCCGGGCCTCTCCGTGGCCTCTATCGGTCGCTCCAGGCTGGGCCGCCCAATGTAAACGTCCTGTGTGTGGCTGTACTGAGACAAGAGTTTCAGCAGGGAGCCTGTGTTCAGGTAGTTATCATCATCAACGTGACAGAACCACCTGCGACATAACAATGCTGTGGGTTAGTAAACTGTGTATGTGGGTGTGTGGTGCAGTGTGGTGTGGGTTGCGCCTTACTTCTTCCCAGAGCTGATAAAAGCGTCATACTCCAGAGACATTTTACAGGACAGCGCCTGACGATTGTGTGCCTGCGAGCAGTTGGTGTTGATCAGGTGAGCTCCTGATGATCAATAAGAAGCAGAAATCAATGATCGAGGCAGCCTCGACTTAAGCAGTGGAGCTGTTTAAGTATTGGATTTCATTATATCCTGACTGCTTCAAAACACCCTTATAAAAACACCCCAATTACACATTTCTGCACTGTGCAATACAATGAGAAGAATAACTGATTGAAAGATGAACAATTCCATGAGTAAGAGGAGGAAAGGCCTGTTGATTAAACTGAAGTGACTTCCTGCACTTTGTGGAAACATTACTGCCCAGTCAGCAGCCTGGTCCCTGATTTCCTGCCTTGCACACTGTAGATAAGACTGCAGCTACTCAGCAAAACTGCTGTGTGTGTTTGTGTGCGTGTGCGCATATGTGTGTGTGTGTCTCACCTATTCTTTTCCTCAGCTTCTCATCCTCCCCATCAGTGAACACGTATGTCTGTGGAACAAAGAAAAAAACAAACAAAACACGACGGCGGTCATATTATTTCAGTAATCTTTCCCGAGTAGCACAGAAAGAAAAACAGCAACCACGCAGGTGATGACTGAATCAGCATTTCACAGATCACATTTGTGATTTCAGGTGAGACTCATCCCGTTTCCACGAAGCAGCAGTAAGCAGCGCCGACGCTGTGCTGACTGAGCGCCAGGCCAAAGGTAAGCCTCCCGTCTATCAGCAGCGCAGCAGCTGGCTTCGACCCCCTCGCTGCGCGTCTGTGTGAGCGTTAATGTGGTGAGTGACAGGGTTGAGGGTCACTGTGCACTCAGGAAGCTGTGCAGACCTCGTAACCCTCCACCGGAAGTAAAAAAAAACCAAACATACAAGTCTCTAAATAGTCTGTTGTTTTGGCTTTTTTTGTTCCAGGACAATGTGTTTGAAATGAAAAAAATCGCAGGTATAATGTGCCCACTGTTGGGAGTAATTCTGAACCCGTTTATAGGTCCTGGGGGGGGGGGGTAAAGAGTTGTCATATTTAGTCCCCGCAAATGTTCAGGGGTAGAAGTAATGATGTGATCCCCTGCTGAATTTGTAAGTGAGCAAACTTACAAATTCAGCAGGGGATCACATCATTAGTTCCCCCATTGTAGGATGATGCAGCCGGCCGTTTACACAAGGTATCTGATGATTTTACATCCTGTCAGCTCAGTCCAGCATAAAAGCAGTTAAAGTGTTAAAGAGCCAACTGATGAAAAAAACTGAAACCCCCCAAAAAGAAAAAGGGCGTATAGAGCTAAACGCTAACACCTAGCTTGTTGTGCTAATATGTTAAAGCTAAATACAGACTGTGGGTCTGAAAAGGGACATTCTTTCTCATGGCCAGCAGGGGGCGACTCTATTGAATAGAAGTCCATGAAAATCACCCAATTTCTCAATATCAAATTTAGGGTAAACAAGTGTGGCAAGTGCAAGTATCTAATACATAAGGTCATCACTGTACTTGGCAGACAGTTTGTTTCAGGAATCTCCGATTGAGTGGATTTAATCTGTCTCTCCGTTTTCCTTTCATTGTTGTTCATAAAGAGAATTCTTCATGGTTCGTTTATGACTTTATTGTCTATGTTCGAGTGAGGCGTTAGAAACTTAACATCTGAAGTCCCCAAAACTCCTACATAGAACAAAAAGATTCTACTGCATTTCGATGGTAAGAGGACAAAGAGCTGCAGCGAAATCATTTAGCAGCTAAAGATCATTTAAATGCTGTTAGTGCTACAGCTTTCCTTGAAGTCTACAGAACTTCTCCACAAAAGTTGCCAAGAAGTTTCTTGCTCTGCCAGCGGACAGATGAATACTTGATGCGAGAGGATGCTGCGGTCCAGACCTGGCAGCAGGGCAGATGTCCAAAGTCTGCTGCAACCTCCAGCCACAAACTGAATGCAAAGGACTTCCTAGGACACTAAATAGCAAAACCCATCATAGCACTGCGTTGTGTACCCTCCACAAATACCGCGGTAAAGTGAGCCGTCATTTGTGAGCCGCGGTCAAGCCAGCCGCCTCCTATCCGCCGCATAAATTTCCTTGCGCTTTTACACCAGTCTTTACGGTAGCGCCTTTTCGCTGTATGTGCCGATTGAAAGACTATACCCGCGCGCGCACAAATTACAATGTAGCAGCCCGATACAGTCAATACAATTATGGAAATGTCAGAAATTCATTAAAAATCATCCTGAGTAGTTGATGTCCAACTTTCAACACATCCCTCCTCTAGGACACCTACTGTACCTGTGTGCCAAGTTTCATCCAGATTTACTGTAGAATTCCTCAGAAATTAATGGAGACATTTATTCAATCTAATACAGTCAGTACAATAGAATTATGTCATTTTTCAAAAATTCATTAAAAATCATCCTGAGTAGTTGATGTCCAACTTTCAACAGATTCCTTCTCTGGGACACCTACTGTACCTGTGTGCCAAGTTTCAGCCAGATTCACTGTAAAATTACTCAGAAATTAATGGACATTTATATGCAATTCAATACAGCCAATACACTACAATTATGGAAATTTCAGAAATTCATTAAAAATCATCCTGAGTAGTTGAGGTCCAACTTTCAACACATCCCTCCTCCGGGAAACCTGCTGTACGTCTGGGCCAAGTTTCAGCCAGATTTACTGTAATATTCTTCAGAAATTGCAGGGAACTTATGTTCAGTGCAAGAAAGGCTGAAAGACGACCACCACTGAACAAGACACACAAGCTGAAACGTCAAGACTGGGCCAAGAAATATCTCAAGACTGATTTTTCTAAGGTTTTATGGACTGATGAAATGAGAGTGAGTCTTGATGGGCCAGATGGATGGGCCCGTGGCTGGATTGGTAAAGGGCAGATAGCTCCAGTCTGACTCAGACGCCAGCAAGGTGGAGGTGGAGTACTGGTTTGGGCTGGTATCATTAAAGATGAGCTTGTGGGGCCTTTTCGGGTTGAGGATGGAGTCAAGCTCAACTCCCAGTCCTACTGCCAGTTTCTGGAAGACACCTTCTTCAAGCAGTGGTACAGGAAGAAGTCTGCATCCTTCAAGAAAAACATGATTTTCATGCAGGACAATGCTCCATCACACGCGTCCAAGTACTCCACAGCGTGGCTGGCAAGAAAGGGTATAAAAGAAGAAAAACTAATGACATGGCCTCCTTGTTCACCTGATCTGAACCCCATTGAGAACCTGTGGTCCATCATCAAATGTGAGATTTACAAGGAGGGAAAACAGTACACCTCTCTGAACAGTGTCTGGGAGGCTGTGGTTGCTGCTGCACGCAATGTTGATGGTGAACAGATCAAAACACTGACAGAATCCATGGATGGCAGGCTTTTGAGTGTCCTTGCAAAGAAAGGTGGCTATATTGGTCGCTGATTTGTTGTTGTTTTGTTTTTGAATGTCGGCGAGGATTCCGCACGGCACTCCCCTCCATTCACCTCGCGAATCTCCACTCTCTTCCAAACAAAGTCGACGAATTACTGCTCTTAAACCGGACTAACAAGGACTTTGCACGCTCTGCTGCCCTCTGCTTCACTGAAACCTGGCTCAGTGAGCGAGTCCCAGACGCTGTCTTAAATCTGCTGGGCTTCCAACTTCACCGGGCGGACCGCGAAACAGAGCTCTCAGGGAAAACAAAGGGTGGTGGAGTCTGCTTCTACATTAATGAAGGTTGGTGTACTGATGTCACAGTGTTACAGAAACACTGCAGCCCACACTTGGAAAGTTTTCTCATCAACTGTAAACCTTTTTATTCACCGCGGGAGTTTTCTTCCTTCATGCTGGTCGGAGTTTACATCCCTCCACAGGCCAACGCGAACAACGCACTGTGCGAGCTGGCTGACCAGATTACTACCCTGGAGAGGAAATTCCCGGATTCCTTTACAATTATTCTTGGGGATTTTAACAGAGCAAACCTAAACTACGAACTCCCTAAATACAGACAGCATATAGACTGCCCCACCAGGGACAACATCATACTGGATCACTGCTACACCACTCTAAAAGATGCCTATCGCTCTGTGCCCCAGGCAGCTTTGGGACATTCTGATCACTGCATGGTCCATCTTATTCCAGTTTATAGGCAAAAACTCAAACGTGCCAAGCCTGTAGTCAAAACTGTGAAGAAGTGGACTAACGCAGCAAAGCAGGAACTGCAGGACTGTTTTGACTCCACTGATTGGACTGTTTTTGAAGCTGCATCTGAGAACCTAGATGAGCTCACGGACACTGTGACATCATACATCAGTTTCTGTGAAGACGTGTGTGTGCCAACAAAGACCTTTTGCACATACAACAACAATAAACCATGGTTCACTCCTAAACTCCAACATCTTCGCAAGGCCAAGGAGGACGCCTACAGAAGTGGTGACAGGGTCCTGTACAAGCAAGCCAGGAACACACTGACCAAGGAGATCAAAGCAGCTAAAAGGATCTACTCCCAGAAGCTGGAAGTCAAGTCAAGTCAAGTTTATTTATAGAGCACATTTAAAAACAACCAAGGCTGACCAAAGTGCTGTACAGTAAATACAGATAAAAATACAATAGAACACAATTTCGTAATAACACCTCGCTGATAAAAATAAAATAAAAATATATAAAACAAATAAATTAAACCTTTCTAAAAGCCAATGAAAAGAGGTGAGTTTTAAGAGCGGTTTTAAAAGTTTCTAGGCTTTTGGAGAGTCTGACGTGAGGAGGTAAACTGTTCCACAGTCTGGGTGCAGCCACAGCAAACGCCCTCTCTCCCTTTGTCTTTAATTTATACCTGGGAACATCTAAAAGCATCAGGTCGGCTGACCTCAAAGATCTCCTGGGGCGATAAGTTCTAAGGAGTTCTGACAGGTAAGAAGGTGCAGTGCCATTTAAAACCTTAAAAGCCAGCAATAAGATTTTAAAATCAATCCTAAAGGCAACTGGGAGCCAGTGGAGAGAGCAGAGAACCGGAGTGATGTGGTCTCTTTTTTTTGAACCGGTCAACAGGCGAGCGGCAGCGTTCTGCACCAGTTGAAGGCGATGTAGACAGGAACGATCTAGGCCAGCATAGAGGGAATTGCAGTAGTCTAGCCGTGAAGTAATAAAAGCATGGACCACTCTTTCTAGATCGTTCCTGCAAAGGTAAGACTTGACTTTGGCTAAAATCCGCAAATGATAAAAAGATCCCTTAACTACAGAGCTGATTTGTTTATCAAGTTTAAAAGCATTGTCAAAAATAACACCAAGACTCTTAATGGAAGAAGTGCAATCGGAGGTTAGGGGTCCCAAAAAGTCAAGAGAGAAGTTGGGATCTTTAGGAAGCCCAAACACAATGACTTCAGTTTTGCTTTCATTAAGGTGTAAGAAGTTAAGAGTCATCCAAGTCTTAATGTCAGACAAGCAGGAGAGTAGCGGCTGCAAAGAAACATTGCAGTTCAACCTCAGAGGGAGGTAGATCTGAATATCATCGGCAAAGATGTGGAAGGACACATTATGTTTACGGAGCACATCGCCCAGAGGGAGCAAGTACAGAATAAACAACAGGGGGCCTAGTATGGACCCCTGAGGTACGCCACAGGTTAAAGGAGCTCTGGGAGATGATAGTTCACCAAGGTGAACAGAAAAACTCCTATTATTCAAATAGGACTGGAAAAACTTTAAGACAGTGCCCTTTAAACCGACACAATGTTGAAGGCGGGATAGCAGTATGTTGTGATCAACAGTGTCGAAAGCTGCTGTCAGGTCCAGGGTTACTAAGACAGCAGCACAACCAGAGTCAACAGTTAAAAGCAAATCATTAAAAACTCTCAGAAGGGCGGTTTCTGTGCTATGCCGAGCTCTAAAACCAGACTGGAACTTCTCATAGAGATTGTTATTGTCAAGAAATAGCTGGAGCTGCGTGAGGGCGGCTCGTTCCAGTACTTTAGACAGAAAAGGCTCTCAGCCAACGACCCTGCATCAGTGTGGAGGGGCCTGCAGGAAATCACCAGCTACAGACGCCCCCCACCCACTATTGAAGCAAACAAAGACCTGGCCAACGAGTTAAACACTTTCTATTGCAGGTTTGAGACGGACAGACTCCCACGCCCCACCCTCCCCTCCCCAGGGACATTGCTTCAGACATTGACCCCCAACACACCTTCCACCTCTCCCCCCTTCACCCTGCCCCTCCCCAATCAAGACTCAACGACCACCCCCACCCTCCCCAATCCAGACTCAACGACCACCACCACCCTCTCCATCCCAGACTCAACGACCTCCACCACACCTCTCACCCCCCTTTCCTCCTCCCTGAAACTAAGAATACACACTCAGGATGTGAGCCGACTATTCCAGAAACAGAAGCCCAGGAAAGCCCCCGGACCAGATGGCGTCTCACCCTCCTGCCTCAAAACCTGTGCTGAACAGCTGGCTCCCATCTTTACTCGCATCTTCAACAGATCCCTGGAGCTGTGTGAAGTTCCCTCCTGCTTCAAACGCTCCACCATCATCCCTGTTCCCAAGAAACCCACCATCACAGGACTGGATGACTACAGACCTGTCGCCTTGACGTCTGTGGTCATGAAATCCTTCGAACGACTGGTGTTAGCCCATCTGAAAGACATTACAGGCCACCAGCTGGACCCTCTGCAGTTTGCCTACCGGGCAAACAGGTCAGTGGATGATGCAGTGAACATGGGGCTGCATTACATCCTGCAACACCTTGACCGCCTGGGAACTTATGCCAGGGTCCTGTTTGTGGACTTTAGTTCGGCTTTTAACACCATTGTGCCTGAACTTCTTTCCTCCAAACTCTCCCAGCTCAGCGTGTCACCAGCTACCTGTCAGTGGATCACCAGCTTCCTGACAGACAGAAAGCAACAAGTGAGGCTGGGGGAGATCACCTCTGAAACCCGGTCCCTCAGTATTGGTGCCCCTCAAGGATGTGTCCTCTCACCACTACTGTTCTCCCTCTACACTAACGACTGCACCTCCAATAACTCTGCTGTCAAACTCCTAAAGTTTGCAGATGACACCACTGTCATTGGCCTCATTCAAGATGGTGATGAGTCTGCATACCGGCAGGAAGTTGAGCGGCTGGTACTCTGGTGCAGTCAGCACAATCTGGAGCTGAACACTCTTAAGACTGTAGAGATGACAGTGGACTTCAGGAGACATCCCTCAACTCTGCTCCCCCTCACCATATCAGACAGCCCTGTGTCGACTGTGAAGATCTTCAAGTTCCTGGGTACAACCATCTCCCAGGACCTGAAGTGGGAGACCAACATCAACTCCATCCTCAAAAAGACCCAGCAGAGGATGTACTTCCTGAGACAACTGGGGAAGTACAGTCTTCCACAGGAGCTGCTGATCCAGTTCTACACTGGTCATTGAGTCTGTCCTGTGCTCCTCCATCACAGTCTGGTATGGAGCAGCCACTAAACAGGACAGGAGCAGACTGCAGCGGACTGTACGGGCAGCAGAAAGGATCATCAGCGCCCCCCTGCCCTCCATCCAGGATCTGTACCTCTCAAGAACCAGGAAACGGGCAGGGAAAATCATCGCAGACCCCTCACACCCTGCACACAGACTTTTTGATCTGCTGCCCTCTGGCAGACGGTACAGAAGCCTGCAGACCAGGACCACCCGACACAGGAACAGTTTCTTTCCCCTCGCCATCTCCCTTCTTAACAGTTGACCTGTCACACTGCTCCCACTGCCAGACTGCAACTGCACCTTATGTACATTTTGTAGTATTCATTCCACCTCATTCATTTCTGTATTTTATGTATATAAGTTTAGATTCGTTATTTATAGTTGGTTTACATAGCTTTGTGTATGTATGTGTAATGTGTATATATAGACACTTGTGTGTGTGTGTGATTTACATTGCTGTGCTTGAGAGCCACCATCTACCAGAACCAAATTCCCTGTATGTGTCTGCACATATACTTGGCCAATAAACACGATTCTGATTCTGATTCTGAGATGTATATTTGTGAATGTGGAGATGTTATATTGGTTTCACTGGTAAAAATAAATAATTGAAATGGGTATATATTTATTTTTTGTTAAGTTGCCTAATAATTATGCACAGTAATAGTCACCTGCACACACAGATATCCCTCTAAAATAACTAAAACTAAAAACAAACTAAAAACTACTTCCAAAAACATTCAGCTTTGATATTAATGAGTTTTTTGGGTTCATTGAGAACATGGTTGTTGTTCAATAATAAAATGATTCCTCAAAAATACAACTTGCCTAATAATTCTGCACTCCCTGTAGGTCTGTTGACAGAGCTCTGTACAGGTCTGCTCGAGCTGACCTGAAAAGGGGTCCCACCTGTCCAGCAACAACACATGGCATGGAATAATAGACATCATAAACCACAGAGGCAGAACTGTGAAAACAGAAAACCTGAGTGTGCAGCTAGCAGAGGACATAAACAGCTTCTTTGCCCGCTTTGAAACACCACAACAGCAGCATTCATCTGCCTCAGCCCTGCTCCCATCCTCATCCTCACCTGGTTCCTGCACCGCTCCATTCACTGTAACGGAGCACGATGTCAGATGAGTGTTCCTAGCAGTGAACCCCAGGAAGGCGTCCAGACGGAATAAGTGGTAAAGTGCTAAGACCATGTGCCCACCAGCTCACCCTCATCTCCACCAGAATCTTCAACCTCTCACTGGATGAAGCAGCCATCCCATCCTGTCTAAAATCAGCCACAATCATCCCAGTACCAAAGAAGTCTCCCATCACCAGCCTGAACTATTATTGCCCTGTGGCCCTCACACCGGTAATCATGAAATGCTTTGAGAGACTAGTCCTTCAGCACACCAAGGATTACCTCCCCCCAGAATTCGACACCCACCAGTTTGCATACCGTGCAAACAGATTCACAGAAGATGCCATCACCCTCCACTCGGTGCTGAGTCACCTAGAACAGCGGCAGAGCTACGCCAGAATGCTCTTTGTGGACTACAGCTCACCCTTCCACCACTCGCCCATTGAGAGCCTACTAACTTACTGCATCACAGTATGGTACAGCAGCTGCACTAAGGCGGATAGAGCCACCCTCCCAGCATGTTTGCAATGAGTAGGAGATGCTCTGTATCTCACTGTACAACTGTATAGTGACAAAGGTATTGGGTTCTTTTCTAAAAATTGCTATAAACAGAGGAACCCAAACTGATGAAAAGTGGCGAATATTTTTTTTCAAATGACTTTTTTTTTTTTTCAGGTTTTTTTTTTTTTTTTTGGCCTGTCCCGTTTGGCTCTTTTGCCATCAGAATTGTTGTCTAAAGGCAAAGAAAGATGCCCAACGGATTTACTTTACCAAACTGACCATCCCAGCCTTGCCGTAATGGTCCATTTGATTCACCTTTTATTGTTTATTTTATTTTCACTTAATGAATACGGGACAGACTTGACTGGGGGAAAGAAGGGGAGAAAGAAAGAGGGAAAGAGAAACAGCTGAGAAGAGGGACGGGGGAGAAGGGCAAAAGACAAAAACCAACAGAACGGGCAGAGAAACAAAAATGCATACCGTATTTTCACGACCATAAGGCGCACTTAAAAGTCTTAGATTTTCTTCAAAAAGTGCGGCGCGCCCTATAGCGCAGTGCGCCCTATGTGTTGTAAGGAGGACGTAGTAGAGAACACCATGAGAACGTTAAAGGGTGAAGTGTGGGCGTTGATCGTATATACCGGGACAATCGCACATACCTGTATAAAAGAACAGGTATGTGCATTATGCAGGACATCGTTGTTTTAACAACCCTGAAAATGGCAAAGAGACACGCTTACGAAGCACAGTTTAAACTGAAGGCCATCAGCTACGCGGAGGAACATGGAAATCGAGCAGCGGCGAGAGAATTTAAGATAAACGAATCGATGGTTCGCAAATGGAGGACGCTGGAAAACAAGCTCCGGCAGGTCAAGAAAACGCAGCTGAGTTTCCGCGGACATAAGGCGAGGTGGCCCGAGTTGGAGGAAAGACTCGAGCGGTGGATCATCGAGCAAAGAGCGAGCGGGAGAAGCGTTTCGACGGTCACCATTCGGCTAAAAGCAGTTTCACTAGCTGAAGAGATGAACATTGAACATTTCCAAGGAGGTCCGTCTTGGTGCTTTCGTTTTATGAAACGGTGCCATTTTTCCATCCGGACCAGGACTACGATAGCGCAGCAACTTCCAGCGGATTATAAGGAAAAGCTGGCCATCTTCCGCTCCTACTGCAGCAAACACATCGGCGACAAAAACATCCAGCCCAGCCACATCACAAACATGGACGAGGTCCCGCTCACTTTTGACATCCCGGTGAGTCACACTGTGGAGAAGAAGGGGACCAGCACGGTAGCGATACGCACAACGGGGTATGAAAAGTCTTCTTTTACTGTTGTGCTTGGCTGCCATGCTAATGGACAGAAACTGCCGCCTATGGTGATTTTTAAGCGAAAGACTTTGCCTAAAGAGAAGTTTCCAGCAGAAATCATCATTAAGGCAAATGAAAAGGGCTGGATGGATGAGGAAATGATGAAAGAGTGGCTGAGGGAGGTGTATGTAAGGAGACCAGGTGGTTTTTTCCACGCATCACCATCGCTGTTGATCTGTGACTCTATGCGTGCCCATCTCACAGCCGATGTGAAAAAACTTGTGAAGCAAATGAACTGTGAGCTTGCTGTCATTCCGGGAGGCCTGACAAAGGAACTCCAACCGCTGGACATCGGTGTGAACCGCCCGTTCAAAGTAAGGCTGCGAGCGGCCTGGGAGCGATGGATGACCGGTGGAGACCACAGTTTTACTAAGAGTGGAAGGCAGCGCCGGGCGAGTTACGCCACAATTTGCCAATGGATTGTAGATGCTTGGGCTAACATGTCTGCTGGCACTGTTGTTCGAGCTTTCGCAAAAGCCGGCATCGTTTCCGAGGAGCCGCACGGCACGGAAAGTGACTCTGACGGTGAAGACAGTGAACCTGGCATGTTTGATGGAGATTTAGCGCAGCTGTTCAATTCAGACACAGAGGATGAGGACTTCGATGGGTTTAATTGATGATAAAAATGTGAGTACCAAACTTTGTTTTGCTCCTGCTTTATTTTTAAATACGCACACTTGTATGCTTGTGTGTTGTTGATGATGACGATTATTGGTAATAAAAATGTGAGTAAGGTACCGAATTCACGTTTGCTCCCGCTTTATTTTTAAATACGCATACGGTACTTGTATGCGCCCTATGGTCCAGTGCGCCTTATGTGTGTGTTAAATACAGTAAGGGCACACATAACTGAGACTGCGCCTTTTAGCACAGTGCGCCTTATGGTCGTGAAAATACGGTATATCAATCACCTGGATCACCTGCTGAGAAAGAAAAAAGAAAGCAAGCAGAAGAGAACAAGAGTAATAGAATAAACAACATCACAATGATATATGGGAATATGACAGTAAATACTAAATGTTAAACATTATTGTGCAGCACATAAGATCAACAGAACACAGTGTGCTTTGAGGTAGGAGCCAAAAAGGGTGTAGTTTGTGGGTGTGATCACCCGTGTGTACACCTGTGAGCATGGACGCGCTTGTTTTTTGTTTTTTTAAAAGGTTCCTTCATGTAATAATCTGCTAGAGGGTGTGGGGGGGCCACAGCCCCGTCCTCCAGGGCATGAAGCAGGTGTGGAGGAGATCAAAACTCCAGACATCCAGAGGCCCCCAGAACACAAGAGACCAAGGAAGACCAACAGAGGGGCAGCTGCGCCACTGTCCTGGAAAGAGCTGAGGAGAGTCCCAGATGAGGGCTCACTCAGCAGCCGCGGAGCAGAAGCCAGGGGGAGTTGCAGTGACGCGCCCGTGAGCTCCGCCGGCAGCCAGCTGCGCCTGAGTGACCGAGCCCCAGGCCGAGAGGCCGGGGGCACCCCACCTCCGAAGTGGCCCGAGCGAGCCCCAGGCTCCAGGCCCCGATAAGCGGCCGCCAATGAGTGAGCCAGTGTGTACCTGGACGCCCATCCCCGGACACAAAGAACCACCAACGCACCGATGTCTGAGGGGATCCGCCACTGGCAGGGGAAGTGGTGGTAGGGGGAGATAGGCCTCCAAACCTTGGAGGGCCTGAGATGTCCCCAGAGAGGTGGCGCCTGACACCCAACCTGACATATAGACACAGACATACAGGCACACACAGATACAAACATCCATTCCCACCCTCATGCTCTCATATGCACTTACTCCACACTCAACCAACGTGGAGACAGACATAAAGAGACGTTGTACACACGATCACACTCCCCAAGCGTACTCTACAAACCGGGTCTAGGTGCCCCCGCCCCTGGAGGGGGGAACTGCACCCAGACCCAGGTGGTGTTTCCCTTTTCCCTGCGGTGGGGGGAGGCAGACCGCCCCGACTCCGCAGCAGCAGGAAGGCTCCACACTCCAGACCGCAGTCGGACGGCCAACTCCTCCTCCTAGTCCTAGCCCCCCTGCTCCAGCAGGTCGCAGAGAACGGGGGTGAGAGAAGACTCCGAACCTCCCTCCACCCGCTCATTGTAATGTTGATGCATGTGTGTTCTAAGGTGCATTTAAAACCCAGGAGGGCTTGGAGCTACCTGCCAGATGACTATTTTTAGTGGATTTTTGATATAGAAGCAGAATGACAGAATGTTAAAAGAAGTTACTTTTAGTCATTCTAAGCTGGGCATTGCGTTCTCTGGCTGTTCAAAGCCATGGAACTTTAGACTTTCCAAGCAAATAATGATGGCCATACTGATGTTCTTTTCAGTACATTTTACTTTATGTTCATTTTCATTTTTATGATGTTTCTATTTTTACATAATTCCTCCCACATAGCAAAATTGGTATGGCCTGGATCTGTCCCACACAATGTGCTTACACATGGCCTGCGTACCGCAAAGAATGACGGCCCTATGGTGGCCCAGATCTGGTTTACCAGAGGTGGCCCACACATGAGCCAGCACAAGGCCAGTTGCAGACACACTGCTGGCCCTGTGCTGGCCCTGTGCTGGCCCAGAACAGTTTCAGCTCTGGCCCCAGATGTCAGCCTAATGTGTACCTTAGCCATGTAATAACAACATGTGCTGGAACATAATAGTGCAAAAGTAACATGACGAAACTTTGTTCAGACAGTGAATGGACTGATTCTTATACAGCACTTTTTTACTCACCCATATTACTCAAAGTGCTCTATACAACATGTCACATTCACCCAATCAGGCCAAATGTGGCATGCCATCACATAAACAGTGCCATCTTACCATGCCAGAAGTCAGCCAGCAGTGCCGGCTTGACACCAGATCCAGGCAAGACCCGTCTGCTATGTGGGATGACTTGTTCTTTTGGCATTTTAGTTGTGGATTATGTTTGGACTGTGTCTCTTGCCCTTTCAGTATTGTTTCCTTGTGCTTCTAAGTGTCCCTTTGTTTCTTTTTAGGTTATGTAGTATGGGTTAGAGATATTTTGTATGTTGTTTTTGTTTAATAAATACGCCATTTGTATTATTCCCTGATGTGCCTGAGTTCTGTTATTTAGTGTCACTTAGAAAGGACACACATCCAGCATTGACATATAATTGTTCTTTCAATTTTTGATAAAGATTACAGTGAATTGAGATGTAACTTGGCCCAGAGGTACAGTAGGACGCCCAGAGTAAGAAAGTGTTGAAAGTTGGACCTCAACTATTATGGATGATTTTTAATGAATTTTTGAAATTTCCATAATTGTAGTGTATTGGCTGTATTGAATTGCATATAAATGTCCTTTAATTTCTGAGGAATTTTACAGTGAATCTGGATGAAACCTGGCACACAGGTACAGTAGGTGTCCCTGAGGAGGAATGTGTTGAAAGTTGGACATCAACTACTCAGGATGATTTTTAATGAATTTTTGAAAATTGACATAATTCTATTGTATTGACTGTATTGAATTGAATATAAGTTTCCTTTAATTTCTGAGGAATTCTACAGTAAATCTGGATGAAACCTGGCACACAGGTACAGTAGGTGTCCCAGAGAAGGAATCTGTTGAAAGGTGTACATCAACTACTCAGGATGATTTTTAATGAATTTCTGAAAATGACAATTCTATTGTATTGGCTGTATTGAATTGAATAAAGTACCCTTTAATTTCTGAGGAATTCTACAGTAAATCTGGCTGAAACTTGGCACACAGGTACAGTAGGTGTCCTAGAGGAGGGATGTGTTGAAAGTTGGACATCAACTACTCAGGATGATTTTTAAGGAATTTTTGAAAATTGACACAATTGTAGTGTATTGGCTGTATTAGATTGAATAAATGTTTCCATTAATTTCTGAGGAATTCTACAGTAAATCTGGATGAAACCTGGCACACAGGTACAGTAGGTGTCCCAGAGAAGGAATCTGTTGAAAGTTGGACATCAACTACTCAGGATGATTTTTAATGAATTTTTGAAAATTGACATAATTAAATTGTATTGGCTGACTGCATTGGATACAAGTACCCTTTTATTTCTGAGGAATTCTACAGTAAATCTGGCTGAAACCTGGCACACAGGTACAGTAGGTGTCCCAGAGGGGGGATGTGTTGAAAGTTGGACATCAACTACTCAGGATGATTTTTAATGAATTTCTGAAAATGACAATTCTATTGTATTGGCTGTATTGAATTGAATAAAGTACCCTTTAATTTCTGAGGAATTCTACAGTAAATCTGGCTGAAACTTGGCACACAGGTACAGTAGGTGTCCCAGAGAAGGAATCTGTTGAAAGTTGGACATCAACTACTCAGGATGATTTTTAAGGAATTTTTGAAAATTGACACAATTGTAGTGTATTGGCTGTATTAGATTGAATAAATGTTTCCATTAATTTCTGAGGAATTCTACAGTAAATCTGGCTGAAACTTGGCACACAGGTACAGTAGGTGTCCCAGAGGAGGGATGTGTTGAAAGTTGGACATCAACTACTCAGGATGATTTTTCATGAATTTTTGAAAATTGACATAATTATATTGTATTGGCTGACTGCATTGGATACAAGTACCCTTTAATTTCTGAGGAATTCTACAGTAAATCTGGATGAAACTTGGCACACAGGTACAGTAGGTGTCCTAGAGGAGGAATCTGTTGAAAGTTGGACATCAACTACTCAGGATGATTTTTAATGAATTTCTGAAAATTGACACATTTGTAGTGTATTGGCTGTATTAGATTGAATAAATGTTTCCATTAATTTCTGAGGAATTCTACAGTAAATCTGGCTGAAACCTGGCACACAGGTACAGTAGGTGTCCCAGAGAAGGAATCTGTTGAAAGTTGGACATCAACTACTCAGGATGATTTTTAATGAATTTTTGAAAATTGACATAATTAAATTGTATTGGCTGACTGCATTGGATACAAGTACCCTTTTATTTCTGAGGAATTCTACAGTAAATCTGGCTGAAACTTGGCACACAGGTACAGTAGGTGTCCCAGAGAAGGAATCTGTTGAAAGTTGGACATCAACTACTCAGGATGATTTTTAATGAATTTTTGAAAATTGACATAATTAAATTGTATTGGCTGACTGCATTGGATACAAGTACCCTTTTATTTCTGAGGAATTCTACAGTAAATCTGGCTGAAACTTGGCACACAGGTACAGTAGGTGTCCCAGAGAAGGAATCTGTTGAAAGTTGGACATCAACTACTCAGGATGATTTTTAATGAATTTTTGAAAATTGACATAATTAAATTGTATTGGCTGACTGCATTGGATACAAGTACCCTTTAATTTCTGAGGAATTCTACAGTAAATCTGGCTGAAACCTGGCACACAGGTACAGTAGGTGTCCCAGAGGGGGGATGTGTTGAAAGTTGGACATCAACTACTCAGGATGATTTTTAATTAATTTCTGAAAATTGACATAATTCTATTGTATTGGCTGACTGCATTGAATACAAGTACCCTTTAATTTCTGAGGAATTCTACAGTAAATCTGGATGAAAATTGGCACACAGGTACAGTAGGTGTCCCAGAGGGGGGATGTGTTGAAAGTTGGACCTCAACTATTCAGGATGACTTTTAATGAATTTTTGAAATAAACATAATTGTAGTGCATTGACTGTATTGCACTGAATATGAGTTTACTGTGATTTCTGAGTAATATTACAGTAAATCTGGCCCAGAGGTAAAGTAGGTGTCCGAGAAGAGGATTGTGTTGAAAGCTTGGCATCAACTTTTAAGAATGATTTTTAATGAATTTTTGAATATGCAACCAGACTGTCACGATGGCTGTATTGAGCTGTTCCATTGTAATTTGTGTGCGCGCGTGCGTGTGACTGTTCACGCGCGTGCGTGTGTGCGCGAGTCTAGGCTTTCAATCAGGATATAAAGCGAAAAGGCGCTACCGTAAAGACTGGTGTAAAAGCGCAAGGAAATTTATGCGGCGGATAGGAGGCGGCTGGCTTGACCGCGGCTCACAAATGACGGCTCACTTTACCGCAGTCCACAAATCTATCATGTACTGCACACTTTTTTCATTTGACAAAATAAATTCAAGTCTTTGCATCTTATAGGCTCTTTGTTTCCAGGCTCTTTCCTTGTTCTTGAGTCAGTTTATTCCCTCCTGACATGCAGCATGAATATATCAACAAATCTTTGCTTTAAGTACTACGTGATCAAGAGAGTAAATGTGACTGACCCCAAAAAAAACAACACTCCAGCCAGCTGTGAGATTCTGTCAGTCTTTTTTTCCCCACTCTGAGCCTCTTAAGCCCCCAGAGTCAGCTTCTGCATCAGAACGCCTGCGTAAGAGTGCGTTCTATGACAAACCAGTGCACGCCTGAGCCAGTCTAAGAAGGCAGCAGCGCGGGGGGAGGAGGAGAAAATGTAGACCTTTTTTGCTTTTTGGGAGGTGGGGGTAGGTTGCCAGGAGTTGGGCTGGCAACCCAGGGAGAAAAAAAAAAAAAAAAAAAAAAAAGCAGCAAAAGCCAGTCAGTGTGTGTGGTGGAGTGCGCGCGTGTTTATCCTCGTGATCAGACACGTTTGTAACTTCCCATGAGAAATCCTTCGAGTTCCCAGGGTATGTGTGCGTTTGTGAAGGTCTCTGACTGTGCGTGTTTCCATTACTCAGCAATGTTACAGTACAGAGGTGTGTCTGGGAAACAGGTAGGGTTACAAACACCTGACTGTGAGAGCTAATGCACGATTATGCCCCATACGCACACGCCAATTTCCACATAAACTGTATTTACATGTCAACAGTCTGGGTGTAGCACTGAACTCGAATGAGCTTCATCCCCTCAAACACTGAGGTTTAAATGGATGATCGCACGATCCGCAGTCACGTCTGCCTTTGATTACGAGCTTTGAAGCTGCTGGGTGCACTCAACCGCTGGCCCATGTGTTTTATAGCAAGGGATTCATCCTTGACTCACTCACCACCGCACCTCAGACCAAAAAGCTGTCTGCTCGTCCTGTTTGATCTTAAATATTTATCTGTGAGGCACTGAAACTCCTCCTGTACCAGCCTCTCCCTAAAACTCCAGCACTTCTAAATCCTCATCACAGGACTAACGTTTAGAAAGGAAACTGTAGTGATCGGCCAATTCATTAATGACTCATTTGGGAGAAAGTTGAAAAATATTTTGTAGTCGTTTTCATTTTTTTTTTTTTAAATAGACACAATTACAAAAAAATCTGAAGACTTATTTTTTTCAGAACATGAAAATGATTAGTTGATGATTAGTCTTGTGCACACAGTCTGAGTGAAAACATTTATAGCACAAGAGACAAAAACATCTTGTTTGGGTAGCTTGAGGTTAAAATTCAGCTGCAAGCACAGTTTCATGTTGAATCCTGATGATAATTTGAAATAATTCATCTCAAAAGACTTAAAAAAAAAAAAAAAAATCTGCAAAGTAAGTTGTCTTCCTCCCCTTAAGCCCCGACCACCAAGGCAGAATGTGGAGGTTTCTTCCTGTTAAAAATGAGTTTTTCCTTCCCAAGGTCGCCAAAGTACTTGCTTATAGGGGATCATCTCACTGTTGGTGTTTGTTCTGTTTTCTCTCTATTACTGTAAGATAGTTACCTTACAAAGTAAGGCGAGGCAGCTGTTGTTGTGATTTGATGCTATATAAATAAAATCGATAAGATTAAATGCGCAGCTCTTTCATGTTAATGTTATCGCAGAGACAAAGAAAAAAATGATCTGAATTGGCTCATGTCATTAGGCCTGCCTGTAGCTGTATCGTGTCAGCACATCAGCAGCAGTGTGATCAGCCTGTTTGCCCTCTGATCTCCATCTCATACATTACAGAAGGACCCATCTCCGTTTTACAGCTCCCTGCCTGGAGCATCAAAGAGCCGTGAGTGCGGTTCAGGGCAGGACTGATAATCTGGGTTACAGGGGCATTTTCCTAGTGGGCCGAATATAAAGGATTCATGTAAAACTAATGGCTACTTTGATCGTGAGCAACTACTAATAACTAAAACTTGGCTTTTAATTGTCACGTGCTGTGTGGCCGCCTAGACCCACATTTCCAGGGCCATGTTATTTTGTCCCAGTCCAGCCTGTCCCGGACTCACACAAAGACTTGGGGATGTAAATGGCAATCGCAGCCTTCGGTGTATGAAACCTTTAGGACACGCCTTCCCCAATTGTGCCTTTAGTGAGTTGACCTGAAACTAAAGGGTGCTAGAAACACAAGTATACAGACTACCGAAGGGCTGAAACCGAAGTGCTTAAAACCAAATCCTGTCGTCATGATGTGAAGAGAAGCTGGCCCGTTTCTGAGTAACAGGTGGGCCATCAAACCTACCTGTGGCATGTTCCTGGATATCCAGGTGTCCAAAAGAAGCTCCAGTCTCTGCCGGTGATACCTGCCGGTGGTTTTTACCGCTATGAACAGATCAGCCGGGGAGAGACGCTCCACCGGACCGGTTGGATCGCTGCTCCGCGGGGGGCCGCTCACCGCTCTTCTCTCCCGGGTCAGTTTGCTGAAATATGCTGAGAAAACTTTTCCGCTCGTACCCGCGGCTGGAAGCTCCTCCGGGACTCTGCAGTTTGGGTGTCCGCCAGTCACTACCAGCATCCCGGTCACCAGCAGACAGGTGACCGCGGCGGCAGCAGCGCGAGGTCCCGCGGAGCCGAGGAGGCCTTTTGATACCCACACAGGTTTCCACATCGTGGACGCTTTTAGAGTGAGAAAGTTTCTGAGAGCGCTTGTCTCCGGATTACAGCATCTCCACTGTAGTACCCAAATCACAGCCGTCCCGCGTGTCTCCTTCAGTGGATGACCTCCCACTGAGTGGCTTGCAGCTGTGTTTAACACAGAAGTTATCCACCAGTGGGCGGGACTGTTTTAGGTCCGGTTTGCATCCAGTGGCAGATTTGAGCGTTTAGTGTGGGCGGAGATCCAGCAAAGAAACAGGGAAAGTCCGCTGCTGAATACACTTTAAAGGGACAGCTCACCCCAGCGTCCAATAGACATAGTTTTCCATTGGCCTGTACGTATGTGTATACAGGGGTGAACTGTCGCTTTAAAAGACAAACTTTCTCAAGTTCCCTATAAATCTTTTGGGACTTTGTCTTGAATAAAGATGCAACCAGTGTGATCAGCTGCAGAAGAAAAACAACTCATGTAACCCCCCCCCCAGTCATTTAGAGGAACAATATCCCTGCTCATTAAATTTATTTTTTAATTTTATTGGCCATTTGCTGTGTTCCATTTTAAATTTCATACTTGTCCTTTTACAGCCTATTTGGTATTTCTCCAATTTCTGAGCAGAGGGGCAGAGTATCACTTACTGTTCCTACACAAAGCAGTGTTTTTGTGTTGCTTATCTGCTTAGCCAATTTAATTTCAAACTTATATATAACTTCTTATTTCATAGTGTAATCTTCACATGCTTTATCAAAAGTACAGTCTGTTGATTCAGCCGCTAATTATTTTCACAGTATTTATGTCTTTAGGGAATCGCTAAGCTTAGCTTAGCTCATAGCTGACTCGCTAGCAACATGGCCTCTTCGAGAATCTTGGAGTCGTGTTTGACCAGGATATGTGCTTCAATGCGCATATTAAACAAATATGTAGGACTGCTTTCTTCCATTTGTGCAATATCTCCAAAATGAGAAACATCCTTCTCAGAGTGATGCTGAAAAACTAGTTCATGCATTTATTACTTCTATGCTGGACTACTGTAATTTGTTATTATCAACATGACCTAAAAACTCCCTGAAAGAGTGCTGACAGGGACTAGAAAGACAGAGCATATTTCTCCTATATTGGTTTCTCTTCATTGGGTCGCTGCCAAATCCAGAATCTAATATAAAATCCTACTCCTCACATACAAGGAATATCAGGCCCCATCTTATCTTGATTATAGTATTGTATCACTATTGTATCAGTCATTAGAGCTCTAGGTTCTCAGACTGCAGGCTTACTTATTGTTCCTAGAGTATTTAAAAGCAGAATGAGAGGCAGAGCCTTCGGCTTTCAGGCCCCTCTTTTGTGGAACCAGCTTCCAATTTGGATTCGAGAGACAGACAGTGTCTCTACTTATGCTGCAATAGTTCTAGGCTGCTGGGGGATTCCCATGATACACTGAGTGTTACTTCTTCAGTGATCCTTTTTGCTCACTATTTAACTATTTGTTATAATTAATCTCTGGCTCGCTTCCACAGCATGTCTTTGTCCTGTCTTCTTCCATTCACCTCCTGTAGGTCACGGCAGATGCCAGCATATGACCCCCTATAATCAAGCGCTTTGGCAGCAGTGGAAAGGAAAAACTCCCTTTTAACAGGAAGAAAGCTTCACCAGAACCAGGCTCAGGGACAACTAGCAAAAGCAAAGCCATCTGTGCTTCTAGAACCAACCAGTCCCAATTAACAGGTTTCTCCCTGTTAAATGGGAGTTTCTCACTGTCTCCAAGCGATTTTCTCGTAGGGGGTAATCCGATTGTTGGGGCTTTGTCTGTATTATTGTAGGGTCTGCCGTGAGGCGATTGTTGTTGTTGATTGTTGTTTATTTAACATTTAATAATTATTATTATTTAATAATTAATTATTAGAAACAGAGCTCTTTGGAGTTTCCTTTGATTTTTTTTAGGATGCATTTTCCAAATGAAATTCATAAGTCCTAATTTGGCGAAGAGTACTGTCTCAAAATATCCCATGAGTGTTAAAGCAAGGTTTGGAACCCAATGATCAAAAAGGACGGTGCCCGAATTACTTATTCACACATTCCTTGTGTTGCGTATGGATGATCCATAAAAGTTTATTCAGCCATTTCATTTTATTTTGCATCTGTCTCATCTGTTTCAGCGGTCTAGTTTTCATTAATCTGACCAATGTTAAATTAAAATCAGCACCTGAAAAAATGAGGTTCTCCAATGGGACACAATTAATGACCTCCCCTGTGATGCTTGGAAGGAAATATGGCAGGTGTTTCAAATGCAGCATAACACACATGATAAATCAGCACAGCCGTTTCAGTTGTTGGACATAAAAGTGGCAGTTCTCCTCTCTGGAGAGTGTATTGAATTCCTCTGTGTGGAAGCCTGGTGTGTCATTCTCCAAGAGGACAGATGTTGAAAGAGACCGTGACAGAGGAGCGTGTGTAGTGCTGCCAACTCTGTGCACTCTCACACACAGAACACAAGACGTGCCAAGCAGACAGGTTGCCAGATCCACCAACCATCTGAGGAATGTTTCCCCTCTAATAGTGTGCAGTTTGTTTGTGCTGGTCCCTCAAGCAAATTGGTGTAATGTTGCATTTTTCAAAACACAGAAGCCTGTCTCAGACACTGATAAAAGACCACTGCATGCTGTCATCCTGTCTTTAGGCACTGTAGATAATAATTATATTCAGCTGGCATCTCAGTTGTATGACATGAACTATTGATTTGATTGAATTTGTTCAGTTACAACGGAGATGGCCCAAAAAAGTTAGTAAAGGAAGATAACATTTAAGTTTTGAGTTTGGTGGTCACACTTCTGTTCACTTCTGTGGTCCAAGGAACTGATTAACTTATCTTTGAAGCTACTTTAACCCTTTACAGGAAACATTTAAAAATACATTGTTCAGTCACAAGCAGAAGCAGAAGTGGTAATAATATCCAATATGGCTAAAAACTGATACTTTTCTTCAAAGATTTAACTTAATTTAAGTTCATTCACTGACAACTGAGCGTGTGTATTCTGTGATATGGTGTTGGATGGGGTGCCTTCCATAAAAGAGCCAAGTGGACAGCTGCAAAAGAAAAGCAAGTACATTTTTGAGTCAATATCCAGCAGCCTGTGGAAGGAAAACAGTCAAAGGAAAGTGTAGATCTACTAAAAAGCAAAATAAATTGACATAAAAACTTTGAATACTTAACAGTAGGTTAAAAAAGGATTGTAACTACTAGTGGTACCTCCTCTTTCTTTTCTCATATATGATTCAGTCAAAACTAAACAAGTATTGATTTGCTAAATGAATTTTAGCAGTAACAGGAATGACAGTAAAAATAAACACTAATGTATGTAATTTTAATACAAAAAAACTTGCTTTAAGGTCGTAACACAAATAAAATCATATATTTCTCAGTTGAAACTGTCTATAAATTGGTTAAATTTCTCACTGGATCACCGTCTGCTTATATGCAAAGTTGTTGCAACATCCAACCCTATTGACTACTACTGTTCTGTTTATAATAAGGCATCTTTTAGAAATAAGTATGGCTCACTAGATGCACCTGGTGCATGCCTAAAAAGAGACTTCCCATCTCTTACATATGATGGTGCCACTATTTTTGTGCCACAGAGTTCTAGAATCCAACGCAAACAACACCGATCTCAAATTTTAGAAAAGGCTTCAAATGTGTAATTCTTAACATTCGTCAGCTTACCACTGTTAGTTCTGATGTTATGACCTGATGTGTAGGAGCAGGTAGGGGCAACAAACTTCCTGATTTTACGAACAACACTGAAGTTTGAAATCCTCCAATATGTCACATGACCAGATCTTTCATGTGTGGCTGGTAGAAACCAATGGGCTTCTACAATCTCACAGTGAGTCATGCGAAGTCCAATTTGGATGTTTATATAAGTTAGAAAGGAAACAGAGCTAGAAGAGAATAAATATTAAGCTGACATATATGACATATGTGTGTATCTTGCTTCTATAGCTTGTTGTTGAAGTGCTTTAAAGCAAGTGATGGTAAGTCCATTTTAAGACAAGCACTAGTTCCATCTAGTGAGCCATACTTAAGTTATTTTTTTAAATGTGATAACACAAATGTTTATCAAACAGGTCAAAAATGCTCTTTCTCAGAAAGTTCCCTCTCTGTCACACACGATGCTAGTTTGTGACATGTCTCAGAATGATTTGCGTAGGTGCTATGATGTGTGATCAGTATCTTGCATCCTGTGGTTTAATACTATTATGATAAGCGTCATGTTAGCAGGAAATCCTTTAGCCGATTAAGTAGGAAAGTGACATTAAATTTGGGGAACCAAATGGAAATGTTTTGTGGGTGCCACCCCTCCCCACACACTGCTATCATTTTAGATAATAATCACTTTTTATATTTTTCACCTTGGTAACTTTATGCACAAGTCTGAAATAGGCCTCTGGGATCTGAATGAGGTAAATATTGTCACTACAGGGTACGTGTTAGACTTTATCAGCACAGTTACAGTCACATGACCACTGTGCTGAACGAATTGCGCCTGCAGTGGAAAACCAGACTCGATTCTAACTTTGAACAGAGGTTGTGTGAATGGTTGTGAATGTGCTTTTCCTTCTGATACATCAATATGTTGATATATTGCCTATGTCCATTCATAGCAGACCAAACTAATTAAGTAACAGATAAACGACTGAATGGAAATGTTCTGTGAATTAACAGACGTTTTCTTTTATAATTCAAGGACAATCTGGGCGATAAGCTGCCAGAACTGTGATTTTACTAATTTATGTATTACAGTTGAAGTCCAATTTTATCTGCGCTGACATGACTGCAGGAGTATTACTTTATCAAGTGGAAAAACTGCCGGCAGGACTTGAGATCAAAGTGGCCCGTGATGTAAAATGAGTTTGACATTCCTGCTCAAAGGACTTTCTGAATTTTGTTGTGGTCACTTTGGTTTGTCTGTGTTTTCTTTTGGGCTTGGTATCATTGCTTGTTAGCCACACTGTTTCAATTTTCTAAAAGTAACTTAAAGTGTGTTTGTCTGAGACTTGTGTGAAACAAAGTAAAAGTTTAGTATGCTCAACTTGTTGTATGCACTCAAGATACGAGTGCACCAGTGCGTCTGTTTTCAAGCATTTCTGCAACTTTGTGAAACCAGTGACCCCACATTCACACCCACTTCTCACTGTGATTGCTGTGTGAAGGTGTTAAAGGCTGGGTTTAAACTTCTCTGGCTCCTTTTATTTCACATACAGAACTTTAAATGAATGTAAACTCTTTCCGTGCCTCCTTCCACTGTGGTGGTTTGGATCATATATAAAGGCTTTTGCCTTTCGACACATCTGTTCGACATGTTGTACGAATCCCTTCTTTTGTTGTCTGAAACAGCCCGTGGGCATACTTTTACATTGGGGTTACATGCCCACAAAGACAGTTATGCTGACATGCTGATGTTTTGCAGGTTGTTCTGTATAAGCATCTTAAGCCCTTTTCAGAGATGGGAACCGTAATACCGCTGCCTTCACCAGTCTGTTGGAGTGATGATATTCTGTCTTTAAGACACGGATCTCTTTTCTGTTTCTTTATCTAAAGGCTTCATTCAGACATACCCATGACAGTGATGGAGAGGAAAATGGCACAAATGAAATTGGACAGTTCATCAAAGTGGCATCTAATGTGGTGGTATAGTGTTGGCTTGGAGCTGTGGGAGAAACAATACTGTGTTTTATTGGTCTGTAGAGATGCTGCTGTTGGTGGTGGAGGAGATCAGAATCAGGCTACTCTGACGAAGTAGTCTTCGTGTGCCCTCTGCTACTAGATCTGTATAGCCTCTCTCTTTCAGGTCTCTGCCTCTGTAATCCACCTGGACTTTAGACTTGTGCCAGACTTTATGCAAATGATGTCATGGTGTTTATTTGGACGTGAAGCTGGCAGGTTCAGGTGGGAAAAAACACGTGTCTGAAAGAGCCACCAGTTTAGAGTCGTGCAGTCCAACATTGGCTAATTAGCAGTCAACACAAAGCACAGCTGAGGCCTATTTGAATTTCATGAAGGCTATAAATGTCCGGTCTAAGAAGGAGACTCTTTTAAACCAGATTTTACTTTCAACACATTGTTGAAATATGTCATACAAATTCTAAATGTTGACTCTAGTTGCTGCATTAAAATAATAGAACAGGATTTATTGAAAGCCTTGATTACACCCTGTTCTGAACACAGAGAGTTGGAGACCCCCAGCTGAGTAGTCATTCCTGTGCGTGCATAGTTGGTGCATTGTAATGTAAATTCTCCACTGACGAGGCAACACATCAAGCAGTCATTCAGATGTCTGCACAGGCCCTTGTGCTCACCATCTGATGATGACCATAGTGAAACTTGTCAGACTTGTGGATGAACTTCAACTTTCAGACAGAGGAGTGAGAGGAGTTTTTACCCATGCAAAACGCATTCCTGTGCAGTCCTCCAAGATCCTGACTGGAAGCAGATGACGTATGCGTCTGCCGAATGTTGATTGGTTGATGAGTGGGCTGGAATAGAGCTGGAAATGATACCAGGAATGGGAGAACTGTTAAACAAAACTTCAAATATCAAAAACGAATGCTTGAAAAGCACAGACAGTAGTTTTCATTGATACTTTTCTTTGTTTTCAACATTCGGTTTCACTTCAGCTTTTTGCATGTCATAATTTCGCTCTCCTTCTCAGCTGGCTCATGAACTAATAACAACATAGGCAAGAGTGGCCCACAGACCGGTTGTAACACATACTTTGTACACTGCCTTCATCTGACAAGCTCACTGCAGGCAGACAGGCAGGCCCTGGAGTGAAGCGGACAGCCAACGACCACCCTCTGCTCACCCATAAATTCTGTTTTAATGCCACCGATCAGAAATAAAGTGTAGTTCAGTAATAGAAACACTGTAACTACAACAAGTAGTGAATCATGTCCACGCAAGTTTTCAAAGTAACAGCAGATACATTTTTAAGTTCATGAGATGGAGGCAAACTAAACATTTTTTTAATGTCTTACTTCTCAGCTGAAAGGTTTCTTTAGTTCTAACAGCTAATGAGCTCCAAGCCTACAACACCAAGTATCAGCCACCTATAATGCATCCCTGAGATCCCCTCCCAGTCGATTCAACCCACCGTTCACGACTTAAACCACGACACCTTAATACCTGCATGATGGCAGGGTGGGGCAACATCTCACAAAGACTTCACACCTTGGGCTCATGTGCCGCTAACAACTTGCATTGTGAACGTGTCTCAGGACCACCTCCAAGGTGACAACCCCACCTGGGGCTTCTCACCACCTTTTAGAAATGCAGAAGCCTTTTAGATGAGAGGAAAACACCTTCAAAAAATGATTCTTCACCCACAAAAGTTTTGAGAAAAATGAAAAAAAAAAAAAAAAACCCCACCTGAAATGTTTAATGTGTAAAATCAAAGTTTTATTTATTCAAATAATTAATCGTTAAGGAGAATGTGCTTGATATAAACTGAATGCATACCAATCAAGTGCATTTCATTTGACCAGATTACAGTGCATTAAATGCAACATTTGAACTCATGTAACAAAATTATATAGAGAATCTGAGTACGTTTGCTCCAGGCGGCAGACTTCAAAGAAGTATAACAGGAAGCATGTGCCCACAACAGAATATAATCAAAACATGAGATCCTACACAGACAACAGCAGATAAAACAGTTTCACATTACTCCAAAAATGCTCTAGATTTAAGTTTTTTTTTCTTCAATATAATGCGACGATAAACAAGAAACAGTTCAAATCTCTGACTTCTCTGAGTTGTGTTTGCGTGTTTTTCTTTTTGGTGATATGAGAAGCAGATTCTCTGCCGTGCATAACATACAGAACAAGCGCAGCTGATGCTCTGAAGAGACACATATTGAGAGAATCAGTGAAGAAAAGAGAAAAAGCAGACCGCTCATTATTTTCCCCTCTCTGTGTCCCCTTCTGCCTGTCTTCATCATGAAATCCCTGTTTATTACTTCCCTTCAAAGATAAGGGCAGTTTACTGGGATCATTAAGAGCACAGCATCTGAAACACATATACAGTGGGGCAAAAAAGTATTTAGTCAGCCACCGATTGTGCAAGTTCCCCCACTTAAAATGATGACAGAGGTCAGTAATTTGCACCAGAGGTACACTTCAACTGTGAGAGACAGAATGTGAAAAAAAAATCCATGAATTCACATGGTAGGATTTGTAAAGAATTTATTCGTAAATTAGGGTGGAAAATAAGTATTTGGTCACCTCAAACAAGGAAAATCTCTGGCTCTCACAGACCTGTAACGTCCTCTGTAAGAAGCTTTTCTGTCCCCCACTCGTTACCTGTATGAATGGCACCTGTTTGAACTCATCATCTGTATAAAAGACACCTGTCCACAGCCTCAAACAGTCAGACTCCAAACTCCGCCATGGCCAAGACCAAAGAGCTTTCGAAGGACACCAGGAAAAGTATTGTAGACCTGCACCAGACTGGGAAGAGTGAATCTACAATAGGCAAGCAGCTTGGTGTGAAAAAATCAACTGTGGGAGCAATTATCAGAAAATGGAAGACATACAAGACCACTGATAATCTCCCTCGATCTGGGGCTCCACGCAAGATCTCATCCCGTGGGGTCAAAATGATCATGAGAACGGTGAGCAAAGATCCCAGAACCACACTGGGGTACCTGGTGAATGACCTGCAGAGAGCTGGGACCAAAGTAACAAAGGTCACCATCAGTAACACACTACAACGGCAGGGAATCAAATCCCGCAGTGCCAGACGTGTTCCGCTGCTGAAGCCAGTGCATGTCCAGGCCCGTCTGAAGTTTGCCAGAGAGCACATGGATGACACAGCAGAGGATTGGGAGAATGTCATGTGGTCAGATGAAACCAAAGTAGAACTTTTTGGTATAAACTCAACTCGTCGTGTTTGGAGGAAGGAGAATACTGAGTTGCATCCCAAGAACACCATACCTACTGTGAAGCATGGGGGTGGAAACATCATGCTATGGGGCTGTTTTTCTGCCAAGGGGACAGGACGACTGATCCGTGTTAAGGACAGAATGAATGGGGCCATGTATCGTGAGATTTTGAGCCAAAACCTCCTTCCATCAGTGAGAACTTTGAAGATGAAACGAGGCTGAGTCTGCCAACATGACAATGATCCAAAACACACCGCCCGGGCAACAAAGGAGTGGCTCCGTAAGAAGCATTTGAAAGTCCTGGAGTGGCCTAGCCAGTCTCCAGACCTCAACCCCATAGAAAATCTGTGGCGGGAGTTGAAAGTCCGTGTTGCTCGGCGACAGCCCCAAAACATCACTGCTCTCGAGAAGATCTGCATGGAGGAATGGGCCAAAATACCAGCTACTGTGTGTGCAAACCTGGTAAAGACCTATAATAAACGTTTGACCTCTGTTATTGCCAACAAAGGTTATGTTACAAAGTATTGAGTTGTATTTTTGTTATTGACCAAATACTTATTTTCCACCCTGATTTACCAGTAAATTCTTTACAAATCCTACCATGTGGATTCATGGATTTTTTTTTCACATTCTGTCTCTCACAGTTGAAGTGTACCTCTGGTGCAAATTACTGACCTCTGTCATCATTTTAGGTGGGGGAACTTGCACAATCGGTGGCTGACTAAATACTTTTTTGCCCCACTGTACACTGTTTGTGATAGCTTTAATTTCTTTTTCTCAAACTGTATCTGTGCAGCCACCATGTGAGCTGAAGCTGTGTTTGTGTGCACGAAGTCTCCAGAGCATGCTATGGTTGTTGAATGGACTCAAGAAGTCATATCTATAGTCCTGACAGAAGATGTTTTATCGGTGTGCTGCCAATGTCGAAGTAAAAATGAAGGTCTTCTGCAGCACCGTGTGCATTTTCTATGTTAAACACTTACAAAGACTGTAAAGCATCTTTTTGTTCCTCCCTGTCTGTCTCTCATCTTTCAAAACGTACATTTTTACTATTTTTATTATTTTTATTTTACTTCACCTATCTGAATGCTTTTTCTTTCATTTCTTTTTCTCAAATCTCCCCCTTCTGCTTCCCTCTTTTTGTGCTTTTCCTTTCTGCCCCTTCTCTCCTCTCTTGTTTCAACTTGTCATCCACACGCTGTAGAATTCAGAGTCACAGGTCACAGTTTTCCAAGCCTCAACTTGGGACTTTTCCTCCGGTTTCCTCTCACTCTACAAACTCTATGCACACACATAAACAGAAAGAAGCCCACACATTCTCGAGCCTTCAAAGTCTATTTCATCTCCAAGTTTGAATTGATAAGTTCGACGACTTCCTAATTGTGCTTATTTATGAGAGGGGAGAAAAAAAAAAGAAACAGTGGGGATTGGGTGATTGGAAGCGGGAATAAGAATAAACAATGAGGATGTTTTCCTCGTTCTTTTTTTCCAGAGTGACGATTGCTCTCAGACCACATCTAATGGAGAGAAGTCTGGCGTGTGGTGGGCTGTGAGTGGGGGTGGGCGGTAGGGTTAGATGTATCCCAGGTGTCAGTTTGGGATGAAGAATTGGGGTTGCCATGGCGTCACTCGTGGTTTCCGGGGATTCTGATTCACAGTGTGATATTGATTAAAGGTTTGGGCTTCCCTGAAAAAAACAGGAAGTATTTCATTTGGTGTGTATTTGTGAGTCCGCAGAAGCTTCTTAAACTGCTTCAGCTGCTCCTCACTTCATCCTGACTGATAAAACCATCAGACAGACATACAGTAATCCTCAGAGAGCAAATATACGTGTTGTTGCTGTTGTGTAAACCAATGGTGTGCGACCTATTATGTTTATTTGGTATAAGTCAAGCCACCAAAGTGCATTGAACGTAAGAGTAATATAATCTGACCACTCTTACTTTAGAAGCACAGCTCAGGACCAAAAGCAGTACAATCTCTATGTGTCAGATGCTTGTTGAGAATGGATTCACTTAAACTGTGTTACGAAATCGGCAAATATGTAATCAAGTACAGGGAGTGCAGAATTATTAGGCAAATGAGTATTTTGTCCACATCATCATCTTCATGCATGTTGTCTTACTCCAAGCTGTATAGGCTCGAAAGCCTACTACCAATTAAGCATATTAGGTGATGTGCATCTCTGTAATGAGAAGGGGTGTGGTCTAATGACATCAACACCCTATATCAGGTGTGCATAATTATTAGGCAACGTCCTTTCCTTTGGCAAAATGGGTCAAAAGAAGGACTTGACAGGCTCAGAAAAGTCAAAAATAGTGAGATATCTTGCAGAGGGATGCAGCAGTCTCAAAATTGCAAAGCTTCTGAAGCGTGATCATCGAACAATCAAGCGTTTCATTCAAAATAGTCAACAGGGTCGCAAGAAGCGTGTGGAAAAACCAAGGAGCAAAATAACTGTCCATGAACTGAGAAAAGTCAAGCGTGCAGCTGCCAAGATGCCACTTGCCACCAGTTTGGCCATATTTCAGAGCTGCAACATCACTGGAGTGCCCAAAAGCACAAGGTGTGCAGTACTCAGAGACATGGCCAAGGTAAGAAAGGCTGAAAGACGACCACCACTGAACAAGACACACAAGCTGAAACGTCAAGACTGGGCCAAGAAATATCTCAAGACTGGTTTTTCTAAGGTTTTATGGACTGATGAAATGAGAGTGAGTCTTGATGGGCCAGATGGATGGGCCCGTGGCTGGATTGGTAAAGGGCAGAGAGCTCCAGTCCGACTCAGACGCCAGCAAGGTGGAGGTGGAGTACTGGTTTGGGCTGGTATCATCAAAGATGAGCTTGTGGGGCCTTTGCGGTTTGAGGATGGAGTCAAGCTCAACTCCCAGTCCTACTGCCAGTTTCTGGAAGACACCTTCTTCAAGCAGTGGTACAGGAAGAAGTCTGCATCCTTCAAGAAAAACATGATTTTCATGCAGGACAATGCTCCATCACACACGTCCAAGTACTCCACAGCGTGGCTGGCAAGAAAGGGTATAAAAGAAGAAAAACTAATGACATGGCCACCTTGTTCACCTGATCTGAACCCCATTGAGAACCTGTGGTCCATCATCAAATGTGAGATTTACAAGGAGGGAAAACAGTACACCTCTCTGAACAGTGTCTGGGAGGCTGTGGTTGCTGCTGCTCGCAATGTTGATGGTGAACAGATCAAAACACTGACAGAATCCATGGATGGCAGGCTTTTGAGTGTCCTTGCAAAGAAAGGTGGCTATATTGGTCGCTGATTTGTTTTTGTTTTGTTTTTTAATGTCAGAAATGTATATTTGTGAATGTGGAGATGTTATATTGGTTTCACTGGTAAAAATAAATAATTGAAATGGGTATATATTTGTTTTTTGTTAAGTTGCCTAATAATTATGCACAGTAATAGTCACCTGCACACACAGATATCCCCTAAAACAGCTAAAACTAAAAACAAACTAAAAACTACTTCCAAAAACATTCAGCTTTGATATTAATGAGTTTTTTGGGTTCATTGAGAACATGGTTGTTGTTCAATAATAACATTATTCCTCAAAAATACAACTTGCCTAATAATTCTGCACTCCCTGTAATGTAGCTCAGTATTTAAAGGAATGCATTTTTTTATGATGCATATAAGTATGTAGACTGCATGAAAGACAGATTTCACCATTTGGCTTGTGGACCCCTTGTTGAAAGTTTGGCTTATTTTGGAAACCTAGGCAGTTAGCAGCTAAAGGTAGCACTTGTTAGCTAGTGTTAGATGGAGGGACTTTTCTGTAAGAAGGTTGCCTGATGGGTAATGTATTTTTGGCATAGGTCCGGTGTTGGAGGGGAAGCGAGGGATAGTTCATTAAGAGGGGCTTTTCACCCACCACAAATGTGCTACCATGCAGTACGAACTGCATGTTGCTTGATAGGGATGACCTATTTGTCTGTCGGTCGAATGCTGATTAGTTGACAAGTGAGCCAGTATAAGGAAGTTCACTAGAAATGTGAGAAATTCAAGAAAACCAGACAGGTTTTCCATGATTGCCCACCAGCTGCCTTGGCGATACACAGTCAAGCATAAAACAGAAGTAAATTAGAAGTAGCCACAGCAGCCCCAAATATGTCTATGCGGCCCAGTTCTGAGTGAACTGTTAGTAGCCACTGGGGACCAAAGTCCTGTTGGTTTAACATCTCTGTGTATTTATCCACTTTACTGAGTTAACCCAGTTAGGTTCCAGGTTAGAGATTAACATGTGTGAAATCACTGCATACTGACCAATCCATTCTCTGGGAAGTAGTGGGATTATTCCTGGAAGATTCCTCAGACATCTGTGCATAGAGTTTAAAGTTCTGTAATACCAACCAAAATCTTTGGGTTTCCCTGAAAAACATCAGTATTGAGTATTGATTCTTGTATATGTAACTTTACGCCTTAATTTTTTCCTATTGGCTGCAAACATTTTAAAACAATTTTGTTGCTCTATAAGCGTTAATATATGAGAGCACTTACTTACATAGTTTATGCCATCAGTCAGTTATATCATTGTCTTCATTCTTTGCTCTTAGACTGATAAACATAAAAGCAGCTGAAAGAATAAAAAAACCTTCTAAATATTAATTTTACTTACTTAATCTAAAGCGATATCCATCTTTCATATACAGCTTATGATATAATTGAAAGCTCATGTCATGATGACATGTCGTGGCAGACCCTTACCCATTCAATTTCAACTTTTGAAATTTAAAGTTCACCAGTCTGTGAACTTTATACATAGTCTATACAAACATACACATATGCTGCAACACTGTTATTTCCCAGTTTCTGGGTATTGGAGAGTAGATTGGCACTTTCTCACACTGGGCTCCAGAGCAGGTTACCCCGGCCATATTGAGAATGAGTGCCGATGCATCCAGTAACTCGGGAAGGCAATCAAATGAGTTAGGACTCGTGTATTTGGCTGTAACAGAAAACACAGAATGCCTGGAGAGCATCATATGTCTTGGATTATTATTCAGGATTGGATGGTTTGTTGGTTTTGCCTTTTTTAGAAAGAGAGAGTTTGTTTAATGTCGAGGAGAGAAGACAATGAGAAACAGATCTTTAAGAGTTTGCATGGAGCTTACAGGGCTTCAGCTGGCTCATCACAACATGTTGTTTTCTGTCTTTATTCTATTTTTATCTCCGGTTCCCACCCCCCGAAATGCTCACCCTTTTGTTCGCTGACTTCAGTACCTCAGTTTGTTTCTGCCACCATATGGTTAATTCTGTGCCATGGTAGGTACTTTCCACTGCAAATCACCACACAGAGGAGCAATACCGAGCACTGTGTACTGATGCCAAAACTTCCCTGGCCATTGCTTGTGTTTCATATCATCTGTCCGTTTTCATAGTGTAATGCAATTAAAATCACACTAACAGTGAAAAATATGTGTGTGTTTTTAGACTATCTGAGACCTTTTGTTTCTTTTCCTGAATGAATAAAACCACATTTCCTTCTGCATGTTATCCAGTTTCCAGAATGTGTGTGGGTGTCTCTGCATGCTCTCGCTGTGTGTATATATATGTGTGTATATACGTGTGTGTGTGTGTCCAGCTACAAAAAGAGGTCCTGTCATCTTAACCAGGATTGTAAAGTCATGTGCTTCTCATTAAAATACTTCCCTCAGTTATGGATAAAAGGACTGATAGTTTTCAACGTCAATGAAAAATCAATTTGCATACATGTTTATTATTATTTTATTTACAGGGAGTTTGTGTTTGTTTATGTGTGTTGTGGGGACATAAATATATTAAGTCAACAGTGTGAGGAACTATCTTTTTGGGGGACAAAAAAGTTTCACGATATTACAGCCAGGAGAAAGCTGGGTTAAATAAGTAGAGCTTTATGGTTTTGTTTTACTTGATTTGTTTTTGCTGAAGTTGGTGTTGATAGTTGGGATGATAACAAGGCTGCGAGCCATGAAAGAAAA
Organism: Rhamphochromis sp. 'chilingali'; assembly: GCF_963969265.1. NCBI lineage: Eukaryota > Metazoa > Chordata > Actinopteri > Cichliformes > Cichlidae > Rhamphochromis > Rhamphochromis sp. 'chilingali'. The sequence continues at coordinate 31,622,401 of NC_137948.1, forward strand.
ACGCGAGTGATGATCATATGATTAATAAAAGCACGAATAAATCTTCACAGATGACTTGGCAGCTATTTGCCAAAAGCTGATTAAGACCATGTGAGTCCATTAAACAATATCACAACCGCACATAACACCCAGGATGTGTGTGTAATTTTGTGCATGTGTGTGTGCTTATGGGTTAAAAGTGTCTCCTGTGGGTATTTGGAGACAGTGTGTGACCTGCAGGGATTTGAAAACCACAATCTTTGATCACAGGAATTCACAGAAGTCACCCTAACGAGTGCTCTGTGTACATTCTCTGTGCATTATTTGTCGATTACATTGTATTTGAGGTTGTCTCATGCACAAAGTAAAATGAGGACAAGCAGATGCTGTAAAAGAGAGACAGATGCGACTTTAACAAGCTTGCTGAAATGTGAGGACATACAATGAGATTGGATTATTATAGCTATTAGATGCAGTGGAGCACACTTGCTGCTTCAAGACTACAAGACTACTAAATCCTTGTTTTTACTTGTCTAACTTTAGATATAACCATTTCTGAGAAATCTCTAAACACAAGAAAACAGAGGGGATGGAAAATTAAAATCAAAGCAGAACTTGACTGCTACCATGTTATGTGCATGTAATCTATATTATTGCTAGGTGTCTCAGGTGAATTGAAGGTAACATAGTGATTACATTCTGTAAAAGATACTAATTCCCCTTTAAACCGAGCTGTGTGGTGAAGAGTTGGAGTTAGAGTTAAAGTTAACATTGGGATAGTGTCACGGTCTGTTTTTGATTATTAATATTCTTTGATTCAGTTAGTTGCTGGTTATACTTTCACGTCGAGTCAGTTATGTTTTCTTGTCTGTTCTTTCCTGTGTCCCGTGTCTCCCCAGTCAGTCGTGTCTCCATGTCACAGTTTGCTACTCTTGTCTCTGTGCTCCATGTTCGCTCTGTCTTTGCTATCACCTTGGACAGTCTCGTGTCCTGCGTTCAGTGTTTTCGGTTTTGCTTACGCCCTGTTTCGATTTGTCAAATTAGTCCCAGCTGTGTCTCCCTCCTGTTTCCCGTTCCCTCGTTGCTCCCCAGAGGTGGGACCAAGTCATTGTTTTGCAAGTCTCAAGTAAGTCTCAAGTCTTTACCCTCAAGTCACAAGTCAAGTCTCAAGTAATGTCAGGCAAGTCAGAGTCGAGTCTCAAGTCACTGGTGTAAAAGTCCAAGTAAAGTCACAAGTCTGAAACTTTGAATTTCAAGTCCTTTCGAGTCTTTAAAAAAAAAAACAACGAAAAAAAAGAATGTTGCAGTTATGCTAAATGTAAATATTAGACCATGTGATTTTTAAATCTCTGTTTTTCTCAACACATGACAAAATAGTGATCTTAGAAAATATACACAAATTGTGAAATTGCACCTCTATAAAATGCAGCTCAATTACATTTAGCTCCAAGAATAATTTTCACCAACAATTCTGAGATAAGCTGCATGTTATTCTTGGATGCGCTTGTAGGACTGGCTTTAAAATAGCATGACAAAAATATATATATATATTCTCTACTTACATGTTTTGCATATTGCATTTCATCTTTTTGTTGACTACTTCATAGTTTATGTACTTGAAAAAAATAACTCCTTGCAGCATTTTTGAGCGTTTTTCTTTTTTTCTTAAAAAAAATCTGGTTAATTTGATTGGCTTGCTACAGCTCCCGCACACATACGGACGGAGTGTGGTTTGAATAAATGAATGAATGAATTGAATTAATGGTGCACACTTTCTATATAATATGCGTGTTAAATTTTAGATTTGGGGTGAAATATCAAGTCTTTTCAAGTAAACCAGTTCAAGTCCAATTCAAGTCCCAGGTCATTGGTGTAAAAGTCAAGTCACAAGTCTTAGAACATTTTTTCAAGTCAAATCTAATGACTCGAGTCTGACTCGAGTCCGAGTCATGTGACTCGAGTCCACACCTCTGTTAGTCCCCGGTGTATTGGAGCCCTGTGGTGTCCTCTGTCCATTGTCGCATCGTTACTGCATGTCGCTGTGTGTCTTTTGCCTTCTTGCTCCCATAGCTAAGTGTTTCCTCCTAGTTCCCAGTTTCAGTTTCTAGTTCTAGTTCCCAGTTTCAGTTTCTAGCTTTGGTTAAGTTTTCTTGTATCAGAAAAAGTTTTGCACAGCTATTAAAGCTGCTTCCTTCAGTTAAACCTTTTGTTTTGAGTCCTGCATTTGAGGCCTACCACAGCACAAGTCATGACAGGTTCTGGCTCGGATAAACATTTGATGGTTACTTCTTAACTTATTCCTCATTTCCACAACGACCCACAAGGTTTGACTCGACTCAACTCGGTTTCAGTTATTTTTCCATTATAGTACCACCTCAATGTGTGTGGGGTTGTTATAAGAACGCGGCTGAAGTCCTGTGACATCATTTATATATGACACAAACAACACAACAATGGAAGACGCTGAGATGATGGTAAGTGTATGCACTTTGTCATTGGACAATGGTGTTGGTCTTTTTGTAGCCATTTCCCTCGAACTTGCCTGCTCGTGTCCCCGACAATCCACTCGCCAAGTTTCGAGTTTGAATAGTTGTTGGGACTGTGTCCTACTTATGCCAGGTTAAGCTGTCAAACTATACTGAAATGGGCAATAAGGTTTTTGACCACTCGAGGGGAAAACATTACCATATTTTCTCTCGTCAAGCGATCCAGACATTTTAGTGAGTTGGTAATGTATAAGTGGTATGAAGAACTTTCCAGAACCACATTTCAATATCCTGTTACCTCAGAACAACTAGTGTTATAGGCCATTATGTCTGCGATCTTGTCAAAATAGACAAAGAGCTTTTTTGCAGTGATGTTAAATTAAGTGTTAAAAGCAGTGAAAGCTGCAGCCGTGGTTTGCTCTTCTCATCTTTGTGACGGGGGGAAGTGCATCTCTGAATGAGTGAATGGGAGTTTAGTAGAACCATCTGTGTGATATAATGAAAAAAACAAACCTTAATAGAGACTTGGGAATTATGGAAATGGGTGAATAGGAGGGTGAGAAAGTCAATAAAGAAGTTGGAAAAGACGCTAGGCGTGCGTGTCATCCAGCCTCATTCTCAGATGGTGAGTCACTCAGTGGTACAGTCACAGTGAGTGAGACTTACGACCTTGTCTGCAGACTACATGACACAAGATCGAGTCGTCACCTCTCCCACGATTGAGCTGCAAGCTGCACTCCACATTCTCACTTACATCAAAGAGAGCAGCACGATGATAAAATCCACAGTGTGCATGTGGATGTCACACTGAGGGCAAGAGACACAAATAAGATTGAAGAAGACAAACAATGTAGGAAAGACGGAGGGAAATGAACTGTTGTTTAATCTGACTCAGAGCCAAAACATGTCTAATCAGTCTGACCTGATACTGGCGCGCGCGCGCGCGCACACACACACACACACACACACACACACACACACACACACACACACACACACACACACACACACACACACACAAAGAGAAAATGAAAAGAAAACATGAATACGGAGGCGAGTGAGAGAGATGTTTGGTTACCGACAGCTTTCTCAGGACTCACATGTATTAACAGTAAGAGGCAAATGATCACGACATTAGAAGACTTACCACAACATTATGTTAAATATGAAGCCAAAGTACTGTAACAAAGGAAAACAGCTAGCATGGGTCTGAAATCAACCTCCCACTTTCCCTGAAGTTCACTTTTTATCAGTATGTCTTGTTTGTTTGAAATTGGAAAATGACAAATTATGATTTTTTGGATGGTTTTATCCTCTTCTGTTTCTCTGGAAATCCCCCCTGGCATGGCAGACCTGATGAAATAACTGAAACTGGAAGTCTTCTTTTCTTGTTTTGCTAAGCAAAGATAATTGTCACTGTGTGGGAGTGAGAAAATATTGCAAGATCTTTGCCAATATCAGTGACTCCTCATTGCACAAGTGATAAAAATCGACTCTGCAATGTACTCTTCGGGATATTAAAATGGCCTGTAGTGTGGTCTTCTGCTGTCATAGCACATCTGCTTCAAGGTTTGATGCACTGTGCGTTCAGACTGGTTACCTGTTGCATTCCTATCAGCTCTGGCCAATCTCCTCTAACCTTTGACATCAGCAATACAGTTTTACCCAGAGGACTGGATACTTCCTGTTTTTGGGCCATCCTATCTAAACCCATGAGATGGTTCTGTGGGAAACCCAAGTAGAACAGCAGTTTCTGAACTACTCAGACCATTTTGCACCTATGTCACCTTAAAAAGTCTCCTTACTCTCCTTACTTCATCATTGCTTGGTTTGAACTTCAGCAAGACTTCACAGTGTCTCTGTACAGTCAATTGAACAGAACCTAATAAAGTGTGAATTTAAACCCAGTATCAGCACTAATTTGTGTACATGGAAAGATTCTGGATGACTTGTGTATCCTAAATTCTGTGACAGTGAACAATCGCTGTTGGAGTGGCCCTCCAGTTAGATTGATTCCCTTCACCTTCAACTCCAGCCTGTTACCTTTGCCTCAGTCACCTGCTGTCCTCAGTATGATCCCTTCATCCCCTGAAATCTAATGGCTGATTATGTTCCCCTGGTGATTCACTCTTAACCCAGCTCCTAAAATGTACACTGTCTGCCCAGACACACATTTTCTAAGCTCAACCCCTCCTCAGGCTGCGCACAAATTCAGGGGAGCCTCCGATCTCCCCGTCAGTCCTCGGCCTCGTCACGGTGTCACAGTCAAGAAACTCTAACTGAATCTGCAAAACTGACATGATCTTAAAACAGATAAAAGTAAAATATTAAAACAGCCAATGTCGTTGCTTTTCCTTCTTTGATCGGCACAGAGAAACAAACTAAATAGAGCAAATTGCAAAGCACTGCTTTACTGAGTTCGATTGGTTTTTTCGTACTGTTTGCATTTCAAGTTGCATCTTAATGCTGGACTGAGCAAAAAAAGAAAAAAAGATGATGATGACGGGAAAAGGGAAAATAAATCAACAGATCAGGTTCTGTTTGTCTCACACAGAGTGATAAATCTACAGCTGTTATTCAATCTTAAACATGTGTGTCTTGTTAAACTGTCTGCTGGCCCTGAGTGTGTGAGAACTGCATTTTACTTGCTAAAAGAGACTTTTCATTTTACAGCACATGACACTTATGGCAGCTGGTGACCTCCCTGTGAGAGAGCGAGTGTGTGTGTGTCTTTCAATGTGGAATCCATATACATGTCTAGTATTTCATGCTATAAAAATGTAATCCTTTAAAAACTTTCTCCAGAAATAACATCACCCAATATGTAAAACAGAGACATCAACTAAACTTTCTATCATAATTCTAGATTATGACAGGTCTGACATCTGTATGCTGCCAAGATACTTATACTCACGGGCCGCTTTGTTAGATACACCTTGCTAGTACCATGTTGGAACCACTTTTGCCTCCAGAACTGCCTTCATTCTTCATGTCACAGATTAAACAAGGTCCTGGACTCATTCCTCAGAGATTTTCGTCCAAATTTTAACATCAAACAGTTTCTGCAGATTTGTTGGCTGCACATGATTTGGATTTTCTTCCCTACCACATCCCAGAGGTGCTCTGCTGGACTGAGATCTGGTGACTGCGGAGGCCATTTAAGTACAGTGAACTCATTCCCATGATCAAGAATCATCCGACCTTTTTGACATGGAGCGTTATCCTGCTGGAAGACGTCATAAACGCCAAGGAAGGATGGATTCATGCTCTCTACCATCCAAGATTTGCAGTAGAATTAATTTCCAATCCAGCTTTGGTGAGCCTGTGTAAATTGCAGCCTCAGTTTACTGTTCTGGGCTGACAAAGAGGGCACTTTGATTTGAGATTTGAGATGTTCAGAGATTCTCTTCTGCATACATTGGTTGTATTGGGTGGTTATTGGCTTCCTAATAGCTCAAGTCCCACCATTCTCCTCTAAACCCACCCAGAGTACTACCTCTCCCTTGATATTTTGTCAGACCACTGTCTGTAATCCCTGGAGATGGTTGTAGGTTGTAGATCAGCAGTTTCAGAAATACTCAAACCAGCCCATCTATGACTGACAACCATGCCAGATTCAAAGTCCCTTAAGTTACCTTTATTCTCAGGAAACTCGGCTCGAACTTTTCCATTACAATTGAGTACCACCTAATGTACGTGGGGTTGTTATAGCAATGACCCCAAGCACCCACCTTGTGACTTTGTTTGTATGCTACACGAATGCTATGCTATTGTTTCTGTGTAGTCCTTTTGCTTGTTGAGGGGTTTTGACGTTGGTGAAGGAGATGGTCTCACGACTCATCGACTGACATTACTGACTAGCCAGTCGGTCGCATGCAGTCTTTTGATGTCATATTTTCACCTTGGATCACCTTGGAACCCAGATCGAGGATGTACTAAAAAGCACCTGGTACAGGGTAAAATCACCTAAATTAAAACTCTAAAAACCGTGTCGAGCCATGTCAGGCCGACCTAAGTAGGTACTAATGGAAAAGGTCAATATATGCATTCTATTTCTTAACTTTTATCAAATCTTTAGCGTCAATCTGACCCTTTGCACAGACATGAAAAACAAATTCGTCAGATCATTTTTGAAATTTTGCATCTATTTTATAAAAGCCATATTAGCAAAATTGCTCCCAGATTATGAACCCTCCAGTGTTTAAATGTAAATCATTGTCAGCCGCTTTAGATTATATGGCCTGGTCACAACCTTTTGTGATTCAGTTTTCAAACCAGCTGGCATTAGTTCAGCCTCTGCCTTTAATTATTTGCTTGCTTGCAGCCCTATCCTGTTTAACTGGAATGCTCATAACATGGACCCCATTAATATCTTATTTCTCTGCTGTTACTGGGAAAAACAAATTTAAATGATGAATAGTGCTCTGCTTGTGCAGGTTTGGGCCAATGTGTGTTGCTGTGGGTACAAATCCATTACCATTTCCTGTATTCCCCTCGGTTGCGCACCTCTGTGTAATAGCCCTTATTATTGTCCTTGTCATTATTATTCTGTGGAGAGCTGTAGCCTGCTGGGTTAGAACTGAGGTGCTGATGGATTGGGAGAAATCAGAGGGTTGGAACAAAAGAATTCAATAAAGAGAAATTAAAGTTTTCACAGTTACGAACCTTTTAAAAAATTTTTTTTAAACAGCTGAATTTAGAAGCATTTAGTTTGGAGAATATTATCGTCATCCTCACTCGGTTATTTCCAGAAATGAATGTGTTTGTGCTTTACGGGTGCGAAGTGTGTGAGTGATAAAAACGCTTCCAATATGGCAGCGCATTAATCTGTCAGGAAGAAAGGAGCTGACACCTCTCTCTTTGTGTGAATGCGATAGCGACAGACACTGAGTCTTATCTTATCAGCGGGGTACAAAAAGAGCCTGCAGCAGAGGTGTGTCACATCAGTCTGACACCTGCAAATCTGCACTCGGACACTGCCAATTACATCACTGTCAGGAACGCATCCGTCAGACACACACTCAGACAGCAGCGCACACACACACCCATTCTGCACTTCTGGTCATTGTACTGGTTTCTATAGCAGTCGAAAAGAATGTGTAGTTTACTCCACACAGGCAGGATGGATTTTAAAGTCATGCTACATGCTGCCATTAAGAGCAACAGGCTTGGGCTGCACTTTTTCTGTTGCCTGCCGCCACTATGCAGTGATTATTTCAGGAACACAGAGTGTAATAAAGGCCTGAGACGGCAGTTTACGGGGCAAAAGAGCATCTGCAGAAAAGTCTAAAAGGAATACTTTTGTCTTGCACTGGCCTGGTAAATTTTTTGTTAGAACTTGGCCCGGCCATATAGGGTGTTTGTTTAATCTGCACAAAAATAAAAAGGTTTAATGGGGGATTGTCTTTGGCACTCTTTCTCGGCCGGATCAGAGGTTTTCAGTGGATTTTATGTCATCACTGTTATACTTCCAGGAAATATAACAGTGGTGACAGGTGCTTTTGTTGCCTTTGGAAGGCCATGGTTCCCTCTCTTTGTTTAGCTACGCTGCTGACTGTAGTTCATAGACTGCATGGATTTATGTATGTTATGTGTTGCATGTGTACAAACTAATCAATAGCATTGGTCTAACTTTCTGCAAGAAGGAAATTTGAATTTTCCTAAATTAATAAACTAGTATACCGACGCTTTATGAGTCATTATTAAGCATGTATTCATTCCTATGTAAGTGTCCCTCAACAACAACTGTTACTGCTTACTTAATGATGCTACGTAAGAAAGCCTTTGAGAAATTATAGGTGTTTAGCCCATTGTTTCTAACTGGGATTTATCAGTTTTGAAAAATAGACCAATATATTGATGACTTGTGTATCCTTAATTATGTGAAGGCCAAAGTATGAAAACACACACACACGTGCAAAAATGTCACAAGCACTATCGAGCAATGGAGGGCAATGTAACGCTAACTGTATAGAAATGTTGGCTTATCAGAAATCTAGTATTAATAATACAGACAAAAGATGGATGTAGCTTTGCTGTTTGAAAAAGGAAGCCAAGCCAAAATTTCAGAAAGGAGGATTTTCCAGGGTATGCTCATTGGCTGATGCCTTGTGATCGGCAAAGTGCATCGCTAATGAGTGTGGGGTTTCACAGCCACACCTACTCCCCTCTCGTCACATCTAGTTCTAAAATGTTAAGACGGCAACACTAAAAAACTTCACTGGTCCACCGGAAAACACAAAAGTGATCTTTAGGCTTCAAAAACGTGACTTACAAATCAACTGGTGACATCACGGTAACTACAGCCATCCTTGTTGTCTGTTCACAGTCTGACATTGTCACGGTCCCCGTGTCTCTCTGGTTGGCCCACGCTGGCTACAGGTTTTGTTGTTGTTAGTTTTAGTTTTTTTGTCTCTCCTCCTCCTCTCTGCCTGGGTGGAGCTCATTACGGGCTCTCACTCTTGGCCCATGCACCCCTGTGGATGGTGTCCACCTGCGGCTGATCTGGCTGATTTCCCCAGCTGCTATTTAAGGCAGTGGCACAGAGCAGCTCACCGCTGGAACGTCGAACCACCTGAGTTCGTGCTCGCGGCATATTCAAAGAAGAATCGCTTACACGTGTTTTATGTTGTGGAACTAACCTTTGACCTTCTGTCTGTAGATTCTGGACCGAATCACCGGACCTGTCCAAGTGGGGCAGTGTGTGGAGTGTTGGAGCGAGTGCGGCTGAAGAGGAGTGCGTGTGTGCGGAGGAGCGGTGGCGGTGACTGAGTGGAAGAGGAAGCGTGTGTGTGGATTCCCCCCCCCCTTCTCTCCCTGGAGCCCTGGACCCCCTCCCAACTCACTGTACATATATTTTGCACTAAGGTGATCCCTATTGTAAATAAATCCCCTTTTGTTTCCTTGAAAGAACTGTCTGCGCGTGGGTCCGTTCAGTAGCCATGACAGACATCAAAGACGGAGGTAAAGAAACGCACGTTTGACACAAGACAAAAATCTTCCCTATACACAAACAAATGCAGAAACTGAGTTTCTGGACATCCTTACTACAGAATCACCTTTTCAAAAGCTCAGTTACAGTATCCAGACATAAAACACAGCCAAAACGTATAGATAACATCACATTTACCAGAATACTCGTGTATGTGTGGACACCAGAAAAATGGTCAGTGACTACAGTCAAGGGCTCACCGTATAAGAACCACATAGAACAATGCATAATTAGATCATGATCTAATTATGCATTATTAATTGATATATTAATAAGTGCTTGATTATGACTTAATCAGCTAGTTAATGGTAACTGTGTTTCTTCTTATACATTGTTGTACTAATGAACAGTGTTTGTGTGGAAGGTGGAGTGGTAGCTTGCGACATTTTTATTGATTTATAATCCATGACTTCATGAATCCATTAAAGGCCTTTGGTCTTCATGACGGATCAAACTGCTATTTTATTTTTTTAATGGAGCCCTTTCACACTGCAAAGAGTGCATCAGTAATGGACTATAAATGGAGAGTCTGACAGACGTAAATTCCACTTTGTCCCTTGTAAATCTGTTGCATTCAGAACCAAACACAGAAATGTCTGTATTTTAAATTGATTTGTGATTACATAAAACTCTTATTACAGGGAGTGCAGAATTATTAGGCAAGTTGTATTTTTGAGGAATAATTTTATTATTGAACAACAACCATGTTCTCAATGAACCCAAAAAACTCATTAATATCAAAGCTGAATGTTTTTGGAAGTAGTTTTTAGTTTGCTTTTAGTTTTAGCTATTTTAGGGGGATATCTGTGTGTGCAGGTGACTATTACTGTGCATAATTATTAGGCAACTGAACAAAAAACAAATATATACCCATTTCAATTATTTATTTTTACCAGTGAAACCAATATAACATCTCCACATTCACAAATATACATTTCTGACATTAAAAAACAAAAACAAAAACAAATCAGCGACCAATATAGCCACCTTTCTTTGCAAGGACACTCAAAAGCCTGCCATCCATGGATTCTGTCAGTGTTTGGATCTGTTCACCATCAACATTGCGTGCAGCAGCAACCACAGCCTCCCACACACTGTTCAGAGAGGTGTACTGTTTTCCCTCCTTGTAAATCTCACATTTGATGATGGACCACAGGTTCTCAATGGGGTTCAGATCAGGTGAACAAGGTGGCCATGTCATTAGTTTTTCTTCTTTTATACCCTTTCTTGCCAGCCACGCTGTGGAGTACTTGGACGCGTGTGATGGAGCATTGTCCTGCATGAAAATCATGTTCTTCTTGAAGGATGCAGACTTCTTCCTGTACCACTGCTTGAAGAAGGTGTCTTCCAGAAACTGGCAGTAGGACTGGGAGTTGAGCTTGACTCCATCCTCAACCCGAAAAGGCCCCACAAGCTCATCTTTGATGATACCAGCCCAAACCAGTACTCCACCTCCACCTTGCTGGCATCTGAGTCGGACTGGAGCTCTCTGCCCTTTACCAATCCAGCCACGGGCGCATCCATCTGGCCCATCAAGACTCACTCTCATTTCATCAGTCCATAAAACCTTAGAAAAACCAGTCTTGAGATATTTCTTGGCCCAGTCTTGACGTTTCAGCTTGTGTGTCTTGTTCAGTGGTGGTCGTCTTTCAGCCTTTCTTACCTTGGCCATGTCTCTGAGTATTGCACACCTTGTGCTTTTGGGCACTCCAGTGATGTTGCAGCTCTGAAATATGGCCAAACTGGTGGCAAGTGGCATCTTGGCAGCTGCACGCTTGACTTTTCTCAGTTCATGGGCAGTTATTTTGCGCCTTGGTTTTTCCACACGCTTCTTGCGACCCTGTTGACTATTTTGAATGAAACGCTTGATTGTTCAATGATCACGCTTCAGAAGCTTTGCAATTTTGAGACTGCTGCATCCCTCTGCAAGATATCTCACTATTTTTGACTTTTCTGAGCCTGTCAAGTCCTTCTTTTGACCCATTTTGCCAAAGGAAAGGACGTTGCCTAATAATTATGCACACCTGATATAGGGTGTTGATGTCATTAGACCACACCCCTTCTCATTACAGAGATGCACATCACCTAATATGCTTAATTGGTAGTAGGCTTTCGAGCCTATACAGCTTGGAGTAAGACAACATGCATGAAGAGGATGATGTGGACAAAATACTCATTTGCCTAATAATTCTGCACTCCCTGTAGATATAATAAAAGGAAAGTCGTTTTTTCATGGGTACTGCAGTTACATTCAGTCATTTAGGCTGAATATAAGAGAAGGAGAAATGTCACGAGGAAATATGTATGTTTGTGTATCTCCTCTAGGAGAATCCAGGATAATTGATATTAAAAGGCATCTCAGGGGTGGCTGTTGTCACCAGTGAGTCATCATAGCGTGAGAAGAAAAGCTCTTTCTCACACACAGAGGCATAAAATGCTGCCCTCGCAGTGCAACACTTTCCACTGACACTGATAAGCAAACAGCCCGGGGACGCACGCAGAAGAGTTCTTAGCACAGCTTTAACATTCTGTGTGTGTTTGATCTATTGCTTTGTGCGCACATTACATGCATACTCATCTGCACATCCGCCTTAAAATTCTTTGAAGCAAGTCCACCTAAAGCAACCCAATCGAAGCCCCCACCCCTCAATTGCCTTCCACATGTTGAATTCTCCTCATGACTCAAACACGACAAGAAGAATCAGCGGGAACCAATCAGAGGATAACTTTGAGCTTACACTCAGATCCACAAGCTGATTAACTGACACTCTGACCATATCTGGAGTTTGTGCCAGGCTCTTCACGGCCCTGTAGGCAAAGCTGCCTCAATCCCTTAAAACACTGTGAGCGCTTTGATTGGTGGTAACCTCAGAGATCAGCAGGTTTTTTTCAAGGTAACTCCTTCAAACTGGAGATAAGGATGAGCTCTGATTACTGATCCAGTGTAAATACGCAGTGTTAGGATTTCCACTGTATCATAAAATACGAAAAATCAGCCAACCTATTCTGGACTTCCTGCTTTTCTGTTCCATCAAAGGTCAGCAGTGCTGAGCCAGCTGGCAAGTGGTCAGCAATTAAAGTTGTGTGTAATGTGTTGTACAGCTCCACATGGATTTACTTTACCTTTACTTATGAAGTTATTCTGATTTATCTTATAGAACTGCATATCCCTACAACTTCCTAGATGCTAGGTCTGTCATGTAGTCCTGTTATGCGTTTACACAATTTGTCACTCCTCTAGTTGTCAGCAGGAGCCTGTCTGTATATTGCTTTTAGAAGTAATTAGATGACAATTTCCAGTTCATTTTAAGCAGGTTTTCACATTTGCATTACACACACGACTTAGCACTTTGAAACCCCCTGCCGCTTATAGAGTAATTCTATGCCTGCATGCCATTATTATAATCACAATTTCAGTAAGCAGTTGAGAAAGGTGTTCTTATTTTTACACTGGTCGCAGGATGGGACCACCAAACTGAACCCCTCCACAAAGCAGACCTTCAGTGTGTGGACACTTCTGGTGGTTAATTTAAAGGCTGCTTGTGCTGATAATGGTGACAGCATTAAACTGAACTGTTTGAACAACTGTTCAGTACAGTTCGACTGAAGTCAGTTTTATTTATATAGCGCCGAATCATAAGTCGCCTCAAGGCACTTTATGTTGTGAGGTTAAGACCCTACCGTATTAGAGAGAAAACGCCCACAATCAGATGACCCCCTGCGAGCAGACACTTGGTGACAGCAGGAATGAAAAACTTTCCTTTTAACAGGAAGAAACATTCAACAGAACCAGGCTCAGAGAGGGGCGGCAATCTGCCGCGACTGGTTGAGGGTGAAGGGAGGGAGACAGGACAAAAGACACACTGTGGTAGAGAACCAACGATGAATAATAACTTATGACTGAATGCAGAGTGGTGTACAAATACATGAAGTGACAGATACAGGTGAGTGAAGGAAAAACAGTCAGTGTATCATGGGAAACCAGGCCTGTCTCTTGAATCTAAACTGGGAGCTGGTTCCATAGCTGAAGTATCTGCCTCCAGTTTTACTTTTAATGAGCTAACTAACTAGTGTGAAGCCCAACAGTCAAAATGTTTTATGAGATACAACCGATTGTTTTTGTTGTCTAAATGCAACTTTGAGAAGAAATGGCAGCTGGGTGCCTTCTATGGTTTTGAGGCAGGTATTATGTGCCCAGTTTGCTCTATGCAAATGAAGAAATGGGTTGAGAATTTACCACAGATACTTAACCCTTCTCCCTGCCCCCTGCCTTTAGCCTTGACTATAACCACACGCATACAACAAATCACACTTGCTGTATGGACAGCCACAAGGGAGAACCTTTTTAAATATTTCCTTTCCACACTGGACGTGTCTGGGCAGCCCGCAAAAGAATAGTCCAAACCCTGGAGGTCTACAGGCAGACCCCTCCATGAGAAATGCATGGTTTCACTTCGCTGTCATTGTCCACAGTGCATAAACCCATTCATCTCTATCCACGTTTAGCCAAACTAGACTTAATCCACTGGTGTAACTTACAGTTCCCAAAGGACCATTCCAACGTGTCCATAAAAACATAACCGGGCACTATTCCAGCACACAAGGCAGCTTATTTTTTTTCCATTTTGTTATTATTTTTTTGAGCTGCTGCTCACATGTGAGGACAAATTCAAGCGTGGAAGAACGCCACAAGATGGTGCTGTAGCCTCTTTCTGCAGCGCACCACCCCTGAGTACTTGATATAAATGCATGTTTACCTTTTTCTAGCCTCCATGTTCAACACACACACACACACACACACACACACACACACACACACACACACACACACACACACACACACACACACACACACACACACACACACACAGAGAGTTGTGTATGTGGGATTTCACAGACATTACATCGACTTACTTGCCTAAACTTACCCCCAAGCCTTAGTGTAACCTTAAATCTAATCTTACTACTACCTTAAAGCACGCCTTCCATACAGACATGCACACACAAACAAATGTATGAATGGGCACTTGTCCATTTATCATTATTAATCTGACCATCCACACAAACAGATCCACCTCCTCAGGCTCCTGCCACTTTTTGCCCAAAGCTTAGCATGTCACTGCGAAGGCCAGGGATTGATGGTTCACAGACGCTCGGAGGGAGCTGATGTGATCTGCTCATCATGCAACTCTTATCCCCATGAAATGGACCGAGACTCATTGACGTGTCAGCATGTACCAGAAAATCTAAAGTGAAAAATTAATCTTGTGGTGCCACAGGGTATTACGCTTGCACAGTTTGTCTGTTCTGCACCACCATTCTCAATCACCTCCCCTTCCATGCAGATGCATCTACCCACATATCACCCTTACTCTCCTCCATCTTTTTTCTTGTAACTACACCCCCCGGCTGTTTGTGTCAGCTTTTTTTTTTCTCCAGAAACTGCCTGGTGAAATGAGGGTGGAAAGACTAATAGCCTGTAGCCAACAGATAAAAGAGGCCTGTGTTCTTCCTATGACGCTGTTGGTATGTACCGGACAAGGACAAGGGATGGAGTTCACAGAAGGGTGAAAGAGCAAAAACACCAGGTTCTCTGCAGAGTGCATACAGGAGCATTCACAGCACTTCATTTGTTTGTTTTTTGTTTTTTGTCAAGTTGCAGCTTTATTTCAAAATGGAACCGCACAATACCCCGTAATGACAAAAGGAAAAAATTATAAACAAAAAACAAAACAAAAATCTTCCATGTACAAAAGTATTCACAGCCTTCAGTCAATATTTTGCTGAGGTGCCTTTGGTAACAATTAAAGACCCAGGTCTTCTTGAGTCTGATGCTACAAGCCTGCCACACCTATTTTTGGGATTTTTCTCCCACTCCTCTTTCCAGAACCTCTCAAGCTCTATCAGGTTGGATGGGGAGCACTGAGGCACAGACATTTTCAGACCTCTCCAGAGATGTTCAGTCAGGTTCAAGTCCGGACTCTAGCTGGGCCACTCACAAAGTGGTCCTGAAGCCACTTCTTTGCTATCTTGGCTGTGTGCTTAGGGTTGTTCTCCTATTAGAAACTGAACCTCTGACCCAGTCTGAGATCTAGCAAGATCTGGAGCAGGTTATCATCAAGGATGTCTCTGTCTATGTCCACCTCGACTTGTCTCCCAGTTCCTGCTGTCAAAAAGCACCCCCACAAAATGATGCTGCCCCCACCATGCTTCACTGTAGGGATGGTATTGGCCAGGTGATGAGCGGTGCCTGGTTTCCTCCAGACATGACACCTTGCATTCAGGCCAGAGTCACTCTTTGACCATCGAGTTCTTGATTACCCCCTAACTACAGTCCTTCTACCCCAATAGCTCAGATTGGCTGGGTGGCCAGCTCAAGGAAGAGTCATTTTTTCTGTTCTCAAACTGTTCTGCCATTAGGAGCTCAGTCTGAGTGGAGTTTATTTCTCCTCCTCTCACCTCATGTTATGTACAGTGGGGCAAAAAAGTATTTAGTCAGCCACCGATTATGGAAGTTCCCCCACTTAAAATGATGACAGAGGTCAGTAATTTGCACCAGAGGTACACTTCAACTGTGAGAGACAGAATGTGAAAAAAAAATCCATGAATCCACATGGTAGGATTTGTAAAGAATTTATTCGTAAATCAGGGTGGAAAATAAGTATTTGGTCACCTCAAACAAGGAAAATCTCTGGCTCTCACAGACCTGTAACGTCTTCTGGAAGAAGCTTTTCTGTCCCCCACTCGTTACCTGTATGAATGGCACCTGTTTGAACTCATCATCTGTATAAAAGACACCTGTCCACAGCCTCAAACAGTCAGACTCCAAACTCCGCCATGGCCAAGACCAAAGAGCTTTCGAAGGACACCAGGAAAAGTATTGTAGACCTGCACCAGACTGGGAAGAGTGAATCTACAATAGGCAAGCAGCTTGGTGTGAAAAAAATCAACTGTGGGAGCAATTATCAGAAAATGGAAGACATACAAGACCACTGATAATCTCCCTCGATCTAGGGCTCCACGCAAGATCTCATCCCGTGGGGTCAAAATGATCATGAGAACGGTGAGCAAAGATCCCAGAACCACACGGGGGGACCTGGTGAATGACCTGCAGAGAGCTGGGACCAAAGTAACAAAGGTCACCATCAGTAACACACTACAACGGCAGGGAATCAAATCCCGCAGTGCCAGACGTGTTCCGCTGCTGAAGCCAGTGCATGTCCAGGCCCGTCTGAAGTTTGCCAGAGAGCACATGGATGATACAGCAGAGGATTGGGAGAATGTCATGTGGTCAGATGAAACCAAAGTAGAACTTTTTGGTATAAACTCAACTCGTCGTGTTTGGAGGAAGACGAATACTGAGTTGCATCCCAAGAACACCATACCTACTGTGAAGCATGGGGGTGGAAACATCATGCTATGGGGCTGTTTTTCTGCCAAGGGGACAGGACGACTGATCCGTGTTAAGGACAGAATGAATGGGGCCATGTATCGTGAGATTTTGAGCCAAAACCTCCTTCCATCAGTGAGAACTTTGAAGATGAAACGAGGCTGGGTCTTCCAACATGACAATGATCCAAAACACACCGCCCGGGCAACAAAGGAGTGGCTCCGTAAGAAGCATTTGAAAGTCCTGGAGTGGCCTAGCCAGTCTCCAGACCTCAACCCCATAGAAAATCTGTGGCGGGAGTTGAAAGTCCGTGTTGCTCGGCGACAGCCCCAAAACATCACTGCTCTCGAGAAGATCTGCATGGAGGAATGGGCCAAAATACCAGCTACTGTGTGTGCAAACCTGGTAAAGACCTATAGTAAACGTTTGACCTCTGTTATTGCCAACAAAGGTTATGTTACAAAGTATTGAGTTGTATTTTTGTTATTGACCAAATACTTATTTTCCACCCTAATTTACGAATAAATTCTTTACAAATCCTACCATGTGGATTCATGGATTTTTTTTTCACATTCTGTCTCTCACAGTTGAAGTGTACCTCTGGTGCAAATTACTGACCTCTGTCATCATTTTAGGTGGGGGAACTTGCACAATCGGTGGCTGACTAAATACTTTTTTGCCCCACTGTATTTTCATTGTTTTTTCCTATCAGCAGTGTGCTGCCTGCTGTAACCCATAATTTCCTTCGGGATTAATAAAGTATTCTGATTGTGATTGTGGTGCCAAACTTTGTCTACGTCCACACTAGCCCGGATAGATTTGAAAACGGCTTTTTCGTCTGAAAACGCTCCGCATCCACACTAGCGTTTTGAGTCGTTTTCACAGAGTTCTGCGTCCCCACTGAAACAGCCCAGAGCACTTACGTTTCAGTCCTGCGCATGCGCAAAAGCAAGTGAGAATTAAAGAATTTGAAGGAAAGCTATCAGGAGCATGTACAAACTGATAATAATATTTTGTTTAGGGCTTTCAAAATTGAGAGCAATTAAAACAACTGCTGTATAATGCCCTCCGCTATCTTTGTTTAATTGGTCACATGACTGCATCACATGACTAAAATGCGTCATCGTTTTAGAAAGTCTGCGTTTTCGAGTGTCCACACTGCGACTGGGCAGCTCCGTTTTCAAAACGCTGCGTTTTTCCTTGAGGAAGCGATGCGTTTTCAAATGAAAACTCATGAGTGTGGACGTAGCCTTTATCAACTGAGAGATGATGGAGCCCACTGTGCTCACTGGGACCTTCAGTCCCAGTCAATCCTGTCTCTGAGGTCTACAGTGGTTTGGTCTATGCTCTGAAATGATCAGTTAACTATGGGACCTTATATAGACAAGTGTGTGTCTTTCCAAATCAAGCCCAGTCAGTTGTATTTATCACAGGTAGACTCCAGTCACGTTATAGAAACATCTGACAGATAATCAGTGGAAACAGGAGGCACCTGAGCTCAGTTTTGGGTGTCATTGTAAAGGCTTTGAATGCATGTAAGTATGTAGATGTTATGTATTTTTTTTTATTTGTAATATTTTCTCAAGCAAACCTTTTTCACTTTGTAATTGTGAGTTATTGCGCGTAGAATTTAACATACCAAATACATACCAAATGTATAAAAAAAGAAAAGTAAAGAAACATTAACCTCAAAACGTTTCACAGTATTTGGAAAGCTTGTAATAACAAAATGCTGAGAAACACAAAGACGGCAGCCAGTCAAGTCCGCTGGGATTTCCTGACATCTCAGATCTGGAAACAGATTTGTTTTCACACTCCATGCTGCCAAGATCTATAAACTCACAGGATGATTGATCACCAAAAACTTCAAACAAGCTGACTATAAGTTTGAGCACACTTTAAATCTAACTTCTTTATAAACACTGAATAGAACAAAGAAGGTGTAGATTCTTGCCTTTTTATGACAGAGTAAATCCACTGAAAGCTGTGACTCCGTCCTGCAGCTACGGTCACTGACTGTTCTTCTTATCTTACATGGTAGCACACGAGCTAACACTCATGCAGCTCTCAAGGTCAAAACTCATTCCAGTCTATCCCACACACAAGCTAAAGTCAGCTTAACTCAAAAGCAAGGTGAAAGAGAGGAAAAAAGGATAAAAGCACGTACACTATGATTCATATTACAGTAATCAAGTTTTTGAAGTTTGTTTCATTCAGATTGAAAACAGCTCTGGTTTAAAGCAGCTAACGTCCTTTCTTTCTGTCTTTTTTCCTTTTTTCAGCTGGAAATGAAAATGAAACACAGTCCCGGACAAGCACAATTGTATTTTCAATGACGGTTATTTTTTTTTGTTTTGTTTTGTTGCACTAATTGCAAGGTAGCCTTCCACAATGTTCATGTTACAAAATAATTGAGCAGGGAAGCATGTATTTGACTGGCTGCTGCTGTGTCTTGCTGACTGGATTGGCCCCATTCAAGTAAATGAACAGACAGTGGTTTTTCACGCAGAGATAAGATTGTAATTTGTCATTTTGCCCTAAAATTAAATGTCTCTTGGTAGATAATCACATTCACAGCCACAGTGGTTTCCAGTTCATTTAACACGAATCTGCAGAAATCAGTCTTTGAACTGTGGGAGGACCCCGGAGGATCAGCAGGAAAGGCCGAGGCTGTGGTGGCCATGGTCAGAATTGTGTTTGCTTTCTCTTTCTGTGAACCAAAATAAGTGGGAACAATGAAGCATAATGAATGAATTCCATACACATTCAGAAACCATTCATTGAATGAATATGGTTTAATTTATTGGGACCGTACTGTAATCCTTGATCAGATGAACATGAGGGTTAGGCTTTTAAAAATCTGTAGTCCGTGGCCAATTTTAATAAATTTTTTCAACCACGTCTAATATACAGGAGGTAAAGTTTCACACTCATGCTTTGTAGAAGGGAGCTTCCATGCCACTCAGTACCAAAGAATGAGGTGAACATTAAAAAAACTGATTTATTCCACACAAAACTGACAAAAAAACTAAAAAACTGTCTGGTTGCAGTCCTAATTATCTCTTCCTGTCAGTGTTATAATGTAAAAACATCTTTAAATTGTTGCTCCACGCCCTGCTTACATGATTAACTTCTAATCTGACCCTGCTAGCCCAACTACATGCAGCAGTTTCTGACAACTACCTACACTGTACCACTGCTGGATAGATTCACAACAGCAGGATGAATTAATGGAGCAAGGTATGTTAAATTACAAAATAAATCCAAATAACAAAGTTCAAAAATTACAAATTAAACATAGCAACATATTTAAAGGTGGGTGAATACATTCAAGCAAAAACATTGACCTGCTGTGTTGTTATGGCCCCGCAACAGGCTGCGGAAGTGTTCCCAGCCATTCACCCATGGCAGCTTGGAAAATCCCAGAATGTCAGCAGTTTCTCAGACTACCTTTCAACCATGCCACATTCAAAGTCATTTAGATCATATTTCACCCCCATTCTCACATTGTTTTGTCTCTGTCGACATGTCTAATTGGCTGCAGAGTCTCGGTTTATAGGTCTAAAAATTATGCAGCCAATGAGATCTTTTGTTTTCTCTGACAGTTTTTAGCGTTTCTGGTAATTCAAGTATTCCAAACTCTGTAACGGTCTCTTCGAAAAACAGCTCCATTGGTTAAATTTTGCTGATAGATTCCAGCAGTTTGCTTGAGCAAACTACTGGTTTTGCTCACACACAGTTAGGGCAGATAAATAAAAATAAAAATCCCCAATCACACCATCACCGGGCTCTGCTGAGTCTGAAGCTGCCTTGCTGTGCTTCACTCGATATTTCCTGAATACCTGCGTCAAAATCTTCAGACCCTATCCCGTGTTTGTGTTTTGAGCTAGGGGAGAGGGGAAAGCTAGCGGAAGGAGATTGGGAAATATAAATCACGGGGAGTGGAAGTTTTCTCGAGGAGAGGAGTTGTATAGCTGCAGATATATCTAGAGTGATTCTGGAGGGAAAATGGTAAAATGCTAAATTGAGGGATGGCTTGGTTGCCCAACAGAGCAAAGTGAGCATGCCCAGTGAGCATACAGAGCTGGACCCTGAGAGTACTTTATGTGCTTTTTGAATGCTATCTCATTTTTTGCAAATGCTTTCAGCTGAGTGCTCTTTTTTTTATCAGTTCTGAATGAAAAAAAAAAAGGATTTGAACGTGAATATTTTTTTTAAATTGAATCCAACTGGGACAATCCAGAGGTAGGCAGAGAGTACCGCTCTCTCTCAGGAAGCCCATACACGAGGAGAGGGGGCAAGAACAAAGGTGACTTAAGAATAATGAAAGATTTATGATGAAAAGCAGAGGGTTGGGAGTGAGGAGCTGCCCTGGGCTCTTTGCTGCACTTCATTTCAAAAGCATCCATTTCCTCTGTAACCCACATGGGTGTAAGGCACACGCTCTCTCACACACAGGTGGACTAACACATCTACCGATATACGATGTCGTCAATTTACATGATGTCTCCGCGGGAAATTGGCTTCATGATGAAGAGGAGGACGGGGGCATAAAATGAGGCTATGAATGTAAAATTATAGCACGATGTGACAATATAAAATGTTGGCACATCGAGGCACGGTGTAAATCTGGCGCTGACGTTATGCAACAAACGAGTGTTGGATTGATATACTCTTTACGACTGCCCAAACATTAGTTTGTTTCACCTCATTTAATAGTAACCGCTCAGTGCACAGACAGCAATGTAACAGCTATCTGTAGCATACTGAGAAAAATGTTCTCAGATGTCTAAAATGTTCCTGATCGTTTTCCCCCTGAGGGGTGGGGTTATCCTACGTGCAGAGAACGAGACACAATGGATGTCACGTCACGTGACAGGGACAGAAAGGAAAACAAAAAGGAACATTAAAAATAAAATAAGTCAGTAGATAAAATGCGAATAAAAAAGGCCTTTATCAGCGTTCCTGCTATAAATGCTTGCATTTTAATCTCACAGAGTGCCAGCAGCAACACAGACTGAGGTGCGTCTGTGTAAGATCCTATTAGAGGGCAGAAAAGATGATAACGGTGTCGTGATTAACAGGTGTCTGAGATATTAACCTAATGTACAGTGTTTCTATATGTTAGTTTTTGCTGATGTGAATGTAAAAGCTCAGATTAGAAACAGACTCCATGAACGGTGCCCTGCCGCTCTCTGCTCAATTCCAATAAAAGTTATTTGTTGTTTCTACCTCAAGATCTCTTGTTCCACCTTAGACAGATCATATCAAGATTTTATTTTTGCACCACAGTCTGAAGGTAATGTTGTGCGCTAGTTGTGCGCACAGTTTTGCAGAGCATCGTCTGCACGTTGTGGTTGTTTACTGTCACCAGAAGGCAGAACAACCAGCCTGTCGGCTCGTAAATGTGTGTGGTGTAGACAGTTCTTCTTCTTGTGCCACATTCCATTCATTTAGGATGTAAACTGATTCCCCTTATGTGTCTTTATACATATAAAACATATAATACTCCTGGAGTGTGAACACCTCCGAGCTGCTGAAAAAGGCCCAACAGAGACTGTACTTCCTGAGAATTCTCAGGAGGAATAACATCACACAGAGACTGCTGGTGTCCTTCTACAGAGCCACCATTGAGAGTGTTCTAACCTACTGCATATGCATTTGGTACACTAGCTGCACAGGGGCTCAGAGGAAAGCACTCCAAGGGATCATTAACACCGCCCAAAAGATCACTGGCTGCCCTCTCCCCACACTGGAAGTTCTACACAACGCCCACTGTTTTAAAAAGGCCCAAAACATCATAAAAGACACCTCACATCCTGGCCACTCCCTGTTTGAACTGTTGCCCCCAGGCAGACGGTACAGGGCAATCAGCGCAAGGACTAATAGACTCAAACACAGCTGTTATCCAACTGCAATAACACATCTGAATACTACAAAAAAATGTCCATCACGCCACTCTTGTGTTAATCTATGCACGGTCTGAAGCATGTATGTGGGAATGTATGTGAATGTTTACTGTTACATCTTATTAGTATTTTAAGTATTCTATCTATTTTATTTATTGAATTTTATTGTTTTATTTATATTTTGATATTGCTAGGGATGATGCAATGATCGGGGACCATTCTTAATTTCGTTGTACCTGTGACAATGACAGTTTCTGATTCTGATGATTCTGATAATACAGGTCTGTGGAGTTCAGTGTGTCTACCAATCAGAATGGTGGTGGATCATTTCCCAGGCTGCTCCGGTCTGCATGTTGAAGGATCGTTGGGAATGATACAGAACCCTGAGTTGACCCCGCAGCGTCCATTAGACGTGAGTGTTTGTAGTTTGAGCTCTTAGCTACAGTAGAAAATTGCTGTGTAACACTTTGTCTCTGCTCATTGTAAAAATTCTTACATTAACGTTAAATGAGGGGAACAAGGCAATGCTCATCCTGTGTCTTTGCTCTGCTAATGTGCTCATATTATCCTAATCATAGCCCTGTAGGTAGCACACGATTATATGGAAGCTAGGCCAACTCCAGGAAGCCTAGAAACACTGCTGTTGTTTAATTTTTAATTTTTAACCGAAGAAGAGTTCAGACCCAGAAATGGTGAATGACGTCAGACTTAAGAGGCGGATCACCAGATGTGAGTGCAATTATAAAAATAAAGTGCACTAAATAGGAAATTTGGCAAAAAGTTTTATAACAAAAAAAAAAAAATCTGCTTTTGTTTACAGATGATGTGCGAGATCAGTCGTCAGTTAGAGACAGATGTGAGCATCATGATGTCATCCACTGGTTTTGTGAAGTCCTGTTTTCAAAGCTTCAAACTGAGCATTTCTCCATCGTAGCTCTTTGAAAGCAAACATTATAGAAAAAAAAAGGAGGAAAAAAGGATGCTGCATGCTAATACTGTAGAGACATGACTCAGAAGGCAGACCTGGCCCTAAGCATACTCTGCTTTATCATCCTCCTGGACACTAATGAGGACCAAAGTGTACAGAAAACCTTCATGTTTCTTACAGAAGACATGAATGCAGTGACCGAGCCCATAAAGTCATCAGGCGTTTACTTTGGGATTCAGTCTTCAGGACCATAGCCTAGGTCCATCTTTGTGCCAAGTAATCACCATTAGCTTTGGGCTACAAGGTTTTTTTTTATTTGTCTTCTTTTTTAAACCGTCGTCTACTTCCTTTTTCTTCTCTTTCTTCACTTTTAGTTTCCCTATCGCTAATTTTCCTCTGTCAAACCATCCCTCCTTCACTACATCCCTGAACCGTCTCTCCTATTGATGCTGCTTCTGCTAAAAAAAAGAAAAAAGAAAAATGGGCCAGTCATTTTCTCCTTACGAAAGAATTACTGGCATTGTCACTGGTGGGATGACAGCATAATGACTAAACAATCGACCCTGAGACTCCAGCCGAACAACCGTTATTATTACTTATGATTTATGTACTGCATCCAGCCCACAATGTACTGTCATGACAACAGTAAATACTATTTAAGTGGTGAACTACATAAACCTAATCTTTAACATGGCAGAAAACTGCATCTTTTATTCCAGGTCATGTAGCTAAAAGCTCAGGTATTTACACAGATAATAATAAGAAATCTATTTTTTTATTAAAAAATGTACATTTTAATCACCCTGTAATGCGTGCTGAGGATGAAATGTGGCCTTCAAGTTGTTTGAGATCTTTAAATGTGTCTTTTGCTAACCTCATCATAACTTTGGCTCTGATTCACTTCATGCTCCACAGTGTAACTGTGTATTTCAGAGAAAGTGTTTATAATCGATTTTTTATTATCAAGCATCAACAGGCCAGCGCTCATTGTAAATTAGGTGTGTCATATAAAAACATGATTTTCCAGGCCTGTCCGTGAAAAGTTTTCCAATAAAGGACGGGCAGCAGTTCTGTCATATTTATTTGTGAAAGTCAAAGCTATTCCAAACTCGAATCCCTCCATCTGTTCTCTTCTGCCCATCCAATTCAGGTTCAGGGCTATTTGTGTCCAAGCAAAGAATGTGATGACACAGGTTTGAAACATGCTGCGACGCTGTCCTGTTTATCATCTTTTTCCATTTTCTTTGGCAGATATTGGCGTCAAACAATGAGAAAGGTCGTGAAAACATGGTCTTAAATTATTCCCATTAAACTCAGGAAGTGACGGGGGGGTGGAAGGAAACAGATCCGAGAAACGGTGCTGTGTGGATGTCAATTTTTCGTGAAATCACTTTTAAGCTAATTGTATGTTTGCAGTCATTAGTACAGGACAAGCACACGTGTCATGGATAAAGGAGAAGGATGCAGAGGCAAATGTCATTACGGGGGAGTCATTATTGGGGAATATGCTTCAAATTTTATGTGCAGGGATCGTTAGCGGTGCCTGAAGAGATTGATTGCCCTCAGGCGCTCACATAGATAGCCGAGATGGTTTGTTAAACACTCAGAGATTCAATTAATGTGTGTGTGAGTGCATGTGAGAAGGTGGAACATAATTCATGTGCCTTCAGCTGGGATCCCACTGTTACAGCAGAGAGAAGCCCTCGTGATTAATGACAATCTCTTCCTGTCCCCAGAGAAAGTACAGCATAGATAAATAGGTAGATACATGCATAGATACTCAGCTTGAGGCCAATCTTCAGGCTGGGACATACCGACCTGTCACAGATGCAAAGAACAGGAAGAAGGATGTTATCATAATCATGGCACACTTACTCTTAATCTCTGATAGATGTCACAAACTGAGATATGACATGTTGATTTGACATTTATTTTCACTCCCACAGATTTAGATACTCATGTCATCATCTTCTTCTTCATCTTTTGAGATGCTCACTGAAAAATATACAGACTTATTACAGGCTTTACAAGTTTTGGACATCAATCACTACAGGATGCATCCATTCATTTTTGTCTGCTTATCCTCATCCCAGTCACATCTTCCAGCTCATCTGTGGGATATCAAGTTGTTTCCAAGGCAGCCAAGGGATATAATCTCTCCAGGGAATCCTGGGTCCACTTCAAGGCAGCCCCCTGCCCCTCTCGTTCCCCGTGGGTGTTGGACTCATCACCTCTGTCCTTTGTTACTGACCGTGTTTGTAGTCTGGACAGAATATTTAGGCATAGCCAGGTAGAGGGTCTCCAATTTGTTGGAAGCAGGAGTTTATCTTTGCTTTTTGCAGATTATACACTTATGTTAGCATCATAAGGTGGTGATCTCAGTGCAGTTTGCTGCCAAGTGTGAAATGGATTGAGAAATTAACACCCTCAAGACTGAAACATTGTTTCCTAGCTGGAAAAGGACGGATGAGTTTAAGTATCTCAGTGTCTTGTTCATGAGTGAGGGGAGAGGGAGAGCAGAGTTGCTGCCGTGACAAATTGAAAGGAGCCAGCTGAGGTGGTTCAGGTCTCTGCCTAGGATGCAACCTGGACGAGACGAGGTGTTTGGGCATGTCCTACTGTAGTGGTCCCCAACCCCCGGGCCACGGACCGGTACCGGCCCGTGAGTCGTTTGGTACCGGGCCGCGAGAGTTGAGGCTCGGGTGTGAAATTTCAGGGTTTTTATCGTTAACTCTGTCTCCCTGGGTCTTTTCCCGTGTTGTAGTTGTGTGTCTTATTTTGAAAGAAAT
The DNA here is from genome assembly GCF_963969265.1 of Rhamphochromis sp. 'chilingali'. NCBI lineage: Eukaryota > Metazoa > Chordata > Actinopteri > Cichliformes > Cichlidae > Rhamphochromis > Rhamphochromis sp. 'chilingali'. The sequence continues at coordinate 31,648,873 of NC_137948.1, forward strand.
ATTTATGCGTTACCATAGTGACCAGAGAGCATTAAGGGGCAGAGAGGTGGATGTTACTCTCAATGTTGTTGGCACATTTCAGGAGGACGCTGCTAATAAAGTTACACAATTGCATCATTTTTTTTTTTTGTTGTATTTGTCCGCGACACCTTAAAGACTGGTCTGTGAAAATATTGTCCAACATTAAACCAGTCCGCGGTGCAAAAAAGGTTGGGGACCACTACTGGACCTACTGGACCATCATGTTTGTTTTGTGTTTGTGATCATCAAAAAAAAAAAAAAAAAAAATCACAAACACAAAACAAACACTTGTAAATTCAATCCCCTCTTTTCTTTCTCACGACTTTGTCTCAAAGAGCAAGAACAGAAGAGAAGCGGAAGAAGAAGAAGAAAAACGTGGAAGTGCCACAGTGAGACATGCACACAAATCCTTTGTGTCTTTTGTGTTTTACTTAAGGAAATTGACCAACAGAGAGTTGTTTTGACAGTCGTGACCTTTTTGGGGACACAAAGACCAAAATGTGTTCAAAATGGACTCTTGCCCACACACACCGCTAAAGCAGCTGTACAGTTATGAGACAGGGGTAGGTGGTTCGAGTATTTCTCTTTGTTAAGCTGTTCCAACCTTTAATCCTGTTGTCATCCAAGCTAACAAGCTGGCTAAATGACAGCAAGGGCTGATTTCTTTTGTTCCACTAAAATTAATCTTAAGAGTTTTAACAGCTTACAGCAGCAGCTGTCACGGACGAGAATGCGGTGGACTCAAGAGCAGACTCAATTTGCTTAGAACTGTGTATAATTTATTGAAAAGAACAAAACGTGAACGGAACTGGGTTTAACAAAAACCATACGCAGAAAACTAAAGGAAATCCGTGGGCGGAGAAACCGGCGTAGAGCACGGGGAGACTTCTAACGGGAACTTCTGTAAACACAGGAGAGAGATGTTACTGAATGGGAAAAAACGAGTAAGGGACAAAGGTACGGAGTGCCAGTGAATAGTCTTGGGCTTACTTGGCGACCCTAGTCATTTAACGGGGAAAAGGCTGCCAGGGGTGTATTCCAAAGAGGGTCAAGAGTGGAGAGTCCGGTCCAGATTTCGAAGAGATGGAGAATACAGACTGAAGGGCAGGCTGAGGAGAAGTGGAGTATATAATCCTCGGGTTCCGAGCAGATGGGAGGACAGGATGGAGACCAAAAACAGCACTACTGGTGAGTGCGATGGGTGGAGAATCACAGATGGTAGCAGGACGAACTGGCGAGGAGTGGCAGGCCGTGCTGGCTTAAAAACCCTCTAGGTGGAGCCCCGGAGATTGACAATAGGTGATGAGCTGGCCAACTCCACTCCCAGGGACAAATGACAGGAACCTGGACCACGCCCAACCAGACACTCCCACAGCATATGACAGCAGCCACCCGTGAGTGACAGCTTGTCGCACAGTAAGATCGGAAAGCCTGTGAATAATGGAGAGCAGTCGAGGGTTTGAACGTGTGTTTGCCATCAGACAGCGATTGCTGCGTGATATGAATTAATAAAAATATGCCAAATAAATTACAGTACCAGCATTTTAGTCATCAACTCATCATGTATTTATTTCAGTAACCCCACAGGGCATGTGAAAAAAAATCTATCTCTACCAGAAACCCACATTACTGTAAATTGCACACTGAAGCAGTTTTTTTCTTGAGACTCTATTTCTGTTATTGACTAAAGCAATCAAGTCAGCTTGTTTCAGCTGAGCAGAGAATGAGCACTGCTTTAGTCTCACTGATGGATGATGCCTTCAGATTGATGAGTTCTGTCAGCAGGATTTTTCCCTTTCATGGTGAGGACATTAATCCGAGTCACTATTACTGTTCAGAACTCACCTTTTCCCTGAAGGATCTCATTTTTTGGTGCAGCTGTTTCATCTGTTTTACTCACAGATCAATCAGTTACCATTAAATGGAGCTTTTTCTTTAGAAGGACTGTGCTTTTGTCATGGTGGTTCAGGTCTGTCACTCTCTTTAATGACCAATGCCCTTTCCAGTGAATTTTTACAATGAGTTTCATGTATAGCTAAGCAACTGAAACAAATGTCAATGAAGTGACCTTTTTTAAAAAACAAAAACCAACCAAAAACCAACCAAAAACCCAAATGCGTTTAGTTAGTCTTGGGTAGGCTCACCTGATTATCAGAGCTCTCACTGAATCCCAGCAGATGCTGTTGGCCTGAGAGTGATGGTCAGAAGCTGTTTTCTGAACTTGTGTTGGAAAAATCAAGTTGGAATATCGTCCACATTTGCAATTTCTCACATGTAGTGCACAGCAAGAAGCACCCACTCCGTTTTAGCTACTGGAAATGGTCTGTTTGGTTTAGGCGAAGGTGTTGCCGTACAAGGAGAAAAGAGGAAAGACACAGCTGGACATCACCTGGACTTTGCACTTAATTGGACATTATATCAGACATTTATATTCTCATGTGCTACTCTATAAAGCTAATTCCTACAAAAAGTTCAGGCCTAAACTGTGCATCGGTTATGAAGTCCGTATCAGAGATGCAATATGATTGGATCATCCATTCAAAACCCTTGTTAGTGCTTGGATGTGAGTACACTGCCTGGACTAATGCTAGTTTTCATTTGACAGTAAGATATAAGTTATAGCTATTGTGTGATGACTGCAAGAACTATGCAGTGTTCCATGTGCAGTTTGGGGTTTTCTCTTCAGGTTTGGGATGCTCGCAATTATTGAGAAACAAAGAATTCGGAGACTTACCAGGACCACTGAAGAAATATAGACATATCATGACTTGCAAATCAGATGGCTAGTCACACTTGCTGAGACCTCCCTTGATTTCCTCCGATCTTTCTTCCTTTGTTACCAAACCTTTATGAACCATGAACGCTGAACCTAATTGCTGTTGTCACCTTGATCTAAAAGTATTAAAAGAAGAGCTTGCGACAGTTCAGTGGTCACCACAGATTTATCCACAATGCACAAGTGCAAACAACAACAACAAAAAAATGCTGCTGGTCTCTTTTGTTGTCAAGCTAGCTTCTCCAATAGCACAAAGTGTCAGTGATTTAAAGGATGTATGCAAACACTGATCTTTATCGGTCACAACTCTGTTTATGATAAGAGCGATCTGTCATTTGTTTTATATCCAACTATACCCCACATACTTCATGGGTATGTTTAAACTGATGTCTGTTTACAGATTTCACTTACTTGCTGTAGTGGAATACCGCTGATCAGTAATAGCTCTTCTTCCTAAAAAAAACACTGGGTTTATTTCACCCTGCCATATCTTCCATTAATGAGGTTATCTGAGCGCTATGAGTATATGATAACTTTGGATTTTCCATCTGTACTGTAGAGATTCTGGGGAATAAGGAATTGGAGAAAACAGCATATCAGGGCAATTACTGAAAGCACATTCATGAGCCTTTAAGGCAGTTCATGTTGATGTAACTGAGATTGCAGAGAAACCAGCCAAAGCTGGAGTGTATTTATCTTTCAGTGGTAGCTGACAAAATCTACAAGGTGTACATCCTGGCACATTCCTGCAATGTAGAAATTGGCAGACACGAACCATTTCATTTTATTTGTTCCTGTCATATCTGTACAAACACATTCTAAATGTGTGCAGCTGTAACATGCAGCGTTAGAAGAGTGGAGCGACCCCCACCGCCCCACCCCGTGGTGGACATGTACTTGCCTCTGCAAAATGGACTTTTTCTTTTGAGACTTGCTCTCCTCTGATAGTAGAGATGACACTATGCAGGGGGATGATCCTGTTCCAAATCTATGCTGATTCATGCATGGCTTTTCAATAGTCCATCAAGCATAGCACTCTATTCCAGCATGAAAAGTAGCACCAGCTCAATGAAAGAGAAATTAAAGGATTCACTGCAGCAGATCCTCACAAAAACACCCAAGAAAGGTTACTCAGAGTCAATCACATGTCCGGTCAGTGCGGCCCCACACCGATGTGAAAAGATCAACCCTAACCTGACTGTCAGTCACTGCTTGACCCGCAAGTTAGAATTTGCTGTAAAACATACGACCGAGTGAAATCATTTTCAGATATTTATTCACTCTCTCTACTCGCTTTCCCTAAAAGTCCAAGGCCTTCTGTTTATCTCAGTAGATGGACCAGTGTTTGCCTGCTTTCCTGTTTGTACATTTTCAGTGCTGTGAGGAGTTGCAGGGCTGCTGCAGGGCATCCCTCCACACCAAAGCAACAAAGAAGCCAGAAGTCCTTCATCAAAGCAGACTTTTTCCTGAGTCTGACAAGGAGGAATATACTGTAGCTGCCTGTTTCTGTAGTCATTTATCTAGATGACAGCAACCAGTTATATGGTGTGCTTTGTCCATTCACTCAGATTGAGACACATCAAGGTCGATGGTCACTGTGTTCTGTGAGACCTGGTTGCTATCTTTCAGCGTTGGAGTAAGTGCTTCTCAAGAATCGTCAATGGCGAGTTCCTTATCTGCCAGTTGATGGCTTTGACCCTATTCTGGGGTCATGCCGCCAATCAGTGCAACAGAAGTCACACCAGCTGTTAAGAAGATGAAATGTGGGCCAGACAGCATCCCAGCTGGGGTGTGAGAACTCCCTGGCTGCCATAATGCCTTAATTCTCACAAGCCAGTTCAACTGAATCATTAGTCATGACGAAGTGCTTCGGTTTGGATGACCAGCACTACAGTGCCCATTTAGAAGGGCAAAGGTGATGTCATGAAGTGCACAAGTTATCAGCTGATTTGGAGAAAGCCTTCAACTGGATCCTGAAAGAGCTAATCTTTGCTCTTCAGGCACTCAACGTTCCAGAAGACCTTGTCCAGTCCAACTGCTTTACCTCACCATCAGTACAGTACCCAGGGGAGACCTCGCTGCCTTTTATCATCAGTGTTTGGGTCCACCAAGGATCATCCCTTTTGCCATTGTTTTTCATCCTCTGCATGGACAAATCAATGGTCAATCTCCTGTTGTGGATTGTAGATTATAGAGAAACTAAACCTAAAGACAGTGACATCATCACCACCGACTGTAATACCCTCCTGGATACACAGGCTTGGGTCATCAGCTCGCTAGGACCCCCTGTCCCGGGCAGATGCCTGTTTGCCTAAAGTCCAAGATTTACAAGATCATTGAATTCCCAGCTGCTCTTTATGTACCTAATTGCTGGTCAGCAACAACAACACACGTGGATTCTAGGCCTCACCCTGGCACGATGCCGCTAGTGAAGATATCAGAAAATGAAAATGAAAATGAAAATAAATGGCACTAATCACAGAAAAGATGAAACTTCAATGGTATGCACATGATGCCAGAAGTGATGAGGACTCTGTGTCAAAAAACTCATTGCCAGAGGGATGTTTAAAATCCGGTGGCTTTGCTGCCTCAGGGAAGACACGCAGCTTGAATGTCACGCTAGAAGACGCCTTTGATCGCTTCAGGTGGAGACAGATGTGGAACACAGTGGACCCCATGACTACGTGGGACAAACGCTAAGAAGATTTGACTGACAGCATGCTGTGCTTTTGCATTTTGAGGTGATTTCACATTATGCTAAGTTAAATGGCACAGCTGACCAAATGACGCTGTGTGAAAGGGGATTTAGTTGCGGCGAATCAAAATTGCTATGGTCCCCCGTCCTGCCACTGCTGCTTCAGGCTTCTCATCCTCTTGCCTTCTTTCTTTCTTTCTTTCTTTCTCTCTATGTCGTGCATCTATGAGTCTGCATGGGCTTTTTTGCAGGGGGCGTGGCATGCAGCGGATTCCCTCACTTCCTTCGCCGGCACGGCTGCTCATCCTTTCACTACTTTTGATGCAGTTTGAGGCTGTTTCAAACATTCTTGTTGAAATAACGACTGTTAACTCTTTCCGTGTGTCCTCCTTCACTCTGCAACAGGGTTAGGACCTTAACAAAAATGGCATTTAAAAATCGCATAAAACTCTCCCAAATCAAACATGCAGAGCTACCTGCTGTGGCGATCCCTTGTGAATAAGGGAGCAGGTGAAAGTAACTCACTCGTTTTTGCATTTAATTGCATTACTGGTGTGCAAAATAGGAGAAAACGGGATCGAGAATATTCTGCGAATTCATTCATTAATGTTCAATAAAATCAACAAAATCTGGTGAATTCAGTGATTGTACCTATTATTTTATCTTTAAACACGACTTTGTCAGCAGTGATAAATAACAGATTCGCTAACAGGCTTCGGAGTACTGCTTATAGGCCCACTGTGGTTCCTGGATTATGAAAAAGAAGTTTCAAAAACATTTCCAGAAAGTGAAAATAATATTAAAAATCCTCAAATAGTAAATGGAAAAACACTTTCTATATGACAGGGCGGTCCAGCTGTTCAGTGGTTCGGTGCAGAGTTTGAACGATCTCCCTGTGCTTACGTGGGTTTCCTCTGGGCACTCCAGTTTCTCCCACAGTCCAAACAAAACATGCAAGCTAGGTTATTTAGTGATACTGAATTGGCTGTGGATGAGAAGCAAACGAAGAGCTTAAAGTGCAACACCTGTATGAATGCATGGTAAATTGTGACTTCTAGTCTGAAGCATTTTGAGCGGTCGGTAAGACGAGAAAAGCCAGTGAATCTTCCTAAAACATTCAAATCTAACATTACTGACTAAACACCTCCGTTTGAGCACAGCTCATGCTGTGATTTGATTCAGACTGATTCAGATGTATATAGGTGTACAGGAAGAAGTGGGCGGCCACTGCTGCCCTTTTGTTTTCCCTGCCCTTTTCATGCTGAAAAACAGAAACAGTCCCCAAACAAGGTGCTGCAAACACCCATTCTCAGATTATCCACAAACGGGCACTTCCTCTGCAGCATTCACTCTGTGCAGTGCACATTACCCACCTGGCAAACTCTGCGCCATGGATTTTATTTGTCAGCAATGAGCATTCAAGGTCACAGAAATTTTTTTATCTTAACAAAAAGCACACTCTCATTTCCTGCTCCTACATTTAATAAAAGGACTGCAGCTCATTTAAACATCACATACCTGCCAAACCTGCTCACAGATGCTGGACGCAGGTCAAGCCCATCAAATTCATCATTTTAATGCTATACGTCAGGGGTAGGCAACCTTTCTGATGGCGAGTGCCATTTAAAATTTCTCTGAATGCGGGAGGATTCCGTCTTTTTACGGGACGGTTGGCAACTCTACTAACTAACCTTATGAATTAAATAAAGTTCAACATCAGTAACATCAGAGCACCCACCCAGCTGTATAGAAACTCTGTCATGCTGGCTAGAACGCAGTACGAGTTATTGTAACTGACTGTAAAAAGTCAGCACAACGAAAATAAATTCCACCTAAACTTGGTTTATATCTGACCCAGATAGACTGCAGCTCATAACTTCTTACCTGAAGTTCAGTTCACCTGACACTCGGACCGGCGGCCGCCTTGGGTCTCTCTTCGTCCTGCCTCCGATCTCCCTCATCCACGTGCTGGCCTCCACCACTTGTTAATTTTACTGAATCTGTGGAAGCTCCGCGATGCCACCACCAAACAACTGAGTTATTTTTACACACCGGCCAGCATCTTGCCAATCCAACACCTTTCATTGTTTATACCGTTACAAAAAAAAATAAAAAAAAATCATCGGGCCACCGAGCAAATGCCCGGTATGCCCGATGGCCAGTCCAGCTATGGCCTGCCATCAGTTAACCCTTCGCGTGTCAACTGTGGCACGCGTGCCTAGGGTTGCCAACCCCTGCTATACATCATTAGCTGTATTACTGCAGTACTTTTTTTGGTCTTAATAATACTAATGTCAGCATAATCATCAGCCAGAGGGCAAATTTGAGAGGAAAGAAAACAAATTGATTGGTAGTTTTCAGATTTTATGGATAAATGTGATGTCTTTTTGTTTTTTGAATCATGTATGAAAACTTTTTCGGAGGTTTACTTACAAGTTCTGTGAGCAAATCTCTGGTTTGGTCACAGACCTGCAAGCTTAGACTCACCGAGTGTGGGAGTTGCAGGGAACATAAATGATTTAGTCTTTAAAATGGAGTTAAATAATAAATATCAGGAGCTGACTCATTACTTCATCACCAACTTTTCATGCCAGCAGTCAATATCTCAGAGTCAGATTTTCTTTTCTCTTCTTTATCTGTGTTTGATGTGGAGGATTCTTTGCATTATTGTACGGAATGAATGAAAAATTCTTTTAATGTCACAGATCGAGACTTCTCTTCAATGCAAACTATACTCTTTTTATTTAATATTCATCTTTTAATCAGATATTTCATAGTGGACTGGGTAAATGCATCAGATGAGGTCAAAAGCCATCATCCTGGATTTAAAGTTAAATTTATCATCTTTGTTCTTCGCACACGCCAAAGAAAATGTGTTGCTTGGCCCACATTAAAAGTGTGAGAAGGGGCAATTTTGCCATCAGCCATGAACTCCATGTTTAAAAATGGACGGGAGATGCAACCTGTCGACCTGTTACCAAATAAATTAGTCCACTGTGGAGCGACTGACAGCAGTGTGTGCATGAATTTCAGCCTTTGATAAAAATGTTTTGTGACAGGCAATTATTAATTCACCGAATAGAAGAAGCCAAGTGCTCAAGGTCCATGGCATTTTAACATAACATTCCAATTTAATTAGATAGAAAAATGGACATTTATTCCTCATGCGAGCTCCTATTTAGCAGGACAGGCTATTCTTCCCAGGTCTTGTGCATTGCTGCAGTCACCTCAGAGATCTCTGAGCTCAGTGATTATCAGTGTTAACGGAGACAAGGTGCGATAGGGTCAGTAACACTAGCCTCTCCAATTATTCTGTCCTATTTGATTAATTTGCATAATTTTCCTTCAGCGGTTGTGACCAGCATGTAACTGGTCTGCATGTTATAAAATGCTCTGAGTATACAAAGGGACTGCATGATGAGCAACTGTATGGCCCTGTTTGCAGACAGTAAGCACAGCAAACAGTATAGAGCAGGAGTCGGCAACCTGCGGCTCCGGAGCCGCGTGCGGCTCTTTAGTCCTTATACTGCGGCTCTATGTGGTTTGGGAAAATAAATTACAAGTATTTAGCTGACGTGTATTTTTTTTGTATTAGTTCTTTTTAAACTTGTAGTTCTAAATTGAAACATTATTGTGATATTGAAATATAAAAATAAAATTATATTTTATTATTTTTCGTCGCTCAAAATAAGCGTCACACTCGCAGAAGCCGGTGTACCCGCCGAAATGCCAGCATTTATCGAGACTTTCAACCCCAGGTAGGCCAATTATGGATCTTCGGATCCACATTATGTCAGCAGCTCCATCGCGAACTATGTTAAAAACAAACACGGCTCCCGCGTCACAGATGACAGCTTACAGTCCTGCGTAAAGATGAAAGTGACTTCACTGTGCGCAGAGGTTCAGGAGCAGAAGTCCCATTGTAAACATATCACGGCAGACCTGACGATGTTTCCATGAACACGCTTTTCGGCATCTCTTTATTGACCACTTTTCACACACGGTTGCTGTGCGCATACAGCCGGCTGTAGCTTTTCAGCTCACAGCCCGACAACACAACAGCAAAGAGAGCACAGACTTTAAGGCGGCGAGGCGTGATTGCGGGTGCAGCTCAGGTGCGTACGCCTCCCCTGCAGCGGCGCTGCAGACCAAGCCCCGCCACACACATTTACCATGTAAAATAAATATAAGTAAATAAATAAATATTTATGCAGAATTTTGCGAATATTTATTTTTCATTTTTTTTTAGCAGCATAGTGCTTTTTTCCAATTGATTTTTTTAAAAGTCAGGTCAAGGCTCCAAAAGTCCAAAGGCGATATAAGGCTGGCGGCTCTCAACGGTTTTTCTTTGCTACATGGATCATTTTAGTTCAGCTGGGTGTCTTTCCTTTTATTATATGTCTTTAACAGTTCAAAATGTGTTCATTACATAAATAAAATGTAACTTTCTCTGTAGCACTTCATGGATTTCATGAGCAACACACTTTAGTTGTTCACACAAAGCATAAAGGTAGAAAAAACAATATATACAGTGTTATCTTCATTTTAGATGTCCCAGTGTTTTCTTTTTCGTGGAAACTGGGTCCAAATGGCTCTTTGGGTGTTAAAGGTTGCTGACCCCTGGTATAGGGCCTGAAATGCAGACGCACTTGGTGGCCAACAGAGGGCAAAACCTCTGGTTTCAAAAGAAAAGTAAGACAAGTCAGAAAGTTGCCCTGCTGCTGACGTGATTTATCACCTCAGTAAGCACTCTTCTGATGACTTTATGGTATCTTTCAAGTCTTATTTAATGCAGCACAACATTAAGTTTATAATTTATTGTCCCACTCAGAGAGAAACAAACAATAAAAAACACTATATGTTTGGGATTGGCTCCCTTATGTCTGACAAATCGCTGCTGTGCAAGCCAACGGGTGATGCAATGGCACAGCAGCATGTTTTTTATGCTGTCTATATTTGAAAAAAGCATGAAATTGTGGGCGACCGTGGCTCAGGGGGGTTGGGAAGTGCATTTGTAACCGGAAGGTCGCCGGTTCGATCCCTGGGCTCTCTGTCCTGGTCATTGTGTCCTTGGGCAAGACACTTCACCCTACCGCCTACTGGTGTTGGCCAGAGGGGCCGATGGCACGATATGGCAGCCTTGCTTCTGTCAGTCTGCCCCAGGGCAGCTGTGGCTACTGTAGCTTGCCTCCACCAGTGTGTGAATGTGAGAGTGAATGAATAGTAGAACTGTAAAGTGCTTTGGGCGCCTTGAAAAGCGCTATATAAATCCAATCCATTATTAATAATTAAATCTCAGCATATTTTTTATATTATAAAATTTCTTTCATAGTTATTGGAAAGGTTCCAGGTGATGGGCTCGTGAAGCTGGTTGAGAGAACGGAGTTCGAAAGCTGTCACCAAAGCCAAAGTAGGCTATGAACAAACTTGACGTTAAAATATACTGCTCAAAAAAATTCAAGGAACACTATTTTAATCAGAGCACTGCATCAAGTCAATTCCACCACTGGGTTGTTGATGTGTTGAGTTAAGTAGCAGAAGGGGTTTTAATCAGTTTCAGCTGCTTTGGTGTCAGTGTCACAACTGGTACCATGAGGCGATACCTGGGCCCTACAGAGGTTGCACAGATAGTCCAACTCCTCTGGGATGGCACATCAATACATGTTGTTACCAGAAGGTTTGTTGTGTCTCAAGCGCAGTCTTACGGAGGAGATTCCAGGAAGTTGGCAGTTACTCTAGGAGAGCTGGACAGGCTGTAGAAGGTCCTTAACCCATCAGCTGGACACATGGAACAGCTTGAGCACAGCCAGAGTTTCAAAAGGACCTCTAGCAGGTGTAACAGTTTCTGACCAAATATTAAGAAACAGACTTTATGAGTTCAGCATGACCAGCGCTACGTCAGTGATGGTCTGGGGAGGCATATCCATGGAGGGACGCACAGACCTCTACAGGCTAGGCCAGGGGTGGGCAATCTCAGTTCATGAGGGCCGGTGTCCCTGCAGGTTTCAGATGTGTCCTCGAACCAACACAGCTGATTTAAATGGCTAAATTAGCTCCTCAACATGTCCTGAAGTTCTCCAGAGGCCTGGTAACGAACTAATCATGTGATTCAGGTGTGTTGACCCAAGGTGAGATCTAAAACCTGCAGGGACACCGGCCCTCGTGGACTGAGATTGCCCACCCCTGGGCTAGGCAACAGCCTCATTTGGTGAAACTATCAGGCAGTTCCTGGAGGATGAAGGAATTGATACCATTGACTGGCCCCCATGCTCACCTCACCTAAATCCACCTCTGGGACATTATGTTCTTGTCTATCTGTTGCAATCTGTTTGTACCTTGGACTATCCAGGAGCTCCGGGAGTGATGTCCTGGCCCACATCTGGCAGGAGATCCCCCAGGACACCATGCACCTTGTCATTTGGAGTACGCCCCGATGTTGTCAAGCATGCATAAAACCACGCGGGGACCATACAAACTACTGAGTACTATTTTGAGTTGTTGCAATGAAATTTGGATTAAATAGACTAGTCAGCAGCGTGGTTTGAATTCAGCCCTCTGTAGGGTGATCATTTTCATTTCCATCAAACGATGTGGCGACTTACTGAGATCTGATGTGTTTTGAACATCTTCCTTTAATCTTTTAGCGGTGTCTTTGAGTTGCTCTTTTTTATGAATTCCATGTACAATAATTATTGGTTTTGGTTTCTTCAGTGATGCTCTGAAAGGTAGCTGGGTAATAATAAGGGAATAATAACGAAAAGACCGTAAACAAGTAGCTATATCCTGTGTTTTGGTTAGTACTCCATTTATGTTGATTGAACATAACCGTGAACTCCTTCAGTTTCAGGCGCTGTTCTTAAACAAAAACATTTGATGTTTCTTTGATCATACAATACGCTTCTAATTGAATCAGAAGTGACCAACACACAGGATAATTTTCAGTATCCATATAGCTACAAGCTCTGCCTGCTGCATGTATATTCTCAAACACGGGTGCTGGGGAACTGGGCTAACATCTGCTTTGCCAGTATTTGATTTTATCCCTGTAGCAGGCAATAAATCTGACCCTGCCATTTATCATTAACCCGTTTGTTTCCAGGGGAACGTGGTTACTATAGCTGGGCAGATTACGGATATATATAGGATCTAAACACTGAGCTTTTTCACTCATTCAGTCAAAATCCGTAGCTGCTGCCAGAGCGATGGCAGAACTGTAAGCTACAAGTCACTAAGCCATTTGGCTCCTGTAATCAATCAGAAGACAGAATTGAGTTTACCTCTGTTTGTGTGTGTCAAGAGAAGAGGCAAATGTCAATTTTATGGGTTGTAACTGAAACACAGAGTGCCCTCACTTTAGCACACAGGAGCCTGTGGAGTGAAGTGAGACACTTTTTGATTGATTATAGGGTTTCATAAGTGCCATAGGTGCAGTGTGATTGAGTACGAGGCGGTGTATGCGTGTGTATGTGTGTGTGTGTGTGTGTGTGTGTGTGTGTGTGTGTCGGGCAGCAGCTGCTCGCTCCCTGACTCTTTATCCCTTCCTCTCACATATTCAGTCCTGCAGTGGCGGATGGGCTCGGTGCTCCCGCCTGCAGGAGCGCAGACATCTGAGCTCGTTAGTGTTAAAGAAAAGCTGACGGAAACACAAAGAGCTCTCCAAACAACAAAGCACGCTGTCGCTTTGGGACTGAAAGAGGGATTTTACAGCGCACATACCAGTTGTCAGCGATCCAGGAGCAACTTTGCTACTGTCTTTTTTTTTTTTTTTGCGTGCGCGTGTGTGTGTTGCAGATCTTCAGTATCTGGCTGCCTCTTTAACATCCTCAGGCTTTCAGCATCAAGATGATCCGCATATGCACAGTCAGTAAAACTCTCTGGGTCAGCTCTTTGTATTTATATTGTCATTATTTTACAAACTGCTATCTCATTTTTCCACCTTTTAACTATTTATGGTTTTTGTATGTCTTTTAACAGAAGCGGTTGCTTTGATTTCTAGGTGACGTGGTTATGTGGACTCTGTCTTTGTTCATAGCCTAGATGATTTTTTTTTTCTAGGGGCACTTTAGGAAAGTAAAAAACTAACATTATTATTTTTTCTTATTCTTAATGAGGTTGTTGTAACTAAAAACAAATGACAGCAAATATTGACATACTTACTTAGGTCATTAAATGCGTGTCAGTGGTTTTCTGTCCAGGAATGTGTGATTTGCTGTTGCCAGTTCTGCGTAGCTGTTAATACAGCTACAGGTGAAAACAGCCTCTGATATCTGCCCGGTTTCTCTAAACAGATGGGACTGCATCACTATGACGGACTACAGGTGCGAGGAGGACGAGTGCGTGAGGCAGACGGGGGGTGGTTTGTATGAGTTTTCCCTTCCTTGAAGGTGAAAAAGACTGTTAATGTCTGGTGGTGGATTATCAGGTTCAGACAGCCACTCCCTCGAGGAACGAATGTACCACACGTTACATAAGAACTGCACTGGGACCAGTGTTGAACAGCGTCATGACTCCAGCTGACTCATAGGATGTGGCATAAGATGGGAAACCAAGGTTTTCATCTCTCTAAAGAGATTTTTGTCCACGCGCTTCAGAAGGACCTGCAGAACTCAAGGCAAGACTGTGGAACCTGATGTGACGTTTTTGATGAGGATTTCTCTCCTTTTTGGATTTTAATAATGTATGTTTTTGGCTTGTTCTTTTTCGTCTGTCAGAATGGATTTTAACATGGACCAAGGTAAACCCACCCAGTAAGCCATCCAGCTGAGAGATTTCCATATTTCTCTACTGCTTCCACTGGGAAACAGCATGGATCCTTCCCGTGACCAGCTGTCGGACTGGAGCTCAGTTGAGCCCACCTTCACCACACAGTTGCAGCACGACAGCGCTCAGCAAAAACTCAACCACAGCTACAGCTTCCACAGCGCTCTAAATCTGCCCGCCACCTTCATCCCCCCGACTGGCTCTCTTCATCAGCCTCTGCCCTCTAAGCTGCCCACCGCTGTTGTTCCGTACTCCTCCCTCATCGCCTTCCCTTTCTTGTCCACCACCTCCTCCTCAGCCATCAGGCAAACATCATATTCCTCTTTCGATTTATCCTTCACCAACTTTTCCTCGAATGATTTGGCAGACCTGGAGAGCATGCTGCTCTGGACCCTCCACGAGCCCAGCACCATTGCTTTGACTGTAATGTACAGCCTGTCATTCATTTTGGGATTCGTTGGCAATTTGATGTCCCTTCGAGTCCTCACCAGCCGGCGCAGTCGGCAGCTAGCTGGCGTGAGTGCTACACGCAGTCTCCTAGTAAACTTGGCGGTGTGCGACCTGGCTGTGGTGTGCGTGTGCATGCCCATCACCTTGGGAAGCCAGATCTACACCGCCTGGGTGTACGGTGACCTCTTGTGTCGAGCGGTGCCCTTCACGCAGGCTGTCTCGGTCTCGGCCAGCGTGTTAACGCTGACGGTGATCAGCGTCAACCGTTACTACAGCGTTCGATCGCCGCTCCGAGCTCGTACCATGTTCACCCGCCGCCGGATCTTGGCAACTGTTGCTGTGGTGTGGACGGTGTCCTCGATGATGTGCGCTCCCATCGCAGTGATGAACCGGCGTCGAGAGATCAGCTTTGAGACTTTCACCATCTTGGTCTGTCAGGAGGAGTGGCCTCAGCATCGTCTCAAACAGGGGTAAGTAATCAGCCTGCAGATCGTAGCAGAGTCCAATGACCTAGTTTGTATTACAAGATTAAGTTCAGTTCAGCCGTGAACGACACAAATGGAAATGCAGTCTGAGGTTCCTGACACAAACCCTCAGCCCTGAGTGCTGTTGGGCTACGCTTTTGTTGGATGTCCACCGCTTGTGGGGTTTTTTAACCCTCCAGCTCTGCTGCCAGGAATGAATGTTTAATTGAGCTCATCAGATTGGAGGAGGCATCACAGATGGCTCCTATTGGCTGTTCAGACTAGCTTTGTGAGTAATTTGTAATTTGAGGCAAAACAGTTTCTACACCCATGCTTGTTGTTAAAGGTTGCTATCCCTTGCCAGGAGTCCTATATTTATATGCAGGGAGCCACTTATCATGCAGAGGTGTCTGAAGAGTCAAATTGACAATTTCAACATGCTCGAAAGAGTCCAACTTCTTTTCTTCTTCTTCTTTGTTTTGTTTCCATTAATCATAGGTTGCCGAGTAGCTCAAAATGACTTCTGTTGTGTGCACTCTCCACTAGGGCTGTTCGATATAACGATATATATCGGATGACGATATAAAATCATCTAATGTTTCATTTTACGCTATTGTTTGTTTCGTGGTGTCAAAATAAACCGTTTACAGCAATATTTTTTCATCGTTTTGATGGTCACTGTAGTGGCTATATTAATTTCTTAAAGTTCTCTCTTTCTCTTATACTTAATATAACCACACTACGGACGGACAAGCGCCTGTTTTTATGCGTTGTGGTTAGCAACAACGACGGTAAAACCATCGCGTGTCCGCTTGTTTATGTTCCACATAAACCTTTCACAATAAAGCTCAAGATCCTGTTGAGACTTTTCAAAATAAACTGAATCACGTGAAAGAGTATGCAGAGTATTTACGGATGAGAAGTTAAAAAAAAAGCCGCCAGGTGCTAAAAAATAAACCTTAGACTCAAATGTTAGAACAGGGTTTTCCCCGCAGCACGCCGTGTAATGAATACTCACAAAGAAAACTTATGTCTAAAAATGTATCGTTTCATGCATCGGTTAAAACACTCGACTCCAGCTACATGACCTGCAGCTGGAAACACTTCACGCAAGTCGAGCTGCCAGAATTTACAGAAAATGTTACATTTTTGTGATTTATATCGTTATCGGACGATAGAATTCTTATATCGGGATATGAGATTTTGGTCATATCGCACAGCCCTACTCTCCACTTTCATTTTAGCTTTGTAGCCATTGTGGCGACATTCATTGTCTGTGAATCCATTTAGCAGAGGTGATGATTATCTAACAATACCATTAACACTTTTCAGTTCTAAGACAATAATGCTGGTTTTAATCCTGCAATATTTATCCTTGTCCAACGTCTGTGAAAACAGGAATAAGTTGAACAGTTTTGAGAACAATCCTCTGTTTTCCTGACAGAGGATTGTGATCGTGGCTCAAGAGTTGGGCGTTTGTCTTGTAATCGGAAGGTTGCCGGTTCGAGCCCCGGCTCCGACAGTCTCGGTCGTTGTGTCCTTGGGCAAGACACTTCACCCATTGCCTACTGGTGGTGGTCAGAGGGCCCGGTGGCGCCAGTGTCCGGCAGCCTCGCCTCTGTCAGTGCGCCCCAGGGTGGCTGTGGCTACACCAGTGGCTTGCCATCACCAGTGTGTGAATGGGTGGATGACTGTGTATAGTGTAAAGCGCTTTGGGGTCCTTAGGACCAAGTAAAGCGCTATATAAATACAGGCCATTTACCATCTATACTTGCACTGCAATAGATATAACTTTGAAATGTTGCTGCAATAAAAATATATCTTTCTCAATAGCTCCATTTGGAGGGTGCCAATGCGATACAAAATGTGAATGTTAGAATTCCACCACATAAACTGCACATAAAACTGCTGCTATGTATTTTAGGGTTTCAGAAAAGATTGAAATTACCATCTCATTGTTAATGTTTTCACTTCTTCACTTCACTTCCTCTGCAGATACAACGTGCTGCTGTTTGTGATGCTCTACTGTTTGCCAGTGACCTTTAACCTCACCATAGGATTCCTCACGGGCAGGCGGCTATGGGGAGGAAAGAAATCCACTTTCGCTGATCTCGATCCCCGAAGCCAAGCTCTTCACACCTCACGCCTTAAGATGCGTCAGAAGATTGCCAAGATGGTCGTGTGTCTAGTGCTTCTATTTGCAGTGTCCTGGCTGCCGCTCTACTTGGCCGACCTTTGGATTGACTGCGAGCAAAGGCCATCGTCTTGGCTCCTGCAGACAAGACCGTTTGCCCAGTGGCTAGGCCTGACAAACTCCAGCCTTAATCCGATCTGCTACTGTTTCATCGGAGACCTGTACCGCTCAGCAAAGGTCATAAGGACACGATACTACCAAAAGGTTGCCGCTCTTTTCAACTCCTCATCATTCTCCAGCTCAGTTACAGTGGTGCCTCCTGCAGCAGGGATAACTGACAGCAAAGTGTCGTCTGCTGAGCGCCGCCCTATCGCTGCTGCAGTGGCGGCGTCTGCATCCATGGTTACAATACCGAGGCTCTTGAACTTGGCGAGAGTCCAGGGCCTGGGGCAGAAGGTCAGAGACAGTTCAGACAGCCGAGCGGGCTCCGACCACAGCATCTCAGACTGGTGTCGGTCCAGTCCCAGCGTGTGCGACAGCTCCTTGTTACCCTGCCAGCTCCACGGCCTCCAGCACACCATACAAAAAGCAGACTTCCTGCCAACACGGAGACACTCTCTAAATGAGAAAGCTGGACCGTTACCTTTAGGAATCAGTCCTGTGGAAATAGACGTGCTACCTCCGAGGAGGCATTCGGGGGATAGAGTGTATAGTATGTCAGCTGATAAGAGAGACATCATTACTTTGGGCAAAGCTGCTTTCTGTTATGCTGGGCAGCACAGGAGCAAAACACCACAAACCTACTCTCTGGTTGGGGACACGGAGGATGAAACAACGGATATGACCAGCCTATGAAAACTGCAGTTTATCTGATGTATCAGCCGGGAGGAATTGCTTCCTTTTCTCCTGCAGGCAGTATAAACACGCACACTGCTCCCAAGTTAAAGTTTGCAGTTAACATTGTATAATAATCCATGGCAAGAGTCAGTCATTGCTTTTAGGATAAAGTGACCTGCTCTGTACTCTCTCCTTCTTTTCATGTGTAGAAGCCTCTCCGTGTCATCTGGAGCACATGGGACCCAAGAGTTGAATTTGCAACAATAAGTTCTTTTATTTTTTTAAAGCATGTGGAGGCAGGAGCAATGGACTGATCAACGTAAGGCAACAGCCAGAGATTTATTTAGCCCGGGGTGAGAAAACTGGTTATCATTAAGAAGGATAAATTATGGAGCGTGCCATTACATGCAAGTGATATCATAGTTACAACAGCTTCTATCATTTGCATAAGACAATAACGCAGCAGGAGGTAAAGTGTCATGTGTCTCTGCTTTTCTTTGTTTTTGCTAATGGCTTTGATTGTATTTTGTGCTCACGGGTCATGTGGGAACAAACTGTATTATACACAGACTGTCTGCGAGAGTTTCTGACAGGTCTTCACTGAATAATGTTGCCATTAATGTCTGTTTTGCAATGTTAAATCAAGTCGAGAAAGATTTCAGGAAGGAGGAGCCACATACATTAAAGCTCTTTTTATCTAATTCAGCGTGAATCTTGGGAAGTATTATTAAACATGAACTTTTGCAAAGGGCATTGCTCTGCACACGTTTTTGCTTCATGCATTTACATAACTAAGTTGGCTGTAACCAAAGAATGGCTTTTATGTGAATATAATATAAATGTAATATAACACTGAATAAAACAGCTCTTCATTTTCTGGAGCCTTAAAAGGATGGACTGACCGGAAAGTGCAAGAAAAAAATTATGCCCGTGAACCTCCATGTGTACTGAACAATAGAGCTGTTTTTAACCCTTTAAGACCTACCATAGAACCAAGTCCGCCAGAGCTTATATTATATTTTTACATGCTGTGGAGCCATTTTTGGGAGCATTTCAAGTTGCTATACATCAATACAACCATTATAGCCCAGATTTTAATAATATGTATTCATTAAGTGCATAGTAATTACATAAATTGCAAAAAAGTGCAATAAACTACAAAAAAATTGAAAATCGTTTTTGATTTTTTGACATATATTTCTAGTTAGAGAAATTTAAGAGTCTTATCCCTCAAAACTGTAAATACAAAAAAGTTGCACAAAATAGTTTCCCACCACAGGAAAATTATTTTGAGTGTCTTCATAGTTTTATTTTTGAAATACACCAATTTTTATACACTGCAGGAAAAACGAAAATAAATATTATACTGCAAATTTGCAAAAAAGCAGCATATGCATCAAAATAAACTATTTCCAGCAGTGCAATATGAGTCCTAAGCATCCCAGAAACGACACAGAAAGTCATAAAGTCAAAGATAACTTTTAAAAAGAGCAGTATAGGCCCTGAGGCCCTGATCGCAAAAAAGACTACATTTCCGCGAAAATGACGTCACTTTCGGTTTCGGGCAGGTAATGGCGGAAATGCAAAAGTTCGCGCTGACGTCTATTCCAACGTAGGAAGTGTTTTGAACAGCTGATCAGATCGGTAAAGCGTGTTTCTGGAATATTATGTTTTTGTTCCTGCAAGCGCTTTTTATGCAGTTTTTGCAAAGCTTTATGTGGAAGGAAACCGTGACCTAGGACAAGCTGATGGCATCAGATGTAAGTACAACTCCTCCGGTTTCATATGCAAAAAAAAATTTTGCGCTAGCTTACGTGGTTGCAGTGCTACTGGGATTTAAAAATAGTTATGCATAACAGAGCGTTCCCGCTCCGATCGGCTCTAAAGGGTTAAGGAATGTAGACTGAGAAGGTGAATCTGTATACAGTAAATTCCCACCGTTAAGGAAAGTAAGGAGGCAGTCCCTAGTAAAAATACAAAACAAAACAAAAAAACTACTTAATTTTATTTTCTTGTGAGCTGAACAATAAAGAAGTAAAAAAGTAGAGAATTACTAAGGTTGTGTAAAAGGAAGAATTCTCAGTAGCCCAGATTTGTAACAACAGCTAAATTATTCACGGCTTTTAAATAAATAACTTTGTTAAGCTTTTCAGTTGTGTAAAGGTAGCGTCAAAAATACGTTTAAGCTTTGAGCAAGATGAAGCTATGTGCTCTATTGGACGATTAATGTCATTTGCACAAAAGTGAATATTTGCCAGGACCGGGTTTACATTCGACGTCCACTTTGTTAGGTACACTGCTCTGGTACCATGTTGGTACTTTTACTATCAGAGCTGCCTAAATTCTTTGTGGCACATATTCAATAAGCTCCGGAAAACATTCCTCAGAGATTTTGGTCCATGATGGCATGATAGCGTCACACAGTTGCTGCATATTTGTCACATCCATGATGAGAACCTCCCATTCTATCACATCCCAGTGGGGTTCTATCGGATTGAAATCTGGTGACTGTGGAGGCTGTTTGAGTTCAGTGTGGTTGCTCTCATGTTCAGGAAGATGGGTACACTGCGGTCCTAAAGTGAAGGGATGGACATGGTAGTGACACAATACAAGCTATGGTGTTTAAACAGGCTCAGTTGGTACTAAAGGGCCCAACGTGGGCCACGAAAATCTCCTAAAGCCTTATAATAACAGCAGCCTGAACCATTGATACAGTTGTCGTCATTCACATTCATCACAGACATGAATGTCATGGTAATGTTCAGCTTTTAATACTTTCTTTGAATTTTTCTTTTTCCAAGGAGAAATACTCGTTCAGCATACACCTTTGATGACTTAAAAAAAAAAGAAAAATTGATGTCTATAGAGGAAGTTGGCATAAATTTAAGCTGATGACGCTGTTTAGGTTCATTCACCAAATTCTGCCTTGATCCCGTCTATGTTGGAAATCAGCTGTGATCCCTCATCTGCTTATTACTTTTTTAAATTCCTGAATCCATAAAGAGCAGTGAAGCTGAGAGCAGCACAGCCTGTACACAAAGAAAACACATCTACTGGAGCTAACAACACACATTATTAGCATCATTTATTTTTAAGTGATTCTTTCTCCCACATGCTTCCCTCTCACTTCTCACTTTTAGCCTCTGTGGGTAAAAAAAAGGTTCGATGAATAAAAATATTTCCAGGGGGAGCAGAACATCACTAACAAGTATTAGTGCTGCTGAAGTAAAATTGGATTGGTGCTGAGAATATTAAGGGTATGCAAAAAGCATTTTAATTGCTCAGACGTGGGAGTTTGTTGTTCATCAGGCCCCGCGTATTTATTTTTCAGTGAATTTCAAACGGTAGAATAAAAATGCCACCCTACGGCCAGAAGTGGCTACTGAGATTAGAACGGGTGTTTGAATTTTAAAAGGGGAATCAGAAGAAATAGTTGGAGTTTAGCATTATTCAACATTTAAAATGCCACCATCTAGTTTTGGGATCGCTCCATTCTTATCGATTGTGTAATTTTGTTAAAAGCAGCCAGTCTCCTGCTGCAACTGAGACACAGGTTTCTGCAGTTTTTCATGCATGAAGCTACGCTGAAGATTTCCAGGGAACATGGGATACGCTGTGCATAGAGCAGAAAATGAAAACCTCAAAACAGAGTGACAGATTTAAACCTCTTGTAACTCTTCAGGTTCATTTGATATTTCTGTGAAGGTTCTCAGTCATCCAGGTCATTGTAGTCTAAAGAGCTTGGAAAGAAAAGCGTCTGGATTTCTTTAAGTTTCTTTAAAGATGTTTCACCTCTCATCCGAGAAGATTCTTCAGCTTCTTCCCGAAACCTTGGCTCATTGTGACCCGCACGTGTTTTCACACTTTGTCTTGTGTGATTAGGTAGAGGATCAATAGAGGGTCCATGACCCTCTTGAGGTCACTCCCACAGGGCTTAAAATCTCGGAGTCTCCACCAATTGCTCTTAGAACTGAAGAAGCTTCTCAGACGAGAGGTGAAACGTCTTCAAGGAAACTTAAAGAAGTCCAGATGCTTTTCTTTTCAAGCTCCTTAGACTTCATCTGATATTCCAAAATTCCACAATGTTAAAGGGTAAGTTCATCTGATTCACAAAACTAATAATTTACTTTCTTTCTAAGCATGAGGATTATTGTGGGTTAATTCAGGAAGTCTGCACAGATAGCCCTGAGTAGATCAGTTTTGCTTTAGCACCGAACAGGCCTACAGTCAGCATTTTTACAGTTTTTTAAACGAGGTGGGAAAAAAACTCAATTAAAAAAATTGAGTCGTGGCAGGTATTTTAAAATGTAGATTAATTAAACCAAAACTAACTGCATATTTACAGATCACTTCTATTTCTCTCTTAAAAACAGACCAAAAAATGTGTTTGCAATTGTGGAGAGCTGTCACTTGAGAAAATGATTCTTGTTATTGTAACACGAATCATTAGTTTTATACCCTAACTTCGTGTTTAAGCAGTGGGTACCTTGTTGAATAAAGAAACGAACTCCAAAAAAGCTTTAAAAGTTCATGAAACAGAAACATGCGCACAGAAGCACACAGCAAAATCAAATCTACCCCAAGGCTGCTTCCAGTTGTGTGTAAGACAGAGGTGGTGAATAGCATGAACTCCTTTGACATCAAGCTGCTAATCACACTCTTGTCCTCACAGCGAAGGCGAAGTGGTAGAACACTCAAGGCATCAGACTGCATTGAAACCGTCCTATTTATGTCTTCGGCTTAGGTTGCGTGTACCTTAGAAAATCTTAATGCCATTATGCTGTGACAGCGTCTTTCATCTCCCCCTCTCTCTTTGCTTTCATCTACCTCTCTCACTCTCTCTCTCTGTTAATGGAGGGCATGTATAGTAAACTACGTGCGTTTAGTCTTTCATTTAAAAGAAAAAAAGGAAGCGAAAGAGTTTGTGCATGGTCACCTGTAAGACACATGGGTGCACATATTTCACAGAACTGCAGCACTTCTTCTCAGAACAACTTTAGTTTGAGGATTGTTTAAACTATCTTCAGCTAACAGGGACATGATAAGTGTGTGTGTGGTTAAGTGTGTGGGTGGGCGAGGGGGTTAAATACACAGATAAAAGTTCCAGGATCCCTCTTCAGTGTTCTCTCGTCCCCTCAGGCTTGATTAATTCTTAATGCATTTCAAACTATCAGAAGGACTTGTTCTTTTATCAAATGAATGACAAAGATGTTGATGGAAGGAGCCATTCAGGGACAGTCTCATCATAAATGTAAATGCACTCCGCTGCACAACTGATGACTGATAGCAGAACAAGATGAATACCCCTAATTTTACTTGTCAATCGCACCCAAAAAGTTCTTTATACAATTATTTTTACCCTTAAACCACTTTGGTGAATGTTTATGTTAAAGTAGCTTTGTTGCTGTCTGCTAACTCCATCTGTTAAGTTCCAACTTTAACTTCTGCAACTATAAACTGAAACACAAACAAGGTACGGTGACACTCAGCCACATTGCTCCATAATACTATGAGTGGTGAAAAACTCCAGTGCATCTTTAACAAGTTATACACCTCATGAGTTATTAACTGAGGTTTCTGTTGCACAAAAGGACCAAGAGCGTGATAGTAAAGTGTAAAATGCAGGACCAGGAAGACCAGACTGACTCTAAACACCACCCAGGAGCCAGAGCCTGATCTTCAGCAGCTAACTGAGGAGGAGCAGTCATTACCTGCACCTGTTTCTGCAGTAGAATCACTCTGAAGTCTCTTAAACACTAGAACAAAGACTCTCTGTGTCCTCATGGGATTTGTGGTCATGTGTGAGACTGTAGCCTTAGGTGTTTAACCTGTAATTATGTGACAGTGCATTTCAGGATATGTTGCTCGGTAATGTAAATCTAATGTAACAATTTCCTTATAGTACCATGTTATCCCAGTATAGAGCTTCATGAAGGTTTACTTGTGGTCCTTTTCCAAAAGTAGTACAAAAAACCGAATACCTCCCGTTCATTTTCGCTGAAGGACTCTCGCTGTTGTTGTTAGGTAGGTTTAAACAGAGTTTTGCACACCACTTGAAATAGAAATGAGTGACTGAGCCCATCATAGGAAGCTCAGGACCCTCCCTAAAACCAATGCAAACTTTGGATATTGCCACGACTGTAATTTAAAGTTTGTCAGCCTTTGGGGGCTCAAGCAGTTTCCTGTCTTGCCTGTTGGCAAGCAGCACATCTGATCAGGCCCCTCATCTGTGAAACCAGCTGCCAGTTTGGGTTCAGGAGACAGAAATCCTCTCTATATTTAAGATCAGGCTTCAAACTTTCCTTTTCCTTTTCCTTGAAGTTTATAATTATTTCTGGACCAAGTGACCTGGATCTGAGGGAGAACTTCCCATGATGCACTGGCTGTTCTTCTCTATTCTCCTGTTTTCACTCCTGAAACATTTACTGGCTGATATTTCATGCCATTTACATCTGTGCTCTAATTCTTTTCTCTTCTATCTCCTCCTCTCTGCTCATCCAGTCACATTAGAAGGCTATCCCTCCCTGAGCTGACTCCATTGGAAGTCTCTTCCTGTTTAAGTGTTTAAGGGGGGGCTCGTCCTTCCCACTGTTGCCAAGTGATTGTTCATAAGGGATCATCTCATTCACTCTAATAATTTAGGGCCTTTAGCCTTACAATATAAAATGCATTGAGACAACTGTTGTGAAATGGTACTATGTAAATACATTTGGATTCAAACTGATGCAAGTCACAGGCCATGGCTTTTACGGGCATCAAATAATCAGAATCAGAATACTTTATTAATCCCTAAGGAAATTATGTAGACATGAAAGGGCATAGTGTGTCTATCGTCAAAACAGCAAATACAAGAATTTATTTTGGATTAATTCTCTTTTTTTCCTCAAACAGCTTTTCAGAGACCGGAAACATGTGAAAAATACATGGCCAGGAGCCCTGAAGCTGCTCCAGAAGTTTATAAAGTTTGAGAGCGATTTCCATAAATCAGGAAACATATTTTGCCATCACCAGTCCTAAAGTACTCTCTTAAATACCAATTACACACTAATTTTCAACCATTTGCTCCATCACACAATTTCAGTAAACATGCTGTGCACTTCCCTCCAAACTGTTATGGTGCTATATTTCTCATAGTGTCCGTAAAATAGGCGCATACTTAACAGCCAAAATACTTGTATGTAAAATCCCAGATAGAATTGCGGGGTCCTCAGTTTCATGGCAGGTCTCTCCCTTGCGAATCGTCATCTGATTCCTAAAGCTGACGAGGATGTGATGGGCACTTACGCACTCAGTTTGAATCGACATTTTCAGACATCCCGAGGACTCACAATGAGGCACTTCAGCTCATCATTGCTTCATTTTTATTTTTTTTCAGTTGTCTGCCCTGTTCGGTCCTCTCAGATCTCTTCTCCATCTCCGCTCGCTTGTTTATGTTTTCTCTTTGACTTTTTTCTGCCTCTTCCTACCTCTCTTCCTCACCTTCTGTTCTTGTTACTTCCTTTCTGCTTGCGTCATTGCTGTACCAGTGTTAGAAGTCATGCTAACAATAGCCCGCTTCTCTTTATTTTTCCTCCTTCATCACCATCCTCATATTCCCTTTTTTGGCAGTAAGAGAAGGGCCATTTAACACAACATAGCCGGAGGGATGTGCTGCACACGAAAGACACAGGAATAGTAAACTCCAACTGCTGTGAAATAATAAGCATAATGGCGAGGCTCTTGTTAAAAACAGCTTACAAATTGCATAGCCCCAAATTTCCCTCTTTTTTCATTGATGAGCTTGTTTACAAAGACTACATCCAACTGCTAAATTATCGATAAACCTTTACAGCCATTAGGGGAAAATTAAACTTTGCTAGAGCAATAAAACTGTTGCTTCAGTTAATTCTTAAAAAAACGTTTTATAAGGTTGCACGCATCTGTCCATCTGTCCGACTACAGGGTTGCAGGCTGAAGAATTTCCTGCACAGATGTGCTCTGCAATCCTTTTTATTTGGAGGAAGATTATTGTTTCCATCTGTTCTGGTATATACAAAGCAGGAATGGCAGCAGTAAGACCCCTGTACAGAACAGAGAAGGCCTCAGTGGCAGCAGACTTAGAGTTAGAGACAGGGGTGGGGAATGGGTTGCAAATTGGCTTGCACAGATGCAGTTTCAAGACTGTGATGAAAGAGCAATTCAGGACACAGTAGACTGAATTATTTTAATAAAAAGCAAGCTTTGCAAAGTCCAAGTGTGAAATTGTCATCATTCACAGGTTTCACCCAAAAAACAAACTCAAAATCTAAAGTCTGTGAACGAGCCAAACAAGCCGAAGAAGTTCAAGAGCACACAGAGGGAAAATAAGGAGAGGACACAACAAGATGAGTAAATGCACATTCAGAAGAAAACAATATTTCCTAACTTAAGCTTCACGTCACTACTGAGTATCTCTACAGCCTATCAAAGAAAGAGTGGATGAGCTGGTTCTTAAATATAAGGCAGGAGACTCAGCCAGGGGCTTTTTGAGAGAGCTGCCCTCGGGCAAACTCAGGGAAACATGGACTCGCCCACCCGGGAGCATCAAGAAAGTAGGAGGGAGAGCAAGGATACTGCTGGGACCGTGTAAGAAATAAAAGTAAAAATCCAGAAACTGGAGTAAAAGAAATACAAGGCATCCGACAACACATGAAGCATAAATATAAGGCAGATTGGAGGAAACAAAGAACTATATATACACAGAATGCAGATCTGACAACAGGACTGCACGTTTGTTAAATGTGTAAACCACTAGACTATTAAATCACCATAAAGAACTTTAAAGATATAACAGCAAAATGCTGTAGAAAACCAGAAAACTATTATTACTTCCTCATCAGAAGTGCACATAGCATGCCAAGAACTATAATAACTCAAGTTAATACAATATTACTCGCGCACTCGCGGTGCTGATGTGTATTCCTAACATTACAGCTGCACATTAGAGCTCTGAAACTCTAAATTGTATACACTTAAATTTTAAGGATTACTCAGTGTGTTCTTGTGTGACACTCAGCCTAATAAAGGAGGTGTAGAAGTCGCTTTAATTTGTCACCAGATCAAAGTGAAATTCATTTTGTTGACTACTAGGTCAGAATAGCTCCAGAACAGCCCGCATCACATGGCTGACGCAGAGTTCAGTGTTACAGCTACGCATGAGTCAAGCTGTTCAAAGTCAAGGATGGATTAAGCTGTCCTCTTGACCTGTTTGTTCCTTGTGACACATTAAGCTCACAAGAAATAAACAGAATGTTCTGGCAAGACTCAAAGGACGCTACTAGACGTTCAGCCGTAATAACACAGGTGTAACAACTCTGTGATGGGCCCCGGGGCTGGTACTTTTTTGGACCCCTACCCCCATGTTGTACCACAACAAACACAGGGCCTCGCTTTCTCTTTCTCTCACATCTTTTGATCTTTTGAGAAACATTTATTTAAACTTATTTTATGACCTCACATCGTCTTCCACTGAGGCAGATACAGATTTAGCCTTGCCAGAGTAACATGAAGATAAGTAGTGACAATGTTTCAGTGCTTAACAAAACCAGAAACTACTCTCTCTATCTTTCAGCCCTTGCAGCAAGCAAAGTTATTGACAGTACTGCTCAAATCCTAAGTCCAGGTGTTATCCGGTCGTTAAGTCTGACGTCACTAGCCGTGTCTGGGCCTAAACTCCGCTGCAGGTCTATATATCAAACGATCACTATGGCATTACTGAGAGTTGAAAAGTCTTTCATCTTTAATAAAATGATCAGCGTTCTGCTCTACCAGGTGTAACAATTGAGTTTAACATCCAGGCATCCATGAAAACGGAATTTATGACATTTAAGCTTAATTTATAACAGTATTTATAACAGTATGTTTGCACTGAAGCACCGCAGCAATTTCCTAATGTTGTAAACCCGCTCAACATTTGGCAATAAAACCCTTTCTGATTCTGATTAACGGAGTTAGAAGTTAGCAGGAAGTTAGCTCGCTAGCTTCTATCTAAATACAATATAGCATGTCCTGACTGTGGGGTTTTGGAAACAAATTAAAACGTACAGCTCTGTTATCACTTCCAACATAAATGAAGACAGAAAACTAAACAGCAGTGACGTTTGTAGGGTTACTGAAGTTTGGCTAGCTGGTATATAATGATGTGCTATGTGACCGCTAGCGACACAGCTATGTTAACATAATATAAACAAGCTAACTTTTTTTCCACTCGATAAAAGTTAACGTGAGTGTTCTCGGTGGTCAGGAACAAATGTAATCGCATGGCAGGATGCTGTAAAAGGACCAAACTTCAGCCAGGAGAACAACTGAGATAATCCATCCACAATACGAGGTTAGTCATTCATATACTGCTGCATGGGCTGGGCTGTAGTTACATCCTAAGGTTTTAAAAACTGAGCTTAAATAAATGATTAGTGGTAATAAAAGCCGAGGGAGGTCAACAGGGATCACTGACTGTTTTAGTAGACTGTTTAAATAGAAGAAAATACAAAACATTAAACATGTTAACAACACAAAAGCCATATTAAACGCAGACTACTTTAGGCGCGGAAGTAGGATTCGTCACGTCATCACTTAACGACCGGATAGCTACTCTGCGCTCTTCACTCCTTCCTGTTTTGAGCACCACTTTTTTGCTCTGGTTTGCTGAACATAATTTAAAATGCCACTGAGACAACAAACTGCCCTTTAAGACACACTCCCAGAAAAAAAGGTGCCTAGTGGACATCAACATCTTCAGATATTCTGCAAAAATAAGAGCAGAGAGAGAGAAAGGTCGTGAAATATAAGTAATAAATTTCGAAGCATGCCCCTCTGCTATCAAAAACTGTTCAGAAAAGGTGCCCGTTTTAATCAGTGGAGTGTAAAATGACTGAATAAATGTTTGCACCAAAAATTAAATTCATAAGGAAAATGATTTCATAAAAAAAGAAGGCTTTGGTTCGCAAGATAGAACCATGACTTTAACAAATGATGAAACTTATTAAGTGTCCAGCTTTAGTTTAACCCTATAATGGCCATTTTATCATATTTGATACATGAGTTTCTGAGACCTCTATCTCATCAACATGGTCAATACTTGCCATAATTTCAAAATGTTATGGACAGAACTCTTTTTTTGTCTAAAAATAACATTGTTGTTAACAACAAGTTGTATCAAATGTATCAAATGCGATACAAAAATATATATATTAAACATATAATAAAAACATATCGAACACAACATGATATTTTTTTGATTTTGTTATTAGGGTTAATAAACATCTCATTACCAAAAAATCTGAATTTTCTGGCTATTTTTTGATGGGTTGGGTCTTACGGGGTTAAATTAAATACATATGTGTTGTATAATGTGGAGTGAAGGTCTAGTTTGATAGTGATGTTGGCTCAGTCTTTTCCCCCTTCTGGGACCTGGATCTGGGACCTGGAATTTAAGACATATTCAGACACTTTCATAGTTCATGTTTGAGGTATGTTTATTTAAGGTGCAATACAATAACTGAAAACATTGTTGGGGTATCTACAGTCTATAGGTAATCAGTAACAACTATGAAGACCAATAAAATTTGAAATTAACATTAAGAAATGCTGCAATTTGTCATGAGTCATGACTGAAACATTGGTTTCCCCACTACATGAGCTGCCTGCATATTCATTGCTCTGTCTATGTGCCAAGGAGCCGAGTCTCTCAGGGACTTCCTTCCCTCATCACTTTGTTTCTTTTGCTACTCATACTGAGGAGAAAAAAAGGCTTATTTTTCATCTTTTTTTTAAAAAACTGGTGGTGTTGCCACGGTGGATTCCATTCCTATACGCATCATTTTCATTTATAACCATAAAATACCTCAACATGTGTCTGCTCAGCACAGCTGTGTCATGTGATCACAGGACAACAACACAGAGCAGGAAGAAGGCAACAGCTTGCATTTTTGTTAGAATTCAAACAAAGGTAGCAAGACACAACATTTCAATGAGCCATCATTAAATAGCTTTAATAATCATGACCAACAAACCAAGTATGAGAAAAATAGACCCCTCCAGTTTTCTTCAGTGCACTCAAGTGAAGTAAACAGGAAAGATTTCAGCAATATAGCATAAAAAAACAAAAACCATTTTATGAAGTTTCATGGTAATTCACCTCCTTTTCATTTTGTAGAACTGCAGCAGGTTCTTCTTCTTCTTTCAGCTGATCTTTTTAGAGCACCTCAGTGGATCATCTGCCTCCATCTCACCCTCTTCCTAGTCACCTACTCGTCCTCAGTCACACCAACCTGCCATATGACCTCCTTTGTTATAAACGTCCACCATGAACCTTCTCTGCGGTCTTCCTTGTCTCCTCCTGCCTGGCAGCTCCATCTTTAACATCCTTTATCCAACATATCCACTCTCCTTCGTCTGCATATGTCCAAACCATCTCAGCCTTGCCTCTCTGACTTCGTCTCCAAACCTCTCAGCCTGAGTTGTCCCTCTGATGTAATCATATCTAATCCTATCCATCTTCATCACTCCCTATTAGGGCTGCCACGATTAGTCGACCAGTCACGATTACGTCGACTATCAAAATCGTCGACGACTAATTTAATAGTCGACGCATCGTTTGAAGCTTTGTAAGATCACAAAAGACGCAGGAATAAGTAGTAGGATTTAAGAGTGTAATAACGGACTGAAACAGAAGATGGCAGCACTGCATGTACAAGGATGCCAGCTGCCGTTAAACCCCGAAGAAGAAGCTGTGTCCCATAATTCATAGCGCGGCCCAGAACAGTTGTCAACAATGGCGGCAGCTGGTTAGTTTTAACTGCTGCTGGTGGAATAGGCTGTACGTTTTACGTCCAGTGGATGCATGATCTGATTAGTCGACTAATCGCAAAAATAATCGGTGACTAGTCGACTATCGAAATAATCGTTTGTGGCAGCCCTACTCCCTATTAAGTCTTTAACGTCTTCAGCTCTGCCATCTTTTCTCACTTCCATGTCTCCAAACCACTTCCTGTTCACTCATGAAGTTCCGACCTTCTTTTTTTCATAACCCTGAAAATATATATTTTTCTAATTTTGTATTCTTTACTTTTCTGTGAATATGCATGCTCCGTCTGCCTGTCCCTTTGCTTCTGGAACACTTGAACTTCCCCAATGAGGACCAATAAAGGACATTTTTATTCTCTTCTTCTATTCTAAACACACACATTTCAGTGCTGGGCTTTGTTATTCAAGGCTCAGCAGCAGTGCACACTCAGTTGCCCAGGGTTAGTAGATATGGACTACTGTCAATCATACATTGGCTGTATTGCTTTCTTTTATTGTGTGGATGCCTTAATAGGCATCCACACTATTGAGTTCCTGTTTCTCTTTATTCTTTATTATTCCGGGTGTTTCCGTACACTTTTCGCCGTGGATCTACTTCCACAATTTTTGTGCTATTTTCACCGTTCAAACTCTAAACTGTTCTGCTCTTTCTGCTTATGCCGGCTATGACTTTTGGTGTTTATTACTATTATACTTTTTAAAATATTACACTTTTTTCCTTTAATTTGTCCCATTGAAATGAATGGGAAACTTCCACAATTCTGCTAAAACTTTCTTGTCTTTGAAACTTAACTACTGCCTCATACTTTCACCTAGAAACTCCATTCAAACTTTAAAACGTTCTCAAATGATTGGGCTATTCCTGTATGATTCAGCTTTTTCAGATCTTCTACTGTTTTCATCTTATCTCTCTTTAAGTCTTCAGTTGCAAAATTGTGATTTTTCAGAAAATACATGCGTTGCTATGGTTGCTATGCAATTAACTCAGAGGGGACAGTGAAACTGTTTGAATTTTCTCTTCATGTCCAAACAACTTCTTGCTACTCGCTCAATTTCCACTCAAGCCCCACAGATTATACACCAAAACGTAGGTATTTTTGCTGGCTTTCAGAAAATGTCCCTATCATTGTTGTGGGACTCATAGTTATTTTGCAAATCTCCTCAGAGTAACACAAAGTCAGAAAACTCTCCATATAAACTCAATGGAGAGTTTGTTCAAAATCACCGCTGGATTTCTCTAATGAGAGGCATTTTCAAATTGTCATATCTCCTTAACGAAGCGAAGTTAAGACATGAGGCTTGTCCCGGTATATCTTCAGACACTCCTGATGCTCACAATTCAAGAATTATTTTCTCACCTATTACCGTTCTGAGATGAGTTAGACTTGTTTGAGGGTAGGAAATTTGTCCCTCGCTCGGATTTCATCAGATTTCAAATTCTGGAAATGAGTCACTTTTTTCTCTCATCATATCTTTTTGATGGATTTCCACAGAGCCCTGAAAATTTCCATGACTGTTCACCAAAGCCTGCTGTTTCTTACGGTGAAAGAATGATTTTGATGCTCCATATAGATTTAGAGTTACCAAAGGTTGTTTGAGAGCAAGTCAAGGCAGTTTTTGCTTCGCCTCTACTCAGTTACAGTGTATTACAAGTCATATATCTTTAATAATTTATATTTTATCTCTGAATTATGAAGACCTGAAGATTCCCCCATCTCTTCTGAACAAAACAATGTCTGAATGACCGTTCTAGCCTCTACGGTTAGGAAATTATGGCCATTTGTTCGAGGGGAATCCTGAATGTCAGAAATACACTGAAGAAAACTCACACCTCTCTCTGTGTCTGCGTGTGTAAGGGCTGACTACAGCAGGTGCAGCTAATTTAACTGACCTACATATACCAAGCCCAGACTCTCAACAGCTCCTGTTCCCTTTACTGTCTGTGTATGTGTGTCTGTGTATCAATATTTCTCCTATGTTTAGGTATTACTCCTCAATCATAGTATTTCTGCTAAAGCAAAGTACTTCTACTACATCTTAGTACTTCTGCTAAATCATAGTATTTTTTGAAAAATCATAGTATATTTGCCAAATCATGGTATTTGTGCAAAATCATGGTTTTGGGGCCAAATCATAATATTTCTGTTATGTTATAGTATATGTGCTGAATATATTATATGTGCCAAATCACAGTATTTATACCAAATTATAGTATTTATGCCAAATTACAGTATTTCTGCTAAAAAGCAGAAATAGTCCTTTTTAGCAGGAATTTCTGCCAAAAGATAGTATTTATGTTAAAACATAGTATTTCTGCTAAATCAGAGTATTCCTGCCAAATCATAGTATTTGTACTGAAACATAGTACTTCTGCCCAATCACATTATTTGTACTAAATGATAGTACTTGTGCCAAATCATAGTATTTGTGCCAAAGCATCGTATTTGTATGGAGTCATAGTATTTCTTCTAAATCATAGTATTTCAATCAAATCTCAGTAGTTGTTGTTAAAACGCAGTATTATTGCAAAATCATAGTATTTGTACCCATTCATAGTATTTCTGCTAAATCATAGCATTTGTGCCAAATCATGGTATTTGTGCAAAAACATAGTATGTCTGCAAAACCATAGTATATCCCTTATGTTATAGTATTACTACTAAGTCGTAGAATATCTGTTATGTTATAGTGTATCTGCGGAATATAGTATGTGTGCCAAATCGTAGTATTTATACCAAATCACAGTATTTATGCTAAAACATAGTATTTCTGCCATATTGTGGTATTTGTGCAAGAACATTGAACTGTTATGTTATAGTATTACTACTAAGTCATAGTATTTCTGCCAAATCATAGTATTTGTGTGAATTTGTATACTGTAATATCACTGTAGTATGTAGTGGCTAAGTAGGGGGTGTTTACAGTGTAAATAGGTCATCTCTTGTGTTGGAGTGCCCTCTTGTGGCGCCTTTTGGGTAGTGCCTTAGTAAACGTGAACCCTGTAAGAAGTGGTATCAGACTGATTTGTAGTGGAGGAATTTGTTGCCAGTGTTCTTAATCATAGAAACCACACCATATCACCTCTCCACATCCTCCTACTGTATGCCATGCCTCCCTGTACCATCCATCTGACCGCCAATAAACTCCACCTGTGGTAATCTAATCCCTGGATGTCAGCCTCTCCTTCTGACCGAGGATAGTTACTATTGCAGCACCACCCAGCATTAAACTGACGTACACCATTCTGTACAATAGTATTTGTGCTAAAAAGTAGTATTTCTGCCAAATCATAGTATTACTGCTATTTCATACTATTTAAGCGAAATTACAGTGTTTCTGCAAAAACATGTTTGAGGGGTGGAAATCTGTCCTCCTCTCATTTTTCAAACTCCGAAAATTAAGCCATTTCTTCTCTCGTCATGTCTCCGCGACGGAGATACAAAGAGCTATGTAAATCGTAGTCAAAGTACACCAAAGTCCGCTGATTCACCCAGTGCAAGAATTATGCTTCTATCCCACCTAGTTTTTGAGTACAAATTTATACACTATCACAGACCGGTAATTCATATTGATAATTTATTACAATTCTGCAAAGTTTTATGATTTTAGCAGCTTTTCTAATATGGACCTCACATTCTTGTTAACAGTCTATGGCAGAAATACATACAAGTACACAGCCTGATGAAGCAGACAGAAGCAGTACCTCTGATTGGTTCAGCATTTTCACCTCTTATCAGCACAAATCTCAGCCTCTTCTGCTGTTTTCATTAGAATTGTAAGCTTTTCCACCTTTTTTCAGTTACGTGAGAACCAGTTTGGCTCAATGAGTAGCTGAAAAATGTCAGCCTCTTCTGCTGTTTTAGCAGGATTTCAGAGTTCAGCTTTTTCACTTGTTTTAAGCACAAATTTCAGTTTCTTTACCTCATTTCACAACAAAGTTCTTCCTCTTCACCTCTTTTCTGCTAATTTGAGCTTCTGCTCCACAGTGCACATTGTCCCTCTCATCATATCTTTGCTTGTGACCAGAACTCATTTGGCTCAGAGGGTAGGGCATCTGCCGTGAGACCCGGTGGCAGAGGTTTGAATCCTACCTGTGACAGTTGCTACACATGTTCCCTGCTTGCATGCGCTCTGCTTTCTTGTGTGTCACTGCTCTCCAGTGTGTCATTACACATACAGCCATCTTCAGCAAGTACTTCTGCTTCTACACCTCTTTTCAGCTCATCTTTTTGCTTCTTTTCAGCAGAAATTCTTCTGATTCACCTCTTTTCTGCCAAATGTTTAGCTTTTTCACCTCTTATCAGCACAATTCTAAGCAGCTTCTGCTAATTTCACCACAATTGTCACTCTCTCCACCTCTTCTTTGTGTGAATGAGTTTGGTGCAGTGAGGTGAATTGCCGCCTTTAGACCAGAAGGGCCAGGTTCGAATCCTGCTCAGGGCAATGTTTGTTTTTTGTTTTTTTTTTTTCAACTTTTTCAGCTTTTTTCAGCAGACATCTTCAGCGTTAAGGCATCCACACAGCATTTTCGCAGGAAATGCAAATTTTTCTAGTTTAAGTTGTTTATGTGTGCTAAGAAAACAAAAAATCTCCACATTCACTCTCACACAAGGGCAAATGTTGTTGTGATATTGATTTGCTGCTCTGGAAAAAGCAACTCTGAAACAGAAGCACAGATACTGAGAGAGACGAGGCATCAGATTTAAAGGGAACTTCATCAAACCTCGAGTGACTCAGCTGGGCGATAATCCTGACAGGATGGTGCAGAGGTCTCAGGAGACAAGAACAAACTGGGAAACACAACTTAATACTTTGTCAACAAATAAATATAAAAAGTCACATAAAATCCAGTTCTGGCTTCCATCATCCAAATTATTGGCAAAACAAACAAACAAAAAAAACAGTGTTAATTAGACACGACAAGAAATCGACATGCAGGTGGTCATTGTTCTGCCAAATGTAATTCAGCCAAACAAACAGACAGATTAGGCTGCTAAATGTAGGATGCTAATGTATGTCTGGCACAGCCTTGCGTGTGTCTATGCGTGTGTGTGGGGGGTTTTCTCTCTTAATGACACAGGCCTGTCATTTACAAAATGAGAGAATCTGTTGCAGCTTTGGATTGGCAGAGAGACTCTAAAATTAGATTGGATTGTAGTGTCAGACTCACTTAAGGTGTTGGGGTCTGAGTACGCTGCTGAACTGAACCATTCATTTATGAATCTCATGATTAAAAGCCTGAGATGCCTTAGGAGAAACAAAAACAGTTTCAGTGTTACACATCAGCATGTCCACGTTCAGTCAGTCGACTGCTGTGATTAGTGAAATGCTACTAAAGTTAATCAAAGAAACCTGTCAACATCGCTCCACTTAACCACAAAAATAACACAAGTACATGCTCATATCATACCACAAACAAACAAATCCCTTTAAAATGTATATTCCTTGTTACTTAATGGAATATTAAATCTGTATTCACACAGGAAGTAATTCACTCATTAAGCAGCATTTTGAATCTTTGTTAGTGGGCATTCAGGCTCTGGTTTGGATTGATTTGCATGTCATTGATTGACACAAGTATTTGATGTTCAAGCCAAACCCTTGTTGGGTTTGCACACATCTCAGGAGGGATCCTAGCCTTCTCCTCTTTATGGAAACTTTCTAAATCCTGTAGGTTTCTTGAAGATTCAGCTCACTGCACAAACGTTTGAGGTCTGGACAGTAGCTAGCTATGAACATGATCCACCAGCTTTTTTACAACATTTTGCATGGAGCTCCAGACCGAGGGCCATTGATGGTCATTTTATATTTCTTCCATTTCAGAATTATCGTACCAGCAGTCGTCACCAATACTAACCTTCCTGCTGGTGACCTGGAGCCCATTCCCCCTTGTTCAGGTTTACATTCTTGTCCCTGATGTTCTTTGACAGCTCTGTGGTTTTGCCCATAGTGGAGGAGACACTGAAATTGAAGAAACTGATTCTGTGGATACATGTGCTTCACACATATAATGAGTTGGTCACACAGTCAGTCTGTGGGAGGCAGAATTCTAGCCGGGTTGCTTGGGATCAAATACTTGAAATGTGAAGCAGTTTATAACTTTTGTGTAAAGTGTTTTTTTCTGGTGGACATTCTGTCCCTTTCCATTAAAATTAAGATACCATAAAAATAACAGTTCATTTCTTTCTAAGTGAGCAAACCACACAACAGGATAAAGATCAAATCATTATTTCCCCCACTGTACCAAGAGAAGAACAGAAAACAAACAGAGGCTGGTGGAGCGTTCCCCTCTCCCAGCAATAATAATTCATAACACACCACAATAATTTGTAATAATTGCCCTTGCCTTCTGCCTACCTACATCGCAGCACTGTAATCACATTCTGTCATTGACAGAAGTGCAGGGACATTTCTTCAACCATTCGAATTGGATTTCAGCCTTTTGTGTTTCCTCTAAAACCAAACGAGTCCTTGGTTGTTTCAGCTTCCCCGGAGGCTGACCTACTCCCACACTCACTGACAGTGCTATTACTTACATAATATGGCACTCTGAATGAAAGGTGTATTTTGTTTTTGTGCAGCTGATGAATGGAGACAGGACCTTTGCAGTGAGTGTAAACTGCTACTTTGATCTTTGAAGCCTCACAAATTGGAGTCACCGCAATCTAAAAATAAGTCGTCCTGACTGTGACATCTCTACAGTATGTTGACAACTGTAGTGACAGGTAAATCTGCACTGTAATTATCATCTCTGCTTCACGCATGCAAGCTTTGACATACTAACTGCTTTGTCACTGAAATGCACACCCACACACACACACCCACACACACACACACACACGCACACGCACGCACACACACACACGCACACACACGCACACACACACACGCACACACACGCACACATAGCACCTGAGGCTAAATATTCATGACTTCATTTTCACTTTGATTCCCTTCATCCAAAGCTGAGATGTGCTTCACACTGTAACAGAGGCCGCAGTCAACATTTACACTGTTTTTGCTGTCCCTTATTTATTGCCAGGACGAGCACACCTGAGCCCCGAGTGGGCTTTTCAAGTGTAAAATGACTACCGACAGTGTACTAAACAAACTTGTGTAAAGAGTGTGTCAGTAAGAGTAGTCAGCGAAGAAAACCTGACCGTCACGCACACATACATGCACAGATTCACCCGGTCAGAAATGAAGCTCAAAATTCACTTCTTGTTATTCTCAAGCTGTTTCTCATCTTCCCCAAATGCTACGAGTGTGCATTCGCATGTCTCTGCACGTTATGTTTATGCTTGTTTCTATTAAGGTCTAAGCTCTAATTTTCTCTCTTTTTAAAGTGTTTCCTTGTTGGACTTATTGTTGCATGAAGTGAAGAGAGGCCGTCCCCAGATGAGGCTCTGTCGGCACACTGGCGTGTGTCGCCTTCATCATCGATTTCCACTGCGCAGTATCCAAGTTAAGTAAAGCAGGAACCACAAGACTGTGCGCCTTGGCACCAAAATAAAGAAGACAACCTGGTAAGGCCTGCTCTGTAATGGTGATATGGTCAATTCCCATAATAAGTTAATGGAGAGTAATGAGCTCCAGAAATAGCTATTTCCTGTTTTTCAACTGCAAAGTGAGCAATGAATATTTTCCCACAGGGGTAATTTGGTGGCTTTGCTTTCCTTGTAAAAATCCTTCGAAATCAGATTTAAGAAAGAAAATGGTGCCTTAGATTAGCATATATTACCAAGAGGTATACTGCAGGGTGGTGTTTTCATTTGTGCTGTCTCGTTCAGTAAATGGAGCTCACTTGCACATTACGACAAGAAACAAAGGCCACGTTTTGAAGAGACGTTTGATGAATGAAGGGTGGATGTCAAAGGAAGGCACAACTATGCAATTTACGCATGCATTTTCCTGGTATGCACGACGGGATCAGCCTGATCATGAAAATTTCAAGCAGGCTCCCCATTACTTGTAAGAAAATATCCTTTGATGTTCATTGGCCAGAAACGAGCTCTGCGAAGCAATTTTTGTTTGCCTTTCAACTGAGAAGATGAAACGTTAAATGCAAACACTGCGGTGGTTTTAGTGCTAAGTGTGACTCATACATTGTTTATATTCAGGGAAAGTACTATGAGGTCGAACATGGTATAAGCTGCGTTTACCAGTGCACGGTCTGTTGTGTTGCTGTAGTCATATATTCAGTTCAGTGAGAAGTTAAACCACTTTATAGTATATTAAAGTGATGTGAATTATCTCTAGTTACCATGTTTCTACACATTAAAGTGATTGACAACCTTTCCACTCTGTGAAAAAGGTTTTGTGTTATATTGAGATTGGCTAAAACAGTATTAGAAATCACATCTAAATTATAGTCTAATGTTATATATAACATATATATTATGTTGTGTGCAAACTTACAAATATATAATTCATAGTTACTGCTGTGAGAAAAACAACCAGAAACATCCTTGTATGACATGTACCTGAAACTGCAGGTAGAAATCACATCTAAAATATGATGTTATGTTAAATAATACATGTTGTGTGCAATCTTACAAATATATATTTAATTCATAGTTACTGCTATAAAACACAAGGTGGAAAGGGGAATTATGAATATGTGTTGTTTTGCAGTTTGTTCAATGATAATAAGGTACAAAAAATGGGGAAATAATAGAAGTCTGATCCCCTATGTGTCATATGCTGTGGGAGTGTCTGGTCGGGCGTGGTCCAGGTTCCTCTCATTCGTCCCTGGGGGTGGAGTTGGCCAGCTCATCACCTGTTGTCAATCTCCGGGGCTCCACCTAGAGGGTTTTTAAGCCGGCACGGCCTGCCACTCCTCGCCAGTTCGTCCTGCTACCATCTGTGGTAAACTCGCCCTCCTCTGAGCTCTGACTCTGTATATCTGGACCATGGGTTAATGTGTTTTTGTTTCCTGTATTCTTCAGATTCACCACCCGTCGCACTCATCAGTAGTGCTGGTTTGGTCTCCATTCTGTTCTTCCGTCTGCTCTGAACCCGAGGATTATATACTCCACTTCTCCTCAGCCTGCCCTTCAGTCCGTATTCTCCACCTCCTTGGAATCTGGACCGGACTCTCCACACTCTTGACCCTCTCTGGAATACTCCCACGGCAGCCCTTTCCCCGCCTAATAACTAGGGTCTCCAAGTAAGCCCAAGACTATCCACTGGCACTCCGTACCTCTGTCCCTTACTCGTTTTTTTCCATTCAGGAACATCTCTCTCCTGTGTTTACAGAAGTTCCCGTTAGAGTTCTCCCCGTGCTCTACGCCGGTCTCTCCGCCCACGGATTTCCCTTAGTTTCTGCGTATGGTTTCTGTTAAACCCAGTTCTGTTCACGTTTTGTTCTTTTCAATAAATTATACACAGTTCGAAGCAAATTGAGTCTGCTCTTGAGTCCACCGCATTCTCGCCCGTGACACTATGATGCTCTTTACTTAATGGGCTGATTTACTGTAAGCAATTATGTTACATGCTATCTCTCCAGAGGTTTTGCTATGATTCAGTGGTACTGTGCAAATTTACGCTCAGCGCCTGCTCAACTGTTTGTTAATTCAAATATCTAATCAGCCAATCAGACGGCAGCAACTCACTGCATTTAGGCATATAGACATGATCGTGATAAAGCTCAAACTGAGCATAAAAAGGCGCAACAAAGGTGATTTAAGGGACTTTGAACATGGAATGGGTGTTGGTGCTAGATGGGATGGTCTGACTATTTCAGAAACTGCTGAACTACTGGGATTTACTCACACAAGCATCTGTAGAAAGGTGCAAAAAAGGAGAAAATATCCAGTGAGTGGAAGTTCTCTGGGTGAAAGTACCTTGATGATGTCAGCGGTATTAGGAGAATGGACAGACCGCTTCAAGCTTCAGGCTGATAGAAAGGAAACAGTAACTCACATAATCAAACGTTACAACATCATTTCGAACCATGAAGCAGGGGAGCTGCAGCAGCAGAGGATCATGATTGCACTTCTGCAGCTAAGAACAAGAAACTGAGGCTACAATTCACAATTGCTCAGCGAAATTACACAACAGATGATTATGACTGTAACATTCGGACTGCATGGTGGGAATCTGGCAGGAACAACATGAAAGCATGGATCCATCGTGCCTTCTACATCTGTGGCATTTCATGATTTCAAAATGTAATCTTTTTAACATCACTCCAGGAATAATGTGTTTAATGTTTCCAGCACCTTATTAAATCTTTGCCTCAAGAAATTAAGGCAGTTCTGAAGACAAAAAGGTGTCCAACCCATTACTGCTCAGGTCTTATGTGTCCTCTGAGAGTAAATGATGAAGTGTTTTAAGTCTTTTTTTTTTTTTTTTTTTTTTTTAAAAGGTTGCTGGTTACATGCACATAATTCAAAGCAGGCCCTCCAAGTGGTTATTTCTGTCCATTTTTACCATAAGACCTCAATCCTGACACAGCGTGTGATACAGTGGATGTGTGTATGAGTGTATGTGTGTGTGTCCACACAAGGGTCGTCTTCTGAATCATCCATTTTTCCACATATAGTTGCAGAAAATATGTTTGAGATATTAAGTTGTTTTCTTGGAACCAAAGGATAGATCACAGCACAGTCACATCCATTCCCAGTGTGTTGTGAGATACACATCTATCGCACACCTGCTGCATTAGAGGTTCGGACGTCTGAACTATGTCTTACTGAAAGAGTGACCCACCAGGGAGCCACTCAAAGAGCAGCCAACAAGCACTCCAGAGGGTCACTCTGATATAATTTCACTTTCATCAGATCATGTGAAAGCTCGTACCCAAAGTGCTTCCTTTATTGATATTAAAACACTGTGGCTATAAATCAAAAGCAACGCCTTTATAATGATCCCAAGGCCATCACAGTACATGACACTGCTGTGAATTTATCTTCACCGGCTCCTCTTAACCCCCCACTTGAACCACTCATCAATATTACAGAGTACTTTGAAGACCTTAAGACCAGGATAAAGAAGATGAAAGTAAAAAGTTTCTTTGAAAAACTCCGAAACTGATTGTCTTGAACAAAAACAAAGATCAATTAAATTATTCTCAAAACAAGGATAAAGAAACATTCAATTCAAAATAAAGACAGCACAGTCTTTAATGTTAAAGTAACATTAATGAAACTCTAAACTTTTGGGTAACGTCTCATCTTATAGGATTTAAAATCCTTCCCTGAGCCTGGTTCCACTGGAGGTTACTTCCTGTTAAAAGGGGGTTCTTCCTCCCCACTGTTGCCAAGTGCTTGCTCAAAGACTATTGGGGTTTTCTCTCTAATATTAAAGAGTTTTATTTTATTGCCTTGAGGTAGCTATTGTTGTAAACTGACTCCATATAATATGAATCTAAAAGCTTCCTAAATAACCATCCTAATAACTTTGGAAACAATTCTCATAATTTGGCAATAACTTGAAATATGAGTTCGGTAAAAAAAAAAATTTCAGTTGTATTTCAGTTCATAGTTAAAGCTGTGGGGGACACGAGGTCTCCACCACCCCTCACAGCTATCTACTGTGGATGAACCTGACCTCTGCTTGTTGCACCATCAGTGCAACACAGACCGATTGAGCTCTGCTGCCAAAACGACTGATGAGAAAATCCTTCATAACTTGTGCAGTAACTCTCTACATTGCACAGAGAATCTGTTCTTTCATGTTCATTTTCTTTCACCATGAAATGTCACAGATATTGACACACACTAAGCTACTTCATTACGCAGCACCGATCATGACACTGTCAAACTGAGCCACTTTAATGTAATCGAGTACCGACTGTACTCTGCCATTTCTCTGTTTTAACTTTGTTGGTTTTGAAATATTTTACATTGTTATTTATTATCCTGAAGTTATATAGCTGCAGACACTGGCTGTATATATCTATGATATAGTTATTATGCA
Organism: Rhamphochromis sp. 'chilingali'; assembly: GCF_963969265.1. Taxonomy (NCBI): domain Eukaryota; kingdom Metazoa; phylum Chordata; class Actinopteri; order Cichliformes; family Cichlidae; genus Rhamphochromis; species Rhamphochromis sp. 'chilingali'. The sequence goes on from NC_137948.1 coordinate 31,691,754, forward strand.
TATGTGCTGTGGCGGCTTTAGCTTTTATTTGCCCCCACAGCCCATGGCCCAGTGTTTTAGATTAAAATCTTGTTATACTACACCTACAATTAGAATACGGAAATACAGTCTTCACTTTATTTATTCATGAAATAAAGAAAGCATAGTGTAATAAATGCTAAAATAAATAAAGCTTTTGCATGGTGACCTGCTGAAACAGAGTTCATTGTAGAGCTTTGAATTCTTTGACCCCAGCAGTTATAATTCTCCCTCAGACATCACAAACAGTTCATTTGTGCAGGAGAAACAATGGAGTCTGGAGTATTTTCCTGTCTATATTTTAAATTACGCACTTTTTGGAGTCTATTTGACAGTTTTTGTTCCCTGTTGTGATATGCAGCAACAACATTTCAATGGAAGGAAGCAGAGGAAGTGGAGGAATCTACAAACCCATTGGGCTATGTGAGTGTTTTTGCTGAATTTAAACAGTTTCAACGATTTGACATATTTTAAAAGCTGACAAGGTGAGAATCAGGTTAACTAACAATGAGGAACTTCTTATTTATAAGACTGTGTGGATCTACTGGCATTTTCACAGCTGCAAGTCTCATTATCCGTCCAAGCAAAAACTGATACAAAATATCCCGTAAATGAAATGCATCCTGTTATTTTTAGATTTCAATGATGATGGAGTTCCTTAGACTTCAGCAGGAAAATCAGATTCCATCTCACATATGTGCTGAAGATATGATTGACCTTTTCCTGGAGGAGAGCCAAAGCAGTGAGCTACTATAACACACACAAACACAGACGAGCCACCTCACACCAAATCTCTTTCTAGTGAGTTTGTGTGGAGATGCTGAGATAAAATCCTATGATGAAGAAGAAGCCAACCATCTTTTAAAACCGTAAAGACAAGAAAACAGAGAAGATTTGCAGTAATTTATACAATTATTATTATTTTCATTACGTTCACATGTTGAAACAAAACTGCACTTTTTGTGTTTTTTATTTCAGGTGTGAGCAGCGAACTGAGGGGCACTGAGTCGGGTGTGGGGCTTAAATAATGCTCACCACTGACTGAACCACTGATACGACACAGGATGGATCCATGCTTTCATTTTGTTTACACCAGATTTTGACCCTACCATCTGAATGTCGAAGCAGAAATAAAAACTCATCTTTTTCCACACTGTTCTCTGTAAGCTGCAGAGATGTCCGTGTGATAAAATCCCAGTAGATCAGCAGTTTCTTACTTACACCAGCCCGTCTGGCACCAACAGCAACGCCAAGTTCAAAGGCACTTAAATCATCTTTCTTTCTCATTCTGATGCTCGCTTTAACTTCAACCGTGTCTACATCCCTACATCCATTGACTTGCTGCCATGTGATTGGTTGATAAGATATGTGTGTTAATGAACGTTTGAACAGGTGTACCTAATGAACTGGCCACGAGTGTCGAAATCATAAAGGAGAACGAGACTCATCACACAGCCGATTACATTTATTCTTAACTAACAGAGACACGCTGCATTTTACTCTTGAAGTCCTTCAGTTTTACCTGACAGGACATTCAATTTGCAGTTTTGTTTTTCAGTTAGTTTTTGTTTTTTCGTTGCATTTTATTTGGTGTATTGTGTGGCTTTGGAAAGCACTGTAACACTGCACTTTGTAAGTGCTAAAAAAACAAACTTGATTACTGTTATTAATATTATTTTGAGCCATCTAATGGACGTGGTTAACCGGTTCATCAAACCCTGGAGCTGATCTGATTGTAAATCAGACAAACCATGGCTGGATTCATGGAGTGTAGATAAGTTACAGCTAGCTGGTGAACCTTTGCTAACCTGCTTGCTTGTGAACATCATTGGAGGCAAAATGCTATCTGACTGGAAGCTTTCTGTAAACAATCAGACTGGTAAAAATACTGAGTGCAACTCACATGCTTTCAATAGCTGCTTGATTTGATTCTGCAATTCTGGCTTTAGTAATATGTCTAAACATTAGACTCACAAAAACGTTCAGCTCCTGAATGAGCACAGGGTTTTTAAAGGGTTATTTTACTAATGCTTGCATCAGGACTGCATTTGCTTCTTGCCCCAGCTCTGTGTGTGTGTGTGTCCACAAACAATGTCTGTGGCCCGGCCTCTTCATAAGGAACTTCCTGTCGATCTGGTTAACCCTTTATTAAGGATTTAAATGTTGCTTAGATTGTAAATAAAATGATGAACTGCAGGAAATTGCTGTACAATCAAAAACTGCCTAGCAGGTTCATTTACAGGTTACATTAAGATTAATTATTTAGCTGATGTTGTTTGTTAGGAGGGAAAAAAAGCAAATACAACCTTCCTGCAAGCAAGCAAGAAATAAACCTTTAAAAACACTGAAACAGTAATATGTAAAAAATCCTCAGTTGGTCATTTCACTAGTATAACTGTGTTGTACTGTGTTCACTTCTAAAAAATTGTATTTCTTTTCCTAAGCAGCTTAGGCTAATGTTATAGTAGTTAAAAAGCCTGACCATCCTCCATTCTTTTTGTGCAGGATAGTGCTGCCTTCAGGGCTTTTTCTCTAAAAAGCTTTGTTTCATTTGGTACTACTTTCAGCTTGGTTTGGTGTGTGCATAAACTACCTGACTAGGTTTGTGAAAGATCACAGTTTGGGTCAAAATAGAGCTTTTGAACAACATTAACCACATCTCAGACAAGCTGCCCAGCAGAAAGCTTGGAGGGTAAAGTACTCCAGTATGTGCCAGACAGTGACCCAGTGGTAACTCAACAAAAATGTGGCAAGAAATGGGGATTTTTCATCCTCACCTGGTGTTTGGAAAAACTCCAACAAAGCCCAAGGACTCTGAAAGAAACCTTTAAACCGCTACTCCCCATTAAAGATGTATCAAGATGCATCAGTGAATAAAACAATAATGGTTAGGAAACACTCTGCAAGTATCCACTACTGTCATAACTGAGTAATGTACCAATGTTAAGCTAAGAAAAACATGGACACAAAGCCTGAAAGAAGCCATTCAGTCCATTTCTAGGATCACAGAAGAGTAGATTTCATGAGCTACCCAAGATGCTCTGCTGCTGTCACAGCTCATGCTATGACCTGAAAATTGAAAATAAGCAGTCTGTTTTTGCATCACACGCTGTACTCAGCATGAATGAAATCTGCTGTTCTGGAGTGAGAACTTTGAAGGACTAATAATGTTGTTTATGACATTACAGACGGTGTCTGGAACATGGATGCACCAGTGAAAGAAGCCCAACTGACTCCATACATGGAGTGTTGTATGGCTCAGTCATTGTTACAGGAAAAATGTTCCTATGTTTCTTTACCTTCTTTTAAATGTGCAAGCATGCTCTTTTGTCTATGGTTAGATTAGTTTAGAATTATCCTTTTAGACTTTCTCAGCAAAGACATACTGTTTTGGGACATATTGTTTTAGATTGTTTTATCTCTCACAGCCTTCTCCCAGCTCTCTGCTGACGAGACTAGCGCCACATATGGAGTTGTTTATTTTATTTGTTTTGTATTTTCTTATCCTGTTCTCACTGTCTTTCCTATAAAAATTACCAAGCCACTGTGCATGGTGTGAGTTGTTCTTAGCAGCTCACCCGTGTACACGTTTGATAAAGAAAGTAACTTTGTCTCATTGTGTCTTTATTTCTCCTGGGTTTTTTACAGAGTTTTCCCCCAACATTTCTTGGTCCTTCGAGCCGGAGCGCCTCCATCGTGTCCCATCTCCGTGACCAGTCCACGTTGCTCGTCTGTCGACAGCCCACACACCAGGTGTGTGGTCAAAGACCAAGGGCGTTAAATTCGAGTCTTGGCCAACGTTCTTAGAAAGCGACCCACGGTGGTGGGGCCCGATCGAGGTGGACCAGACCCGGCGACACTGACCAGGTAGATACAGACACACTGACACAATCTTGCGTAAAATCGTATTTTAAATTCAGGGAATTTAAAATAGCGAAAGTAGCTCGTCGCGACTGGAAGCTCCCCACTTCTGTGGGTTTAAAGTAGCTCGTCGGCTGGTAGCTTGGAGCTCGTCGACTGGAAGCTCCCCACTCTTGTGGGTTAGGTTTGGAGCTCTGAGTAGCTCCCCCAGCTGGGTCAAGGGAATAAGTAGCTCGTCTACAGAAAGACTGGCAGCTCCCCTTATTATAAGGGTTCCGATCGCGCGAATAAGTGTGAATGTGAATGTATGTGTGTATTGTTGTAACTAACGGAGCAAGCTGACTTTTCACGGTCCAATAAGAGACTGAGCCGCTCCTACTGTGTTTTTCTTTCACTGCTGTTCGCTGAAGTGCTGGTGGCTTGGGAGAACGGTCGAGTTCCGCCTCGTAAAGTTCACACCGCTTTTGGAAATAGTCCGAAAGTAGAAGGGCGTGTGAACAACCACTCTCATTCCTCATACCAGCGAAGGTGGATAGCAGCTGTATTGCCAGTGTATAAATAAATAAATAAAAATAAATAACTAAATAAATACATAAGTAAGATACACTAAATAATAAAAATTGAAAAATGGGGAATAAAACCTCTAAACCTCTTGCCAATAATGGGCAGTATACACAAAAGTTCATTAATGACGAACAATGGATAGAAAATAAATATCCAGGTGCAGGAAAAATCAGCGCAAGGAGATGGCGTAATCCTAAAAAGACGTCATGTCCTGGGTGGGAGGGTACGTGCAGCCCCGCAGCTTTAACACAGCTCAAAGATAGCTTATTAAAGGAAATAAGTGCAACCACAAATCTTAGAAAGAAAGGAAAACGCACAAATGAATTAACTTTCCTAGATGCATGGAAAAAAGAGCAACAGAGACGTGCTGAGAATAGAGAAAAGAGACAGAATAAAAAACAAAAGCAAAGCTGTGAGGCGCCTGAAGAAACGGCTGCAGCCCCTCCCCCCTATGTTACTGCCTCTGCATCAACTCCCAAGCAAACAGACAAAGATGCAGCTGTGAATAACCCTTACGGTTCAGTGCAGGCAGATTTAGCTAAAATGTCATTAACACAAGCACCTGAAGCAGATATAGGGGAAGATCATGTAGGCAGGGAAATATGGCCTGACCCCCCAAGCCCCCCAGGAGTATTTCCATTAATAAGTTCACCTAACCCCAGATATGGTCAGCCGATTGGACCTATGGGGCATCAAGACGCACACCCCACAATTCTTGTGTTTAGACCATGGTCACATGAGGATCGCAAAAATGTTCTTAAAGATGTCCCGCCCCTGCATGACGGTTTTGACACATGGAAGAGAGCAGTTGAAGCAATTAGGACTCAATGGTATTTAAACGGTCATGAAATGTACCAGGTACTTCAAGATCTTTTAGGTTTGAAGTTTGGCTCAGTGAAAGGCTCTTTCACTGGGGGGGCAATTAATAATCCTTTAGATTCTTTAGTGGTCGGCAACGGACCACAACCCCTGCGTGCAGGTGACCCTGAATTAGAAGGCCAACTACATAACTTCTATGAACGTGTGAAACTACAGCTGGCCCCCAAGCCAAACTACAATAAAATAGGAGAGGTAAAACAGAAAGAAAATGAAACTGCATCAGACTTTTTAGACCGCCTGCGCCCAGTTTTTAGGCAGCATTCAGGTTTAGATTATGCCGATGGCGATGCAACGCCATTCCAGCAGCAATTAAAAAATGCGTTTCTAAATGGCCTGCTCCCACCAATCAGAGCACATGTAGAGAAACATTGGGTCACAATGAACACTGGCAACTTGCCAGATGCCCTGTTACATGCTGAACACGCCACAAAAGTGCACAAACAGAAAAATAAGGCTGACGTCTTCACCATAGATTCAGAGACAGGTTTCCTTGCATTTTCGGGAGGCTATCAGAGACAGAAAGGGAAGCAAGGTAATCGACAGCAAGGCCGCAGACACAGAAACAGAGACAGCAGATATGAAAGAGACAATGCCTGTTTCAACTGTGGAAAACGAGGTCACTTTGAACGAGAGTGCAGAAGTAAGCCACAGACACATAATAGTAGGAGGAACAATGACAGGCAAAACAGTGGCGAATCTATGGAGAACAATGACATGTGACTAGAAAACACACAAGATATGAACATTGATGAGGGAGGGGAAGTTTTTAACATAGAACAATTGCTATTAGGGTCAGAATACAAACCAATGCTGCTAATTCATGTGAACGGGCAACCAATCCAAATGTTATGCGACACAGGAGCATGTAAAACGGTTTTGAGGCAGGCACCTAAGAACTTACAGTACTCAAAAGATACATTAGTTGTGAAGTCAGCCACAGGCCTCACCACTGTACAACAACTAACTGCCCCCTTAGAACTAATACATACAGAAAGTGGCCGCAGGTGCTTCATTAAATGCATATATGACCCGTCATGCCCAGTAAACCTTCTAGGAAGAGACGCTCTGACAAAACTCAGGATAGGCGTGATACCGGAAGAGAATGGCATGATTGCTGAATGCATGCTAAATGACAACACTCCAGAGCCAGATAGCATTAACACGGCACACAGCAGCAACGTGTGTCTCTCTCAAGGCCACGGTGTCCCACATTATTACTGGACTCTCGAACTGCCAGAGCTCACAAAACTACACAATGTGGCCCGCAAATATACACCCCCCACATCCTATTTCCAGAAACCCACTGACTATCACAACACGTTGAGATTTAAACAAACTCCAGGCCCAGACCCACTTTACGATCAGCAAGTGTGGAAGCTAGGACAACAGAGTTTGACTTTACAACACCTGTATGTCACAAAGTCGGGAAATGCAGTGTGCTCAGTAATCCAATCAGCAGCCGTGAAGGCTTTGAACCGCATGCCTAAGCCACACGTGTCTGTAGCGCATAACTATCATTCAGACTGGAAGGATTTAGGAAATGTGTTAGCCAGGGTTGAAGCAGACACTTATGAAAAAACGGAAGACACTCATGAAGGCTGGCTGCAAGGCCGCCGGACAGGGTGTTTCCGATACACACTGGGTTGGCTGGTCGCAGTCAGGCCCGCTGTACACCTAGCCGATGCCGCTGAAACACATGCACAATTAACTGAATGACATCAGGCAGCACTAGCTCAGCTGCCTAAAACTCTCTGGTCTACAGGCCCTGCTGATGTCGGCCTTATAAAAAATGCAGATGAAGTAAGAGTAAAACCTCTCTCAAAACACAGACCACTGATATCTCAATACCCACTCACTACTGAGGCTAGACATGGCATTCGCCCAGTGATAGCAGACATGGAAAAGGCAGGAATTTTAATAAAAACAAAGACAGCCACCTGTAACACTCCTATCTTTCCTGTTAAAAAAGCTATCACGGGTGCATACCGTCTAGTACATGACCTGAGAGCTATAAACGAAGTGACTGAACAAATCCCACCTGTGGTTGCTAATCCACACACTATTTTAAATCAGGTCACACCGAAAGAACAGTGGTTCTCAGTAATCGACCTTTCAAACGCTTTTTTCTCAGTTCCACTACATCCAGACTCACAGCCATTGTTTGGCTTCACCTTTGAGGGTCAGAGGTACACATACACTCGTTTGCCCCAGGGTTTCCAGAATAGCCCAACCCTCTATGCAGAAGCACTGAAGAAGTCAATGTCTAGCTGTAAGCTCCCACAGCTAGGTCAATACTTGCTGTATGTAGATGACATTTTAATAACCGGTCACACACAGCAGGCGTGCAAAGACAACACACTTGCTGTGCTACAGCATTTGGCTGAACAGGGCCACAAAGTCTCAAAACACAAACTGCAGCTGTGGAGTGATAACGTCACATATCTCGGACACACACTCACAGGCCAGGGCAAAACACTGCTGGGAACCAGAAAGCTGGCAGTGCAAAACATACCCAAACCTAAAACAAAACAACAGATGATGAGTTTTTTAGGTTTGTGTAATTTCTGTAGAGCTTGGATTCCAGAGTATGCACTAACAGTTCAGCCACTCCAAGACATGATTTATGGCAAAAACCTCGCTTTGCGAGATACAATAACGTGGACGGTAGAGGCAGACACAGCATTTACTAACCTAAAGGTGGCTTTACAAACAAATGTAGTCCTGGCCCTGCCTGATTATGACAAGCCTTTCGTGCTGCATGTTGATGGGGGGGCCGGCTACATGAAGGCAGTTCTGACACAGGCTTTTGGTGACAAACAGCGCCCTCTGGCATTCTACTCGTGTAAGTTAGACGCTGTAGTTTCGGGCCTGCCGACTTGCGTCCAAAGCTGTGCAGCGGCCACAGAAGCAGTAAAGAAGTCAGCAGACATTGTCTTAGGGCACAAACTAGTTATGAAGGTCCCGCATGCTGTCACATCTATACTGCTGCAAGCCAATCTCTCTTACCTGACTCATGCCAGACAGCTATCGTATGTAGGCATTTTACTATCACAGTCTCACATCACACTGGAAAAATGTGGCACACTGAATCCAGGGACTCTAGTGAGCACACCAGCTGATGGAGATGTGCACAACTGCCATGCAGAATTAGACAAAGACACCAAACCCCGCCCTGACATCCATGCTGAGCCACAAGCTGGTTTTACTGATGTCTTTGCGGACGGATCGGCCTCTAAAGACAACACAGGCCGTAATTGTGTAGGTTACGCAGTAACCACAGACAGTAGAATAATAGAAGCAAAACCACTTTCTTCTTCATATTCTGCACAGAGCGCTGAGCTGATAGCTGTTATTCGTGCATGTGAAATACACAAAGATAAACAAATAAACGTTTATACAGACAGCCAGTATGTTTTCTCTGCTGTGCATCATTTTGCAAAGCTCTGGCAAAACAGAGGAATGATTACATCAACCGGTAAACCAGTCCAGCATGGCAGCCTCTTACAACGACTGCTGACTGTAATAAATTTACCGCAACAACTTGCATTGTGTAAATGTGCAGCACACAAAACTGATAGCTCTTTTATTACTACAGGCAACAATTTTGCTGACAGTGCCGCAAAACAGGCGGCACAAAAGACAAACATGACACTGATGGCAGTAAACACGCATCAGATTCCACTGGATGTATTGCAAAGTGAACAAAAAGCAGCAAGCACAGCAGAGCAGGCAAAATGGCTAAAACACGGTGCAGTTCTGACAAACGACTTAATGATGTGTTATGGCAAGCCAGTGTTGCCAAAATCGCTCCACAAGATGGCGGCATTAGTGACTCATGGCTGTACGCATTTGTCATCGGGGGGAATGACCTGTATTGTCAACTCTCATTTTTACACTGTAAATTTTGAAACTTCAGCAAAACAATTTGTCAGAACGTGCATGACGTGTCAAAAATATAATGCTCAGGGTAACCTGCGACCAAGAAGAGGCCGTTTTCCAACTCCGCCTCATCCTTTTCACACAATTCATATGGATTTTATTGAACTAAGCGAATGTCAAGGGTCAAAATACGCCCTAGTGGTTATAGACGTGTTCTCAAAGTGGCCGGAAATCTATCCAGTAAAAAAGGCAGATGCAATTTCAGTAGCAAAGTGCCTGTGCAATCACTTCATACCCACATATGGCATCCCAGCTTTGATACGATCAGACAACGGCACTCATTTTGTAAATGATGTCATCACTAAAGTCTCTGAAGCACTCGGTTTCAGCATAAAACACCACTGTGCTTATCACCCTCAGAGCGCAGGCCTTGTAGAGAGAACTAACGGCACAATAAAACAAAGGCTCAGGAAATGCATGGCAGAAACAGGAAGGCCGTGGCCTGAATGTTTGGGTTTAGTGAAGATGTGGATGCGCTTAACGCAAGGCTCCCATAAACTAACTCCATTTGAAATCATTCATGGCAGGCCGTTTCCACTGCCTATTACCAGTCAACCAATAGACAAAGCAATCAGAGAAAACACATTAGCAGAATGGATGTCTACGCTGTTAGAAAACAAAGATACATAATCAACAACCTGATGATGTTTCTCCAGTGTCTTGCAGACTAAAGCCCGGTGACTGGGTTCTGATCAAGGTGCTCCAAAGGAAAAACTGGAGCACACCCAGGTGGGAGGGGCCATACCAAGTCCTCCTCACTACACCGACCGCTTGCAAAATTGCGGAACGACCATCCTGGGTCCATCAGAGTCACTGCAGGCGAGTCAGTGAAGCCATCTAAACACAGCTGACGGCAGGCTTGCCTACTTGTTGTGATCTCGCCCGGTGGAGGGGTCAGCTTTCCTGGCCGGGGGGTCTACTCGCGACAGGAGGGTGTGTTCCGTCGTCATGAGGTGGTGGCTCTTATCAACTGCAGCGGCCCTGACCATGGCCGGGCTCCTCACCTTTGCTTCCGTGAGGGACAACAAGTCACGCTATATGGAGAAAAGGCAGACACTGTATGACAAAGGAAAGTACACCAAGTTTCCCCATGGCTACGCCACTAACTTCTGGTGGCAGTTTATGAACACTACAGCTCATTTGAATAACAAAACTGACTGCTATGCATGTACCCATATGCCCCTATCCTCACAGACGTCTGGCCTGTGGCCGTACAGCATACCTGAAGATCGCAGTTGGTGTCTGTTGGGCCTGGCAACACATCCAGGCTACGGTACTCTTTGGTCCAAAGCCAACTACAGCATCCCAGCAAAAGCAACCTGGAGGTCATCGTCACTCACAAATGTGAACTGTTCTGGACAGACCTACCTACTGACCTGGCCCCAAGTCTCAGACCCACTGCCTGATGTAATTCTACTGAACAAACTGAACGCATCACAACTGCCAGTATGTGTGATGAACAATGGATCGCGGGCAGTGGGGGAGCTGCCTACTCACCTATGTAAGTCCATATACACTTTCTGCCCACCAAGGAACGAGAGGAAGTGTATGACCTGTTCAATCAACGCCACCTGTGCCAGTAACACGACGCTGATGGGCCTAAACTGTCGCTCCGACTACAGCTACCGAATGCCACTACAAACAAAGACTCAGTACCAGACAGGATGTGCACGGACGGCACCCAGCAGCAGAGGAACCAGAGTTTTGGCTGACTGGTACTTCCTATGTGGCAACAAGGCTTATCTGTCACTCCCTGAAGGTTGGGGAGGTCTGTGCGCCCTGGTGGAATTATCAGATCACGTTTTCTTCATGCAAAGTGTTGCACATCACCCAAGCAGCCGGCAGAGACGTGAAGTGGACATCGCCTCCCCCAATTCTTTCGGCATTACCGTGGACACTGGAGTGCCGGGAGAGTTTCGCATCTGGGGAGGAGGAGTGAAATTCTTACAGAGCTTGATCCCCGGCATTGGAGTTGCCGAGGTGCGGGATCATGTGGAAATCAACCGATATGCTCTGCTACGACACATCAACTTGACTAAGACCCTGGGAACCGCCTTAGCAGGAGAACAGCAGGCCATCAGAACGATGGTGCTGCAGAACAGACTGACACTAGACCTGCTAACAGCGTCACAAGGAGGAGTTTGCAAGCTGATCGGGGAAACATGTTGCACTTTTATCCCTGATGGATACGAAACTGGAGGAGACATTTATGAAGCTTTGCAGAATTTGACCGCTCTGCAAAAATATGTCACTGACCACACACCTGGAGCAGCTACAGCACAAAGCTGGCTGGACTGGCTGTTCAGCGGTTCATGGCTGGCTGCTGTAGCAAAGCCATTTTTCCTTCTAGGTCTCATCATGATAGCACTGCTCATATTAGTGTTGTGTGTGTTGCCATGCCTAAGAGTAATGATTTCACAGATGATAACAACTACAATGACTGCTTATGTTGCCGTGCCTGAAGAAGAACAACATCCCGTTGCAATTCTGTTAGAGGAGAACTTGTACTAGCTGCTAATAAATGACGTGGTGATTAAAAATGACTTGTCAAGTGATCATGCACTGATTAAAACATTAGTAGGTTATGCAAGTTTTCATGCTTTTATTTTTTTGAAGTTTTGAGTTCTAAACAAAGTTTTTCATTTTAAATATAAAGTTTTCATGCTTTTATTTTTTTATTTTTTTTGAAGTCTTCAGTTTTAAACATAAAGTTTCCATTTTAAATATGAAGTTTTCATTATTTTACATATAAAGTTTTCAATTTAAGGTTTGCATCGTTTTAAGTATAAGGTTTCATGCTTGTATTTTTTTGAAGTTTTCATTTTATAATATAAGGTTTTCATCCTTGTATTTTTTGAAGTTTTCATTTTACATATTAGGTTTTCATCATTTTTAAATATAAACTTTTCATTTTATTTTTTCATCCTTTATTTTTTGTAGTTTTAGTTTTATTATTTTTTCGTTTACTATGATTTTCATTTACTATGTTTTTCTTTGTATTATTTTCTTTTGTTTTATTCTTTAGACCAAATGACTTCCATTTCTGCTATGCTGACATTTTGAGAATTTAAAAATTGCTTAAGATACTTAATAAATAACCTTCACAGACAATTGTTGTATACATTTAAAATAAGTTAAAACAGGAGGGAATGTTACAGGAAAAATGTTCCTATGTTTCTTTACCTTCTTTTAAATGTGCAAGCATGCCCTTTTGTCTATGGTTAGATTAGTTTAGAATTATCTTTTTAGACTTTCTCAGCAAAGACATACTGTTTTGGGACATATTGTTTTAGATTGTTTTATCTCTCACAGCCTTCTCCCAGCTCTCTGCTGACGAGACTAGCGCCACATATGGAGTTGTTTATTTTATTTGTTTTGTATTTTCTTATCCTGTTCTCACTGTCTTTCCTATAAAAATTACCAAGCCACTGTGCATGGTGTGAGTTGTTCTTAGCAGCTCACCCGTGTACACGTTTGATAAAGAAAGTAACTTTGTCTCATTGTGTCTTTATTTCTCCTGGGTTTTTTACAGAGTTTTCCCCCAACAGTCATCTTAGAGTAAAAATAGGATGGCAAATTGCTGGTTGTCTCATTGCACTGTGCTGAATTATTTATTTTTTGGCCTAACGCAACACCGTTGACTAACTGGTCACCTAGAGGTTGAGGGTATTGCATGCTCACCCCCTGGGTGACAGCTTTCAATTGGAAGATGAGTGCACAGATTGCCTGGCAGGAGGCAATCGAGGTCAGGGTCGCACTGACTGCACGCACTCTTGGACAGATCAGCGAAGGTTTACAAATAACTGTTCTTTAATTTATAAACGCTGACAGCAATCATTCTGAGTCAGTGTATGCCAGTGAGCACAAGCTGTGGCAACTGGTTGCCAATTGGTTGTAGTCTGGTTAGAATAGATTAGAATACAATAGCTTTTTATTGTCATTTTACATGTACAATGAATTTATGGGTGCTCCACACAACTGTGCAAAAGCTTAAAAAATATTTTAAAAAATATATAAATATGAATAAAAGGTGACAGAGGGCCTATATCACTTTACAGTTAAATTGCCCTCTTAGAGCAATCATGCCATTATTTTCAGTTTTGGATTTTTTTCTTTTTTAATTTCACCTGTTGAGAATGAAAAAAGAAAAAGCAGAAGAAAGTGTGACCAATAGAATAAACAACATCACGATGATATATGGGAATATAACAGTAAATACTAAATATTATCAATCAATCAATCAATCAATCAATCAATCAATCAATCAAAGCTTTATTCGTCACATGCAGGTTGCCCTGCAGTGAAATGGGACCTTACACATATAGCACAAACATTACATGGGGATACAATATTAAACATTATTGTGCAGCACGTAAGATCGACAGCGCACAGTGTGCTTTTAGGTAGGAGCCAAAAAGGTGTGTGATCACCCGTGTGTACACCTGTGAGCATGAACGCGCTTGTTTTTAAAAGGTTCCTTCACGTAATGATCTGCTAGAGGGTGTGGGGGGGCCACAGCCCCGTCCTCCAGGGCATGAAGCAGGTATGGAGGAGATCAAAACTCCACACATCCAGAGGCCCCCAGAACACAAGAGACCACGGAAGACTAACAGAGGGGCAGCCGCGCCACTGTCCCAGAAAGAGCTGACGAGATTCCCAGATGAGGGCTCACTCAGCAGCCACGGAGCAGAAGGCAGGGGGGAGGGGGGGGGGGGGGGGGGGTTGCAGTGACGTGCCCGTGAGCTCCGCCGGCAGCCAGCTGTGCCTGAGTGACCGAGCCCCAGGCCGAGAGGGCGAGGGCACCCCACCCCCGAAGTGGCCCGAGCAAGCCCCAGGCTCCAGGCCCCGATAAGCGGCCGCCAAGGAGTGAGCCGGTGTGTACCTGGATGCCCATCCCCGGACACAAAGAACCACCAACGCACTGATGTCTGAGGGAGTCCGCCACTGGCAGGGGAAGTGGTGGTAAGGGGAGATAGGCCTCCATACCATGGAGGGCCTGAGATGTCCCCAGAGAGGTGGCGTCTGATACCCAACCTGACATATAGACACAGACATACAGGCACACACAGACACAAACATCCATTCCCACCCTCATGCTCTCATATGCACTTACTCCACACTCAACCAACGTGGAGACAGACATGAAGAGACGCTGTACACACGATCACACTCCCCAAGCGTACTCTAAGCCCCGGGTCTAGGTACCCTTGCCCATGGAGGGGGAAACTGCACCCAGACCCAGGTGGTGTTACCCTTTTCCCTGGGGTGAGGAGAAGCAGATCGCCTCGACTCCGCAGCAGCAGGAAGGCCCCCACATTCCAGACCCCAGACCCTCCACCTAGCCACCCCCGCTCCAGCAGGTCGCAGATAACGGGGGTGTGTGAAGACTCCAAACCTCCCTCCACCCGCTCTTTGTAGTGTTGATGCATGTGTGTTCTAAGGTGCATTTAAAACCCAGGAGGGCATGGAGCTACCTGCCAGAGAGCAGCAGGTAAGCGCATAGGCCCTCCTGATAGCCCTCAATGTCTACGTGTATTTAAAATTGAGAGATGGGCAACGACGCCAGGGGTGAGGTGTACACCCTGATGGTCTTTTGGATTCCGTGTAGCATGCCCACCCCCTAGATCCTATATGTATGTGTTTTGAGAGTGTGAGTAATGTGAATGTCTAAGTTGTGAGATAAAATTGAGGCACAAGAAGCCAGAAGGGGACAGAGGGGGGGATGCCTCCCCTGCACCCTGGTGACACACCTTTACCCCAAGGACCTGCATGTGTGGGTGGTTGTGGTGGAGCGGGAAGAGGGAGGCAGCTGGAGATGGGGAGGGAAGGAAGGGGTCAGCGAGTTGGGTCAGCTCCCCCGCTGACCCCAGTAGGCACCCCCATACTCTGCAACCAGCCAGGGAAGGGGGGCCCAGGCCCATCCAGACCGGGGCCCAGTACAGCAGCACCGCCCGGCCCCACAGAGCCCGGGACAGCCCACCCGACCCCACCTCAGAGAAAACTGCACCCACCCCGTCATCCACTCACCTTCCAGACTACACAAGACAATAGACGCCCAGGCTGAGATCTTCCTCCACCTCTCCTGTATCCAGGGGCGGATCTAGAGAAATTTTCTTAGGGTGGCATGAGGGTGGCAAAGAAATCAAATGGGGTGGCAAAATCAAAGCATTTTTTTTTTCCAAACACATATGCAGGTGGTTACATATGGTTAAAATGATTCAAATGCAGTAAGTATACACGTTTTTCATATAAATATAGTCTATAACTTAATTATTGTCTGTAGCCCACATAACTACACACTTTAGTTACATAAAACATGTGAGTTTTGACTCTATGTACTGTATAGCCTGTATAATAAATAAATATGTAGCCCAACAAGTATAAAATCCAGAAAGCTACACAATATGGGGCGGTTCATTTACAAACACAAGTCTAAATTAAGTTTCACACTGTTTTTTGTTAGAAAACAATCACATTGTTACAGCTTAAATTACACAAAATGTCAGAAATCTGTCATGAACAAAAATTTTAACCTAATTTTTCATGATTTGTTGGATTAACCCACTGAGGTCTGAAATACAACCGGCCATTTTTGACTTTTGAGTTTACGTTTGGATTTCACCCTCAGATTGTTTCATTTTATTTTCCCCCCTTGCCTTGTTTGGTATCATTCTTTTCAGCTCAACTGAATTTAGTTGTTTTTTTCACTGACATACTGCATTAGTACTACTATTACTATTAATAGTACTATTACTGATCTGAAATCACACAAAGAACTTAAAATCCTAGTAGTATTTTTTTTACTGTAAAAAAAAAAAAAACATAGACATGTTGAGTAAATTTTTATAACTTGAAATGCAAATATAATGTAATTGTACATTTTGTAAACATATACAACTATTTGTCTAAAAATGCAGCCATACACCTGCCGAGTTTCTAAATTTTGCACAACCATTTAAAAATATTACTAAAACTAAAATGAGAGAACAATCTGGTTTTGCAATAAGATGCCTCACAAATGATGTGTGCCAGTAAAAAAAAGTTTGTCCACCAAAATCACGTCAGTCATGTGATCTGGAGGTGCAGCGTGTCCCACAGAGGGTTAATAACACTCACCTTCCTTCCATTTACAGAGTGTAACATCCAACCACCTGTGTAAAATCCGAAATTCCCATGGTGTTGTTCAAAATGTGCTCTGGCACAATCATAAGCATGGCTTGCTACTGAAAGCAAGAAAAAAGCAGGTCTTGCTATGGGCTGAACCATTTGTTAATGGTGGAGGGGGGGAACACTGCAATATATTCAGTTTTAGCATTTATATTCACTGTTGACTGTAACTACGCTCAAACTGTTAATGCTATCTTATTTTAATAAACAACACTGTCATATGCAAAACTGGGGTGGCACTTGGGGTGGCAAGGGATCATTTTTGGGTGGCACTTGCCACCCCATGCCACCCTTCTAGATCTGCCCCTGCCTGTATCTCCCCCTCCTGCAGAGTGAGTTCCTGAAGAGAGGAGAGCTCCTGCAAGATGCAACAACCTCCCCCACCAGTTGAAGAGCCCCCAGGTGGCTCGATGCATCGGCGGCACCCTGTGCCAGGACTGGGCCCCCATAATAGGCCATGACCGCTACCTCGGGTTGAGTCCTCCAAGGAAGATGCTCCTGGGGAACCCCCCGACGCCCTAAGCCTGTCCCTACCCCCACACCAATCACAACAGCGAAGGTGGGACTAAACTATGACCCCCCACCCCCACTAGGTGATGGAGCTGATCAAAAGAGCCCAGAGCAATTGATCAGATGTGGTGGCAGAGGCTGTATCAAGACTAATGTAATCTAATAGATAATTTCTATATTGGTTAGAACTAAGATTATTTTTATTTTTCCAGTTCATGAGGACTGTTTTCTTGGCTATGCATAGGGCAGTGAAATCCACGTCTTTACAAATGGCTATGACCCATGACCAAAGCATCTCTCTCTGTTCCAGTCTGTGACTGTCATCCTCGGTTGTTTTGGTTTGTTTTTTTGGGAGCATAAAATAAATGCTACCCTTAGACAGGCTGCCTGTGCAATGGTAGGTACAAACAATCGCAGATTTTTCAGTGTGAGCGTGACTTGTAAACAAACAACTCCAATTCATCATTATTTAATTTTATAAAAGGGGTGCTACTGTTTTATTCTATTCTATTCTACTTTATTCTATTAATAAAAATAAAGCAAAACTTCTTCAAGTAAAGTTAAAACAGTTGAAGATATATGAATGAACAGTGTGGTACACAAAAGATTTATTATTTACTAATAGGCATTTTTTGCAATCGTACTTTTAAACCTTTTCTAATATTATTTACCATCAGTTTTTGGTAATGTTATAGCCCTACTGTCTCAGTTTGTTTGTTTCATCCCAGCATCACATCACACACATACATACTATGCATTAGGATAAGAGTGAGAGGAAAATAATCAAAAATAATCTCACATTTACTCTGTTCTCCTACCAAAAATGAATGAATTAAAACATTCATATGAATATGTGAATACATAAAAATTGAGTTCTTTTTTCTGCCATTTGCCTGAAAGCATATGGAAAATGGATGAGCTGGAGACACAAGTCTGGTTGTAGGTTTGTTTCTACAATTCATCAGTGCAGGAGCGTAGCATTTCCAGATGACACGCTGCTCGTGGCTGGATATTACTGAAACTAATGTGACTTTCTGCAGAATACTTTGGAGAAGAAATGTAATAAAACTCCATAGATGGGGTGTGTTTATTTTAACGGCCATGTATAATAAAGGAGAAGACTGCAGCCAATCAATAAGGTATAAACAGGCTATGATGCTTGAGGAGGGGGAGCAAAGATGAGATTCAGTGGAAGCATGTGTTTTTTTAACCCTTTAAGTGGCTTTTTTATTTATTTCACATTATTTATTTATTTTTCTATTTCTATTCTATTTATTTTAATGGTTAAATTAAATCTTAAACCTGCTACTGCACTGTAAGGCCAGTTCACTTGTTTTTTCCAGACAGCAGTTTGCTAATGTTGGTCTGAATACAGTCCTAATAACTGTTTCCTTTATTTTATTTCATATTCACGAGACAGGAAATGAGAGCTGGGAATATGTGGCCTAGCAGATGACTGTTGATGGAGCTTGTTTGGGTAGCCAGTACTCGGCGCTTCTTCCCAATATAGCCTGTGACTGTGTAAGACTGTGTCATGTGTTCATGTGTTCCTGACTAGTCTGTTTCCGAAAGACATTTTATTCTCTCCATAATGCTTTCTGCACACTTCACTTTTTCATTGTCCTCGCCTTCTAATATTCCTCCTCATCTGTTAGAGCAATTCACCTTGCTTTTAATGTAGACGCTTTTTATTGGTGAGATCTTATAAGCACTTACAATAATGCTTTCAATTATTTCTCCATTTATCTGGCTGTTTGTTACTGCTGGTGGGCATGTAAGATCTGCCGTATCAGCATTATAAAAACACTTTGTGTCGTACTCTGGCACTGGTTTGTTTTTGGTTTTGATTTCTCCACCAGTGTGGGATGGCTGAGAAGACATTCTCCACCTGTTTTGAGCTGGAGTTCCAGGATCTGTGTTCAGTCTCTGTCAGAGTGTCTGGCTCCTAAGTGTATGCCTCGATGTTGGGTATAGAGTGCGTCACTTATCCAAAGCCATATCCAACCCATTCCTGTTGAGCTAGTGATCTCCGCTGAGACCTGGAATGTTCATCTGTGATCTTCTTGTACCCCTGCAACTGCTCAACCATTCCTTGCTTTTAAATAAAGACTGTAAAACTTAATCACAGTGGTGGAGGATTGTCATATTCATCCACATGGATCATTGGGCTTAAACAGTCTTGATGGAACAATATGGCCTAAACATGGACTCCGACCCATTAAAGATCGCAATCTCCAAGCAGGGGGCAATTCCCAGGGAACATGCTGTAACCGTACAATAACAGATTACCCATCAGCAGTTTGAGGATTTGTCAGTTTCATGCAACAATGTTCTCCGTTTCCTCCACAGAAAACATGGCCTCCAGAGGTTCATGGAAGATGCGATGGTGTCTGCAATTCCAGCTCCCAGCCCGCAGCCTGCTGAAGTGTTGGATAGACTTGTATAGACAGCCACTAATCAGAAGGTCGGTGGTTCGATCCCAGGCTGCCTCCTGGCTGCATGCCAAATATCCTTGGGCAAGATACTAACCCCGTGTTTGCCTACTGGTGGTGGTCAAAGGGCCCGGTGGCGCCAGTGTCCGGCAGCCTCGCCTCTGTCAGTGCGCCCCAGGGCAGCTGTGGCTACAATGTAGCTTGCAGCTGCCCTGTGTGAATGTGTGTGTGAATGGGTGAATGACTGAATGTAGTGTGAAGCGCTTTGGGGTCCTTAGGGACTAGAAAAGCGCTATACAAATGCAGGCCATTTACCATTTACAGACCGAGTCAAGACCAAGACAAAGTCGAGACAAGACCGAGACAAAAAAGTCTTTAAACTGCAGCAAGATGCTGCTTCGTTTATGGGTGTCAGGCATATTTATGTGTTTTTGCGATGCACTCGCACAGCCCTCCTCACCGCTGTCTACTGTCTCACTCACTGAGAGGACAGACGCATGCTCCACTTGACTGTCGCGTCTCTTACCCTCTCTGTTTTTCACATAATGATATTATCCTATAGCCTCGCATGTGACTGGCCACAACATGGAGGGATTGGAGCATAGCTGAGCCATTGTGTGAGAGCTGAGCAGCAAAAGGAAATTAAGTGAGGAGCCGGCTCTTGCTCAATGGGAGTCGACTCTTCTGATTCACTACAAAGCACTCTCTAAGCACGGCTCTTAGAGCTGATGCTTTTGTGTGTGTCGTGGATACTGTTGACTCCAAATCTCCACTATGTCGATCTGAGACAGCAAGACCGAGGGATCCGAGACCAAGACAAGACCAAGACCAAAGTCCGTCGAGACCAAGACAAGACCAAGACCACGTAAAAGTGGTCTCGAGACATCCAGCTCTAGTGTTGGATAAGAGCATGATGAATAGCATGTCCACGACACTTGCAGAGGCTGCTGGAGAAGGTAAAAGCAGAGTTTCACATGCCTTCGGTAACATTTCAGGGTTTTGCCTTGGAGGGCATGCAGGTGAAGACTGAGCCCAAGATGATCAAAGCCATCCCAGAATGGCCAACATTAACCAAACAGCTTAAGTGCCTCCACAGATTCTTCCAGCATTTCATCAGGAACGGCAACCAAGAGTAGTTAATCTCTTTGAACATCCCTTTTGTTTGGTCCACAGAAGCAAACCTGGTATTTGAGCTGCTGAAGGACAGATTCATCTGGCTTCTGTCAACCCAGCATAAGTAGAATCATTACATTTCTAAAACTTTATTTTTGGTAGTTAACTTTGGAAAAAAATTTAAGGGAATATATTTCAGCCCACAGTAAAAGCAGGTCTCAGCCCCCATCTAGTCTTCTGGTTTACAATCCCTTTCAATCCTTGACAGACCTTGGTCCCATATTGCACTCAATTTTGTTACTAGCCTACCTCCTCCTAATGGAAAGACTGTAATTCTCTCCAACAGATATATATTTTCTAGGTCAGCTCATATCCGAGCTTGTAAAAAACTACTCAGCGCCACTGAAACTGCAAATCTCCTTGCAGGCAATGAGACAGGCAAAACAATGCAGCAGTGTATTGGGCAATCTACCGTAGTCTTCACCAGCGCCCCGGTACACCGGCTCTCACGAAACTAATCAGTCATCACTCCTTCTGTTGCACATTTAAAGCTCCCTGCTTCTCTGAGAATTTAACATGTATCCCAGATTAAACCTCGTCTTTCCTGGCCTCTGTTGTCCTAATCTGTTATATTTATTGGTTTTGCATTTAGCTTAATCAGCCTTAACAGTCAGTAACACAAGTCAGTATGTTTCATTATCAGCCTGATGCAGTTGGCATTACTGTGGTGCTTTAATCAAGCTTCTTTCCATGGGTTTACTCAACCTTCATGCATGTGATAAAATAACATGCATAGATGTGATAATGTGATCAGTGAACTCTTGCAGTCTAGCACTACATAAATTTGGTTTTATTGGTGAAAGTCACCATTCATGTGTTAATTATGGAATATGTATGGAGGAGGTCAGAAGAGAAACACAGTGGGTGTCCACAGCCATCTGCAACAAATAGTAGAGGCTCTTTTATGATAATGATGTTGGGGATGGAAGTTGGCTGAATTTGATCCAGAATGCATTACTATTCGGTACCAATGATCCCAATAAGACTGCCAGTCCAGTAAATTTATACGTGGATAGAAAAACACACAATGGAACTACTGGCCTCTCCAGAGCCTGGACCTCAACATTTTCTTAAGCAGTGTCAGATCCAATTTACAAACAGAACAAAAGTCAGCCAACATTCAGAGAAGAGCTTTGAATGTCCTTCAAGAAGCCCAGGGAACTATTCCTAAAGACTACTGAAATAAATTCCATGCTTCAATAAATCGCTGGAGCTATGTTTGGTTTTCCTAATAAAATAAATGAGGGGTAGTTCAAGGTTCCTTGTTCATGTTGTCTATTTCTGTTTGCAAGTGTTTTAAACTATTTGTCCTTTTTGCGTCCCCTTGCTGTCGGTTTGCATTTTGCTTCAGTATCTCTGTGCATTTAATTGTGTTCATTGTGTAGCTGTTGTCTATGCTTTATTTTGAATCTGCTTTTAACTGCTTTCCATCTCTTTCTGGTCTTTTTGATTCTTTTTGTTGACAGCTGTGACTGCTGCTGTTAGATTGGCCAATAAGACGGGTTGACATTTCAAACAGATTATCTGGACTAGGAGTCAAAGGCCTGCGCCTGTGCCCAGTAGGCCTGTTTAGTAATCTATCATGACAAGCCACTTTTGCTCACAAATAGCTTTTTAACAAATGAAAATGTACAATTACAATGGAAAGCACAACGCTTGGCCCTTTCTCCCCAGCTGGCCAGTCACACTGAGAAGTAGATGAAATGGAAAATATGTTGGAGTAGACTGCCTGCCTGAAGTATATGATCTGTTTGGACAGATCATATATCTCTCAAATGGTAATCTTAAGAAATGTACTTTTTTAAATCAGGCGAGCTATTTTCCTTTGCCTGCAGTCTCTTTTGCTAAGCTCATGTACTTGTCTCCTGGCTCCATACTTAGGTCGTGACCTGAGATCGGTCATCTAAAGTCCTGTTTCTCTTTCAGACATGCGTGACTTTTATGTTAATGTGCTTTACTTGGACATGACAGCACATTTATGCAAAGACTTCACCTGGAGGAAGCATACAAAAGGAGAGGGCTAATTTCACTTCCCTTTGTAGCGACACCACTTTAGATTTTAAACCCTGTCTTTCTGTTGTAGCTTTAATGAATCATGAGGGATACCTGCAACCACTTCAGCACAGAAACACCTGCTGCATATGTATGCGTTTCATCATTTTATGTTAGGCTACATGATGCTTTATAAAAGGTTATTTAAAGTGTTTGATGTATGTTTATTTATTCAAAGCTGCAGCTACCACGAACAACTGGACATATGTAATTATGTACATAATGGAAAGTTGACCAGCAGTGATGATCAAGTTACTTGAAAAAAAGTAATCAGTAAATAATTACTGATTACTTCCCCCAAAAGTAATCCCGTTACTTTACTGATTACTTATTTTCAAAAGTAATTAATTACTTAGTTACTTTTTAAAAACACGATTTACAACCTGAATAGGTGATAAAGCAATAGATCTTTTGGCCCAAGTCTACTTTTTCTACATAATCCATCATACAAAATGTAATCAAATGGAAAAGTTTCTTTTTAAAACTTGTTTTATTAGTTTTAACCTTTTAACTTTATGCATCAAGCAAAAATTTAATTATATGCAACATTCTCTGACTGGAAGAAATTTGTTTAACATTTAAACCTATTTTCTGCACATTCCAGCACATAAAATAAAATAATTTTTTTGTGTTTACACTCAAATAGATGCAAGTAAAACACAGCAGAAAATAATTAAAGTCAAAGACTCAGCGGTCCTGTTGCTCTATTTTACCTTTGTAAAGCAGGAGTGGGGTAGGCGGAGGTTTACCCTGGTGCAGGTGTGCCGCAGCGGTCAGTGGAAGAATCCGCAAGTTTCTCTGTGAGTTTCCCATTACGTCGTAGCGCACTCGGTGCTTGCTCGGACGTTTAGGGGTTTTGTTCACTGTAAAAAGAAGTTTTCTTCCCACGCACAACGGACATTAATGTTTTTGTCACTTTTTATGGAATCAAACTCAAAGTAAGGTCAGTACTTCCACACTTTACACGCTGCACGCTCATACTCTCTTCCGCATTCGATATATGATCCATTGTTGATCTGCACACAGCTGTTGTCACGAACGTCGCACTCGCTTACGTCACCGTCATGAGACATTCTCGCAAAAAACTCGTAAGTAACGCAGTAACGCAGTGTTCCTACGGGAAAGTAACGGCAATCTAATGAACGTTTTTGCAATCCCTTACTTTACTCATTACAAGTAACGCGTTACTGCCCATTTCTGTTGACCAGTGTTGTGGCCATTGCTCAAAAGTAATGTGTTACACTTTCCTTACTACTTTTTTATTTAAGACATATTATTTAAATATAACACGTGTTTTCCCATATGGAAAAGATATATATAAATCTTATAAAGTTTGTATCTGTCTTCTACAAAACTTGTATGAAAAGCATACAAGAGTGAAAACACATAAGATCCCTTGAAAAATTATATAATGAAACTTGCATGTTTTGTATACTTACTAAACAAATATATGAAAGTAATGAGAAAGTGGCCACTTTCATGAGTAAATCATATATGGTTTTACTATTTCTTTTCCATATGGGTTACCTACAGTCCCACAGGCTCACATATAAATCCCTATCCTAATGAGGACATACCCATACAGCTGTCTTTTAGTGTTTCAGCATGTGCACAGAGCTGATAGCAAAGCTACCGGTAACAACCAAACCAAACAGCACTTTGAAGCAATCACCACTGCAGTTATACTGTAGAAACATGCCAAACACACACAAGCAAAGCTACTGATGTGTGTTTTCTTAGGAATGTGAAGACAAACCCAGCACTCGATTTAGAAATTAGGAGTTCCTGAAACAGCAGGAACAGCAAGTGCTTTTCGGAGAGAGGCTAGAGGAAGAGAAAGAATCAATGAACACACACACACACACACACACACACACACACACACACACACACACACACACACACACACACACACACACACACACAGAGAGAGAATAAACTCTCAAGAACTCATCAAGCTAAATTGAATCCAGTATTAATGGACAGTGCACAACTCATGTCAGTTATCAAACAGGCAATAATGCGTTGCTAATGTTAGATGTTCGCCTTGTTCCGGATTTCCAGTTTTGACAAGTTATGTAAGTTAGTTACAAATTAGTTCCTTTTACTTGTGAAACCCTCACTGTAAACCCCAACAGTCTACCTGACTTATAAAGTTTGTGGATATAACAATTAAAATTCCTCACAAAGTTGAAACAACTTAAAACTTTTCTGTTCGGTTAACGATTCAAACAGTTATAATTGTACATGGCTTAGAAGTTAAGAGTAAATACTGCTTTCTTAATTATGATTTTTGAGTAAATGTTTTTTTCCGAGCTCCGCATGTGGACGTCATGACGTCATGACGTCTTCTCTCTAACCTGAACGACGTTGACAGAAAATTCTGTTCAATATGGCTGCCCTTCTCGAGCGACTGGAGAACACATTTGGAGAAACTTGTAAGTAAAACGGAACCTTCGTTATGTTTATTTTTTCCGTAAAAAAGCAAGTATATTAATATGTTGCAGCCAATAACTTGTTTTCGAATGCGCTGTTGTGTTAAAAAGCACAGACCCAGGTGGTGAATTGTTGTTCGCTGTTGTTCGCGCTCTTTTTCAAACATAGATTATGTCGTCAGTTTTACAGTTTTAACCGATTAAAACACAGTTTTACTAAGAATCACACATAAAGAAAGGGTCTTAGTGATATTTTAACGACCCCTTGCCAACGCAAGAAAGTTGGCGTTTTTACAACAGCACCCTCATTGTTCGGCAGGGTTTTTTTTTTTCCCCTTCTCATTAGCATCGTTCAAAAGTGACTTAGCTAGCGGTGGTAACTTCTATCTAAAACAATTGAAATATAGCAAGGTGTTGTATATTTAGTGTGCTGATAAGGTTTTCAATATTTTTATTTTTTCTTCCAAGGCTGAAGACCAAAGACAAAAAGACAGAAGAAAAAAAAATTCAGACTGCAATTAATTAATTGCAGTCTGAATTTTTTTTTTCAGGTGGAGACAGTAAACACAGGTGAGTTGAAAGATCTATTGAAGAGACCTTTCTTCATGGCCATTAAAACATTTTTAGGTTGAAAGACCCGTGTCATGAATCGCTGTGCGGCAGGCAGGAGTTGGACCCAAAATGCAGGACTCCGACTCAGGGGATGAACTCAAAATCACAGCTTTAATTGCTGCTCACAGAAAACGAGCATACAAAACTAAACTGGGAAAATATAAACTCACAGCTTGCAGCGAGGCACACGAGGAAACACACAGCTTGAGGGACGACACAGCACTGACTCAGAGAAACACAGGGTTTAAATACAATGGGAAGTAACGAGGGGAATGAGACACAGAAGGAGAGCACAGCTGGGAGAAATCAGAACTGACGAGACAAGGGAGCAAAGTAGGATACACTCACATGAGACACAGACCTTCAAAGTAAAACAGGAATTAGCACAGACGCAAACTAGACTAGGGGAGACAGAGCAACTAAGAAACACAGAGGGCAGCTACCAAATACTCAGAACTAAACAGAATACAAGAACACCAAACTAAGACACTACACTAAAGAATACGCTGGGACAACAAAGAGAACTAAGAACATAATACAAAAAACTCAGAGGCACAAGAAACTCAAAACACTGGGTCACTGACCCAGGACCGTGACAACCTGTTTCTTTTTTTTTAAAATCATGCCCTGGCTTTGTCACACTGAATCATGTTGAAAAGATCTATTTTCATGGCTCCCCCCATTACCATTTCCTTGTACTTCTTTCTACCAGTCTATTTTATTTTGTGACATTAACATCTTAAATGTACCCCTAATTATTAATAGCTGTGTTAGTATTTATAATGCATTTTTTTTTTTATCATGTGCAGATCTACCAAGGGTCAGTGGCACAGTTCACCTTTTGTGGTAAGTTATAACACTTCATATGTGGTCACACAAGTAAGTTGTTTCATCAGTTGTTCAGTTCTTATAAAATGTTGTATAATTGTACCAAATCACTGAGGATACATCCAATGTGTAAATCACAATCAACAATTTTACTGTGATATTCGCTCGTGTTTAGAGAATCTCCATTATCTTTGTTACTGAGTTTCCATTTTTATAGGGCCAAATTTGTATTAAAAATTAATATTTTCATATGATGTGAAATGACTCAATCATTTCTAATTTTTAGAAGAAACCATTCATTAAGTCCCTTAAGGTGAAGATTTCATATATTGATAATGATAAAATTAACACAAATTAAAAGTTTCACTGATAAACACACAATTTTTCCTTGCTTTGAACCCCATGTTCTATATAGATTACAGCTCTGATCTGGAGAACACTATTTTAAAATACTGTGTAGGGTTTTTGTCAAATGATTAAGAAACAGACTCTCTGTCACAAGAGACAGAAAGGTTGTATCTTAAAAGAAAAGTCTCCAAAATTTAGTAGAGTCTGATGTCATGCAGTTTCATAAACATGTATCCTCCCCAAAGAATGACACCTGAAAACTTTGCGTTAAATGAACTTTTCTTTTCCCTTTTTAGGAGGCGCCTGATATCAATGTGAAACGCACTGCAGTACTTCGTGCCCTTCCTGTATACCTGCGGGATGAGGACCCAGAATTCTTTTAGACATGTAATGTAAGTGTATTTTTGCATTACTTAAATTCTGCCAGTAAGATAAAATGCTATGGATTTTTTTAAATACAATTTAATACCCTAGCAGCTACCAAATTGTACAAACAAAATACCCTCTCTTTAGAAAACCCTCACACAAACACACACACAGGTCAGGAGCAGGGCACAGGCGTATCACAGCACTATGGCTATGCTGCAGGTGGCCCAAAAACCAGGCTGAAGTCAAGATTTAGTTTCTTTTTGAGATAAAGTCATGAAATAAAAAATTACTTTTTTTTTTAGAAAAATAACAAAAATACAAATTATGTAATGCAAGAAGCTAACACGTTAATGTACATTTTTCAAAAAAAGTAGAGTACCCTAACTCGTTACAAAGTAACCCACTACACTGCTGAATGTTTTGCTAGATTACAGGTCATGCTTGTCACATTCTCTCAAACCAACCTTACTTATTTAATTGGGGCGATCGTGGCTCAAGAGTTGGGAGTTCGCCTTGTAATCAGAAGGTTGCCGGTTTGAGCCCTGGCTCCGACAGTCTCGGTCGTTGTGTCCCTGGGCAAGACACTTCACCCGTTGCCTACTGGTGGTGGTCAGAGGGGCCGCAGGTGCCAGTGTCCGGCAGCCTCGCCTCTGTCAGTGCGCCCCAGGGTGGCTGTGGCTACAATGTAGCTTGCCATCACCAGTGTGTGAATGGGTGTGAATGTCTGGATGACTGAATGTGTAAAGCGCTATACAAATACAGGCCATTTACCATTGATACTGTGTCTATTCCAGGCGGACGCATTGGATGAGTCGACCCTCATTGACACTTCAGTTGCCCTTCTCACAGACGGCGCTTCCCAGTCCAGTCCATTTTACTTCCTCAAGCATGGCTGTTGTGGTGAAAGGTGGCTAGGTGATGCGTGATATTCCCAGATTTGCAGATGCATTTTCTTTATTGTTTGGCTTGATCTATGCTCTGCATTTAGACTACCCCAGGAAGCTGGTTCACACATTTGCCTTTGTCCAAAATATCTTCATGGGGCTTGATGACGGCAAACCCCTGAAACCCCTGCCTACATGCTCTTAAGGAATATAAGGTAATGTTTGTTAGGACACGCACTCTGTTACTGAGCACTTTGTTTGAAGCACTTTAAGCACTTTAAGTTTACTACAGGCTTTGGGTGGATTTAACTCCATCAGTTTACCTAATTTTCCTATACTTGACTGCCTTATCTGGTTATTTGGAAGCTGATCGTCTTTGTACCCATTTTAAAAAATTGTTTTTCATTTCTATTTAAAAAAAAAGTGATTAGTATTTGACTTTTTGTTTTGCATTTTTGTGTATTTTGAGAAAGATGCAATTAGGACTGATGTCGTCCTTTGTGATTTTATAAAAAGATAAATGTTCTACACAGAATTTATAATGCTCACTTTATGGTGCCGATGTCCATGTTAGTTGTTTTATAAAAACATTTGTGATGTTTTTAAATTTTCATGAAAAAATGTTAAATAAACAAAATGTAAAGTAACTGAATTTCCGTACTTTTTTTTTTTTTTTAGTAGTCTACACTCAAACATTGAAACATAAATATCTTTTAATTAATAATCAGATAATTTGAGTTTAGGTTGTAATATAATTGCATTGTGTTGCATCAAAATAATAAACTACAAGAAACACAAAAATATTGAAATTAAAGTATACAGTCTTTGAGTAAAGCTCAATTAATAAAATATAAAATATAATTTTAAATTTTTAGGTTAACAATAAATACAAATTTTGAGTACCCCATACTTAGAAGATATGAGTTTTTGTACTTAAATCTTTTGAGGTAATCAGTTTCCACAAAAGTTTTAAGTTCAGTCAACTTGTTCGGGTTTACAGTGCTGAGGCTGCCTATTTGCTGTGTATTTGCATATAAACTGTCACAGCCTTGGAGGCTTATTACGTTTTGTCTACCAGATAAGAAACTGTTAATAAGGTGAGAAAAGAAATCACAGGGATGATAGCATAAGTAAAGGAGTCCATGAGAGGCAGTGGAGATTTCAATTCTCTTCACCAGAAGTAGTTATCAGTTAAATAATCTTTAGTGTATATTTTTAAACTAAAAATTTAAAACTAAGAAGTCAAAGGACTCTTTTTATAGCTAATAAATTAAAATCTATTCATATTTATTATCATATATATTTTTGAAATTGCTGAGTAATTATATACCGTCATGTCATACACATAACATATTACTGTGTGTGATTTTTTTCTTACAAAACCTAAAGTTTTCCTAATTGTACTGTCATTAACTTTAACATTTAATATCCTAACTGAGGCCTGTGGAGTCTGAGATGTAGCTCTTGGTTTTGTTGCTGTTTCTCTTAGCATTGCTCGGAGTGAATTGCACCTTGGGGTGAATTTGGGACATCCAGTCATGGGAAGATTGACAGCTGTCTTAAAACTTTGTCACTTCTGGATAAGCTTTCTCACTGTAACACTCCCTAGATTGATGGACAGCTACAATTGCTTCTCTAAGATCATTGCTGATGTCTGTATTTCCTGGCACTGTGTGACTGCTCCAAACCAGCAAACTGCCAAAACTCCTGGTTTCATAGAGGTGGTTGCATGAGCTGACGATCAGTTAAACAAGTGCATTTGAACAGCAGCACCTGACCCCATCTTCTCTATTCTTACAGAAGCAGCAAGTTAGTCAAGTAAGTAAGTAGTATAAAGGTACTTACAACTAATAAAGTAGTTTTTCACAAAGTGTTTCTACATTTTTATCTTAGTTTTTGTTCCTTAAATAGTGGCAGTGTGTTATGTCATGCATTAGAAATTCTAAGGATACACAAAACCTTAGAATTGAAGGAGGGTGTACTTTTCTTTTAGCATGACTGTTTAAATCCAAGAGCATTGTGCCAGCTTACCTTATTACAAAGAGCAAAGTGAGCGCCCAAGGCCAGATAAGTACCACCGCTGTAAGAGTAGGAAATAATTAAACTTTCAGCTTTGGAAACCAGGAACACACGGTGCGATCCTTCACTCATGGACTCACCAGGTTGTTCTAAACAATAGCGAATAAGGAAAGAAACATGCATGAGTAAAGCTGTAGTTTTGTAGACAAGCTAATCATCTTTTTTTTTGTGTGTGTGTTTTTATTTGCATTTTAAATTAATAACAGAGTTAATTTCACACTATGGTGTGCATCTGTATTAATCATTCCATCTGTTGGCAATTGCAATTTCTTCCATGTTTTTAATGTCCTTATTCATTGGTTTTCTGAGGTTGTTTTAGACTAAATTGGTTTTCTTTCAAGCCTACAATCTTCCAAAGCTTGTCAACAGGCCCATAATTAGAAAGGACTATGTCAGGAAAACACAAGGTTAAAGGTTGAACTGCACTGAGTACATCAGTTGTTCAAAACCCAAAGCATTTTTAAATACCCCTTCTGCTAATGATCAAACATAATAAAATATCAGTTTTAATTTATTACAAGTCTAATAAATCATTTACTGGAATATTACAAACAAGTCATCAGTAAGCAGCTAATAATACTGACAGCACATAAACGCTGACATTTTAGTCTCTGATAAAGTGAACATGGCTAATGTCATACCAAACAAAAACCTTTTATACATCCAAAAGGGAGTTTTGCATCTGGCCAGCTGTTGCATTTTAAGTGCAATGTCCATCTTTTTTAAAGGCCACATGGATCACTATCTCTAATCAGCTGCAGCCTAATTTAGCTTGTTAATCCCGGGTGTGAGGTGTACAAGGATTGTTTTTTTAGAGCTTGTTTACTGAACTGCCTGTTACCCCTGAAAGAAGACACTGATGGGAGCGCTGACACTGAGCCAAAGCAGCTGCTGGTTTCATACCTATGAGAATAAGTTCAAAGAAGCAAAACTGTTCCAGCTGAAGTAACTGCATTGTTGGATTAGGAATCTCTGTAGGTTTGTCAGCGCCAACACCTCCTTTAACATTACATGTTGTCATTTGATGGAGTGTTAATCCAAAAGCTTGATGCTGAACCTTTACTTCTGCGCTGGCCGACTGAAGTAAAACAGAGACCGGTTTATGCATCAGACCTCATGCTGCCAACATAGCGTTTTTTCCTCCATGAGTGGTTTATTTCTAGGAAAATGTTGATCCAAAAATTCACAGAGGGGGTGTTTGCATAAGACCATGAAGATTATCGCGATCACGGTGCTTCCGCTGCCTGCTGATGTGGCCTTTTTTGTTTAGCTTATATCTAATTTAAGAAACCCTTCTCTGCTCAGGCATTTTACCGCAAGACACATCTGAATTACGAGGCTAAATCCTGCTGTGACTGCCTTCTGTCTGTTAAATAAAATTGTGTACCTTGCCGCAGGCTTGATCTGGTGGGCAGCTTCGTAAATTCCCTATATTACATACAGCTTGTATCTGCAGCCGGTCGTATTTCTTTAAAGGACTTGTGAAAACCTCAGTTTATGTAATACCTCTGAATGACGCTCTGAATGGAAAAGCATTCAAAAGTTCCCAATTCTGCTTTTGCTCAGTAAAAAAAGTAAATATATAAAATAAACTACAGAAAACCATCACCACTGAGTTACCGTGAGAAAGAACAGCCCATGCTGCTTGTCCCCTCTTGAGCCTTGCACGAGATAAGATGATGTAGCGTGCTTAACTTCCCTGCTTTCTTTGGGGGCTTGAGGCCTGAAAAATTGAAAGCTCAGGGGTAGGAGGTGAGGAATAGCTGACTATCTAGACCCATATAAGGAACTCTGAACCTTTCTATCTGAGGATTTCCTATAAATAAGTTTGCTGTTTCCTGCACAAGCTTCTACCAACACCAAAACCCCAAACTCATAATGGCTGTTGACCTGTGTGACTTCTGACAAAGGCTTTTATTTGTCAGCATTGAGTACTGCATACTCAATGCTGTTTGACAAGGCTGAACTACCAACCCGGCCAAGTGCCCAGTTTGCTGTGCGTCACTTGGCCGCAGAAATTGCATTAAATGCAAATCCGCTGCCAATTTGCTTCCCATAACATAATACTGAATGAGGAGAGCCGTGAATTATTACTTAATGTTAAAGCTTCAACAATATCGACAGTAAATAAATCATTCGAAGCACCCAAACTCAAGTCTGCACCGACCACTCACTGGAACACATCCTTTTAATTATAGCATTTGGACCATCAGTGGCCTCTGCTCATGCATGACACGTGCGCATGAGTGGACATGCTACTCTTTGGAAACCAATGCTGCGGCTGCTGCCGATGCTTCCACTAGTGTTTCAAACGCCAATAATCCTGTACATATTCCATATTTGCATGAGAAATCTATTAATTTCATCTCTAGTCATAACTGCAAAAACATCAACATATCAGCTTTCGAGTCTATTGTATTTTATTTTTTAAAGTGTTAAAGCATCTGTTTCAAGTGCCCAGACTAAAACATGTTCAGAGATGCAACTCTATTACAAACACATAAATCTTGGGCATTATCCATCATCAAATGCATTAACTGTCATGAAACGCTGTGTGGCAGGCAGGGATTGGACCCAAACGCAAACTCACGGGGACAGAACTTGAACTCAAAAGCACAGCTTTATTGCTGGAAAACAGAACACAAGCAATACAAAACTACACTGGGAAAAGCTAATTTATAACACATACCAGAAGACACGGGGAGACTCACACACAGCATGAGGGACGACACGACACTGACTCAGAGAAACACAGGGTTTAAATACAATGGGAAGTAACGAGGGGAATGAGACACAGAAGGAGAGCACAGCTGGGAGAAATCAGAACTGACAAGACAAGGGAGCAAAGTAGGATACACTCACATGAGACACAGACCTTCAAAGTAAAACAGGAATTAGCACAGATGCAAACTAGACTAAGGGAGACAGAGCAACTAAGAAACACAGAGGGCAGCTACTAAATACTCAGAGAACTAAACAGAATACAACAACACCAAACTAAGACACTACACTAAAGAACAAGCTAGGACAACAACGAGAACTAAGAACATAATACAGAAAACTCAGAGGCACAAGAAACTCAAAACACTGGGTCACTGACCCAGGATCGTGACATTAACCCTCTCCAGGCAGACGTTGCAGATTTGCAACAGTTAAGGACTAACAACCTGATTACCCCACATACATATTTTATGTGGGGGTTTTTTGCTCAGAAGTACCACTGCAGGACTTGGTTGTGCATTAGCAACAAAAAACTTAATTTGAGCCTGAGAGGGTTAATGATGTTATAATCACAAAAACAGAGAGGATGACTGAACGCTGGCATTAAGGAGGAAAAGCAAAGACATTGGCGAAGAGAGATTTCATCACACACAGCTCTGTGGACATGAGGTAGGCGATTCAGCTGGAAAGCAGGCGCTCCCTCCTCTGTGTGTGAGGGCACTTTGCTAAATGAGCTTTGATGCATTTTATGCTCAATAAACTGTCAGCTCTTGGGTCGACCCGGCCGCTGGAGGACCCGCGACTGCCGCTATTCATAGCAGATGTGAGAAGAATCCTGCTGAGCCTGAGTTCACTTGGATAGCAAACAATGACGCCCATTCATATCAGGAAATCAATCTTTCAGTGTGCACAGAGAACTGCCCAGTGTCAACAAAATTTTCTAGGTGGTTGCTAATTTAAGTGGAAAAAATAGGGTAAGGACACACATCAATAAAGCAGGTGTATTAATAATAGAGCGCCACTTCCACTGAACTCATCCTCAACAATCTATTTATTCATTTATAACTTTTGTTTCTCTCATTGATACAAGTGGACTGAATCTGCAAATCAGCTTAAATAATATAATTTTGAATGATCAAATGTTCATACATTTTGGTCTCCAGCACTTTGTGAGGTTTTGCACTTGCCATGGTGCTGGTGAGGTCACGTTTTGATTTAGTATTTAGTATTTATTTATTTATTGTCATTGTCAAGAACAATGAAATTGCGTTTGGGGCTTCCATACAACCCAAAAAAAAGAAGAAAATAATAAATACCCCTTAAAACCCAAGTGTACATATTTAACCCAGTGTGACTCCAATGCAATAAGACAATCCTTAGCAATAATGTT
Organism: Rhamphochromis sp. 'chilingali'; assembly: GCF_963969265.1. Lineage (NCBI taxonomy): Eukaryota > Metazoa > Chordata > Actinopteri > Cichliformes > Cichlidae > Rhamphochromis > Rhamphochromis sp. 'chilingali'. Next base: position 31,726,015 of record NC_137948.1, read on the forward strand.
CGTAGAAATTCAGACAAAGACCTGAGAAACATGACAAAATACAACAATGCAACCCATTCAATATTATTGTACTGTGAGATATGATATCAGATATGATAGTTATCTATTTAAGAAAGAGGGGGGGGGGCAGGAGGGGGAAGAGAATAAAGATATGATGCACCAATGCAGACCAGTTCATTGCTATTAAGAAGTTGGATATGGTTATTGTCCGTGAGAGGGGGGCAGAGAGTTCAGGGGCCTCACAGCCTGTGGATACAGGCTGTTGGCCAGTCTGGATGTTCTGGCCTGTATAGACCTGTACCTTCTCCCTGAGGGCAGCAGATGGAAAAGGTGGCGCGCAGGGTGATGTTGGTCCCGCAGGATACTGTGCACCCTCCTCAGACAGCGAGTGGGGAAGATATTACTGATCTCTGGCAGACTTGTTCCAATAATTCTGCCAGCTTCTTTCACCACCCGCTGGAGTGCTTGCTGATCGGCCTTGGTGCAGCTGGGGAACCACACTAGAAATCCATACGTCAGAACGCTGCTGATGGCACAGTTGTAGAAGTTCAACATCAGAGATCTGGGAATGTGTGCGCTCCGCAGTCTCCTCAGGTAGTAGAGGCGCTGTTGGGCCTTCCGTACAACTGAGGTGATATGGTTGCCCCAGGACAGGTCCTCGGTCACAGTTACCCCCAAGAATTTAAAACTGCTCACCCTCTCCACCGCCTCACTGCCAATGAAGAGAGGCAGATGGTTGTTATGACCCCTCTTCCGGAAATCTACAATGATCTCCTTGGTCTTTTTGGTGTTTAAGACCAAGTTATTGTCGTGGCACCATGACTCTAGTTGTTGCACCTCTGTCCTATAGTTTGTCTCATCATTGTTGGATATAAGTCCGAGCACTGTAGTGTCATCTGCAAACTTAACAATGAGATTGGACGCGCAGGAGGAAATACAGTCATGGGTGAAGAGAGTGTATAGCAGAGGGCTCAGAACACACCCCTGAGGGGCACCGGTGTTGACCACAAGGGTCGAAGAGGTGTTCTTACCCACTCTGACACTCTGTCTACGGTTAGTGAGGAAGTCCACAATCCAGTTGCACAGAGAAGAGTTAAGTCCCAGTTGGTGGAGTTTGGGACGGAGTTTGTATGGCCGGATGGTATTAAAAGCCGAGCTGTAGTCTACAAAGAGGAGCCGTGCATAGGTGTTCCTGTGTTCCAAGTGCTTCAGTAATGTGTGCAGCACTGTGGCGATCGCATCCTCGGTTGACCGGTTCTCCCTGTATGCAAACTGGTGCGAGTCCAGGGATGGTGGAAAAGCAGCTCTGATGTGTTTAATGACCAGTCTCTCCAGGCATTTGGTTACACATGCAGACACAATAAAGCAGTTATAGTCTTCATATCATAGCTAGCTGGCAAGCTGGAAAATAGTGGCATCTTGAAATTAGCATCTCATAAAACCTCCATTAACAGCAACAAATCCCATCAGACTTCTTCCCTCCCACGTATGAGTCATATCAGACGCAGTGATGAGGATGAATTTGGGACCCTTTCTGCTTTGAAATCCTTTTTCAGGTCAGCTATATTTCTTGGATGTCTTAGATGGATTAGCCCTCTTCAGGTGCTCCCAGAACATCTAGTGCTACGGGTCGTTGCATATCATGATGCTTCTCCCCCTGTTTTGGAGCCGGGATGAGATACATCTTGACGTTCGCAGCCTTTTTTCTTTTATCTCCAAAGAAAGCGCCGTGCATTTTGATTGAAAGTCTGTCGACACCCCAACACTCTGTCTTGGAAGTGCTGCAGAACATCAAACGGGTCTCTTCCAAACCTGAGATCTTTTATTTGGTGTTTTTCACATTAACACACATTTTAGCAAGTTGTGGAGAATTTTGCATGTGTTGTATTGTCACCTTTACATGTTTTTTTCCCCACCTCCTTCAGGTTGTGATGCTGGTGTGATCCTCACTTTGAGAGAGAATTTCGTCTACTACTTGTTATTGTGGATTGATGGACACCCAATTCTTTAAATAAAAAGATACTGCTACTACTAATAATAATATTAACAATAGCAAGAAACCTATATTCTGAAAACAAATAATAGCCCTATACATGTTTAATCAGGGCAAACAGCTTACCTCGAGAAATCCAACAGACAGCACACAGATCATTTAAAACAAGATCAACAGAAAGCAGACCATGGTGCCCCTGCCTCTGCTTTCAGTACTCTGAGATAACTTACTCAACTTATACACTTGGGGACATCATTTCCTGCTGTGTCTGGTTTAATACAACAGGCAGGCTGAACAGGTGCTGGTGCTCCAACAGCATTTTCAGATCAACACATTTGAGCCAAGTTTAACTCGAGGAGGAAAAACAGCAGCTCTGATAAAATATCAGTAAAATACCTGAACTAACTAGAAGGGGAGTTAACCCACGAAGACATGGGTAGAGCAAACTCCAAACAGAAAGGCTCTGTCAAGATGGTGGATGTAGTTTTGCCATCAGCCTCTATAAAGTAAGACTTTATTTTGTTTCTAAAGGAGCCACCCCTGTTTCCATGATAAAGAATGTTGTATTTCTTTTGATTTGTCAGTAGACATCATAGCAGCATCAATAGACTCAATTTCTGAGACTGACACTGCATCACATTGATGTTTTTCTTTTTCACCCCTTCTGTTGTAGATTTGCTGCTGTGCTCCTTATGCATCAACCAGTTTCAGCCAAGCTTTAGCTGTCAGGCAGCTGGCCTCAAGGTGGCTGCAAAACAACCACAGATCATTAGTCTTGTGGTTGTAGCTGTGCCATTTGTCATTATTTTACCAGGTGTTAGCTGAACTGGGCAGTTTGTAATACTGTGGTACAGTGATGGACTATGTTGTACCGATGCAGGGCTGAATCTGAGATCCATAGTCACTACGAGGTTAGACAGAAGAGAGTGAAAGGAACACTGAAAGAATTCAGTGGAATTCAGTAAAATTTGAGCGGTAAAGGTTTTTTTTTTAAATAATCATTTGTGAGTAAAATCAGCAAACCTTTAAGTTATTGTAGTCAGATTTGATTATACATCCTGTACATGCAGTTTTTCTGGCCTGCTGATTATTGAAATGAAAGTTAGTTCGAACAATGCTTCAAAATAGGATTGTTGCCAAGAGGCTGGCACCATGGCTGCTGAGTAACAGGACTTTCCTGTAGAAAGACTCGTAACTTTAAATTAAAGCTGATGAGGTTCTTTAGTAACACTTGCCAAATTCCATCTTGATACTAACTTTATATTGGTTAGTGGTTGGACAGGGACCATGATGGCTCATGCAATATCTATATATATATTTACTGCATAATGTAATTAACAAAAGCTAAAAAGAACAGAAAACCTCAGAATCAGCACAAATTAGCTGATCACAGTCTGGACACAGAAGATCTACTGTAACTGATGTGACTCATTACCCACGCTGCCCTGCTACACCAGAACGTAGGCTGAATCTCACTGTCGTAACGTGTATATTACTTGTCCACTTTTTTAGGTACACCTGACCACAATGTACACATCTTCTGTTGGTCGTGTCCAGCAGGATAACGCACCATGTCACAAAACTCATATCATCTTAAACTGGTTTCTTTAACATGATGATGGGTTTACTGTACTCAAATGGCCTCCACAGTCACCAGATCTAAGAGCAATAGAGGAATGTGGCAGAACAAGAGATTCACATCATGAATGTGCAGCAAGCAAATGTGCAGCAAGCAAATCTGCAGCGAGGATTGCTATCATGTCAGTATGGACTGAAATATTTGAGAAATGTTTCTAGAACCTTGCTGAAGAAATAAGGATGTTTTGATGGCAAAAGGGGGTCTGATGCAGTACTCGAACTCAGGTGAAACTAATAAGGTGAATTAGGGGGAACAAAAATTGGCTTTCAGGGGAACCTCACTTTGAAAGGTCACTATTTATTATCATAAAGTAAATGAAACACTTTTCATTTCTGGATGGGATTGGCTGACAAGGTGAGGGTTTGGAATGAATGCAGGAGTTTGATGATAACAAACAAAAGAAGCATTACTGCTCATGTGAAAATCTTGATGAATAAATGGCCTGCATTTGTATAGCGCTTTTCTAGTCCTTAAGGACCCCAAAGCACTTTACACTACATTCAGTCATTCACACACAGGCGATAGCAAGCTACATTGTAGCCACAGCTGCCCTGGGGCGCACTGACAGAGGCGAGGCTGCCGGACACTGGCGCCACCGGGCCCTCTGACCACCACCAGTAGGCAAACATGAGGTTAGTATCTTGCCCAAGGATATTTGGCATGCAGCCAGGAGGCAGCCCGGGATCGAACCACCGACCTTCTGATTAGTGGCTGACCTGCTCTGCCACCTGAGCTACAGCCACCCCTAAAGACTATTAGGGATCCAAAAGCAGAATAGCAGATTTTAACTGACTGCTGGTGGTGAAGAAGCGATTGTAGCTTCTGTGAAATAGTTTGTGTGTGGGCTGTGCAGCAGTTTTGGTAATGTATAAAGCTAATCAGTGATCCTGACAGAAATAAATGAATTAGTGGGAGAATATAAATCGTCACCAGCATTGCTGCACCAGCATTGTCCTAAGGTAAGGATCGCTTCATCTGGCCTGACAAGCTCCTCACTGTGTAATCTTTCTTAAATGATAAAAAGTGGTTCCAACTATGTGCTTGATGTGGCTCTGGAAAATGACTTCAACATGTAGCTATCCACAGACAGAGACTAAAAGTGAAAGGATGCTGTTATTAATAGAGTGTACTGTGGCAGTGTGGATGGAGAATGGATACAAATGAAAGCTGTAATTAGCTGAATACAATCCCCCCCCACTGTTATACCCAACGACTGTAGTCTCACTCAGTGTCAAGGTTACTTTTGTACAATGAAAGCTTTGATCTGAAGCTGAATGAGTGCAGGTTAACCCAGTGTATATATATATATATATGTATATATATATATATATATACGAGCTAAGATCCTGTGGGACTTCCAGATACAGACGGACAAAATGGTGGTGGCTAACCAACCGGACATAGTGGTGGTAGACAAACAGAAGAAGATGGCCGTAGTGATCGATGTAGCGGTTCCGAATGACAGCAATATCAGGAAGAAGGAACACAAGAAGCTGGAGAAATACCAAGGGCTCAGAGAAGAGCTCGAGAGGATGTGGAGGGTGAAGGTAACGTTGGTCCCCGTGGTAATCGGAGCACTAGGTGCGGTGACTCCCAAGCTAGGCGAGTGGCTCCAGCAGATCCCAGGAACAACATCGGAGATCTCTGTCCAGAAGAGCGCAGTCCTGGGAACAGCTAAGATACTGCGCAGGACCCTCAAGCTCCCAGGCCTCTGGTAGAGGACCCGAGCTTGAAGGATAAACCGCCCGCAGGGGCGTGCTGGGTGTTTTTTTTATATATATATATATATATATATATATATATATATATATATATATATATATATATGTGTGTTTTCGAATGTTGGAACACTGAGCTACTAGTTGTTTCGCCGTCATTGTGGATGTTGGGTATCGAAGAATCCATAGGTCCCTCATCCTATTCATGTAGCCCCTTCCGCCGGGGTTACTTGCGTAGTAGCATTCCAACAACACCCTGAACAAGAACAAGATCCGAGCCATCAACACGTACGCCCTGCCCGTGATCAGGTACCCTGCTGGGGTAATAGGCTGGCCAAAGGAGGAGATAGAAGCCACTGACATAAAGACAAGAAAGCTCCTTACCATGCATGGAGGGTTTCACCCCAAGTCCAGCACCCTGAGGCTGTACGCTAAGCGGAAGGAAGGGGGCCGGGGACTGGTGAGTGTCAGCACCACAGTCCAGGATGAGACAAGGAACATCCAAGAATACATTGGGAAGATGGCCCCAACTGACTGAGTGCTCAGTGAATACCTCAGGCAGCAGAAACCCAAGAAAGAGGAGGGAGACGAGGAACCATCATGGAAGGACAGGCCCCTGCACGGTATGTACCACCGGCAGATAGAGGAGGTGGCTGATATCCAGAAATCCTACCAGTGGCTGGACAAAGCTGGACTGAAAGACAGCACAGAGGCACTAATCATGGCAGCACAAGAACAAGCTCTGAGCACAAGATCCATAGAGGCTGGGGTCTATCACACCAGGCAAGACCCCAGGTGCAGGCTGTGTAAAGATGCCCCAGAGACAATCCAGCACATAACAGCAGGGGGCAAGATGCTAGCAGGCAAGGCATACATGGAACGCCATAACCAAGTGGCCGGCATAGTGTACAGGAACATCTGTGCCGAGTATAACCTGGAAGTCCCGAGGTCAAAATGGGAGATGCCCCCAAGGGTGGTGGAGAATGACCGAGCTAAGATCCTGTGGGACTTCCAGATACAGACGGACAAAATGGTGGTGGCTAACCAACCGGACATAGTGGTGGTAGACAAACAGAAGAAGACGGCCGTAGTGATCGATGTAGCGGTTCCGAATGACAGCAATATCAGGAAGAAGGAACACGAGAAGCTGGAGAAATACCAAGGGCTCAGAGAAGAGCTCGAGAGGATGTGGAGGGTGAAGGTAACGGTGGTCCCCGTGGTAATCGGAGCACTAGGTGCGGTGACTCCCAAGCTAGGCGAGTGGCTCCAGCAGATCCCGGGAATAACATCGGAAATCTCTGTCCAGAAGAGCGCAGTCCTGGGAACAGCTAAGATACTGCGCAGGACCCTCAAGCTCCCAGGCCTCTGGTAGAGGACCCGAGCTTGAAGGATAAACCGCCCGCAGGGGCGTGCTGGGTGTTTTTTTTATGTGTGTGTGTGCATATGATATATATGTATATGTATACAGCAGAAGCTGAACTGAACAATTATTCATCCTATTAAAAGAGAATTATATAACATGTTAATTAAAATAATTCATAATAATAAGACACCACTGTATTGAATGTTTTGTTTTCAGTGACAGGATTATTGGATTTCAACATTTAAATATTTGTACTGTCTAAACAAAAAAGCTTTTGTAATGTTTAAATTAAATTGTGTTTTTTTTTAAATGTGGTTTCTGTTCTTTGTTTGTCATAAACTTAAGGATGTTAAGAAGGACATAAAGTCACGTGAAAGTTTTTACAGGACTCTGCAGTCCTCGCTACATCCTTACTGCCTTCATAGGTAAAAAGAGGGTAAGTAGCAGCTGGGTGCTGCTAATCAAATGCACTGGGTTAATTAATCATCATCATCAAGTGTGACCAACTCAATAACAGCTGAAGTTTTGGCCATTTACTGGTCTGGAGCATTCACATGTGTGTTAATGCAATGACATGCTCGTTTCAGGAGTGTAGAAGAAAATATTCCTCCAGTTCAAATCATGCAAACATCAAAGCAACTGTAAAAATGCCAGGAGCTTCATCTCAGGCTCTACAGACCTCGCTTAGCAAGTTTATAACAATTCAATTAGAAAAAGATTAAACAAGTATGGCTCATTTGGAAAGGTTGCCAGGAGGAAGCCTCTTTTCTCCAAAAATAGCACGGCTTAGGTTAGCAAATTTACATCTGCACAAACCACAAGACTTCTGGAACAATGTCCTTTGACAGATGTGAGCAAAGTGGAGATGTCTGGCCAAACTGCACAACAGGACGCTTTGAAAAAACCAAACACAGGATATCAGCACAGACACCTCATACTATCAAGCACAGTGGCAGGGTGGTGAAGATTTGGTCTTGCTTTGCAGTCACAGCCCCTGGGCACCTTCCAGTCACTGACTTCACCATGAACTCCTCTGTACCAAAATCAGATGTGAGGTCATTTATCCAAAGGCTAAATGGGTATTGCAGCAAGGTAATGATCCCAGGTACAGCAGCAAATCGTCAGCAGAAATCCTGGAAAAGGACAGAATTGCAAATATTTTTCAGTCATTGCAAAAAGTGCTGCAATGATCCAGTCAAAGTCCAGACCTGAACCTGATTGAAGTGCTGTAACGGGACCTTAAGAGAGCTGTACATAAATGATTGGCTGCAAACTTTAGTGATCTGAAGCAACACTGTAAGGTGCGCCAAAAGTCTTTTACAGCAATGTGGGAGATGATGAGGTGATACAAAAACTACTGCTGCTGAATCATAGGGTGTACTTAGTTTTTCAAAATTCTGAGAATAATGTGTTTGTTCTTTTGTTACTTCATTTATTAAAGCAAACATTAGATTAGCCTTTTAATCAGCGATCATCCAACAGTTTCATTTACAGATTTTCTGATCAGTCACAACATCTAAAGGGCTTACAAGTGGTTTCTGCAGTTTGTTTGACACATTTCTGACAAATGGTACTGTGGCACCCACTATACTTAGCAGCTCAAAACCTTTAATCCATGAGCCAAAATGAAGTTTTCTCTGTCAATAATAAAGTCATCACTATTAAAATCAGACGTTTCTTTGATATTGTGTAAACAACAGAAGTGAAAATATTTGGATTTTGTATCACATTGACAATACAGTATAAAAGAGTATTCATCTTCTAGTTTCCTAACATGCTTGTCCTGACTGTGTTCATAGACACTGAATTCTGACTGGGACCCCAGCAATCGCTGGCAGCTGTTACAGCCTGCTGGACCAGACTGTCACCACTCCTGACTGCTATAGTTCATCATCGTGAATGCTTTTCAGATGCTGAGTTGAAAAGCACAAGCTATTTCATTATATTTCCATAAAGAAAATGAGACTCATTTGCATGTGCGTAAGTGAAAAAAACATTCTCCTATGCTCCCACAACAAACTCAACCACATTTACAGTAACGGAGGGGGAAAGAACTTCTACACAGCACTGCAAAGATGAAAAACATGTAAAAAAACATGACTATACGTACCAAAAAATACTGTGGAAACAAAATATGTGCATTACTATACTATAGTAACAGAATCACTGGTCCACATTGGTTCGCTTTGATCTCACACCTAATGGTCTCCCTTTCATCCTGATGGGGGAGGAGGACATGTTCATATCCATTTTCTATGCTCTTCTGCATCTTCTGTTTTTTCCCTTGTAACACCTCCACACGTCTTTACTCCTCTTTCTCTTCCATAGACAGGCTGTAAAGTGTTTTCTGATCATCAATGTTTTCTCTGTATGCTTTACAATGCTACTATTTTGACAAGCATGACTTACACGGTAAAAATAATGGCAGAGAGAAAGTTATTCAGCTGTTAAAAAACATTATCTGTTGTGATCACAGAGACAAATTGGAGACATCTGTGTTCTTAGTCACTTCCCTAAATGTCACAGAGCATTTGCAAACGCTAACGAAGACTGGGGAACGCTGTTTCTGGTGAGAGGTAGGAACAAAATGTTTTCACATGTTGTTTCAGAAACTTTATCTGTCATTTAAGGTTGAGCCAGAGAAAAAGAAAAAGTGTACAAAGATAAACTGTCACGGTTCTGGGTCCGTTGGACCCAGTAGTTTGAGTTTTATTATGTTTTAGTTTGCATCAGGGATTGTTTTCTTGTTCTCTTGTAGTGTTGATGATGATGATGTTTATTATTTGAGTTTCATGTTTCTGTGGTGTTTAGGATTTGTTCTTCGGTTGTGTCTGCTTAGTATTTGTCTAGCTCCATGTGCCATTGTCTGTCTGTCTCTCTGTCGAGTTTGTGTCTTAGTGTGATGGTTTCTTGTTCCTGTTTTATTGTGATGGTCTGCGTCTCATGTGAGTGTGTTCAGTTTTACCTTTGTCTCGTCTTGTGATCATTCCCAGCTGTGTCCACCACCTGTGTGTAATTCCCCTGTGATTCTCCGTGTATTTAAGTCATGTCTGCCGTCATTGTAGTTGCTGGTCCGTCTGTGTATTCCACCCTGCGTCATCTGTGTGTTTCCCTGCTGTCAACCGCTAAGTGTTTCTGCTCATGTTCAGGTTCGTGTTCTGTAGTTAGTTTGTTCCCAGTCTAGTTAGTCATAGCTCCCTTTGCCGTTTGTATTTACTTTCATGCTCAATAAACCACCTTCACACCTTCACGACTGCCTGCGTTTGGATCCTCCTTCATTGCCTCCACACGGCTCACCTCACTCGCCGTGACATAAACAGAGAAAAACTGCATTACAGTGCTGCAGTTTGCTAAGAAACTTGGGTCCTGTTGATGTTATTTATTTTTACATGTACCACCCCTGGTCTTAGCATTGTTTCAGCCTCAGGGTGGTTAAGCATGACTTTGATTTTTATGTGCCTTAATGCTTAGAAGGAAAGACCTAATTTATTGCACAGGTTTCTGTCAAATGAGATATAACAATATGCATTATGTTATCTGAAGTTTCTGTTTCTTGCTCTAATTTGTTTACCATTTAATTTGTATTTATTTCCAGGAATGAAAGAAGGCTGTGTGCTGCTAAATAAGATTTGTTTCCACGCTGATTAGCTGTAATGCTGCTTAGACACAATTACCAAGAAAAAGAGTAAACATTTTAACAGCTTTTGGTGAATAATGTCTGCTGAAGTCACTCTGCTGGTGAGGTAAATGACAATTAAGATTAAGAGGCAGGAGTGTCTATAATAATGCACTGGACCCTTCGATCCAAATTAAACGCTGTAGTTATTTTAAGCAACCTTAAATGGAATTATTTAGTTTTCCTGTTATAAGAACATCAGGTTATCACTTGAAATGTCTTTATCATAACAAACTTGGATCACTGGTGAAAAATATGTATTCCTAGATGAATGGCGAAATCGATCTCAGAGAGAGTGCTGTAGTAAAAACCTCCTTGTGATTGTTTTCTTTCACTAGCAGATTGCTTTGATTGCCTGTGTTTTGCACAGAAGACAAAGACTTACCTGCAAACACTCATCAAATAGTTGGCCATCATCCTTAATACCATTTCAACAGGTGCAACTTTTACTTTGAAGGCAATACTTTTCTTTTTCACTACCACTCTGTGAGTAGTTGGCAAGTGTTTGCAGACTAGTTGCAGACTAAATAGCAATCTGCCATCAAAGATTGCAACCACACGAAGCATCTTTTTCTAGCCAGTTTCACTTAGTGACTGCCACCAACCCCCAGCAACCGCATTTCTTTCATAGCAGCTGGTAGTTGCCAGGAGGTTACTGGGCAATCTTTTGGCCTGTGTGACTGTTGAGTTAACCGATGCACAGATTAGCGAGCCATCCTTCAGTTTGATGATCTTAAAAAACATGTTTTCCACTAAATCCAAGCAATTCATTCATTACTGCATTACAGCAACTTACTACTGCACATAGTAGCACTACATATCTTACTGTATTGTGAAAGAAAAACCCATTTTTCCTCACACAAGGCATGCAAATATAACTGCTATTTTTCTTTAGAAAGTAGAACCTTGTGCTCATGGAATCAGTGTCTTGGAATACTCACTTTGACTCATAATAGCATTCAGGCATTCACAGAAAATCAGCAGCCTGGTACAGCAGGCACTAAAGGTCAGTGGAAACAAGTACTACAAGGATGTAAGGAAATTCCAGCTCCATTCTTTTTTTTTCTTTTTTCTTTTTTTTTTTGCCTGTCCCGTTTGGCTCTTTTGCCATCAGAATTGTTGTCTAAAGGCAAAGAAAGATGCCCAACGGATTTACTTTACCAAATTGACCATCCCAGCCTTGCCATAATGGTCCATTTGAGTCACCTTTTATTGTTTATTTTATTTTCACTTACTGAATACGGGACAGACTTGACTGGGGGAAAGAAGGGGAGAAAGAAAGAGGGAAAGAGAAACAGCTGAGAAGAGGGACGGGGGAGAAGGGCAAAAGACAAAAACCAACAGAACGAGCAGAAAAAAGAAAAAAAAAAAGCATATATCAATCACCTGGATCACCTGCTGAGAAAGAAAAAAGAAAACAAGCAGAAGAGAACAAGAGTAATAGAATAAACAATATCACAATGATATATGGGAATATGACAGTAAATACTAAATATTAAACATTATTGTGCAGCACATAAGATCAACAGAACACAGTGTGCTTTGAGGTAGGAGCCAAAAAGGGTGTAGTTTGTGGGTGTGATCACCCGTGTGTACACCTGTGAGCATGGACGCGCTTGTTTTTTTTTTAAAAAGGTTCCTTCATGTAATGATCTGCTAGAGGGTGTGGGGGGGCCACAGCCCCGTCCTCCAGGGCATGAAGCAGGTATGGAGGAGATCAAAACTCCAGACATCCAGAGGCTCTCAGAACACAAGAGACCAAGGAAGACCAAAAGAGGGGCAGCCGCGCCACTGTCCCGGAAAGACCTGAGGAGAGTCCCAGATGAGGGCTCACTCAGCAGCCGCGGAGCAGAAGCCAGGGGGAGTTGCAGTGACGCGCCCGTGAGCTCCGCCGGCAGCCAGCCGTGCCTGAGTGACCGAGCCCCAGGCCGAGAGGCCGGGGGCACCCCGCCTCCGAAGTGGCTACTGCAGCATCTCAGCGAGGATGACCCAGATCGGCGCACAGAATTTGCAGAATGGGCAAAACAAAAATTGGAACAGGACCCTCAGTTCATGCAGAAGATTTTGTTCAGTGATGAGGCAAACTTTTATGTGAATGGTGAAGTTAACAAACAAAACCACCGCTATTGGTCTGACACTAAGCTACATTGGATGGATCCCTCCAAGACTGTTAGAACAACAGAAGTGATGGTTTGCTGTGGTATATGGGGTACAACGATAGTGGGTCCATTCTTCATCAATGGAAACCTCAAGGCCACTGGATATTCTAAATTGCTACATGATGATGTGTTTCCCTCTTTATGCACTGAAGCTGGCACGTTCCCTGAGTTTTTCCAGCAGGATGGTGCACCACCACATTATGGGTGCCAGGTCCGAGCATTCCTAGATGAACAGTTTCCTGGAAAGTGGACTGGTCATCGTGGGACAGTTGAATGGCCCCCAAGGTCTCCCGATTTGACCCCCTTAGACTTTTATCTTTGGGGTCATCTGAAGGCAATTGTCTATGGTGTGAAGATACGAGATGTGCAGCACCTGAAACTAGGGCTGGGCCATATTATACCGTTCACGGTAATACCGGTATAATGTTAGGCAACGATAGGAAAATGAAATATCGCGATAGAATGGGAGTAAAACGCGCATGCGCAGTGCCTTTGTTTTCATACGCACATGGCCGATTGTTGAGTGAAACAGATGAACCAGAATTGGTTTGTAAAAATGGTGCAACGTCAGTGATGTGGAACTGATTGGGTGTTTGTCCGTCAGATACACGACAAAGCACATTTTTTTGCAGAACATGCAAGCGGCCGTCGTTATTGTCGTATTTGTCGGACTAAGATGCTCTTAAATCTGGGAGTAATCTGGGTCCTAAACTCCGTATGCTTCAGGTCAAACAACACTGCAGCATCACTGAGCGTTAAAAACTGTCTAAATTCTTTCATCTTTAATAAAACGATCAGCATTGCTGCTTTACCAGGTGTAACTATAAAGTTTAACTTCCAGGCATCCATGAAAACAAAAGTTATTACATTTAACGGAGTTAGAAGTTAGCAGGAAGCTAGCGGAAGTTAGCTCGCTAGTTTTGCTAGTTACCTAAGCATGATATAGCATGTTCTGACTGAGAGATTTCTGAAAAAAATCAAACGTACAGCTCTGCTATCACTTCCAACATAAATGAAGACAGGAAACTAAACAGCAGTGACGTTTGTAGGGTTACTGAAGTTGGGCTAGCTGGTATATAATGATGTGCTACGTGATCGCTAGCGACACAGCTATGTTAGCATAACATAAACAGTGAAGCTGGAGGACCAACACTAACACTTTTCCACTTATAAAAGTTAACGTTAAGGTTCTTCATGGTTAGAGACAAATGCAATCGCATGGCAGGATGCTGTAAACGGACCAAACTTCAGTCAGGAGAACAACTGAGATAATCCATCCACAATACGAGGTTAGTCATTAATATACTGCAACATGGGAATAGAGCAGCTGCCAGAGAATTCAACATTAATGAATCAATGGTACAGAAGTGGAGGAAGCAAGAAGAATGAGTTTAATCAAGTTTGATTTATCTGACTGCTTTGTTTCGCTTAATGTGCCTTATAATCCCGTGCACCTTATGGTCCGAAAAATGCGTACTGCACACTGCAGTTTAATGTTGCAAAGCACCTCTTTTTAACTTCAGTGGATATTATACATGGTTATGCTCAGGATATGTCATCCCATTTCTACTGGAAATGCCTTTTGGTTAAACTTTCAGCAAGGAATTTGCATTTGCACTGTTACATTTTTATAAAGCTTTAATGTACATAAAAACCAGCTTCTTGTTTAAGTGAAAATAAATGGAAGGTTGTCTTTTTGCGCTAGTAATGTTGTGGAGTTGTATTTTGTCTCGCATCAATTATATCGTCGGTTATATCATTATCGCAAATTTTCAAATATATATCGTGATAAATGTTTTTGGCCATATCGCCCTGCTCTACCTGAAACTACGGATACTGGATGCCTGTGCTGGCATTTCTCCTGCAGTGTTGCTATCAGTGTGTGAAGAGTGGGAGAAGAGGGTTGCATTGACAATCCAACACAATGGGCAGCACATTGAACACATTTTATAAGTGGTCAGAAACTTGTAAATAACTCATGAAAGAATAAGGTTATGTTGAAACCTAGTACACTATTGTTTTTCTTGTGACATTACCAATAAGTTTGATGTGTCACATGGCCCTCTTCCTATTGAAAAAACAAAAGTTGTATCCAAGATGGCCGACTTCCAAATGGCCACCATGGTCACCACCCATCCTGAGGAGTTTGCCCCCTCACATATACTAATGTGCCACAAACAGGACTTTAAGATGACCAACCATTCCCATGTTATTACGGTGTATCCATATAAATGGCCCACCCTGTACTATGCTGTGCATCTAGATGCTATATATGCATAGTATAGTGGTAACACTACATGCCTGACTTCAGGTCGGGGGTTTGGCTCCTATCTAGGAAGGGTCCCCAAGATAGCTGTGCTAATGAAGTCTTGCTCAGATTAACAAGGTCCGGTCAGGTGTTTAAGAACTGCGACACACTGTCCAGAACCACAAAGATACTGCACAGGACCCTCAAGCTCCCAGGCCTGGTATTCTCAATAAATAGCTTAAAGATAGTTCTGAACGACTCGCCCCAAAAATATTACATAAATATCATACCAAAAATGACTCCCTTTACAGAAAAAAAATGTGAAAGCTGAGGTTACAGCTCGTCTTTCACACCTCCATCAGAGGGTTTTGTGTGTTTGACCATCCTGCTTTGAGCAGATCCTTTTTGATGCACAGGTAGCCTCTGATGACAGGCACAGAGAGGTCACATTTTCTGGCGAGAAAATGATAAACAGCCTTTCAGCTTCAGAGAACTGAAACTACAGGCTCAGGTATGAAACCGTCCTTGTTTGATAAAAATGTGCTTATACAATTTTAATCGAGACATTTGCAAGAGATAAAATCCTCATTTGCGAAACACTCTGTTACACACAAACAATCAAACGCACACACGGCTGTGCTATGCAAGATAGTCCAATCTGCAATGCAAGGCATTTTATATTACTCTGATTTATTTTGTTCTTTTCTTTGACTCTCAGAGACATGCTGGGGGAATTTATAGCAACACAAAACATCAGCAAACAGTTTGATGTTAGACTACTGATGCGATGTATTTCCAGTCTTATGGAGTAAATATAGCAATACAATAGAAACATGAGTTGTAAATATAGAAGCAAATAAATCTGTTGTCATCCACAGTTAGTTAGAAATTGTGGTATAAATATGTAATCACAACCATTTCCAAGGTGTGTCATGCACAGCACAGCACAATACACTTACAGTTATATATATATATATATATATATATATATATATATATATATATATATATATATATATATATATATATATATATATATGGCCAAGCTTGAAACCTGGATCCCCCGTAGCCGGTTACCAAGATTACGTGAAGTACCCTCAGAAGGTCTGCTAGATGATGTTAATGCAGCACTACGGGCAATACCTACAACCACGATTATCGACACTAACAAGCTGATCTACAATACGGCAGCAGTGATCAGTGAGATGCTTGGCTACAAGTTGAACAGCGACAAGGGGCAGTACCCTCCATGGAGAAGGAGGCTAGAGGGCAAGATCAAAGTAGCACGGAGGGAGGTTAGCCAACTAACGGAGTTGCAGAAAGGTGCGACAAATAAGGTGCATAAGAAATACAGCAAGCTGTCCATACCTGAGGCCTTGGAAACTGCCAAGCAAAGACTCACAGCCTTGGCCAGCCGCTTGAGGAGGTACACCAGAGAGATAGAAGGCAGGAGAATAAACCAGCTGTTCTCCACAGAACCAGCAAAGGTGTACTCTCAGTGGCAAGGGAACAATAAGAGAACAGCACCACCAAGGCTGGAGACGGAGCAATACTGGAAGAGTATATGGGAGAAGGATGCAACCCATAACGGCAATGCTCAGTGGCTAGAGGATCTGAGGGCAGACCACAGCGACCTCCCTGAACAGGGTCCAGTAACCATCACAGTGGCATATATCCAAGAAAGGGTCTCCAGTATGAAGAGTTGGACAGCACCAGGGCCCGACATGGTTCACGCCTACTGGCTGAAGAAGCTGACTGCACTCCACGAGCGTCTGGCAGCACAAATGAACCAGCTGCTAGTTAACGAGAGACACCCGGAATGGCTAACTGAAGGCCGGACGGTCCTGATCCCCAAGGACCCCAAGAAGGGACCGGTCCCCTCCAACTACCGACCAATAACCTGCCTCAGTACTACATGGAAGCTCCTGTCAGGCATCATATCGGCTAAGATGAACAGGCACATGGGTCAATACATGAGCGGGACACAGAAAGGAATTGGCAAGAATACCAGAGGCGCAAAACACCAGCTACTGGTAGACAGAACAATCAGCCGAGACTGCAAGACCAGACTGACCAACCTGTGCACTGCCTGGATTGATTACAAGAAGGCCTATGACTCAATGCCCCACAGCTGGATACTGGAATGCCTAGAATTGTACAAGATCAATGGGACCCTAAGAGCCTTCATCAGGAACTCAATGGGGATGTGGCGTACAACACTAGAGGCCAACTCCAAGCCCATAGCACAAGTCACCATCAAGTGCGGGATCTACCAAGGAGATGCTCTGTCCCCACTGCTGTTCTGCATAGGCCTGAACCCCCTCAGTGAGATCATTAACAAGACTGGCTACGGATACCGACTACAGAACGGAGCAGTTGTCAGCCACCTCCTGTACATGGATGACATCAAGCTGTATGCCAAGAGTGAACGAGACATCGATTCACTGATCCACACTACCAGGCTATACAGCAATGACATTGGAATGTCGTTCGGACTGGAGAAGTGTAGTCGGATGGTAACAAAGAGAGGGAAGGTAGTCAGAACTGAGGGGATTGAACTACCAGAAGGCAACATTGCAGACATAGAGGACAGTTACAAGTACTTGGGGATCCCGCAGGCGAATGGGAACCATGAAGAGGCCGCTAGAAAAGCTGCAACCACCAAGTACCTGCAGAGGGTCAGGCAAGTCCTGAGGAGTCAGCTGAATGGTAAGAACAAGATCCGGGCCATCAACACGTACGCCCTGCCCGTGATCAGGTACCCTGCTGGGGTAATAGGCTGGCCAAAGGAGGAGATAGAAGCCACTGACATAAAGACAAGAAAGCTCCTTACCATGCATGGAGGGTTTCACCCCAAGTCCAGCACCCTGAGGCTGTACGCTAAGCGGAAGGAAGGGGGCCGGGGACTGGTGAGTGTCAGCACCACAGTCCAGGATGAGACAAGGAACATCCAAGAATACATTGGGAAGATGGCCCCAACTGACCGAGTGCTCAGTGAATACCTCAGGCAGCAGAAACCCAAGAAAGAGGAGGGAGACGAGGAACCATCATGGAAGGACAGGCCCCTGCACGGTATGTACCACCGGCAGATAGAGGAGGTGGCTGATATCCAGAAATCCTACCAGTGGCTGGACAAAGCTGGACTGAAAGACAGCACAGAGGCACTAATCATGGCAGCACAAGAACAAGCTCTGAGCACAAGATCCATAGAGGCTGGGGTCTATCACACCAGGCAAGACCCCAGGTGCAGGCTGTGTAAAGATGCCCCAGAGACAATCCAGCACATAACAGCAGGGTGCAAGATGCTAGCAGGCAAGGCATACATGGAACGCCATAACCAAGTGGCCAGCATAGTGTACAGGAACATCTGTGCCGAGTATAACCTGGAAGTCCCGAGGTCAAAATGGGAGATGCCCCCAAGGGTGGTGGAGAATGACCGAGCTAAGATCCTGTGGGACTTCCAGATACAGACGGACAAAATGGTGGTGGCTAACCAACCGGACATAGTGGTGGTAGACAAACAGAAGAAGACGGCCGTAGTGATCGATGTAGCGGTTCCGAATGACAGCAATATCAGGAAGAAGGAACACGAGAAGCTGGAGAAATACCAAGGGCTCAGAGAAGAGCTCGAGAGGATGTGGAGGGTGAAGGTAACGTTGGTCCCCGTGGTAATCGGAGCACTAGGTGCGGTGACTCCCAAGCTAGGCGAGTGGCTCCAGCAGATCCCGGGAATAACATCGGAAATCTCTGTCCAGAAGAGCGCAGTCCTGGGAACAGCTAAGGTACTGCGCAGGACCCTCAAGCTCCCAGGCCTCTGGTAGAGGACCCGAGCTTGAAGGATAAACCGCCCGCAGGGGCGTGCTGGGTGTTTTTATATATATATATATATATATATATATATATATATATATATATAAACCATGTGACTTGGATAGATTTTTTTTTTTTCTTTTTTTTTTCTATATAATTATTTGCATTTGTTTTGTTATGAATTCTCTAATATATGATCTTATTATTACAAAACCCCATTGTGTACACACTTGAATGTGCAGTCACGGGCCACTGACCTCCATGATGTGCAGTCGTATTGTGATGTTCTGATGGTAATAATTAATTCTCATCAGACATGGCTACTGTGTATGCATTCATTATGCTGGAGGCGGACAGAGAAGTAAAAAAAAAAGGGCAGAAAGAACAAAGAAATCAAAGCTGGACTTAAAACATGAACAAACATTATTAAGTCTTTTTATCCCCACTAGCATTTACTGGAGAAGATGGATCTTTTTTGAAAAGTGACTAAATGACTGTAAAATAAGAGCATGATTATAACAAATATGGCTGTGCTGTGCGATCATTTCAAGAAGAGGAAACATGATAAATGAACTGGTTTAGCTTTGAAATTATTAGATAATCTTAGCCAACTTTTCACAGATGACTAAAGAACTGGAAGATCTGGAAGGTTATGCACAATGGTATCGTGGACTGCTTTAATCCGATGAGGTGAAATATGATTCAATATAATATTTAATCTAATATGATCTGTGAACAATTACACTTTGCCCTGTTCTATAGGCCTTATGTGCACATAACTGTAAATAAAACCTAAATTATTACTAAATCATTTGAAGACAATGGCTGCCCAAAGTCTGGAACCAAAACCCAAAGAAGCATTTCCTCTTTTGTTTTTTGCCATGTGTTTTCTACAGCTGACTTTGCTTGTTGTTTGTTTGTGGATCATTTTGTTTTATATATAGCAATTAAATTGCAGCCTGATTCAGTTAAGATGAAGTCACAGCCGACTTGGCATATTTTAAGGCTTTTCCTTCAAAAAACTCCAGGCTGGCTTTCCTCAGAATGTTTTGGGCCCGGGTCCATGTGGGTATTGAAGTGCCGCCCGATCAACTTTGGCTGAAAATGAACAGAAAGCTCTACACGCTCCATGCTCCACTTCATCTTCTGTATTCTGTTGTATCATAAATGAACACCAGCAATGTTCTGTGAAGCCACGCATTCCTGTGCTTTACAGCTTCATCAGATGATATTGAATGCCTCGTTATGCGTCATTTACAAACCTTTTTCTTCCAATCAGTCTGCTACAGGTTGTGCTGGACTCAGTTTAAAAAAACCTGCTGTTATTGAAACTGCTCAGTGGTTTGCAACTTGCGTTGAACCCCCCATTTTAGGTAAGCATATTATAATTAATGATGAACGTACCTACTGGAGAGTACTTGTCGAGCTGTTTTTATTTAACACAGAAAGGATCCTGTAAGTATACCCCATTGTCGTCTTGTATGGACATCCTGACCTTGTTATGTTGCTAAGCTCATCATTCTGTTTGCTATTAACTGAAAGTATCAAGCATTTGATTTGGGTTTCCTTCAGTCTCGTTATTTCTCTTTTATTTTGTTCTTGCAGTCTAAAGATAGCCTGTTTTAACTTGTATTCAGCCTTTCTTTGGCCACATGCTTTCAATGACATGAGTGCAACACTCAGAACCAACTTCATGTGAGACCATGAAGACATGGGACTGCATTGGACATATAGAGCGGCCCTATTTTAACTTAAGAGCACAGCTGTTTCTGAAAGTCAGCCTCATATTAGATTTTGTGATTATGCTAAACTATATCCATTTTTCATTGCTTCCTCTTTTTGTTTTTATTGGTTTTTGTCTTTAAACTTTTTTTTAAGCTGTGTGTGTGTGTGTGTGTGTGTGTGTGTGTGTGTGTGTGTGTGTGTGTGTGTGTGTGTGTGTGTGTGTGTGTGTGTGTGTGTGTGTGTGTGAAGGAAAAATGTCCTCCACCGAAGCTGGAGGTGGAGTGATGATGAATGGACCCACTGCTGACTAGTAAAAGTGGTGTATTACTGAAAACCAAAGCTACTTACATGGAAACAAAAGGTTAGCCACATAGAAAATGTGTGAGCAGCACTTGAAAAGATTATAAAATGTGAGCGAGTGTACTGCAAAAGAAAGCAATGCAAGAAATGACAGAATGTCCCCAGATGTGCAGAGCCTGTCAGCATATTTCAGCTGATTGAATTCACTGCAAACAACATTGATGTTTTGATTCACTTTCACCACTCTGTTCGGCACTATTTTCAGCAGCTGGGTGATACATTGACCTGCATTTTATAACGTTCACTTTCTGGATAGCATGGCAAAGTCAAAAATGATAACATTAGATATTAGCAGCTGCTCTAGCTACTAAAATAACAAATTCATTAGCTGGGACCACATCCAGTGTTTCTAGTAGATATGGCAGATAGGTTGGGCATGAATTGAAGCTGCGGTTTGGGGAAGGCCTCTGAGGGGACTGGTGGTGGCTCCCGGGCAGGGCAGATCCCCGTGTACAAATGAGAATTAAATGAATTGATTAAGGGAGGGTGGTTAAAGAACAGAAAGATAAGTGATCTCCAACAGAGATATTTACAGTTATTTAGACAAGATGAAATTCCTATATGGTTCCTAAAAATACATCAGATGTCATTTGAACCTTTTTTGGTTATTGACAAGACTGAATTTATATTAAATATCTAGAAGAAAGTTAGGACCTAAATATATACAAATTACTTACATGCATTTAGTGAATATTAGATTATCACTTTTTAATTAAATTGCCTGTTTTCATCTGCATGCTGTGAGTTTTCCTAGACGATAACCATTTACCTTCATTTTGGTCCCACATTTAATCAGAATCAGAATCATGTTTATGTGCCAAGTATATGTGCAGACACATACAAGGAATTTGGTTCCGGTAGATGGTGGCTCTCCAGCACAGCAATGTAAATCACACACACACACACACACACACACACACACACGTGTCTATATATACACATTACACATACATACACAACGCTGTGTAAACCAACTATAAATAACTAATCTAAACTTATATACATAAAATACAGAAATGAAATGAATACTACAGAATGTAAATAAGGTGCAGTTGCAGTCTGGCAGTGGGAGCAATGTGACAGGTCAACTGTTTAGAAGGGAGATGGCGAGGGGAAAGAAACTATTCCTGTGTCGGGTGGTCCTGGTCTGCAGGCTTCTGTACCGTCTGCCAGAGGGCAGCAGATCAAAAAGTCTGTGACCAGGGTGTGAGGGGTCTGCGATGATTTTCCCTGCCCGTTTCCTGGTTCTTGAGAGGTGAATGGAGGGCAGGGGGGTGCCGATGATCCTTTCTGCTGCCCGTACAGTCCGCTGCAGTCTGTTCCTGTCCTGTTTAGTGGCTGCACCATACCAGACTGTGATGGAGGAGCACAGGACAGACTCAATGACCGCAGTGTAGAACTGGATCAGCAGCTCCTGTGGAAGACTGTACTTCCCCAGTTGTCTCAGGAAGTACATCCTCTGCTGGGTCTTTTTGAGGATGGAGTTGATGTTGGTCTCCCACTTCAGGGCCTGGGAGATGGTGGTACCCAGGAACTTCACAGTTGACACAGGGCTGTCTGATATGGTGAGGGGGAGCAGAGTTGAGGGATGTCTCCTGAAGTCCACTGTCATCTCTACAGTTTTAAGAGTGTTCAGCTCCAGATTGTGCTGACTGCACCAGAGTACCAGCTGCTCAACTGGTATGCAGACTCATCACCATGCTGAATGAGGCCAATGACAGTGGTGTCATCTGAAAACTTTAGGAGTTTAACAGCCGAGTTCTTGGAGGTGCAGTCGTTAGTGTAAAGGGAGAACAGCAGTGGTGAGAGGACACATCCTTGAGGGGCACCAATACTGAGGGACCGAGTTTCAGAGGTGATCTCCCCCAGCCTCACTTGTTGCTTTCTATCTGTCAGGAAGCTGGTGATCCATTGACAGGTAGCTGGTGATACGCTGAGCTGGGAGAGTTTGGAGGAGAGAAGTTCAGGAACAATGGTGTTAAAAGCCGAACTAAATTCCACAACCAGGACCCTGGCATAAGTTCGAGGTGTTGCAGGATGTAATGCAGCCCCATGTTCACTGCATCATCCACTGACCTGTTTGCCCGGTAGGCAAACTGCAGAGGGTCCAGCTGGTGGCCTGTAATGTCTTTCAGATGGGCTAACACCAGTAGTTCGAAGGATTTCATGACCACAGACGTCAAGGCGACAGGTCTGTAGTCATTCAGTCCTGTGATGGTGGGTTTCTTGGGAAAAGGGATGATGGTGGAGCGTTTGAAGCAGGAGGGAACTTCACACAGCTCCAAGAATCTGTTGAAGATGCGAGTAAAGATGGGAGCCAGCTGTTCAGCACAGGTTTTGAGGCAGGAGGGTGAGACACCGTCTGGTCCGGGGGCTTTCCTGGGCTTCTGTTTCTGAAATAGTTGGCTCACATCCTCAGTGTGTATTCTGAGTTTCAGGGAGGAGGAAAGGGGGGTGAGAGGTGTGGTGGAGGTTGTTGAGTCTGGATTGGAGAGGGCGGTGGTGGTCGTTGAGTCTTGATTGGGGAGGGTGGTGGTGGTCGTTGGGTCTGGATTGGGGAGGGTGGGGGTGGTCGTTGAGACTGGATTGGGGAGGGGGAGGGTGAAGGGGAGAAAGGTGGAAGGTGTGTTGGGGGTCAATGTCTGAAGCAATGTCTCTGGGGAGGGGAGGGTGAGGCATGGGAGTCTGTCCGTCTCAAACCTGCAGTAGAAAGTGTTTATCTCGTTGGCCAGGTCTTTGTTTGCTTCAATAGTGGGTGGGGGGCGTCTGTAGCTGGTGATTTCCTGCAGGCCCCTCCACACTGACGCTGGGTCATTGGCTGAAAGCCGTTCTTCCAGCTTCTGGGAGTAGATCCTTTTAGCTGCTTTGATCTCCTTGGTCAGTGTGTTCCTGGCTTGCTTGTACAGGGCCCTGTCACCACTTCTGTAGGCGTCCTCCTTGGCCTTACGAAGATGTTGGAGTTTAGAATTGAACCATGGTTTATTGTTGTTGTATCTGCAAAAGGTCTTTGTTGGCACACACCCGTCTTCACAAAAACTGATGTATGATGTCACAGTGTCTGTGAGCTCATCTAGGTTCTCAGATGCAGCTTCAAAAACAGTCCAATCAATGGAGTCAAAACAGTCCTGCAGTTCCTGCTTTGCTGCGTTAGTCCACTTCCTCACAGTTTTGACTACAGGCTTGGCACGTTTGAGTTTTTGCCTATAAACTGGAATAAGATGGACCATGCAGTGATCAGAATGTCCCAAAGCTGCCCGGGGCACAGAGCGATAGGCATCTTTTAGAGTGGTGTAACAGTGATCCAGTATGATGTTGTCCCTGGTGGGGCAGACTATATGCTGTCTGTATTTAGGGAGTTCGTGGTTTAGGTTTGCTCTGTTAAAATCCCCAAGAATAATTGTAAAGGAGTCTGGGAATTTCCTCTCCAGGGTAGTAATCTGGTCAGCAAGCTCGCACAGTGCGTTGTTCGCGTTGGCCTGTGGAGGGATGTAAACTCCAACCAGCATGAAGGAAGAAAACTCCCGCAGTGAATAAAACGGTTCACAATTGATGAAAAAACTTTCCAAGCGTGGGCTGCAGTGTTTCTGTAACACTGTGACATCAGTACACCAACCTTCATTAATGTAGAAGCAGACTCCACCACCCTTTGTTTTCC
The DNA here is from genome assembly GCF_963969265.1 of Rhamphochromis sp. 'chilingali'. NCBI lineage: Eukaryota > Metazoa > Chordata > Actinopteri > Cichliformes > Cichlidae > Rhamphochromis > Rhamphochromis sp. 'chilingali'. The sequence goes on from NC_137948.1 coordinate 31,750,361, forward strand.
CTGAGAGCTCTGTTTTGCGGTCCGCCCAGTGAAGTTGGAAGCCCGGCAGATTTAAGACAGTGTCTGAGACTCGCTCACTGAGCCAGGTTTCAGTGAAGCAGAGGGCAGCAGAGCGTGCAAAGTCCTTATTAGTCCGGTTTAAGAGCAGTAATTCGTCGACTTTGTTTGGAAGAGAGCGGAGATTCACGAGGTGAATGGAGGGGAGTGCCGTGCGGAATCCTCGCCGACGTAGTTTCACCAGCGCACCAGCGCGACTCCCCCATCTACGTCTTCTCCAGGAGCCACAGAGAGCTGCTGCGCCTCCAACTAAAATCTCCAAAAAACTTTCCGGGTTTGTGAAAAATGGATAAGAACTATAGTGAGACGACTGCCTGATGTTTAGCAGTTGATGTGCAACTAACTCCAAAATGCTCCATGAACTAACATCATCACCATTATTCATTCAAGGTTATTCATTGCCTTTGTAGGGCCTGTGACCACAGCTACTGTTTCATCTGCATGCAACACCCACATATAAACATTTAAGCAATGCAACGAAGGCCTTCTTTGGTGTAGAAGAAAACATTTTAAGCAGAGAAGGAGTAGCGTAAAAGTCTTTTCAGTGATCTGTATTTGAAGTTGGTCCTTCAACATTCCCTTACACCTCATTGTGTTGTGCTCTGACATGTCTACGAGTAAGAGCACATTGCTCTTCAGCCTCTATCTTCCATCCACCAAATTCAGTCAAAGGCATTGAATCTGCGCGGTTCATGGATGAGTCCTTCTCTACATAAACAGATCATGGAGCGCTGCAAAGCAACATCCATTGAGTAAACTTGCTTGTCTAGTTCACCATATGTTCTAGACCACTGCAGGATCACACTAAAGCACTGAGGAATGGTTTTAATGCTATTTAGATTGCTGCAGATAAGCACTGACACATCTTTATGTGTCATACTAAAGTGTTCACCACTAGTGTTAGAACAAACATACTGGGGGGAACACTGTGAAAAAGTAAAGGCTACAAATTGACAATGATCCAGCCAACATACGGTCTGCAAACTGTGAGTACTCTGCACGTGGAGAGCAATTGAATTTCCTGTCATGTATACGCTACATATGAACATCAACATCTGGGAAATAACATTAAACCAAACGTGGCCTTAGGCCATGTAGATGTGCTGTGTTTAAAAGCAGGATTTGTTTCATTAAAATGGAGCTCAACTTCGGGTTGTCTCTGTGAGTGGATGTAAAACACTGCAAAGACCCTCCGAGAATATTTCTTTAGCGTACTTCTGCCTGATGGCTGTATTCGCCATCATTTTCAGACTAGTTATCCTTTTCCCCCCCTTTTCAATATACATGTCCGCACACATACAAATGTATACTCACAAATCAAAGATTTTAACATGATTTACGTGCATGAAGCTTAATTGTGCTGTTTATGATCACAGCTGTAAAAACAACCTCCGCTAAAGCTTGCCAGATTTATTTTACCGTTGCAGTTTTTTTTTCAGTCTCTTCCTCCATCCAGCCGGTTGTACTTAGCTTGTTCCATCCCAGCCGAAGCTGTCCAGTCAAGGTGACTGAACGGAAACAAAGCCCGAAAAGGGATTACAAATAAGATCACTGAATATTTATCAAATGTGTTTGCCATTTTTTTTTGGAGATTTCTCTGCTGATTCTCAGATTCTTGTATCATGTCAACAGTTTGTGTTGAATGTACATTTCCCCCAAAATTACTTAGGGCCGAACACGGCAGATAAAGCTCCCCACAGGAAACCTCTGTGGGACTCCAGGGACCAAATGTTATGTATCTTTGTCTACAGTCTCTGAAAACAACATTCTTTCCTTTTGAGCTGAGTGAACAGGGAACAATAATTCTGGTCTAATTTATATGCAGACCTCATTTTACACAATAACAAATATGCTCGTGTGACATATTACAGGGAACATATGGAGTAAAAACTGCAGTAGTCCTTATTATTATTTTTCTGAGGACTTAGAGACTTATTTTACTGCAGATGGATGTGGTGGACTGAGGATGTAATTCATGATAGAACTGCACTGTTTGGTTACCTCTGAAGGAGCCTTCATAGCATGTGATAAGTTCAAGTCTCAGGTGCCTCCAGTGTCTTAACAGTGTGACTGTGGAAGTTGCCAAAAATCCTTTACATCCAATTTCCACAGGGCGGTCTTTTATTGGCTCCAGCTGCCAACTCTGCAGTATTCCCACCCACCTACCCGTCTCCTTCTACACACACACACACTAAAATGCCCCCCCCCCACCTCCTGCACTGTCTGTATTGCAATCTAGCTGATGCAGGCATCTTGAAGAACAGAGCAATAGGTCTGTGTGAGTGCAGAGGTTTCTTTGCATCCCGTATAGTTTGACAGAAAATAGAAAAAATAGAAAATAATCTTGATGTTTGATATTTTTAGATGTAGAAGTGGGACAGTACCAGACATCTGCGTTGTAGTTTTAATTAAATGTTTGTGATTATGTAAAATAACCCAAAACAAGTTCTTTTTTCTTTTCTTTTTTTAGTAAAGATGAGTGTGTGTGGTTTTTGATTGAAAAAAGGCCAATATGCTTTAGATGATGCAGTCTCATCCATCCATCGATTTTCTTCCACTTAAGGTTAAAACCTATCCCAGCTGTCATAGAGTGAGACGCAGGGTACATCCTGTACAGGTCCCCAGTCTATTACAGGGTAACACAGAAATAGACAACTATTCATGCCTACAATCAGTTAGCTTAGCGTGCATGTTTGCAGACTATGGGATGAAGCCATGCAGAGTACCAGTGCAGGTAGAGTTAACATTTGTTCCTCTATAAAAAAACAAATGTTGTTTCTGGGGATGTTTCAAACCCAGAAACATTTTTGCTGTGAGCCGATGTTGCTAACCACTGCACCGATGTTTGTAGTTATTCATCACACGAATAGAAACTACAAGGACAAAGTCTCAAGTAATCTCAACTTTGAGCCTCACATTTTTTATCACCTAAAAAAAATCTGGTCTCAGTTTATAAAGCACTTAAATTTTGAAGTGCGTCACGCAAGGAACAAGACACTCAAACCCTTTAACAGCAAGTAGAAAATGAACCACCATACAAGACATAAAACCAATTTAGTATAAAATGATTTTAGACAACATAACACTCCGACAGGGAAGCATTTAAAGAGAATATAAGGGGATCAATAACTATTAAATAAAATCAGCAAAGGATCTCTGGTAAGTGTGTGTCTTGTACAAGAGGTCAAGAACTTATTTCATTTGATTTTCCCAAGTGGTTTGTGGTGTTGATTTAGTTGCACTTTTAGATGCAGTTTTTCTGCTGGAGGCTCTCAGGTTACATGCAGTCTCCTGAGAGACAAGAGCTCTGATATAGGAGTCTTAAAAGTGACAAGCAAAATCCAAATTCAGCTCTGAAACATACTCGCAGTGCAAAAGCAAGTCTTGTTGGTCTAATATTGAAAGAATAGGAGTTGATTTCTGTCAGGATCACTTTCAATGGATAAATTCATGCTTACAAAGTGGCTACACTCGGAGGGAATCCAGCTTTAAAATTTCAGAATCAATTGGTCGTTTCCATCAAGCTGATTTGCAGTAGTTGTGATTAGACGTGTCTTAAACCATTAAAAAATCCAAATATGAATCTACAGCTATAAAAACGGAGGCCAAATTAAAATTACGAGAACTGTACACATGGTTAAACAAACTGATTTATAGACTGTTTTCAAACAGCTGCCACAGAACAAATAGTAACAACAATAATTAAAAAATAAATATGTCTGAAATGATGGCACACATGTACTAATGTATGTGAGGTTTCAAAATAAACCAGGCCTGAAGGCCGAGGTGAAAAAGGAAAAACACAAAAATGGTAAAGTTTAATGCTTGCATGTCTTCCCCCTGACTGGCAGCAGCTGTTACACTTGCACCGCTGGGTTAGGCGGGTAATGGGCTGTGGAGGGCAGTGATGACATGCAGGTGATGTGGGATAGTTTGATGCTCATGACCTCCTTAGGTCACTTAGCTGCAGTGGATGAGGAGGAAATCTGTAATGGTCAAAGGAGGAAAGTAAAACACAGGAGACAGTGTAAAAGTTCATCCAGGCCAAAAGCATGCACGAGTAGGCAGTCAACCAGGCAGACAAAGCAGCGAAGGAGCTGGCAGAAGGCAGAACACATAGACGAGTCCAGAAGTCATGCAGGAAAAGGTCAACTATCAAGAAAAATGAGGAGAAAATAAACGTAGAACACTTGGAAATGCCTGGAAGTTTGACTTGTGAAAAGAGAATCCAGGAAGTGACAGAAGGAAACAGCATATTTATGGATGATCTGATATCCTCGTGTTGGTGTTGTTCCCAGATCATCGTGAAAATGTTGTTCCAGGTTCAACATTGCAAGTGACCAATCACATTGTTGTGACGTTATTCTTTTGCGCGCCAAGCCATTCGTGCATTTATGAAATTCCAATGTTGCAAGGACAATATCAGTTCTGCCTACCGTTTATTAAAGGGTTACGGTTAGGGTCAGGGTCCGTTGATCGGCGGACAGAGGCGGTTTCTCGCAGCTTAAGTACAGTTTTTTGTTTTACGGCGGTTTTTCCCGAAGTCACAAAAGTATGACGTTACAACATTCTGATTGGTCACTTGCAATGTTGATCCTGGAACAACATTTAGTATGATGATCTGGGAACAACACCAACACCACGATATCAGATCGTGCCATATTTATATACCCACAGTGGAGAAAGATCTGATTGGATAATTGAACACAAGTGATTGAATACAAGCAAATCCTAATGAGAGCAGCATAGATTATTACAGGAGAGTGGGGTAGAGACTGAGTGGGGATTACAAAATAAAAATAGAATGATTTAAAACAAACTCAAAAAACCATGACAGACAGGTCAAAGAAACAAGCCAACCCAGGTTTTGGCTGTGGACGGATTAAAGGAAGACTTTTTAATGAGAGTACAGCTTCAAGTCATTTACACTTCTGGAGTTGTTAATCAGTTTCAGCTGCTTTGTTGTTAAAGAAATTAACAACAAGGGCATAAGAGGGGCAACAATGAGGCAAGCACCAAAACAGGAATTGCTTTTTCATCTTTTCTGACTGTTCTTTTTTATTTATTTATTTTTTTACTAATTTTGCATTTGATACGTGCAATTTCCAGAATGTTTGCTGTGTCTCCTGCACAGTCTCAAGAGCAGGGAGCAGATTGCAAAAGACACACGGTTGCTTTAGGAGCGCTAGACATCACCAGGCCCGGTGTCTGCTCCTTTGTTCAACTTAGGAACAGGATGAGCACTGCCAGAGCTACAAAATGACCTCCAGCAGGACACTGGTGTGAATGTTTCGAACCAAACAATCAGAAACAGACTTCATGAGAGTGGTCTGAGGGCCCGACATTCTCTAGTGGACACTTTAATCACAACCTGACACTGTAGAGCTCAATTGACATTTGCCATAGAATACCAGAACTGGCAGGTTCATCACTGACACACTGTGCTTTTCACAGATGAGAACAGGTTCACCCTGAGCACATGTGACAGGTGTGAAAGGGTCTGGAGAAGCCATGGAGGAAGTTATGCTGCCTGTAACATCGATCAGCATGACTGGTTTGGTGGTGGGTCAGTGATAGGAGTTATATACACAGACCTCTACAGAGTGAGGAACAGCAGCCTGACTGCCATTAGGTTTCAAGGTGAAATTCTTGGACCCACTATCAGACTGTACACTGGTGCAGTGGGTCCTGGGTTCCTCCTGGTGCGGTACAGTGCCCGGCTTTATATGGCAAGAATATCCAGTCAATTCCTGGAGGATGAAGGAGCTGATACCATTGACCCCCATTTTCCCTGAACTAAATCCAATAAAACTCCTCAAAATGTACTAGCTCAGTGGTCAGCAACCTTTATCAACCAAAGAACCATTTGGACCCAGTTTCTACGCAAAAGAAAACACTGGGAGCTGCAAATACTTGAAGATAACACTGTATATATTGTTTTTTCTACCTTTATGCTTTGTGTGAACAACTAAAGTGTGTTGCTTATGAAATCCATGAAGTGCTACAGAGAAAATTACATTTTATTTATGTAATGAACACATTTTGAACTCTTAAAGAAATATAACAAAAGAAAAGACACCCAGCTGAACTAAAATGATCCATGTAGCAAAGAAAAACCGTTGAGAGCCGCCAGCCTTATATCGCCTTTGGACTTTTGGAGCCTTGACCTGAATTTTAAAAAATAATTGGAAAAAAGCACTATGCTGCTAAAAAAATGAAAAATAAATATTTGCAAAATTCTGCATAAATATTTGTTTAATTACTTTTATTTATTTTACATGGTAAATGTGTGTGGTGGGGCTTGGTCTGCAGCGCCGCTGCAGGGGAGGCGTACGCACCTGAGCTGCACCCGCAATCACGCCTCGCCGCCTTAAAGTCTGTGCTCTCTTTGCTGTTGTGTTGTCGGGCTGTGAGCTGAAAAGCTACAGCCGGCTGTATGCGCACAGCAACCGTGTGTGAAAAGTGGTCAATAAAGAGATGCCGAAAAGCGTGTTCATGGAAACATCGTCAGGTCTGCCGTGATATGTTTACAATGGGACTTCTGCTCCTGAACCTCTGCGCACAGTGAAGTCACTTTCATCTTTACGCAGGACTGTAAGCTGTCATCTGTGACGCGGGAGCCGTGTTTGTTTTTAACATAGTTCGCGGTGGAGAATAGCTGCTCGCATAATGTGGATCCGAAGATCCATAATTGGCCTACCTGGGGTTGAAAGTCTCGGTAAATGCACGGCGTTTCGGCGAGTATAGGGCTTTGGAGCATGATGTCACGGGAAGTGGCCAACGCCCCCTTCCGCCATGACAGTAGGCCAGACACAGGATACAGCTTCAGCTATGGTTCATACGTGTTGTGTTGTCGGTTGCAACGTTAGATCACAGGATCGTGAAGGCAAGAAACTGGATAACGGGCTCTCTTTTCATCGTTTTCCATCCTGGAGGCAACGTGAGAGATCCCATGTATCCGATATTACTAAACAAAGACGTCAGGCTTGGATTGCAGCGGTGAGACGAGCGGATATCGAATTCTCTGCAATCCCCAGCTTTTTGTTGGTTTGCTCGCCGCATTTTCTTTCCGGTTAGTTCCAAATGAATTCATATCACTATTAAAAGGCTTTTAGTGTTATTTGCAATGCGCTGAGGTCATAGATAATGAGATAAAACATGCTAATGTGTGATGCTGCAGAACCACGTCATGTCGTCATGTCGACTGAGTAGCTTATGATTTGGCATTATTGCAGGCAAACCAGCATATGAAATGCATGTAACAAATCCAGACTGGGCACCAACACTGCACATGGGCCTCTAAAAACATACTAAATTGCTATCATTGTACACTAATCCTCACATAACTTCCATATGAGTCACACACCTGTCATTGGAATATTGGTGTACATTTACCTTATGTGTATCCACTAATTTTAACTTACAGGCTTTCGTTATGCAGCTGCAGAGTCTGAAGGTGTGCCCCGTGCAGAAGTGATCGATGAAGATCTGACAGAAGACCAACAACAAAATCACAATGTCATGGAGGCAGTGGACAGCAGTTGTGTTGGACAAGTGGAGGTTGAGGTACCAGCTGCAAATGTGGACAGTGGTGATCGGACAGACAGCGTCACGGAAGCTAAAGGGCATTGTGTGTGCAGTGAACAGGGCAGAGCAGAAATAAACACAACACTGCTTGATAAGATTGTTAAGGTTTGCTGTGTTTTGGTGAATATGTGCCCCAGTGTGGTTGTCAAACCAGGGCCAAATGAAACTTGCTCTTGTTGAGTATTCATAAAGCTGTTGTGTTGCATGTGTAGTTCATTGTAAATAATTGTACTTTGTGTGAAGCAGTTTCAATAAAACAGAAAAGAATAGTATATTTGTTTGTTTTTTATTCTTGATCTGTTCACATGTACTTAGCAAGTACATAAAAATGAAATGCAAACTATTTACATGGCAACACACAGCTGGCATCAATCTTGAACCACAAAATGAAACGTTACAGGCTATTTAAGAAACTTTAGACAGTCCACCTGAAGATCAGGAAGGCCAAGGGACTCAGCGTCTTTGTTGTGTAAACACGCCGGGGATTGGGGCAATGTGGGTGACTGTGTAGTGTAGTTGGTGTAATAGTTTTCTATTCCACACAAACTCACTGCTTTGCTGTGGTCCTGCAGTGTATCCAGTAATGGTGACAAATCCTCCAGCGTTGCAATAGGAATCCGCCTTTTGTGCGATCGCCTCCTTTTGCCTCTCGATGCAGAGGGTGTGTTTATGATTTCATCAAGACCACGTTTTTGGGCAGCTGCTGAGGAGAAGTCGATGTTATGTGCAACCCCGGGCTGTATCTTGGTCATATTTCCGGGCAATACCCAATATGCAGACTCATCTGTTACAGTTCTGGTGCCTCTGATACACACTGTAGCCTCGACTTTAAACAAAAGAGCAGCGACATGGGTGCAGGCCTCTGCAACTCCGGCCATGCATGTGCAGTGAGCAGCCTCAACCCTCCCATTGGTGCTCACAATGACCCATGGCTGTAATGCAGTTTCATTCAGTCGTTGTGAGTGCAGTACCTGAAACACACAAAAGCCACTTTTAATAAAAGGTCTTTAATTAACCAAGGCTAATATAGATGGGTTGGCTGTACGAGTGTACGTGCAAAGCAAAAACGGTAACAAGGAAGTTGTTTAGAAAGTTATCAAGTTCAAACCGACTTACCTTTGTCTTAACGACAACGTACTCGCAGCGTGGAGGCTTAAAGATGGACAAATCTTGCACCCAGCCGTTTGTGAATTGGATGTGGGCCTCCAGGGATTTATAATTCTTAAACTGGTTCGCTGTGTATGCGCTGACTCCACAGACAAGGTATGCGAAGATATCGGGATAGGACAACGGCGGTAGGTCGTCTGGGTTTCCACTCCACTTCCTTATTTCATACGGGTCCACATTACCGATGCACGCAATTTTTTCAAAGTACCGTCTCTTGGCGTCTGGGCGCAATCGGTCGCGATACAGCCCTTTGTCTTTTGCGCTGATTATGAGCATGGTTCTGGCAGTCCCGATTCCAACACTCCAGCACTGTGCGCTCGTTTTGCTTTCTGGCCTACTGACATGGCGCCGCGATCCCACAATGCACTGCGGCGTGACGTCAACTCCAAAGCGAGTGTGACGCTTATTTTGAGCAACGAAAAATAATAAAATATAATTTTATTTTTATATTTCAATATCACAATAATCTTTCAATTTAGAAGTACAAGTTTAAAAAGAACTAATACAAAAAATACACTTCAGCTAAATACTTGTAATTTATTTTCCTAAACCATGCAGAGCCGCAGTATAACGACTAAAGAGCCGCATGGGGCTCCGGAGCCGCAAGTTGCCGACCCCTGTACTAGCCTGTAACATCATTTTTTCTCTATGATTTTCGGGGTGTCTTTTAATTCCTAACACATCCATATCAGTTTAGATATCTGGCATGATTTTTTTCCCCAATTGTTACTGAAGTGCAGTATATAAACAGGAAATTCACTCATCTTTATGGAACAGAAATAAATGGTGTAAGATACTGAATAGCACTGCTGTCATGTTTTTGCAGTGACCAGACCCAAAGAGCAGACTCAGACCGTGGCTAAGGGTTTCAAACGGTTTATTTATAGAATTCAGGGAATTAACAAAGGGCAGGCAGGCTATGGCGCTGAGCCCTTTTCCATCAGCTAAACTCAGGAGGACAGGGAGACAGATGAGAGCTGGCTGATTATGGCAATTTGTGAAGGAGAATAGTTAAAAGCCTCTGAGGCCTTACTTGCTAGACTGGATGATGACAGAGTTTGAAGAGTTACAGGTGGGCCGGCAGACTTCTAGGAGACTTGAGGTGTGTTCATGGGCAGGCAGGTAAACGATAGGTGAGCCTTAGTTTCCACAATGGTGAGTTAGTTCCAAAGACCCTGACAACTGGTAATCTCTTTGCTCCTAAAATAAAAAATAGTTAAATCCAAAAGTGTCTGCTTTAGTTCTTTGTGATAATAACAGGGGGGAAAGCACTAACTTAGCATGGACAGACTGCAGTAATACATTTATTATAGCGACTAATTTGTTACATTTTTATTCATTAATATTACATAGATATCTGCTGTTCTGGGACTGAACACACTGAAATAATAAACAACCACATTAATATGCAGATACAAGGCAACAATACTTATGGCCTCTTTCTTTGTTTCCACAGTCCTCTGAGATTCTCCACCTTTTATTTGTTCCCTTCCTCTCCCTTCATCCCACCTGCCTGACACCACTGTCACGCTTTCTCTCCCTCCTCCCACAGAGCGTGTTTCATTTTGTTTATTGTTTTTATTCCTACTCCCTGTCTATTCACTTGGATCTCCCAAAGCAGTTTCTTGACGCTTTATGTTTGTGTGTCAATCAAACCACCCTGCGGATAGAACGCCTCTGTGACTGGTCATATCCCACCTGATGCCTCACATAAGTGGGCAGACAGCTCCATGGACACACACACACACACTCTTTCATATCACAGCAAGTGGAATACTGTGGTGCTTTATGGATTGAAGACATGTAAACTAGACTTTTTAAAAATACATTTCTTGTATGCGTCCATTGTGTGTGGGGTGTATCCCAACTCTTACTCTGTGTCTAGTGCGATAGGCTCCAGCAACCCTGAGCAAGTAGTGAAGAAAATGAATGCACGTATGGATTATATCCAAACAGGCACCACACTTTTGTGAAATGACGATGTGTTATACGCACAGTTAGCATCTATTTTGGGTTCCACATTAATAACTTAGTTTTTTCTCTGCTGATGATATTGCTGCTCTCTGCCCTGCAGACGGTTTTGAATGTTTTGAAACCTCGGGGGAGAGAATTCAGAAAATGATGTGACACACGCATCTCCTCCCCATCAGGCTTATCCCACAGAGACTGCTTATTTCATTAATTAGTAAGCACAATTTATTTTTAATTTCTCCTCTGATTGTGGCTTCTTTATGCATAACTGGGTGCCTCTGCATCTTCTTTGTCCCCCCTCCTCCCTTTGTGTGCACAAGCATGCACGCCTGTAAACTAATATTGTTCAAATATTCCCCGGGGCTCCAGAGCACTGAAAGCCTGAATCAGCTATTGGCTCTGTCCTCCTTCATTAGAAGGGTATGAAATCACTATCTTATTGATTCTTCTCATTAACCTTTCTCTCATCTGATCTGTAATGTTGTTTTCTGTCCCTCTCTGAGCCTTTTCTCTGCAGCTTTCCTCATTTCGCCTCCCATGCCTACGTTTCCCCCCCCATCACACTCTTCTTTGCACTTTATGAACCTGCCATGACCACAAATTTCCTTCTGCATTTCCTCATGCCTGCTCTTTCTGAGCTATTTCACTTTATCTTTCACCCACTCATAAAACCCACAATAGACACTGAGGTAACACACTATGTCTGGATGACCTTGAGGTGACCTATTTTTGCCTACTGTGGTGTGACTAAATACAGTTATGTTTTCAATTATGTGAATTAATTCAAAAGGACGATGATGATGGTTACAGTGATGTCTTAAATAATGTGTTTAATGGACACTGAAAGCCTGAATTACACTCGTTCATATCTTTCATTGTCATTAACTGCAAAGCTGTAAAAGCTGATATTGCTGCCAATCGGGTAACGACGCAATAAAGAGATTTTTCTCGGTGTCAGCTTCCTAACCTTTTGCAGTTCGCATGACATTGTGTATGTTTTGATGTTTACAGCTGTGGGTGGAAAAAACACCCCACTGAATGTGAAACGGCTTCCTGTGAACTCCTATCACATTTCTCTCAACAGATGGCAATGAAGGGCACATCTGCGGGCACTTCTGCTGATTTACATCGTACGCCGTGTGTGTGTGTCCGTGTGCATGTGCAGGAGTCTGAATTTGAGCATTTGCGTCACCTCGCAGGGAAGGCTGCATCCACGGGTCGACTGCTGGAGGACCGACGCAGGTGGAGATGCTGAGGACGGCGACTGAATACCCAAGAGAGACAGGGAGGGACTGAGTCAGAGTATGACAGATAAAAAAAGACAGTGAGGAGGGAGGGGAGGGGGAGAAAAAAAGGTGTTCTCACCCGGTGAGAGAGGGGAGATTGTAGGACCATGAAAGGAAGGGATGAGGGAGGAAGAGAAGGAGGGAGCTAGGAGAGACAGTGGACCAAAACAGGCTGAATTCTCTCGGGGGTGAAAGGATGAAAAGGGAAGAGACAGTGACAGAGAGAAAGGGGAGCTCTTATGTCACTCTGAAGAGGAATTGTCTTCTGTTTGACCTTTTCAGACAAATTCACACCCTTTCATTCAATCCCTCTTGAATCTCACCCACATACAAAAAAAGAAAATCATAAAAATCCCTCCGTGGACCCTCCTCTCTTTTATTTCATGTTTTCCAGCTCTTTTCTCACATAAATATGGACTGGGCACCGGGCCTCACCTCTTGTGCACCTACTCTGCTCTCAGCCAAGTCATAGAGAGGTGATTTTGTAATTACAGCCTTTTCTTTTGTCAGATGATGACAGCATAGTCATTATTCTCTTGTGCGTCCGTTGCAGCTTGTTCCAACCATCTATGAGCTGCTTGTCTGCGTCTTTTTCATCCATGTATTCTGAAACTACAGAGATCAGCACTCTCAAGGTCTTGCCTGTATTTTGCTGTAGATATTCTTACATAAATGCCCCAAGGTCTCACTTCCTTTACTTCACTCAGGAAGGGCATGAATGCAGGACAGTCGTAAATAATTCCTTGGCCGTGACCTCAGACGGCACAAGGAGAACTGGAGTTGATTCTCAGCTGCTATGCCGTGACTGTCAAGTGCAGAGGTTTTTTCCACATGGGAATAAATGAAGTATTAATGAAGATGCAAACCGGATGCACAAGAATGAGCATCACCGTTGTTTGGATCAGGAGGATCGTTCAAGGCGACTTATGGCGATTTAATTAAACATGAATTAAAATGCTTTTGGACGTGACATTGTGGCACAAATGGTTGTAATTCACATCGTCCGTGGCACTGCTGCCATCTGTAAAGCTGTGCCATTAGTGCCTCCCTGTGAGTGATACGCCTTATGCTAGAGGAAAAAAAAGCATCATTTCCATACCAGTGTGCTATGTAAGTACAATATCAAGATCTATCCACATTTGTGTGAGTTCTAGTAATGCGAAGCCAATCACAGCTTATTATTTGTACAAAGACGAGGCTTTACGCCGAGGCAGACCTCTGTGTCCACCAAAAGACCATGCTTTGTAAAATATAAACTGATAAATATAGCAGTGCTGCCCTCTGTTGGAACAACTATGCCAGTAAGGCCCCACAAATCCAAGCACATACAGGTGCTGGGCTAATGGGATACAAAAGTAAATACACTATATCATTTTTGGTCATTTCTAACAAAAGCACAGTAGTGCCATGTAGATCATCACAAGCATATTTATAAACCTGGTTAACTGGTCAATGGTTTGCTCCTTCTAGCCAAATTATTTAGTCTATAAATTAGGCCGAATCTACAAAACCCCCATAATGCAATACTGTGCTTTAATTTTGAGGCATGAAATAGCATGAGTTGCACTGATTCATTGTTTCAGGTCTGTTATTTACCCACTGATTAATTAGGTAAATGTAAAAGAGTAACACATGCAATATTTATCAGCTATTTTCTGGACTGATGATAAGGATGAGGAGGATTACTGCCTTTTAAAAAGTGACTTAGTATATGTGAGGGGGCAAAGTAACCGGGTCATTGCAGCAGATTTCAATGCAAGACACCCTACGAGACCACCCATCTCCCATGCTACAGTTAGCAAACTGCTTGCTAAGTTTCGTGAAACTGGTTCAGTGTTGGATTTGCCAAAATGTGGACGCAAGAAAACTGTCACTAATGAAGAAACATCAGTGGCTGTCCTAGCTTCATTCAGCAAGAGCCCACAGCGTAGCACTCGCCGCATGTCACTGGAGAGTGGCATTAGTCGAACATCCCTTTGGCGGATATTAGCTACTCACAAATAGCACCCTTACAAACTCCAGCTACTGCAGCATCTCAACGAGGATGACCCAGATCCAGGCACGTGCAGAGGGGGGAGGCTAGAGGGGCTTGAGCACCCACCCCTTTCCTGATGGGTGCCCAAAGTGCCCTTTTGTTGAGGCAACTTTAAAAAAAAAAAAAATTATTATTATTATTTTTTAATGTGTGTGTGAGTGCGGAGTCCTGTCTGTGCCCCTCAACAATAATATTTAACCAATAATCACAGTTTTGCTAAATAAAATCTGGCTTGCATCAGTCACATGATCACATTTAACCAATGATCGCCCTTGTCGGCAGAACACGCTGGTTACGAGCCGGGAACGAGGTCACAAAGAGCACGCGCATTTTTTGCGGTCCGGAGCTGTAGGAGAAACACAAGTTAACTCAGAGACACAGACTGATGCGACAAAACCAGTAAGTAGGTGTACAGCGTACACTGTAGTGTGTAGCACACTGGAGTATTAGCTTATTACGTACACGTTGGTAAGCTGTCTTGTTGCAACTGACGAACTGAAACAAACGAGCGTGCCAGGGCCGTGCAGAGAGGTTTAAAGGGGCGGGTGCTCAAAGTTAAAAAGGGGCACATTGAACCATGCTGAATAACAACAACACACATTCATCAAGAATCTAATATGGGAAGGGCAGGGCTGTGTTGATCTGAGACTGTAGACATTAAAAAGTCCACAGGAGAGATGGTAGCTGATTAAACAAGTGTCATGAGATAATAACAAAATGCAAAGATTGGTGACAGCGCTTGGAACCATAAGGCAACGAAAAACTGTGACATAAACTCGGCTCTGCCTGTGAATCACTCTTTGCTTCTCTTCTTCCTTCCTTCCCATCATTTCATATATCACTCTCCACTTGCTGTCTATCTGAGAACAAGGCACAACTTGCTATTGCAATAAACTATAATCTAATTATCCACACCTAACAACTCTTGCACTTAATCTATAATAAAATGATGACAGAAAAATGTTATAGCCCTGCCTTTAGTAGCCTCATACAGCTCCTACTGTTTCCTCCTCATGTCCTTACCAGCCATGTCTGCACAATGTTATATCATGAGTAATAATTTAAAAAAATCTATATACATAAAACACACACATGCACGCACAGTGACATTTTAGACCTTCTTCAGAATACTGTATATACTATGGGCATCCTTACATTATTATTTATTACTAGAGCTACAATAATAAAGCAATGAGGAGGGGGAAGTAATAAATATGAAATAATGTATTTATGATGATTCCATTTGTTTCACTATCCACTCTGTGCAGGGCAAAGCTTATTACATTTTTAAACTGTAGAGATACAATCTTTTGTCTTATTTAAAATATAAATCTAATATAATCTGCTTCTTAATGTATGTTCTTTAAAATACAGCGTGTGTTTTTTAATATATTATAATTATTATTATGTGGACATGCATATTAGATCGTTTTTTAGTAAAATATAATCCCTCCAGAAAGGCAGGAAATGCCCAGAAACTTACTTTAAAACTAAATATGTTCCCTAAAACGGTGACAGAGCTACAGACCCATGACAGCCTTACACAGGTAGCCAGCAGCTGTGACCAGCACTACTTGTGCAGTTAATAAAAGGACAGGTAATGTTTGTCGCGCTGTTGCACACACAGCACGCTCGTTTGTTTCAGTTCGTCAGTTGCAACAAGACAGCTTACCAACGTGTACGTAATAAGCTAATACTCCTGTGTGCTACACACTACAGTGTGCGCTGTACACCTACTTACTGGGTTTGTCGCATCAGTCTGTGTCTCTGAGTTAACTTGTGTTTCTCCTACAGCTCCGGACCGCAAAAAATGCGCGTGCTCTTTGTGAGCTCGTTCCCGGCTCGTAACCAGCGCGTTCTGCCGTCGAGGGCGATCATTGGTTAAATGTGATCATGTGACTGATGCAAGCCAGATCCTTTTATTTAGCAAAACTATGATTAATAGTTAAATATTATTGTTGAGGGGCACAGACAGGACTCCGCACGCACACACACATAAAAAAAATAATAAATAAATTAAAAAAATTTAAAAGTTGCCTCAACAAAAGGGCACTTTGGGCACTCATCAGGAAAGGGGCGGGTGCTCAAGCCCCTCTAGCCCCCCCCTCTGCACGTCCCTGGAGCGTGCTGTGTGTGCAACAGCGCGACAAACATTACCTGTCCTTTTATTAACTGCACAAGTAGTGCTGGTCACAGCTGCTGGCTACCTGTGTAAGGCTGTCATGGGTCTGTAGCTCTGTCACCGTTTTAGGGAACATATTTAGTTTTAAAGCAAGTTACAGGGCTTTTCCTGCCTTTCTGGAGGGATTAATTACACATAACATATAATGTAATTGCAAGGAGGTATTTCTGTAGTCTGTAGATACTAGATAGTGGAAAAGGGGTGGGATTAAATAAGCTTATGCTTCTTCCTGCTCCTTTTTGAACATGGACGTTATTTGGAGTTGTGGTTGCTCGTTTTCCTTTTGTTTGCTTTGTTCATTTGTCTCTTTTAATTCTATTTTTTTTATACTTTTTCAACATGTTCAAAATAAAGATTCAATCAATCAATCAATCAATTATATTTCACTAAAAAACGATCTAATATGCACTTCCACATAATTATGCATTATTATAATTATAATATATTAAAAAACACACGCTGTATTTTAAAGAACATACATTAAGAAGCAGATTATATTAGATTTCTATTTTAAATAAGACAAAATTTGGATTTTACAGCAGTAAAATGATTGTATCGCTGCAGTTTAAAAATGTAATAAGCTTTGCCCCTGCACAGAGTGGATAGTGAAACAAATGGAATCATCATAAATACATTATTTCATATTTATTACTTCCCCCTCCTCATTGCTTTATTATTGTAGCTCTAGTAATAAATATGTAAGGATTCTGGATCAGCACCATGATGCCCATAGTATATACAGTATTCTGAAGAAGGTGTAAAATGTCACTGTGTGTGCGTGTGTTTGTTTTATTTAGATGGATTTAAAAAAAAAAAATTACTCATGATATAACATTGTCCAGACAAGCCTGGTAAGGACATGAGGAGGAAACAGTAGGAGCTGTGTGAGGCTACTAAAGGCAGGGCTATAACATTTTTCTGTCATCATTTTATTATAGATTAAGTGCAAGAGTTGTTAGGTGTGGATAATTAGATTATAGTTTATTGCAATAGCAAGTTGTGCCTTGTTCTCAGATAGACAGCAAGTGGAGAGTGATATATGAAATGATGGAAGGAAGAAGAGAAGCAAAGAGTGAATCACAGGCAGAGCCTAAATTATTTCTCACAGTTTTTTGTTGCCTTATGGTTCCAAGCGCTGTCACCAATCTTTGCATTTTGTTATTATCTCATGACACTTGTTTAATCAGCTACCATCTCTATGGACTTTTTAATGTCTACAGTCTCAGATCAACACAGCCCTGCCCTCCAGCACTATCAGCAGCAACCCCTCAACAGCAACATTGTACCCATCGGCTACGTTTGCTTTGCCTTGTTGCCCATATTAGATTCTTGATGAATGTGTGTTGTTGTTATTCAGCCTGGTTCAATGTGCCCCTTTTTAACTTTGAGCACCCGCCCCTCTCTGCACGGCCCTGCCCAGATCGGCGCACAGAATTTGCAGAATGGGCAAAACAAAAATTGGAACAGGACCCTCAGTTCATGCAGAAGATTTTGTTCAGTGATGAGGCAAACTTTTATGTGAATGGTGAAGTTAACCAACAAAACCACCGCTATTGGTCTGACACTAACCCACATTGGATGGATCCCTCCAAGTCTGTTGGACCAACAAAAGTGATGGTTTGGTGTGGTATATGGGGTCCAACGATAGTGGGTCCATTCTTCATCAATGGAAACCTCAAGGCCACTGGATATTTGAAATTGCTACATGATGATGTGTTTCCCTCTTTATGCACTGAAGCTGGCACGTTCCCTGAGTTTTTCCAGCAAGATTGATCAGACTGATCCAAAACCCTGCCGCCAGATAAGAATGCTTCATGAAATTATTCCTACCAATCTCTGTAAAACTGCAAAATAACTTTTGTTTATGTGATAGCTGAATCACGCTAGTCCCAAACATATTACACAGTGTATAGTATACATATTTATTAATGCAATTTGCGCTAAGATTATTATTAAACCTGGGTTATATGGTAAAGTGGAGGTGGTTGACCTCTAAGGGTAGGAGTGGTATGACAGAGGTTGTGCAAATGGTAAAATTCTGTCTAATACCAATTGTAAGAAAACAGCTCTACCTGAATAGTGCCGGAGTTACCAGGCTTTTCCAAGCGTCACTGTATTGTAACATTCTCAAGAACCAGACGGTTGGGTCTCAGTTTGTCCGTTTATTCGGCACAAGCAAGCGGGTTGCTAACTCAGGGGAGAGCGCCCTCGTGCTACACCTCTCATCAGCCTGGCACCCACACAACAACACAGAACCCAGGTTTTCCCTCCCCTTCCTCCACACCACCCTCCCTACTTCCTGCAGCACAACCAAACATGAATCTTAAAAGAACAACAACAGTGTGCAAAGATAACCAACATGTACAATAACACTTAACCATCGTTACACTGCCCCCCCAGCAATAAGTTCCTCGTCCCCGAGGGAACGACACAGTCTCTGAGGCGGGGTGGTAGCCTACGTTCCCTCCTTGACCTCCTGAGCCCCTGAGGTGGACGCGGAGCTTCGGGGCTTTGGGGTGGAGAGTCCGAGGGAGGGGAACGCAGCCCCGGTCGGGGGTCCCTCTGAGCAGGGTCATGGACGCTCTGTACACGTCCCTCTGGAAAGGAGGGGAGGGACTGCCCTCTGTAGGGGGCCATCCGGTCTCTGTGCAGCGCTACTATCCTCCCCCTAGGAGGCAACTGCACCCTGTAAACAACCTCCCCCACTCGCTCTAGGACGCTGCAAGGCCCCACCCAGCTGCTATCCAGTTTAGGACACCGTCCCTTCTTTCTCTTTGGGCTGTAGACCCACACCAGCTCCCCAGCACGGAAGTGCCTCCCCTTAGTGGTGATGTCATAATTCCTCTTTTGGCGCAGGCCTGCCTTCGTCAGCTGCTCCCGGGCGTAGGAATGTGCAGAATCCAGCCGGTCCTGCAGCTTCCTTGCGTAGTCCCGGCCTGGTGGTGCTTCTGGCGCGTCCGGGGGCTTCCCAAAAGCCAACTCTGCAGGAGTTCTCAGCTCTCTCCCTAACATGAGCAGGGCAGGCGTACATTGGGTGGAGTCCTGTACTGCCGACCTGTAGGCCATGAGGGTAAGGGGAAGATGGTAATCCCAGTCCCGTTGGTGTTCTGAGGTAAGGATGGCTAGCTGCTGGGCCAGCGTCCTGTTAAACCTTTCCACCAGCCCATCGCTTTGGGGGTGAAGTGGGGTGGTGCGGGTTTTCTTAGTCCCAAGGCGTTCACACATGGCAGCAAATACCTTGGACTCAAAGTTACGCCCCTGGTCACTGTGGAGGGTCTCTGCTGTTCCAAAGCGGCTGAACATCCCCTCCACTAATACATCAGCGACCGTCTCAGCCTCCTGATCTGGGATGGCATATGCTTCCGGCCACTTGGTAAAATAGTCCATGGCCACAAGAACATAGCGGTTTCCTCTGTCTGTGCGAGGAAATGGGCCCATGACGTCCACAGCTACTCGCTCCATTGGGGCTCCTGCTGGTTGCTGCTGAAGCTGAGCCCGGGACTGGTCCTGTGGCCCTTTGTGTGAGGAACATGCATCACAGCTGCGGCAAAAGTCCTCCACGTCCCTCCGCTGTTGACCCCAGTAATAGCCCTGGCGGAGGCGGCGGAGAGTCTTGGAGACCCCAAAGTGGCCGGAGCCAGTGCTCCCATGGCAGGCTTCCAGCACAGCTGACCTCAGCGACCTTGGCACCACAACCTGCCACCTCTCCTCCCCCGTGGCAGGATCCTTCCAGGCACGCTCCAACACCCCCTCCTTCAGCCTGAGAGCTGCAAACTTGGCCCATAGCCCCCTGGTACAGATGGAAAACCCAGTGACCTCATCCCAAAGGGGTTGCTCCCCCTTCTCCAGCCACTGCAGGACCGGCAGCAGGTCCGTGTCTTGTTCCTGCCGTGCCCTCCACTCCGCTGCATCCACCACCAGAAGAGCCCTGCAGGCGAGCTGTGCTGCTCCGTCTATTGTCGTGAGTTCCCGCTCTATTTCCTCTCGCTTCTCACAGTAACGGCAGCCAGCTGCAGCACATGGGCGGCGAGAGAGGGCGTCTGCGTTAGAATGGTGCGTCCCTGCTCTGTGCTCCACAGTGAAATTGAAGGCTTGGAGCTCCTCCAGCCAGCGAGCCACCTGTCCCTCTGGCTCCCTGAAAGACATCAGCCACTGAAGGGCAGCATGATCAGTTCTGATAACAAATGCTGTGCCGCACAGGTAGTACTTAAAGTGTCTCACCCCTGCCACCACAGCCAGCAGCTCTCGTCGTGTGACACAGTAGCGCCGCTCACTCCTGTTCAGGACCCGACTGAAGTACGCCACCACCTTCTCACCTTCCGGCCCAACCTGCGACAACACAGCTCCCAGCCCCACATTACTTGCGTCAGTGTCCAGGACAAAAGGCAGGGTGGGGTCAGGGGGGGCAAGGACTGGAGACTCTGTCAGCGATCTGCGGAGGGTGTCGAACGCCTGCTGACAGTCCCGGGTCCAGATGAAGTCACGGTCCTTCTGCAGCAGGTGGAAGAGTGGTGCGGCTATGGAGGAAAAGCCCTTCACAAACCTCCTGTAATAAGACGCCAGCCCTAGGAAGCTTTTGAGCTGTTTCTGGTCTGCTGGTGTGGGCCACTCGGTAATGGTGTGAATTTTTTCCTCCAACGTGCTGATGCCCTCACGACCCAGCTTGTGGCCCAGAAACTCCACCTCCCTCCTCATGAAGTGGCACTTGTCGGGGTGCAGCTTCAGGCCTGCAGCTGCCACCCTCTCCAACACTTGTCTCAGGGCATCCAGGGCAGCATCAAAGGAGCTCCCGTGCACTAGAAGGTCATCCAGGTAAACCAGACACCGTTGCCGTGGGACGCCAGCCAGCACACTGTCCATAAGCCTCTCGAAGGTCGCAGGAGCATTGCAAAGACCAAAGCTCAGGACTTTGAACTGCCATAGTCCCCTGTTAGTGCAGAAGGCTGTCTTCGGTCTGGATTCCAGGGACAGTGGCACCTGCCAGTAGCCACTCCGCAGGTCCAGGGTGGAGAACCAGGAGGACCCGGCTACTAAGTCGAGAGACTCATCAATCCTGGGAAGGGGGTAAGAGTCCTTCTTCGTCACTTTGTTGAGTGGTCTGTAGTCCACACAGAAACGCATCCTAGGACTTTTTTTCTTAGGCACCATCACCACCGCGGAGGCCCACGGGCTATCAGATGGCTCTATGATGCCCGCCTTCATCATTTCACACAACTCTCTGTCTGCAGCCTCCTGATGAGCCAGGGGCAGGCGGCGGGGGCGCACTTTAATAGGCTGGGCATCCCCGGTCTCAATGACGTGCTCTACCAAGTGTGTCAAGCCAACATCACTTTCTTTCAGGGCAAAAATGTCACTAAACTCTTTTAGTACCTGCCATAGACTCTCTTGCTGCTGTGGAGTCAGCCCCTCACAGTTCTTTGACCAGATACTCCTCACTGCTGAGAGCCTCTCCTCCTCCTCCGCTCGCTGTTCTGCTGGCGGGTCTGCAGGGGTCTCTGCGGTGGAGGTGGACGCCGCGGCAGATGCTGTGCAGACCGGGGGGGGAATAAGCGGCACCTTCTTCCCATCAGGGAGTGCGAGGAAGCCTTTGCCTAAGTCCAGTACACCACCAATGGCTCGTAAAAAATCCAGCCCAAGGATGCAGGCGTCCTGCACGTCAGCCACCCAGGCAGCATAAGACACACCGAGGTCCCCCACCTTGAACTGGAACACTCCCCTCCCTCTCATTGGGGCCAGATCACCGGTCACAGTCTTAAGTTGCACATTAGTCGGTTGCACAGCAGCTCCGGGTGGGACAACATCGGGTCGGACCAGCGTTGCATTGGACCCCGTGTCCAGCAGGGCCGTACAGGACACCCCCGCAATCGTCACTGGAACATGGCAAAAGCCGCCAACCTGGGTCCAGCCCACAGCGATGGCCGCACCAGGTGGGGGTGGCGGTGGAGTGGGGATGTCGTTCTCCCAGGCCCGTGTACTCCCGCCTACACGGGCCCATGGGCGTTTCCCTGAACCGCTGCAAGCTTGGGGCACTGCCTGATGAGGTGTCCGACTTGTCCACATCCCCAGCAGCTCTGCGGTCGGCGGTGTGGGCCAGCCCGAGGGGAAGGCGACTGCAGCGAAGCCGCCTGCACCAAACTGCACAGGCCCGCTGGCGTCTCCGTCTGTTCCACAGGTGCTGACACAGCCCTCACCACGTGTGCGTCATCAGCGCCCCCAGAGGATCCCGCAAGCATCTCCCTCTCCAACGCTAGCTCTAGGGCTGCACTGAGTGTGGCCGGACGAGCAAGCTGAGTTTGCATACGGAGCTCTTTAGGGCTCAGGGCCTGCAGGAACTGGTCCCGAGCTAACTCCGCCTGCACTGATGGTGGCATGCTGTCATACGCCCTCCGGCAAAGGCACTCGACTTCATGGGCCAAAATGCGGAGGGGCTCACCTGGCAATCTGCGTCTGTTGTGGAACTCCGACCTCAGCAGCACTGGTTGGTTATACTGCCCGAAGCGCCTCTGAAGTGCTCCGACCAGAGCATTATAATCTCCCCTCTGCTCCCCGGTTAGCAGCAGCAGGCATGCAGCTGCATCCTCACACAGGCACAAAGCCAACTGGAGAGCTTTATGTTCCTCAGACCAGCCAGCTGCAACAGCTAACAGCTCGAACTGTGCGATAAACACTTCCCATGGCGTCTTGCCGCTGAACTTAGGCGTTTTTATATTCGCTGCAGCTTGCTGGGCGCCGCCATGTTTGTTTACATCACGTGACGGCGCGCCAAGCGAGGTCGACTCCTTCCCGCCGGAATCGCGGCCGCTGTGCGAACAGTTCCCGAGCCTAGTCAAACCTGGAGAAAATCCAGCCTCGGCAGACAGCCGCAGCGCCGTGTCCCTCACTCCATGGGCGGGCGAGCGCGGACGAACCTCCCTCTCCTCCGTCTCCTTCTTAATCTTGCCCGGCAACATCCTCGTCTCGTAACGGCAAGCGTCGCCAGCAACAGGGTGTCGGGCGTTCTGGGGTTCTTTTTTCTTCCTTCACTTCTGACACCAATGTAACATTCTCAAGAACCAGACGGTTGGGTCTCAGTTTGTCCGTTTATTCGGCACAAGCAAGCGGGTTGCTAACTCAGGGGAGAGCGCCCTCGTGCTACACCTCTCATCAGCCTGGCACCCACACAACAACACAGAACCCAGGTTTTCCCTCCCCTTCCTCCACACCACCCTCCCTACTTCCTGCAGCACAACCAAACATGAATCTTAAAAGAACAACAACAGTGTGCAAAGATAACCAACATGTACAATAACACTTAACCATCGTTACAGTATTTATTATTAGAAAACCAGAAATCAGAGGGGGGAAAAAACAAACTAACAAAGAAACGTTGAATCAAACTGATAACAGTGCACGATTTATTCGTTTTTCCTATTAAAACCAATGACTGTAGAAAACCTTTCTACAGTCATTGATTAAAACCAAAACAAACAAAAAAGTTTGCTTTTGATACTCGCGATATGTTACCAAATCTCGCGATACTACGTACATCCCATTCGAGCTAAACTGGAGGGATTTCTGTAGTATTGAGCGAGCAGCTAACACGTTAGCAACACTGAGATAATCTATTTGCAAATAACTCGCTCCTTAAAAAAGGAAACCAAGCCGGCTCAGAGGTGAGGACATATTCTTACAAGCGACGCCCATTTGTTAGCTACTTAAACGTAGCTTAGAGAGAATAGCTGTAGAAAACAGTCATGGTAAACTGAACTCTTGTGTAGCCTGTGGTGATACAGGAGTGAAGCAGTTTATACCGTTCTTAACAAACCAGTGAATACCTTCTTGAGATAATTCTTGATAATTGTCAAATATGGCAACTAACGTAAACATTAGCTTTTGGTTAAGCTACTAAAGTTGGTTTCGTGTTTGTGCAGCTGAGCAAAGAAGCTAATGCCACTTTTATCTTACTTCGCACTTTTACGTAGTTAATGCTAGGAACCTGTCTGCATATAACATTAACGTGTTAACACTTTTATCGTAAAGTTATAAAGCATGAAAATGGTGCACTTTAGAATTGCTTAGCTAAACTTTACATGGCCGTAGTGTAGTCTTTTTTTTACTCGTACTGTGAGCCTTTCGTTTGTGTGCTGCATCTTCCAGGATGGATTTAGAAGACGACACGACCATTTTAACAACCCTGAAGTCCTTCAATTCCTTCATCAGCCGCCCCGAACATCCACAGCGGCTGTCAGAACACTCAGCAGGGAGTGGAATCCTGCAGAGTCAGTACAAGCGCAGCATGGAGGTACATACAGAAACTGTTTGCATCAACAGGGGGGCAAAAAAGCTGAACAAAAATAGCACCAGCATTCAGCCTCCGCACTTACTAGCATATCCTTCTTTTAGCTTTTAGAAGCAGCAGAGAGGGTTCACTCCAAGAATCGCTACCTGCAGTTGGACCAGGAAAAGAAACAGATGGAGCTGAGTCACAAACGGGCTCGTTTTGAACTGGAGAAGGCAGCCTCAGACAGCGCACGAGACTTGGAGGTACATGCCATACATACTCCTTTAATACCACATGACCAAGGCATCAGATAGCTCACCACCTTGTTATGTTGCAGCATGAGGTGGATCGGAACCAGGAGCTTTTGGGACAAATAAAGAAGCTGGAGGAGAGAGCGGAAGAGGTGAATAAGAAGCTAACAGAGCAGAAGGAAGCAAATGATGCTCTCCAGAAGAACCTGGAGGGTCTAAACAAGACACTGGAGGAAAGAGATGATAAGCTTGGCACAGCTAACCAGGTGCACGCATGCTTGTAGATTTGCACGCACAGTTATTTTGCCAGTCTGGTAGTGCCTCTTATCTTATACTGGATTACCTCTGTTATCTGTTTGCAGACCATCAGCTCTTTGAAGGATGAGATCAGAGAGCTCAGGCAGAAGATTCAAAACCAAGACTCAAAAATGTCTGCTCAAACGCTCGAAAACCAGGAGTTACAGGAAAAGCTAGATTTGCAACAAAGGTACACACACAAACAAGGACTGACACTTTGCTCTTTTTCATGCTAATAAATATTGTACTGCTTAATATAAATGCTGACCATGCAGTTTTCTTTGATTGCTGTTATGATCAGGAAGTATCAGGAAGTCTCTCAACTTTGCCAAAGTCTCCAAGCTGCGCAGTCCTCATGCTCTGATCACATAATCAAGATTAAGGTACGAAATGCTGTCGCTTCTATTGGGCTCCTTATGGTTTCACTTCAGAGTTTAAATGGTGTACGGATTTGTCTGTAGTTCAGAACATTCCAGTGTCCACAGTTCATGGAGAGAAACTAGTTGAAATAGTTAAACATAGCAGTTTGTACGTCTTTGCACTGATGTAGACGGTGTGGTTACACAGTGTTATGTAGCTCACTCTACAGCGAATGTAAACCTACTAAATATGATTACGATTTAGACGTATAACCAATGCATGTGCAGTATATCAGTTCAATTTTCTACATATCAGCTTTTTTGTTCAAACTACCTTTCTCCTTCAAATTGCATAAAATGAGTTTAAATGTATTTTTTCCCCTCATAACATAAACTTATCGAACATACCATTTTGCCTTCAGAACAGCCTTAATTTTCAGAGCATAGATTCAACAAGGTGTTGGAAACATGCCTCACAGATTTTGGTTCATATTGACATGATGGCATTACACAGTTGCTGCAGATTTGTCTGTCTGTTGGACTGAGATCTGGGGACTGTGGAGTACAGTGAGTTCACTGTCATGTTCAAGAAACCAGTTTGAGGTGATTTGGAGTCTTGTGACATGTCACGTGATCTTGCCGGAAGCAGCCATCAGAAGTTGGGTACACTGTGTTCATAAAGAGATGGACATGGTCAGCTACAATCGTCAGGTAGGGTGTAGGTTTAAATGATGCTTAGTTGGTACTAAAGCCCTTTTTCCATTAGTACCCACTCTGATCAGCTCGACATCGATCAGGCAACAATTTTTACTAATCTTCTGTTGTCCACTTTTGGACAATAAAAGATTGCTGAGTCGTTGCCACATGATTGGTGGTTAGATATTTACATTAATACAGGTGTGTGTGTGTGTGTGTTTGCTTGTTTGTTACAGGTATTTGTTTCCATAAAGTGTGTCATTAATCTGAAAACTGTATTACTGGTGAATTTCTCACTTTCTAATTTGGCAGGAGTTGGAAAGGCGGCTTGTGTTCCAGGAGCAGGACTTTGCCATTGTGAAGACTGTAAAGTCAGAGGTGGCCAGAGTTCCAGATCTGGAAAAGGAGCTGAAGCGCCTCAGAGATGATAATGCCTACCTCAGGTTAAATACATTTTTGAAGTTTCCTTAACATGTAAACTCTTTACACTGTAGTGGAGGGACCTTTCAATCCACAAGTTTCACACACACATATACCACAAGCTCTCTTTTCTTTAACAAGTGTTTTTGGTATTTGTAATATGTGTTTGTGCCTGTGTTGTCTCTAAAACCTTACACTATATGTTTAGGTTGATTCTGTTTGTACCACGTAGTTTGGATGCTATCGGGCATTAATGAGCATACAAGCATTTTGAAAGATTAAGTTGGATAACAGAAGATCCATTTGTCAAGTAACAGCCAAACAGCTTGTCAGACTAAGTGGAGAAATTTAGCAGTTGGTGTGTTTATCCACTTATCCTTTCTGTTGTATTACAGAAATCTCAATTTAAAGCATGAAACTCTTCATACTTTCTCAAGATAACAGATTAAGAATTTTGCTGAAGATACCATAACTGTAACTAGGAATGTTCCTTATTCATAAGTCGATTAAATGGGAGGGGGAAAAAAGACTGACCCTTCTAAAAGTACTCAGACAATCAAGTTGCATTTTAAATGCTGCTGAAATTTGTGACACTTTGTGCTGTGCATACACATTCACATTAGCTTGCAAAGTGTGCCAGTGTTTTGCAGCCATCTGTCCTTACAGATAAACCTTTACACACTTATGCAGAAAGCAGTATTTTCTGGTCGAGTGTTTGTGTGTGTGTGTGTAACTGTCCTAAACAGGAACAAAGCTAATTAGCCAATTATTTTATTTTTTTTAAATAATTTTTATTTGTTTATTTTTATTTTTTTAAGTGGAATGTTATATCAGTAGTGTGGGGAGGGTGTGTGTGGTGGGGGACATGCTCCTCACACTCTCCCCATCTCTCATAAAAAAATCAGTAAGGAAAGCAAGGAAGGGATGTGCATAATGGAATGGGTCATCACACTAAGATTACTCTGGCCAGACGTAAATGGAATACTGCAGAGCTGCACTGCACTCCTTGTTTACATGTTCTGAGACAGAGGGTGACTGGGGGGCAAGGGGCTGCCATTTACTGAGAAATCCTGCTTAACATCTCAGGGCCAACAGTCAACTGGCATACATGAATGTAATCTCAATAAGTACTTGTTCATATTACTGAGTATTTCTGGTGCTGGATAGCAAGAGGAGCAAGTATTGCAGGTTTAGTCTGGGAAATGTGACTGAAAAGAAAGACCAGGTGGATCAATCAGCATTTTGTCTGATCTTCCAAGGCGAGTCCATTGTCTGGTCTCCGATGGTTGGGAAGTCCTCAAACTGTGGGGAGATTCTTGTTTCACATTGCCTGAAACAATAGAAGGAAAATTCTTCTTTTATCTCCTAATCAGTCTCTGTTGTCTGGACCGAGCTCTTTTCCCTTATTCTTTCCTCCTCCTTCCCCCCCCCCCCCCCTAATTTCTACCGGCTTGTGTCAGCATAATCAGCTCCCTGGTGTAAACAATGTGAGCTGGGCAAAAATAGTGTTGTTGATTGAAGTGGGAAATAACATGGCCAAAACATATCAGACGTTTCTCAAGTAGAGTTCACAGAAAAGTCACCCTAATCCAACAAGTGTGACTAAAGTAAAGAAAACTTGAAAACTAGTGAGAGCAATGTATTATAGCTATAATGCACAGTTGGTACATTGTTACGTGCATTTGTCGTCAGTCACTGTAATCTTAATATATTTGAAAACGGTTTTCAAAATTGCATCCGAGTGTGACTGTAGCCAGGGATTGAAAGTTTCTCCATGTCTTGCATTAGACACTGAGCTATCAGTTTAATTTACCTTTTTTGTCTCTGTTCTGTCCAGGGAGAGCAGAGAAAATTGCAGCCTGTTGAAAGAGGAGGTGGAGGGTCTGCGGAAGAAGCTGGAGAGGATGGAGAAAACCAAAGAAGAGCTGATCAACATGGAACTGGAAAAAGAGGTAAAAGTGTGGGCAGTTAGAAATATATAAATATTAAGAGAATTAAGGAATAAGCAAAGCTTCAATGAGACATTTTTAGATAGATCAATGACTCTGGCTGCATCCTCGTGAAGGTTTTTGTGACTCCCTGTCCTCTATGTTTGTTTTTGCAAACTTTGAAGTTTAACTTTTAGAATTTACTATCAAATATATTTTTTAATTAATAATCTAAGCTTAGAATGTCCTCCAAAAAGCCCTATACACACTGGGAGCAGTTCGTAGTGATATGGTGGCAACAGACCATAGAAAACAACTACAGGTGAAAAAAGTGCTGCTGAAGTGGGCGGGACTTGCGATAAACTATTCTCAGCTTCACGTGAGCAACTGAGGTGGCTACCAATGAGAGTGAAGAATACAGTTGATTAACATATAAGCTGGTAGCAAATATGGGAATGTCCACTAGCATTCAGTGTCAGCTTCAAGCTGATGCTTGACAAAAGACTGACTTCCTGTGTGTAGGCAACTTGAGTAAACATTTCAGTCATTACTTTTTAAAAAGCTATTGTCAGAGATAATTGGTGAATTATAAAATATGTACAATAATAAGAGAAGAAAATAATGTATTTATACTGCTGTGGGATGTAAAGATGCCATATTTGCAAGACTTCATACTGCATAAAAGTATTCTTTTTCTTCTGCTGTTGACTGTATTATATCAGCATCAACTTTTCCTGTACTCAAAAACAGTTATTTGCTTTGGTGTCATTAAAACTTAGAGGCTCACAGAGAAGCTCCACGCCTGGGAGAACCTTGGGCAATCTACTGGACTCAACATAAGGTCAGACACTATTTCAAAGTGTGTACGTTTGAATCACAAAGAAAAATATTTAAATAGACATTTGTGTATTTCTTTCTTTTTCTTTTTTCTTTTTTTTCCTGTTTTTAATCATGTATAAAGTGCCACTAGGTGGAGCTGTGGTCACTCCATACAAATGTGCCTCATCATTGTGGATTGAGTCCACCATTGTGTATAGATGTCTGTTTGGTACCTGCTTGTGAGTGCACCAAATGAGTCTCAATGCATTCACTCAAAGCTGGTAATGAGAGAATGATTGCATGTTTCCTCGTGAGCAATGAAGCTGATCTGACACATAAACACTGCAGACCTGCCGATGGCATGCATGCACGCACACATGCGCACCGTGTTTTTCTTTCTTTTGTGATTAACGTTGACTGTGAGGTAAACACAGCGCTTAATGAAAAGTGTGTGAGGATGTGTGTGGTTTTTTTTTTTTTTTTTTTTTTAAAGTGTGGGAGGAAAAAGTAAAAACTGCGATCTAATAAACTATGAAATTAAGTGAAATCAATATTTCCGTAAGGCTTAATTTTAGTCATATGTAATTTGTTATGTAACATTTTGAATCCTTAAAAAGTGAGATATTTAAAGTAAATTGTTGTAATTTTCTTCCTCAAAATCCACTGGATAAGGGGAATCTCATAGTTCTGTTATTGGCTTCATGTGTGATGCTGATGTAAAAGTGCAAAATATTAATGTTGCACACATGTTTAGCTCCTGATGATCAAAATAGCATCACAGTCACCTTTAGAAACTCCTTAAAGCTGTTATTCTGGTGTTTAATAAAAGCCCGAAATAAAATGTCAATGCGGTCAAGATGTTATTTTCTTGTCACAGTGTGTGCGACGTAGAGGCAGGTGGAAGTAAGTGTGTTTCATTCAGCAATTTGTTCACCTTTACTGCACTCGGTGCATCAGTGCTGTGCAAAAATTACTATTGATGTGGATTTGTGCATAAGTGGGATATTGTGATTGCCTTGTAGGCTATTAAACAGTCATTATTTCAGCATTTTACTGCTTGGAGTCTTGTCAGGTACATAATTGTCAAAGTTTTTATGAAGAAGTTTAAGAATCACAAAGTAAGTGAAAGTGAATTGGATATATGTCATATTCTTTTTGCGGTTAAGAATGATCAGGAGCTTTCAGAAGAAAGAATTGATGGCACTGCAGTGACAGAATAATGATCATATCTCAGGGCCGTCACTAATGTAACAGTGCCTGAATTAATGCTGACATGAAGTCGAAGATGCTTGTTTAGGGCGGTTGTTGTTCTGTCATTAAATATGAAATGGCTCATAAGGGCTGCTGTGCTTTGACACTAAAGTTTGGATTTTCATTGTTGATTTTTCTATGGTTTGTTTTGTCATCTTGCGTTACTTAAAGCTAAATATAATTTATATTTATACATGATAAACATTTTCTCTCACAAGATATATCAGGATATGAAGAGTATGTAGCTGAGTTGCGACTGAGGATTGAATAAATGTAATTTACTGTACTTGAAGAGTTGACCTCCATCACCCTGAGATTTAATTCTTACCAACAATGTTGGTCTTTTGCCAGGAAGAAATAACTTAAAGGGAAAAGAGAAAACTCCTAAGAACAATAAATGTGTTGAGAAGTAGACGCAAGCCTTAAAGCTGCAGCCTGGATTTGCTAGCAGCTGGCTGGTTGCTAGAAGTTATTTTCTTTCCTTCTGTTATGTGAGATGATAACATTGTGCTTGGTTATGTGCGTGCCAGTGGGGATGACAATTGAAAATAAAATTGGAAGAAATAGAAGATGAAAATATCTTTATGCCTCCACGCTGGCGACAGCTGGGGCTGGAGGCATTTAAGTTTTGGATTTGTCCGTCGCTTTCTTTACATGATATCGCTCGAAAGTTTCACTTTGACTGGAGGATGAAGTGATTAGAATTTTGTGTGTTTAAAGTTCAAGACTTGATTTGGCCCTAATTCAAGAATCTCTAAATATCTGGAAAATGACATATATGATAAAAATGATCAGATAATGACATTTTTACACCAAAAGGTCACATGTTCTCATCGCTGTGAGATCATAATGTGCCACAAAATCACTTTTCTGACAACAATTCAACAGGAAATTGTGATCGTCTAGTCATATCTAGTTGGATACTGAATTCGTGCAACTTGACTGGTTGCTGGAAGTGCTTCTGGTCTTGCCATTGAAGGACAGCTGAATGATTAAAATACATTGAAAGGTCTTCCAGAAAATGTTTTTTCCCCCCTTATTATTGAAACTTTCACAAGCTACAGAAAGAACTGCAGCTATTTTGTGCATGTAAGTCACAGACTGGTTTTTGTGTGATAGATGGTGTATTAAATTGATTTAACTACTTCATGGTAGTGTTTGTGTGTATGCTGAATCTTGATGCCACATTGAAGGCCATACAAACTTGATGCTGTTCCCTGTGGATTAAGACTTTCTTTTAGCTCGTATGTGTCCATGATCCACCAGTGAAACAAGTTTAGTTGGAATGCTACCCAGTGTTCATAAATTGCTGGATTTTTATGCTAAATATTACTCGCAATTAAATAAAACCAATAAGAGTTTTGATAACTTTGTGCAATTTCTGGAGAAATTACAGTACAACTCCTGTACACTGTTTCACTTTACGTTGTTGTTGTTGTTGTTGTTGTTGGTTTAGATGGGCTAAACATGTGTACAGATCCATTTCAGGAATACATAATCATACTGAAAGAGAGAGAAGTTCATCAAGTACATCAAAATCGGCCAGTTGATTCCATCTACGCTGGTTATAGAGGAGTTAAAATTAGCATGGTGATACTGTTCTATGTGCCAACAAGCTAAATTTCATGCATGAAAGGTTTGGGGATTGTCATCACCCAGCAAAGAGGGGGACCGACTTTATATAACTCAAGAACGACACAGCGTAAGATTTTCAAATTAATACCATGGGTGCGTTTACTACAAATCTTGTATGAGTTCTGGAGTGAATTTTGTCGAGGTCAGAGGTCAAGTTTCCAAACACAGAAAGTCAGTGTTCTCAGTTATTTATATTTATTATGATTTTAGCATTTCTTACTCCCAGTTCTTACTTAACAATTGGAAAGCAAATGGCTATGGTGAATAAAATCACTAAGGCTCATTCGCATCTATCCAGTGGGACAAATTGGACTATTTGCTACTATAGCTATGTTTGATATCTGGGCTTTGGACTAAATTTTACTTTTGGCCACGTTTCCCGATTCACTTATGTGCGTTTTGTAAGCAAGACTCGCTAATCTGACAGTTCATTTTGTAGACCAGGTTACACCCCAGTTGTTCACAACATTGCACCCAATAATATGCAACCATCACGTTATTTGCAACAGCATCCAAGATGACTGACTCATGACCTGCAAAACAAAACAAACAAAAGGCAGAGGACAGAGAAATATCTGCTTGTGTGAGTTCAGGAAAAGGCTCATCCCTCTGTGCTCAGGGCAATGTTGAATTATCTACTTGGGATACCAAGGCCATTCCAGCTTATAATTCACAAAGTCATATTTTAGTCATGAGTTTATTTCCATACCTGAAGTCACGCCTAGATAAATGTTAAGTGGTACAACCCACTTTCCTAGAAAAAGTTCCACATAACGGCTGAACATAACCCTCACACAGTGTCTCGCTTACAGATTATGCCTTTATTAAATGATGAAGTTTCAGTCCGACTGCCTTTCACCAGGTGCAAAGGGAACGTCTATGTATGGATATGTTATGTATATACTCGCATGTACATGTATAATAGTTGTGATAACCATGAAGTGATATCCAACTTGCATGGATATCACTTCAAAAATTGTTAACTATAGCTGCAATACCAAAAGGGATGATTAACATATCCCATAAATGATTAATATAGCAGAAATATGACAAAAAAAGACATCAAATGGATAATTAAAATTGTGTGTGTGTGTGGACATTACTTTTGTACCTGATAAATGTTGATTAGACTCAAACATTGTAATTTATGTTTTAAGGTAGACAATGTGCAGGAGTTACATTCAGTTATAACTAGAGCTGGGCGATATGAGATTTTTTCATATCACGATATGTTTTTTTCATTTCAGGCGATAACGATATCTATCACGATATAAGCCAAATAACTATATTTGTAAGATTTAAATGTGCCGTTGCTCACAAGTAAAATGTGAAATAATCAGCAGCTTGTTTTTATTTAAATATTTATTTCCCATAATAAGTTCAACAGGGTAGATGTACTTAAGGAACATGAGACTTTTTCAGATAAATAAAGGCAAATATTGCAAACTACACAAAAGGCAGCCGCTAAAGCGTTTAAGTTTCAAAATAGAACAAACGAAACAGACTAAATTGTCAATTCCACTTAGAAACAAAATATTAATTCTAAAAATAAATCTTAGTTTGTTTTACAGAAGAACAGACAAAACTGACTAACCTTTGTCAATATCAAATAAACTGAGAACTAAAAGGAAATTCTCAATCTCTCCTTGTTGTATAGCTGAGCTTTTCAAACAGTTTTAACAGTTACTTTAGTCTGACAAAAGCCGAATGACGAATTAGCGCTTCCAGTCAGAGACTGAGGCTACGTCCACACGTACACGGGTATTTTTGAAAACAGAGATTTTCCGTTTTCGTTTTAAAAAATAATCCCGTCCACACATAAAGGCAGAAATGAAGGAAAACGCTGCTATGAACATGCCAAAGCAGCAGGTGGCGCTAGATTCCTAACCGTGCAGAAATGTTGGCCAATCAGAAGTCTAGAAGCCTCGGTGGGAAAAAGTAAACAAAGCTGGGGCATAGAAGCAGAACCGAGTCGTGTGTGTGGACGGACAGTAACTGTGTGTATATGTAAGCATTTAAACACTGCAGAGAGTAGAATTAACAGTATTGTAGAAATTCATTTCACCGAAACAATAACGTGGCGCACAGTGTGACGCATGCACCAGTTTATTGTATTTCCAGACTTGCTTTCGGCACAATTTACAGTGCACGCTACTCTGTTTTTGTCAGACTTGAAATAGCCGAAATACCTTCACACTACGGAACTTCTATGGCTCTTCCGTTCGACAATCTCTCCGGCATTGGAACCATCATCTGTTTTCTCTTCGGTCACGCTCGGTTGATTTTTCTAGTCGGCACACTCATTTCCTCCATTACGCGCTGGCTCCATTACCCGCTGGCTGTTTCCCAAACAAACACACGTGCGGCTTGGCACTTGTGCTGTATGTAACAAGTCACGCGACGTGACGCTGCGGCTGTGATTGGTTCGGCTCTGCGCTGCTTAATTTGGATTGGCTGACCTTTTTTTTTTTTTTTTTTTTTTTTTAAGAGGACAAGAGCGGCGAGGTCTATCGCGATAGCTTAATTTCTCTATCGAGTAAAAGTTATATCGCGATACATATCGTTATCGTTCTATCGCCCAGCTCTAGTTATAACAGTTCAATTGTGAAAATGTGCTCAGCATTAAAGGTCCCTTGAGATGAGACCGTTTCGCATGCCTTGTACAATAATGCATTCCATCATGGACGCTTGCTTTTGAATTGTGTGCTGATAACAAGGAAGATACTGTATCTCCTCTTTGGCCTGAAGGCATTCAGGATTTGCAAAAGAATTTCAGATTTGAGTTCAGACCATGGAAAATGAGTTTACCATGGTCTGAATAAAGCAGCTAGTTTATTCATATAATAAGCACTATAGCTAGCGTTTGGGGATGCAGTAATCACCGATCACTTACAGTGGTTGTCATAAGCGCCATTCAATCATTTTGCGCTGCTTAACCATGTCTGAGTTGTGAGGTCAGCAGTCCAAGCAAACATGCCCAGACCTCCTTCTCCCTGCCCACTTCCAGCTCTTCTCTGGTGTCATCCAAGCCAGGTGAGAGATATAATCTCTCCAATATGTCCTGGGTCTGCATCCTCTTTGCAGGACATTCCCAAAATACTTCACCTAGAAGGCGCCCACGAGGCGTCCTTATCAACCACATCACCTGGCTCCTTTCAATGTAGAGGAGAAGCAGCTGTACTCTGAAACCCTCAGAATGAAAAGGCTCGCATCCTATCTTCAAGAGTCAGTGTTGCTTCAATTGGTACAAATCTATGCATTTATTACTAACCATCATTACACAGTGTAATATCAGTTAACGCTGCTCCATGAGATTAAAAGAGTAAGAAACTAAAAACTTAGATGGGAGGTGATGTCAGTTTATTAGATCTCCCAGAATTGACAGTATTTGTCTTCAGACATGGGTAGTTTGCAAAGGATGGTCAAATGCAGTTTTTTCTTAACATCTCTCCAACAGTAAGTAATGATAATTTTTCATTAGAAACAAGTTCTAGCATAGGCCACCTAAATCTCACAACTGCAGTAACAGAGGCAACGTTAGCACGCTACCGTATATGGTTTTTTTTTGTTTGTTTGTTTTTCTTAAATGGACTTAATGCAGTAGTATGAATCAGGTGCTGAGTGGATAATCCAGCACCAGCTTCATATGTAAAATATATAAAACAACACACACAGTACCTGTGGATGAGAGACGAGATGACTGCTCGAGGCTGTGACTTATTTGTGTTCACATCATGACCTTGAAAAAAAGATTAATTCTTTCTCTGGCTCCTGTTCCAGCAGCTGTAATGTTGCTGAGGTCAATATGAACACGTGAGTATAAATTTGGTGTGGTGGTGAGCAATGTTGCCTCACAGCAAAGAGATCTTGGATTCAGATCCCCTTCGGCCATCTGGGCCCTTCTGTGTGCAGCGTGCATGTTCTCCCTGTGCCTTCCCCTCTGGGCTCTGGCTTCCTCCCATAGTCCAAAGACGTGCATGTTAGGTTAATTGGTGATTCTAAATTGAGCATAGTTGTGAATGGTTGACTGTCTCTCTGTGCTAGTCCTGTGACAGAGTGGCAACATGCCCAGGGTGCACACGAGTCTTGTCCCTCAACAGCCGGGACCCTAACATGGATAAGCGGAAGAAAATGGATATGCGTGTGTATGTGAATGTGTATGCAGGTAGTCTTTGTGTTATTTTCATCATACTTACATTTAAGACATTATAGGCTCTAAATGATCGTTGTCATTGCCTCCAGTTTTCATGTACATTTTATATTTGTCTGAAGTTTTTTGGGCTTGAAATGCTGTTTGTAATAAATCCTCACCATCCAGTTTTCACATGGAATACTCTTGTCTGCCTTGAAGTTGATGTGTACTCACAGTAGGGAATCCGTAGTGCGTCAAAGCACATTTGACCCCCAAAGTCCATTATGTTTAACTAGTGTGACCGTTTCAGTTAAGCACATCAAGCCTTGGCCCACTTTTTAGGAGGTGAGCCCAGGCACGGTTCAGTTGGACTCATACAGGGTACACGTTGTAGTGTAATCACTAACCGTGTAACACTTCCTCACTAACACCCTCTCTCGTGAAAATCACCGTGCTAACTAATTAACAAATCTATAAGGTACGTGAGGACAACGTGTTATTGCTTAAAAAAAAAAAAGGTTACAATTAAAGCACATAAAATCATGAACCTCATTTGTTGTGCAAGAATGCGTTTCAAAAGCAAGTGTCTGCCTGAAAGAGGGAGAGAGAGTAAGCAGGGGATAAGATGCTGAGAAACTGAAGTGTACTCTGGCCCCGGATCGTTAAGTGTTAGCGCAGGCCAGCAGGCGAGGGGAGAGGGCGGACAGTCAAGCTTGGGCATGGTACAAAGCAATTGTGTGAGTACACCCTTAATCTGCCTGCTCAGCCTTTTCTGTTCATATCCCTAATTTGTCAGTAGATTGCCTAATCATGGCACACAAGCCCAGGTCAGGTCTCTTGGTGCTAGTATGTGAAACATGTAAAGCAGATTGATTTCATCGAGGAAAAGCAACTAGCCTTCATCTGTTGATATTTCCAGGTTTGTTGGTTGAATTGCTTAACCTGGTAATTTTCAGTTGCTCTGAAGAGTAAGCTACATCCTCTGAAAGTCTCTAGTTTTGCACTAAAAGTGCTGTGGAGCTAAATTGCCCAATCTTAAACCCATTTCACAAGAGGTGAGATGTTGGCTTTTAAACACATATGTGGCACATGCATTGCTGCCTTTTCACCGTCTGTTTTGTAACCCGTCAGTCTCTTCCACCGAGTGAGTTTGTTTTGTAGAGCAGTGACCAGTATTTACCCCACTGTCCTCCTCTCATCTCCCCCCCTGCTCCTCGTGTCATTTTATTTCTGAGCTCCCTACTGACCGGCAAACAAAAGACTGTGGCAGTGCCGTCGTGTTCATCTATTCTGCCCTTTCTGCTTTCTCAGTCGTATCAATTTTTCATTGCGGGAGTAAGTGTATGTACACATCTGTATGCTAACTGTTCTGTGCTGTGTCTTGTCTGTAGGAAACCCGAGGATCTGTCCAGGGAGGTGATTCAGATCCAGCAGAGAGAAATTGCTCTGAAAGAGCAGAACTACACACTCAACAGCCGGTAATACACACACACACTCGCTCGCACAC
This sequence comes from Rhamphochromis sp. 'chilingali', assembly GCF_963969265.1. Lineage (NCBI taxonomy): Eukaryota > Metazoa > Chordata > Actinopteri > Cichliformes > Cichlidae > Rhamphochromis > Rhamphochromis sp. 'chilingali'. The sequence goes on from NC_137948.1 coordinate 31,788,201, forward strand.
AAAATCCCTTTCTCTCTCTTCAGACCTATTTCTCTCATTCTGTCTGCTTGCATGCCTCTCTTCCCCTCATGTATCTATTAGAGCATATCTCTGAGAAGTCCTTAATTGTCACAAAGTTAATTAAACTGGTCCTGATTCTGATAGCACTCCTGACAGTAACCACTGGTGTGTGAGTGTGTGTACGTGTGCGAGAGAAGGAATTCACTAATTAAACTTGTCCTGTTTAGACAGCGGTGATGTCTATAGGGAGGGCCGCACACGCGTGCTCTGGTATATTCGTGCTGCAACTCAGTCCAGCTAAGAAAGCTTTCATTAGCTAACAAGCGTTCCTCTTCTGCTGAGCGTATTGGGCTCATTATGAAGTATTAGAAACAGCAGAATGGGAGAGTCGTGGGTGTGGGAGGGGATGGTGATGGGAGCTTGCGGTGTAATTATTGCCCTTCGGCGTAATTATTGTCCTATTGATCAGACCTGGCACAAATCTCTGCTGAAAATAATTTCTGGACCCTTGTCTGGGATTTTTTGGTGTCAGTCAGGTAAGTCGTCTGTGAGTCTTATTATAAATTGACTATAAATTGCCTTTCTCAAATTGTCAGACTGTTCTGCATTAATCAACCTCTTTCCTTCTTTCTCTCCCCTCTCTCTCCCCTGTTATTAACAAACACACACATACGTACGAACGCGCACACATAAAAATTGCTTCCCACCAATTCATTTATTCTGCTCTGTCAGTGTGAGGAGTGTGGAGCGTTCACAGTCTGAGCTTCGTGCAGAGCTGACCCAGCAGCACAGCAAGACTCTGGAGGAGCAAAAGAAGAGAGAGGCACAGGACGCTCTTGTCCGTCGACTGCAGAAGCGGGTGCTGCTGTTAACCAAGGTACCTGGCGATCAGCCACGCACTCTCAAACACAGAGAAGTATTCATGCCTTCAAACATGACCTTTCAAACATCACCCAATGCGGTAATTTGACTCTAAACACTCAGTGAACACAGTAGCCAGGTAGACTTGCAAGGCCAGCATTGAATTCTTAATCTCGCCTTTACGCCTCTGTCCTGCTAATTGGCCACCGGGTGTCACATGACTCCTCCATCTGTCTGTCTTGCTCCCCCCCCCCCCCCTGCTCTGCAGTTCTTGAGAAGACCTCCCTGTAATATTGATTTCTTGATGTGTGTAATTCCCGACGTTATCATGCTTAGTCTCTCACCACACAAATCACACACATGCACACACCACCACCATAACTAGGCAGGATTGAAGGGGTGCTAACATTATAGCTCGGTGAAAGAATTTTTTTGCATCAAGTTTTCACAAAAGCGAAATAAGTAATTGTTATTTCCCAGCCAGTCACAGCCTATTTAGAAAAAAAAATCCATTATAGTTGGTGTTAAGTTCTGAGCTTTTAAACGTGAACTGTTTAAGCTGTTTATTTATTCAGGCGCAGTCGCAGAACAATTTGTTTTCAACAATGCAAATATGCCGAACACTCAAATTACCTTAATGATTGTAGTGAAGTATATTAATGACGTGACTTCAACCATATCTCCAACTGCCCAAGTTTATTTTTATTCATAATTTTTTCTTTATTATGTTTTTTTTTTTTAAATAATTTTTCTATGGCTTGTAATGTAGCCAGCAACCACTGATGTTATTCAGTTTCCTTCTTTCTTTCTCCTTTTTTTTAAGCTTAATTTTAAGGTTTAAGGCATTTTATATACTTTAATGACAAACAACTGAAAATGCCTTTTTTACTCAAATGGTTTTTAGTTTTTGAACTTTACTGAAAATTGAAAGGATCTTTTTGCTCACCTACAATTAGGGTATGCGTCATATAGCCTGAAGTCTGCATTGCAAAAACAATGTGAATGGTCTTTCATTTATGTATTCAATACTTTTAAAATGAAAAATAATAGCTCATTGAGTTTTGATTCAGGGAAGAATACAAGCTATCTGAGGAATATGAAGAATATCTGAGCAGTTGTTTTTAAGTTTTTATAAAGGGAAAAAAAAGATTAATCAGAGCATGTTTATCCACTTTTGAACTTTCCTCCAGGTGTCTTAGATGGATTTGAAATGTCACCCTGCCCAACTAAGAAATAAAACTCAAGAGAAGCAGCAGGTCCTCCTATTTGTGTATGTGGAACCAACAAAGTGACTGACAAAATAACTAAATTGTTATTCGGTTTTGATTGTCGTCAGTAGTTTGTATATTGATCAGCTAACCAGTTCATCAAGTAAATGTTTGACCTTTGAAGAATTCTTTGGAGAAGAGAAGAGAACTGGTTAATTAACTAATTACCCCACAAACCCTTGAGGTTCTTCTACTCTTTACTATGAAATGCAACATTTTGTCTTTGCCACAAGGCGGCATCTCCTTTAAGCCACCATTGGTCTGGTTACTTCTTTTACCTTCACATACTTTAGTGGGACAGACTTCGTGACCCATTAGAGGCATGGCCAGAGCTTCACGCACTGGATAAAACAGTTGACACAAAAGCAATTTCAAAAAAAAAAAAAAAAAAAGATGATGAAAACAGTAATGATAGTTTTATCATTCTGTCCACCCATTCCCTGTTTGTTTGTGTGTTTTTAAATTGAGAGTTTTTATCAGAGAAGAGGTGACAGATTTTGATTAAGATTGAGTGAATTTCTTGGCACATTAATGGAGAGTAAACAGCCAAAGGGCCTGCTGGTTAGTACTGGGAGTGAACACATGCACATTGACCTCTAAACGTACTCATGTGTGCCTTTTTTGTATTTACTTCTGTTCATTCTGTCTTCCTATTTATCTTCTTTTCTCCTCTAAAGAGAATCTTGTAGGATGTATGAAGTCAATGGTTGTGTGTCAATGCTTGGCAAACTAAACTGCTGTAATGCATTTGACGGACTCATTTCTTAGCAGACTATCTTGATTTTGATCTGACTGGTTAGTTTTGCCATGGTTTGTTTGCAGGTAGTAACCAGTATGCTATTGTACAAGGATTATTATTGCTGCCCACTGTTGGGATTTGGGCAAAATTTGGGGTTAGGGTTATGGTCACAGGCGAGGGTTAAGATGCGTCCACACGCACGTCACTTTGAAGCTGGTTCCCTAGGTGACCCTCTAATGTGTTACGTAGCAGGTCATATGCCAATCAACGGTATCCTTCACTCTTATTTGTAGTTGCTTCAGCCGCCGTCTGGAAGTTGAGAAACGTTTTTCTTCCACCTCATTCTCTTCCTCTTCTTCTCAACTGGACTGGAGTCAGTCACATCCATAAACACTCATTTATTCTCGATATTGTCACAGTGCTCATTGTCAGCAGATTTGACATGCGACCCTCTTGTCTCTGGACAGCTGACAACAAGTCAGCTAATCAACAGCTGGTTATAAGCTAGCATTATGCCAGCTAATCTTCGGCTAAAAAAATCACACTTTCCTTCTGGTAAACAGTTTGATTACATTACACAGTGTACTTTAAAACTTATGACATTTATTGCCGTGTTACATTAGCAGCTTTCAAGTGATGAAATGTGTTACACAAGTGTAAAGTCAGTTTGACTGGGTCAAAGCATCTCCATAATGGCTGGTCTTATGGGATGTTCCTGGTATGAAGTGGCCCACACAAAGGTCACAGAGTTCAGGATTCTGTCTCTGCCTTTTAATATGTAATTTCTGCTGCAGTGTCAGTGGCCACTCTAGAACAGATTTCATGTATTTGCACCTCCTGATTCACAGAGTCAGCCATTAGTGACTTCTCACAGAAATTTTGCTACGTAATGTTTGGTTCTTAACTTGATTATCATAAAATGCCACCTGCTTTGCTTTATAGTGCACAGTGTACACTGACAGAGTCAGGAGGGGAGGAGTTGCATCATATGAACAGTGCTGACTGACAGTTCACTTCTAAGATAGCAAAGTGAACTGACAGCTGACCTCAGAGCATTGTGCTTTTCCTTTCTCTCACAAGTATTCTTGACTGGAGTGGTTACAGGTCTCACAAAAATGTAGACGATGATTACCAATTATTATGAAGTGTTATTTAGATTAGCTTGTGTATTAAATTACTATAAATTAACAACGTTAACCTTTTGTCTTCTCTAAACTATGGGACAGTCAATAGTCTTTTACAATTTATATTATATTGTGGCGGACCACCAGGTGGCTCCACTCACACCCAAGTTGAACGGAAGTGTTGGGGTGGAGATTTTGGCGCTCAATATATATGTGAAGTTCTGAGAGTCAGTTAATAAAGTTGGAGTGAGACACAGAGACCTCTCCTGTCGTTATTACATACCTCCACAATATATTATATTATTGTATCTATATATTATACCGTTATAATTTTGAACATTTAATACCTGTTTTTGAGTGATTTCATTTATATCTAATCCTATTATTATTGCCTTTTTGATCCTCTATACAATGATCGTGCATTTATTAGGTTCCATTCACACACCACAACAGGCCATTGCAGTTTATTTTCTCTTTGCTTATGACTTCAATTTCTTATATGAACAATAAATGTAAAAATCTCTTTTTATATGGATTTTTTTTTTTTTGGGACGCCATGAGATTCCTGTGACAGTGAAATATAAAATGAACCACTCAGACATGAAGCACACAGACCGACAACTTTGATAGCTATTTGGAAACTATGTCAGTCCTGTTGACGCTTTAAAAGAAATATTTTTCCTGTTGAAGAGAAGCAGGTATGCCTCTGACTCCATTACAGAGGACAAAACGTTTACTATTCAGCACATTAAAGATGAGATGATGAGGAAGCATAATATAGGCAACACGTGCTCTTTATTCATTCTGGTATTCTTTGTCTACAAAGACATTTTTCTTTGATTTGATTCTTTCAGTTTTAGAAATACAGATGAGCATGGGCACACGCAAGCTTCTCTTATCACAGCTTGGATAAGAAAGCTGTAGCTGCCTCATACTGTGTTACTGACTTATGCAAGCAAACAAAAAGAAACATAGTAACAATTAGAGGAAAAAAAGTAAGAAAGATGCTTTCTTACTTTGTTTTTTCATGCAGACACAGATAGACATTTACTATGTGATGCTACAAAATGTTAAAATTCCCACAACTTTTTCTTTTACTTTATTGGATACGGTGAAATTTGTTTATTAATCAGCAGATTTACCGTGTTATAGTGCTGTTAATGTGTAACGTTTTATGTTGCAGGAGCGGGATGGAATGCGTGCCATATTAGAGTCCTATGACAGCGAGCTGGCGCCTACTGAGTACTCTCCTCAACTGAGCAAACGCCTCAGGGAGGCCGAGGACATACTGCAGAAGACACAGAGCCATAATGCAGAGATGGAGGTGTGTCTGCAGGCGTGCATAAATATACTTTTTTTTTTTGTCTTCTGCTCTTTGTTTTGTTTTTCAAAGTTGAATTTGAAAGTACTGACTTCCACTAAGCTGCCGACCAGATTATTATGCATGTAGCTGTTTGACACATGACTCGTAGCTGAGGGCACAGTAATTGCATGCTGCTTAGCTTCAGCTGCTTGTTGTTTACATCCTCAATACTCTTGTTTAGCGGACAGACTGAAACACATCTACAAAAATGGATAATACTGGACTTACGTTGCAGAGATTGTCACCCTTTTCTTTTAATTCCCTCAGTTTGACAGAATTGCCATGTTTAAGTGCAGAACCCCAGTTTGATTCTCTCCAGTTTTGCCCTTTTAAAGTTACTGCATTATGCTGTTTACACTGTGACTCACTTTTGAAAGAGATGGGCGAAATACCTTGAATTTCTCTACAAATCTTTTATTTTAATAATCAGCCAACAATCACTGTGAATTTGGCAGTTGCTGTGCTGAAACGGGAATCAGCACTAACCTAGCACCCCCTGCACTCGTAGTGTCACAGCTTGGCTAATCTAACATGAAGGTTAATAAAATGGTAAATGGCCTGGATTTATATAGCGCTTTACTAGTCCCTAAGGACCCCAAAGCGCTTTACATATCCAGTCATCCACCCATTCACACACACATTCACACACTGGTGATGGCAAGCTACAAAAGCTTAAATGCAGCTTGATCTGTAAGAAAATGGAACAAACACAAAAGCCTCCACAACACACTGCCTTAGGACACTACAATACAAAATAATAACCCATGAAAGACCTAATATTTTGGTTGATAGCAGCTCATTTCTCAACAGGGATGTTATTTTGAAGTACTAACTGGCTTCTTTCCTTTGTTTTTTGGAGGGCTATTACTGCATATCAGTAGGCTAGGGTCATTTTTCTTTTTGCTTCTGCATTACATTTCTTTTGTCCTGTTAATTCAGGCTCAGCTGACCAAAGCGCAGGAGGAGACAGGGACACTAAAACTGCAGCTACAAACAGTAAGTGAACCTGCAATCCCGTTTTTTTTTTTTTTGTGGTTTTTTTTGGGTTGTTGTTTTTTTTTTTTGTTGTTGTTGTTGTTGTTGCAACATGCCGTTTCTATAAAAGGCACAGGCATTTTTCACCAGTCAAGTAATTAGCAGCCAAAGTATAAGCAGTATCAACCAGTTTGGAGACATGGATCCAAGAGCACAATCAGTCTATTTTTGCAAAAAGCGTTTGAGATGTAGCTAGCTAATTTCACATATAGCAGTTACAAAAAGATAAGAGCATAACCAGCATCTATGATTGTGCCATGTACACTATGTGAAATTAAAGGAAAGTAGCATGTGTGTGCACCTTTGGGTGGCCACCAGTATCATGTGCCCACTGTCCTGGAGGCTCCAGGTTAATAATTGATATAATTAGAACAAGAGGGAAGGCAGACTTCAGTAGCAGGAGGTGGGAATCATGCATCTTTATGTACAATCTGTTGAAGTTACCTAGACAACATGCATATATAACTCCATTTAATTAATTAAAGGACTTTGTGACTCTGTTCCAGTCCGTTGCAGTGAAGAGACAGCTGAGTGTCAGTGTGTAGCCATCGATTTACTGGTTGATTTACCTTTCTGCCGTCACTGAATACCCCAAGATTTGGGCAGTGACTGAAAGAATAAAATCTCAGATACAGTGGCTTGCAAAAGTATTCGGCCCCCTTGAACTTTTCCACAATTTGTCACATTACAGCCACAAACATGAATCAATTTTATTGGAATTCCACGTGAAAGACCAATACAAAGTGGTGCACACGTGAGAAGTGGAACGAAAATCATACATGATTCCAAACATTTTTTACAAATAAATAACTGCAAAGTGGGGTGTGTGAAAAGTTCAAGGGGGTCGAATACTTTTGCAAGCCACTGTACAAGTGGAAATGAGCTTCATCCAAAAGTTTTCTGGGATCCCACTTAAAGGTGAGGTCAGGGGCTCAGTCATTCAGTAGAGGCTCACAATAGTCTGTCTATACATCCTGACTAAGACTCCTCCTGGATACTTCTTAGTTGAGGTGTTTCAGGCATGTCCTACCAGGAGGACACCCAGGGGCACACTGGAGAGATACTGTCTTATGTCTGGCTTGCCTCACTGTGCCCCTGGAAGAGCTGGAGGAGATGGCTGGGGAGAGAGAGAAATCCTGTTATCTTTGTTTAGACTCTGGTTCAAACAGCCCAGATTCATGTAAGTGGTAGAAAATTGATGAATATAACCACCCAACCAGCTAAATATAAGAATAAAATGAAATATGGATGCAAAAGAATCTATGCATCTATCTATACATAGTAATCTTTTAATGACAGTGTAAAAAAATGAAAACAGATGTAAACTTTAGCACATGTTCTTTTTTCAGTCCTGAGTGTGTCAGTACATTTAACAGGTTTATCTGTCAATCTTGGCATGTACATTTTTCTCAATTGAAGATTTTAGAAATGACAGAAAACTCTTACAGACAGAAGTATTCTGCTTTTAAATATAGTCCCGGATAACGTAGCGAGTTGGCAGGTGTGACCTGAAACCTTGAAACGCACCCTCTTTACTCATTCTATGATCTTCCTTCTTTTCTTGGCTCCTTGTTGCCGAGGTGACATCAACATAGCCATAGCAATGAGTATTGACGCGTGAAATCTACCTGTCTGGTATAGCAGTAATTACTTATCTGTCTTGGGAAGACTGGGAGTGGGGATGCACCGAGAGACGGGCAGATGCTGTCAGAGAAGGAGGAAAATTGGTGTGCAAATGGAAATGAGGGATAATTTTACAGACGAGAGCAAGATCAGAGGGGAAAAAAACAACTATGAGACAGATGGAATAGAAACGAGTAAGAGGTAAAAAGATCAGGACGTTGTGAAACAGAAAATAAGTTAGTGGGCTAATGGTGTGTAAAGGATATATCTGTTTGTCTTGATGTCTGTGTCAAAAAGATAGCAGCCCACTATAATACAGTCTTCAGGATTTATCTGCAGGCAGAAGGTTTCTGCCAGGCACACGGCCAAAGGTGGTCTGATGATAGTACACCAGGATCATTTTCTTTGTGTCCCAGGCGGAGCTGGAGCTGGAGTCTTTAAAGAAGCAGCAGGCCTCTGCTACTGACAGCAACTCTTTACTGACCAAAGAAGAGGTCACCATTCTCAGGTGGGTTGACCTCAACTTGTTGCAATGAAAAATTCATGACTATACATATAAAGGATTAAATCACTAATGCCTCACATGCATGCCTGAGCAGAGCTATACGCCTAAGATTAACCTGTTCACTCTGTGACATACATGGTCACATCTTTGCATGTTAGGCGTTATTAAACAGTGTATGTGCATGCATCTTTTTTCTCAGACAGAAAATTGAAGATTTAGAGAGAGAGCGGCAACGTTTGGAGGAGCAGAATAACATTCTGGAGATGAGACTGGAGAGGCACAACCTACAGGTAGGCGCTTTAAGTTCCCTCCAACTGTTTTCTGTGATGGATTCACTCGTCTGGCACAAAGGAACCAATTTAATAACCCCAAGGGCAGCAGACGAGCCCGCATGACACTACAGATTGATTCACACAAACGTTTCACATATCTGACAGTTTTTCAAACATAATTGGACCCAGGTGTGACTTGAGCAGCATCCAATGGAAAAATCGCACAACCTGTGGCTGATTTGAAATCCTTCCTTTGTTGGTGGAAAGGATTACAATACACAGAGCATTTCGTGGACCTCCCTAGTGTTAGCTGCGAATGACACTGGCTAAAATTAAATTGGTAGACAACATTTGTGAAACATAAACACAGACACACACATTTGACTGTGTGCATCTAATCCAGCTGCTTTCATCTTCCAAAGTTATTTAAGTCTTTTCCTGTTTTTTTCTTTTAAAATGGTGTGTGTGCGTGCGTGTGTGCGTTTCATCTCAGTCAGCTTCTCTAACTCCCCTGACTCATACTGTGCCAAACTAAGCCAACAGGGCACTTTAATGAAACGTGTGTGGGCAAGCGTGTTGGTTCCATTTAGCAGTGGGTTGAATGAAATCCATGTTTTTTCAAGCATGACCACCACCTTTAAGGCAATTGACGTGTGTGTGTGTGTGTGTGTGTGTGTGTGTGTGTGTGTGTGTGTGTGTGTGTGTGTGTGTGTGTGTGTGTGTGTGTGTGTGTGTGTGTGTGTTTCAAGGTTACACAGTCAATGGATCAGGTCAGTTCTTAGGAGCTAATTTTTATGACTCTTTCATGGTCTAATGCACACCAAGAGACCTCTACATCAGACTGACTGAGGAGATGAGTGACTGAATGGAGAACTATTTGAAAGAAGAAGTGAATAGCTGAATAAGGATGAGTTAACAGAATTGATTGCTCAAATAAACTGACATTGCATTTTTTTTATTAGTATTATATCAACTTCCATATAAGATTTTCGTAGCCAGTCCCATTATTAGTGCCTTTATATTTAAATCGTACTGAAATACACAGGTGTCGATCGCTTGGATGACCAGTGGTTGTACCTTTAAAATCTTGAAACCAGCATAGTGATCATTGAACACCTAAAATTAACTCTGAGTAGATCAGTAGAAGTGAATGAATGTAATTTTTTATCTTACAGTTAGTTAAAAACTAAGCAACAACTTTTTAAACTAGGAATCACATGACAGTGTATGAGCAGATATAATCCTTCTAAAAACGCCATACAAAGAGATTCTGATTTTAGAAGTGCTATCGACGGAGTTATTATAGTCACCATCCTTCTCACTGTCACCAAGTGCTTGCTCATAGGAGGTTGTTTGAATGTTGGGGTTTTCTGTGTATTATTGTAGGGTCTCTCTACCATATTTATGTACTTATTTTTTTAAAACATGTATTTTTTTTCTTTATTTTGATAATCAAGATTAAATGATACTGGGTTATTTCAGTCAGGATTGAGATCAGAGTCATTTAACATAGTTACTTATTCAATTTAGAAACATGATGCAAACTGGAGAAGAAAAAAACAAAAAAAATGTTCTTCTAGAGTTAAATAAATGGGAAAGAAAATCAGGTGGAAGTGTTTGACACAGTGTTGTGTGGTTGGCAGTTGGGCTCAGACTAGAGGGTGTTTTTGACTGTGAAGTCAGTGTTGCTAGGCAAACACTCCAAGCTGCACACAGATCAGACAAGAGGCCCTAGCGACAGAGGACTTGCACAAACTGGAAGACTTCAAAACATCAGGGATCGTGATGGAGTGTTGCATCCAGTTAAAGCTTTATATTACACCAAAAATACAGAAGCATCGATGAGAGTTGATAAATATTGGTCAGTATCAATGCTGATATCGATAGATGCCTATTACAAAGGCAAATAGAATCAAATTCTGTCCTCTCTGGACACAGCAGAGACTTTAAATGACACATACATCCAGCCCATTTTCATTAAACCTAAAGTTAAAGTGTAACACTTAAAAACACTTCTGTTTTCTCTCTTTAGACATGCTGATTGATGGACTTAAAGAAAAGTACAGAAGGGTGTGCATGTACTTGCACAAGTGCTGGTTAAATGCTCAACAGCAATCTAAAGTGGGACAGATTTTTATAATAAAAACATTGATTTCATGCATTTATGAGAGCACAAGCTAAAAAACGTTTGATTGATCAGTTACTTGTTGTTTACTTGTTAGCATCAATTTGCAGGATCATCACCCAATGGCACAGCTGTAATTGGCCCTCAAAATCCAGTTTTTGCAAGGACTGTAGTACATTCCATATCATTTAGGTTTTAATAACTTTTTCAGTATAACGGCCAAGATTCGCCATTTGCTGATGCTGGTATTTATAATGGTCGATAAATGAAAATTCAAACAGTTAACGAGATAGGAGAAACACTTTTCAGCGAATGTCGGGAGTGTTGATGTTGCATAGAAACTTAAAGAAGTCCAGTCGATATTTTTTTTTCCTTCCCCCTACTAAGATTACCATGACCTGGATGACTGAGAAGCTACACAGACTTGATGCTGCATAGTTTGTCCACCAGAGGGCACTCTGCAGCATCTTTGGTGGCAGAGAGCAGAGTCAGGCAGAACTTACATAATTGTTTAAACAACAGAGAACAAATGTTATGGAAATCTGTTTGTTTTGTGTGCCTGAAAAAAGGAAAAATTGCTGATATCACATTGTATTTATTTATTTATTTTTCGGCACATTTTCAACAAACTCGAGCACCTTGTGTTCTGTAGGGACACATACATACTAGGCAATGAGGGTGGATGTTATAGCCTCTGAATTAAACCATAATATTTCAAGAATATTTGCAATAATGACATCTATGACAATATAGCTAAAAGTCCCGAGCAACATTTTATCAGTGATTGCAGCTTGCAGGCAGCAGCATTTATTAGTGCAAATAAAATGAAGGGTATTTTCCAGCCTTCTTTTCCAATGAGCTGCTGTCACTGATGACAGACTACATACTTCAAAGTGTGAATCTATTGTCACGAGGTGCCAGGAGCAGCAGCATTATTGTACAATAGCAGTGACACAGTATTGTATCCAGTGACACAGCATCAGTCAAATGTAGGCACAGAAGTAGCCAAGGTAATGTTTTCTCTGAAAACGAAGTAAAAGTGTAACAGAACTGCATAGCACGGCTTAACCTTGTAACTTTTTGGGAGCTGCACCATATTGTTACAGAATTAACTTTAAATTAGAAAATAATTGCTAGCTGGGATGTTGCATTTTGGGATGAGCTTTTTAATTAGTTGTTTAAAGCCCTTCTTTTCCACAGTTTGGACTGTCATCATATCATTGACTAAACAAAGTAAAATGCATTAGTAACCTCCACCCACTGTTTGCTGTTTCTGTCATATGGAGTGCAACTAGCAAATGCTTCAGCGATGGTTAGTTGAGTCATTTGTTTACATTTGGATAACACATCCCCAGGTGCTAATATCTCTTCCTGGTGTGCAATCACAGCCTGGTTGTACTTGACATGCATTTTGACTTAAGTAAAATGTGTTGTTTATACCTTTTAGCAAAAGCAGTTTGTTTTTTTGTTTGTTTTTGTGCATATTTTGCAAGTATTGTGCTTTGGCGGAGGTTGCTTAAGTATAGTGCTGTGTGACGGTTTTCAGGTACCCTTAATTCTTTTCATATTTTGCTTGGAAAAATGGGAAATGGGTGCAGTGATTAATTTGCAATTAATTTGCTTTATCAAAACCTGACAGTACTTTTCTGCATTCAGGTCAGTTCTTGTGTAATTTGGCTGACGTCAGCCTTCTGTGGTTGCTGGTCTTGCTAACTAATGATTTCTCTCACTGATAAAAGAGCCACCTTTAAGAGAACACACTGGGAGAATAAGAACTGCTATGCTTTCATCTCTTTATTTTTGAACTGCATTCATTATTAATGACTGCAAAAATATAAACTGATTACGTTATGTGCACCAGTTTTTCCCCCAAACATGCTGGATCGTTCATAACAGTGACTGTAGAAGCTGTATGATTTTTAGATGACCATCTGATTTGGAAATGGAGAGGGGCAAAACATAAACTTGTTTGCTATTTTATATTTCAGTATAGATTTAAAAAGAATGTGCTGGTTGTTATTTCATTGACTTTCTTAAGCCTTATTTTAGTAACAGTAACAGCTCTGAAATGTTCTAACAAAACCATCTCCAAGAACCTTCAGCGTTCAGTTCAGTTTTATTTTTAACATTGTTTTTCCAGAGAAGCTCTGAGAATCCATGAAGGACTGTTTCACCCTGTGTGTTCTGTCTCATGTCGAGTTGGCCCTTTTGTGGTTTCAGGTCTTTATTCTTAATGGGGAAAAATGATGTTTATTACCATGTAATTTTAATTTAGTTAATGACAACAACAAAAAGATCTGTGGTCTGTAATATGAATCTGTTCCTTAGTTTCCCTCACTTGTTTGTCCGCTAATATTTGTTCATCTCTCTCTTTTTGTTTTTTTTTTCTTTTCTTTTCTTTAATTGATACATCACAGATCATGGCAGTCGTAATGGTAGATTTGAAGGGTTGTACTTTATGCTTTGCTCTCATGCTAGTGTCTAAACAGAAATAATTGTTGCTATTGCATGAGGTTGCATCAACATAGTCTCTGTGTTGTGCATATGCTTACATCTGCGAGTGTAGTTGTGCAATACACAGCCACAGAAACATGTTTAGTTGTATTTTGTTGTTTTGATTTTTTTTTTTGTTTGTTTGTTTGTTTTTTGGTGTGTGTGTGGGCGGGGTTGGTTTATTGAGGTGCTTCATTAACAATGCCTTTTTATTTATTAATTTAAACTGAATATAGGGTCTTACAGTGATGTTTTGACAGATGGACAGGAAATCTATTTAGAAATGCCTTTGGCCCATTTATAAGACTTTCACAACTAATTTTCTTGATATTCTTCATGAATTTACTAAAACAGTTTAAGCTTTGCTGTTACAAACCCTACTAAAGGTCACATTGATGATATAAGCACCAATAACCTGGTGCTAAAAAAAGGTTCTGGCACCAGATTATTCCCACATATAACATCAGTCTTGCCTACACTTTCATCTCATAAAAAGTTGTTTCTGGGTTCAAACCTCAGCTTGGATCTGTTCTCTGTTGCATTTCCCTGTTTTCCCTAAGCCCAGATGGGTTTCATCCAACTACTTCAGCTTCTTCCCATAGTCCAAAGACATTGTTGAGATTGTGATTCTTTACTGGACATTGATGTGATATAAATAGTATTTAGGATAACCATACATTCTAACAGTCTTTTAAGTGTGTTCTTATAGTCTAAAGTGCTTTGAGTGGTCACTAAGATGAGAAAAGTGCTACATAAATGAATTATAGCCATTTCCTGTTATAAATAACTTAAACAGATTTGATCAAGAAATTCAAGAAAAGCCATCAATGTTCAGTTTTTTAAGTAACAAAATAAATAAGAGCTGCAAGACACAAGAGTGGTCATGCAAAGACTTGGTTTATACATGTGGCAGAAGAGAAGATGACATTGTGCATTCTAGTTATTCCTGACAGCATCATTTCTACTGATCTGTCTACATGTGGGAGGTTTGATACTAAGGAGGAGCCCGTAAAACTTGGTCTTCCATGTGACATGGTACTGCTCTGCAGACCTTCATGCTTTGTAGGCAAGGCCCTCATCTCCTCTTGCTCATCCATGAATCCCTAAGGCCTGGGTCCCTATGGCATTGCCTGACAGTCATTCCTATATTAATATTACATAGAAAACTGCTGTGGGCCTGTGCACAGACCTGGTGGTTTTTTTTAGACCTGCTCAAATCCAGCTGAAGATATAGATGTGAAGGTGCTCTCAATGATACACACTTAATATATTATGACACAGAAACCAAGGAATCTGAATCAGTATAAAATATGGATGTAGGGCCCTGATGGGGAGAGAGGACATGCCTTAAACCTGTGCTATTTTGCAACCAAGATGGGGCGGTGTAAACGCTCATCTTGGGGCTTCAGAACAGGACTTTAAAAAACAATGGGTGATGTCACAGTATTTACTTTTATATTCTACACTGTCGGTGGTTACCTCATGGACACCTGTGGTTCTTGGAGCCCTTGATCTGCAGCTTCCTGGCTCTTCAGAACGACGTAGAATCTGCTGTTTGTTCTTTTCATGTGTCTAACCGTAACTTAGATAGGATTTTATCAAAGAATACCAGATTGTCCAAGCCTTACGCTGGTAAGCCCATTACCAGTCAAAACATTGTTAGCGGAGACTGTGACTTTACTTCTCCTAACTCTGTCTTGAGCTTTCAGGCTCCACTTCATGTCTGCTTAACAACAGGGAGCCAATTTCAAGTCACTATCAGGACATCTGTGCTGCAGATAGCTCGTCATCCACAAATTTCACCCATTCAGGAATAACCATTGGAGTGGAACCTCCACAAAGATACAGCCCTAGTTCCCTCATTGCCTTTGAGACAGGGATATAGTACCTATTCAGCAACTGCTCTGAGTTTCTCATAGCCTGCCTGTGTCACAGGAGGCCACACTAGGGTTTCTGCTTGCTGTGTTTGTTTGCCAGTTGACATCACACAGTTGTTCCATAGAAGCAGCAAGTCTCTTTTGTTTATTCTCAAGTTACGTGCTTGTGCACTTTGTTTTACTTAAAACCAAAGCTGTCCACATGTTAGGCATAGGTCAGTGCCGTGTTAATGAAATTCAGTTTGTGGTGGCCCATGTGACTGAATGAGCCACATGGGCCGGTAAGCTGTTGGTTGACCGTTCAGTCTACTTTCCTACCCTCATGTGTGGTCAAAAGCTCTTGGTAGTGACTGGAAAAATGAGAATGCTGACGTGTCTGAGTTGAGTCATTACTCGCACCGTGAAAGAGGCTGGTTGAGGTAGTTTTGGCATATGACCTGGAGTTGTTCAGGGCATCTCCCACTGGGCACACACACACTAAAGAGATCTCTTGAGAGCTTCTTGGAAGTGGTTAGAGATCTCTGCTTAGACTCCTGCCCCCAGGAGGCAGGGAGGGAGGGATGGATGGAGTTTTGAGATGTCAGCTATCAGACAAAGTGACTTGCATCTTTTAATAGGGATTGTCCCAACAGTGGTCACTGAAGAATTAAAGAGGCAAACATGGGACACACAAGTTACCAATTCTTGTGTCAAATCTCCAAACTATCCTGGGTGGGTAGTAGTCGTGTGTACTGGTGCTTGTCCATTGGCAAGCAGATGTGAGAGTGAATGGTACCAGGCAGCTTCTAGGTGTGAATGGTGGGTAATGAGTATTAATATTTTCCTCTCACTAAAATCACACTAAAATAAAAGTAAAAAGAATAGAAATTGATAAGTGAAAACTGTTCCCTTTTTGTTCAAAAAATGTTAAAATTATTTCAAATAAAGTCTTGTTCCACTCTTGGCGGATGGGGTGAGTGTACATCACAGTTCAATTTGATCTGGTCCTTAAAATGCATCTGATCTTCTGGACAGATTTTTTTTTTTTTTTAAAGGACTGAGCCTTTAGCCTGCCAATATCTAGACAGCAGCTTCAATCTGTTTTCTGATAATGTCACTCAGTGGAAGAAGCCCGTCTCGCCAGCATCTCTGCTGTCTTTCCATTCAACCTAACTTTATCGGTTCGTGTGGTTTAAGGTTGATGGTACCCTCCACTCTCAAATTCATGCACACTCATCATTAATGTGTCACCTGTTCCATCAGTGACTCATGTGTCCCCTGTGGTTGGTGCTGTGTTGAGTATATAAGTGGATGTTTCAGCGCAATTTGTTCTGCATCTGTTAAAGAACAGAGACTGTTCTTTGGACTTCAACCTCCCCCCAAAACTCGTATTCTTGTCTTGTTCTCTTATTCATTCTTTCTTCCTCATACATTTGATCTTGCTCCGATGCTCCCTCTCTCCCTGCCTTTTGCTCTTTTTTTTATTTTTTATTTTTTTAACAGACTGCACTCTGGTATTAGATGTGTTGTTATTGTTGTTCTATGAATAAGAGATATGTAGCCTCGAGCACTTAGAATGGCATTCCACCTTGCTGCACTGTAAATTATGTGTGGAAGAACAGGCTCTATAATATGCATGTAAATACGTCTACACACACACACACACACACACACACACACACACACACACACACACACACACACACACACACACACCAACTTACAAAATCTGAAGAACTGTAATATTAAGAAGCTCGCTTTGAAAACTCAGACAATTTGGCTGTTTTCTGTTTTTGCAGCAATAAACGTATTTATAATTTTTAATGAAATGGTGCACCTTTTTTCCTACTGAATGCAGACATGGATGCAGAATAAAGTGTAATATTACATTTGCTCATTTTGGAGATGATTGTCCTTTGTGTGTGTGGTTTTTTTTTTGATCAGTGGATCACACTTATTCACTGTATTACTTTTGTTATGAAATGTGAAAATGGCAAATAGATTCAGACAAGCAAATGGATGCCTTTTTAAAGACTTCCATTTTTTTTTTTACTTTCAGTTCAATATAGGAGGAGAGTCAACCCAATTAAAAATAATTATGCCATTTGGCTTGCTTTGAAAGCAATGTGCTTGAAAGGCAAAGAGAAGTAACTTTGCTTTTGTTTTTTGTTTAGTTTAGTTTGTTTTTATTCTGTTGAGCAGTAAATTAAAACGTTGCCCTTCAGCTCAGTCCAGACATCCTGAAAGTGAAATATGAATCCACAGCAAAATCTTTCTAATTTAATTTAGCTTGACCTAAATTTTTAAAGACGAAGATTTTTAATTTATTTTTTTGCTTTTTGACAGCATGTAGCTTTTGACTGCGTTTTTCGAACTCTAATCTACATATCTGTCTCTTCCTTCCATTTTCTCTCTCTGGTTATCATAAAGCACATACAGATGCAGCTTTAAATAAACTCTCTGTAAACAGATGTAGAACTTCAAAAGACTGAAGTTGAAGAAAATGAAAGGGCAATTTGTTTGGCTGTGACTGTGTGTGTGCTGTGGAAAAATACTTGATGTTAAGTACACACATCTACTGTTACTCAGTTCGAGAAATGTAATCGTTTCTTATAAAGTACATGAAAGAGTTATTTATGAGCTTTTCTGTACGCTTCATCCACTCTGGTCTTTCTCGACGCTGAAGGCAGTGGTACCCGGACACCGTTTGTTTTTTACCATGTTCTTTTATTTGTCCTTCACCGTTTCTCTTCCTCATATACTCTGTAGTTTATTTGGCAACCGTCGCTTGGAGGCATATAGAATCTAATTTAGCCTGTAATCAAGAGCTCAGATAGGGGTGTGTACATGTTGTGAGCGTTCCTGTTTGAGTGTGTCTCTCCTTATATTGGCATTAAGCGACTTTTATTTAGCCAGACCTTGCAGAGTGAGAAGAAAACACTGGGAAAGAATACTTTCTCGTTAATGTGTCTGTTTGATATAACTGAAAACATTATTTCCTCATAGGGAAAGCTCACGTGAACGTCAAGAGCTTTCGATCACACTGTCGAGTATTTTTTTTATGCTAACCTCCTCTCCCAATCTGTAATGTGAGATCAGTTGTAACCATTTCTCTCCATGTATAGCAAACTGAAATTGGTTATAAAAGGTTTGCAGGGTTTTTCTTGCATATGTTGGTCTCACACCAAAGGAACGTGTTTTGGGGTGTTTCCGCGTGTTAGAACGTGTGGAACGTTATAATTACAATGAGTGTAAAACTGTAATGACCTGATCTGACATCCCAAGATGAGAGCAGAGTACAAGTCTTTTAATTAATGTAGTTTTCAAATGATCAGTATTTAAAAGTACGGTAGGATCATTATTGTACATTAAATATTTCGGACTTTTCGTCTTCTCTTTTGTTTGGCCTGGTTATATTTTGTATTCTCTCTCTTTTTTGTTTTTTTTTTGCCTGTCCCATTTGGTTCTTTAGCCGTCAGAATTGTTGTTTGAAGACCAACAAGGATACCCAACGGATTTACTTTGCCAAATGGATCATCACGGCCTTGCTGTATTGGTCCATTTGATCGACCTTTGTTGTTATTATTTATTTTATTTTATCTTCAGTTGTTACAGGCGGGACAGACATGACTGACGGATAGAAAAGGGAGAAAGAAAGATGAAGGAAAAGAAAATCAGAAGGGAAGAGGGACAGTGAGGAAGGGCTCTTAAAAAGAGAGAGAAGAGAGAAAAAAAATCTCCTGGATCACCTGTTGAGAGAAAGAGAAGAGAAAACAAGCAAAAAACCAGAGCAACATACTAAACACAACACCGTCACGTTAATCTAGCTAAGTGTAAACAGCAGTAAATACTAAATATTGAATGTTGTTGTGTAGCAAGCAGGACCGACAGCACACAATGTATTCTGTATTCTCACAATGTATATTTTGTATTCTCTTTGTTTATTTTAATTTCTTATTGTTATTTACTTGTTGCTGTCAATATTTTTGTTATCACAAAGAAGTTAATGATAGAAATCATTGATATTGTGGCTCAGCTAAATTAAGTCAATATTTGGTGTGGTAACTCTTTGGCATTAATAGAGCTATTGCTGCCAGTTTTCGTTTATCAAAGCTACAAAGCTGATCATGACTGGAAGGAATCAGATTTTTCATGGGTGCTGCTGCCTGCTCATCTAGGGCACTCATCGAACAGAGAAGAGACTCAGGCAGGGGAATGCAACTTTCCACTCTTTGGTCATTACACTGCTGCATTTGTCACAAGGCATTCTTATTTTTCAGGGGGAAAAGCGCTCTGTAAAAGAATATGAAAAGTCACTAAATCTGACAGAGTTGTTGAGTTGGCAACAGCGAGGTGAACTGAAGCGTGATGATCACTGCTGTGAGTGAGGAATGTGAGGCGCCCTGGATGCTAAGATGAGATGGTGCATAAAAAATGTTCTGCTCTATAACTGATGGCTGTTTGATCTATGTCTCTGTGTCTCAGGGAGACTACGATCCAGTCAAAACCCGTGTTCTCCACCTCAAAGTGAACCCCACCGCCATTGCCAAACAAGAGCGCCAGCAGGAAGTGGAGGCTCTCCGACAAGAAGTGACACGGCTCAGGGATCTTGTACGCTCTTTGCAGAGTGGAGGTGCTGTGGGGCATTCCCAGGATGACATGCACAACCCCAGCTTCAGCCTTAGTTTGGCTCCTTCAAAGGAAGTGTTGGGTAAGATGACACAGAAGTGTGACATCAGAATAAGAGTGAGCTATAATGTCATTCAACAGCAAACAGGGCTTAAAAAGTAATAGGTAATGTCTAGAAGTCAAAGGCAGCCAGTATACCATCATTAAGAGTGGAATAATATGATTGATGGCTGTTAAAAGACAATTACAGTAATCTGAGAGGAAATAAGAGCATGACTGATAGTATGGGTGTCACTAGAAGTCAGTATTATTCATATCCTCACAATATTCCTTAGGTGGTAGGAGGAGGACTGGGTGACCTCGTTTATATATTTTAAGGTGAAATTGCAGATCCAGGTTTCGGATAGCTGATGTTAGATGAATGGATAAGGGGCCAAGGGAGGGTTTGATCCATGGATGAAGCTTTTCTGATCCGATGACTAGATTTTCTCTTTTTAATTATATTGTTATATAATGTTATAGTTAACATTAGAGGGGAAGTGGATATTTAGACAACATAAAGTACAGATTTTAAAGGTTGTTAAAGGTCCTCTTTACATGTAGACTGATCCAAAAAATATGAAATGGCAAAAAAAGAGAAAAGCCATACCCAACAGTTGCTTTCTAAAGGAACATGTTGCTCTTGGGAACTGCTTCATTGATATTTTGGCTCAGAAAGTCTCTGTCCTCTTAAGTGTCTATATGACAGACTGTTAGAGGGAGGACGTGCAGTTATGACAGGGTTAAATATGCATTTGGAGCTCAGGACAGTTCACTGGTAAAAGTCTGTTGGCCAATTTGTGCACAGCGCTCTGTGCTCGCTCTGTCTGTCTGCTGCTCGCTCACGGTCTCAATTTTCTTGGCACTTCTTTTTTCCAACTCCCAGCCTTCTTATTTTTTTCTCATCTTTCATTCTTGTCTTTTCTGTCATCTTCTCCTGTTCCTGGCATGTTCGCTTCTCTGGCTTTTAATTTCTTATGATATGAAAATTGAGTTTGTAACAAGTAAGTTCAGTTTAAACTCTGTATAGATAAAGCAGACCTAGTGTGTGATATCTGTCCTTATTGCAAGACCTGGGTCAGTGCAATAGAAAGTCTACAAACTTATCAGAGATCAACAGAAACGTTTTAATGTCTATAAAATTATTTAATGACATTTTACCCCATGTAGTGTTACCCTGCTGTCAGTAGTAGTTTAACTTGGCTATAGGCTTTGTGTGTTCAGTTAAGAAATTACCTAAGCAACATTACAGGAACAATACTTCATGTAGCAATTAGCAGCAGGTAGAAAATGTTTTCCATTTTTAATTACATTTAATTAGTAAAATTTACTGTCCAGTTTTATACACCAGCGGTTATTAGTTCTGCCCTGGGTGTTGATGATGAGTTTCCACATTTTTGCATTTTTCACACATTAATACTGGACAATTGTGATGACAAAATTTAAAAGTAAGTTTAGAATTAGAAAAAAATCAGGGCTTTAACTTTTTACTCTTGCTGTTACAAATTACTATTTCATTAAATACAGCTGGGAAATGAACTTTAATGATGATGATAATAATAATAAATAATCATCATCTTTTTTATAAGTTGTCTTGAGCAGTAGTTCTAGGTCTTTATAGGTCTTTCAAAGTTTTTCTTTGGACTTTGGATGCTTTTTCATTCATTTTCAGTCCAGTCCTCGTACAATTTCAGATGAATGTTTTTTTTAGTTTGTTTCTTTTTGGTTTCTTAAGCCACTTAACACTAACTGTGAATCATTAAAGCATTAAACAGGCACCTAACTCGAGGGGTAAGTCAGATAACTTTGCAAAGAAGCAGTTATTAGCAGCCTGTACCCATTTGTACCCATTTCTTAATGAAAATCTATAACAGTTTAAATATAACCTCCGCACACTGTCTCACTTAGCTCCATCAGGTACCTTTATCAAGTCAGTCAGACTGAAACATTGTGATTTAATAAGTGTCGTAGTGGTTATCGAGACAGTATGCACGAGTTGCATTTTAATTGTTGTGGAACCTTTCTCTTGGTTCATGTGTGCAGAGATTTTTTTTTAAATTTTATTTCAAATCTATGAAAACTTTAAATATTACAGTTTGAGAGGTTTTAAAATATAGTTTTTTATGATTCTCAAAAATTATTAGCTGAAAACTTATCTCAGCAAAAAACAAGTGGAGGCCAGAAGAAGTGGCAGGCATAAAAGTATCATTATCTGAAAGCCACGTCTTTAGAAAGGGTAGTTAATGGGTAGTAAAGCCTGACATATGGCAAATTATACAAGTGGGCAACTGGACAACTTTTCACCATGATGATGATCCTGAATAGAAAAACATACAGTGGAACACTATCAGTCATGGATGGGCCTCCCCAGAGGCCAGACCTCTACATTATTGAAGCAGTGTGGGATCATCCTGACAGAGAACAGTCCTTCAAGAAGCCTGGGGAAATGTTCCTGAAGACTACTTAAAGAAATGAAAAGAAAGCTTGACTAAGAGAGTTCAGGCTGTGTTGAAGAGTAAGAATAAAAATGGTCGTACTAAATATTGATTATGCATGTTTGCACTTTTCAGTAAATCGCTGCCCCTATTTCCCATTTCCCTTATATAATGATGTGAGGGGTGGCTCAAGACGTTTGCAGATGTTTTGGGACACTACAGTTTAGTTTAGTTTTTGTTTGTTTTTGCTTCTGATACGAGTGCAAATTTTAGCAGTATTTTAGACTGAAAACGAGAGAAGAAAATATATAAATAAGACGCTCCCTATGCAGCTGGCAGCTTTTGAGCCATTATGTACACAGACCTGTAGACACCAATCAAGACTGAAATACAGAAGTCACCAAAACTGTAAAAGTTTGTGTGAAAAGTATTCTAACTAATACTCGGATTTAGTAACTCAACACGTACGTTGACACATTTGTGTGCCCACTTGTACGTGTTTGTCTTTGCGATTGCACAGATAACGACATGTCCACATTCCTGTGTGTCCACTTGTCTGCACGGAGAAGGAAATGTATTGGTTGCTGCAGCCTGAGAATTCCCAACCATTTTCAGGGCATTTTGATGGCTGTCATAAAGTGACAGTTTTGTCACATTTCTGAAGTCTTGAAACACTATTTAACCGCGGTGACTGACACTTGAGAGGAGCCCAGTCACCCAGGAGACAGACAGGCACGTAGACACTCACTGGCAGACTCAGTCCCAGACTCTTAAGTTTATACTTTCTAGTCATTCACTTGTTTAATAATGACAGATAAAAATGTAATCGGCCAAGCTATACGCTATGAAGAGGAGAATGATGAGTAGAAATAATTATCAGTCGCAGCAGGGTTAGAAGTTATGGGAATAAAAACTCCCTGACTGCTCTTGAAACGACGCATTATGTTGTAAGAGAATAGAGAGTTTTGACTGACTGATGCTGACTGTAGAGAGAGAGGAAAAAAGTGAAAAGGACTGGTTGTTAAGTAAGGTATAACCCTGAACAATGTAGGTTCACATTTGAGCAGCAGAAATGCTTTTAACCTTTTAAAAAATCAGTAGCAAACACCAAGCTTTTCAGAGGTGTTAGGTAAGCATTTCTTTGCCTGGTTACATCATCTCCCTCCATGTGTTTTTGTTTTTTTGGTTAATAGTCTTTACGGTGCTCCTGCCTGCACTCGTTTTTTTCTTTTTCTTTTTTCTTTTTTTTCTTTTTACATTTTCTCAGATTTGCATACATCACAGTGTTGAGAAGATCGGCACAAATATCTATAAAAAGTAAATATTTGCCTCTTTGTGGTTGTTCCTTTCCCAGCTCTCCTTTTACCACTTGTGTACTTACAAAATGTTCATGGCTCCACATTTGCATCTATATCCTTTTAACTTTCTCTTCTGTGGTGATCACATTGTAAATAATTACCTCCACAACGACTCATTTTTTCCTCAGACAAACTAATTTCTCTGACTTCTCAAATCAAGTCTCCAAATTAAAGTAATTATCCCAAATTGATTTTCAACAAATTAAAGTCAAGCCCCATTCTGTTTCTCCCCTTCATGATTATCTCTGCTCCCAGCTAGGAGATGCAGCTGACTGCTTCAGACGCCACCGTGCTCTGCTTTATAGTAGTATGTAGACCCTGAGTGAGCAGAGGGATTGCTGTGGGGTAGAGATTGATATCATTCACAACTTTTTGATGCTGGTATCTAGGGGTGTCACGATATTTAGTAGTTGGTACCAAAAACAGTAGATGAGTACATGATTCTCTACACCCAGTTTATGTTGCTAAACATAAACACCATAAACTCTTTAATAAAAAGTTATTTTAACTAACTGGGAAACTTTAAAATGGTAAAATTATATCATTGATGGGAGACAGGCAGCAGTGTTTTGATGATTAATGTAACTATTGCTGTAACATTAAATATTTATGCAACATTAGGCATTGCTAATATTTCAGCCTATGGTTCATCGATGATTTAATTCCACCCATCTCAAGCTAAATAGTAACGTATTTGTGCTCTATACCATGAGAAGGATAATACTCTGATACTCTGAATGTTCATGGATGTTAAATTGAAAAGCATTCGCAGATCTAATTGCACATCTTCCTCTCTTGGTCTGAAAAGCAAAAATGGAAATGATTTAAATATTGCCTTTTGGGAATCAGTTATCACCCCCTGGTCATCGCCCTCAAATGTTAAGTAGTTCCATGCTAGGCTCTCCACTGGTCTCTTTATCTGATTCTCCACCCTGGTTTGAGCTTTTGTCTCCCACTTGTAGTCTTTTTCTTCTGTGCGTTCAGAATCCAGGTTTATTTAAATTGACTAAATCTTTATTTTTATGGCTTTGCTATTTAATAATATCAAGTCTTTGAGATGCTAATTTAAGTTGCTGGAGTTATTCCAGAAACTCTACATATTGATAGCATATAACTATGCTATCAAAATAATTGTGCTGTATAACTGATTTGTGTGTTGCAGATTTGCGTAAACAAATGGAGAGTTCAGAGCTGAGGAACCAGAGACTTAAAGAGGTGTTTCAGAGAAAAATACAGGAGTTTCGCACAGTGTGCTACGTCCTGACCGGCTACCAGATCGATATAACCACTGAGAACCAATACCGGCTCACGTCTGTCTACGCGGAGCACATGGATGACTCCTTGCTCTTCAAAAAGGTATGAAGAGTTCATCTAAGGTTGGGGATGCCGTCAAATGCCACAATATTTTAAATTTAAATAAATAAGAACAATAATTAGAAGCTGAAACAAGACCTGAAATTTATACGTACACTGATAATCCAGCCTTGCGTACAAGTAACACGTTTTTTTTTGGGGGGGGGGGGTTTGTGTTATTTTACATCCTTCTTTATATACAGACCTGAACTGATCAGATATGGAAACATGTAGCTTTTAGCCACAGATTGTGTGCATCATTAAACAGCAGCGTGAAGTTAAAATGGGCACACTGTCAGCAAAACTCCTACAGGCTATGGCATCTGTGTAAGTGTTGATATCTGTCCCAGGGAGCTCTTTTAAAAAAAAAAAAAGCGCCTCGGGAAGTTTAGATTTGACCTTGCAAGGTGCCGCATCACTTTGCCACATTGTGCATCGGCTTAGCGATGCAGCGAGACGAGCACTATGCCAACAGAGACTCTTTGCTTTGTGGTTTAAATTTGTATGTGTGGGAGACTGGCAGCGTCTGTGTGGAAGAGAAGAAGAGAGTGATGACTGGGCAGTGTCACAGGGTGGGTTTTACATTAATCGATCACCACTCACTTATTGAATGGGCTAAATAAAAGCTGAATTTGTCATTATCCCTTAGCTTTTTAGAAAGCACTTTTTTTTAAGCTTAACACAGCTTTTTTTTTTTTTTTTTTTTTTACTCTTTTACTTTCCTCTCATCTTTCCATCCTGGAGTTTTGTTTTTACCTCTGCTTATTGCTCAGTCTGTCTCTCGTTCTCTCTGTAGCCCAATTGTGTAGCATTAGCTAATTTCCATGTTGCTGCGGCTATCGTGTTCTGATGGCGGCCCCTAGCTAGAGCAGAAACCCTGGAGAATCCGTAATGGCAAGGTGGCAGAGGGGCGGCTTTATTATCTTGGCAGGTAATTATTGCTGTCACATGCTAATTTATTGCGACTGGTCATCAGTGCCTTGCTCAAGGACTCTCGAGAATTCTGCTGAAATTAAGAATAGCTGAAAAAGGAAAAATATAAAATAGGAGCGGTGTGTAAACGTGCACATGCACTTTTTTTGTTTTTTCTTTTGATTTCTGTCCGGTCTGCTCCATCGAAACCACCTGCGACTCTGCCAGAAGAGATAATTCACTGTCAATATTTATTAACCTCAGAGTGTGTCCATAAAACACACACATATACAGACTCACACACAGTCATAATGCCCTCATGGCGCGCACTGTCACACTCAAATGCACACATACTCGTTCCAATCTCAACACTCTATCACACCGCACAGCACTTGCTACCACCTCACCCTCCCACTGCTGGCTGCACGTGCATACAGATGTACAAAGCCACACATGCATACCCAAAACGAATGCTAACACCCTCTGTATTAGTATTCAAAGTATGCACCATTGCGAGCGTGTATGACAAACACTTAGTGGCTTATGGGAGCAGAAAGGCCTGTACTATTATTGGAATACAAAAATCAACACCCGCGCATACACACATTGTTACGACCCCCTCTGCTAGGCGTCAGGGAGGGAGTAACATACACGAGCCCCCCAACACAAAACTGAGTAAAGCAAAAGGTTTTAATTCCAAACTTTAAACAGAAAACCGACAGGGCTGTGCAACAGACCACTGGGCAGACAATTATTACATAAAGAAAGAACAGTCACGAGTAAAAGTTAAAGGGTAACTAAGGCAGGCTGGCCGCACACAAAATAAAAGCTAGGGTTTTAACTAAGGCAAGCCAGCTTCACGCAATCCTACTCACAGCCAGCTAGCAGCTCAAAACTCTAATCAGGCTAGGTTTAAAGCATGCACCAAGGTTCGACAAAGGTCAGCAATATGAATAAGTTCAACAAAGATTGACGAGGGAGGCATGAAGGGCAAACTGCATGTTCAGTCCTAAGCAGCCGCCACTGAGTGAAGGACCTCCAGCCTTTTGTAGCCACAGGTGGGTACGATCAGCCACTGATTGCCTCTTGGAGCATCATGGGATCCCGGGGCAGCCAATCGTCCGTGTGGTCTGGCACACTTCATTCTGCATAAGTGAGGGTTGGCACGGGTCTCCCAGTAACCAATCACACACGAGTCCTGGAACACATTGATTTACCTAGAGGAAGGCGGGGCCACCTGAGGCCGGAGGCCGTAACACACATAAACACACATAAACACACAGTGACATTCATGTTTT
Organism: Rhamphochromis sp. 'chilingali'; assembly: GCF_963969265.1. Classification (NCBI taxonomy): domain Eukaryota; kingdom Metazoa; phylum Chordata; class Actinopteri; order Cichliformes; family Cichlidae; genus Rhamphochromis; species Rhamphochromis sp. 'chilingali'. Next base: position 31,815,489 of record NC_137948.1, read on the forward strand.
AAAGAGGATACACACTAGGACACATAAATACAGTATGTGTATATATTCTGCTTTTTAAGCATGCGTGTGACTTTAATCTGGGGTATGAGAATGTAAAGTGGACTAATTGTACTATGAAGCAAGAGAGAAGGGAGATAAAATGGGGGGATTTGGGACAGGAAGCATAGAAGTCTTTACAAATAGGATTCTAATGTTATTCACCTCAGCAACAGGGTTGCCAGATAATCCTGCTAATATCCCCCTCTAGAAGAGGCACCCAAATCCCCCTCCTATAGCGTAAGCTGTTTAACCTGCAGTAGTCACGTTCCCCTGCCCTCGCTCTTGTCTCATGCATTCATTACTGTATGTCACACTCATTAAAATGTATTTTCATTGTTTGTCAGCCCTGTAACCTTACTGTAGTTTGGTGTTTTAAATGGTTAATGAGGCTACATGTTGCTCATTTACAGGGTCACAGTTTTATGTTTTGGTTCTACTAGAATATGCTTACATGTTTTTGATATTCAGAACTTATTTTTTCTGGATTTCCCTAAAAGAATTTTGTCAGTTGAATCTTTTAAACACAGCAGTTCAGATATTTGCTCCAGTTCGTGGTTGATGTCTGATGTATGGCTATCATGTGGAGCAGAAAAATGATTCGATGATACAGGGACAACATATATACTGTTGTTCAGATCAAGCTTCTTTCGACTCATTTTACTTAGAACATGGAAATGCATTAACATAAGAACTAAAACCATAAAAAACCACTCTGAGTTTCCTGATCAGAGAAAGTTCAATCAACTTTGAGCATGTTCAATCTTAGTTTCACCACATTTCACCATGGCAACAGGTAAATACAGAGCAGAGCCTTCAAAACGTTTTATAGGGTCTGCTTTAATAATTTACAAACTTCATTTAAACCAAAATGTAAAAATTGACTATAAATCTAATTATCCATCCATCCATCCATCCATCTTCATCCGCTTTGTCCGGGGCCGGGTCGCGGGGGCAGCAGCCTAAGCAAAGGGTAGGGACGTAGATCGACCGGTAAATTGAGGGCTTCGCTTTTACACTCAGCTCCCTCTTCACCACGACGGACCGGTGCAGCGTCCACATTACTGCAGCTGCAGCCCCAATCCGTCTGTCGATCTCCGGCTCCCTTCTCCCATCACTCGCGAACAAGACCCCGAGATACTTGAACTCCTCCACTTGTGGCAGGAACTCATCCCCGACCCGGAGTGGGCACTCCACCCTTTTCCGGTTGAGAACCATGGCCTCAGATTTGGAGGTGCTGATCCTCATTCCCGCTGCTTCACACTCGGCTGCGAACCGTTCCAGTGCGAGCTGGAGGCCCCCACCCGATGAAGCCAACAGAACCACATCATCTGCAAAAATCAGAGATGAGATTCTGAGGCCACCAAAGCGAAAGCCCTCCGCCACTTGGCTGCGCCTAGAAATCCTGTCCATAAAAATTATGAACAGAACCGGAGACAAAGGGCAGCCCTGGCGAAGCCCATCACCCACCGGGAACGAGTCCGACTTATTGCCGGCAATGCGAACCAAGCTCTTGCAACGGTTGTATAGGGATCGAATGGCCCGTAGCAATGGGCCAGACACCCCATATTCCCGCAACACCTCCCACAGGACACCCCGAGGGACACGGTCGAATGCCTTCTCCAAGTCCACAAAACACATGTAGACTGGTTGGGCAAACTCCCATGCACCCTCAAGTATCCTGGAGAGGATAAAGAGCTGGTCCAGTGTTCCGCGACCAGGACGAAAACCGCATTGTTCCTCCTGTATCCGAGGTTCGACTAACGGACGAACTCTCCTTTCCAGCACCCTGGCATAGACTTTCCCAGGGAGGCTGAGGAGTGTGATTCCCCCTGTAGTTGGAACACACCCTCCGGTCCCCTTTCTTAAAGATGGGGACCACCACCCCGGTCTGCCAGTCCACAGGTACTGCCCCTGATCTCCACGCAACATTGCAGAGGCGTGTCAACCAGGACAGCCCTACAACGTCCAGAGCCTTCAGGAACTCGGGGCGGACCTCATCAACACCAGGGGCTCTGCCACCAAGGAGTTGTTTAACTGCCTCAGTGACCTCGCCCCCGGAAATTGGCGGGTCATTCCCCTCATCCCCAGACTCTGCTTCCTCCTCGGAAGACGTGTCAGTGGGATTAAGGAGGTCCTCGAAGTATTCCTTCCACCGCATGACAATTTTCTCAGTCGACGTCAGCAGCGCTCCGCCAGCACTATACACAGTGCAGGTAGAGCACCGCTTTCCCCTCCTGAGACGTCTGACGGTTTGCCAGAATCTCTTCGAGGCAGTCCGAAAGTCTTTTTCCATGGCCTCTCCGAACTCCTCCCACACCCGAGTTTTTGCTTCAGCCACTGCCCGAGCCGCATTCCGCTTGGCCTGTCGATACCTGTCGGCTGCCTCCGGAGTCCCACAGGCTAACCAAGCCCGATAGGACTCCTTCTTCAGCCTGGTGGCTCCCTTCACCTCTGGTGTCCACCATTTGGTTCGGGGATTACCACCACGGCAGGCACCCACCACCTTGCGGCCGCAGCTCAATGCAGCAGCTTCGGCAATGGAGACTCTGAACATGGTCCATTCGGACTCAATGTCCCCAGTCTCCCTCGGAATGCTGTCGAAGCTCTGCCGGAGGTGTGCGTTGAAGATCTCGCGGACTGGGGCCTCTGCTAGACGTTCCCAGCACACCCTCACTACGCGTTTAGGTGCACCAGGTCTGTCCAGCGTCCTCCCCCGCCACCTGATCCAACTCACCACCAGGTGGTGATCAGTTGACAGCTCAGCCCCTCTCTTTACCCGAGTGTCCAGAACATATGGTCGCAGGTCTGCTGATACGATTACAAAATCGATCATCGACCTACGGCCTAGAGCGTCCTGGTGCCACGTGCACTTATGGACACTCTTATGTTCGAATAAATCTAATTATCCAGCCATAATCAGCTGAACTTTGCAATTTACCTAAAAAAGGAAAATAAAAGGTTTATCGACTTGGAGTCTACTTTGAGATTAGGAAATTACTTGTGTGGTTTTCATGGTAAAGTTCTGCATTAATAAAATGATAGGTTTGATGTGCTGTGGTACAATTGTTATATTATCATCCATAATAGTTATAGACCTGTACAGCATTTGATGTCAATTGTTTTGATATGTTTGCACGATATACTTCAAAGTCAAAGGGAATGTCATTATGTTGGCACCAAAATGCTGCTGTTTTTGATCAGTTTTACCAAATAGTCTGAAGCCTGACTGTGTAACAGCCAGCCTTAAAGTGGAAGGAGATCAAAGCTGCAGGCATCAGAACCGACCGTAACCGTGTGATTCTTTTAGTGCCGCCAACAAGAAACAGTGATCATCATCTTCATTGCCCAGAGTTTATGCAGAACTGTTGTTGGTTGATCAATAATGGGTTAATGTTACATTAGATTTGTTAAAGCCATTATTTACCTAGGAAAAGGGTAGGGGTTTTTTTTTGGGGGGGGGGGGGGCTTAGTGTAGCTTGTGCATGTGCTTTATATTTTTAGCTCACTCCTAGGTGAGCAATCTGATTAGCATCAGTGATTAGATATTTATGAGGCTCTGCTAATCAGAGAGATAGACACCTTAGGAATGTGAGTGATTGACTTATTTTAGCATTTTTCTTCATGAAGCTTCAAGGAGAAGATGCAGAATGAGTGTTATATTAACGTTTGTGAATTTAAGAGTTCACATAAGCCCATAGGTTAAAAAAAACCAAAAAAAAAAACCAAATATTGAAAAATGACTGGAAAAGGTTGTTTATTTATGCATAAACACTTTTGACCTTGCTGCAAATCTTGCTGTAGATTTTTCTGTATTCATTTCCTCTATGGTATTAGAAATAGAATTTTATTTTTAAACTGTTATTTATTTTTGTTTTATACAATCAAACTGTGCAGTTGCTTAAATAAAATGGTAGATTTGACACAATGTGATTCACATTGAGATTGAGGTTTATATTGTCCTGACTTGTGCCTGAGAAACCTGAGATGAGCAACTTTTAGTCTAGTCAGGCCAGTTTAAAAATAAGAGAAGAACATTGTAGATAAACAAGTCTTCCAAGTTGTGCGTCTTTGTAAGTAATCTCCCAAAGCAGACCCACTGCTGGGCTTACACACCTCTGCTATTGATTAGCTCATTAAGAAATAAACAAACACGCACAGAGCTCTCCACAGCACTTACTAAAAACTTCTCGATGTTCTCTATTCACTGACATTTTTTCCTCTCGTTTCATTCCTTGCCTCCTTTACTCTCTCTCCCTCTTCCTTCACTTCCTTGACACACTCTCCCCTGTCTTCCCTTCCTAATGAAAGGAGAAGATAAAATCTCAGGGCCAGCTCATTAAAACACACTCCCAATTAACTGTCAGCCCTGTCACAAAAGAGAGATGGAGCGGAAGAAAAACGTATGAGGGAACGGTTGAGGATAGGTGATACGCAGACAGAGTAGAAGCAATGGAAAAAGTGCCTTTTGAAAAAGCAAAATAATTTGTGTCTGTGTGTGTGTCAGTGGGCGAAAGAAGAGGACAGTTAATAAAGTACAGTTTATGAACACTGTCGAGACTTAATGACCTGTCTCTGTTTTATCAGCCACCGGGGAATGATTAACGCCACACAAATGTGTGTTTGCCTGTGAGGGTGTGTAAGACGGATTGTAAGCCATCACAGCTTGAACAGTTTATTCATTTGTCTGTTATAGCTTAATTTTGAAATAACTTAAAGCAGAGCTTGACTGCCAGGGAAGCTGGTTGCAACAGCTGTAAGGAGCTCGAAAGGTTACTGGTGTCAACATCGCCTCCCTCCCAAAGGGAAAGGAGGTTTTATGTATTCATCCTCTACTACAGTGCTATTGAATATATCTATTAAAATATCGACACAGCTGATGTTAAAAAGGAGGACAGTTATAGAACAGTCTTATTTATAATGTATGCTTACATTAGTCCTTTTCCTGTATCAGTTCTTTGCCGTTCCACGTTTTTGGACGGTGATTGTCTTTTGTAATTTTACCTCTGTACATCACCACAGTGAATTTTACATGAAATCACGTTTTTTATTGAAATGCTGACTGTCAGCTTTTAATTCAAGTGATTTAACACTATAGCATTAACAATTTAGGAATGAAAGGCATTTCTATACGCATCCCTCTGTTTTCAGAGGATCAAAATTAATTGGACAATTGACTGATAAGCAGATTAATGGCCAGGCGAAGCCTGCTTCTTTGTTACTTTATGACAAATTAAGTTGATAAAAGATCTGGAGGCGGTGTTCAACTAGCTGCTCACTAGAACTAAATATGAGATTAAAAATCAACAATGAACGCAGCAATATAAAAAGGCCTGAAGATCCACAGAAGGAAACTGAATTTAAAGATCACAAAATCATTTCCATGGTTAAGAATCCTCTACAACAATTAACCAAACAGAGAACCTTTTCGAAGAGCCAGGCTTGTCATTCTCAAAGTCTACAACCAAGAGACAGCAGGTCATGAAAGAATCCAGAAACTTCTAAAGAACTGCAGACTCACTGGCCTCAGATAAGGTCAGAGTTCATGATTAAACCATAAGAAAGATACAAATAATGGCATCCATGGGAGAGTTCAAGGAGAAACGACTGCTGACCTAGAATAACACAAAGGCTCATCTCATGATTGCCAAAACATTTGGGAAATGATTCTGTGGACCGATGAATCAAAAGTAAAGCTTTTAGAAGGTTTGGGTCTGATCACATCTGACAAAACATTTCATAGAAAGAACATCGTGGCCGAGCAGGTCATCTGCTAATTGGAAGGTTGGTGGTTCGATCCCTGCTCCAGTCTGCAGTCGCCAAGTTACTAACCCCAAAGTAAGAACCAGTCCATTTATAATTTACCTTGCTCGAATCTTTATTATTATTTGGGAAATGTAGGCTTATTTATTTATTTTTACTTTATTATTTTTCCTCTGCAGTATTAAAAATGGCATTGAGCCTTTTCCCAGGTATCAGTATAAAGTTTGAAATTTTAGTTTCATGACAGCCCTACTACTACAAACTTCTTTGAATTGACACTGAAGGTTTGCACTTTAATCACATATTGATTGTTTAATCTGAAGTCCACTGTGATGTTGATTATGGACCTGACACCTTTTTTTTTTCTTTGTTGTAAATCAAGTTAATATGTATACCTCCATGACGATGAGGGATTAAGTATTTATTAGGCCTCAAAAAAAGTATGTTTGGAGACACGGACAGCTTGGCTGACACGACTTGTCTGGAGTGATTGAGTTGACATGTGGGTGAAGCAGGCCAGGTGAGTCATTCAGCAGAGATTTAAAGTCACATGGATGTAGTTTTTCTTTAGTTGTGGTTTGTAACTTTCTTGCATTTGTCAGTGAAGTTGGCAGTACACTTTAGTAGTTTTCGAGTGTTTTTAAACTTGTTTTAATTTGTTTGTTTTAGTTCATTATGATTATGGATCGTTCTACAGGTAGTAGTACTGACAGACCCTCAGGAGGTTACAATATGCTGTTTGTTTGGTAACATTTATTTATTTTCTCAGTGGCTTCCAATTTTAGTTTTAAGTAGAATGTACAGTTTGCGATCTAGCAAACCAATGATGCTTAACGCATTGATTTTTGTAAAACAATCAGGTTGTAGGTCTCAATCCTCTCACTTTCCAAAGGAGGAATAATATAATATACAGTGCGCTGTACATAGCAGTTAATGCCATTTCCACATTGATGCTAGAGTAATCTAAAGTACATTAATGTTTTATAATTCAATGCATAATTAAATCAAAACCCTAAAAGACTGATACCTTTAATTTGAAGCTGTGTGTGGAACTTTGTGGGTTATTAATATTAATTAATATTCAGCTTAAACCCATTCAGCCTTACGAAAAATACTGAAAAGTTGGAAGAATGGGACTGCAGTACAATTTCAATAAATGTCCTGCCTAAATTCCAGGAGTTATGTCCAACTTATTGCAAATTTAATTTGCCACCTTTAGGTTTTCCGATTTGTTCAGTGAACACTTCGCCATCAGTACTCATTCATCTGTAGCTGCTATAGCATTGTAGCATATCTATTTTTAGCTGAATCTGATCAAACAAGGTCTTTTTTTTTTTTTCAAACCGCTAATGTAGTTATTAAAAACAGTCTTTCAGGATATTGTTGAGCCACTGTTTGTGTGTACTGTGCAGTCAGATAACTCCCTTTGTACAGTGGAATAACAGCACATTGTGTGTTTTATTCCACTCTCTTTTTTTTTTCATTAAAATCTCAGAGCGCATGTACACACAATAGCCTCTTGCTCATGTGTACAAGATGGAGTTGAGAGCCATAAAAATGAATATGAAAGTGAAAAAGAGATGAGTGGGTGTTTGAAATATTTTGGGAGAAGAAGGCTTACTGGGACTGAATTTCACTTTGCTCACTGACTGAAACAAAACACTCAATGATGTATCGCTGATAGCAATAAAGATAAACATGAGCAAAGCACTAATAAACAGTAAACACAAAGGCTGGTGGGACAAGAGAGAATAAATTAAGTACTTCTTCAGTGGATAGGACTGTATGTACTTAAGCCTTCAGAGAGCGGTCTCGGAGTGAAAACTCCCAGAGAAAGAGGAGAATGTTGACTCTGATTCCTCCTGACAGTTTCCTGTCCCGCTTGCCCTCGGGGTGTGTATGTGAATATGCGGGCACGCGTGTGTCTGTGCGTGCACTTTCGCGTGCCTGCTCTTGTCGGCGTCACTGCCTCCTCTGGTCGATGTTCGGAACATATGTCTGCTGTCTCCATGGTAACATGATACATCACACCCACACATAAGTCCACCTGAGGTCATGAATATTCCCGAGCCGGAGAAGGCTGCTTCGTCTCTGCCACGGACTCGAGGAAAGATGACCCATTAATGCCGGTGCTAAGTGGTCATCAGTTAATCACATTTGTATTAATAAAAAACATTTTTTGGGGAAAAATAACATCAATTATTTATCCACTTCTGATCAATAGGGCTGCTGAGTCTCAGAAGTAGTTTACGTGTGCGCACAAACTCATGGATTGAGAAAGCTACGTACACATCGGCCCCATTGATGTCCGTTTGCAGTTATGGTGTAGCTTACAGGACTAAGTGGGTCACCCATCGTATAGTATAGCTGCTGAATTAGCCACTGCTAGCAGAACACTCTAGAATTTCTAACTGAGCTATCATCAGTCAAGTTGCAATGTGAGAAATGTAGGCTAATGTAAGCTTTGAGGTTTGTGCTGTAAATATTCTCCATGCTGCTGTTTGGCAATAAAAGGTTACCTATCTTTTCTGCTTTCTCTTATGTATCTGTGACTCTTACTATTTTTGCTTTATAGAACCTGTAATTAGCCACCTACACGGAAGAGAAATCCACTTAAGAGACAGATAGCTTTGTCGAAGTAATGTTTGTAAATGTGATTTAGACGCTCAATCTAGAATTGTTTTTATTGCCAAGTCAGTTTATAAGCCATCCTTTTCTTATTTCCAAATTTTTTTATTTTTTCCTATCCTTATTTGCAAATTAAATCAGGAGAAGCATGTTCATTATGCTAACAATCTTGAGATTCCACATCACAAATCCCTGAGGCTGAGGAGTCCTATGGGAACCTGTGTTTCAGGGCTAAATGAATTTACGGAAAATGTATAAATGTTAAGAAATGACTAATAGATCTCTGCATATTTAAGAACAAGGGTTCAGTTAGAGAAAAGTTTAATTACATGTAAACTGTGAAACCCTTCTACTGAGAATCAGATGCAAAGCCAACAAACCGTGCACATAATATTTCATAATATTAGCTTTCTAACTGAATTGTAACACACAGCAACTTTGGTGCATTACAGCAAATTAAGTTGAAATAGGCTGTAAATCTCACCTTCATAGGGAATTCTGATAATCAGGTCTGTTTTTAACACTCAGTATTAATATTTACTAAATATTTTGTGGAAATAGTGCCATGTAAAATCTTACACTCTGAATCCAATTTGTTTGGTTAGCAGTAGTGGTGTTATGAGTTTGCAACTGGTCACAGACTGACTTCAACTGATTGCAATGTGTTTGCAATCTGTCTCCATTTGTAAATTAGACTATGATTATTCGTAAACTATGCCAATGTGTCTGAGAGTGAGTCTGTGTGTGTGTCTGACATTTATTGGCATTAATTTTGTGAGCTCATATAGTATACTATAAACAGATTTTGTCTGAATATGGTCCGCAAACTGGTGCAGTGGTGAGCGCCATTCAAGAAAGTTCATGGTTTAAACCTGCTGGCTCGAGTCTTTCTGTGTGGGGTTTGCACGTTCCTGGTACTCCATCTTCCTCACACATTCCAAAGACATGTTAGATTAACTGGTGACTCTGAATTGGCCAGTCAAACTGGTGACCTGTCCAGGGTGTGCCCCACTGTTTGCTTATAATGAGTGCTAGGATAGTCTCCGCCCACTCTGCAAGCCTGAGTTTAAAAATGATTAAAAACTCAAATAGATGATGAGTGCTCCCAATACAGTCATATTAAGACATTTCTAATAATGTAATATGTTTTCAGGGCTCGCAAAATTTCAAAATCCCTGGTAGCCCTGCCGCTCTCTATACACAGTTCGCGCGATCGCAAAGTGAAAGTGAAAGCAAAAAACAAGCGCAAATTCAAACGCGATTTCAATGTGTCACATATTGACAGTGGCTCATCGATGCCGATGACTTAATTACTCAGCTACATTTGCGAAAGAATGCAAAAACATTGACATATCTTTCCTTCCTATGATAGCCCGACGGGCAGTGCTGAGATGGATTTTGGTAGCCCGACTGGAAAAATCGCTAGCCCCGGGACTTTGCGCTAGCGATTTTGCGAGCCCTGGTTTTTATTGTTCTATCACAATTTTAAAAATTGCACTGTCAAATTTCATTTTCAAAATAAAAGACTACATTTTATAAACAGCGTACATCACTCCACTCTTAACTGATTTTACATCAAGACAGTGTTACTGAACCTGGACTGAGCCAAACATTTTTGAGTTGATACAATGTCTGTATACACAAATACAGTGTTACGTGTGTTACATAAAATTCACAAGTAAATGGGAAGATAACGTCTGGGCAGAATTAACCGTGTGTGCACGTGAGGCAAAGAGAGACGCTTTAACGATTCCAACAAGCTGCATTAGTACAGTGTCCACCCAGCCGTAAGTGTATCCACGTGACAAACCCAGCATCACTGCCAGTTTCTATATTATAATGCAGAGAAAAGCTCGGAACTGCTCAGAATTCCAACAGCAAAATCTTGTTTACCCAGTTTGTTTTCTTTGCGTCTTATCGGGAATGCTTGCTACATATAATGTTTTGCATTGGGATTAGCTCATTGTCACTGCATATAAATACCCTTGCTCTTCCTCACTTGGCATTCATTACTTGGTATTTTAATGCTAAAAAACAACTGGCCAGTTCATACTTTCTTTCAGTTTATATATTTAAGTCATGAATCATGAGAACTCTAAGTTGGTGATTAGTGGCCAGCTAATCACACATTAAAGCTGGTGACTGAGGCAGAGCGGTGTTTTGTATCTCTGATTACAGATTGATGGGAGCAAAGGCAACGATGAGAGAAATCTAAAATGACAAATACAGACGAACACGCCTGTCATTATGAATGTTCATCTTAGGTGTCTTCTACTAACAGCTGTAACTTACTCCATGTTTTATGTATTTGTGCTCCTGAGATTCAGGTTAATCACATTTATTAAGCTGAGGTCTTTCTCATAGCACTCACTAAATCATTTCGTCAGATGTATGTTGCCATTAGTTGTTCAGCGCTCAGTCACATTAGTAGCGTTTTTTTTAAATGTGTAAACAAAAAGCTGATTAGAATATAAATATGTATTGAATTGTTGCTGATTCAGTTTTGGTGGGAACTCCACACAGTGTTTCTTTCCCTCTCTCCTTTTCATCCTCTTCCCGACTCTGGAAAAATGCCAAAATCTGCATTTAAATTGCAAGCTATTAATCTGCATATTCAATTAATTTGCCTTCTGTTTTTCACCCGCACCCATCAACAGCTATGACATCCTTTGGAATTTCTCGTGTGTGTGTAAAGAGGCAAAGGTATAAATGATAATGAAATGTTTTCAAATGCACTGATTTCTATTCGAATGATCTAATCGCGGTGACAAAGATGCAGTGAAACAGAGGGAGGAAAGAACTACACAGAGAAGGATAGAGAAGAAAAGTCTACTCATTAGCGGTGGAGAGTAGAGGCAGAGGTCAGCTGATTTGTGAACTGCATGTCACCACCTCAATATAGAGCCATCTATCACATCCACACATGTGCAGCCAGATCAGGACTCTGAGTTTAATGTGCAGTTGAAAAAGACCAGTGCAAAGCGGCATGCCTTGTCCAAGAACAGTGAAATTTTCTGTAAGTATTTCAGGCGTTACAGATTTAGGGAAGTGGAAAATGATTTGCTGAAGAGCACTGATTAATCATCATCTTTCCCCTCCACAATCTAAACTTCCAAACAGCTGTGCCAATCAGTTGTAATAACACAAACAGCTCATCAAATGGAAATGAGAAGCCAGAGAGCTTCACTTCTGCTAAAGAAATAACATTTGTTGTATTGTGGCGTGAAACGGTGATTCCAAAATCCCAAGTGTTGCCCTTTTTAAAGGTGAATTTAAGCACGTGGAGTTGCCGTGTTTTTTATTTTTGTAGCACAATAAGCCACCTAATGGTATTGGTGATAGCTGCACTAAATGAGAGCTTGGAAATGGTAACAATTACATGCAACATTAATATTACCCCGTGAATACTTTAATAAAGTCATTTAATGGGCTTCATTCAGAAAGTTTCCAATATGACTAAAAAAAATAAACCTCTACAATTGAGTTTTGTTTTTTGTTTTCTTTTCGTTGTAAAGAGAGAGAGCTTATTTTCTCAATACTTTTTAAAATCATTAAAAGAACCATTTTCACCCAAATTCACCCTCACGTCATGTCACAATACAACAGAAAAGAAAACCTTAAATTGGCGAAGAGGGCATTACAAGAGCCATGTTTACTATTGTGCAGCTTTTGAAGCTTGGGTCAAGAGTAGACGGCCATTTCTGGTTCAAAGATGATGGTGATAATAACTTATTATATAAATCACTTTTTTTTTAAAAAAAGGATAAAGGAATAAAAACAAATTTTAAAAAACAGATAAATTAAAGGGAACAGCAATAAGAATGAGTAAAAACTCTAGGCACAGAGCTAAGACACGCAAGACAGGATGAACAAGTGGGTCTTTAACTTGGCTTTGAAAGCCCCCACAGAGCAGGCCTGCCTAATATCTTGCAGGAGGTTGTTTCACAAAGATGTGGCATGAAAAGAAAAAAGCTCGATCACAAGCAGCCAATACTGATTTTCAGCCTTCTTGATTGTACAAATTCCAAATTATCAGGACCCTTTCATTATATGTTTACTAGATCAGGAGATATTTGAAGTCTTTGCATTTTGACATTGAAAAACATTATTGTGAAAATTTCCAACAATTTATGAATGAACTTTTTCTATCCAGTCATGTTGCTAACCTAGCTGGCTGTTAAATGTTCCTCCACTTAATTTTCCAGCTTTTTGTTATCCCATCCCAATTTTTGAGGCATTTTTCTGACACCAAAGTCATTTTGAATTAAATATGAATTTGAGATTTTCAAATTATTGCTTTCTGTTTTCTTTACAGTTTACACTTTCCCAAGTTTTTTGAAGTTGGGGTTGGAAATGTTTGAAAAATCCCAAAATCTCTATCGAGAGAAACCTTTTCAAGGTCAGAAAAATAATAGCATTGATTATTGTGCTGCTGATCTTTTTATTGGCATGACAACAGAGGGCCCAGGGTTTTGTTTTTGCCTTGTTGTCTTTCATGTGTCTGATGGCGTAGGTGTAAACCTTTTACTCTGGCCCATTCTGCATTCAGAGAGGAGCATTATTGTCATTCAGGAAGTATGCAGCTCCTTGCTTGGATGAGGTCACTATAAAGCCCCACCCTGCATCTCAAGCCAGGAAGGATCGATTTCCTTTAATTGGATAGACAAATGAAAAGATGAATGGGATAGCACTTCTCCTCTCCATTGTTGAGTTGTCCTTAGTTTTTGTGCACAAGTTTGTCTTTTTAGATTCTTAGCCCTGATCTTGAGGAAACAAACAGAAGTTTTCCTTCATTTCTGCCTGCTTTCATGCTGGGTGAGGTCGAAGTCACCTTGTTGGAGGAACCTGTGATATTTGTGTTTACGGCACGTTGATGTCACCTTGGTTGTTTCCTACACGTTTTCAAACGTAAACAGAACCTTGTTGTTTTCATAAAGGTCAGATATAGTTAAAAACACTTCTTAGCGACGCGTGAATATGCAAATAGGGATTGATATGGTCAGTATTTGAATAAAGCTGATTTAAAGGAAAAAAATCTCCCCTGACCTTTGATTAACTTGGTTTGAATTTTCTGTGCACGTGGAAAGAGAAATGTGAAAATAAATGTAACAAGTGGCACTAAGCCTATGGCCCGTTGGGTCATGTTCATTTAAAATATGAGTCTCTTTTAACCATTAAAAAAAATAAATTTATATAGAGCTGGGCGATATGAGATTTTTTCATATCACGATATGTTTTTTTCCATTTCAGGCGATAACGATATCTATCACGATATAAGCCAAATAACTATATTTGTAAGATTTAAATGTGCCGTTGCTCACAAGTAAAATGTGAAATAATCAGCAGCTTGTTTTGATTTAAATATTTATTTCCCATAATAAGTTCAACAGGGTAGATGTACTTAAGGAACATGAGACTTTTTCAGATAAATAAAGGCAAATATTGCAAACTACACAAAAGGCAGCCGCTAAAGCGTTTAAGTTTCAAAATAGAACAAACGAAACAGACTACTAAATTGTCAATTCCACTTAGAAACAAAATATTAATTCTAAAAATAAATCTTAGTTTGTTTTACAGAAGAACGGACAAAACTGACTAACTTTTGTCAATATCAAAGAAACTGAGAACTAAAAGGAAATTCTCAATCTCTCCTTGTTGTATAGCTGAGCTTTTCAAACAGTTTTAACAGTTACTTTAGTCTGACAAAAGCCGAATGACGAATTAGCGCTTCCAGTCAGAGACTGAGGCTACGTCCACACGTACACGGGTATTTTTGAAAATGGAGATTTTTCGTTTTAAAAAAATAATCCCGTCCACACATAAAGGCAGAAATGAAGGAAAACGCTGCTATGAACATGCCAAAGCAGCAGGAGGCGCTAGATTCCTAACCGTGCAGAAATGTTGGCCAATCAGAAGTCTAGAAGCCTCGGTGGGAAAAAGTAAACAAAGCTGGGGCATAGAAGCAGAACAGAGTCGTATGTGTGGACGGACAGTAACTGTGTGTATATGTAAGCATTTAAACACTGCAGAGAGTAGAATTAACAGTAACAGTATTGTAGAAATTCATTTCACCGAAACAATAACGTGGCGCACAGTGTGACGCATGCACCAGTTTATTGTATTTCCAGACTTGCTTTCGGCACAATTTACAGTGCACGCTACTCTGTTTTTGTCAGACTTGAAATAGCCGAAATACCTTCACACTACGGAACTTCTATGGCTCTTCCGTTCGACAATCTCTCCAGCATTGGAACCATCATCTGTTTTCTCTTTGGTCACGCTCGGTTGATTTTTCTAGTCGGCACACTCATTTCCTCCATTACCCGCTGGCTGCTTCCCAAACAAACACACGTGCGGCTTGGCACTTGTGCTGTACGTAACAAGTCACGCGACGTGACGCTGCGGCTGTGATTGGTTCGGCTCTGCGCTACTTAGTTTGGATTGGCTGACCTTTTTTTTTATTTTTAATTTTTTTTATTTTAAGAGGACAAGAGCGGCGAGGTCTATCGCGATAGCTTAATTTCTCTATCGAGTAAAAGTTATATCGCGATACATATCGTTATCGTTCTATCGCCCAGCTCTAATTTTATAGCACAGCTTTGATGTGTAATTAAAATCTGTAATCACAGGTTAGCCTGTGTTAACAAGCAAAAATGACTCCTCCCCTTCATCTGTACTTAAACAGAATTGTTTATGAGTGCATCCGATATCAGTTTGCAACCTACTCAGTACAAGTCCATTTGGAGACCTGTTGATTTACTCAGGCAGATATGTGACCTTCTTGGACATTAAAAGAACCAAAAAGCGTCTTTCATTCATTCATTTATTAATTTAAACAGTTCTTCATATAGTAACAGTTTGTTCAACAGTGCTTTGGTCTTTTTCAGCCTTTATCAGAGTTTTATGTTATCAGACTATGTGCAGAGGTTGAGCCACAGTTCACTTTCACTTCAGCTTTTTTCCCCCTTTTTCTTAAACCTTCAGTTTGCCTCAAAAACGTCAAAGCTAATGCATTATAACACACTGTTACACAGACGCAGCACATTTAGCTGTGATTGAGGGGAAAAGCTGTTTTTGATGGCCCATTTCTGTGTCACTGCATTTCTTTTTATGAATAATTGGCTGAGGGTCAGTACTCGCTGTTTTGGCAGGAGAAATATTCTTTCAGCTTGCTCCAACATCCCTTGCTTGACGGCCACTAATGCATAACTAGCTGGGTGTAGCAGCTGGAGAGTAAATACACAAAGAAAATGACAGCATCATAACAAACATCATGAATAAACCCTTGATCTGATTCACAATCATATCAACTAAACGATGTCTATTAGTGTGTTAAGATTAGTTTCCCCTGAAAACAAGAGTTCATGTTATGTCAATGATCCTCATACGGAGCACTGGAGGGACTGTAAACCTGACAAATGGCAGCATTCAGTCTTTTTACTTCAGGTGATATTTTTCTTTCTACTAGAAACATAAACGCAACAAGGTTATGACAGCCCCATTTACTGTTAGACGTATTGGCACTTGAGAGGTGGAGGGAAACATACCTGGAAAAGTTGATGGTCAACATCAGTGTGAAAAGGTAATAACTGAATACAGAGAAGATGTGCATCTTGTTAAGTAACACAAGAAAAAACGCAGGACTATTTAAAAAAAAAAAACAAAAAAAAAAACGAATTGAAAGTTACCAACTTGAAGATTAAAACCACCACTATTGCAGAGCAAAATCCCATGTAGATCGCTCAGAACTTTCCAGTGTCCAACATGCCCAGAGGATTGATGTGAATATCTTCGGCGAGCCCTAAGATTCCTGGTCAAAATTTAGCCAGTGATGTGATGCTGCCATATCTGTCAGCCAGTGAGTCCATTGCACTTATCTAGACTTTAACAAATATGTGGACAGAAATTCGGGGTCTTAAAAGATGACCCCTGACGACCTTGCTGAAATAGTTACACGTCTGCTGGCTCAATCATCTGGACGCAAGTGCAGGTCGTCCGGTAATTTGGTTTATGGTCAAATATTTGCTTAACTAATGACCCTCACATCAGCCCGAGCTGTACTGTGTGTTTAGCCCTAATTAGCAAATGTTAGTGTTACAGAGGTAGTGTCGTGACATTGTCAGTGTGAGCATGTTAGCAGGGTGATGTCAGCAGTCGGCTCCAGGCACCACCACTGTGCAGCCTCACAGAGCTTGTAGCATGGGTGCTGCAAATGGCCGAACTGAAATCGAAAATGGTGAGCTTAATATAGCCTCAAAAAGGAACTGTAGAGTTGAAAGTTTTCAGACTGTAAAGTTATAAATTACATAATGGGAGCGGTGCTGAAGCAAGGCAGTTTGTGTGCAAACATTGCTGGAGTCTGGCTCTTCACCGCCTTATTCATTGTGCCCTCTTACCGTGTCTCCATGTTGCTCTGCCTCAGTCCCAGAGCACTGCTGCTTTTTGTATCTATAACCTTTAGTAATCTTTGTAAATCTCTGTAACCTTAGTTCAGGTGTGTGTGTGTGTGTCTGATTCCACGTTTGGCCACTTAAAACAATTGTTTTGTTCAGTGCTGTATTGTTTCGCCTCACGTTGAGGCTGGTATCTCAGTTTTCCTTTCTAGACGACCGTGAGCGTCCTCGCAGTCTTCGGACCCCAGAGGCCTCCATCAGCTTGTCCACTCTTACGTGTCTCTCACACACAGACTGCCAAAGACAAACACACAGATCTCCATGGTAACTAGTCCCAGTGTTTTCTCTTTGATCTATGCGTTTCATGTTCTCCAAGCCACGGCGTTTTTTAAAAACGCGTGCGTGCACACGTGTTTGTATGCGCGTGTCTGTGATTTGAGTCGCAGCTTGAGGATATGGTGTAGCTTTGAGACTGCAGCGCAGAGGGAAAAAAAATCTCACCAGGGATTGTCAGGCAGTTGGATGAAGTGATGGGAAGTAGTCAGAGAAAAGATGGTGCGATTAGAAAAGCCTTTGAACTGCTGTGTTGCGGTGATGCACAGATTATTTTAGAGGGAAATCAAGACTACATTTTTTTTTTTGAAGAAGTGACCAAAGCCACATTTCTTTCAGGTGTCCTAATTACACACAACTATGATCAGGATCAGCTAAGCTGGTTTTCAGAGTTAAACTTGTTCACTACTTGTAAAGTAGTATATCCTGCTGGCATCGCTATTTAATTGAGTGGGAAGAGAGGATCAACGCAGCATAGTATCAAAATATCTTGGCCTGGCCATATTGTATTCAATGAACAAAAAAGAAACAAGACAAAACACAACATATAAACCTCAATAAAAAATGTTAAATATTTGTAAAAATATAAAACCATAATATACATAAAATACAAAATTACTTAGAAGAAATCAATGAATACACAAACACTTCAGCCAATGCTTCCTCAGACTGGATGAGTAACGGGAACACTCACTGTCGGATCAGTGAGTACTTTCTTAAAAGTGCTTTAAAAGTTTAAACACCCACAGCTACAAACATCTGACTGGGCATAGATATCCTATGAAGGATTCTCATTGCATCATTATATGCAACATGCAGCTTCTGCGTGCTACATTATTTGTAAGATGACCACAAGGGTGCAGTATATAGCACTGTGCGATACACTTTAAATAAAGCCACTGTAACTGGAAGTGAACAAAAGCTGAATTTTCATGCAATAGTATTTGCCTGCACATAGAGCTTACATCGTTATCTGTATATGTCATCATCATCGTTCATTTGCTCAGTAATAACGTGCCCGAGGTATTTCACCTTTTTATGAACGCCAAGAGTATTTTGGGACAGTTTAAACAAAGGTTAAAATTTAGCTGTTCATCCTGCTTGATTCTACATATCAAGATTGCGCTTTTAACAGCATTGTACAGGGTGGGCCATTTATATGGATACACCGTAATTACATTGGAATGGTTGGTGATCTTAAAGTCCTGTTTGTGGCACATTAGTATATGTGAGGGGGCAAACTCCTCAAGATGGGTGGTGACCATGGTAGCCATTTAGAAGTCGGCCATCTTGGATACAACTTTTGTTTTTTCAATAGGAAGAGGGTCATGTGACACATCAAATGTGCAATACTCATCTTAGTTTCAAACGACCTGCCAGTGCCCCCCCCTCCCCCCCCCCCCCCCCCCCCCACACACACATACTGTGTGTGTATAAAATTTGATGTAATTTCTAAACAATTAATACAATCTGCACTTCGTGATTGTTTGATTTAATATCCACTCTGGCGCTGTACAGAGACTAAATCACCATAAAAATTAAACAAAATAAAAAATACACCACCACCCAATCCTAATGACACGGTGGGAGTAAAATTACTCTTACATTAGAATTGGACTTATTACATACATGTTACAAGTGTCTTTGAAAAAACAGAAGCACACCTATGACTTGATTTAGTTTAGCTTGTCTTTTGAAGCAGAACGTCTTTAAGGCTACGTTCACACTGCAGGCGAAAGCGCATCAAATCCGATTTTTTTTTGACCCTATGCGACCCATATCCGATCATGCTATGACAGTGTGAACGGCACAAATCCGATATTTTCAAATCCGGTCTGGGTCACTTTCGTATGTGGTACTGAATCAGATACATATCCAATGTTTTAGAAAGCGACTGCTGCTTGAACGGTCATGTCGCATTAAATCCGTCTTTTACGTCACCGACACAAGACAGACGCCAATTATCAGCGCCGGAGAAGATATCGCGAATGCTTCCTGGCCATCCAGTGTAGATGTCAGTGAAACTGTTGGGAAGACAACGTTGGAGAAACGTGAACATTTTATTTGTACTGTATAATCTGCAGATTCTGACAGAAATCTGCAGCTATCCTTTGAAGCACCGCTCCTCTCTAAAACAGCAATAAGGATCATTAGGCAGGGATAGCTCAGTAGGTAGAGTGGTGGCCCCATGATCAGAAGGTCAGGGGTTCGACTCCACTGAACAGCTACCCTGAGGTACCCCTGAGCAAGGTACCATCCCTACACACTGCTCCCCGGGTGCTGCATTGGTGGCTGCCCACTGCTTCACTGGGTGAATGGGTTAAATGCAGAGGAACTATTTCCCTATGGGGACTAACACATACACATTATTACACATACATTATTATTAGGTTATCTACATTATTATGTAAATAACAAAATAACTTAAAGCAAAAATTGGGAAACGTAAAGTCCGAAGTCTTTATATTAAGAGCCATCAGTCAAGCAATACTGTTTGCTCTGGGCCTAAACAGAGCGCGTTGTGTGTGACGTCTTGCTGTCACATTTTATTTGTAGTGTGAACACGCAGACAAAAAAAATCGGATTTGATCAAAAAATCTGAATTGAGCATCAAGACCTGCGGTGTGAACGTAGCCTAACAGACTTTGCGGCTCTGACTATAAACTTTTCATTCATATTTCCAAAGAATGACATTGAAACAGCAGGTCAGTATATCTGCGTTTCCTGAGCGCGCTCCATACTGCATTAAGCCTCACTTAGGCATTGTGCAGTCAGCTAGCAAATGCCATTAGTTCAGGTATCCACTCCTCTCAGCCATTAGAGATTTGTGACTCTTCACACAGAAATGAACAGTTCACTTCAGGTTGTTGTGTGAGAGGAAGCGCACTAATTAGTTTATCAAATAATACTTTTTACAACACAGTCATGCACTACCTTGCAATTTCCAGCTGTTTTGTTCAGTCTTAGAAATAATGATGCTCAAACAGGATCCGTTTGTCAAATCATTAATTATCATTTTTTTTCCTAATGTGTTTTTAACTCCAGGTCTCACACAGTGAGAGGACATTTACAGAGTTGCTCCTTCAATAAAAGTGCTCTGTTGGAAATGATTTAGCGCGGGATTAAATCTTTGTCTGTTTTTTTTTTTTTTTTTTTTTTTTTTTTTTTTTTTTTTTTTTTAAATGACATCAGAAACAACAGTATGCGACATTACGTGATGGCAGAGCTTCAGTTCATCCTTTGTCTTTTTTTTTTTTTTTTTTTTTTTAATAAATAGGACAGGGGGAATGAATGAGAGAAAGAGGGGGAGAGAAAGAAAGAAAACCAAAGGGGAGAAGAGACGGTGAGAAGGAGGGGGAAGAGAGAGAAAAAAAAAAAAAAAAAAAAAGAACTCCTGGGTCACCTGTATGGAGAAAAAAAAAAAAAACAAACAAAAAAAACAAACAGAGGCGACAGCAAACAACAAAGAGCAACATAATAATAGAGAAAACAAAGCACCATCACAATAAACTAGCTAGTCATAGATATCAATATTTACTAAATAATAAACGATATTGTGCAGCACGCAAGATAGACAGCGCGCAGTGTGCTTTGAGGCAGCAGCCAAGAAAGCTTTAGTCCGCGTCTGTGAATACCCATGTGTGCATACCTGTGTGGATCAGCATGCTTGCATTCCAAAGGTTTCTCCATGTAATGATCTGCTAGGGAGTGTGGGGGGGCCACAGCCCCGTCCTCCAGGGTGTGAAGCGGGTATGGAGGAGATCAAAACTCCAGACATCCAGAGGCCCCCAGAACACAAGAGACCATGGAAGACCAACAGGGGGGCAGCCGCGCCACTGTCCCAGTAAGAGCTGAGGAGAGTCCCAGATGAGGGCTCGCCCAGCAGCCGCGGAGCAGAAGTCAGGGGGAGTTGCAGTGACGCGCCCGTGAGCTCCGCCGGCCCCCAGCTGTGCCTGAGTGACCGAGCCCCAGGCCGAGAGGCCGGGGGCACCCCACCTCCAAAGGGGCCCGAGCGAGCCCCAGGCCCCAGGCCCCGACAAGCGGCCGCCAAGGAGTGAGCCGGTGTGTACCCGGACGCCCACCCCCAGACACAAAGAACCACCAACACACCGACACCTGAGGGAGTCCGCCACCGGCAGGGGAAGTGGTGGTGGGTGGAGATAGGCCTCCAAACCTTGGAGGGCCTGAGGTGTCCCCAGAGAGGTGGCGTCTGATACCCAACCTGACATATAGACACAGACATACAGGCACACACATATACAAACATCCATTCCCACCCTCATGCTCTCATATGCACTCACTCCACACTCAACCAACGTGGAGGCAGACATAAAGAGACGCTGTACACACAATCACACTCCCCAAGCGTACTCTACAAACCGGGTCTAGGTACCCTTGCCCCTGGAGGGGGGAATTGCACCCAGACCCAGGTGGTGTTACCCTTTTCCCTGCGGTGGGGAGAGGCAGACCACCCCGACTCCGCAGCAGCAGGGAGGCCCCACACCCCAGACCGCAGTCGGATGGCCAACTCCTCCTACTAGCCCTCCCGCTCCAGCAGGCCGCAGAGAATGGGGGTGGGAGAAGACTCCAAACCTCCCTCCACCCGCTCATTGTAGTGTTGATGCATATGTGTTCTAAGGTGCATTTAAAACCCAGGAGGGCTTGGAGCTACCTGCCAAGGAGCAGCAGGTAAGCGCATAGTCCCTCCTGCTAGCCCTCAATGACTAAGTGTATTTAAAATTGAGAGGTGGGCAACGACGTCAGGGGTGAGGTATACACCCTGATGGTAATTTGGACTCCGTGATTGTGCCCACCCCCAAGATCCTATATGTATGTGTAATGAGAGTGTGAATAATGTGAATGTCTAAGTTGTGGGATAAAATTGAGGCAGAGGCAGCCAGAAGGGGACAGGGGGGGGGGGGGGGGGGGTAGCCTCCTCTGCACCCTAGTGACATACCCCCACTCCAAGGCCCTGCATGTGTGGGTGGTTGTGGAGGAGCGGGAAGAGGGAGGCAGCTGGAGATGGGGAGGGAAGGAAGGGAGGGGCAGGTAACCCCTCCCTGGGGCCAGCTCCCCCGCTGACCCCAGTAGGCACTCCCACCCTCCGCGACCCGCCAGGGAAGGGGGGCCCAGGCCCATCAGACCGGGGCCCAGTGCAGTAGCGCCCCCCGGCTCCACAGAGCCCTGGACAGTCCACCCAACCCCACCACAGAGAAAACTGCACCCACCCCACCATCCACACATCTTCCAGACTACATAAGATGGTAAACACCCAGGCTGAGATCTTCCTCCACCTCTCCTGTATCTCCCCCTCCTGCAGAGAGTTCCTGAAGAGAAGAAAGCTCCTGCAAGATGTGACCATCCCCCCCACCAGTTGAAGAGCCCCCCAGGCGGCTCGACGCACCGGCGGCACCCTGCTCCAGGGCCGGGCCCCCATGCACCCACCCGCCCACAACCCCGGCAACACACCAACCAGGACCCAAGCCCCCGAGGCCCGGCCCGGGCCCCAGCCCAGAGACGGAGCGCCCCCAGAACCTCACGCCCATCCCGGACCCACCCAGGGGCAGCCAGGTTGCCAGGTCAGTAACCCACGTCCGTCAGCACAGACCCTCCCCTAGCCCCGCTGCACGCAGCCGCGAGGAAACAGTCACCTGAGAGCCAACAGAGCCCCCAACCGGACGTGACCGCTACCCCGGGTTGAGCCCCCCAAGGAAGATGCCTCCGGGGAACCCCCCGACGCCCTAAGCCTGTCCCTACCCCCTCACCAATCACAACAGTGAAGGTGGGACCAAACTATGACCCCCCACCCCCACTAGGTGATGGAGCTGATAAAAGGGGCCCAGAGCAATTGATCTAATGTGGTGGCAGAGGCTGTGTCAAGACTAATGTAATCTAATAGATAATTTCTATATTGGTTAGAATTAAGATTATTTTTATTTTTCCAGTTCATGAGGACTGTTTTCTTGGCTATGCATAGGGCAGTGAAGATCATATGGGCTATATTCTTTTCTGAAGTGACATTATCTAAGCTGCCCAGTAGACACACTAAGGGGGAAGTTGGAATGTTACATTTCAGACACTTTGATAAATCTTCACATATCTCGCGCCAAAACTTTTGCACTGGTGGACAGAACCAAAGAGCGTGGATGTAATTGTCTGGTGTATTGCCTTGACAGTGTGAGCAGTTGTTGGAAGATGTAAAGCCCATCTTGAACATCCGATGACCTGTATAGTGCACTCTATGAAGTATTTTGTATTGTATTAATTGCAGACTGGGATTTTTAATTAATTTAAAAGTTTTTAAGCAAATCTGAGACCAGAAGTTTTGGTCTAGGTTGACTGATAAATCTGCTTCCCACTTTGCAGTAGGAAGGGATATTGATTCATCTAATTTAGAAAGTGTTCTGTATATTTTAGATAATAATTTGGGGGATTTAAGAGTAAGAAAATGTGCCGCACTTAGTGGTGTTTGTAATTCAACTTGACTGAGGTTAAATTTCTTTTTTACTATGGATTTAATTTGTTGATATTCTAAAAACCTTGTCTTGTTGATCCCATATTGTTCAACTAGTCTGTCAAATGGAATAAATTCTGTTCCCTCTAATATATGTTCTAAGTATTTAATTCCTTTACAACTCCATTCTGGAAAATTAATCATATTATTGTTTTGTAATATGTCAGGGTTATTCCAGATAGGTGTACGTTTGCATGGGATTAATGAAGACTCCGTTATTTTTAGAAACTCCCACCATGCTGTTAGAGAAAAGCTGATGTTGATACTTTTAAAGCATTCATGTCTTTTGATGTTTGAGCTAATAAATGGTAGGTCTGAAATCTCTAGATCCTTGCATAGTGCCTGTTCAACATCTAGCCAGGGCTCAACTAAGAAGGTATGTTTTAACCATTCTGAGATGAACTGAAGCCTGTTGGCTAAGAAGTATTGGTGAAAATTAGGCAGATCTAATCCTCCTCTATCCTTGGTTCTTTGTAGCGTTTTTAAGCTAATACGCGGGGGTTTATCTTTCCAAAGGAATTTGGAAATATATGAATCCAGAGATCTGAACCAATCTTGTGATGGTTTGTTAGGGATCATCAAAAATAAGTAATTTATTTTTGGCAAGATCATCATTTTTATAGTGGCGACCCTTCCCATGAGTGATATGGGTAAAGATTTCCATCTAGTCAGATCGCCTTCTACTTTCTTTAGAAGTGGGATGTGGTTTAGTTTAGTTAAGTCTGAAAGCTTAGGAGAGACATTAATACCTAAATATTTAATATTTCCGGATTGCAGTGGGGCAGGAGCAGTTAATGGGGAGAACTGTAGATTTTGGCCAGTTAATTGAATAATCTGAAACTCTTGAAAACCAGTTTATTAAAGTAATTACCTCAGAGAGGTTGGTTTGTGTGTTTTGCAGAAAAAGCAACACATCATCCGCATAGAGACTGATTTTATGTTCTATGTTCTTACATTTTATGCCCTTAATTGTTGTAGCCTGTCTAAATGCTGCTGCTAGAGGTTCGATAAAAATTGCAAAAAGTGAAGGGGAGAGTGGGCATCCCTGTCTGGTGCCCCTCAGGAGACAGAAGCTGGAGGATGTCTGGTCATTTGTTCTGATACGAGCCGTTGGGGAATTGTATAATATTCTTATCCAGTTTATGAAAGAGTTTCCAAAACCAAATTTGTGTAAAGTTGCGAATAAAAATTTCCAATTAACTCTGTCAAATGCTTTTTCTGCATCTAGAGATAATATTATGGTTTTGATGTTTTTATTGTATGAGTAGTCTATTAAATTAAGTAATCTACGAGTGTTTGTTGAGGAGTGCCGACCTTTTATGAAACCAGTTTGGTCAGGATGAATTAAGAGGGGGGTCATTTTCTCTAATCTCTTTGAGAGAGCTTTGCAGATTATTTTAAGGTCTACATTTAAAAGAGAAATTGGACGATAGCTTGAGGGAAATAAAGGGTCTTTGCCTGGTTTTAGCAGGAGACTAATGTTGGCAGAATTCATATTTGGTGGTAGTCTGCCCTTTTCCTCGATTTCCTGCAACATGCTGTGGAATACTGGTGCCAGAATTGTCCAGAATTCTTTGTAGAATTCTGCAGGGAAGCCGTCTGGACCTGGAGCCTTATTATTGGGCATACTTATCAGGGCTTCCTGGAGTTCACTTGGCGTCAGTGGCGAATCCAGTTCCATTGCTTGACTGTCTAGTAATTTTGGAAGAGTTACGTTGTCAAGAAACAGATCAATTTCATTTTTAGATGGGTTTATTTGTGGTGAGTATAAAGTTTCATAGAAATCCCTAAAAATGTTGTTTATTCTTCCAGGATCATATATTGTGTTCCCCGATAAATCTTTAGCAGCACATATAGTTGTTTTTTCTTTATTTATTTTTAGCTGGTTAGCTAGAAATCGACCTGATTTGTTACTGTGTTCAAAATTCTGCAAGCGAAGTCTTTGTATAAGGAATTGTGTTTTTTTATTAATAGTTTCATTTAATTCTAGTTTTGTTTTGCATATTTTGTTCAATGTTTCCTGATCTTGGTGGGACGCGTAGGCTTCTTCTAGTGATTTGATGTTTTTTTCTAATTCCTGAATATTTTTGTTTTCTTCTTTCTTTTTGTGTGATGAGAAAGAAATTATTTTACCTCTCATCACAGCTTTCCCTGCTTCCCATAGAACAGAAGCAGATATTCCGGGAGTGTCATTAAAGTCTAAATATGAAGTCCATTCCTTTTTAAAATATTTAATAAAGTCTTCATCTTTAAGTAGTGATATATTAACTCTCCAGTTTTTACTTGGCGTAGTATTATTCTTGTGCATTAGTGTTAAAGATACAGGAGCATGATCGCTGACAGCTATAGGATGAATCTCAGTGTCTGAAATGTCACACAGCAGTGAGCTGCTGACCAAAAAATAATCCAGACGAGAGTAAGAGTGATGAACATGCGAGAAAAAAGTATATTCCTTACTGGTGGGGTGAAGAGAGCGCCATGCATCGCAAAGACCAAAGTCGTTCATATACTGTTTGATTATATTTGTGGACTGCCAATTACGCTGAGTTCCTGTTGTGTTGAGCCTATCCATTTCTTCATTTAGTCCAAGGTTGAGGTCACCGCCAAGAATGAGTGTGCAATCAAGGTGTTCAGAGAGTGCACTAAAAAAACCGTGTCTGTTAATACCCTTTGATTTATTCTTTTCTCGACTTCTGGACTTCTGTTTCTGATTAAATGCCATTCTTCAGTATTTTCCCTTTGCCCTTCGTTTTATGAGCCTTCTCGTGACACTTGTCAAATCAGAGATTTGTGTGTCTGACACACATTGACACGGGGCATTTCTAAGATGTCTCAATATCTTCTCTGTATGTCATGGGACTCTGCTGCTCACTGCTTTCCCCCTCCCTGCGATGCTTTAATTACTTTATCCCTTGTTTCACTCATCCCTTTCTCCTTCACTTCATCGCCCCGAGCTGCTCCTCATTCCTTTTAATTAATCCACACAGATTTAGACACCTTCACCCTGCTGTGAATGCACACACACGCACACACACTAATTCCTAGTAGAGAATAACAACTTTTAAGTGAGCTTGCTTCACTTTGAAAGTTTTTTTTTTTTTTTGTGTGGAAACAAATGCAGTGGGTCTGATTGCTTGTTATTGTGTGTTGTGTTTTGGTTCAGGGCTCCAACGGAAGCATGCAGCTTATGGAAACAGAGTTCTCCAAAACTCTGGGAGAGATGGTGGCTCTTCATCTGCATCACCAGAAGAGCATCCCAGCGTTCCTCTCCGCCGTGACCCTCGACCTCTTCAGCCGACAGACCACAGTCTGACAGAACTGCACACCATCTCACACACTCGTGTAAAAATTCGAGATGAGCTTAACTTTTATTTTGACTTCCCCCCCCCCCCCCCATCGCCCTCTATATACTTCACTTTTCCCCTCGCCTCATACAATATTCATAAATTGTTTTGATTGTGCCGGTATGTTTCAGCAGCTCTGTTGTATGAATAGATCAGCGAGTGCTGTTTTTGTGGCGGATCAGAATCCTGCTTTGATAGAATTTCTTTCATTGAAAAGCAGCTTGGTGCGCCTATTTGTACAATGAATATTTCATCAATAAAGTCTCGAGGAAACCATTTTTTTTTCCTAGTCATCATGAAAATGATCCATAAAAATCACTTATATTTGTATTTAGAGCCTTCTTTAAAAAAATAAAAATAAAAATACTGGATGTTGGAAACACACTTCCTCTAAGTTTGTTCCTTTCTCTAGGGCAGCGGTCCCCAACCCACGGGCCTCAGACCGGTACCGGTCCGTGAGAGCTGAGGCTCGGGTGTGAAATGTATGGTTTTAGCGTTATTTTGTTATCATTTTTATCGTTAACTCTGTTTTCCTGGGTCTTTTCACGTGTGTTATGAATAAATCTTCTTTTTTTTCGGTACTGGTACTAGTTTTATTTTGTTGTATTTATCCACGACACCTTAAAACCGGTCCATGGCACAAAAACGGTTGTGGACCGCTGCTCTAGGGGCCTTATACAAGAGAAAAGAAGCAGTTGTAGTTCCACTCTGTCCGAGCCAATCTGAGCCGGTGTCAAAGCAATCACTGAATCCTGCTTAGTTCAGTTTGTAATTCAGATTTGTTTTTCCCCTCACAAGATTTTTAAAGGTTGGAAGTCAGGAGGCGGTGCAGGGTAATCACACGGGGAGTATTTGTGCGTTTCCACTGTCAGCAGGATCACTAAGCTTGACTGACACTGAAACACTGAAGGAGTAACCGTGTGCAGTCATTTTAGATGTAATAGATGGAAAAATCATGGATATGGGTAATTTAAAAATTTGTGTCACCTATCAGCCTGTCACCCAGGAGAAACGGAGCAGGCGCGAATGAAAGGAACAGTGTCATACAGTATAATATTAGTTCAGGACTCTGAATTTCAATTGAGAAATTATGTATTTGCTCTCTCTTACTTGTTCCTGTGCACCAGCTTTACAGAAGAATTACAGTGTGTGGTGTGCCATGTGCAGGGAAGCTGTAATGTTTAGTGCCTGTAACACAGTCATTGTCCTTGAGTTTGATGAATTGCGATTTATCCCCTTTATGGCTTCAGTTAGCGATTGCATCTTTGTGTGTGTGAACACAACACAAGTGGAATTTCTTGGTAACAATAACGTGAAAATGGCAGAAATAAACACGCTGAAGAGGGGAAATGAGGAAGCCGTCCAATAAAACCGAGAAACAAAAGGAAGCAAACTGAGGATGAAGCCACTCATCACAGCAACGATATAAGGACTCCAGCTGGCCCAGCCATATGCCTCATGAGGCAACATATTCTGCACAGTACATGCCACATACTGTCCTTGTTTTGTTTCTGTTTTTTTACACACATTCTTTTTCACAGCGCAGCACATCTGAACACCCACCGCCCCGATGAGGTCATGTGTTTGAGGGTTTTGCGTAAGCTGTGCAGCACACGCTGCGATCTGCTGTACCTTTGTTGTTTTTGTCTTAAATTTGAAATGAAAATGTTAATAAAACACATTGGACTGTCGATCGAGTGAGATTTAATGAGTCACTGCGTTAATAAATACCCAGACCGCAGGCATTAGGAGACACTTGGATTTGGAGCTAGCACCCGAATGACTGGTGTCCGGGCTCGCACCCATGGGTCTAATTTGCCTCAGACTATGTCCAGATTGACAGATTGGCTACACAGAAGGTGTAGTGTGAGCAGCATGTCAGTGGAGCAGCAACAGCCGCTCTGCCCCTTTCCAGAGTTAGGAAGGGGGGGGATCCATCCTTGTGTTATTATAAAGCACTCTAAGTGTTTTGGTGTTTAATAAGCCTTCACACTAATGGAACTGTTACCCAAACTGCACTTCCTGGATCACATTTTTTGTCATGGATAATTGAAGAAACGTTTTTGTTTTGTGTGTGTTTTTTTTCTTTCTGAATGCTGATTACATGTAAATTAGTCTCTACTGAACAGTGTCTATAAATGTGCAAGCTCAACCAAAGAGGTAACGAGTAGTAGCCACTGAATATGTACTAGTGTACAGCTCGGGTGTATTGCTTCTTGCACGACACTGTATTAACTTAATATTTATTTTATTTATTTATATTTTGGGGTGTTCAAACTCCTTATTACTATAGCAGCAGGTTGTGTGCTTAGAGGGCCGAGCATTACCAAGTGGATATAGTTAAGACTACGTCTAAGCACGGCTCTCTTTCTGGAGTCAAACTCCCACCAGGGCTGGAGTTGCTCTGAGTCAAAGTTGCTGCCAGCGCTCCTGTCCGACAACCCAATAACATGGTGCTGGATGCCGAAGGAATCTGTCAAACCAAAGTACAAGGATTTCTGGGCTTAGCTGACAAATAAAACAGGTGAGGAAAAAAGAGAGCCTGCTAGTGCTACTGTAGAACAGTCTACGGGGTTATTAAATGAGAGTTAACCTACACGCTGTACGTTTCCATTTTGCAATAGAGGAAAAATGTCTGGCACGTTATGGTTCTCTTGCCATTTCTAGCTCATTTCTAGTTCATTTTTGAACAGTGACTTTTTCTTTTTTGCTATTACCTTCATCACCAAATGCCGTTTCCTGTCTTGAGATGCTCTGTCAGGCCTTTACTGCAGCTTCAGTAGCTGCTTGTTTGAGTCCTGTAGACCTTCCCCTCCATATTAGACAAGCGTCATCAGTGCAGGTCTTTAAGTCCAGATTGAAAACCTATTTTTATTCCCTGGCTTTAAACTCTGTAGGAAACGGACACCTTTCTTATTAATTTTATTGTATTATTAATTATTTTATTGTATTTTTAATTTCGCTAGTTGTTTTTGATCTGATGATGATGATGAGTCTCTGCCTCCGATTTTGTATTTGTGTTTCTAAGACTGAACTGTGCACACTCCAGATTTCAGTTCCTGAAGCCATCTCTTGGTTGTAGACAGCAACATGCCTCCTGCAGTGTGTTCTTTTTCAGCCTAATGATGGCATCTCCTTGGGTCTCATCTTGATACCAAATACAAGTTCAGCACTTGGAATCACCGACAGATCTTTTATCATTGTATTTTTGTACTTAGTACACAATACCTTTGAATTTTGTTACAATAAAATATAGATTTGTGTAGAAAATCAATTAGAAAAATCAAGTTGACTCCACATGCATTTAGTCTTATTTAAATACTTTGGCATAGATAAGCTGTGTTAATTCACCAGATTTCAACCTCGTGGGACAGATTTACACAATAAAATCAAGCAAAAGCACAAAACTCATTTTCAGTTGACTGACTTCACAGATCTTTTGTCTGAAATAATGGGGAGCAGGCTTCACCTCGCCTGTTTTTCAATTATAAGTCCAATTCCCTTTGAGCCTATAGAAATGGGGGACTATGCAAAAAAGTAATGTTACTTATTAAATGCCTTGAATTAAAGCTGAAAGCCTGCACTTCAATCCTATACAATTGATTTGGAATGCACTGCGGTAGTGCACAGAAGTAAAACTACCAAACTTGTCATTTTTCAAAAACTTGTGTTTGTCCCAGTAGGTCCACTGTTGCATTGGGGGACACTTATATGAAACCTGTCCAAAGTTTCAGATAATTTTAGTCCAAATCTAAGTGTTCAGACTCCCCTAATCACCGTTTTCCTTACATGGGTCTCTCTTTTTCAGCTTTCCTGGGCACGCCACCGGCACACACCTGTTGACTCTGCATGTACGTTTGAATGAATCAAATAGGAGGGATATTTTTTTCTCCGACACAGCCACTGTGGGCAAAGAACAGTTTCGTTTCTGTCTTTGAATTTTAATTTCTGTTGTTTTTTCAGTCACGATGTCATTAGTAGCCTTCAGAGTGTTGTTGTGCTTAAACAATGGCTTTTTGCTCCAGGCAAAAAAGAGAAGATATGTTTAAGACTGTCCTTTTTTTTAGGTTTTGTTTGCTTGTAATCAGCTGGAACCATGGTTAGCTCTAGTTTACCACAGAGAATTACCTGAAACACAGCTAATAAAAGAATGATTGCTTCCTAATCCTTAGTGCATCGCTACAACCTTAAGTGTACATCAGAATAAAAGAAAAACAGCAAAAGCAGTGAACATCTCAATCGACCACATTATTTCCATTATTATTATAATCCTTCGCTACCTGCTAAACTACAACCCCCTCACACTCTTTCATCTTCCTGCTCCCCTACGCTCTTTTATTAATTCCTTTATCTTTATTTCATCAGCCCATCATCTCAGAGTCGAAAAACAATTAGCACAACCCTTGATATCTCATTAACTATAAATGAGATGGTGGAGTGAGGTTAAAAATTCCATAGCTGAGCTGTGCGCCGTGCATCAGATTGCACTGGCGTGCCAAACCTCATCAGACAGTAAACAATCCGTTTGAAAGGTGTATTTTTAAAAGAAAATACGCAGCGGAAATCATCTCAAGGCAGCATTAAATCTTTAAAAGCAATTCTTGTGCATGATTAATTTATCTTTAATTTTTTTTTTTTAAAGTAAAGGAGTGGTACTTCAACTTCATCTTTTCAGCTTTATTTTTTGTAAACCACAGAGAAATATTGATGAGACCCGCTGAGGAGAGACATGCCCGCTACAGAGGGGAGTCTCAGCTGGAAACTAGAGGGAGGCTTGTGGGACAGTAAAAGAGGAGAGAGAGAAAGAAGCTGCCACTTTGTTCTTTCATCTCATCCCTATTCCCTCTCTCTGTCTCTCTGTCTATACCTTCCTCACTAAACTCTCCATCTGCCGGCTTCCACTCGCACAGGAAGCTCTGCATCATTTTCTCTGAAGTGAGTCTTTCTCCCAGTGCTTCCTCCAGTCTCCAGCTCTCTCCTTCACTGTAGTCCCAGCAGAGAGAGAGAGAGAGACAGTGCAGCTGTCATGCTTTAGTTCAGATCTGAGCTTCTTCTCCTCGGGTTCCCCCCTAGAGTAGAAACAGCAGGATACTGTATTCACTGAATAAGGTGTGTGTGTGTGTGTGTGTGTATGTGTGTATGTGTGTGTGTGTGTGTGTTTGTGCGAGGGCATTCATGTATTCTTACAGTATTGTGCCCCAGAACAGCAGTAAAAAGCTCTTTGCTATGTAACTGTTTTATGTGAAGGAACCCAGTCCAATATTTAACTGGTCGTAACAGATGCTGAACTTTTACAGTTATTGTAATGCGGTGCCTTTTCCAGCTGAAATGAAATTCTTGGTACCGACTTGGATTTAGAGATCCCGCAAACGTGAACGTTCAACACAGCAGGAGGCGTGAGGTTTATCGTACAGGCTTAAGGTTTAAAATCGAAAGAAAACCTCAGCAGAGAAAGTAAAAGAGAATTCAACTCTGACCTACTGCCAGCAGTAGGCGCGTGCCAGATTTTCTTTTGAAATTATAAATGCTGAGATTATTGTAATGGGAATGCCTACCTGGAAGACAAAACAAGGCTTTATTGGGTACTGTTGCATGATTTAAGCTCACCCTTGAAATAGGTCTTAGCTCTTTAAGACATGGCAGCAGCTTGTAAACATGATCAAGTCAACTTGCTAAAGTTCAAACTGAGCATATGAATGAGGAAGAGAGGTGATTTAAGTGACTGTGAACATGGCGTGGTTTGTTGGGCTGATCTGCTGGGATTCTCTCACACAGCCATCCCAAGGGTTTACAAAGACTGATCTGAAAGAAGAAAATCTCCAATTTGAAACAGTTCCCTGGTTGCCGGGTGATAGTATTTTGTTGATGTTAGACCTTCGAGGTAATAAGGCAGCTGAAACTAAAATAACTACTCATTTCAACCAAGGTATGCAGAAGAGTGTCTCTGAATGCGCAACACGTCAAACTTTGAAGTACAGTAAGATGTGTTAGAGCAGCAGAAGATCACACCGGGTGTCACTCCAGTGAGCCAAGAACAAACTGAGGCTTCAATTTGCACGGACTCACCAAAACTGGATAACAGACGGTTTGAAAAAAGTTGCCTGGCCTGATGCGTCTCGATCTATGCTGTGACATTCTGATGGCAGCATCAGCATTTGGTGTAAACAACGCGAAAGCATGGATCCATCCTGACAAAGGGGGTCCAACCTGCTACTAGGAAGGTGTAAGTAATGAAAAGGAGTGGAGATGTGAGCTATTATCTACACAAAACAACATGTTGCTGTCTTAACATTACAACTCTAGAACTCAGTGACACTGAAAGGTAGCTCATCAACACCAAGCTTTGCTTTGACAATGAAGAATTTCTCATCCTTCACCTCCTGAACAAGATTATTGACCCACCAAGATAGAAAATACACACGGGCTGTGTTACATGCTTTGATGCTGGTGTAAATAAAGGGATTTTCCACAAGCTGCACTATACAGCTACAGCACAACATTAATACCACCTGTCTTATATTGTTTATTATGCTCTTCTTACCCATTGTGGCGTGAATGCAGGATCTCTGTTGGTGTCCTGTCAGCTTTGAAATGTTAGCAGTAGATCCACTGGGTCCTGTGGGTTGTCTTGTGGGGTCCCTATGAATCAGATGTATTCTGGATGCTTAATCCAGTTGAGATATGGGGAGTTGGGATGATTTGGAATCTCTCTTGGGTTCTCTCTCACGTTCTTTGAGCCTTCAGGAGACTTGTGGAATTTGCAGGGTGTTGGGGATGTTTCAGCTCATCTGCAACACTGATTAATTGGGTGGAAAGTGTTGAGGAAAAATCCACATGAATGCCAGGACTCCACTGGACTTCGCTTTTGCACTGTTGCCAAAGCACTTTCTAAGCCCTGTTTTTAAAGATGCTATTATATTATCATCGCAGAGCTCTGGCAGGGGGTTTATTGATCGAAATACTGCAGCTGGTGCTGCATACAGATTGGTGATGCAACAAAGAAACATTCCTCAGGGATTTTACTCCATATTGACATGATAGTATCACACAGTAGCCGCAGATTTGTCCAGGATGTAAAGCTCCCGTTGGTGCTAAGGGGTCCAAGGTGTGCCAGGAAAATATCCCCCACACCATTACATCATTACACCACCAGTATCCTAAACATGGCATCAGTTCACAACATCACTCGCCTCATGGAGCTTTATATTGTAAGCTAGAGACCTTACGTTAATACAGAAAACCTTTTAAAACAATCAGATGGCAACCTATGAGGAAGCATTTGGCAACAGTGGGAAGGAAAAACTCCCTTTCAACAGGAAGAAACCTCCAGCAGAACCAGGCTCAGGGATGGGCAGGCTAAATGTAGCAATGTTTAGCCTGAGTTTCCTGTTTTTAGCTGGCAGAAGTGGCACTGAGTGTGATCCTCTGCTGTTGGTCACCTGCTTCAAAGTTCAGTGTGTTTTATGCGCAGAGATGCTCTTCTCCATATCTTGGTTGATCCGAGTGGTTATTTAAGTTACTCTTGTCTTTCACAAATATTTTCACTCCACGCTGGAAGTCACTTGAGTCAGGTGTCTTCCCCATCTCTGAGCTCACCTTGACCATGTCTTCAGCCTAAATGTGCTGGGCTACTGCCATATAATTGGGCGATTAAACAGGTGTACTCTGATAAAATTTCTGGTGAGTGTATTTGCTGCATGTAAAGCAGTTTTCCTGATTATCTGGCTGTTAACATATCAACATTGCCTTAACATTAGATCTCAGCAGCTGACAATTCAGCCTTTTGACAGATAGACATACAACTGAAGAGACTGTATCATGTTCAAAATTACATGGTCATGACTAAAACTGATTTAGCTGAATTTTCATTTAACAGAAATGATCTTTCAAACATCACCTTACGCACTGGTTTTCACTGGTTTTCCCAAACTTTCAGGGCAAGGAACACTTTAGTGAAGGAATATCTGCTTTGTGAAGCTTCGCCACAATTACAGCCCTTAATGTGGAAATGACTTGTGATTCTTTTCTTCTGTCTCCTTTGATGAGACAAAAGTAAGGTGATGTAGAGGAGAGAGTATAATTTATTCTAATCAGAAGTCTGAAAATTGAATCACAAGCTGGTCAAACGTAATTGATGTTCTTTCTCAACTCTCCAGTTATGTCTTATCCTCAGATTCATAACGGGAAATGATTCATCTCGTTAAATGTTTCCTACTTTGCTGCATGCTGACAAGTTCCCAAACATTGCTTTCCTGTGTTTGAGACAGCTTTTATTTTCCAGCATCCCTCTGTGAGTTTACACAGACATGAGAGAACGCTCTTGTGCGTTTGTCCTTCTTTATTCCCAGTACCCTTCCAACTTCACATCCCCTCTAGAAGCCCCCAAACTGCCCCTACCTGATTAATCTGTTAATGATGGGGTTACAACACCAGACATTTATCCACAATATATCATATTTGCCTAATTGAATTTGCTCAGTGCACGGTAGCGTTGATGTAGCTGTTTGAGTTTTAAAAATTGTCAAAAATGTCATTAACAACCTACTGGAGTTGTCTAGCTGCAACTTCTGTTCAGTTCATTCCCATTTATTTGAGAAGCTCCACCATAAAGGCTTTTATTTATAACTTAATGTAATGTGTTTATATAATATATGAGGTTATATTCAGAGGTTAAATTGGGATTTGGGGAAACCTTAAAACCAGGTACCTGTTCAACCAGTGTAGAAATACTTCACATTGTCACGCCATCTGTTAGGGTGTGATCAGCGAACCTGGGCTGCTACTCTGCTCTTTATTGATTTAGCCACCTGA
This sequence comes from Rhamphochromis sp. 'chilingali', assembly GCF_963969265.1. Taxonomy (NCBI): domain Eukaryota; kingdom Metazoa; phylum Chordata; class Actinopteri; order Cichliformes; family Cichlidae; genus Rhamphochromis; species Rhamphochromis sp. 'chilingali'. Next base: position 31,851,311 of record NC_137948.1, read on the forward strand.
ATTCAACAAAATATAAGTAGATGTTACTCGAACTGCTAGTTTTCAGCTCCTTTGCACTTTAAAACCATTTTTAAAGTTATAATTTGATGACCGGATCAGAAACACTGACCAATACCACCATGTCTGCTCTGTACCGTTCCAAATTACTGTGCAGAAGCCGTACGTGTTCGCCACCTGCATCTAACAGTATTGGTAGTTTCTGACTGCAACCACAATTTTACATCTGCACCATGAACGCATCACAGCATTGAGCATTAAGGATGTGTCGATGGTAAAAGCGAGTCCTTGGATGTCATTATTTTCTTATTACCATGCAAGTATCTCCATGCTGTCACTGGAAGTGACGCCGCGCTGCAGCACATGAAAAATGAACTCATTTGACAGTAATATGCAATAACCTACCTATCAGATTTAATTGTTCATTAACAGAAGGTGCTGGAACGCTGTTTCAGATTATTCCAGCCCACTTTCATCCCTCTTTATGTTTCCTACAAAAGTCCTAATAATTTTGCTCTCTTTGGCTGCCTGTTTTCAACGTTCGTTCTGCTGCTCTTAACCCCATATATATATATATATATATATATATATATATATATATATATATATATATATATATATATATATGGAAAAGGACAACAAGCAAGCACAGATGGTTTGAAAAGCATAATGTCATCGCTTGTATGAGCCAAGTTGCTGTTCTGACTCTGAAATGCTAAAATGTCAGTGGGTGACAGAAACACCAACAGAAAACACGGCTCTCTGTGCCCCCTTCCTCATGACAATAACATAACTCTGACAAAACCTTACGCTAAGGAAATGCTCTCAGTGATGGATTACCAAACTGGACAACATTTCAAGCTTTTCCAAATTGATTTTCATGCTTCCCTGGCGTGGTATGGTATCAGTGGCTCTCATGGTGGAAAATCTCTCTGAAAGATTGGTAGTAAAATTGTAACTGCAGTGTATAGTTTTAATACACTCAGCAGAACTGCATCTTTGTACTAGTGCTAGGTTGGGCATCCTTTATTTCCTCGAGAACTGCCTTAATTCTTCATGCTACAGATTCAATGAGATGCTGGAAACATTCCTCAGAGATTTTAATCCATATTTACATGACAGCATCACACAGTTGCTGCAGATGGATCCATGACAAGAATCTCCCATTCCAGCACATTCCAAAGGTGCTGGACCGGGATCTGGTGGCTGTGGAGGGCATTGAACTCATCGTCGTGTTCAAGTATCGAATTTTGACGTCATTTGTGCTGGAAGCGGCCATGAGAGGATGGCTACACTGTGGTCATGAAGGTTGCATGAGGAGCAACAATACTCAGGTCCAGTAATCAGTAATTGAATCGCCTTTCTTTCCCATTCTGATGTCCAGTTTGAACTTCAGCAGGTCGTCTTGACCACGTCAAAGTCCATGGTTATGTGCTCTGAGTTTAACTGGTTAATTAGATATTTGCCTTAGCGAGCAGTTGAACAGGTACAGTAACAAGTAACAAGATTCTGAGCTAAAAGCCATGAAGGTGTGTGCTTTAGAAATGTATCAGTAAAGTTCTTAGTAAAAGCTGGCCCACTCATTTGAAATTTCTGATATTTTCCATCGTTACTACGGGCAAGTTGGTGATCATCCTCTGGCATAACAGTTGGTCTAGACTGATATACACTCAGTACTGATGCCAGATCAAGAGAGCCTATTTGCAGGAGCTGTCAGGGGGCATACATTATGAACTTCCACAGAGCAGATTCATTTACATTTACATTTCTCTCGATTAATTTCTGTAGTTTGGAGCAGTTGCTCTGCCTAAAGTCTAAACATCCACTAATCCTCAGACCCATACAGTATATAATATATAGTTGAGAGGGCCAGTGGAAATGTGCAGGCAGGCAAGTCGCCAGGCACAGTCCAGTGTGGCTGCCAGAGAATGAGAGTGACAGTTTGGCTAATTAGAGTACTTTTAATATGCACTGCCTCGATCTCTCGTCTTAGCTCCCTTCAGTCTGTGTATGTGCGGGAACACGTGCTGGTGCGTGTTCGTGTATTTTGAGCTGATTCGCTGTCACCTTGTGTGGTAATTTAGAAAGGTGAGAGAGTCTGAAGAAGTCTAAGAAACCAAATATCCGCCAAACTTTGTTTGTCCTCTGCTTATCTGCTAATTCTTTGGGTTTTTAATCCAAACTCATTTTCTTTGTGGTGCACGTTCTATGATTTGATTTTTAATTAATTATTTTTGTTAAATTATTTATTTATTTTGTATTTATTGGATTTAACCCCAAATTTCTCCAAATATACTCGCTCTTGACACTCAGTACAGTAGTTTGTGTGTGCCAAGTGGCAACGCACAGGCCAAAAAAAAAAGTTAAAGCGTGTAAAACTGCAGTTCCTCTACTGGCCGGCTCCAAAAGTGAGTCAATCCCATTTACTGTTAAAAATGACCAACTTTAGATAATTAAAAGCATGTTTATGGCCTGGTATAACAACCAGTTTTGGGCTCTGGTGATCGTTTCTCTTTCTTAACAGTCCTGTAGCTGCTTTTCATTTAATAGCTCATCTATTTGGATACCGGCTGGATTTATTTGCAGCTGTCTGGTCGCTTTGATTGAGAGTTGTGCTGACCCAGATCACCTATGGCTCGTAGGTGATCTGTCTTCTAATTCCAGAGGTGGCAAAACTACAGACTTTCTGTATTTAAGTAGAAGTACAGATCATAGTGTTAAAAAATACTTCAGCTCTGATTCATCTTCTTTACTCAAGTAAAAGTGAAAAAATACCGGCTCTGAAATGCACTCAGAGTAAGAAAGAAAAAAGTCTTTGGAGTTTGTGTGTTTGCTGATGTTTGTTGAGCTAATGGAAACACTGCATTTGTGCTACAACATGTCACACCTTTATGCTCGCTCTTCTTTGCTAGCTAGAAGTACCGCAACTCATGGACACCTGCAGTCATTAAGGTGTGCCCCCCCCCCCCCCCCCGTCCTCCCCCACCCATCCATGACTGTGGCACATAGTTCCGCATCTTTCATCTTTTTTGACATGAACAGGACTGTCTTTCATGTGTTACTGTTTAGGCATCGGTTTGATGTTTGGAGGCTGTCAGTGATGTGAAATAATAACTCCCCTCTAATGCATTAAACCAAAAGTAACAAGCCTGTTTTGAAGATGTAGGGAGTAAAAACTAAAGGTATTTGTTTAAAAATGTAGGGAGTAAAGCACAGAAAATTGTACTTAAGTACAGTAACGAAGTATTTTATTTGTACTTTTTACTTCACACCTCTGTCAAGTCATTTAACCTCTTGGAACTGTTGACTATCTTGACAGCATTAATTTGATTCATTTTTCATGGAATCACCTGATAAATAGCGTGTTCCTGTGAGGTAGAGGCCACGCGAGCAGTCTTCAGCTTTAGTTTTGGTAGGTGAAATTCTAGACCTTTGTTTGTATGTAAGATAGTAGATGTGTGTCTGTACATTGCAGCTGTACAGTCTGTGCATGCAGCGTGCTATCCAAGCAAAACAAGCTAAATAAAGCTCACTTGTAATGCCAGCAACTCCACTGACACTCCCCACTATCACTTAACTATAGGAACTTCTTTCTCTAAAACTGCTGAGATGTTTATCTCAAGAATGATTGGCCTCATAAGATATTTAACCAGCACCAGGTTGGATATATACCTCCTGTCAAACAGAAGATAACAGCGTAACCACTGACCTAATAACTCCCAAGTCATGTTGTTTACCTCTCAGCCAGCCTCGACCTTTCCACAGTGTTCTCTTAGTTAGACTGTACATTATTAATGCTGCTTGGCCTCTATGTGTGGCTGCCTGTGTATTGAAGTAAGAAGTGGGGCCCTCCCTTTAGCGGGTTGATTTTAATATGTATTAATACAGTGGTGAGAATGTTTCTCATTATTGCCCTTATCATCATGCTCTATCAAGCCGCCTCCTTCTACAGGCTGGCCCACATTAGGCCGTGATCTTTGAGAGAGACAGCGAGTCTAATTGTCATTTTTAAAAGAAGGTTATTTCACAAAGACAACCCCCGGGGCTCTGTGAGAAATCAAAACCGAAAATGAGCGAAGAACTCCTTCTTTCTTCGCTCTTTTATCTTCTTTAGCCCCTTATTCTTAATTCCATTTCCTTCCCCTTTCTGTTTTTCTTTCCCCCCCCCCCCCTTCTCTTCCTGTCCTCATATCTCTGCCACCCTCCATCCCTGCCGGAGGCGTCACTGTAAATGCCAATGTGGAGAATGAAGGAGGGTGGTTATTGTTTGTGCCTGGGGAGGGTTCCTTTTGTTACTTGGGCAGGCATAGAGTGATGGGGGAGACAGGCGGCGCGTGCGCACACACACAGACACATAGAAAGACGGTTATTTTGGTCACTGCAGTGTTGGCTGTGACAAGCCTGACAACTACTTGTGTTCCAAACTCTGATGCCGGGTCAAGCTGGAGGCTTCTCCGCTCTGCGTCAGACTGCTTTGATAATACCACATCTAGAAAGGGCAGCTCTCAAGCACAGCGCTTCAAAACTACACTTAATGTAGGTTCCTTTCCACTGTGCAGCAGCAGTAATACCAGGAGTTGTTTGGCTGCCCTTTTCAACTGGCCCACCGGGTACAGGAGCAAAATCTTTCATTCTCCTGGCCGGGAGTGCTCTTTAATGAACCACCCCCATATCTACGGGTGCGTTTTTGTGCATTTCTGTAAATATCATGTGCAAATTTTAAAAGTTCAGCAATAAAGTTAAATCTCCAAAAGCTCCAAATTAAAATCGTTTAATGACCTGGCACAAAAAAGTGTGTTTTACCCTCCCCGGGTGTTCCGATTCGCAGAAAAAAAATCTGCAACTACAGAGTACATCTGTCTCTGGGAGTTTGAGAGTGAGCAAGAGATCTGAGATGTCACAAAGGGAGGGAAATGAGGCTGGGGAGGCAGATGATGTAAGCACAGAGACATACCACACTCACCTGCCCTCGGTAAAAATCACACAGGAGAGATGGGAGATGGAAGGATAATGAAAAGGCTCTGCCAGAGCAAGTTCCCTTCTCACTGTCTTGATAGAAGCCGCCCACTGTCGAGCCCCTAAGCCAATTGTACCACTGCAGTTTAAAGATAAGGAGTAATGAACCTTGCTGGTGATGTACTGAAGTCACAATTTCCAGACAGTCATTTCAGGATAGAACAGTATTGTGCTCCTGAACGTGAATTACACCACTGCTATGAATCCAAAGAGCTTTTTCACCTGCAGCGATAAGCTCCCGGTACAGGCTTAGTGGCGGTTTAGTCATTAACTATATGTGCACTTAATTCTTCTTCACCATTAAAACATGCATACTGAAAGTCTGCACAAAAATGACAACATGAGACCTGAAAATAGGGAGCTCAATATCGTGTTTCAAAGTGAAAAAATTACATGTCCCTGTCTTGTTTTGAGATGATGTTCTTTATTATTATTTTTTGTCATTTTGCCTAAATGTAAATGCACAATCATAGTCATAGTGCAGACGTCAGCTTTAATTCAATAAGTTTTACAGAAATTTTCCATGAGCTGCTTAGAAATTACAGCCATTTTTATGCATGGTCCTCCATTTTTAGAGGCTCAAAATTAATCGGACAAACCAACATAACTTTAAATATGAAGTTGAGAACCTTTAGTCCTCTCCCTTGAGATGCTCTGGCAGGTCTTTACTGTAGCCAACCTCTGTGAGCATGCTCTGTTGAGTTCAGATCAGGTGGCCGAGTCTTCCCATCTTCCTGTCACATAAGTTCATCTTTGTGTCATCTGTTCCAGTAAATGACCAGGTGCAGTGAGTTCAGAGCTTCAACTCCAGAACTTTTATCAAAATAATCAAAGAGGCCTCACCTGGCTGTGAAACTGCATGTCAGTCAAATGTCGAGTTATTTTTGAGCTTGTGTATGGAAATTGACTTTTGGAAAATGGCAGTGAATGCAAAAACTAAAAAAAACAGAAGCAAAACTGTAAAACTTGTAATCTGTACAGATACCTTTGTGGATTTTGTGAGTTACTAAACAAGGCATATACAGAAGCCATATTGTCTACGGTGGCCCTGAGGGGTCAAACACACTGCAACTTCAGAAAACACCAGCAAATAGAAAAATGCTGCAAAAGCACACAAAACACAATCGAGTTTGAATGAAATGCAACAGAAGTAGACGCTGATGTTTTCTTAACTTGCAGTGCGTTTGACCTTTGAGGGCCACCGTATGAACATACTGCAGTCCATGCGCTTAAGTTACTGACATGCAACACTGGACCTCTGAGGCGAATGGAACGCGTCATTTTGTGCTAGCTTGCTGATTGAGAGTTGGTAAAGTAACACGCCGTTTAGTGATGAAGAAAAAAAAACTACTGGGAAGTAAAATACTGCTGTAAACAGGTGGATATTTAAAGATTTAAATAGTGCTAATGTTGAATGAGCAAGAAAGCTCTTTCATCATGTTTGTTAGACTGCAAGGATCCATGTGGTTCATTTTTAGTGAGGAACACTGAAGGTAAACATCGCTCTACAGGGTGCCTTTGAAGTACTGAGCTGGAGTTGGGAGGTGATTAGCTTAGCTATACACACTTCAAATTAGGTGTTTGTCACTCTTTATAGCAGGAGGAACAGTTTAAAAAAAGAGCCTGCCTACTAGCACCTGTAAAGCTCACTAAATTACTAAATCTCAATTGTTAAGTCCCCAAACTCTCTGCTCTTGTCCTTTTGATTGTACAAGTGAAGGGTTCACTACATTATCTAATATTAGTTAAGCGGTAAGTGGGCTAACGGCTTACTAACCACACCTCCTGCAAGTGCAGCATCTGTTTTCTGCCCAGAGAGAGAAACCTCATCACACCTACAAATATGAGTTCCATTTGGTTATTTCAGAATGACTACTTTAGTAATAAAATTAAATAAAAAATTAAAATAATGCCTTCCGTTAATGTAAACTGAGCAAAAAAAGTACGATAATTTTTGTTTGCTTTATTATCTCTTTGTTGCAACAATATATTTTTTTTCTTTAGCAATAAATCTAAAACAAGTGGAAAACCTGTCTATCTACCCTTAACCTCACAGGACCTGGCGTCCACATGAGGACATCACATTTTGGGTTATTTAGACCAAAATACTCAATTTTGCTCTACAAGGGCCTGATATCCACTTACGAGGACATTATACTGCTACTGTTCTATTGAAATTTTAAATGAATATCCTCATAAGTGGCTCTCATTTTTCTTAGAAACAAAAATTAGGTAAAAAGAGAGAAATTAAAAATGCATGCTGTGGAAGGGTTCGGATCTTAGGAGGTTAAACTGTAACATATTTCTAAGGAAAATGTATTTCTGAGTTGAGCAGCAGAGTTGAGTATCTGAGCTGCACTCATCAAATGAAAAACTCATCAAATCTTCTCTGCCAGTGCCAAACAGCTTATTCCACTAGTGACTCTTGGTTCGAGCTTCTGGTGCCCCAGGTCCTGACACTCAGGTGCCTGATCACATGCCTGAGAACATGAGGCCTGCTACAGCACCCAGTTGGTGTCTGCTCCAAGCATGCCACGTTTGACTGATCTGAATAGGGCTCATGCCACAGGGAAACTTCAAGCTGGTGTTCAGTTTGCAGTGTTATTTGAAAGAAGCCCTGGTACCATCTCCACATTGAAAAGCAAATTCCCTATAATGGGGGAGCCGAGACAGGCCACAAATTGGACTACCCAAGAACCAACACCACAAGAAGACTGTTTCCTCATCCTGTCAGCACTAAGGAAACGATTTGCATTCAAGGTTTGTAGGATGATATGGCTGATCGCTCTCTACCCAGCCCGACTGCACACAGCCAATCTCTGGTATCACAGGGATGACAGTCAAGCCCGTTTACACTGGTGTCACCAACATGTGCACTGGAACCTGAACCTGTGGAGGAACTTTATGTTCAGTGATGAGTTTAGATTCTGCTCATGGTGTCAAAATGTGGAGAAGACCGAGAGAAGGCTATGCTGATTGCAGCACTGATAGAATAACAGATCTCAGTGGAGGCAATGTAACAGTGTGTGGCAGCATCTCCCTGGAAAAATAGGGCTCGTCTTTACTGGAGGCAATCTCAATGCAGATACATATCAAGATGAGATTCTGCAACCAGTGGCCATACCACATCTCCACAGTCTGAGACTCAACTCTGTCCTCTAAAATGAGAAAAACCTGTCTCAACAGGGTGGGGTTTATCAGAGACTACCTCCAGAATTTGGGATTGGAGAGGACGGAACGGAGTGACCTCAACCCCACTGAACACTTGTGGGATCAGCTTGGACATGCTGTTTGTGCCACAGTGATTAACACAACCACAATGGGTGATGCGACAAATGTGCGTTGAAGAATGGGACAGCAGTGTGTGACCAAGTAAAATCAATACCCACATACTCCACTCTGTAGCTCAACCCACAAATGCATTTTGCTTACATTTTTTTACCATTTATGGGAAAATAAACAGGCTTTCCAATGGTACAAGATTTATTGCCAAGAAGCATTGTTACAACAACGAGGTAATCGACCAAAAACACAAACGTCCTTACTTCTTGTGTTAAGTTTACATATATGGCAGTTTCTTGTATTTGAAGGCAGACTCTATAAAATGTCATCTTGCTGCAGTCATTGTAAGTAACTATAAAAACAATATACTGGAATACATGTTGTCAAACACATAACACAACCGTGTCAGTAAGAAGTCATTAGCTGATCACTGTTTCAAGGTGAGACCCATCCCTTCTTGTCACATCCAGTATGTTGCATACGAAGTAGCAATGTCGGAGACGCTCACCTCGAGGCTTCAAAACAGGACTTCAGAAACCAGCCGGTGACATCATCACAGCCATCTTTTATACTCTCTGTGATTGTAGCTATTTATGTACTTTATTATTGTATTCTTTTTTTATTGGCGTTATAAAAGCTAATGACAGAAGAGAAAAAGGAAGAAACAACTGAATGCAGAACAGAAGACACATTTTTGATTGAAATACATCCACGTTATAACAGTGTAAATCGGCATGGATGCTGATTTTAAGTTACTTTCTGGTTCTGTAGAAGAGCAAGGATTTTCCAAAGCTTGCCAATGTATCCGTGCCGTACCCCTCAACTAAGAGACCCTCCACAACAGCACACCAAGTTGAAGGGGCTAGACTGGAAACGAGCACAGCTGTTTCCCCTCACAGCTCGGAGCCACTTTAAGTCCCTACACTTTGCAAACTTGAACTTGATCTTGTCTTGTTATTAGCCCTTACCTGCCATAATAATGGTTAAAAACACATTCCCTTTCAATAACCTGGTCTGTAACCAGGATTTGTGTTCAGAGTGTGCGTTCTGCAGACCAGCTCAGGTGCTGTCGCTCAAGTGCTTTCCTCAGATGTGACAGAGCTCCTCCTGCTTTCACAGCTTGAATACTTTTAACGGTACCAGTAAATTCACCTTGTATAAAAGAAATAAATAAATACATGAAAAGCAGTGAAGTAGTGGAGTACAGTCGTCACTTACAATCACCGAATGTGACATAACCGTCCATGTGATGTAAAACGACCAGCATTTGTAAAAGAACTGATTTAGAATTTCTCTTGTAGCCCCATCATTGCACAGCATTAAAACGTCTGCCTTGTATTGCATTGATGTCTGTTATCAGTGCACTCACCTGCTTCACGCACAGCAAAGCCTCTGAGAGAAAATTGTATCGCATAACTATGTGGAAAATTTCCTGTGTTGTTTGAGAAAGTTAAAATTCCCTTGTGTATGTACAGGTAGCCCAGATTTTGCACTATTATTTAAGCTGCTGGCAGTTCAATCTCCAGCCACATCAAATTATTTTTTGTTGTTTTGTTTTGCACAAAACAGCCCGAGAAGTGGGATACGTCAGCAGCGCCGTATGCACAAACGCCGATTGTTCCCTGCACAAAGAAGGAGAATGTCTAGTTTTCTTAAATCTGTCAAAGTTGCTTTTAATGCTGCATATTTGTCAGCATATAAAACACAAAATTTCAAAATATGTTTTGACACATACTGTGCAGAAATACTTACTGTCAATAAAGTTTTCATTAGACAGGTTCATTTGGTCCATTCAACTGCTATCTGTCAAATTAAAATCGAGCAAAGTGAGCATCCCATCCCAACCGTGCTGTCAATCCAAAGTGCGATCTTTATCGAGGGCGTTGTAGATTTGTCAGTATCCATATCCATCCACGTTTTCTTAAGGGGAAATGTTCACCTTCAAGTGGTGTGTAGGTTTGTCAAAACTGATTTATTTTATTTTACATATGTTATGCAGTTTATTTAATAGTAATATATTTAAGTACAAGACAAAAACTTTTTACAAGCATCAGTTAGTCAGAGATTAACCAGTTTTCATTACTGTGATGTCTCCATGATTTTTTACAAAATGGCCTCAGGCTCTAGATCAAAACTAAATATAAATACCTCTGTATGATTTGTCAGCCAGTCTTAACTACATATCAGATGGCAGGACACTGTTCAAGTACCTAAGTAGTGGCTCCATAGTGTTTACGCATTCACCTAACAAATGAAAGATCCCTGATTTAATCCAAGGAGAAGACACAAATCCTTTGAGGGTTGCATCAGGAAGAGTATAAAAATCTGCCAAATCACATCTCAGAGCAACCTGCTGTGAATAAGGAAGCAGCTGAAAGCAGCTTTTTAAACTTTCCTTTGGGATTAATAAGTATCTATGTAATTATTTTGTATCAATACGTGTCAGTTGGTGTAACCCTCAATCACCTGTAATGTGCTCAGTTGCTTGCTTCTAGCTATAAAGATCGTTTAGCTTTGTTTATCGGTTTGAGATGCTGTATTTGTCTCTCAGATTTCTGCCTACACAGTGAGGGTGGCTGCAGGTTTATTGGTTGTTTTGTATTATAAAATGGTCCCAGTTTAACTTTTCAAAATAATAAAGTAACTAATTTCTTCACAGACCCTCTGTGATGCTGGCATGATCGTGGCTCTTTGTGCTGAGGTTTGCCCATTTCCATACTTAACCATGAGATGCATTATCATTACCCCCAGAGGTAGGATCCTGGTGATTTTGGTGAGTTAGATTTCAAATTCAAATCAATGTCTTATCCATGAGCTTCACCTGCTCTTTATGCTAAGTTTTAATTAGTACATGTTTGGATGCTAACAAAAGAAACGCAGGTGGTGACCATAATGAATATTCTATTTGCTAACCATTATTTAAGCAACAGACAGCATAAAATATGTATCTGGAAGCCACCAGATGGTGATAGCTGTGATTTCTATTACTGTGATTGTTAGGGTGCGCCAGTTCTCCTTTAACATTACTGTGGGGTTCTGCAGGGTTCATTCCTGGGTCCATTATTATTTTCTTTCTGCATTTTTTCCCTCACATACAGACAATTAAACAAACTTCCTGCACACTATGTATTCCAGCTTGCCACTAAACACACTTCTGCTCACAGTCTTTGTTTACAAGCTCAGAATTTGCTAGTTGTTCATCATATAAGGTTGAAGAAAAGGGGGAAACAGAGCCTTTAGGTCTGTGGCACCAAGATTTTGGAACATCTCCCACAACATCTAGCTGACTCTGTGGACTTTAAAAAACATTTAAAAAGTTTGTTTAACCTGAGTTTATATAAAGACTTTTACCAACAGTAACTGTTTTTAAAATATTCTCTGATTTAATTTTATTTGTTTTGCAGTCAATTTCACTTAATTTTTTTAAAATCATATTATACTGTGATTCTTCGCAGTTTATATTTATTTTAAACTTCACTTAATTATCATAGAACTCTATTGGAATTGTTTTCTGTCTTGACTTCTATAAACTCTTTCGAGTTCGAGTCACCAGTTTTGATCATATTGAATAAAACATTTTTGTAAATACAACTTTTTTGTAAATATTGGTTATGTTAAAAGAAAATGGTGGATTATCTGTGGTTTGCTTATTGGCTAATGGCTTGACCAAGCAGTTTCACAGTCAGACCCACCCCTCCTTATAAGTGTTGCCAACTTAGCGACTTTGTTGCTATATTTAGCGAGTTTTCAGACCCCTTAGCGACTTTTTTTCTAAAAAAAAAAGTCGCTAAAAAAAGACGTGAAAGCGCGTATTGCTTTTACTCTCAACAAGCAGCGGGTGCTGTAACGCAGTCAGTTCTTCTTTTACTCTTTTGCTGTTTTGTGGATCACAAGGTTTAAAACTACTTATAAACACACACACACAAAGTAACTCCACCAGAGTGCCTATTTCGGGTCACTTTTGCCGGTCCAAGCCCGGGTAAAGGAGCAAGGTTGGAATTGTGACATTAAAAAAAAACAATAATTGCTAAAAGAAATTGAATTTGTAGTTCTAAATAAACTCTAAATGCATTTAGGACGTTTTTACTCACTTTATGTCTCTTCTACGATGTTATTTCTCTCTCCAACAACATAGGTTACAATTAGATTAGCATGACCAATTATGCAAATTAGGCGATGACATCATTTAGCGACTTCTAGCGACTTTTAGGACAACCAATAGCGATTTTCCTTACTGAGGAGTTGGCAACACTGCTCCTTATCCCGTTGGATTTTTCAAAACCAAGATGTCAACAACAGCTAATTCTCGTCTCTGAGCCTTATTACTCATGTATGTTTTAGGCTATTTTTAATGCAAATACGTAACAATAAAATGACTTGCTAGCACCTGTACTCAAGAGGAATGTCCTCCAGTCTTAGTGAGTGAAGTCCTGCTATTTTCTTAGTCTGATACTAGCTAGTATCTATAGGCTAGCTGTGAGTGCGTCTTGCTAACCAAGCTTGTTAGCATTAGCTGAAAACTTGGGACTCTACCCATTTTTGTAAATATGGTCACTTCTGGATTCCAAAAGACAGAAATGACCAGCCGCAAAGCAGAAATCAAAGACAGGACTTCAGAAACACTGGGACGTCATCACAGGGGCCTCATCCATCTTTTAAATGCAGTCTCTGAATACATACCTTAGTTCTTAGCATTTCTGTGTGCGCCCTACTTCTTCAAAGGTCAGGCTGTTATTACTGTAGCAGCTGATGTGATGCAAGTTTATGAATTTCCCCCAAACACCCGTTTTTCTGTTAAATAATTTATTTTGGATTTTAATCTCCTGCCTGTGTGGTTTGAGTCTGTGCTGATGTTCTCCGGTCACAGTGTTTTCCAATAAGGCTGGAGGTTACCATGCAGTGGCACTCTGATGATAAAAGTTGTTAAATCCATTACTTGCAATTTGAATAAGACCAAACTGCTGTATGCTGTTCTATTCTTCCTGTGTGAATCCTGCAGAGATTTGATTTCACTAAAGTTTTTAACGATCCAGGTTACAAATTTGAATTTATTTGCCTGATTAATTGTTTAATTCAAGTCAGTGATGGACCAGTTTATGTTTTTAGTTTATCACATTACTATGTTATTCAGGCCTCGCAGGCGCCCAGCACACACAACTCATGGTTTTCAGTATTTCTGTATTTCATTCGGTTGAAACTAAAGAACCAGAGATCCCGTCTCATTATTTCAAAACAGAACATAACACAGACAAAAACAGGTGTAACACACGCACACATGGGTTACAGTAGCACCACAAATAATGTCATTTCCCTCCACTATATAAGGAGGCAGAAATCTGAGAGATAAAATATCCTAAAGCTGAAGAACATTTATTTATTTGTGTTAAAGGATCCAAAGGTTTCACCATCGGCTTTTTTGAGTATAACTATTTTAAAACTTCCCACAAGATCTTTTGTGTATTTTGCAGAGTAACTGGTATCGTTTTGTGGAAAAAGATGTCTCCTGAAATGTTCAGCACTGAGAACCACAAACGGTTTCTTTTTGGCCTCCGCCTTGAGATAAAAGCAAAAATGTCCACAACCTTGTCACAAACATATGAGACCAGAATTATCTATGGCTATACAAGTAAATGTTTATCCCAGCAAATGTAATCCATCAAACATCTTTTAAATGCGAAATGAAAGTCCTGTGATACTTCTGGCACTTGTGGCATTTGTATGGTTTCTCCAGGGAAAGGAGACAGTGAAAGGAAGGCTATTTTTATTGTGCTCATTTTAATTTTTTTTGACAGTAAAATAAAGAAAGCCTCTGAGAGATCCTATGGTAGAGTTTTCTCTCTCTCTCTCTCTCTCTCTCTCTCTCGCTCACTCTCTCTCTCTCACTTCCTCTCTTGCTCCTGAGTCATTCACTAGAAGAATATAACACAAGCTTCCACTGAGGATTTCCTTGCAGCATGCTCCATTGTCATTTCTCTCTGTTAGTAGGACCTCGGTTTATTTCCACTTTCTAGGCATTGTTGTTTCAAAAACACAGTTTCACTTCATCACGGTTCAAAGAATAGCAGCGCTGATTGGGGTCACCGCCATCTGGTCGCCTTGACCATCAGCTCGTTTGTGTCTTACTCGAGGTGAGCTCTGCTACTCTCTGACACATGATAAGTTCAGGCCATTACTGTTTATAAAACATAATGGAAAAAAAAGAAAAACAAACCAAAAACAGTAATAGAATACATCGCTACATTGATATTACTGTTACTAAAAGAATGCTCAAGTGAGGCTTCAGAATCAAGCAATTATAAAATTGCAGTCGGGTGAAGTATATGTTAAGAAATCAGGATTATTTTTGTTTTCAATTCTCAAAGCAACGCTAAAGTTAAAAAGATGAAAAAAAAAAGAATGTTTTAAGGCTATTGTTTGGTTAAAGCCACAATCTGGAACGTGTAACGCAGCAACAGCCACGGCTCATCAGTTTCCTTTTAGATCAGAGTTGGATTGTTTGCTGCAGCAGCAGAGGAACCATGTCATAGCCGCTGCAGTGTCAGGGAAGAAGAAAAACATTTTAAAAAATTTGCCTTTTTTTTCTTTTCCAGCCACACAAATGAATGTGCTTTTTGCGGTGCTACAGACAGCTGTGATGATTTTACTCACACGCGATTATGGCTTTAACCGGCTTAATGACTTGAGCATTCTGAACTCATTATAGCAGAGAAAAAAGTTTTTTTTTTTTGTTTTTTTTTACAGTGTTTCCACTCAACAATAAACTTGTCATTGTTTGCCATATCTGTTGTGTTCTCTGTAGATTTTCAGTGTCATCATTTCAAGGTTGGAGTCAACTCTGTTTCAAATCATGTCGCAAAACTGGTTAACGTTAAATTCAAGGTGCATTGATATGAAACTCTGTTGACTCCACCCCTGGTTTACAGTCTCATTAAATGACTTGTTGTAGCACAGTTCTGTGTAAAGTATATTATCACATTTTTTTCTCCTATTTTTCACCTCCAGTGTTTAAATCCTGCAGATATTTCAGATATACACAAAGTCTCTGTTCACCACATAAGTGATACTAATCACATTTTACCATAACACTTCATATATTTAAAAAAAGAAACAACCAACTGCCAGTACTTAAATAGAACCTCTTTAGCAACTGCTTTGGGCTTCCAGGACAAACTGGTCAACTGTGTGCACCAATTTGGTCACATTTGATTCTAGGAAGCCGATCGCTTCTTATTGATCTCCCAATTCTTGGTCTCACAACTGGCCATCTCAAAGAGAGTTTCCTCTCAGACAATGGGCACAAAGACTGAATGCAGCTCGTTCATCAGAATCCAGCTGCTGAACAGTATTAACTTCTCGAAGAATACATTCATCTGTGTGTTGGTTGCGAGTGCATGAGTACACTTGAAGTTGCATGTATGCATGTGCTAGAGTCGTTAACTGTGAGGATGATGGTGGGTCAACAGTTGGGTCCTGGCTTTGAGAGGGCGGGTTGGGGAGGGTAAGGTGTCAATTTACTACCACAGTACTTTGGTCTTAAAAATGATTGGAGGCGGGGAAGCAGTGAGCCAATGGTGGTGGATCATTTTGTGCAAATCGTAGTTCTGTTTGGCACACTGACAAGTATTGATGCGAAGGTAAGAGGTCTGTAAATAGTAGTACTTAAAATCGTCTCAAATGTGTTGCGATTTGTCAAGTTAGCACAATGGCACCACAGTGGAACCAGAAGAATTCAAAAAAAGGTCAAACGTTAAAACCCTGGGAGATGGGACGAGGGAGGGGAAGGTGAGGGAGGCGGGGCGATGGGCTTGAGGGTTGGGATTGGGGGGGGGTGAATTGTCGATGAAAAACACAGTGGCGCTACAGTGTATCGGGAAGGAAGCTGAGAGTTTTAGGTCTTTTTTCCTTTTTTTCTAAGAGTCGTTTTTTGATTTTGAACAGTGCAGATATGCTTTCCCTATGGGAATTGAAGACATTCATTTGAAGATTAGAATTGTTTTTCTTTTTTTTTGAAGTTCGATTTCAAAATCAAAAACGTACCATTTGTAAGTGATCCGGCAGGTGACTAACTTGGGATTCTGGTTTCTGAAAAGTCTGAAAGATTTCAAAACCCATGTTGTACAAACAAAACAGTCACCTCTGTTTGCAAATATAGAACTTCTCTCTCTCATCTGTACAACGTTCTCCTCTTTAGGAGGATTAGGGTGGGGTGTGGGCGGGATGGGGTTCACCAAGAGAAAAGGGGGGCTTGTTTCTGGCTTGGCGAGGAGCACATTCCTCTTGGTAGAAAAAGGAGAACTCAAAAGTCTTGTCCATCGACTGTTTGTGTCTCTGTTGGTGTACACTCCTCAGCTGAGAGTTTCAAAACAGTCAAAAAAACACAGTCACACGATAGAGCCATGCCATATTCAAATAATAGAATATTAATGATGAGGATCATAGGAATAATAGAAGACCAGTAATGATAATAAGAATAATGAATAGTAATAACAACATCTCATATTAGCAGTTTTTTCCCCCCCCTTTTTTTAAATCCTGTATATAAAAACAGTGGTGAGGAGAAGTTGATACACAGTAGGGCTCTACTATCCCCTTGGTTGATTTGGCACATTATATTCACTCTCTGATGAGAGCTACCTACTCATTCTCAGCACAGTTAAATATTACTGTAGCCCGGCGACCCATCCAGAATTTGTTGCTTTTGATGTTTTCAATCTCCGAAATCACAGAAGTTTAAAAAAATAAATAAAATAAAATTTAAAAAGTCTACTCATGTGGCAGCATCGCAGGACGCGATGCAAAAACAACCTCTCTGGAAAAGCAAAGTCTTTATTATACACCGCTGCGACGAGATTGAAAGCATCCCTGGACTATTCAGGATGGCCTGCCCAGCAACATTTAAGGTTTCTATTCTTAATGATGATTCTGCTTTTCTTCATTCAAAACTTAGTACAAATAGCTACATAACTCTGAGCTATAACTTCCATTACATTACAAAAAGTAACTCAGTCTCTATATGTTATAATTTTTGTCGTTCAGTATAATATATTAGTTTGGTCCTTCTCCGTGCTCTCAGAAGAAAAGGCTTAGTTTGTGTAAAGTATGTCCGTGTGTGTGTGTGTCTGTGTGTACACGTATTTGCAATCTGATTCTGTAGCTCCTGTAAGATGTGTGCATTTGTGTGTATTTACAGCTCTTTGTTGAATAAGTCACTGTGTATCAGTATGTCATGGATGCACTTTTGTTAATTTTCCATCTTCGCATGGTTTGGGGGGATCTCCACACGTGGGATCAGGCCTTCTGCTGGGCGGACACACCCTTCCAGTAGTCCAGTATGTCATGGAGATCTTCATCCTTGGCAAACTGAACTTTTCGCCTCAGCGCATGTCCGGCTGCCACGTAGCCTTCATCCTCCATAGATGCCTGCCTGTGCCTCTTGCGATGCAGTTTGAACCGCTCCCACAGCCCCAGGGTCGGGGTGCAGAGGAGCCCTTCCTCCTCCTCGTCTTCCTCGGGGCTGGAGCAGTAGCTCAGGTTGTGGTACTGTGGCGAGAGCGGGTAGTGTGGCGAAAGCTGGGAGTAGGCTAACTCCCTCTGCTTGGCCTGCCTGCTGAGAGTGAGGGGGTCTAACATCGAGGGCTTGCGACCTCCTGGGTGGTGGTGGAGTTCCTGCAGGATCTGGGGGTGGTGCTGCAGCTCCTGGAGATGCTGCTGGGAGCCGGGGTAGGAGTGACGGTGCTCGTTGTACTGGCGGATTCTCTGGGCTTCAGCTCGTAAGATGGCTGCAGCCGGGGTGACTGTGCGGATGGGCTCACCTCCCCCGCCCCCCCTTTCCCCTCGATCTCCTGGTGAGGCTCGCTCAATGTAGCGGGACTCTGATGAGTGGTACCCTCCCTCTGAGCGGAAGGAGCGAGGGCTCCGGGCGGAGCCGGGAGAGGAGGACGTGCTGGGCCTTTTAGATGTTGGAGGAGCCTCCATGCTGTGGTGTCGCTGTAATGAATGATGATAACTTCTCCCCCTCTCTTCTCTTCCTCCTCTCCCTCCTTTGTACACCGGGGAGAGGAACTCACCTCCTCGTTCCCTTTCTCCTTGCTCAGACAGAAGCACCAGCTGTGGCTCTGCTGTTGAAACAGCTCCTCCACCTGCAGAAGAGGGGGATTTGATCCCCTGTTGAAAGGAGGTAGATTCAGATTTGAGAGCATCTATACAATTGTTGATGATCTGGTTAACTTTATCTACTTCCTTGGCAATGGTAGAGATCTCTGCTACTGAGCCTTGGGGATTTGCTTGCGGTGACATCTCCCTTTCTCTCTCTCGTTCTCTCTCCCTTTCAATGTCCGACCCTCTCACCTCCATATAGTTGAGTTTAGGGGGCTTGTGGGCTGGTGTCTCTATCACCTCCTGAAGCTTGTATGGATCTATCTCACCACCCTGAGGTAGGTAGGGCATTCTGGACAGACTGTCCCCAGCACCAAGCTTCTGGGAAACGGTTCCTCCACTCCCTCCCTCTATATCCCCTTCTCCACCATACTTTAGCTCTATCAGTGTTCTCTGGATCCTGCTCATCTTCCTTTCCTTTTCCTCCATGATCCTCTTTCTTCTCAGGCAGTGGACAACAAAGCCAAGGAACACAAGCATTCCAAACAGGCATCCCAAAATTGTCATAATGTAATGGGTTGCTGATGACTCAGTGGGTAATCTGCCTGTTCCGACTCGACGGCCTGTTGAGATGGTCAGACAGGTGTGGTTGAAGCGAAGGGAGTTTCGTATAGAAGCCACACAGTAGGTGTAGTCAGTGTTTGGTTTTAAGTTCTTTAGCTCAATATCTTCTCTTTTATCTTTCAAATTCTGAATATCCGTGAAGAAGCTATTGTTATAAAGCATCAGGATGTACATTTTCTTGTACGGATCGGGAATCTGAACTGTTATCACAGCGCTCGAATCTAGCACTTGCTTTACAGTCATAAAGGGTTTGGCATCGGGGAAAATGGGACTCAAGCTGATCACCTCACCCCCATCAGGAGGGGTCCCAGAAGCGCAATCATCCAGTCCGCAGGGAGAGGCGAAATCTGGCGGAGGAGTTGTGGAATCAATACCATAGAAGGATGTTGCGCTACTGCTGTCATCTGTGCACACGTGACTGAGCGCATACAAAGCACTGCGTTGGTTAAGCATGCGGGGATTTTGGTTGAGAAGGTTGTACCCCGAGAATCCATGAGGGGAGTCACACACCATCCTCTCACTGGTCCTGTTGGGGAAGGCTGCAAGCCAGCGAAGGAAACCCAGCAACTCGCAAGAGCAATTGAAGGGGTTAGTGTAAAGTTCACAGGTGGTCAGCTTAGAGAGTCCAGAGAACAAACTGCCATCCAACACCTGAATCCTGGAAAAAGATCAATAAGAAAGTATAAATTTATTGGCAAGTTACCCCTTTAGATGTGTTCTTTCACATTTAATGCACCTATTCCCTCCATTTAATAGATTTCAGCTTATGGTCAAAAACATCTTCTGCAATACAATTTTCAACAAGTCCAAAAGAGCAGTTAAGCTTATTTCATTTAGCTGTTGCTATACATTTAGGTCAACAGATCAATACCAATTACCAAAACCAATAGTAAGAACAAGACAGTTATTTCCACTGAGAAAAAAAGTGAGTAGCGTAGGGATCTGCTGAGGATACCGTCACAGGAGAAAATTAGTATCACTGAATGGTCAGTAGTGCGTTTTTCCATCACCAGTGCAAATAGTTGAATTTAGAAAACAAGCATAGCTAAAATGCCTGGCATTTTAATTTTTGTTTGTTCTCCAGTGTACATGTGCTGCAATTATTACAATTACAATTTCACCATCTATATATATCAACAATCATCAGGAATAACATTATGAGCACTAACAAGCGACATTTAAAATGAATAACACTGATTATCTCTTCTTCATGGCACCTGTTAGTGGGTGGGGTATATTAGGGAGCAAGCGAATATTTTGTCCTCACATTTACTGTGCAGGAAAAATGGGCAAACATAAAGATTTGAGTGAGTTTGACAAGGGCTAAATTGTGAAAACCGCAGATTTTGTGGGGTGTTCCCACTCTGCAGTGGTCAGTATCTTATCAAAAAGTTGTCCAAGGAAGGAAGAGCGGTGAACCTGCAACAAGGTCATGGGGAGCCAAGGCTCACTGTTGCATGTGGGGAGCAAAGGCTGGTCTGTGTGGTCTGATCCATCAGATACTGAAACCAAAGTTTCTGAAAAAAGTTAACACTAGTTCTGATAGAAAGCTGTCAGAATACAGAGTGCATAATAATGGGGCTGCCCATGCTGACCCCTGTCCACCGCCCAAAGCACCAACAATGGACACGTGTGAGAGATGCACTATGGGAAGAAGGCAAGCTGGCACAAGCAGTGTGATGCTATGTTGGAAAAACTTGGGTCCTGCTATCTCTGTGGATATTCTGTTTTGACATGTACCACCTACCTAAGCACTGTTGGAGACCATCTACATGGGCATGTTATTCCCTAATGGCTGGAGCCATTTTTAGCATGCACCCTGCCACAAAGCAAATATGATTCAGCAATGATTTGCGCATCAACAAGTTTGAGGTGTTAACCTGGCCTCCAAACTCCTCAGATTTCACTATAATCAAGCATCTGTGGGTTGTGCTAGACAAACAAGTCCGATCCATGGTTGCACCACATTGCAACTTAAGGGACCTAAAGTATCTGTTGCTCACTTCCAGATACCACAGCTTCAGGGGTCTAGGGGAGTCTTTGCCTCGATGGGTTAGGGCTGTTTTGGCAGCAAAAGGGGCACCAAAACAAGAGTCACGATGTTATGCCTGATTGGTGTTCATATATTATGGCTGAAAAAGCAGCAATTTCCAACATTTAAGCAGTTTCACCTAGTAAGCATGATTGTCAATACCTGTTCATGGAGAGGTCTATATTCTCTATATTCGGACATTCCCAGAAGGTGTTGGGTGTAACAGTCTCAATGAGGTTGGCTTGCAGGTAAAGGTACTGCAGCTTGCCCAGGCCTCGCAACATGCCCTCTGTCAGGTTCCTCAACTTGTTAAAGCCCATCTGGAGAACCTGGGGAGGCAAAGACAAGTGGGATTAGTCTAATCTCTGAAGACCTAGCCTGTGCCAGGCATCACTCACCACAAGCTGGAAACATACGGAACAAACAGATGACGATTCAAACAATTCGTGTTTGACACCGTGATCTAAGCCCGTGTGCTGCGCTGAATTTACTGAGATCTTTCTTGTTCACATTTTACCTCCTGGCTTAGCTCCAGCAGCCGGATAGATGTGTAAGCATGCCAGCTCATTATGGATGTGTTGAGATCGGTTTGGTGAAACACTTTGCTTGAATATTCCTGGAAGCCATAATGAGCGGGTGTTGTCATTCTCATGTCTGTGTCCATCTGTGCGTATATCGATGGAAGAATTTCGATCTCTTTAGACCCCTGTTTTGGTTTACATATTATTCTAAATAGAACAGTTTAAACTTGTAATATATGATAAATACAGTTTGAATAAGTCTATGTTTATTGTAGAAATCTATAAGAATAAGTAAAGAAATGGTATGCATAGTTTGATTCTAAACTATTTGTCTCTGTGAACTCCTCAGGACTGTTTTATTGTGATTACTTTCACATAAGATTGACAATTTCACCATATAAATGAAACATTAACCTCTATGTCAAAACAACCCAAGTTTGATATCAACGATCATCACTAGTGTAATGTGAGGGTTCGTCATAGGCTACTAAATCTCTGACCTGTTATAAACATCAAGATGGACACAGATAACTTTTCCAGCACTAACTTCAGAATTCATAGTACTTCTATCAGTAGTCACATCATCAATAAAGACTAGTAGAGAGCTGCACATTCCATCACATTACCTCCACCATGTTTCGCAGATGTGCTATGCTGTGGATCAGAAGCTGTTCCTAACAATGCCTTGTTGTAGACACTCTGCATTTCCATTCATGAAGGCATCTCTGCATTGTAGACTTCACGAGTGATGCACCAACCTCCCTGAGAGTATTTTTGAATTGGTTAGTTGGTATGAAGTTCTTTTTCTTTACCAAGGAAAGAATTTACGATGATCCACTTTGGTTGTCTTCTGTGGTTTTTGAGGCTTTTTGGCATGGTCGAACTGCATTCATTATTTGTTAGAAAGTACCAGATTTGGTCACTCCTAAAGTTTTTGTGGCCTCACTGACAGGCCTGCTTATATTTAATCTCCCTTAAAATAACAAAGAACCTGGCCTCAAGTGCCCATGAAACTGCTTGTCAGTCAATTGTCCAATCAAAACCTGTCCCATTGTCCAAATACTTATGGACCTGACTGTAAAATGGCAGCCACATGGACGAACTGCATGGACGAAAACCACCTTGAGGAGGGGATCAGATTACTAGAAATGAGATAAGGCATTTGCTTTTGACAGGGAAAGTGGCAGAACTGTATTTTTATTGCATACACATAAACATACTCATACATACTACTACTAATAATACTAATAATAAGAAGAAAAAGAATATATTCGGTTGGTGCATAATAGTATAGTAATTTGATACCAAGTGTTAAGTATATATTGTGTAATTGGATTATTAGTCCTCTGGTGCACTGTGGGATTAAGCAGCAGTTTAATGTTGGATATGCACTCTCATATGCACAAACACTTTGTTTACATTGAGACTGATGGATTTCATTTAGTTACTGTGTATACTGTAAAATTATGGAGCACTTTTTACATTATCCAAATACATCCAAACAGTTTGAAGAGTGCATTTCATGTACCCAAATAATACTGTAATTTTCCACTGCTGTATGTATGTGCATTGATGAATGTGCACCTATATGGAAAAACCTATGAATGCATATTGTGTCAGGACGCACCTGCAGATTAAATTGTGCTGAAAACGCTCCATCTTCTACGTAACTGATATCGTTCTTGGTCAGGTTCAGATAGGTGAGGTTGCTGAAGCGACTCAGTGAAGAATAATGGACCGCCCGTATCTTGTTCTCGTTCAGCCTCAGATCCACAATAGTGCTATGGAGAGATGTGTGAGATCTCTCAGCATCCAGCAACTCGGGAAAATACTGTGGAAATAAGTTTCTTTGTAAGTTTTCGTACCTGTTAATGTGGGAGGGTATGGCCTCGTAGGGAGGCTGGTTCATACTGCAGATAGCCAGCCACACGAAGCCTTTCTCCCCTTCAATAAGCCAGCAGTCTGCCTTAACCACCGGCAGCCGCATCATTGAAAGCAGTGCAAGGAAACAGAAGAAGGAGCTGGCTGTAGACAAGACCACTGATGAAGACCCTCCAGTCGTGTTATGTCGCTGCCGTCCCTGTTCAGTGTTCTGGGCCATTTGGGATGTCATTGCAGTATCCGCTGGAGAAAGCCGACCAGAGTTGCTCGCCATCTAACATTTATTCTTGTAGACTGGAGCCATTGCGAAGGGAGGGTGGGTGTGTTTTTTAACGGTTATATTTTCATGAACAGGGATTTGCTTTTCTTGAGAATTGTGACTGTTCCACGAGCGGCAAATGTGCCAAACCGAGGAATTGCTAAAAGCTTGAAGAAATAGTGTGCATGAATGGGATGTAACACTTCATTGGTAGTATGTGTGTCTAGGTAAACTGTATAAGTCGATTAATTAGCGGGGTCACATTTGATTTATGTATGATTTGGCAAGTGGAAGTCGTCCTAGTGCCAGATTGGCTGGTATTCATGTCTTCTGTGGCCATCTGCACCTCTGATTGGACAAGCACCTCTTTTCTTTCTTCCTCATTGCGTGCTGCTCTGTACTTGGTGTGAGAACCGGTCCCTGGAGGGAAAAGGAGAGAGAGCGAGAGATGGGAGGAGGGCGTAAGAACGGGATTGCCAGTAACACACAGTGGTTTGTTTGTGAGCTGCAACAAAAACAACCCTGTTACCAGCACGATGAGATAAAGGTGCTTATTTTTTTTCTTATATAACAGTCTGACGTGTGCACATGCATACTCAAATTTAGGCATGCGTACACACACAATTTTTATATACAGTGACATTTCTTGACAAGTCCAATTAGTGTACACACTGGCGCAGATACACAAGCACCTGCAGATCTGAAAAATACACACAGCTTGGTGCTGCTGCTGCGAAAAACAACACAAACAGACACACACACACACACACACACACACACACACACACACACACACACACACACACACACATGCACACATGTTTTCTGCAGTTCCATTAGCCTCTGGGCCTTGATGGCCAGGGCTCTGATACTGTATCTAATTAATTAATCTGCTCTAAATAAAACACTTCCTGGGAAAAACAGCTGACGTATGACGGAATAGGAGAGACGGGGAGGCGGAAAAGTGAAAGAGGCTCTCACAGGGCTGTGCAGAGCAGGAGGAAGAAAAAGTGGGTGCAAGGGAGTTGCAAGGAAAGATGCTTGGGGGAGGGGGGAGAGAGATGGTGAGATGGAGAAGAGGTTGAGGTAGAAGGAGGAATAAAGCAGTCGGTGGTGAAAGAGACAGCGGTTCTGTGGGGAGAAAGAGGAGGCTGAGAGGGGGAAAAGGGATGTGGTGGGACTCTGTTCAGGGAAATTGCGAGAATAGTGGCTCCCTCTTCTCTCTTCTAAGCCTTTTTCTCTCAGCTGCGAGAGCAACAAACAGGAAGTGACATCACCGAGGTGAAGGAGAAGGAGTAGGAAGGAGCAAAAGGTTGGGCCTTCCTGACAAGCATCTCCTGGCTGCTGTTGACACATTATTGATTACGGCGAAGCAGAGCGGTGCTGATGTGTCACCTCTGATCTGAGGACGAGGGTAAATGAGAGCGGCGTACTTGTGGGGAATAGGATACAGTTCCCTTCGACTTTTTGTGTCCTTTTAGAGAGCTGGCTTCTGGAAACATTCACATATAGCTTGTTAGTAATGCATTCACATAATGAGTAATGGCAATGACATTTTTCACTTTTAATGACACATGGGTTTGTGTTGATACCCTCCGTGTTCCCTCTCATAGCTCATCAGTCATCTGGCCTTGGTCAAGTAGGTAGCACTAAACCTGCAGTGGTTTGGAGCTCGTTGGATATTGTGTTAAAAGGAGATGAAAAACAAAACAAAACAATAGGAGTAATCTTTCACGCACAACCATCATGTCTAGACAAAGATATTGAACGGCACAGCAATTGTAAGGCACAACTGTGCTCCAAGTTTTCTTTGTCATTTGATTTATCACAAATGCTATGTGTTTTTCAGTGAGGGTTTTTGAACTTCTAGACTTGCAGGGATTGATGGCTTTAACTTCTCCAGTATGCAGTTTGTCCCTTTTCCTCTTTGTCCTCTCTCCCCTCTGTACCTTTTCTCATGCATGTCTGACTCCAGAGCTGCATGTTTCTGATGCACGGTGACTGAGTGTTTACTGTTATATTGTTCGTGATTTGTTGCTCCTCTTTTCTCTCTTTGCTTTCCCCTCACCCCAACCGGCTGAGGCAGATGGCCGCCCTCCTCGAGCTCGGTTTACGTCGGCGGTTTCTTCCTGTCAAAACAGAGTCCGACCGCCTGCCGTTACAATGTAAAGTTCCCCGCAATAATCGCTGTTGTGAATTGGCACTTTAGAAATAGAAATGAATTGAGGGGAACCCCCCCCCCCCTCCCCCCGGAAGCCTTCTTCATAAATGTGACTAATGTACGCTGGCATGCATGAGTGTTTACCGGTGTGTAGCCATATGCATGGGCTTTCCCACCCAGTCAGCATAATCTATAATTGATGGTGAGACTTCCTCCCACGTTGCATGAGGCAAACTACCTAGATGGGACACGAGAGAAAGTGTAGGAACTGCTGCCAGCAACACACACTCTGATGGGAGATGTCCATTTTGCTGACCAGATAAACTCGAGTAAACAAACTGTTGAGAGGGAACAACATGGTGGTGTAGCAGGGGGTGCAGTGTGTGTGTGTGTGCGTGTGTGTGTGTGTGTGGGGGGGGGGTGTTAGCTAAGATGCTGATTTCCACCTGACCTCTTTCTTTTCATACTGAGGCAAGTACAAGGGTCCAGGAGACAGAACAAGAGTGCAGGTTACCAGAAAGAGAGATCCAGTAGCAGTTACTAGCTTTCACTTGACCTTCTTTGTAGTAAAAAGTGTAGTAAATACACTTGTAGTAGCTAACGTGATATGCACAGAAGGAACTGTTAAGAGCCTGTCGGCCTCTTTTCCATTTTGCATCATTCATTGCATTCCCCGACCTCGCTCGCACTCTCCGCGTGTACGCACGCTCGACGCTGCCTCAGCTGTCGAGAACAGGCATGTGGAATATTTCAGCACTCAGCATCGTGACCGCCTCACTTTTCAGTCATGTCACACTCAAAGATTTATAGGGTACAAACTGTCATCCCGAGAAAGACTGAGACTCTAACCTTGCTTTGACCACGGTGGTGTCATGGCTGCTGTACTTTAAGGTAATGTTGTGTAGATGCGCATGTTCTCTGAAACTCTGGAAAAACAAGCCACCCGGGGAAAGATTCATATAGCTGTGTGTGCACAAAAGCAGAAAAATGCATACGCTGTCTTCTTGAGAGATTTCGAAAGCCACGTGTATGCGCTGTCCTCTTTTAAAAACACAAATCTCAGTCACAGTGAGATTTTACGCACATGGCCGAGCCAACTCTTTGCTCGCATCTTTAGCCACGAGTGGACACAGATGCTTTCTTATTGCATCAGTTCCATATAAAATCGCTGTTTGCAACTCAGGTTAATGAAGAAGTGCAATTTACTTTGGGGAGGATGTGAAGAAAGTGGAGAAAGGGAAATGTGGCTTTGATTGTTTTTGGAATTAAAAAGAAAAGAAAAACAGAACGGGGATAAAAAAGAGCAAAAGACCCTGGCAAAAAACAAAATATTAGACTACAAACAAAAGGAAAAAAAGAGAAAGCAGACCATTACACATGGTCACAGCTATTTATAGCATCAGTGATGATAGACCATCGTAAAAGCACTGGCTGTTTTGCTTCATGCTAGTTATTTCTCACCTTATTTTTCATCTTTATGCTATTGGACTTGGCCTTCTCTAGAGGCATTTTTACAGTTAATTTTTACATTATAAAAAACACTTTGCATTCGGGGAAGGTCATATTATATGCATGTTTCTTTGTACATACACAGTTTATGCACACAACCTCTGTAAACACCCCTAAAACTGGTCTTTGTTACACCTTCCTCACATGATTATCAGATTATTGAGTCTCGCTGATTTTCACCATGATTTTTATATTGTGTCTTTGTAATATGGAGACATAGTTCTGAGTGAATCTCCCCTTTAGACCCTCTTGAGCACTGGAGCACTCTCCTTTGAGAGTCACTATTTTTTATTTACTCTTGTTTCCATTTCAGATTCTGTTACTCTCCCTTTTCATCATGATTTTTTCTCTTTTTTTGGTCAGGCATAGCCACAGTCTCCTTCCTTTTTTGAGCGTTCGTTTTCCTGGGAGATTTTTAGTATCCAGACAGAATTGCATAATAAAAGCGAGGATTGTAGTTAGCCAATCTAAATGCAGACCGCATCATTATTTTTATTTTACCTGTTACTCTGTGCAGTAAAAAATAAGTGTGTCATCTTTAACAAGGCAATAAATGTACAGTCCAGTTTCCTTTGATTTAATGAATCTAAATAACCTCAAATCACAAACATCCATCATCATACGCTCATTTGCAAGAAAGGAGCTTGTGTGAAACAGCAGCAAGTGGCCCGTAAAACAATAATAAACTATTTTCAATCAAAACACATATTAAAACATTTTAAACTATCAACAAAATTTTTAGTAGCATCTTTATTGTATTTCTGATTTTCGCTCTTCTTCTCGCTCCCTGCGTCAGCGCTACCCCAAACAAGTGGGAAAGATCCACAGCATGACTCAGAAAAATCTAAGAGAGTCAAGCAGAGAAAGTAGATTGCAGATGATGTATCCTGTTTACAAAGCTGAAGGCTGTTCTTTCTATCTCTGCTGAGAAAGCTACAGAGTTGCAGTCCTGTTGGTTTGATATTTTACACATTTCAGAGACACCTGGTTTTAGGTTACGCCCTGAGGCTAAAGAGAAAGAAACAAGTTTTCTGGTGCAGATCCCTGAAGGGTTTATTTTATATGCTCTCATTTAAATGGATCAAGGAATATTTAGTCGGTGTTTGTCAGCTGCATATAGAGAGGTTCACGTCAAAGGAAAATCCTGAACCCTTGACTCCTGAAAGGTGTCCATTAAGTCTCTTGTGCTGTAATGGGCATTTTGTCCCCCTATAGGGAAGGGTTGCTTCTCATCAATGCAGTATTGTCCTGAGTGATCAACTTTAACCCTAATGGGCATGGTCTCTCAATCCAAAGGCCACAAGGAGTCACCAAGTGAAAATAACTGTGCTCATTTACTGTGAATCTTCAAGTCACCAGATGGAAAAGTCTGCGCTGACAGGTTGTACAGCTCTCTGCTTCACGGTCATGAAAGTACCAAGTGAGGGAATATATATTTTATTTTATTCCAGGTTTCTAGTAGCACTCAGTTTTCTTTTCCTTTGGGTGATAACTTCATTTTATCATGCAAACACTCACCTGTTTATGCCTGCAATTACCTAGTCACACAATGTACCAGCAGTACTAAGCATAAGATCCAGCACACAAGTCCGGGGCTTCAGCTAATGTCCACATCAAACATCAGAGTCAAGACAAAAAGCGGTCTCCGTCACTGCAGCCGTGATGTGAGTGTTGATGCCAGATGGGTGAGTTTGAGTATTTCTCAGACTGCTGATCTCCTGAGATTTTCACAACATGAAAGTATGGCTGACGAATCTGCAGAAACCACGCGATCCAATCATGTCAGCATGGACCAGCATTTCAAATGGATGTTTCCAACATCTTGTAGAATCTATGGCATAAAACATTTAGGTTGTTTTGACAGCAGATGGGACTGGTCGATGTAATGATGGTTTTCATAATAAAGTGCTTGGTGTTCCTACTTTGGGATAAACTGGAAGTTTGATTAAAAACCTGCATGATCATTAAAAAGATCAGCAGTTTTTACCGCTGCAAAAAATTTTAACGTAAATGTAAATTAAAAGTAAATGTTCTTACTAGTAGAACTGAATTGTCTATTTTTTAACATCTTCTACATCATTTTTCACTTTTTTTCCCCCCATGTGACCGATGAGCAACACTAAGGAGATGGGTTGCACTCCTGGGCAGGCTGTGAATGAGGCTAAAACATGCGCGCATTAATAACAGGGATACTGTCATATACCCACATACATAAGGAGATGTAGATCCCCATTTCTGTGTGTAGTGGTGCATCTCAACTCATGCCAGTGCTTTCATTACCATTCAAAAGCAATGTGGAAAGCAGCAGCGGCACAAAGCGGCTGGAAGCCATGAATGGAAAAATGATGAAGAAGGTGAGGCAGAATGAGGAAGACAAATGACCTATATTGCCCATATACCTGTATATGTATGTGTGTGTATGTGTGCATTTACTGTGAAGTCGTACTATATTTAAATGTAAGTAGAAGTCCTGTCAGAATAGGTTTAACTGGTATGCCTGTAATAATAGCATAATAATAGCATATTAATGCAATGGTTTCATCTGGAGTTTAAAATTGTATACCTCTTTTCTTTTCAGAAAAGAGGTATACACTATTCCACTATTTCTATAACAAATAGTGGAATCTGGCCATCTCCACCCTGAAACTCATCAGACTGCCTGATGCATGCATTTATTGCAGCAGTGCTTCTCACTGATAAGACCCTCACTGTTAACTGTTGCTGTGTTACGGCTTATGCAAACCTAACATTTCCACCTGACTCTACTTTACTTTAAAAGCTTTCAATGAGATGACATGGTGGAGTTTTTTTTGTGAACCACTGACTGTACATCTGTGTTTGGGTTTCCTCATAAACTGTAAGAGATGAACATGTCTGCCATGACATCAGTCTGTGCTTTTTCGATGCCTCGTTTGAGACTTTGATTGTGGATGTTGCTGTCTTGTATTGTTAACTTAGCCCACAATTAGCTTCACTTACGATTGAAAACCACATGTGCACATCTGCAAATTAGCAATTACACATTAGGCCAGGTGTAAGCACTTAATTTCTCCAACAGGTCAAATGAGAAACTGGGACTGCTGTGGAGGGTAAATGTCGTTCACGCAGTCTTATGAAAGAACGATGGCCCAGAAGGTTAGCTTAGCTTAAATTCTGAATCCAAAAATACTTAATAGCCAAAAAAGGGTTTCATCCTCTGGAATAGTATTAAAAATAACTACTAATTGCTTAAGTTAGTATTCTCTTACACAAACAGTCTGAAGAATTTCAGTTCAACTTTGTTTTCTGGGTGTGGTGTTTAGCACTGTCACGTCAGAGCAGCTCGGTCCTGGGTTTGAGTCTGCCAGTTGACCGGGACCTTCCTATGAGGAGTTTGTTCTCCCTGTGCCTGTGCAGGTCATCACCGCGAACTCCAGCTTCCTCCCACACCCGAAAGACAAGCATGTCAGGTTAACTGATGATCCTAAATTGGCTATAGGTGTAAATAGGTGTAAATGGTTATCAGTCTCTCGGTGACCCCCTGAATTAGAGTTTTCGCCTTGTACTTGATTTTTTCTTACACCCACTAGACGTTCTACAAATACTGTCACATGCATCTTCTCTTAATGCTGTATGTTGATTTGCAAGGCTATTTTGGGATTGCTCTCAAATTATTTGGGTATTTATGTAACCAGCACAAATATATGGACGTTAGCAGTGTACAGTTTTCCCTTTGTAGCTTCAAGCCCTGACAGAGATGTTCTAGACAGTCTTTATGATGCTTTGAGTGCATCGTGTAAATTTGTCTTCTTAAAGGCTCGAAAATTCAGAAACTCATTTCTCTGGCAGAGTTCAAAGCATTCATTGCAGCTGTGTGAGATGAATCCTTGGGAGTTGTCATTGCTTTGAATAAGTTTTTTTTTTCTCTTTTTTCTTTTTTGGGGGGGATGCTAGGCCTGTGTCTCTCTGTCGTTCTGCCTGTCTGTCCCCAGAACTTTTTACGCTGTATTATTTATCTAAGACCTCTATCTACAGAATATGGCTGTCTTATCGGTGAGGACTCCCTTGCAGATTTTGGATCCCAAAAGGTGCAATCTGGTTAAATATAGATTTAGCGTTAAAATGGAGCATAAGTGAATCCCTTTCCTGTGTTTTGATTATGTTCGATGCTTATTGATTTCCCAGGACATAGAGATGTGAAACGGTGGACAAGCTTGTGAAGAATTCATCTTTTCTCAGTATCTTGGGACCTCACAACAAACCGTATCACACAGTCAGCTCTGGGCAGTACAAAAGTCCTCACACACACACACACACACACACACACAGACTTTGCACATTTGTGCAATCGATGAAAGTGAGTCATCTGGATTAGGTTAGATTACAGAGCAAGAAAAGGCGAAGAGGAATGGAGAACGAGAGAAAAAGAGAAGAAAGGAGGAACGGGAGTTTAAGGAAGTCAGATCAAAACGCGCCACGCTCTGAGGCAAGTTCTACTACATCTCTCACAACCGGGAGGCGCAGCGCGAGTATGCGTCTGCCTGTCGTCCGCGTGATTCAAAGACATCTGTGAGAATGTAATTTGTTTTGACTCTCAGTCTCACCCATCCCTCCCCACTCTCCCCCCACCACAGTGATTGACTATTACGGATATAAGGCTTCAACATCACACAACATCACACGTCCTTGAGGGAGGAATGAAAGCAAAAGCGTCTTCTCTCCCCCTCTCTACTCAGTCACGAGGGTAAGGGGTTTAAAAAGTGGGGGCGGGCCGAGGAGTGAGCGATGGATGGAGCGAGGGGTAGAGGAGTTTGGGGGTTAAGCTGACGTCCAGACTTGGCATGATGGACGTTTCTATAAGAGATATGGAAACACGGAGCGTGACGGACATTTCTATTATAGAAATTCTATGCTGCTTGCTACCCAGCAGTTGGGAGCGAGAGAGAGAGAGAGACTTCTATGCAGTAAGGCATGCCAGACAGGACAAAATGTGGAGAATAATGCTATTGATACAAGCTTGTACTTTTCTCATCCTGATCTAATATCTGTGTCGTATCTGTCTCTGTCTTTTTCTCCATCACAGAGTGTCTTCCTGTCTGTCTTTCGCTGTCTTTGCAGTGAGAGGGTTATGCCAGAATAATAGGCAGTGCTGATATATATCTCCTCCACGGGCCCTGCGGTGCTACACTTGTCACTCCCCTGTAGAGAGATGTGGACATGTGAGATGCCGTGGATGATCCTCTGTGGCGAAACATTGTACGGTTACGTAATGCATTTGGTATTCAGAGAGGAGAACAAGAGGAAGGAGGAAAGATGGGAAGCAGAGGTGGAAAGAGTCACACGGCTCAGTAAATGAGGGCGAGGAGCTGACTGGAAACATGCCACGTAGTTCATTTTGCCTTAGAATTAAATCTCCCATTTCTTACTCTTAGTATGGAGTGCTGAGTGTGCTACCTGAAAACAATCACATCTGGAGGTCTCTTTAAATATCAGTTGTAATCTTGTTTTTACTTGTATTCTTTTAGCATTTGAAGAACAACAACTACCAGAAGACAGAAAAAAACCCTCATCATAAAAAATTAATTAACAGTTTTAAGCTACTCATCGAACATCTTTGAACATTCAGCCAGTGCAGATAAACGCAGAGAAACTTGAGCTTCCAGCTACAAGCAAGCTCGCTTGACTGATATTAATAAAGCAAGCTCATACTGGAATGCCTCCAAAAGAAACATAAAGTGCCACTCTGCTAACATTTAATATTGTGCAAACGTATTTAGCCGCCCCTCATTTCTTTAGATTTTTATGGGAAAATGGAAAATATGCGCAGTGATTTATTGAATGTGCAAACATACTTGGTGTGGCGGAGGCGTGGCCCCGGGCGCAGCTGCAGGGGAGGAGTGGAGCGGAAGGCTCAACGGGGCGGCGCCGCGAGGCTGGTAAGAACAGCTGATATTGTTTATGGACTAATGATGGTCTCCTCCGCTGTGTTTATAGTGAGACGAGGAGGAGCGGCCAAGAGGGATCAGCTGGGCTCGAGCTGTCAGACGGTGCGACTGAGTCAGCTGTCAAAATACAAATATATCAATAAACGTGGAAGTTGGCTATACCTGCCTGTGTGTGCGTGTGTCTGTGCTGGGTGTACTCTACACTTGGAAATACAGAACAGTAGGCAAAAACAGAGTTTGTATAATTTCAACAACTTTGAAAGTCAATATTTGGTATGACCACCTTTATTCTTTAACACAGCGCTGCTGCAGTAAAAATACTATTTTATGCCTGTCAGACAGAGATTTATTTTTATCTTTGTTCTTGTAGATTCAACTGAAGGAATGGAAACAAATTACTGTGAATGTTTTGAGACAAAGTGCCTAAAGATGCCATTGATAATTGGATCTTTCTGTGGACACAACACTGATTCATCTGTTGAACCAGTGCTATCAATAAAGTTACCTTTTGTCACCAAAAGCTGATTCTGTTCATCTGGACGTAGCGTTGTCAGAGGGAGAAACGTCACATTACATAATGACTGAAACCAGCCCACTGAAGGTACAATGGGCTGTGAGGTCAGTTCATTGATCATTAATATGGAAATTCTCATGACCATTGTTGAACAACCACTAATCATAGCCCATTGATGAAAGACCATTGATCAATGACCATGACTCCATAGAGAGTTGAGGAATGGCTGCAATCACAGCACTGCAAGACGGCAAAAGATGTACCCTTAGCCCCCCTCCTCAATTGGGGAAACATGCAGTCAGTTGAGACTGAAGAATCACTTGGATGAGTGACGAAACGTTTCTCCCACAAAACGCTACGTCCAGATGAACAGAATCAACTTTTGGAGATTTACTTACCTGGATGATTGAGCACACATCAAGAAGTTACCTTTTGTACACACACACACACACACACACACACACACACACACACACACACACACACACACACACACACACACACACACACACACACACACACACACACACACACACACACAAAGACCTTGAAAATGGTCAGGTACAAGAAGTGGACTGAAAAGGAGTGAAAAAGCAGTCAAAGAACAACTTAGGCTGGAGAACTATCGCTCAAGACCACTTTTGAAATGTTTGAGAAAATTTGGGTGTTTGGAAGCAAAATATAAAGAAATAACGGTCGGTTCAAGAGTTTTGCACAGTATTATATAGAATTTATTCAAACGTTTCCAAAGTGAATGTAACTGTTCACATCTCAGTTCCATTTAGAAGTAAGGAGACTGCCAAACATTTGCAGTGTAGCACATTTTCACAAAGTGAATTCAAAGTTGAATCAAAGAACTGTTTATTTTGTCAATTTAAAGGTAATTTAAATGAAGGAAGTTTCCCACATGTCATGCCAAATGTTCGTCACTGCAGTCAGGAACGATCTCAACTCACATTTAAAACTCATTTCAGATAATGAAAGTTTGGAGTTGTCGTGTATGCAGAGTAGGTCGTAGCTCAGGACAGAAGTGATGGTTAAATGCTCGATGCTGCGTATTCACAGTGGCTGATGACACAGATCTGACCACAGATGTTCCTCAGTTGTAGTGTTCAAATCTGATTCCCATCTCGCTGTCTCTCTGTAGATTTGTGAAAACGTAGCACAAAGCCAACAATGATAGATATATTTTAGAACTCTGTTTATATGGGCGTCCCTCAAAAAGCAATTTCTCCTCAGCAGTCAGCACAGTTAAGGTCATTTCTGGGTCCTGGCTGGTTCTAAGAAAAAGACCTTAACTGAAGGTGAGAGAAAAGAAAAGTCCTGGCTGAATGGATTCATGTTTTCTCGTCAGTGGTTCAAAAGGAATAAAGAGCTTGTCTTCATAACAGTCTTCCAAATATTAGATTTCTTCATGACGCCAGGGTCTTATTGTTTAAAGTATGAGTTTATTTTTTCTCAGACATGTTTTTGTTGACAGACTGAGATCTCTGAGTCACATACACAATTTTAATACTTTAAGATACATTTACTTCATTTTTGAGTAGATGAAGGGAACAGTTGCCATAAACAGACCTTGAGGTGAGATTATTTTGTCAATTGTTTCGTTGCCAAGGTCAAGAATAGACTCTAAGCCACAGCCTCACTCCCTCCTACTGCTTATTTCAAAGCAGCTAATGAAGTGCTCTTAAATTATGCATTAAAAACTAAGTAAAGTAATTAATGATTTGCGTTAATTGCTTTGGTTCTAATTAAGAGAATTCTCTCAAAAAGTCATGTAATCTCGCACAGCCCTGCGCAACCGTGTAATGATACCAGCTCGTAAACATCTGACCACTTGTTACGGACCATCCATCTATCCATGGTTTGATCATCTAGTAATCTCATAAGGCATCGTAGGAAGCACAGATAGTTTACTTCCAACTCTGACATGTCAGTGCCCCTGTGAAGAAAGGCAAGTCCACAAAAATAGCTTTTCTAGTGTGGTGCTAGAGAATGACTGCCACAGAGCTCTGACCTAAAACCAACAAATAAAAAACAAGAGAGTGAGCCAGCTTTTATCACCACAGACATTAAAAGAGAAAGCCGTGGCACTCTAGCAATCGGGAAAAGGTCTTTATTGAAGTATTCTCGAAAGCCAAACGGAGCCTGTCATTCCAAAGAATCAGCCAGCAGCTACGATCTTGCTGCACTGGCACACATTCGTATTAAAATGTTCAATTTCAGCTGTGTGGTGGGCACGTGTGCTTCAAATTGAATAGCATTTGGAATTTTTCAGATTCCCTAAACCTTTACTGAATTCCCAGATAAACAGCCTCAAAGCATGACACAACCACCGCCATGCTCGACAGGGGCAATGGTGTTGTTTTGATGAATATGTAGTATATTAGTGCTGTTTTTGTGTCAAAGATACCATTTACATCAGAGCACAACACATTTTGGAAGACTTGGTGTATCTTGTTTCAAAATTTAGCCAGGCTTGAATGTTTTTCTTTAGTTTCAGCTCCTTAACGAAAGATCCAACGATGAGACACCCCCCAGAAAAGGAATGCATTTACAGGTTAAGGCCACTGACATTTTTTCCCATAGAGGGGTGCAGAGGAGATTTAGGAGACAGGCAGTTACTCTAGGAGACTGTAGAACATCCTTAACCCATCAGCAGGTCTGGAGAAGCCGTGAAGAACTTTTACAAACATTATAACAACTCTATTTTTGCCTTACATACATTTCCACGTATGTTTGCACATTTCAATAAGCCACTGAGTCTATTTTCTATTTTTCTAGCATCATACAAAGAAATAAGTGGAAGCTAAAGACTTGTGAAGTCCCAAGCTTTCACCTTGCTTTTCAAAGGAATTGTACAGATTACACATTAAATTGTGGTCATATGTAGTATGCAGACTTTTTGAGTTTGTGACATATTCATGGTTCCAAAGCTTCTAGATACCAACGAGACCTTGAACCCACATTAGATTCACAAACGCTATTTTCGGTAGAAAATATTCACCTGAAAATTACCATCACACGATATAGCTCTTCTCCAAAAGCCGATGTGCATCCATATCCGCACGCAGAAACATACACAGATGCCTGCGTAACAAAACAAACACACATACAGGTGTGACAACTGCGAGCGTGTCTGTGTGTAGGGCGTCTGCCTCTCCAAACAGGCAGTAGGCCAGAGAGGGGTTTTAACACACTTAATGGGATTTTACACTCTGAAGTACACACGTGTACACACTCTCGGACACACACTAATGTTGAAGATAAACATGTCTGAAAGCTATGTGTGATCCCAGACAAATAAACACCCACACACCCACACATGCACACTCTCTGATATAAAAGGATTTGTCAGGCTCCCACATTGTACACATGCAAAATTAATGGACTCCAATATCCACACAGAAACACGACTGTTACTCAGTCATTTACAAAAGAGATGTGGCTTCACACACCTGACAGAGTGAAGACGCAGAAACACAGACGCTATACAAATCTTCCATTATGTGTCAGCCCAGGATTGTTGGGGCTTTACCGGTGCTGTGGTCATGGTGACCTCTTATTCTTCAGGGAGTGTTTAAGGAGTGCTCTACTGAAAATCTATATTTTCAATCATCTGGTACTTGGTGTCTCAAAACTTGCTGAATGCTGCACCGAAAAGTTTGTAGCTCTCCTTTTTGCAGAGAACGACAGGTGTGGTAGGGTTGCTTTGACTGCAGTTAGAGCAGAAATTGAATCATAAGTCATTATTTTTTGATCTGTGCATTTATGTTTTTTTCTGTCTTGTCACATGAGCGGTTGAGCAACTTTTTTTCCATCCCTCTTGATTGCTATTAGAAACCATGTAAGGATCGACTTAAACAGATTAAAGGAACAGTTCAAACCAAAAGCAATTTATGCAAAAATTTGGCTCAGTTCTTGGAGTTCTGGTTTCTCCTGCCATCCTAAACATGCTGGTTTATTTCTCAAGCATGTACTAATATGAGCGTAGCAACTCTGGTTAAATTGTGACCGATAACAATGAATGTATTTCCATCCAGACTGTCAAAAATGTGCACACATACACAGGCCAAGGTGTACTAATGTGTGCACACAAAAACCGCCATAAAACATTGGTAAAATCATGTGTGAAATGCATTCATTAAACACACTAAAAACATCAACTGTGTGGAGTTATAAAGACCCGGAAAGCTTCACCAAGTAGCAAGCAACAAACTTTCCAGAGCCACTTATCAAGCCTGTGCGGTGAGAATTTAGCACTCCAATAAAATTGATTTTCTTCAGATTTATTTCTCTAAGAATACATCTGTTTGGGACTAATGCTCAAAAACAGGTGTGTTTGGGGATCAATTTAATATTTCTCAAGAAGACAGGCTCCAGACTTCTCTCAAAGTGGATGGCATTTTTTATTTTTTTTTATTTTCCCCAAACAAGAAACTCTGCGGTAGTTATCTGTTGTCTTCAGAGCATGCAATAAAATATGGGACCTCTACGCTGAGAGAGTGAGTGAGAGCGAGAGAGGAATTTCTTAGTAATAGAGCTTATGTGCTCTGGTAGGTGGACCGTGTTATGGCCTGTCTGAAAACTTTTGCAAAGTTTGGCATTAGAACTTCACCAGACAAATGACCCGGGCCACATACCATAAGTCATGGAGGAAAGCATCTTTCTCTCTCTTCCTCTTTTTCTCCCTCGCTTTCTAGTTCTATCTGTCTCTCTCACTTAGGTGCACACACACACACACACACACACACACACACACACACACACACACACACACACACACACACACACACACACACACACACACACACACACACACACACACACACAGCTAGCGGCAGCTGAAGCAGCATCACTCAGACACCTCAAGCTGTTAATTTCCTTCCTGTCTTGATACATGCAGCCAAGTGGAAAATATTATAGAAGCAACAGCAGTGTGTCCGCTGAGCGCTCACACAAGCACCCCAATCTCTTTTCACCTTCTGACAAACACGTGGTTAAAAGAATCTGTGCGACTGTGCCAGGAGTGCCTGCTGGCTGCTGTTTGCTTTGTGTGTGTTACTGTGTGGCACACACTGGTGAGCTGGGAGGTCGGACGTAATGGAAATGCGGCTCACCTGCTTTCCTGGTTGCTGACGTGCCGACTGATGGAGAGGCGACCTCTGCTGTGATGGTGGGGACAGAAATTGAGATAAATGATGGAAATAATGGCACACCATGGTACAAACTTTGTTTTTCTCTTTCAACTATGCATAACTGGCATTCAGTTTTGATACTGTGCAGAAGGCTTCAGGGAGCCAGACATTCTTGTAATTTTATAGAAAGTGGTCTTGAGCAGTAGTTCTCCAGGCTTCCTGGAGGTCTTTCAAAGTTTTTCTTTGGACATGGGACTGATTTACAATCATTTTCACTTCAGTCGTTGTACCTGACCG
This sequence comes from Rhamphochromis sp. 'chilingali', assembly GCF_963969265.1. Classification (NCBI taxonomy): domain Eukaryota; kingdom Metazoa; phylum Chordata; class Actinopteri; order Cichliformes; family Cichlidae; genus Rhamphochromis; species Rhamphochromis sp. 'chilingali'. Next base: position 31,890,561 of record NC_137948.1, read on the forward strand.
TTAACACTGACCTGTGAATTATTGAAACATAAAATGCACCTGACTAAAAGTATGAATCAGTGTTGTGTCTACACATGACAGATGACTTAGCAAAATTGTATTTAATTGTATCTTTAGGCTCTTTTTTTATTAGTCAGTTGTAAATGCACATAATTTGTTGCCACTTCTTTTGTTGCATCTATCATAGCATGGTGTGCAGTTTGCACTTAAAATTTTGAGGAAACTGGAAAAGAAGCCACAGAAACTGCTGTTGGGGAACTTGTTGAAGTACCATCAGAGTTTGGTCCACCATCTAATTCAACCTGGAAAACATCTGATTTGGAACAGCTTCATTTTTCAGCATGACAGTGATCCCCAAAAAACTGCTAGTGTTGTAAAAGCATACATCAGCTGTGGATTGCCCTTTTCTGAGCCTGCACCTCAATGTTATTAAAGCAGTGTGGGATCATTTTGACTTATTTTGGGTCCAGTTTGTATGCCATTTGGCATACCTCAGCCTTTTCTCCCTTTTTTCCTTCCTTAAGACTGACTTGACAACCACCCTTCTACTGAGACTATTTCTGATGGGGCTTTAGTGAACACAGTGGCCAAACTGAACAGCCAGATCCATCTCCCAGGTCATCTTTGCTGAAGGAAATCTGCTTGAAATGGTCAGATACAAGGACTAAACTAAAATTGTGTGGAAAAGGTAGCTAAAGCCCAAAAGAAAATGACCTTCAGAAGACCTGGAGAACGCTCAAGACCACATAAAAAATTACAAGAAAGTCTGGCTTCTTGGAAGCAAAATATAAAGAAATGACAGATCTAACCGCTCTCATTTAGTCGTTATTCCTCTTGCTTATATTGGCCGTTGTTGCTGCTGCTACACTTTCTTTGCCACTTTTTCCTACACTCTCATAATAACCTTGTTCAAAATCTCTCTTGCCCAATGACCACTCCGCCAGTTTAAGCCAACCTGCCCCTTTCCCCTGTTCTTTAAATCCACTGCGATCTGTCACTGTGCATTTCAGGCTCTGTATTGGTACATTTGGACTGTTCAGGCTGGATGTGTGTCATCCAAACTCTGATCCAAAGTCTTTACCTCAACACCACCATCCTAGCCTTCCAAACGATCCCTCCTTATTAAAAGGTATATTGTCAATATTTTTACAAGAAGCTCGATGACAAAATGAGAATATAATATTGTGTAACTGAACATACTTTTAAGCAAAGCTTCCCCTGCTCTCAGCACAAAACGTCTTGTTTCACTGGAACTCTAAATTTCATGCAAATATAATTTTACTTCCTTGATATAAAGAGGCACAGTTACTCCTTCATTTTATCAACAATAAATGCCTTTATAGAGTCGTTTGTAAATGCTGGCTAATCACCCTTAGTTTGTGTATGTGGGGATATACCCACATACACAATGCTAAGTGCCCAGAGTGAGGGACAAAAACAATATCCATGTGCAAAGGATTTGAAAATGAAAGTGCATGACCCAAATTGGGACCGATGGTCTGTTGCCCTGCTACAATTTGTCTGGCTTATTTCCAAACACTGTTGTTATTTGCTCAGACTTGGCAGTAGTTAGTAATTCTTCAAAAAAAGGGAAAGTCAGCAAATGCAGATGCCGTGAACAAAGTGGATTATGTATTATGATTAAAGTCTCTGGGTCCACCTGTCACAGGATATTGTTGTGGGCCAAATGCTGGTAAAATTAATTATAGATTTAAAGTAGTGCAATTCTGCAGGAAAAAAAAACAGGAAGAGCTGCTAGCTTCTGAAAGAAGGTCATTTTTTTCTTTTCTTGGATGATATCTGTTCAGTGAGAGGCATTCGTGATCTCAAGACTCTTCTTTGGTACTAAAAACATGAAAACAACATGAGTTATCAAGATGACAGTGCACTTGGGTTGATTTGATAAGTAGCTATTGGCTCACCAAGACACACTAAGTGGATAACAGGCAAAGGTGAAAACTTTCTCTGCTTCAAAGAAGAAAAAAAAAGCGGTGTGCTGCAATAATTCACCTGGTGCAGATGATAGAATTTAACAGCAGAAGTGCTGTGGGCAACTTTGCTGATTTTATTTATCCATCCTAAATTCAGTAAGACTTTCTCTGTTTTGTGACTGTAAGATTGCAGTCCAGGTCCTGCAATTTGGCTTCAATATTGGATCTTAACAATTTCGTCCCACCTTTTTTTGTCATAATGCACCTCCATCAACTTTGCCCCGGAGCTCGGACACAGCCGCTGCAGCTGCCGTCTCTGCCTCGCTGCCATTAACTCATCTGTAATCTTTAGTGCTTGGTCCAAAGTTGCAGTAAACAGTTTTGCTTGCTTGCAACTTGGAGTTTTATTATCCAGTAATCATGTAACACATTGCCAGTAAACTGCACACAGCTGGACGATAAATTCTCTGCCGAGCTTTCACTCGACAGAGTTTGCACTTTTGTTTTTCACCTTTTCTATCTAAAACAGCTGTTTTGTTTGAACCCCTGGTACATTAATAAGATCTTCAGGTTACCATGTAATAAAGAAGATCACAATTACTGAACATAGTGAACCTTCAGTTGTTATTTAACAATCTCAGCTGGATCGATTGCTCAAATACTTAGCTGTTGCACTTTAAACAGGATACAAAGTGACAACAGCACTGATATGTGTATCACGTTTCCCGCTGATACAGGCACAGATCAAATCATCTGTGTCGCATCTGGTTTGCCCGTGGTTTTTTTTTTTTTGGTTGTTGTTTCCTCTAATGTTGCTCTACTTTGTCATCCTGGCTGATGAAATATTTGTAGTTTTACATAAAAAGCCCGCGCTGGGCTCCTTTGACAGTGCAATCAAACATTTTTAAACTCTCAGATCAAGAAAATTCCAGCAGCATCCTTCATCAGCTCTGCTGGGTGCTTTAAATTCAGTCTTGTCTTAAGTATGAAGCAGTTCGTCTTTCTTAAAATTCGAATAGTGCATCGCTGCCCGTTCTGGACTAAACTGCTGGTGAAATTTCCAAAGCAAATCTGCAGAACAGTCTCAATGGCACAACAGCACAATGGATCAAATACTCTGTCTCTGTGTGTAAGAATAAACATGTGGTTAAACACAGCTTAATTTGAACAATCTGAACTCATTCGAGAAAGTTAAATTACCTGGAAACATTTCATATTTCCTAGAAGTTTTCTTACTCTTGATTGATAACTTAATTGATTCGATCAGACTGACTGACATATCTTCCTAGTAACCATCCTCAGATTCTGAAGATGTTTCTAGAAGGTATTTTGATGTAAACACTGCAGACCTGCCACTGAGGTACAGCCTGTTCATACTGAATGGTATTTGTGATTGTTTTGAACGAATCAGGTTTATCCTGGCACATTTTCAAAGTCTGAGCCCTGTCCCTGCTTTTTCTTTTCACCGTTGTGTCTTCTAGTGTGTGCCACTGTGTGTCTCTCTCTGTCAATGTGTGCTTTCCTTGTCACCTTTTGCAAGGATAGTTTATGAAAAACCAACCTGGGATTTGTTGCATATTTCTGCTAACACACAAACAGACAAGGAAACAGAGAGAAAATATCCCATTTATAGTCTTCTAGTTCCTGTCCCCCACAGCTTGATGCCTCCACTGCCGTGTTTGACTGTAGGGGTGGTATTAATGAGGTGATGCTCAGCGCCTAGTTTCCTCTAAACATGCCGCTGGAAATTGCGGCCAAATGGTTGAATCATCATTTCATCAGACCAATTTCCCCTTCTAGTTGTCGTTCAGGTGGCCTCTGGCAAAACTCCCAGCATGTTGTGATGTGCCTGTTAGTGAGGAATGAAGTCCATCTGGCCACTCCACCATTAAGGTATAATTGGTGCTGCACTGAAGGCTGTCCTTGTAGAAGGTTCTCCTATAGCCAACAAGGAACCACAGTATGGCTCTCATCCATCCCTTATTACTCATTTTGACTGGGTTTTCAGTTTGACTGTTGGTTGCTTCACACTTCTTCTGTTCAAAGTAACTTTGTTAGAAATTCCTTTCAATGCTTAAAGTATTGTCTTGTATCGATCCCCAGATCTTTGCCTTGACACAGTCCTGTCTTGCAGGCCTATGGACTGCTGACTTGACCTAACAACTCTCATGATAATGTCCAATATTTTATCCACCCTTAGGAACCCAGAGTTTTTAGGTTTTTTTCTCCTGTACATCACCACAGTGGATTTTAGGTCAAACACTCACCATGTGGCAGACTTTCAACTTTAATTCAAAGGGTTTAATCAAAGTGCTGCATGAACTGTTCATGAATTAAAGCCATTTTTATACACGTCCCACATTTCAGAGGCTCAAAAATAATTGGACAGTTGACTGATACAATAGCTTCATGGCCAAGTGAGGCCTGTTCCTTCAGTAGATCACAGCAAATTAGGCAAATAAAAGATCTGGAGTTGATTCAAAGAGTTGAATTTGGAGCTCTGGTAGTCATGAAACTGTTCATCAAACAATTGTCCTGTTACTTTCGATCCTCTGAGAATGAGGGACTGGATATAAAACTGGCTGTAATTCCAAAACGTTTTTATTATTATTATTATTTTAAAGCATAAAGCATTATTTTTGAACTAAAGCCAAAAGTTTGGATTTCAACCACATCTTGATTGTTTAACTTAAGATCCACTGTGGTGACACACAGCGACAAAACCTACAAAAACTATGTCATTTTCCAAACATACTCCCAAGAACCCAGCTACAGTATTTGAGGTTACATAACTGTATCATTAAATACACCATATCTGTTCTTTAATATATGTGTGAAATGCTTCCTGTGGCCACTGGAAGGTGCTGTCACATTAAAAGGGGTCGAATTAACACAGAATTCATTGTTATCAGTTTCACTATTTCATTCCATACAGAGTGAGTGATTGTTGGGTGTGCAACCAACACAGAGTGATTGTGGACAGTTCATCAGCTTGATGGTGATGACACTACAGGGAGGTAAAAATACTGATTTGTTGAAAAGTTGGCTTGAATTGAAAAAGGAGTGACAGCACGCTGACAGGTATAAAACATTCATCAAAGCACATCAATGCAATTCAATTCATTTCAATTCAGTTTTATTTATATAGCGCCAAATCACAACAACAGTCGCCTCAAGGTGCTTTATATTGCAAGGTAGAGCCCACAATAATACATACAGAGAAAAACCCAACAATCACATGACCTCCTATGAGCAAGCACTTTGGCAACAGTGGGAAGGAAAAACTCCCTTTTAACGGGAAGAAACCTCCAGCAGAACCAGGCTCAGGGAGGGGCGGGGCCATCTGCAGCAACCAATTGGGGTGAGAGAAGGAAGGATAAAAGCCAATGGCTGCAGTTAACATTTTTAATGGCTTCTTACGCTCACTTCATAATGAAGAAGTGTTACGTATGTTCTCCGTGAGTAGCTAAAGGAACAAAAGTAGTGCGACCACAAACAAAAGTTGCCAATGTCCCCTGGTGACAATACACAGCTACAACACGTAGACGATAATCTGCAAAGCTCCATGTAGGAGCGCTGCCATAACCACGCCAGTCACTTAAGCTGCTTGAACAAACATCTTACTGGGGCTGGGAGGGATCCGTCTATTTATGTTTTTTGAAAAATCTATACACGCCTCAGTTTCTGGCACAAAAAACATTGAGGATAAAAACTGGAATTTCTTATTTCATCTGTTTCATGAATTTGTTGATGCTCTCACTAAGTGCGAGTGAGAATCGGCGAGTGCCTGCTTTGTAAATGTGTGTTTGGATAATGGAGAGTCCAGTGATTGATGGAAAGGTTAATCATTCTAGACAGATGGTATGTGCTGCTAAATCAGCATGAGGTGAAGTCAGTGAGTGTGTATGTGTGTGCGTGTATATCAAGGCGTTCATGTCCGCTTAAGCTGTAATGAGCCGGTTTTCTATGTGAGGGAAGGAGGACCGGGCCATTCAGGCATCATGGGAACCAGCAGCCTCATTATTTTCAGAGAACGTAGACAAGGAGAAAACAGCGTATTCATTTCCTAGCTTGTGTGTGGGCGACTTGGCGACTGAAAACATAAAGCAAGCCGAGTTCAACAGCTCATTGCACCAGAGCTTCATAGAAATCTACAGTAACGCTACCAAGGTTACTTCATAGAAACTGTGAATCCAGACGTGTGATTGGAATGACCTGATATGAAGGGGTCGAGTGCATCTGTGCGTGTGTGCGTGTGTGTGTGTGTGTGTGTGTAATGAATCCGATGAGGCTCATGCAACCTTTTTGTCTAGACCTCATAAAGATCTGTTGACCCAAGCTGACTTTCACGCTAACACATGCACACTTTCACTGCACACGTTGCTGATCAGCTTAGACATGCTCAATGCAGCTGCAACATTTCCATGCCTTTTATACATAAAACATGGCTTCTGTGTAAACAGAATACCTTCACATGGGTAAACTAAAGCACAGCCTCCCCCGACGTGAGTGCACACACGAACGCATTCACACACACGCTTGAAAGGATGGAGGAGGCAGCGGCAGGCCATAGCTAGGAGCTAGGGCAATGTGATAAATGTGTTTGTACGTCTCATATAGGCTCAAGAATGTGGATACACACAGTGGAGGCGAGGAAGGAGAGGGAAGGAGGAGGAGGAGTGAGTGGGTGGCCGAAGGAGGTTGTGAATGAGGAGAGAAAAGCAAAAGATTTTTGTCATCTCAGTCACAACTTGAGGGTGATATTTTATTAATGTTGCTAATATCAATATTGCTACTGCCAATAATATATTAAAGACTAGAATGAGTTATTAACACCATAACAAGACAGCAATCAAATTACTCAGTGACAGTAGACTGTTGAGGTCAGGCAATGATAACACCCGGATAATTGCAATATGGTCTTCTTGAGCTATTCAGTGACAGAATGGAAAGTTTGAAGATCGATATTTCAAACAAAACAACTGAGACGTCATTCTCTGCTGGCGCTCTTTAAATGCTTTGTGGAGAATCGCATGCTCTACGCGGTTTGACAGACATCTCCGAGGTGCCGCATCAGAGCTTCATTTCCATGGCTCCACTCAGGCACAAATAACCAGTTTGACCAGTGTCATATTTCAACACTGCTTCCTTCTTTGTTATGCCAACCTCCTCACATTCTCTGTATTATGCTACTGCCGTCGAATACTTGGCAGAGGTGCTCATATTAAAAGGTCCTTTCAGCACCAATCAGATGCATTGAAATGCCTGCTGCTCTTTTTATATCTCTGTTGAACATGAAGTACAGCCGTAAAATTAGAGGCTACCGAGTGCGCAAACTACCAAAAAGAGACGGAGAATATTTCAGACAAATGATCAGACAGGAAAGGAAAAAAAACAAGAAAAGAAAAAGATGCTGTTTATAAAACTCGCTAGGATCATATTCTACGCTTTTGTTGTTTATTTCCAATGACCAACTGTTTGTTTTATTTTGCTCATACTTCAACAGAAAGCATTTATTCATTGTAAAAACAACAAAACAAAAGCAAAAAGGTTGGTATAAATCCCAGACAGAGGTCAAAGTTCACATCATATTTTTTATAGAATAATAACTTCATGAAAATCTGGCTGTAACCTTTGTGGTGTAACATTTTCCACAAAACTTAAAACACTACAGCAAATTTTTCAAAGCTGAGTGTAACCAAATCATCTAACTACACTCACATACACGGATGGCAAACCAGGGTAGTGGATACAGCAGGGCAACGAGAAACAAGTGACGACAATCAAGACAGAAATGAACTGAACTGAAAAATAAAGTGGAGAACACAAGATGAAGATGAAGACTGAATTTTTTTCTTTTTTATTGGAGTGCATCATGTTATAACAAAGTTCACCTTTGCTCACCTTCAACGTGTAGCTATTTCAGCACAGAACTGAGCTGTAGCTCACACACAATGATGGAAAGCATACGATAAATCCAAGTACAAATCTGAGGCACAACCAAGAAAATCATGGTCTGAATGCTTACCCAAGAGGAGCATTGTAGGCTTTCTATAGGCTTCCTCTTATTACTCTTTTTGCCGTATTTATTTATTTTACAATATTATTCACATTATTATCTGTGTGTATTGTGTTGGAGTGGGCAGGGGGTGAAGGCCAGGTTGGTGAAAGGAGAAGAAGAACGAGGAACAGAAAAAGAAAAAGGGGGTTGAGGATGAAGCCAACAGACATAAACACAGTGTTTGTCATGAGCATCATGTCATGTCATTACATGCTAACAGGGGGCAGGAAGGACAAAAACATGGCATGATACACTAATAACGCTAAAAAATGTATTTTTATTGATTTATTTAGGCAGCACTAAATTAAACTAGTCCTATGATGATCATTTCCATATTTTCTTTATGTTTCCCACTAAAAGTATCTTTGCATGATTCAAGATTCAAAATAATTGCATCTTGGTGCAGCTTCCAGACAGAAGCTGACACTTCAGCTTCTGTCTGGAACAAGCTGTTTCAGCTCCTTTCCTCTTAAGTTTCTTTCTTCTGACTGGCTGCCCTTCAACAAACAAAAGGTTTGGTGTGGCATCAGGTGGGTGGTGCTGCTGTGCACACACAGACCATACTGAGCATATCCTCTCAGTGACATTATACAAAGACAAGAAAAAAGTGTCCCACACTGTTAGGAGCAGGGCAATTTTGTTTTGTGGTGATTACCTGCACACATGCTAACCTCCTTAGTTAAAATGTTGCACACGTGACTTCAGACACCTATCAGCAGACTCACAAGAATATTTTTCGAGGCTTATCACATGTAGCACACAGGAGGAGAAAGTCAGCTTCATGCACATTTTTAGTGGAAATACTAATTTAGTCAAGACCGCTGTCCTTTTAGAGCCACGTGATGACCACTCACTCACTGTAAATACACAGAACCTGTACCAGAGCTGCTCTCACATCAGAACTGCTGGACATAAGTAGGTGAGATAATGTTTGCTTGTCGCATGCAGTTCCATCAGGTAATGTCTAGAAAGGTTCAGGGTTATATATATACACCATGTGTGAAAACTTGAGATTGCACTGAAAGAACATTTTTCTGAGCCAAGAAAGAAATATTGTAGTTATTGTTGCTTTAGGCTGAGATTTTTCCCACCAGTCATCTAATGTATATAAAACTGAGCATATGGTTTTTGCTCTGGCAGGCCTCAAGTTCAAGCTCAGCTGCAAATCTGTGAATATCAGCTGATGTCGGTGCCAGCCGGCATTATCTGATGGTTCACCTGATGCTCTTCTAAGCATCCAACTGGCAAACATCTTATGAGGCAACCTGTTCAAAATGGTTCAACCTGCCTCCCAGCTCCTCCTTTTCATGTTATTTCTCCATTTATCAGTCATGTCTGTTATTATTGATGCCATCTCTGTTCTGTGAGGGAATCTTGTTGCTTTGATTTGACTTTCCACATTTCCACATCGCTTGTAATATCTTTTCTATACTGTAGCTAGTATTGTTTTAACTTTGGAATATTCAATTTTAATTTAACATGACACTCGAGTGCCTTAGTTTTACTTACCTTCACTTATTTTTTTTCTATAGAGTTTCTATCTTTAATATTAATACTTTAAGCGAGCATCAGTAGTCTGACTCTGACATGTGCATTGAAGGGCAGGGAGGTCCGGATGCGGATGGATTAACAGTTTAGGTTTGACTGAAATGGTCCTGATGCGAACGCTTTTAGAATAAAAAGAATTTGCTCAAATCACTGAAACACTCGACTGGATGAAGAGCAAAGTTTCACTACATCAATATTCATGTGGTGAAACATCACTGGGCACTTTTACAAATCTATTCCAAATGAAGTACCATGCATTTGTGCCTGCTATCACAGGATCTACCTCTCAAACATCATTTGATGCTTGAAATGAGCTCTTTCTTTCCAGCCTCCTCACCTGCCTTCCTCATCACAGGAACAGAAATGTGCGCGGTATATTTTTGGTTCCCTCTTCCGCAGACAGGTATTGTTTCGGATTCGTGACAAACGTAGAGTCGGGCTCTAAAGCGATGATGAGGGATTATTCTATTACTCATTTTTCCTCTCTGAAATAATGTACACGGGAATATTTAATATGGCTTTGCCTGCTGGGTGGAAAGCATCTGACTAGACTGCAGATTTACAGCGAGGTTCTGACCATTTTGCATAATCCCAGGAGACATCTGTCTGTGTGAGTCCCACCTAGTACATTTCACATTTGAAGAATTTAAATGAGGCGCTTAAGGACTTAACACTAACAGACTTTTCTAAACACATGCAGGCAAAGATGCTAATTTCCAACAGATAATCGACTGTTCGCGGATAATCTCTGTTGCCCTAAAGCATGTACGCACTTTAAACCAGATTTTAATTCAAAAATAAACCATAACTGTTTAAGGTGTGTGTCTTTCTGCGCGTGTGAGTGCGCAGAGTAAATCCCGAGCCAAAATCTTTCCAGCTGCACTGCTGTTTATCTGTGTATCACTCACTTTATGGTATTTGTTCGCTGGTTTTTCCTTGTTTGCAGAACTCAGTGGATAAGAAGCACTTCTGTCTCAAGTTATGCCAGCCCTCCAAACACACGCACGCACGCACACACACGTTCGCAAGTCAGTTGTTACACTCTGTCCCTCTTCCTTGTCCTTGTAGTTCTTATAAAAACAAATTACACGTCCTCATCCTCTTTGATTCCTTTTGTTAAGGTTTTGTGTTCCTCGCGTGTCCCGCCGCTAGACGATAGTCTGTCACATCTCGGAGGTGTCTGTGCACATGCGGCGTAGATGTGTGGGCCCGTATTAAAGCAGGAAGAAGTTATGTGGCTGATTCTGATCTTCTTTCAAGTGTCAGCCGGCTCTGCATCAACTTCCCTCCGCCTGTCTTTTACTATGTATGCCTCTCTTTCTACACCTGTCACCGCCATGCAACAGAGACAAATGAGCCTCACGGATGGTGACAGGATCTTTTCAAAACATTTTCCATCACCCTCATGTGTTTCTGTTTTTGCTTAACTTTCTGAAATAAACACATTTACTATTACATAAACAACACTACCAACGAGATAATTGGCAGTGCCCATTGCACCGTTTCTTCTCTTTCTCTGTCCCTCTGGACCAGATTTGATGAGATTTCTGTAGCATTGCACAAAAAGCTGCTGTTCTTTGGCTTCACAGAATAATCTTTCTCTCAGCACATATTGGATGGCTGAATTTGTTCAAAGCAGCTGATTTTGGGAGCTCACGCACAGAAGAACGTAGGCTGTGGAATCGATTATAGGGCTAGTTATTAAAACAGTTAAATAACTGACCTTTAGTGAACTCAGCAAGTCTCCGCTGGGGTTCGAATCAAGAGAAAATGCTAGAGGTGGAACTTTTAATGAATTAATTCAGGTGTGTGACCTGACTGGATAATTAGGAAAGCAAACAGGAGATTAGGCGAGTAATCCAGATGGTATTGAAGCAATAGATCAACAAAAGAGAAACTAAATATCATTATTCTCTCACACAAAGGATCTAAATTCAATTGTCTAATTCAAGCCTGCATGCACTGTTGCATCAAGCATATGCAAACAGCGGCCGCATCACGTCGCTGCAGTTAAAATGCTTCTACGTGTTATTTTGTTCATCCTTGTCATCATATCTGGTCTTTCCCTGTGTTTGGAGATTTTTGTATTTTGGTTTATTGGGTTCTTTTGTATTTTCTTAGTGTTTATGTGTTGTTTGTTTGTGACTATAGGCTCAGGCACGATTCCTGTTTTGACTTTATTTTTCTTCCTTGTACTTTGTCTTTATTCTTGCTACTTATATCCTTAAATCCATGGTTTCTTTTACTCAATTCAGCTGCTAGTCTCATCTTTCTTTCTCATTTTTCTGTGTTCTCTACTTTATTAGTTCATTCCTGTGTCCACGTTCCTTGGATGAGTTAAAGTTGTTCATTTCCTGTCTTGATTGTCACTAGTTTTTTCTTGTTACAAAGCTGTATGGATTTCCATCAGTGTGTGTGTGCGCATATGTCCACATGTTCACAAGTATTTTCTTTTGCCTGTTTTTTCTATACATATTTACTAGGGGTGCAACGATACTCGTATCGATATTGAACCGTTCGATACAGTGCTTTCGGTTCGGTACGCATATGTATCGAACAATACAATTTTTTTTATTTATTTTATCAACTTTTCTTCTGACGATGCTGTCTGTGTTGAGAGCTCAGTGGATCTGCGTTTGACTACTCCGCCTAGGCTGCACTGTCGAGCGCAGATCCACTGAGCGCAGACAGACAGAAGCTAAGCTCGTTGCAACATGGCAAATTGAACCTCCCCCACCCTCATTCAGATCTGGCCTTTGGAACTATTTTGGTTTTCATGTGACGTATGACCCTGAAGGTAAGCGTGTCATGGACTAAAGTAAAACAGTATGTTGGATGTGCCACGCAATGCTCAATTGGTGGGAACTGGTGCGTTAGCGCAGTTAGCTTGTTAACGTGTTGACGCCGTCCAGCCCCACGCACGGGGCGATCCGCGGTAACTCGTTAACGGAGATTTGCCGCGTTATGGCGTTAACGTCATTTTAACGAGATGAATGCTGACAGCACTAGTGGGAACACAACGAATATGACGGCACATTTACACCGACATCATCCTAGTGCAAAGACAAGTGGAAGCAGACAAAAACAACAAGCACGCATGCTACAAACTTTACCCGAGTCATTTAGACAGCCGTTAGCACATGATTCTCCTTATGGGGACCTGATATGTTTAATATGCTGCTGAGAATATAGCCCAGAAGAAGCGTATAGTATAGCTTTTATTTTGGAAAGAGCCATTTCTCTGTAATAAACTCTCTTTTCCAAAGATGAGTGATTCCTCAATCAGAAATCAGATTTATTTTTTTTTTAAATTATTTTGTTGTTTCATCAACATTAAATTTAAAAACCGTACTTTTGAGTTAAAATATATATTTAGAATTTTAATAAATGACAAATTAAAAAGGCATGAACATTTTTTTGGATCGAAAAAATGTCGAACCGTGACACCAAAGTATCGAACCGAACCGTGAATTTTGTGTATCCTTGCACCCCTAGTATTTACCTTAGGTATTTTTTTAAGTTTCTGTAAAATGATTTTCAGAAGCTCCGTTTATGTGTCTGGATGAAGAGAAACTGAGATTTTGTCCTGCAGTATCAAAGGTGTTTGCATCTTTCGTTGATGTTGGATTGTGCACTGATTTATTGCTTGTAATCTTCTGATTGGCCAACGTTTCTTTATGACTAGATTTATACCAGCAGCTGTTGATTTTTCATGCTCTTAACAGCACTTGACATCATGTTTTTCTTTTTCATCTGGACTACGTGGAGCTTTATCTCAGCAGAAATGTGTTTACAGGGGTAAGGACAGAAAGACGTTTTCCCATAAACTTCTACAAGACTATCGTCATCTGGTGGCCTTCAGATTTCCAGATTGGCTTTATTTTTCCTTCTATGGTGCATTCCTGATGTGTTCCTAATGTTTGGATAACCTTGTTCTGATATGTTTTGCATTTGAGTTTTTCATTGGACTGTGTTAAATTATTTATTTTGTTCATTTTTTATTTATGGACTTTGACATTTAGTTATTTTTAACCCTGCCACCAGGATCTGGGTCCTGTCCCCTTCAAACAAAACTGTGTGAAAACAGTTGCGCAATCATGACGATTCTGTATTGATGGTGCTGCAACAGCATCAGTGTTGCTAAAGCAACATGTCTGCAACTGACCAGTCACGTTGCCATGTTGTCTGGGATATTTTGACTTCAAGACACTTTGGCAGTAACACTTTTAATACTGTGTTCAACAAATGATTTTGTCCTACACTTAACCAAAGGAAAGTAAAAAACTCAAAAAAATAGTCTGCACAGACTGTGTTGCTCTTTATCTCACCTCACTTCCTGAACCTTTCTGCTTAAAAGCCAGGAGGCCTGTAAGACACAGAAACACACTGATTGCCAAGTAGTCCAACTTGGCATTTTTGCCAGTGAGGCTTATTTGGCATAAAGCCCTGCAAGCAAACTTCACACTAGCTTCCAACTACTCTGCTATCTCACCAGTCTGGTGTTTTCCCCAAGTCCCAAATCTATGGCATCGCAGCGGTGTGATAGGTCAACCCCACCGAAGTTTCCTGAAGCAACATTAATCATAACACTGTAGGAACAGCAACACTGGGGCAGTAATGGATACTCCAAAAACAATGAAAAAAACAAAAGGAACAAGTAAGACAAGTATTATATTGCAAAGGTGTTGATGACATTTCTCAGATTGCATGTCATGAAGATCTCTGAATCAGGGGACGATTTGTTTTAGAAAACAAAAAGAAATCTCTGAAAACAATCAGCAATTGATGAAAACAGTTGTGTTTTTCCATTTGTGTCTGTCTTTGGCTGTTTCATAAATCATTCATGAAACCAATACCTCTTCTAATTAAAAAAAAACAAACAGATTGATTTTCTGAAAATGACTCTTTGTTCACATTTAAAAATCCTTAAACCTTCAAAGAAAAAGTGAGCTGAACACTGAGCAGAGACAAACAGGATTACGATGTCTTGTGCAAGAGTGTCCTGGGCCAAGATGGGCAGTGTTAGTCGCATTTTTTGATGGGCTGCAGAAACCAGGGCCAGCAGAGGAAACCAGCACAAACACCAGGAGACAAAACCTCCCACGATATGAAGGAATTAAAAAGTTATAGGAGCCTGCTGTCTTTTTTGTGCCGTGTTTGCATGTGGTTCCCATGTCTGTGTAGGTTTAATTGTTGTGTCTCATCAGGATTGTTTGCTGTGCGAAAAGCTAAAGTTTTCTTGTTATTTTATATCTTTCTTTTTTTCATTATGATTTCTGGTGGCTTTTCTGAGCTGTTCCATCTCTGGATATAGTGCTTGGAAACTTGCACCCAGCTTATTTACTTCTTTTTCTCATTATATATGTTATGACCGCTTTGATTTTTATGGTGCTGCTGTTGCGTGGTGACCAGAATAACAACAACAGACATGCCCGCTGAAGGATCAAAGGCAGAGGATGACACACAGAGGATGTGAAGAAGGAAAGAAATGATGAGAAAAAAAGCTGAAGAGATATGAACTATATCTTCTATAATGTGCTGTCGCTGGATGATGGATGCGAGGAAACTGAGGGTCCATCTGTGATGGTTCAGTTATGTGTTTTCAAAGAGGCATTACTCTGGATCTGATGCCGACTGCTACCAAATGTTATGGTGACCATGAATAAATCCAAGCATGCCAAGTATAGAAGGGGATGATGGTCACATTACCATGAAGGAAAACGTCTGCAGCACAAACTTTTACCCATGCAACTCCATCTTGATGGCACCCCTAGATGCCCAGGAAGTTGTTTGCATCCCTCTCTATGCTAACATGCTAACCACAGGTAACCCCATCCAGGCTCTAGACTTTGCATTCAAATGCTTGCAAAACAATTTCCCATCTATTTCAGTTTCCTGAAACTCCAAAACATCTTCACACCGTTCACATCATAAATGTAACTTTAACAAAAAAGTTTCTCAAATGAGAAATCAGACGCTATTTTGCATGTTTAGTTCGGTCTTCTTTGTCATTAATCCTCAGAATGGCAGTTAATTTGACAAAAAATATATATATTGATGTTTACAAATAGCCCACATTCAGTCAGGTAGATACATGGACAACTAAAGTGTGGTGCCAGTGACGGCTGAGTGAAGAAATGCGTCTCCTGCTGTCGCTGTGCTTTATCAATAAACCAAGATGGATCTCCTCTGCGTGCCGCTCTGTCTAATTTGGATGTCTACCAGAGCTGACACCCAACCAGAGAGATATCAGATGTCACAGCGAGCTGCGCGTGATATTTCTTATTGCATCAAATCAACTTGAGGTTATATTGAAGGAAAATAATCTTTATTCTGGCCTTTATAAAGAAGAAGCAAAAGACTATTCAAAATCAGTCCAGTCATATTTGTAAAATGAAAACAATAATTGTTGAAAAATCCTTTGTTTTTTTTTAATTAAAAGGTTTTCTTCATGATTTTTTGTTTTCATTGAAAATAAATTTTCCTGCTAATTAAAATTCAAAGGAAATGCCCTTGTGTGATGATCTCAGTGCTGAACTGTTCAATTTCTCATCATTACCAGTTTTTGCTTCATTACAATCTTGTTGGATTTTTAATGCATTTGATATAACTCCTGTTTTTAATCATATCAAAAACAACCAAACAGAACAAAAACACAACTCCCCACGCTGCATGGCTCAACCTAAGCAGGGATCTTAGCTACCACTATAAAGGACTGCTGAGACACCCCTACTGTCACAGGCTGGGTCTCCGACCCAGCACTTTGAGTTTTCTTTGTATTGTTCTTATTTTTTGAGATGTTGTTAGTTTTGTGTTATTTCCCATTTTGCCTTTAGTTTAGGCAGTTATTGCTCCTGGGTTTTCTGTTTGAGTTCTTGCATTATTCATCACGTATTTGGTATGTTAAGTTTGTATTGTCATGTCTAGTTTTAGTGTTTCCTGTTTTATTCTGACAGTGTCATGTGTTCTTTGGTCATTGTATTTAGTTTCACTCCTCCTGGTCCTGTCATTAGATTCATGTCAGTCAGCTGTTTCCTCATGTGTCGCCACTTCCCCTGATCACCTCATGTCTGTATTTAAGCCTTTTGTTTTCTTCATGCCATTGTCAGTTCGTCTGTTTATTCTCACCAGAGTCATAGTCATAGCCTGTTTATTTTTCCCACCTCGGTCATAGTTATAGTTTTTGGTCTTAGTACCTTTAGTGTTTTGTTTCTTAGTGTTTTGTCAGTTCAGTGTTTTGTTTCTTAGTGTTTTGCCTGTTTGCTTTGGTCTCTTGGTTCATTTCCTGCCGTCATCGCAATAAAGGTTCACTTTTCTGTTAATCATTACTATTCCTCGTCATCATCTGCTTTTGGGTCCTGTTTCCGCACACATCGGCGCACCCCGCCGTGACACCTACTAAATCTGCTCTGAGCATGAAGCTCAATCATGATCGTGTGCCAGAAAATAGGACTTGGTCTATCCTCATTCTTGCAGTGTCAGCGTTTACTAACAGCCCCGAAGCAGCCTTTGTATCATTACGCACCATTACATACTGTGAGTCCTAACAGCCCTGTGATTGATCACTCACGAGCTGGTATAATTTATGATGTCATGCGTGTTTTCCTGCATCTTTTCTCCTTTTTTTCGGTACAGACAGTATGTAAATACATTTCCTTCAGCAGGAATGAAAGTCTCTGTGTGTTTTGACCACTGGCTGCACTGCATAGCCATGATGTGATTAACTAGCATGAGTCAAGCCAGACTCTGTAATGTTTACCATTGAAATCAAACAGCATCATTTTTGGCTTTTCCCAATGATGTCTGTGGAGGGAAGCAGCCACTGAGTCAGACACCTCATTAACACCATCCTTGCAGTCTAACACGATGGTGGCAGCATCACGCTGTGGAGCGTTTCTACCACAGGGACAGCGAGGATGGTAAATGAAAAACATAAAACGGGACTGGATAAAAACGTTTTTGTAATTACTTAAGTTCTTTGGCTGAGGAAAAAGTATATATTGCTATACCTTTAGCAGCAATCATGTTCTTTCCTTATGTTCACTGAAGTTTGCAGGCAGTCATTTATGCACAGCTCTCCTGATCATTGACCAGGACAATGTGCTCACCTCAATGACTGCAGGGGGCCCTGTGACTGGAATACAAGGCCAAATCATCACCCTTCCAGCAGCTGTAGGAGGTGTTTGGTTTTCTCCAAGCATGGCGCTGTGCACGATTGCTGATTGTTATCTGCCTTTAGCCTCATCTGCTCAGAGGACATTGTTCTGGAAGTGTTGTGGTTTGTTCAGATGTATATTTGCAAACCTAACCTTTGATGTTGTTTTTAGGGAGAAAGGAGAGGCTTTCTCCTAGCAACCCTTCCAAATCAACCTTACTTGTTCAGTTTGTTTCTTATTGTGCTGCCTGGAACTTTAACATGCTAAGTGCGGCCTGTGGAGATTTCTTTGAGCATTGCACAGTCCAACCTTGGGATCAGTCCTGGGAAGATTGTGGCATTAGTATGCTCCAGACCAGCAGGATACCGAAACGTCTGTTTTTGCAGCTGTGGTCACAGTTGCCGATGATTAATTAATGAAGTGGATTTGATTAGCATGGAGTGGCTGCTGCTTATCCTCTTAGTTCCTCAGATATCGCTACGTTAACCTGTTGTTAAGTGAAACGTCAGAATTGTTAGTGGAATATTTTAGCCTTTCAGTCTAAAAAACCCCACATCTTTACTTTATAATTTTGGAGTCTTGTGTGTACATCAGTGAGGAAAAAGATAAGATTCGAATCCGTTTTAAGTCTAAAACAGAAACAAAGATGAAAACAAATATTAAATCAGTGTGTATCTGATGGTTGTGGATTTACAAAGCTCTAATACATCTTTCTGAAGCATATGGTAATGTTTCAGATGTCTGTATGTAGAAGTTAATTGCTGATTACTTTTCCCTTTTTCACAAAAAAAGAGTGAAAAAATAGAATATTTATGTAGCAAAGTGTCTTGTATATTTCCTTCTTTTTCTTTATACAGTGAATAACACCTTCACATGCTTCATGAATCCTAGGAGGTGGACAATCCTTCACCCCAGAGCTGATTGATGCAGGTTGCTGCCCGTTCCTGAGCCTGGTCTTTCTGGATTGTTCTCCTGCTTTCCCTCAGCCCATCCACAGATCATTTTTTAATTATCATCATTATCATTGTGTCTTCTGTCCCGTCCTTCTCTGAGCCTTTCTTCCCATTAAAAGGGAGTTCTCCTTTCCCACTGTCACCAAGTGCTTGCTCATACAGGTTTGTTTTATTGTTGGAGTTTTCTCTCAATTATTGTAAGGTTTTTAGTTTATAAAACTGTATAAAGCTGTTGGTATAATTTGGGGCTATATTAAAATAAAACGGAATCGAATTAAACTCGCAAACATACATAACATAGCTCTATCTCAGACAACAACTCAGTAATAAAATGCTTCTTTTAAACTGAAATGTCAGCATTAAAAATCGAATGCTACATAATATATAAAGGTCTCCGAAAGCAGAATCAGGTTGTCTTTTGAGCCTGTAGCTCCCACCCTGGCACACCTTTGAGACCCAACTTAACATGTTGTCCAAATTCAACAATGCACACAAATCCACATGATAACAAAATGTGTGGATATGCGTGGATGCATGGTGGTGTACGCACACACTAACACATGGGAAACAGTCTAATTTCTCAGCAGAAAGCAGCATGTCTTTGTATGTAAATTCATGTACTCATTGTTGTGCCTGCTTGGCTCACAAGACAGATGAAGCAGCACTTGTCTCCCCAGTCAGATAATCTGCTCTCCTGTAATTTAAAATTCCACTTTCTCCTAAAAAATCTCTTGTCGCAGCAAACACACTCCCCTGTTCACACCCAAACAGCCCTCTTCCTCTCCCCTGTCCCCTTTTCCTCGCTCTTTATCTTTTCTTCTCTCTATCACACACACAGGCTGGTGCCAAGTTGTTAAATTTGAGCTCTCCATCTACTTTCCTATACAGACAAACACACACAGACACACACTCTCTCTCTCACTCACACACACACATGCACACTCATGCACAAATAGAGGCAAACACACAGCCTTGCAAAAATAGCATTCATCTCTACATCCATCTCTGATTTTGGGCTCAAAGATGAGAATACTTTGGCAGGAATCTATCACTCTGTCACACACGCACACACACACACACACACACACACACACACACACACACACACAGGGAGAGACAAGCATAATCTCTCGCTTTCTATCTCACCACTCAAATTGAATCTGCGGTCTTGACAGGCCAAGAGGACAGGGACGACGAATAAAAATCACCTCATTACGCACATACACATCCCTCACACACACATACGCAGACAAACGTAGGCAAGCAGGTCATTCACATGCATTAGGGATGGGAATAGAGAAGCCTTGAATCTTGGTCAAACACCATTTGGTGTGTAAATGCTGACAGACGAGGGTAGCCACATTTGTGTCTGGAGGATCAGAGACGATGTTTGGCAGAGAGGCTGGAATAATGGAGGGACGGACGGAGGCACAATGGTGTGTACATTTGTGCAGGATAAAAATAATGATGATAATGATTAGTCTGATGAAAGAAGGTCACAGTGACAATATAAGCACTGAAACTGATGATAATGATAGTGTTCTGTCAACCATTATCTCCTTTTGATCATCGATCCTGGCACACTGGGTGGATACAATCATAATAAGATGTGTAAAGCCTCCTGCTGTTAATTTTGTTTTAGGAATCTTTTAGTTTGCGCTCAGCTCTGACAGACAAGGACTGTTTAAAGAATGAAATGTATGCCACTGGATGAATACTGCTGTGTGCAAATAGGCAACAGTGTGTTTTCAAAAAGCTACAGGCCACAGGGAGCATCGCAAACAAACACTGAAGGCTGACACACTGTCACCCGTTAAGAATCGACAAAGAGCACTTTCACAGGAAGTGGCAATAATAGGGCAATAATTACAGAGCAGGTATCAAACCTGTGAACTGCCTCATGAATATAGGTGTGAATTCAAAATACACAGAAAATTTGCACTACTGGTGGCTAGTCCTCGAGACCCTTTACATACACAAGCTTTGTCATGAGTTTATCATTGTGATCATTATATAATCAACATTTTAAATGAATGATCAGTCTAGCATTAATTTCACTTAAGTATATCGTTGATGGCTGTTAATAAACACTGAAGTGATGATTAACAATGTCATTAAAAGTGTTTGTTTGTCATTAGTTAGTTAGACATTTCGTGTAGCATGCCGAGGATAAGAGACAAGATTTATGTTTTGATGACACTGCCTCTGTTATGTATGTGTTAATGACTTTCAGTGTTTTATAGCCAATCAGTGAATCAGTTCTCATCACAAATCAATCAAATGCTGCTGTTTTATCATAGCTATCAGTATCTCAGAGGTACACTGCCATTGGTGCAGTGTCACACTTGACTTACGCCCAAATTCTTACATTTGAACACTTCAGTAGGACTCTTTAACAACCATCCATCCATCCCACCATCCATCCATCCATCCCACCATCCATCCATCCATCCATCCATCCATCCAACCATCCATCCATCCATCCATCCATCCATCCAACCATCCATCCATCCATCCATCCATCCAACCATCCATCCATCCATCCATCCATCCAACCAACCATCCATCCATCCATCCCACCATCCATCCAACCAACCATCCATCCATCCATCCATCCATCCACCCATCCATCTTCTTCATGTTTCAATTATTTACTTAAAAGTTAAATTTAGCTTCACAGCGTGAATACCTTCAGACAAAGCACTGTTTGAATGTGTTCTCCAGACAGTGTAAAATTTAAACTGGCTCATTGAGCAGTATTTCACATATAAGGAGTATATATAATCTAAATAAAATCCACCAGGTGTTTTTAATGTTACAATCCCCAGGCTGCTAAAACATACAGAATAAAAATAAATTCTGGTGGTCAGTTTTGCTTTGGCCTATCCTCACAACAAGCCTGAGAAGCTCAGGGATCAACAGATCACAGTGTGTTTGTACTGGGAAGCTGAATTTTAACAATCCTAATCTATGACACAAAATAATTGTTTATTTTATCGAGCTATACTGTAGCAACCTGATGTGAATTTGGAAGGAAAGTAAAATCTCAAAAGAGGACTGGAATTCAGTTTGTGCTGATGCTCACTGAATGCACGCCTCAGATTAACACACTGTAATCATGCAAACATAAGTAACCTCTGACAAGTCATAATTATAATCAGACTATATCGGGCATATGCACCAGATGCACGGAGGCTAAAACAACAATGTTTCACTGTGTTTGTCAGTGAAAGGAAGATTAAAATATTATGGGAACTGCAATGATATGTGAGAACATGCATCTTTTCTGTTGTGCTATTGTAATTTCAAGCAAAGAAATACTTTCTAATTCTTTTGTTTTGTTTTATACTTCTATATTTCTATATACAAGGTCCCTCTTGCAAAACATGCAAACTACAACACACATTTATTTCTGGTTTTCAAAATTTCTGGTTTTGATCGTCTTCTAACTCTACGACCTACTACCAACTCTAATTCTCGTCAGAAGTGTAGTCTATTATTCTTACTCTTTCTCTTTTTTTTAAGTGAAAGTGTATAAACTAGCAACACTGCTGGCACGGGTTCGTGTACTGTGTAGAAACAGACTGCACACTTATTAAAGAGATACCAGATTAAACAGATTTACCAATAACACCTCAATCAAATCCTTAAAAAATGATTAAATTAGTGCTGAAAGCTGAATGTTATTATTAATAAATCTTTTGTCGCTATCATTCAGCCTACATATGTAAATTGTTTACTTCCTAGTAGTGTAATATAAAATAACCAGAGCTACCATGCTCGGTTCACGATCAGAGATGGGCAGTAACACGTTACTGTAATCTGATTACTTTTTTCAAGTAACGAGTAAAGTAAGGGATTACTATTGCAAAAACGGTAATTAGATTACCGTTACTTCCCGTAGGAACGCTGCGTTACTGCGTTACTAAAACCGTGATTTTTTGCGAGAATGTCTCACGACAGTGACGTAAGCGAGTGCGCCGTTAGTGACAACAGCTGTGTGCAGATCAACAATGGATCACATATCGAGTGCAGGAGAGAGTATGAGCGTGCAGCGTTTAAAGCGTGGAAGTACTGACCTTACTTTGAGTTTGATTCCATAAAAAGTGACAAAAACATTAGCGTCCATCGTGCGTGGGAAGAAAACTTCTTTTTACAGCGAAAAAAACCCCTAAACTTCCAAGCAAGCACCGAGTGCGCAACGACGTAATGCGCAACTGACCACAGCACACCTGCACCAAGGTAAACCTCCGCCTACCCTCAGTCCTGCTTTACAGGTAAAAATAGAGCAACAGGACCGCTGAGTCTTTGACTTTATTTATTTTCTGCTGTGTTTTACTTGCATCTATTTGAAAGAGTGAGTGTAAACACAAAAAATATTTTATTTTATGTGTTGGAATGTGTAGAAAATAGGTTTAAATGTTAAACTAATTTATTCAAGTCAGAGAATGTTGCATATAATTAAATTTTTGCTTGATGCATAAAGTTAAAAGATTAAAACTGATAAAACAAGTTAAAAAAAGAGACTTTTCCATTTGATTACATTTTGTATGATGGATTATGTAGAAAAAGTATTGGGCTGAAAGCTCTATCGCTTTATCACCTATTCAGGTTGTAAATCGTGTTTTTAAAAAGTAACTAAGTAACTAAGTAATTAATTACTTTTGAAAATAAGTAATCAGTAAAGTAACGGGATTACTTTTTTGGGGGAGTAATCAGTAATTAGTTACTGATTACTTTTTTCAAGTAACTTGACCAACACTGTTCACAATTCTCACATTTGGATGTAGCATTATTTTCTTGTCCTATGTTTAAAATTATAGAAACTGTGAAATTTTGAGGAAATGTGGCATTTTGCAGCTGTGATTTTTGGTTATTACACAGAAGCTACTACACGTTTTCAGGAAATCATCACATTATTTGAGGTTTGACTTTACGTAATGTGTGCGACTCTGATCCCTGGTTATTGCCTCTGCATAAACATTGTTACTTTGTTAACTTTAAACAAAGAAGAATTTCAGCATTATAATATGATCGTCAACCATTATCACTATTATCCATGAATCCTCTGCCTCTTATCTTTATCAGGGTGACACAGTAAGAGAAAAAATTTAGACCTTGCTAATTACTGGTTACAACCCTGCTTGACTTTAGACAAATCATGTTAAAGCTTCCGATTCAAAACATAAAAAACATAAAACACCGTCGGGTCATGCTGTAATGCTCAGTAGGGTAAGTTTGAAATATTGTGGTATTTTCACTCTAAGCACAGCTCCAATTTGACTGTACAATAAACACGTCTAGATTTTTCTGTTACCAGTCCCGTGTCCTTGGGTGGCCATAACCCTTAAACTTTGACAGCTCACAATTTCTCATAAAGGGAAGAGATAATAGGATTTTTCATCTCTCCTCACACACGTGCACACACACAAAATCTCCTCCTGTGTTTGTGTCATGAACATTTTCTCAAAGGAAATAAAGGGTAAATCATGTGATGAATTACCTTTTCACCGCGTTGCACGCCTGTTTATGTATGTGTGTGTGTGCATTTTGTGCATTTGTCTGAAATGTTTGCCGCATGCCACTTTTGGTCTAAACTGTTAAAGCGCTGCTTTGTATTCTGCAGATGTCTTCTCATCCAGCAGTGAAGGTTTAAAAGCAGAGACAGAGAACAGAATGAAAAACCGACAGACACAAAGAGGAAGGGGGGAAACTTTTTACCTTTGCAGATGGAGGTCTTTTCCAAACCAGCTGAGCCTTCAGTCTCAGAGCACTTTTCACATCACTAACAAAAAAGGGACCAAAAGTGGGAAAGGGAACAGGAAGAAGAAAATAGAGAGAGGTTAGTTTAGGGTAGAATGAAACAAGTCATTAAGCCCATTTAATGCCTCTACTTCAAAAACAAGAAAGCTGAGCAGTTAGGATGCATCAGGAAAAACACAGGAGCTGCTTACTATAAGTCTGAATGTGCCATTTTCCTGCAGTTACGGCGCGAGAGTCATCCAAAAATAATAATATGAATTAGATTTATATAACACATTTATAGGACATTAAAAAATCTATGTATGTCAGAGAGGGAAGAGAGATTGACAGTGAAATGGGACACAGTCATGGGAAAAAAGTGAGGAATTGTTGAAATAAGAGCTGTGTGAGAAAACAGAGGGGGATTCCCATTAGAGAGACAAATGAAGGGACGGCTGAGGATGACAGCAACATCTGACAGTTGGCAAGTCAATGATGGACAGAGGGAGGGAGACAGAGAGAAAGAGCCTATATATATTGAGGCTAATATGTGGCTCTGTCTCGCAGAAGAGCGCTAACAACCTCCTCTGGCCTCTCTGGCACATGACTGTTTACTTGTGTCAAGACCCATGTGTATGTGAGTGTGTGTAGAGAAGAAGCTCCCATTATTCAGTTGGTGGATGAAGAGAAAAAAAACAAAAAGCAAAAGCCTGCCGGCTATGTTACTGTAAAGTACCCCTATTATTTTGTCAAACCCCACTAAAACATGACCAGCTCATTGCAGCCTATTACAGAGGACAACATCACAACAGACCTGTGACTGTGACGAGGCTGACCCACAAATGCTTCACAAACATGCAGCTTATTTAAGCTAAGGTTGCTGTTTGAGGATAAGATTTTTTAAAATGCAACAGTGTCGAGACTCAGACAGAGGCAGTATTATCGATTTAAGCCAGAGGTTCCCAAAGTGTGGGGCGCAGAGCCATTGCAGGGGGGGGTGTCACGGTATGAAAAGAAAAAAAAAGTGGGGATACAAATGATATCAGGCTGATCCTGCCACAGTTTGTTCCCCTGGTTCAAATCCCGGACAAACAGTATCCCACAGCTGTTTATGTTTTTAAACCCATTTTGCACAGAGAGGCATTTTTTGAAAAATGTATTGATAGCAATGTTGAATTTTATTACACAGGAAAAGAACAACTACACGTAAAATAATCACACTGTGACGCCTCTGCCTTTGTAAATGGAGGGACCGTAACTGCGTGTGTATGTAAGCGTGTAAAACCTGAGGATAGTCAGATTAACAGTATTTTGTCTCTATCTGCCATTCTGCAATTCATCTCATGTAAACAATAACGTGGCGCACAGCGTGACGTGAAAAAAGGCACATACCTTTGACGTTGCGTGACGAACTCTGTATTCCTCGTCCACACGTAAACGCAAAAAAGGATTTTTAAAAACTCTCCGTTTTCAGTGATTCGAAACGCCGTTTACGTGTGGACGAAAGGCCCAAACACATAGAAACAGCTGCGTTTTCAAAAATACCCGTGTAGGTGTGGACGTAGCGTAAAAAAGTTAGTAGTGTATTTTCTTACTACCTGTAATTTCTTGCAGTTTACTTGTATTTGCTTAATTGTTTACTAAATGTTTGAGGTGTGCGGTGGCGGGGTAGATGGTTTGGGGGGGGCGAACATTTTTCTTGTAAAACAAAGGGGGTCTAGCAGAAAAAGTTTGGGAACCACTGATTTAAGCACATATTTTAAGTCATGCTACCGACTCCACAGGCAACACATCGCCCTCTCAGGATATTTGCATAAAATGATTTCATTGGCTAACAGCTGCACTGGATCATTTGAATAAATGTGATTTGATTGGCTGACGCTCGCACTGGCCCTTGGGAAGTTGAATTTCTCTCGACTTTGACTCCAAGCAGGAAGACTAAAGCGAAACAATGGATCCATAATTCAGTTTGGCACTGTGTGACATCACCCGATTCAGCGTAAATGAGAAGCGAGGGCGCCAAATTCTGAAATGCATCCATGTGAATCTTGCCTAAGTCTATCAAGACTAATACTCCTGGCAGTCAGTGTCATACAGTTCCCCTACAGCACCTTTACTAATGGTAAGTGTCATTGCAGAATTACAAATTAGATTTAAATTTCATTACATGATATTGTGAGCTCAATAATTTGATTATCTACATTTTGCAGGATAATTTAATGCAAATTGACAGAATGTTATGTGTTACGCATGCAGAGGTCTATTCTTCTGTCAAGATGCTTTTTGGCAATAAAGATCTCACATAAATTAGTTTTTGCCTTCGATACAGCACCGTCATTCCCAAATCAGTCTTAGACCCAGACTGAATTTCACCTTTTCATAGATCTACTCTATATTCACATAAATATCTGCACATAAAAACTGGTAGCACATATCAAGTCATTGCATAATTAGATTCATGTTGTATTAATCATGAGTAAAAATTACAAGATTATCTCTGTTTTTTCAAAAGGACAAAGATCTCAAATGTTCAAGTCCTTTTGCGTCATGATGATTTGATGTCATTAAAGAAAAGTCCAAATCTAGTCATGCAGCTTCTCTCAAGCTTGAGCATAGCTTTGGAGTGTTGGCTTTATGCATCTTGTTGAATAGTCAGTATACTACATAATCCCTTCATTGTAGTTTCCTCTATTTTAAGCACTCAAGTGACCTTTTGTAGGCCTGTAAACCAGAACAAAGATGCTGATCTTTTTCTCTTTTTCTTTATTGTTTGTTTTGTCTGTCTGTCAGTGTCAGACCAGTTACTTTTACTGAATATGTATTCCCAATGAAAAAAGTTATTACATTGCTTCCGGGGAGCTCAGCAGCAGACATCCAATCATTCACACCTACATGTTGCATCTTTTGTATTTAATAAGTAGAAATCAAACATCAGACTTGCTGCCATCCCTCCAGTTTAGAAACATTTAATGACCTTTTCAACAGCAGGTGTTTTAGCCTCAGAGGCTCCACACAGTTCTCCAGAAATCTTTAAACATTTTGATACCAGCAAACTACTGACAGCAAACCAGCCACGCACATACATTTCAAAACACAGAGTGCATAATCATCACATGCTACACTGAAAAGTAAAATAATATATGGTTTTACAATCAAGGAATTTTCCTTATTAATTTAAAGATTTTTTCCCATATTTTTTAACCACACGCTGAATAGTAGCGCTTGCCATGTAATAATGTATCCATTTTTTTTTGTTTTGTTTTTTTACATTGTACTCCCTTCACCCATCACAGACTTTCCAGTCTAGCACATCTGGCCACATCTGGCCACTGAACAGCAAGAGCAGTCCTTTATCTAACTGGAGATAGCGAACAAGCTGCCCCTTACGAAGTGTGTATGCTTGGTACCGGAAAATAAAATCCCATCACATTTTCCTTCCCAACACTGGTCTGAGGTTAGATCAGGCTGTTGAGAGTGAAACTAAATATAAGAATAAAAAGAATAAAAATATAAACCTGATGTCTTTGGAGATCTTCCAGCTTTTTTTTTTACAGGCTTAAGAAGTCAACTCGGCCATGTCAAGTCTAAAGTCAAGTCATTTGGCCTAAAGCTCGAGTTGGTACTTTGAACTGAAAATGATTAAATCTGCTTCCACAATTGAAAGAAATGACGACGAAAATAAAAAACCACATCTACACAAACATACACAAAGACACTCATTCAAGCACTGCAGCTTATGTCTTTTTATTAGCAAGAGAGCTGCTTGAGCCTGAGGATGCGGAGATGGACAGAACCAAGAGGGAGAGACTGAAGGAGGAACAGGAGGATTCTGGGAAATGAGAAGTTGCCTGAGTGGAAAAAGGCAAAATAGCAAACTGTTGAACGGCTATAGAATGTTACTTACAGCCGAATGATACTGCTAACAAGTGTAGCCATTTTGTACTTGTGTGAGTCCTTGGAGCCTGCCGGCCAGGATAAACAGTAAGACATTCAGACAACATCATTGAGCTCCGCAGTTCTGATCTTTACTGCAGGGATCCGTTTTTTCAAACACCACACGCTTTCCGTAATCGCGGAGGGCAACGGCGAAAACACGTATTCTATGATCAACCACAAAGTCTCTCGTGTCATTTCTGGCATTTGACATTACAAACCGAATGGAGACAACACACATTAAAATCAATCCACATGCAATGGAGGATGAAACAGAGCAGGTGTGGTAGGTTTACAAGAACAATAAAGGAGAAAAGCATGGGGAGATGATAGGGGTGGGGGGTGTTAAAGTAAAGCAAAGAACAGCTAAAATTGAGGTTGTGATGCATTACCTGTGGCAAATTAGCTAAACATAGAAACTACTACTGAACTGCCTCACACAGACGCACAGTGAGTGCTCTTCAAATATTCCTTATGCATCAGCAGTGCGCTTGCTTCTCTGTAGTCACCTTGACTGCAAATGGAGAGGACAGCAGAGAGAGGTGCTGCGTGTTTATTGTTATCCTGACAAACTAGTGTCTGTAAAGGCTAAAAACGCAGTGACCAGCGAGCCCAGGAGCACTGTGAGTGAGTCAGACTCAGCTGGTCTCCATCAGTGGGAGGTCTGTAGTGTGGGATATCTGATTTGCTGAGAGAAATATATAAATAAATATATATATATATATATATATATATATATATATATATATATATATATATATATATATATATATATATATATATATATGAAGAAAAGAAAAAAGGGAAGTTTGGCCGCAGGCAAGCTCAGGGCACTCTGTCTCAGCCCTCTGAATGTCATTTCACTTGACTACTATAAACATATGCCCTGTATGTGGAATGTACCGTGTGGTGTATGCATTGTGTTAACATTTGTCAACAACACGTGCTTGAATAAAGAGCTGGATGAAGTTTGCTTAAGTCGTAGGAAGCTGCACAGCACCTGCCTGACACAGAGCAGCAGACAGACTGATCCTGATCTTTCTTTGCTGTCAAGCAGAAGCCCGCTCCTATCAAGACTGTAAGTGTGTGGGCTCAGGAGTGTTTGATGGGCTGCATGACCGCTAATGAATGCACACAGCCAAACCTGCTCTGTGGGACATCAAAGGACTCTCCCACGGCATTAGAGATTACCTCGGTGTCTGCGTGGACACTTAAGATACCAATAAATGTGTTTTCCAAAGGACACACGCTGGACGACAAAAGCCATCAAATCCCTTATAAATAGGAAGAAGAGAGCTCTCGGGGCTTTGGGGAAGAGAGGAAGTTAAGTCTGTCCAGAGGGAGCCGAAAAGGAGAATGGAGTATGGAACAACACCTACCAGTACCGAAGAGAACAATCTGCAACAAAAACAGTCTAAAGGAGGTGTAGAGTGTGATGAGAACAATCGAACACGCAACTAGGCCAAACCGAGAGAGGAACAAGTGGAATACTTAAAGGGGAAACAGCTAGCTGGTAAAATTTTTATGTACACTGGGAGTTTGTACCTGGTCTTAATCACCCTCTCTGTCCCACTCCGCAGACACTTGAGTATGCATGAACTGCATCAATGTGTTAATATATAAATATAGATATAGATATATATTTCAACACTATGGGTGGCTGGATTTGTATTTCCAGAATAAAAATGACTGTCATTGTGACTTTCAAATCAAATGTGAATGCATTTTATTTTGAAAGAAAAACACGTCTTTTGAGATTGGGATTAGCCTCACAGCCCCTGAGTGGGTGGCCTCACAGCTGAGCAGGCAGGGACGCGGGCACACAATGTAAATTAACTTGTGCTTATAATTGTGGCTTACAAATCCAGAGCAGGCAGCATTTTGTTAGACGTGGTGTACTGTGGTGAAGTGGGTGGAGGTATTTTAGGCAACCAAGATTTGAAGTGTTGAAAGTTTCATTAATTTCCTAGCTGTGACTGGCAGATGCAGCATTTCTGGGCCTCAGATGGGCATTTGAGTGTTCTGTTTTCATTGTCCGTGTAAAAGACTTGTTGTCTTTTTAATAATAAAAAAGCTTAAAGAAGCACGTACATGAATACTTAAGTTGAGAAGTTACCTACTGTATGACTACCTTTGAGCACACAACTCCAGTGAAGACAAACCCAATACCAGGTTCTGTAGAAAAATGCTAGAAGCAATTAGCAGTTTAAATCAGGTTAACAGCAGGGCTTTTTAGTACTTCCTGTTCTGCTCTGTGGATTTCCTACAACTGTGAGTCACACCTTTGGCTTGTCTCTGTTGTGATAGTATTATTTTTTTAAAGCTCAAGAGCAGAACCAGGGGTGTCAATGTCGTTTAGGTTCATGACCCAAACACAACCAAATTTGATCTCAACCAGACCAGTTTTCAATTCAGTTCAATTCAATTTTATTTATTTAGCACCAAATCACAATAGCTGTCACCTCAAGAGACTTTAGTTGTAAGGTAGAGACGCTACAATAATACAGAGACAATCAAACAACCCCCTCTGAGCAAGTCTTGGCGACAGTGGGAAGGAAAACCTCCCTTTTAACAGGAAGACACCTCTGAAAGAACCAGGCTCATAGAGAGTGAAGAGGTGAGTGACCAGGAAACCTGCAGTGCATTAGTGAATCCTGTATTATACTGTATTATAACTACCACTAACTATAACTATCAGAAATGTGAGGTTGCTGGTCAAACTCCCAAGTTTAACCGCCTTAGGCCCTAGGCACACAGAGACCTGCAAGCGAAATGAAATCTGTGTTTTGTTTTGTACTTTTACTTTGAACGTGAACACTCCCCACACTGAAAAAAATATGTTGTTGGATTTACTTAATTCAATGGTGGACATTTGTTGCACACAGATGTTTTGCTTTGGCAGCAACTTAAACAATTGAGTTAAATTAACACAATTTATTCATGTTCAATAAATCTGTGCAATTTGTGTTGATAAAATGTGACTTAAACATGTTTTGATGAAGTAATTTGAGCTCTTGAAATATTTTAATCCTTCACAATTTTCTCACTTTATCCCAACACCATTCAATAACTTTTACCCAATACTACTTGGTCACTTAAATACTACATGTTATCTTCAAATTACATTTTGCTATTATATTCTAGTATCAAATACACAATTTTCAAATGGAGGCCTTATAACAGATTGTATTGTTCTCTTCCAAGATGGTTGCTGGCATCCACCAGTAACCTTTCAAAACAACATGTCTAATTTCACTGCAGTAGTTAAAGAATTAAACTGACATTACTCCTCTACTGAATCTATATAAATCAACAGTTAAATAATGTCAGTTCTTCCGTGTTCTCTGGAATCAATCGCAGCAAAGAAATTAGACTGTTTCTTTAGAAAAATGTTGGGAAAGAACAAATCAAAACATTCTATTTAAGGCCTCTGACATCAAGATTCAGTTAAACAACAATTATAACTAAACAATTTGAGGTAATGTTAGTTTCCATTAACATTAAATTAGGTTACTGAATTGGCAAACACCTTCCTATTAACACTACCCATTTTACCCCAATAACTAAAGAAATTAGCACTTGCAGGTCAAAACCTTTATTCAAGAGACGCAAAAATAACATTGATACAGTGACTGTCAAAAAATACAGCACTGATCATACTGTGACATCTTGGTTCAAAACAGCACACTTAGAAATATTCAACGTTCTTTACTTCAACTGAATGAAACTGAAAATACCATTTCACACGACCCATATGGGATATTTAGACTGTATAACTGTTCACGCTACATCTCTTCACTAGTAAAAGAAAGAAAAAATACAAAGAGAAATTTAAAAATGCTGCCAAACAGACAAACAGAACTTGTACAGAGCAAAAGGAAAAACAAACAACAACAAAAAACAGCTCGTCCTCATGGCAGTTGCAGAGTATATAAAAATGAACCCTGCGATCCGTTCCTGGAATTGAGCTTCAAAAATGCAGCAGAACAAGTGTGAGATTTAAATGTCCTCTCACCTAGAGCTGGTCACCTCACATGCATAACAGTGAGCTTCGTTGCAGGAGCAGTTTTGTCTTAGTTGTGAGCTTTTCTTGAGAGCTGAGTTGCATCCAACTCCATTACCACCCTTTGAATCACCTCAAAAGTGTAGCAGAGTTGTGATGGGTAACTCATGTTGAAGGAATAAAAAAGGTCCAAACAGCATGGCTACTGCAAAGGTCACGTTATCCAGATCTTGAAGAACAACATCAGAAAAGTCATTGCCTGGCGCATCTCTGGAGACAGATGTTCATTGTGGTTTTCTCAATCTGTGCAGTGGCCTCAGTCAAGTCCTGGTTAAACACAAAACATTTCTTTAAGATTCCTTTTTAAACTCATCTCTTTTGAATCTACCAGTTCTAATGTTAGAGTAATTTAAACCAATGCAAGCAACATAGTAAATAGCTATAGCCAAAGAGTGGCCTGCCATGCTGCCATTCATGGTCTAACAGAGTTTCTAAGAGAGGGTGAAAAACATAATAATTTCAAATGCTTTACATTAGTTTTTGTTAGAAAGACACCGGCCCATCAGAAATCCAGGTTATGTCACTCAGAAGATGTTAGAATTTAGACTTTCAGCCCCACAATTTGGTTAGCTGTTGGTCAGTTGGTCTTTTTTTTTTTTTTTCAAACAAAAGCTAATGTAAATACTGGTGGGATTTTCCTTTGTTCACTAGAATGACAAATTTAAAGTTTTTTCACACTGATGTGACCCCTAATACAGGGGTGGGGGTGGGGCCTCAAGGGCCGGCGGCCGAGTTCACTACCAGGCCTCATGTGAACTTCAAATTATTAAAGAGGACTACTGGTCCTAACCAGTCCAATGAGGATCAAGTGGATTACTAAATGCATTTTTAAATGTTGCAAATCCACAATCTACTCATAAAACACTCACCATGAACTCCTGCACCAAGATGTTGCAATTGTCTTTCACACAGATGCGGAGCACTTTGATGAGGGACTTCAAGCATTAATGTCATCCTTGAGTATTATAACAAAGAAAACAAAGATTTGTGAACTTTTCAGTAGCACAGAAGAAAATGATCCCAGACAAAAACTCTTGACTTTTTAAACCAGTCAACATGCAACACCAGCATCTACAAAGCAATAGCAAAAGTTCCTGTTTGACATCAACTTTATGGATATATAGTTTCCAGAACATTTATTTTTTAAAAAAAGATAAATTTTTCTCAGTGGGCCAGTAAATGCATGACGAAAATTATGGCATCCTTTTAGTGGAATCATTACTCACAGGTAATAGTTGACTGTTTCAATGGATGTAGCATAAAAATCTTTTACTGACCTAATGCAATACATATACACTTTGTAGTTAAAGAATTTTAAAGTTCTTACTGTCATAATGGCAGCTACATCCTTTAGCTTTGTGCCCTGTTCCCCCGATCACTTTGCAAACACTTTCAGCAGACTGTCAGAGAGAAACTCAGCTCCGTCAGAAACCTTGACTGTAAAGGCATGGTTGGGATGCACTGGAATGCTGCATTTTATCTAAAATGACATAAAATTATTTTGAAATAACAGCAGGCACTGTGCTTGGTTAATCAGTAATGTTTTGTTGAATAAAAACTGTGTTTCCAGATCTTATGGGATTAAAAAAAATCCAAAGATGTTTGTTTCTGATTTGCAACCCAACAACCCACAAGTTACAACCTCATTTCAGTTCAAGTGTGCATTAATGCGAGTCCAGTAATCACCTTTCTGGCAATACATACAGGTATAAGTTAAACCTATGGCAGATTTTGGATTTCTCAGTTGTATTAATAGGGTGAGTATGCATGCACCTAATAATTATAAAAAACCTATTATAATTAAGTTACAGAAACGAAAATAGAATATACTTTCTTACCATAACACCTTGAACCCACAATCCATCAGCTGACTCCTGGTGAAATGCAGAATAGAGGTCGTCTCTCAATGTGCAGCAAAAAAAACAAAAACAAAAACAAAAGGACAGCAGGTGAGGGCAGGAGGGGTAGGGATGTAAGCTAGCATAATGCCGCTGATGATATTAGCTAAAGCTGTTCAATGTCCAAAATCTCACTAACACCACGGTGCAGTAAATACACAATGTAACTGAAGAGTCAGTTGGCAAATCTATTCACACAGAAAACCAAATTATGTTATGAGTGCCTCGTAATTAGGTTTAATGTGATATTACGGCTCTTGTGCCAAAGACAAATTCAAATGAAAAAGCGCCAATTCTTTGACAACAGATAAAACAGCAAATAAGCTAACGGCTCTTTTTTAGCATGTTACATGGCGACACTCTAGACGTTTAACTACATTTGGCTGAAATATGGTAAATATTAATTCAAAAAATCAAGACATACCAAAAACGTAGAGTTGGCTGCTCGACTTGACTGAGATGGATGCCTTTTTTAAACCACGATCCAAAGCCCGCGAGATGAAATCACGCGTGGTTTCACGAGATTTAACGTTGCTATCTTATTGACTTACTTCACCTGAACATGATATGAACAATTTAATACACCCTTTCTGCATATCATGTAGTTTTTACACTATATAGTTACATTTAACTTTAAAACATGAGGCAATTGTGTTAAATACATGCAAGATGCTTACATAAATCCAAGAGATGGCCAGTCCCTTTTTTTCAGTGCATTTGTGGTTTCTACCCCAACTACTGCTCCATGAGTAGTTGGCCAGTGTTAGTGTCTTCCATGCAGACTCTGGGCCAATCGTCTAGTGACCACAGAAATGACAAGAAGGTTTTTAATGCAGGACCTTCTCTCTAACCTTTTCCACCTAGTGACAGCCTCAAGAAACCACACAGCAAGCAGTGAGGGAATACTGGAGGTCTCTGAGCAGTTTCTTTCAGTGTGGTATGGGAGTTCATGGTTAATGCTAGCAATAAAAAGGCTGTTTTAAACTGTTTTTTCCTTCTGTTTTGAGTGTGTTTGAACATTTACGTGTAATTATGGGCTGTAAAAATAAGACTGACTTGACTTCAGTTGATTTGATGTGATACATTCTTATCACTACCAAACCAATGCTTCCTGCTACATAATACAGTCAAAGTAAGAAATTATGCCCTCCTTTTCTCCCATTATGTACCTTTTGTTTGGCTGGTTTTAGTGGCAAATGATAATGAAAAATGAAGACACTAAGGCCATAAGATAAACAAAAAGAAGTTTCTGAAACTCCAGCACAGTTATTCAGCTGAAAACCAATATTTATTTCTGTTTCTGTTCCAGGTGCTCCAGCTGATTCTGACTGCAGTGTCACAGTGTTACTTAACGTGTCAAGGAGTGTTTGTTTGGTTGCCGATGTTTTTCTTTTTTGTTCTTTTTTTTGTTTCTTTGTAATGCAATTTTACAATCAGTAGCAGAAACATCCAACTTGACTCCAACATAAAGTACAGTCATAGTTGAAGCAGTAGAGATCATAATTGAACTCCCTTGGTTATGAGGCACAATGCCATTGTTCTTAGTCATTACTCCCAGCATGCATGCTGGGTCGTTTTCCTCTCTGGCAAGGTGTCAAACCCGCTTCCCTGCACTGCCTGACGATGTCTTGCCAGGCGTGCGGCTAATCTTTCCTCCAAACAAATGAAAATGGATTCAGGAGCGACTGCAGATATAAAACACAGTGATTCAGAGCTCACAGTCCTCTTGTCTATCTGCATGCACAGTCCCAGAGGAAAGGAAAAAAAAGAGAGAAAAACTTTTTCAATTTCCTGCTAATAGCAGCACTCCCAGACACACACGTGGTCAGGTCAGCGATCAGCTATTTCATGCTGGGCAAACTGACACACAAACACATTGACACACGCACACTGAGAAGACATTGCCTGAAAGCTGAATGCTGATTTGCTAATGAGCTGTCATGGTGACTGATACTGCCATTTAATTGGCTGGTAAAGGGGGCAATTAGAATTCAGTGCATAGATGCACATCAGGAGAGGAAGACAGTCGGGTTAGGCTGTCTGTACATTATGTGTGAGACTGTTCGCTTCAAAGTGAAGCACACACTGGAACACCGGAGGCATGTCACTCACTCATTATTATTATTATTATTCATTCTGATTATGCTTTTGAACTGCTCCATGATCTGAAGTATGAATCTACCAGTCAGTGTGAATACATGTGGGTTACTTTGCATGCAGGGGGTTTCTTTTTCTTCTTCATCACTTTTTCTAGTTTATTTTTCTTCTATCGCCGCCCTGCACTCTTTCTCATTTCAATCCTAGTTCACATCTTTTTCTTTATGGCCATGGCTCACTCTTTCTCTCTCTCGCTCTCGTGTTTCTCATCACCATCTGCTGGCAACATCACTCAACACTATGCAACATCTGTCCAATTTCTTATTGTCACTTTCCTCCTGTCTCTCCTCAGACGCGGCTCTCTGTCCATTATGTCTGTCTATTTGATTTGCTTGATTAACTTCAATATGGTTTACAAAGTGTAACACTTCCCCTTTCACATAAGGACTGCCCTGATAAACATTAGTAATCTGACTTTACATACACGTTATAAATTGATTTGCATGTCACTGATTGAAATAAGTATTTGATCAAAACATGACTTTGTCCTTGGTGTAGACACTCGTGGAGGAAGGAGGTTCTCATCCAGGATTTTACGATACATTTACCCATCCATTGGCATCTCAATACAGTGAAGTAATCCTGTACCCTTAGCAGAAAAACAGCCCGAAAGCACCATGTTTCCACCTCCAGGCTTGACTGTGGGCGTGGTGTTCATTGCTCCAGACACGACGGGTCGAGTTGATGACAAAGAGCTTGATTTAAGATTTCTCCAGAATTTTCCCTTTAATCGTTTAGACGTGTTCAGTGGCAGATTTAAGACGGGCCTGTACACGGTCTTTCTTAAGCAGGGGCACCTTGTGTGATATCAAGGTGGTATTACTGGTGAATGTTAACAAGCTCCTCCCGTGTAGTTTTGGGCTGATCCGCCACCTTTCTCACATTCAGCCTCAACCCATGAGGCGAGATCTTGCATGGAACTCCAGGCCAAGGGTGACTGATGATTAGTTTATATTTCTTCCATTTCATAATAATCACACAAGCAGTTTCTCACCAAGCTACTTGCTGATGGTCATGTAGCCTATCCTAGAAACTACCATAAAAATTACAGAGTCTTCATTTCATTGTAAGTCGTTATCACTCTGGCCCAATCACTTCCTTTCCCGCCTTCTGCGAGCCAATCAGGTTCCCATATACCCATATAAAGTAAGGTGCTTATGTAAGGGGTACAGGAAAGGACAAGTACAAATTAAGAAGCACAGATTCGCTGGTGTGTGTCATCCCACTGGTTTTCCTTCTGACTGTGACATTCTCTGACATTTATTTTTCTGTAAGAAAATATAAAATTTTGTTTTGGTCTGAGATGTTTAATTTTTTATGTTTAATCCTTGAAATTTTAGCTTTATTCAAATAAGGAACTTCCTTCTCATGTATTCACACAGACTGAAGGTTGGCAGAATCTGGATCTCTGTGTCTGCTGCCCCCCCCCCCCATACAGTAAAAAGTGTTTGTTTTATCTGGGTTGCCAGGTTTGTGTTGATCCGCTATGTTGTGGTTGTTAAGTCTGTATTTAGCGTTTGTGTTTCCTCATTTCTGGTAGCTTTCAGAGCCCCAAAATCGGCTGCCTGGCATCACATGCAGTGGGCTTACTACGTTTAAATTTGAATGACAGTAGTGGTAACCGTCCAGGAATGGATGTATTTTTTTCTTTTTTTCTCTTTGAATGTTTTGTTCAACTGTTTCTTTCTTTCTGTGTATTTGTCTCTTGCTCGTCTTCCATGAAGCCTCTCTGAAAAAACCTTAGACTCAAGCTTCATGAATAATTTCTGTAGACATTTTAGAGTTTTATGTGTGCTGGTGTGTTTGTTTGTTTATTTGTGTGTGCGCGCGTGCATGCAGGCCCAGACGTGCACGCTGCCTTGTATGAGCCAGGGAGGAGCAAGCACGGATCAGTGACCTTCGCACTGTTACATTTTTAAAACAGGCCGTGAATAATAGATTAAGTTAGAATAAAACAGTGAAGGATGAAATATGAATTAAAATAATGTGAATTAAAGAGATGGGGGCTGAGGGAGGGAGGAGAGGAGCAGCAGGGAAGGAGAGTGGGTGAGTGTGAGTGTGGGGGGAGGGGACGTGGTGGGTACAGGGAGAAAAGATGTAACGAGTGTTATTTGTAAAGTATAAAAGAGAATAAGCTGCTGCTACACCACGTTCTGGCCAATGTCATTAATTAAAGTCATAGTTAAGCATTTGTGCACTTTTTCTCTTTGCAGAAACAGGAAACTTTAACAAAACTGAATCAGCGATCAGAAAGCCCCAAAGAGCTCTTTAACTGTAGCTTGTGCGGCTCAGAACAACATCAGATGTGACTCATATACAATTTGTGTCTTTAAATGTCATCGTAAATAGCATAAAAAGGTTTGTGACGCATAGTACTACAGGTACAGATAGGAGGAAAAACATTTTCTTTTAAGATAAAATAAGAGAAAGTAGCTTTAACTAAATTAAATCAAAGCTTTATCTTGAAGTAAAGATGAAGCTCGCTAAAAACGCTGAAAACAAAATTGCAAACAAAATGTTTGCAACTCTTAAATCATCTGAAGATGAATCTGACCTCTTTTCTGCGTTAGTGTTTTGATTATTTCTGTTCTGCGGGAAAACCCGAGACTCGTCTCATAACGAATTTGTCCAGATTCACTGATAAACACAGCGGCAAATTTAATGCACTTTTCAGTGTTTATGCATTCAAACACATTCCAAGTGGCTTAACAAAGTGATAGTCGAGGAATAGAAATACCACTTTGTTTCCAGACAGACCACACTTAAAATTGCTTTTATTGATTCGATATTTACTCTGATTAAATGGGTATGTTTGACGTGTGCAGTGTAAATTACTCTAATGATCTAGCCGAGCACCACATTAGTGACTCCTGACTATCACCTATCACATTTGTCTTCATAGTACACCTTTCTGGTATTTTTTTTTTACATTTATTTGGGTGTTTAAAATCGTAAAAGTCAAAGTGAACAGCTAACTAAATGATTTGAGTGATTCTTTATGTGTTACATTAGCTAAGTTGCTTTTAGCCACCTGAAGTATTCAGAGCTTATTTGACTCCCTTCCTTGCTTTATTGAGTTTGTTTATTGTGGAGACGCAGTGCACTCACCAAACACTGCAGGCCTTTTCATGTATATAACATCTGTCTCTCATAATTACGACTCACTATCTAATAAATATGAGACACTATCGCATAATTATGAGATCCTGATCTCGTAATTATGAGAAAGGGGTTGAGGTGGTTATCAGTCATCACTGTTTCGGAAGACGAAGGCATGATGGCGCAACCATTTACTTTCATTTCCCCCTTGATTTGAAAATAGGAGATATTAATGTCACTGAGTAACATATTATTACTATTAATATTAGTGGTGTGGTATTGTATGCCTCGCGTGCAGTACCAGTCACATTTCTACAATCCTGTAAAATGAGGCCTCACATGAAATAAAGCAGTAGCTTCATGCACGTCTTGTTGCAGAGTCCCGTGTAATAGACACTAAGAGTGAAAACATGATAAGCATAACAATTATGTCATCGCTGTGCAACTAGAGTCCTTGTGCTGGCAGAGAGCACACTCGCAGGTGCTCTCTTCATTCATTGCTCAGTTCGGTTAAACCTGTGTAGGGTGCTTAATGGATGCTTCAAAGTCATACATGAGAAATTTAGCCAAGCTATCAAAATTTGTGGACCTATTGTGTGTTATGGTATCATATAGCAACAGCTGTCATTTCCCCATCAGAGTATAGTATAATCACGATATATCATACAAAAAACCAGCTGATCAGTGAAGCCTCTCCTTTTTTTTAAATCTCAGACGCCAAACGTGGATCTTATCAAAAAGTAAGATTCATGCTATGCAACCAGCAGGAGAATACTCCCACAGCGCAAACTTATGTTAACTCAGCAGTAAAGTTTTTGATCATGGTTCAATAGAAACAGAAAGCTGGCTTCAAATAAATGAGCTTAATTTACTCCAAGAGAAGAAAGACTTGGATGAAGCCGGTTTATCAGACTTGTGCGAGTCGATGGACAAAATTCAGCACCACCTCTTGGCCTTCGTGACTCCTGCCTTCTCTTGTGAGTGCAGGTTTGATTTGGCATTTCAGAAGAACATCCTCCTTCACCGCTGCAACTCACCGTGGAGCTCTTCTGCCACTCCATCCCACAGAAAATCTATCAAGACTTCCAACTTTGAAGTCCTCCCGATAGCGAATGATCAAAACAAACGAGTTCTCTGCTCTGCTGCAGATGCTCATTAAATTCAGAGATTGTAAAAATGAGCTCAGAGAGAGAGACAACCTTATGGCTCCTCTTTGCCTCACGCTGCTGCCGAGAAAGGCGGAGTGATGAGGCTCAGAGAGATCCTGATGGACCGTCTGCTGACAAACCTCATCGAAGCAACAACAGATCATCCCGGGTAAAGCAAAAGCTCCCCTCAGATAGTTAACGTCATGTTGAAAGCAAACTTTGCTTTGTTTTGCTGAGTTAGCTTCACACATGCTGTGTGCTGGAAGGCAGGAGAAGCTGCCAACCTAGTCATGCCCTGCTCAGTCAGAAAATCACTCCATCATACACTCCATCAGTG
Organism: Rhamphochromis sp. 'chilingali'; assembly: GCF_963969265.1. Taxonomy (NCBI): domain Eukaryota; kingdom Metazoa; phylum Chordata; class Actinopteri; order Cichliformes; family Cichlidae; genus Rhamphochromis; species Rhamphochromis sp. 'chilingali'. The sequence continues at coordinate 31,931,587 of NC_137948.1, forward strand.
AATCAATTTATGCCACAAAAGCTCAAATGAACGGACACGAACAACACACACGGCCACTTCTGCGGTCCACTACGACAGCAGCCTGGCCGTGTGATGATAAATTGTAGTTACCCAGTGTGTGGTGAGATGTTCTGCTCCTCTGTACCTCTGTGCTAATACCAATGACATCTTTCATAGATCATGTCATTTTCTACTGAGCAGAGAGGGAGAGAGAGAGAGCCATCTAAACACCTGGTCACCTAGGGAGCACTGACCGAGGAAAGAAGGCAGTTTAGGTGACATTGAGGATGAAATGCATTTCACCGCCCATTGTCCTAAATGTGAAACAGCTAGAGAAGCAGATATTCACTGCACGCATTAGATCTCCCCTCTGCAGATTCCCCATGCAAAATGCAGCTGTAAATAACAAATGTACTGATGTAAATTTGTGATGCCATAGTTTACATGCTCGGAATTAAATCGAGCATTGCTTACCCCAGCAGATCAGCTGATCATCTGAGCCATCAGCTCGCATCAGCTGATAGCTCTTGAGATGCCCTTCTGCATATCTGTCGCTTATATAGCAGTCTAAGCTGCTTTAGCACGCCCACAGTGACTGCATATCTGCAAGCTGCTTTGCACCCCAGTTCCTACCTTCATGCTGGTCTGACTTGATCAGTGTCCTAACTCTTATCATCGATGCCTGCTCTGTTCTGCGTCCTGCGGCCTCGCTCTCTGCCTCTAGCTTTGCATTTTCCAGCGTTATGCCACCACATACAAATAATTGCATATGGAAACAACAATCTTCTTTTGACTATGGCGGTCCTGACCAGTGTTGGTCAAGTTACTTGAAAAAAGTAATCAGTAACTAATTACTGATTACTTCCCGAAAAAAGTAATCCTGTTACTTTACTGATTACTTATTTTAAAAAGAAATTAGTTACTTAGTTACTTTTTAAAAACATGATTTACAACCTGAATATGTAATAAAACAATAGATCTTTCAGCCCAATTCTACTTTTCTGCATAATCCATCATATAAAGTGTAATGAAATTAAAAAGTCTCTTTTAAAAACTTGTTTTATCAGTTTTAATCTTTTAACTTTATGCATCAAACAAAAATTAAATTATATGCAACATTCTCTGACTGGAATAAATTTGTTTAACATTTAAACCTATTTTCTGCACATTCCAGCACATAAAATAAAATAGTTTGTATTTATACTCATTCTTTCAAATAGATGCACATAAAACACAGCAGAAAATAAATAAAATCAAAGACTCAGGGGTCCTGTTGCTCTATTTTCACCTGTATAGCAGGAGTGGGGCAGGCGGAGGTGTGCTCTGGTGCAGGTGTGTCGCAGTGGTCAGCGGAAGGATCTGGCGGTTTCTCAGTGAATTTCCCATTACGTGGTAGCTCACTCGGTGCTTGCTCAGATGTTTAGGGGTTTTTTGGCTGTAAAAAGAAGTTTTCTTCCCACGCACAATGGATGCTAATGTTTTTGTCACTTTTTACAGAATCAAACTCAAAGTAAGGTCACTACTTCCACGCTTTAAATGCTGCACGCTCATACTCTGTCCCGCACTCGTTATATTATTCATTGTTGATCTGCACACAGCTGTTGCCACGAACGTCGCACTCGCTTACGTCACTGTCATGAGACACTCACGCAAAAAAAAAAAATCACGGTTTTAGTAACGCAGTAACGCAGCGTGCTTACGGGAAAGTAACAGTACTCTAATTACCTTTTTTGCAATAGTAATCCCTTACTTTACTCGTTACTTGAAAAAAGTAATCAGATTAAGTAACGTGTTACTGCCAATCTCTGGTCCTGACTGAAGGTTAAAGGGTATAGGGTGTGATGAGGTTATGCATTTCCTTAGTATTCATTAACAGTGTTCATGCTGTAAAGTGTACCGTCATGCTTTACATTCTGGAAAGCAGCAGCAAAACAGATGACACAATGTTACAACCATCATGTCAGTAAGGCAAAGACACATCTAATCTTAGAGGAAAACACTGCTGCTGGGCTTCTGAACACAAACATTCATGGTCATTTCTGAACCATGTGGCAGCACTGTGTTTTTTCAGTGAGCACCTAGTAAGTAAAATTCAAGGGGCATGAACACACTAGTATTCATGCCCCTGGCTTGCAGACAGGTACTTGGGTTAGGCTTCCATGTTAGGTGGCTTAGATGATCATCCATGCTTTATCCTCTGCTTATCCAATGTGGTTGTGGTGGCATCAGGCTAAGCAGTGTATTCCAGACATCCCTCACTCTAGAAACATGCACCAGTTCTTCCTCTTGTCTGAAGCCTTCCCAGACAACATGTATAATCTCTCCAGTGGATTCTGAGTCTGTCCCAGGGTTCCTCCCAGTTAGACATGCCCAGAAAACCTCCAAACAGAGAATAAGTTAGGTGTTCACCATTTTATGCGCTGCCTATAACAGTGATGTATCGCTCCTTTCCCTTTAAAAAAAATATCAATATTCCACCACAAGCTGATTCCAACAGACAGGAGATGCAGTAATAAGGGAAATAAGTGTTTAAGGGTTTAAATCAGTAGCAGACAGGAAAACAACGCGTTCTTCTCATCATTTGAACAGAGGCTCAAGTGTTGCTGCAATGCAAGGCGGAGTTATCTGACAGGGCACTGAGCCAGGCAATTAAGTACATGCAGAAAACTGCATTTCCCCTGTTTCCTTTAGGTGTCAGAGATGAAAAACTTGCCACTGTAAATGGACTTCCCAAATGTTTTGTTTGGACTTTAATGAACAAAACAAAAGTAGGAATATGAACCAGGTCCCTGGTGTGCTTTGGCCTTCCTCTGTGATTGCTGTGATTAGTTTAATAAAAACCAAGCAAGCTTTATAAGCAAAGTTAAATGAGCATTTAAAACAAAGATCAAAAAGTTCATCTGAAATGGTTGAAATTACGAGAATACAAATCAAAAGGGATTAAATGTGCATCACAAATCTGTGTAACAACTTTAATTCCCTTGCTTGCTGTTTTGATTTGGCAGATCACGCTTACAGTTGCCCATATTAGACTTACAGATTGTCCAGTATAAATAAAAAGGGTGTTTTGCATAATAACATTATGTTAACACGTTTGGCAACGATGATGTCTACTGTCTACTGAAAACTGGGCTATTTGCAAGTTTAAGTTATGTTAACCTGAATAGCTAAAAGGCAGTAGTTTCCCTGAGACTACAGTAGCCATCATACATTGTGCCTGCAGTTGTGTCTCTTCCTGCCTTTCCTCACTTATTTTCCCAGTCCACCTTCCCTTGCTCTCTGTCATAAGAACACACACATATACACACTTCTGATTTCACGTCTCATCACCCCCGTGACCCACATAGACAAGGAAACTAATTCACACAGGAAAGAAAGAAACAGATAGAAAGAGGGAGAAACTGAAAGGTGACAGGAGGCAGACCAAATGAGAAGGACAGGAGGCTGAGACACTAAATTAGAGAGAGCAGAAAAGACAGCAGTCTGCAGTGAGGATCCTGAAGGCAAGATGAGAGGAGGAATTGGTGGGAATGTAGATTCAGGAGGAAAAAAAGGGCAAAGGGGAGGAGGAATGGAGCTGGATAATGCAGCCGGTAAGTGATAGACCAAGCAGTGGGAGAGGTAGAGTGAGGTCAGATGGAGAGATGGATAGAAGAAGAGGAGTGAAGGGGTGGAAGAGAAATTTGGGTCGGCGAAGTGCAGCTGCATCGGGAGGGAGCCGAAATGAGGAGGGTAAAAAGGGGGAGAGACAGGAGGCAGGAAATCAGTTGAGCAGACAGAATGTAGAGTATGTGTAGAGAGGATAAATGAAGGGGGGGGGGGGGGGGATGGGAGAGAAGTAGAAAGAGAGGAGGATGAGGAGGAGTGAGAAGGGGGGGGGGGGGGGGGTGAAGAGTAACAGTCATCAGTATTCCAGCCTTGTACTCAGTTTCCAGCCAAGACAAATGAGAGCCAACATCAGGGAGGAAGTGGATCAGCTGAAAACACACCAACCTCTCCCTCTGTCACCCGGCTCCCCTTTCTCTATATTTCTCCCTATCTCCCTTTTCTTCTTTGCCAAAAAAGAAAGAACCTTATAGCTGCGGAAGCTCATGCCATGGCAGCTTTCCCTAAGATTGCAGAAATATATATATATATATATATATATATATATATATATATCTGCCACCATAAATAAATAGAGCTGCATGGGTGTGTGTAGTTCGGCCTTATCCTGGGTTATTTCAGCAGCGCGGGCATCCTGATACTGTGAGAGCATTAGTCCCCCTCCCCCACTGGAGACTTATTTGAGGTGTCATCAAGTCAGGGTTTGTTATTGACATTGCTTATTTATGACCTTTAGAGCTTGGCAACGCCAAAGGGGAAAAGATTTACACATTTGTTCAGCGAAGCATGTTAAATGTTGTCAAACATTAAACAAAGCAATTTGCTTAGAGTCTTAAATTATATACTGCAAAATTTGATTCACTGAATATTTTAAAAAAGACTGTATAAAGTATAGAAATGTCCTGTATCAGATAGTTAAAAACTACCAAGCTTGGTTTGCAAGCTACTTCATAAACTGTATGGTGCAATGCACAGACACACATCCAGGTTAATGTTTGCTATGCAAGAACTTCACCTAAGCTGAAGCAAGAACTTCATTGATGGGTGGGACCTCCAGAGGAGGTGTTATTATTTGTCCACAATAATTGCATAAGAAATACTCCAAAAGGCACCAACAGCACAAACATAGTTCAGTGACTCGAGCCAGTGGAGGTGAGGCCTGGCAGACAATCGACATGTTACTTAAGGCAGTTCCACCCTTAACTTTAGGTCATCAAAAATAACCCACTGAAGAGATGCTCTGAGGAGGAAAATTATCCAACTATTCAAACAGTTTTTGTGTTGGTCTTGCTTTAAGTGACTGCTAGAGAAACTGCAATTTTTTTGCACCAGGAATTTACACTTGGATCTGTGCAGTGTACGCTAATACTAATTAGTGCTATGTTACAAAAAGGTAAAAAATGCAAAACTAGACTTTACTCACAAACACCGAAGCACAGATTTCTCTTAGTGGAGTCATGCACACTGCAGATGATTGTATGTATTTAAAATGCTCTAAGAGGCACCAACTCCACAAACACTTGGATTAGCAGAGGTAGAGCCCAGCAGGTAGCTACCAAGTACAACCGTTTGTGTGAGCATCCACCTGTCAGTCAGAACTGCCTCTCAGTTTGATCGCCATGGTCTTAATCTTCATTCAGTGCTTTATTTCCCCCCATCTTGCCTTTCCCTTCACCCTCCAAATGGTCATGGCAGATGGCTCCCCCTCCCTGAGCCTGGTTCGGCTGGAGGTCTCTTCATGTTAAAATGAAGCTCTGCCTACCCACCGTTGCCAAGAGCTTGCTCATAAGGGATTGTCTGACTGTTGGAGCTCTCTCTAATACTGTATAGAGTTAACTTTATAACATAGTGCCTTGAGGTGTTGCAAATTGCAAATTGCTTTGAAATTGCCAGCACAGCTCTGAAAAGGATCCGATGCGATGATTCTGACAGTTTTGGCAAACTGTAGCACACATGATGATGGCACTACTAGAGTGACGACTCCTCCATATCCAAAACAGTTCATTAGAGTTCTGCTGGCATAGTTAACACATTTTCAGTACAAACCTGGCAAACACTATGAGTCCTTTGAAAGAGTTAGAAAATTTGAAGGGAAATGAAAACTGACTTTGAATTCTGTCATTACAGCTTATATGGATGGGGTGAATAGCTGTAACTACAATTAGAGCCGTTACAGTAACATGGCAGCAATAACTGATATAAACCAAAAATTGGAGGAATAGTTTACTACATGCCACATATGTTACAAAGTTTGAGAAATAAACATGCTCGTTCTCTGGCAAAGAGTCCTCCCTTATATTACCTCTGCATAGTCTGGAGTCACATTTAAGTTTCGCTTGACTTGTTATTTGGTTATTATAATGCCCCAAAATGCTAGGGAAAGAAGGCTGTTTGTTTAAAATGCACACTTTTACTACATCCCACCAAGTTTGGGTTTAATCCCATCTGCAGGTGGCAACACTAGTCCATGTTATCCAAAACTATTCACAAGGTAGAGGTGTTTAAATATTACAAATCTTGTAAAGAAAGCTTGCACATATCACCAAATGGCTATTTTCTGGAAGTATGTGCATCATTTATGTTAGCCAGAGCTAACATTCAGCTAGCTTAGAAAGACAATCAGGATAAGACAGGCAGCCTGGCTGAACATACTGAAAACATCCATTTGCCTTTGTATGGGTGATCGTGTGCCAGACATTTCTTGGTTTACCAGAAGCCCTCCGCGTGAACAACACTTTATAGAAAATGTACCCATCATCACCTCAAGATATGATGAGTTGCGCTACATTCAGTGCACAACTATAAGTGCAACAGGATGTGTTTTTGTATGTAAAGCAGGCAGAAAATTACTAAGTTGCTCACTGGTGACGGTTTTCTTTTTCCTTGACACTTTCCAGTAATAATCCCTGTTTACAAGGAAGCACTTTATGTCCCCCAACTCAAACATTTTTCCCCATAGAGAATATTTGACATTTTTGTTCAAATGCTGAAGCCAGCATTGCAGCGGTGCTAAATATACACTTGAACACATGCTGTTTAGAAGCTCTGCTGACTAAAGGCTGTTAGAGGGGAAAAATACAAACTATGATCTTGATGACACCATATATCAACATGAGACAGTCACATGCTCCTGGGCCTTGCCACAGCCTTCAATCAGCTTTGAGTTATCCCTTCAGTGTAATCTCCCCCCTCCCCTTGTGAAAAGCACAAACAGCAGCACACACAGTAATAATTCCACCCACTCTCTCGCTCTCGCTCTCTCTCCTGCCCCCCCACTGGGGTTTCCTGCTCTGATTACTGTTTGTTCGTACAAAAACAAAACCCACTGTGAGAAGGATGTTCAATTCTGACAGAAAATGAGAAGATACAGATTTATCATCACTCTCTCTCTCCCTCTATCTCGCTCACATACACACACACACACACACACACACACATATTCAAAAACACACACATTTACAGTTGTGTATAAATTACTTCAGAGAACATTACATCAACTTATAATCATCCCCATCAGCAGTTCTAGGCTAACTCAGCCTACCTGGATCCTGACTATAATCACTTCTTCTATAACTTATGTTGTAGAGACTTTTTTGGCTTTTTGTCCCTTTAAGGAAGAGACGTCCCCATAATGTGACTCTGTAAAAAGATTAAGGTCCCCACGGTACTAGTATACACACACACACACCCACACACACACACACACACACACACACACACACACACACACACACACACACACACACACACACACACACACACACACACACACAAACAGGCACTGATAAAATCGAATCACACGGTTACTGGAACAACTCTATAAAGAGACACTGCGACTCGTTTAATTAAAATAATTTTGTTTTCATTTGTGTTTAGTCAGGTTTAGACGAAACAGCTAACTGGTCAGTTTCAGAAAAAAATTCTGGTGTAAGTGGGTGGCTGTGTGAATAAATGCGTGAAAAATCTCCGACCTTTTTCAGAAAGGCAATGGTGTCTTTACCGCTGCCCGGGGCGGGACTTGACATCCTGGTAACCAAGACAATAGAGGAGCAGCTTGCTGCCTTCTGCGGTGCCCCTGTGTAATTTTAACACATTATGTGCCACCACCATGAAATGCAGCGCTAAGAGGTCGAGCTTTCCGTGAGACCAAGCTGGTGGAAATTCTTATTGCAATTTCATGTGTTTAGTTGCATCTCTGTGTGTAAGCACAGCTCCCGCAGACCCGACTGCAGACTCATTCCACAAGCTCTCCTTTACAACGAGATGCCCAACTCTCTGTCTATCTCGCTTTCTTCCTGTGCATCGTTCAATTTATAGAGTGACATAATCTTATATTCCAAAAATAACATTTTTAATTAAACAATATGCCTACTGGAAATTGGCATGGATTTGTTCAAATCAGCCTCTAAGCATTTAGTTAAATCTCTATATTTAGGCATTAATTGAAGCATTGCAGCAGTGTGCTACAGCGAACAACAACTCTATGGTTAATATGGCCCACTGTATTGTCCTCATTGTTTTTTTCCTCCTGCAACAAACTGCAAACACATTTACACATGCACATGCTTGGATGGAGCAATAACGGGAATGAGCTAGTGGCAGCCAATTGTTTCTACAGTATCGTGTTTCTACCAGAGAAGATAAGCAATCAAACTGAAATTAAATGAAGGGAGCAAAAAAGGAGACGAAGGATGCATTAGCCAAAAAAATTAAGTTGAATTTAAAGTGCTCTGAAGAGGATAAGCAAGTAGGCCAGTCAAGAGAGGAGGAGAAATAGGAGGAGGAGAGGAGAGAATGGGTGGAGAGGAGAGAAATAGGATGGGGAATTGATAAATAGATCATTGTATGCGAGGAGCTGCTCAGCCTCTTCTCTCCGTCTTTCCCACGTCTCCATCTACTCCCTCCACCCCCCCGGACACCTGATAAAGAGAATTTCTAACTCATCTGTTTATTGTAAGTGAGCCTAAATAAGGCCAGGACACAGAGGAATCACACAAAAACAAAGGATCCACACACACACAGCAAACAGTAGCACAGTACAATGTCTTTTCCTGTTTCACGCCTTGTTTGTCTTGTCTTTTCATCGTCGAGCGTCCCCTATAAATGAGCCTCTGTGTGTGTGTATCTGTGTGTGTTTGTTTACTCAAGGTTTTGACAGGATCGTGGCTAAACTCTTAACAGCTCAACACTAGCTCTTCTGACATACTGTTTCTCTAATGGAGGAAGCAGGCAGGCACACATGTGGATGGGACGGAAAACGTGAGAGAGACACACACACACTCTTCACAAATTTAATACACAAACATAACAGAAACACTGTGCAGCTGTGATAACTTGTGGTACTACTCCTAACATGACAGAGAACCGAGAGATGAGGGGATGCAGCAGGCTGAAAGGTCATTTATAGATTTCCCCTCCCCCACACACTTTGTTTCTCATCTCGGAAAAAAATCATTTAAAACGGACTTTTTCACATTTGCAAGCAACCTTGAGCACTGTGCACACCCGAAAAACTGCAGGGAATATTTACCAGCCAGGTGTTGGTGTATAAGTTGCTGTGTATGTGAGTTCTCGATGATTCATGGGCTCACATTTTGATAGATTACATAAACAGTATCAGGAGAGTTTGCTGGTAAAATGTAAAAGGTTACAGGTTATTAATTACCCTTTTACATATGAAGTATGTAATGAAACTTTAACGTAACTTTGATGACTTTTTGTTTTTAGAAAAAAATTCTTTTTTTTTTTTTAAAGAGGAATCATGGAAAGTCCTCTAAAGGCTTTCGGTCCTTGCCAAGGTTGACGCCGAGCGCTCGATACTTATTACATTTACGCTGCTGGTAAACAGGCAGTAATGTTAGAGCTCTGTTCGCACTTTAGAGCAAAAATATTATTGAAATCTGAGAACTGAGGAGCTGCCAGGCGATACAGTCACTCATCTCAGCTGTTCTTGTATGTCTGAGAAACACGTTTCCCAGAGCAATGCCGATTGATCTACCTTGGCAAGAGTCTGCACGAATACATAAGGAAGAACCAATCAGAAACAAGGATCCAAACCTGAGTGCATAACGTCAAATAAATGGAGACTCGCCAGATGTAGAGGTAGATTTTTGTGAGCCTTCCTACCCTTGAGGGTGAAATCTTTTCTATCTCAGTGGCTTTTTTTGTTTACCCAGGTTGAGACTATCTGTGAAAAAAGGCTGTTTCACACCAAAATGATGCAAAGCCACAGAAAAAATCTTCTTAATAAAAATAAAGTAGGACGTAACACCTTTTAATCACCAATATTTTGAAAACAGATAAATAGGATAGTAGTATCAGATATTATAGGAGTATAGGAAAGGCATGTTGCCTTAATTTCTCGATACAACGAATGTGATTTATGTAGCGATGATGATACAGTTTTTCTGATCCCCTCATGCTGACTTGAATATAGTTTCCTTAATTACAATAATATTCAACTTGGCTCCTTTGTTGCTTCTCCAATATTTTGTATGGTTGATAAAAGTTTAGTCGTTACATTAAGAAGTTTGAGAACTTGAATGTTATATTAAGAAGTTTGAGAACTTTTGCAATAACATCTTTCTCCTTACAGAGACTGTATAAAAGTTATTAAAGCAGAGCAGGATATCGGTTGTTGCTTCGCAGCACGAATGCCGTCAGACCTCTGGAATGTAATTACTACACACAACACATCGTTGATCCTAATGATGTAAACCATTTTAAGAACTCAGTGCCACATCAACGATAGCAGCAGGTGCAGCAGCAGCTCCTTACTTTGGAATGAGATGGTGTACACAGAACATTGCAGTTTCCAACCCAACCAAAATTGGAAAAACGGGGGTAAACATGGAGGCGTTGCATTTTTCTACGATACTGGTATTTGTAAATGAACTGTAGGCAAGTGTTAAATCATCTGAAATTCTTTGCTTTGCATCTTTTAGGCATCACAGCACTATATAGTGAAATACTGGGAGAGCTGGGAGGGGAGTGTTGATTTAGTTTCTTTAATTTTTATTTATTTATTTATAACTGGGAGTAAAAACCTTCACGAAATCCCCTGTAAAGGATTTCATTGCCCTCTGCTCTACCTAAAGGTGCTGCATTTTCAGTTGAGCTCTACCTCCATATAACCTCCTGAAATCCTCATTTTGTAAATACAAGGCATTTATACGCCACCTGTTCTCTGCCTTCACGTCCTTTCACTTTATTTGCAGCTGTGCACCAACACACTGTGTTAGAGAAAGTGCTCCACTATGCAGTAAGTGATCGTTTCCGCAAGACTATAATAGGAAAAAAAAGATGAATACGAATAGGACTACGAGTCTGAGCAGAAAACCTGTTTAATCTGCCTCACACGGAGAGAACAACACATTAACAATATAAACATACTTTTAATTAAAGTTCAGATGCACTGGTAGCCACTGGGGTTCAGTGCTCGCTAAAACGAGGAAACGCTCTATCGCCGCAATTATATTTTTACATTTAAAGGCCAAATATACTCTACCAAACAAACTCCAGCTGCCCCATTGTTATAATTACCAAACACCTGTGAAATCTCTGGTTGTTGTTCCTTTTAGTGATCGCAGGAGGAACATTTGCACCTGCATGTCGAGAGAAAAAAAAGGTTTAATCACAGTGAAGCTTTTACCTTTTTAAAATGTATATCTGAACAAAACCACCTGTTGGGTTGCTCTTGTTTTTGTTCTGAAGCTAACTCTAAATTTTTACAACAACAACAAATCCTTTCCACGTTATACTGAAGCCTAAAAAAACCAATAGGTGAAGTAATGTGAAATTCCTGCCAGTTTATACTAATAGTCTACTAGTAATCACAGGTATATCTTATTGTATCTAAGACATATGAAACATGATCGTCTCATGAGCATATGTTTAATTTTTATAGATAAAATCATATTAAGCAGAGTGCAACATGCAGGTTGATTGGTCTAAAAATACCCCTTTGCTTCGATTTCCATAACGATAAAAGTGCAGCATTGGAAAGTCCATTCAGGTACTGTAGCCGTCGTGCCAGCCATTCGACCATCAGGTCACAACGAAGGCACAACTTTTACTTTCAATGCGGCATGCTGTTTACTTCATGTCTCAATTGAACAACCCCGTCATTGTACATTTTTAAAAACGACATCATTAAGTTATGCATAATTAAACAGAAAATTGCATGTATTACATCTGAACATCTTTGCGCTCACTGTCTGGCTTATTTACAAAGCATTAACCAAGATTTCGAATGATTAAGTCTTCCCTGCTGGGAGGCATGCAGATGTGCTAGATTCTCATTGTTGTTATTTGGATGCTTATTAGAAGGGCAATTTCAATTTAAGACTCCACCTGTTACTCTTTGATCACTTTAGTCTGAACTTCCAAACACAGAACAAGGATCTCACTTATCCAGAAGAGACAGGGAGGGCCGCACTCCCCCAAAGTGTTCATAGTCTTGTTCTCAGTTTCTCACACTGATCTCTGCTCGTGTGTCTCCCGCATCTGTCGACTCGCATTATCTTACTAATATTTCAGAGTTTGTTTCCTCGCATAAAACAGCAGGGATTCATTTAGTAGGCAATGCTCTGAGAGCACAAGAGGCTACGAAGCAAAAAACAATCCCTATCAATAAAGGATGCCTGATATTAGCACTGTGGATTTTCATTTCTTTCAACTGCAAAATAATTGCAAAATGTATGTAGCTGTCTAAGTTGCACTGAGTAAAATTTTAGTGTCACATAAAACAACCATAATATATCTGCGGGGGTTCCAATCAATACCAGTGCCTCAATACATTCCCTGCATGCTGAGAAGCTGAAATTTCCTCCTGCCACGCATTCAGGCACGCGAGTTCATGCACACCTTTAGAAAACTGTTACAGTCTACTTTATTCTTGAGCTTTGAAAAGCAAACAATCTGTTTTATTTACACACACAAACCTGTGGATGCAGCTGTATTAGGATAGCAGCTGGTAATTGCTGATAACACTCATAAATGGAAAAATGCTCTTTTCAAGGTGGACTGGACAAAAGTGAGCGCTGATAATGCATCTGAACAAAAACAACAAAGTATGTGCAGATATAACTATGTTGGAAACATTAGGGAACAATCAGAAAACGCCAAAAGACATGACGTGTTGTGGTTGATAGAAATATTTCAGAAGTCCACTCAAAGCTGCCAGGAAACTTGAAGTGGCAATTTCACACCACGTTTGTGTTTTAAACAGTGTCACACTGCAAGACATAAGGCTCAGTAAAGACATTTTGATTTATCACAGTAAGAAAAGGCCTGCTTTCTGTGACTGACTGGGACTTTTGAAAAGAGCCATTATTAATTGTATTAATAGCATGTGTGCTTTTTCCTGTTATGAAAAATCAAAATGCTCTTAAAATTTTTTTTATAATATTTATTTGATAGAACCTTGAGCTTCTTGTCAAACATATTTTAACATGAGATTTTAGCTTCATGACTTGTTTTTGTCATCTGCCATGGAAGAGTTGGTTCATCTGTCTATATCTATAAACCCTCTGATGTTTGAAACAGGTTGTGCAGTTGCAACACTTGCACTTCAATCCATGCATTCATTTTCTTAACCACTTATCCAACTGCTATCATGGGGCTGGGGTGTTTGCATTAAGTAAGAGGTAGCTTGCTGACTGGATGGGTCATCACATCCACCCATGCGGCCAATTTGCAATCACCAGGTAACCTAACAAGCATATTTCTGGACTGTGGGAGGAAGCTAAAGAAGCCCTCACAGGAATGGGGAAAAGATGCAATCTCCACGCAAAAAGGCCTGAGTCAACCAGGAGATTAAGTCCAGTGAACATTTTTGCTGTGAGATAACAGTGGTGACCACTGTACCAAGATACAGCTTTTAGGTTCTTAGTTCCTTTTTCAGTGTAAAAGGCAAATGGCATTTAGTTCCATAAATGTGAGTTGATTTTTTTTTTACAAGCAAAGTAATTATCTGAAAATGTTAACAGAAAAGCCGATTTTGATGTTCAGACTGAATTCAAAGCAAATTTTAGAGGAATGACTGCATTCAACTCAATAAAAAAAATTCAGGTGACTCTGAGATTCCTCTTGATGGCAAAGCGGTTGCAACAAACACTCAAGGTGTTTTTTCTTCTACTTATCCTACTCAACTATGAGCAAACACAGAGAGCCAAGAGGAAAGAGTGTAAAGCCGCAGGGAGATCCTACTACGTTTTAAGCCTAAGCAGTCACAAAGTGCACGCTAACAATACGCATTCAAGTTGCTAACTAGCGATATATAAAGTTATTTTCTGTTCAGAAAAATGTGGACACACAACAACAGATCAATTGAGGTTAGCAAATCATCAAAACTCGATTAAAAAAATGGCAGTGAATTTCTCACGGGAGTGTAAATATGTTGTACAGATGATGGAAGAAGACAGTGAGTTAAAGGAGATCAGGATGAAATATGGACATGTTCAGCCCAGGCCTTTTGAGTGTGATTACCAGTGCGAAGAGGGCTTTAATTTAAGCCTCAGGCTAAAGAAAATACAGTATGTGGATTTTTGAGCAGCCCACATACAGTACTAATGACTCTGGGTTCAGTTCATTTTTCATCAAAATGTACAAGCTGGGCTCTCATAACTGTGAGTGTACACAACTGCGGTGCTCGCAGTCTTCCGAGGCCAAAATCTGCAAATGTCTGTCATCTGAAAATGTAAATTGGATTGATGTGGTTTGTTGCCATGAACATTTAAATAAGTAGCTCTTATTTTTGTACGCTCTCAAGTTAACATGGAGTGACGACCAGAGAGTGTTTATACTGAAGAGTCTGAGCGGCGGGTGATTCATAAGAGGATGTTAAAGTGGGTTGTAATCATTAAAATTCTAAGAATAGGATGACTGGTGTGGGTTGGCTGGTCAGGTCATGTGATCATTTATACCTCTTAATGACTGTGAAAAGCGCAAATCAGATCACCACTTACATTATAAACTACAGAAGTCTCCTTTTAGCACTTATATTTTATTAAGAGAGAACAGTTTGTATGGTGTTCTTGCCTTCAGTATTCCCTCTTTTTCTTCTACGATGAACACAAACACATTAGTGAAACATGCCAAAATGGTGAACATTGGCACTGCATTAAACTAGGGAACCTCGTCATTTATTTCGCCTTTCAGTATTTGTTGAGGGGTAAAAACTTTGTGGCGTCTCCAACTTAAAAAAAAAAAGTGCAAACTACTCTTGAATAATAGCAAATCCATCCTATTTTATATATGGTTTGAGCACTGTTAGGTATTGTTTGTGTATTTAATTCTATATATAAACTTCCTGACTTTTAGATGTTTTTATGCCACTATAGGTTTGCATGTGATTGCTTTGGAAATACATAATGGATTTTTTACCTTTTTTTCCCACATCAATGAAATACTTGTACTATCATAATATGGCATTGCAAAGGTCTGAAGGGCAAAAGATTATTCACTTCTTAAGGAGAACATCGTTACCTGTTTCTGGGTCCAAATGCTCCCAAAATCAAACAAGCTCTGAGGCACCTATAAGTATTAAAAACAGTCTAAATTATTTCAGCTACAGTAAATGGATCAATGACACTGTTCTCACAGGTGTTACAATGCTATTTAATGCCCAAGCATCCATGAAAAAGAGGATTTAAAAGGTCTAGCGGAGACAGAGGTTAGCAGGAAGTTAGCTAATCTAGCTTTCACCTAAAGATAATATATATTATTTTCTGACTGAAATATTTTCTTTTTCTTTAATGTAAACCTCTGCCCTAACTTTGCAAGTAAATAAAGACAGAACACAAACTACTAGAAGGTTAGTGGTGTTGGACAAGCTGACATATATTATATGCTATCTGATGGCTAGCTAGGCAAGTGAGGGTTAAGCTAAAAACAGATTAGCACAGTAAAGACGTAGGATTGCATTACAACACACAATGCATGCAATACAAGACACAATGCATTTACAACACTTTAAAAAGATGACAGCCTCAATCAATTCAGTAGACCTGGAAACAGTGCTGAGATTTCATTACTTAAGTGGTGGGTATGGGCTAATTTAAATGTAGTGTTTTCATCTAATCTACATATTTTGATTAAGTTATCCAATATGTAGCCCTTAATTCACTTTATTTGAAACACTGCTGTCTACCTCTGATTTAAATCAAGATGTGACTTTATTTTTTCATTCTCTTCTCTTTTTTTCTCCCACTGCTCCATGAGGATAAAAAAGGTTTTTATTTTCCTAAGAATATCTCAAACCTGTTTATTTTTTTGATGAGATTGGCACCCTGATGTGAGGTCTGCTAATGGAGAGCTGAGTGAACAAGTTTTCCCATTGAGTATTAAACTTTTCAAACACACCCTCTAAGGGTATGAATCAGGAAAATATAAATAGTTAAAAACTTCCAGGGAAGCATTTAAGAGCGATTAGCTAATGAATTAATAAAAAGGTTTCCATACAGTAGAAAGATTTTGAGAGATTATATTTTTGTCAAACCCTCGTGTGTGTGTGTGTGTGTGCGCGCCGCGCGCGTGTGTGTGTGTGTGTGTGTGTGTAAGAGACCCAACTGTTACTCATGCTGTGGGGACCTTCTCCAAATCTTTTCCCACAGTCACATTAACGAGGGGCTTTGTCATCCTTATAGGGAAGAAAATATAAGTCTCTACAGTGTAAAATGTTACTCTTTAAGGTAAACACGTGATTTAACATGAGGCTGAGATAAGATTAGGAAATTAGCAGTTATGGTTCATATTAGTAAAACACAAGGAAGTATAAGTAAATGTCCTCTAAGGTTATAGTGCCTGCATATGTGTGTGTTCATGTACTTGTTAAAGCCATCACTACCTCCATAGGTGAGGAGATGTACGCTTTGGGAGCACTTTGGGGGTCACTGAGTTTTTAAATACACACATTTTTTCCACATACATATTCATAGAGTGTGTACTCATACACAGTCCTGCTGTACCTTTATTGGCTCTATTTCAAACCATTCAATTATTCAGTGACTCATCTTATAAATATGCATATTCAATTTGTGAAAGACTCTGCGTGTGTGTGTGTGTGTGTGTGTGTGTGTGTGTGTGTGTGTGTGTGTGTGTGTGTGTGTGTGTGTGTGTGTGTTTGAAAGAGATCCATCTGGTTCTAAGTACCTTCCTCTGAACAATATGGCAAATGGGAAAGCAGAACCTTCTATTATAGTTACACACATACACATAATCTGTGTTTGTGTGTATTTGCGTGTGTGTGCTGTTGTGTGTGCGTGCGTGTGTGTGTGTGAACACCTACAGTTAAAGAGCTGAGTCAGGTTTGTTCTCTTACCGTGCTTAGTATGACATGACCACTGGCCAAAAGGTCAAGGCCTGGCAGTTTAATGTGTGTGTCGATGTGTGTGTAACTGAGCAGGATCAGGTCTATAAATAGGTAACTCACATCTCTGACAACCACTAAATGACACAGAGGAGGAATGTTTGTGGTGGCAAATGTTGTTTTTGTTGTTGAAGTGTCTCCATCAAACTTTTGACCTACATCAGCTGGAGAGCCTCGAGCCCTCTCGGTCCATCATATTACTTAATTGTGTTGCACATCACAACCCCAACTGATCACTGATTCTCACTCATTCATTCTCATTAGTCAACTATTAGAGAGAAGAGGCATGTGTTTAATTGCGTTTGGTTAGTAGCAAGGCAATAACAACAACAATAATAACAGTAATAGCAATAAATGGCAAGCTGGAAACAACCTTTGTTGAGGATTTAACTCATTTCCTGCAATCATTGATGGCGCCTCTTTTTTTTTTTTTTGGTGTCACCCTGTTCATCTAGTATCACTAACTGTTAAGGAAGGATGCATTGTTGCTAGGTTGAGAAAACGGCGCAAAATTTGTGTTGAGTGGCTTTCTGTCTGTATTTTATTCATTTTTTCTACCCTCTCCCTGTCATTCTGAATTTCTATTGGCTGCACAACTGCTCGTCACGCTGTGCTGAGCAAAAGCCAAAGTGTCCTGACCAGCCAGTACACCACCACTGCGCTGGACTTTACTCAGCACAGTGGGAAAGCATTACTGCATGGCATAGCTGGACTGGCCATCGGGCATACCGGGCATTTGCCTGGTGGGCCGCTGGCGATTTTTTGTTTTTATGGGCCGATGGATTTTTTTTTTTTTTTTTTTTTAAGGAAGGGTATATATAATGAAAGGTGTTGGATTGGCCAATTGGTCATGATCGACTCTGGGCTGGACCAATTACAGCCGAGGAGGCCGGATGTACCCTCCCCCTTGTTTAGCAATCATGTGATTTTCGCGCATTGCATGCCGGGAACTAGTGGCAAAACAATCCAAGTACCGCATCAAATGCAAGCATTTGCAGCACCGCAAAACGTTCATTCTCCGGTTCCAATACCTTCTTGTTTTTTCTTTGCCGCACAAAAAAGGAATGTACAAAACAAAAGGAGAACAATGCCGGTCCGTACAAAGACAGACTCGACGAAAAGACAAAGAAAAGATACGAGGAAAAAATCAAAGGAGTGAAAGGGTCAGACCCTTACGAGCACACAGAGTGGACAAAAGACGTTAGCGTGCTGCCCAACTTTCACCACGCTCAGATTTATAATTATACGGTTCTTGGAGTGAGTGCATACACTCATGAAGTTTAGTAACAAGACAAGGTACAGTTTACCGATGGATGGGTACAGGACCTTGAAATGCACCGTGTAGAACGAAAGACCATCGTACGAACAAAGGTAAGTTTACCAGTCTCACAAATCGTCGTCATAAATACACATTCGTTAACCGTTTATTAATATAACCTTTGAGCTCAACGGTAATTAATTAGTAGTGGAAATAATTTCTGGTAGCATTACAGAAATGTAGCAGTGACAATAATATTGTATGTTGTAATCGCACTGGACAATTAGTGATACAAAACATCTGTTTTATCCTGTGAATAAAAATATATGTTTTTGTCAATGTACCATGGTAATAACAGAAGCGAAACGCAATATTGTGTCAGGACAGTTCACTATTTATGCACAATAAACAAAGGAGCATAGTGCGACAATTTCTGTTCAGCGCCAGACTTGCTTGTAACCTATATAACCAATTATGTTAAGAAAAATGACGTATTAACTACTACAAAACTCTGACCTTTGTGGGAATGCTTGGAGCAGACTAACCTGTGAGCTGGAGTGTTCTGAGACGTTATATTTGGTATATCCAGACCATCCGTCGGCTCTTACTTCGGAAACATGGCTTAAAAAATTTCTCTTCAACGACGTAATCCGATAAAAAAAAAAAAAAACGATCTCTTTACCCGTCGGCTTCCTGTGGCTGTCATGCGACCGGCTATTGAAGTTAATAATACAACAGCTTCTTGCCATTTTTTGGGTTTCTTTTTATCGCTGTGTAACTGAGTTCAATTGAAAGCCTGCGTGCGCTAGTACCTCTTGCCACAAGTTCCCAGAATCCTTTGCGGTTTTACCCCTGAATGACGTCACATTTTCAATCTTTATCCTGGTGGGCCGGTCTCTAGTCAGAATGCCCGGGCCAATTTTTTGTCTCAGTCCAGCCTTGCTGCGTGGTGCAAGCAATAGAAAGGATTGGATTTTAGTGCACAGCATATGTCGCTTACTTTGTGAAAGTGGCAAGTAGAAGGTATGTGCTTGTCGAATTTGTGTGACTCATCAAGTGTATTTTGGTCAGGATCATTAGGTCATTATTATCAAGTACTTAAGATTTAAGTCATATCACATTTTGAAATGTAAAAAAAAAAGATGGCTAGATCTTCATTGGACCTTAAAAATGTGCAAATTCTTTGCAATAAAAAGAACCATTGTCATAACTAAGTAATGTTTTTCCTTTATTTCCTAACGTTCTTTCTGGATTAATAACACAAACAATATTAGCAGCGCTCCTGGTGACTCTAGTGCATCACTACACATCACATTAGAAACATCTAGAGTGAGATTTACAACCTCCTGCGTGTGTGAATATATAGTTTATGCACCTCTTTCCTGCTGTGCAGGGGAGCATTTTCTGCAGTAATGATAATTCACCATCATTAAGGTCTCCCATAATAATGATACAGGCTGTGGTTGCCAAGCACACACCTCAATAACCCTCTAACAGCCTGCAGTACTCAAGTGGTTTCATAAACCAGGTGAAAGTCTATTATCCCTTCCATGAAACCAAACTGACAACAAGCTCCTGAACATGTGCTTTCGCACATAAAAGCCTGCAGGTGCAGACGCAGCATGCAGCTGCACAAAAAGGGGGAAAAAAGCAAACACATTTGCATGGATGTGCACCCTTTTTCCCCTCACCGTGTCAAATTCAATATTCGAATCACTCACACAGACACGAATTTGCACCACATTTTAAAGTCACTCTCACAAAATCCATACCGACACATACAAACACAGATACAGCTGCAAGGACATCGGTGTCAATCAATTATCAGCCTCATCTTCTGCATCCTGTTACTGTCACTGCAGCTATCACGCACACACATAGCACGGTGTGTGCTGACACAGGTTATTAACAGTCTATTCTGAACACCTGCACCGTTTGCACTCTGAACATCTTTCTCCCTCACACAAACACACATTTTTTCACCCTGCTTTGTGATTGACAAGCCATATTTTTGTCACCCAGAAAGGCTGAGACACTTGGGTGTAAAAGGATGTTCTCTCCCTCTCTCTTTTCTTCCCTCATCCCTCATCCTTCACCCTTTGCTCCTCTTTTTATCTGCCTCCGTCCCTCCCTCCCTCTCTCAGCTGCCTGTGTATGTGTGTGTCTGTGTGAGTGTGTGAAAGCTCGCCTGATTCAGCTCCCAGCCTTTCATTGAAATGTTATTTAGCCAACCAATTAGATGTTGGGAACAGCAGGTGAACCCTGAGCTCTATCCAATCAATGACCTTAATCCTCCTTAATCAACCAATTAAGATTCTATTATCAGCACACAATCACACACATATATGCAAATGTCCAACTACAGTTCAACTGCAGAATTGCAGCCTAAGCCTATATCTTTGTAGAGAACCACATTACCATAACCTAAACCTGCAGTGGCTCTTTATAAACTTTGAACCTGTGAGATAGAGACTTCATACCTAACAGTATTTGATAGAGGCTCATAAGTGAGTTTAAAATGCTGTTAAAATATACTTATATGTTTTTTTGTTGTTGTCAGCATCCCAAATAATCATTTTTGAGGGGGTGGGACATTTAAAGGGTTAATCCCTCCCCACATTTAATCTTTCCATCCCTCATTTTTCCTCTCTCATCCATTCAGTGGGGAAAAAAAGTCAGAAATGTCATAAATGTTTTAAATAATCTCGCATGTGCACCCTCAAGAGTCCCACAGTCTTATTTGCAATTTAAATTTTTTCCAGCTTCTTTAAATCTCTTCCAAGATCTTAGAGGTGCAGCTGGGGAAACAGCCTCAAATGGAGGCCATGGTGAATGATGGACCGGGATCGATGGTGGGAGGGGAGCTGCTAATAATTTACAGTAACACAAACCTAAATATGCAAAGCAGAGATGGAGGGAAAAGCAGAAAATTAAACATTTTCGTCATATACATTTAAAAAAGCCCTCAGGTTTGACAGGACTGCACATTTTCTTTAGTAATCTCCTAGAAAATAACCTATTTCCTCCCTGCCTAGTAGGGTTATGATTACGAATATAACCCTACACTTCTTTAGTGTGTGCGCGTGGACGCAAGGCAGAAAAAGGCGGGGAGGACTATTCTGATGGCCAGTGACATCCTCTTTCTTTGCATACCATCTCTTGCGTTTCTTCATCTGTTCCTCCCTCACCCGCACTACATCTCTGTAGCAGTTGTGATCCCTACATTTATTCAGATTTATTTTAGTCCAGAGTATCTCAAACAAGGCAAGTAATTGTTTGCTCCGAGCGATAAGATGTGGGAGGGAGTGGCAGAAGATGTACACAGAGAAAGCCAGCGAGCAGGGAATCAAGCAAAACCCAGAAAACCAAAACTATACAGTAACAAGGACATATGAGTACGCAGATATGGATGGATGGGAAAGTGAGCAGTTAGAGAAAAGTGCGTTTGAAGTATGCCACTTATCCATGCTCACAGAACTGAGCGCGGGAGGAGGAGGTGTTGTTATTTAAGAGTAAACAGCAGCTAAGAGAAGATGGCGAACGCTTGTTGAGTTTATCAGAGCTGAAGGTCTTCTTTAGAAATAATTCACTGACCAAATTTACTTATTGGATTCTTGTTTAAGCAGCAGAACCATACAAATTTTAAAATTATAGTAATTTAGCCACAACATATGCAAAAAAAAGTAGCTTGTTGGCGCACTGTAGAGTCACACATTAAGTATAAAGCTGCTGCCTGAATGTCGAAGCTAACGAACATCAGTAAAATGTCCCTGATTTCAGTTAGAGTTTGCTTGGCTTGTGATAAAAATCTACTCATTGGTGAGCTGAAACCTGCAATGATGTGATGCTCTTGTTACCAACTGAGCCTTTCCATCCCGGAAACCTGTGTGTGACAGAGGTTGTGGAAAGTTTGACACCAGTGTGATAAGCAGCTCCAGCCACTGAGAACTTCTTGCCAGCTACGGTGATTAAGTTACTGCAATCAACCGTAAAGTGTCAACGTTTCAGTTGGGATGGGAAAAGAAAAAACTGTGGAAGCAAGAAATGATGTAATATGCAACAACAACGACTATGGCAAACCCCTTGGAATGTACACCACTGTGCAAAAGTCTTGAGCCACCTCTCATTTCTTTATTTTTTATTCAAGGAGCCAGACTTGTCATTTTTAAAGTGGTCTTGAACAAGAATACTCCAGGCTTTCTGAAAGTCTTTAAAAGTTGTGGGTTTATTTGTTTAATTGTTTGTTTTGTCTTTTTTGTTTATGAAGCACATAAGGAATGCGTGAATGATCTGTGAATCATTCACACGCAAAAAGTGCACTTCACTCAAAAAATGAACCAGCAGCAGACAAAGAACTAGAAAAACAAAGAACCACTTTTAAATTGTATTTTCAGGCACTTTGTCAGAAAAAAATAGTATTTTGCACCAACAAGGTGATAACTAAAGAACTACTAACTGAAAACTTGGCATATCTGAACATGGTGTGCACTGTGTCCTTATAAAATTTTAAGAAACTAGAGAAGTAAAGAACAAAAGAAAACATGTCAGGCATTTAAAAAAAATCCCTACAACAAATGAACTGTATCTGAAAATCACGTCCTTAAAAAATTCAGCAGAGTGCTGACACAGGACCTGGGAGATGCATCTGGCCCTTCAGTTGATTCATCTACTGTTCACTGAAGCCTCATCAGAAATGATCTCAGTGGAAGGCTGGCAGCAGGAAGCCATTCTTAAAGAAGGGGGAAACTGGGAGAAAAGGCTGAAATATGAATCATTTCACAAGAATTGCACTGAAAGTCAGTGGCAACAGAGTGAGGAATCCAAATTTGAAATTTTTGGTGAAAATTGTTTTCAGTATGTAGGAAGGAGATAATCCCAAATACATTGCCAATGCAGTACACACAATGTAATGTGCATAGTGTCAGTGTCCGCGGAGTCGCACCTCAGTATTATTAAAGGCAGCGTAGAATGATATTGACACAGAACAGATCAAAAGGCAGCCGAGATCCAAACAAAGAGCTTCGAATGTTGTTCAGGAAGCCTGCAGAACTTTTCCTGAAGAAATAAAGAACTGACAGCTTACCTAAGAGAGTTCAGTCTGTGTTAAAGAATAATTGGTCGTACTAAATATTGACCTTCAAGCTTGTTAAAACTGTACAGACTCTGTTTTTGCATCATATACTATATCCATTCATGCAATTATTTCCCATTTTCCAAGCAAAGTATGCATTAAGTGTATGTCCTGGCTCACTCTTAAAGAAAAAAAGTGAACTGCCAAATTCTACTAAAAAGAAAAAAGACAAGTCGTGATTCAAAGGAAGCCCTATAACAGTTTATCATGTCTTAACTACAGGATTGCTCAGAGCAAGGTTTTCCCTCTATAAT
The DNA here is from genome assembly GCF_963969265.1 of Rhamphochromis sp. 'chilingali'. NCBI lineage: Eukaryota > Metazoa > Chordata > Actinopteri > Cichliformes > Cichlidae > Rhamphochromis > Rhamphochromis sp. 'chilingali'. The sequence continues at coordinate 31,955,205 of NC_137948.1, forward strand.
GAACCGTTTAGTGCCTACTTCATCCAAAAGAGCTCACTGCACCCTAATTTTCTGTTAGACTTTGTGGCCAAAATTCAGCTAATTTTACATTTAGTCAGCAGGATGTTGGCAAGACAAAACGGGATGGCACGAGGTCACGACCACTCTTTTATGCAAAGTTTTTGCATGCAGTCCAAAGTCAAGCAGATGACATCGAATAGGTAGTTGTAATTCGACCCTGCTTAGTGACCAGGGTATAGCTGCTGCTGATGAACTTCTCAGCTTTAATGCTTTATCACTGAAAAATTGTCAAATAGTCACAAGTAAGCCGAGCACATAATACAGTCAACAGGAGCCCCTGGACAAAAATGAAAAAATAACGGCTAACCTGAATTCTTGTTTGGTCAGTCTGATGTTCCTCATGCCACTGACCTTGTTAATCTACTCTGACAATATAAAGGTTCTTTTCATACACAGCAGATTGGAGATGAAAAACATTTCTCTGTGTCAGATCATCACCCCAGCCTTTCCGAGAGAAGCCACAATCCTCTCAGTCACGATGCCTTTTAGTTGAATTCCAGCACTCCTTCATCCAGTGCCCTCCCTGTGTTGCCATGGCATTCTACTGTTGGTACACATCCTATGGCTCGGTGAACAGTTCCAGCGGCATTATGTAACTCCTGAATTTTTCCAACACCCTTGGTACCATGTATGTGTATCTGTGTGTGTACGTGTGACAGAGGGAGGATGTGTGCTCTCTGCATTGCGTTTAACGGGGTAGCACATGCTGAGACTGGGGAACAGTTTTTTTAACATCTGCCTTAATTGAACTGCACTCAAGCATAAATTAGTCCACCCTGCCAGCTCTGCACTTTCTAGTTTGTGTATCATGTGTGTAAGTGGGTCCTTGCGCCACACATGTTTGTGCATTTTGCGAACAGATTAAAAGCTGGACCTATTTTCCTGATTCATCTCTCGTGCACTTTTACACACACACATACACTTTCACACCTTTTTTAATCACAATATATAATGACCAACCAAGGGCAGCAAAACTTCAATTTCAACATATCCATGATGTCCAAATTCTGTCCTTTGCAATTTCCTCCATGATCACATCTACCTAATTAGCTAAATTCCAACCTGAAATATTAATTTGGGCAAGTTTTACACAACTCGCTGCCTCTTTAATTACCACCTTGATCAGCAGATTTCATGAAGTGGTTCCATCTACCAGCTGTTGGCTGCTCAACATCGGCAGCATCTAGACTCAGGGGAAAACCCCATTAAATGTTTGGGCCAAAACAGACTTTCCCCCCCCAATTACAGCCATTTTAAAAGACATCAACAACTTTCAACATTGACAAAACAAGCAGAAAAAGGTTTTAATAGTCGTGCCAACTGGCAGAACTAGAGTGACTTACTTAACCATTGCAGTTGATCTTACTTGCTGTTAAGGGTTGAAGATCTCAGTGGGTTTTTTATGAAAAAAGATTTTTTTTGTTTCATATAACTAAAAGTTAATAAATATGACTTCTAATGTAGCATAGTTGTTGGGACCTGATAGGTGCGCTCATGAATGAATCGGAAGTTGAAATTTTCCCCAGTCTGAAATTATTTGTTCAACTCTCCCTTAACTCATATTTCCCACTTGGAAGGTCTGAGCAGTTCTACATATTCCAAGATTGTGGCACTGAACGCAAACTTTTAACCCTTACTGCCACTGTTGTGTATTTCTGACTTGTTAAATAAGCCATACACAGAGCACTGAACAGGCTCTGTGTATGAATGTGCTGCAATGGTGTTTTTAAGCAGAAAGAAGTATGAATTCTCTGGGTGAAAAATGCTTTTTTGATGCCAAAATAAAGAGAAGAATGACCAGACTCCTGAGCTGATAAGAAGGCAACGATAACTCAAATATCCAATCGTTACAAGCAAGGTATGCAAAGGAGCATCTCTGGAATGCAATACATCCAACCTTGAACCTCTGTCGTAGCAGGATACCACACTGAGTGACTTCTTTCAGCTAAGAACAGGAAACTGAGACTATATTTCACATGTGCTCAACAACACTGGGCAAGAAGAAGATAAAGGATAAAGAAGGAAAAAGGATTCAGATTCAGACTGAAGTCAACAACTTGCCAGCATGGTCCACCCTGCCTTGCATTCATGGTTCAGGCTTCAGGAGGATATTTTTTAGTCCCCTTTGAGACCCTTAGTAGAAACTAAGAAGTATTTAAACACCACGGCCTACCCGAGTACTGTCGTTGACCATGTCTGTCCCTTTAGTGTGTACCCATCTTCAGGAATGTGTTTCATGCAGCACATAACAAAGTTCAGATCATCTCAAACTGGTTTCTTGAACATGAGAATAAGTTCCCTGCACTCAAATTTCCAGCCAATGTTGGATTTGTGCCACAAAGAATTAAGGCAGCTTTTAAGGGAAAAGGTGGCTTTCCTTAAGGTCCTTGTTTCCAAACAGGTCACTTCTCACTGTTAGTATTCAACAAACAACTTGTATGCAAGTTTTATATTTGCCAGCCCAAAGGCAAACAAAACCACACAGGCTGATTGCAGAGAGGACATTAATTGGTCTGCAGTCACGCGCTACTGAGAAAGCAGAAACGCTGGGAAGGAGTTTTTGGTTGTTTTGCAATTTTTAAAGGACCTATATACATTTTTTAACATATTTTCAAGGCACGTGTCCTGTGGCAGGTTTATTCTAGAAAATGCGTCTGACTGAAAAAAAAAAACCTGCCTGAGATCCCAAAATAGCCAAAGCCTCTCAGCACGTAACTGACACTATACGCAAGTGTTTCTTCGATCCAATCACTTCTTTGCCTCATCAGTGCGCTGCACCGAAAGAGACCCACTTCCCCTCCACTCCTGGCCACAATCAGCTTTCCTTTTGTCACCTCCCTCCCACACCCCCGCCAGCCCTCCTTTTTCACCTTCCCTCATCCATGTCTCGTCTCCTCTTCATCACTATAGAGAACATAAGCTCAACAGAATGAGGGCTCAGTTCAATCAAACCATATGTGCGCTTACCAAACTTTCTCTCTCACTTCCACTTTTTTTCCCTTTTAATCTTGCTACGGGAGATAAGATATGAATGCTTCTCAAGGGTCTCGAGCTGGGGTCAGATGAGTTATCTTGGCGGAAGAAAGTAAAAAGAGGAGCGGGCAGTACACAACAGCAAAGGACGGGGGGGGGGGGGACAGGTGAGAGGAGGATCAAGGGAGAAGAGTTGTGCTCTAAACTGAAAAAGCGCTTGAGTGCTGTCGGTTGAAGTGTATTGTGCTGTTGCTCTCAGTCACACTCTAGTGTAGTGTTAGCGGTGTCTGGGGCATACAGGAGTGTGTCAGCACTCAGATGATGGAGACATTTGGTGATCAGAAGCTATCAGGGCATCAGTTGCCTGCTCCCTTCTAGGAAACTGGGATACTTCACTGACTTCTCTTGTGTGAAAGCGTGTACATGTGTGCGTGAGCGAGACAGTAAGATATTTGTATCCTTGGATGAGTCCACTGCAAGGACACACACACAAAAAAAGAAAGCACTTAATAAAAACGCAAAGCACATGATGTTTTAGATTTTGTGAAATCAAAATATTTAACCTCCAACAGCAGTCATTAGCCACAGAGTGGGTGTTGAACCAGACACTCGAGGCCCAATGAGAGATGAGAGCCACTGGAGATGAGAGGCATCAGAGGGGAAAGTCTCGGGGCAGATTGCGAGGAGAAGAAAGCTAGATGTACGAGTGAAAGAAGACTATATTTGGACAATGAGAAATGGGTCTGGTTTGTTAATGACACTGCACAGCAATGTCACAGTAAAAATCATTATGTTCTTCAATAACAAGTAGAAATAAGTTGAAAAACACTTACAGTTAGATTACATCAATGCTATTTATCGATTTGAAGGGATAGGTAAAGCGTCTTACCCAGAGTTATTTATGGCATCAAGGTTGCTTTTCTTCTGATTCTGAGCATACAGTGGAAACACTGATTCAGGAGACTTACGGATGCCCCTCTGGTGGTCCTCCTTGGGCTCTCGCACTCTGGGGCCTCTGGATGTCTGGAGCCTGGATCTCCTCCATGCCTGCTTCATGCCTTGGGGGACGGGGCTATGGCTCTCTACATTCTCTAGCAGACCATTACACGGGGAAACCTTTTGAATACAAGCGCACTGATCCACACAGGTGTGCACATGGGTGTTCACTGTTCATAGACATAAACTACACCTTTATTGGCTGCTACTTCCAAGCACATTTTGCGCTGTCGGTCCTGCTTGCTACACAACAACATTCAATATTTAGTATTTACTGCTGTTTACACTTAGCTAGATTAACGTGACGGTGTTGTGTTTAGTATGTTGCTCTGTTTTTTGCTTGTTTTCTCTTCTTTTTCTCTCAACAGGTGATCCAGGAGATTTTTTTTCTCTTTTTTCTCTTTTTAAGTGCCCTTTCTCACTGTCCCTCTTCCCTTCTTTTTTTCTTTTCCTTCATCTTTCTTTCTCCCTTTTCTATCCCTCAGTCATGTCTGTCCTGTCTGTAACAACTAAAGATAAAATAAAATAAATAATAACAACAAAGGTCGATCAAATGGACCAATACGGCAAGGCCGTGATGATCCATTTGGCAAAGTAAATCCGTTGGGTATCCTTGTTGGTCTTCAGACAACAATTCTGACGGCTAAAGAACCAAATGGGACAGGCAAAAAAAAAAAAAAAGGAGACTTAGGTTAAACAGGAGAACTATGCCTTTTTATAACGCCAAAATTCAAATTTACATGCTATGTTTTGCTGTACCTAAGCCACAGGAAAACTGTGTAGTCTAAATGTTCACCAAACAAAATTCAGTAATAATGTGTTTCAAACAGTGTCAACCTAAACAGAAACTCCACCATACAGTGAAATTACATTTTTCTTATAAAAGAAACCAAAACATGTCATCTGCCTCCAACACCCCTGCTAGCCCTCCTTTCTCAGCTTCCCTCATCCATAACGTGTCTCGTCTTCATCATTTCTTCGGGTTTGAGCCTGCGCTGGAATGGTAGCGCTGGGCAGGATGCCTGCTGTGTTTGCTTCAGATTACTCCTCACCCCCCACCCGACCCTGTGGCTTGTCACGTGTTCTATAATGTTGTGCTGTCGACATTTATGTGCTTTTTTCTGCAGAGGAGCTTTTTTGTTTCCCGTTCTCATGCTTTCCTCCCAGGAGCCCAGCATGAGTAGAGGTCTCCTTTTTTCCTCTTGTACTTTCCCATTGTAGTGTATATTTCAGTGTTTTTTTTCTGTAATGCTCTCCGACCTGTATCCCCATGTGATGTCTGTGTTGTGTGTGTAAGGTGGGGGGGGGGGGTCCTATTTCACTGCAGGGCAACCTGCACGTGGCGACTAAAGCATTGATTGATTGATTGATTGATTGATTGATTGATTGATTGATTGATTGATTGATTGATTGATTGATTGATGGCTGGCTATTAAACAGCATGACAGTTGCTGCACATCTGCATGTCACTTTGCAACCCACATAAACCCCAAAATTCACCTTTTATGCTGTTTCTGACACCCAATGAACATCTTATCTTCTTCAACACTTTAATCTGTAGCTTGGCCTCCAGTCTTTTTGTCAGAGCCGCCATCTTTAAACCATACCTCATAGCAGGTGTCACAGCTTGGTCTTGTAAACCTTTCCTTTCACTCTTACACTTGATGATCACGTTTGAATTGCCAAAGATTTTATGCTGTTTCTGATCATCATTTATCCCAGTCTGGGGATATCTAGCTTGTGAATCTCCAATTCCATGCTTAACAGCTGGTGTGTGGTGTTTGTGCTCTTATGCTGTGCTTGGTTTGTGCTGGGTTGATGGATTTATTTGTTTAATAGCCCTAAACCCCTTCTCAGGTTGACAGAAAACAACAATTGCTTCTTTAAGATCACTGCAGATGTCTTCATGTAAACTTTATATTTCACATGGCATAGGAGACTGACTCCATTGAGTCATAGTGGTTAGTGTTACAATAAAAGATCATCTGCATTAAAGTAGAGCCTTTTACAACATAAATCACACACTGTAAAGCTCTATTTTCCAGACTTATACTGCACACAACATCTGTGGAGAGACCCGAAGACGACAGTTCACAGATGCTTCCCATCCAGTCTGACAGAGCTCAGGGGATCTGCCAGGAAGAATCAGATAAACTGCCCAAATCCAGGTGTGCAAAGCGTATAGAGACTTTCTAGAGTAAGGACTGAATTAATGGCCTGAATATCTCTGGAAATGAGAAACTTCAGCTTTTGATTTTTTTTATATATATCTGTATTTGCACCCACATTTAAAAACATGCATTTATAACCTCTGTCATTATTGTAGATTTATGATAAACATGTAAAAAACGGCAAGAACACAACATAACATGCAAAAATTGAAGGGAATAGTGTACATTTCACAACTAGGTCATTTTCATGCTGTTTCATCGTGTTGCATTTGATTTCATCACGTTGTAAATTATTTCACTTATTTTAGCCTACTCTATACAGATAGTTGATTTCCCTCAGATGTGTACAGTAAATATATAAAAGTAGTAACTTTTGTATATCTGAACTCAGATGAAGCACATATGAACACTCACCATTATTTATGGATTTTTGGCGTGCCTGGTTTCCATGGGGACTTAAATATTTTGGGACAGAGTCGAGCACAGGCGTTACTCGGGCCATATGGGGTGTAGTTGTGTTACAAGGTGCCTACTACTCAGATTTAGAATTTACATAATACTGTTCCTCAAGCCAAGAGCAAATACAATTAATCAAATCAAATCAAAACTCAGAGGCTGCACAGATTTTTTCCACCTGAAATATCAATCACTACTTCTGAACACACCAATGTAAATGTTTTTTGGAGGTTTTAGCTTTTTAACTTTAAAGAAAAGCAGGATGTAAAACCATGCATAAAAACAGCTTATCTTAAGATTTCCTCATTTATCTGAACTGAATTTACAAGAACATAAATCATATTTTTGTAAAAGCTGAAACCAGCAAATATTTCATTTTTTCAGTTTTCTGTAATAAGTTATCATATATACATTTTTTTTAACCTTCTAACAAATTAAAACAAAGAAATTAAATATCAATTTGCATATATGAGTTTTAATTTGTATCACTTTTGCAACATCCAGCATTTTTGTGGAATTTTTGCTTAAAAAATTTTTGTGCAAGCTTTTGATGAAAAGAAAATCCCACTGATGATGTAGAAGTCTAACAAGCTAACAAAACTCATGTATCAAATCTTATAGGACCAAGATAAGCATGGGGCATAATTATTTTATTACTATATGAAGAAATTAGTCATTTTTAAAGGATTTGAAAAAGCTTTTTAACTACAACTACCAACATTTGTTGTCTTACATGCTACAAGTTAGCATTCCTGGGCAATTTTACAAGCTGAAAATGTGATAATATAGGAAGTTATCTGAAATGTCATTCTAATTAGGGCTAATTAGACTCATTTCAATGATTAATGCATTCAAATGATTTTTTTTAGTGTTTAAACTGTGTTCAGTGTGAAAATCAGCATGTAACCCTTTTGCTGTGAAAATCACTCCTCTGAAAGTCTCTTTTCACAGACACAAAGATCAGAGAGATGTCACTGTCTGGGAGGCAGGACCACCTCTTCACTCTCATTTCTGTCACATGTCAGATTGTACCTTCAAACTGTGTCGCTCTGAGGCAAAGGAGTGAAATCTGAATACTGAGCTGCATAATCGCTACACCATCCAGTAGCACCATATTACGATTATATACTTCAGTAAGCATCCTTTTCCCTTTAGTAATCATTCATTTTTAAGCAGTTTGCATAAACTTAGAGAGACTTTTGTCACAACACATAATTCAGAGAAGATAATAACTGGCACACAGCAACATGCGCAGGAGAAAACATGCAAAGGGGGACATTTATGAAAATGATGACAGTACTGTCTAAACCCAACCAGCCCAAGGTGAACAATGTGGTTTTTTATGGGTGGCAGATCACTTTAAACAGTCCCAGAAGACTTTGTACTGTAACACTGTGTTGTGAGCTAAATGAACAGGGACTTAATTTGTCCCAGATCCTGCTAGCAAACTAAATGCCAGTCGTGAGTTTAGCTTGTTAGCATGCTAACATATTTTAATTAAGGACCAGTGAAAAAGCCTAGACCAACACTTTGTAACCACCAGTTGCTAAAGAAAACCTTGTAATTGCTGGGATTGTGAGCAGTTGTGGACTGTAAAGCATGCAACATACGCTGGAAATTAAGCTTTTTGCCTTTTGAGAGAGATGTTTTTTAACATTAGGGCACAATTTAGCTTAAGGTTTCTACTTAGTGGTTTGTTAGTGAATGTTTTCAGACAAACCGATGTCTAAGGGTGACCAAGGCAATCCACTAACTACCAAAGCAATCACAAGAGGTTTTTGGTGCACTAGCTTTGCAACCTCAAGCAGGTACTCACCAACCAGCAGGGAAAACACATTTTTCCCCTAGTGACAGGAGGTTGCCAGGGAGTCACTGACCAATCTCTAGGCTTGTGTGATTGAGGCTTTAGTGGTAAAGACTGAGTATTGCCAAAGTCAGTAGGATTAATTATCTGAGGACTGTGAATTATAATAAAATAAAGATGTTCCGTCCATCTTTGTACAGGATTATCTTTCTCCTCATCCCACATACTGAGACTATGTCCCATGTTTTGTCTGGCTGCAGTTTACATGTACATGTAAATGTATGCGTAATGTGGTATTTTTTTTAATGAAGACAAACAAAACTCACTAACCTTTTACAACCTGGCCTCTGGACACTGTTGGAGGAATCAGGCCATTGTTTGGATGAGGTTAATGCTATAGTGCTAATGTATTATTTTATTGATGTATTTCTGTTTATTGCCTTCCTCAGGGTCGATTTGTTGTTGCGTTGTTGCTCTTCCATGGTGAGTGCATTTCAGAATTAGAAAATGGTGAAGAAACAGTAAATGGTTCTCTTTCACAACTTTAGCAATGTCCAAGTTGCACAAAGGAGCATAGAGCCTAAAGATGTTAACGCATCTCACACTTCTGTTTAATCAGTTTTCTGTTTGACATTTATTCAGCTGTGTGAAAACAATAACTTTAATCTCAGCCAAACCGATTTACTCAGGAACAAATAAAACACTGAAAAAAGCCAAACAATAAAATTTTTAAGTTACCTAAGCAATGTGCCGGGGGTCCAGCGTTCTCGCCAGCTCTAGTGAGCCTCAACCTCCCAGTCAGCTATCAGGCTGGTGGGTAACAGACGTCTGGGATAGGTTGGGCCACGAAGGATACGCCCGACCCATCCTTCAAATGAAGGACCCATTTGTCAGCCACATGTGGAGCAGCCTTTGAATTGGGACAGCTTTCGTCGCCTGGCTGTGACGTAATCGGCCTTCAAATGCGGCCTCCAAGGATGCAGCCTATGAATTGGCACATACCTATTCTCTCCTGTAGTCTAATAGTCTAATATGGAGTGCAGTAGTGATGATGCATGGTGTCCAGTAACTTGGTCTGAATAGTTACTTGCTGCAGTTAAAGGACTTACATGCAGAATTGCTGCATAACCTCACTCACTCATTCACTCTTTGCCTTGTGTCATACCTGTTGTCATTTTCTTCACTGGAAGCTCCTGGGGTCCAAAATCTGTGTTTCATGATGTCATTTTTTCAGCACATATTGTGTTCATGAGATTTTCACTGCATAATCACTGTACAGAGGATATTTTTTAATCTCTTATATCATTTTTATCTTTTTTTTTAATTTCGTCATTCTATTTAATGACAGCTAAGAGTATCAATTAAATTGACTTGGCCATTTTTAAATCGGATTTCTCATAAGAAAATAAACTAACATTATGTGTTTCATGCAGAGAGTAGCAATTGGATCAGAGTCGGAGCCAAGTGTTGCCTGTAATGGGGATGTGTGTATATAATAGTATTATGTTTAAGTTGGGATACGATGCTTTTATGTGAAAAGGCAGCTTTCAAATCTTTCTGATGAAGTAATGAAATCTTTTATATTCAGGCGCTGACATTTCCTCTTAACTGGGACTCAAATAAAAAGTTTCACACAGCAGCTTTAACATTAAAATTAGTGTCTTTCAAAGACAAACAAAACACTCATCTGAGCCCAAACCCAATTTTCTGCATTTGCTCTAAGTCTCCAGTATATAAGTGACTGCGTGTGACTTGTGTTTCCAACACTTACTGAAGCGCTGCCATAATGCTCTGCTCAGGGCTGTGAGTGACACTGAGGAGAACTTCACTTGCTCCTCAAATTCCAGATTAAGGTTGAAAATTCAATCAGACTGTAGGCAAAGCAATAAAACTGAAAATGATAGTAGATTAGTGCAGAAGTAATATACTGCGATAACCTAAAATGTGTTCCAAGGCAACCTTATTCCCCAGAAATCACGTTCATATATTACCGAGTTGTTTTCACAGCTATGATGTGGTGCTAATCTAATGACCGACTGGATTCTGTTCACGTCTGAGTTTAGGTTTGGAGGCAACGAGAGCACGATCGAGGTTTTTGTTTAATGCAAAACAGACGTGGATGTTTTTGACAGAAAACCATAACCGAATGCCGCCGCTACCTAAACTCTAAAAAATGCATGTTGTAATCCAACACAACAAAATCTCCAGTGTTAAATTAACACTGGAGAGTGTCTATATGGGTCCACACCTCTGAGTGTTAAATTAACACTTTTGACGGCGTTATATGTTTAAAAGTAACCTAGTCAGTTTTGAAGATTAACAAAGACTAACACTGAGCAGTGCTGATTTTCTAACACTGGAAAATAACTCAAAATGTTAGAAATATTCCAGTGTTAGAACATCAGCACTGCTCAGTGTTAGTCTTTGTTAATCTTCAAAACTGACTAGGTTACTTTTAAACATATAACACTGTCAAAAGTGTTAATTTAACACTCAACAGTGTTGTATTTAACACTCAGAGGTGTGGACCCATATAGACACTCTCCAGTGTTAATTTAACACTGGAGATTTTGCTGTGAAGAATGGATAGCTCAACAAACGGGTGATTTTACATCAAAAAGATTACATCTTTTCTCCGATGTTTCAGAAAATCATTATATTAAATTTTGAGCCTTGAACCAATCCAACAAGCTATGATGCTTTTTACTCATACCTGTAAAAAATGTTGATTTTGATCAAAAGAACAAAGAAAAATGTGGGGGGGAAAAACAAAAAGGTGCTCGACTGTAAAGAATTACTTTTAACAGTGAAGGAACTACTCATCCCACAATGCACTACAAATTCCATATTCCGTACACATTGGTGTTTCAGGTTAGGATTGCAGCTTGAATAGTTCTACCCACTACTGCAGTAGAGTAGCTCTACCCACTAGACTTTTGAAGCCTGTAGCTCACAATCAAAATCCCCATGAAGAAAAAGAATTGGATTTTTTACTGTTGAGGCCTATAGGGCTTTTTATACACTTAGATGGCTTCGATGTGGTGCCCAGTTACGGAGATATCAGCTGCAGAAATATCTGCCGCCTCTTGAATATAATGGTACAATGCTGTGTGGTGCACAAAGAACCAAAAAGTATACATTTGAAAAACTCATCAGTGATGTCTCTTTCTTGAAATCACCATCTTATCTCAGACTGTATGAGGTAAGTACCACCAAGCTCCATTATTTTCAAGAGAACAAAAAAAAGAGAAACAAAAAAGATCCACTGCACTCTATCCACAGACAACATGTATATAAGCTGTGTCACTCAAAGTGACAAATCACAAAGGGTCATTCAGAATCACAAAGATTAAAAAAAATAGTCCACGCTCCACTCACTGTGAAGAAAAACACAATAAAAAGGACGTCAAACCGGCTTCTCCTGTGAGAGCAGTACCGATAAACCACAAGGCGCAATTCCTAATGTGGATCTCACGTTTTCTTGACCAGAAAACCTCACTCGTGGGATACATACTGCCGCACTTTGCAATCCACTGCTTCGTACATTAGTTCATAATAGTGTCTCAGGAGGAAATCGCGGGCTAAACTAAAAGCACATGAGGGTATGCAGGAGAGAGTAAATTACAGCACTTTAGCGCATAATAATTCTTGGAATGTACTGAACATCAGAGCCTAATAGCTGAAAATAACAATGCATTCGTCTCTGAGGGTCAATTTTTCTTTAATGACACTTGCCTTTTTTATTGTGTATGGAACCATCAAAGCAGCAGCTCCTGTGTAATCGTTCAGGCCTCTCGGGCTTTCACACGGCACTCAGTTTCTTATCTGCACATGCGCATTAGCATGACAGATGGAAAAACGCAGCCCTGTTGTGTTATAGCATCAAAACTGATGCTATAAAAGAGTTGTGGGTTTTTTTTAATAGTTTTTATGTGAACACAAAGAGCTTCTCATAAATTAACAGCTTAAATCATGTGTTTTTGTTTTGTTTGTCTTTTTTTAAGATTTGCATTTCATCAGAGTCTAATTTAAGTCAAATGGTGGTGTTAAGCTTTAAATTACATACCAGTGCACACATTTTAGTTTTTATTTATATATATTTTTAATTAGCAATGCATACAGGTAGCCAAACTAGTCACAGCATACTAAAACGTCATTAGTGGTAATCAAAGCTTTGGTAACAGCTCAAACAGTGACAAAGGACAGCATCCAAGGTTAAGGTTAACTTCCTGAAAGATGATGAAAAGAAGCCTAATGAATACTGGTAACACATTCTGTCTTCAAGTGAAGCCACAGTACATTTCTCTGGCTCATATGGGATCCAGTATGTTCGTGTGAACCTTGAGCTCTTCCTAATCTAAGATGGCGCCTGTGTGTGCGCTGCTTGCTGTCAGCTGTTACCTCTTTTGTTTTTGCTAGCTTTGTTTACATCTGTTTTCTTCAAAAAATCTCTCTACTCTTCTGGTTTATGACTTCCAATCGCTACTAAATATCTGAGCTACTGTTGGAGAGCAGTCCTGACTGGCCCCATGATGTGAGGAATTTTGTATCCCACGTGTGTTAGAGACCGTACCACTGTTCTACAGCGGCGGTCCACATTGCCATCCCTCCAGGAAGAAATGCCACAGAAGGCGAGGGAAACGGGGCGGTGTATTGGTAAAGATCAATTCAAATGCTACATAAATAAATTTGACTTTAACTTTGACTTTATCAGGGCTACCACAGTGAAGTATGAAGCTGGGACTTTTGATGATATGGGGCTAAATGAGTACAAATAGTGCTGGGAGGATCATACTTAAATATGGCACCATCAGTGCCTATGGGCATACCAAAATACTCCAAGCCTCCAGAAGTCTGGCATGAAAGGAAAATTCCAGCATCACAATAATCCAAAGCACACTGCCAAAATCACACAGGAGTCTCTGAAGAAGAAAAAAATGGAAACTATGACCTGGTCACCTGACTCAAATCCAACAGAACACCTCTGGGGTGTTTTAAAGGGAAAGATGGCACATTTCCTCCAGCAAGGAGGCTTTTAAAAAAAAGGTCTCTCTGCAGTCTCTACAGAAATTTAGCTTCCTTCATGCCGAGTAGGTTTGTGTCACCTTTCAAAAATAAATCTGGACCCTGGCAGTCCACATTTATGTTTGCATTGAGGTCATAATGTGAGGACTTTATTGTTAAAAATAGTAAAATAATGAATCTAACATAGAAATATATGCACAGGTCAGTGGATTCAGAGCATATCAACACAAAAATAAAGGCATGGGAGTTTATGTGGGCGCTTGCCTGTATGTCAGAGATTACAGTGTCAAGGACCTTTGGTCTGATGAGTAGAGCTACACTGTGCACAACCTCCTGAGTGCACACATGCATGCTCTTCACAGAGATAGCAATGTAATATGCACTTCCCATACAAAGATAAGAGAAGCAGAAACGAATAAATCCCTGCCTCACCCAGAAACATGCAAACACCACACGTCTCTGAGTGAAGCCGTATAGACACCAAAATTTGACCTGAGTTTGAAGACAAAATGAGCTAAACATCTGATTTAATCAATTTGTGGCACGAAAATCTAGATTTTTTTTTTTTCCTCCAGCAAGCACAAAGCCGAACGAGGAGCTTGTGCCTTAAAGCTCAGTCGTGACTCTCCGTGAGAAGCAAAAACACTTTGATTTCGCTCAGCTGGAGAACATGCACATCTGCTAATGTTCTTTTCAAATTCAAACCTGAAACCACAGCAGCCTTTAAAAATGGCATGTGGACAAGCCCGGGGCGGAATTGACAAATCCCCCCAGCAGCATCATTTAGGTCTGCTGTTAGAAGGCATGAGGGACAAGTGGTGCACAATGTGAGGAGTGGATGCCTGTTGCCTTTGAGCCTGTGGCGATGCATTAAATATGTAAAGTCATTTGGCCTAACATCACTCTAGAGTGCCAATACTGGTGCTGGAAGAGAAGAGGCTATAATAACTCATGCTCGCCAAAGCAGTAAAGCAGCCACTCCCTGGGCTGCGGGATGATTTGGACCTTACTGTGACTGCACATACATTACTGAAGTGGACTGTGAAATGAAAGCCAGTATGCAGACATAAGGCTTATGGTACCTCTTTTTCAGTCAGGTCCATTTCTGACTGGCTCAAACAACAGCTGCCCTACACTTTACGTTCTAGACTTCAACTCTGAAATGATGCATCGTTAAAAAAAATGCAAGTGTAAGTATTTCTCTTCCTCATTATTCTCTCTGCACAAATGCATTCCTTGGTTAATGAACAACTTCTGATCAGCGGCAAAACACAAAAACAATAGCATGTATTTTGTTTGATGTCAGGAAAATAAGAGTGGAACAGAGTGTCCCCGATACTCAGAAGCACATTCTTTGCAAACTGCAAGTTTTTCTCAGTCCTTCCCTCGTTGGTCTTTACTATTCCTCCTGTTCTTCACCGCCTTTCTGTGAAATATATTGCTCTTAGCACTTGAATATGTATCCGTCCTGACTCTTTTGGGTGAAAAATGGCTTTCATCTGGGATCTGAGCTAAAGCAAATTACCCTTCTGGTGGTATAGATCACTTTTAGGAAGGTAGGACTCAATGCAGAGAGAAAGAGAGAGAGGGAGGGAGAAAGGTAAAGCAGTTGAAATACTCTAGTTTGATAAATGGGAAAGATTTGGGAGGCATAAGCGAAAGTGAAAAAGAAATATTAATGAGCGAGAGCAACTTGAACTTACTGTGTTTCACCGAACAACAAACAACAGAGGGAGTCTGATGTTTGGAGTCAATTTACCAAAAACCCATCTGTCATGAGAAAATCTAATGTGATACCACCTGAGAGAAGAGAGAGACCCTATTTTTTATGAGACAAATATAATATAATAAGAAGTTTTTGTGTTTTGCTTTTTTGACAACAGAATGACCCACATCTTTTTCCAAAAGATTTTTTTTTTTTTTGGTCTTTTTGTCAACCTCAGGGGAGAAAGACTTCAAAAAGCTCCTGTCAGAAATAACTAGACAGAATAACAAAGAGGACTGAGCAAGAAACTTCAGGGAGAAAAGTTCATTCACCAAAGACGACGGGGACGATAAAAAAGGGATCAAGGAAAGGAAAGGGAAGGAAAGGAAAGGAATTTACAAGAGGGAGGAAGAACAAAGGAATGGAAGAATGATAGCCGACTGCCCTGAAGCATATGTGTGTAGTGCGGTGCCAACAACATATGCACAATTATCTAATGATAAAACTGTCTGGAAGCACTTTGTTCCTTGTCTCAAACAAAATATCGCGCAGTCACTTTGGTGTTGACTCGGACTTGACACATATACACACCACATGAGCCAATCCATCAGGCCGTGGTGATGACAATGAGTGAGGTGGCTGCGGGCGAGCCTGGTGATAGGTGCATATAACAGATGGTCCCATCAGAGCGAGCGTCAGAATGACACCCGACTTCCTCTTTATCATCTCCCCTGACCTCTTTGCACTCTTTTATTTCGCTTCCTCATTACATTTTCTTTAACTTTACTCTTCAGTGACTTACAAATCTAAGTTTCTAAGTTTAAGGTCATTTTTGCAAATTCATTTTACGAATTCACGGTTTATGAAGATTTTAAAAAAGAAATGAGAAACGACGTCACAAGTAAAGGAATTAAGAATTCCTTGTTTTTAGAGATGAGCTAATTTGATCACATTTAAGAAATATTACAACAAAGAGAATCACTGAGAAATTTGATAACATTTAGTAAGGCATAAGCAGTAACATGAGATAGTAAAATTAGAGAACAAAATTAGATTTAAGAACTAAATTACAACGAAGACGTTACATTAAAAAATCGACACAAGTGAGAGAAATGAGATCTGCTAATTGTGTGAAAATTTGAAATTCAGTTCAATTTTTTTATTAAATAGATTTTACGTTTAGAAAAGGAAAGGGTAGATAAAACTGATGAGTTGGAAGGAAGCTGACAAAAATATTCAATTGAAGGCAGGTTTAGACAAAGACAGGAAAATAAGATCCGAGAAGTTGGACAAAAATTACAGCAGGAATTAAATGAGCTACCATCAATAAACTATGAAATGATGAGAGAGAGAAATGGAGTAATTAAAAGGGAATAATGAGATGAGATACAAGAAATTATGTAAGAGAGGAATCCGAAGAAATAAGATGAAACAGATGATTGGGATTACAGAAACAGTAACGTAACAAAAGTCAAGGATGTTCCTGGGGAATTAAAAAAAATCAGCTTTAACACCTTAAAATACATATCTAACATTCAGAGAAGAAACAACTCTTTTTGATGTAACTCTACTCAACATACTCAAATTCTTCAATAATCTAATGGTTTTATAATTAGTTAGGCATTGTTTCATTGTTGTTTATTGTGACATAGCATGTATTGGCACAACTCTGCATTTCCTATGTCAAAGTACGGCACAACTCCACTGCGTCTTATGGCTGTTGTTTTTCTCACCTTGCTAATTTCTAACTTGCAGTCACAGGGAGTTGTACTGTCTGCCTATTGGCAGCCGGCTGCATAACATCTTCGAACCAGCTGTCAACTGGCATTGCATATATTCATTAATGTGATAAATTAGTTTAACTAACTTTACCTCCACTGAGGAGGTTTGCTTTTCTTTCAGGCTATAAAAACGACCACTTGAATAATTTTGAATGAATTCTAATAAAACTGGGTGTAGATGGATTCGTGTTAACAGTTTGTTAAAATCTTCACAGTCGACTTACTAATTTATTGGTGAAAAATTGACACAAAGTCTTATCATTTAGAATCTGTGATTCTTATAGGTGTGCTGTGTATTGTTAGCATGTGGAAAGTTTCTTATATGAATGTTATGATATCGTCTTTCAGTTGACCTCTGACCCCCTCACCTTCAAGGTCAACTAATTGATCTGAAAGTCAAAGTAATAATAATGCTATACCAAAAAATTTAAAATTATGTTTCTTACTACCATTGTTTGTATTCACGGTATTTAGGCATATAGGGAACAATATATTTGGATTCTAAATATCACCTTACTTTGGACCTCTGACTGCTTCTTTAACATCAAATAAGGTCAAACCTTCATTAAATTTCATCTTTAAAACGCTGTGCAAAATTCTCCTGCCTTTGTTGGCAACATTTAGTAAATAATAGAGCTACATGGAGAAAATCTAAATATCATGTTATAGTTTGCATCCAAATACCATATCGCATTTGACCTCTGACCTCAGATCTGCCATTCTTTCAAGCTGAACCTAAAGTCGTTTATATCTTTAAAGAAAGTAGGAAGAATGAGAACGAGCTGCCTAGTTAGTTAGAAATACTGTAGTATAATATTATATAATAAGCTCAAGTTATTATTCAAATTAAAGACTGCCCAGAGAGTGAGCTCCTGTGGTTTAGTTTCTGGCTCTCTGAGTGCTTCTCGTTCTTGTTTTCAATAGAATTTATTTAACTGAAAAGAACAACTGCAGAGAAAAAGCATCACCAGTGTCCTGTATATGTGGCTAATTTTTTAACACAAGGTCCTTGACTGACATTGCTCCCTGATGGTGAGTAAAGACCTAAAATAGCAAGAATAATCACCTTATGCAACATTTAGAGTGTGAGTTCATTTACACAGCAACTGCAGTTGTGGTTAAATTTTAACCAAAGGTTTTTAAAATCGTGAATCTGATTTGAGCTGGCATTTATGGAGTTTTAGAAAGTTTCAGCCTTTCATCGAGGACTGAAGTTTGTGCAAATGTTTTACATCGTGTAACTCTACCATTTTCTTCAGCTTTATTTGGACATTGAGAGCAAAAGTTAATAATGAGGAAGACCCTTAACTTTAAGCGTATGCCTTTAATTATTTAAATTGTCAGATATAAGGGAAAAATTATATTCATTACATTTTTTTTCCATGATGAAATAAGGATGATTTTGTGGATAGCGCTTTGATAGCATGATTACAGAGAGATGTAAATGGCTTAATGACAGAGGCTGATGCTTGAGACGGAAGCAGAATTCGTGGTGTTATTTTAAAAAGTGACAAGAGAATAAAGAAATATAGTGATCGAGGAGTGAGAAAATAGAGAAATGCAAAACGGTATAACAAATGACATCACTTTCAACACTTAACTCTTTGTATCTTGCTCATACAGACACATCTTGTCTGCTTTTGAACTTCAGCAAACCTGCAGTGCATGTGTGTTCTGTATTTTACTGCAGCACTTCCATCTACACGCCCGTTACAGCTAAAACATGACTGCTGTGTCTACAGCATAGGCGTCAAACTCTGGCCCGCGGAGCCATACCAAATTACTATTAGAGCTGGCCTACTGGTATTATGCAGCTAATATATATATTGTTTAGTATTAAGCTTTGCTTGTTCCATATTCAGTTTTTCAGCAAAACGTGTTTGAGTCCATAAGAAAAGATTCATTCTTATATCTGGAGGAATAAATATATTTCAATAAATATTAACGTCAGCCCGCAACTTTGTTCCAGTTTTGAATTTTGGCCCACTGTGTATTTGAGTTTGACACCCCTGGTCTACAGTATGGAAACAAGCTGATAAAGCCAATAGAGAAACAAAGTCGTTTTGCGACCCAAGCCTAATTAGTAATTGATGGAAGCCTGGATGTAATAAAAGGGGTTTTTGATGGCCTTGCTGTGAGATAGATGAGAGAGATCAATGCAGCCAAGGCAAGCGACGCCACAGTATTTCTAAAGAGCTCAAGCATGTGACAGACAGGGCTTCCACGCGGCAAAACTCGAGCGGCTGCTCAGACACTCTGGCCAGCCTGATAAGATTTGACACATGGGCCCCCACATGTCCGGCGCATATGAAATCCTACAGTGCAGCCCTACTTCCCCCGAAGGCTTCTTCAAGCTGCAGGCACCCTGGGAGTATTATCTCTTCCTCCTCCACACAGGTGGACTGACTGACTGACATCATTTACTGTTTCAGAACTGCCCCGGATGCTCTCCATCTCCCACTAAACTTCCATCTTCACTCTGCCTGAAGACATCTGTCACGGATGCAAAGAACATGTAAATGGAGGAAGGGGGGTTTAAAGAAGGGGGTAAATCTCATCACATTAGCACAAAAATATTTAGAAGCCAGAGATTAGAGACCTGAGGCTCATAGTCACATCAAAGACATCACTCTCTTTCTCAATCTTTCTCTTTTTTCACTCTCCCTTGTTCTCTCTGCCTCTGTGACTCTCCCTGCCTTCACTCCGTGAGTGCGTGGGTGCAGCTCGTTCCTATGGCAATGCCAGTCTTTCTAAGCTCGACCCCTATGTCCCCTCTCTCCGAGCACTGCTACTTCATTAATTATGGACACACAGACTGCCAGTATCGCCTCGATATTTATCAGAACTGCTCATTTTGTGATTTTGTTTTGTTAGTTCCAACACGCACATCTGAGAAGATATCTTTTAAACAGCGATCATTTCAGGTTAAGCGGGGAAATAGCGCTCCCTGAAATCTACTTCCTAATTTTCTGCACCCTGGCACCTCGGCGCTGTGATAAGCCTGATAAGAAAAAGACTCTTCAATGATAATTAAATCAGGTGTTCATCATCAGTACATCAGGGCCACTGATAATTAGCAATGATGTGACACTCTGTTTATCCCTCTGGGGAGTTTCTCTTCCCCGCTGCCCTCCAGCTATACACACCAGCAGCCTCATTTAGAACCAGAAGTGATTCATTGTCTTGCTTAAGGACACTTCGCCAGGTCCGACGCTTAAGGTCAAGTCATGTGGTCTCTCTGGAAACCAGGGAGGAACGGCGAGAGTGCTGACAAACAGTGTGCAGCACAGTCATCAGCCCATGACTATCAGCAGATGACCCGGGATTGTCAGGGTCCTGGGACTGGGCGACCCAGGATCCCTGAGCAGTCATGTATTATATTATTATTATTATATGTATTTTGGTATTGCTGCTGCTCTCCTCCATGATTGTAGATGTGAGTGTGTGTGTTTATGTCTGCGGGGATGCTTGGAGGATGGAGCTCAGCCACCTGCAGGCCTGAGGGGTGTGGCCCTGCGGAAGGACTGGCCACACCCGAAGCCACACACCTGCCGCTGATCAGGGCTCGTCGGGGGAGCTACTTAGGAGAGTCTTGGAGCTCCCACCGACGCGGGATCATTCCTTGAGACTCCACGTTAGTCGTCCCATTGAATTGAGTTAATGTGTGTAAGTGTATGCCCGCGGTTATTTGTGTCCTGACGGCTGCGTCTATTGTTTCCCGCAGGAGGAGCGTGGAAGGCACGAAGAGCAGCGAGCACCGGGGGGTGCTGACACGGGAGCGGAGAGCACAGAGACACGAACTATTCACGCAGAGACACGACACGGGAGTCTGGGAGAACACGGGGATTTATTGTTGTTTTTGTTCCACTCTGTAAATAAACACACTGTTTATACATAGAGCACCGCGCCTGGGTCCTCCTTTCCCCACATCCCCACGGTGTGCCATGCCGTACCGTGACAGGGATGGCCCATTCAGGAGACTGAGGGACTCAGTGAGGATGTTTTCTACCAGTGGAGAAAAACCTCAAAGATCAGTCCTGGAAGTTGATAAACTTAAAACTTAAATATTTGATTTAATTCTATGTGCACAGTATGTTGATATTTAAAGTGCTTATTAAGTCAGTGCAAACAAGTTCAGTTATTAATTTATTTTTCTCTGGTTGTGCTTTTTTTTTTCTTATTTGCACAAAAACAGCATGTCACTGTAATTATAGGCAGGCATGATGAATGTAACTGCATCTTCTCAAATCTTCTTTTCAGACTCAAATGGCACAATTACTGATGATTAAATGCAGTCATCATTAATATAATGAGAAACTTAGAATGAGTGACCTGCTCTTGAGGAACACCAACATCATGGTTAAAATTACCTTCAGTGATCATGTTTAACGACAAGCTTGTCTGAACACAAGGTTGAATAAAACTAGATATTATGAGACAAACATAAAACTAAAAAGCGTTGTTAAAGTCAGAGCTCAGAGGAGAATGGCCAGACTGCTTTGAGCTGATAGGAAGGCAGCGGCAATTGAAGTAACCCCTCATTACAACCGAGGTATGCAGAAGAGCATCTCTGAACACACAAGATGGACTACAGCAGCAGAAGACCACACCAGGTGCCAGGCTTGTCATTTAAGAACAGGAAATCAAGGCTGATAGCTGCTTCCAGCAGGATAACACACCATGTCACAAAGCTCACATCCTCTCAAACTAGTTTCTTGAACATTGCAATGAGTTGACTGTACTCAAATGGCCTTATGGTCCCATTCTACTATGGGAATCCACATGATGGATGCACAGCTCAAAGATCTTCAGCAGCTGTAATGTCATCATGTCAAATCTCCAGCACCTCGTTTAATCTATGCCATCAAGAATCAAGGACGTTCTGAAGGCAAAAGGAGGTCGAATCTGGTGCTAGCAAAGTGTACCTAATGAAGAGACAAAGTCTATTGAAAAGCTATAAAGAAGAAAAATATGTATGCGAATATGTGAATAAAATATGTGTATCTCTGTGTTGTGTGCGTATATTAAGTATCAACAAGGTAAAATGATCAAATTAATTCTTAGTTTAGCTTTTTGGAGCCCCTTGCAGAAAATCTGACTGTATCATCAGCTCACTGGAAACCGTTAACATCACTATTTATCGCAGCATTCTGGTTGAACAGATATTACTATTGTGTGTTTCTAGGTTTTCCAGCCGTCAAGTCTTCGAGCCAAGCAGAAAACATATCCAAACGAATAGTAGATGTTTCTGGGAGACTTAAATTTGGCACAAGATAACGGGCTGTTATGTGAATACAAAGCACATGAATTTCTTCCCGACATTTATTATAAAACAGAACTCATCGCCTGGCAATGCCAGCTTACAGCTTGCTTGGTGGGCTTTACCAGGCACTTGTTTGTGACGTAATATATAATAAACAGCAAGTAATGATTTAGAGTTCCCTCCCTCACTCTGGAAATTTACCAAAGTAGGTCTGAGGTGTCTTCATTGTGTAAGAATGTTATCAGATTTCTTTTCATTTTCTTTGTTTTTCATGTTTAAATTCTTCATCCATTTCACTGGGAAGTCACGGCAAACTTTTTCACTTACAACCGCGTTAGAGTGGAGAGCCAACTTAGCAGGGGACGGTCCTGATTGCTCCTGCAAACTCTAGAGGAAATATGTGACAATTTTCTTCAATCAATCAGGGAATCAGGCACCTACGTGAAGTGCATCTTGTCTTACAAGCTAATCACTAATTTGTTGATGACCTTGTGCGTTTCCTTTTTAAGCTAGAAAAACATCACAGTGAAGTGTTATTTGAAGGGATGTGACATTGTTCCAGCTCAAGTTTTCCTTTACTTAAATCATCAAAGCTACTTTCAGCTGCTCCCTTGTCACAAGGGTTTTGCCACAGCAGGTAAGCTGGTTTGATTTGGCAGACGCTGATGAAACCCAAAAGAACGGTTTGTTTCTCCGGCTGGAATCGAACCAGCAACCTTACACTTCCCAAAAGAATGTGTTAACTGCAAATCAACAAATTTAAAGACCTGTCGATTCTCTTGTGTGAATCGCATCTTAATTTAACCATGAGCCATCGTCCATTAACTCGCCCAGTGTATCAAGCTAAGCTCAGTTTATTCTTGTGGATGTTTTCCACACTTGCACTTTGTTGCTTTGCCAGTTAATTTTTATTAATTTAGGGCCCAGATATTAATTTACAGTAACTTTGGTGGCAGCATGCATAAATTACTATTGTATTGCTTCTGTATACACATACAGAGAGGTCCTAGCTTTCAGATTGCTGTATATATTTGTGTGTGTGTGTTAGCTCTAGATGTGATGCATGTACTACTACTCAGTCTTCAAAAAGCATAATAGAGTTCACTTTCTGTTCCACGTTATCGTCTTCAAACGCAAAATGATCATGTCACTTAAATCAAAGAGTCCAGTGTTTTGCACCATTAGGCTAAAATATAAGGAGTCCTAGTTGGCTTCTGATTGGCAAGAGGCCCGTTGATACACAGCTGCTGGCTTCACACATCAAAGGGCTTTGAGGATGGAAGAAGAGGAGCCAAATATTCTGACAGCCACTCAGTTCTAATTGTAGAAAACGTGGACAGAGTGACAGTAGTCAACTGTTCAGCCATTACAGAGCGCCCCATTCAAACAGACAGGGCACACATGAGCGCACAAACGCACACGGTAAAGCGCAGTCGTACGCAACTAAACACCTAAACACACGCATCCCCAAGGATCTCATTACTGTGATTGGCTGCGGGACCTTTTGCTGATCGAGACACTCCTTTATGTTACATTTGCATCTTAACTATATAAAGTGCCTGAAATGCATGCGCGTGTGTGTGTGTGCGTGCATGCATGTGTGCAGCGCGGTGCAATGCAGTGCAGGCAGTGGGGCACGTATGTGTTCGTGTGCGTGAGCAGTTTCGCTAAGAGTTGTAGTGCTGCAAAAAACCAGCGGAGAGAGAAGAGAGGAGTGAGACCGTGCATGGTCAGAGAGGGCAGGCGTGAGCTAAATAGCTGAGTTGGCAACTGTAGACGAGAGAGGGAAGAGAAGGGTGGGTGAGTCACACTGCTCTGTGATGAGGTACAGTGTAAGGACAGTGGACTTTTTCTGTTTCTTCCTGTGGGGAAATGTTCTCGGTGGCTGGAAGCAATGAGCTGTGTGTCTGTATAGTTGTGGGGGTTGCTCTTCTGTGCTTTATTTCCTATGATAATCATATTTGACTTTAATCTGTGGCCTAATTTTGCCCAGAAAAAAAAAGAGAGGAATAAAATGTACCACGTGACCAGAAATATATGGACAGATCACTGCTTTGTATGTTGTCCACAAGATAATGAATTATGGCTGCAGGGATTAGCTTTTATTCAGGTATAAGAGCCTTAGTAGACTGATGAAGAAGAAACAGGCCAGTCTACTTTGGAGATTTTTCAATAAACTGAAACTGTTTATTACATACGAGCATGCCTCACATGCTTGTATGTACGCTGTGCATAATGCGTTCCTCCTGTTTACACTGTCCAAATGGAGATCTTTCTATTCTAATTCTATTATTAGAGATGGGGACTTATTCCAGAAAATCCCGCCTCAACAGCACAACTTGGCCCAATCACGAGTGTAGTAATGAGTATCTTCCAAAGCGCTGTAGTCACACAGGAAACAGTGTTTCCTCACTAAAACTAGAGCTCAGAAAACAAATTTACAGTGAAAGCCTGAAAGTTCCCAATTGTATATACATTAGATTGTTTTGCACAGATTTTTGGTTGACGTTGTTGTGCAAAAGTCTTGAGCCAGACCACATATCCTTATATTATGCTTACAAAGAGCCAGGCATGCTTGTATTTTTTAAGGAGCAATATAAGTTTTTCTTTCGACGTTGGCTGCTTTTCACTTATTTTCAGTTCAGTCCTCATGATCCAGTATTGTGTCTACACAAAGCAAACCACTTAGCAAAGAACCAGTTTTAAATTGTACCTTGCAGCCTGTTCCAAAAAACATATAATTTGTTCCAATTTATTTAGTAGAATCTACTAAAAATGCCAATAGCACAGATTAACATGCATTTTGCTAGCGAGGTGATTCCCAGAGAGCGCCACCTGCAAATAACTGAAACGTGTCCACATACTTTTGGTTGTATCCTGTAGCAGCAGCCAGTGTGAGTGCAGGCATGTGAGAGCAGCAGCTTTGCTCACAAAAGCCTAACTGCGTTCAGCCCGTGTGTTCAAAGACATAATGGTGCATCCAACTCCGTGTGACACGCATACAGACGCAGACACACAACAGATACAACCTCCCGTGTGTGATATTTTCAGTTTACACGTCTCAATGTGTCCTTGACTGAGCTCGCTCTGAGTGACGCACAAAGAGGCTCTGCTCTCTAAAGTCCCCACCACTCGCATCTCTCTTTCTCTCACTCGCGCTCTCCCTTCTTTCTCTCTCCAGCTCTTGCTTGAACACCCCACCCAGAAATCCAGTCTTGATTCTAAGGGACGCATGTGGGATTTAATGCAATTTGTAGGGGAAGGAGGCAGGGAGGAATGAATGATATATTGACTTCTATATAAAAGCAAGGCTGTGGTGGTAATCTCATTTCAGGAAGCTGTGATGAGATTCTGGCCTGTTTTCTCTCCAAGATGATGTGACTTTGTTCCTGACATCACCATGCAGCTGCCGTGTGTGTGCACCAGTGTGTGCACCAGTGTGTGTGTGTGTGTGTGTGTGTGTGTGTGTGTGTGTGTGTGTGTGTGTGTGTGTGTGTGTGAGTGCCTCACGCTCTATGATATGCTACTCTGATTTTATCAGGAAGCAAAACAGCATCTTTATTTTTGTGTGCACGGTGGAGATAAAATCTGAGCACCATTCTCGCTCTCTGCAGTTACTCTTTGCCTTACTAAATATGTACATTTTAGGCCTTTTAGAAAGAACATCTAAATAAATCTCTGGAGCGCTGCTGGTTTTTTAAGACGCTGAAATGCTTTTAAATAAGCCTGCTGTGCTTTTTGATGTCAGAAATATTCATGAGGAAGGCAGCCTCAGCACACAGGAGTGGCAGTGGCTCACAATCACAGTCTTGATTATTCAGTGCAAATTTAATGAGTGTTAACTAGTTATTTTCCTGTTTTTTTAAACATATTTTTAAACACAGGACCCGGCTCAGCTTTCATTGGGAAGCAGGCGATTCTGATCTGGCACCTACTTTCAAACCACCTGCCTGCTGTTCTTCATGTCCTCAGCTTTGAATAGAGGCCTACTGTGAAAATGGCAGCGGGTTGGGGGTGAGGGGGCTGTAGCCTGTCCCAGCTGTCAAAGGGTAAAAGCCTGGGCACACCATGACCAGATCAACAGTCATCACAAACTATAAATATGCATCACTTGTAATTCTAATTGTTTCCTGATATGTTACACATAACGTCTAATAAGAAGAAGAAGAAACAAAATGATTAAAAAAAAAAAAAAACGAGCTGTAAACATGTTTCATATAAAAGCATGAGCATGTACACACTTGTTGCTAGGTGACACTGCCTGGTTAACTGTACTGTAGGCTACAGTGCCACTCTAACCAGAGGACATGAAGAAGAGCAGGCAGACGGGATCCTGACACTGATATGGTGCTATATTTCTCTAACTTGTATTGTGAAATTCTAGACAGAAGGCACTAAAACAAACTTTGACGTTAGGGTTTTTCCAACGCTCAGCTCAGTAGTTGTGGATTAGTGGTGCCAAAAGAAAGCAGGTGCTGGGGGTTGAAAATATGCCTCTCATAGCAACAGCTTTACAATGATGTTAAATCCCACTCATGGCAGTGACGGGCAAATAGCTCCACTCCCGGAAGAGTGGGTTGTCTGCCAATTTAGTGGTTTGATGCCCTGTGTACTTCAGTCTGCACGCAGTTGCCTCTGATGCATCCACTGGGACTTGAGAGACCAGTGGGTGATGTCACCAAGGCAAGAACCAGCCCTGCTTGTAAAATGACTGAATGCCCAGAACAGGAAGTGGATGGACTTTGTGATGAGATTATTTTAACTGCAGTTTAAGGACAGCCCTGACCTTTCACTCCTAATATGATTTCAGATTTATTTTTTGATTGAATAAGTGATTTATGGGCCAAAAAACTTTACTCTCACTTGTAGCATCTTGGCATCTGGTGCAGCGCACCTGTGTAATGCTGATGGGAACTGTTCCCAAAAAGTCCCCGAAGGAGGAAGGCCTCATAGAAAAGGGGCATGTCGTGAGATTATGCTGTTAAATCGAGCTGATTTAAACACATTTCTGCTGTCGCTTAAACTGACAAGTCATTAAAAGGGAAAGGTTAAGTTTCCCTGTGTCACAGAGCGAAGCATCGCCTGCTGCAGCTCTGAAGCACTTGAACACTTGAACAGTCCTGAGCGGTTGACAGCGCCGCTTGTTTGTCGTTACCCAGGATTCTCGGTGTTGTCATGGTAATAGATGTCTGTGGGAGATCTAAGGGGATGGAGAAATAAGGATGGGAGTGCATCTAACACTGAGCCATTGTGATACATTCACAAAGATTTTTCTTTGCTTTTGCCTTTCTTAATTTCTTTTCACACTGTTTTCACCATCTCAGGATGTCGCCTGCCCTGTGAAGCATTTCATGCTCAGCGTGTGTTTTCAGTTCCCTTAAAAAATAAAAACTTTGAAGAAAAGTAAAAGATAAAGTTACCTTACTTTTAAAGATTAAAGAAATGTTTAAAGTGTTTAACTATGCATTACTTCCAAAGTCAAACTGATGGTAGAGATTAAATATAATTTGCGATTGCTTGAGGGAATAATTTGACACTTTGGAAAATGCACTTAATTGCTTTCATAGATGAGAGGATCAGTATCATTCTCATGTCTGTAAGGTATATGAAGCCATTACTAGAAAAATGGGGAAAACGAGCCTTATTCTGTCCAGAAGAAACAAAATCGAGCCGCGAGCACACGTGAAGCTCACGACTCATTGTACTTTAAAATTCGGAGGGATCTTGTTATCACAGTGTGGTTGTGAGGTGTTTGTACACTTTGGTTTCTGAACAATTAAAACAAATAAGATCTGATGCGTTAATTAGTGCACTTTGGAAGTGCTGGTAGGTGCATTTTGTCATTCTTGCACAGAAGCAGCTGAATCTCCTGTCAGCTTCAAATTATTTTTAACAATATTTTAGACACATGACTGTAGTTACAACCTTTTTATTTAATGCGTGACACAACAGAAAACGTTATGCAGCAATCTGAGCTTTAATTAAGCATTTGCGGTAATAAAAAAATTACTTTCATGTTGCCGTTTGTGGCTTACAGGATGTACCCCATCTCTCAGTTACTGGATCTACTACTGGCTGTTGTCCAGATGTTTTTAATCACCCCTCATTTCTTTATATTGTATAAAAAATTGACAATAGGTAGAGTGATTTATTAAAGCATGCAAACATACATGGAAATACAGTATCTGAGGCACAAACAGAGCTTGTACGTTTCTAACAAGTTTGAAAGTCAATATTTGGTGTGATCACCTTTATTCTTCAGCACAGCCCGAACTCTCTTAGTCATTTCTTTAAGTGGTCTTCAGGAATAGCTCTCCAGGCTTCTTGAAGGACATTCAAAGCTCTTCTTTGGATGCTGGTATCCAGGTATGTTTTTACTGCACTGACAGTGTGTCTGGGATCATTGTCATGCTTAAAAATGAAGCTGTTGCCCGTCAGACATTTTCCTGATAGTGTTACACAGTGGATCAAAATTTGACGGTACTTTCCTGCGTTCATAATGCCCTCAGTTTTGCCTGACCTCCTTCATACATATTGCTGATTTGAACAATCTTACACGTTTGGATTCGTCGCTCCATAAATGATTTTCTGTCCAGTTCTTGTCTGATATGGCATAACTAAGCATTTCTCCCTTTTTCCCAGCTGTTACCCTCACTCACTGCTCTCTCCTGACCCTCTACTTGCATATTGACCAAAAATTCTATTTTTTGATTCATCACTCTCCAAGATCTGTTGCCCCAGATTCTCAGTTCAGTTCCTGTATAATTTGGCATAATTTCAGCACTTCCTTAAAAATGGCTTTGTTTCCTTTTTTGATGAGGCTTCAATGATCAGCTTGAGAGCCAGATGCATCTCTCAGGGTCTGTGTCAGATATTTGCTGGATTTTTCCTTCTCTTTCTTAAGGACATGACTTTAAGATACATTTCATCTGCTGACGATAATTTTTTAAGGCCTTCTTCATTTGTCCTCTACTTGTCCAGTTTCAGCTAATAGCTCTTTGAAAATCACCTCATCGGTCTATTAATACTATTTTATGCCTGTTAATCTGGGGCATCTTTGACATTTTTCATAGCTTCAGCTAAAGCAATGCTAAAAGTTAGTTTTTGTGACAGGCTGCTGGTAATAAAATTGGTTCTTTGCTCAGTCGTCTGGTTTATCTCTTGAGTTAGGTGCTTTCCTTATTCTTGAATGAGCCATAGATCAGTGTCAAACAGTTAAACTAAAAAACATTCCTCTGAAAAAATGAAAAAATGAAAAGGATTGAACTGCAAATGATCGAACAAGCAGCCAGGTACCAGAGCAAAACGTTGAAAATTAAGCATAATATAAAAGTAAGTACAATATAAAGATATGTGGGTTGGCTTAAGACTTTTGCACAGTAACATAACCCAAAAATCTCAAATCAGTTATACAGTCATTTAATCCATTAGTGGGGTCAATGACAAGTTAATCACAAGTCATTCTTTATTAACAAACATACACTCCTGATTCGAGCTTCTCCAGTGGAAGAATTGCTTCTTTTTGTTGGTCCCTTTGGAAAAAAAAAAAGGTGATGAACTTTTTTAAAGTCCTTGTTTGTGGTTTCATAAACATCGATCGAAAATAATTGGAGGATTCACTCTAAAGAAAAACAATCATCAGTTGTAGCCCGAGACCGGACAGCTCCCTTTTTAGCACTCATGACTCTGAACAGCATGTTTTTACCGCCCGAGACAAGCTGAAATAAAGAGCCGACTCTTAACATTTTGTGCAAGGCTCCTCAAACAAAACCAATCTGCAGAAGCTAGAAGACAACATGTCACATCACAACACAATGCCCGGGAAACAGAAAAAGCGACAGACAGAAGGAGAAAATCATAGGCTGAGCGCAGACAGCCATTATAAATCATATACACCTTACACTGCCTTCACTCACACATTTAACACCCAGCATATGCCTCAATACAGAGCATGTCACACTTCCAACATGCAGTACAAACTGCCAGCAGCTGACAGATATCAATGCCGTGCTCATGTTTCTCTTTCTTTTCTTTGGTTCGGCTGTCCGACACATAGTGCACGCGCACACACGCACGCGTACACACACACGTACACGCACACTCCCTCACACAGACTCTCAGCACACTTCTGTGTGTCTTCAAGCTGGCTACAAAAACTGGATAAAATGCACAACGCTCTGGGAAATTAAAGGATTATACAAGGAGTGATATTTAGTTTGTCTCGGCGCACACTCGGAAACACACACGCATTTTCCGGCAGCATTTGCTGCCTACACACACATATGCATGTGTGCTATCCACCCAAATTGACATAAACATACACACACGACCTCTGACCTCCTTCAAACACTTAGTCTGCCCACTCGTTCACTCAGTCACTTAGTAATTCACACAAAACAGACACATTAATAAACACACACACACACACCAAACACACATTTGCCTGCCAAGCGCTGGTATTTCCCCCCGGTGTTGCAGCGCGCTAATTGACAAAGGGTTTGTATGGTTTAGCCTCTGCTGTGATTGCCAACTGGATGATTTCACAAAGCTTGTAAATAGCTGGAGTGCTAAATTGAACAAAGAAGATTTTTAAAAATCGAAAACAGGAACAAGGACAAGTCATGGAAACACGGGATCAATTAAGCAAAAACATGTTTGATCACAGGACTCCTAAAAACCTGCAGCTGTGAACAGCAGCCTTACCATCAAATAGTATGGCATCCACTTACACTAATAAATTCAGAAACAACAAATAGTGGGGCTTGCGTTACTTTTACACGTACACACTGTGTTTACGCATTATTCATGAATCAAATGCCCGAAACTGTTTATTTCAAAAAACTAGTTTTCTTTTGTTCCTGGTTGAAGTTCACTTGTGGCCGTGTTTCACAAATTTACCAAAACAGACACTTAAATTGGACACCCACTTATCAAGCTGGCTTCCCTGCCAGCCATATGGGTATTACTAATTAACTTGAAAAAGTACAAATCATAACCATAAACTATTTAACACAGAGCGAGTGGCTGAAAACTGAGAAGTTGTTTCAGCCATCCAAGACTGTCATAGTGGATCTGATTAAGGAAATAGTCATTCATTTTATTGATCCATTTAACTTTAATGATGTCTTGGCTAAAGAGACCCCTGCACAAAGCACAGTATGCACCAGTGACAACTGACATGACATGGTACGATTAAATTGCCACATGAAAAAAGAGGACCTTGGGTGAAAGTAGGTTGCAGCTTTAGCTTTTTTTAAAGCCTGCCTACACCAACTGCAGGCAGGCTAACAGGCTGGACTACTGGGATTTTCCCACAAAAACCATCAGCAGAGTTTACAGAGTGTGGTTCAAAAGAAGAGAAACTATCCAGTGAGCAGCAGTTCTCTGAGAGAAAATGTCTTGTTGATGTCAGAGAAGGATGGCCAGGCTTTTTTGAACTGGTATGAAGGCAAAAGTAGTTCAAATAACCACTCGTTACCGAATGTACGATGTCAGACCTCCTTGTGTTGTGCTACAAGCAGAAGACCACACTGGATTCATCTCCTGGCAGCTAAGAACAGGAAATTGAGACCAAAGGTGGATAATAGAAGATCGGAAAAACCTGATGTGATGTCTCAGTTTCTGCTGAAGTTGTGATGGTAGTATTAGAATTTGGTTTCAAAAATCAAAACCATCAGTATTTCAGGCTGGCGTTGTAATAGTGCTGGGGATATTTCCTTGGTGCAAGACATCATTCAAAAACCACAGCCTACCTGAGTAATGTTCCTGACCATGTCCATCCCTTTATGACTACAGTGCGCCCATCTTCTGATTGCTACTTCCACCAGGATCTCACACCATGTCACAAAGCTCAGATCATCTCAGACTGGTTTCTTAAACATGACATTGAGTTTCCTGTACTCAGGTGGTCTTCACAGTCAACAAATCTTAATCCAGCAGAGCATCTTTGGGATGCGATGGAGCAGGAGATTCACATCATGGATGTGTGACCAACAAATGATGCCAACATCTCAATATTGGTCGATCGTGGCTCAAGAGTTGGGAGTTCGCCTTGTAATGCTGGTTCGAGCCTCAGCTTGGACAGTCTCGGTCGTTGTGTCCTCGGGCAAGACACTTCACCCGTTGCCTACTGGAGGTGGTCAGAGGGCCCGGTGGCGCCAGTGTCCGGCAGCCTCGCCTCTGTCAGTGCACCCCAGGGTGGCGGTGGCTCCAATGTAGCTTGCCATCACCAGTGTGTGAATGGGTGGATGACAGGTTGTGTAAAGCGCTTTGGGGTCCTTAGGGACTATTAAAGCGCTATACAAATACAGGCCATTTTACCATTTTTTTTACCAATATGGACCAAATTCTCTGAGGAATGTTTCCAGAACCTTGTTAAATATATGCCTGAAGACAAAAGAGGTTCAAGGCGGTAAGAGTAAGCTGAACCTAATCAAGTGGCCAGTGAATGTACATTCATGTGTCTTTTTTGATGTTTGACTTCTTCAGCTATACCTTTCTCGAAAACCTCACAAGTTATGCATTGCTGAATTATTTTAACTATCCTACTTTATATATTTTTAAGATGTTTTGATAAAAACACGAGGATTCCACTTCGAATGGTGAAAACATCCAGTATTAGCTTGAATTTGAATGGAGTAGTGCGCATGCGCCAACCAGCGTGCAGCCTGTTACAGTCGCTCCTGCTTTTCTCTTAGTTTAGCTCTTTTTTCTTACGTATTCTTTTTTTTCTGACTTGTATTTTCCTCCGTTTTCTATCTCTTACTCAATCATGTGGATTGAGAGAGTTTTTGTTCTTCTGGTGGCCGTGGAACTGTTACTTTTATCAAGGAACGGGACCGCGGCACATCTCCTACACGCACGGACTGTTTACTCCAGAGATCAGCTGATCGCCCTGATGCCGGCCGGTTCGCTGGCCAGGCCCGCAGAAGTACCAGCTGAAATTTGGAGGAAAACACATCGGGGATGCAGAGGTCAAGGACAGAAGAGAAGAAAAAAGGTGACGGTGAGACAGCGGAGGCTCGAAGCGAGGAGGAGGTTTAAACCGTGTCTGCCGTCTATCGTGATGGGAAATGTGCGATCGTTGGCAATTAAAATCGACGAGCTCTCAGCACTGGTACGGAGTCAGAGGGAATACCGAGAGTGTAGCCTGATGTGTTTCACCGAATCATGGCTGCACCAGGACATTCCCGATGAGAATGCTTCCGTGGAAGGCTTCCACACTGTTCGGGCGGACAGGGACAGCATCGCTAGCGGTAAGCGTAAAGGAGGTGGGCTTGCTGTTTTAGTTAACAACCGGTGGTGTAACCCTGCCAACATAACAATCAAAGAAAGGATTTGTTGCCCGGACACTGAACTGTGTGCTGTTGGACTCAGGCCGTATTATTTACCCAGGGAATTCTCTCACGTCATCTTGGTGGCTGTCTATGTTCCCCCCTCTGCTAACCCCACAGCTGCATGTGACACTATCCACTCTGCCATAGCTCGGCTACAGACTCAGCACCCGAGTGCCTTTATTGTGATCTCGGGTGACTTCAACCATGTATCACTGGACAATACACTACCAACATTCAAACAATATGTGGACTGTCCCACCAGGGTAGAGAAAACTTTAGACTTACTGTATGCTAACGTCAAGGATGCATACAGCTCCTCCTCCCTCCCCCCACTTGGTAGGTCAGATCATAACCTGATTCACCTCACCCCCCGCTATGTGCCAATTGTGAGGAGGGAACCTGTGACCACCAGGACTGTTAGGAGGTGGTCAGAGGAGGCAATAGCGGAACTACAGGGCTGTTTCGAGGTGACCGACTGGGAAACACTCTGTGAGCCTCACGCCGAGGACATCAATGGGCTTACTGAGTGTATCACAGGCTACATAACTTTCTGCACCGACTCCATTGTTCCAGCTCAGACTGTTCATTGTTACCCAAATAACAAGCCGTGGGTGACTAAGGACATCAAAGCCCTCCTCAACAACAAGAAGAGGGCTTTCAGAGGGGGCAACAAAGAGGAGGTGAGGAAGATCCAGGTGTTACTAAAGGACAAGATCAGAGAGGCTAAGGACAATTACAGGAGGAAGCTGGAGTGGAAACTCCAGCAGAACAGCATGAGAGAGGTGTGGAGGGGCATGAAGACCATCACTGGATTCAGGCCAACCAACAGCAGGGGAGCTGAGGGAGGTGAGAATAGAGCCGACGAGTTGAATCTGTTTTTCAATAGATTCGACACCACAGTGTCTGCTCCCACCCCCACAACCTCACCTGCAGTCAGCCTGGAATCCAGAGCCACACCACTGTGCCAGCCTCTCTCTTCACATGTTGCCTCCTGTGAGATTCCTGACACCCCTCCCCCACCCATCACCTTCACTCAATACCAGGTTGAGATGCAAATGAGGAGACTTCACTCAGGCAAGTCTGCTGGACCAGACGGAGTGAGTCCCCTTGTCCTCAAGACCTGTGCCCCCCAGCTGTGTGGAGTCTTTCATAAACTGTTTATGCTGAGTCTGAGTCTGCCGGTGATGTGGAAGACATCATGCCTCGTCCCTGTACCAAAGACGCCTCGTCCCAGTGGCCCCCAGGATTACAGGCCCGTGGCACTGACCTCCCACATCATGAAGACCCTGGAAAGGCTCATCCTGGACCAGCTGCGACCCATAGTAAGACCACATCTGGATCCCCTTCAGTTCGCTTATCAGCCTCGTCTCGGAACAGAGGACGCCATCATCTACCTGCTCAATCGTGTCTACACCCATCTGGACCAGCCGGCGAGCACTGTGAGGGTCATGTTTTTTGACTTTTCCAGTGCTTTCAACACCATCAGGCCGACCCTCCTGGGTGATAAGTTAGCAGCGATGCAGGTGGATGCTTCTCTGGTGTCCTGGATTGTTGATTACCTGACAGGAAGACCACAATATGTACGTCTCCCACAGTGTGTGTCTGACAAGGTGATTAGCAACACAGGGGCACCACAGGGGACTGTCCTCTCCCCCTTCCTCTTCACCCTCTACACCACAGACTTCAGCCACTGCACAGAGACCTGCCATCTTCAGAAGTTTTCTGATGACTCTGCGGTGGTTGGATGCATCAGCAGGGATGATGAGACAGAGTACCGGGCTGTGGTCGACTCCTTTGTCACGTGGTGTGAGCAGAATCATCTGCAGCTCAACGTGGCAAAGACCAAGGAACTGATCGTGGACTTCAGGAAGACCAGGAAACACTTGACCCCTGTTTCAATCCAGGGGGTCAGTGTTGACATTGTGGAGGACTATAAATACCTTGGAGTACACATTGACAATAAACTGGACTGGGCTAAAAACACCACAGCACTTTACAGGAAGGGCCAGAGTCGTCTCTATTTTTTGAGGCGACTGAGGTCCTTCAACATCTGCCAGAAAATGCTGAGGATTTTCTATGAGTCTGTTGTGGCCAGTGCGATCCTCTATGCTGTTGCATGCTGGGGGAGCAGGCTGAGGGTCGCAGATGCCAACAGACTTAATAAACTGATCCGTAAGGCCAGCAATGTTGTGGGGATGGAGCTGGACTCCCTCAAGGTGGTGTCGGAGAGGCGGATGCTGTCCAAGATAAAGACAATGTTGGATAACACCTCCCACCCACTCCATGACATGTTGGTCAGTCACAGGAGCTCGTTCAGTGAGAGACTGAGATTACCGAAAAGCACCACTGAACGACACAGGAAATCATTCCTGCCTGTGGCCATCTCCCTGTACAACGCATCCACTTAACACACTGTTTGCTGCTACAGCTACACATGTTTCTTTTCCAACTATTTATTTATAAGTGACTTATGTATGTATGTATGTATATATATGTATATATTGTACTATTCTTAGTTAGCGTATTGTCTGTCTTGTCTTAATGTTGGTTTAAAATGGAGCACTGTAACAAAAAATAATTTCCCCCAGGGATCAATAAAGTATTCTGATTCTGATTCTGATTCTGAATTTGGTCTCTGGTTTTGGAAACGGCCAACACTTGTGTATTTCATAGAGCTTTTTCACTCAGTCCTGTGCTCGTCCTCCCCACTGCCTGAGAACGTTACACAAACTGCTCCATGAGTTTATACAAACCTAAAGGCTAGTGGAAACATTGGAATTATAGACCATGTCTTGCTCCATCATTGACACATCTGAGGTTATTCGATACTCCCAGCAGAGAGGAGAGAATATCTTTTCGAATTTCCTCTCAAGCAGTTTCAATTTTTTGTGTGCTCACAGTTTTTGGGGTTTTTTTTGCTTTTTTTATTTCCTTGTCTCTTCGAAAGCTCTGGATCTGAGCTGTTGTTGCTGTAAGCCTATAAAGCCCGCTGAGACACTGAATAGGATATTGGACAATACAAACAAACTTGACTTGACGTGACTTGACAGACTGAAACCATAAGAAATGCTGTTTTTCTTTTTGTAGATGCCCACTTTCACACTTGTAACACAAATGCATACAAAGTAGCTTCTTCAGTGCATTCAGTGCTTTCTTTTGATCTTCTGCCACAAGCTGGAAAAATAAAGAAACAAAGAGCTTACCTGATAACACAACTCACGCATATCAGGGATTCAATGTGCTGCTGATGTATGTTGACGGTGAGCAGAGGAGTTACGAGGTTAGCTGATTGTGCCCGATTTAGTGTTTTGTCTCGGGGGGGGGATTCGGACCCAACTGTGCTGTAGACTGTGCTGATGTGAATAAGACTTACCCCACCAATTATAACAGTATGGGAGAAAAAACAGAATTAATTAAGCACAGGATGCTGTCAGTAGCAAGCTAGTTCACAAGGATGTGCTAATATTTCCCACTTGCTGGCACAGAATACTTCCCCTTTATACTTGTATTTCTATAATTCTTTTTTACAAAAAAAAAACAAGCCCAAACTTTCTGCTTTTAACCCCTAAGCTTGACTATCCCGATGTCTCCTAATAATATTGCTCAGCTGTAATTAAACAATAGTCGTTGAGGGCACGCACACACTTCACAGAAAGATAATGAGCTCCTTGTAAATAAGAAGTCGTTAGACGTGTCTCAGGGTTTCTATTTGAGTACGTTCTTTACATCTTGTTTCCGGGGCAGCCATGCACGCCGTGAAGTGGTTTGAAAAAGAGCTTCCAGGTGTTAAAATGGTTGGATTTTTAGAAACTGAGCAAAATTGTTTTGGGGGGATTCAATCATCATCTTACTCTCAAATGTAAAAGTTACCTGTTAAGCAACTGGGGAGAGAATCATCTTCACTATTCTTCTCCACCATTGCCTCTTTCAAAGCTGCTCTCAGAGCATTTCAAGCAATGGGAGGGGGATACAAATGACGCCTAAACCCTAGAGAAATTTGTCGCCAAAGAAGAGATGCCTGAAAGATAAGAGAGGAGGGACATATCAAAAAACAAAATCTCAGTGTTGTTCTGCTGCTGCCGGCGTCTCGGGGTTTTAACAACAGATCTGATCTTTGTCAGGAAGCCGATGTGCTGCTCAGTCAGAGAAGGTAATACGATTTCAATGGTCCAGCCTCCACTAGTTAATGGGACAGCCGGAGAGATTTCTCCTCTTAGCCCTGAAGAGCACCTCAGACACAGAGCATCAGAGAGCTTTTCAAGTCTCTGCCAGACCACAGTCTCCAAACCACCTCTGCTACAGCGACAGTTCTGTCTGCAGAACAGAGGGCAGAGGGGAAAAGGGAAAAAAGGACGAGGAGAATGGGAGGAAAACATGTCTATTGAGCGATTCTTCCACCCTTTTGTTGCTGGGGTTTTTTCTCCACTCTGCCTTTTTCATTTCGCCCCGTGGCATCGCTATCCCTCTCTCCATCTCTCTTTTCAGTCTCTATCGCCTCACCCTCTTCACCTTCCCTCCCCCTTCTCTGCTCTTTCTTCTTCTCCTCCTCTCATACACACAGCAATCTCGCCTTGATTTCTAGAGAGGGGTGGTACGGCAGCAACCGGCATACAAACTAGCTGACTCAATACACACATACACACACACATAGGACGTGTGCATTATGGTATGTGTATAGATAGATGGGAAGAGATGAGAGGTAAATTTGGGAAGAGCGGGAATATGTTTGGACAGGCACAGGAAAAAGGAGAAGCTACGTAGAGCTTTACTGGGGAGTGTAGGTCAGGATTAGGTCGAGTTGTGGAAAACTGGCAACAGCGAGATACGTGTCAGCAGATATTAAGCACCTCGTTCATCATTTACGCTATGGATATGAGGTATGAGGTCAGCTTTGGGTTGTCTCAGCATTTCAAAATGTAACAACCGGGTTAATGAAACAGGCTCTCAGGAATCTTTATGCACCGCGACTCGAGACCCTAAATGGATGCAGCTGCTGTTGGGCAAACTTTGACGGCCTTCGTCAGACCAAAATGAAAAGCTCACCTTCCACTTCAGAGCTGTGAGAGGATAGCTTCTTACTCGCTAATTGGCTATACATTAGAGCTACAGCTACATTAGAGGAAGATTTTCTCTTTGCATCTATGCAGACAGATTTGATTGGCTCACTTGCCCAGTATTTGAGATCCACCATAGAATAAGACAAAAAACTTCTGAAGAATTTTTTCTGAAGCTACCGCTCTCTGACAGCGGGACTATTTGCGAAAGGAGATGTTACTCTGAATTTTTTTTAAACGCACCTTTTTAATGCTGTATGCACCACAAGCTGGATTCCAGTCACACTCCAGACCACAGAAACTGTGCGCTCCCCTTTTTTGTGGCAGCAGGTTTTTGGAGTATTTTTAATGCGTTAGTCTTCTTTTAGACAACTTTTGTGTTGCTTTAACGCACTGTTCAGGTTTTGTCTGGGGCAACGTCACACCCCTGATTTATTTTGCACATGTCTTGTGGCATAAACTGCAAAAACATTCCTTGTTAATTTCAGTAGACTTACTGGCATTGTACTCCTACTGTAATCTACATCAGCAGACTAACTCTAATAAAATAAAGTGCATTTCAGCATAGAATATAATCACAGTAGGTCGCCGGTAGTATTTCAGAGGCGTCAGCATTGATATTCAGCTGCATTTACAAAAACTGCAAATTGCTGTGCAAAAATTCTTGCATTTTTATAGTGTATCTAATCTTTCTGTGTTGTTTCTACTCATTTTTGCTGAGAAATACTCTACCCCAACCTTCACCATTTGCATTCTTTATTCATGCATGCGCCTATATGCTTACCAATGTGTGTGTGTATGTGTGTGTGTGTGTGTGTGTGTCGTGAAAGAGAGAGAGAAAGGGAGAGAGACAGAGAGTTGCAACTTGTAACAATAACTTCCTAATTACAGTTCCCCAGTGTTTGTGCAATCTTCCTGAAATGCTAACTAGCCTCCTACAGGGAATATGGTACATTATTAATCCATGTGCTCGCCTGAGTGTGCGCATCCTTTGCTGGGAAGTGTGTGTCTGTAGCACGCCCGCGTGCACCTCTGTGTGTAGACGTGTGTTTATTTGCGCTACCCGTCCCTCTCCCCTTCTTGTGCACATGCATTGTTCGCATTCAGCTGAGTACGTGTGCATGCCACGGCTGCTGTGGCTGCACGTTGTGCATGACTCCATGAGCGTGGAGGTGTTAAGTTTTTCCCCTTTCAACACAAGTAGCCTAATCTAAGACTTTTGTACAACCAACTTGTATTTCTATTAAGAAAAAGAAGGAAAAACAATAAATGTAACACAACATTTTGCAGTAATAGCGCAGTAAAGGGGAAAAAGGTATTCACATTCAGGCCCAGTCAGCACTGAGGTGCCACATTAACTATGCAAGCGGATTTGCTTCCACACGACGGGGTATTCCCTCTCAACAAAGATCAACATTATGACGAGAGCTTCTGCCAGCACTCTGCACCAACATGCTTAATATGGGGAGCTGGTTTCTGTTGAAATATGGATGGCTTTGACAAATAAAAACTGGTGAGAGTTGATTCTGAAATTAAGCTGGGGATTTCACCAGATACACGCCCTGTGTTGCTCTCTTGCAGCGACAGCCAAAGGGGCGAAAAAATGCAATAAGTGGATGGGAGAGCGAGGAGTGAGCTCCCATTACATCGCCGCGCTATTCCTGAAGAACTTGCCCCACAGTCATGCCTCTAGGTACTTGGATTGTACTATGGATGGATAGCTCGCTCTTGGGTCTACAGTAAATGAGACAGCAAGAGATGGAGAGAAAAAAACGTCTTACAACTTCAGGAGAAGGTTAAGAGCACCAACTGAAAGCAGTACAGACATCACCGCCCATCAGTTTTCATTCATTTAGTCCTGCGGACATCCTGGCAGTTCCTCTCCACTAAAGTTGTCACTTCTCATTATGGCTGATTTTTAGTGTTGCCACCTGTCTTATTAGAAATGTAACCATTAAGGTCGCAAGATTTTTCCCACTTGTGCCGCTTTGGCACAAAATGCTCTCACTGTGGAGCTGCTTGCAAAGAGATGTTGTTTGGCTTAGTCGTGCAAAGCTTTTAGGTCTTAACAACCAAACAAAGCAGGTTGGTAAGCACAGGTTTGTAGGGGAGAAGGGGGGATGTCCCTGTTGATTGGAGAAGTGTACTGCTGCAGCAAGCACTGCAGTGCTAATGCAGGATGAAAGCAAGATGAGCGACCTCTAAGATAGTTATCAGTGAATTCCCAGGATAAGTAAAGACTTCACTGTGACAGAGGATCTCCGGCCTTAAAAAGAGCCAGTCAACCATTTTAAAATCCCAAAAGCATAATGTCCTAAACTGAGTCATTGAAACTGTTAATGCTGGAACTACCTCGTGTCTATTCATGGTGCCAGGAGTGGGGCCATGCTCCTCTCTTGCTCTTTTCTTTCTATCAATCTTTCCTTCTTCCTTTTCTTTCCTGCTCTCCCTCTGTGGCACTCAGCCAACAATTGGAGTCAGTCAGTGGAAAAACTCTGTTAGTAGTCCATGCCCTATGGGACAAAGTGGCAACAACATCCGTTACAAGAGATAGTGGGGCAGTGGGCAGGAGGCACGAGGCACAGAAGCCAAAATTTAACTGGCTGAGTGACTCTGGCTCACACGCGTGCACTTAGCGGGCTGCTGTGTTTATAAAAAACACGTCAGGGCTGTTTTTAAAGGTGTGGTTTATGGCTTCACAGCCAGTTTATTCATTTATGGAAAAGCTGTGGAAACAAATAAAAGCATGGAGGGAAGGAATGAAACTTATTTAGCAAAGTCTGGAGCCACCACGAGTCCCAGTGTTAAACAGCGCTGCTGCTCGTCACTCTGAATGTGTGAAACTCTGTTGAAGTGATGTTTGCATGATGGCGATGAGAGGTAACAAAAGGTCTCCCAAAAATCTACTTTAAGTATTCAACAGGGTTCAAATCCGGTTACTGTGAAAACCATGTGAATACACTTCACGTTATTCCAGTGTTCATTAAGTCAGTCCAGCCCACCCGGTGCCCTATTAGGAAGAATTATCATTAATTAGGTTTCTCTACTCGTATTCAGTTTTTCCTTTAAGGGATTCACCATTGGTTTCACACAGGAAGTTTCATTTATTTGTCACAATGATCATGAAACCTGAAAAATAATGACTTATGCAGCTCAGGAGGTGACACTAAAGTTTGACAAAAGGTCTAGTTAGGAGACACAATATTATGTTTGGGATTCGTAATAAGCTGCTTTAATTTTGACCTCATTTTGGTCTAAATTAAAGGGAAAGAGAAGGATTACAAGATGGTAGTGAGACCGACTGTGATGTATGGTTTGGAGATGGTGGTGCTGACACAACAATGGGAGGAGGAGTGGGTGGCAGAGTTCAAAAGGCTAAAATGATTACTGGGAGTGATCAGGATGGACACAATCAGAAATGAGTACATCAGAGGGACCGCTCAGGTTGAGCAGTTTGGAGACAATGTTAGGACACAAGGCTGAGATGGTTTGGACATGGGCAAAGGAGTGATTGTGGATATACTTGACAAAGGAAGTTGAGGATGGAGAAAAGAGGAAAATCACAGAGGAGGTTTGTGGATATAGTGAAGGAGGACATGCAGAGGGCTGGTGTGACAGAGGAGGATGGTAGGGACAGGTTGAGATGGAGGCAGATGATCTGCTGTGGAGACCCTTAAAGAGGAATTAGCAGCCTGTTGGGAAAAATGTATATATAAAAATTAGCAGACATAAAATAGCATTTCTGTGTCAACAAGGTGATTCTCGAAAGAGCTTTTAGTTGAAAACCTGGCATATCTTGGCATAGTGTGCAGTGTGTCCTTAAAAGATTTGAGGATACTGGACAAGTAGAGGACAAAAGGAGTAGCAGGCCTAAAAAACTACCTATAACAGAACAGTATCTGAAAGTCGTGTCCTTAAGAAATGGAAAAGAAAAATCCAACAAGGGCCTGACACAGGACCTCAGAGATGCATCTGGACTTTTAGTTGATCCATCTACTGTTCACTGAGGCATCATCAGAAGGTCTCAGTGGAAGGCTGTCTGTCAAGAGACCATTGTTAAGGAAGAGAAATGTGGAGAAACGACTGAGGTGTGAGAAATTATGGTGACCCCTGAAGGGAGGAAACCAACAGACACCCAATTTTCACCCAATCTCATGTTCTCCCAACTTTAAGGTAACATAATACCAAATCCCAGGAATGCCCTTTTAATTAGTCACCTGCACCTGCACATGGTCAATTTCTTCTATGGTGGGATTTTCTACAGTGCAGTGGTGAAGGTGCTCTGCGTGTTTAGAGGGGGAAAACAGAAATTATGGAGAATACTGTTTCGGCATCATATGAGTGTAAAGTTATTTCCGCTTGAGAATAAAGTAAGACATCTACAGCTGAAATAACGATTTCAAAACATCATCAACACAGAGGAGGGGGGGAAAGAGTTCGGAGTGCAGGATTTTTCTCTCCGGCGACCCGGCTTGTGTGGAGCCGCTGTCCAAGGTGCTGAACACGGGGCTGCAGAGGGGTATGAAGGCTCTGGCACTACAGAGCGTCCCGGGACGAAAACTACAGTAAGAGCAAGTGACCGAGCTAAATGTGAGCAAAATGTGGCCCCACCTCAGAAATATTACCAAATCCTGAGCAGGCTTGCATCAAAATCTGAACAGAAATTACTTGCACGGAATTGAGCACGGTGTCTGTCAGGCATGCATCCACCGGACTGATAATGTAAATCTGGGTGTACGTACTGTATCTGCGCCCGCATTTATCAATGGACTCATGAGGATGGAGATAAGACAGTCAAGACAAGCTGCCTGGGAATAGCCATTCAGCAAATCCCCCCCCCCCGTTCACCACCAATGCACGCGCGCGTGCACACGCACACATAGAGAGAGAGAGAGAGAGACACACACACACACACACACACACACACACACACACACACACACACACACACACACACACACATTCTTAGACACGGGCTTCAGTGTCGGTAAATTCGGAACCGCAGGAATGCCAGAGCGCTTGACATATTTCAAAGTTGCCTACGCAATGCGAGTCCAGCCATCACGAGAAACACACATGAAACGCACATGAAAGCCCTGCACGCAGTTCACACA
Source organism: Rhamphochromis sp. 'chilingali' (assembly GCF_963969265.1). Classification (NCBI taxonomy): domain Eukaryota; kingdom Metazoa; phylum Chordata; class Actinopteri; order Cichliformes; family Cichlidae; genus Rhamphochromis; species Rhamphochromis sp. 'chilingali'. The sequence goes on from NC_137948.1 coordinate 31,998,943, forward strand.
TGCTCCTCATGGTTTTTCACTTTACCTGTTCCAGATGCAAGCGTAGAAAAAGAAGAAGAAGAAGAGCTTCGCCTCGCAGGTGTCCGCGGCACCAACGTCCCCTCGTTGCCTCTGGCAGTATGTGTGGTTTTGTTGATACTGGGATATTTATATTTATATATATGTGTATTTATCTTTGTCTGTACTGATTTGTCCCAGCTTGTCTCCTCTGCGGTCTCCGTGAAGAGCGGTGACCGGGAAGTGGCTCGTGCGATCACGGCATCAGTCAATGTGGTTATTGACCCGCGTCAAGATTTTCTGGATGCAAAACGGCGCCTGATGTGACGCGCTGCCTGCCCGCTGCTGTCTCCCTCGTTCTTTGCCTCTCTCCTCTCAGTTTCTGCCTCTCACACTGCGTCAGGCTCCGCTCCCCCTCCTCTCTCTCTCTCTCTCTCTCTATTTCACTGCCTTTGACTCTCACGCTCTCTCTCTCTCACACACACACTCACGGGAACAGACGGTGATTAATTCGTTAGAATTCCACCTCTCTCTCCCTCTCTCTCTCTCTTTCCTCTGCTCTCCCTCTGTTTCTATAGCTATGTGCCTCGATCCGTCGCTTCTTCTCTGAACTAAAGCGTCCACCAGCCAGCTGTTCCGGTAGCCAAGAGAGCGAGAGAGAGAGAGGGTTGCTTGGCACTTCAAGCGCAGCAGACAGTCATTTAGATTAGATGCTTTCCCATTTGGAGAGCGACATACTGTAGCTGTATAAGTGCTGCACTATCAAACCCAAACCGTGAAAGTTCTTCACGAAACTATATGAAATCCAGCCTGGAGTTCTTTAGAAGACTAGAAGAGCCGTGCAGAATAGCATTAGAGATATACTGTAGTTTGTTTTGGAGTGATAGGATTTCACATTACTGCCTTTTTCTATCTGCACTCCAGCTGCCGCTGCTGGAAGCATCAGGTCTCTGCAGCTGGAGGCGAAGTGACAGAAGCCTACCAGACTGAACAGTTCAATGTTATTTAAGGTTGGCTGTAGCTTAGGTGGCAGAGCAGGTCAGCCACTAATCAGAAGGTCGGTGGTTCGATCCCAGGCTGCCTCCTGGCTGCATGCCAAATATCCTTGGGCAAGATACTAACCCCGTGTTTGCCTACTGGTGGTGGTCAGAGGGCCCGGTGGCGCCAGTGTCCGGCAGCCTCGCCTCTGTCAGTACGCCCCAGGGCAGCTGTGGCTACAATGTAGCTTGCCATCGCCTGTGTGTGTGAATGGGTGAATGACTGAATGTAGTGTGAAGCGCTTTGGGGTCCTTAGGGACTAGAAAAGCGCTATACAAATGCAGGCCGTTTACCATTTTACCAATGTTATTTAAGGTTGGCTGTTTGCCTACATGCACTACGGGGCAACCTGATGTCCTGCCAGCAGACATGGTCAGATTAACTGCCTCTTTAGTGCAGGCACACACACACACACATACAGAAACAGACACACACACGTGGGTGCGGATAAATAGCTAAACAACTTAAAAGCGCTATGAATGCTGAAACCACATATCACCACTACAACATGTACTGTGGTCTAAAAAGAGAAGAAGAAAAAATATCAGAGCTTCTGTTAAAAGTCGTGCACATTAAACACACAGTTGGGTGTCCTCTGGCTTATGTTTTGTGTTGCATTAATGGATATGGAAACTATATATAAATCCAGTGACCTAGCGCTACATGGCTGCAGGTGATGGCTGGCATTATAGTGAACCCGAGCCTTGTGACCCTCATCCTGCATGATTGAGTATTTAGGAATTAGGGGCAGATGAGGCTGGGTGGGGGGACAAAGGAAGAAACAGAGGGAAAGACACCTCATTCATTTGCATAAATCCATGCTCGTGTCTGCCTCTGTGGGCATGTGGGGTAAGTAAAATCATACAGGACTGCACAGCAGACCACTCAGGAGCTTTTGTGAATCGCATATTAAATCTCCTGCTTCTGCTGGGTTATTGAGGCAGCTGACCGCTGACCTACTGTATTAAAGCATCCCCACGAGGGACTTAAGTATTGAATGATGAATCACCATATTATTATTGATGGAATAAAAAGGGTGAGTTAAATGACAGAAAACTTAATCAGCATATCAAAGCCACTCTGTGTGTTTTTACTAAAGGATTCTTCAAAATCTGAAGATTGCCTGACTTGGTAGATTTACAGCAGGCAATAACAATGGTCAGAATGAGCCCACAGGGCATTATCGCCTGTGTCCTGATGTCAACATTACATTTAGTTCCCTCCAGCGCCGTGTTTTAGCTTTTCAACTACACTCATTTCTTTCACTCCTTCTGCTCCCATCAGAACTGCGTCCAGATGTATCAGCATCTGTTTCCAGGAGAAAGGCTCTGAAAAGCCCACGGCACACCTACCTTCTCATGCAGCACCAGATTAATGACAAAGTTATCGATTAGCTGGTAAATGTAGCGGAGATTTCAGCAGCTAAAGAGACATTTCCTACACCAGCTGGCAAGCAAGCACCGGGCTGACGTTCTTCGGGTGGAAATAAAACAAATCTAATAAATGAGAACATTTCTGCTGGATGCTTCAAAGATGCGACATTAGTGAAGCACACAGTAGTTGTTTTCAAAGCTCATTTGCACTGCACGCAGCGCTAAAAGGAAGATTATTACCTTTAGATGGACAAATCAATGAAATGCAACATAAAGTATTCTTACACCCTCTCTGTATGATTTGCATGTATTATTTGCAGCGATCATCAGTCCGCCTCAGCCTCTTCTTAGATGCCCTCGCACTAAGACTTTGATGATCCTAATTTCCCAACATGCTTTTTCAAACCAAGGTTTGATTATTAGAGGTAAAATGATTTATTCATGACATTAAAGCTTTGATTACACTGTGCGTGATCAGTTTATAGATCTACTAAAACACAATCAGTTCACATGGGAGCTTTTAGCAGAAATCAATATTCAATACCAAACAAACTAAATCCACTCTGATTTGTAATCTATGCAGACTTAAACATATCAAGTGAACCTCAACTAAAAGTTTAGAGTAACTCCATCTATTATTCAAAAGCGACTTTGGTAGGATTATGCTCATATATATATATATATATATATATATATATATATATATATATATATATATATTTGCTTTGTTGACTGATATCATTTACTGATTGTGTTGCATCATTATTCACTCACACGACTGGCTAATATTTATCTCTTGTATCAATTGTTCACCGGCTAAATGTTTAAAGACAGAGTGACAAAGATTTAGAGTGACAAACAGTTCAGTTGTTTTCTTACATACGAGGAGATTTATGAAGATTGATATGAAGGTGTATGACTTATAAAGATTTCTTTGTTTCTTTGGAACAAAACTGGAAATGCGTGACATGAAAAGAAAAGAAGAAAGACTTGACTGCTATCAGCCACAATGATATTTTCACTAAGTATCAGCAGAGAGTTTTATAATCTGTGTGTGTTGTTATAAAGCACCCCTGCTTTATCCAGATTTCACAAAATTATTTCAGTGCTTTTTTGTTTTGTTTTTGTTTTTTGCTTCAAAAGTTCCAAAAGTTTAAACGAAGGGCAAAAATTCTTGAACTCTTGAATAAAATAGTCAAGATGCATAATCAAATTGATTCACTGTAAAAACAAGTGAGTCATACTTCTGGTGTTAGTTTGGCAGTATCTTTTTTTCTCCCCACAACACAGTGACTTTCAAAAACACCTGGAAAATAAGAATGAAGTTTTGAGCTGTGAGTCATGCGCGTTGGCAGGACCCCAGCACCACTATGCAGTAGTTCACTAAATCCGCCCTGCACTGTGGTCGACTGTGGATATAAAATACATCACTTCCTGTGTGACTGTTGAAAGTCAGTGGGACATTTTGAAACTGAGCCATGGACACCTCGAACCTTCTGTAAAAGTGTCTCGCTTCGAGACCTTTACAACTAAGCATATTTAAGAGATGTTGTGTCACATTAAGGTATTTAACAACACGTTTTTCCTTTGGACAAAGGCCAGTAACCAGGATAGCTGCTGATCATGGTTGGATGTCTCCTGTGAGCATCTTTTCAAGAAACTCAAAGAGCCGCTGTCCCAGTTTCATGACTTTGAGTTGAGCACTGCATGTGAATGTTCACCTACAGTATGTTTCTGTGTATCAATTAAACATCATCTTATTGAGCCTAATGTGTCAGAACACTGCAGAGGCCATTCTGTCGCTTTAGCAGATTGTTATTTGATTAATTGTCCGTCAAGGTGTCGTCTGAGATGCTGACTCTTTCTGTACTCTCAGTGACAGCTGAGCAAATTCACTCTGTGTATGCATGCACGTATTACAGGGTCAGGAACTAACCTGCTAGTTCAACATGACTTCTATTTATAACTGAGTGAAGTTTTATAATTAGTTTTAAATGCATGTGTGATGTGTTTACATCTGTATGCACAATTCTTCCAGATAACCATGATTTTGTGTTTTTTGTCCAAAAGCAAACTCAGCAAAGCTCGTAAAATATCTTAGGCAGCTGTGAAGGCGACTTGAATCAGGTCCGTCACTTTTTTCTAGAGTGACCAACAATAATATTGGAGAAGCTAGATTCATGGGTGAATCATTAATTGTTTTAAAATGAATGACTGAACGACTGATTGATCATCTGACTGTTAAATTGGGAGAAATTGGGTGGTTGTTACATTTACAAGAGTTTAACTTGTAATTTGAACCAAATAATTTCATGTTTCTATGTTAAATGTAATTAAAACATGTAAAATATGCATGAAATTCAAAAACTTAACACCTGTTAAATGTATTCTTGTTGTGATGACATGATACAATCTAGTAAGAGTGGATAGTTGCCTAGACTCGCGATATTCAAACCACAGGAAAATCACTGTGGATATTGTTATTTATTGTGGTTTGACCAGTCAAGGACACAAATATAAAGAAAATTCTCTATCAAGCCTCGTAATCATTGATTTCCTACTTTTCTTAACTATGACGGCTCAGTGGTGCAGTTGTTAGCACTGTTGCCGCACAGCAAGAAGGTCCTGAATTTGAATCTACCTTTCTGTGTAGAGTTTGCATCTTCTCCCCATGTTTGTGGTGGTTCTCTCCAGGTACTCCAGCTTCCTCCCACAGTCCAAAGAAATGCAAGTAGTGGAGTTAAGTTAACTGGTGATTCTAAATTAACCATAAGTGTGAATGTGAGCGAATGTGGCTCATTTAAGCACAGAAATGGCACCTAAATCAAGAGATGAAACAGTGTTCCATCTACAGCTAACACAGAACTTAGGAAAGGTTCTAGGAAAAGATGCTAGAAAGGATGTTGGATATGGAGCTGCCAGGCAGGAGGAAAGAGGAAGATCTCAGAGGAGGTTCATGGATCTAGTGAAGGAGGACATGCAAATGGTTGGTTTGACAGAGGTGCATGCAAGGGACAGGGTAGGATGGAGGCAGATACCTGCTGTGGAGACCACTAAAGATGAGGACATAGAGGAGACAGAAGATTTTAGTCACTTTGTTAGTAGCAGCCTATCTAAAAAAAAGAGAGATGAATCCATAAAAAGTCCCATAGATAACACAGTTTGACACCATAAAACAGTATTTTTGTACTGCATAATGTGCATCGTGCCTTTAGGAATTTGAGAAAGCTGGACAAATAGTCAAAAGACAAAGTGGTAAGCCTTAAAAAAAACTACAACAGATGAACAGTATCAAAATAGTAAAAGATCAAGCAAAGACCAGGACCCAAGAGATGCATCTTTCCCTTCACTTGAGCAAGCTTTTGTTTACAAAAGCCTGATCAGAAATCGTGTCAGTTTAAGGGTGGCTGTCAAGAAGCCATTTCTGAGGAAGAGAAAAGGCTGAGCTATGCCAAATTACACAAGAACTGGACTGAAGTGGCAACAGGTATGAATCCAAACTTGAAATCTGTAGCTCAAATAGTTGCCAATATGCATGGAGGGGGTCAGGAGAGAGAAAGGTAGAGATTCTGTCATGGCTTGGTGCTGCATTTAAGCCAGTGGTGTTTGGGATTTATGAGTACTGTCAGATTTCAATCCATCATGTAATACCACGAGAAAAGCCTCTGATTGGGAACAGGTTCATCTCTCAGCATGACAATGATCCCAAACACACTGCCAGTGCCAATGCAGTAAAAAAAAAAAAGTACACCTGGATAGAAAAACGCACAGTGAAGGATTATCAGTAATGGATTGGCCTCCCAGCACCTGGACCTTAACATCACTGTAGCAGTGTGGGATCATCTTGATGGATCTTGAGGAATAAAAGGAGGCAAAATCTAAAGCAGAACTCTGAATGTGCTTCAAGAACTTATGATACATTTTAATAGCAAAATACTGAAAACATTACAGCACCTATTTCGCTTTTTTGGGTTTTTTTCTTCTTTTCTTTTGGAGGAGTGGGACCTCCTGTGACGACCATATGCAGCATATGTACCGAATCTGCAACGAGGCATATGCTTCAGGTGCTCTTGTCTATCCTTGCCCACAAACACAGGAAAACATGGAAGACAGCAACAAGTGCAGCTGGCATAAAGGCTCCAAGTGTAGCGAAATCTTTTTTCTTTTTTTCAATCATCCACAATTAATTTTGTCAGTTTTTCTTTGGCCAGTTGTGGTATACTATCATCAGTTTGAGAATATTCACTTGCAGACCCTATTTGTTCCATGTGTGTTTTTACCCGCCACATTTCCTCCGCATGTGGCCTACATTCAGACACAAACGGGCACACAATCGCTCATTTAGTGTGGAGAAACACACTTACAGGTCGACCGATCTGGCAGACAGGCAGGCAGAATAAAATGCCGACAGGTGGAGAGCTTCAGATGACTGACATGAGGAGAGCAGAGGTGAGAAGGAAGCCTATCGAGCATTCTTGAGTTGCTTTGGACCCCTGTCACAGTGCAGCTGCTGGTAATGTCACCTTCATTTGTGGCAGTTGTGTATTGTATATGTCTATTGTCACAGTTACAACATATATATATGCAATACATAATACAATGTGTGATGTATTACAATGTTACAGTTACTTTCAGTTCCAACAAGGACCCAAAGCTTGCCTCACCAATCTCCTTTTTTTTTGTGCTCATAACCTTTGTTTGAGTTCACACATGCTCATCAGCATCTTTCCTCCTAGCTCACAGCTAACATTTTTAGGTTAATGTTACTGCCGTTGCTCAGCAATGGGGGACAAGAAAAGTGAAAATTAGCCCGTGGCTAGAGGAACAGAAGCCGTCACAATGCAGATGAAGATGAGCTACTATGGAAGAAATAAGCCCTCATCTAAGCACACTTTGGTTTCAGAAAGCACAATGAAACAGAAGAAAACTATATGCAAATGCTACAAGAGGAAGAGCCTTCTCTGATGAGGAAACACAGACAGACTATTCCAAGTGCATGCTCTAGAAAGAGGTAAAAGGAAATAATCAGGGCATTACTCAGGTGTTTGATAAAGATGTTTATTGGAAAAGGCATGGGCTGTATTTAAGCTTTTGAATATTTGATTTCTTGGAGCAACATGAGGTGTGACACAATGATTTAGATAGATTTTTTTTTCAGCAGCTGCCTGCCTGAATACCTGAGCCACCGAATATGGCATGAAATATTTACTCTCAAAGTTACAGTTTAACACATTTTAGATTAGAGTGAAGAGTCCAAGGAGCTTGGAAAGAAAGCAAATCTTCTTCAGGTCTAAAATAACTTTTAGACCTTTTACGACTTAGATGACTAAGAAAACATTTTAGAGTTTAAATTTCACTATAAAAAAGTTCAAAGGCTTTGTTGCTGTTTAATATTTAATTAATATCACTTGGGATTTAAAGCTATAATTTTATGTTTAGAGCACAGTGTAATAATTTTAAAAAAACACATCATGGTAGTTTTTGTTCATAAGTGAATCTTAAAAAGCACTGCTATATCATTACCAAAGTAAATGTGACCCTTAAGTGTTATATTTATGTTTCCCAGTCTACAATTTGGCTTTTTGTCAAAGCTAAACCTGGTATGTTGGTTAGAGGTTAGGATGAAGTATAGGTTGGATTTAATAAAGCAGAACTCAAATGCAGAGAACTGTATCGAAACATATTTTCACTTAGGTTTTTTTTAGGTTTTTATGCTAAGCACCATAAATAATTGTGTTCAAATAAACTTTCATTTAGATTATCACACATGTATGATGCCCCCATTCACCTGTGGTGAGAAAAAGGCTGTCTTACCTCAGCTGTCGATATGTGTCCAGTCTATTTACTCTATAGGAAGTGTAAAAAAAAGTCATCTGATACGAGTTGATGAGTCACTGAAGCTCACTTCCGTCTGATGACAGTGATACTGAGTTGAGTTATTGGGGTATGATCACCTTTCCTGTCAGTAAATGATAAATGAACTTAGATAGCACTTTTATAGTGCTTTATACAACATGCTTCATTCACACACACATGTATGCAAACATTTTTTTCATATGTCTAAGTGCTTTCTAGCTTACATTCACAGTCCAATGGACACATCAGGAGCCACCCCCGAGGTAAGCACTGCTGTTTTTGCTGCTGTTAGCCGATGGTAGTGAAACTTTCTTTGAAGTGAATCTAACACTGTTGGACTCAGACATCGTGAATAAGCTCTCTTGTGTTGCAACAATGTCATCAAACTGTTTAGCAGAGAGAAAGTGGGACTATTAGGTCTCTCAAGCCCAACAGTAGCTTGGCTAATGTTAGCTTAAAAATACTTGTCGTTGCTGTTTAGATTAGGAAGCGTCAGGTGTCTGGGGACAGCAGGGTCATATGTCTAATCAGCTGACAACAACATCAATAAATTAGCATTTTGATGCAAGTTTTTGTGTGTTAGAGCCTTGACTTCAGTTCAAGAGGTGACCCTTGAGGTGAGGAGGAAAAGGATGAGGCGGTAATGAGGGAGGAGAAAGACATAATGAGAAAGAGATTACGGAAAGCTACATAGCTACATGTGCAAAGGTTAAATGGTCACATATAGTTTAAAAGAGCTATTTGTGATCTTTAAATGAAAAAATAAGTTATGTGTTCAACATGTGTGGCCAGTCTCTAACCACATACGTAAAATGTGATTAGATGGAACATGATGTTCGCCTTGGCCACTGTATTCAAAATAGTGGGGCAACAGTATGGCTTCCACAAACTGCAACTATGCATCTTTAATGGATACGTTCATCAATGCATCAGTTTGTTAGAAGAAGTAATTACATACTAATGCACATATTTATCAGTAAAAGATTCTTCTTTCTATAATAAAATTAATTGTTATGCCTTCAAATCTTTAAGGTTTAAACTTTGAAACAGTCAGATGGAAAGAAGCTGAGAAAAAGTGAGAGAGAGAAGAAGTGTTTTTGATTAAAGTGATGAACTTTAATAAGTTTAATAAATTAGTCCACTACAGCTGACAGCAAAATCAAAAACTGCTTTTGTGTCAGAACTAAAAAAAAAACAAGATCCAAAGCCTAACTGACTACTGCCCAAAATCAATAATAGAGTTAAAATATAAATGAAATCTTGATCGACATCACAACATTTTAAAACCTAACTGATGCAAACCACCAAATAAAATCCTGATGAATGTGTGCGGGTCTGCATATGTGTGCATTAATCTGTGTCAACGTCTGTCTGGGACTGCAGCCCCAGAGGACCAAAGTCTCCTTTGATATGGAACGAAAGGCCAGCGGTGGCAGCGAAGACTAGCCGAGGCAAGAGAAAACATGAAAGCTGCAGCCGTAATTATGCTTAACCCTCACCCCCTTAAGGAGAGATTTGGTGATGCAACATCGCTCCTCCTTTACCAAGGTTGATAAAACAACAGCACATCGCTCTACCTTTTGTAAGGCTAAAGAAAAAGTGTCTTTTTTTTAAATTAGAAGCACACATGTACACACACATGATGGAGGACAGAATGAAGACGGAAAAGAAAAATAACATTGCACTTGAAATCTTTTGAAAGCAGCATCTGTAATCACTCATATGCCGTAATTATATCCAAGCCTTCAGGGTGGGTTTGGATGTGTAGCATCTCAGCAGCTCCACCACCACATGGTTCTCACACAAACATATGTAACAGTGTGCTCACACATACAGACATACATGCGCTCATTTATCTCGATGCGGTAATAAGACTAATGATATCCCATGGGTACCTCAAAGTGTGAAAAAGGGACTGAAGAAGGAGAGTGGAAAAGAGAAAGAGCGGGAGAGTAAGTCTTTGTGAACAGTGTGCTCTCATCTCCGTTGGCAGGAACGCCATTTGTGAGTCTGTATGATGTTTAAATAGAGACAGCCACTGACGCGTGCGTGCACGCACTCGCCAAAAGACTCACGCATATGCACAAAGACGAGTGCGTGCGCTGAGTAGAAGACAGAGACTGGGGGAATGGAGAAGAAAAGAGGATTTAAGCGACACTGGCAGGCTCTCACACTGTTTTTAGGTCAATGACAAGAAGCCTATTCAACAGAAAGACACGCCGACACACAAGTTAAAAGTACACAAATACTCGCAGTATACCATTCACGGATGAGCAACTCCAACATCTGCATCCACGCACGCACAAGCTGTGCATACACACAAATATACTTAGCTGCATTTACAGTCAACCCTAAGAGACCGTGGCAGTACTAGAAAGGCTCGACAGACGTTGCTCTGTCTGTCCTCAGCTGGTATTTTTTCCTCATTGTCCTCTCCTTCATGTCTTCCCCCCTCTGTCCATTTATTCTACGCAACACGTAAACAGGAGTTTGTTGATGCTGTTTTCTACATGGACCGGCTCCATTTCCTGTCCAGTTTGGAGGCTGTGTGTTCCTGACCCACCATGTTGGCCAGGGTTCAAAGGGACAGTGTGTTTGTTTGTGTGCAAGTGTGCGCATGTGTGTGAGCGGGCATTCAGATCAAAGGGGGCTGGAAACAGTCTGTCATCCCACTAGGAAGCATCAAGTCTCATGCATATTCACCAGAGGACGTGCTTGTGTGTGTGCACGTTCATGTGTGTGTGTGACAGCATGGGTGTTTTAATGAGGCCCAGTCATTTGCTACTTCACTAATCACTTATCTTTAAGAAGTGTACATCATTTCCTGCCAATCAACTAACTTCCACCCGGTCCCATTAGCATTAAGCTAAAAGTCTGATTAGAATTTATTCACGGGAGCAGGTCAGAGACAGTCAAGATGTGGCACTTCACAACGTCAGAACACCTGTATGAATATTAAAATTAAAGGTATACCTCATGTTCTTGAAGTTCAATCTATTCTCTTCCGCTTATCCTTTTCAGGGTGCCTATCCCAGTTGTCACAGGGCGAGAGGCGTGTGTAGGACCGCCTTTTTATAATCTAAATGTGGTCGTTTTGGGTGTCTTTTCAACGTCAAACTAAGACTCATTTTAGAGGTCGTTTTTATGCCACTTCCATAAGCTCTGTAGTCCCATGTTTCCAGAGGGTGGAGGGCATGTTTTCTGTACAGAAACAGATATGTGTGAAGGAATGCAGCATGATCAGTGGACATTTCCAAGTTGGCGCGGGCTCTTGATATTAAGACAAAACTGAGCAGCTGCTTGGATTTGGAGCAGAAATGTTCCCAGGTTCTCACAAGCAATTTGCAAAATGTGCGTATCGATGAAGACTGTCAGGCAGATAATCTAGTTCATACACACATACCTGCACAACTTTCTCATACTTTGGCAGTCTCCATATAAATAAAGACTTTTTGTCAAGGCTGAACACAACCTGGATGAGGAATGGTGGGTGGAGCCCACTCAGGAGCTGACCAATCAAACCATTATGACAGGAAGTAACCAAACGCACGGAACTACTTACTTTTACATTTACACTATATAAATGTACACTTTCATGAAAATGGGTATGAAGCTCTCCTGTCGTAAGACTGACATGGAGGATCTGTGATTATCATATATATACATTTTTGCAATCAATAACATACTACCATCTCTCGAGCAAGAGAAAAGAGAAAACTAAATACATAACTCACCCTTTTCTGAACCAACTAAGACCTTCATAGTCCCAGTATACAACAAAGCAGACAAAGAGCTGTTCTGAAATAGTAGGAAAAACTTGTTCAATAAACAGATGACTTAATATATTGCTTCCTTTGGGCAAATCAGAATATCCAGTAAAGTAAGGGGGGAAAAGTCAAGCAGAAAAAGGTGAAGATTAAAAAAAAATCAATCATAGCCACTCGGGGGATTGCCACTCTGTCAAGCAGCACATGGTTGGCCAAGTAAGAAATCCAGCTGGTTCTGCATACAAACTGCCACTCACTTTCTTCCAGATGTACTTTTTCTTAGTCACGCTCGTGTGCTTTTCTCTATTTATTTCAAACTGGATTCCATTGGATAAATTGACTCTTTTGTGACCACTACCCTTTCTGTCCTCTTCTGTTTTAATTCATGCGATATGGATTTTCCCCTTCAGCAATTACAGAAGTCACTGATTTACCCCTTCAGACTGTGTTTGTTTTAATCTCTGTGCTTTCCTACCCTCTTAATAGAAATGTCCTTTGGGCATTGTTTGGCTACTCAAGGACCCCTGGAATCACCTCATGGCAGTGTTGTGCTTTAAGTAGCGGCCACGTTGTCAGGTGGGTTTTGTTTACATTCATTCTGAGATTTGCCTTTTTCCTTGAATAGTAATATTTGTTTATTTGTGAAATGCCAAAGAAAAAAAGATAAAAGATACCCCACCCTGACATCATCCATCGATGGTGAAATCCTGTTTTGAAACATTTGGCCATTGAGCATCATCATGTCATGAGTGACAGTTGAATTTGGCTGACAAACCAAGGATAATGGCCCTATCGTGCCCTAAAGCACACCCAGCTATTATTTTACTCTAACAAAACACTATGTTCCTTTTCTTGCAAACTTTAAATTAGGTTTAAAACTAATGAATGAATTAGTGCTGTCAAGCATGTGACCACTGGGCTCTAGAGCAGTGGAGATGTGTTCTCTGCTTTGAAAAATCATGATTCTCCATCTGGCAATCCGATGGATGAGTCTGGGTTTGTTGGTACTTGTTTGACTGCATTGTGGCACATATAAAGTATGGTAGAGGGGGGATTATGGTGTGGGGGTGTTTTTTAGGAGTCAGCCCCTTAGTTCCAGTGAAAGGAACTCTTAATGCTTCAACATACCAAGAGATTTGGGGTAATTTAATTCTACCAACTTTGTGGGAACAGTTTGGGGATGGCCCCTTCCTGTTCCAACATGACTGTGCACCAGTACACAAAGCAAGATCGATAAAGACATGGATGAGCAAGTTTGGTCTGGAAGAATTTGACTGGCCTCAATGTTACAGAATACCTTTGGGAGGATTTAAAGCAGAGACTAAGCCTTCTCATCCCTCATCAGTGTCAGACCTCACAAATGTGCTCCTGGAAGAATAGTAAAAAATTCCCTTAAACACCCCCCTAAACCCAGAATAGGTGAAGCTGTTATATGTGCAAAGGGTAGGCCAACTCCATATTAATCCCCATGGATTAAGAATGGGATGTTACACAAGTTCATATGCCCGTTAACCCAGATGAGCAAATACTTTTGGCAATTCAGTGTACCAATCGTAACATTATTTGGAGATAAATTATCTGAATTTCAATTCCCTCGCTTCTTCACTTCAAATTAGTACATGGGGATCTGCCAGGCCCAGGAGACACCGCCAGTCCCCATCGAGGACTTCCCCAAACCGCACCTCAATTCTTGATTAAGCCATTCGCCTTTATCTACTAAAAAAATGCTGCCCAACCTTCAATGAGGACGTGGGCCCAGCTAGTGAAAAACAGCAACAAAAACATTTCTCTTTACAGCTCAGATTTATAGTTTTGGTGAGTAACTCATCAACACATAATGGCACATAAAAAATCTATGACTATGAATGTTGGCTATGAATGAACGCTACAAAAAAAACAAAAAAAAAAATAGTTTTATTACATTTATTACATCACTACTTCCAAACACAGAAAGCATGGCATGGCAGTGTGTGTTTACTCGTCAGCTGTTTACCATCTGTCAGTGATTCAGGAAATGCACACTAGCAGGTGACAGTCATTCATCCAGCATCCACATCAACAAGGTGGAAATCTGTAATTGTGTGTAAGTATTGAGTGTATTTTATCCTTTCACAGTTCATATAAAGAAACTAAAATATAAAGGTTCCATGGAACGTCAGCTTATTTAGTTCTCAAGCTGGCAGGCATGATTTTAGTGCACGTTCACTGACAAGAGAACTATCCCATCACCCCAAGGAGAACGGCCAAGTTTTAAGCATTATCTCATTTTAACACCTGTTTTGCCAGTTTTGTAGTAAATCCATCCATTTTCTTCTGCATATCCTAGTCCGGGTCACAGGGGGGCTGGAGCCTATCCCAGCTCCCATAGGGAAAGATGCAGGGTACGTCCTGGACAGGTCACCAGGCTAAGACATAAAGACAGACAATCATTCTCATTCATGGGCAGTTTTGAGTTACCATATAACCTAACCCCACTAACTGCTTGTCTTTCGACTGTGGGAGGAAGCCGGAGCACCCAGAGAGAACCCAAGCAAACACAGGGAGAACATGCAAACTCCACAAAGAATCCAGGTGGTGGGACTAAACTCAGGACCTACTTGCTGTGACGCAACAGTGCTAATCACAGTGCCATTGTGTTGGTGAACAGTAAGAAAGCTTAAACTGTGGTGGTGTGTACTGCTGCAGTGAACAGGGCAGCACACGGCTATGGGATGTGAAGATGAAGTCCAGGGAGGGAAAGTTGTCTCCAGTAATTCAGTATAATTTCACAGGTAAAATGGTCACTGTAAAGGCAAGTGTTGGTGGGGACCCTCTTCTTCAAAGTGTCTCTTTTAAAAAAAATCAATCCAGCTCTCCTTCCACAGATCAATTTTAGTAATTTTTAATGAGAGGACTGAGCCATCTGCAAAGTCTGGCATCAGGGGAAAACTAATAGCACAGTAAAGGCACAACTAGCTATCTACCAAAGTTAACAAAAAAAAGTTAACACAACCTGTTTAATTGATCAGTCAATCAGGACCTTGGTGAGTGACCACTGCACCACAGTGGTCACTCACCAAGGTCCTGAGTTCAAACCCACCAGGACCTTCTCTATGTTGTCACCGTGCCTGTGTGACATGCATCTAAATTGGCTGTAGTATGAATGCTTTTGTTCTCTCTGTGTTAGCCCTGCCGTCAATTGGCAACCAGTCAAATGATAAGCCCCTTCCTCTTTAACCTTAAATTGGATAAGTGGTAAAAAAAAAAAAAAAAAAAAGGATGCATGCAATGTTCCCTCTAATTACGCACTGCTGGCACAGTCTCTGCGCACAGAAATTCTGCATTGTGCACAAAAAAAAATCTAACCTGAATTGAAATTAACATTAATACTTTAACAATTCTGTTTTGCAGTGTTAGTCAGTGAGTGACTGGCTGCTCCCATATGGGATTAGAACGATGCCACTTTATCCCATAGTCCAGCCAATAATGCGATTCGCATTAGTGTATAAGCAGCTAATCAACGTTGCTGACAGGCTATGACAGCGTCCTTATGGGCCGACACCGGTGTTTTAGTTAAGCAGCGTGGCTGATGTGGAGTGAAGCCACGTTAATTACAACGTGTACAACCATTGGAGATGTGAGCAGGACAGACGGAACAATTGACGGAAAAAGTGTGGACTTTATAGTTTTTTATAGTTTTTAAATTGTGTTGATAGACCACGGAAAACCAGAGTTATGATAAAAAATATATGCAATGTTTGTTATTTTTCCTGAACACTATCGTTGTTTATATTTACTGTGGGAAGAAACGGTAAAAACTGCGTTTTATAAGGAAAACGCTAGAAAGCCTGTGAGCAAAAACACCCCCCCTCCCCCAGCCTTTCCTATTGGTCGAAAAATGTACCATGTCGACCAATCAAATTAGATGGCAACATGGCATTTAGTTGTTTAGGAAGGGGGAAGTTTTAGGAGTGACAGCGGTGTTTTGAGATGTGCGAGATTTGAGAGGTTTAGCGCAAATCTTGTGTAGTTAGTGTGTAGTGTAGTCAATAGTTTTGACAGGAGTGATACATCTCCTGTTGTCAGGCCTGCAGGTATCAGGCTGTTGTTCTCCTTTCTCTCATAGTGGACAGAAATTAAATGTCATACAGGACTCTCTCCCAGACCACAGACTCATACTCACAATACAAGTCAGAGCAAAATAATAATAATAATAATAATAATAATAATAATAAAGTTGTGTGCACACGTCTAATGTTGCTCACAGTGGTCCAAGGGATCGCTCAGGGAGTTTGTGTGTTTGCTCAGACATGTGAAAAATTAGAGGGAACATTGGATACATGGATGGATCAGCAGCATCTGGAGAGAAATCTTTAGGTACGTACCCATGGCTGTTGAATAGCACAGTTTGATGCTAATGATATTCATCCACACGAGAGACTTCTACAAACTTAAAAGTGCACTTTGGGCTTTTAGAGTTGTGGTTCCCTTTTTGCTTGTAAACAAAAGCAGAGATTTTTTGTGACCCCCTCAGTGCACATCTATGATTTGTGAGCAAGTTGTTTGAGGATTGATTTTCCTTTCACACTCTGTTTTACTTGGATACGTTTTAGAGGTCTGCACGGGGACTTGTAGTACCTTAAAAGAAAGGAAAATCTGAAAAAGATACAGTATAGCAGAACTGAACTTCTTCCACTTTTCTAGACTGGTGAGCATATTGTTGCCTCGCCAATTATCTTGCAAACATCTATTTCAACAAGTACTGTTGTGTCAGAAACATACAGGTATGACTGATAATTATCTACTTGCCTTTGATGTATTTGTAGATCACTAACATTTTGATTTAGCATTTTCACAGACGTCTGTTCATATTCATATAAGTGCATACTCTCACACATGGGCCCGGGCATTGTCCTGCACCAGGACCCACTGCATTAAAGTGGGGTCTGTCGTCGATTGATCCAAGGAATTCATCCCAATACCCAATGACAGTCAGGTTGCTGTTGGCTACCCTGTAGAGGTCTGTGCGTCCCTGCATAGATATACCTCCTCATACCATCACAGACCCACCACCAAGCATGACCAGCTTGGTGGTGGCAGCCTAACCTTCTCCACACCTTTTCCAGGCCCTTTCACATCTGTCACACATGCTCACCGTGAACCTTCTTTTATCAGTAAAAGTGAGTAGAGGACCCACTAGACACTTTGGGTCCTTATTGACATAATCATGATGGTTTAAGGACCTTCTACAGCCCTGCCAAGCTCTCCTAGAGCAACTCCAAGAGGCAGGCAATCTCCTCCATGCTCTTGAGACTGTGCTGGGAGACACAGCAAACCTTTTGGCAATGGTGCATATTGAAGTGCCATCCTGGAGGTGTTGGACGGTCTTTGTTACCAGTTGTGACACTGACTCTAGCCAAATGCAGAACCCGTAAAAAAAAACAGTCAGAAAAGAGAAGGAGGGAAAACCATTCCTCTTTGGGGGGTGGTGTCATTGTTGCCCCTCTAGTGCACCTGTTGTTAATTTCATTAACACGAAATCAGCTGAAACTGATTAACAACCCCCTTTGCTACTTAACTGAACAGATCAATATCTCACAAGTTTAACTGACTTGATGCTAACTCTGATTAAAAAGTCTTCCTTTTAAATTTTACCTTTTACACTCTAAATACCCTAAAGTTACCAACTAAAATCTTAATCCTGTCTGGTCTCCTTTATTCAAGACCTGCTGCACCTTGCCTGTTTCACAGTGATATTTGACTGGAAACTCTACAACAAGAACATAAATGTTTGCTTTCAAATCTACCAATGCCTGATAAAGTTTTTATTTTATAAATATCTGTCTTGCACTCCAAGCTAGTAAATAACTTAATGAAGGCTTTTGCAGGTTTTGAGGATTTCTATTTTCTAATAGAGCTGGTGTGTAACAAATCTAATGGAGACAGTCATCTTTTTTTGCTGTTTTTTTATAATGTACATGATGTTCCAAGATGACATATTTCGCCTCCATGCTGTTTATGAGTTGAAGATGTGCGCTATATCGCTGTTTTAGTGCTGCCTTTAAGTTCTAAACCCAGGGCTGACAGACGGTAACTTTTTATGCCAAAAGTGTTTCTATTTTTCAACAAGAGCAAAGCTCCACCAAGAAGGAAGATGAAGTGTTTCTGTGAAGCCAACACAAGCCGATAAGCAGGAAACGCTTCATGTGAAAACATAATGGCTGCCATAATTCACCAGCACCTTAACACTTCCCTAAAGACCCAGTATCTGTTTATGTACAGTACGTGCGTGTATGTGTGTCGCATTGATTTATCAATTCTCAGATGGCTTAAGCAGCGTCTGCTTTAAATGGGTCAGTTAATGACCTTCTATGTTAACAAGTCGCAGAGGGACATAAATCTGAGTTATAGGAGAAATGGAACTGGAGATGATTTTTATATTTTATTAAGGTTGCGTTTGGACACACGTCTGCACAGAGCCTCATACGAGGTGCTTCCTCTGCAGTGCAAGAAATATGAGGTTTCGATACGAGCAGCAGTCCCGTCGGCTTCTGTGGAATCAATCGTCTCCCTGCAAACAATATGCCCCCAGGCAACAATAGACAGGCTTAGTTTGACTGTGTGTGTTTGTGTGTGCACTCTGCATGTACATGTCCATGCACATGTGTTTGTCTGCGTGCCTGCACAGATATTTGTGTGCAGTGTATGTGTCAAGGACAGCTGTTCCTTCTGTTCCTTAGTAGGGCCTCGGGCAATTCCCCATCCAGCCTGTCCAAATGCTCCTTTCTTCAGGGGACAGCGTTGGATTGTCATCGTTCTTCGCCCTTAACAAATCCTTCCCAGTGGCAATCATCACAGGCTGATATCTCTGCTGCTTAAAATTTTTGTTTGTTTAATTTCAGCACTGGTAGCTTTGGAAGTGCTGATTATAATATCACCTCCCCCTGCATCTTTCAGCCTCATCTCTTTGAGTCTTTGTACATCACCTCTATGTTGCTACAAACCCGGGACAAAGTTTGTATTTCAAGTGTTACTAATTATCAAGGCAAAAACTTTTGTAATAAAAACATGAAAATCATAAAGGAGAAGAAACACAAGACACAAAAAATGGGTTGTCAGTGGTGTCATCCGGGGGGCTCTGTTATGATTTTTGTATTTCACTTCATTAAAACCAATAATATTCCCTCATACCCAAGAGGAACATGAGACTGTAACACTTATCTGACTTAACCAAGCAAAAACCTCCAGGGCTAAGAAATGCAGCCAGCACAGAGGTATAAAAAAATGCAGTTCCTCTAATGGCCCCTGGAGACCGGCTCCAAAAAAACGAGTCAGTCCCCTTAGACTATGTTAAAATTTAAAACTTAACCTGCAGAAATAAACAGGAATACAGCTGGTTAAGAAACAGGGATTTTGGTCTCCTTGGCTAATTTCCCCCTTCATGACATCCGTATGGTACAGTACGGTGGTCCTGAGGGGTCAAACGCATGGCAACTTGAGAAAACAACAGAAAGTGCTGCAAAGCCGCATAACAGAAATAGTAGGGGAAAAAGACAACAAAGGAACAGAAAAACATCCAGAAAAAACCCTCACGAAACACAACAGAAGTGTTTTTAGGAGACAAGAGCGTGATAGAACAGCTGTGGAGGTGAGAAGCTACCAGTAAACAGCTAATAGCGAACATTTATCTGTAGAATTGTATGAATCATGCAATTAAAACACACACCACATGCATCTTTTTCTGCCTGACGACATAGATGAATCTTCTGCTTCTTTTAAGCGTGTCTCAATGCGACCCTTTTCCACTTTTTCCACTTTTGCAGCTTTTATGTCCGATCGTGGCTCAAGAGTTGGGAGTTCGCCTTGTAATCGGAAGGTTGCCGGTTCGAGCCCCGGCTTGGACAGTCTTGGTCGTTGTGTCTTTGGGTGAGACACTTCACCCGTGGTGGTCAGAGGGCCCGGTGGCGCCAGTGTCCGGCAGCCTCGCCTCTGTCAGTGCGCCCCAGGGTGGCTGTGGCTACAATGTAGCTTGCCATCACCTGTGTGTGAATGGGTGGATGACTGGATATGTAAAGCGCTTTGGGGTCCTTAGGGACTAGTAAAGCGCTATATAAATACAGGCCATTTACCATTTCTGTAGGTAGTCTGTGGCGTGAAAGAACAAGCATGTCTGGCTAACAAGGCTGAAGCTTATTAGGAGTCAAATAACCTCACATTCACAGTCAGCATTAACTATTTAAATGAACTAATTTCATCTCCAATGATATGACCTCCCTTTATGAACTTCAGCACACAGTCCAGTATGAAGTTTGAACTTTTTTCATGAGGTTAAAATAATTTTTTTTGTTTCCATGATCGAAATATGCAGAGACGGGCCCATTTCTCGGCTTCTTAAAAGGTGTAAACTTACTTACAGTCAGTTGAGTTTATGCATGTTCGCTCATGGTTTTATTTTTCAAATTCTTTCCCAGTAGGTCTGGTTTTCCTTACATGGTGCCCCAGTGAATAATTTTCATCTGTTAAACTCCTGGCTAAGCATTTTTGCTGCATTTTGCAAACTTCTTTAAGCTTACAGTGGCTTTTCAGCTGTATGCCCCACCCCCCACCCTCGAGGTTTACCTTTGGCCACCCTCGTCCACCACATACACACACACACACACACACACACACACACACACACACACACACACACACACACACACCACAAAATCTCATAAAGGAGAACTGGAAAAGAGTAAAAACCCACATTTTCTCTGTGACGTTTAAATACTAGAAATTAAATACACACACACAGTATGATGTGTGGAGGGGAGTTAAACCGAAACACAAAATATTCAGTCAAAGCAGGAACCACCACAGCTGAATGTGACTGATTCTTCTAACTGCTAACGTATGCAGCTCCAGTATCCTTTATTCTCTTTCCAGAAACTCAGTCAATATTTATTTTTTAACAAAACATTCCCTGATATCATTTGTTGCGCATTTAAACCAACCAGTTGTTACACCGTCTGGTCTTTCTGTGCCATACAGCTCTCTCAGTTGCCAACTTAAAATTAGGCGCTCCAGAATACACTTAAGTCCAGTTACTATTTGATTTGCTCTGGTGGTCTTAGGCCTCAGTAATACACTTCTAGAGTCCAATTAGCAGCCAGTCCAGTTGTACCAAAAGCCTCATTATTATTGTTCTGGTTGCAGATGCCCACAGTTTACGTGGAAGAAGTCAACTTGTCTGCAAAAACATTAACTACAAGAAAAAGTGCAACGTAAGCTTTTGGTTTTTACACCAGAATAAAAGTTGTGCCTTACCACTGAAACCGACACATTTCAAAAGGCAAAGATTGTTGTTTGAAGGTGAACGGCTTTAGCAATCAATTTCACAGTGACTGCCAGCGACCACTTGCAACGAGTAGGGAAATGTTCTCTTTTCTGTATTGACCAGTGTTTGTGACAGGGCCCTTAGGGTTCAATACACTACCCATGCAATACTACTTCAGATATTCTCTCTTGTCTCCTATCAACTCACAATCTATAAAGGGAAGAATATCTACACACAAGCAGCATCTCAGTTTCATACTCTCTATTAATTCAATCAGACATATATTTGTACTGCGACTGTACGAAGGTCAAGTATTTGCAACATCTGCACAGAAAATGCGACGTGTACTTTCTCAAGAGTTTGAGCACTTTCTGTTCGGTCCTTTCTACAAGATTCTCAGAATAAAGACACAGCTACAAAGACTGCTTCCCTTAGTGAATGCCTGTTAAAAACTTTCAGTCCACAAGGCTTCAAAATGAAGCGAAGGGGGTCAAAAACCTGGAGGCCCTCAAATGGCCACTTTAAAGTTCTTCCAAAAGTGTGTCCACCCTCGTAAACCGCCATACTAAAACATTTACGACTTTTAAGTATCTGTTAATATTTTTAGTGTATTCTTCCCTTGTGGTATAAATATTTTCTGATAATTTCCCAATTTAAACCCTTGACAGTGGCTGTATTATATTTAATACATGAGCTTTTGTGAGTTTTTTGAGAACTTTCCATCATTAGTTTGACTTCTTTACGTCCAGAAAACTTAAATAAATTCCAAAATACATTCTAATGCATCGGAGAATTGTAGAAATTTAGCAAATATGATGCTAATTAAAGTTCATACATAGGGTTAGGGTTTTTTTTCCAAGGTTCAGGCTCTCAGGGATTAAACAATTGTATTTTATTTCATCTAAAATGCCCCCAATGTACTCACTATGCAATAAAAAGATATTTGTAAAAAATATATCTTAATATTATCCACAGCAATGAAAAATTAAATAAATAAGTACGGAAAAAATCCCCTCCATGCTAAGATTCCATACTGAGGTAACCTGAGGAGTGATTACATATGACCCCTGCTGACTGGAACCACCTTTAATACGCCGCAGGGTTTTTTTCTGTGCCCTTTGAAGTGACCTCAGCAGGACTCAAGAGTTCAGGCTTCAGAACGTTCCCTTAGAAACTTGTAATTCACACTGAAGAAAGCACATTTCAGTGAAGCAGAGTGATGTGGACAATGGGCCCACAGTAACAATAAAGAGAAAATAAACACAATCTATGAGCTCAGATCAGGCAAAAAGCCGTAAAAACCACCTTTGAAACCAAGGCTCGAGTCCTGCTCTATTAGCCTGCGCGATCTTTAAAGTATACTTCATAGCCTTCAGCCACACAAGAAAAGCTCCTTTTCAAAATGACACTGTTTTCTTTACAGCAGAGTTCAGTTATGTTAACAGAAATGTTCTGCAGTTCCACAGTCACAGCATTTCTGCAAACCAGGCGTTTATGCCTATTTATCAGACCGCACACGCTGCTTTGTGGCTTGGGTGGAACATTCAAGAACGTGTCTTATCATCAGATTCTATTGTTAACTTCTGTTTCTTCGTTAATTACAATGTAAGAGGCTTATTGTTTGGTTTTTACATGTAAGAAGGAAAAACGTGAGTGTCTATGTGTGTGTTTGTGTGTGTCTGCCTGGTTGCATGCTTGCACATTCTGAAATACAAATCTATAGACAGTAATCAATTCATTTTATTCTGCGTGTTTCTTTGACGTATTGTTTCTATATCTTGGAGAAATGCGTTGTTTGGCAATTAGACTTCAGGGTTGTTATCGATTATCAGCTTCTCCTGATTTGTACTGCATACTGTGTATAGCCTATATAAACATCCTTTACTACAAACTCACACACACATACACAGTTATTGTAAGGAGTCTTTGAAACAGAAGTTCTGAGATAACAGCACCGCTGGTGAAATGATGCCGAAAAGTGACAGAGTTACAACAGTTAGTGCACACAGACACATTAGGAGAGATCGTTCTGTAGCATTCATAAAAAATCTTAACAGCAAACAAACCTAAATGTACAGCAATGTATGTTGGAACCATTACTGCTGAGATGTTTGCGGTTCAGAGTTATCGCTGTTGTTCCACAAGGGCAAATCTGCTCTCTAGTAAGGGTTTGCGTACAAGAATACAAAGGAACAACAACAATAGCGTCAACAATAAATCACAAAACTAATACAGAAAAAAGGAAACTTGTACCAAGTGAGCAAAGCTCTGAAGTGCAAGAGTAGTCCAAGTACCCAGACAGAGTGCAGTTTTCCATTAAACATACCAATATCACTTGGAATAAAAGAGACTGAAATGGTACCAGTGCCACTCGTGATGCAGAGCCACTAATGCTTTATATCTTTTTGAGGCATTTTGTCCATGTGAGAATCTAACATTACACAGTATTACAAAGGCGAGGTTTCATGAGAAGGAACTAATGGACCTGTGGGCTGAATCGGCAGATCATTTGATTTATTCAGGCCTTGCACAGCAACTGATAACCAAATCTGTCTGTAGTAACGTTGCTGTGCCATTGAAACAAAGAATGGTACATCCTGTCAGGCCTCCTGATGACCTGTCTGTTAGGCTTGATCTGACTCTTCCCATTTTAACATTTTGTTCTTATTAAGAAAAGCAAAGACGTGACAGGAAATACAGCATATGGACAAAAGAACTAGTGTAGGTACCAAGTACCTACACATTACACCAACTTCTCAGCCATGGAAACCAATACCATGAAGCTCCCAGTGCACAGTTTTTGTGCTGATGTTAATGTCGGAGAAAATTTGGAGCGCTGCAGTTATTGAGTCAGCAGTGCGTTGGTACATTTTTTGCACTACGTGTCTCAGCACTCATCAATCTCATCTGCAACTTTGCATGGTCTGCCATATTGTGACGAAGTCATTGTGGTTCATAAACTCTTCCACTTTGCAATAATCCCACTTACAGTTGTTTGTGGAATACTAGGAAGAAAGAAATTTCACAAACAGATTTTTTTCCAACAATGAAAACACTGAATACGCTGGACACAGGACAAGAGACTATCAAAATAAAACAGGAAACATGAGACACACCCTAAGACACGGCCTGATTGAACACAGGGAACAGAGGGAGCAAGAGACACGAGTGGGAAACAGATGACTCAATGTGGAGACAGAACTTCACATGCAAGATACACATGACAGACAACGCAGGGAGGCACAAAAGGGAATAGACTCAAAAGGAAAGTCAACAATACCAAATGAAAACATGAGAAACACAAAAACACTGTGTCAGAGGCCCAGTACTGTGACATTAAGCTGCGTTTATCTGCTGTTTCTTAGACTGTATTGTTTCAGATAGTGTATCTGTTGCTTAAAGGTCATCTATCAATCATAATCATACTTTAACTGCATAAGAAGGTGCTTTGGTTACTGTTACCATGTTTGCTTCCTACTGCTTGTGTTTAGAGAGGTGTGCTTCAGTGTGTCTCTCCTACAAACACACATCTCAGAGAACCGAAAGTATTAACTTTATAATATTAATGCAGACATAACCACCAATTACTTTTAAACTCAGTCTTTTAATAGTCTGCACCATCACTACTCATTCCTTAATATTCATTCCTCACAAGTCCTCGGGGGGAGCATTAGTAGCAGCAGATGTCCTGTGATTGTAATATCCAAGAAACTTTCAGAGGGATCAGTGATCCCTGTCTTGCTGCCATGGTGAAGGAATCCCAAGTGGCTCCAATGTACAAAACGGCTCCAACAACAATTTCAGCTCCTTCCAGAAGATCAGTTATTAAGACTCTCTTCACTGTTTGGCTCGCAAAAACACCAAAAAACATGCTGATCAGAAATGAGGCATATGCAGATAATGTAGGGTTTTCTTTTCATTTTCTTAACTTTAAAGGTACATTTTTCTGTAACAGTTTTTTTTCCCTACAGACCAGTACAACAGAGGTAAATGGAATTTATTTTGAGGCTCTCAAATTACTGAAAAACCTGATCAGGAATACCAAAGGCCTGGCTGTAATCCATTTTCAGTGGAACTGCTATGTACTTCAAACATCAATCCACTCACCTGCGTTAGATTGGCAGGAGAATGCATATCTAAACCTCGGCAAATAAAAGAGGAAAAAATCACTAAAGTCATAAATCTAAATGACTCAACCTTTTCAACCTAATCACCATGCTGGTTTCTAAGCACAAATCGCTTCATTCCTACGGTCTCTGTCCAGGTTATATCACTCCAGTGGCTATTCATAGAACATGTAGAAGGTTTTTTACTGTAGCCAGCCACACAAACACTTAGGTTTCTGCACTGGGTGACTTTTCTACCAAGTAAAAGGTTTGTGAAAGTTTCATCAGATGTCGAGTTTCTCCTTTAAACCATGTGTTTGATTTACGCTCAATTTGATCATTTTTGACAGAACAATTTAAAGATTATTTCCAAAGTATTTAGGTGTCATGGTCCTGGGTCGTTGACCCAGCGTTTTGTGTTTTGTGATTATTTCCCTCTGTTCTAGTTATTCTGTGTCCTCCCCCCTTGTGTCCGGTTTGGGTTCTAGATTTCCTGTTTTGTTCTGAAAGTCTGTGTCTGTTGTCATTGTGTTCAGCTTGTGTCCTCCAGTCATCATGTGTATTCAGATCAGCTGTTCTTCCCTCCTGTGTGCGATTACCCGATTACCTTGTGTGTGTGTGTGTATATATAGTGGGTGTCGGTCTGTGTTCGTTGTCGGCTCGTCTGTGTTTCTTGGTATCCTGGTCCTTGGTCTGCGTCTCTCTGCTCCGCTCTCCGTTTTGTAAGATTTCAGGTTTGCTCTTTAGTTTCTCCCAGTTTAGGTTTGTCATTATTGCCTGCTTCATTGCCTGTTTTTGCCACTGCCACCGTGTAAATAAACTTCACTCGTATCATCAGTTTGCTGCATTTTGGGTCCTCCTTTTCCTCCACACCACACGGCTCACTCCGCCAGCCGTGACAGTACGAGCCGACCAAACATGGACCCAGCGGCATCCGCACCTCCCGAGGAGCTTCGGGAGGAACTAATTGACTCTGTTTCCAGGTTGGTTAACCTATGGCTCGAGCATGAGGGGGAAGAGTGTCTCCGCGCTGTAGAAGCCAGGCTACAGCAGCTCATCTCTGCTCACTCCTGGCTGCTGGACTCTCTTCACCCGCTCGCACAGGACTTCATACTCAACGAACTGCACCTTCACCCACCAGCCGCTACCGCTTCCCAACTCAGCCCGGCGGCGAAGATTTTGCCCGGCCCGCCGGAGGTTTTGCCCGGGAGGAAGCGACGATCGCGCCGTCGGCGCATCACCCCACAGCCGAAGACTAGGACTTTGGAACTGCCAGCTGTGGTGAGTGAAAAGGACCCTTTTTCTGTTTTGGACTGTGTGTCTGTTTATTCCGGGGCTGTGTTTTTTGAGTCGGCTGCCCTGCCGGTAGCTCAGTTAGCCGCCCAGCAGCCACTAGCTCAGTTAGCCACTCAACCGTCACCCCCATTACAGTCACAGCCAGACCTATTAGACACCTTGTTACAATCCGTGGCTCAGTCAATAGCTCAGTTGGCAAGAGACTCATCAGCGTTATTACCAGCTCAGCCACCTATTCAGCCACCATCTTCACCAGCTCCGCCTGTACTACAAGTCCAGTCCATCCAACCGGAAAAGCACTGTTTTTCACCTGTTCATGTCAAGCAGAGAGACACACCACATAACGCAGTAGTCAGTCCGCAACAGCTGGCCTGCCCAGAGACTGTGACGCACTCCAGGGCCTCCCCAGAGGCTGGGTCCCAGCCCCCGGCCGACTCTGGACCCCTGGAGATTAAGAAGCCAGCTGAGGACTGTATCCGGCTGTCGCTGCCCGAGCTGGGTCAATGCTCTGTGCAGCTGCAGTCTGCCTTGTGCCTGCCAGAGGCCCGTGCGCCTGCTGGTTCTGAACTGGGCCTGCCAGAGGCCCGTGCGCCTACTGGTTCTGACCTGTGTGTTCCAGGGGCCCCGGTGCCCACTGGTCCAGAGACTGTTTTCGCTGGGGGGCCCGAGGAGCCCGTCCAGCCTCCTGCCTCGTCAGCTGGGGGGCCCGAGGAGCCCGTCCAGCTTCCTGCCTCGTCAGCTGGGGGGCCCGAGGAGCCCGTCCAGCTTCCTGCCTCGTCAGCTGGGGGGCCCGAGGAGCCCGTCCAGCCTCCTGCCTCGTCAGCTGGGGGGCCCGAGGAGCCCGTCCAGCCTCAAGACTCGTCAGCTGGAGGTTCAGGAGAACCTAGCCAGCCTCCTGCCTCGTCAGCTGGAGGGCCCGAGGAGCCCGTCCAGCTGCCAACTGCAGCCTCATCATCCTCGCCAGCTGCAGCTTCATCCACGCCGCGGGCAGCAGCAGCTTCTTCCACGCCTGCAGCGCTACAGTCTCCGGCTTCCACGCCGTCGCCTGCTGCAGCCTCATCATCCTCGCCAGCTGCAGCCTCCGAGCCTTCATCCTCGCCCGGTCCAGCCTTCGTGTCTTCAGCATCGCCTGGCCCGGCTCCAGCATCCTCGTGTCTTCAGCATCGCCTGGCCCGGCTCCAGCATCCTCGTCAGCATCGCCTGGCCCGGCTCCAGCCTTCGTGTCTTCAGCATCGCCTGGCCCGGCTCCAGCATCCTCGTCAGCATCGCCTGGTCCGGCTTCTGCTTCAGCTTCGCCTGGTCCGGCCTCTGCTTCAGCATCCTCATCAGCTGCCTCGTCTGGTCCAGCCTCTGCTTCGGTCTCGTCTGGTGCTGCGACGGCCACGCCACCTTCGGGTCCCAAACTGCCGCCTCGACATCGGCGGTCATCTGCCAGGCCGCTGGTGGAGCGTCATCGTCAACATGGACGACCTCCTAGACGCCGCCGCTGCCTTCCGCGCGGTCGGCCTCCAGACTTGTGTCATCGCCGCCGTTGCCGTCCGCACGGTCGGCCTCCAGACTTCTGTTATCGCCGCCGTTGCCGTCCGCACGGTCGGCCGCCTGAACGGTTTCCCTGTTGCCGCCGCTGCCGTGTGCACGGGCGGCCCCCTGAACTGCCTCCACTCCGCCACCGCTGCCTTCCGCTCGGTCGGCTTATGGATCTACGTCGCCGACGTGGCCGGCCTCAGAAGATGAACTGTCCTGGACTTCTGAGTTGTTAGCCTCCGGGCCGGCCTCCTGAACTGTGTTTTGTTCTCGTGCTCCAGCATGTGTGTTTTTGTTTTGGACAATTCTCTCGGTTCGCTGGAGCTTGTGTTTAGGTTTGTCATTACTCATGCTTCATTGCCTGTTTTTGCCACTGCCACCGTGTAAATAAACTTCACTCGTATCATCAGTTTGCTGCATTTTGGGTCCTCCTTTTCCTCCACACCACACGGCTCACTCCGCCAGCCGTGACATTTAGGACTAGAATGGAGGGTTTGCCTTTGATCTTTATATTTTGAGGCCCTTAAGACTTCAGCCCAATCACCTCTAAACAGATAACCACTTTTGCCTTTACATCGATCATCTGTGTATACACTCGACTCTCAGGATGTCATGTTTAGTCTGAAACTGAAAAAGATCGGTTACCGTCATGTGATACAGACAAAGGTCTGGAGACCACAAATGTTCAATCAGTTAGCAGTTAGCTAGTCCTACACACATATATCTCAGACAAGAAGTTTTTATCAATGTCCCTTTATTTGGAAAAGAAAGCTCTCTCATAACTCATTAAAGATGTCTTCTCTCCCACGCAGTCACCCATTTACATTTTCATCCTCTCCTCCAAATGAGACATTATGGAGGATTCCCAATGGTGAAGATTGTTTTTCCTGCAGACAAAACCACAACCAGCCATGTTTTGAATTTTTTATGCAATGTGGTGATAATCCAAACAGACACAAAGTAGGGGATTACCTCAACTGTATTCCTAATACCAAATTCAATCTCTTTCCACACACTTTCAGCTTTTTCACAAATATATGAAGAAAAGGGTCCCCCATCTCTTTTCCACTTCTCCAGCATATGTCATTAATTTTCATCTTGCCAGTTTACAGAGTCCCGAAACTACTATTGATTACTGTGCAAAGTATTAGCTGTCACTGCACTTCATGTCAGTAAGTATGAAAATATGTTGTTTTTTTTTTTTTTTTGTTTCAAACAGTCCTGCCCTGAACAGTTTCATTTTCCTCATTTCCATCCTGTCAACTGTGGTGAGTTAGTCCCTCATATATTTTAATCAAGTTTTTATGACCCACCTCTGTGTAATATCTTCTGAAACAGAGCGTGAATTCCAGTGACACAAGGAAAGGTACATTTATTTAACAAAGTCAAAAACAGGTGTGAAATAGGCTGTGTCTATTAAACCTGTACTCACTTATAGAGAGAAATGAATATAAAATTCTGATTGCCTGACAGGAAAAAAAATGCATTTTAAAGTGTGAAATTGACACAAAATGTGATCTGTATCTTTGTGTATATGATAACATATTGTCCCTTTCTTATGGCACTCAACACCACTATGAAAGTCATTTATTACAGCTGGAAATCAATTAAACCACAGCACTGCCAATATACAAAGGTTGTACTGAGAGTAGGAGAAAACTGTCCTCAGTCACACCGTGGAAAACAGTGGTTGGAGACCACGGCATCACCAAAACTCTTGTGACCATGTGCCATCTGTTTCCTGTTGCTTTTTGAATAGTTGTGACTTTGGTGGGTCTGATATCAGTTCATAATTCAGTGGGGTCAAGTTGGCAATTTAATGCAATCTGTGATAAAATTGCAAATAACAATAAATAACATAGAATCACATCACAGTCCAGCCAGAACCTCAGAAATTTGAAAGACAAATTCAGAAATTCCTCCACAAGCAGTCATTTAATTGCTGCATGATGGCAGTTCAACTGCAGAATGATGCAGGTGCTCAACCACATTGTTTTTATACAGGAATAAAACTGGAGTCAGTTAGCAACCAACTGAATCATATCCTCTGCTGCAAACAGATGTGTCAGTGCAGACTGACTCAGACTGATAGCAACGTGTTGGAAGTCTGTCTGCATTTCTAAGTGAGACTGCAATTATTTGAAAAGCTTCAGTTTGCCTCAGAGTGATTGCAGCCGGTCCAAGACCGCAAGAGGTTTCCTCCCACTCGGTGAACTGTGCTGTCAAAGACAGTGGAACAGATGACCACAATAACAATGAATGTGTTGCTAAATAACTTAACGCTGCCTAAATGTGGGAGAGAGACACATGAATAATGTAACTTAGCTAACACAGTAGCCTAGGAAACCAGCAGTCACCTCAAAGACCAAACACCAAAGCTAATTTGGGCATTGTTACTGAAATAAACTCGGTCACTGCCTCCAGAGTAAGATTTTTAATCTGTCATTTTATCGAACTGTTGTTGGTATTGGTGATATCAGATTATTTGTAACAAAAATGTGATGAATGCTGGTTGATTCTAATTTTTGCTTAGAATCAGGTTGTAGGATCACCACTGGCCTAACTCTAACCAGGTAGTTTTCATG
This sequence comes from Rhamphochromis sp. 'chilingali', assembly GCF_963969265.1. Classification (NCBI taxonomy): domain Eukaryota; kingdom Metazoa; phylum Chordata; class Actinopteri; order Cichliformes; family Cichlidae; genus Rhamphochromis; species Rhamphochromis sp. 'chilingali'. The sequence continues at coordinate 32,029,780 of NC_137948.1, forward strand.
TTAAAGCTAACCAGACAGTGTCTTGATGTCTGCTCAATCATCCAGGTAAGTAAATCCCAAAAGGTTGATTCTGGTCATCTCACTGTTGATCAATGGTCATGACAATTTGCATATTAATGATCAAGGAACTGACCTCCCGGCCCATTATTCATTGTTCACTCAGTGGTCCTACTTTCAGTCATTGTGCAAATGTACTGTTGATAAAGTTGAGGAAACCTGCAGTCAGCTGAGACTGAAGATGAGTTGGATGAGTGACGAAACGTTTCTCCCACTGAAAACGCTACGTCCAGATGAACAGAATCAACTTTGGGGCATTAACCAGACAGTACAAACGTACATATAAAAGCGATACAAGAGGAAGAAAAAAAAAGAGCACTTAGTGACTTACGGACCAAAACCTCCTGCTTCCTAATGTGGGCTTTGGCTCTTTCCAAAGGATAGAACTGTAACAGTGTTAATTTCATTGACTAATATTTTTGGGTCAATTTTTGCATTTGATGCCATGAAAAGGAAGCTTTTCCATCCATTCATTTTCAGCTGCTTATCCAGGTCTGGATCATGAGGGCAGCAGTCTGAGCAGAGATTCACAGACCTCCCTCTCCTCAGCTATCTCTTTCATCTATTCTGGGGGGACGTAGAGGCCAAGCCAGCCAAAGAGACATAACCTCTCCAGTGTGTCCTGGGTTTGCCCAGGGGTCTTCTCCCAGTGGGATATGAAACACCGCATGACATTTAAAACTGCATTTAATCATACATTCTTACAGTTCTTTTTTAAGTAAACTTTTAGCATTTGAGATGAAGGAGGGCAAATACATTTTGTCTCTGTAAAATTGTAAAACAGGGCCCTACCCTTGGTGACGGAGGTGTTTATTACATATAGATAACTAAGACATGTAACATGACAAAGCAAGCACTGTGCACCACTGCTGCCTATTAGGCTCATAATGTCCTATCCTTACATGCTTGATTGGTAGATAAAGGACATAACACTGGCAGTCCATCTTAGGATGGGCTACAGAATCATCAAATATCAAAAGAACCGCAAGAGCTACAGGGATGAATTACATACTGCGTGAGGTTAACGAGAAAATGTTCGCGTTTCAGGAAATTGACCCTTTAGGTTCCATTTGCATCATGTCATAATGATCGAACATCAAATGGGTTTCAAGAAACGACGTTATTACCAGCACTCATCATCAGACATATGATAATTTCATTTTCCTGTGTGACACTGAACTACTTTCTTTTTTTTCTAACTTCACGGAGCACAGACTGGTACGCGTTCTCTAAAAAGCAAAGCCTGAGCAGCTCCACGGTTAGTTACTGCAGCCTGGCCTAAAAGACCTCTAACAATTTCATTCCTATTTCATTTTTCTATACTGACTGGAACTTCCTTTGACACGTTGACACTCAAAAGCACCCCATTTGCATATCTATCGAGAAGAAGCTCTCATCTCTCCCTCGCAATTTACAGAAATTCAAGGTTTTATTAGGCTCATCCCCTGCTATTCAGCTTCACATGTGGTACTGCACACGCTCCACTTCACAAACTGTTATGACGGCTGCTCTGAGGGTGGGCAGAAGCTACTGTGCCTTGTCTGTGGGCAAAAGGAAACCAAAATAGCATGTGACGATAAAGTATTGTATTTGAGCAGAGTTCTCTAGGAAAGTCTAATATTCAGCAGTTACTTTATTCTCCAGGTAACACATTGATAAATATTCCCGCTATTACAAGCCATGCTTTAATTATTACACAGTTGTACCTTGATTCATTTCCTGTTTTGCCAAATTGTGAATTATTGTTAGCGAACAGTTTGATGTGTTTCCAAAGAAGGATAAATGTCAAGGCTACAACAGCAGGCATTTAGGAGATCATATAAAAATTACATGATAATCTCAGAATGAAAGTTATGAATCATGAGCATATGAACTTTTCCAAAAATAATCATCATTTTTATTACCGGCTCCTGACCTGTGCTCGCTTGAAGCTCTCTCTTATTTAAATGCTTGTGTGCATGTACGACATGTCAAGAAGAAAGACAAAAACGGTGTGCATGCACACTAGAGCAAGCTGCCGTTAATGTCAACAAGAGGATATATGGTCTAGTTTTCACAGGGCAATAAGGGGAGGGGCTGCTGTGAGAAGAGATGCCCGGAATCTAGCATCTCATCTGGGAGGAAAAACAACTCACTCTGGGAGTTGTAAACCAACTGCACAGCTCGACTTCCACTCTCATGAACAAGGAGTGCACTGACTGCAGGGGGAATTTTTTATTTTTTTAAAGAAGGAGAAAAAACCCCACTCCCTGGGTGAATTTGTGTGTTTCCTCAAAGGCTACAGTTCAGCCTGCTCGATGCAAGCATGAGTGGTGTAATAATTAAGAGAGCCCTGGCCCTCAGCCTCGGTCAGTCTGTCTATTATTGGTTCAAGCTGAGAGTTATGTTTGTGCCAGTGGACTAGAATAAGCACTGATTTAATCAGCTTGGCCACAATTAATCATTTTGCTTTTCTGTGATTCATTAATTCACACCGATGTTTGCAAAATTAGGTCTAGGAAAGTCTCCAGGAGTGATTTGCAGTATTTCACACATGCGCCATCCTCCGGCCTTGAGAAAGCTTTTACAGTTTCCTGGTTAGACATTTTATTTTAAATCAACACACTAATGCATGGGTTTAATGCGATTGTCCTTATGCTTATGACTGCTTTTCATTTAGATTATTCTATTTACTGAATTGCCTTAAAAACTCCTCTGCCATGTAAGGTCTTTTAACACCCACTAAAATTAAATCTGAAGGAAGCCAAACTTTTCCAGTTCTATCCACAAAACATTTGGATGCAGCGTATAAACTCCAAGCACACCCACAGAGATATTTTCACTGATTAGAGCTCTACTCAAAGTTGACTGGAAATAAAGTAAGATGTAAGTGAGGCCAGCAAACTCCATGTCACAATAAAACTGATACAGGTGTAACTGTTTAAGCTTAAACAATGTAGAACAGAAGGTGATGTCTGTCAAATACAGGCTTTCTTTTTTGCGTTACTACTGAATGTATGTATGTTTTCAGTCATGACGCAACACAACAAAACTATTATAAACAAAGCTGAAAAGGGATTTTTGATATAAAAACATCATAGAGTTGGCACAAAAAAAATCTGGTTACATTTGAAGAAATATAGGAGGACAGGTTTTTAAAAAGCCCCAAATTACACCATTGTTACCACATGTTCATGATAGATGATGATAGAACCAAGAACCAAACACATTTTCTTTCATTCTGATACATCTAGTTCTGTATATCTACTTCACTCTTTGCCTCAATGACTTTCTAACATTACAACTTTCACTAGACTAGCATATCGTATCCATTTACATTTACCTGCAGTTAACCACAGTGACAAAGCAAAGCCGTGTTTCTTTGCTGTGTCCCCATCACAAATTCTTCAAACTGTACACCAGCAAACATTGAATACCCATCAGCTGATTGTTTGTTTTGGGGTTTTTTGGATGTCTAATTCTGGCTGATATATAGTTCCAAAAATAATGTTAAACTCTAGAAAGAGAACATTTCAAGAACTGTTTTCAACAAACCCTTTACTGATTACAATAAGGCAAAGAAACCTACAAACAGATTTTTGATCTATATTCCTCTGACAGTCTGATTCTATTCTGTAGGGAATAGAGTCAGTGT